>NC_138575.1:108761181-111695880 GCF_964289735.1 Phaethon aethereus | reverse complement strand
ACATAAGAGGAGCCGCCTCTGCCTGCAGCCAGTTGGGCCTCAAGCTCCTCAGCTGCCTTCCGTGCAGCTTCATTCTGCTTGTCCCGTGCCAGCAAAGCTCTGGCAGGATCTCTCCTTTCTCCAGCCTTCTGCTGAGGCAGGGATTTCCTTCCCAGTTCCTCAGCGGCGCTTGGCACGGGCAGTGGCACCGGAAGATTCACCAGGCGCTCGATGGTCTGCTGCAGGCACCTGCATCTTTCTTTCAGCTGGTCGGCGAGGGCAGCTAGCTTAGAGCTTTTCTGCTGGAGCCCCTCTGCCTCCTTGCACGCCTGCAAAGATCTTCTCTTTCTTAGGAGGCGGTTCTTCCTCTCCAGGGCAGCGCGTTGCCTCTCCAGGTCTTCCAGGGCACGCTGCAGGCAGGCCTTCAGCTCCAGCAGCCGGCTGCGTGCGCTGCCAGGAAGCCTTGGGTGTTCCCCCACCGGCTCCGGCTCTGGCACCGGGAGCAGAGCACCCGTCACAGCCTGGCATGTTGGCTGCCGCCCAGCGCTGTGGCTTTTGGGGGGTCTCTCCTGTAGTGCCGGCCGGACAGACTGAGGCGCAGACCGGCGGCTGGCTGCTGCCAGGGCCCGGGGCCCACTTCCATCAGGGGAGCGAGAGCTCTGCACCTCCCGAGGGCCCTGGCGCCCAGGAGGGCCTTCAGGCCGGGCCCAGCGGCGCGGCTCGTGGGAGCGGAGACGCTGGCCACCCGGCTCAGCGCGCAGCGCCTCCAGCTCCCGCCGGTGCTCCCGCCTCTGCGCAGGGCTGCCGGGAGCCTGCGCCGGGCCCCTGCGGGGCGAGGGGCAGCTTGGCGCCGCAGGCCCCCAGCCCGCACCATGCCGCCTCATGGCTGAAATCATGGGGAGTGGGCAGTCGGCCACCGAGCGCTGCTGCCAACAGTCACCACGGGTCACTTTCTGTGGGTCTGCGAGGGGCGGCAGCCCCTGACCCCTTGTCAACTGCTGCCTGCCTTCAGCGCGCAGGAGCAGAGACAGCGTCTGCCATGGGCCGGGGGTGATAGGCGAGTGCGGCCTTATATAGGTGGCCTGGCCATGAGCACACAATGGCGGGGTGGGGCAGTATGGCCTTATATGGGATGTCCTGGCCCCACCCCCCCGTCCCGCTCACGATGGACGAATAGCAGTACGGCCTTATTCAGGTCGCCCTTGCCTGGCTGCCAGGTGCCCACCCAGCCGCTCTGTCACTCCCCCTCCTCAGCAGGACTGCGGGGGAAAGGAAATAGGGTGGAAACAAAAGAACTCAAGGGAACACGAGGTAAAGGCATTTTGATAAAGAGAAAGGAAAGGCCGCAGGCAGAAGCAAAGGGAAGGAAAAAGGTTCATTTGCGACTCCCCGTCAGCAGGCGATGCCTAGCTACTGCCTGAGAAGTAGGGCCGCGGTGCGTGGAGTGGTTGCTCCGGAAGACAAACGCCGTAATGACGGATGCCCTCTCCCCGCCACCTCTCTCTTTGCTTGTACTGCTGAGCAGACGTCTCCTGTTACGGAGTATCGCCTTGGTCATCTTGGGTCAGCTGTCCTGTCTATGGCCCCTCTTGCAGGTCTTGCCCACCTGCTGGCTACTGGCCTTTTTGGGCTGTGGGGTGCGGTTTGGAGAGGTGGCCTCGATGCTGTGGGAGCACTGCTCAGCAGTAGCCAAAACACTGGTGTGTTATCAACACTTTCTCGCTGGAGATTTTTTCTACCTCAGTCAAACATATAGCTGTTTCTGTCTTTTGAGTGAGGTGCATTCCACTGAGCCGTGACACAGCCGAGAGACACCGCTATTGCTGTCACTAAGAAAGGTCTTTTAGCTGGTGTGTGCTTCTGCTGCCTTCTTTCTGGTACGCTCACACAAATGAGAAGAGGAAAAAAATGCAAGCAAATCCATTTGGGCAACCATTGGGCAACCCAGGTGGGACTGCGCAGGTTCCCAAGCTGTGGCACGCAGCTCCAGCATATAACACAGCCCGTACTGGGTGAGTTCCTCTGACTGTCTTGCGGGATCTGCCTTCACTGGAAAGGTACTAAAACCAGGGGCAGCACAAGTTCGATGACTGGAGGCTTGCCAATGTGACGCCCATCGACAAGAAAGGCAGGAAGGAGGATCTACACACCTAGAGCCTGACCTCTGTACTGGGGAAGATCATGGAGCGGTTCGTCTTGAGAGTGCTCACGGGGCATATGAAGGACGAGCAAAGGATCAGGCCCAGCCAGAATGGGTTCATGAAAGGCAGGTCCTGCTTGAACAACCTGATTTCCTTCTATGACCAGGTGACTCGCCTAGTGGATGAGGGAAAGGCTGTGTATGTGGTCTGCCTGGACTTTAGTAAAGCCTTTGACAGCGTCTCCCACAGCATTCTCCTGGAGAAACTGGCGGCTCGTGGCTTAGACAGGTGCACTCTTGGCTGGTAAAGAACTGGCTGGATGGCTGATCCCAGAGAGTTGTGGTGAATGGAGTTAACTCCGGCTGGCGGCCGGTCACAAGCGGTATTCCCCAGGGCTCGGTTCTGGGGCCGGTCTTGTTCAATATCTTTATTGGTGATCTGGATGAGGGGATCGAGTGCTCCCTCAGTATGTTTGCAGATGACACCAAGTTGGGTGGGAGCGTTGATCTGCTGGAGGGTAGGAGGGCTCTGCAGAGGGATCTGGACAGGCTGGATCGATGGGCAGAGGTCAACTGTATGAGCTTTAATAAGGCCAAGTGCCGGGTCCTGCACTTCGGTCACAACAGCCGCCTTCATTCAGCTTACTCCCAGGCTGCGAACGCAGGGGCAGCAGTGGGTTCGAGGCGCCCCGCGAACACCCCTTCCTGGCGCGTGACCGACGCGAGTGCCGACGGTCCCTTGGGCAAGTGCCGCTCGCTGTTTTGCCTCTCTCCCCTCTCTGCTCCCCGTGGCGAGGACACGCACAGCAACGGGCCCGGACAGGAGGCTCCCTGTCGCTGCCAACAGCAGTGGTGCTCTGCTCTGCCATGGCAGAGTTGCCCTCTGCAAAGCCCCAGGGGCTTTTAGTGGGCTCTGTAGGGGCCTTTGCAGGGCCCTAATTAGCCTGCAGAGTGCCCTGGGGCTTTATGCAGGCTTTGCTGGAGGCCCCTGCTGCCCTCCAGATGTCCCCCCACTCTAAAAAATCTACAGGCCTAAACCAAATCCCTTTTAAGTACAAACGCACTTCTGCACATGTGCTGGAGGCTCGTATAGGCTATCTTTATTACAATCCATTGCTTCTGTGCTTTTTAGCCCCCGACAGCCGCATCTAGATCCTCTTCTTCCAAAACAGGCGACTGAAAAGGTGACAACAAGGATCTTTCCAGCTCTCGTTTTCCAGGTCGTCACCTGGAACTTCTTTCACACAGTTCGTGGGACTGAATGCTCTCCTACCATCCGCCAGCTCTCCCACATAACAACGGTCTTCGTCCACCTGTCCAAAAAGACGTAAACATATTGTCCTGCAGTTGGAGGAAGCTCCAGTTCAGGCTCGAGTTCAGGCTGGGACCATCAAGAGGATCGTAGCAGTCTTGGGCTATGAATGTTCGAAGCTTTCCCACTTGTGGTCCCAGAGCCTGCAGCATGAGGGGGAGTTTGTCTGCTACTGGTTCCTCTGTCTCGCTTGCAGCGTCCTCCTCTGAAAGGAGGCAGGACCCAGGACTGTCCTCTGCCTGAGCTGACGGCGAGGGCCTCTCAAACCGATTCTCCAGCTCATTTACCTGGTCACGAGGCAGGCGCGTGGCTTCTTGCTGTTCCCTTTTCCCTTCTGTCCGAGCACACTGGAAACACTCGTCTTCCTTTTGTGTCCTCTGCAGGGCTGACTTTGTCTCCTCGCCGTCCTTCTCCAGCTGTTGCCTTATTTCTGCCATTTCTCTCATGGCTTCCAGTTTGCACTCTAGATCTTCCAGTCGGCTTTGAAGGCAGCTGATGGCTCGCTGGGCAGAATTTTGCTTCTGGGCCGCTTGCCTTAGTTGCTGCTTCAGGTCAGCATTTTCAGCTTGAACCTTTTCTGCCCAGAGCCTCTGCCCACGGAGGCGAGAATTTTCCTCCTGCAGTCTGGTGCTTTCACCTGTCACCTCCGCAAGCTGCAGCTCTAGCTCCTCACACCTTTGCCTGAGGGTGCTCACATAAGAGGAGCCGCCTCTGCCTGCAGCCAGTTGGGCCTCAAGCTCCTCAGCTGCCTTCCGTGCAGCTTCATTCTGCTTGTCCCGTGCCAGCAAAGCTCTGGCAGGATCTCTCCTTTCTCCAGCCTTCTGCTGAGGCAGGGATTTCCTTCCCAGTTCCTCAGCGGCGCTTGGCACGGGCAGTGGCACCGGAAGATTCACCAGGCGCTCGATGGTCTGCTGCAGGCACCTGCATCTTTCTTTCAGCTGGTCGGCGAGGGCAGCTAGCTTAGAGCTTTTCTGCTGGAGCCCCTCTGCCTCCTTGCACGCCTGCAAAGATCTTCTCTTTCTTAGGAGGCGGTTCTTCCTCTCCAGGGCAGCGCGTTGCCTCTCCAGGTCTTCCAGGGCACGCTGCAGGCAGGCCTTCAGCTCCAGCAGCCGGCTGCGTGCGCTGCCAGGAAGCCTTGGGTGTTCCCCCACCGGCTCCGGCTCCGGCACCGGGAGCAGAGCACCCGTCACAGCCTGGCATGTTGGCTGCCGCCCAGCGCTGTGGCTTTTGGGGGGTCTCTCCTGTAGTGCCGGCCGGACAGACTGAGGCGCAGACCGGCGGCTGGCTGCTGCCAGGGCCCGGGGCCCACTTCCATCAGGGGAGCGAGAGCTCTGCACCTCCCGAGGGCCCTGGCGCCCAGGAGGGCCTTCAGGCCGGGCCCAGCGGCGCGGCTCGTGGGAGCGGAGACGCTGGCCACCCGGCTCAGCGCGCAGCGCCTCCAGCTCCCGCCGGTGCTCCCGCCTCTGCGCAGGGCTGCCGGGAGCCTGCGCCGGGCCCCTGCGGGGCGAGGGGCAGCTTGGCGCCGCAGGCCCCCAGCCCGCACCATGCCGCCTCATGGCTGAAATCATGGGGAGTGGGCAGTCGGCCACCGAGCGCTGCTGCCAACAGTCACCACGGGTCACTTTCTGTGGGTCTGCGAGGGGCGGCAGCCCCTGACCCCTTGTCAACTGCTGCCTGCCTTCAGCGCGCAGGAGCAGAGACAGCGTCTGCCATGGGCCGGGGGTGATAGGCGAGTGCGGCCTTATATAGGTGGCCTGGCCATGAGCACACAATGGCGGGGTGGGGCAGTATGGCCTTATATGGGATGTCCTGGCCCCACCCCCCCGTCCCGCTCACGATGGACGAATAGCAGTACGGCCTTATTCAGGTCGCCCTTGCCTGGCTGCCAGGTGCCCACCCAGCCGCTCTGTCACTCCCCCTCCTCAGCAGGACTGCGGGGGAAAGGAAATAGGGTGGAAACAAAAGAACTCAAGGGAACACGAGGTAAAGGCATTTTGATAAAGAGAAAGGAAAGGCCGCAGGCAGAAGCAAAGGGAAGGAAAAAGGTTCATTTGCGACTCCCCGTCAGCAGGCGATGCCTAGCTACTGCCTGAGAAGTAGGGCCGCGGTGCGTGGAGTGGTTGCTCCGGAAGACAAACGCCGTAATGACGGATGCCCTCTCCCCGCCACCTCTCTCTTTGCTTGTACTGCTGAGCAGACGTCTCCTGTTACGGAGTATCGCCTTGGTCATCTTGGGTCAGCTGTCCTGTCTATGGCCCCTCTTGCAGGTCTTGCCCACCTGCTGGCTACTGGCCTTTTTGGGCTGTGGGGTGCGGTTTGGAGAGGTGGCCTCGATGCTGTGGGAGCACTGCTCAGCAGTAGCCAAAACACTGGTGTGTTATCAACACTTTCTCGCTGGAGATTTTTTCTACCTCAGTCAAACATATAGCTGTTTCTGTCTTTTGAGTGAGGTGCATTCCACTGAGCCGTGACACAGCCGAGAGACACCGCTATTGCTGTCACTAAGAAAGGTCTTTTAGCTGGTGTGTGCTTCTGCTGCCTTCTTTCTGGTACGCTCACACAAATGAGAAGAGGAAAAAAATGCAAGCAAATCCATTTGGGCAACCATTGGGCAACCCAGGTGGGACTGCGCAGGTTCCCAAGCTGTGGCACGCAGCTCCAGCATATAACACAGCCCGTACTGGGTGAGTTCCTCTGACTGTCTTGCGGGATCTGCCTTCACTGGAAAGGTACTAAAACCAGGGGCAGCACAAGTTAGATGACTGGAGGCTTGCCAATGTGACGCCCATCGACAAGAAAGGCAGGAAGGAGGATCTACACACCTAGAGCCTGACCTCTGTACTGGGGAAGATCATGGAGCGGTTCGTCTTGAGAGTGCTCACGGGGCATATGAAGGACGAGCAAAGGATCAGGCCCAGCCAGAATGGGTTCATGAAAGGCAGGTCCTGCTTGAACAACCTGATTTCCTTCTATGACCAGGTGACTCGCCTAGTGGATGAGGGAAAGGCTGTGTATGTGGTCTGCCTGGACTTTAGTAAAGCCTTTGACAGCGTCTCCCACAGCATTCTCCTGGAGAAACTGGCGGCTCGTGGCTTAGACAGGTGCACTCTTGGCTGGTAAAGAACTGGCTGGATGGCTGATCCCAGAGAGTTGTGGTGAATGGAGTTAACTCCGGCTGGCGGCCGGTCACAAGCGGTATTCCCCAGGGCTCGGTTCTGGGGCCGGTCTTGTTCAATATCTTTATTGGTGATCTGGATGAGGGGATCGAGTGCTCCCTCAGTATGTTTGCAGATGACACCAAGTTGGGTGGGAGCGTTGATCTGCTGGAGGGTAGGAGGGCTCTGCAGAGGGATCTGGACAGGCTGGATCGATGGGCAGAGGTCAACTGTATGAGCTTTAATAAGGCCAAGTGCCGGGTCCTGCACTTCGGTCACAACAGCCGCCTTCATTCAGCTTACTCCCAGGCTGCGAACGCAGGGGCAGCAGTGGGTTCGAGGCGCCCCGCGAACACCCCTTCCTGGCGCGTGACCGACGCGAGTGCCGACGGTCCCTTGGGCAAGTGCCGCTCGCTGTTTTGCCTCTCTCCCCTCTCTGCTCCCCGTGGCGAGGACACGCACAGCAACGGGCCCGGACAGGAGGCTCCCTGTCGCTGCCAACAGCAGTGGTGCTCTGCTCTGCCATGGCAGAGTTGCCCTCTGCAAAGCCCCAGGGGCTTTTAGTGGGCTCTGTAGGGGCCTTTGCAGGGCCCTAATTAGCCTGCAGAGTGCCCTGGGGCTTTATGCAGGCTTTGCTGGAGGCCCCTGCTGCCCTCCAGATGTCCCCCCACTCTAAAAAATCTACAGGCCTAAACCAAATCCCTTTTAAGTACAAACGCACTTCTGCACATGTGCTGGAGGCTCGTATAGGCTATCTTTATTACAATCCATTGCTTCTGTGCTTTTTAGCCCCCGACAGCCGCATCTAGATCCTCTTCTTCCAAAACAGGCGACTGAAAAGGTGACAACAAGGATCTTTCCAGCTCTCGTTTTCCAGGTCGTCACCTGGAACTTCTTTCACACAGTTCGTGGGACTGAATGCTCTCCTACCATCCGCCAGCTCTCCCACATAACAACGGTCTTCGTCCACCTGTCCAAAAAGACGTAAACATATTGTCCTGCAGTTGGAGGAAGCTCCAGTTCAGGCTCGAGTTCAGGCTGGGACCATCAAGAGGATCGTAGCAGTCTTGGGCTATGAATGTTCGAAGCTTTCCCACTTGTGGTCCCAGAGCCTGCAGCATGAGGGGGAGTTTGTCTGCTACTGGTTCCTCTGTCTCGCTTGCAGCGTCCTCCTCTGAAAGGAGGCAGGACCCAGGACTGTCCTCTGCCTGAGCTGACGGCGAGGGCCTCTCAAACCGATTCTCCAGCTCATTTACCTGGTCACGAGGCAGGCGCGTGGCTTCTTGCTGTTCCCTTTTCCCTTCTGTCCGAGCACACTGGAAACACTCGTCTTCCTTTTGTGTCCTCTGCAGGGCTGACTTTGTCTCCTCGCCGTCCTTCTCCAGCTGTTGCCTTATTTCTGCCATTTCTCTCATGGCTTCCAGTTTGCACTCTAGATCTTCCAGTCGGCTTTGAAGGCAGCTGATGGCTCGCTGGGCAGAATTTTGCTTCTGGGCCGCTTGCCTTAGTTGCTGCTTCAGGTCAGCATTTTCAGCTTGAACCTTTTCTGCCCAGAGCCTCTGCCCACGGAGGCGAGAATTTTCCTCCTGCAGTCTGGTGCTTTCACCTGTCACCTCCGCAAGCTGCAGCTCTAGCTCCTCACACCTTTGCCTGAGGGTGCTCACATAAGAGGAGCCGCCTCTGCCTGCAGCCAGTTGGGCCTCAAGCTCCTCAGCTGCCTTCCGTGCAGCTTCATTCTGCTTGTCCCGTGCCAGCAAAGCTCTGGCAGGATCTCTCCTTTCTCCAGCCTTCTGCTGAGGCAGGGATTTCCTTCCCAGTTCCTCAGCGGCGCTTGGCACGGGCAGTGGCACCGGAAGATTCACCAGGCGCTCGATGGTCTGCTGCAGGCACCTGCATCTTTCTTTCAGCTGGTCGGCGAGGGCAGCTAGCTTAGAGCTTTTCTGCTGGAGCCCCTCTGCCTCCTTGCACGCCTGCAAAGATCTTCTCTTTCTTAGGAGGCGGTTCTTCCTCTCCAGGGCAGCGCGTTGCCTCTCCAGGTCTTCCAGGGCACGCTGCAGGCAGGCCTTCAGCTCCAGCAGCTGGCTGCGTGCGCTGCCAGGAAGCCTTGGGTGTTCCCCCACCGGCTCCGGCTCCGGCACCGGGAGCAGAGCACCCGTCACAGCCTGGCATGTTGGCTGCCGCCCAGCGCTGTGGCTTTTGGGGGGTCTCTCCTGTAGTGCCGGCCGGACAGACTGAGGCGCAGACCGGCGGCTGGCTGCTGCCAGGGCCCGGGGCCCACTTCCATCAGGGGAGCGAGAGCTCTGCACCTCCCGAGGGCCCTGGCGCCCAGGAGGGCCTTCAGGCCGGGCCCAGCGGCGCGGCTCGTGGGAGCGGAGACGCTGGCCACCCGGCTCAGCGCGCAGCGCCTCCAGCTCCCGCCGGTGCTCCCGCCTCTGCGCAGGGCTGCCGGGAGCCTGCGCCGGGCCCCTGCGGGGCGAGGGGCAGCTTGGCGCCGCAGGCCCCCAGCCCGCACCATGCCGCCTCATGGCTGAAATCATGGGGAGTGGGCAGTCGGCCACCGAGCGCTGCTGCCAACAGTCACCACGGGTCACTTTCTGTGGGTCTGCGAGGGGCGGCAGCCCCTGACCCCTTGTCAACTGCTGCCTGCCTTCAGCGCGCAGGAGCAGAGACAGCGTCTGCCATGGGCCGGGGGTGATAGGCGAGTGCGGCCTTATATAGGTGGCCTGGCCATGAGCACACAATGGCGGGGTGGGGCAGTATGGCCTTATATGGGATGTCCTGGCCCCACCCCCCCGTCCCGCTCACGATGGACGAATAGCAGTACGGCCTTATTCAGGTCGCCCTTGCCTGGCTGCCAGGTGCCCACCCAGCCGCTCTGTCACTCCCCCTCCTCAGCAGGACTGCGGGGGAAAGGAAATAGGGTGGAAACAAAAGAACTCAAGGGAACACGAGGTAAAGGCATTTTGATAAAGAGAAAGGAAAGGCCGCAGGCAGAAGCAAAGGGAAGGAAAAAGGTTCATTTGCGACTCCCCGTCAGCAGGCGATGCCTAGCTACTGCCTGAGAAGTAGGGCCGCGGTGCGTGGAGTGGTTGCTCCGGAAGACAAACGCCGTAATGACGGATGCCCTCTCCCCGCCACCTCTCTCTTTGCTTGTACTGCTGAGCAGACGTCTCCTGTTACGGAGTATCGCCTTGGTCATCTTGGGTCAGCTGTCCTGTCTATGGCCCCTCTTGCAGGTCTTGCCCACCTGCTGGCTACTGGCCTTTTTGGGCTGTGGGGTGCGGTTTGGAGAGGTGGCCTCGATGCTGTGGGAGCACTGCTCAGCAGTAGCCAAAACACTGGTGTGTTATCAACACTTTCTCGCTGGAGATTTTTTCTACCTCAGTCAAACATATAGCTGTTTCTGTCTTTTGAGTGAGGTGCATTCCACTGAGCCGTGACACAGCCGAGAGACACCGCTATTGCTGTCACTAAGAAAGGTCTTTTAGCTGGTGTGTGCTTCTGCTGCCTTCTTTCTGGTACGCTCACACAAATGAGAAGAGGAAAAAAATGCAAGCAAATCCATTTGGGCAACCATTGGGCAACCCAGGTGGGACTGCGCAGGTTCCCAAGCTGTGGCACGCAGCTCCAGCATATAACACAGCCCGTACTGGGTGAGTTCCTCTGACTGTCTTGCGGGATCTGCCTTCACTGGAAAGGTACTAAAACCAGGGGCAGCACAAGTTCGATGACTGGAGGCTTGCCAATGTGACGCCCATCGACAAGAAAGGCAGGAAGGAGGATCTACACACCTAGAGCCTGACCTCTGTACTGGGGAAGATCATGGAGCGGTTCGTCTTGAGAGTGCTCACGGGGCATATGAAGGACGAGCAAAGGATCAGGCCCAGCCAGAATGGGTTCATGAAAGGCAGGTCCTGCTTGAACAACCTGATTTCCTTCTATGACCAGGTGACTCGCCTAGTGGATGAGGGAAAGGCTGTGTATGTGGTCTGCCTGGACTTTAGTAAAGCCTTTGACAGCGTCTCCCACAGCATTCTCCTGGAGAAACTGGCGGCTCGTGGCTTAGACAGGTGCACTCTTGGCTGGTAAAGAACTGGCTGGATGGCTGATCCCAGAGAGTTGTGGTGAATGGAGTTAACTCCGGCTGGCGGCCGGTCACAAGCGGTATTCCCCAGGGCTCGGTTCTGGGGCCGGTCTTGTTCAATATCTTTATTGGTGATCTGGATGAGGGGATCGAGTGCTCCCTCAGTACGTTTGCAGATGACACCAAGTTGGGTGGGAGCGTTGATCTGCTGGAGGGTAGGAGGGCTCTGCAGAGGGATCTGGACAGGCTGGATCGATGGGCAGAGGTCAACTGTATGAGCTTTAATAAGGCCAAGTGCCGGGTCCTGCACTTCGGTCACAACAGCCGCCTTCATTCAGCTTACTCCCAGGCTGCGAACGCAGGGGCAGCAGTGGGTTCGAGGCGCCCCGCGAACACCCCTTCCTGGCGCGTGACCGACGCGAGTGCCGACGGTCCCTTGGGCAAGTGCCGCTCGCTGTTTTGCCTCTCTCCCCTCTCTGCTCCCCGTGGCGAGGACACGCACAGCAACGGGCCCGGACAGGAGGCTCCCTGTCGCTGCCAACAGCAGTGGTGCTCTGCTCTGCCATGGCAGAGTTGCCCTCTGCAAAGCCCCAGGGGCTTTTAGTGGGCTCTGTAGGGGCCTTTGCAGGGCCCTAATTAGCCTGCAGAGTGCCCTGGGGCTTTATGCAGGCTTTGCTGGAGGCCCCTGCTGCCCTCCAGATGTCCCCCCACTCTAAAAAATCTACAGGCCTAAACCAAATCCCTTTTAAGTACAAACGCACTTCTGCACATGTGCTGGAGGCTTGTATAGGCTATCTTTATTACAATCCATTGCTTCTGTGCTTTTTAGCCCCCGACAGCCGCATCTAGATCCTCTTCTTCCAAAACAGGCAACTGAAAAGGTGACAACAAGGATCTTTCCAGCTCTCGTTTTCCAGGTCGTCACCTGGAACTTCTTTCACACAGTTCGTGGGACTGAATGCTCTCCTGCCATCCGCCAGCTCTCCCACATAACAACGGTCTTCGTCCACCTGTCCAAAAAGACGTAAACATATTGTCCAGCAGTTGGAGGAAGCTCCAGTTCAGGCTCGAGTTCAGGCTGGGACCATCAAGAGGATCGTAGCAGTCTTGGGCGAAGCTTTCCCACTTGTGGTCCCAGAGCCTGCAGCATGAGGGGGAGTTTGTCTGCTACTGGTTCCTCTGTCTCGCTTGCAGCGTCCTCCTCTGAAAGGAGGCAGGACCCAGGACTGTCCTCTGCCTGAGCTGACGGCGAGGGCCTCTCAAACCGATTCTCCAGCTCATTTACCTGGTCACGAGGCAGGCGCGTGGCTTCTTGCTGTTCCCTTTTCCCTTCTGTCCGAGCACACTGGAAACACTCGTCTTCCTTTTGTGTCCTCTGCAGGGCTGACTTTGTCTCCTCGCCGTCCTTCTCCAGCTGTTGCCTTATTTCTGCCATTTCTCTCATGGCTTCCAGTTTGCACTCTAGATCTTCCGGTCGGCTTTGAAGGCAGCTGATGGCTCGCTGGGCAGAATTTTGCTTCTGGGCCGCTTGCCTTAGTTGCTGCTTCAGGTCAGCATTTTCAGCTTGAACCTTTTCTGCCCAGAGCCTCTGCCCACGGAGGCGAGAATTTTCCTCCTGCAGTCTGGTGCTTTCACCTGTCACCTCCGCAAGCTGCAGCTCTAAGTCCTCACACCTTTGCCTGAGGGTGCTCACATAAGAGGAGCCGCCTCTGCCTGCAGCCAGTTGGGCCTCAAGCTCCTCAGCTGCCTTCCGTGCAGCTTCATTCTGCTTGTCCCGTGCCAGCAAAGCTCTGGCAGGATCCCTCCTTTCTCCAGCCTTCTGCTGAGGCAGGGATTTCCTTCCCAGTTCCTCAGCGGCGCTTGGCACGGGCAGTGGCACCGGAAGATTCACCAGGTGCTCGATGGTCTGCTGCAGGCACCTGCATCTTTCTTTCAGCTGGTCGGCGAGGGCAGCTAGCTTAGAGCTTTTCTGCTGGAGCCCCTCTGCCTCCTTGCACGCCTGCAAAGATCTTCTCTTTCTTAGGAGGCGGTTCTTCCTCTCCAGGGCAGCGCGTTGCCTCTCCAGGTCTTCCAGGGCACGCTGCAGGCAGGCCTTCAGCTCCAGCAGCCGGCTGCGTGCGCTGCCAGGAAGCCTTGGGTGTTCCCCCACCGGCTCCGGCTCCGGCACCGGGAGCAGAGCACCCGCCACAGCCTGGCATGTTGGCTGCCGCCCAGCGCTGTGGCTTTTGGGGGGTCTCTCCTGTAGTGCCGGCCGGACAGACTGAGGCGCAGACCGGCGGCTGGCTGCTGCCAGGGCCCGGGGCCCACTTCCATCAGGGGAGCGAGAGCTCTGCACCTCCCGAGGGCCCTGGCGCCCAGGAGGGCCTTCAGGCCGGGCCCAGCGGCGCGGCTCGTGGGAGCGGAGACGCTGGCCACCCGGCTCAGCGCGCAGCGCCTCCAGCTCCCGCCGGTGCTCCCGCCTCTGCGCAGGGCTGCCGGGAGCCTGCGCCGGGCCCCTGCGAGGCGAGGGGCAGCTGGGCGCCGCAGGCCCCCAGCCCGCACCATGCCGCCTCATGGCTGAAGGCATGGGGAACGGGCGGTCGGCTACCAAGTGCTGCTGCCAACAAAAAAACCGCTAACAAAAAAACCACCAGCAAATCCATTTGGGCAACCATTGGGCAACCCAGGTGGGACTCTGCTTGTTCCCAAGCTGTGGCGCCCAGCTACAGCATTGCCCTGGTTTCATCCAGTATAGAGCTGGTTTTCTTCACAGAAGCCAGTGTGAGACAGTGTTTTGTATTTGGGATGAGAAACTGTTGATAATGTGCTGATGGTTTGGGTTTTTGCTGAGCAGTCAATGACAGTCCAGCTTCTTGTGCTGGCCTGCTAGCGAGCAGGCTGGGGATGCTCGGGAAGCTGGGAGGGGACACAGCCGGGACAGCTGACCCAGACTGGCCAAAGAGATATTCCCTACCATCCGACGTCATGCCCAATACATAAACTGGAGTTGGCCGGGGGCGGAAATCGCTGCTCGGGGACGGGCTGTCGATCACTGGGTGGTGAGCAATCACTTGTTCTTGTACATTCCTTTGTTGGTATTATCATTGTTGTTTCCTTCTTTCTTTCTGTCCTATTAAACCATGTTTATCTCAACCCACGAGGTTTTTTTTTCCTAATTCTCTCCCCCATCCCACTGCGGGAGGGGGAGTGAGTGAGCGGCTGCGTGGTGCTTAGTTGCCGGCTGGGGTTAAACCACAACAACAGGAAAATTTATTCTCTCATTCTTTGTAAAGAATCCTTCACAATAGCTTCTTTTCAGATGCATTTAATCTCTGTGCCATATATAAAGATGTACTTGTTGTACTATTGGACTAGTAAGTTTACAGAAGATACAAATTCTACAGATATTTGATCAACTTTATACATCCAGTATGTAATCAACACATTTTTTCCAACTAACAAGATGATCATCCTATATGGAAACACATAGAAATACTATTAATTAGTACAAAAATATTTTGCTGGTCCCTAATATAACTAACCTTTCTCCTTCCTCTAAAGAAATGGCCTTTCTGGTGTTGATTAGAATGTTCATTAGTGTACTGTGTTCCATTAAGTAAAAGATTCATTTTTTAAAGTCTCTTTTTAATTGAAGTGTGTTCCAAGTGAGGATTTAGTTTGGTTTTTCAGTTGAGGTTTTTTTTTGCATTGATCCAGTACAGTATGATCCATGTAAATATTCAGTGCATTTAAAATATAATTGGAAACTACATTAAAAATAGGCTTATAGTTCATGGAATAAGAAATTAATCATTCATCTCTGTAGAAACACATATTTTGGCATTGTTCTGGATAAAGCCTGGATGGAATCCCTTTTCACAGTTTGAAAGTCCTCTAGCACTATTTTTGATTATTCTCTTACTGTAACTGATTTTGCATCATAATGCACTCTTCTTTCATGGACTAACCTTTCTGTGTCCTGGTGCTGGTACACAAAGCAAATGATTTTAAACCAGAAATACCTAGTCTGAAAAGTTACCACAGCGTTGAATACAGCTGACGTATTTGTAAAATGGGACAGCAATGTAAGATGTATTATTGTCAGCTACTCCTTCCCATTATCTATTCTAGTTCATTCTGATGTAAAAGACAATGCCTCAGCTCTTACTACATGTAGTTTAAACTTATCTGATGGACTTTCAACCTTGTGAAGAGAGGAGCACTTTCTCAAAGGACCTCATACTAGTGGAATTATATCTAGCATAGTTGACTCTCTTCTGCAACAGATGACTTTTTGTGCAAATATTTCTTGCTTTTCTCCAACCATGGTGTAAAGCAACTTGTTTAAGCCTCCTGTTCCTCTACTATTACACTAAGAAGAGGAATGGAGCAGACACCATTTCCTGTGGGGAAGTGGTAGTCACTTATTTCTTATAAAAGAGGTGCTTCTGTTGATATCAATGATGTGGACTTTTGTCCTCTGGTGGCAGGGGATTTTTTTTTTCTTATTTAAGTTAAAAAGCTCACCAATGAAATGGTGGAAAACAGAATATTTCATGGGGACCCGTGATCTCATTAATTCATAGGTGGTGGATATGTCTTAGCTGTGAAAAAAGCTTCTAGCCAAGACTAGAGCCAGCAAGTGTGGGCAGCTTTTTCTTATCTTTTTTCTAATGGAAATTCAACCTAAACCATTCACTAAAGCATTTTGAGTGGCCAGACACATCTGCAGTCTCAGTAGGAGCAGGCAAATTTAATTTCTTGACTGGATTAAAATGTGCCAGATTAGGACAAAATTATGTAAAAAATTAATGAATAGAGTCACTGAGCTAAAGTCCATGAATCCTGTAGACAAACAATGTGGAAGCTGTTGTACCTGTACGTTTTCTTGATGCTGGATTTAATATGCAAAGAACAGATGACAAAACACCTGTAATTGTTTCACAGAGGAACATGACAGTTGTTCCAGATCTTCTCTCCATCTACCTATTGACAACTGGTCTAAAAAGAAGACAGTTGAAATATGAATTTGTTGAAGAAATTAATTAATTGTTTAAAAGCAATAGGTAAGAAAGCACAGAGATGTCTAAACAAGCATCCTGGCCTATATCAGAAATAGTGTGGCCAGCAGGAGTAGGGAAGTGATTGTACCCCCGTATGCAGCACTGGTGAGATCATGCCTCTAATACTGTGTTCAGTTTTGGGCCCCTCACTACAAGAAGGGTGCTGAGGTGCTCGAGTGTGTGCAAAGAAGGGCAACGAAACTGGTGAAGGATCTGGAGCACAAGTCTTATGAGGAGCGGCTGAGGGAGCTGGGGTTGTTCAGTCTGGAGAAGAGGAGGCTGAGGGGAGACCTTATCGCTCTCTACAACTACCTGAAAGGGGGTTGTGGTGAGGTGGGTGTTGGTCTCTTCTCCCGAGTAACTAGTGATAGGATGAGAGGAAATGGCCTCAAGTTGTGACAGGGGAGCTTTAGATTGGATATTAGGAAAAATTTCTTCACCGAGAGAGTGGTCAAGCATTGGAACAGGCTGCCGAGGGAGGTGGTGGAGTCACCATCACTGGAAATATTCAAAAAACGTATGGATAATGGCACTTCAGGACATGGTTTAGGGGACATGGTGGTGTTGGGTTAATGATTGGACTTGATGATCTCAAAGGTCCTTTCCAACCTTAATGATTCTGTGATTCTGTGAAGAAAAAGTCAGAAATATTCAGAAAAAGCTAGGTGAGGTGGAACACAGTGATGGAGAAAAAAATGATGTGAGATGGGCAGAGGCATGGGAGTGGTAACACTGAAAGGGATTTGGGTGTGAAGACAAGAAACAAGAAATATGCAACTAAACAGGAAATCTAATAAAATGGAATGCATTCACAATGATATGGATAGTAAGTAAACTTAGAAATTTTGTAGTGAATCAACAGAGGAAGGATGTGGTTACAAAATAACTAGGAATCTGATATAGGAGATGATATTAACTTGGCAAAGTTAGAGAAAAAAGATCTCACAAACATTGAAAAAAAAAGGCAGCATGATTAATGTATAATTTAGATGGTAGGCATAGGATAAGAGAAAGGACTTGAACAGCAACTCTTGATTTGAACTAGAAACTTAATGTGGAAGCTAGTGCTGACACCATCCATGTGCAGTGAGCAAAAGCGTGCTCGAACAGGACAAGTTTGGATAAAGTAACATTAACGAACTTAATGTGGAAGACTGAGAAGTCATTAAGGTCCTTTTTGCATACTTACAAGTTTTCTCATATTCTGTCAGAATAGGCCTTTATGTTAGGTCTTAACAGAAGACTGAATTATACTAAAAACATCCTTGCTGTTACCTGTTATGTTATCAAATGCTTCTTGAGCTTTCCAGTAACAGGGTTTAACTAAATTTCCTAAATCTAATTACTACCTTGATGTAATATTTCCTCTGGTGACTTGAAAAATGAATTGTTTCTCATAACAAATGTTACCGGTTTTTTTCTTGTTTATATTAACTATTATTTAATTGCATTGTATCTTTCATCTGAAAATGATAAATATATTAAAAAACAAATAACAAAAATAAAACTCTAAGAATATTGTATAAGAATAGAAGCGATTGATGGTGGTGATGATCGTAATGTTTGTGAGACTGTAACACTAGCCCATTGGGGTACAATTTAAAACCCATATTCCCAGAATGAGCATAGGATGATAGATTTTTCCAGGTAAGTGTCAGTTTTGTGTCTGAAAAAAAATAATCTTTTCATTTCATGGATACATGAAATATATAAAAAATAGAATATGAAGCTAAAATGCATTGTTCTTTGAAAGGAACTAGTCTTCTTTGGGTTTGTTTTTGGTTTTGTTTGGTTTTTTTTTTCCCCAGCAATGCAATTTCATATACCTATAAATTTAGTATTGGAAAATCGAAATGAAACACTATAGTTTTCATAATACTGAAAACAAAACAGAATGAGCATATCCCAGATCTGAGTTGTCTGGACTAACTTCTGCATGTGTCAAGTCTAGGATGAAGCAAGCAAAACCAAACAATAGCCATAAAAATTGCTGGTTTAGGGAACAACTGTGGATTACCACAGGTAGCATTTCTGTTGCAGTACTCAACACTTTCATGTCACCAGGGATCTGAGTAACTTCCTGTCATCTTCTAGAACGGAAATTGAAGTATTTTTCTACCATCTTTAAACACGAATTTTTTGGAAATTTAGTTGGAATTTGTTTTTTCTGAAATTATTTTGCTTCTGTTCTTGTGCTACTGATAAATTCCATTTTGCCACGTTTTCATCTGTTAATGTAAAGCCTAATCTTTTACCACCTGTTTTATTGACCCCCAATTACATGAGGTCATCAAGTCCCTGTTCAGAGCCACATGACTTTGATGGCAATGATTTCAAAGCATATGCTTAAAATAAAGAATACACTTAATACATGTTCTGATTAGGGATGGTTCATAAATTCAGCTTTGGGGTAGTTATCCTCTGATAGATCTGTGATCCTGTCATTGCCTTTAAGTTAGTTGTCTCTTTCTTTTTATTTTTCATTTTTCAGGCAACAGATCTCCATCTTTAAGGATTATACCTTGTGACTGAGATGATACTGAAAGCGAAACTTGCAGAAGATCCATTTTTACTTAGGCACAGGAACCTACAAAGGCCATAAAGGAAGAGGAAGGAATAGAAAAGATGCCAAGTAATATCTGATATTACTTTTTTTAAACTTTACTGCATTTCATTATACAGACCACCCAGGGAGAAACAGGCATAGGAATAATAAAACTTTTTTGTCTGCTCTGAAGCAACCACAAAGTTTTAGATGTAATTCTTTATTGCTATTTTCAGATGTATGTAAAATGATAATATTTATCTTTTATACCTGTCCTGGTTTCAGCCAGGGTAGAGTTGATTTTCTTCACAGAAGCCAGTGTGAGGCTGTGTTTTGGATTTGGGATGAGAAAATGTTGATAATGTGCTGATGTTTTGAGCTGTTGCTAAGCAGTCAAGGACAGTCCAGCTTCTTGTGCTGGCCTGTTAGCAAGCAGGCTGGGGGTGCACAGAAAGCTGGGAGGGGACACAGCCAGGACAGCTGACCCAGCCTGGCCAAAGGGATATTCCATACCATATGACGTCATGCTCAGTATATAAAGCTGGGATGAAGAAGAAGGAAGATGTGGAGGGACATTCAGAAGTTATGGCATCTGTCTTCCCAAGAACCTGTTACGCATGATGGAGCCCTGGAGCTTCCCTGGAGATGGCTGAACTCCTGCCTGCCCATGGAGGGCAGTGAATGAATTCCTTGTTTTGCTTTGCTTGCATGCGCAGCTTTGGCTTTACCTATTAAACTGTCTTTATCTCAAACCATGAGTTTTCTCACTTTTACTCTCCCAGTTCTCTCCCCCGTCCCACCATGAGGGAGTGAGCAAGTGGCTGTGTGGTGCTTAGTTGTATTGTAAATTTTACAGTATGAATACCATACTAAGAACATGTACAAATTCTTACAGAAAGGTGCATAATTTGCACCTGTTTATCAAAATATCTGTGTATTCATGTATGGTCTAAGAGCTTTAAAAGAATCATTTTCTATTTGAACAACCTCAAGCAAATACATACTTTTCTTCAAAACATCTGAAACAGGCAATTAATTTTGACTATTCAAATTTATCGATGACTTTAAGTCACTGCAGTCATGATGCTGTCTCATCTCTTTCTGACTATGAAATTAGTTTTTAAGTAGTGTTGAAAAAAATGAGAAATTAATAGTTTTGAAAGTTTTGACTGAAGTTAGATCAATGATGTGACAAGGGGTCATTCAGGCATAGTATTGCCATTGAACCCAAAATCAATCAGCACCAATGTTAGTCATGCAAATTACCTTAAAATATTGCACCAGCACTCATCTTGAGGAAGGAGATAACAGATCCATGTAAGACAAATGGTTCTTGTGATACTTCCACTGTGGTCTAAATCAGAGAATGAAATCATAGTTAAATAGGCATGTATTCACATGAATCAGCCCATCATTATTCAAATTATTTAGTCACTCATTTGATACCAATGCAAAGATTTACAGAATCAATAAATAATTTAATAAAGAGTAGTTGCTTAATAAGTTGGACATGTAACTGGTAGAAAATTAATAACTGTAAGTCCTCAAACTGACTGTTATCTGACTGTTGTGGTTACCCAGCAGGTAGCCAAAGCCACACAGCCACTCGCTCACCCTTCTCTCCCTGACAGCAGGATGTGGGAGAGAATCAGAAAAGAAAAAAGGTAGAACCTGTAGGTTGAGATAAAGGCAGTTTAATAGGTCAGGGGAAAAAAAAAAAAGAATTATAATAATGGCAATAATAATGATAGAAGAATGTACAAAACAAGTGATGTGCAGCACAATTGCTCCCCATCTGCTGACTGATGCCCAGTTAGTTCCTGAGCCACAGCCCCTCCACGGCCAACTCCCCCAGTTTATATGCTGAGCATGACGTCGTATGGTATGGAATATCCCTTTGGCCAATTTGGCCAGCTGTCCTGGCTGTGTCGCCTCCCAGCTTCCCCCGCACCCCCAGCCTTCTCACTGGCAAGCCAGAGCATGGGAAGGTAAAAAGTCCTTGAATGCTCAGTAACAATTAAAAACATCAATATGTTATCAACATTTTTTCATCTCAAATCCAAAACACAGCACTGTACCAGCTATCAGGGAGAACATTAACTCTATTCCAGCTGAAACTAGGACACTGACCCAAATAACTCTTTTCAAAAACTGTTATTCACAAATTTTTCAGAGTGGTTTGGAAACTTAAGTTCATCTAATACCATAGCGATAATTGAAATATCTGAATCAAACCCAAGATTTATTTTCCAAATTAGATAAAGAAAGTTATTGAAATATTTGGTCATCAAAGCTTTTCATTTACTGTTGGCACCATTTCAAGTTCCTTTCTTTGGATGAAACCCTGACTGTCTTACTGGTGGACATTCTTATAGCATTTCTTTCCTACGTTATCCTTATAGATGCTTTCTGTAGAGATCATTTAAGTAATGTACAGCTGATTTACTTCATAATGCCTTGGAGCTCAGCACATCAATGATTAACACAGAGGTTTTAACCAGATATTTTACAAATTTGTGTAACGAATTACTCTCTATTGATTTCTGACTTCTAAACAAATTAGTTAATTTATCCACAGTCTTAAAACTACATTGCAAATATCTGCAGATGAGAGCTATTAGAAGGTCAGCATAGTATTCTTTGGCTAGTGTTAAAATGTGATGCTTCAGTACTGTATCTCCATATGTTAGGAATCAAACAATCTTATTCTAAATAAATGTGTGCAATAAGTGTGTTAAAGAATTTGACAAAGCATTCTGTGATTTATAATCTAATGTTGATAAAAGTGATAAACCAATTTTCAGATTAATTTTTCTCAGGTTATTTCAAAGCCCTGTAGCAATGCAAATCAGTGCAATGTTTCATAATATATTAAGACTGTGACATTTTTAATCTTCACTTTAAGGAGTCATCAAAATTTAGGACTTAGTTAATCTGACAGGATTTGTATTGCCATTATGAAAGTATTCAAGATCAAATGTAATTATGCCTCTTCATGATATTTACCAAAGCACATACACACACAAATTATTCTCAGTTCTTTTAGCAAAACAAATTGTGTTTTTCTACTAATTGGTGCTGTTTTCCACCAGAAGCTGTTGTTCATGTAAGAAAGTATAAGTAGACTAAAAACATTCTAAATTATTATTTTGGTTTGGCAAAATTATTAACCTATGAGAGGCCTTTAGTAAAATTAAAAGAAGAAATATATAATAACATACTAGAGATGCTTAAAAGTAAATTGAAGTTCAATTAGTATAGGAAATTACTGTTCTTCCAGACTACTCTCTAAAGTGGGGTAAAACAATTAAACAGTATGACAATAAAAAAGATACATTAAATGCAAGGTACTGAGGATATTTTCTTTTCCCAAAACTAGACCTATTATTATAAATCAGACAAAAGAACTAACAAATGAAGAAACAAAAACTGAAAAGAAATGCATATCTAGTGCATAATGTATATTTTGTTCTGATTTCACAACAATAATTTAAAACACATTTATTTCCTGCACCATGTTTTGCAGGAGCAAAGTCTTGATTTCATGTAGACAGGTTTAGTTCCTGCACCTAGATCCTTCCCTCACAGCCCACCCTGATGGTTCAGAGCTCTCACCAAAGTCTATGAAAGCTTTACAACTTAGAGGGTCCCCCAGGTGCCTTTCCACCCAAGTTTTGGCAATGCAATTTGAGGCTCTGATGGTAGAAGATGAGCAGTAGAATAGGACCCGATCAGAGCATTTGTTTCATGCTAAACCAATGTCAAATCGAGTGTACAAATCGTTCATTGTTCCACAAGGAAATAATATGTAAGGGCTCCTAATTAATTTCAGCTCTTTTATCTAGGAAGAAAAATTAACAGCTGCGGCGGTAGCAGCTTCTTGGTTGTAAGGGAGAATTTAAGCCCTCCTAACTTGTTCTAAAGAAGAGTGAAATGGAAAAGCCATCTGGAATTTGCTTCTTGAGTTCTATAGTCAGTCACAAGTATCTTAACTAGTTTCCAAAATCTAATCAAAAGGCTCAAACAGAATTCATCGGACCCTTGTCTAGTCAAAATCACAAAAAATGAGGAAGAGGAAATTTATTAAGAGAGTAAGCTGGCACTGGGATAGATTACATTTTAACAGTATATTTTAATCTCCCTTCTCATGTGATTAAATGGGGACTGAATTATTCAGGTCATACAAAATAAGAGCCATGGCTACCTCATATTTTTTACAAGCAAACTTTGTTAGGTGTCACGCAGATAATTTTAAACTATTTTACTGGGACCCTGAAGTCTGTTCACTGTTGCAACATGCTTTCTCAGTAAAACTACTCAGTCACTGAAGAGAAAAAATAATCATAACCAATAGATTTTAGAAACATCTTCAAAATAAATTCATTGTAAATTGAAATAGTACATTATTCCGGAGCTACGATTGAAACAGCTTTGCCTGGTTTTCTTAAGAGATTGTATTTACTATCCTAAGAAAATAAACTCTGAAGAGCAAATTGTTAGAACATATAAATCGTTTGGAAGCCTCTACTTGTAGACTAAATAACATCAATAAATGAAATCCTAGAAATGTTTTTTCCAAGAAATATTCTTTAGTTAGGAGATCATAAAATGTGAATATCCTGCTTAGCTCAAATTATGTTTTCAAATATTTCTATCATTTCCATCACTACAGTAAACTCAATAAATTACTTCATCTTCCAAGAGTACTAGATTTGTTGTTTCCTCCTACTGGAGTTATATTTAATTTCGTTATGAGCTTTTGTCTCTCATTAGGAAAGATTCTTTCACAGTATTGGCACCTGTATTGATCTATTTTCACCCTAAAACTGCTTTAGGTCTCATTTATACCTAGAACTAGAGTTCTGTAATCTCAATTGCTCTGTAGTCTGAGTTGTTACTGTGATTCTGACTATAATGGAAAAGTTAATTTACCTCAAAAGATAGTTTAATCACTTGATGTTTCAATCATTATTATTCATATATCTATAATGTTTTGCCCTTATTGTTTATAATTACATTTTCTCACACAACAGTTTTAATTTATTTGTTACAGAATGTTTCTCCTTGTTACAAATATGTCTGGATTTATTTCCCAATGTGTAGTAATGGTAGTTCACTGGAATCTACTTTGATATAATAAAATCTTTATTTGGTATCAGATCCAAAGTAGTATTTTTGGAGAAAGAAGGTGAAAAGCTAATTTGGTCATTTTAATGGGATCAAAAACTTGTACTTAAAATATTTACTATAAGAGTAAACCTTGAGGTATATTTTTAGTCTCTGTTATGATAACAAGGAACTCTGCAAATTTCCATACTTCTATAGCTAATGTTTTATGTATAAATGAGACACATTTGTGTGTAAAAGGCGGTTTTCATGGGTTTTTTTATATTAAAGCAGCCAGATGATAAAAAATAATTTTTTACTAGCAAAAGAGGCAAAGAAGAAATATTGAATTTTGATCTTGATAACAGATGAATAAGTGACAACTAATGTTTCATTCAGTAGACTGAATTGCCATTGTAAACCTAGTTATTTATCTTTGAAATATCTATTTATTCATGGCATATCCATTATTAAAAGGATAACTATTTATGAGTTTGGACTAATTTTAGAAAATAATTTAAAATGAAATAAAGTGAAAAGAATGAAATGGGGTTTTTGGTTCTGTATGGACTAGTAAGCTGCTGTTCAGCTTATTAGTGGTGTGGTGTTGGACTGTAGATTATTCTCCATTGTGTGCAGTGAAACTGGAAGAACTATTGTGCGATTTTATTCTGCATTATAGCCTGGCTATGTCTGGTGGGTTTATCTTGGCTGAGTGCTGCCAAAGCCGCTCTACCACTCCCCCTCCTCAGCTGGACAAGGGAGAGAAAAATATAATGAGAAGCTTATGGGTCGAGATAAGGACAGGGAGAGACCATTCAGCAGTTATCATCAAGGGCAAAGCAGACTCAACTTGGGGAAATGAGTTTAATTTATTGCCAATCAAAATCAGAGTAGGATAATGAGAACTAAAACCAAATCTTAAAAAGCACCTTCGCCCCACCCCTCCCTTCTTCCTGGAAGAGGAACAACATTGCTCCCTATTTCTCTACCACCTCCCACCCGGAGCAGCACCAGGGGGATGGGGAATGGGCGTTGTGATCAGTTCATCACAAGTTCTGCTGCTTCTTCCTTCTCAAGGTAAGGACTCACACTCTTCCCCTGCTCCAGTGTGGGGTCCCTCTCACGGGAGACAGTTCATGAACTTCTTCAATGTGAGCCCTTCCCACAGGCTGCAGTTCTTCATGAACTGTTCCAGCCTGGGTCCCTGCCACGGGGTGCCGTCCTTCAGGAACAGACGGCTCCAACCTGGGTCCCCCACGGGGTCACAAGTCCTGCCAGCAAACCTGCTCCAGCCTGGGCTCCTCTCTCCACGGGGCCACAGGTCCTGCCAGGAGTCTGCTCCAGTGCGGGCTTCCCACGGGGTCACAGTCTCCTTCAGGCACCCACTTGTTTTCTGGCGTGGTGCCTCCATGGGCTGCAGGTAGAGATCTGCTCCACTCCACCATGGTGCTCTGTGGGCTGCAGGGGGCACAGCCGGCCTTACCATGGTCTTCACCACAGGCTGCAGGGGAATCTCTGCTCCGGTGCCTGGAGCACCTCGTCCCCCTCCTCTTCACTGACTTTGGTGTCTGCAGGGTTGTTTTCACATAATCTCACCCCTCTCTCCAGTTGCAAATGCTGCCTGATGGGTTTTTTTCCCCTTCTTAAATAAGTTATCCCAGAGGTGCTACCACTCTCACTGATGAGCTTAACCTTGGTCAGCAGCAAGTCTGTTTTGGAGCCATCTGACATTGACTCTACTGGACACAGGGGAAGCTTCTAGCAGCTTCTCACAGAAGCCACTCCTGTAGCCCCCACTGCTACCAAAACCTTGCCACACAAACCCAGTACACTATGATTACAACTTAATGTATCTATTCTCAATCTGAATATTTATATTTTCAGATAATGGAAAGTCAGGATAAGTTCTAAATCCATCAGAGGACAAAACTCAATCTGAAAACTATCTGGGCAAATGTAAGGTTGTCTGGGGAAAAATGGTATCACAGAATCACAGAATCACAGAATCATTAAGGTTGGAAAGGACCTTCAAGATCATCAAGTCCAATCATTAACCCAACACCACCATGTCCCCTAAACCATGTCCTGAAGCGCCACATCCACACGTTTTTTGAACACTTCCAGAGATGGCAACTCCACCACCTCCCTGAGCAGCCTGGTCCAATGTCTGACTACTTTTTTAGTAAAGAAATTTTTCCTAGTATCTAATCTAAACCTCTTCTGGCACAACCTGAGGCCACTTCCTCTTGTCCTATCACTAGCTACTTGGGAGAAGAGACCAACACCCTCATCACCACAACCCCCTTTCAGGTAGTTGTAGAGAGCGATAAGGTCTCCCCTCAGCCTCCTCTTCTCCAGACTGAACAACCCCAGCTCCCTCAGCTGCTCCTCATAAGACTTGTGCTCCAGATCCCTCACCATCTTTGTTGCCATTCTTTGGACACGCTTGAGCACCTCAATGCCCTTCTTGTAGTGAGGGGCCTAAAGCATATGTAAAGCATATTTATATTTCCTCATTTTGGTGGAAATAAATGACAGGAATGACAGACTAATCACTAAGAAAAATAAGGACATTACAGTGGACACGCATCAGTTATTCCGTGCTCTCCCCAAATAGGCCAAATTCCTTCTGGGACATATAAATGAGTTTCATATAGGGAAAAAAACCCAACCCCCCCCCCCCAAAAAAAAAAAAAGAACCAACCAAAACTAAAAAACACTCCATTAGTAGTCTTAGTTGCCTGACATATCCATAAAATAAAGTTTCTGGAAAATGGTGTAATTTAATCTTTAGATATGAAAAGACTTAGGAATCATTAATAACAGTATAATAGTTGTACAAGGTAATGTATATTACAGTCTCTAAAGTAAAAATAAAAATTATTTTAAGTCTAGAAAAAAATCATTTTTACCTAAATGATTTTATAAACCTCTTGTATAGGAGGTTTATAAGAGCAACATTTTCTGTATTAAGCCAGAAGTAATTTATATAAAAAACTAATTAAAATATGTGTTCACATAACTCATATGTTTAAGTTTGAAATTGTTAGATTAACTACTGGAACCTCTATTTCTATTTGAGCAACTGTTATGACTCGGGATTTTTTGGTTTTGCTTATTGCAACTAAACAAAATACATATTTGTATATTTCTGCATGCCTTTTGTTTGAGTAGTTGTCTTTCCCAAGTAAGAGAAAATTCTGAAAACTTGTTTTATACGGTGTATGTGTTCCTACTATTCATGTAAGATTTCATATTAGTGGTGGGTGGTTTAAATGAATTTTAATGTTAATGATTTAATGCCTTTGTCTGTCATCAATCCCTATCTGTTGCTCTTCCTGAAGGTTTATTCTCTTTGATGATAGTAGTGTTTTGGTGCTTTAATCCTGAACTGATGTATTAGGTGTAATATAAACACAGAGCAAAACATATCTCCTGTCCCAAGGACTCACAGTCTTTATATAATTGTAAGAATTTCACACATTATCCACTCCTCTTTTTTATTGTTTTTCCTTCTGTCTTCCCTTTTTCACTTACATTTCCCAAATAATTAATGTATTCTTGGGGGTTGGTGTGGGAGCAGGGAAGATTATTATAGAGGAGTTTTTTACTCTGTTTGCACATAGTTTTCCTCTTGTCTGATTTATGGAAAGGGAGTAAAACAGCCATGAATACTATGACAACAGACCTTGACAGTGTTAAACACTGGCAGTAAGAGACAAATAGAAGAGCTTTATTATTTCAGAAATTAAATTCATAGGAGAACTGAGGTAACCCTCGGTACACTAGCTAAGCAGTTTTGACTTCTGGTGCAGTAAAGGTTTGGGTTTTCAAACCTGACTTATGCAAGATGTGTTTTTTATAATCTAATAGCTCTATTACCACCCACTGGTACTACTATAATAAGATCACATGCTCTGTGGTAAACTCTTCAAATGTCAGGGAACTCATAACAGCTTGGCAACGCTGAATTTCTTGTGAAATGTTTTTGCTGACTGCATTTTTCTTTGGAAGAAACAGAAGTTTGTCACCATCATTTATCTAATTGCTCTTAGTATCTGCACAAGTGGTCTCACCAGACGGGGTATGTTCTTCCAAGCTCTGTAGCTGTCAGAGCAAAAACTACAGAGGTGCTCTGGAAAGGTGTGTTTCTTTTTTTTTTTTAAATCAAATCTCATCAGATTTCCTGTACTTATTATGACAAGTTGGCAAAAGATGATTCAGTCTGTTTTGGTAAAGTGTAATGTTTGAAGTCAGGAGAGAGGATTTAGTATCACCATCTATTTAAGCAATGACTGTGTATGATGCCAAATATGCAAGTAGATAAACAAACCATTTATCAAGATATAAGGTTTCCAGTACAAAATCTACAGCAGGCTCAAGCAATATAGCTAAGTTGTTCCAGCTGATTTGAAAAATACATGAACCTCACTATTTTACCAGTCAATAAAATACTCCCCTAAAATAGTTGCAATTTTATCTCAGTGCAATAGTTTAATTATGTTTATTTATATTTATTTCCCTCAGACATAGAAAATAACCTAAGTTTCTAAAATTCACTGGAGAATTATCAATGTCTAAATTTAATTCCAGTTAGCTGATGGTAGTTTGAAATTTTCTATGGTGATCTTAAAAGTACGTTGTAAGCAATACATTGTCAGTTTCTTCATGATGCATTATACTTCCAAGGACACAAAAATTAAATTTTTTTATTTTTTTCAGAAATGTCCACTACACATTTCCTGTTATTTGTACCAAGTGAAATGTAATCTAAAAAATAACATAGAAGATAGAAAACAACATAACATGATATAATGTTCATTTGCCCTAGACTTCAGGAACATTTTTAAAATCTGATAGCCATGAAGAAGAGTGTTGGAAGTCTGTAGATAAAAAATTTTTATTGTATCATGTCCTAGTTTCTAAAGACAAAAATAATAGTCTACTTCTATAAAATAAAAATAAACTTTGGTAAAATGACTACATTAATCTGAATTCACTTTGTATAAGGAGCTAACAGAAGAGCACAGGAAGTTTTTAAATTGAAATGCAATGAAAACAAAATTAGTTTTCCAAACTACTGGAAGCATAGGATCATCTTGGAAATAACAATATATTAAAATATAGTAAGGGGCTTCTTCATAAACCTAGTGCTTAGAAATCACAGGAGAAAACAACCTCCATACAAAATATGCCACTCAGGAAAAAAGTCTTTCTTTAATGTTTTAGTTTTCAGCTGTATCATCTGTGCCAATGGTGTCATTCAACTTTGAAGTCAAATTTATTTTTCCTGCGAAATAAGAATTATTCTCTGGATGAATCACAGTAATTACTATTTATATACTAATTTAATTCCAACTCTTTTATGTATTTTAAAGAAGTTTTCTGCTGAGAATTTTTTAGGAGGATTAAGATACCATTCTGGACTAAATCATGACATACATCACAAAATCCCACCCAGGTACTCTGATTGGTGGGATACTACCTTTCTTAACAAGAGTAAGACCCTATTTGATAACGCTGGTGACTGCAAAGAACATGGAACCCGTTCTGATTGTAAAGATTTCCTGAGGGGAGCTTTCAAGGGATAAAATGAGCCTTAGAAAACTGAGTAAATGGATGAATCTTTGATGCTTGCCTATGGGATTTTGCTAATTTCTGAGGCAAATGAACATCCATTTCTGAAGTCAGCCCTGACTGAATAGGATGGGCTAGAAAGAACAGGTGGATCTTACAACAAATTTCAGTACTACTGAGGGGGCTGGGTCAAGAGGAAAAATAACTAGGATGATCATCAGAAAGGTAACACGTAGATATGACATAGGTACTGACTGAGCTGTCAGTTCTGTGGCAATTTATTTCAATACTTGATAAAACCACCTTCCTAGGCTCACCACCCCTTTTCTCCATTTCAGACAAGGTCAGTAAAGGCTTTGTTGGCTTTGTTTATTCCTCCCTGTTCTCATCTTCTGACCTGTAGACATGATCCAGCATGTGGAGATCTGCAGAAAAGAAACCATTAGAGTTTTTCATTTCTCGTTCATCTGTTATTAGCTTTGCAAATTCACTTCAATTCAGTCCAATCCCTAGAGCTCATGCTGTCACCATTTCCTTTTACTTTACACACATGCTTGTCTTCATTATGAAAGCTGAAGGAAATGAAAAATGTGAGTACAAAAATTAAGTAATTGTAATAATGCTTATCTGATCTTGAATATTCTAGTATTGAATTAATATATTTTTTCTTTTTTTTTCCTTCTAAAATATGTCTCTTACTTCTTATGATCTTACACTAGCCATTAATGATGGTGTAAAAATCCTTTTTCCTCTTCCTTTTCTGGAGTTTTTTTTCTTAATACCTCAAGTATAACATGGTGGTTAATATATTTCATATACAATATAAATTTTATAGTCTAGCTCACTGATAGCAAAAATAGGCCTTCTTTGAAGTATACCTATATTCTCTCTGGATTGAAATCACATTTTAAATTAAAAACTTTCAGCATATATTTTCTAATAATAAATCTCACACCAGTTGTTGAATATTTTTTCAAGATGATAGCTCAGATTATTTAAAAAAATCAGCATCTACTGCTTCCTTCCAAAATTAATTTGTTTTCCCACAAAGGGTAACATATACAAAATAAAACCTTTAATTCACTTGGTAATAACGCATATCAGTACAGAGATGCATACTTCTTGGTAGAAAGAAATTTTGTTTTCCAGACAAACAGAATAACTGTAAATGGATGATTACAAATATGTCAGCAATTTCCTCAATTATATTATAACTTTTAGCCTGCCAGACACTTTCCCTTTTCTCACTCTACTTTCTACATTCCCCATTATCTGGTTGGATTAACTTGCAGAGATACATCATAAGATATGTCTACATTAAAGAATTGCATTGAAGGATTAATCCCAGACTCCTTAATTACTCCCAGTTCAAGATCTTGAACACTATTCCCAGATCTGTCTCCCTGGTAATTGCAGAGAGTGCCTACTTGGCTAGCTTAGGCTATGCAGTGAAAAATCAAGTGAGCAGCAGACGTGCATTTATACGTGCATTACCAACAGTGTATTGAAAAGGTCTTCAAGAGATTTTGAATCAGTGTCTGGCATAAGTTGACAGACGGGATGGTATTCTAGCTGTTCTGCAAGGTCCTTCTTTCCTGCTGCTCTCTAGAGCTGCTAGGATATCCTGCCTTATATTAATAACTGGTGGTTGAGAAAGTAGAGAAAGACAGAGGGATATTTGCTACTTGTGCAGGAGGAATGCAAGATACGAACTGGTGTATGCCATAAAATGCAAGCCTGTTCTCCAAACCTGCCTGTTTTGTGACATCACTGGCAGGAGAACCTCTCTGGATCTGGCAGAAACATGGAGCTCTGCTGTTCCTGAAAGGGAGACTCTGTCTTAAGAGGTAGTTAACATGTCAGCAAAGATGACATCATGGCACTAGTTACCCTCAGCCTCCTCAGTTCATGTCAATAATCCGGAAGGACTGAAATATACTCTTAAATCTGTGAACCAAATTCTGGTAATATTATGTAGTCATATAATCAAAGATCTAGAATTAGCTTTTGGTACATTGTACTTACCCTTAATCCAAACCTAGTTGCCATTCAATTGCGCTTAGCTTGTCAATGGGGGATGTGGTGTTCACTGACATGTCCTGCTGCCTCCTTAACTGCTGCAAGCCCTCTTCTGTGCTGCTGCTTCACCTTTTTTCACACTCTTAAAGGAAATACAAGTTGCTGGGCAGAAGGTATCAGGCAGAAAGGTGAAGATTTCTGAGCTGACAAGAGGTTGTTTCAAACAAGAGTTTCATGGGTAAGGGCTATTAGCATTTTGTGTGTGTAAAAAGTGAAGATTTATGAGGAAGTCACACTGATAGATTTTTTTTTTTTCTGTGTGATTTGAAATTACTTAGTTGGCAAATAGAATTTTTAAAGTTTTCTTATAGGGGAAGAGTCTAGAAAGGGAAGGAAACCCTTCTATACCATCCTGTACTATACCATGCTACACTCTGCTATACTAATGTGACGTTACCGTATTACTAACAAACTATTACAGAGGTTGCTTTCTGGCCCAAAACTCACTGACACAGCATGGCCTCTATTTACAAGGGTAAATTCTGCTGCTCTGCAAAACAGGGTTGTGACATCTGAACTGTCCATCAGGAGTGAGCCTGGCAAATGCTGTATCACACACCTGCCTTGGCACGGTTTGAGACAAGCAGTCTCCGACCCAGGGCTGTGCTATCAGTGTAACAGCAGTCATGAAACAGTGCTGAAACCTGTCTTTCCCTACAGCCCTTTTTTTCACTTGTGTGGGTATAGCCAGAGAGATTACAGTTGCCTCCTATTCAGGTTCTGTTTCCCATTAGCAGTTTTACTTCCCTATAATTTTTTCCAGTTGTTCACTGTGCTAGCAGACACCCATAGACCATTTCTCAGTGGCTGCAACCCTGCTTCAGTGACACGCTGTACTTCGGCTGTTGAAACTTTAGTTTGATACCACCAGGTAAGAATTCTAAAACTGTTCTGATTACAGCACATGGAAGTGAGAGCAGGATAAAGTTTATGATCCATGTTTATACATACATCAGCTGGCAGTAATAAATGCATATCTTTGCTAGCATGCTCAGTTTTGAAAAGTTCCAGAAAATATCACAGAGTAGCTTTTTTCTCGATCTCTCTCTTTTTATGTGGAAAAAAAAAAAGTACACCAAGAGTCTGGATGCTACAAGTACATCAGACATTATAACACATTACAATAAAAATTTACTACTGGATTATTTATTTAACTGCCAAAAAAAACCTAAAGAAAAACAAAATGGAGGAATTTCCTTTTTTAATTATTTTGCGAAGAAATGTAGTTGAAAAGATAGTCCTCTAATTTATTTGCACCTTTCCATTTCACCAAGTCACTGCAGTGTATATGTTGTAAATATATATCAATTATATTCTTTAAACTGCACATCAAGCTTTTGCTCAAGCACATGAAAAAAGGAACGAACACTTCAAATTCTAAATTTTGTGGGTTTCAGTCAAGTTGAATCCTCACAGACTTGGGTGAAAATGTTAATTACAGGCTGCAAAATTTGGGTTGAAAACAGTGAGAAAAGGATGTCTCACAAATGTTAACAATGACCGAGGGTTATGAACGCTCCGTGTCTTTTGATATCCTTTCCAGTAAGAGGGATCCCTTGAGAGGGTGAAGAGTTCAGATCTTGGCCCACTAAACCTTAAGATTTTAAGCCACTGAGATTAGAGTTCTGTACCTCTGCTAGCTATGAAAATACCCCCTCAGATCAATATTATTTTAAAGTATTCATTCTGAAGCCCACCAAAGGGGGAATACGGTAGCAATAACAAAAAACATTATACTATAGGATCAGACTTATTCATGGTAAAACCCAGAGAACAGGTCCTGGGGAAAGAACACTCCAGAAAGGACTCTTGCAAGTTCCTCCCTAACCTCCTGGTGGATATGAGATGTGGTCAAAGGTAAGGCAACTTTGAAAGCAGTAACAAGCTGTTGTGTATTTTATCTTAAAATACTTCTTAAAGAACATTTCTTGCGCATTTTCTGGTTTGCAACAGAAATACATCCTTTTCTGAAGAGAAGACACATCACTTGTGACCAGCTTGGGTACCAGAGAAGCATTGGTCTGTGACATCTCTTGTCAACCCCAGTATAGTTTATAGAGGACAGACATTACAGGTCAGGTGATCTTTGTGGGAAAAGAAGACAAATATTATTGTCATTGGCATGTACATATAAAATATGTTATGTATGGTTATTTAATTACAAAAAAAGCAGAAGTATTATTTTAAGTTTTCCTTATTTGGGTTCTCAATACACTTCAACCATTTTGTGCTTCTTTTCATAAAGAGTCAACTGGTTTTCAGTCTATGTTTATTAATTTTCTCATGAATTAAAATCTATTTAACCTTCCCTCAAGGAAATTTCCAGACAAAACACAATGGAAGCACATGTGTTGCCCTGTGTGACATACATAAAACATAAAAAAAAAATTGAAAACTTAAAATGAATTAAATTGAAACATCCCACATTATGAAAGTCAGAACTTTTGCATCTTACCATGGCCTTGCATTCTTTTCTTCTGATGTGAAGACTAATGTTCTGTGATGTTTACTAATCACTTACTTTAAAGGCCCTTCAGTATTTTCTCATGTGAAAACAGAAAATAGAATACAGCATCTATAAAACATAAAACATCAAATTCTGTATCAAGACAGGTATTAAAAAATCTCAACAGTATGGTAGTTCTTTGAAATGCCATATTTACCTCTTTTTTAATGTCTTTAATAGTAAGATTAAATTCAGTCACGGATTTGAAGCCTAAGATTCTTATCCAAGAGGTTTGTGATCTGCTTTCTTGTTATTTAGTTCTCCTATTACCAGGTTCTGCCATTTTTCCTTTATGTTGTCCTTTTCTCCCATGAACCAACATCTGTTCTTCCTCATTCCCAATGGCCTTCTCTCAACAATGTCTCTTGCAAGTTGTTTTATTAACTAATTCCATTTCCCCAGTTCAGACATGTCCCAGCATACACTGCCCTCAAGGCATTATAAAATATGGGATTAGAAAAAAAGCAAGTAAATTCTCTCTTCTCATTTGCTTGCTTTATTTTAATATGGCAGAGATACTTTAAAGTAGTAGACGTTTACTTCTTATCATATACTAAAATGATTTAAAGATAGTTCAACTAAGAATCCATTAAATATAGATTCTAAAAAAGAATCAGCTGTCACATAGTGTTTCTGTTTATAAACTCTTTGAGCTTTCATTGAATAAAGCAGGATTCAAAACCAGGCAGCAGGTATTGACAAATAGTAATTGAACTAGAACAGGCTCAGATAAAGAGAATTCATTTAAATTCCACTCAGTACATACTGCATGATCAAAAATACAATTCAAAAGACAAGTTAAAGTATGACATGCCATAGAATAGAGAAAATGTTATGAAAAACTGGAAGCTTGAAAATCTTCACCCCCATTCAATAAAATAGACTTTGCAGATAAAATAACCTTATCTTCCATCAAATAAATAAGAAAAAGTTTAACTTTGAGTGCTTTTATTATATGCTAATGAATGTATACTTATGATACAATAACCTGAAAAATCTTTGCAATAGATATCTGAATCCTATCTTCTGGTTTTCAAGACCACCGAGCAAGGATTCATCTTTCTTACATTCATCTAATTTCACCATCTCTTTTAACTCTTTTTCAAGAGGGGACTCCACAGGCTTTAACAAAGACCTAATAGAACACAGAATAATTTATGCCAGTCTAGGGACAGTCTATGTAACCTGACTAGGTTACACATAAGATGCAGATGTACTGATTAATTTAATCTGCCAGTTCCATAAAGGAACTGAGTGGTGACTGTTGATCTCATTTAATCCTCCCTTTGATTTCTGGATGGGTAATTTTCCAACTAAATATGCCCTGCTGCACTACTTCAATTTTACAGAATTTTACATTTCACATACCTCATGCCCTAACATGTATATATCCAGGTTGATCAATCTATTATTGATCTTTTAATTTTCAATTTTGGCTTTCATCAGAAAAACAGTTTTCAAGAAAAACATCCTGAAGTCGTTGTTACATAGATTTTTCAATACATTATAAAAATTTCAATACATTATTAAAAATACATTATAAAAAATATCTTGCAGCTGCTAATATTTCATCAAATTCAGAAAAAAGACCAAAACAAAACCAAAAAAACCCTAGTAAAGTAAGTTAGTTTTTATAAGTTGTGTGATCTTCTCTAAATTAGAACTGCCATAGAGCAAGGCCTTATTAGTACATCAGGGTAATATTCGATTTATATTGATGCTGTATCACATTCCATAAGCTCCTATCCACAAATAAATGCGGCTATGTTTTTAATTCTTACAGCAATGTGCATGTTATAGTAACACCAAAAATCAGCTAGAGAAGACATTAGTTTTCGGTCATGGAGTTGCCTGGGAAACAAATCTGGAATTAAAATTTTGCCTTAATAATCCTGTGGATAGAGTATGGATTAGTGTATCCAAAATGGTTCTACCAGGCAAAGACAGAAACTAGAGTGTTGTATCCTGCCTGTTAAATCGTTGACCAGAACATCTGTTGCTCCAAATTTGATACTTTCTAAATTAAGAGAAGGAAAAAATAATTGATTTGTCCTCTATCAGTGGATTCCCAGGGAGATTGATTCTATGATTGTATAAAGCACTCCAGACACGTGCTTTAGTCTTATGTTTGTGTATGGATTTAGCTATATATAAAGCTTGTAGCCTTTTTGCTCTGTGTGTATGTATATACATACACACATATATATATGCATACATATATATACACATCTTAACAATATCTTTAGCAATATGTTCATTTTTTCATGTTCCTGTGTCTGAAGAAATTGAAAGTATTTCTTAATTCCTTGTTGCCACATCCAGAAGTGCAAGGGTCTTTTAGGCCACAAGTAAAAATTAATTTAGGCAAGCCATGATGATAATGCTATTCAAATTATTTTTCGTCTTTATCTTCTGTCTCAAAGAATACCTGGTAACCTGAATGTAACACAAGAATTTATTTTACATTTATGGAAGCACTCCATAGCTTCTTCCAAAACATTGACTTTAAAACAATCTTTGTGATTTTGTGTAAAGTGCTCAGTACTATACAGTACTGAAAAATTAGAAAATGTGATCTTGTCATAAACAGTGAAAATAAATGGCACAAATGAGATACAAGCTGCACCAGATGACCTGTAGACCTTTATAAAGAGCCATATCCTTTTATTCTTTCTCATTTTAATTTAATGGATGGGTGAGCCTATTTTCCATGAGTTTTCTAGGAGGTTTTTGTGGAGAGTGCAGTTGAGTAGATCAATATATTTTGCATAGAACATCAAATACAAATGGGGTTTAACAGTTCAAAGTAAGTTAGTATGACAGTAGGTTCAGGAAGGGGAGCAGAAGCCTTATGTAGTAGACTTTCTCATGGGATATTGAACAAAATTATCAAACCAGATGATCCAGGGAGGATTTTAAAAAAATAAATATATTGATAAATGAAAGTGTGAACATGAAGTATGTAAAATCCTTGGGGTTTGTATGTGGTTTGTACATATGAATGTTATGTTTCTAAAGCTAATAAATACCCATTTTAAAGCTGAAGCTATCTCTGTTACTGTAAATAAAATGTCCCAAAATTCTGAGACTATTTGTTGTATAGTACCCAAAACAAAATAAGGTGGTTCAGGACTCCCTAGAGAGGAGTTGTTTTCTGGTTTTTGATAGCTGGTCCTTGACCAAAAACTTACTTTTGATATTTTTTTTATTATTATTGTTTATAGTTTTTTCTAATTAAAATATTGTGATTTTGATTTATTAGGTAAGAGGAACATCCCATGTTTTCAACCGCACATCTAGAATACAATGATTAGCTTATAAGAGTGTCAAATACAAGCAATTTTTCACAGTGAGTTTACACCAAAACTTCCCATCCTTTTTTTCGTTACAAGTACAGTGATAATCTGACTGCTTTGGAGTATTTGACCTTCTTCAGAAGACTTCTTACTGTTATTTATGTACTATGTCATATGAAATCTTAAATCGATAAGCATAATATTTCAGTCTAGCCTATCCAGCTCCTTTTAGGCTTTCATTAGCAAATAAACCCCAGTGCTCACAGTAGATGTGGCCGCTAGTTGTTCCAGACCAGGTGATACATTTCTGAGCACAGTACAGCTCTCTGCCTACCTACACAGATGAAAACGACATAACAAGGGTATGGTCATGTGATGGAAAACTGCATAGCAGGCCACAGAACATACCTGTTTTACAGAATAAACAGTATAATGCTCTCATCACTTTGTTTCTCAGTGCTCATTACCAATTACACACACAGCAAAATAAAAGTCTGTTTCTCATTCAAGAAGTTCAAACCCAATCCAAACTAACGCAACAAGTTGTTTGAATACTTCTTTGCTATTACCTTATTTTTATTCAGGTCTGTATTTTCTCATTTTCAGCAGTATCCCAAACCAGAACTGACAGGTGAGTACAGGAAAAGTTTTGTATTGTCGCGTCGTATTTGATCAGAAGAAAGATACGACACATATAGTATGTTCTCATTCTGTATAAATCTTGCAATGGAGAAATAGCTGACGGTTCTGCATGTGGCAGAGTCTGGCCTTTTGCAAAACCTGTAGAAATAGACAGAAAGGGGCCTGAAAATCTCACTTAACTATAAAGAGCAATTTGTCTGTGAAGAGGGTCATTACGGATGGTCAGGTGGATAAATAGCTTGTAAAACGGGACAAAATCTGCAGAGTTCTTAACAATTGGGCTGTGCTCTTTATCACTTAAGGGCACATTAACTTTCTCTTTAAGCAAAACTTTTCCCTTTGGATAACTTCCGTTCTGCAAAGTGATAGCAATCATATTTGTATATATCTGGGGAGACATACTATAAATATCAACTATTTAATGAAGCCAATGTCCTTTCAACGAACAAAGTACATACAAAAGTGTTGAAATAGACTTTTTATATAATATTTATTTGTTTGTTTTTAAAAGTCCTTATGATCTATTTCCTCCTTTTCTGCTGTTACCCATCTTATTAAACCTAGCCTTACTGTTCTTCAGCAGTTTTATTATGTTATCTTCAGTACGATACAATGGCCTGGAAAGTAATCTCCATACTCATATGACATTTTAAATAATAAACCCGTTCTTTTGGAGACTACTTCAAGCTTCAAACTTCTGCTAATGCTGAAGGGTCTATACCTTAAATAATTTCTGTAATGAAGACTGATAATGAATGTTTAGAAGTCTGAATAGCCTACTGTTCTTATCAGAAAAAATAAGCTGGAATTTTAGATGAGATAAATGAGTGTAGTTCTACGAAAGCCAGTTAAAATACATGACTTGACAGTAGCTGTGGCTGAGGGTAAGATTCAAGCATAAGAGTATGAAACAAAGCTCTTGAGTCAACCAGGAGGGTGGCTGGAATATAAGAGTACTTCGAAGTACAAACAAACTTTAATACTATCAGACCTCGCCTACCTACCCTTCTTATTGTTATACTTGACCTGAAAAGAGAAACAAATATTTTACTCCTATAGCCTTTATCAAAGACATGAGTCTCATGGATAAAAAAAGAAAAAGAGTTAAAAATTAAATTTTTCCTAGCAGGGAGACACATTTGTTTGCATGTGTTGCATCTGAATGCATATACACATAGGTACCAGGGAATTTGAAATTGCTGTGATGGAAATATTTTGAAGATTGACAAAACTGGAAACTTTTAAACTCTAAAACCTTATTAAATTCAATTTTTAACAGCACTTCTCTTGCTAGTTGTCAATTCCACATGTTATTAAACATCATCACTATCTGTACAAAAGTGTTTGCCTTCAACACTTATATCTTAAATTAACTGTGAGGGCACACCACTATGATGCCATATGGTTAGCACTGATGGCTGGGGTCCTTGGTGGTGCTTAGTTGCCAAGGTCAATTTTTGGGGGCTCAAAAGCTCCTCAGTGAGAGCAGTCAAAACCTGTGTGGGCTCATCTTCTTTGATTTTCCTTGCTGATATTTGGTTTTTATACTATCAAAAGAGGGGATGTCATCTGTTTTCCACACTATTTATCTTTTATTCTTTTGTCTTGGCAGTCATTCTTTGCTTTCAGTGGAATGCCCTGCCTATTTGCAGTGCCTTGTGCTTATTTTCTTAATTATTTTGCAACTTTCAGTTACTTGGATGCCTATAGATATGGCATGGATGCCTTGGATATGGCACATACATATGTGCCACTACACCCATCTTTCTTTGCCCCTTTGATGGTCACATTGCTCACATACTTATATACACACCTTCATAAGCATTGCCATGCTGTGTCTGGCTATGCCATCACAGTGGTACAAATTACTTACATACTGTGGTTTGTTATGTTTCCTCAGTAAATTTATACTTGGGTTCAAAGCAAACTGTTCTGAGGAGTATATTTATAATTCATAGGTGTCATAGGCCTCTGTTTTGGATACATATATGCTGTAAAGAGGTACACTACATTCAAACACTATACTGAAGAACCTTTTTTAATGCTTTTAGACTTATTTGAAATTACTTTCTGTAATGTTGTCCAGTGATTATGGTAATGTGAAAGACATAAATATTCTAGAAGTGTGCTTCACTCTTTCTCCCTCTTGCTCTCACCAATAAAAAGTTTTCAAATGTTTCTACATGCTGATGAACCCCCATTTTCAGAATTCAGACCACATCCAGTTATAAGGTGCTTTATATTCAGCCAGTGTTATTAAAGCAGTGTATTTTAAATCAGTCATATCTTATCAAGGCAATTTATATTGCCCTCCTACAAGTGCAGAAATGATTTAAAGTAAGTGCCTTTATCTCATAAAATAGCTAAATGAGTTTGCTGCTTCAAAAGTGCTTAAATCATGTTACTTTCTCCGTTTATGAAACAATTTATGTTTTCAGACACACAAGCATAACGGCATCAAAATCTGTTAATTGTGGTATCTCTTTTTACACGCCCTTTATTTATATCCCTGTTTGGTTTAATCTCTTTTTATTGTCTTTCAAAACTATTTTTCACATTATAGTTGTATTTATTGTAGGGAGTCTTAGCTATATCACCATTATTGTTAATTACTTGCGAATTGCAGGGATTGCTATGCCTTTTAAGGGTTTCCTTTCTAACGACTGACCTTTCAGGCAGAAACATTAGTGCAAATAGTAGCATATTTTTAACTAGTGTTTGTAACAGCAGCTTTAACTTGTTACTTTAAAAATAGGTAGCTGTATACTTCTTTTCTTGAGTGGTAATTAAATTATTGTACCATTTGTGGGATACAGCCAAGGGCACACTTGTGTTTGTTCTTTTGCAAATATTAATTAAATATAGTACCTACCCCAGAATGCAGACAAGGGTGGAAGAAATAAAATCAATTTCTTTTCTTCAATCTGAAGATGGAAAACTAGAGCAGAAACCTACTAAGTTACTTCCCCAAGGTGATGTATTAAACCTATGACAGTACTGGCTCTCTGACTCCCACTTTGTTGATTTATCCAGACCACCCTTTGGTTTTCAATGCTCTACCTGTAATATATGACTTGTTGACTTTACCATGGAAGAACTTGTGGCCTCATCAGATACATGAAATGGGTTGTGTGGCTCTAGAATACGACCCCGAAGCACAGTTCTGTCTAACTCTCCTGCCCATTTTTCTGTATGTTGATGCTCAGCATGCCTATATAGAGGCAAGCAGTCTTGCCAAATCAAATGTTTTAAGCCATACATCTTAATCTACGACACATATGGAACATATTGAAATGTGTCAATGTCTGTGTCACATATTGAAATTTAGAAAAACATTAATTAATAAGATTTCACAAGCTTACTGTATATATACATATATACTATATATATGTAGGCAGCACTAACAACTTCATGAGCTCCATTATCTCAGTGGTAAGGAAAAAGTAAAAATGCTCTCTGCAAGGCACCTATATCAAGTGATCCTAGGGCTTATAACATATTACTTGATGATATTTATATACTGTAATCACAATTAAGTTAAAGAGGGTCATAAATTTTGTTGTGGTTTATGAAGTATAAGGTAAATTTTTCTACTTCTGAATAAAGTCATATTTGTCAGTACTCTTTCATGATTTGTAAATCATGGAATCATAGAATCTTTGGGTTGGAAGGGACCTTTTAAGGTCATCTAGTCCAACCCCACTGCCATAGGCAGGGACATCTTCCACTAGACCAGGTTGCTTGGAGACACATCCAACCTGACCTTTAAAATCTTTCCAGGGATGGGACATCTACAACTTTCCTGAGCAACCTGTTCCAGTGTTTCACCACCCTCACTGTAGAAAATTTTATTCCCTATATCTAGTCTAAATCTACCCTCTTTCCGTTTAAAACCATTACCCTTTGTCCTATTGCAACAGGCCCTGCTAAAAAGTCTGTCCTCATCTTTCTTATAAGCCCCCTTTAAGGACTGGCAGACTGCAATAAGGTCTCCATGGAGCTTTCTCTTCTCTAGGCTGAACAACCCCAACTCTCTCAGCCTGCCCTCAGAGAAGAGGTGTTCCATCCCTCTGATCATTTTTGTCGCCCTCCTCTGGACCCGCTCTAACATGTCCCTGTCTCTCCTGTGCTGAGGGCTCAAATAAATGTATGATAAACATCACTACAACAATTTCAGCTACTCTCAGTGTTATTTTAGAACTTTTTATACCTTCCTTCACAGGGAAAGGTTTATATATTCCTTTAAAATCACCAACATGACTAAGAATATATGTGTTTTGTGTGGATTTAAAATAATTACTTAGATTGGTGATGTTCAGTCAGAATTAGTAATTTGTGAATTTTCATACTGGTTTTGGGCATACACTGAAGTAAGGGTAAAAAGGAGAAGGTAGCTATTACTAACTCACAATGTATGATACTGCATTTTAAGCAAGTGAAATATGTCAGTACCTTTATATTAACACAGGAAATATAAGTTTGATAACAACCAGTAGAGGAAATTACCAGCAATGGATTAAGTCACCTCAACCAAGAATAAGTATGCTACATAGCACTCAATACTACCTGAGAGAGCAATTTAAGGAATGGTTAAAAGCACATTCTTGTTCTGACCAGTCTAAAAAAAGTAAACATTATTTACAGGTTTCTAATCTGCCTTTGTAACATTCACTTTAGTAAGTGAATTCTGTCCTCACAGAAACTATGTTATTTACCCTTTGAGACTGAAACAGGATGGACTCAGAACATCTTTGTCTGAAGTGCAAGTGTTTGACAAGTTCAGGGCACAGCCCTTCAGAACAGGTGTTGTTCTAGAGAACTGGATATTAGAAGAAACTTTGTTGGCATCAGGGATGTAAGACCAGCTTTTGGTCTACATTGCAAGTAAAAGAGGCAACGTTGGAATACTATGCCTAGTAAAAGGAGAGAGGATGTTTCCAGGGAAACATTAATCTTTTCCCTTGAATGTTAATTTACAATATGTACATATACACATACATGAAATAACACGCCATTCTCTTTGGAAGACATCTGTTGCTTAGATAGTCCGAATCATAGAATCATAGAATCTTTGGGTTGGAAGGGACCTTTTAAGGTCATCTAGTCCAACCCCACTGCCACAGGCAGGGACATCTTCCACTAGACCAGGTTGCTTGGAGACCCATCCAACCTGACCTTTAAAAACTTTCCAGGGATGGGGCATCTACAACTTTCCTGGGCAACCTGTTCCAGTGTTTCACCACCCTCACTGTAGAAAATTTTATTCCCTATATCTAGTCTAAATCTACCCTCTTTCAGTTTAAAACCATTACCCCACGTCTTATTGCTACAGGCCCTGCTAAAAAGTCTGTCCCCATCTTTCTTATAAGCCCCCTTTAAGGACTGGCAGGCTGCAATAAGGTCTCCCTTATATAGAAGCCGCCTCTTCTCCAGGCTGCACAACTCCAGCCCTCTCAGCCTGTCCTCATAGGATTGGTGTTCCATCCCTCCAATTATTTTTGTGGCCCTCCTCCAGACCCGCTCCAACAGGTCCCTGTCTTTCCTTTGCTGAGGGCTCCAGAGTGAGATGCAATATTCTAGGTACTAGATTTTCCCAAGTAATCTAGGGAAAGATGGTATGTTTTTACTGGGTGATGTTATCAACTTTGGGAGGCTATGGAAAAACTTTAAGAACAGTAGTGTTGTCCCAAATATGGGTTCTTCCACCCGGTGTGCAGAGAGCCAAAAAACACACAGAGGCAAGATGTTTGCTTTTATTCCAAATCTGCACAGAGTTGAGTGCTAGGTCCTAGGCCCACAAAGCTAGCACTCCTCGCTTCACACACAGAAAATATTTATACATTTCGAGCAACAGTTACCAGTATTTTTAAAAGTTGGCTCAGTCACCCTTGTTCCCCCTGGTTCTCATCAGCCTCATCTCCACTTAAAGTCACAGCGTCCTTTTTGACTGCGCATGCTCAGTGAGGAAGGGGCTTCTGTGAGTAGGGAGCTTTCCACATCCGAGGGGAAGGTTCTAGTATGCCAATTATATGTTAATTAGATATTAATTTGGATAGTTCACTCAAAGTTCAGTAGTTGCGTTCCCTTTGTGGTTATTTTGTTCCTTCCTTCAAGGTTGCACCTTGTTAACTCCTCACAGAGACTAAACAATACCCCCAGCTTCATTCCTCACATACCTTCAACAGTAGTAAATATCAAAATGTTATACACTTGCAAAGATACATACACTAATGCATATCACCAGTGATTTAAAAAATATCTGGAGTCTTCTATCTATGTATGTTGATGCAAAATATATTAGGTAACCTTTCCAAATGTACAAATGTGAGCTAAGTAATTGCAGTTTATAAGCATGCTGAATGTGTAATGCTCTGCTGGCTTTGTCACTTGCTTTGTACAACCAAACCTGCCTGGGAGTTTTGACAAGTAATATTTTGTACCAGTCCTAGATAAAGAAATGAACAAAAGGTCCATCATTCCAAGAGTCATACAAGGAGAGTTAAGTTCCTGCTATTCCTTCCATTCAGGGGAAAAAAAAATGAGGGGGGGAAAATGTCATTAATTGTATGTATATGTTATTTGACCAGATGTACACACCACTACCGCAAGGCAGATCAGCTCCTTGTTATAAAGTAGGAGTGCATATGTTTCCACTATGCTTGTGGTCACAAATATGTATTTTATTATAATGTCTGTATCTGCATCTAACACATGCCCATGGCATGGGGCACTGAGCTTGCCGGCCTGGTTATTTTAGACCTTATGAAATTCAAGAGGAGCTCCTTGTGTGGGACTTTTCAGGTAGAGATTGGCTAAGTCAATCACCAGAAAATGTAATCTGACTTACTACTACTCTAAAAGGTAAGGATGCTTTTCATGAAGAGCACCAGGTAATGCAGCACAGATGGGAGGGGTTATAGTGAAGGTCATCTGTGGCCCACAGGGCAGAGGCTTAGCATAGTTGCCTTGTTGTTACAAAGAGATGATGTTACAGGGGCTCAGGTGTAGTGGGTCTCTTGTCATTACTCCCAACCTGTAGAAGGAGCTCCAAGAAGTTTGTAAGAGTACCAGACAGGCATAACACCCCTTTTAAGGGCTATTCATATCTGAAATGCTGGCAGACTTGTGTGTGGATGTTTTCATCACTGCCAGTTCTTCCTATAGAGTGTGAAATATACTGTTGAAAGCAACTTCACAGTAGATGGATACTAGAGGAATTCTACAGGGAGAGATTCAGAAAGCACTTAATCTTGGAATTTCTGAATGAAGCATTCTTTCTTTCAGTCCCCCTAACATGATATGTGTAAGTATGGGCATTGCTACAGTAGTGACACAATTGGGGGTAGGTGGGAGAAGAGGAGGGGGGAGAGAGACTGTAAGCACACACAACAACTCAATTTTTAATGAGTGCAATACACTGAAATCTTGGTATAGTCTCACTACCATGTTGTCACTGTAGATACCTTTCCAGGATGTGATTTATGTTAAGGACTCATATGCCTGAAAGCAAGATTGGTACCTTGCTCTTTGTATTTATAACAGATGTGAAATGGTTAAGTTTTGAGAAATATCATAGCTAAACTTTTCAAAAAGATTTGATGTTTTGTCAATATTGATTCAGGCTTCTCAGTGTCAGTGGAGTAAAAAATAATGAAGTTCTGTTGCTGCAGGGACATGAAGAAAAGATGTTTGATTGATTCTTCCATTATCCAATGACAGCTATTATGGAGCAGGGAATAAAAATGGCAATTATATTCTTGCTTTATAGAGAAAAAAGAAGGAAAAAGAAACTGTTCTAAGATTTACAGACCTGACATATGAGAGCTAAAATATGCCAGATACAGGAACTGCAATGGCTGGTCTCATAGCCTTGTTTCCAGAAGCACAGATATTTAGCCATAATATTTGTATTCAGCAATTAAAACTAATAGGAAGTGGTGTTTAGGTAAATTGAACAAATAAGTACATCCAAAACCAGTATGCACATTAGGAAATGGTATACTTGTGTATTAATTAATGTACAAAGTAAATTTAAAGAGATAAAAAAACCTGCAGACACTTTTTTAATGTTTTCTTTTTGCTTAGTTTAAATTTAATCACAATAAAATGTTTTCCAAACACTCAAACAGAGTATAAAGTGCTGTTTATTTTTGTACCTGAAGATTATAGTTGGGCAAACAGTACTGGGGGGGGCGTTTCAGTACTTCCCCTTATTTTCACATGCTCATAGTTCAGAGACAGAAAGTACATTTGTGCAAAACTTATTTTTCAATATGAGAGGAAAAAATTGTTCTGGCATTAAATCTAATAATTACTCTGATATTAATTCTAATAATTAGAATATTTCTAAAAACCTAACTTTCATTGCATCACATTGCATTTTATTTTGAGAAAAAAAAGAAGACATTTATTATGTTTGTGGTTTTAGACATAAAACCCACAATAATATACACAACTTTAATTTAGAACAACCCCCTCCCTTCCAACTCTGCAATAACAACAATTAAGAAATGTGAGTTTTTTTCTTTTTTCTTTTTTCTTTTTTTTCTTTTTTTTTTTCTTTTTTTCTCCCTTCTTTTTTTTAAGACAGCCTCAAGATATGCAGTGGAAAATGGAACTAAGAATATGTTAGATGTTCTTGTTTCTTGAAACAAAGCAAAATTATTTTGTCAAATTGTTCTTTTAATTGTATTGAAACATCACCCACGGCTGCAATTTTACAAAGGTTTGTCTATTTTGGCATTCCAGTGACAGAGTTAATTTTTTAATTTCTTGTCTTTAAGTTGTTCTAATTTCATTTGTGTATAATTGCAATGTTGAAAACAATTTCTTAATATAAGTCTGTTGATTACACAATCTATGCCAATAAAAGATAAATTGCATAAATTGCTCTTTATTTCTCAAGTGATCTAGCTGAAGACAATTGCAATGTTAGATATGGCTCAAGCTGAATGACAAGTTAGAAAGAAAAACTGCTTGTTATTAGTGACCATTCAATTGGCATCTGTTTTCATGAATCATATTGCCTTTGTGCAACAGTGCAATTTCTACTCTTTTGGGTAGCTCTTTGCTACTTTTGGTAATTTACAATGTCCGCTGTTATAATTTGCATTAAATATTCTCCCAGGCGGATAACAGAAACTCTCTCATCTCGTAAAACCTCTCCCTTCTACCATTCTCTCAATCCTCAGAATGACTTTTTTAGCCACTGTGTCTTAGAATATCTGCCTCTCTTTTATTATCAGCTTCTCACCAGGCTCGCAATTCACCCCTCCCTTTGGCTCCACTTCCCACTGCGTGCTGGTTAAGTCAGAGATGTGTGCTCTATGTCAACTGGACCACAGTCATTGAGTGCGTACATGCTCTCAGACTGGAAATGCATAGTCAAATGTTATGCCACAGTGTCTCTCCTCGATCTTGCACATAGCACTTCCAAAAGCCAAATTAACATCATAGCACTATCTGAGCCTTTACCTTAATTGCAGAAGTGAAATTCCTCTTTAAATGGTAGTTGTGTTTGTTTGTCTGTTCTTAGGGAAATATACTTCCCTGAAGAGGTCTAGACTTCCTTTGGTGGTTGAGCTGTTTGTTGACCTTCCTCAGACTAGGCTGTGAGCAAACCGTTACGACTGGTGACACTGTGGTGGCAGATAGACACTTAACATTATTTTCTGGTGAAGCATCTAAATGACATGTTGCACAGTTTAACTGGAATTTTTTAACTAGACTAGGAAGACAAGAAAAACAGGAAACATGCTTCTTATTTTTATCATAAGTAGTCAGAAGGTTTTTATTTCAGACAGCAAATGATAGCAGCTGGCAGGTGTGCTACACCTTTTACTAGGACCCTATGAACAATCTAACATTATAAATAATTCTGCAGTGTGAATAGTAATTCATTACATTTTATCAAGTTGAATGTATCATGTCCTATATCTTCAGAAAAGGAAAATGAAAGTGAAGATAGACATCAGTCAATAACATAACAGTAGAAAAGAGTAAACAACTAGTTCTACAAAATATTCTGTCAAGGAAATGCATAGTAATTGTCATTCTGCAATAGATAACATAGTTTAATATCTGATCTCTGACAGTAAGCAACAGTAAATATAATAGAAAAATGAGTGTGTATGGATGACACAACAATTTTTGGAATAGGTATTTTTTTCCTAAGTTTTCTCAGTGATATACCCTAGCATATTTCCTTATTTTATCAAAATGAGAAAAATACTTCTTTTAGGTTAATTCTTTCCACTATAATTAGAAGCTCCCAACCACTTATAATAAAAACTGAAGAAAATTATATTTATTTGAATTTTATATTAGCTAGCAGCTGACCAATTCCCTGTCAAACTTTTAATAACATTTTCTTTATGGCATGGGAGAAATTTAATTACATTTTGAGGTGTTTTTTTGCCAGGATCTCGTAGTGTCTCTCACTATATAGCCAATCCTTTTAAGTGCATGTTAGAACTACTAAAAAGCCCTTCACTTTTCCTTTTTCTTCTATTCCCTTCTTTTCACCCCAGGTTTGAAACATAAAACTATCTGTTGTTTTGTTTTGGTTTTTTTCACTTAAGATTACACCCCACTATTCAGGAATATGAACCTGTAGAGTTTTGATTGGGGTGTTTGGGGTTTTTTTCTTTCCATAAAGTACCTGGGACAGAATATACTTAAAAGATGTGAAATATTTTGGAATTGCATAAACACTAAGCTGCTTGCAAGAAAAGAAACAAAATCACACCCTTTTCAGAATAGAAAATCACTTTTGTTCCTTCTCAACATTAAATGGATATCTTGTATTGCTTTAAACTATTAAAGAGTTATAACTATATGATTATCTTCAAGTCATCAGTTGAGTAACTAATTATTTTGACCCTTTGTAAATACTATACTAGAGTGTAATAAAATAATTACTCTATCTTCAAAACCAGGGGTTAGTCTTAGAGAAGGATTTAAAAAATAAAGTACCAAAAGCCCAGAATGATGGATTATAACCTCAAAAACACAGGGTGATGGCTTGTCCCAGAATCACTAGTCGCTGGGTGTGTAATTTACTGACCACAGATGCCAGCGTCTGTTGGCGAAGGGAGCAAGAACCATGCTTGAAAGCTGTTTTCAATTTGTTTCCTAACACAGGCTAAAACATGTTTAACTTGTTCGTGCAAATCATGTTCAGTGCACTACTGTGAAAGCACGTTTCACATCTTAGTAAATATATATGCTTTCTGGATCAGGATTTCAACCTCTTTTATAAGGAAGACTTAGGGATTTCCTACTCCGTGTATCAAGCCAGGAGACCTGAGAGCAGACATGAACCCTCACATCTGCCTCCAGCTTTCAGATATTATCCAATGGGAGAAGGAGGAAGGCTCAGTTCAAGAGAGCATATAGCACGACTGCCGCAGGACTGCTGAAGATCTGAGCACAGCACAGCGGTGTGCCCGTATAAGTTTATCCTGATAGCGAGTATTTGCCAGAGCTCCCAGGAAAGGTTGAGCATGGCTAGAGACAGATAAAGCAATGTAAAAGGAATTAGGAGTGCCTGTCTTCTAATAAAGGCCAGATTTCAGATGTAAGCAGGTGATTACTGGGTATTAAAGCATATGTGGCATGAACCTTTGTCCCCCTGGTCTGTACTGTAACACAGGACAGCTACTTGGAGAACACGGGCAGCAAAAACCTTCTCTGAGCAAACTCTTACAGTGCTGTACACTGAAAGGGCTCCATCCCTCTTGCCTCCATGCAGCTGGCCAAAGACTCTCTCTTTCATTGACAAACAAAAAACACCAACAAAGAACAAACGAGAGTATTACAAGCATTTTTTTTCAATAGCTACCTCTTATCCTCTATATATGCCTGCTGAAATGTTTTCCATGCATTCACTGGCCACTGTAAATTAAATCTACATGCAAATTAGTATTTGCAAGGTATTATTCATTAATTTTAATTTATTTTTTTTTATTCATAAAACTACTCAAGGACTTGAATCTTTTACAAAAAAAAACTTTAAAATTAAATAATATAAATGAACTTCCCTCATTTTTGTAATGTTTGAATGGACATACCATTTCCTGAGCAACTCTGATAGTAGTTCCATTTATTTATTTTCTAACTATTTTAGTGGAGAATTGATCTTCTCATGCTCTGTAGTAGTACAATTGTTCTATAAGCTTTGCAAGAAAATGTGTGGTCTTCTTTATTCTGTTGCCTGGAATAGCATTTAAAGTGGTCGTATTCCTGAATGTTTTCTCTCTTCCTCCATGAATTAATTTATTCAGTCCTAATGCACTAAGCATACCTCTTAGTGTTTTCATCTGCCAGAATGTGACAAAAGGAATCAGGATGAGTGACAGATGACCAAAATGAAGAACAGTTTCTATTGATGTCAAGTTTTGCTGTAGCTGATGGGTTTTAATGGTCTATAAGTACAGTATCATTTTTCAAAATAAACTTTCTCACTACACATGTTCAATGAAACATAAAAAAAAACAACCAAAAAAAATCATCTAAAAAACCCAATAGAATCACAATTAGGAGACTCTTCCAATATTTATCATCAGGGTCTGATCCTGTATCTATGGCATGAATGTACAGACATTTTTGCCACTAGAACTAGCGTAGGTGTTATTTATTTCTATTTGACTGTGGTTAGATGGGGGGTGACGTGGGGAGAAGGGGCCAATCTACTTGATAGAGAGCAATAGCAGATTTCAAATAAGAAACCATCAGCTCTATCGGAGGACATAGGAAAGGTGTATGTCCCGCAGTTACAGGTAAGACAGGCAAACCCAGAGTCTTCAATGACCCTTGTGAAATGCAGAGCAACCACAGGGGGAAGAGTTCAGATCACAGACCAAGAAGATGAACTTTTTGCGGTCAATGCCATCATTGACTGCATACTTAATTTTGGGTACTTCTTTTAAACAAAAATTGTAAGAAAAAGTCATTGTGTTGCTAGTATTAGGAAGTGAAAAAAAGAGCTTTGGACTCATGGTATAATGTTTTCATCTAAGAGCACTTGTCACTATGCAAAAAGCATATTTTGATATGTAATGAGGAAAGCAGCAGGATATATTTTATCTTTGTCTTTTCAGTAAGCAATTTTTAAATAGTATGCTGAAGTAAGATGCCATGACAGCTTGTCTTCAATACAAATAGAAACTTCTGCACTGCAGGTTTCAAACTAGCAATAACCATACTAAACAAAACTCAGATCAGGACAGGTAACTATTTAATAAAATTATAATTCATTTTATTATATATATATCAAATATTAAAAATATTATATTAGAAACCCAGGACGATTGCTATTCCTTTCTTCTGACACTTTATAAGAAGAAAATTACCATATTCAATGCATTGTTACTTTACTAGTTTCATAGTAAAGTTTAGAGTTTCACATTTTAGAGTTCAGCAAAGCTATTCAAGGAGAGAAAAATTACTGTAACATTTACATAGGACAGGATGTAAACCAACAAAGGCTGCAATCTTTATTAGTAATCTTTTTTAAAAAAGCTGTGTATTGCATACTACTGAAGAAAAATACAAAGGTATAATAAGAAAAGAAACAAACCTGCAATTGGTAGGAAATATTGCCTGATGACATGAATATATTAATCTGTTATGACTTATGCCTGTTTTCCTCAGCTGAGGCTCTGACCTCTGTATCTTTAGACTGTTGGGTGTTTTGTCATAGAGGTATCTGTAGCAGCATAAGTCATCACACTTTCTTTATTTTTCCACTTACATCTTCCTAAACACAGTCATTGAGGATAATAAATAACTCTTTCATATATTCCAGGAAGATATTTTCATTACAATATATGATTTTACTGCCATCTCTCTGCCTGATCAGCGACAGCATGTTTCCTATCACCCTAATTGATTAGTCAGTGGGGAAGGCTATAACTTAAAAAAAAAATTTTTTTAATCTTATATTTCTTTTATTGTTTGCTTTATAAAGAGCCCTTTATGAAGTTTAGTGTTATTAATGTCTGTTAAGAAAGAAACTTAGGAAAATTCTGTTTTAATTCCTATGGCACTACATACATGGTCTTATCAAATTTAGAAATGCAAGCGTGCTTATGACTTTGTGATGGTCCTTTTCTACGTGAAAACTTCAGAAGAAGAAAAACATCTGGGGTTGTGAAAAAGGTGGGGCCACTTTGGGGATTGTTTTGATGTGTGAGGCAGATGGACCTGGCCCACTGAATTAATGGAGTCAATGAGAGATCTGCAGCACATAAGGGCTGCTCATGTCGTTAGAGATACAGAAGGTCATGGAACTGATTGAATGCCACATTGCCACCAGGAGATAGTAGTAAGAAGTGCTGAGACCTGCAACAATGAATCCAACACAAACATTCATTTCAAAAACAGAGCTGTAGGTCACACAAGGAAATAAAGGTGAGCAATTTTCATAGCCTTGCCTGTAGCTAAAGCTTCACTGAGCTATTAGTTAAAGAATAAGAAAACACAGACTTAAGAGACACATTACCTGGCAAAATTTGTCCTTTTTCTTTCAAGTTAACTGATGACCACTGAGAAGAAACTGACCTTTTCAAGTCATCTAATGTAGAGGCGGACACAGGTGTTATTTTTCATAATTTCTGCACATTAAATGACAGATACAAATCAGCCATAATCATTGTTGAAGGCACAGGTGTCCTTAAGTTTAGCCTTGGATGAAGCAATATTCTACCTTGCCCAATGTAAGCTGGAACAGAATCAAGTAAGACTCATTAACATTAGTCAAGTGCTCTTTGGGATAATGCATGCAGAACGCTGTCCTGCTTGTGCCTTTCTCAAGTGTATCGTAGTTACTGATTTTGCTGCCCCAAGAAACTGAGAGTCCTAAAACCTATGCAAGGGCAGCACAATTATCAACAGAGCTTTTCTTGAGCTTGGAGTTTTCATCAGATCCACGTGTGAAGGGGGTTTACGTGCCATCTGCCTGGACCTGAAAGGGCAGCAGCTGATTTCAGCAAATGCTGCTGCCAGGTCTCCTGTGCCAAAAGGGAGGAAACAGCTTCCAAAGAGCCTCTGCTGTGTGAAGACTGCTCAAGCCAGAGCCAGCAGTGTGCAGACAGCCGAGGGGGAACTTGGAAGTAATCCTGAAGTGCCACTCCTCCCTCCTGGTTTGAATAAACTATGGTGGGACAACTGGTATTTAAGAGAATTTGGACCTTCAGTAACTAATGCAACTCACGGGGTGCCTGGATCATCAGCACCAAAGCTCTGCCCTGAGGCTTATTAAGTGTTCTTGTGTCCATTTCTTGCCAAGGTTATGAAGGACTGTGAGCCAGTGAAAGGACTCAGAGTCCTTTCATACTCACACCGAGTCAACACAGACACAGTTCCAGATGGAAACAACCTCAGGATGGACAATAAAAAGGGGGACAGAATGCAAGCTAGAAGGTAAAGAAAAGAATTATGTATGATGTTATTTCATATGCACAGCCTATCTCTATGAATATAGTTTACTTGGTAAAGGACACTTCTGCTCTTTACATAGTGTAAGTCTCCACAGTGGATACATTTTTTTGTTTCTTGAGTTTTGCTTTCTTAAAAAAATCTCTTGAATTGGAAATTATGAAAAGTATTTAAACATTTATGATGCATAAATGTACCTTCCAGGTGGGTAAGTGAAAACTTCATGAAGTTATAAGTGCTAGCTGCAGCCTAAGCAGCATAGCCTCCCTGGCTTTCTTTTAAGGTTTACAGAAAGAGATGGACCCTCTAGGGAGAATGTCAAATCATGTTCGAATGGTGAAGTGCTGCTCAAGGTGCCTGTCCTCCCTCAGAGACCAGAGAGATGTTATCTACATGGGCTGGTTTCTTTAAGGCATATCCTTTTCCCTCCTGACCCCTCACACAGAACGCATTCATTACAGGTGAAATTTCGTTACATATGAAAGCCCTGCTGGCAAATACCCTTGCACCATTAAATTTCACAGCTTTGTATGTTGGGGAAGGAACAGCAGACAGGAAACCTTAAGTGCCTACACATCTCAAACCGTACAGGTTGTAATGGCCCTCTGAGGTGGGAGTGGGCCAGGATGAGGCCTATGTGAATAACTTACATCAGTCTCTGTTTCAACCTTCTTCCTTCTTTTTAAAGCCACAACAGAATATTTTGGAAAGGGGGGGGTGGGGGGGTGGGGGAGAAAAGCTTGGTATTAATATTGAATGTTTTCTTTATCTTGTCAAAATGATCACTTAAGAGCCTACATAAAAATATTTTATAACAAAGAAAATTATCTGTTTCAACCTTTATGACATTTTATTTTTTTACTATTATTATTTATTTTACTTCAAATGTCAGTGAAATCTGAAGTATAATATTTCAACATGAAAGACCCCAAAATTTTACTTTAATGTTCTCCTCACCATTTGTGGTGGGTTGACCTTGACTGGATGCCAGGTGCCCGCCAAAGCTGCTCTATCACTTGCCCTCCACAGCCGGACAAGGGAGAGAAAATTAGAACAAGAAGCTTTTGGGTCGAAATAAGGACAGGGAGAGAGCATTCAGCCGTTACTGTCACGGGCAAAACAGATTCAACTTGGGAAAATTAGTTTAATTTATTGCCAATCAAAATCAGAGTAGGATAATGAGAACTAAAACCAAATCTTACCTTCCCCCCACTCCTCCCTTCTTCCCAGGCTCAACTTTGCTACCAATTTCTCTACCACCTCCCGCCCCGAGCAGCACAGGGGGATAGGGAATGGGGGTTGTGGACAGTTTATCACATATTTTTTTCTGCCGATACTTCCTCCTCAAGGCAAGGACTCACACTCATGACTCTCATGACTGGGGTGATGCAATGGATGGCTATAAGCTCTTCAGAAGGGATAAGCAAGGAAGGAGAGGCGGTGGGGTAGCTCTGTATGTTAGGAAGTGTTTTCAGTGTACAGAGCTCAATGATTGTGATGACAAGGTTGAGTGTTTATGGGTAAGGATGAGGGGGAAGGCAAACAAGGCAGATATCCGCCTGGGAGTCTGTTATGGACCACCCAACCAGGACAAAGAGGCAGATGAAGAATTCCACAAGCGACTGGCAGAAGCCTCGCAGACACTACCCTGTTCTTGTGGGGGACTTCCATTTACTGGACGTCTGTGGAAATACAACACAGTAGAGAGGAAACAGTCTAGGAGGTTCCTGGAGTGTGCGGAAGAGAACTTCCTGACACAGCTGGTAAGTGAGCCTACCAGGGGAGGGGCCCCGCTTGACCTGCTGTTTACTAACAGAGAAGGACTGGTGGAAGATGTAGTCGTTGGAGGCCGTCTCGGGCTTAGCAACCATGAAATGATAGAATTTTTGATTTTTGGTGAAATAAGGAGGGGAGACAGCAAAACTAATGCAATGGACTTCCAGAGGGCAGACTTTGGCCTCTTCAGGTCGTGGATTGAGAGAGTCCCTTGGGAGACAATCATGAAGGGCAAAGGGGTCCAGGAAGGCTGGACCATCTTCAGGAAGGAAGTCTTAAAAACATAGGAACAGGCAATCCTCATGTTTTGGGCCCCTCACTACAAGAAGGACATTGGGGTGCTGGAGCATGTCCAGAGAAGGGCAACAAAGCTGGTGAGGGGTCCGGAGAACATGTCTTACGAGGAGTGACTGCAGGAACTGGGGTTGTTTAGTCTGGAGAACAGGAAGCTGAGGGGAGACCTTATGGCTTTCTACAGTTACCTGAAAGGGGGTTGTGGTGAGGTTGGTGTTGGTGTCTTCTCCCAAGTAACTAGCGATAGAACGAGAGGAAATGGCCTCAAGTTGTGCCAGGGGAGGTTTAGATTAAATATTAGGAAAAATTTCTCTACTGAGTGGTCAAACATTGGAACCAGCTGCCCAGGGAAGTGATGGAGTCCCCATCACTGGAGGAGTTCAAGAAACGTGTAGATGTGACACTTCGGGACATGGTTTACTGGGCATGGTGGTGTTGGGTTGATGGTTGGGCCTGATGAACTTAATGTTCTTCTCCATCCTTAATGATTCTATAATTCTATGAGTCTATGAAAATTATTTACAGATTGGACTGCAAACCTCTGTTCTTGAACCTCAGTAAAATTGTTCTTGAAGGCTTCTATGGATCATATGGCTTGATGGCTTTTCTTACTTCCTTTTTTTATTTCCTAAGCATCTGGCAATCTGATATGCACCCCAGAGTAGTTGCATATCATTACTTTTCTCTGGTTTCTGGGCAATTCCTTTCCACCTGCTCGCCTCTTGGGACGATCCTGGGCCTCCTGGGTTTTTTTCTCCTTCTTAAATAAGTTATCCCAGAGGCACTACCACTCTCACTGATTGGCTTCACCTTGGCCAGTGGCAGATCTGTCTTGGAGCCCACTGGCACTGACTCTGTTGGACACAGGGGAAGCTTCTCAAAGCTTCTCCTAGAAGCCACCCCTGTAGCCACCACTGCTACCAAAACCTTGCCACACAAACCAAATACACCCTTCAATGAAGTTAGTCAGTGAATTTGACAAATATCTGGAAGTTGCTTGGACCAGTCTGAAGTTACCTTAATGGTGAGGAAAAAAAATAGATTAAGAAGAATTCTATGTCTATATAGCATTTTTCAGTCCTCATTTAGAGACATTTGTTGTACCATTAATGTTTGTAAAGATGCAGATCCCCTCTTGCTGGAAGAATCCAATATTGCTGCATTTACCTGTCTAATACACAGATAAACAAGAAGTGTCGCTTTATTTTCAGAAGATACTACCAAAAGTGATGAAAAATGACAACTTATAAATTGCCTTATTAGCCCCTTGTACTCAGCCAGGATGGGATCTCATCACTTGCCAGCAAACAAACCATCATGCCCACCTGGTCTCCAATGTCTCCAGTTGCCTCTGCGAGAGATGTGCTGGGGGGCTGCTTGCGCGCACGATCCTCTGCGTGCTCACTGAGGGGTACAGACCTGCACGCCCACCCTCGCCACTGCCATCCAGCCTGCAGGAGGCATAGCATTTTCAGACAGAAGCTGAGAGATTGTTTACAATAGAAAGAGCTTTCATTTCTGCTTTATTTCATTGTTGCTGGAATGGGAAAAATACATGGGTCTCAAAGACCACTTCATGCTGTATTTACTTATGTTTCAAGGGCAAAAAGTACTGATAAAGATCCTGCAAAGTACAATAAATGGTTTTTTTTTCTACCCTGTGAGGATGAAATTCTTAGCCTTAAACATTTTTTTTTAATATCAGAAGGACTTGAGATTAGCCCTTAAGATAATTGTATTATGATTGTTATCTCATTTATTACCCTTTCTTTTCTTTTTTGGACAAGATTTGGGGATAAACTGATTCAAAAACCAACAGCAGAAACCAACTACACTTAGAAAACCAGCACAGACTGAAGGTACATTACCTTGCAAAGTGCTAGAGCTAGAAAAGCCTATTTTAATGCCACAAGTAAGCTTGGAATTTCAGCTTTCAGATAACATAAAATATTAACCTTTCAATCCAGTGTTCATGAGATATTGGCTGTTAAAATGAATGTGGGAAAAGCAGGTTTTATTTGTAGACCTGTACAAATGCTTTCAGGATCAATATGCTTTTATAAACATTGCTCCCAGGCTGCTGATCAGACAGAGAGAAACAGTGTCCCTGTGTAGTCAACCACATAGCCAGAAAAACTGTGGCGGTGATTCTTCTTGAATCTTGATCACGCCTTACCTTCTCAGCTTACTTTCTCCAGAAACACACAAACATGTGTGTGTATGTACACACACATTCATTCTCTTCTGGGATGGAAAATTGTCCACTCTCACCCTTCTTTAGTTGACTGAAGAGCCAAGAGAATACATTCATTGACCATCTAAGCAGTCCAGCTACATGTTTTGTTTTCCTGATTCCAACCCTTAACTTACCTTTCAGAGAAGGTAACTCCATTAATCACACACACACTCTTTCCCCTGAGACACACAGGAGCTCAGTTACCTCACGATGTTTTTGCTATGTCTACAACAAACTAGGGTAGGAGAGAAGAGTCAAGCAGGTGCTTTCTCAGTCCCTCAAAATCTCTGTGCAATGTAAGGATGATTTTTCATCTAGCATTCTATAGGGTGCATAATACTGACTTGTCTTTGGAATGAGTGAATTTTTTTAGCATATTAATTCTAGTAATTTTTTTAATATTAAAGAATTTGCGTATTTCTGAAAATAAAATATTTTTACTCTATAAATTCCTTTATTTTGAACTAGACACGTCATACATATACATCATCCATAATGAATTTGTGATTACATTTTTTGAATTAATATGTGATTATGTTTTTTCAGGTCTCTACAGCAAAGAAGTTTTCTTGTAATGTCACTTATGTCTGTAAAAATAGTTTGAGATGCTTAAGCTGCTTCATATCTATTCACCAAGTTATAGCTATAGTACTAACTGAGGAGATAGATAACTTCATAACCTAATGTACTTGTGTCCATGTTCATAAAAATTGAAAAATTGTTATGATTAGAAAACAAAACAAAACAATGCAGACATTTCTCAGATCAATTACCTTTTCCATAAGATTAATTCATAAAACACAACAAAAGAAATTAACCAGAAATTCACAATATATTACCTATCAGCATTGTTTATTATTTCATCTATGGTTGATTTACCTCCTATCTGGGTGCTGACAATGATATAAGTAAAATGAAAAACAGTTTTTAATTTCCTCTTCAAAGAATGAAGGGTGAAATTCTTTTAGTACTCTGTTCCTGCAGATCTTAAGTGATGGTGTTTGATTGCACTTGTGGATAGTACAGCAAATGCAGTCTCTGATCTTGAAGTAGCCATACAGTTTTTGTTGACCTTGACTGAAATATACTATTTTTTCAGATTTTTTTTTTTTTTGTAAGGCATGTCATTCTGAAGTAGCAGCAAGACAGACCTTAGGAGAGTTTCAGCAGCAAAAGAAAAGAGAATGAAAGGAAAAAAAATCAAATTAATTTTGTGTTTAGATATAAAAGTATCAGAAAGAAACTGATGGGTTAGCTTATGTTAAGGACTGATGATTTTGGACATCATTGACTAAATGATGCAGGATTTGGTCAGAAATTTACTTAAAAGCTCTTTAAATATCAAATGGTTCATTTTAGGATGCAGCCTTTGTCTTGAACTTTAGGTTCTTTAATAGTTTAATATTTAATAATAATTCTTTAATTCTACACCTAGCTGCTACGTCTTTTCTTAAGTTAAATATGTTGGACTAAATCCAGCAGCCTTTCAGATGAGGTATGTATATTTTTAAGTATATGTAACCATATTTATCCAATTAAAATATGTTTGTGTCAATCATAAATGACAAAATTTACACCATGTAAAAATTAATTCATGATAATGGATTTATTGTAAAGCAAAATATATTCAGACTTTATAAACTTATTTACACTTTTGAGTGTTCGGTCTAGATGTTTTTAATACCTTTTTTTTAACAGAAAATATTAAGTAGTTCAGCTGTACAGCACTAGAACAGGTTAGAAAACTGTAAGGGATTCCTTCCTTCTTTCTGAGATTAGATAGTAAACTCCTTGTCCAAGCACATATAAGTAATATCAGAGAAAAAGATAAATATGAAATTACAATGACAAGGAAGACAAACAGAAGCTCAATACCTTCTTATATATGTTGCCTTAGTTCTTTGTAGCCAAACTCTAGTTAACGAATGGTCTTAAATCACGATTATTAAAAAAAGAACGTGAAGTTCCATTTATGAAAATACTTCATTTTAAAGAAAAAAAAAATCTTAAGTATCTCTAGAAATATCAGCATAAACATAGTTTATGTTGCTGTTACTTTCAAAGAAGAAAGCTAGCTGTTTCTATTCAAGGACAGAAAATGCTTTAATGAGGTATAAACATGTCTTTGTATAAAATTTGGTAGACTAATTGCAATAGCTATTTATGTACTTATATTGGGCCAAACTTTGCTCAAAGCAGTAGGTACAGTCCTGGTGGCTTCAATAGAATTGTGAACACTCTACACACGGACTTGGGCACATATCTTTTTCAGGAATAAGAATAATCTTCAAAGGGATAATCAAGTCAAGAGTAGGTGATGGGGGATGCAAACATACATGTCGGTTGCATTCTTTTCCTAGGTAGTTCCAGAAGTGGGGTTCTTTTTGGGCGTGGGGGCTCTTTTCACCAGAGGTAAAGATTGTAGCAATCAGCATATGTTGGCTTAGAATTTCTTATCAACACCTCTTTTGCAAATTTATACGGAATAAAGATATAGTAAAATCACGTATAACAAAGTTAAATGAATTCTTTTTCATTCTGACTCCTGGGAATTTTGTTTTAAAAAGTATTATTCCAAGAAGCAATAGCGTAACTATGTACAGATCCAAATTTGTTTTTTCCAAAATAATCAATCCATTTATTTTCTCAATCAAGTAGTACTACAGCCAACTTTATTGTGTAACAGGAATTAACTCTTTGATGGCCAAAAGGCAGATGCTGTGCCAGCCTGGGAGGAGGATGAAGAGAACTCCTTTCTGCATGAGGTTGGGAGAAGCTACCTAATGGCTTCCAGGAGCCACAGAAAAATCCTGAGGGCTTGGAAAAATGTTGCATGGGGGAGTGGGACTGAAGGAATATGACTCTTTGGGGCACTCTGCCTGAAAGTGAGTAGCAGTGAAGCTTGGCTTCTTGCTCTCCCTTCTTCTCCATGCCCAGAGGCCCAGGAGCTAAACAACTTCCCTTTTCTGATGCAGCTCAGTCTTATTACTTTATACTCCCTATTCCCCCTACTCACATATTCCTTATTAATCATATTTTACCCTTATTTCCGGCTACTGGGAAAGAGAAGGACTATAGGGAGCAGGCCAGGTCCTGGTTCTTAAGTAGCAACAAGAGGACTAGGATGGAGAAAGACCACCTTCATTGCAAGGAGAGAGCAGCTGCTGAAGAGAAACTCCAGCAGCCTCTTTAGCAGGAACAGAAAGATGTGTAGGAAAGCAGTAGGAGTTGTATCAGACTATCCCCACCTCCTCTGGCACATGCAAAGGTTTTTCTTTCCTGTGCTTTGACCAAACTCTGCCAAATATCTATTCTCAGCAGTGATGAAAAACTAGGAGCATAAGTTCTATTTTTGTTGTTTCTTTGGGGGAAAGAGTGTGATTCAACTTTTTAATGTATTTAGGCTTCTCTATATGAAAAATTAATTTCTTATATTTGCTTATCTAGTATTTCCATTGTTTGACATTTTAAGAAAAAAAATAAAATTACACCTACAAAAGAGAAAAAAATCATTATGCACATTCTGTTTATAACTTCTTTCCACTTACAAAATATTCTAGTAGATTTAATTCACAGAAAAAAAAGATAACAGTTTTCAACACTTCACAGAATGGAAAAACTAAATTAAAATGTATGATGGTTTGCTCAAGGCTACAAAAAGGCCTCTGTCAAATACACAGTTAGGAGTGGATAGTCTTGGAAATTATTCATGAAAGAAAAGTGTGCAACACCTGAGAATGTCTGTGGTCTCAATGTGTGCAGATATTTGCAGACATTGACTAGTGAAAAAGAAAATCCTTCCCAACATGGTCATAAAATGTGTCACAATTAGAGAACCATTACCATAAAATAGTACATGAATGTTTTTTGGACAATCACAAAAAAGAGAATTTCTGTTTCCATGTATTAGTAAGACTAGAACCCAAACAGTTGTTCAATCATAAGCTACTCCCAGTTAATTAGAGAAGAAGCTACTGAAATAGCAGAGAAGCAATACAGATTTATAGGGGTTTTTTTGTAATTTTTAGAAGTTGTAACCAAGGTTAATAACGACTTTTCTACTACACAGCAGATACTTGTGTAAACAGAATTCTTTTGTAATAAATTGCACATTTGAGAGCTCCATTTTCTGTGGTCTCTGTGAGATAGTATATCAAGTTCAGACACATCAATAAAACTGATAGTACCCAAGAAAAAAAAAATTAATACAGCTGCTTGTTTTCAGCTCTTGCTAGTGACTCATAAATAACAATACAGCCACAGATCTGCCCTCTGTAAAATGTCTGTATTATCTTCTGAATAGTCTTCATATCAGCGGATCAATTACGGCTTTAAATTCTCCTTATTTCATCATTTTTAGAAACGATGGAGGTAAAAATAAATTTAAAAATTGTGATGCAATAGAAGTGTTTGTACTTCTAACACCATGCAGATTGTGTCTTTCCAAATATGTTTTTAATATTACTATTCTAGGAAAGTATGAATATTCCTTTAATGGGGAGGTATTTGCTACAGCTCTGTGACAAGAGTAGATGCTAGATTTCTCCTGATGGTCTGTGTCAGTAAAAGCAGTGATCAAGCCCCGAGCATGATGTCCTCTCTCCTTGCGGTTCTCACCCAGCACAATTTCCTCCTTACTTAGCATGACAGTCAGGACACCACCTTCAAGAAGGAAAACTGGGGGAAAAAAAAAGAAAAAGACAATGAGAAACAGCAAAGCGGTGTATCACATTACTATTTCTTGTGCAGCACTATCTCCTGAGGAACTTTGAAAGAAATCTTCATTAATTTGATGGAGAGGGGTAAGGAATTTTAATACCTTTGGAGCAATGGCGTACAAATCCTCTCCCCTAAACACTCTGAGGTAGAGTCAAAGTTTGAGTTTAAGATGAGAGGTTCTCTCCAGGCATTGCTTTGTACAGTGAGAAACAAAATCAGACCTATATCAAGGTCAGACCATGTGAAAAAGGGTTTTGAAAAAAACCTGAGCCCTGAGAAGGTAAGGCTACAAAGTAACTGTTAGTAAAGAAATTGTCAGAAGTGCTTCCTACTGTCACATTTTGCTTCTTCTCCATGGCTCACCAATTCCTCGCACATGCTTCGCAGAAAGACAAGAACAAATACTGCTCCTGGGAGATGCAGAGTTGCATAAAGTTTGAGAACTACGCCAGTTTTAGTATTGACATAGTATGTATTTGAAGACCTAATTCTCCTTGCAGGTAAGTTGAACCCTTGTCTAACATTGCCATAATTAGTCTTCTCAGACTTTTTTGTTGTGAAAGAAAGGCAGAGAATCATGCAAAATCTGCTTTTCTTGAGATCAGAAAAGAAACTTCAGTACACGAAAATCAAGAAAAGAAAACAGGGAGAAGCAGTTGAGACAGAATTTGAATTGGGAAGTAGCAGGTAATCGTGAATGGGCAAGGAGTAATTTGATACATAAATCATTTAATAATACAATTAGTGGTTGCAAACTAAGGCAAAAAGGAAAAATCAGTGCCAAGCTTGCTGAGATGATGATGAGAGTGATGGCAAAGCACACAGGAAAGGAACTATGATAACAGAAGTGAGATAATGGTACCCATTCCTCAATAAACAGTAATTCCTCCCACTGCCCTCATTTCTTACAAAGTATGGAGGAGACATAATTCTCATTCTCACAATAAAAACAAAGTTTCCCTTTGAAGGTGAGGAAATACATAAGGAAAATGTGATGAAATACAAAATCAGGCAATCATATGCCATTTCTTTTTGTCTCAAAAGCCACATCTTTACACAGCTGACTTTACTCACCACTATCTGGTCAAATGGATCTATTAGGAGACGGTTGCACATGTATTTATTTTGTGATTATTGTAGTATGTATATTTATATATAACCACAATTATTATAATTATTATTGCAATAACTCTCAATTGTTCATGGGAAAAGACAACTGAAAGTTGAGTTCTACTTGCTTTTCTATGTAAGAGCTGCACTTGAGGAGGAGGAAACCAGGAGATTCTATTGCTATTCTTGTCATAAATAATAAACAGTGTGACAAAACACAGCTTTAATGTCCAAGTGACCATGGTCTTGAATTATATAAGAGCTTTGACTCCAGGCTTGTAAAGGCTATACCTGCCATAGTTGTCTTGGAAAATGGATGTTAGATACAGTATAGAAGTCTTCTCTTACAAACCCCTGTAAGAACAAGTACATTGGACTTCCTCCCACACTTCCTACAGCAATCATCATCTGAAAGACACAGCCAGTTTACTCCACTTGGCTTATACAACTCTGTTGCCTCTCAAATAGATACTGCTTGATATATAACATCCTTGACCTTTCCATGGCAAAGCATCCTCCTATCTCATAGAATATTAAAAGCAAAGCAGATTCTACAATTGTTACAATGGAATACATAAAAGGGTATTTATGCTGGGTCTTATGAAGTATTTCATGTGTACTCTCAAAGCTATTCCTGTTTCTTCACTACCTGTGTAGATTCAGAGAGTAGCATGAGCACCTGTATATGTAAACCTTTATATGTACATGTCTATTTATATAAGTTAACTGTGTAAATAACTGATCTTTTAAATTATAAATAATTCAGGTCTAGTTTTAAATTTATTAGATTGAATTTTTTACTGGTTTTGTTCTGTGGCTGTTCGCATTATTACACAACATTACTGACTAAGCAGATTTTTTTCTAAGTATTTATTCAATGTCCAAATGGAGACTGGTGACAAGCGGTGTACCTCAGGGGTTTGTATTGGGACCGGTACGACTCTTTGTACTATGAAAGGCTGAGAGTTGGGTTTGTTCAGCATGCAGAGGAGAAGGCTCCAGGGAGACCTTAATGTAGCCTTCCAGTACTTAAAGGGGGCTTCTAAGAAAGATAGGGACAGACTTGTTAGCAGGGCCTCTTGTGATAGGAGAACAGGTAGCGGTTTTCAAGTAAAAGAGGGCAGATTTAGAAGATATAGATATAAGGAAGGAATTTTTCACACTGAGAGTGGTGAAACACTGGCACAGGTTGTCCAGAGAGGTGGTAGGTGCCTCACCCTGGAACCATTCAAGGTCAGGTTGGATGGGGCTTTGAGCAACTGGATCGAGTTGAAGATGTCCCTCACCATTGCAGGGGGGTTGGAATAGATGACCCTTATAGGTCCCTTCCAACCCAAAGATTCTATGATTCTAAGATTGTATGATTATTCATACACTCACTGAGTTGAATTGAATCCAAGACCACTGTATTGTTTACATGTCTTCAGGATCCTTAAGTTATGTTTGCTGTCTGAAGGAAAAGAAGAAACTCCTCTCAACCAAGTATTTTAAAGGCTGTGTTTTGTTTTTTTGTTGTTTGGGGTTTTTTTTAGTGACGTCCAAAGAAACTCAGTGCAAGAACATTCAAAAAGCATTTTTTAGCTCTCAAAAACAATCATTCTGCTTCTGTTGGTTAGCAACTTTGAGATTCTTAGACATTTAAGCTTAGCACATTTGCGTCTTCTGGGATTATTTTGTATTTTGGGGGGTCTCAACTTTTTTTGCACTCGCTTGTGTTTCTGTAGGGTTGTCATATTGTGGAGTATAGGAGAGAATGAAGGCATCTATAGAATCTGACTACAAAACCTAGATGTTTAAAATGCAGTATTTCCCCAAATAAGTATGAGTAATTTTAGGGAAAAGTATTTTTTTCTTATGAGTTAAGGAGCTCTTTTGAAAACAGAAACAAAGCAAAGCAGCAAACAATATATGATGATTTAGATTGTCAATTTCTTACCTTCACTTGTCAGCAAATAAATTGACAGCCATCTACAGATGAGTTATCACTGAGTTTACAGTCAACCTCTCACAGTTCTCAGAAGGAAAATCAAGGCTTGACATCTTTCTATCACTGAATGACAAATTTCAGCAGGATATCTTTTTCAGTATTGCATCTGAGAACAAGTCAAAATTAAAGACTGCTTGTATGTGCAAATCTGCAGGAACTTTCCACATAAATATCAAATTCTAAGCAGAAAAATTGAGTAATAAATTTTCCTGTATACTGTAGGCTTATTTTTTTATACAAATATTTTTATAAAATATAAGTGTTTTCTCCTCATTTTGTAGTATTAAGCAAAAGCTATTCTTTTATATGAAATGTCTACCTCTTAAAAGTTTCATTACCCTCCATATTATTCATAACTATTATATATCTGAAAAGTACAAAACTCATCTATGATGCAAATGTAACAACTAATAAGTTATGTATTAATGCAAGTAAGTAATTTAGACTATTTGTAGGGAATTTAAAATAATATAAAATACATCTATAACAATACATCCGAGTGTAGCAAAGAATGAGAAAAAATAAAGTTAAAAATATAGAGGTAGAGAATATAGGCCTAGAAATCTCTTACACAACAGTAAAATGCAATTCAAATCAACTACTGTCTCAAAAGTGGATTATATGGAGCATGAAACTCCACCAGAATTCAAATGTGTTCATGTCTATCCTCAGGCTACTTATTTTTATTATCTTTCCTTTCATTTGTTTTCCTTTTGGATGTTTAACTTTCAGTTTCAAGGGTTCTTCATTCTTCTCTCACAACACTTATTTTTCTCTTTTTATATAAAGTAGATGTTATCAATAATATATTGATAGTTTTATTCTACCATGGAAAATGTAACAAGACTAACTCATTATTTTCACAAATAAAGGCTTGTCAAACTGAAAAGATACACATCAGTAGAGCAGAAGATCAAAACATATGGTCAGAATAGAAGTTCCATTGAGAAAGGAAGTGTTAAAAAATGTATATGCAGAAAGTATAAGGGTCATGATAATTAACAGAAACATAAGATGGTGGTGATTCAGCAAAGATACATAGACAAAACTAGACAGAAACCTAAAGCCATAACTGTAAAAGAGGGGGAAAAAAGCAAGTAAGAAAAATTCATGTAATAATCCTCTTGCTTCTGACTAATATAAACTAAAGTTTATTCCAATGAAATAAGAAAAGATAGAACTCTTTCTCTTTCCCAGTTCTCTAAAAATAAGACACATGTTAAAAATTAAATCTACACATTCAAAACCAAAAACATATTGTACTAAAAAGTACTGACTGACATAAAAAAAAATGTAACCCTAGTCTGGCAATCATTAAAGTCAACTGACCACGACCTCTAGGTGGTAAATGCCCCATCCCTGGAAACATTCAAGGTCAGGTTGGATGGGGCTCCAAGCAACGTGATCTAGTTGAAGATATACTTGCTCACTGCAGGGGGGGTGGACTAGAAGACCTTTGAAGGTCTCTTCCAACCCAAATTTTTCTGTGATTCTATTCTGTGATTCATTTGGATTTACCATGAATTACAACCAGATACAATTTCTCTTCACTTATAGCCTTTTTTAAAGGCCTATTTTGTACATGTATGTTTCATTATAAGGTAAGAGGTAATAAGGCACGTCAGTATCTCTTAAAGTTAAAGAAAGTTACAGATCAATTGGAGAGCATTGGAAAATGGAAGTGCTAGAATGTTATTTTCCTGTAAAACTTCAAGTACATATATTTACTCAGAAAAAAAAAGTTAGTCTGTCATGCTCTTTGACAATGAGCAAAAGTGCTTTTCCTCTGTGTTTTACAACTTGTACAACTTTAGGGAATTGCTGTACTACCCACTTGTGCCAAGAAAACATAGCCAGGTCTCTCCTTGTTTCATGTGCTTGTAATAAAGTTTGGCATTAAGCAGTACAAAATTTATTTTGGATATATTGAAATAAAAGGTGGAAATAATTGCATTAAATCATGTGATTATTGATCTTTGTGCTAATATTGACCAACATACTAAAGTTGCCTACGTGGTCTAGTGAAAAAGTGAGAAAATATTTTTTTTTTTTAGGGGAACACATTAAGTGAAACAATAAAATTTTTTCTGGAATAAAACACTTAAGAATAAAGTTTACCATTAAGCTTCAGATGTAATTCAATCTTTGGAAAACAGTTTTAAAATGTACTCTGACCAGTGATGCATAGAGAAGATAGGTGTAGTTGTTGCTAGGTAGGAGATGAAGGCCACATAGGTCATGTGGACCTTGACGAAGCTGCTTATTTACTTTCAGGAAAGACTCATCCCACAAATTCATCATACCTGTTGTATATCATAAATCGTTTTGCCCTTTTGTCTTTTTACAATACCCTTAGCTTCCTTTGTTTATGCTGTTAGACTTTGCTAGATCATTGGAAGAATTCTTATACAGAAGGTTAACAGTCATGGAAAAAGTAGAGCCAAATACTGACTTTTAGAAGTAGTTGCCCGCAGCATCCCCACTGAGATTTCACAAGACAAAGAGGTGCTGTCAGCAAGTGGATATGAATGCTCCAAAGCATTCTCACTTACAGACTTTTGAGTGGAATACTAACTTCCAGAACTTGTTTTCCTCCTTTTTTTTGTACATTACAAAATTTCTTTTAGAACTCCAAACTGTGTGAATGTGAAAGTGGTGGGTATTTCTCTAGCATGTGCGAAATTAATTGGATTGCTGAAAAGAAAATAAGTACTCAGAGTCTTCTTTTGAGTTACTTTAGGTCTAATTTAGAAAAAAATTACTACATGTGAATGGTAATCACATAATTAGTTGTGCTAGGTGTCCAGAAACCAAGTGAAGGAGGTTATGCAAGAATTTTCTAAAACAGGATGGAGGAAGGAGCTGATTAACAGGGAGAACAAGTGATTGAGAACGACAAAGGTTATGAACAGAAGTTCATTAGATGAGTATGGTCACCACTTAAAAAATTTATTTTCAAAATAATTGTGTTTATATTTTGTATTTAGCTTTGCTTGTATTTGTATTGCTTGCAAGAAGAGATGATGTTAGGTGCTGGAGGAACATAAAGGACAATATGGATTTTGTCTGTACTCCACAAAAAGTCGAGAACATATATTTTTAATGGATAGATAGTGCTTATCATCACAGAACTTCACATTACATGCATTACTGACTCAGTAAACTCCTATCCAGCTGAGAAATTAATGTCTTGCAGAAAGTTCTGTGATGCTAAAAAAGAAAGTCTCATAGTTCTGTCTTTTGTTCAGTCATGAAATAAAGAAGGGTTTGTCTGCTCTCTTCAGTAGCCTATTTCCATGAAATTTGTAGGAATGGTATTCTCTGTCAAATCTGTGTGACATAGATTTGTGATAACTTCAGAAGTTAAAAAGAAATTAAAGACAGAGGCATTTATATGTATATACATAAAATTTATGACATGCACCACATTTCCTTAGAGAAATAGATTAAGATGTCTTTCAACTAAAAAATAGGAATGAAGACATACCTTTTTTTTCCTCCAGAAGTTAGGCTATACTTACACTAAACTGAAATCTGAATTTCCTGCACTTTCTAGATTTGCTTTTGTTTAAACTGAGAAGGAAAATTGAAGTAACTAGTACTTTACATTGAGAGATACATAATACTGTTTGTTTCAGAACTGGATAAATGATTGCTTCAGAACTTTTAACCCAAATAACATGAATGTGAAATTGCGAATACAGTCATTTCATTGAAGTTTTTTTATCTGCCATGGATCAAATCACTTATAAATGACATTTCCCTCTGGTGGTGTATTGGTTCATGATGTACTTTAGTCAGCTGATGACTTTTTCCTTTTTTTTTCATTTAAGGAACACTGTTCCTACTGGCAACAAAGAAAACACGAAAATTATTAACATGAAGTATATACCCACATTCAATCCCTTCTGTAAGAGTGCACATATATGGAAACAGAAAGTCCATTTAGTTTTATTTTAATGAACAGGAAAATTTTATAATTTATCAGGATATTAATTCCTATAGTCCAATATCTTCCTGCGATGTTTGGGTAGAAATAGATGATTGAGAATAAGACTTTTGAAAAGGTTTACAGGATAATTTAGGGGAACGGATCCCATAATTCCTGTCCATTGATGACAGAGTTCAAGATATCCTTTATTTTAGTCTAATTCCTCACTTTCTCTGTGTTTCAGGAATCTTCTTGCCACGAGACATCATGTACACTGAAATCCATAACCTGATATCCAAATAGATTTACAACTGTTGATTTCCTTTCCTATTATCATTCATGTAAAAAAATATTAAAGAACAGAAAATTTTTATAAAACTTATTCTTTTCTTTTTAAAGAGCAATTATTAGTAAAATGTAGGAAAGTATTTTGTCTTTCAATATGGAAATCAACATCTATTTTTTTAATGTGGCATTTGACAAATAACTAGGACATATAATTATATGCACTAGAAGCAGACTGTAGCTGTTAGAAGTGAGATAAAGGATATTTTTCAGAAACATAAGGAAGGTTTAGTCACAGGCAATATATAATCTTAGTTGGTAATTCAAGTACAATGTTGTTTACCTTGTATTTTTAGGTTTTATTTTCCACCTAAATTGACATATCATAAATTTCCTTTTCTTAATTAAAGATATAATTTTAAAAAAATCTGCTTTTTGCAAGAGAATTTGGTCAAGAAAAACATTTTTATGAGTGTAGCATGACGTTTTAATATTTTTTTTTTTGCAGTTCCTATCATACAACAAAGTCTTCTTGATTTCCAGTTAAATCATTGCTCTAGTTGACTACCAATTGGGCTAATATTAAGCATTTTCCAGAACCAGATGATGGCTGCCTGAGGACTACAGATATTTAATAAATAGTAGGTCAGAAGGCTATCTGCCTTGGATTCAGATCTCCGTTCACTTATCTTAAAAACTTGTCATGATTAGTTTTCCAAATGAACCAACTAAAAGAAAGTTTTGTACTATTGCAGTCCTCCATGAAACCCTTTTTTTGAATAACATAGTATCATGCCTACAATTTCAGACCTGTTTACACATGCAAAATTTTGAGAAAATGAGCTCTGTTCCATTCCAAAAAGCACTTATGAAAATGCTGTATGTAATATCCCAAAACAATGGATTAAAAACTTAGGTTTTCATAGCATATTTTGATTTCATTCCATGCCTCACACTCCACCCGGGCCAGATTGTGAGTGGATTTGCTTGGGTATGATGGATTGAAATGCACTATTAAGCAGGTGCTATTAAGCTCTTTATTATCTTTTATTGTTTGTCTTTTCTATGGATGTTATCCCCTCGCTCATTTGGTTTGTAATCTTAGTAATAGCGTGCTACTACTTATTCTACTGCTTCAATAATTGTTTAATGTTCTTTCTTACTGTTGTGAATTAGCTAGGATTAATTCACGTGACAATTTAAACCAGACAGGTCTGTGCCTAGTAGATTTCCTGAAGGGTCCCTAATGGTGTGGTTTATTTTATTTTTCACTTTTTTGTGAGTCAGTTCAGTCAAAACAAAACTTAGTGCCACTAAGGAAGATGTACTTGAATTTGCAATGTGTCATGCTCTTAAAAATAGCAGTGTGTAAATAGTACAACAGTAGGTCAATTTATCATGCAAAAGGATGTGACAAATTGCAGTTACCACTCCATGACCATTCTGAGTCGCAGGTGCTGTCTTTGGCAAAGCCAAAGGCCTGAGACATGCTCCGTAGGATCGCCCATAGTCCAAGGCTGCAGTACATCCAAGAATGGTTCCCGCTGTTTTTACTTCCCGCCTTCTTGTGAGATCAACTTCATGCCTGACTGCACAAGTGAAGTGATCCAACCGCCTGCATCCCCCTCCCACGTGAGCGCCAAGGCTGGTGCGAGTGAAGGGCTGTGGCATTAGAAGGAAGGAAGAAGAGAGCAGGATCCCTTAGGTGAGATAGGACAGGTTAGTTTTTGTGTATGACTTCACTAGTTAAATTCGAAAAGTGTCTCTTGTCTCAGTGACTTGCTGTTCCGTGATCACTCATTGCTGCTTCCTCCCCAGGGAGAGATCGCGCGCACTGAGCTTGCGTTTAAGGCTCTACCTTCTTTTCCCTTTGGTGGAATATGTTAGCTTTTATACACAGTTCTCTCTTCAAGACTTTCAGGCAATCCAGAGAGATTTATTATTTCCCCTGGAAGTTTCCTGTATTATATCCTTATCCAGAAGACAGTGTGTGGATATTTTTGTTAATTAAAGCAACCTTTTAGTTTTTCACTTCTTAGAGATGCAAATGTTTCTTTACAGATAAGATACCATCACTTGTATTTGCCTGGTTAACTCACAATTCATTATTCCAAAATTCTGTTTTCCCCATTGGACAGTATATTTTCTTCTAATGTGCATGTAAACAAATGCACATGACACATCTAAAAGGAACATATGGATGTAGATTGTTATTAGTTCTAGATTTTTAACAGATATACATATATTTTAACAAGTATATATATATTTAACAGTAAATATTTGTCATTTGTGCTGACTGATTATTACCTAGATCAAGTCTAGATATAGTGCAACAAGTAGTTCAATAACACATTAAAAATTCTATTAGCATAATGTAGAGTTTCTCAGTCCTCTGAAAGATGTATAAAGAATAGGCTGATTTCAAAATTATCCTATTTTAAAATTTTTCCTTCAGAAAAAGGTTATGAAATACTCTCAGATCTTGTGAAAATATATATCTCCATGAGAAACAGTTTCAAATTTATTTTTTTTTTTAAATTTCTGGACTTTTTTTTAAAATGGTTATTCATTTTGGTTTGGTTTTCTTATTTTTTAATTTGCAGGTTTTGAGTTTTCACCCTTCTCTCTCACTTTCTGTCACTTGAGTAGAAATGTGTTTTATTTATCTTTTTCAAGTTCCTAAATACTTTTAATTGGGTATTTTTTTCTTATTTTTGCCTTTTCCTGCTCTATCATTTCAAATCTTGCTCATAGCACACTAAGTGGCAGCTAGACAAAACTGAAGGAAAAACATCGATAAAATTCTGATAAAATATTTTAAATAAAAATTAAAACAGGAAATATTACTGCAAAAATATATTTATATTACTATAGTTATAGAGTTGAAGGTATGCAAGCTGCGCTTTTAAGTGTTTCACTGCTTTTGTTAAGACACTTTTTTCTGTAGGCATCTGATTCTTAACTTTGGCACAGATTTGCCAAAAATTTGAACTCCTGATAATGGTTTTCCATTACTAGATTAAACTTTTCTGTTAAAATTGTTGCATCGTTGATTGACAATAATTTTTATGTATATATTACCTGCATTATTCACTATTTCTCTCTATGGAAAAAAGACTTTTTCACTTACCTTTGTTAATTTTACTGAAGAAAAACAGGATAAATTGACTTTAAAATATTTCATAGCAATGAGTATATCTACAATTATTTGTTACATATAATGTTCAAACTCAGGGAGTTTTGGCATGTTTTTACCCTGTTTTTACTGTTAAGTTCCTTCTCCCCCAATGCTATGTAAGAATACAAGTGACAGAAGGTACTTAATAGGATAGTTGTGTGGTAGTTTTCCATAGGCAAGCTGTGCCAATTATTATCTCCTGTGTAATAGTTACAGATAAAGTTTTCTAGCAGAATTTTAATGTCAATATGCAAGTTTATCTGCAGATTATTATTTTTCCTCCTCCTCTTTGAACCACAGTGATCGTTGCAGGTTATTGATCACCTTTGCTTGCACATCTATCCATTCTTGCTTACTTATTATAATTTCATCCCTTCTTATATAGTTCTTTACAAATTTCTCCTAAAATTGAATGTTACTTTTTCACATCAATGTTGGGATTCGTCCCAGCTAGATCCACTCATAGTAAATGTAAGGATTTTTGGAGTGGATTCCTACAAATCCTTTGAAATTCCACTTTGTTTATAATGTCACAACTCTAATTTTCCTGATGGTGCAAATTTATAGATTTGTATTTCATCCTCGACTAAACTCACCATGTTTATGAGCTAGTGAGGTTGTACTTCCACCATGTTTCTGCCAACTCTCCTATATAATTTTTCTGTGTTAGTCACAGCTTCCAATTTTTCCTTGTTTGTCCTTCATGCTTCTTGTGTTATTATGCAGGTATTTTATTATATTTGATCTATGCTTAAAAGCTCTCTGGGACTGATGTACTGGCATCCTTGTGAACTATTTGAAGGTCCTTCTTACTTGTCTACTGTTAAAATGCCTTTCTCCTTTCTCCTCTTTATCAAACTGAACAGTAATATTTACTTAATAAGTGTAATTGATCTAGCCACTAAATCAGTGGCCCCAAACAACCAGTTGATCTAAACCTATTCAGATCAATCGTCAGCTCTCGTCACTGCTTAGAGACAGCACAACACAAACGTATATTGCACTTAAAAAAAAGAAAGAGGGAGAGAAAAGTGAGAGATTGAGAGGGATATAGGAGGCGGGCTGCTGCCCCAGCATTGTACAAGATGTACCCGTCTTATTCCCTAGAGAGTTATAACTTGTGTATTGCTCCAATCCAGCCTCAAATTGCATGAAAGAAAGTAGAGGGTTCTTAACTTATCTTACTTATCTTTATACCAAGAAAACCCTCCCAAAATAAAGACACAGAGAGAGAGTCTGAATGCTGGTGTCCTAGAGTATGCAAGGCTACAGATACCACTTACTGAACACCAGCTGGCAGGCCCAGGCTTCCCACAGCCCCTTTCCAGCCAGTCTGGGGCCATAGGTGCCAGCCCCTGAGATGCTGGGAGGGGGTCGGTCCCTGCCTTCTTTATCTCCCAGCCACAGGGCCCCACACCTGACATGAGCAAAATGAGCGTTGAAGAGCAACAGTAAAAATTTTGCAAAGCATGAGAAGAAATATTCTATTATCAAGTGCCTTCAAAAAAGCAGAAGTTTCTTTCAGTTTGGATTGCAGTATAAAGGGGAAAAGCTGGGTTATGACCTAATGAGTTTTCCAATTAAAATTACTTATTAATGAGATAAGCAAAATCACCAATGGACCATGTGAAAATTAATATACAGCAATGTGAACAAAATGTCGGTGACCATTATCATCCGAAATCTATACGCAGAAGTTTCAAAACCAGAAGACTCCTTCTATCAGCTAATTGTGTGCAGACTTTGCAGTTATGGGTACAAAACCTTCATTGTAGAAATTACAACTATCATTCACTAAGACTGTAATCTTACAAATGCAGCCATGTGGTTAGTCTCTATTGAAGATAGGCATCTGCTTATCCCAAGCTAGTAAGAGAGTAGATCACGAACTTCAGATTGTTTTGTTTTGTCTTAGGGGGAAAAGGGAAAATAATTAGAATTATTATTCTAGAGAATGCAAATTAGATTGGCTTATAAAATGAGCACACAGATATTTGTTTAAAATTATCAGGCAAACAGTTTAAAATTAATAAAAGGAAATGTTTTTTAATGTAATGCATAATTAGACTGAAATTTTACTCGTAAATGATACTATTCATGCAGATAGCTGAGCATGAATATGATAAGTTTTATAGACTGCAGATGAATGAGAATTGCATACCAATAAAAAAGAATATGAAGAAAAATATTAGGTGTTATTGGCTGCCATAGTGCATGTGAGAATGCAACGACCATCAGCTGTGGTCAAGAAGAAAGGGAAATTAACTTCCCTGTATCTCTCTATTTTCCTTCACACAGGATTTATGTGTTATTGAACACCTACACCTATTTTCTCTGCCTTGGTACATACTTTCAACTCAAAAAATTTGATTTATAATACCCTTGAAATTCTTACATTATAACTCGGGAAAATTTAAAATGCTCATTTGAAATTTTGAAATGCTACTCTGAAAACTCTAAACTTTCATATTGAAATATGTCCCTAGACAGTAGAGTGTGATCAGGTGGAAAGGAATTGCGCAGAAACCAGAGAAAAGTAGTGATATGCAAGTACTGTGATGTACGTATCAGATTGCTAGATGCTTAGGAAATAAAAAAAGGAAATAAGAAAAACCATCAAGCCATATGATCCATAGAAGCCTTCAAGAACAATTTTACTGAGGTTCAAGAACAGAGGTTTGCAGTCCAGTCCATAAACAATTTTCATAGAATCATAAAATCATTAAGGATGGAAAAGAACGTTAAGATCATCAGGCCCAACCATCAACCTAACACCACCATGACCACTAAACCATGTCCCGAAGTGCCACATCTACACGTTTCTTGAACACCTCCAGCAATGGTGACTCCATCACTTCCCTGGGCAGCCTGTTCCAATGTTTGACCACTCAGTAAAGAAATTTTTCCTAATATCTAATCTAAACCTCCCCTGGCACAACTTGAGGCCATTTCCTCTTGTTCTATCATTAGGTACTTGGGAGAAGAGACAACCAACACCAACCTCACTACAACCCCCCTTTCAGGTAGTTGTAGAGAGCCATAAGGTCTCTCCTCAGCTTCCTCTTCTCCAGACTAAATAACCCCAGTTCCCTCAGTCAATCCTCGTAAGACATGTTCTCTGGACCCCTCACCAGCTTTGTTGCCCTTCTCTGGACACATTCCAGAAACTCCATGTCCTTCTTGCAGTGAGGGGCCCAAAACTGAACACAGTATTTGAGGTGCGGCCTCACCAGGGCTGAGTACAGGGGCACAATCACTTCCCTACTCCTGCTGGCCACACTATTTCTGATACAGGCCAGCATGCTGTTGGCCTTCTTGGCCACCTCGGCACACACACCACATGTTCAGCCGGCTGTCAACCAGCACTCCCAGGTCCTTTTCCACTGGGCAGCTCTCCAGTCACTCTTCCCCAAGCTTGTAGCATTGCATGGGGTTGTTTTGACCCAAGTGCAGGAGCCAGAACTTAGCCATGTTAAACCTCATACAACTGACCTCAGCCCATCGATCCAGCCTGTCCAGATCCCTCTGCAGAGCCTTCCTGCCTGCAAGAAGATCAACAATCCCACCCAACTTGGTGTCATCTGCAAACTTACTGAGGAAGCACTCGACTCTCTCACCCAGATCATCAATAAAGATATTAATCAAGACCAGCCCCAAAACTGAGCCCTGGGGAACACCATTTGTGACTGGCCGCCAGACGGATTTAACTCCATTCACACAACTCTCTGGGCTTGGCCATCCAGCCAGTTCCTCACCCAGCGAAGAGTACACCTGTCTAAGCCATGAGCCGTCAGTTTCTCCAGGAGAATGCTGTGGGAGACGCTGTCAAAGGCTTTACTAAAGTCCAGGTAGACAACATCCACAGCCTTCTCCTCATCCACTAGGCGGGTCACCTGGTCATAGAAGGAGATCAGGTTGTTCAAGCAGGACCTGCCTTTCATGAACCCATGCTGGCTGGGCATGATCCCTTGGTTGTGCTGCACATGCCCTGTGAGCACTCTCAAGATGAACCGCTCCATAATCTTCCCTGGTACTGAGGTCAGGCTGACAGGCCTGTAGTTCCCAGGATCCTCCTTCTGGCCTTTCTTGTAGATGGGTGTGACATTGGCAAGCCTCCAGTCTTCTAGGACCTCCCCTGTTAACCAGGACTGCTGAGAAATGGTGGAGAGTGGCTTGGCAAGCTCCTCCGCCAGCTCCCTCAGTACTCTTGGGTGGATCCCATCCGGACCCACAGACTTGTGAGTGTCCAGGTGGTTTAGCATGTCCTTAACTGCTTCCTTCTGGACTATGGGTGGTTTATTCTTTTCTCCATCCCTGTCTTCCAGCTCAGGGCGCTGAAAACCTGGAAGATAACTGGTCTGGCTATTAAAGACTGAGGCAAAGAAGGCAGTAAGCCCCTCAGCCCTTTCCTCATCCTTGGTGACAATGTTCCCCCCACCCAATCCAGTAAAGGATGGAGATTCTCCTTGGCTCTCTTTTTGTTGTTAATATATTTGTAAAAACATTTTTCGTTCTCCTTTACAGCCGTGGCCCAGATTGAGCTCTAGCTGGGCTTTAGCCTTTCTAATTTTCTCTCTGCATGACCTAACAAGATCCTTGTACTCTTCTTGAGTTGCCTGCCCCTTCTTCCAAAGGTGATAAGATCTCCTTTTTTTCCTGAGCCCCAACAAAAGCTCCCTGTTCAGCCAGGCTGGTTGTCTTCCCCGACAGCTTGTTTTATGGCACATGGAGACTGCCTGCTCCTGCGTCTTTAAGATTTCCTTCTTGAAGAACGTCCCACCTTCCTGGACCGCTTTGCCCTTCAGGACTGTCTCCCAAGGGACTCTCTCAACCAGTGTCCTGAACAGGCCAAAGTCTGTCCTCTGGAAGTCCATGGCATTGGTTTTGCTGACCCCCTTCCTTACTTCATCAAGAATAGAAAATCCTATCATTTCATGGTCTCTAAGCCCAAGACGGCCTCTGGCCACCACATCTCCCACCAGTCCTTCTCTGTTTGTAAACAGCAGGTCAAGCAAGCCACCTGCCCTGGTAGGCTCACTTACCAGCTGTGTCAGGGAGTTCTCTTCCACACACTCCAGGAACCTCCTAGACTGTTTCCTCTCTGCTGTGTTATATTTCCAGCAGATGCCTGGTAAATTGAAGTCCCCCACAAAAACAAGGGCTAGTGATTGTGAGATTTCTTAAACCAGATATTGGGGAAAATTTCTTTATGGAGAGAGTAGACAAACATTGGAATAGACTTCCCAGGGAGGTTGTGGAATCACCATCACTGGAAGTATTCAAAAAATTTGTAGATCTCGCACTTCAGGACATGGTCTAGTGGGCATGATGGTGTTGAGTTGATGGTTGGAATTGATGATTTTAAAGGTCTTTTCCAACCTTAATGATTCTGTGATTCTGCAGTTGCTTGTAGAATGTTTTGTCTAATTTTTTTTTAATTTTGATGTAATCTAAAAGACCAACAAAGTGATAAGGTTAAAATTAATTATTTTTATTTGTCAAGGCAAAGTTTATCAGAGTCAAACATTAAATTACTTTGATTTTATCAACAATATTATTTATGAATTTCCTGGGTTTGCATACTAATTACCTGATAAGACCTACCATTTTCCCATGAAATTTTTTCTGTTTGACACTGTGGCACTTAAACTACCAAGGGATAGACTCATGCATTTTCACAGAGAAGGAACTGAAGAAAGAGGGTTTTAATCAGTGATATTTCAGTTGGAAATACCCCTCTTCTTCTCCTTACAGGACTTAGATTACTGTCTTTCAGTAGGCTTGTTTAGTTTCACACAGATTTTTAGAGGGAGATGGAGAGCTAGAAAGCATCATGTGCATGACTAGCTTGAGGAAAGAACTAGAAGGATGACAAAGGGACAAAACCATAAAACCAGACCCGTTTCTTAATCTGTTAAAAAAACGATTAGCACACTGTAGTGTTATGGAAAATTTCAGTAAGTCCCTCATATCCATTTTATCTCTATTTGTGGATGTATTTACTCATTAATTCCTGTCTGGTAACTGAATGATATAGTGCAAATTACTGTATGAATCTGCAGTTTATTGCCCAAGCTTTACCATGAATATGTAGATTATTCTCATCCTCACTTAAGGTCAATTTGTGTTACTGAATAGCATTGCCTCCTGCTGCGAGTCTGTTCAAAATGGAGCATTTCACCTCGTACTATAAATTGCACTAATGAAACAAGCAGGAAGAGTAGACTTTCTTCTCTGATGTCGGGAGAGTCCACATCTGTGAACCACCCACCCCAGTAAACACTAGCAAACTTGTACCATTAGTCCAGTCTAATGGGTTTTTGCTCCCATTGATTCATGGTTCTGGTTACGGATGGGAGATGGACACAGCTGGGAGGTTTGCTATGATTAATGCTGTCTCTGCATAAGGGGCAGATGGCACAACACTCATTGGTTTGATAGATTTATTAATTCTGCCTATGGAAGGGGTGGCTTGCCACATTCCTTTCCCATAATAAAAAGAAATTTGCATGGTTGGGGGTTAAGGCACTGTGCCAACTGAATCTGAAAATTAAAGAATCAGCTACTTGTTTGGACAGAAGCAAGAATTACTGGCATGATACCACAGATCTTACTTTAAAAAAAAAAAAGAAAAAAGGATGGAAAATATTCTGCCATCTATGAGAGTAATAGATAGTCTTTTTAACAGAGAAGTTAAATATTCTGCACCCTCTTCTGGAAAGTGTTGTGATAATTAGGTCTGTATTAATCTTTCCATTTGTTTGTTTGGTTGCTGAAATGGAAAAATCTGTTTGGGATCAAACCAATTATAAATTGGAATGGTTTCAATAGATAAACTAAGCAATCCCCTCTTTTTCTTTACAATGTTACTATGTTTTGTGTTATAAACATGTATCCTTGTGCATCCCTTTCTCAGGAATTAGAAAGTGTAGGTTGCTTTCCTCAAGCAGGGACCTAAGGAAGGCCGTATGTTGTGATATTTAGCTGGTTGATGAAAGAGGTGTATCACAGCCTTTTCTGTCTATATTAACTTTGCATTTCTTTTCTTTATCAGCTAAACTATTTGACCTTTTTCTGAAATTCCTAATAGATTTGGAATGACCCAAACTCCATCTTCCATCACATTTACTATTTGGAACACAATAGAATAAATATATCTAGCTTTAGCGCCAAGGACAAAGAAAATAACAGTGACATCAGGGCTAACAGAAACACTGAATGGGACCATGGTCAAGGCTTGTACTGTACAAATTAAAATGATTGCTCAGTTCTTCTGGTGTTATCTGAAACTGAATTCTCAAAGCTGGCATAGTTTCTCTTCTCCCTGATGTTGTTCCTGAGAGAAAGTATAATAATCATACTTATTTTAGATAGGTTTTATCGGTCAGAAGTGTGCTCATTCTTGCTAGGGATGATTTTCACTGGGGAAAAAGAATGATGAAAGATGTAAATTTTATTAATATCTCCTGTTGCTTTGTGATTCTTATCTCTCCTCCTAATGTTCTTCGCCTTTTAGACTCAAAGTAACTCCTTAGTATCTATAAGTAACCACCAGAAAGGTTAACAGAGATTTAAGTAGCTGCAGTTTTTGCAGCTGGTGAGATTGAGGAAAGTTCTAGGGAATTGAGAAACTTCTGTGATTATTACCTCCACTGCATTGACAAGAAAGGATGAAAATTTACAGCAAAATGTCTAGCACAGATGGTCTTCATCACTAGGTCTGTTCTTTTGGCTGGGGTGGAAGCAAAGGTGGGCTTCCCAAAACAGCAGGAGGTGTGTGTACACAGCCACATAGACCACAGATGTGCCACTGGGAAATCGATGAAAACTAATTAGTTGGATTTCCCTGGCTGGTGTTTGAATTACTTTTTTTTTTTCCCCTCCACTGTCAATACTGGTCTGAGAGCAGCAGAATTGCCCAGCCTGTAAAGAGCTGGCTTGAATCAGAAACTCGGAAAGCAGGTCACAGGTACTCTTTTTTTTTTTTTTTTAATTAAATAGTAACACAGTATTTCAAGACATCTACATGTCTCTTAACTATTACATTTGTAAGGGTGTGAATGTAAATGCAGAGCCCTATCTTCAGGTGATGTAAATTATTTCAAGGGGAACAGGGATCCTCAGCTGCGTACCTATGTCATGTCTTTGTCTCTGATGAAATATCTACTGTTGAGGATTTAAGAAAATATTTGTGTCTCGCTATTCTTCTTTGCCTAAAATGAAGGCATTGGTGTCTCTTAAATGCTCATAGCAATAAATTTTCAAGACTATAGAGATGGCTGTCTAGAAATAACTCTGTCTGAGGAACATTTTACCGAACATATTGCTATCATTTATCAAGTATTCTTGTCTAATAATTGCTTCATTTGAATTCTTTCTGCTTTCATGCAAATAATAGATCATCTTGCAAGCCCTGGCTGGAAATCCATAACATGGGAGAGAAGGAAGAGATGTCACTTTTGCTCTGTCTATGCCCATATTATGTAATTTATTCATCTCCATCTCAGTTTGGATTATAAAGATGGAAAGATTTGTGCGTGGAAAAATCCAGGCTTCATTATTGACATTTCCACTGGCAAAGCCACTGCAGAAAGTACCATACATTTATAAGAAGTATAAAATTAGTATTTAATAATTTATTTAATATTTTATTTCCTTTTCCATCCTGTAAATTATATTCATTTATATATGAATAACTCCTAACATGTCTTATATATAGGCTTAGTTTCAGCAGGTGAACCCCCCAGATTTTAAAACATAATGTATATCTTTATCTAGTGTGTAACCATCGTAAGTTTATGCCACAGCTCTACCTGCTAGAAATTAGTAAGAGAAAATCCACCTTGCTCACTTCATAAAGCCAAATTCATGTATACAATTCTCTGACATGAATATAATGGCAACAATCTAATAATCAGATAATAAAATTAAGAAACATTTTCCCTCTCCTGCCTACACCACATCTTAACATGCCACAATTTTTAGAGTCATTACTGTTGTTTGAATCTTTTAAATGAGGCTGGATTTTGGACAGAAGAAACACAAGCTTTCATCAGAAAAGGCTTTATTTTTCCTTAAATGGCTTCTTTTGTTTCAAATACAGTAGATCATTCTTTGTTGATCAAAATGGCTGTTCAGTTTAATTAGCTAAACTTCCTGCTCAGAAGAACTAACAGAAATAATGAAAGCACTCTGTATGTCTTTATACTCATAGAAGGACGTGGGGATACTAGAAGAGCTTCTTCAAACTAAACCTCTACTTTATGACCTTTATGGTGAAGTCTTCCAATGATTCAGTCATATTTTGTTCCTAATGTATCTCTGCATCTTCAAGTATCTCTATCTGATCTTCTAACATATTTTAGTTCTGCCAGCTGCCAGCCTCGCTAAGCACCAGCCACTGCTCTTAAATATTGCTGTGTATAGTCAGATCTTTGGGGAATGTTTAATCTATAAGTGGATTTCCCAGTTCAGTATATTCTAATTAACCAGCACAACCTAATCATAGAGAACTTGATCTTGTTAAAATTAGTTTCATTTGCCAAATTCCATTCACAGAATCACAGAATCACAGAATCACTAGGTTGGAAAGGACCTTTAAGATCATCAAGTCCAACCATTAATCCAGCACCACCATGTCCCCTAAACCATGTCCTGAAGCGCCACATCCACACGTTTTTTGAACACTTCCAGAGATGGCAACTCCACCACCTCCCTGGGCAGCCTGTTCCAATGACTGACCACCCTCTCAGTGAAGAAATTTTTCCTAATATCCAATCTAAACCTCCCCTGGCGCAACTTGAGGCCATTTTCTCTTGTCCTATCACTAGTTACTTGGGAGAAGAGACCAACACCCTCGTCGCCACAACCCCCTTTCAGGTAGTTGTAGAGAGCGATAAGGTCTCCTCTCAGCCTCCTCTTCTCCAGACTAAACAACCCCAGCTCCCTCAGCCGCTCCTCATAAGACTTGTGCTCCAGACCCCTCACCAGCTTCGTTGCCCTTCTCTGGACACGCTCCAGCACCTCAACATCCTTCTTGTAGTGAGGGGCCCAAAACTGAACACACGATTCAAGGTGCGGCCTCACCAGTGCCGAGTACAGGGGCACAATCACTTCCCTACTCCTGCTGGCCACACTATTCCTGATACAGGCCAGGACACTGTTGGCCTTCTTGGCCACCTGGGCACACTGCCGGCTCATGTTCAGCCGGCTGTCAACCAGCACCCCCAGGTCCCTTTCCGCCGGGCTGCTCCCCAGCCACTCCTCCCCAAGCCTGTAGCATTGCATGGGGTTGTTGTAGCCAAAGTGCAGGACCCTGCACTTGGCCTTATTAAACCTCATACAGTTGGCCTCTGCCCATCGATCCAGCCTGTCCAGATCCCTCTGCAGAGCCCTCCTACCCTCCAGCAGATCAACACTCCCACTCAACTTGGTGTCATCTGCAAACTTACTGAGGGAGCACTCGATCCCCTCATCCAGATCATCAGTAAAGATATTGAATAAGACCGGCCCCAGAACTGAGCCCTGGGGAACACCGCTTGTGACTGGCCGCCAGCCGGATTTAACGCCGTTCACCACAACTCTCTGGGCTTGGCCATCCAGCCAGTTCCTCACCCAGCGAAGAGTAAACCCGTCTAAGCCACGAGCCACCGGTTTCTCCAGGAGAATGCTGTGGGAGACGCTGTCAAAGGCTTTACTAAAGTCCAGGTAGACAACGTCCACAGCCTTTCCCTCATCCACTAGGCGGGTCACCTGGTCATAGAAGGAGATCAGGTTGGTCAAGGAGGACCTGCCTTTCATGAACCCATTCTGGCTGGGCCTGATCCTTTGGTTGTCCTGCAGATGCCCTGTGAGCACTCTCAAAACCAACCGCTCCATAATCTTCCCTGGTAAGTCAACCTTTCTTTAAGTTAAAAGCACACACACAATATCTGAATCAATTATATTTTATTTTCATGGTGAAGGTAAGTTCTTCTTCTTGAGGTATTTGATCTTGAATTTGGAGTCTTAACACAAGCCCTGAGTACTTTATATATCAATTAACTGTCTGGCATGACATTTTCTTTCTTGACAGATCCTTTTAGCAATAGCATTTGTTGTTAAATTATTTGTTTGATTTTTCTTTCCTTCCAGGACTGTTCTTTTAACCTTTCTGTTATTTCCCACATGCACAGCTTAAAATGCTGAACTTTCAAATATAAATGGCAGCAACAAGACTTGTATGTGGCATATGTTCTCCTTATTTCAATAAATTCATATCATCTTGTAAATTTTAATTTTTCAAATGCTTCTTACCTAATGTATTTAGCCATGATGATTTTTAGTAACTTATTTTAAGCAGACAAGTGGATCTATTTAATTTCATCTTGATTCATTTTTCTAGTAGAACATGATTGTATTAAATAAAATATTCATCTTGATTGCCAAGATCTGTTCTGTGGCAACCGAATTTATCTCCAATACCATTAAAAGGGTCAAAGCATTTATTCTTAAATTATATCTTTTCACTATAATGAGACATGTTTCTTTCTTGCAGTTCTCATTCTTTTCAGTTTTTATGAACAATAAATTCGTCCTTCCATTTTCTAGGCCGTACAAAAATGTTTATCTGCTTTCTGTAAAAAAAAGATTTAACAGATTAATAAATACTTTGTAGGAGAGATGCATTGTGTTAATCCAGAAAGCCTTAATGACAGAAGATATATAGCTATAGATATTTCACTCAGTCATCCTTTACTAATTGGTTTGGACTCCTGTTTCTCCATAATTTGTCACATGAACATCCTTCTTTTCCAAGGAAATAGGATAACTCTTGAATGTTGTAGTCAATGGATGTTTGATCAATACATTCTCACTTTGATGCACAGAGTTAGTATAGTCTATCATCAGAATGCTCAATTAACATTCCTAAGGAAATATTAGGTCCAGATTATATCTTTTGAGAACTAAAAGGTGCTCCTTTGTCTGAATGAGATTTTTAACATAAGAAGAAAGTATTTTTGGAGTTTACAAAGTAAGACAGAGTTATTTCACTAAGCTCTCGGTGTACTTCAGCAGGACATTATTCTAGCAATATGGCATTAGAGAGACTAGCAACTAGTACAAAATGGTTCCTTAATAGTATGATAAATGTACAGGAGTTTTGCAATTGACTGCATGAGTAAGTTGGAGGAGGGTAGACTGTTAGTTATGCAGTATATTAAGTAGAAAGCTTTTCTAAAAGCCCCTGATTTACAAAATTTATTATAAAAGGTCTTAGAAACAATACTACTGACCTACTTAAATTTGTCCGGTTTCTAATCAGTTGCAACGAGGTGGGGGGGCGAGGGGCAAACCAAACAGTAAAAAGTGGTATTTTTTACACAACAGACATGCAAGCAATCTCTCCATCAGAAATGGTGATCAATCCAACATCTACTTCTACAAGGGAAGTGTCTGGGAGAAGTCCTATCGCAAACTTAATAACTTGATCTCTTCAGTATTCATCTATATGTTGTAGGGAGAGCAGATATTCTAGATGCTTCAGTAGTATGTGAGAGATGAATTGATACTCAAGTTATCCCAAATTTCCTGTGCAACTTGCATGAAGTTTTGCCCCTAAATCAACCACAAAATAGAAATATACTAACTTGCAGAGGTAGAAATTATATAATAATTGAATCTATGTTACGCAAAGGAAGCCAAATTAAAAAACATTATTATGTACAACACAGCTTGCAATTGCCCAGCACACAGACCGTGACCAAACATGCCTTTGAAGTGGAGCACCAGATGTATCAGCTGTAATTTGCCAACATCAGAGCACAACGCCAGCGCTCACAACACTGCACTCTTTGTTATGTTCAGATTTTGTTTGATCTCAGTTTTAGTGTACGGAATATCTAGAAAGATTAATTGTTTTGTTAAAACAAAAATGGCATGTTTTTATAATTACGTTCTTGAATAAAATAAAAGGTAGTAACTATGCAATAGAGAATATACGATTTATTTCCTTCTAATTTGTAAATACAGTTTATGAAACATTGAGAAACACTGAATGCTGACTCTTTCAAAATCATTGACAGACAAACATCTGTTATTGCAAGATAAATCTAGGGTCTTTTTTTTGTTGAAGAATTGAAGCTTTTAAAAAATTATCAAGACTTGGTTACTCAGACTGACAAGACCAACTTGATGGTCCTTCCATTGTCTGTCTTATTACCTGTCTAAATCACACAAGTGAAAGGTGCTCACCAGTGTTAAAAAAGTACTTTATTCAGGAAAAAATAAAGTATAAGAAAATTTATAGAGCTCAGAAGTTCTACTGACTTGAAGAAAAGTCTTCATTTTGTAAATTAGTACTTACATGTTGGGATCACCCTGCATGGCTCGACCTTAAGGAGAAGGAGCTGTGGCATTGAGAAGCTGGTAAACAGCTGGATATCTGCATGGCTCGGCCTTGAGGAGAAGGAGCTGTGGTAAACAGGAGCACAGGAACACCTGCAAGCAGCGAATCCTGACTGTGTGAGAGGCACATGGACAGCGCGTGATATTTTGTCTATAGCCAATTGCAATAATATGTGTAACAAGCTGTAACCAATCATGAGTGTGTGCGCAGTGACTAAACAAAGATTATGATATATATTGGAGTCAGACAAGACAATAAACAGCTTCGGAATATAACTCTTATAGAGTTCTTATTGTGAAGTCCATCCTTCTCCCGTACTTACATAGCCAAACATTTCCCAAAATAACCACATTCATGACTCAAGAGAACTGCGTATTTTTATAATATTCTCTGCTGCCTGTTTTGCTGGAGTTATGAATATTTTAAGTATGTTTTTAATGGCTCAGTTGCAGAAATATTCCTTCCATACAGTGTGTAGGATGCACAATAAAACAATGGTTATTTCAGTCCAAGGAAGCAGACAGAGTACTCCATTCTGTGGAGATGGGCTCTGCAATCTAACATGATGTTAAGCTAATGATGGGTAAGATAAGCATTCTCATGGTGGGATTTGAAAACACTGCCAAGTTCTTAATGTTCAGAAAACGCCTGAAAACTTACATCTGCTCTCTTGGGAAGCTGTTCTAGCAGTGAATTCTATCCACAGAATATTTAACATTTTTCATTGCTCTTTGATGGCATATGTTCCCTGAGGTAGCTTATACAAGGCATTGTATTTCTAACTTGAAGCCAAATTAAGCTCAGACATGCAGTAATCGCTCTTTGCTGATGTTTTCAGTAATTCATCTTGGATGGCATATGAACTTACTCTGCTTATATCTTTGGTCACCTAAATGAAGAACACTTCTTTGTTGAGAGTCAATACTTATAGTCAAGCCTATGTTTTTTTTATTCTAAATATTGCAGGTTCCTGACCTGAAAATTTGCATTTTATATAAAAATACCAAAAAAATGGGGAGAAGGATGCCACATACCATCTTTCTATGGTAGGATGGTATGCCACATACCAGCTGAATGAACAGATGGATAGGAGGCAATTTTTAGAGTCATCATCTGGCTTTGTAGAAAGTGGAAAGGAAAGTTTGTATTTTCTCAGAAAAACTCTTGACACTAGTTCTGAAGTTTTCTGGGATGAAAAGCTTCAAGTTTTGGACAGATCCTGGCTACTTCGGCTCTTCATTGCTCTTGTTGAATTCTATGCAATAGAAGCAAACATTGGCAATTTTTATTTATTTATGCATTTATTGCTGTGCTCAGGAAGAGCAGCTCTTAATGTTGTCAATGACTGCATGTAACCTTCTTAGGCTAACACATGATAATATTTTTTTTCTACCTCACAACATGCATTCTAGATTATGACACCTATATGAAGAAATACAGGGGGGGTTTATTTGTTCAGTAAAAATGCAAACCAGATGAAGCAACAAATATGAAACTGACACACATGAGTGCTTATGTGAGCCAGTGGCTTTGAAATAATTTGGTATTGCATTAATTGGAAAAAAATTGGGGAAAGGCTTGCCTTTTTTTTTCCTTTTTTTTTTTTTCCCGCTATTAACCCACAGGAAATGTAACATTGTATTCATAATCAACAAAATATATTCGATTTAAGAAATTGGGATCTTCTATCTAGCTTATACCACCTGGATGAGTTTAGGACAAATACAATATTTTTCTAAATTATTACTTCAAATTGCCTTGTTTCTTTGATTTGTAAATCTATGATTTTCTGAAGAATATTTGTGAGATACCGTCAGCAGGATTTCTGGTTCTTTTTAGCTAAAGGAAAGAGAGAGCACACTTTCTTTGAGTGGGTATGTATCATGTTATGCATAGGTCATAACAATTTATCTCACGAACAGCTCGATGTGTGTTTGGTTACCCATTTCTACTACTACATTGCAGTCCAAAGTATTCCAGCTAGTTTCCTCTAAAGCACAGTAATGGTGTATGCTAACCGTAAGAGTTAATGTGGTACTTTGGCAGATGCCATGCTGGCTCTGCTTCACGCTTTGTTCTCTATGTTTGTATTTTGCCTCTGCTTTCTAGGCCAACTCTACACCTAAATTGTATTTCCCAAATGTTAGGTGATTTCATTTATGTTGTTGTTTGTAGATTTGATTAATTCAGCTTCTGGCACATGAAAGATTTCAAACTGAAGCTTCATCCAATGTTGGAGCCCCTTTCTGGTGGCTTGGTTTATTCTCATTTTAGATTTTATTGTCTTTACTTAGATAATTCTAATATGGCTGAGGGTAGCAATTACTATACCTGTTTGGTATTTGACAACAGCCTTTTTCAGAGAATGGCTTGTACAGCAATGTGGTGCTCTTCATTCAAATAGATTAGGTCACCATAACATTATATAACAACCAGGTGGCATCAGCTTGCATCTCCCACATTCACTCATCACCTAGCAGACTTTTCAGTCTTCAGGGCAGGAGAATATGAATTCTCCTTCAGGATCCAGCCTATTCAAAAATAACCTTGCATGGACCATTCCTTGAGAGTTCATTAGAGAATGCCAGAAGTAGATCCTTTTGCTTTTCTCATGAACAGAAACATAAGAATCCTTTGTTTCCCACTTCTGAAAATGAAGCTCTTGACAAGTGTAACCTGATCTAAGCCAAGGAAAAAGGAAACAACAAGCATGAAAAAATTTATTTTGATCAAAGATGACAAAAATTGAGAGTTCTATGAAGAATTGTCTAATCTGCCACTGAAAGAGATGCATAACCCTGTGAAACAGAAAACATGGTTAAATGATAGTTTAAAACCTAGGCAACTAATTTGTCTCATGCTGGATGAAGGAACTATGTTGACAGAGAAGTGTGAAGTTTTGTTTGGTTTTGTTTCTGATTTACTTCCCCGAAAACCAATTAGACAGAAAGATCAGTTTTCCCAAGAGATCAAAACTAAACAATATATTTGTAAACATATGGAAGGTTCCTTTGCATACCTCCTAGTCAGAAAAAATGCCTTGACCAGATCAAATGTGCTGATACAGAACCATGGCTTCACCTGCTGAGAGTTTTGTCATGAAGATGTAGTCAAATGTTCATCTAATTTTGGCCCTTTTCTTGGAGATAGTTTCTTGCTACTTAGTTTGGAAAATACATTAATCAGTAAAATAATATTTATGGTAATATATGAATATGGTATATATTTTTTTAAATTTATTTGTTTCATAAATTATCATAACGTCTTAAAGTTGAAGATAGGGACAAGGGCCTGGATATAGAGGGAATGCTGATAGATTAAGACATGTAACTCTGAAGAGTGGTACACAATTTTATTATTGGAGCTTATTTTCTTATAATTTACCACCACATATATGTATGTATGGGACAGGTTGATTATGCTTGTAAACTTGAATGCTTGTAAATTTTAACTTCCTTACACAAAAGAAGGTCATTCTTACAGATAAATACCTATCTCCCTATGCTAAAGTAGAGAATACAATCCTACTTTCTTTTTTTTTCCCCTTTTCTTTTCTTTTCTTTCCACTTTTGTTAACCATGTCGCCTTTTAAGAAAATATATGCATCAACATACAAAGATATTTTAAAATATGTAATACAACTTCTTACAAAATGTGATATAATTATCTGGATAAATATTTATCTGCATTTTTTATATTAATATTTACACAGAATCTTAGGAAATATTTTCAGAATTTTTCTACAGAAGTTCACCTCATATTTTTCTTTTTTTTCTTCTTTTTGTCTCTGGTTGTTGTTGGTTTTTCTTCTTTGCTAAATATCCCAGTCCCAGATTTACACTATAAGATACAGAATTTGTTTATACTCCATTGGTCTTAATTACATATAATTTGAATCAATACGCACCATTATTGAAGTTTAGTATTAAATAAGCCTATAAATGGGTTTTAAAAGGTTACAGAAGAGTTAAACTTAATGCTGTTTTTTTTTAATCTACACATTGTATCTGCCTCATTGACTTCTCAGTGTGTCTGCTAATGAGCTACATGGTGTTCTAGCAGACCCTGAGGCAGAAGCTGGGAGGAGTAACAATCTTATGAATAAATGTTATTAAAATCATTACATGACATGCTATCCTGCCATGATGTTAATCTGTTTGAGGATACAGTTAAGATTCAGTGACAAGGGAATTAAATGTCTTAACTCATGTTGTAAAAAGTGAAATTTGAACTAGAGAGCTGTTGTCAGAAAATTGATTTGTTACCATTCCTCCTAAAAGTTTGATCTGCCATTTATACTAAGAAGAAAAAAAAAAGTAAAAAGAAAATCTGGATACTTACATGTTTTATTACTTCCTTGTTTCAGTATCTCAGTTATACTTTGGAATATCATATCTTTACAGTCTGTGCAGAAAAACAGGCATTTGTCAGGTGTAGGGTTATTTTGGTATTTGTTCTTGGGTAAGATAAATCATGACATATAAATATTTATTGTTTTTGATTGACTCAGTTGGGAGATGGCAACTAGGGTAGCATTTAGTTATTTAAATATAAGTGTTTAGTGCACCTTGAGATGTTATTCATATATACAGAAGTAAGAAGCAGAGAGATACATTAGATTTGTTTCACAAGGTGCATTTCCTTATAAAAGAAAATACATCCTTATAAAACAGGATGTGGGATGAATGCCAAAATAGATCCCCCACAGTGTCCACAGTGTTCTTAAACACCTATGTTTCAACAGCTGAAACACATTTCCTAATTTGTTTGTAGATGACTCTAATGTCACTGGGTCAGTCCAATGTCAGTCCAATTTCTAATGCTGAAGTGAAAAATCGTGATTGGTACATCCCCTTGTTTTTCCTTAGCCCTTTAAAATTTAGTAAGGCACAATTAGTGCTACACCTAGGTAGGTAGAGCATTGCCACTATTTTCTGTGCTGACGTAGATTAACACCATATGTGAAGAATTCCTAGGGTCTTTTACACACAAAGTTATCACCCTTTCATATACAGCCGAGATCTACAGTGGTGTATCCCTTCCTGTTTAGCAACCTGCTTGTAAAGCTCTATATGACCTTCATTTACATTTGTTTACCATTCTGCTTTAAGAAGGTCTAAACAGCATTGGTTTTACTCATTTACGTTTTGACTGCAGTTCCTAGTTGCTGAGAGCCATATAACTTGTTGCAACATCAGTAACTGTGTGTCGTCTAATTCATGCATTACTTTCAGCACATATAGAATTTGGCCACCACATTATGTTGTTATAACAACTTATATTCGAATCTAGTTTTATTCCTTGTGCATTTTCCCCAAGATGCAAACCAGAGCTTGACTTTAAATGTTTATCTCAGGCTCTAGGCAGGTTTTGTAGCTCTGTCAATAGATGAGTTTCTTACTTAATTCAATTCTGTTGATTATAGCATTCTGTAGAAATCATGTCAGATAATTAAGAAAGTTTTAGTCTCCAAAAGAGAATAAATATCGATATACTTAAAGTTTTTGGGGAGAGTCATAGTGTTATATCAGCGGAACTGAATCTTAATTTAGAGTGTTTAAGTGTTAGCTCATGCATGCATTTAAAGATTAATGTGGTACTTAACATTTTGTAGCTGATTAGCTATGCTTCTAATATTTTAAGGAAGTATTTCAGGCATGGGTTATTGAAAATTACCTAGCAAAACCTTGTAAAACACATGAGAAACTCTTCTGTTTTTCAGATGTTTTGCCAATCCAAAAATGTTTCCTGCTGCTGACAATTTTACACAGATTCTATACCGAAAAACTACTGTCAGAGTGGGGCAGCTCAGTTTACTAGCATTTAAGAAAAGAAATTAAGCAATCGTAATCCAAAGTGAAATACAGAAGAATATGTTCCTGCAGTTACCAAAGTCCTGTCACTGATGCTGTCATTGGGAAAAGAATGAAGTAAAACTTGTGACCTGTCGGTGTAATTGAAAGATATTATTAGCAAATTACCTCTCAGCTTGTATTATGAAAGATTCCTGTAACCTTTTCTTGGGCAAAATCATTCTTTCGGTGACATCTTCATTATTCACAGGCTCAGCTGACATTCCCAGGCTGCTCAGCCTCTCACTGCAGAAGTGCTGCCTGCCCTGTCCCACTGCGCTCAGCTGCTGCTGACACACTCTTGTAAATGCTGCTACTCCTTTTACCCATTTTTCTTCTTGAAGAAAACTGTGGTGTCCTGCCTAAATAATAGCAAAGGTGTGAACACTGGACTGCCATGGCCAGGAAAAATGTGGCTCTGCTGTGTGCCAGGGGAAGACAAACAGGCTTTTGCCTCTTTATAGCGACACATGGCATGGGACAAAACTTAGAGTGTGGAAGAGGAAGGCACTTTTACCAGATTATCACTTTCTATGTGCAACCACATTTTTGGACCTCCTTGCCCACTTTGTCAGAGCCCTGAGGACACTGTTAGCCTGACTGTCCCTGCCCATCCACCCCAAGGCTCCCTGCCCACAGCCCAGGACCCCACGTCAGGCCTCCGGAGCCGACAGCCGCCACAGCAGGGCCAGTTTCCAGCTCCCCACAGCCCTGCCCTGCCTGGCCATGGGCTCCGCTAAGCTGGGCCCACCCATGTCACAGCCTTGTCCCAGCCCCAGGGAGGTGCCCAATGCCTGGGGCTGCCCCCGTGCCCCCCGGCTGCCCTGCTCCTGGCTGGGGTGGTGGGATGGGCCCTGGCTGCCAGGATGGGGTGGTGGGACAGGCCCAGCCCACGGGGAGCTGCCAGCCTTCACAGCACAGTGACAGCCTTTCCCTCCTTCCCCAAGACAACAAACCCTGTATATTATTTTGCAATTAGATCTGTTAATCAAATTACAGAACTCCAAGGAAAAGACCGTTATTTCATTTATAAAGCCTAGTATGGAGACTTTTTTAAAAGCTGAATCTCCTGTGTACTCATTAACATGTGCACTTTACAGAATCACAGAAATATCAGTATTTCTGCCAAACTTTTGTCTTAGTGAACATGTCAGCTGTGCAACAGGCCCAGCTGGAGTTTGTGTAAAGGCCTAAAAGCAGCAGCCGAGGACAAGGACCAGCTCCTCAAGCATCGTTCTCCTGTCTGCAAATGGCTTCCCCCTCACTGTGAGGAGGAGGGACAGGCAGTAGAAATAACCTGTCATCAGGAATCACCTTCAAAACAGCACATGTTCTTCTTCCCAAGGACTATCCTGCCAGCAAAAAAATACTGCTAGGTATGAGGGCAAAGCCATGACATGCAGAAAGGGGGATATCTCGTCATGAGAAAGCCTCCAGCGGGAGTGAGTTATAGGGAAAGACGACATATGGCCGGCAAGGCAAATAAAGCACAAATAAAGAGATGCAAATAAAGAGATCAAAATGTCACAAAACCTGTGAGCTGATTGTTCACTACATTTTTTTTTCCTTTACTCTGTACATGAGACTTCGTCACTATGAATTTCAGAAAATTATCATATTTGCCTTTGACATAGAGACTCTCTTATGGATTCTGTCCTTTTTTCTCCCCTCTTTTTGTATGTGTATCTCTTCCTTTTTATTTTACCGTGATACAAATAAAATAGAGTAGTTAAAGAGACATGGATGGGAAACCTACTCTGAATGATAGTCTGGATATGGACATCTACATTCAGTATGATAACCTAGTAAAGCTATGTATAACACAAAGCTGCTAGCTGGGGCTTTATTTTTTTATCTACTGCTGATAAGATGTCCTTTTTCCCTCCTCTATGATTAGGCTTCTTGAACGACATGATGTAAAAATGGCTTCTGTGACTAACACAAAAGACAAAAATAAAAACATCGGAAAGCATGCTATAATCTCTGTTTATGATAGTCTGCATTTGCATAAATTACAATGTCTCCTGTCATACTTTTATTAAGTTTATGATGCCTTTTAAACAGTAATTTAATCTTAGTGCAATATTCCCAAGTTTTAATTTAAAGCAGTGATCTCCCGATCTTCTCATGTTTAAAACTGATGATGAGATAACTGCCTTTATAAATAAATTACCGTTGGACCATGACCAACACTATCTGAATTGAATCCATTAATTCATAGTTCATCTTGAAAAGCAAGTCTGTCATTAACCTTTTTGTCCTCTTTCCCTTCTCCTAAATAATTTGCTACATTCGTTATCAAAAATGAAGTGCAACAACTTGTACATTTGCAGGCAAGTTGATGAGGAATTTTTGACTAAAAGCTTTCACTGTGGAAAGTTCAACAAAACTTGACACTTCCACTGAGATCTTCAACTAAATTTTGATCAGCACTGTTACCCTAAATCTGGACATTTCTGATGTAAATGAAAGAGACAGACAGACAGATTTCAGAACTTCATGTGACTGAGGGAGCAGAACTTTCCCATTAAAAACCCGTGTCCCAGTCCCTCTGAGCACTCCTAGAAACATTGAAACATAGACTCATATAATAGTTTGGGTTGGAAGGGACCTTTAAAGGTCATCTAGTCCAAACCCCTGCAGTGAGCAGGGACATCTTCAACTAAACCAGGTTGCTCAGAGCCCTATCCAACCTGACCTTGAATGTTTCCAGGGATAGGGCATCTAACACCTCTCTGGGCAACCTCTGACAGGGTTTCACCACCCTCATTGTGAAAAATTTCTTCCTTCTATATAGACTGAATCTGCCCTTTTTTAGTTAAAAAACATTACCTATTGTCCTATAGCAAGGGACCCTACTAAGAAGTTTGTCCCCATCTTTCTTATAAGTTCCCTTTAAGTACTGGAAGGCTGCAATAAGGCCTTCTCTTCTCCACGCTGAATAACCCCAACTCTCTCAGCCTTTCTTCATAGGAGAGGTGTTCCATCCCTCAGATCATTTTTGTGGCTCTCCTCTGGACTTGCTCCAATAGGTCCATGTCTTTCCTGTGCTGAGGCCTCCAGAGCTGGACACAGTATTCCAGGTTGGGGTTTCACAAGAGCAGAGTAGAGGGGTAGAATCACCTCCCTCGACGTGGTGGTCACGCTTCTTTGGATGCAGCCCAGGGTACAGTTGCAAGTGTACATTGCTAGCTTATGTCCAGCTTCTCATTCACCAGTACTCCCAAGCTGTTTCTCAGCAGGGCTGCTCTCAATTCTTCATTCCCCAGCCTGTACTGATACCAGTGGTTGTTCTGACCCATGTGCAGGACCCTGCATTTGGCCTTGTTGAACCTCATGAGGTTCACACAGGCCTATTCCTCGAGCTTGTCCAGGTCCCTCTGGATGGCATCCCATCCCTCAGGCATGTCAACCACACCACTCATCTTGGTGTCAGCTGTAAACTTGCTGAGGGTGCACTCGATCCCACTAAGTCATTGATGAAGATATTAAAGAGTATTGGTTTCCATGTGCCTTAGCATAGCTTCTAGGAGGATCTGTTCCATGTTCTTCCCAGGTACAGAGGTGAGGCTGACAGGTCAGTAGCTGGCAGGGTCTTCCTTTCCATCCTTTTTTAAAAATGGGTACAATGTTACCCTTTTGCCAGTCTCCAGGGACTTCACCTGACTGCCATGACTTTTCAGATATCATGGAGGGTGGTTTGGCAACTACATCAGCCAATTCCCTCAGGACTCTGGGATGGATCTCATCAGGTCCCATAGACTTGTGCATGTTCAGGTTCTTCAGGTAGTCTTGAACCTGATCTTCTCTTTTCTCCTCCAGTCCCTGTCTTGCAGTCCATTCCCTAGAGAGGTGTGGGAAGAGACACTGCCAGTGAAGACTGAGGAAAAGAAGGCATTTAACACCTCAGCCTTCTCCTCGTCTGTGGTTACCAGTCTGCCAGTCTTGCTCATCAGGGGAGTACACTTCCTGTGACCTTCCTTTTCTGGCTGACATACCTGTAGAAACCCTTCTTATTGTTCTTTGCATCCCTTGCCAAGTTCAGCTCCAGCCATGCCTTGGCCTTCCTGACCCCATCCCTACACTACTGGGCAGTGTCCCTGTACTCATCCCAGGATACCTGTGCTGCTTCCACTGCCTGTGCATCTCCTTCTTGCCCTTTAGTTTATTCAGCAGGGCTCAACTCAGCTATGCCTGTCTTTTGCCTTCATTTCCTGATTTCTTACACCTGGGGATTGAGAGCTCTTGCACTCTATGGAAAGCATCCTTAAAGATCTGCCAGCTCTGTTGTGCTCCCTTGTCCCTGAGGGCCGTTTCCCAGTGGCACCTATTGACTAACTCGTTGAAGAACTGGAATTTTGCTGTCCTAAAGTTTCGGGTCCTGACTTTACTCTTTGCTTGACCCCTGCTCCTCAGGACTGCAAACTCCACCAGTGCATGATTACCATAGTCTAGGCTGCCTCCAACCTTGATGTCATCAATTAGCTCATTTGCATTGGTGACCAACAGGTCCAAGTATTGCATTCCATCTGGTAGGGCTGTCTATCACCTGGCTTAAGAAGTTATCCTTGATGCGTTCAAGGAGTCTCCTGGATTGCCTGCAGCTTGCAGTGCTACTTTTCCAGCAGATGTCGGAGTGGTTGAATTCCCGCAGCAGGACCAGAGCCTGCAAATGCAATGCTTCCTTTAGCTAGAGCAAGAAAGCTTTGTCAGCAGGATCCCCTTGATCAGATGGCCTGTAGCAGACACAAACCACAAGGTTCCCTCTGTTGCTTCTGTTCAACCTGCTTGTGACTATTCTTCAGAGACAACTCTTCACACTCTATGCTTTTCTTGACATAGAGGGCAACGCCTCTGCCACTTCTTCCTCACCTGTCCCTTCTGAACATCCTGTAGCCATTGATAGCCACACTCTGGTTGTGGGATTCATCCCACCAAGTTTCAGTGATGTCAGCTAGGTCATAGCTTTCTAGCAGCATGGAGGCTTCCAAGTCCTCCTGTTTGTTGCCCATGCTGCATGCATTCTTATAGAGGCACTTCAGCTTGGCTGTTGGCCACGTCACCCTCTTAGAGGAACTCCGCTCAGTTCCTTTGAGGTCTTTTTCTGGTGTTTCCTTGTTGGGTCATTTTACCTTGGGAATGCCTGGCTCATCTCCATAAGACTTCAATTGTGCTGCAGTGTAGTCTGTAGGTCTCAAAGCAAGAAGCTGAGAGCCCTCTCTGACATCCCATCCCTCTAACCTAGGTGTGTCATCCCCCAGCTTGTCATAAGTGAGCCTGATATTTTCTCTCTCTCCCTTTAAGTCTAGTTTAAAGCCCTGTCAATAAGCCCTGCCAATAAGCCTCGTTATCTTGCAAGCAAAGACTTTCTTTCCCCTTTGAGAAAGGTTAATCCCATCTGATGCCAGCAAGCCTGGTGCCGAGTAGGGCATCCCATTATCAAAAAAACCAAAACTGTGTCAGTGACGCCAGTCATGAAGCCATACATTAATAGACTGGACTGGTCTGTTTCTTCCAGTGTTGCTGTCCGCAACTGGAAGGAGAAAGGAAAAAATAACCTGTGGACCAGATTCCCTAATCAACTGAACCAAGGCCCTGAAGTCTCTTTTGATTGCCCTTAGACTATGATTTGCAGCTTTATCACTATGCACATGGAAAAGCAGTAGTGGATAATAGTCCAGGGGTTGCACCAGGCTAGGAAGTTTCCTAGTGATGTCCTTAACCAGGGCCCCAGGGAGGCAGTAGACTTCCCTAAAAGAAGGGTCTGTCTGGCATATTGGACCTTCAGTTCCCCTCAGAAGGGAGATACCTACACCTATAATCTGTCTTTTCTTTTTCCGCACCTTGAATACTGTGTTCAGTTTTGGGCCCCTCAGTACAAGAAGGGTGCTGAGGTGCTCGAGCGTGTCCAAAGAAGAGCAACAAAGATGGTGAAGGGTCTGGAGCACAAGTCATATGAAGAGTGGCTGAGGGAACTGGGGTTGTTCAGCCTGGAGAAGAGGAGGCTGAGGGGAGCCCTCATCGCTCTCTACAACTACCTGAAAGGGGGTTGTGGCGACGAGGGTCTTGGTCTCTTCTCCCAAGTAACTAGCAATAGGACAAGAGGAAATGGCATCAAGTTGCACCAGGGGAGGTTTAGCTTGGATATTAGGAAAAATTTCTTCACCGAGAGAATGGTTAAGCATTGGCACAGGCTGCCCAGGGAGGTGGTGGAGTGGCCATCATTGGAAGTGTTCATAAAACCTGTTGATGTGGCGCTTCGGGACATGGTTTAGGGGGCATGGTGGTGTTGGGTTAATGGTTGGACTTGATGATCTCGAAGGTCCCTTCCAACCTTAATGATTCTGTGATTCTGTCGTTCTGTGGTTGTTCCTCATGGAGCTGGTCATGATACAGGGTTTAGGCTTTTCTGACTTTGGCAAAACCTCCAGTTGTAGCTGGACTGTCATCCACATCATCCATGGATTGGCCTTTCACATCCAGAGCCTCATATCTGTTGTATGAGGCACCTGGGGAGGTGAGGTGGGCAAGGAGGAGGTTTGCCTGTTACCCCAAGCATTGACTTGCCTCCATTCACTCATTTCCTTTAAGGTCCTGCCTTCAGCCTGGTTGGGTGAGGATACAGGACCCCGTTAATTTTGGTTTTTTTCTGATGGCTGTTCCTGCTTCTGTGGAAGGAAGGGCAGAGCATGGTTCCACAGATCCATCTCTTTTTCTGATTCCTTGATGCTCTTTAACCTTTCTACCTTCTCTCATAGCTCTGTCACCAGTCTGAGCAGATCATCCACCCGGTCACACCTCACACAGCTGTTCTCACTGTTGCCATCGGTTACCAGTGAGAGGCTCTGGCAGTCTCTGCAGCCTGAGGCCTGGTTGGCTGCATGTTTTCGCGGGACCTCTGTCTGGGTTGCCAACATCCATTCTGGCAGGCATGGCTTTCTGCCAGGTGGATACCATAGCTAAGTTCCTCCTGAGAGGGTGATGAGCACATAAACTTAGTCCCCTTTGGTGTCCCTCTGTCTGTCTGCTTGTTCACTACATGTTCTTTATTTACCTGCTGTTTCTTTACCCTTCCAACTTGTTCTCTGTGATTGTTTATTATCCGTGTGGCCAATAGATAGAATGGTCTGGGAATGGCAGATAGCTATAAAAGGAAAATTAAATGGCCTTGGATAAAACATATGCTGAAAAAACCCCAACTCCCAAAAAGAGAAGGAAAGAGAAATGGAAAAAGAGGAAGAAATAGCAAATATCTGGAAAAAAGTGAGGCATCAGGAGAGAGGCAGAAAAAAAGAGCTCTATGAAAAAGCTGGAATAAAGTAATATAAATAAATATTATAATTTCCATGCCAGCAAGTTTCTAAACCCTTTCTGTATTATAATAAATTATTTCAGAGCAGTATGCATACTTGTATATTATCAGATCAATAACAACTAGATTATTTTATTTATGTAAGTGTTTTATAGATGTAAGCAGTTATGACTGTCATTATCACCCAAATGAGTTGGCAGCAGTTTAATAATCATTTTTTGTTATGAATACTTCAGTATTTGTTGCTCCATACAAACTTGATTCAAATCCTCTGTATGTACTTATTTGCTGATAGTCAGAGTACCAATGTAAACACTCAGTGCAATGATCTGTGCTTCATTGTCACCCTGGGTGAAATCTTGGCCCTCCAAAACTTGTAGGGTTGTGTGTGAATTGGCAGGAGGTTGGCTGAGCTATAGCAGCAGTCAGGCTAGCTCCGGAACAAAGAGCAGCATAACTGTGTTAAGTATAGTAATGTTGTGCTTGAAATAAGTCCTGTTGAGAGGTGAACCTATTTAGTCCCTGCATATCACTGTGCTAACACAGCTATTTTGCCCTAGGACACAACATTTCTGCATGGCTCCCCACAAATAGAGAGATGAACCAGCTGAGATGAGAATTAGCACAGGCATTTCCTCTACTGTCCATGACCTTAGATTTGCTGATGTTTGCTAAGGCTTTATCTTACCAGCAATGTCCCTCCACTGCAGAGAACAAAGAGCAAATTCTAAGAAAAACGTGTCCCATGAAAGCAGGAGCTATAATCCAGTGACATATATTTAAGGATGTACTCATCTGGAAACTTCCAAGCTTAATTTTTTCCTCCAGGGAATGTTAAGAAGGTCTTTTCCCTTTTCATATTGCATCATTTGGATGATGTCTCTAAAGAAAAGGACTTTAATAACACAGTAGATGCCTGTGTTGTAGAGGAACTCTGCTTATATTAAAGGAGTGTACTTTCATAAAAGAAAGTATCTTACACAGCAGGTTGCAAACTCTTGGGACTTGCTGTTACAGGAGGCTGTGGACAGAGCTGTAGCAGCAGGGTCAGAAAGGGCTTAAGCATATTCACAGGCAGCAGCTTCGCACTAACACATGTGAAAACTAAGTCTTGGTAGGGATGTGGTAACTAACATCCCTAACTCCATTTTGGCCAGGTTCCTGTGATCTCCTGAATTCAGCTCTTCTGCTGCCACTGTGAGAGAGAGGATGTGCGAGATGATGGGAAACCGGTCTGCTGTAGGGCATTGCTTATGTCCTTATTTCTTTTATCATTGCAGAGCTGCAGAACTTAAAAAAAAAAAAAAAAAGGCTGTTTATTAGGTCTGTAATCAGCCTCTGCTGTTTTAAGTCCTTATATCTTGTCTCATATACAAATTCTTCTCTCTTTTCCAAATTCATCAATATTTGATTTCTTATACAAAGTATCAAAATCTGAATCCCAAAATGCACTGCATCCCTAGAATGTCTGATCAGAGTAGTAATTTAAACTTGTATTACAGTCCTTAAACATTTCCTCGTATTTTATATCTTTGCTCTCTTTGCAAAATAAATTGTTGCTGTTCTACCACATGGCCTTTGCTGTGAGGATAACTAATCTGACAACAACTCCACTGTATGTTTGTTTACTTTAGGGAAGTGTCATGGTTTAGCCGCAGCCAGCAGCTAAGCCCCACACAACCGCTCGCTCAGTCCCCCACAATGGGACGGGGGAGAGAATCGGAAGAGTAAAAATGAGGAAATTCATGGTTTGAGATAAAGACAGTTTAATAGGTAAAGCCAAAGCTGCACACACAAGCAAAGCAAAACAAGGAATTCATTCACCACTCCCCATGGGCAGGCAGGTGTTCAGCCATCTCCAGGGAAGCAGGGCTCCATCATGCGTAATGGTTACATGGGAAGACAGGCGCCATAATTCCCAACATCCCCCCACCCCTCCCTTCTTCTTCGTCCCAGCTTTATATACTGAGCATGACGTCATATGGTATGGAATATCCCTTTGGCAAGTTTGGGTCAGCTGTCCTGGCTGTGTCATCTCCCACCTTCCTGTGCACCCCCAGCCTTCTCGCTGGCAGGCCAGCATGAAAAAAAGTCCTTGACTGCTCAGCAACAACTGAAAACATCAGTACATATCAATGTTTTCTCATTACAAGTCCAAAACACAGCCTCACACTAGCTTCTGTGAAGAAAATTAACTCTATCCCAGCTGAAACCAGGACAGGAAGCTAAATAACCATAAGGATTATCATTAATAGAGAACATTTTACTACTGAGGACTACAAGACGTCTTTTCTTTTATTGAAAAAGATAATTTAGTGATTTGTTTTCTGCTGTGAATAATTGGATTTTTATTTTTTTATCAACTGAAAGAGGCACTGCAGATATCACAGATATTAAGTGTAGTATTGGCAATTCTTCCTATTAGGAAAAACAGTAGTAACTGTACAGTAGAATCAGGCGCTGTGAGATCAAACTCAGAACAGTTTCTATTCTCTTCTGCATGTATAATATAAAATATCAGTGTACATTTGTCCTTCTTGTATATGTTCATATAAGCCTAAAGAAGAGAACCTTTGATCATTCCTAGCTTTTGTTTGAATGTCAAGGTTTGGGTTTTTTTTATTTAATAGTTTTGCTAACCTATCTTTAAGTTAGTCCAGAGTAGATAACTGAACTACCACAATTTTTTGTTTTCTTCTTTCAAAAAATTGCCTTTTTGAAGTATCATATTTTCCTAGAAACTTAAGTGGAACTGTAAATATATAATGCATCACTCCAGTTTGTTTAGTTTACTCCATAATTATCTCTTTAGAAGGCAAAAAAAAAATCATAAAAAGATATTAATTTTAAAGTCTTAATTGTAGCTTATTCATGTCAAGTGTTTATGTTGTTTCTAATGTTAAGGGTAACTGAAGAATAGATTCATGCTCTTACCTCTGCATTTAGCAAAATAATTTACAAATTTGTTTTCAAGTGTTGCATTTATGGTGAGCAACATTCTTGCTGTATGCATTTTTATGAATATTGTTATGAATTTGTTTTTTGACAGGTACGACATAAGAAAGGACAACTTGAAATTATTGGTAAATAAAAATTCACCATTATTACCATGCATATTCATATTGGCGACTTCATTTAAAGACATATACTTTTCCAGCCAGAGGACAAAAAATTCCACCTAATCAATCTTATTAAATTTCTTTAGAGAATGTATGATCATTTGAAATATTTTTTTTTCTAACTGTAAATTAGACAAGATTAGTATTTCTTAATGTTAAAATGGGAACATCGTCCTACAGCTCAACTTAATACAGCTAGATTATATTAAATACTTGCATAGGACTTATTTCAGAACAAGTACCAACATAAGATGTTATTCAGGAATAGCTGCTATACATTAATAATGATATAGATCCATTGAGCTAATTTCTATTAATAAATTAAGCAAAATGAGTATATGCAATGGCAGGAACTACCAAGAATCTTGGTTCTCTGACAAAATTAGCCCAACTTTCCAGCAGGACCAAAAAAAAGTGAAAAACTTATTTGCCAAATCTGTTGGCAATGTCAAGGCATATCTGAAAGTGCCACCTTTAGACTGGTCGAAGTCTTCATATAGATAAGACCTTTCCCTGTAATATAATATAACACAAACTCTTCTGTAATGTAGACAACAACATAAAATAAAGAAAATCATGAGCATAATTATCTTTGACAAAAAGCACAAATGTCTTCCCAAGCCTACAGCCTTAACATAGAAAAATTTTACTCAAAAAAAAAAAAACCCCAAAAACCCATGTGGTCTAATAGATAAGAGACTATTCAAACTGATTACTCTGACTGATAAATCCTTACAAATCAAATCAGGCTCATCAAGAGCTCTTGACTTGAAAAGAGAAAAAAGGCTATTATCTTTATATTTTGAATATACAAGTTAGACCAAAAAGGTTTATCAGTAATACGTAAATGTTCAAACAATGGCAAATGAACAGATAAGAGTGAAAAACAATTAATAAAAAACCAAAGTACTTGTTAATATGGACCAAACAACTATTCCCTTAACAGAATAAATCAGTTTGGCACAGGACTGCAATATTTTAGATGATCTCAGCAAGGACTGCAGTAATTTTTCTGTGGGATCCTCAAGTCTTTCTCTTGGAGTTACAGAGTGAGGTATTAGGTATATTCAAAGGAAGTAAAATCACTTCTGATCTTTTGACAGCTTATCAGTCTTCTACAGTGACCAATAGAAAAATCCTGAATAACCTAAAAATTAGAATTCATTTACCAGAGTAGAGTTCACATTGGTGTAGGAAGACCATATTTCACTTGCTAAGAAAGAGATTGGTCTTTATGAGTTGAAACAACATGATGCTTTCATCTTCCACTGCAGAAAACACTAAGGAAACTTTTACTATCCTGGCATGATCTTCTCGAAGGTCGTCTATTTCACTATCACTCATGGCTTCCAGTCATATTCCCTTTACATTTAAGGGTATAATTTGTAACAAAGAAACATGATTTGGAACATACAAATTCAGAGCATCTCTACCTTCTCTATCACACAGAAGATGGGACTAGGATAATTCTGGTATTGCCTTCTGGTCTTTTTAACCTTTAAATCTCTAGGAATTCTGATCAGTAACTTGTAAATATGCCAGAGATTAGTATAGTCTCCTAAAGCAAGGAACATTCACAGAAAAAGCCTTAACAACTAACATTTTGTTGTTGTTAAATTGTTCTAAGAAATCATTCATTGAAATCATTCTCAAATTCTTTCATATTGTGAACAATTTATCATCCACTCGTGGGTGCTTGCCTTTTGGGCCTCCTTCTTCCAGGTTCTATTTTAAGCAAATATGGAGCCTGATTATGCTACTAACAGTTGCATTAGGACCTTGAAGTGATAACTAATTTAATATAAATTCAGTTTCAGACATAAGGCTGAGCTACTTGACTGTAGACCAGTTATGTTCTCTTTTGAATAAAACAGCAAAACAGTTACTGGCACTATCTTTATTTTTATTGACCATGACCTACACACATCTTATTTTTCCAGGTTATTTCTTTAACATCCTTTTTTTGCTTACATTTGTGATCCTTTTAATTTTAGTGTTAATTGTAAGTTTGAACACAGGTGCATCATCATAAAAGACATAATGAAGATGAATAAAAGGCAATCATAAAAGTCCAGAGAATTTTTCATAGTTATTCAGCTAGTTTAATTACATACAATCTTCTGAAAATCTTAAATAATGGACAGAATTTGACTGTGATATTAATAAGCAGTGTCATTGATTAGATAGTTCCAGTGTTTGAATTGTCTTTTGACCATGCGACAGTGTAGTACATACTGATGGCTGAAAATCACAGTTATTAATTATGTGATGTGTGTCAGACCCTCAGTTTGCAGTAGAAGTCTTCCTTCTTGAGTGCAAAATAAAAGGGAAAGTTTTTGAAAGATCCTAACAATATTATTACCATAGAGATTTCCTTTAATAAATTATTTTGTTTCAAATACAGAAATATTATCTCAATATTTGCTATGGTCCTTAAAAAAGAATAAATTCTGTTGAATTTTTAATAACTAAGCTCTGACAAAATTTAGGCAAAATATTTTTGAATCTTTTAGTATCATGAGGTGCTATATAAGCAAGATGTACTTATTTTTTATGTTCACAATTAATAAATCCTACCAAAAGTAGGAATTATTTGTGAATCAGCCAATAGGATCACTGCCTGAATCACTAATCAGAAAAGATAGCTTTAGTGAGGGCATGATAGCGATCAGACTGCATGCTTCTTTTAGCATTTTTTGCCAAAATTACTTTTGCCCTTATGGCTTCATATGAGACTTTTAATTTCATGTGGTATTTTAGGGACAAAATGATTGTACAATAATAGATTTGTTTGGTTGGGTGACTTTGTTCTCCATACTTTTATAACATATTGCAGATGGGACAAAGATTAACTGTAATGACCAAAACCACCAAAATGTAGGTAGCACATTATTCCTTCTGTAAGGTGCAGCCCATCACAGCTGAATTTTCCTGTTAAACCCAGAGAAACACATGCTTCTTTCTCTGCATCTAATGCACCATAAGCCTTTTATCCTTTATAGGATAACTGTAACTGGGAGTCAGCTGTAACTCATAGTATCATAGAATCATAAAATGGTTTGGGTTGGAAACAACCTTAAGGATCATTTAGTTCCAACCTCCTTGCCATGAGCAGGGACACCTTCCACTAGATCAGGTTGCTCAAAGCCCCATCCAACCTGGCCTTGAATACTTCCAGGAATGGGGCATCCAAAATCTCTCAGGGCAACCTGTTTCAGTGTCTCATCACCCTCATAGTGAAGAATTTCTTCCCTGCATCTAATCTATAAAGTCATTACCCCCTGTCCAATCACTACATGCCCTTGTAAAAAGAGTCCCTCTCCAGCTTCTTGTAGGCCCCCTTCAGGTACTGGAAGGCCGCAATCAGGTCTTCCAAGAGCCTTCTCTTCTCCAGGCTGAACAGCCTCAACTCTCTCAGTCTGTTTTCATAGAAGTGCTCCAGCCTTCTGATGGACTCTGGTGGGTTGACCTTGGCTAGATGCCAAGTGCTCACCAAAGCCACTCTATCACTCCCTCTTCTCAGCTTGACAAGGGAGAGAAAAATATAACAAGAAGCTTATGGGTTGAGATAAGGACAGGGAGAGATCATTCAGCAGTTATCATCAAGGGCAAAGCAGACTCAGCTTGGGGAAATGAGTTTAATTTATTGCCAATCAAAATCAGAATAGGATAACGAGAAATAAGACCAATTCTTAAAACATCTTCCGCCCACCCCTTCCTTCTTCCCAGGCACAACTTTGCTCCCAATTTCTCTACCACCTCCCCCTTGGGAGAGGGAATGGGGGTTGTGGTCAGTTCATCACGCATTGTTTTCTGCCACTCCTTCTTCCTCAAAAGAAGACACTCTTCTCCTGCTCCAGCATGTGGTCCCTTCAACAGGAGACAGTTTTCCATGAACTTCTCCAATATGAGCCCTTCCCACAGGCTACAGTTCTTCATGAACTGCTCCAGCCTGGGTCCCTGCCACAGGGTGCAGTCCTTCAGGAACAGATTGCTCCCGTGTGGGTCTCTCGCAGGGTCACAAGTCCTGCCAGCAAACCTGCTCCAGCCTGGGCTCCTCTCTCCATGGGTCCACAGGTCCTGCTAGGAGCTTGCTTCAGCACAGGTCTCCCACGGGATCACAGTCTCCTTCGGGCATCTACCTGCTCTGGCATGGGGTCCTCCATGGGCTGCAGGTGGATATCTGCTCCGTCATGGCATTCCATGGACTTCAGGGGGAGAGCCTGCCTCACCATGGCCTTCACCATGGACTGCAGGAGACCCTCTGCTCCAGTGCTTGGAGCACCTCCTCCCCATCCTTCTTCACTGACCTTGGTGTCTGCAGGGTTGTTTCACATATTCTCACTCCTTTCTCCAGCTGCAAATGTGTGTTGTGTGTTTTTTCCCCTTCTTAAATAAGTCATCCCAGAGGTGCTACCATTCTCACTGATTGGCTTCACCTTGGCCAGCAGCAGGTCCATCTTGGAGCTGGCTGGCACTGGCTCTATCGCACACAGGGGAAGCTTCTAGCAACTTCTCATAGAAGCCACCCCTGCAACCCCCACTGCTACCAATACCTTGCCATGCTAACCCAATACAAGGCCCTTCTCTGGACTCACTCCAACAGATCCATGTCCTTCTTATTTGGGGGGCCCCAGAGCTGAACACAGTACTCCAGGTGGGGTCTCACAAGAGCAGAGGGGGAGAATCACCTCCTGCAACCTGCTGGCCATGCTACTTTTGATGTGGCCCACAATACAATTGGCTTTCTGGGATGGAAGCGCACGTTGATGCAAGCATAAGGGTCATGCTGAACTTCTTGTCAACCAACATCCTCAAGTCCTTCTCCTCAGGGATAATCTCAGTCCTTTCTCTGCTCAGCCTGTATTTGTGCTTGGAATTGCCCCAAACCATGAGCAGGACCTTGCACTTGGCCTTGTTGAACTTCACAAGGTTTGCACCAGCACGCTTCTCAAGCCTGCCAAGGTCCCTTGAGATGCATCCCTTCCCTCTAGAATGTCAACCACACCACACATCTTGGTGTCATTGGCAAGCTTGCTGAGAGCACACTCAAGCCCACAGTCCATGTCATCAACAAAGATGTGAAACAGCGCCGGTTCCAATACCAACTCCCAAGGAATACCACTCATCACTGATCTCCACCTGGACATCAAGCCATTGACTGCAACTCTTTGAGTACCACCATACAGCCAATTCCACCAAGTGGTCCATCCATCAAAACCATGTCTCCAATTTAGAGACAAGTATGTTATGAGGGACAGTGTCAAATGTTTTGCACAAGTCCAGGTAGATGACATCAGTCACTCTTCCCTTATCCACCAATGCTGTAACCCCATTGTAGAAGGCCACCACATCTGTCAGGCTCCATTTGCCTTTAGTGAAGCCATGCTGGCTGTCACTAATCATCTCCTTACTTTCCATGTGCCTTAGCATAGTTTTCAGGGGGATCTGCTCCATGATCTTGACAGGCACACAGGTGAGACTGACTGGCCTGTAGTTCCCCAGGTCTTCCTTTTTTCCCTTTGTAAAACGGGGATTATGTTTCCCCTTTTGCAGTCAGTGAGAACTTCACCAGGCTGCCACAACTTCTCAGATATGAGGGATAGTGGCTTAGCAACTTCATTCACCAGTTCCCTCAGGACCCACAGATGCATCTCATCAGATCCCATGGACTTGTGCACCTTCAGGTTCCTTAGATGCTCTCAAACCTGATCTTCTCCTACAGCGGGCAGTTCTTCATTCTCCTAATCCCTGCCTTTGCCTTCTGAGACTTGTGCGGTGTGGCTTGAGAACTTGCCGATGAAGAGTGAGGCAAAAAAGTCATTGAGTACCTTGTCTTCTCCATACCCCAGGTAACCAGGTCTCCGATTTCCTTCTGGAGAGGGCCCACATTTTCCCTAGTCTTCCTTCTATCACCAACGTACCTATAGAAGCTTTTCTTGTTGCCCTTGACATCCCTGGACAGACTTAATTCTTTCAGGGCCTTAGCTTTCCTAACCTGATCCCTGGCTGCTTGGACTCTACCTGTCCTTGCTTCCACCCTCTGTAGGCTTGCTTTTTGTGTTTGAGTTTGTCCAGGAGCTTCTTGTTCATGCAGGTAGGCCTCCTGGCATTTTTTCCTGACTTCCTCTTTGTTGGGATGCATCACTCCTGAGCTTGGAGGAGGTGATCCTTGAATTTAACCAGCTTTCCTGGGCCCCTCTTCCCTCCAGGACTTTATCCCATGGTACTCTACCAAGCAGATCCATGAAGAGGCCAAAGTTTGTAAGACAAAAGCTCCTATGGCTTTTCACCAAACTGACACCTACAGTGATATCCTTTACAAGAGCATGCATACGGCTAAGTGTGGCTAGCACCAAGCAAACAATATCAGCCTTTATATGCCAACCTATGCATTTCTGATATATTGGGATTCCTGCCACTAATCTGACTGTTAATCTTATTTTCACTTGTAGTTAATTAGATGGACCTTGTTCCCTTCAAGTTCAGATCATACGCTAGCAACAAAAGGGGAAACAGTTCTGACTTCTTAACCTTAATTATTTAAGTGTCACTGAGTTGAATTCTGCTGAATTAACACTTAGCGATAGAAGTAAGACCAGAATCAGTGTTCAACAAAAGAACATGTTTCAATGAAGTTACTTCTTCTCTGTATGGGAACTTCAGTGATACATATATGATCTTTATATCACTACACTATTCCTGCTTTATTATGCTTTTAAAGAATTTTTTTCAACACTGTAACAAATATATTGACCAGAATTATTTTCCAAATAATTGCTACATTATTATCTTAATGTGTTGCTGACACTTTACTCCTTATAGGCAAAATAGCAGTCATCTTTAGTGAAGAAACAATCACAGAATCATTAAGGTTGGAAAAGACTTTAAGATCAAGTCCAACCATCAGCCCAACACCACCATGCTCACTAAACCATATCCTGAAGAGCCATGTCCACACATTTTTTGAACACTTCCAGTGATGGCGACTCCACCACTTCCCTGGGCAGCCTGTTCCAATGTTTGACCACTCTCTCAGTAAAGAAATTTTTCCTAATATCCAGTCTAAATCACCCCTGGCACAACTTGAGGCCATTTCCTCTTGTTCTATCTCTAGTTACTTGGGAGAAGAGACCAACACTCACCTCACCACAACCCCCTTTCAGGTAGTTGTAGAGAGCAATATGGTCTCCCCTCAGCCTCAGAGTTTATTCTGCTCTCCATCCCTGTCTTCCAGCTCAGGGAGCTGAGTACCTTGAAGATACTTAGTCTGGCTGTTAAAGACTGAAGCAAAGAAGGCATTAAGTACCTCAGCCTTTTCCTCACTCTTGCTGGCAATGTTTCCCCCCCACATCCAATAAGGGATGGAGATTCTCCTTCCCTCTCTTTTTGTTGTTAATATATTTGTAAAGACATTTTTTGTTGTCCCTTACGACCATGGCCAGATTGAGTTCTAACTGGGCTTTTGCCTTTCTAATGTTCTCTCTGCATGACCTAACAAGATCCTTGTACTCTTCGTGAGTTGCCTGCCCTTTCTTCCAGAGGCGATAAACTCTCCTTTTTTCCCCGAGTCACAGCAAAAGCTCCCTGTTCAGCCAGGCCGGTCGTCTTCCCCACCAGCTCTTCTTGCGGCACATGGGGACCGTTTGCTCCTGTGTCTTTAAGATTTCCTTCTTGGAGACTGCCCAGCCTTCGTGGACCCCTTTGTCCTTCAGGACTGTCTCCCAAGGGACTCTCTCAACCAGTGACCTGAACAGGCCAAAGTCTGCCCTCCGGAAGTCAATGGTAGCAGTTTTGCTGACCCCTCTCCTTACTTTGCTCACAACTGAGAATTCTATCATGTCGTGGTTGCTAAGACCAAGACGGCCTCCGATCACCACATCTCCCACCAGTCCTTCTCTGTTTGCAAACAGCAGGTCCAGCAAGGCACTTCCCCTGGTGGGCTCACTCACCAGCTGTATCAGGAAGTTATCTTACTAAAACCTCTTTTTCTCATTCCTAGCAAATGCTGCAACGATATCCTTCTTGTTAACTCTCATCATTAATATTAGAAGTCAGCTAGCTACATAAATACCTTACACTTTAATCCATCTACTGTAATTAAAATTTTATAAAATTGCTCTCTGTGTCTTTCTCAATTGCTTAGCTGTGTCTTTAAGCAATTCCAGTACTTTCATTAAAGTATACCACTTTTGATATAGAATATTTCATAAATGTTTTCAGCATATTATATTGTAGAAAAACTTTGAAACAGTTGCATTTAACAGCTATTATAACCACATGTAGTTTAACCTGAGCCAAGTTCCTTCAGGCACAGCTCAACTATCCCTTCTGATCTTACAGAAGCAGATGGTAAAAGAATCTGTGTATTTCATTCTGTGCTCTGCCAGAGGTAGAGCTCCTCAGACCTTTGGAACGACTTGCACTGTGCATATCAGAAATCATGTCTCTGTGTATTTATGAATGCAGGTTTTGGGGGGCAATCTGTTATTCACAGAATACTACCTAGTACCGTTAAATATGTATTTTTACACAGTCACAGAAAAAATGCTGTCTTAGTTATTATAATCTCTGTAGGTTTGATAATTTTTTAAAAATTTCTTCTAAGTATCAATCTGTACATTATTTTTTCCTATATCATATAAATTCTATCATGTTGTTTTGTTGTTCTTTTTTTCAGAGCAAAGAAAACTGGGTAAAGAGTCTGGTTGGGGGAAACTGGATGAGGAGGACACTTTCTAACTGACAATGTAGGATATTTCTGTTTTTCACACCTGCAGTCTTCTCACACAGAAATTGGCATTCATGAGTCATATCAATGTTCATTATTTATAAAATTCCTGACAAGAATTAATTCTCCTGAAAACTGTGCCACTTACTATGCGTTTCACAACTGAAGTAAAATAACCACAAACAGGATCCTATTGTCCCTACTTTGAGAGTCAGGTATAGCACTTGAAACCTGTAGGATTTTAGCTTGAAACCCATTCAAATATGTTCTAAAGCTTTGAGATTTCTTTCTCCTTTCTTTAAAAAGGAATGATTTTAATGTTACATACTTTTAAAGGTTTTTATATTTTTTGCCAATGATACAGTAATATCAAATCAGGCTATCTGATTTATTCCTACTGTTTCAAAAATTATCTTAAAGAAAAGAAAATACTAGAATAGTGTTTGAACAGCTGGAATATTTTGGTGCCCATGACTTCAAAGTTATGGAAGGAATTTCTTTGAATGTAGTTTGTTCCATTAATATCAACACCACCAAGTATGTGAATAGATATCACAGAGCTGTGCAATCACACAACTACAAGAGATAAAATGGAAAACACTTGTTTAAAGTCACATACTTGTTCTAATCACTTGGCTATATTACAGACATTTGCTTTGTTTCTTCTAAGTGCCTATGTAACACAAGAAATTTCAGTCCCTGAATAACAAAATGGGGGAAAAAAGTTCTGTTTCTTTTTAACAATGGAGACCAAATTGGTACCTCTGCAGGCTGCAACACACTTTTGCAGTTAATATATGCATTAAGATTCCTATTTTTAAGCACTAATATTTGAACATACTAGCTATTAGGAATATTTGGAACACTGAAATTACTATTCCAGTAACAATGATAAATTCTGCAGAATGTAACTATTTCTCCCTGCACAACAGATAATCTTGTTTTATTCCATGAAAGACCATTGCCTCCACCCTTGTGCTGATATGGTTATATAATAAAGCATGAACATGTATGCAGAGAAAACTTGCAATGGCACCAGAATTACAATGATAGTCTCTTCCTGAAAATCCATTAACTCTTATTAAGTATCTATCTAGCCTAGAGTAAGGGGGTGTTGTGCAGCACTGAACAGGTATTGGAGCACAGAGTGGGGAAGCAGGCAAAAAGAAAAAAAAAGAAAAAAGAAAAAAAAAGGGTCTCACCATTACCTCTGCTCTAACTGTATTTTAAAAGAATAGCGAAGCCTAGTGAACTGTCAGTGTGGCACCTTTCATGAGCACAACTATAAATACACTTTAAAAAAATTGCTCATAAATCATGTTTTGTCATCGGAGAACATAAAGGGAAATGATAGTTTTTCCACTGACAAAGGCAAGAAAGAAAAAAAAAAATCATGGCTCTAAAGTCACCTCTACTCTTATTTTCCATTCTAATCTAGTATGCTTTTCATTTTGCAGCTGAGCGATTGATTCAGTTAGGCATTAGTTTTCTTGGTTGGCTTGATATCAAAGACTTCAAGCATTTGCAGCCAAAGTGTGGATTCTTTGAGCAATCAGGAATTGTATAGGGGACTGCAGAGCCTGCAAGGGGGGAGGGCAGCAAACTCACCAGTAACTAGTAAAAGTTGGATGCAAGAAATTGCTTCTACATGGCACAAACACAAGAAGCTGCACTGATCTTGTTAATAGCTCTTTTTCTTCCCTCTTGACCTCAGTTGATTTTGATATGAAGGAAGACTACCCTAATACAGCCTTGCAACCTAGCAGCTATCCTCTGCACAGAGGGGATGCTATTTGTTCCACTGCAGTAAAACTTTTCTGTTGTGTGGGGAAAGAGCAGTACTGATTGTAGAACTTGGCCCTTAATACCAATACACCAAGCTCTGTAATTGCTAGCACTTATGATCAGCACCGAAGCATGAATTTAAAAAATGAATAAAAATCATGTTTCTGCTACCAGATCCATTAATTATGTCAAATGCTTGGATCCTAGGATATGCTTCCAAGTCCTTTCAAGACCTGGGTAATGTTCAGTTCTGTCATTTGTTCCAAAAACCTAGTTTTCAGAGGAGGAAAACAGGTGTGTAGGCTAAATAGGAAGGACAGTGGCTCTAACAAGTCCCTAACCTGGTTGATGAGAGATCAAGGATTCTTTTTTTGTCCTAAGGCACTCCTGAGAAGGTTAATGTAAGACACAGGCAGAGAGTGTGCCTGTCTCTCTCAGGAGAGAAAGCCTGGAAGGAATGCACAGCCTAGAGCATGTGACAAACATCTGACATAAAACCAAAACTCTTGAACATAAACAGGTCTTCACAAATGAAATTAAAACTTGTGATTTTCATGTGTCACCGAGACATCAAAAATGGCACAGAATGGAGAAACAACTGTATGTTTATAAAGGTCTGGAAAGAATTCAGAGATGAAATGCCAAATCTAAATGTTTAGAATACACTTAGAATGAAAAAATACCAGAATAGGTTTAAAAAGAGGGAATTTAGGAAACAAACGTGTATAGCCAAAAGTTAGTGACATTTAACAGTGTAAATCTGGAATGACTCTTCTGTAAAAAAGTAACAGATATGGTTGACCTGAGAGACTTGTGTGTTTCAACCACCCTACATCCAGTGTCCATTAGTTAGTGCAAAGATCCCTCTGACTTCTAAGTTTTGGATGAGACTTTCCATGCCTTCCAAACCTTTTCTCTAGCATGCAAAACCTAGCATGACTCCTAGTGGGATTTACTCAGAAGTTAGATTTGCTCTCTGGTGTCCTAACAGCAGTACTAATGTGAAGGAGAAGAGGTGTGCCAATAGCTGACCAAGGGTAGACAGTCAAAGACGTATATAACCCTTTCAACTTCATGACCAACTTATCCAGAATATGTGAAGACAGTCTCAAACATAACCAACCCCGGTACAAAAAAATAGAAGATACAGTAGAAGACTTGAATGAAAGGAGGGAATGAATTAAAATATGGTAACAAGAATTTGAGAGAATCTGGCAAGCTTCCACCCAAAAAATCATGGTAGTATCATATTTTCACATGTTTTGTTTATTGTTGTCCACATTTTTTTCTCCCAACCTTTGTTTCCTTGCACATATATAGCTAACAACTATTTTTGCAGCCATGTTATGTTTTCCGTATGGATGATTTCAAAATGCAAATAAATAAATAAAAAAAATTACAATAGCTCAGCTCTCAATTGTGTGTGCCTGTAGGTGTACACTCATATGATAGCTGGATTTCTGTCTTAAATAAATAGTAATAGGCAGAATTTGAACTACACAGTTTCAATAGTAATTACAATAAAGGATAATTCTAAAGAATGTCATTACATCTATTTTTAAAAATATGGATATTCTTATCTTCTTTAAGCAAGTTGTTTAATCTATCTATTTTCTAAAGTTAATTTTCAGTGTAGTACTTCAATTTGTTTGGGATTCATATAAATCATTCATTAGTGATAGGTTTGACACCCAGAATAATTAAAATGGTTCATTGCTTTTGAATACACCTAGATTGGTTAGACAAAATGTAACCATGTTATGTATTCATCTCAGTCATTTCCTTTAGGATTACAGAAAACCACAATCATTAAAAAAATAATTTAAAACTGTATCTCAAAAGGCAGAGTAAGTATGCATGCTGTTCCGTCCCTTCATGCAGTGTAGGTTGCTGGCTCCAGTAGATGACAGACAAACCCTACAAACAACTACAGAGGAAAATCAAACATGTGTGTAGAGGCAGGGTATTCTCTTCACTCTCACAGGCAGAGGTACAGGACTTCCATTTCTCCTCCTGCTGGGCTTCCATGTAAGGGCTAAGCAGCAGTTGGCACTACACTGCAATGTTGAGCACTAGTACTCCATTTATTTTCAATGTAGTTGATAGGACACTTCATGATTCGCAGCAAAAGGCAATGTGTCATCTGTATGCATGGCAGCAAAATTATAACACCCACAGCTGAAGAAACTGCATCAAGGCTTTCACAGAAGCACAGAATCACAGAATCACAGAATCACTAGGTTGGAAAGGACCTTTAAGATCATCAAGTCCAACCATTAATCCAGAACCACCATGTCCCCTAAACCATATCCTGAAGCGCCACATCCACACGTTTTTTGAACACTTCCAGGGATGGCGACTCCACCACCTCCCTGGGCAGCCTGTTCCAATGCCTGACCACCCTCTCAGTGAAGAAATTTTTCCTAATATCCAATCTAAACCTCCCCTGGCGCAACTTGAGGCCATTTCCTCTTGTCCTATCACTAGTTACTTGGGAGAAGAGACCAACACCCTCATCACCACAACCCCCTTTCAGGTAGTTGTAGAGAGCGATAAGGTCTCCCCTCAGCCTCCTCTTCTCCAGACTAAACAACCCCAGTTCCCTCAGCCGCTCCTCATATGACATGTGCTCCAGACCCCTCACCAGCTTCGTTGCCCTTCTCCGGACACGCTCCAGCACCTCAACATCCTTCTTGTAGTGAGGGGCCCAAAACTGAACACAGTATTCAAGGTGCGGCCTCACCAGTGCCGAGTACAGGGGCACAATCACTTCCCTGCTCCTGCTGGCCACGCTATTCCTGATACAGGCCAGGACGCTGTTGGCCTTCTTGGCCACCTGGGCACACTGCCGGCTCATATTCAGCCGGCTGTCAACCAGCACCCCCAGGTCCCTTTCCGCCGGGCTGCTCTCCAGCCACTCCTCCCCAAGCCTGTAGCATTGCATGGGGTTGTTGTGGCCAAAGTGCAGGACCCTGCACTTGGCCTTATTAAACCTCATACAGTTGGCCTCTGCCCATCGATCCAGCCTGTCCAGATCCCTCTGCAGAGCCCTCCTACCCTCCAGCAGATCAACACTCCCACTCAGCTTGGTGTCATCTGCAAACTTACTGAGGGAGCACTCGATTCCCTCATCCAGATCATCTATAAAGATATTGAACAAGACTGGTCCCAGAACCGAGCCCTGGGGAACACCACTCGTGACCGGCCGCCAGCCGGATTTAACGCCATTCACCACAACTCTCTGGGCTCGGCCATCCAGCCAGTTCCTCACCCAGCGAAGAGTAAACCCGTCTAAGCCTCGAGCCGCCAGTTTCTCCAGGAGAATGCTGTGGGAGACGCTGTCAAAGGCTTTACTAAAGTCCAGGTAGACAACGTCCACAGCCTTTCCCTCATCCACTAGGCGGGTCACCTGGTCATAGAAGGAGATCAGGTTGGTCAAGCAGGACCTGCCTTTCATGAACCCATGCTGGCTGGGCCTGATCCTTTGGCTGTTCTGCAGATGCCCTGTGAGCACTCTCAAAACCAACCGCTCCATAATCTTCCCTGGAACAGAGGTCAGGCTGACAGGCCTGTAGTTCCCAGGATCCTCCTTCCGGCCTTTCTTGTAGACGGGCGTCACATTGGCAAGCCTCCAGTCTTCTGGGACCTCCCCTGTTAACCAGGACTGCTGATAAACAATGGAGAGCGGCTTGGCAAGCTCCTCCGCCAGCTCTCTCAGTACTCTCGGGTGGATCCCATCAGGCCCCATAGACTTGTGGATGTCCAGGTGGCTTAGCATGTCCTTGACTGCTTCCTCCTGGATTATGAGGAGTACATTGTGCTCTCCATCCCCGGCTTCCAGCTCAGGGGGCTGAATATCCTGTGGATACCTGGAGTGGCTATTAAAGACTGAGGCGAAGAAGGCATTAAGTACCTCAGCCTTGTCCTCGTCCTTGGAGACAATGTTCCCCGCCATATCCAGTAGGGGATGGAGATTCTCCTTGCCTCTCTTCTTGTTGTTAATATATTTGTAAAAACATTTTTTATTATCCTTTACGACTGTGGCCAGACTGAGCTCTAGCTGGGCTTTTGCCTTTCTAATTTTGTCCCTGCTTGACCTAACGAGATCTTTGTACTCTTCATGAGTTGCCTGTCCCTTCTTCCAGAGGTGATAAACTCTCCTCTTTTCCCTGAGTCCCAGCAAAATCTCCCTGTTCAGCCAGGCCGGTCGCCTTCCCCGCCAGCTCTTCTTACAGCACATGGGGACCGCCTGCTCCTGTGCCTTTAAGATTTCCTTCTTGAAGACTGTCCAGCCTTCCTGGACCCCTTTGTCCTTCAGGACTGTCTCCCAAGGGACTCTCTCAACCAGTGACCTGAACAGGCCAAAGTCTGCCCTCCGGAAGTCCATGATAGCAGTTTTGCTGAGTCGTCTCCTTACTTCACTCACAATTGAGAATTCTATCATGTCGTGGTCGCTAAGCCCAAGACGGCCTCCAACCACCACATCTCTCACCAGTCCTTCTCTGTTTGTAAACAGCAGGTCCAGCAAGGCACCTCCCCTGGTGGGCTCACTCACCAGCTGTGTCAGGAAGTTATCCTCCACACACTCCAGGAACCTCCTAGACTGTTTCCTCTCTGCCGTGTTATACTTCCAGCAGATGTCCGGTAGGTTGAAGTCCCCCACAAGAACAAGGGCCAGCGAATGCGAGACCTCCGCCAGTCGCTTATAGAATGTCTCATCCGTCTCTTCATCCTGGTTGGGTGGCCTGTAACAGACTCCCAGCAGGATGTCTGCCTCATTGGCCTTCCCCCTCATCCTTACCCACAAGCACTCTACTTGGTCTTCACAATCTTCAATTTCTATGCAATCAAAACACTCCCTAACATACAGAGCCACCCCACCGCCTCTCCTTCCCATTCTATCCCTTCGGAAGAGCTTATAGCCATCCATTGCAGCACTCCAGTCATGATATGGATAACTGATATGGAGAGTTAGTAAAGGTGAAGGCTGGTATTTTCACTGTACAACTGAAAAACTTTGTGACTTATAGCCACTGAGGCAAGTCGTTCCTTTAAGGATGTGATATCCCATATTGACTTTTTAAAAAGCAACATGCAGACAAAGAAGTGCAACTAACTTAGAAATTTTTTTTCTCCTTCCTAATAAATTCATAAATTTAACGTTACAGAAACACATTCCATGACTGATTTAATGATTTCAAGCCATTTTTCTTCCTCTGAATTCTATGTGCCGCCTTTGAAGAGATAAATTTCACAGATAGGAAAACTGTAGGCATGATTGTATAATTCAGAAGCAGCACCAACTGAACATGAGATGGGGAATGAATCTCTTAAACAAATGGAATTCGTTTTATTTGTTCTTATAGCTTTCACATTGCACACACACACACAAATAAACATATATAAAATGCTAAAATGATATTTAAGATTTGTCTGAGGGAATACACCTGTCAGAGGGCATTAAGGCAGAAGGATTTATAACTCCTGATGGTATTGACAAAGAAAGATCACAGGAAATCAGAAAAAATCTTTTATATTTTCCAATTAGTTTACCTCAACATAAGCATTTGACCTTGTATAATATACCCAGCAATTTTAAGCTATTTTCACTTTCACTATGTATCAGTAGACATCTTACCAAAAGTATTGCCTGGAGTCGAGCCCCAGAATTTACAACTAATATATGAGATGTGATTTCAGCATGTGTCTGAGTTTTGGGGTATGGGGAACTACAAAAGTTCGCCAGAGCAGCAGGTGATCAGACTTCAGTGACAGCTAGAAGAAAAGCTTGATAGAATCACCCTAGACCGATCAGCAGTCTCACATCAATACACTGACTATGTGAAACTTGGACATAAAAGAGGGGAAAAAATAAAAGGAAACTTGAAAACAAAGGGACAACTTTGAAGAAAGGAAGACTGTACAAGCACCATAATTTTTAAGAATTAGTAATTAAGGAAATGACATAGAATAGTATTTTACATGTATCTGTAGAATGATCTGGGGTTGTATTTATCAGAAAGGAGATGCAACAAGCTTAGGAAAAAATAATGCTGTGTCATCTACATGCACAGGGTCAACGTGTAGATCACTTGATCTTTATGATAATCTGCAGCATGTCTGATATGCCTATCCCATTGTGCATGTGCTCATTTCATCCTGCTCCAAAGGATAACAAGGCTGGCAAAACAGCCTGCTTTATGATACTGACTGTGCTAACATATACACATTTGCAAAAGTAGAGGAAGTCTACTGCCTCTGACTGGCTTCGTAAAGCCTCAGAAAATAGTACAGCATATTAATCAGCTCCTTTTTTCTTCTGGCATGATGTTTTATTATATCTATATAATTTTCTTCTAAAAGAAAATACCATACATTCCCACACACTTGCCAGGAAGGGCTACATAACCCACTTCCCCACCTACACCTACTGCTGAAACTAGCTTTAAAACTCTAATGTACTCTGACACTTCTGACTACCCTGGGGGAGCATAGTTGGCTTCCTCCAATAATCCAGCCTGTTAGCAGGTGCTGCAAATCTAGAGGCAGATGTTAATTGATTCACACTGACAGCTTTGGCAGGTTCAGCTCGTTAGCCTACCCTGACTACAACTGTAGTCGAGAGGGCAGAGGAATTGAGGGGTAAGTGGTCCTAGTGTGCTAATAAGACTCTGCCCTAGGAAGCAGATAAGCTTGTACCTGCTGCCTGTTTGCTGCTTTGGCTCACAGTGTAACTACAGAAAGACCAAAATATAAGGAGTATGCAGGTAGGGGGGATGTTGAGCCCTAGGTGACTTTGAGATTATCCTTCCATGTACAAACAACTAGGTTTTTAGCTTTGCTTGCTAATCCTAGTTTTGGTATATGTCTTAGAGTGAGAGAGTTTTGAATTAAAGCTATGCTTGGCTGCTAGATGTAGTGATTAATACTCTGTCCTTTAGGAGTTGTAGTGAAGAGAGTTTCAGAATAGGTGTTTATTTCTAGTTTGATGGAATTAAGTCTCTGCCTATTGCTTTTCCATAGCCAGTAAGTATCACGATAAAGTAAATAGTGGAAAAGGAGGTAAAGAATCTGTTCCTATGAGATGCCAAACATCTTGGTTGTCACTGAAAAAACTAAGATCCCCTTTGTGATGAGATCTAGACTAGGAAATAATACTGTATTTTTTTCCTGATGTGAAAGCAAAAAAGATAGATAGATCTTCTGTATGCCTTTATAGGAAAATGCAAACAACAGTAGGCTGCTTTTTCATGTCAGTCCTAAAATGACTGTGATATGCAAAGGCTTGTTTTGTCTTAGACCAAATGTGATTTGAAACTCTTTTTCTATAAAATAGCTGAGGAAGAAATATTCAGGTCTTACAGCTCTGTATTTTGTTTTCTAAAACAGTCTTCTCATGAAGAGAGGATATTTTGTTTCTTTAAAGGTATATTGTACAACTTCTAAGTTTATAAACTAGTATTCCCCTGAGACACTTGAAGGAACTCCCTTGTGTTTAAACCTAAGGAAAAAAGCAGCCTAAAAATATGTAGGACTCTATTAGTCTGAGTGGAGACACTTAAAAATGAGAGTCCTCTTGGCCAGTGAAGATGCAGCTATTGACTCTTATGGAGATGACATTACTGTGAAAAAGAAGTTATTCTTAAGAAATAGCTCAAAATCCACAGTTTCATATTAATATATTGAAACAGAAAGCAGTTTGATCGATTACTTTTGAAAGTAAGTGTGGAGGAAACATGATTATTCATGTTATACAAATGTTACAGAAAATAGGCACAACTTTGACTGGAAACTTGATGACAATGGAAGTCTAAAGTCTTTTCAGTCTCAGTTGCTGGCACTGCATCCTGCTCTTGCACTGCCTTTTCTCTCTCCAGCACTAAAAAAAATCCACAGCTACATTATGCACTTTTTTTTTTTACTTCAGACTGCAAACTTCATGTTTATTTTCTGGGTTAGTAAATGATCATCAGCTAAATCTCTACCAATTCCCTCTAAATCCATAGCAACAAATGTTTTTCTGTTCATGACTGGAGGGGGAGTGGGAAAAGATGCTATGCTGTTTAAATGATCTTGTACCATTGTTCAACAAAGATAAGTTTTTAATCCACTACAGAGAGGAAAAGGGGAAATTGTGTGATGGACGAGATACTGGCATGGTGAGAAAGTGAGATAACTGTTGGAAAAGCTGCCTGACGGGCCTTTTGTGTTTCCAAGTCACCCAGAACTAGAGAAGCATTTGAAGTGTGTCCCTTAATTAATGTACCAGCATGTGATAAATTAGCCTCTGAGAAGCCTGGGGTTTAAATTTTTTTTTTTTTTTTTTTTTGGTCTGACAAATGAGCCATGCAAACTTGCTTTTTCTGTTTAGGGGGAATAGGGGGAAGTGGGGGGAATGGTTTGGGAAAGCACTGAATACTTAAACAGATTTGAGCTATCCAAGGTTGGAGTTATAAGCGACAGCTTATTTCATCTAACGTGTTGTTTGTTTTGAATAATAAATATAAGTATGTAGTTTTTATGGCTCAGAACTACTAGCAGTTTATATAACATTAGTGATATCATAGCTTGGACTAAAAGGAAAAAAAATGTAGAAATCTTCTTGAGAGTCAGACATTCAGCTTGCTCTGAGGCATCTAGGTAGTGTGAATAGTGTTACCTCAGAATTGATAGCTTCCAGTGTTTCTTGATAGATAGGTATTTTAGACACACCAAGTCTGTCCACCCAAATAACTTAAAAAAAAAAAAAAAAAAAATTCTTCACGTGTCTCTACAGTATGACTCTGACTTGTTTAATACACACAGGGCAAGAAATTTAGTTAGAAGTTTCAGTATATTTGGAAACATGTTGCCACGGTCAACTTGTTTCTCCCTCAACTTATATTTCCAGTATAACTTCACTTAGGGTGAGGATAACCTCTAATGCTTAAAACTGCATGCTGCTGAAAGTCAGCAGCCAAACACGCTCTGTTGCAAGTAGATAGTCCTTACCACTTCCATTTGCGACCTGACCAGGTCTATAAGGCATTACATTACACTGCAGGTAAGGAATGGTTTTAGAGGAGGAGAAATTGGCCTTGCTGTTTAAAGGTGTGCGGTGACAGACAGTATACTTCAGGGAGTGTTTGTCTTTTGTCACAATTTAATTGGAAAAATTTACAGGAAGTAACAGGTGGTCTTCCTAATGCCTGTGATAAATATTGCTACAGGAAACAGGGAGCCTGGAAATAACTTTTCTTCCCCCTGCCCCCTCTACCCTCCTTTCCCTTGTATTTAAAGGTTTGCTGCTGTCAGATATGCTGCATTGCCATTGATTTAGTTAATCTTACTGGGCAGCATTATTTACTGTAGAATTACTGACTTCTTGCTAATGCTTCCAACTAGGAAATGACCTGCCACTGTGCTGGTGTAAGTAATTATTGCACACTGTTGTCATTCCAAGTCTTATTGTACTATTTAGGTGCATCCTTCTGGTGCATCTGACTATTCTTTGACAAATAAAGACCAAAACGGTGATCTAAAACAATGACAATAATCTTCATGTGATAATCAGTAACATTCCTCAGCATCATGCATGAAAGACTGCTCTGGTTGCCATAGTGATATCAGCATTATTTGTTTCTAAAAGCTGACACTTTTTTTTCTCAAGCTCTTTAAGTGTTTGATTGAAAGACTCTGACTATTATTTGATATTGATCAGTGAATGATTGAATGCCTATTGCCAGCAGTAGCATTGTATCATTCACTGAAATGTGCTTTAATGCACAGACTCAGGCATTTTTATTTTTCCCAACCTCCCCATCGCTTACTTTTTCTTTTTTTTTTTTAATAATAAATAAGGATGACTTTAATTCAGCAGAAAAATGATGCTACAGCTTTCTTTTTTTGAGAGTACTGATGGAGATTCACCACTTAAGTCATCTTGTGATCATTGAAAGAATCCTTCAAATAAAAGAATTTTTTTTTTTGTGGTATATCACATGGTGCACTGCTTCCCTCTCCCACTCCTCTACCCCCACCTTGGTCCAATGTCTCATGTTCCAGAGTCACAGCTGTTGACATTCTTGGAAAAGGTATTTGACTTTGCTGGAGTCCTTTGCCCTATCTTCTTCAAGATAATGATTCATTCACACACAGATTTCTCCTTTCCCACAAATATGTCTCTCTTCTAGTCCCTGCAGGACTATGATTAATCTATCAAGAAACACTCAGCTGAGATTCTGGCAAGTGAGACAGGATCCACCCCGTCCCTTTCCTCAGGAGTACAAAAGGGTTGTTGCTCTGACAGACTGAAATTGTACCCTCTCTTAAATATATCCATGTCTTTCTGTACGACTCTTCAGCAGCTGTTTCTGAGGATGCTGATATCAGTCAGCCATATGAAGTTAGGATTTTCTACTGCATGGAATTTCTTCCTTTTCAAGCATTTCAAAGCATAACCATTATTTTTCTCCAGGGTTTATTCCACTGTCTTGGATTTGTTGGTGTCTGCCAACTGTTTCTCACTTGTGATTAATTTAGCAGAGATGTATAGATCATGTAAGATGTTAGTTAATGTTACAAAGTAGAGGAGAAAGGAGATGCCTCTACTAAGGAGAAATATTATCTCAACTGCTGCTACTTAAGAGAAAAATCACACTTTTCTTTGAGGTTATACTTGTGCTTGACCACAGTAATTCCTGTTCCTTCACTGATGAAAGACTTCCTTCCCCCCCACCTTTTCTTCCCAAGTGGCTGATGTTGTAGGGTTTATGTATGTGGTTAGGAGGTGGTTTTTTTTCCTTCTTTGATATAGAGCTCATTCCTGGCTTACTGCAAACATGCCAAACTTATGTCTGTGTCTGGTCTTCAGGTATATTCTCCAGTGAACTCCACTGAGAGCTGGTTAGCAGTAAGAGGCAGCTGTTTCTCAGTAAGCCTCCTGTTTCTAATTGACTGTGTGAGTATTTGTCTTTCTAGTCCAGAGCATATTCACTCAGTGTGAAGTGCAAGTTCAGCTGGAAGCCCCGATTGCCTGTCTTCCATTCTGCTCCTTTGCAAATTCTCACGTTCCTCATTAACAAGGGAGAAGCACCACAGGATACTAACACGGGTGGGGGATTTTGATGGGTGGTTTAGCTCTCTGCATGCATCTGGCGCTCTGGCTGTTTCAGCTACTGACTTTTATAGTGTTAGTGCTCTGCTACCTATATGATTCTTGGTTCATTCTAGTTTTGTGCTTTTCATATAAATAGTAGTTTTATTTCAACAACCTAATAGTATACTTATAGAGGGTTTCTATGTTACAGAAATTGTATATAAGCAAAAGATTCTGCATAGCTACAGCTATCAACACAATACCTGGTGATGATAAAGTCTATGCATGAGCTCATACTAAGGTGCAAGCCTATGTTGGCCTAAAGAGGGTCATGGCAAGACTTTGGAAATGTTATAGCTGATTTCATCAATGTTTATAGATGCAACATGAGAGGAACTAGTTCTCAGTGACCTTTCATTCACTGCTTCTTAAGCATGTACTAGGCTCATTGAGAAGAATTTTTCAAGGACTGAGCTCTCCATGATAAAACATGAGAAACAACAGAGAAACTAGGTAGTGGTACGTCTGGAGTGTCTAGTATTTACTTCAATTGAGTCTGTGGCATCTTCCATCTGAATTAGTCTGAGCTTTTTCAACTATTGTCATAGGAAAAGAGGAGAGCCAAATGCAATAAAAGTAATGCATTCAAAAATAAGACAATACTCTTAGAGAACTGTTACAGAGCACAATTTCAAGTAGTAACAGGAATTATTAAAGATATTATTCTTTACTGCAATTTTTTTTTTTAAGACTTTGCAAATGAAAGAAAATGCAGAGGTATTTTCTTGAGTCTTTTTGATATGCCCCCTCTCCCCCCCCCGCCCATTTTACAAAGTTTCTTATTTATAGAATATGACACAAGGAAGTTCATGCTGGCTTCTGGCCTTCAAGTGCTAATGCAATGATAATGTTTAATGAAAGAGGTTTGTCTAGATTCTTTTTCTCTGTTTCTGGCTATATATCTATTGCATGAGTTCTCCCTTCCTCCTCTCAGTGACTCAGTAGAATCTGCATCTTGGGCACTTAAATTTAAATGAGGGGACAGAGCCTATTTCACTCATAAGTTATAAAGTACCTGCAGGGCTCTATGGTCAGACCTTCTACAGTCTGATATTTACTGCTCCAAACAGGTCTGTGGCTGTTCTCCTTGTCCCCCTTTCTTTCTTTTCTTTTTTTTTTAAACTGTTCACAAATTCAAAATAGAAGAAAATAACTGACTTTGAACCTTCTGTTGATCTATGCTTTTAAAATCTGTGTGTCTGGAGTCTTACATTTTTGCAGTATGATTTGCCTAATCATGGAACGTATTCTTACTAAGACATCTCAAAGTGATTTCACTGTTTGTGCAGTTTAAAAATGATGACTCCCAACTTACATAACCAGTAATATTAAGTAGGTAGCCTTCAAGGTTGTCTGCTTTTTAAAAATTTCATTAAAAATGTGACCTCAAAGTACAACAGTTACATTTATTTCAGATACAGAGAGCATAGTTTCTATAGAATTCACTTATCTATCTATCTAACCTGACTGTACGGTGGTGGTACCTACTGTGTTTTTGAGGTACGTCCTTCATAGCACCCTTATGGGGCAGGGAAGTATTACCATTTCTGCTGAAAAGGGGAAGGGGAATCAGTCTAAAAAGACTACAGGTTAGATTGCATTAAAATTATCAGGTGAACACAGTAAGGACACAGAAATGCTAGCACAGATGACAACATGATAAACTGGAAGTGCAATATTCTTATTCAGAAGTAAACTAGACATAAGTAGTTCTGACCTGATGGGTTTTTTTAAGGGTAATTGTTAAATTATCTCAGCAGTCATAGCAAATTTGGTTTAATTTTGTCAAATAGCCCAATATGGACATGACTGTACATATTTGTGAAGGGTCTGGATTGGAATTCTGTCTTGGCAAACCAGTACTCAGAAGCAGCACTTCTGCAACTCAAACTACTGCCATCAGCCACAGGTGATCAGTGTTCCTACATGATCAGAATACATATTCCTTATTAAAAAGCAAATTTTACTGTTAATGTTGTTGCTAATCTGGTATTAACAACATCTGGTGTTGTTAATATCAACAAGATATTTCTTTCAACAAAGACTGAAATAAGAAACAACTGGTTCCTGGAGTGTAGTTGAACAAAAAGATTACTTGGCACCATTCACATAGCAACGCTGTTTCTGATTTATCTTGCATATATGCATAACATTTTCTAAATGTCATACTGAAAAGATCACAGAAGAAATACTGTAATTTATTTTGCTTCTGATTTCCACCCAGTGATTTCCAGAACTATAAAAACGTTATCGTGTGTGTTCTATGGCTGTGTTTGAACACTGAAGAATTGAATACAAATTCAGTGCAGGGATGGGTTTAATATTCTGTTGTTTTAACTCCACTGGAATGTAAAATAAGTAATTTCTGAAAGACTAAGTGTATGATTTGTTCTACAGCTGGTTTTTTTACTTATTCTAGAAGTAAAATGTTCTTTGTCACTAATCCTATATGAGTTTGTTTTGCTTTTTTTAAGACACTTTTGGTTACATGTCAGTATTCAGAAAGTGTACTTTTCAGTGAACAGAGGACTACCAGAAGGAGTAGAGAAAGAGCTGCTTAATTCAGTGCCATGTGTAGTTGCTTCATACAGTTGCCTACCTGAAGATATTTTTTAATAATAATAATTTAAAAAGCTAGGAAATAAAAATCTTAGTGATATACTGCCTTTCTCATTTTAATCTTATTTGTGCCTTAAATTTATTCCTTCTTGGTTGAATTTAAAAAGGAAAAAAAAGTTAAGTTTACCAGATATCACAATGTGTAATCACATTGGTAAGCATTTAAAATTAAGGTAATAGCAATTACCTAATTGGAATGACAAGATGTGGTATGATGACAAGATGTGTATCAGAAATAGTGTGGCCAGCAGGAGTAGGGAATTGATCATGCCCCTGTACTCGGCCCTGGTGAGGCCGCAGCTTGAATCCTGTGTTCAGTTTTGGGTCCCTCACTACAAGAAGGATGTTGAGGTGCTGGAGCGTGTCCAGAGAAGGGCAACGAAGCTGGTGAGGGGGCTGGAGCACAAGTCTTATGGGGAGCAGCTGAGGGAACTGGGGTTGTTCAGTGTGAAGAGGAGGCTGAGGGGAGACCTCATTACTGTCTACAACTACCTGAAAGGGGGTTGTGGCGACGAGGGTGTTGGCCTCTTCTCCCAAGTAACTAGTGATAGGACAAGAGGAAATGGCCTCAAGTTGCACCAGGACAGGTTTAGATTGGATATTAGGAAAAATTTCTTCACCGAGAGAATGGTCAAGCATTGGAACAGGCTGCCCAGGGAGGTGGTGGAGTCGCCATCTCTGGAAGTGTTTAAAAAATGTGTGGATGTGGTCCTTCAGTACATGGTTTAGGGGACATGGTGGTGCTGGATTAATGGTTGGACTTGATGATCTTGAAGGTCCTTTCCAACCTAGTGATTCTGTGATTCTGTGAAATTCCGTTAAAACAACCTAACATATTTTTTGCAGAATATCATTAACGTTTGTATTATTAACTAATAAAAATGTCATCTTAAATGCTTGATTGTTATGGAACCAATTAAAACCTAATCCAATAAACAGCTCGGTATGTTTGTTTATAATTCCTAAGTAATTTAATTTAGCTGACCATATAACATTATTGCAGTTCAGAATTGTGTTTTCTAGGTAAAGTAATATGTAACACTTTTTCATTCCATCAGATAGCTGAAATATTTTTGAATGCTTTAGTCTTTGATAAGTAATCTTGTACTTCTAGGTGTAAAAGTAAAGATAACATACAGTAAACACTCTCAACAGAAAGTTGTCTACTACAGATATCTATCTTCAATAGAAACTTTCAAAAACAATAAATATTTCATTGTATGAGTAATCACATGATACCAATTTCCTCCCTGCTTTTGTTACCCTACTAAGAGTAACTCTATTTTATTTTTTTGGGTATGTGCTGTTTTTGTTGACCTCCTAAATTATTTGAGTTAGGGTCTATCTTCAACATGAGGAAATACTATGCAACATAGGCCTTTTCTTCATTAAATCATCTTAGAATCGCTAAATGTATCTGATAATCGAGGTTGTTTTTTGATGTGTACTGCTGTTCGTTAGCCTATCATTGAATATTTTATGGATATTCCAGAGGTTACAACGCCTCTGAGTTATCATCATACCATCAATTTAACAGAAAAGATTAACTTAATTAAAATACTCATCTACTGTATGCATTACCTGTGAGTCATAAGTCACTGTGCATAGCTGATAGGAAAATACACTCATTGACTCAAGAGTACTCTGTATTACTGCAAAACTGGAGGCTACAAAAGGGGCAGTCTGTCAGCCCTTCCAGTTCTGGAAATCAGTGGTTTGGCAAGTGATTAAAAGCCATAGCTAGAAAAAAAGATCTGGAGGAATATTGAATAAACCACACAAAGTTCAGGTGAAATCTGTATCATGGACTGCCCAGATAAGTCTTAAGTTGATGCAGAGACGGTGGATTGAGCTTGTGCAGATCTTGCATCCCACTTAATTCCAGACTTCACCAAGCTGGTCCAGGCTCCAGAACCATGTTTCTATGTAAATATTGTTACACGTTCTTAAAGGGCTAACCTAATGTAAGATTGTAAACAATCAGTTCACCACTTTGCAAGATAGCTGAGATGATAAATGGATTTGGAGCATTACAGCAAAAATGGCTTTGTCAGATTGATTAAAGGGAAAACAAATAGGGACTTGTTGCACAGTACTTCACCGCAGTTAATAGGTAATTAACCTATTGTGGCTCTATTCTCATACTTATTTTCCTAAAATTCTACATTTTAAGTCTATTAGCAGGGCACTTGGAAATAAAGGCTAGATCATACTGAGTGACTTATATCCAGCCTGGCACAGTAGTACAGAAATAACTTAAAATATATATGTATATGTATGTGGGCTGAACTAAGAAAAAAGTCTCCTGGTTTTCTCAACAAAATGAGAAACCAAAATGACTGAAATGTTTGCTCAGTGTAAGAAGACTTGTTTTCTTATTTTGATATTGTAGTTCTAACTGTATTAATGTTGGTTTCCCTTTTATAACACTGTATTAATTTTTCTAAGGGTAATAACTTTGTTTTGAAAAAATTCAATTGAAAGTTTTTGACCTGTCATAATTTTGATCGGAAAATATCCATCACTGGATGAAGAAATGAATAATGGGTCCTCTCTCAATTCCACTCTTTCCCCAGTAAGCAGGCCTAAGTCTACTATTTGGAATAGCACTTATGCATATGTCTCTGCATACAACTTTCTGGCAACAGTCGGTTATGGTAGGTGATTAAGATTGCACTGAGCTTAATGCAGAAATGCTTTTCTGTGGCTGCCAAGGACCTCCAGCCTTTCTGTATTCTCATTACCTTTCTCGTGGGCAGTCCTTCATTTCTTGCACATGTAAGATTTTAAGGAGCTTGTACGCAGGTGAGGCAACCCAGAAAACAACCCAGAAATCCAGTTTGTTCTGCTTTTTTCAGTGAATCTCTTAAAGAAAACTTAGTTTCTTATTTTGTTTCTAATAGTTTGGTCTTTCTTGATCAAAGTCAACTGTCTATTCTTCCCAGAAATTATCTATTTCTAGAGACTTTTACTTAAGAGGAAATAGAGGATTATTCAGCTGGCGGTATTGCCTTAGCCTTTAATATCCGTGATATCTATTCTTTGAGGTGCCTGATGGTGCTTATGGACAATCAAATCTACATGGGATGATGCTCTGCTCTTCACATTTTTCTTGCCCTTCTGAACTTTTTCTGACTGGAAAGAACTTGATATAAGCATGTTTTTGTTACAGGCTTGTCAATAGTTTACAAACCTGTTTGCTAGAGTGAAACTGCTTAGTTGACCATGTGCTGAAGCAACCTGCCTAGATGTTCAAACCCTAGGTGTAAACACTCATGAGTGATGGGAAGACTGTAACTTAATTTTTCTCAGCATTTAAAGTGCAGGGGGTCCCCAGCTTTAGCTTTGCTGGGAAGGGAAGAGTCACTGTGACAGCAATTCCAAACTGATTTTTCGATATAATTTCTATAAGCTGTTTTCATTCTTGTTTTGCAACATTACAATTGTATTTGATTTTCTTAGTGTATTAAATTACATTGGTATTGCGAATATATTATTGAACCTTTGAAATGAGATACTTTAATTATCCAGAACTTGAATAGCTGTATTCAGAGAACCCCAGGGTTCTGCTGCTTCCCTCCCCCCACCCCAGCACCACTCCAGTTTAAGTAAATCTGCTCTTGCAAGACTCACAACTTGGTATTCCCTTCTGTATGACTCCTACCAGAAAGCCCTCTCTGTCCCAGAGAGCCTGTATGTTAACATTTCAGTAAAAACTTGAACTGCCTGAAAGGCTTTTTGCAAAGATCAATTTGTATATGTGAATGCTGCAGAAACTGCTGTATAAAAAGCCAAGCTTTTGACTGCATGAACTAAATGAAATGCAACTCAGGAGGAACACATCTGGGAAAAATACAAACACAAATAATGAGAAATAGTTTTTTAGGACAAGCTCTTAACCTAAACCAGCAATGTTCTCCTATACTCTCCACTCCAAACTATCAATGTTTTCTTTGTTTAGACATAATTCCCATCAGAGTATATAAATGTTGTCACAATTTATGAACCATAGTGGTCTTGGGCACTCTGTTCCTTTGGCTAGTGCTAGAGGCCTAACCTAAAGACCCAGGTTTCGTAAGCTATTGAGCTGGATTGCAGTCTCTCAAGTTCTTTCTCTCGAAAACACAGACTACTTATTCTGGGCATTGGCCAGAGCATCACTTAGACTAATGTCATGGTTTAACCCCAGCCAGCAGCTAAGTACCATGAAGGCACTTGCTCACTCCCCCCTGGTGGGATGGGGGAGAGAATCAGAAGGGTAGGAGTGAGAAAATTTGTGGGTTGAGACAAAGACAATTTAATATGTAAAGCAAAAGCCGTGCATGCAAGCAAAGCAAAACAAGGAATTCATTCACCACTTCCCATCGGCAGGCAGGTGTTCAGCCATCTCCAGGAAACCAGAGGTCCGTCACATGTAATGGTTACTTGGGAAGACAAACGCCATCACTCTGAATGTCACCCTCTTCCTTCTTCCCTTAGCTTTATATACTGAGCACGATGTCATCATATGGCATGGAATACCCCTTGTGTCAGTGGGGGTCAGCTGTCTTGGCTGTGTCCTCTCCCATCTTCTTGTGCACCCCCAGCCTACTTGCTGGTGGGTTGGGGTGGGAAGCAAGAAAAGGCCTTGACTTGTCTTGTGGCTAGTAAGCACCGCTCAAGTTATGAAAACATCTCTGTATTATCCACACTGTTTCCAGCACAGATCCAAAACATAGCCCCATACTAGCTACTATGAAGAAAATTAACTCTACCCCAGCCAAAACCAGCACAGCTTACCAGGTTTTGGATGTGATGGTTTCCTTTTGCTATAGTCACTCTTATCATGATGAGTGCTCCACTGCTGGAAGCTTTTGTCACCTGTGAGGAGGGAATGGCTCGGTGTAAGAAGTGTAATGTCAGCTCTGGGTATGACTACTGACACCTGATGACAGGAACTAGAAAAATTCGAAACCCTTCATCCACTAATGATTCCGGATAACCAAGTAAATTCAAGCCATAAGCAGTTGCCTTCCAGCAAATCACTTATGGGACAATTGCACCCTGAGAGCAAGCGCTTTATAGGTCCTTTGTGCATGTAATTTCTTTGTCACTTTACTTCCTAATTTTTTCCTCCCTTCTGCTGTTTCTGTGTGTTCTGCTGTCTTTGATTGCTCTGCCTTGGTTGGATAATCATAAAGAAGTAAAATCAGAGTAGGAAACAAGGCTTGTTGGCATATAAGGACTTTGCTATAAGAATAAACTAATCTTCTTATTCACTTCTTATTCAGCATTTGAACTCATGCTGGGAGGGGCCTGAGAAGCCTGTGGCTCTCCTGTCGGCAATGCCAGGCACAGTGCGTGCTCCTAGCCCAGCAGCAGAGGACCATTTCTGCAGAATCCTGCCTTCTGCTCTCAGTAAGTGAGATGGCACCGACCCAGCTCCTGAACTCAGTGGGACCAAGTCAAAAGAACCATTGAGCTTTCACATGCCACAGGCTAGCTGAGTAATAACAGTGGCTCTTCTGGCTGATAAAGCATTTGTGAGGGTGCTTATAGGACACAGTGTGCAGTGGAGCTGTGGTTACCCTGTTCACCTAACTTTCCCCAGCGTTTTTACTTCGTTCCACTTGAAGGGTTCTGTCACTGTTCAGATCTGCCTTGCCAAAAAGTTGTGCTAAAGTATAAATATGAGTGTGTCTGCAAAAGTGTGCATATAAAATTAGGGAATAGTTTATATATCACCCCAAATATTCTGATTTATGAAAGAGAATACTTTGTCTCTGAGTTAACAAGATCTATCAAGTATTGAGTGTTGTATTACTCACAGTAAAAAGATATTAGTGATAAAATCATCTCAGTTACAGATTTTAGTTCACCCTGAACCTTTAACACGTGCTGTTCAAAACTCTGTGCATGTAATAGTCAACGGTGTGAGCAAGGAAGTTCATTATGGGCAAGCCTCTGGCAACTGCAAGATATGGTAGAACAAGCATTTTCAGGTTCACATACTGTTTTTCATGTGCAGTTTCTCAAAGACAATGCTGATGAGAAGCACTTGCTGTTTGCTCCTACTGTATCACATTCTGTAATGATAAATGTGTTTTGAACAAAACGATGTTGGGTCCATAAAAAGAAATTACTCAAGTGTAAATGGTAGTGGAAGCCCTGCCAAGGGAATAATGAGACTCTAGGAATGTACTCATTGGTATTCAAACAAGGGAAAATGCTGAAGGCAATGGTGTCAGCTTAATTTTCTTCTCTGGTCTAAACCTCAAGTACTGGTGTAGTCTTTGCAGTTTGCATAGAATGCGCACAGATTAATTCCATAGGAGTTCCATATATTGCTTCAGGGCAACATATTTCTTGAGTAAATTCAATTCCTGTAGCATAAGACTCATCACTAGTTTTTTTATTTTTATTTGTCATATTCATCCCAGCAAATGAATTGCTGAGATAATCAATAAGAAAAGTCTTTATGTGGGTAATAACGTTGAGAGTGATCTGTGGACAGACTGCTCTCATGAGGTTAGGAGGAAAAAAATACACACAGATGAGGATGGAAATCTCATCTTTATGCCAGTGCTATTTTCATGGAGTCTGTTTTTTCATGGCTGTCTTCTCTGCTTAGCCAACTATTCACATCAAGTTATGAGTTGTTGCATTTTTTTTTTAGCTGTTCTTGTGTGCTTAAATAAGGCTGTTGTTCAGGGGCTATATGGGAGAATTTATAGCTGTTCTTATATATATACAGCCTTCTGCAGATTAACAGGATGATTCAAGTTGACAAAAACCATCCAGTCATCAAAACTATTACAGAATGAATTACTTATTTGCTAGGTACCACATTATTCTAAGCAAACCTTTGTCTAGTCAACAAGGAGATGTTGAATAGTTGGGGTTGGGGGGTGAGGGACTGGTTTGTGTGGGGTTTATTTGAGGAGGGGGGTGTTTTGCTTTTTTGTAAGGAGGAGCTTAACACGCAGAAGCTACTTCCTTTCAACATTTTCCAGAGGGGTTATATTTTAGATGTATTACTTTTTTTTTTTTTTTTTTTCCTTCTTCACTTAGTTGCCTATGAACTTGTAAAGATTGCTAAGCATCTTAAGGTTATCACTTCTAAGCCTTGGGATGGAATAATAAACTTTTTTCCAAACACTCAAAGCCCCAAAAAATATACTATACTGGTGTTTTGTTTTTAAATAAGGATTTTATAGGCATATATAACAAGTCCCTGGTTTGGTGTTTGTTTGGGTTTTCTTTGTAGCTTTTGTTTGTTAGGTTTTGGGTTTTGGGTTTTTTTTAGTTTTCTCCTTTTGCTTGAGGAGGACAGCTAAGGCACAAAAGCTATTCCAAATGCCCAAAACTGTTCTTGATCTCTTGGCTAGTTTCCTCACAAATGACATTGCAGTCTGGATCAAAGCTCTAAAGAAAAGCCCAATCAAGTATAATAGCAAGGCCCAATTGTACCTTGTGCTGGCTGCCATGGAAATTTTGCTATGATAAGATTTCAGATGGCAGAGAAGCAGGGTGGAGAAAATAGATTGACTCAGCTACAAGCAAAATCCCAGGCTCAGGTGGTGAGTGCTCAGAAGAGCTGGGCGCTTGATTAGAAGCTTCAGTGGTTGGTTTCAAATTAGCAAATCAAGTAGTAGGTACAATAACTGAAGACAGGAAATCTTATTAGCATCCTGAGTCTATGGCTGTGTTTGAGACCCATTTCAGGTTGATACATGGGAGGTGTATAACACACTTCCTTCAATAGGAAGCAAGTAACAGATGTTAATCTAACCATTTCTCAGTTTGTCCAATTTTGCTTGAACACAGATTTCCAACATGTAGTCTGTGGGCAACTGATATGTTTGTGAACGTTTAACAGTGGATCACGGAGAACTTTGTTTTAATCTATAATGATCTTCATCCTTTTTTCCTTTCTATTGCATAACATTATACTATTATGATTTTTAGCTATTTCCCTCATATTAGGAATTATATAATTAAGCTTTAGCCAATGTATGCGCATTGAAAGGAGCTTTTAAAAAAAAGGGTTAGAGGACCACTCTAATAGGCTTTGATCTGAACACTGTGGTTGCATTTAAGCTCTGGCAATATATAGGACAACCCCTTCCTTTTAGCTAGTGATAGTATTAATTCAGGAAACGATTCCTAACAAGAAAGTAGTCGTATGGGAGAGGAAAGATCACAACCCACCAAAGTGCATCACAGCTGTTACTGAGCAGCTGAAAGGGTCATCATCTGCAGTGCTTTCTGTTGTATGACTTGGGCTTTGCATTGACTTGTTTACAATTTACATCAGCACTGGTATTAGTACTTTTATCACAGTAGTATTTAAAATATTTCTGTTTTAATTACAAAAGTCTTATACTAGAACAACTTTTCAAATGCTTTTAAAGATTAGTGATACACTAAAATGGATTAGGAGAAAAACAGTATATTGGTAAGGTGAAGACAAATAAAAATGTGGTCATTTTGTCTTATTCTTCCAAAATGGAAGCAGTTTCTACTTGTATGAAGTTGTCATCACCCCCACCCTTAATATAGTTTTTTAATGTCCTCTGCCTTGCAAAAACAAACCTAACAAATGAAAAATTAAACTAATTTGCATTGAACATGACCTATGTCTTCCTTCTCAGTTTACATATTAAAGTAACAAGGTCAAACTTCAAATTGTGTGTTTATATATTTCTGCTCTTTTGATTATTGTTTTTTTAACCTTTCCTAATCACATGACAAGGTGAACAGAAGGTTCTGATTTGCCAGCTTTGTACTATTCATTTCTTAACAGAAAGGTGTTGTATTGAAGCTAGAATAAACTTTCAAAATATTAGAAAACAATCATCCAAACAGTAAGACTTGGCCAAAAATGACGAAGAAATAAAATATTTGTTTGACACATGGTTACTCAAAGTAGTTGTAAATGATGTGATGAAATCCTCCATGCATTAGCCAGATTACTCATTCCCTTCCATGATAAACTAAAAATCTGTAACCCTCTAAATAGATCACCAAGCCTCAAGCCATCAACACACCACCTCTACTTGCATCTCATTCTCCACTGGTGTTACTTTTGTTTTGTTTTAATGAAACTGTGGTTGGCTGGAAGTGTAAAATAACAGGTGCAGGTCTATCATTATTATAATAATTCTTTCTTATAATTATTTTTTCCTTGCAGTGCTGTTGGCAGGTCATTTAGGTTGTAAAACTAGTACTTCTGCCAGAATATTGCAATCAAAGTGCACACTGCTACCAAATGCTTTCCTTTGAAACATTTGAATACAGTAACTGTACGTTTAAGAGTTTACACTCATAAATGAAAGGGTATTCCCCATGGATGCATTATCTCCTCTTCAGATGTATTGTTATGTTTCAGAAACACTAGTATGAGCCAATTTGTATCAAATGCTTTTTTTATGACATAAAGGAAACATTAAAAATGTGGTATAAATCAGAGGTAAACTTAGTTTTGCAGGAACCCTATTTGCCTTCATGTGTTCTTATTATCATGACTTGGGGGGGAGGGGGAGAGAAGATAATGCTTCCACAGTAGGAGCTGCTCAGCTCACTAATGCAATCTGAATTGTGTATCTACACATTAATGGTAAGGTCACAAAGTTAATGATGTTTAAAACTGTATTGTAAAATTTGCCTCAGCAACCTCATAAAAGTAGCAACTAATGAAGTACCTTTGATTTGTGGCAATGCTAACCTTGTTCCTTCAGCACCGAAGCACTAGGTTGTTAATTGTAGCTGGAATGCTGTTTTGATTTTTATTTTATTTTTTCTGACTATAATTTTCACACCTATTTTAATAGGCCAAAGAGAACTTGTACACAGAGGAACAGCATCTATCCTTCCAAAAGTTTCAGTGATGTAGGCAGTCCTCAGAGCTTTCACTGAAGTTCTGCACATAGAGCCTCATTTCATGTAGGCACCTTGGCATTGTTAAATCTGATAACACTGTTGCAGTTTACACTGTGTAAGAAAGAAAAAAACCTTAGGTTTATAATTATAAAACTACTTTTTTTTTTTTTTTTAATCCTTGTTACATTCAACTGTGATATGCACAACAGGGAACATGGATAGAGTTTAAGAATTTACTGTTAGTCCAAAGAACTTTAACAAATCTAATAGTCCAAACTGAATAAGGAATACAGAAATGCCTCATTAATTATATGTTTAAAATCATTGCATAAAAAACCATATACCTAGTACCTATCCCTTTATTCTGGAGTTTTTATCACTCTTAGTATTCCCCTGGGCCCTAAAAGTGATACTACATTAGTCTTCCTTGGGCAAAATGAGGGAGAGGGAAATTAAAATGAGCTCTTTGGCATCCTGAGGTAGCCACTAGGAGGAAGAGGGTGAGGATGATGCTCAAGGTGAGGGTGGCAGGAGAAATACCATGTTGATTCTTTCTTCCTCCTGAATTTTGGGTCTTCTTGGGGCTGTTATTACTTCTTCCTGTCCCTGACTGCTGTCTTCCCCCTGCTCCCAGGGCAGGGGTGAAAGCTGCCCCAGAGCCCCCCAGTGCCCCGGGGCCGTTTGTCCGGCAGGGAGTGCCTGGGGCTGTCAGCCCCTTCCCCGGGGGCACTCACAGGGCTGGAGCTCAGACAGGCTGGGCAACGGGCACTGGGCCACGGGGCGCCTGGTAAACCCAGCGCAGCCCCGCATGGGCTGAGGGCAGCCCCAGTCAGAGCAATTCAAAGCCTGTGACCTCTTATTAACAACAATTAAATCGTGTTTACTGGATTACATACTTTGTTTTGGAGAAATGGCTAAAAGTTAAGGAGGTCTTCATACCCTTACATTGATATATTAAAATATTTTTTGTGTATATGTGTACACATACGTGTTTTAGGTGGTACCTAAATGACAAGATGGAGTTGGTGAGTTTGAACAGTGAGTGCATATTCAATCTCATATAGAGGTAGCTGCAACTATCTGAGGATGAACTGCACTGCCAGGAAACTATCAGGTTTCAGAGCTACAGTTCTTCTACCTTAAAGCAAAGGAATATTTCACTTATTAAATACTTCCTGCTTATATTCCTTCTGCTAGTGTTCAGCCACTCCTGTTCAAGGCCTCTGAACTGTATCCTTCTTGCTCTAATTTCTCCCTTGCACTATAAATCACATATCTCTCCATTAAAAGCAAATCAGAAATTGGAAGGGTGTATGTAAGGTTTTCCTTTAAAAAAAAAAAAAAAGAAGAAAGCTTCCTAGGATATAATTATTTTAAGGCTTTAGGTGAAATCCTTTAATTTTTCTCTATTATAACTTCATTTGAAATCAATGAGTTATTGGATGGATAAACACTAAACAGTCTGCAAAGCAAAATTAATAGCTATTTATAAACAGATTTTAATTTTCTCTTTCAGATTTATATCAGTTGCATTCCATCACTCAACTTATGGATCTGCTAATGTAGGATTATTCTTGTAAGGAGTTATGTCCATACTAAAAAGTGCATTAATATATTGTATGTACTCAGTAAGCTGCCTTAATTTTTTTCCCCTCTGTTCTCTATTGCTGTACTAATACCGCTTAAATTGTTGGCAAAACTAAGTCCAAGAGTATAATTAAATTCTTGAAACCTAATTAGTTCAGCTGTGATGTCTTTTTCATTTCTGGTAATAGTTACAAAATATGGTGCATATATCTATATAGGGAAAGCACTTGAGACATGCCAAAACAGAGGCCTATAGCTACATACAAATATGACCACAGACAGGGTGTTCTGAGTATCTCATCAAAACACTTTGGATTTCACAACAGCAGTGTCTTCAAATAACTGTTAGCCTTCCTATGCCACCCTTAAATCCCAAAGAAAGTTTCTCTTAGACCAGCTCCCTGCAAACAGCTCAGTAGGGATAGTTTCAGAGACTGAAAACAGTAAGATCTCCAGTGACCTCTCTGTATCTCCATTTTATTTTAAGCTACAACCAGTATTTCTTCTGCCTGCAAATAAGAACAGGTCTAGGACTGCCCCATAATAACGTTACCGATGGAGTGATAATACCTGCTTACAGGGATTATTTTTAATTATTATTATTTGGCAAGTCACCTACCTATTAATTCTGAGGCAAATAAGAGGCAATAGGTGATACCTACATTTCCTAGTTGTCCTCCAACTGAAGACGAACTCTGAAAACAAAAGGAACTAAAAGGGTTGGTTATGGGACACAGAGGAAAATTCTCTCCAGAAACACTGTTGACTGGGATCTCTTGAAAACAACTGGAGATTTTGATAGAAATGTAATGTTTCATTTTAAGATCATCTGTTTTCTCTGCAGTACTTTGTTCTTTGTAGTGCAAAATAAGGTAGACTACTTTCATTTTGGAAAGAGTTAGAAACATTCAGTTTTGTTTCAAGGTAAAAGTACCGACATTGGTTAGTAAGTTAATAGAGGAAGAATGAAGCAATGCTTTTGTATGGCCTGACCCATTCACTGAGGCATAGGATTTAGTAAAGTTTGTAACTGTGCTTTAAATTCTCTTACATTTATCAGCAGTCACCACGTCAATGCTATCTAACAATCTGAACACAAGCTGTGTCAATCAGCACAACAGTTTTAATCCTTTCTCCCCTGTTCCAATCATTTGAAACCTTATTCACGGCTTGTTACATTTTGTTTCAGAAATTCTACCTCCTTTCCTCCCCCACCTTCTCTCATTTAGATCCTTATTATGTCCAACTTAAACTTCTTTAGCCTTCTCTTCAAATCTGAGGTCTATATAACTGTTCTGCACATCCTGTAGAAGATGTTGTCCTGTGATAAGTTTACAAATCCCAGCTGCCCCTTGGTTGCAAGTGCTTTAGTTTGCTTTACGTAGCGTGCTCAAGGTGCATGATCAAGACACCTTTCAGATTAAGCTGGACAGAAAGATTAGCACTTCAGCTGCTAAGGAACATTAAGACCTTGGGATCAGGCTATAATTAGGCTGAAGTGTCACCTCTAGACTCCAACTGTTTGAGTTTTGATTCCCCAGCATCAGATGTGTTGCTATACAGATCTGCCCCAACTGGTCTGCACTTTATGCTAATATAGATATATGTGTTATTTTATGGTATTAGTTTCCTCTTTAAAAAAAAAACCAACCTGCCTACTGACATTTTCTGTGTTGTTGCACTAGCCTCCAACTTCTTATAAAAGACTTCAAAAAATCAGCTTAACTCCCCTAAGTTGTATGGAGAATATTTCTGGTGACTTACTTTATTCATCATTACTGAATCATTATTTTGCTCAGGTAAAGCCATGCTACCCTCTTTCTTTCTGCTATTACTTTTTTAACTGTAGATCGACAATTTATAAAGCAATGAAGGACCACAAAATTCAAGCGAAAAAGTCTGACTTTTTTTATAGTGTCTCTACAGAAAGCGGTATTTTGTTCACAAGTACCTGAGGTTACAATTTCTTGTCAGTTCTAAAGCTCTCAGGCTACGATTTAGTTGAAATTCCCAGAAGAGATGATCCACAATCATAATCTGGGCAGAAGTGAAAACATTGTGCATAAGTTTGGAGCTAAAAAGTGATTGTTAGTTCAATGAATGTTTTAGCAATCTAAAGTTGGAAATAATTAATATAGAAAAGCTTTGTGAATTATACAAACTTATTATATAAAATATTTTTATATAGCTGTAAAAATAAAAATAATCTCCTTTCTCTTATCTGTCCCTGTGTTTCCCATTCCAATGTTTCCCTTAGTCTTAGGGTCAACAGTTCCAGTATTTCTCAATCAAAAATGGTGTATTCTATTAGCCATTGACAAGAATTACCAGCAAATTTTCTTCTTTATGGAAAAATTAGTGTGAAAAAAGAAAATGGAAATGGTCCCATAGTCCCAATTTTGATGCTTAAACGCACGTTCCCTTTCATGTACTTCTGGATTGTTTTGAGTGAATTTGAGACAAGCGGTCAGTGTTAAGTAAACATTTCTGAAGATGGAGACAAGACAATAAAAGAAACTATTGTTGAATCAGTGGAATGAAGTATTCAGATAAAACTCTACTAAAAGTATTAGAAACCGCCAGAAAATTTGAATTAAAAAGGCATGGGTTTGTGACAAACCTTACAATGAGGGTCTGCATGTGTATGTGCCTGTGAGTGTATGTGTGGCTACAAACACGTGTGTACTTGTTCCAGTGTCAAGTGATTGCGTCCTTGTAATGGCAATGCAGATACAGCATTAGCTATGAACTTGCAACCATTGACGTGTCCGCTCCTCTGAGGTGGCATTTTCTTCTAACAAGAACTTATTTTAAGCCCCTCTGCTCCTTGATTCTTCTATATTTAAAACCTAAATCCAGAAAGATAGGAATCAGTGCCTTACAACTGTGGTTGAAATGAGGTAAGTGATTGGCAGGGGCGGGGGGGTAATATGGTTATAAGGCACAACAGCTCAAAAATGTCAATATAACTTCCGCTGGAGACAGAAGTTACATTAAAATTAACATACTTTGAGAATTAGCTCTGAGGAATGGAAAGAACCTGAAAATAAAATTGTTGGAATCACAGAAAAACTTAATTGTCTAAGCTGCATGGACTGTATGCATACATCATATTTTTAAGTGACAGCTTCTTATACTTTTCAATTTTGATTCATCTCAGTTGCTGAGGGACCTTAAATATGTAAAAGGACATACATTTTTAGTTTCATCTTGACTATGCCCTTTCAAAATAAACTGTAACACTATTATCTTGGGTCATATTCTGCTAGACCAGATTCTACCTCAGTGTAGAACAGCTAAGCAAAAAGCTTGTAGCTTCTGTACCTTCCCAGGTAAAGAAATTTGGCAAGAACACCACAGCTTATGTCATTACACTGTACAATGAAGAAGAGTATATTGTATCATTTCATTGTACTGTTATTAGTATCAACTCTGTGTAGCCTCAAGAAGTAGTATTATATGAAAAATCTCAGCTCTTCCCTTCAACACTTGCATCATTTAAGCTGATGCTTGTAATAAGGAAGATGGAAAAAAAAAATTGCAATATGCCAGCTGTCATTGAAAAATGGAGCGTAATAAACTATCCTGGTCTAAATGCAGCGATAGATCAGAAAAACTATCTAACCATAACAGCTGCTGAAGATCTTAAAATGTCTTTCATACTTAAACATCGCCCAAGGTTTGCTCTAAATGTACCTATGAATATATCTAAAAGAAAATGTCTACAGGAATCATATTCACTTTGACCTCAACAATCCATAATGCAGAACTTCTCTTTGTTACATTCAGGAACTCCACAGCCTTTCAATAAGAAGTTTCGATGGCTGATAAACTCTTTGCCGTAAGTCTTCATATGACTGTACTTAATGCAGTCTCCAAAATAACGGCCTTTCTTTTCCCCTAAGTTTAGCATTAAAAGGAGAGAGGATTGTGTTAAAGGATATAGGAAAGAAACTTCTTAATTTATGTGTTACATGAGCTTGTATATAGTGATATTTGATAGCTCCGGGAGCTGTTGTTACACAGAACTTATCTAAACAGTTGGGCTTAGACAGCTTCATATTTGCTCTAGCTGCAGCACACGAAGCAGGGTACGTGAGCGGCCAGTTCCTGCAGCAAAATATATGTACTAGAATATATGTAAAACTGGTGATGTAAAATCCACATCTAGTGTGGGAACCGCATGGGTGAGCCTGTGGCTGTGTCCAGGCTGGTAAACCTGGGCAGAATGCAGGCTCTAGTGGTGTGAATGGATTTGTCTGCCCATCTGTGCTCACAGAGAAAAATGATTCTGAGGAGTATTACGTTGTGCGAGCACTGAGGTGAAGAACTGGCTTTACAGAGCTGTTTTGGAGCTGACCAAGCGTATAGCTGCTTAGGTCAAAGGGTGTTCTCTTCCTTGGGTTTCTGAGAGGATTCAATATCAAAGGCAAAATTACCATGCAGGAGCCAGGGTTTGATATTAACTTAAATTATCTGAAAGAACGTGTACTTTTGGAGAGTGGATAGGTAGAATAAAAATCCTCTTTATCAGCTTCAAACATAATATTTGATATGTGGGAACACAAGGAGATGATTGCTTAGATTGCAAGGTTAATTCTTGTTGGTAGAAAGAACTAATCTCCATGAAAATGAAAATAGTTATCATCTTGTTCAACTACTAAAACCATGATGACTACTTTTTTTTTTAATACTGTAAGTAGTTGAAGTATGTCTCCCTTTGCTATTCAGTGTCGTTACTAAAAATGCTTCCACCATTTGGAATGTGTATGTATGACAGAAGTATAACTTGGTCCATTTTTGTTTCTGAATATTTTGTTTGCAGACCAAGCTGATAATTTCATGATCATTTAGGTGTTATCAATAAAGTTAAAAATTTGTTATAGTATCCTTATGATTTTAATTTAGAACATCTTAAATGAATGGAACAATCTTTTTGTTTGATTTTTTTGTTTTGGGTTTTTTTGCCTCATTTTCTAGTATTCAGCGTACAAAGAATTGTACTATGGAAAAAGATTGGTTGGTGTAGTCCCTTTGCGAACATGAAGACCTGAAATGAATCCTGAAGTTGAAATTCCATTCAGAAGAAGTTATGTTTTACACTTCTCATGAAGATGATTTTAAGTATTTTTTTCACAGTTATATAAAAATCCAGTTTGAATAATATATTTTGATAGAAATTATACTTATAATGAGAAGATTTTTAAATAAATTAAAAAGTTTCCTATGCAAATACAAATTTCCCCTTTTGTCTCCATTTACATCATCTTATTGGAGAAATTGCATTGAATATAACTGCACAAACTAATTTTCATTTTCTTCTTGTTTTTGAAGTTATACTTTAAGCAGCGTTTGCAAAACTCTCAGAACTTGTTTGGTAAACTTCTGTCTGCACTCAGTTCATTTGAAAACTGTTGTTCACCTTAATAATATTAAGTTTTTCCATGTCTGAATTACATTGCAAAGTTATCAGAACATATGTGACTGACAGCACTATTTCTTAATTTCTTGGACAAAAACAGGACTCTGAAAAGAAGGCAAAAGTAGTTTCTTATAGTTCAAGAATGAAAAATTGGAATGCATATGTGGTATATACATGAATCATAGCTTTCATGTCATATCACAAAAATATAGACACAAGCACAAAAATGTTCAAGTCTATGAAGATTTAAAAAAAATCAACCAAACAACAACAAAAAACCCCCCAACAATCAAACAAAAACCCCAACACTAAATGGAAAAGCAATTGCAATTAGTTTAGGATTTTCAGAAAAATAGCTTAAGTCTCATATATTTAGGGTTGCCACTAGTAATTGCCTTACCTCTCTTACTTTTTTACAGTTAATTTCCTTTCTAGTGTTGCACACAGTCATGCCTGAACCTTTGCGGGGCTGTGGATTTTTTTGGTTTTGTTTTGGCTTTTTTACTTTCACATTTATTTGTTTATTTTTTAACTCATACAGCCATTGAAATCTGGTATGTAACTCTGTCTCTACAAGAATAATATATAGGTGGGCTACTATAAGAAATCTAACTGGTATTTTCTGATGCTTGTTTTTTAGACCTTGCAACTCTGCTCTTAAGATCTCTTAGCCATGTCTTGGCAGCCAAGTTAAGTATAAGAATAGTTTTGCAGAACTGTTGAAATACAATTCTTGTCCTGCAAACAACCTTTTTTTTTTCTGTTCCAAAAGATCAATGTTCTTTAGCACAAATAACTTTTGTTTCCTTTCATTTTGGGAAAGAGATGACACACATCCAGTGTCAAGATATCTTAATATTGACTATATATTCTTTCTACTAAAAAGAAATTCATATAAAGATGTAGTGATTAGATATAATGAATAACCGAAATCTGATTTTACAATCATTAAACTTCTTTGAGCCATACCTCTTCTTTCACATCTGCAGCAGCAGCGTATCTCTTTAAGACTTTGGTATAGTAAACGGACAAACTAGAATATATCATTATCACAGCATGGAAGACTTTATTGTCCTTCTGTTTTAATTGAAAGCCCAAAGAATTCAGGAAACAAAATTCACTAATTAAGAAAATCTATTAAAAGCACTTTGAATAGATTATTGTGATAATGGAATAGAAAAATGAATGAAGATAGTTAAAGAAAACAGACAGGAAAGAACAACAAAAATGTTGACGTTGCAGTAAAAATATCTCCCATGTTATACAGATTCATATGCCATATTTCACAATGTTTGTAAGAACTCTTCAATAGCATTCTGCAAATAGCATTAAAAATGATGCATTTCTCTCCAGAGGTGAAAGTCCTTGAAAGTATTTATTCATAGATATTTGGGGACTACGATTTGTCAGCATTTGTGAATGTTATCTAGGTAATAATCCTTTAAAGATAACCCAGAATTTCGAAGTTGGTAATGCTCAGCTTTGATGCATACTAACATCACTCTTACAAGCATCTAAAACAGCTGTTAAACCATCAGTCTTTGCAAGAGAGTCATTGGTTTAATTCTGCTTCTGCATATGAGTTCTCACATGTTTTCTAGGATGTTTACATAAGATCAGGTGGCAGTATGCAACTCCTTAAACATCCAATATCTAAAATATTGTTCATACTTGATAGGAATATGTTGAAGGACATTGAAATAGATCTTTTAAGAAAGAGGCCATCTAAATTGCTAAAACTTTCAATAGCAAAATTTTAGATTGAAGAAAGATGAGAAGAGTTTCATACTTTCTCATCACCTGTACCAGCCCTAAGGCTGGACTGCTGCCGGTATGGAAACCAGTTACAGGTAAAATACTCTCTTGTTCACTCAGTCATCTCAATGTACAACTTCCAAAGAAGACTTATGACCATCAGACTTTATAGGTACAAGGGTCTGTGAATGTATAACTACAGAGCAGCTAAGAAAACTGACAAAAATCAAAGTACGTAGGAAAAGATTTAATTCGGTTTCTAAAGACTTGCATTGTCTGGGTCTGCTGTGCTGGTGCTCTGTAACAACAACTGGCTTAACAAATATTTTATTAAAAATTATGAGAGAGAATCAAGAAAAATTGCTAACACCTGATATATTTGTAAGGGCTCTTTCTATATTTTTTTTCCTACCTTTGTCATCATTAGTTCATTGAGATATTAACAGTTATGAAAGTACATACACTATGAAGCAATCGTGTTTAAGATCTTTTAATATTGATGTGGTTAGATAACGGGATCCCAGCCCTAGGGACAGACACTACACCACAGAAAGTGGAAAACAAAAGGGTACATGTGAACTTAGGAAACTTTTGCTATACAAGCAAAGTACTAGAAGCCTCTTCTGCATGAGAGATTACCTTACTGAAAGTCTCGCAAAGTGGGCTTTCAGTCAGGGTTCCCCCATGTCTCACAGGACATTATTTGTCCTCCTGAGGCTGCAACTGAAAGGCAGCATCCTTGGGCACAGAGTGTTCTCAGCCTTGTCCTCTGAATCCAGAGGAAATTAACTGTAGACTAAGAAATGTGGAAAAGGAATACAAATCCATACATGGGTTACAGTAGTCGGACCTGCTAGTAGCTCTCTGTTGATTTTAGTCATGAGAGGTCTGGGGTTTTAGTCTAAGGCATGTGAAGCTACGGTATTCCTGAGATACAGAAAGCACTTCAATTTGTGTTTCTTTTTTTCTACCAGACTTTGGCCAGAAGCACTTTCACCCTTGAGAATGCATCTTGCAGTAGGAAGACGTTGTTGCTGATTCTGGTACCTTTTATATTACAGCAACCCTTTGATATGTTTTAATTTTACATCTGTATTATCCAGTCTAACGCTCATGCCCCAAAATCAAATGCAGGATAATGCCATTCATGTCAGTTCAATATCTTTCCATAAAAATGTTTGTGTGCGTGCCCATAGCAGCTGGCTCAAACTCTAAACTCAAGCCCACATCATTTTGCTGAACGCCTTGATGTTTTTCTCTATTGTAGGAACAGTTAAATGGTTATCAGTGTATTTAACCTTAGAAAAACAAATTGTTGTCCATTCCACAAAATTTTCATTAAACATTCACTGTCCCAAACATGGGTTCTTTCACCCAGTGTGCAGAGAGCCAAAAAACACACAGAGTTGACATATTTTCTTTTATTCCAAATCTGCACAGAGTTGGGTGCTATGTGCTAGGCCCACAAAGCTAGCACTCCAGTTAACACACAGGAAATATTTATACATTTTGAGCAACAGTTATCAGTATTTTTAAAAGTTGGCTCAGTCACCCTTGTTCCACTGGTTCTCACCAGCCTCATCTCCACTTCAAGTCACAGCATCCTTTCTGACTGCGCATGCTCAGTGAGGAAGGGGCTTCTGTGAGGAGGGGGCTTTCCTCACCCAGAGGCAGGTTTCTAGTACACCAATTATATATTAATGAGATGTTAATTAGGATAGTTCACTCGAGGTTCAGTAGTTGTGTTCCTTTTGTGATTATCTTGTTGCTTCCCTCAAGGTTGCACCTTGTTAACTACTCACAGAGACTAAACAATACCCCCAGCTTCATTCCTTGCATGCCTTCAACACATTGGTTTTAAGTTAACTGTGTAAAAGAAGAATGTTCAGAGACACTGGACCAAATGAACAGGGATATTTGATGAAATGTCTAGCTAGAGCATAACACTACTTCTTTTAGCTTAGAAATTGCAACATGAAAATACAGCATTCACTATATTTGCTTCTTTACAACACATTCATAAAAAGCCTTCCTTTAAGTCTGGGGTCAAAGTGTGTGCATTTGATATGAAAATGAAATTTGAGTTTTCCTCAATTTAGTGAAAACCTGCAACTTATAAAGGACTGAAGTTTAATTTCCCTTTGCATATCTAGGATCTATGTAGCAGTAATTAGTTATTAATTATGGAAAGATTGCAATGAATGATTTATTTCTGTATTGAGTAACACCATACAAATGTATGCAAGTGTCTTTTCAGTTGAGTGTATTTCTTGAGTGGCATGATTTTGTATTTCTCTGTTCTTTTTTCTTTTTGGTGATATAAAAACTGCATTTGCCCTTTTCGATCTTTTTTAAGAATATTCTCTATGGCCCAATTGAATTCTTAGCATCCTCTCTCTTTAGAAGAATATGTCAGCTCTCAAGTGTCCAGTAGTTCTTTTTATCTGATGTGGACTTTTTAAACCCCCAAGCATGTGTAGGTTATCAGATCTGCTTTAAAATGCTGCCATTCATCTGTTCAGTTTAATGCATTCTCAGTCGGGAGTTGCTATATTGGCTAAAGGCTATGCCACATTGCAGCTTAGAAAATGAGAAAAGAAAGGCAGCCAGGCCCAGGCTAACTATACCATTAACTTTCCTTCAGCTTGCAATACATCAACAGAGCATCAGACCTAATCATGTTTTTTATAGCTGCTCTACCACAGCATATAATGATCAGAGATATTTATTCAGGAAGGAACACTGTTTAGTCCTTTGGAAATCTGCTGTTCTCGTAAACATGATATGCAGTGATTGCCCATTAATCTTATCACCCATTTTTTTCTCTCTACTTTGAAAAAACTATTCATGCTTTGAATGCTAGAGAAAAGGGGAGACGTGGAATCTTTACCTGTAAATGGCAAGGTAATGTACTTGACTAACCCCACAGAACATCTAACATAAATAGTGTAATGTTGCTTTTCCTGCCAGTGAGTATTGTAGAGTCATGTATATTGATTAACTAGCAAACCAGCTCTTTTCTGTGTCACGTTGGCTGGATCTGTTTTGTACTTGTTAATACCTAATTAGGTCTCAGGGCAGTAAAGTTTGCTTTTTGTTTATAGGCAGTTTACTTCCATTCCATGTTGGCAAGATTGGGTTTTACATATCACCTGTTAAGTTAATCAACTGTAAACCTTGAGGAAAATCAGTTTTAGGCAGCATCTTTGCAGAATGTTTACCTACTGGAAGGAAGGAGGATGTGTCAGTAATAGCAGAAAAACCAGCCCAGCACAGGGTTTGTGTGTGTGTGACTTGTGAAAGACGTTGGGTAAATTCAGTAAAAATTACAATAGTGGCCTGCAAATGAGTTTTAGTTGGAACATGCTTTTGCATGGATTTTCTCCCTAACAGAACCATATACTTAGTTACTATCTGCAAAATAGATATTGGCTATCATAGGTTCAAATTTGTATTTTAATTTAAATTTCTACTTTTCATTTTTCTTCAGAAAGTAGAAAGTCAGCTAACTTGTTTACATTAAAATATAAGGACTTTCCATTTTATTTTGTTAGAGTCAATGTGTGAATAACTATCACTTACCATCATTTGTATAAAATAGATCAACAAGCAATATTTGAATTTCTTGCTTTTATATACATTGGTCTCTGTAATGCATTACTTGAAATGTTGCATAAAAGTGTACTTGGACTTGTGTTATGATTCAGTTGATTACAAGTGTAAGTGGCATCAGTTGAGGCATGCTCTCTTTTCTCCAGAATCCTGCCTGAAACAAAAATAAAAACAAAGAAACAAAACCAAACACCCTGTGGTTACCAGCATGCAGGGTAGTTATTCCCCAGGCAGCTCCCACGCTACTCTGTGTGCCGGCAGTGGGGGACTGTCCTGGTTTCAGCCAGGATAGAGCTGGTTTTCTTCACAGAAGCCAGTGTGACGCTATGTTTTGGACTTGGGATGAGAAACTGTTGATAACGTGCTGATGTTTTGAGGTGTTGCTAAGCAGTCAAGGACAGTCCAGCTTCTCATGCTGGGGCAAGGCTGGGGGTGCATGGAGAGCTGGGAGGGGACATGGCCAGGACAGCTGACCCAGGCTGGCCAAAGACACTTTCCCTACCATCCGACATCATGCCCAGTACATAAACTGGAGTTGGCCGGCGGGGAGGAAATCACTGCTTGGGGATGGGCTGTCGATGGCCGGGTGGTGAGCAATTGCTGTATTGGGCATCACTTGTTCTTGTACATTCCTTTGTCAGTATTATTGTTGTTGTTATCATTGTTGTTTCCTTCTCTCTTTCTGTCCTATTAAACTGTGTTTATCTCAACCCACGAGTTTTTTCCCAGTTCTCTCCTCCATCCCACTGGGAGAGGGGGGAGTGAGCAAGCAGCTACGTGTTGCTTAGTTGCCAGCTGGGGCTAAACCACAACAAAGGTCTGCAGTGTCAAAGTCCATGATCACTTCCAAGATTCCTGGGTGATTGGGGTTTCTTATTTGAGCCCGCTGTGTAATAAGCGCGACCCACTTACTCCACGTAGCATCAGTCGCATGATCTGTAGAGGGGACCCTCCCTTTGAACATCCAGCCCGGCACCGGCAGTCGGGGTGCCAGGAGAAGCTGTGCTTCAGTACCAACCACTTCTGAGGCAGCTCGAACTCTTTCATCTGCTACCAATATCTCCTTTTCAGTTGGAGTATAGCAGGACTCAGATCCCCTATATCTTCGACTCCAAAACCCTAGAGGTCGACCTCGAGTCTCTCCTGATGCCTTCTGCCAGAGACACCAGGTAGGGCCATTCGCCTATGTGTAGAGCACATTTTTAACATCTTGTCCTGCCTGGACTGGCCCGAAGGCTATGGCATGAACTATCTCCTGTTTGATTTGTTCAAAGGCTTGTTGTTGCTCAGGGCCCCATTTAAAATTGTTCTTCTTCCGGGTCACTTGATAAAGAGGGCTTACAATCAGACTGTAATTTGGAATATGCATTCTCCAGAAACCCACAACACCCAGAAATGCTTGTGTTTCTTTTTTGCTAGTTGGTGGAGACACAGCTGTTATTTTGTTGATCACATCCATTGGGATCTGTTGATGTCCATCTTGCCATTTTATTCCTAAAAACTGGATCTCCTGTGCAGGTCCTTTGACATTACTTTGTTTTATGGCAAAATTGGCTTTCAGAAGGATTTGAATTATTTTCTTCCCTTTCTTGAAAACTTCTGCTGTGTTGCCCCATACGATGATGTCATCAAGGTATTGCAGATGCTCTGGAGCTTCACCCTGTTCCAGTGCAGTCTGTATCAGCCCATGGCAAATGGGAGGGCTGTGTTTCCACCCCTGGGGAAGTCGATTCCAGGTGTATTGGACACCCCTCCAAGTGAAAGCAAACTGTGGCCTGCACTCTGCCGCCAAAGGGATTGAGAAAAACGCGTTAGCAATATCAATGGTGGCGTACCACTTGGCTGCCTTTGACTCCAGTTCATATTGAAGTTCTAGCATGTCCGGCACGGCAGCGCTCAGTGGTGGCGTGACTTCATTCAGGCCACGATAGTCTACTGTCAGTCTCCACTCTCCATTAGACTTTCGCACTGGCCATGTGGGGCTGTTGAAGGGTGAGTGAGTCTTGCTGATCACTCCTTGGCTCTCCAGCCGACGAATCAGCTCATGGATGGGGATCAGGGAGTCTCTGTTGGTGCGATATTGCCACCGGTGCACTGTTGTGGTAGCGATTGGCACCTATTGTTCTTTGACCCTGAGCAACCCCACCACAGAAGGGTCCTCTGAGAGACCAGGCAAGGTGGACAGCTGTTTAATTTCTTCCGTCTCCAAGGCAGCTACACCAAAAGCCCACCGGTACCCTTTTGGGTCCTTGAAATACCCTCTGCTGAGGTAGTCTATGCCCAGGATGCACGGAGCCTCTGGGCCAGTAACAATGGGGTGCTTCTGCCACTCATTCCCAGTTAGGCTCACTTCGGCCTCCAGTACAGTCAGCTGTTGGGATCCCCCTGTCACTCCGGAAATACAGATGGGCTCAGCCCCTATATGGCTTGATGGCATCAGGGTACATTGTGCACCAGTGTCCACTAAAGCCTTATATTCCTACGGGGCTGATGTGCCAGGCCATCTAATCCACACAGTCCAATAAACTCGGTTGTCCCTCTCCTCCGCCTGGCTGGAGGCAGGGCCCCTCTAATCCTGCTCATAGTACTCGTTACCCACTTCTTGTAAATAGGAATCAGAAGTCCCTTCAAGAGGATCAGAGGTGAGATCAGCTCTTCTATTCTTTCTGGGGAACTGCCCACTGGAAAGTGGAGCGATGATTTTTCTGGAGGAACCCAAACCCCCTTTTGTAATTGTTTTTCCTTGCAGCTCATGTACTCGTGCCTCTAGGGTTGTGGTAGGTTTTCCATCCCACCTCCTCATGTCCTCTCTGGAGTCACACAATTGAAACCACAGGGTGGCTCGCGGTGTGTATCCTCTATATCCTCTCTCTTGAGCAGAAGAGCGCTTACTCCTAATGGCTGAGACACTGGTCCGTACGGGTGGAGGGTAGGGCATATCCTCTTTGAATTGCCAGAACTCCCGGGACAGTTTCTCTACAGCAGAGACGCAGGCCCATAGGGAGGAAGAGAGACTTTCTTTGTATTTCCGGAGTTGGCCAGCCAATTCATCCACCGTTGGTCTCTCTCCGTCTTTCCAGGCCATTACTGCTAATGAGTTGGCATATGATGAGGGTGCACTCCGTACAAACTTCCGCCACATAGGTCGCGTGCAATTGACTTCATCTGGATCTTTGGATGATTGTCCATTGTCCAAGTCACCATAAATCACTTCCAGCACCGCTAGCTCCCTCAGGTACTGAATACCTTTCTCCATGGTGGTCCACTTGCCTGGGTGACATAGAACACCTTCCTTGAAGGGATACCTTTCCTTCACACCTGACAGGAGTCATCTCCAGAGGCTGAGGACTCGTGCACCTTTTCTAATAGCTTTTTCAATGTCCCTTCTCTAGAAAGGGATCCCAGCTGCTTGGCTTCCCTACCCTCTAATTCCAGGCTACTGGCCCCATTATCCCAGCATCGGAGCAGCCAGGTAACAATGTGCTCACCTGGACGACGGCTGAAATCCTTTCGCATGTCTCGCAATTCACTCAGGGATAGAGATTGGGTAGTTACCGTCTCTTTTATGAGTTCTTCCTCTTCCTCCTCTTCAAGCGATGACTCGCTCTCTTACCTCTTCAGTCCTCATGATGGCCCTGCTTCAGAGCACTCTGCCTCCTCACTCTCTTCCTCTGGCTCCTTAGAAAAAGTTTCTTCATCCCTTACTAAACAAGCTGACTTCTGCTTCCAAGATTTCTTCTTTTGTACAGGGGCAACTGATACCCGTTGCAACAGTGCCTGTTGCAGGGGTTGGAGTAGTCACAGTGCCTGCCACATTGCCATCAGACCCAGAGAGCGCCTCTCCCATTTGCAGAGTGTTAAATAGAGCTCGGTAGGCATGGGCCAGGTCCCAGCACATTGCAATGATTTGTGTCTCCTTGGAGCTGCCAGGGCGACAGCATACTTCTTCCAAATATTCTGCTAGTTTATCAGGATTCTGCACTTGTTCAGCAGTAAAGTTCCAAAACACCGGAGGTGCCCACCGCCCCAGGCATTTGCCCATGCTGTTCCACACACCCTGCTATTCATAACTGTCCAGCCGTGGGGTAGATCTCTGCATGATATGCTTAAATTGCTTGCTAACCTTAGACAAAACCAAAACAAGTTTCCCCAGAAGTACCAACCGAAGTATTTTAACTACCCAAGGGTGTTCAAAATACTGAAAGTTATGGTGATGAAGGAGGAAATGTTATGATAGAGGGTATCAAAGGTACCATTCTGCATTTCCTCCATAAAAAGCCTTTCGGAGGCAGAAGTACAATTGCTAATTTTCTCCACAAGATAGTAGCCAAAAAACAGTAACAGCTTTAGTACAGAGCTCAGATACCACATTAAGCTCAAGGTCAGTGTTCTAAAAACAAATCTCGCAGGCGAGACATTACTAATCATCGCAGAGTACAGCAGCCCGCAGAAACCAACACCGATCCTTAGCATGTACAGCAAAGACGAGAGCATGAGGCAAATCAAGTAAACTGATATTGTAACCTGCAATCGTTATTATCTCGAGCCCCACGTTGGGCGCCAAAAAGGACTGTCGTGGTTTAGCCCCAACCGGCAACTAAGCACCACGCAGCCGCTCGCTCACTCTCCCTCCCACAGTGGGACGGGGGAGAGAATTAGGAAAAAACCTCATGGGTTGAGATAAACACAGTTTAACAGGACAGCAAGAGAGAAGGAAACAACAATGATAACAACACTAATAATACTGACAAAGGAAAGTACAAGAACAAGTGATGCCCAATACAGCGATTGCTCACCACCCGGCGATCGACAGCCCGTCCCCGAGCAGCGATTCCCGCCCCCCGGCCAACTCCAGTTTATGTACTGGGCATGACGTCGTGTGGTAGGGAATGTCCCTTTGGCCAGCCTGGGTCAGCTGTCCCGGCTGTGTCCCCTCCCAGCCCCCCGTGCACCCCCAGCCTTCTTGCTGGCAGGCCAGCACGAGAAGCTGGATTGTCCTTGACTACTTAGCAACAACCCAAAATATCAGCACATTATCAACAGTTTCTCATCCCAAAAACACAGTCTCACACTGGCTTCTGTGAAGAAAACCAGCTCTATCCTGGCTGAAACCAGGACACCTTCCTATACTGTTGGACCTCTTCTACTGCTGTGGTTGGTGCCCTTTGACTTCTTTTCATTATGGGGCATGAAGCACAGCCTTTAAGTGTGCCTAATCACCACTACATAGCCTACCTATAATTATTAATTTTATGCTAATAACTCCTGACCATGTACACATTTTGACCACTTTTGACTCTTCCCTTTTACACATGTATCTTCCTACAGCTGAAGAGCTAGAAAAAGTGCTTCTCTTGACTGAAAAATTTTGTTTGCTTTCAGCAGCTGTAAACTTGGTAGTGTTTCTCATTTTTCCATTTTTTTGCTGCCAGTACGTGTTGCAAGGAAACTGAAGAGGAACTGGGAAGGACCAGCTGTTAAATGTTTAAAAAATAATGGTGTAAGGAAGCTGCAGGAAAATGCCATATTTTAAAAACTGAGTACAGAGATGTCAGAGTGATAGTGAATGTCTAGGTTCTTGGCATGTTCATGCCACTGTTAGTGGCAGCTCAGGAGCTGGGTCTTAGTCTCTTTTATGCTCTTCTTCAGGATCAGAAATAAGGCGTTAATCAGGCAGGAAACCAAGGAGGTGTACAGACCAATTCCTTCATTTTTTTCTGTGATTGCTTTGCAGAAGTGGGAGCCATGTAATCAAGGGTGCAGAAAAGTTTCCACCTTAACAGTAGCTTCAAAAATCCTAACATTCTCTGTTTGAACTGTTTGCCCTCCGACCCCGACCAATTCCCAGGAATGCACAGATCTTAGACTCTTATTTAGTTACCAAAGGAGGTTTAATAACACTTCCAAGCTGTTTCCCAAGAGGGAAAGGAAATGAGACTGAAATGGAGGAATATGGACATCAATATGGCTTGTGCTTGAGCGAAGTTATCTTCTCTTTCCATACTTTTCTTGTGGTAACAAAGATCTTCAGGACAGTGGCTATCTCTCCGCTCGGTACCTGCTCGTCTTGTTCTTAGCTTGGGGCTCTCACTGCTACTGGAATGAAAATAATAAACACCTGCTTTACTGTATATTCTCACCAAGCTGCTTCTGTGAGATTACTTGCAGTAGCCAGTGCCACAGCTGTGTGTTTGGAGATTTGATCTTTAATCACTTACCTGAATCCGCACACCACGCAGCTGGAACACATGCTGATTTGAAGGGGGCTTTTGCTGGAGGCCCAAGAAAAGTAATGTAAGCAAAAAATATGCAACAAAAACACATCTGTATTTGTCACATGCATTACGTAAAGTCCATTTCTCAAATCTCCACAGAACTACTTATTTTCAAACTGAACTCTATCTTCTCATTTCAATGCATTCACTTTTAAAGCTATTAAAACTTCTAAATGGAAGTAAAAACCTATATATGAAGTGAGATCTCTCTAGGTTTTAAAAAAGTTGTTTCTTTTTATTTATTGTACTAAATTATGCTTAAAGGAAAAATGTTTTATTCATGCAGATCATTTATGTATTACGATATGTTTCAAATAAATATTGCATATTTAATATTTCCTCAGTATAATATGTAATCCATGCTGGAAAGCTTTTCCCGAAAGCAATTAGATAGTTATTAGAAAGCTTAAGGAAGAAAACAAAGCATCTGTTTGATAGTTTATTTTTAATGGCTTTCTCAAAGTAGTATTTTGCTAAGCTTAATAAGAAACACTGTTGTGTCTTTATTTCCTTTATATAGCCTCCAGTAAAAATGTGTTTTAAAAATGTCAGCTGAGATGATCTTGAGGAAAGAACTCTTTTGTACTTTACATATATGCACACGTATCCTTTTGTACATGTGGGAATGGATAGCTAAGAAGAAATCTCACTTCATTACGGTAATGAGAAATCACACAAAATGGTACACACACATTTGCTATATAATTCTTTGACTTGTCAAAATAACCTTGTCCCTCATTCACATTGAGAGTTTTCATTATACAAGAGATACCTAAAGGATTTCAATGGCATGCACTATTATCTTCTAACAGAATTGGTGTCAATACTGCATATGCAGACTGTATCTTATCAGACAGGCTAGCAGGGATTAAAAGGTATTGATTTGAAGAAGTACTTGAGGGAGTGACATTTGCAATACAATGAGGTATGTTTGATGAGAAAGCTTACGACTTGCCAATAAAAAGCTTAACCATATCCTTACGTTACTTGGGCATTATTGTTCAAAATAAATTAGATTAAATGATTTATTGACCAATTCCAAGGATCTTTAAAGAAAAGAAATTTTTCTGTATTCCTCATGTACAATTGTGGTCAATATGCTTCATAAGTGTTTCTTGTTGCTGAAGAAGATGTTTCTTCTTTAGTAGCTTAATGCAGTTTTTAAATAAAAGATTCTACAGCAGTCTTGCCATAGTTAAACAGTGACAGAAATGTACAATTTCAAAGGGAGAAAATGTACCTCTAAATCCACTCTACGTGACGCATTAAGAGTTTAGTGATCCTGAGAAAGATAGCCTTGCTAACTTCACAGTTCTTAAACAGGGTCATTACTTCCACAATAGTGGGTAAACTTAAGAAAGTGCTGAGAAATTGAATCAATTAAGAGGTATAATCTCTGCTCCACAGCCATGTCAGCTTGGAAGCTCTGCCTTTTTTACATAAAGTCTAATCACTGCTGGAAATGAAGTGAGCACTAGTCATCTTGGAATCAACATAATTGAAAGCCAGCTCCTCTTACCCAGGTACATGTGCTACTCATGGAAAACACATTCAAACCCTATCCTTAATTAAATTTCCATGTGGCCAAATGTTCTTTAAGGATGCTTACATTTCCTTTTGGAGTACCTGTATTGTGAAAATTTCATGTAGCGTTGGAGTTGCTATATGAGATGTGGTTCTGTCATCAGTACGTTTCCTGTGTTTTATAAGGGTAGGAATAGCAGAATGTGGAAGAGAGGAACTGTATCTATTTGCATGCTTCATTGCCTTCCTCTGAGAAGCCATGTGTTTTTCAGGCTCTGCTTTCAAAGCACAAATTCCTGGAAAATAATCAGACGGGTTCTTCTGACTAATGCTGAATAGAGTAAGAGCTCTGTTATTGCTGCTAACTTTACTGAGAACAAAGAAGTAATAGTGTGCTAAAACCACAAGACTGAAAAAAATAAACTGTGTTTTATTTCAGTAAGTCTATCATTTAAGAAAAACACTTTTTTTTTATCCATTGCTGAAGGCTCCTAATGCTATCAACCTAACCATTAACCATGGGACCACAATACATTTTTCATTTAGTAAACATTTCCCAAGCCAAGAGAACTATAAATTATGAATAAGCCTTTAATGAAAATACATGAATAGGTAATACCAGCTACAATCTCATATTATTAGCAGCACGACATACTGCCTAAAGTTATATTTAAATTATGCAAATCAGAATCTTTTGGTATATCTCAAGTGATAAATTATATTGTTCTGTGCCACTTTAATTATATCTTTTGACATGGAAGAAGTTATCTGAATGCTGTGTTAATTAACCCTGTAACTCTTGACCCAGAAACATACTGTGTGTGGGTTGTTTCAAATTGTTGTAGTTAAAAATACTAAATATATAATTTAATTTTAAAAACATCCTGATGTTAAGGAAAGTTTGAAAGCTGATTGTTTTTACATGATCGTGCAAATGATAGGGGTGCAGAATTTATTCACCTCATAGATAAAGTTATTTACTTTATTGTTGCCTACCTTTTCTATTGCATTGACTGGTCATTCTTTTTCTCCTATCAGTGTCTAAGATGATCAGGCAATTTTGCCTGTTCATACTAACATATCTTATCTCTTCTAACAAATCAGCAGCTCTACAGCAACTCTTCCTTCCTCTATCACATTTTTTTTTTAAATATAGTTTAGGTAGGACCTCCATAAAAAGTACATTTCCAAATGAAGACACTACAATGTATGCATTTAAAACATAAAACAAACCTGTATCTTTTCTCAAGCTCAGCGGAGAAAGTAAATGGGAAACTATCTTTAACTTTAAGCACTCATTATACTGTCAATAGATTTACCAAGTTTTTAACACCTTAGTTGCATAAAACACAAAGATTGGTAATTGATGTATTCAGGGCTCCCTTAGCTATGAATTATCTCCCCAGGACCTCTGGATATGAAGCAGACCCTTGTTGCTTTTCTCTCCTTTAGGTAGAGAATATGTTTATTCTTTCACTGAGGTCAGTATCTCTTACAGTGTTATAAGGATTCCTTCATGCACTCTTGCAATATATATATAAATGTACTTTTAATTGTAAATGGACTGTTAGAAATGGATTCCTTGCCAGAATAGGGGAGTTTAAGATTCCTCAGACAAGTTCTAGGGAAGAGGTAATTCAGGCCATTTAGATGTGTCTCTTCTTGCTACTTAGTGGTGTCTGTCCTCCATTCTAATGTAGGCAGCCTCCAAAACATTTGGTATATGACAGCACAATACATTGAAGAACTTTCTGGGGAATATCTTTGTTGCTCTCTACTGTGAAAGTTCAAAACTGTTTTGTTTTTTTTCTTTCTCCATTTTGCACACACTGCAGACTGTCTAACAAAATTAGCTTGCTTTGGAAATAAGTAGAGGAGGGTTTCTAATTTGTCTGTGGAAATATTCAAAATTTTTTCTGGTAGTCTATGAACTTGCAGTAGAAAATCGAAAGAATCAGTAGATTGTGTGGAATTATATTAAACCCCTTTACACCTGGTTACAAAATCTTGGTGGGTTCTGGATCGGTGTTAGTACTTTTGCTCTTTCTCTTCTTACCAGAGGTACTAACACCTCCAAGTGTTTGAGTGAGAAACATTCTTTCAAATGCAAGGACAGCAAAATTGTTCCAGATGTCCATGAGACAGCTGTTGTGGTGGCATCTATTTGGCTATTAGCAGACTAGGTCAATTAAAATTAATGATGTAGAGGTCTTCTCATGTTCTTATTTATGTGTGAGTATGGTCTTTTTCTGAGAAACTCCTTCAGGAATATGACAGAAGGAAAGAAACCTGTTAAACATAAGGATGTTGCACAAAACACCTAGGACTGGGTGGTCTCCTTGACAACTTGGAAGGAATTTGAAGCAGTAAAATTGCAGTCTGCACTGTTCAGAGTAAATTTTCCCAGTTCACCAGTTCTGTTCAGCTGGAATTAATAGATCAGATAAATGCCAAGATCTGAAAGATTAGTGTGTCACAACATTGAACTCTCAAAACAGGATCCAGAGTTTTCGATATGAAGGTCTTAACTGCTTCAATCTTGGGGCCAATAGTATTTGACTCTTCTCAGTCTCTCAGTAAATCTGCAAGGTGCTCTCCCAGCTGTGAGATGCCTGTGCCTGGGTCATCCAAAGCACACAGGCACATTTACATAAAGAATAGTATCAGTCCTCCAAGCAAGAGAGGAGAGAAAAAGAATGAGAATTTGGATTATATCAGTTGAAACTATTCCTGCTGGAGTTTGTTCTTGACTTCCTATAGACAGATGTGTTAAAAATTCATACCTTGATTTGAAAACAGTATGAACAACTGATATGGAAAATCTGGGTTCTATCAAGGGTTCTGATGTTTTCCATCAGTTTCTTTGCCAGACAGCCAAAACAAACAATTTAGTAAAGGTAGGAAATGGCCAGTAAACTTGTGCTATCAGTTCTCTAAGGCTTTACACTTTTTTCCTCCTTTAGTTAGTAGTAGTTTTCTAAAAGACTTCCATATTGATTAGCTATGCTACACTCATATTAAACCAGAGGAAAAGATTGCAAAGAAAAGACAAACAGTCTTGAAAAATAGATATATGAGCAGAACCTTAAATGCAAGTTACAACTATTTTGAGGGATGTCCAGAGTTTTTGGTTTAAATGCTGTAGCATTCTTAGCACCTAGAGGCATCTCTCATTGTCTTTCATCCCTGTTAGGGTATCTCTCAAGGTCAGGATCATGATGAAGGTCAGTAGTCTCACAGTGGATCCCAAGGCTCTGTTAGTAGTGATGGCAGATGTGATAGGAAAGTCTAAATTTTAGGCTACCCACTTTTATCAATCTCAAATGAAGTGCTGAAAAGAAGCAAACTTTCTCATTCCCCCTTTTGCCTGCCTATTAGACCTACTTCTGTGTATTTCAATGTTAGGATCAATGAACACAAAAGAGTAGTAGGCATTTGTATTTTGAACTTTTTTTTCATTCCACTTTTAAAGTTTTACTTCAGAGAAGAAAAATAAAAGAATTGCTGTTAAGTTTAGCAGAACCTGTATTATGTTTCACAATGAGGCTTCTCCACAAGCTTTATACCACATCCTGGAGTTATACAAACTGTACAACAGATATGGGAATGTTTTTTTCCAGCACTTAACTAGATGGGCTAGATGGTGCAGGGGAAGACAGCTCCGGAGTTCAGTGTGTACCTTTTTCTGTTTCAAAAAGTAATGTGTGAACAAACAGAAAAGATAATGAGGAAGCTGTGACTTGTCTCAGAGTGGCTGACCTCTACACAAAAAATGAAGAGTGATGTGGGGAGATAGGTAGGGGTTGTCCCTCCCCCTCAGGAGTTCTGTGTTGGAAATGGCCATAATATGTATTGTAGTAATCAGATTTAAACCAGCAACAGTTTAATAATAATGAAGTTAATAGAATTAATAAAAGTTCAACATCCAAAATACCTACATGTATTGCTAATATAGACCGTTTTAAAATATTGAAACCACAGAGTATATTTAGTGCCTATTGGACTTTAGCATAATTAGTATACTCATAGTCTCTCTCTTTTTGTTTGTCTCTCTGCTTTTCCATCTTTAGATCAGGTGCTTGTTTCAGAATTTTATGTGTTGAAAAGTGGAATATTAGTTCCTTCACAGATTTAAGGAAATGATCTTTCTGGAAAAATAAAATTTAAAAAATCCCACCACCAACTATTCTAAATATTTCACTAACTGCTTGACATTTACATCAAAACTGCATATTATTTTATACATTCTTATAAAAGAAATCCAAATATTTTATTCCAAAACATGTTAGCCAAACTAGTTTCTTACTGCAGCTAAAAAACTATGATGTCAAACTATGCAAATTTTATGAATCAGATTGTACTTAGCATATAACTTAATCATAATATTAGTAACACTTTTACATTTCATTATATTTCATTACATGATAAACTCAGTTTATAAAGAAGTCTTAAAAAATATTACCATCAAAATGTAATTATTATACAAATATTGAGTTTCTCTTATTAATAAATCAATAATGATTCCCTAATTTTTAGTGGCCACAAAAAATTATGCTAGTTATAGTCAGAGTTAATTTCAGTTCAATAATACAGTAGCCATTCTTAGCATACATCAGATTACAATGAAATATGGTTTTTACAGGGAAGTATCATAAAGTAGGACCACTAGTAGTGAGAAGGCACTGGGAAAATCAAAATACTATATATAAGGAATAAAATAAAGCTCAATCAGCAGATTTTGATAATCAAAATTCTTAATGGGTGTGGCCAGCTGCTTCAGAAATGCTGGTTTGTAAATGAGCAATAATTATTCAGTTTATTATTTCTGGGGGGACTATTCAGTTTCATTTAAAGGTAACTTATAGGTTTATTTTTCAATTTTCAACAATTATCAACAATTTTGAAGACCTAACTGGTTCTTATAAGGTTTTTCCTATCTGCTAAGTGGGAGTGTTGATTCTTTCATGTTCCTCCAAATATAATACATCTTCTTACTGGTATTTGTTGGACATACTTCATCACAAAATAGGACATACATTGCTTTTTTGCTTAGATACTGCAGCTGATCAGTTTCAGCATACCATTATGTGTATTTATATCTATCTTGCAAATCAGAAAGAACACTTATTAACAAAAGGCACCCCTATATGCACATTTATTTATTTATCTAGAAAACAAGAACAATTGCCCTGCACTAATCATGTCTGTTTAATTACCTCATTAAAAAAAGCATGCAAGAGGATGCTGCAAACACTTTTTTCAGTAGTGCCAAGTAGATGAAATTGGAGAGATTCATTGAATGTCCAAATATAATCTCCTTGTCAGAAATTGTTAGCCAGGAGCCATAGTATACCTACTTCTAGAACAAGATAAAAAACTCCAAATCAAGGAAAAAAAAAAACTTTCACTCGAGTCAATGTTAGAGTGACATTTTAGGCAAGAGGTGCAAAGGATATTGCCAAGGATGGAACCCAGAAGATAGGTCAGAACAGGGTTAGGCTTTAGCTTCTTTTTTCCTACCAAGCTGATTGGTGAGGTTGACACACCTGAAGGATGGGATGCCATCCAGAGGGACCTGGACAAGCCAAGGAATGGGCCTGTGTGAACCTCATAAGGTTCAATGAGACCAAGTGCAGGGACCTGCACCTGGATCAGGGCAATCCCTGGTATCAGTACAGGCTGGGGGATGAAGGGATTGAGAGCAGCCCTGTCGAGAAGGACTTGGGGGTACTGGTGGATTAAAAGCTGGACATGAGCTGGCAATGTGCGCTCACAGCCCAGAAGGCCAACCCTATCCTGGGCTGTATCCAAACGAGCATGGCCAGCAGGTCAAGGGAAGTGATTCTGCCCCTCTACTCCGCTCTGATGAGACCCCACCTGGAGTCCTGTGTCCAGCTCTGGAGCCCCCCGCATAGGAAAAAGATGGACCTGTTGGAGTGGATCCAGAGTAAAGCCACAAAAATGATGAGAGGGATGGAACACCTCTGCTGTGAGCACAGGCTGAGAGAGTTGGGGTTGTTCAGCCTGGAGAAGAGAAGGCTCCAGCAACCTTTCAGTCCTTAAAGGGGGCTTATAAGAAAGATGGGGACAGGCTTTTTAGCAGGGCCTGTTGCAATAGGACAAAGGGTAATGGTTTTAAAATAAAAGAGGGTAGATTTAGACTAGATATAAGGAAGAAATTTTCTACAATAAGGGTGGTGAAACACTGGAACATGTTGTCTGGTAAAGTTGTAGATGCCCCATCCCTGGAAAGATTTTGAAGGTCGGGTTGGATGGGTCTGCAAGCAACCTGGTCTAGTTGAAGATGTCCCTGCCCATGGCAGTGGGGTTGGAACAAGATGTTCTTTAAAGTCTCTTCCAACACAAACTATTCTATGATTCTGTGATACCAACACTGAGAATATGTGGAGGAAGGGAAAATATCATGCTCTGAACAAAAGTAAGTGATAAATTATTGGCCTGAAGGCTTCCTTCAGGACACCAGAACTCTCTTCAACATTGAGGGCACATTCATAGACTGTCCTGGAATCCTGGCCATCTACATTTCTTATAGACCAAAACCTCTTAATTATTCTGCCTTGATACAAGTCTATTAGGAACTGTGGGCACGCTTGGAATTAAGTGCTTAGTTGCTTGTGTTATCCTTAAGTGCACACCAGCATCTTCTTCAAATGTGTCTTTACTGAAAAAAAATTAATAAGAAAAGGAATGTTGCCATATAAAATAATAATTTCAAACAAGCTATGGATTTATTCTTTTTTTTGCATTGATAATTGATAGTTGAAGGACAATGCTTGTATGCATTATCATGATATCAAATGCTTTTTGAGTAGTTGGATAGTGATATTAAGTAATAATGTGAGCTTATATTTTTTTTAGCAAGCCCAACATCATAACCTAGAGGCAGAGCTATCATTATAAAATAATGTTGCAGGAAGTTTAAGCATTGAATTTGTGCCTTGTTCGCTTCTGTTTTTCAAATTCACATTAATATTGAATAGAGAATGTTTTGTGATCTTATTAAATTAAAGTTATAAAACCAAATCTGAATAAGAATGAAACAATGGCATTCTAAAGTTCGTAGACCAACAACAAAAAAGTCTGTTTCTTTAACCAAACACTATAATTTATCCATGAGTGAATCTGAAGCTTTTGGTTTGATATTTTGAGGTCTTTTGTTGTTTTTGCTGACTTTAGGGTGACTAACTTTTTTGAAATGAAAAGTACTTTCTAGCTATGAAACCATAATTTCTCATTGAAAGTTTCCAAATATTCTATTGCAGTCATTAAGAGAATCTAATTTATTTGAAACCAGCCCTTTTCATTATAAGAAATATGCATTTTTCGATTAAGAAATTACTTCAAAAAGTTTTAACTGTAGAATACTTCTTTCCACCATTTCTTTGAGATGACAGTGCTGCTCTTAAACTGTGTCTGGATCTGGTCTTACAGTCTTTCTGGACTTCTGGTTGCTGAAAACAGAAAGGAAAGATCCTTGGTTTACTGCCTTAGGAGTTCTGACATGCAACTCGTGAGAAGTAACAGTTTTGTGGGCTGGACATGTAAAATTTTGTCATACTTCCCAAGTTAAACAGATTGATAAAATTTCTATTGTTTCCTGGAACGCTAGGTCTACTTTGCTTTTACTTCTCATTGGATTGCTGGTAACAAACAGTAATTCAGCTTTTTATCACACATATAAATATCTTCACATCACTAAAGAGTATAATGTTATATTGGCTGCATGATTTTTAGCAATTATTCTCACCTCTTTGCATTTTGTAGTTTTATTCCAGGACAACTTTCTCCTCCCTTTCAATTTTTTGTTTTTAAAAAGATTCTGTTAGCATAGTTCCCCATCACAATGTGGGATTTCTTAGTTAAAAAAAATTACAATAATCAATTTTACAGTTGGAATAGAGCAGTCAGATAGAATGCAGCTCCATGTAATTTATTGGCATTAGGAGGTTCACCAGATATCCTTTGTCAATCAGTTTGAGGCCATTAATGTTCTTCTTAAAGGAAAAAATATTCCTTTCTTAGTGTTCAATCAAAAAAAAAAACCCAAGAAAAAAATAATTACATACTTGTAACCAACAAAAAAATCTTATTATGTTTTACAGAAATCAATTTTTTATGGCCTCATTTGTTTAATTAATGATGCTATGTATGCTATTAAATGGTATAATACAGTTTAATTGGAATCGTTGTTTGTATTATGCTGTAGTGCTTTAGCATCAAGAGTGTCACTTCCATCATATTGTATCAAGAATCATGTCCAGAATCTTTCTTAGAGTAGAAACTCAATCGACAGAAAGTCTATCCTGTAGAAAGCATTATTTATATTAAATGTTCATTACTTTTATCTGTCACTCCCAGTTTTTCTGTCTCTATTATCTCCCCTCAAGCACACAAATACTCTCTATTCTCCATATAATTTGGTTTTCATTTTGTTTTTCCCAGTTTCTCCAAAATAAATGGCAGTAAAGCTTTTAAAGTCAGGGCATCAGAACCAGTTCTGTCATAAATTTGGATATGATGTAAATAAAACATAAATCCTGATGCATGATATTTGATCTGACAATAAAGGAGAAAATATCATCCATCCCTGGTTCATGGCCATGTTATTTTGAAATATATATGTCAAAACCTCTTAAAAGTTACAAAGTATCAGGTCTTTCTTTCTTTGTTGTAAATCAGATGCTCACAAATGAGGGTTAATATTGAAAGGACTTTCTCCAAAACATAAGACAAAAGTTGAAATAGAAATCAGAGTTTTAGAAGGTTTTTTTGGGTTTTTTTAGGAAAGCAGAAGGTAACCTGGTGTGCTTGGTGATAACAAGCAAGGATTATGTGGCTTCAGGCTTTTCTCATGCTGTATTATTGAAAATAAGTCAGAGCAGTAGAAGCAGGACTTGTTAAACAAAATTTCCACCTCATGACAAATTTCAACACTTTCAAATTTGCTGTGAATGAAGACAGTTGCATTTCAGAACTTTTAGAAGGAAAACAATGTAAATTATCAACATAATCATAAAAATCATCACATTTCAAAACTTATATTAAATATCAATAAGTTAAACCACAGACAAATAATAATTTGCAAAACTGCAAATAGTTAATTTCCCTATGATACATAGATTATTATGAGATAACCTAATCAAAATTGTTGTCAAAATTTTATGTTTGAACATGTTTTCCATGGATGATGTACAAGATATGCTGATATTATGCTTAGTTGCTTTCATTGGAAAATGTGGTTACCAAGGGAAAATTTCTCACTCAGGTATTTCCAGCAGTTCAAGTTTTGCTTACATACTTTAAATTAAAATGTCCTGGTTCTAGGTATGTCTGGAATAAAAAGTTCTAATTCTTCCCAGATGTTTTTACAAGGAAATCTACTTTTCTTAGGGGAGTGGGGCTGGGGAGGGGATGACACACCGATACAGGACTGAAACTGTGTTAAGACTGGATTCTGGATACACATTCTCTTTTTTCTTTTCTGTAATTTTTAGTTATTGACATAATATTGATTCAGATGAAGTGGTAAAAGTGCCCTTTACCTGGACATTTACACTAAATTTCTACTAAGTACATAGTCTTGAAAAGATTACAAATTATAATATAATGCAATGAAATCTCAGTAACACAGAGTTCTGCAATTATCTGGAAAACTCCAGAAGATTCATAGTTGAGGACCACAGTTCATAAATATGAGACAACTATTTTGGGTAAAAAAAGGTTTTTATTATAGAGTTAGCTTTCTAAGTTGTCCGCAGCTTGATCAGAGTTTCCATAAATAGATACCCTAATACAAAATTGCATTAAGCAACTTTTTCTCCTTTTAGGCATCCCTAACATTTCCATTAGAAACATGTATAACATTTTAATCTACACTCATCCCAACAGACTTTAAGTATAAATTTCACTATTTAATCTGAAAAAGCTAATTCACATTAATAGCATGTTAATCTATATGGTTAACACTTTGTCTTTGGTAATAATTGCTGTTTAGTTTTATAAAGCATTCATTAAATATCTTGCTAAATTACATAAAGATCATAATAGGCATCTAATGAATGCTTTTTAAAGTGAAGTAGAAATTACTTCAGATTATAAGTAACTGTAGGTTTATAAAGCCATCATTATATGTCTATTAAGGCCATTTAACTTAAGTGTTCCATAATTAGAGAAGAGCTAGGATTTTAATTGCACATTTGCAAACTGTTAGCTAGGACTTGTGAAAACGGTTCTCCTTTTATCCCAGCCACTGTTGAAGAGAGTTTGCACTTTCTGCAGGTTTTATTTCTGAAAGGTGGTTTGGTTTTGGTTTTGAGGTGTTTTTTTAATTTTTAAGTAATAGCCTACCATACTATATCAATTATATGGGACAGAAATAAGGCGGCATCTAATCATAGAATCATAGAATCTTTGTGTTGGAAGGGACCTTTAAAGGCCAACGAGTCCACCCCACCTGCAGTGAGCAGGGACATGTTCAACTACAGCAGGTTGCTCAGAGCCCCATCCAGCCTGACCTTGAATGGTTCCAGGGATGGGGCATCTGCCACCTCTCTGAAAAACCCGTGCCAGGGTTTCACCACCCTTATTGTGAAAAATTTCTTCCTTAGATCTAGCCTGAATCTACACTCTTTTACTTTAAAACCATCACCCTTTTTCTATTGCAACAGGCTCTGCTAAAAAGTCCTGTCCCTACAGCAGAGGTGTTCCATCCCCCTGATCATTCTTGTGGTCCTCTGGACCCACTCCAACAGGTCCATGTCTTTCCTGTGCTGAAGGCTCCAGAGCTGGACACAGGACTCCAGGTGGGGTCTCACCAGAGCAGAGCAGAGGGGCAGAATCACCTCCCTCAACCTGCTGGCCACGCTTCTTCAGATGTAGCCCAGGATATGGTTGGCCTTCTGGGCTGTGAGAGAACATTGCGGAGTCATATTGAGCTTCTCATCAATCAAGTCCCCGAATACACTAGTAGTTCATTAAAAATTATTTCCAGTAATTGAGAAAAGAATTAAAATGTTACTTTTTGTTTGTTAACTGTTAAAATTGAATCTGGATGGAACTGTTTGGCCCAAAGAATTGACAAGGGGATGCAGAATACTTTTCCCTCTGGATGATTAGCATGCAAGAATAATAATTTTACCATAAATCTAGTGCTTTTGGTTTAAATCTACCTCTTACATAGCTGCCCAAATAATAAAAATACTCTTGTCATTGGCTTTATTTTATTCAATATCACTGGAGATGTTAAAGAGCTTTATCTTTCAGTCATGGGAAACGTGAAGTGTGTTTAGCTCCCAGATACACTCCACTGTAGAAAGAGTATTTTTGAGCTCACCAACGTTGTCCAAGTCTGTTCCTCTCTGTGCTTAATTCAGTTGTCAGACATCAGTCTTGTAACAGCTGAAACTCAGAATTTTAAATGTTCTTACATCTTCAAATAGAAAGAGATTTTTCACCTAAAGTCTTTATTTAAAAAAAAAAATTATCTTGGACTTTTTTCTTTACTTCCATGTAAACACAAATCAGGCCTTTCACAGCCAAGGAAATATGTACAAACGCCCATTGGTGCCTCACTCTTTTCAGAAACATAACTTTGACTTTAGTGATACATCAGATTATACTTCCCACGATGGAGCCCTGGCAGGAACTCTAACTCTGTTGGCCACCCACCTGCATCTCACTACAGCAAGTGCTAGGGTATGGGAGTGCCTCTATGACTCTGACACAAATGTTTGAATTTCTGGCACCACAGTGAGAGCTGCAAGATGAGGATGTGAAAATCTGGGCAACTGGCTCTAAGTGGCTCTTTTTGAGCAGAGGGTTGGACTGGATGACCTCCAGAGATCCCTTCCAACCTGAACCTTTCTGTGATTCTGTGAAAATCTTACAAACCTGAAACATAATTTGTTTTTACAGAAAAAGTTTATATCCTTCAGTGCCAGCGAGTTTGTTTGCCTTTACCTGACTGTCTAGTTTCCATGAACACTTTTTTTTTGCAGGGCAGCACCGAGGCCCTCTATAGACAGGAGCAGACTCACCTTCACAAGTCCTCCTCATGGCAGAGTTCGGCCACCCTTTTGGAGGGACAACACAGCAGGGCATAAGCAATCCAGGATGTTCCTGAAATACGTTAATGATAACTTCTTTCTCCAAGTGATGGCGGAGACAACAAGGAGAGGTGCTTGCCAGATCTTGTTCTCACCAACATGGAGGGACTGGTGGGGTTGTGTGCTCAAGGGCAGCCTTAGCTGCAGTGACAATAAAATGGTGGAGTTCAAGATCCTTAGGGCGGTGAGGAAGGTGCACAGCAAGCTCGCTACTCTGGATATCAGGAGAGCAGACTTTGGCCTCTTCAGGGATCTGCTTGGTAGAGTGCCATGGGATCAAGTCCTGGAGGAAAGAGGGGCCCAGGAAAGCTGGTTAATATTCAAGGATCACCTCCTCCAAGCTCAGGAGCGATGCATCCCAACAAAGAGGAAGTCAGGAAAAAATGCCAGGAGGCCTACCTGCATGAACAAGGAGCTCCTGGACAAACTCAAACACAAAAAGCAAGCCTACAGAGGGTGGAAGCAAGGACAGGTAGAGAAATTGTCCGAGCAGCCACGGATCAGGTTAGGAAAGCTAAAACCCTGAAAGAATTAAGTCTGTCCAGGGATGTTAAGGGCAACAAGAAAAGCTTCTATAGGTATGTTGGTGATAAATGGAAGACTAGGGAAAATGTGGACCCTCTCCAGAAGGAAATCAGAGACCTGGTTACCTGGAATATGGAGAAGGCTGAGGTACTCAATGACTTTTTTACTTCACTCTTCACCGGCAAGTGCTCAAGCCACACCGCACAAGTCTCAGAAGGCAAAGGCAGGGATTAGGAGAATGAAGAACTGCCCGCTGTAGGAGAAGATCAGGTTTGAGAGCATCTAAGGAACCTGAAGGTGCACAAGTCCATGGGATCTGATGAGATGCATCTGCGGTTCTTGATGGAACTGGTGAATGAAGTTGCTAAGCGACTATCCCTCATATCTGAGAAGTTGTGGCAGCCTGGTGAAGTTCTCACTGACTGCAAAAGGGGAACCATAACCCCCGTTTTTATAAAGGGAGAAAAGGAAGACCTGGGGAACTACAGGCCAGTCAGTCTCACCTGTGTGCCTGTCAACTGAAAACTATGCTAAGGCACATGAAAAATAAGATGATTAGTGACAGCCAGCATGGCTTCACTAAAGGCAAATGGAGCCTGACAGATGTGGTGGCCTTCTACAATGGGGTTACAGCATTGGTGGATAAGGGAAGAGTGACTGATATCATCTACCTGGACTTGTGCAAAGCATTTGACACTGTCCTGCATGACATCAGGAGTTGATATTGGGACACGCGTTGTTTGCCATCTTTGTTGGTGACATGGACAGTGGGATTGAGTGCACCCTCAGCAAGTTTGCCAACACCAAGATGTGTGGTGCAGTTGACGTGCTGGAGGGAAGGGCTGCCATCCAGAGGGACCTTGACAGGCTTGAGAAGTGGGCCTGTGCAAACCTCGTGAAGTTCAACAAGGCCAAGTGCAAAGTCCTGCCCATGGGTTGGGGCAACCCCAAGCACAAATATAGGCTGAGCAGAGAAAGGATTGAAAGCAGCCCTGCTGAGAAGGACTTGAGGATGTTGGTTGACGAGAAGCTCAACATGACCTGACAAATGTGCACTTGCAGTCCAGAAAGCCAACAGTATTGTGGGCGGCATCAAAAGAAGTGTATCCAGCAGGCTGAGGGAGGTGATTCTCCCCTTCTGCTCTTGTGAGATCCCACCTGGAGTACTGTGTTCAGCTCTAGGGTGCCCAACATAAGAAGGACATAGCGATGTTGATCGAATGCAGAGGAGGGCCATGAAGATGTTCAGAGGGATGGAACACCTCTGCTGTGAGGACATGCTGATAGAGTTGGGGTTGTTCAGCCTGGAGAAGACTCTTGGGAGACCTTATTGCAGCCTTCCAGTACCTAAGGGGGCCTACAAGAAAGCTGGAGAGGGACTTTTTACAAGGGCACATAGTGATAGGACAGGGGGTAATGGTTTTAAAATGAAAGAGGATAGATTTAGATTAGATATAAGGAAGAAATTCTTCCTTGTAAAGGTGGTGAGGCACTGGAAGAGGTTGCCCCAAGAGGTTGTGGATGCCCCATCCCTGGAAGTGTTCAAGGCCAGGTCGGATGGATCTTTGAGCAACCTGATCTAGTGGAAGGTGGCCCTGCTCATGGCAGGGGGGTTGGAACTAGATGTTCATTAATGTGACTTCTAACCCAAACCATTCTATTATTCAGAAAGAGAGAAGATCTTGGTGTGAGATGGTCTCCTATGTGAAATAGTACATGACCTGCTTCTGTTTATGTTGTTTTCAATTTCTGAACTGTGTGTTGATGTTCATATTTTCTCTTCAGTGTGAACTCAAAGCAGAAGAAAAGTATTTGCATTTAAGTAGCAGAATGATAGAAATGGAAAAATGGCAGAAATGTTTAAGCTTCATCTTACACCCACCACTGCTCCCTGTTGCATTGCATCCATTTCCTTTCCGTTACACTCAATTCAAGGCTGGCAAAATTACATATTCTCTGTTCAGTTTTATCATGCTTTGTTTTTAAGCCTTGCATCAAATATACTATGTTAGGGCCCATGGGCCCCCAGGAGTGAATTAAATTATGTGATGAACATTCCTGAAGGCCATTTTCTATTAAAATCCTGTTATTTTCTTCTTTTGTAACTCTGATTGGTTGACTTTAATAGGTCCTTCCCACAAATACATTTAGCTTTCTAGGAATTTTACAGAGTATACAACTATTATACTCAGGTAACTGTATGCTTTTGTTGTCTGAAGTTCATCTAATATTGGATAGGTGGGAGAAACCACAGGGAGCTCCATCTTTTTTAAAACACTTAGTCTTTGAGGCTAAGAACTAAGTTGGTCAAGAAATTCAACTACCCTGCAAACTGACTGCATTTCCTTCACCTCTAAGCACAGGCTCTTTAAATGTGAGCTCTGACCAAGCAGTTCTCCAGTTTTTGCTGTCAATGGTCAGTTCCCTTTTTTAGCCTAATCACAGACACACAGAACTGTTGCAGGAAGTCCTAAATAATATTATCCTGATGTGGTCCCAAGTAGCTACCTTGCCAAAAATTTTGCTGTTTATTCATTTATTTACCCTGGTAAGGGAGAAAGGCATTAAACAGTATAACAGTCTAGAAAATGAGAGTGATGTATAAGAAGACAAGATGGCAAACTGGTTAATGACTAAAGATGAAAGTGGAAAAAAAGTAATGGGGGAGAAATAAACATAAGCAAAATGACCTGATACTAGGAGAAGAGGAAGATAAAAGCAGAAGATGGACCAACAAGGAGAAAATAGGAAAGAAAAAAAGGAGTAATATGTGAAGTCAGTATAAAAAAAAAACTGTTGGAGAAACCAGTCAGAGATTTAGTCAGGTAGCTGCACTGCAACATACTTAGCAGGAAGCCTGACACAGAAAGTGTCCAGACTACACTAAACCCTCCAAATTCAAATAACATCATCATTTAACAAACAGCTGCACTATGGGCATACTTTGCCTTGAGAAGCAGTGCAAGGGAATCACTGTGTTCTTGTAGAGATACCGATACTATACTCTCATATGAGGTCATGTATTGCTATAAAAAAGCAGCTATAAAGACCTGAATTTTTCTACTTAAAACATTACAAGGTCTGTGCTTGCTAGAGTTGGCATTCAAAAGGAAAGTGCTCACAGGCACTGCCTGGGATCTGTCTCGCTAAGAGAAAGCTTCGAGTCTGAGTTGCTTTTTCCTTTGTGCTCAGAACAATTTAGAATTTTGTATTATCTTATACATCTCACTTTTGTATTTCAAGCCTGTTCCTCCAATAGCTGAGTTCTTAAGCTTGGTTTGAGTAATAACGCTAGAATAAAAACCCTTTGTTTCTGAATTCCATATTTAGTTCCTTGTTGCTTGATATTTTAAGCACATAAATGTTTATTCTACTACAATATCTCGGTAGCACAGGAGTGTTCCAACTTTCTTAACTGGTGAAATATTAAAGCAGGATCCTCCTTCTTGTACAACTATACAAAAGCTTTAAGGTACATTAGTGACTATGCTTTTTGTCTTCTAAAATCGCCAGTAATACTCTGGCTGTGCAAATGTACAAATAAAGCGTTTAGTACCGGACCAAAATAACAGTATTATACTGCAACCACAAGTGAATGGCTACAGAAATCAAGAGCTACAGACAGCCTCATAATCGTGGTACCAAAAATTGTTGTTATGGAAACTGAGTTTCCCAGGACACATCTGCAGATCTTAAAATATTCCATCTTAGCTTGTAGCTAGAACTTTGCAGCTGCTCCCTACTTAGAGTATAAGAACTTACTAACAGTTTTTCAACCATCTGTGATACAGCAAAATACACTGCAAACTATTCAGAAATTGCTTTCCTCTGAGAGTCCAGCAGTATTTTCCCAAAAATGTTCAGTTTTACTACCTTCTTCAAGACACTGTTGCTGAATAGAAGCATAGCTTTTTGACAAGTATTTGTAAATGCAGCAAGGAAATACTGACTTGTTACTACCATAATAAAACCTGAAGTCTATGAAGCTTTCTTTTAAAACTTTGATTCATCAGCTGTGACATGTTTCTAAAGCTCCATAATTTTCACTTGCATGGGAGGGATACCATACTGCATTAAACTATTTGGATTAATTTAGCTCTTAAATGGTCAACTAGATGTATATTTATTTTCTCTCAAAAGGCAGTACAATGGAAAACTGAAGACATGACAAATTCATCAGCTGACCATATACAGCGATTTCTTTTCCTGGAAAGGATTTGACAGTCATTACTTGTTCCCTTTAATTTCAATGCAGGAATTCAGCTGTTGGTTTGGGGTTTTTTTCCCCCTCTTCAAAACATTATAATCCCTCCAGAAATAAAAACTGCATTAGGTATACAAGCCTACAATGGATGGTAATATGTGGTCTTGGAATACCTGATTATTCATTACACTATAAGTATTAGCTGATACTTACGTGATGTGTTATAGTAAAGAGATAATAAATAGGATATGAGAGAAAATGCCCTGAGGTGAAGTCTTGGCTTCATTGCAAATCAATTGCAAAACTCCTATTACCCATCTGTGGGACAAAGACTTTGCTGTCCATGTGAGAACTGAAATAAAATTTAATTTCTCCACTTGTGAGAACTTGTATTATGTGATTATTTTATTTGGGTTTAATTTTCTCTGTTATTTCTTCAAGCAAAGCTTCAATTGAAATCTCTTGTCTCTTGCAATCAGTGGGAATTTTTCCTAAGGAGAACATTTTGCCAGCACCGCACAATTTGTTCTTTTTCATTGTTTATCTTTTGTCCATTCTATTGTTTTTCTTATGGGAGAATAAGGGAAACAGGCAGCTTTTTGGAACTGACTAAAATAAAAAGGAAAAAAAGACCATGAAAAAGAAGTAAAGATTAAATAGGGTTAATCAAGGTTAGATTTATATTGTGGTTGTGGAATTAGGGCTACCTCACTTGCATAAAGGTTTTGTCACTCCTTTATTCTTTCTCAAAGAAGTGTAAGAAGATACCTTAGCAAAAGGGTTGAAGGAGCTGGCACTTGAGTCTGTGTGCTCCTCAGACCCATTTTTTCTTATTTATGCTGTGGCTTCCTGCCACACTAAGCCCCAGGATGCTGTCTGGCATCCTGGTCCCAGGTAGCTGCTTCTCCTGCTGGCGCCCAGGTAAGGTTCTGGATACCCAACCGGTCCCCACTTATGCATCTTGTTTTGCAGTTCTGGCTGCAGGCACCAGCCTGCCTTTCCTGCAGCAGTCGTGGTCCTGCTAGTGGCTGTCACTGCTAATGGACCCCTGCTGTGTCTCAGATGCCCTTCCATACCCCCTACCAGTGGCTTGCTGGGGGTACCTTGCTGGGGGTAGCAGCTTGAAGTGCTTCAGGGATGCCAGTTTCCAAGGGGAAAGGCTGTCACAGTGGTCCACGGGGAAGCACCAGCAGTGGCAGAGTGTGTGAGGAGGAGTGGGGAAGGATAGACACAGGGTGAGAAAGGGACTGCTGGTCTGCGTGGTTTTTCAGAGGTGGGCATTCACCCCCGCCAGCCTGTGGGGGAGGTGGCTGACAGACAGACACAGACAGACACCATGCTTGGGGGAAAAATATCAGGTTCAAACGATTTTCTCTCTGTAGCATTCACCTTTTACGTTACATGGGGCTTAAGAACAGAGCTGGGCTGTCCTGTGTGGCACAGATATCACCTGCCCGCCCTGAACTTCTGCTCTCCTTCAGGAAACTGTGCTATGGAGCCTTCTGGAAGTCAACTAATCTTGTTTTTGACACTTAACAGGGAAAAGGTCTATTCCTTGGTAGCTAGTGGAGTAGTTGGATTGTCCTTGTTATTAGTGTATCTAGTTTCTAGTATTAGCTTGCCTTTACATGCTGGAGTGAAAATCCACCTATTAATTTTTTTTCACGTATACATACTTGAAGGCTAATATCAAGTCATGTTACCTTTTCTTCCATATTTTAAATATAGATTGAGCTAAGGTTTCTAACTATAGGCATGTTTTAAAAATTCAAGTCAGTCTTATACAACTACTTTTAAAGTCTCTATTGATGTGTTTTGTATTGTGTCAATCAGAAAAAGATGTTGTATATCAGTAACAGCCTCCCTATGATATAAGTAATAAACGCTACCTATTCAGAATTCATCCGATCTAAGGCCTGTGTTAACTTTATCTACATCACTGCAAAGAAAGGTACGCTGTGTTAGTCATTGAATAATTTCTTACAAACTCAACAAAATACGCTTGTTAATTTAATCTTGCGAGTCAGCTTTAACTGAAAACCATAAAGAAAAATTGGAATAGAATTTAACTTCAAATTGCCATAAGAAATTGAAATTTGTTAGCTTTCTTTAGTTCATATTTGTGCTCTTGATTTGATAAATATCAACAAAAATGCATATCTAACAAAATATTTGGAATTTTCTAAGCCTTGTAATAACGTAGATACTCTAAAAATTACATTTTTTCATGTCTTTTGTATTTTTCTCCCATGGTTCATCTTTTGGTCCACTTTGCAGCCCATGTTAGAAATATAAATCATTATAGACTTTTAACTGCAAAGATTTTTACAGCTGCTGCCAAAATAAGGGTAAGAAGTTTTATCCTTGCATTTCCTAAATGTTTTAGCCATTTAAAGGTTTCAGTATTGCACTTTTTAAGATTAATTTAAACATGTAGTCTAATTGGTGTCACTTGTCCTCCCATGGAAAAATGAAAAATGGTGATATTGATTTTAAAATATAAATCCATCCTTTTCTTCTATACTTAAGACAGGCAAGATCCTGAAGGACTGGGGTGTGGAGGGAGGGAAGCACTTTTAGTTTTGTGTTGCATAATTATTAAGCAAATCTTCCACTACGTGTTTTATTCTGGTGTGAAGAACTGGATCTGGAATGGTGCCATGTGTCCTGAGGGTTAGCTGCAGGAGCTGAAAGAAATGGTAAAAGCTATTTCACTCTTTGTACACTGTTAGAAGTAACCAGGGAAAAAAAAACAGCCTCAAAAAGAAGGGGGAAACCCTGTAGTCTCCATATATTTTTCAGCACAAAATGATATAACTCTTCAATTTTTTAGCTTTTGTTTTCATGAAAGAAATCTGAAAAGGCTCTTGAAAAAAAACAGCTTTGCCTGAAAAAAACTCAAATATCCTACTGTCTGATATAAAGAGAAAGCAGTTTAAAACAGAATTTATAACTAAACCCATACAATATTTCTAAATTGCATATTAGTAGAAAGATATACATAAACACAATAAATAAAAACAAAATGTGATCTACATATAGTTGTATAATACATCATATATAGCTAACATTAGCCATTCTCATGTGATAAAAACAGATCGTTCACTTTGAGGTTCTTAGTGCTGATCCATTTCATATGTATGATCTTGGGTTATATGATGATTCTTTTCTAAGTTTTCCATTGCTTATGGTAAGACTCCAATACTTAATCGTGTCTGTCAGGCATAGTCATTATCAACTGCCCTATGAATGAAATTATAAGATACGACAATAAAATATCATCTGGAGAGAGCTGTAGAAAACAAAAAAATTATCGATGCTGAGTTTCCATATAGAATATATCTATAGCTTGTGTGAATAAAAGATATATAGAAGCTTTTTATTGTGTGTGTTGGACAAATGCCCAAATAATTACATGCAAAAATAAATACAGGACAATTACACTGCTTTTTATATAACATAAACTATTATTCTGTTAATAAGATAGGTAATATTCCAAAATACTTGTAAAATTAGGAAACTGGCCACTTCTCACAAGTACTTCAAATGTAATTTTAATGCTGGAGGCACAGAACAGGCTGACAGCTTTGGTTTTTGGCTCGTGTACACTAGCACATCAATGGAAAATATTTACAAAACCTTTTTCAGTCGAATAGGTGAAGTCCATGCCAAAAACAGCTAATGAAGGAAAGAGGGAATAGAACAAGTTAAATAAATTATATGGCTGATGTTTGATTTAAAAAATTGTGTGCTTAATGATCTAGATTAAACACTTTAAAGTCAGCATCACTTATAACTTTAATATTATGCAAAGCCAGACTGTTCCCAGAGTGCCCTTCTGTTGTATACAAAAGGAGGACAGCAGATATGACAGTAGTCCACATATGACTTCTAAGACTTTTAAGGCGGGTGGAGAAAATACGAATCTACAGTTAAATTAACTTTGAAAATATGTCAGTATTTCAGCTTAGAAATTTCATCTAATGTCAGCATACACACTCAGTGCAAGACTTCAGTAGTTTTAGCAAGCCAGACTTGTAACCTAAGTCATGATATCTAAGAATTAAGTTTAGTCAGGTTGAAGAAACAGGCTATATGCAAAGCCCAGAGTACCATTTTCCCATGAAGTTTTACACATATTTTAATTCATTAACTAGTTCACAGATGTCTGTTTCAGTAGGGTACAAAAAATTGCTAAAAATGCATTTTACAAAGCTGAATGTAATAAGGACTGAAGTGCATTTTGTAGACCAAGTGCTTGTGTAATCTTTCCTTGAATTTAGAGCAGTGTTAATAAAGCACTAGATTGTAATAAAAAAACACAAAAAGCCATAATATCTAAAAGGATTTTCTTCCTTTTGGCCGGGTTGAAGAAGCCATCTGATTCTTATTCTACTGGGAACATTCAGGATAGGAATTTTTATATCTCAGAGTCAGTCCAGGGGGAATATTTTTGACATCTCTTAAGAAAAATTCTAAACCTTGTTCCTCACTCACAGGTGACGAGTGAAAATCATACGCCATTTCTTGTGCCTCGGATATTGTTTGTGGGATCAAAAAGCCACCTCTGGTTGTGAAAGTCTGGAGACTGAAATGTTGCTGTATATTTTAGTACAGGAGATTATGCTTCACTAAAGTATCATATTGGAAGTAAATATTCAGGACCTGAAAGAAAAACAGGTGTCTAAGAAAAGCTACCTAGATTATTCTAAATTAATATTTTTAATTCCCACAAAAATGAGTCCTCATATATTCTTGATTTAACTTTCCTGATTTAGCATGACCACACCCATTTAATAAGCAGGTTGCACTGTAAAAATAAAGTGCAAGCACAGAAACCTCCTGTTATATCTTTTTCTCTCATTTTTAAAATACATCTCTCTCTCATGTTTTCAATGTATTTTCTTATTCAGCACAAGAGAGGACTCATCGGTGAAACTGAAAGCAGAGCTGGGCCTTAGGTGTTGATTTCACAGAGGCATCTTAGCTGTTTTTAGCATTTGCACTTGAGATCAAAATGATACAATATCCTTTTATTGGAACGTTTTTCATAGTTGCTTTTCTTCCTGTCCGTTCTCAACCTGTAATCACCACGGTTCAAGCAAGGAGTGTCATTAGTAATATTGTGAAAAAATACCACAATAAGACCTTTTAGAAATAAACTTTGAATAAAACAATCTTTTACTGTCAGAAAAGTCGTTCTAATTACAGATATAATTATCCTTCATAACGACCTTGCAAATATTTTGTGTCAAGCCAAGAATCTGAAAAATTCACAGAATAGCTCAATATTCTGAGACTTTGTATTAGAATTTGAGTTTCATAATTGCCATCTATTCCTGTCTTGAACACGTGGTCTCACACTCACCTGTTCACACACTCATGCACACTCACACATACGCTGTACTTTACAATCAAAGAATGAATGTTCTTTGAAAATGTTTGAAATGTCTTCTTTACCTGAAACACAGACGAAATAGTCAAACTGTTCACATTTTGAAATTACTGAAGGATGTTAATAAACCCTTTAATGCTCTTTATTTTCTGGCCTCAGATGCTGAGAATAAGTGTTTTGTTAATGCTGTTGCTTTTTATTTGTTTGTTTTTTTTTTTTTAATTTCTGAAGTCTGGGTTGTTCTTTGAGGTGTAAAGGCAGAGACAATTCAAAACAGAATTCAGCTTCTTCAGACTATGGCCCCCACTGTCATTTATACCAGGTCTGTGTGCCATAGGATCTCCCACTACCAAACATCTGATTGGAATCAGACATAGACATTCAAGTACATTTTTATCAGTTAACCCTAATAGTTCAGAGTGCACTTCAGAGCTGATGATAGATTTCTGTTTTGTTTCTAGTTATACACCTCTTGCAGAAGACCAGGTGACTTTTTTTTTCTTTATGGTGCTTAATGGTAAAAGAATGGCATCAAAATACCACTGATGTCTTTGAGCTGCAAGACGGTTGTATGAAAGGAAGTGCTCTGCCAGGTTTTTAAAGAAGGAGCCTTGAAGCCAGATCAGTTGTCAAACTGCAGTCTAACACTCCTATGTCTATGAAACAACAGAGACAAGCAAAGCAGTTCCTGGTTTCATGTCCTGTATTTTTGATTTGTTATAACTGTGTCATTGAGTCCTATCAGAGTACATCATTGTGTCAGGTACTGTACAAACAAAGATGGTTTTGTCTCTTAAGGTAACTCAATATGTGGCTTTCTTCATTCTGTAGAAATCACCTACCAATGACTTTTTTCATGCTTCATGAAGTGACTAGAGTTTTAAATAACACTCTGCTTTCACCTGACTGTCTTTCTCTTTTCCAAATCCTACCTGAGCCTCCTAATCAGGAGGATCCTGACCATCCTTTGTTATCTTTTCCTATAGATGCTGCCCTCATTCTTCCTTTTCTTTGTCCTTGTGTTTTTCCCCTTTGGATGACAGTTTCAGAAAGCTCCAGTGTAGCTGAATTTTTGAAGCAATTAAAATACCAGATAACTGAAATATCTAAACACTTAAATGGTTTAAATATCAAATTAATTAAAATACTAAGGTTATTACTTATTCTCCGTTATTATTTTACCATATGAACCTACCCACTGATTTTTGATAAATATCATTAAGCTAATAAATTCATGAAGCTATTGTCAGATTGATGTGGAAACATCAGCATTGTTAATGGCAAAACATTAATTTCTCTGAACTGCAACTAATAGGTTCTTTCACTAACCTACAGCAAACAACATAAAATACATACATATTATTTGTGCATCACCAGAGAGATCACATCATTTGCCTCACTGATGGAGTGGTGAACACAACCTGGATATATAAGGCGTAGAGTAACACCACTTCTCTGGGAAAACTACAGGTAAGGGCAGGAAGATTAGAATGCAATGACCAGAAATATTAAGGATTCAAGTTTACTGCCTAGTAAATGCAATCATTTTTGAAACTTGGATTTTCCTAGTTTCACATATACTCAGGATTGCCTTTTTCTTTTCTTGATCAAATCTCTGCTGTAACTCAAACACTTGTAAGAACTCACTTATCCAACTTCTGACTGGATAGATATTTGAGAAGAATCATACAAATTGCTTTTTTTCCAGATAGGTTGTAAAACAGTGTAGAAAGGTGCTGCTTCAGGCTATTCTAACTGTTCCCACAGCAAATTAAAAATATTGTCAGATAGATTAGGTGACACAAAGTAAAGGACAAAGGATATTTTTTTTCTATTTAGATGCAAAGCTGATACTAAATCTCACTGTGCATATAAAGAAAAAAAAAACAGGGAAAGAGGAAACTTTAGAAAAGAGCTGCACAAAAAAAGAGGGTTTCTAACTTGAAAGACATTTCTGTCTCCCCAGGAAGACCCACAGGCTGTGTGAATCTTCACAACTGCAGTAGAATTAATGGATTGATGTATGCTTGCCACAAACAAAAACTCTGGTCCAAGAAGCCAAGTCAATATAGTTTTCTTTGAAGAACTAAGCATTTAGCAAAGCCATGCAAATCTCCATCTTAATGATATAGTGTAGAGGACTACAGGCTTGGTATGACAGGCCTCAAAAGTGAAGGCACAGGATGCAGGGTAAAGGAGTATAGGCATGGGGTGGTAAGAGATGGGGCAAGGACTGGCACTGGAGGACATGTGGCTATAAAAGGCCATAATGACCAGTTAAAGACGTACAGACTAGCTGGGAAAAGATAGTTTTAGAGAACAAAGACAACAAAAATAAAATGTTTAACATAGGTAAAAACAGTCCATATGTAGCAATTTTGGATGTAACATGGAGCTGCAGATCGCAGACGAAAGACCAGGGTGAAAAGTGAGGTACTGAACATAAAAATGACCCAAAGCTTCTTCCTCACTCTAGAACATAAAAATATTAACTTCAACATCATATTCCTCATATTCCATTTAAAGACTCAAGATGCTGACCCATCCACAACCACACCCATCCACAGACTGAATTCATTGACTTTGAGACCCAGAGGGACAGTGAAAGAGTAAGTGTAAGACCTGAGGAAGGGGTAGGTGCCAGGAAATTTTTGTACAGTATTATTGTGACTGTTTTCTGTAACTGTATTCTTTTTTTCTTACCTCTTTCTCTGTGTAATATTAATTACACAGAAAATCTAGACTAATTTGTTATTAGATTGTTAAGATCATAATTATAGTAAAAACAAGTCCTTGGCTTTATGTTTAAGATGTTTCATTTGTACTCATAACAAGACTTTCAGCATAGGAGATGGAATGTTATCAATTTCCTAGGCACAAATTAATGGAAGTAGTTACGTTGGAAACAAAATTCCAACACAAATTGTGGGTTTTCCATCTCTCCAGTGTTTTCAGATCACAACAGTATGCCTTTTCAGAAGACAAAGTTTCATCCAATGCAATGTATGAATTAATTAAACATAAGTTATTGAGATCACTACAGAGGTGATTCCATAAAATATATCAATAATAAACAGGATATAGGACTGTATGATCTACTGGTCTCATCTGACCTTAAATTCTATCAATTTTATATGGCATGGTATGTGTTTCTGTAATGGGAACTTCTTCATCTGTTTCTTCCATGACCTGCTGTACTTTCCCGTGCTTCTGTAATGCAATCAGCTTAGCTTGAGTAACACCTGTGACTGCTGGAGTTCCACTGACTGTTCTGGGACGTGATAGCACCAAAAGTCTTTGGGTTTTTTGGGTCCATAGATTCTGTTCTTGTGAAAATAATGTTATAATACCCTTAATAGGTTTATATTAAAAAAAAATTAATTTTTTAAAAAATTATTTTAAACTGTGTTTTTCTCTAGGTTTCTCTGATCTACATAGAGGTAAATGTAGGTAAACGGGAAGTATGCGTAAGCTCAGATGTTTCTGAAAAAGTTTATTATTCTTTGCATTCTCGTCCTTCTAGCATATACATTTATTATCTTACTGTTCAACTTTTTTTTTTGTTACAAAGTTAAAAGCCCAGTATACAAAACAATGATAAACAAACTAGCACAAGTTTTTGTTAGTTTGTTGTGGGTTTTTTGTCCTTTTAGAGAGAGCTTTTCAGACTATTCCTTCACGTTTAGAAAACAGATGGTATTTTGTAAGTTAAATTCTAATTGGAATCAAGAGTGAATGATGACCAAATTGAAAATTAAATTATGTTTGCAGAAGTATCCCGATATCTTGGTTTGCAAAAAATATTTCTTCCATGTTAAAATCCTAGCATTAATCAATAATGGTTGAATGTGTATGTTATTAAGTTTTACATATTGAGGAATAAGAATTGAGAAAGAAGGTTAATCTAAAAATTGTGCATCTACTGTAAGTGTAGTTTTCATGTGGCTATAAAATTGCATATGGAATTTAGAGGCACTGTTCTGAGATTAGTATCATGATGGTGGTAGTTGACAGAGGCTCATCTGCCCAGTCTAACAGAAGAGAGAAGAGCAAATCTGAATTGATACCTTCAATCTAAAAGGGAGTTGCTGACAAAACTAATAGAGATAACATCCAAGCTAGTTGTGACACAGGATTAAATTTAGTGTTTGTAGGAAAACCTCATAGGTCATACTTTTTGCCAGATACAATATGTTGCTTATTTTCCAGAGACTGTAACAAAAATTACTATTGAACTAGAATCTTCTGCTCTGTTATCTAGGCTATCTTCTGTCCATAGCTATTTCATTTCATTATTTCTAAATCATTTGTGATTGATGTTCATATCCAGTCTGCATAACCTCTGAATATTTTTAGCAGTGGCAATTCTGTGATTTTCTGCTAGAATTTAATTATTTGACTGTCTATTTTGAAAGTTCATTGGCTGTTTCATTCTGTTAAATTGAATTTGTTTTGCCAGCTGCATTTCTTTTTTATTCTTCTTAACTCCCTTCTGACATTCCAAGCAGCACAGGAAAATGCTATGTAACTCTAAAGATCAGCAAAGAGAGGACAGAAAATGGAGCATGTACTTCTTTTTTCTCATGATATATAGAGGAGGTTTGGAGAGCAGAATATACATGTCAATTTAATAAAAAGAAGAGAAAAAATTAGATCAGGAAATGGAGGTCAATCATACCTGAAAACTTTGTGACCAGATAGGCAACAGGTAGGATTACACATTAGAAATACTGATCAAATGAATCTGAGTAAATACGAATAGAGAGGTGCAAAATGTTAAAATCTGTCTTTTGGTGTCCCTTTTTGATGAAACATCTTAATTTATAAATCCTAAAAAACACTGTGAGAAAAGAACCCTCTTTCTTACCCAACTGAAGAATGTATGTGACTGATATGTCCAAGGAATTATTCATGGTGTGAGGAATGAGTGATTCGTGTAAAGAAAATCTAGTGAATATAAGCTTAAAGCAAATGTCATTTATATTGAAATAAAGGAATATATGTAGGGCATGACCATAAACAGGGGAGTGGTAGTCTTTATGTAACTTCCTGATCAGTGTAGCTTAGGTAACTCCCTTGATATGTGTAGCTTATGTAGCCTCCTGATATGTGTATGTTAGTTCCTGATATATTAGTGCAAACCAGTGTTGTAGATAACCGCAGAAATGTCGAGAAAATGTTTAGCCAAATGAGGTAGCATAATAGAAGTAGAATAACGGAGCGCATGCGTAAACAGAGAGGTCATGTAGAGTGCACTGACGAAGAGGAGCATCTTCCTCCCAACGACCACCAGACGACCACCTAGAAAAAGATGAAGCATGCGCAGACCGGGGAAGTGGTGACGTACTTAGAGAAAGAGTCATCTTCCAAGAAAAAGGCGGAGAAAGGTGAGAAACGAAGCCTAGAAAAGTATAAAAGAAAGAATTGTAAGAAGTGAAGGTGTGCGTCTAGGTGGAGCAGAGACTCCCGGCGCACCCAGCGCTGTTTGCTTGCCTCTATTCGTTTAATAAATTGTAAACTTAAATTGGAATCCTGTTTGGGACTAAATCATTTATCACAATGGTTTAAGGAGTGGGATACAACCTGATCTAGTTGAAGATGTCCCTGCTCATTGCAGGAGGGTTGGACTAGATGACCTTGTAAAGGTCCCTTCAAACCCAAACTATTCTATGATTCTATGATAGCTCTGTGGGAACATAGATTAGTTAAGCTGCCTTGCATAGAAAATCCGTGTTTATTAGAAATAAAGCTTTGTAAAGGTTCAAGGACAACTTCCGGTCAACATCCTCAATAAAGGCACATGGACATGTCGAGGGAGACCTGTGAGTCACACGGCTTCTGAATCTGGCAAAACCAAGTATGCTAGGTGATGGCTGTGGCGAGGAGACTGGTAACACACAGAGGTATGTTGGGTTAGCCTTGGCTAGCAGCCAGAAGCCCGCCCAGCTGCACCTTCACTCCCCCTTCCTTAAACAGAATGGGAGGAGCAAATAGGATGGAAAAGCTCGTGGGCTGAGAGGAAGATCACTTACCAGTTAGTGTTATGGGCAAAACAGACTCACCTTGGGGAAAATTAAATTTATTGCCAAATAAAATAGATTTGGGTAGTGAGAAACAAAGAAAAAATCTGAAACAACACTTCCCCCCCAAACACTTTTTTCCAGGCCCAACTTCCCTCCTTCACTCCCGACTTCTCTACCTCCTCCCTGCCAAAGGAAAATGGGGAATGGAGGGTTGTGGTTAGTCCTCTCACAGCTCCTCTCTGCTGTTCCTTCCTCCTCACACTTTTCCCCTTCTCCTGTGTGAGGTCCGCTTCATGGGCTTCAGTCCTTCAGGATAAACTTGCTCCATTGTCGTCTCTCCAGGGGATCCCTGCTCAGGCGCCTGGAGCACCTCCTCCTTGCTACTCCCCCCACCTCCTCCTTGTTCCTCTCCCCTCGGGGCTCGCAGGGCTGTCTCTCACACTTTCCCCCTCACCCCTCACAGCCAGGCAGCGTTTTGCCCTTCCTTACCCCGGCTGTCCCCGAGGCACCGCCATGGTGGCTGCGGGGCTGAGCCGGGCCCTGCGGTGGGTCGGTTGGAGCCGGCTGGAAGCGGCTGTGTCCGGCACGGGGCAGCCCCGGCCTCTCCTCACAGGGGCCCCCGGCAGCCCCCCGCCAGACCTGCGGGCCTGCACACGGTGGAAGAGGTCTGGGTTTAACCTTAGGTTAAACCTTTTTTACTCTATTCAGAGCCAGGACCACCAAGGCTTCTGCTCAGCAGACCGGAGAAGCAATATAAACAGCAAACCTCCCAGCAGCAGCTTCACTTCTAGATCTCAAATGGTGAGTTTAGGCGTTTAATTAACTATTCATAAAGGGTAGGGTGGAATAAAAAATATGAGCAGACTAACTAAATAGAGACAGAAATGAGGAGGAATATCTCTGAGAAAAAGGCTGTCCTGATGGGTATTCTGACTCCAGCGACAGTGAAGGAAGCTGCTTTGCAACTATTGGAGACATGAGAAATATATATAGTAATAAAGTAGAAATAATAATGAAATAGGTCTGTTCCATGACTGTTCACTATTTTTTACCGTTGCTATGAACACAGAATAATTACTTTTGAAGATCTTAATATCCTAAGACATCTTTAATTTTGAAGTTGTTGATATTTTTTTTTACAGTGGAAATTTTAATCTATGTTCTCAAAATCTACATCCTACAAAAAAAAAAAATCATTTGAAAACATTTTATAACCCTAGCTACTGTAAAGTAGCTAGGGACTGAACCAGTTATTTTGGTAGTCAGAGGCTCCTTTATTGTGTGGCTGCAGATGCAAGAGTGACTTTGAAGGTAACTGGCACAGAGGTTGGAATGAAGACAGAGAAATAAGTTTTTCCCATGGTACCCATTGGCCATTACCTTTCTTAGATTTGAGGTCAGGTAGGGACTTTTCTGTTCAGTCAAAGTACCTGACAAGGGGATACATTTTACGCAGTGTGAGAGAAGAGCTGGCCAGCATACTGATGTAAATCTAATATACAGTACCTTTCTAGTGGCTGTGAAATAGAAACCCTCCTTTGTTTCAGTCATGACATTTTCCAACTGTTTTGCATCACTTTTGAGAGGGACACAGATTATGAGCTCTGCTAACTTCCAGAACTGTTATGAAAAATGCATATACTAAAGGCAGGAGAAGGCTACTCCTCTTAAAAGGCCAGGACTATTTAAAGCTGATGGTGTATTGCCATCTGCTCCACAGTTCTGGTTCCTGTGTGGAATCAAAAGCAAAGTAAACTTGTGCTTTGCATTCTGTTTCACTAGAAGTCTCTTTATTGATAATACTCGGAGCTTAAAGTGCAAATAATTCTTTTCCAATTTCTGAAGCTGTAACCCAGTGAACAAGGAACTTGGCTGTTCTCCACCTTGTCCATAGCGAAGAGTGTGTTACTGAGAATGAAGCTGTGATATGCACTTGTAAGACATAAAAATAGTTACTGCTGTGGTCATGCAAACAGAGGAAGTCTGCACCTGTATTTTTGTGAACCTTTATCTTAAAATGTACGTATTACTGTCCACTCATTTATGTTTGTATAATAGTGCTTTTATTTCAAGAAATCATAGTCTTGAGTCATAGGGCTTGGTATTTTTTCAGTAGAAGCAGCGATGGCTGAAAATTTCAGGTAGGACTCTGTCCTGTTTGAAAACACTAAGTATTCAAAATAAAAACATTTTTACAGGAAAGTATGGAAACTTTGCAACCTGGAGAATGTTATTGAGGTAAATGAGAATACTAAGGGAAGAAAAAATAGCTTAATTTTTCATATTCATTCCTAGAAATACCTTAGTTACTTTTAATTATTCAGAATGCAAACCTTAAAATCTTTACTTTAAATTGTTAATAGAACACTCCAATTCAGATTGAGAACTTTGTGAATAGAATTACAGAAAATAGATACTAGTGATGTACTAGAAAAAAGGAATGAGAAAAATCTCTACAGTGGAAGAGAATAATGCTCAATATAAAAAATGTTCAGAAAATGATTAATTACTAAAGAGAACACTGCTCCAAGAGGTCTAGCATGATTATAGAGGAGGTTTTTTGTTTTGTTGGTTGGTTTAGAGGGTTTTTTTGAACTAGATTATAATATTCTAGAAGTACATGGCTCCTCTATAATTAACAGTTAATGATTATTATACTAATCAATTAAATTATCAGATATGCATTCCACCTGCTCTTGGTATTATTTTTTTTCCTTAGGGAATTGTGACGGGTGCACTCGACCCCTTGACCAGACTGGCAGTGGTTTGGTGCAGGCTCCAGAGGAAGTAAAGTCCTGAACGATAGCCAGGCCATGAACTCCTCTAGTTTCAATCTGTTCTCTGAAATCCCACAAAGGAGCAGAGCGACACAGTAAGAGTCAATGCATATGAGCTTGGAACACCGATCGTGTGATTGACACGTGAATAGAGACTTTTCCAAGACTCATTTATCAAGGAACAAGGAAAGTCATGGGTTCAAGGAGTCTCATGCATACCTTTTCCATTACATGTAATTTGACTACGAGCCAACCACTTTACCCCATAAATATGGGAGCCTAAGTGAGTCTTCTTTGAGCTCTCCCTGCTGGGCAGTGTGGCTGCATGGTGGTGATCTCCCCTTGAGCTGGACATACCTCAAGGTTGCTCCTTGAGGCAGAGAGACCTTTTACCAAAGGCAAATCTTTGGTAAGTGACTGATATTGCGCATACGCTGTCGTATGATAACTGTGATTTTGCCTTGGTAACTTTGATTACATGCTGAATTGATGCTAATGAAACATTACATAAACTTTGCACATATAATCCTTTAGACATAAACCATTGACTAAGTCTGGGACTTAACCTGGATCCAGTAACACCTAGACCTCTCTCTGAGAAGAAGTTTAGAAGGGAAGGGAGTCCATTCTGCCCTCAATGGAAGGGCTTTCTTTACTCTTCTCTGGTTTCTCTGTGAATCATTCTAACTCGAGTGTTACTCAATTTTCCTTTGTATGTTTTTCCATGCAGTAATTAATAGAGTGAACCTTGCCATCAAACTTTGTTAAGTTGTACTTTTACAACATCATATTAAAACCACTTTTTGCTAACACATTTGACAGTGGTTCTTTAGGTGATCTAAATCACTCATCCACAACAGGAGTATATAGTCATCCGAGAACAGTCTCTGGGTCATGTTTTCTGCAATAACTAGGCTTTTAAAAGTTGATCAAATTATTTTAATTAAAGATGGAGCAGGACAGCAAACAATTTATAATTACTGAGAAAGTTGCTAACATAATCTAGCATTATGGCTGTAAACTTGTGTAATATTCACGGCTAAATTTTTGTTTTCCTTACTTGATCACATGTTAAACCTCTTTTATGCATGCTTTTTTATATTTGCTGAGTCAGTATGTTCCATAGTTTCTTCTAATGTATCTATATCTTAGCTTATATAGTACAAATACACTGGTCAGACATAGAGACACTTTAATTGAAAAAAAATTCACAAAGATGCAATCAGTACTGGGGTATTGTAAAACTAAGAGTTACAATTAAAGCTTTGATTCAGGTATTTCTGGGGTAAACATACTAACTTTAGAGAAGCACAGGTAAACGGAGAGTAACCACTTATGTTTTACGGATGAAAAAACAGCTTGGAGAAAGAAACACAAGAGAGAGAAGACAGTGTACATGCAAATATCTTCTGAACCATTTTTAACTTCTATATAAATAAAAAAATAGAAGTCTGAGTAAACTGAATGAAAACATGTATCATGGCTTGTTTCAATATTTCAGTTCCTCTGAAGCTGCTTCTGCTGTCTAAAGAGGAATAGAGACTGTATCACATTTCTATTTTTATGATTGCTGGATGGAGTACCTCATGATTCCCATCTCTTTTTCAGACATTTGAATTTGCGTGGTACATTATGAGAATTATATAACTATGGCATATACTAGGTCACATAAAATAAGATTACACTGGAACTCAAACAGTTTATCTCATTTACAGTCTTCCCTGATATGTGCTCATCAGTCTTGTAAGCAGGTCTTGATGGACATCACTCAGAGATATCTGAACTCAGGTAAATCATCACAAGCTACCATGTAGCCGCATGAGCTATATTGAGAGTCACTCGTGTGGGAGATGGTGGCAGTTTAAATGAACAAAGATTGACATGAAGCTAGTGCTTTAATCAATGAATGCAGAAACACTTGCTTTTGATAAGAAATATTGTGGGTTTTCATTATGTGAAACTCTTGGTGCTTTAGTTTCTACCTTGATTCATGGCTGAAGCAAACCTGAGAACAGGAGGCGTTTACAGAGAATACCCAATCCAAGCTGTACAGGCACAGAAGTTCCTGAAACATTCCAGCCAAGATTTGCCAAACTGATCACTCATCTGTTAGAATTCTCAACATGAATTAAGCAAGCTTGATCTTTAGTAGACAGACATTAAAAGGCTTTATTTGCTTTTATATGAAGCTCAGGGATAAGGGATTTAGGCTAGTCCTATGTTGCAGAAGGGTTGTGTAAGAAACCCAATATGACCGATAGTGCAAACATGCATGCTTTACAGGTGTAAAACTTTTCACAACATAAACATACTGCCAAACAAGGATGAAACTCTCAGTATTTATATTTCCTAAATATTTTATAACTTCAGCATCATAAAATGGGAATAGCAACCCTATGCAAATGAAACAAAACCATGCAAACTTAATTGTTTTAGCTGTTCACTGAAATCTAATTTATTTATATGCAGATGTAGAGTCTGATTAGGCTGCAGGCAGAGCTGCTCAGGCACATCTAGTGTTTTCTGGTTCTGAATTATATCTTAAAAGTAGGTATTCTGAATGCATGCTTGTATGCAACTCTTAAATTCACATTCAGCCTTTCTGCCTGTGTCATGGTCTGTTGCACTGTGTACCTTATCGGATGAATTCCAGTTGACCAGGATTACTGATGTTAAATAGTCTATAAAAAAGTCTGTGATGTAAGTCAGAGTCCTGGAACATTTATAAGGCAGCAGGAAGGTTTTATGTATAGGGTGATAAAATGAATCTGTTTGCTGGAATCTCTCTTATTTTATTTAGATGTAATTCTAGTCTACTTCCACAGAATATTCCCAATAGCATACAGCTGGTATTAGACTCAATTCTTGAAATCTTATTTCTCCCACCTGAACTCATAGCAAACTAGCCATACCCAAGGCATTCTCAGTGGAGTGAAATTGCATGGAAAAATATAACTTTCTAACATTTTCTATTACAAATTAAAACTTAAGATAACTGGAGTATGTTTTCTTTTTTATTCAACTGTGCAGTAATAGCAAGTAGTGGTATATGCCTATGTAAATGTGCATATGTTATCCATCAAAACTTGCAACAAAATTTTCTAAAAATGTTCATGTGTACATAATGCAGGGATGATTTCCACTACTGCTAAAGTTACTGACTGAAACTTCAGGTTCAGTGCTACACAGGAGACTAAGACTATGATCATGACAATCCGTTTAAGTCTAAGACTCTGTAGGTTGTCTGGCACTGATATGTCATCATTGTTGTATTGTGCATGCATCAGCATCTTTGAGTTGACTGATACTCTAACACCAGCTCAGTAACACATTTAGTGTATTATGCTTTAAAGACTTTAACCACTGGTGGATTTCTGTAAAATGCTGATAGAGTCAACATTGATACTGTCTTATATTGTTGGAAAGGACTGAGATGGCACATTCAAATCCAAAGATACTGTTGAAGGCATGCAAGGAATGAAGCGGGGGGGGGGCAGAGGGGTGGGGGTATTGTTTAGTCTCTGTGCATAGTTAACAAGGTGCAGCCTTGAGGGAAGCAACAAGATAATCACAAAAGGAACACAACTACTGAACCTTGAGTGAACTATCCTAATTAACATCTCATTAATATATAATTGGTGTACTAGAAACCTGCCCCTGGTTGGGGAAAGCCCCCTCCTCACAGAAGCCCCTTCCTCACTGAGCATGCGCAGTCAGAAAGGACGCTGTGACTTTAAGTGGAGATGAGGCTTGCAAGAACCAGTGGGAGCAAGGCTGACTGAGCCAGCTTCTAAAAATACTGGTAACTGTTGCTCAAAATATATAGATATTTCCTGTGTGTTAACCGAGAAGTGCTAGCTTTGTGGGCCTACCACCTAGCACCCAACTCTGTGCAGATTTGGAATAAAAGCAAATATGTCAACAATGTGTTTTTTGGCTCTCTGCACACCAGGTGGAAGAACCCATCTTTGGGACAATGCAACTCAGTTGTAGCCAGGGAATATTCCTTTATCAAATCACTGTTTTATGTTTCTTTTCATTATTTCCTTTTCTTTTTCAAGCCTATATGACTTGGTTTGTTTTGTCCTCAGAACCCACCTCTTCCCTCTTGGTATTCTAGGCTAGATGTGGGGTTACTCGTACAACTTCCCTATAAGAATGTACCACTGGAAATCATATACCTGGGCATCTAATTAGGATATTTTGAGGAGTGTTAAAGCCGGGCAAGTATTTCAGCTCTTCTGAGTCACAGTAAGATTCATTTTCCAAAATCTATTACTAAACGAGTATTAATGATTCCCTGTGCTGCTGAAGCTTGGTCACTTCACAGGCTTAGTAGCCTGCTGGAAGCAGTTGGGTGTCATTTCAAGTTTGCCCATCAGATCAACGTGTTCATGTATGTCCTTTTCCAAAGACTGAATAATAATACAGAAATATGAAGAGGGACTGTTGGATGCTGGGTCACCTAATACCTTTCTGTAAATGGATATTTCATTCAAGTCTGGAAAATAATTTGTCTTCAGAAATTTATGTTCAGATGTTATTTGGTATGTGTTCAAGATAATTTAGGCTTATGCTTTTCATAAGTATTCGCTAGTGGAGTCTGAAGCTCTATATTCTTGGCAACAACAGTTGCAGTTTGCCTTGGTTTGCAGATTTCTTTCCTTATTTTCCCTTCTGCTTGCTATCATATCACTTTTATTCGGTCTTCTTAGATAAGGTATCAGCAGGTACCAGGGCCATGTAGGAAGCGTGACCTGCTTACAAATTACATCTCATCCTATGTAGATGTATTCTTTTGACAGCATGGAGTACACAGAGTAAGTCCTTTCTATTTACCTTGGGGACCAGCAACTTCTGCTGAGAAAACAAGTGTAAAGAAATGAAAGGATTCAAATACTTTGTAGAAATGCCTCAAGCCCAGTTTGAAGCCAAGAGAGTCTTTCATGCTTTAGGCATGACAAATCTCTGCTGGCATTGCAGCCCTCTAGCAGTGCACATCTGATCTCAGATGATGGGTCCCAGGCTAAATGAATACTCTCCCACCAAAAGTACTAACTGAGATTCAGTTGGAAAAGCGTAGCAGTTACGTAGCAGACAAGGGTGAGGGCATGGGGTGAAGGCTGTAAAGTAGGGAGGATCCCATGCAGAATATTCCCCTGGTATCTACTAGGGGCTGGGTGTACAAGGCCCAGGGCCACAGGGGTGGTGCAGGATGGGATGGGGTCAGTGTCCGGGCTGTGCCCAGCTCAGTGGGGCCCAGTCCTGAGACGGGTTAGGGCTGTGGTGGGGCCAGGCCCAAGGCCTGGTCTGGCAGCAGCCCCAGGGAGGCATCTCCCTGCCTGCCCATCCCCTCGCAGCTGCCCTCCTGGAGCCTGGACCCTTTTTGCTACAGGAAGCTCCCACCCTGCATCGCGCACCACCTCCTGCAGCTGAGGTGCTGCCCTGCCCGGCAGCCCATGAACAGACCTGTGCTTATCAAGAGACGGCTCTCTTCTAGGTGTGTCCCCATCCACCCCAGAGCTGGCAGGGTGGTACCAGGCTACGGAACGCCCATGGTTCTCCGGAGCTAAGCTGCTACCAGAAAGGAAAGAGGGGGGCTGAAGCACAATCAAAACAGCTGCAAAACTTTCTGCCGAGACAGGTGACTGAACCTGAAAACTTTTCCAAATAATGAGCTCATAGCTGAACTGTTTTATGCATATTGTGGGGCTGATGGTTCTCACATTGACTTTGTGGTATCAGTAACTTCATACCTTGCACGTGTTTTCTTGAGTAGTGTTTCAATTTGCTAGCAAGCATTTTCTAAGCATAGGGTTTCCGTGACAAATTTCTTTTATGTTTTCTGATAGAGACTCCTGTCTCTTTTTTGCATTTGTAGAATCAACAAAAATTGGAAATATTCATGAGACTGCATTTCCTTGACACGCTTTTATTGTCTTCAGATAAGTCGTTCACTGTCCTGTATCCAAAACAAGTCTCATTTCTCTGACAAAATGTAAGTCTTCAAAGTCCATAGTAATGTATCTGGAATTTATACTAGAATCTACAGTACTTGCCTTTTTTTGTAGTCATGTGCAAGAGTTATTTAAGAAAAGATCTTTTCCTGTAAGGCATTACGATGCCTATGACATTGGTCTTTGCAGACAGCAATGTTAAAGGAAAGAGTATTCTGTCCAAACCTGTTTATTTACTCAATGGAGATGACCTATAATGGGAGACTATCTTTTATTAGACTTTTTAAAAACAAATAAATGTGTAAGTGATGAATCTTCTACATCAGTGACTACAGATTTGGAGAAAATATCATGTATAATCTGGGTCAAATAAATATATTTTTTTTCCTTCTCCAAAACTGCTGTGTTCATACACAGCTAAAACATCTGTAAATTATTCCATATTCTCTAGACAGTGTAAGCATGATTGTTTCTTCAGACTTCTGTAAAGCTAGTGTACATCTTTGACTTCAGTGGAATTACCATTGATTTATACAGGTTAATTTAAATTGGAAATGGTCCTGTAAGTATTGCATATGTTTTGTAATTATAGGGTGAATAATGAAATTTCTTTTTTCTTCAGAAAAAGTTCCCTCTTAAAGTGTCACTTTAAGAAACAGTGAAATTTGATGGAGTATACAAAATTGTTTTGCCATGGTGTGTACGTTACAAGGATTTATTATAATTTTATAATACTACTGGCTACAGTTCATTGTAATGCATATTGGGTTTTTTTTATTATTTTTACAGACATTAAAATAGGTTGGGTTGGTTGGTTTGTTTGTTTGTTTCCAGCAAGTGTATCACTCTATCATAGCAATAATAAAATTTAGGACAGATTGTGATATTTCACACATTTATACAAATCTCAAACAATCCTAGTGAGATAATGGAATTGCCTGAGATTAACAGAAATGTACTCAAATTTACTCAAAAATTAACTCAAATGTAGTGAACACTAATCACATCCACATAACAATCAGTCATGTCAAAGACTGGGCAGAATGGATAATTCACCTGTTTGAAGCATGGCAGACAGAGACTGGATCAAGCAAAGCTTAAATCCTTTCAATTTAAGAATTTCATAGAGCCCCATGGCAACTTTGCTTTTTGATTTTCAGCATCTCATATTTCAGAACGTTACACTAAGCTCTAGTTAAACTGAAGGCATCTGTTTGGCTTTTCTTTCTTTTCTTTTCTTTACCAATTTTAGTTGACTCAAACCTCACTCATGTTGGAAAATAGTTTGCCCCAAGAGTGTTTATTGCAAAGATGATTAGGCAAATCAATCATCACTGAAGATTTTTTGCTTGCTTTGAACTAATGGTGAACTCATTTTATCGGTCTGACTTCTTTGCAGAAACAAGCAACCCTGAGCTACTTTGTGCAAAAAAGTTACATTTTCTGGGTCCCTACTGCCAGGGACCCTTTACTTTCTCCAATAAAATTAATGCAAATTAGAAATACACCACAACTTAAAAGAAAATCACAGTGAATAAATAAAAAAAGCTTGTTTTTTTTAATTTTCATTTAGCAGGCTACTACCGGAAGCCTGAGTTGCTTCCTAAACATTTTTACTGAATATTTCTGCACTGAATATTGTCTATATACTGTTCAGGAACTGGCCAAAGCAGACAAGTAAATGTTTTTGATAGACCTGATTCAGATCTCAGCATGGTATAAATCTAGGGACAATTTCACTAAACTCGATGGCATGTAATTCGTGTAGAGCTGGCAAAATGGAAACAACTGGAAGTTATAATGTATCAAGTGAATTTTAGGTACTGTTACTTTTGTTTTATTTGTGTTTTTCCCTAGAAATATTGTATTCAAATTAAATTATCTTGGGTTTGAAGCATAAATTTTTGCAATGCTACTATTGTAAATTATGTTTATTCTGTAATTGAATGACTAATCAGGTTCTTCTGGATTTCTCGTCTTTTTTTCCCAAGTAACTATTTAACAATAAAATAGTGAGTACCAGATGTCTTAACAGCAGGCCTTGAATGAGGTATGTCAGCTAAACCCAGCTAAAACCAATGCTTTAATATTAGTACATCTTGACATTGTAGTCCGGAATCTTTGTGTTGCATGTAGTACTGTATTTCCTTTTCTTTTTGTATGAAAACATAACATGTCTAAAATGTGAAATTTCCATTTTCTTTTAACATATAAGACTGAGGAAATCAGTTACAAGAAAAAGCCAGTTGATCTTTGCCTGAATATATGAACGATGTAAACTAAGTACTCCCTTAGGCTTTTGTATTTTACCCTTAAGTCTTTAGGTGAGCATACCCACTTAAATCTTTTTGGAAAGGCCTGTAATGAAAATAGAACCATGTTTCTAACCCATTAAGTTTGAATTTTACTTTGTTTTTAATGGTATAACTTGCTAAACCCTTGTTTTTACACACATACAGTACCTCATCAAGCTGTTATTATTTACATTATGCCACTTAATTATACTCAGTTTTGGAAAATATTTTTCCTTAAGATTTCTTTTTTGTTGTTGTAGACCAAAAGTCACTTGCAATCTGCAGTGACTAATGCATGTATTGGAAAAATATTTTTTCTTTTCATAGCTACATAACATCAGAATTACAGAAGTCTGGAATTGATGAAGCAAGAAAAGGAAACCAAAAAGCAGCTTTTAATTTTGCTCAACATTTAGAAATTGGGGGTAGTGATATGCTGTGAACCGCTGCCCAAGAAGACTGGGCAAGTGCAAAGTATACTAGGTGTCATTGTTTAACCGCAGCCAGCAACTAAGCACCAGGCAGCTGTTCACTCACTCCCCCACAGTGGGACGGGGGAGAGAATAGGAAGGGTAAAAGTAAGAAAACTGATGGGTTGAAATAAAATCAGTTTAATAGGTAAAGCAAAAGCCGCCCATGCAAGCAAAGCAAAACAGGGAACTCATCCACCACTTCCCATCATCAGGCAGGTGTTCAGCCATCTCCAGGGAAGCAGGGCTCCATCACGCATAACAGTTTTTTGGGAAGACAGACGCCATCATTCGGAATGTCCCTCCACTCCCTCCTTCTTCTTTGCCTCAGCTTTATATACTGAGCATGATGTCATATGGTATGGAATATCCCTTTGGCCAGCCTGGGTCAGCTGTCCCAGCTGTGTCCCCTCCCAGCTTCCTGTGCACCCCAAGCCTTCTTGCTGTCTATCCTTCTTCAACTTTGAAATCTATCAAACAAATAGGCTTAGGATATTTCCTGTTTGGTATGTTCTATATGTGGCAAAGACAGGTTTCTGCACCTTGGGTGGACTAACCCTGTCCAGTAGGATAAGTGGAAACATGACTGACTGGGCAGCTGCTCTAGGTGAAACCTGAAACCTGGAGGTCCTGTTGGATGGTCAGACAAGCAGGAATCAGTAGTGCACTCTGACAGCATCCTGGGCTGTATCAACAGGAGCATGGCTGCTAGACTGAGGGAAGTAATTATTTCCTTTACTGAGTTCTTGTTAAACCGCATCAGTATTACTGAGTCCAGTTTTGTGTGTGTGTCCCCACCCCAGTACAAGACAGACATCAACAAACGAGCAACTCAAGGGAGGGCAACCAAGCTATTCTGGGCTGGAGCACTTGCCCTGTGAAGAGAGGCTGAGGAATCAGGACTTGATTGCCCTGGATATATGTGTGTGTGTGAGCACAAGAGAGTGTAACCTAACAGCTGCCTGCCCATATCATGGTCATGGAGAACATGGAGCCAAGCTCCTCACAGCAGTGCATGGTAGGAGGATGAAGGGCATAAACTGAAACAGGGAAGATTCAGAGTGAATATAAGGAGAAAAATTTTCACCATGAGGACAAACAATGGAGAAGGGTGCACCAGAGAGGTGCAGTCTCCCTCAACAGAGACTTTCAAGATTTGGTTTGACAAGGCACAGAGCAACCTGGTCTGAATTCAAAGGTGGCCCTGCCTCGAACAGGGGGATGGAATAGAAGCCTAACAGACATCCCTTCCAACCTAAACGGTTCAGTATGAATGTTGTTTGAAAACAGCAGTCAAGTACAAGCTTCTACAATAGTTACCTGTAGCAAGCTGACTGTTGCATTAACGTAATTTTCCTTCTGCCTTACTTCTCACTCAGTCAGATGAATACAGTACCAGGGGGTTGCTGGTTCTTTATTGACTGACTTTCCAAAAACACACAACTAGTTATCTGGAATGGCATTTTCTCTATTCTGTTTTGTCATCTCTGTTCATCAGGTTCTTCTGATGTTCCAGATACTGATCTATTCCTCTTAATTCTTTACAGAATCTTAAAGATTCTACCTTTTTATAGGCAGTGGTTCAGGAACAGCAAAGTGGGTTTTTTTGTTTTGCTTTGGTTTGTTGTTTTTTTTTAACAAGGGAATCTGATTTTGTTGTGATTTAGAAGCACAAAAATCCATGGAGTTATCTTATGTTCTTTTTTAGTGACCCTTGAGATGTATGGAACTATGATGATGAATTGTAGAGATATCTACAGAGAAAACTCATCAAACAAGGTATTTTTAGAGATCTTTGTACAGGGTAGAATTTTTCTGAATTCCTAAAGGGATAACAAAAGCCCTGGAAAATTCATGTTATGCTTTTGAAATTAGTTTTCCCTGACCTTTCTACTTTAGACGTGGCTGATTGCTGGAATTGAATATGGAATATTTTACCTCGATACCTCACCTTTTGTCATTAAAGTATTACAGAGCACTTCATAAAGCTGTAAATTAAATACTGATAGTGCACTAAATGTGTAAGTAAATGTATCAGTTGTGCACTCAGCCATGGCTTATGCTCAGCTATGCACTTTAGAATGTCTTTTATTAAGATAAAGGGATTCCTAAGTTATGCCCTAACCTTTGAGAGGAGCACTTCTTACCACCACCTGAACAGACCAGATTTTAGAGACGGACAGAGGCTGTCTTATTCCACATCTACCCTTGAAATGTAAGGTATGACTCTACAACTCTGTATGTCTTGGTGACTGATGTGCACATCCAGCTGTCCCTCAGACTGGATGGAAATGTAAAAATACATTCCTACTGTTCACACAAGTAGAAAAAAGTATGAACCTTGCACTTCCATTGTTTTCAGACTATGCTAAAGTTGCAAGTGCATTCCGACCACCAGCCATCTATTTTGAAAGTAATTTAGTGTTTTAACCATTTGAAGAAACTAGGCCTAGAAATTAGAGCTCTGACCCAGACTTAACTTGTATAACTTGTATCATTCCACTATCAAAATAAATAAATGAAAAAAATCTCATTTTTTTCTGATCAGCTGAATTGCTCTCTGGAGATGTTTTTTTCCACGTAGAGTAGACAGTGAAACCAGAACAACCAGCTTCTAACTTAAACCTTTAACTTAACTGGAATAAATCTGAAGTAGATAATGATGATAGTGGTAGATAATGATTGCCTAGATTGCTAGTTTAACATAACCTACTTCCGTTATCTTCTAATCTTGAGAGAAACATTTCCTTTATCAATAACCTTCAGGGACAGCAGTGGGCGTCCAGTTTTGATCTGTGACACAATTTAGAGCAACCTCTGGAATCTCTGAAGATTACCAATAAAAAACTTTGTTTATAGGCCCTGTGACCTAGTCACATCCTCTCTTGCACCTCACATGGTTGTGTTGCTGCAAGAGCCATTACAGTCTAGAGAAGATGTCTGTAGTGAATGGCCTGCATGGCTTTTTTGGTCATTCTTACCATTCCTTTCATTGTGACTGTTGAGATCATCCTATCAGATAAGCTTGGGAACCTAGCTGATTCCTCCTCCCTTGTCTCCTGGGCCTCCTATGGCAGCCTCTAGGGCCCAGGTTCCTCCGAGTCCAGTTCAGTCTCTCCAATAACAAGGTTGACCCCATATTCCCAGAAGGGAATATATGCTATATACAATATATATGTATGCATGGATGGCCACACAAATGAGTCACACAGAGCACTCTCAGTGCCAGCACCAACTGTCTTCTCGTTCTCCCCTCTCTGACTGGTCAGGATGGATTTCTACTTGTAAAAGTAAATATATATGTGCATGTATGTAGAAGAGGGATCTTTTCAGCACCTGGGCTCAGACACTCAGTCTGCTCTATCGCTGGCCCTTGGACCCCAGTCTCTCCAGCTGCTGGCATCTGGACATACAAACCCCTGCACCCACAGACCCACTGCAATTGCTGGTAGACACACCGCCCTCCCCACCCCCCATGCAGGACTCCCTTAGTCCTGATATCTGACTGTCTGTGCTCTTGCCTGTAGAGATACACAGGTGATTTCACAGCCTGTAGAGATACACAGGTGATTTCACAACCCAGAGCTGTCAATCGGAGACCCATATATCCCCTTGGGTCCCAGACCACTGCACCTACTTGCCAGCTCATCTGTCATGGCCTTTGCTGGTCATCACACACTCACTTGCACACCTGCGCTCACGCCAGTTACTGGTGTCACAGAGCCCCATACACACAGACACACATGAAGCAGACATTCCTTCACCGGAAAATAACTGAAAGTGGAGTTCAATAAGGAAATAAGACAGAGTGTGATCAGGTGCTGGGCATGGCCAGACAAGCATACTAACCAGCAAACTTATTTACACATGGCTGCCTCTTTTATCCCCTTACCTCTCAGTTTCCTGCACTTGTACCTCCTCAAATCATCTAAATCCATCCCTTTCCCCATTTTGGTTCCTCCCTGAAACATCACATAAATCGTGCAATCCCAGAGTGCTCTTCCCCTGCATTCCATGGTGGTGATGGGTTTCGGCCGGGACAGCCCTAGGAGGGGCCCAGACAAGGTGTTCCTCCAGAATCTGCAATTTGGGTTCCTACCTGCCATTGTGCTTCTGTGCTTTTCTGGGTTTGTGGCAATGGGCCTTTGATGAGCTGGTGTCACTTCTGTTATGGGACTTGGAGCAGCTGAGACAGCTTATTAATCAAATTACTTCTCTTGCCATTGTTCCTCTGTGCTTGCTTTGTGTGCCGATGAGTTTCCTGCCACTGAACCTAAATTAGTCTCACAATGCAGTACTTACCAGATAGGAACTCCAAATATCATATTCCATTGACAAATATATGCCACCAAATAGTTAGACACCTAACTGTATTCATTTTGCTGATTTGTAAAATTAGAAATTTTCATAAATTGATGAACTAGTATTGTGGGCAATAAAAAAAATCAATGATGAAAGAAGTGAGATTTTTCTGATTTCCCTTGAGAATGTTCATGATTTCCATCAATACATATTTCCACTACAATAGTTTGAACACTATTGGTATTTGTTACTAAAATTATTACTAAAAAGCAATATTTTTGAAAAAAATATACTTGTATTTAGAGATCTGTTCTCAGTAACACTGAAAGCATGCAAGGAAAAGCCATTGCCTGGAGGAGAATAAAAGAAAGATAGGATAGATGTGTAGACAAAGTAAAAACAAAAATATAAACCGGGGAATGAACTTCTAGTCATATTGTTTAATATTTGAAGATAAAGCCTCTACAAAGCAGGAGCATGCACACCACATATTTTTCAAAGTGACCAATACTTTATGAATTTATGTTACTTACTTGTTCATATTCCTTGATCATAAATATATCTGTGTTTTCATCTAAAAAAAAGAAAAAAGTAAAGCAAAAAAAAAAAAATCCAACACTTGTGTGAAGGTCTCATGCTAGTAAAAGCACCTCTTAGTATATATATAAACAGAGAAAATTGTTAAGAAAAATTTATGAAAAGCATACTGTGTGATGCTACTTCTTCATACTTTACAAAACTGATTTTTTCACTCTTAATGTCATGCATAGACTCATAAATGTACCTGAATGACTTCAGATGTCAGATGATGTCACATGTCACCCACAGAAGAATAACTAGGAGACGGAACTTCAGGTTACACAGTGATCTCTTCATGTAAATGTCTTTTATTTTATGTCTGTGTTATTGACTAATGACAGTGTTCAATTTACCTTTACATAAAAAAATGTTCCATAAGCGGTTTTTTGAATGTGCAAGAGAGTTGAACCATGTGTTTTATATATATATTTAACTTCAAAGCAGTATTTCTCTCAAATAATGACGCAGTTGTCATCTTCAGACTTGCTTTAGGCTTCCCAGCTTTACTCAAAAACAATACTACATCAAAATCCTTCCTACCTCTTTTCTACCTAGCTCTCGCTCGTTAAAAGTGGTAAGTTTTCTCAAGATGCAGACCACAGGTAAAACTTTAAATGAAGCTGTGGCAATGGAAATATTTGGCAGCCTTTGTTCAATTCCTCTTTGTCTGGAAGGCCAAGATATGATAATTCATACTGACTCTGATGTGGTACTGTCATGGTTTAACCCCAGCCAGCAACTTATCCCCAGCACAACCACTCACTCACTCCCCTCGGTGGGATGGGAGAGAGAATCAGAAGAGTAAAAGTGAGAAAATCTGGGCGTTGAGATAAAGACAGTTTAATAGGGAAAGCAAAAGCCATGAACACAAGCAAAGCAAAACAAGGAATTAATTCACCTTCTTCTTCCCCCAGTTTTAAATGTTGAGCATGACTTCATATGGTTTGGTCAATTGGGGTCAGCTGTCCCTGCTGTGTCCTCTCCCAGCTTCCTGTGCACCCCAGCCTACTTACTGGTGGGGTGGTGTGAGAAGCAGAAAAGGCCTTGATGCTGTGTAAGCACTGCTCAGCAATAATGAAAATATCCCTGTATTATCCACAGTGTTTTCAGCATAAATTCAATAAATAGCCCTATGCTAGCTATTATGAAGAAAATTAACTCTATCCCAGACAAAACCAGCACAGGTACTTATTTTCCAGTGTACATATAAGCATTCAAGGGAGCAGAAAGCTTTTTAAAAAATCAAATTAAAAATATCTCCCTTCTTCAAACAGAAATAGAGTATGAACTCGGTCTTGTCTGACTGATGACACTCAAAAACCCATATGTACGTCAGACTCCTGATACCTACAATGTGTGTGGTTTAGCTCATAATTGTATACATTTTAGCTAACATATGGTTGGTTCTGATTTGGGCTGAATTTACTAAACATGGTCTAGTTAAGAGAGCTGGAAGATGGGGATGGAGAGCACAATGTACTCCTCATAATCCAGGAGGAAGCAGTCAAGGATATGCTAAACCACCTGGACACCCACAAGTCTACGGGGCCTGATGAGATCCACCCGAGAGTACTGAGAGAGCTGGCGGAGGAGCTTGCCAAGCCGCTCTCCATCATTTATCAGCAGTCCTGGTTAACAGGGGAGGTCCCAGAAGACTGGAGGCTTGCCAATGTGACGCCCGTCTACAAGAAAGGCCGGAAGGAGGATCCTGGGAACTACAGGCCTGTCAGCCTGACCTCGGTACCAGGGAAGATTATGGAGCGGTTCATCTTGAGAGTGCTCACAGGGCATCTGCAGGACAACCAAGGGCTCAGGCCCAGCCAGCATGGGTTCATGAAAGGCAGGTCCTGCTTGACCAACCTGATCTCCTTCTATGACCAGGTGACCCGCCTAGTGGATGAGGGAAAGGCAGTGGACGTTGTCTACCTGGACTTTAGTAAAGCCTTTGACAGCGTCTCCCACAGCATTCTCCTGGAGAAACTGGCGGCTCGTGGCTTAGACGGGTTTACTCTTCGCTGGGTGAGGAACTGGCTGGATGGCCGAGCCCAGAGAGTTGTGGTGAATGGCGTTAAATCTGGCTGGCGGCTGGTCACAAGCGGTGTTCCCCAGGGCTCGGTTCTGGGGCCAGTCTTGTTCGATATCTTTATTGATGATCTGGATGAGGGAATTGAGTGCTCCCTCAGTAAGTTTGCAGATGACACCAAGTTGGGTGGGAGTGTTGATCTGCTGGAGGGATCTGGACAGGCTGGATTGATGGGCAGAGGCCAACTGTATGAGGTTTAATAAGTCCAAGTGCAGGGTCCTGCACTTTGGCCACAACAACCCCATGCAACGCTACAGGCTTGGGGAGGAGTGGCTGGAGAGCAGCCCAGCGGAAAGGGACCTGGGGGTGCTGGTTGACAGCCGGCTGAACATGAGCCGGCAGTGTGCCCAGGTGGCCAAGAAGGCCAACAGTGTCCTAGCCTGTATCAGCAATAGTGTGGCCAGCAGGGAAGTGATTGTGCCCCTGTACTCGGCACTGGTGAGGCCGCACCTTGAATCGTGTGTTCAGTTTTGGGCCCCTCACTACAAGAAGGATGTTGAGGTGCTGGAGCGTGTCCAGAGAAGGGCAACGAAGCTGGTGAGGGGTCTGGAGCACAAGTCTTATGAGGAGCGGCTGAGGGAACTGGGGTTGTTTAGCCTGGAGAAGAGGAGGCTGAGAGGAGACCTTATCGCTCTCTACAACTACCTGAAAGGGGGTTGTGGCGACGAGGGTGTTGGTCTCTGTTCCCAAGTAACTAGTGATAGGACAAGAGGAAATGGCCTCAAGTTGCGCCAGGACAGGTTTAGATTGGATATTAGGAAAAATTTCTTCACTGAGAGGGTGGTCAGGCATTGGAACAGGCTGCCCAGGGAGGTGGTGGAGTCGCCATCTCTGGAAGTGTTCAAAAAACGTGTGGATGTGGTGCTTCAGGACATGGTTTAGGGGACATAGTGGCGCTGGATTAATGGTTGAACTTGATGATCTTAAAGGTCCTTTCCAACCTAGTGATTCTGTGATTCTGTGATTGATTTTTCGATCTAGTACTTACCACAGCAATTATTAACAGCACATAAAGTCACTGGGAAATATTTTATGAGACAGTTTTTGAAGATTCAAGAATGCGTTCTGCCCTATATATTTTTATCCTTACAACTTATTACGTTCTTTAAGTTATGTTTTCTATACACAGTTAGGTTTTTTATGAGATACACGACTGTCTCTTGCCCATAGAGTTTTACATGAAAGTTTAAACAATCTATAAAATTTAGATAATTTTATAGTAAATACAAGAGTAACTGATGAATATCTGATTTTATTTATTTTCCCTGCAATCCTCCTTGGTTAATCTTTCTTTTAGCCACATAAGCAAATTATTAAATTTCCCAGTAACTTTAAGGCCATCCAGGCAAGTCTATCAAAATTTTCAGCCCCATCTGACAACCCGGGTAAGAAGGTTATATTCAGCTTTGGACCAACTATTTTGCCTCTCACAGGTGGACTCAAGAAGAGAACTGAACCACTGAATCCACACAGGCAAAGAATGAGAGAAAAAACATTCCAAGAGATACCAAAAGCAGATAAAAAAGAAGGTGACAAAACCTTCCACATTCCTCCATGTAGTTTAGGTCCACAGTGATGGCAGCTGCTCAGCCAGGAAAAATATTAAATAAAATACTTTCAAGTGAAAGTATACTTTGCAGAGTAAAGTGGCATTTAATAAAAATTTGAAAAGTGGTCAGGTCTTTTCTTAAAGCCAAATGTTTGAACAACCCGGTAGCTGAGAGAGTCATGGACTTTGTGCTGTAGAGAGGATAGCTCTGCGGGGAATCCTATAGCTGCAGATGGTACAGACAGCTGGGTGCAGATCACTCCCACTGAGTCACGTTCATCCTTCTTTCCCTGCCAGGAAGAGAGCTACAGCTGTGCTTTGACTCTGGTTTGGGCTGTATGAGACCCATCACCCAAAGGAGTGGAACACACTAGTCCCCATGTCACAGGCTTGATTTTTGAAGCCAAGACTTTAACAAGGTTCTAGAAGAAACTGGAAATTTATATGGGTATTCAGGCTATCATTTCACTTCAAGGTTTAAGATGGAAGATTAATCCATATTTCCCATGGGAGTTGTACACAGACTTCTGAAGCACTTGAGCTACTCACAGCATCATACACGGGATACACGTTTCAGTGAACCCTGACTTTGATGCAGTACAGCAATTACATATTCCGAACTCTTCCCTAAGGAATCAAGGTGGCTCACTGTGACCCTTACAGTGAGTCAGACTCACTGGTAAGATTATGTCGTGGTCTGAAAGCATCCTATATAATTAATGAGATTATTGCCAGGTAAAAAGTAAGCATCTTTTTTTGCATGTTCAGACTGCAGAACCATGACAGAATGGCTTGAGGGACACTCATTAGGTTTGTCAGAGGCTGTTCTGCAACCACAGAAATAACTGGGAGAAGACAAAACAGAAAATTTACTCTTTAACTGTAATAAATTACTATTTCCAGACCTGCATTTAAAAAAAAAAAAGTGTTAGTACATGATGAAACACTTCTCTTCCATTAAAATCACCATTAGTCCTGCATCTAGAGCTGCATATTTGAAAGTTGACAGTACTCCGTCCTTAAAAAGGAAGATTTTAGAACAGATGCAGCATTATGGTCTTCAGAACATCATTATGGAAACATGAATAATGTCATTCAGAAGGTTAGCCATCTGCTTTCTGAATATGTCACTGATGTAGTAGCAATGTAAAAGTGATACATGGCGGTGTTTCTGCAATGGATTTAAAAGAAAGCTTGTGCTTTTTATGGAGGAAAAATATGTTCCTTTTTCAGTTTGTTTTTAATAAACCTGTGTAGAGTATGTGTTTTGTAAAGATGACTATAGCATGATGCTATTACTGGTGTAATTTGCATCCTATTTTACTGAGTTTTAGCACAACCTTTCTTGCAAGATTAAAAATAAAAATAATAATTTTTGTGATTTTAATGACATGTGAGTATTTGCAACATACGAAATGTTAGAAACAGACTAGTTTAAATCTCAGCTACTACCTACAGATAGCATACTTCTAGAGCATCAGCTGTGACATGACTACTAAGTTAACATCCGAGACTTGGGGCAAGCGTCATCTGACAAAGAAGGGAAACATGAGAGGGCAAGCTGACTTCAAAAAGCAGCAGAGTCTGTCAGTTGGAGTGAACATTTACAGGAGTACTGTTGTACCAGATTTATTAACAAGCTTTTTGAAAACAACAGAAATACCACCTCTTAATGTTGTGAATAACAAGTAAATCTGTCTTTACAGGGACAAAACGTTTTCATTATGGCACAGAGAATGAAACCTTCCTGGAAACTGACAGGAAACAAGGAAAACTGAATAACTGCTTAGAGACATGCAGCAAAAAAATAAATTTTAACAAGGTCAGGACAGAATCTGTATCGTGCTGTAAACAAGACAACAAAAACTGTAGAGGCACTGCTGGCTGCCAGCGATACAGCACTCATGGCTGCCCCAAACATATATTTACAGCACAGAAACTTCTAGAAGTATTTAGTGAGTGATAATGAGGGTCTGTTTATATCAAAGGGATTCAAAACTTAGACCAAACAGGTAGAGGAAACAAACCAGCTGTGAGTGCAGAAGATAGAAATCAGACCGCGCAAAGCAATTAGACTTGCTCAGCTGGAGTAGAAACACTTCAGGGGGGAAAATGGTGACATTCTTTTAAGGTGGCTGATGAAGTGCTCTGCACACAGTCTGACCACAGAGATCAGCTCCCCAAAAGGAGGGCTTACCCGTTGTCATGTTGTACAGAGAGGGCAATCAGGAGACTTCATTGCTTGCACTGTCAGGGCCGCAATTACTAGAAGAAATACCAAATGTACCTTCTGCAGGGAGCTCCCCCTGTGACCTGTGGTGGTAAAAGTACAGACCTGGGTGCCCAGAAGCATTGATTCATTGCTCTGCTGTGGCCTCCCTGGGTGTATGGGAAGAAGCCACTCATTGTACAGGCACGTGTTTACCCATTGGCGCGAGGGAAGGGATCAAAACAAGATCTGACCAGGGCACTACACACCTATCCTGGGGCTTCAGACAGAATGACAGGAAAAAAAAAAATTCCAGGTACAGGCCCGAAGTGCATGATCTTGATTATACGAAGCAAAGGGGAGGCAGTGCAGGGACTGTGTAGTTAACCAAAAGGTCATATTGCCTATGCATGAGGGAGTTTAATTAAGGTTGGTAAGAATACAACAATCTGACTTTTCTTTGTTATGGAGTGTTTGGCTGTTCAATTTTAAGACAGGGTTTTGTTTGCATAATTTCTTTTGGATACATTTCTTTTGTTTCCTAGTTTCTTGAAAGAAAGAAAGTAGGGAACCTGGGAAAAATAAACTGAGAGGTAACTATGGCCTCTGACTCATTTTGGTCAGGGAAGCCATTTGTATGCAAATGCAATAGCAATGATCAGATAAGGAGCATTCTGACTTGTCAGGTAGAATAGAGAACTTGATAAGAAATTGAAATTTATAAATAAAAGGTTAGAAAGTAGGAGAACCCTTCAAAGGGAGGGAAGGTGTTGGAAAATCCCAGGCCAAAGTTTTAAAATTTGGTGAAAAGGGAGCAAAAAAGATAGGGGGAATGGTAAGCCTTAAGTCATATTTTATGTTTTCTTTGAAGATGATAATTTAGTGAATTTTGCCAATCTTTGTTGTCCTGTCTCTCACCTATGTTCATGCAAAGGACTGTTAGTAGAGACACAACCATCACCATTACGTTGTGAATCTTAAACCATGCCAAATGGTCATTGCCCGTCATAATTCTGTCAACATAAAAACTCTATCAGGGTTTCACCGATACAATAGAAATAAAACCTTGTGTCCATGCAGGTTCAAATGCATACTGTTAGGATAGTAAATACAGTGCTGTGAAACTGAGCAGTCGTTTTAGGATTTATTTTTATTCAAAATGTAGAATTACAAAATTTGGGAACACTTCATGACCTTACTCCAGGGTCAGTCTGACAACATTAACAAAAATTATGCATCATATTTTTTATATATATATATATATGCATGAAGCAGTTGAAGATCCAGAGTATTTTGCTGATGGATCATATTTTGTAATTTCATAGCATGTATTTTTTTCAAGTCCAGTTATATGTCTGTAAGTAGCACAAATGCAACTGTCTGTATGTCAGTTGAACTATCCTTATTTACAATAAAATATGTATCTTAGCTTTTCAGATTTTTTTTTTAATTTCCATATAAATACTTCGCGGAGGCTGTATTGATTTTACACTGCAAAGTTTTGGTATACAGAGGTCTTCTGGAGCAGCTTCTGTGAGAGGGCACCAGAAGCTGCCTCCATGCCCAACAAAGCCAGATTCAGTTGGCTCCAAGAGACAGCTGCTACTGGCCAAAGCTGAGCCCATCAGTGACCCTGGTAGAGCCTCTCTGATAACATATTTAGGAAGGGCTAAGAAATTATGCATTAAGAGCAGCTGAGAGAGAGAGGAGTGCGAAAATGTGAGAGAAACAACCCTGCAGAAACCAAAGTCAGTGAATATGGAGCAGAAGGCGGTGTTTCAGGTGCTGGAGCCAAGATTCCCCTGCAGCTCATGGTGAAGACCACAGTGACACAGGTTGTTCCTTACAGCCCATGGAGGACCACGGTATAGCAGATAGACACACTGCATCCTGTTGAGGACCCACGCTGGAGCATGTGGATATGCCCTGAAGGTAGCTGCAGCCCATGGAGAGCCCACGTTGGAGCAGGCTCCTGGCAGGAACTGTGGTCCATGGAGAGGAGCCCATGAAGAAGCAAGCTTTCTGGCAGGAACTGTGGCATGTGGGGGACCCACGCTGGAGCAGTCTGTTCCTGAAGGACTGTAGTCTGTGGAAAGGACCCAGGCTGGAGCAGTTCTTGAAAAACTGCAGCCTGTGCGAAGAAGTTCATGAAGGACTGTCTCCTGTGGGAGGGACCCCACGCTGGAGCAGGAAAAGAGCACGAGGAAGAAAGAATGGCAGAGATTAAGCATTATAGACTGACCACGGCACCGTATTCACCTTCCCCCTGCACCACTCAGGAGTTAGGAGTGAAGCTGAGCCTGGGAAGAGAGGGGTAGGGGAAGGTGTTTTTAGTTTTGTTCTTATTTCTTACTATCCTACTCTGCTACAATTAATTGGCAATAAATTAAATTAATTCCCCCAAGGCGAGACTATTTTGGCCATAACAGTGATTTGTAAGTAATCTCCTGTCCTTATCTTGACCCACAAGCTTTTTATTGCATGTTGTCCCCCTGTCCAGCTGAGGAGGGGGAGTGATAGAACATCTTGGTGGGCACCTGATAGCCAAGCAAGGTCAACCCACCACAGAGGCTTGAAAGTATTATTCTGCACAGTAATACTGATTTATTTGTTTGTTTGTTTGTTTGTTTGTTTGTTTGTTTTGGTTGATCCAGAATAGATGACTATCACTTTAGGCTTGTTATTTGAATTTCGGTCAGAAATAGGATTTAAATCCCAGAAGAGTAGGGAGTGAGTCCCACAAAGAGAGGGATGTTTTTTCCTTCCTGGGAGAAGAATTCAAACACACCAAATTAGGTTATTCTTAAATAAAAAATGAAAGAAATCACAACCCATTTTTTTAACTCCATAAAAAGCAGCGCTATCTACAGTTTCTTGCAAAGTGAAACATATTGTCTGTTTATGACTATTTCAGTGAGTCTTATTTTTATTTCTCTTAAAAGATGCTGAAAGGTAAAGGCCCGGTATCACATTTGTAAAATTCTTCAAATAATGGGCTAGGTCCGTCTAGTTGTTGATTATGCTTGAAGATACTGTTCTAAGGTATGCTTTCACTACTAGCAAGACCAGTTTAAGAGGCTTTTCACTTCCTAGCTTTCCCCTTCCTGCTGAAATATATATCTCCTTCAGCTGAATCAGTGCAGCTCTCTTTCTGGCACCTTCTGCACAGGAACTTGTCACTTGTTCATTTTATAGAGTATTATCTAGTGTGTGATAAACTCACTGGGAAAAGGCAAGTTCTGGGAAAAAATCAGTCAGAAATCTTCTAGATGAGATTTGCCACCAGAGAAACTGTGACATGAAATTCTACCCTGGGATCTCCTACTCACCCTTAGTTACCATACACCATGAGGGCAATTGGCGCTCAGCTTTATTGATGAATAGATTGTGCTGTCAAAGCGAAGGGACAGGAATCTTCTGTGCAATTTTTTTATTAAGTAAACCCAAAGGATACACATTCCAAAGCTGTTGTTATATTTGTGTCAAATGCAGCTACATATTTACTTATATTTACATATATCTAAATGAGATTGACTGTTTATGAATCCCTTCTACATAGAGAACTAGATAGTTAAATGGTAGCATAGAAAAACAGTGTGTATGTTAGAAAAGAAAAACATAAATGTTGTTGCATAACCATGCTTGTTTTAAAATTAGTCAATCTTACCTTCTTCATTACACATATTTTGCTTATCAGATAATTGTTCAATGGTCTGAATACATTCACTCTTGTTATTAACACAGTTTAAATTGGAATTAACCTTGTTCCAGCCCATAGTCTTTTATAAAGAATGATCTTCATGTCTGTAGACTAATTGCACTGACAAAGTTCACTGCAAAGACATAATTAATAGTCCATAATATTTGGGAAGGTGACATTTCCTACTTTCTTTGAACTCTCAGTTTGGTATTTGAAAGACAGTATAAGGTACTGAATCTAGGATATTTAATCTGGAGTGGTGTCTAGTTGGTAGTTAACTGAAACTGCTTCCTTTTCCCCTAACAGCAATAAAACAGAAAGGACTAATTACCCCTTTTTATAGGTGCAATTTGAACTTAAAACTCTAGAGAGAGCATGAGTAGTAAACCACTGTTATAGACGATTTCACCATCTGCACCTTAAAATTGAGACTATGGAACTAGCAAAAGATTACGCATAGCATTTAGCACCAAAATCCCCTAAATAAATTTTGGTTTTGTTGTAGGGAAAATTTTCAGAAGGTGGTGATAATTTGATAGTATTTTCTGATTCCTTTTAAAATCACTTTCTTTAAATAAATACTTATTCCATTTAATCCATCATTAGTACTTAATAGAAACTCATTCATCTAAAGACAATGATGTATTGATATTTTTGTGAGTTTAATGAACATCAATGCATTAATATATTTTTTTGCTTCAGCCTATCTGAAGAAAGAAGCCCTAGGAGTTTCCTCTAGCAAGAATGGCAACCATCGCTTTTCTAAATCTAGCAGAACTTATTACTATATTTTGGGGTTTTTTTTGTGTTATTTAAATATAAATAGGCAGGATTTATTAACGCTAAGTTGTGAAGTTTGTATGTTTATGTATCTTTGTAGTTGTTTACATAAATTAGGACCTTTTTTTTTTGTAGTTTCTTAAACATGATTTTTTGTTAAACTGGAGTCATTAGAAAAAGAGCAAGTTTTCTGAAAGCCAGCTGAAGAGTTGTCCACTTTCACCATATTACCACTCAGTCATGGTTTAACCCCAGCCGGCAGCTAATCCCCAACACAGCTGCTCACTTATTCCCCCCCCAGAGGGCTGGGGGAGAGAAACAGAAGAGTAAAAGTGGGAAAGTGCATGGATTGAGATAAAGACAGTTTAACAGGGAAAGCAAAAGCCACGAACACAAGCAAAGCAAAACAAGGAGTTCATTCACCACTTCCCATCATCAGTCAAGCGTTCAGCCATCTCCAGAAAAAGAGGCCTCCATCATGTGTAATGGTTACTTGGGAAGGCAAAGGCCATAACTCTGAACATCTCCCCCTTCCTTCTTCTTCTCCAGCTTTATATGTTGAGCATGACATCATATGGTATGGAATATCGCTTCGGTCAGTTGGGGTCAGCTGTCAAAAGGCCTTGATGCTGTGTAAGCACTGCTCAGCAACAGTGAAAACATCCCTGTATTATCCACACTGTTTTCAGCACAAATCCAAAACATAACCCCATGAAATTAACTCTATCCCAGCCAAAACCAGCACACACTCCTTCTCTCCTGCTGCTGCACATTTTGGAGTCTTGAATGGGGTGAACTCTGCATTCATTATTTTCAAAAGTTCTAGCTCTCACTCACAGATTTTGTTGTTCTTTTGGACTGTAATGTTATCAAACCACCCCATAAATATTTCCTGAAATGATGCATGCTTCTACAGCACACAGTACAATTGTGGCCCCTTGATTATATAAACATCCACGTGAATTGTCTTAGTGTCTAGAAGAACATCCTGTCCTGAATTTCAACAGCTTAAAAAGCAGTTTTTCACTTTGGACAGCATTTTTCCTCTTTTTTTTTCTTTTTTTTTTTCCCCCCCCAGTTAATTTCTCTCCTTCCACACTTCCCTTAAATAAATAGACAATCCAGAAATATATCAAAAGAGAAAAGTCAGAGTTTGGCACCATTTCTCTTGACACAAACTATTGTGTATTTGGACAGGAGACTTGTTTTGCTTTTTGGTTTCTTTTTTAGCAAAAGAGCTCTGAAATTTCAGGAAAAAAAGCTAAACAACAGCTGTAATGTTTTCTAAAACATCAAAAAATCCCACAACCTCCAAGAAGCTCTGCTTTGTTTTCTCTGAAAGTATGTGGGTGGCATTATTTTTTTCTATCCATTGACTTAATACAAAGTCCAAGAAATGCTTCTGTGTGTTTTTCCCAAGTATGCCTGGAAATGAAATTAAGTTTCAAAGGGATTTTAGCTTTAGTTGTTAGTAGCCTGAAAATTGAAAGATGGAATCTTGGCTTTTGAGATACAAGCAAAATGTTCAAAGGATTTTTGCCAGTGAGGCAAAAAACAATTTAAATTTATTGCTAGTGCAGGGTAAACTTTGGAAGAAACAAAATGCAACTTGATTTTGAGGTGTTTCTGCAGAGCATAGCTTCATTGATTTTTGGGGAGAGAAGACTTATTAATACTTCATGAAGTCATGTATTTGCACATGTAACTGTTGCTGTCAATAGTTAGCTCAGTCACGAATGTCCTTAATTCACACTGAAATTTTTTACAGTGTTTTTTTATGTGTGTATATATACATATATATAAGCCATATAAACATATATGTATTATGTTATAATTCCCCACTTTTCTGAAGGTTTATCTTGAGGTTTTGGGTATGCAAAAGTAAGAGTGAATTGAAATTGCAGCTATCTCTGCTGGCAATTGGATTTATTATGTGTGAGGGAACATAGGATTCCCCTGTAGTCAAACATACAGTCTCAATAGCATAACCCTGACTCACGTAATCTTCTCTGTGGTGCCTCGCATTTGGCTAACCATCATTGAGCTGGTTCAGCAGGAAAGCTTCGCCTCTACAAATTCGTCTTCAGTGGCCAGAGACAGTGCAAATGCCATGATTCTTCGTAACAGCTATTTTTGAGAACTGTCTGGTTTGTCCTGTCAGAGGTCAAGGAGATACCTGGAGTATCTGAGATGTCTGTGGTAGAGGAGGGGTATCCCGGGACTTTCTGTCCTAGGAACTCTCTTATAGTTCCTCCAGTGGCTGAGTTATCTGGAGAGGCAGAGGTCAGCTGATAGAGCATAAAATAGAAAACGTACTTTGAATTTTCCAGTGCCTAATAAAGTAAGAGCTGTGATCAAGATTTTTCTACAGCTGAGGCATTTGCAACATGTCCTTGGGGGTCGGGGGTGTCTGTGTCTCTGGTTTGTGATAAGAGGAAAGCCCATGTTGCAGGCTTTCTTCTGCGGGAAACCAAGAGAGACCCACTGCAGGGCACAGCTGAGCCCTGCAGCCATGATGGCGGGCGCCTCGGGGAAAGCCCGTGTAAGAAAGGGAAAACACTGCCCAGCAGTGAGGGGTGAGGGGAAATATGTGAGAAACAGCCTCACAGGCCCCGAGGGGAGAGCACGGGGAGGGGGCGGAGGTGCTGCAGGTGCCCCAGCAGGCATCCCCCCGCAACCCCTGGAGAGGCCACCACGGAGCAGGAGAAGCAAGGGAGGAGAAAGGAGCAGCAGAGAGACACCGTGGCGTAGAGCCCGCAACCCCCTTCCTGCACTGGAGGGACTGAGCTGTAGCCAGGTGGCGGGGAGAGGCGCTTGGCGTGAAGTTCACCCAGGAGCTCTGCGTCTTATTTTCTACCCCCGTCCTGTGGAGGTGGGGGAGTGGAGAGAGAGCCGCTGGGTGGGCGTCTGGCAGCCAGGAGAGGCCCGCCCACCACGAGGTACAGCATGTCGTCCTGACTTGATCTGGGATTAATCCGGTTACTATGCTCCACGGAGCGCCATATAACCTTCCCAGTCGAGACCCAGGTGCAGATTCTGTAAGAGTTGTTACTGCTGCTGTTATTATTATTATTATTCAATAATAATAAAAAATGTATTTCTGCAGTAGAAATCGTAGATAAATTTGTATGACACTCTTTCGTAGAGCAATTTTTATTACTTTATATCCGACTGTACAAGAAAACAGCAGAGCCATGTGTTTTTGTTTTAAAATTGGGGGGGGGGAAAGTTTGCCTCTTCCCAAAACTGAACCAAAAGAGATACATATGCATAGGTACAGCAACTGAAACAAAAAGAAAAGATTTTAAAGAACACTGAAATATTGCAGAGATATAAGAAAAAAGTACAGTTTCAATATATCTTGTGTTTTTCTTCAGGGAACATCACATGAAGTTAATATGCTCTTGGGGCAACCTAGTGTCATCACAAAGTAATAATGTTTGATTGTCTAATCATATTATTACATATTTAAATTAAATTAGTGCATATAATTTTGTTTCAGTAAAAGTAAAAGTTGAAGAATAGTTGCACTTCCTAACTTTAATGATCTCAAAGATTAACTTTTTAAGGTTTACAGAATATTAAAACTACCAATATGTTAAATTTAAGGGGATTTGTTTTTTTCTTTAAAGCAAAAGGTATGTCTTTAACAAACTTTCTAGTTAGGGGTGTAGATCTTGGCAACCATATTACCAGACATTTTGTGATACATATGTCTTACTGGAGAATGTTAGTTCATCTCAATTGAAATTATGGATAGGAAAATGCTTGCTTAACTAACTTTCCTAATTGGAATTGTTCTTGAAATTGTTAAAATGTTATATGTTGATTTTTTCTTAAGAATGCTCTTTGTTGTTTCAAATAACATCTAAAATCAAATTTACTTAATTTATTGTGAATTTTGTGTATTGAAATAAATAAACAATTTGATAACTTTGCAAATAAATAAAAAAAAATTGAATTCCCGTATTCCCTAAAATATGAGAAAAAAAAGATTGATTTAAAAAGCAGTTGAATATTCAATTGTCCTGAAAACAACATTTCACAGTACTGATAAACAATGACATCAGGACCTTGAAACCTTACTTTTAGGAAAATTTAACATAAGTAGACAATAATAGTAATAGTAATAATAATAATAGTACATAGTGGTCTAATCACACTTGCACCACTGTAACTTTTGACATTTTAAACTTGTTGGTAGATGAATTTCCTCTAGCCTCAGTGTTATGAGAAATAGTACATACTTGTTACCTTTCCACCTTTTACTATTTATTTTCCTCATACCCTCTCTCATCTCTTTGCTAAGCTCAAGAATCTCGGTGTATTTTGATCTTCACTGTATGGAAGCGTTTCGTGAATCTCACTATCCTTTCCTGGGCCTTTTCTAGTTTTTATCATGACTTCTGAGAGGGAATGAATTTGGGGTCTATAGAAGTGCCAGTTCTTTTTACCACTTCAGTTTTTATTTCGTAAGTGGGAATACAATCAATTTATTCTATGCCACAGTGAATATTGTAGGATTTGTTCTTTTCCTTGCCTCTGAATTGCCAAGTTTCTACTAGTTTCTTCAACAGCACTGAGTGCTAGCCTCCTTGTTTTGGAGATGGCTACAGAAAGTGATACCAACCAGTAATTTCAAACTCGCGTGCTCCATGCATTAAATTATAAGGTTAAATCTGTTGTCAAGTTAAGAACAAAGGAATTTTGAAAAAGTTATTTTGGTAATAAATATGAAGCTAGCTTTGTTGTAAAATAAATACAAACAAAATTATAGTAAGGACCAATACATGTGCACAGTACTTTTTGCTGTGATTGTGCAATATTTTACAATGTGCTCAAAAATTTTGATACTGTACAAGAAAACCTCTGACAATCTGTGTTACAGGGTGCTTGCTAGAAGTTTATGGAAGATTTTGAATGATAATGCTGGAAGATTTCTTTTCCATAATAATGGTCTGCATTATCAGTTTCTCAACAAACACGTGTAACTTAATTAAATAGTTTCCATATTATTTCTTATATTTTGTCCAGTGGTGGAAGGCACTGCCACAGGTTTAAGGGTGTAAGAGTTTTCATATCCTAGAAACAGAACATCTGGTTGCAGGGGGGTGGGTTAGTTACTGCCTTTTATATATAAACAAAGTCATTAGCAGCCTTACCTGCAGGCATCCAAAAATAACAGAAAATCACACTCATATCTATCAAAATGTAATACTTGGATCAGTTCCAAGAGGTTTCTTTCTATTTATTCCACTGACAAGCTGACCCATTGTTTATACAGCCTCATGATCAGGACCCAATTTATAAAGATAATGCTCTCATTATACACTATTATATTTTCAGGATCTTCTCAACTGTACCCAGATGCCCAAAGATTTGGTTCAGGTTCAGGTTTTGCTGTTAGACACAGTATTACATGATATTGATTTTGAAGTTGTTATGTAATAGGTTGTAGCATTTTGTACTCTTGAACAATTATGCTTTGGAGAATCATGTTTTTATGATGAAAAATAATCCCTTTATTTATTTTTACCTTTGTACTTGCACTGCCTTCACATGATTGCTAGGATTATGTATTTGGCAAGCAGTTTTGACTTGTATGAGTTTAATGAATTGAGATTTTAATGTATTAAAAATACAGATAAATGCAGAACTAAGTGGTGTAAGATTCCTTAGATATGGATAAGGCTTTAAAGTATCTGGAATAAATTGTCATCATAATAATGTCAGAAACAGTCAGAAATAAAATAAGTCCGATAAAAACATTGGTAAGAATAAAAAAAAAAATCTGCTTTTATGGTACAGATATACTAAGAGACTTAAAACGATACCTACATTTTTGGATGCATAACTGAGGGATGTGTCAGAATTACTCACTGTTGGTTCACTTTGAGGCTGTTACAGCTGATCATAACCCTAGCCACATCTTCCTTCTCTGGTGTCTGCAAGGGAGAATGTAAAAGAGTGCAGGTGGAACTGTTGTATTTGGGTTTGTTATTGACTTTGAGGCTGTGCTTAAAGTCTCCATAGACCAGGACACTGTGTGTGAAGGAGAAGACTGTGTGACATACAAGTTAAGCAGTGAGACAACGGTTCGACTACATAATTTCTCCCCATCCTCTTTTCTTTTTCAGTCTGTTATGGGAGAAGGTTTAAAGACTTGTGAAAATCAGTGTCTGTAAGTGGAAAGTGATTGCTGAAGGAGTGCAGAAAATAACAGCTAGAGGGAGTACCCAAATAGCTCAGTAGCTCGTTTGCTTCCTCATTAGCAGTGATGCTGCAAACACAGGACTGAACACCCCTGCGTGAGTTGCTGTACTGCCCACAGTCACGTAGCAGGCCTGAAGAGTTCCTGGAATATGAACTGCATTGATCTTTCCAGGACCCTCTAACACACATCAACTCCTTGGTCAAGGATATAATCTGCAACTATACACACCAAAGGAAAACACCAGGGTAAATCAAGACCGGTATCCAATGTACCAGATACCTGCTGAGTCAGGAAATCTATCGGGCAGCGATAATAACCCTAGGAAGTGGGCCACCAACTATGCTACAAAGAAAGTGGTGGGGGGAACCCAACAATAAAACCCCAACAGCCTCTTCCAAACTAATGTAGAGAGATATCCTGTCCTGGTCTTTAATCAGGCAGTTGATCTTTAGTCCAATCCCAGATAGCTCATGTGAGCCCAAGCTCTGGTCTTAAGCACTGCTGCTGTTACGGTCAGACTGGGGGGTCTTAGCTTCACAAATAGTGTCTGCAGGATCATTTTAGTCCTTTCTACTAGTTGGCACAGGACCTATCAGTGTGCAAGAGCTCTCAGTACTACAGGTGATCCTAGAAAAAAGCTGGAGCCCAGAAATGGTTAGAAACAGTACTCCTCTCAACTTGTCTGCTTGCAGTTTTTTGCCATTCGAGGTGATGCTGGAGCCCAATACTGCAGACAAGAGATTTAACTTCTCCTTCTATTTTTCCTGAACTTCCACAGCTAATAGTGAAAGGCAGATGGAAAAGCTTCATAACCCTTTCAGGTCTGTGACCTAAATACTTTTTAATTTCCAAAATAGAGGCAAGCCGTTCCCACAACCTGAACTCTGTTCCAAGGCTCTCCCAAGTCTTGGGTGAGGGCTTTACCAGTCTAAACAGGAGATTAATTGACCTGGACTTTGTGTCCATTTTGAATATATGCCTTGGTATTGTGGACCCCAGTGTAAATAGGTATCTAGCATCTCAGTATCCACCATCTTTCAGGGTTATACAGGTTGACATTGTCCCCATACAGGCACATACCTGAAGTTCAGAGTCAGGCCCCAAATAAATACATGTTTAATGGGTGCTGGGGAAAGTTACTGTAATGAGGATTCTCGAAGGTAGTGGAACAGTGCTGGATATTGTAGCAACTTCTGGATGTACTGTCCCTTTGCAGTTTCATTAGCATAATTGGAACTGGATCTTACTTAGTGCTGCTCAAATTTGGATTGATTATATAACTGGATGATAATAGTAATGCTTAGCACTTTAACAGTACTTTACATGGTCAGAGAGCTGTGCAAATATTAACTAAATAATTTTCACAGTGCCCCTGTGAGGTAGTAATTAGAGATGGAAAAGACCCATTACTAGATCATAAAATTCTGTTCTCTTGCTAGGGCAGCATACATTCACCCAGCAGAGGACACAACAGATATTAAACTATGGCTATGTTCAATCTTTGCTCTCCTTGTGACATTATTTCGATCTGGGACTTCCCTGAGACTGTAAAGGGACTTTACAAAGTTTTTAGATAGTGGTGTAACTGAAGTGTTCCTTTTTGATGAAGGTAAAAGACAGTAAAAAAGACTTTTACTGTCCTTCTTGCCTACTTTTCAATGTCAGCGGAAAGCAGTGCATTTGATTCTCCTCAAAAGGGATAAAGAAAAAGAAGAAGCTGTTTACAGATGGGTTAGCAATCTCTTGCCAAGTATAAAAAGAGATAGGAAAGACTCCTACCTCTCCAGAATAAATTCCCCTAATGCTACCTATCTGCCAACAGTTGAACACTGATGGTATAAAAGTGAGACATTTCATCAGTAACTATATAAAATCTTTTTCCATTTTCAGATGCTTTGATCCAAGCATGAACTGGTGTTTACATCTTGTATTTCATCAGGTTTCCAAAGTTGCAGAGTTCTTTGGATGTTAAATACCTGCTCAAAATACAATAATCAATACAATGATAACCTTCACCACTATCAGTCTTTGTCTTTTTAGTGTTGTTTTGACCGTTTTCCTTGACAGATCCTATGCTTCACCTATAATCATGCCAAAACACCTCTTCTGAATAACTGCTGAAACTGTAGCCATAAGATAACTTTCAGCATGTTCAAGGCCATTTTATTTTGTTTGCATGAATATCCATACACTAAGTAACTCTTTGTATGAACACGGGAAGTGCAGGTCTCAGGATTACACGTGCTCTGGTTCTGATGTTGGTGGCATTAGCAGTAGGTCTGGTCAGGGCGAGGAGCCAGGGAAAATTGAAGCAGTTGCTGTGCATCCGGGGCAGACCAGTTCCCTGAGCCGGCTCACCACATGGTTTGCACAGCAGCCAGCAGTGAGTAGCAGCCCAGGACACGTGAATCAGAGGTGATGGAATGGGGAGAAAGAAGAGTAATATTTTGGGAGAGAGGAGAGGAGAGGAGGGAGGCAAGCTCACTCCATTCCATATAGTTTATTTTATAATAGTGATATAGAGGGAACCTTAATACAAATAAAGGGAAAAATATGGACGAAACATAACTTGCCAATTTAACAGTCAACATTGTTGATTCAAAAAGGGTTAAAGAGTTTCTTTTCTTCACTTTTGGTCAGGAGGTGGACTTCATAAAAGCTTTGGCAATTTTGCTTAAATCAATGTTAATTTGTAAATGTTATGTTTTTAATATAAAGAGGTTTAGATGACAGCCTTTATCAACTAACATCTGGGCCCATGTCTGTTCATAGGGATTTCTTGAAGTTTTTTGCTTTTTACTGCTATAAAAAGGTGTTTTAAAGTTTAAAGAAGATATACAGTACACACTAGGTAAATTTCTCCTTGAGTTTGCTATTTTCAGAGTATTAGCTTTTGACCCATATTAGCAACTCTGAAACTCCAAGTAGCCAGCTGTGGAGGTTGGATAACTAAGGCTCTTGGTTGGTAATTTTCCAGGAAGACCAGACTGGAAAGTGAGACGAGCGGAAGACAGAAAATTGGGGGCACTTATCCGACATACTGTTGTGCTGATAAGCCTGAAAGCCTCAAGTACTTCTTAGTTCCTTCAGCTTATATTTTTCAAGTAATATTCATTATAGAATAAACAGAAATCATTATCTGTGAGTGCAATGGCACTCTTGTAAACAAAAAGCTTCGTTTTCCAATTATCACAGTTTTGCTGTGGGGTTTTTTTGTTAATCAGAAGCACTACTTCTTATCTACTTTGGTGTCACAGTGGAAACAACTGAACTATTAATCAGAGGAAAAAAATCATACCTGCGTCACACAGAGTTAGTTATAGTTACTATAATATTAGCTTCTATGTTAGCATGAGGTTCTTTTTCCCAAACACACTTGAGACCAAGAGCTCATTTCTATCAGACAAGCTTTATTGAATTAGTAATAACTGCAACTATCCTTTTCCAATGTTAACAGCTGTCTTGGTGCTCTAATTATTGCTAAATAGCTTTGAATAGAAGCCAATCACATCCGTGGCATAATTGTGGTTATTTTTCATTTTTAATATTAATGAATAATTTTAGAGAGTGTTGATTAAAAAAAAAGGAAAATGTAGAAAACTTGGTTGCTGAACACAAACTGAGCGATTGCTTATGAACATTTCAGTGCTTGTATAAACATTGTAAGGATACTGGAAAAAAATCTGTTTAAAGTAGATCAATGACAACAAAATATGCTTTTTATCTTTTTGAATATATTTAGCTTTGGGTCAACTACAGATAAACACAATTTGAAGATGTGCTAGATTGAAAAGGCTATTTACACATTGTTTTTGTAAAAAACAGTAGCCCTGATTTTAGGCAGCACTTTTTTCTATTACTAAATGAAATGTCTGTAAGCCTTGACTAAAGCTAGAACACTACTGTGAAAAGCACTATTCAAATAGAGTAAGATGGTTTGAACAGCTTAAAATTTCAGTATTTGTAAATTTAAATACTTAAAACATACTAGCAAAATAAAAGTATCATTGACAGATTATGAAATATTTTAAATACATTTTAAAATCTTTTATGATCTGGTTTTGATTAATTTAGAAATCACACTTTCAACCTCTTTTTACAACTTTAATAAGAATCTCTAAGATAAAAAAACTGGAACTTGAATCATGTGACATTTATATCTGCAAATTAGATTCATGGCAACAGTGTGAGAGAGCTGGCAACTAAAAAAATAGTAAAATTAGATGTTGTCTTAATTCACTGATAAAACTATGAGTATAAATCAGGCCACAAGCTGTTGCTCTGGTGCCATGTGCACTAGACTGCCTTGGCCAGTTTAACATTTTAAAGTGGAGCTTTACCTATTTAGATGCCTTCTTTCTTCAGGATGTCAGAGGAACATGAGGATTGAAACTTTCTTCTTAAACTCTTCTAGCAGATATTAGAAGTAGATAGAAGATGGTAAGGGCCATGCCAATATTTTTATCTTGGAAACGGAGATTGCATTTGTTTTGTTTTGAGTTTTGAGTGAGGTAACTTGCTAATAATAATGTACAGGACAAGCTTGGCCTTGCACGAGCAAGTGCAAAGTCATTCTGTGGAAATAAATGTATACGTCGGTGATGCAAGAAATTAAAAGCTTGAATAAGTTTTGATAGACTAGAATAAAATTATTGTTATTGGAATTAGACCTTGATACTGTAGCCAATAAGGGCTACCATGTTTTATAAATGTATAAAATGTATGATACCAAGGTCATATCTCATTGTTCTGAACTGAAATTATCCTGTAGACTAGACTGGTCTTATTCAAAACACATTGTAAATAATTGGTTACGTTTATTTGGATATTTTCAGTATTTATAGTAAGTTAAGTTTATCATATGTCAGATTGTTCCATTCATTTCATTTTGTGAATTGGTGATTGAATGGAAATGGTTACAAATTCAAACAGATCTATGCTGGTGTTTTAGGCAAGTGCCACAACTACAAGAAACAATGTAAAAGATGTTTATTTTCAAAGGATCCATAGAATCTGCTCTAGTGGCCTATATATATAGAGTCACAGGGATAAGAAAAAGATGAAACCTGAGCATAATGAATCTGATTGATAAACTGACTATTGTAATTTTTTTTTTTTTCACCTGTACTGGAGGACGTATACTGGGAGGCAATATTTCTGGAGGTTTGCTTAGATTTTCTTTATTGATCAATATTATTTAATATATTTTAATTAATAATCTGAGGAAAAACATATTTGTAAAGATGCTGAGGGATATTTGTAATACAGTTCCATTCTAATGGAATAAAGGAGAACGAAGAGTGATAAAGTACACCTCTAAATAGGAAATGTGCACTGTGCTTGCAACTTTGTTTCCTTAGATGTTTTCTGAGCTTGTTTAGAGACTTACCACGCCTGTTGTAGCCCCAGCCAGCAACTAAGCACCTCGCAGCCGCTCGCTCCCCCCCACCCGCTTGGTGGGATGGGGGAGAGAGTCATAAAAAAACATGTGGGTTGAGATAAAAACAGTTTAATAGGACAGCAAAAGAAGAGGAACTAACAACAACAACAACAATATTACTGATACAGGAACATCCATGAACAAGCGATACACAATGCAACAATTGCTCACCACCCGGTGATGGATAGCCCCCCCGCAAGCAGCAATTCCCACCCCCCCTCCACAGACAACTCTCGCTTATGTACTGGGCATGACGTCGTATGGTGTGGAATAGCCCTTTGGCCAGGCTGGGTCAGCTGTCCTGGCCGTGCCTCCTCCCAGCTCCTTGTGCACCCCCCCACTGGCAGAGCGTAGGGAGCTGAGAAGTCCCGGGCTGAGTACAAGCACTACAGCCACTTAGCAAGTAGTTGTATCGTCATCAGTGTGTTAACACTATCATACTAAATCCAAAACAACACTATACCAGCTACTAGGAAGAAAATCAACTCTACCTCAGCTTAAACCAGGACAATGCCCTTCAGTTGCATAGGACTGTTCAGATGAATATCTGTCTTGATCTTAGTAGCTGGGTGGGCTCTATAGAACACTTTGCCTCTCGTATAGATTAATAAAATTTAAAGATATTCTATTACCATTCTCAGAACAATGCCTTCTTTACATTGCATTAATATCCATTGCCATGGTTTAAAAATGTTGCTGTCAGAGGGCTGTATATTGATTGAATATCCTGTGAAGGATAAAACCATTCCAATATCCGAACTTTGACTGAGAAATCATGGTAGCTATCGGTAACACCAGAAATTTGACAATCATCAAAACGGTTTCCTTCTCCCCGAACATGAGTCTTTGACCCCAGGCCAGTATCTTAGCCTTTCCTTCCTCCCTGTACCACACAACCTTATATTGCAGTGTTGAAAATCAAAACAACTTTGAGTCCACTGGTGAAAGGGACTACTATATTTCTTTAAAAGCACAAATGTCTGTCATTCTTAAAAGAAAAACTGGTTTGGATAAGGATTTCACTTGAGAAAGTGCAATTTATTCTCTGCAGATTCAATACTCTCTTGTAGGAATTAATTAATGGGGATCTAGCTCCAACCTCATTAAAATGTCTCTGTGGTTTGGATTGTGATCAGTATTATGAGGGCAAATGGGGAATGACTGAAGACACAGTGTCTCTACGGCATTTTTCTTGCACCTAAGGGAAAGGTTTTCTCGGTTAATCTGGACAACTGCACTGTCTGCTGTACAATTGTTCCTGAGCTATCTATAAGATATCTTCCCTCCCAGAGAACAACTCTTGAAGTGACTTTCTTTAATGAGGTTTTTCCACTAGCACAGAGTACAGCATTGAACCTGGTGTAGTATAGCTTGTGATATGATTTGACAGATCAAAAAATGAGATCATCATTAAAAAAAAAAAAAATCTTTAATACCTTTAAATTTTATATCAATTAATTATTTGGAGTGAAAAGGGCGATGTTTCTTTCCATAACCTCTGGTTTCTAAATCTTTAATCCTTCTCAGCTGAGTTCACATTAGAAAGTGCTGGTTTTAATTGAAAGCTCATGTTCCTCCAATCTCCTGGGCTATGCCGAAAGCATGAGAGCTGATAATGCTCCTGCATGGCAGGTACACACAATAGCTGCAACTATAATTCCGTCACAGTGCATAGGATGTGGTGCTGCAGGTAAAGTAGTTCAACATAATGTTTTCTTCACTGTGTCTGAAAAGTTATGCTTGAAATCACATCTGATAAATGATTATATTTTAGAAAAGTAAACAGTAAAAAAATAATGTAGAATAGGAAGTGACCTGATCTGAAATTGCATTGCAAAGATGTCAGCATGGGTAGAGGCTGAGCGAATAAGTTATTTCCTGCCAGTATTTATACACTCATCTTCTTTGCTTCTTAATAGAACTTCTAAAAGCTTTTTACTCTCTGACCTCCAGCTGTCAGTAGTGACCACCGACGGTATTTCATTGTATCTTTTTTTTTTTTAATTATAGCAATAATTGTGCAAACGTATGTAGATTAAACAAGGGATTGGACATACTAAACAGCTTTTTTAATTCCATTTTGGGCACTGCTTAAGATAAATTCCCAGAAAGCTCCACAGAGGTTTGAGCCTTTTCTGTGGCTTGCCAAATACGTTTTCTGTTCACTCCTGACAGCTAAATGCTTCAGCAAAATTCACTCTTGGCTCTGTGGAAGTGGAGAAAATATTTTACAAGAGTTTATGCAAGGGTGATTGGAACTAGCAGCAAAGTCACTGCTGATATCACACATGCACAGAGGTTTAAAAAAAAATACCTTGAAGCATGCACATAATTTTTAGCAATTGATGTGGTGGCAACCACTGAAAACAAGATAAAATTTTCAAGTATCATTTTATATAACATTGCATTGACATATACTAGATTTGTGGTGGTGTGATTGTAAACAACATTATTTCCCACACAGTACAGAAACACGCCTTCATCTATTTTCAGGCAGTCATCTGTTGCTTGTTAGATTATTATCCTTTTTTTTACCCTACTGATCCCCCAGCCATTATCCTCTCTGAGTATCCTAAATTACAGGCAACAAATGAGCTACGGGAAACATATCCTGTTCCCCAGGCCCTTATTAGTGCATTTGAACAACTCTAACCCTAACCCATGGATCTGAAGTACTGCATCGTTGGCATAGAGTCCCGACTTTTCCATTTTCAAGCTGGAAAGCACTCGCAAAAAGTAGCCATCTGCTTTTGGCATAACAGATTGAGACATTCGCTGCTCAACAAAAAGATGGCTGCCAGGTCTGACTCAGCTGTGCAATGTAATTAAAGGTCTCAAGAGTGAGAAAAAACTATATGATACAATCGAGGAGCTGAGGATTGGCTCCTGTTTATTTACGTTAGCAATTTACTAAAACTCCTATCATAGGATTGTTTGGTTATGTTGGTGCTGTAAGAGATGCATAATAAGCTCGACTAAAATAAAGATACCACCACTGACCGAACTTCTAAACCAGAAAAAAAATTACCATATAATAAATATTTCTAAATCTTTTCTTGGATCTTTGGTTCTTTGTTGTATGTAAACTGTGGACTTAATAGGAAGGTTAATATGAGAAAATTGGTCCTTGACTTTTTTTTTCTTTTTGGAGGGAGCCAGAAGATTGCTAAGGATTTTGTTTTCCAAAAATGCTACAATCAGACAGCACAACAAAAGGTGACTTTTGAATCGCCCTACTTGTAAGTCTTCAGTTTGAGGGATAGGGTAATGAAAATATTTCCAAGTGTTAAGAAAAATTTACTTTTACTAATCCAACCTAAATTCAACTGAGGAAAGGTTGCAGATGAAAATTCCTCCTGCCATGATGTTCCTTATATTGAACATGAGAATATGTCCTGATAATATAGGCAGCAATATTACTCCTCCTTTTGGCTACTCTTTTTCCAGTGTAATGAAGAGGCATCCTGTACTTTAAATATGTGATAGCTGCCTAGAAATACAAAAATGATTGAGAATCAAAAGCTTTCATTATTTTGTTTCCAGCTAAATTCCAACCTTTTAAGTCAACAAAGGTAATTAACCTAATACTGACTATTCTGTGTATTCTTATTGTGATCCTGATAGACCTAATTTACCACTGACAGCACTAAAAGGATTCCCCATTTAGCTTGTTCTCCCATGCTCCTGATAACTCATTAGTAAGCCCTGGCTTTGCTTAATGCCTGCAACACAAAGAATAAATTGGTTTGCATAAATCATTCACTACCTTCAAGGGACAAAATATTTTGGCACACTCTGAATTTATATTTCCTTGATTTTCTGTTCAATGGATTTAGAGACCAATTTTACATTTTCCCAAAGGTAGACCCTATGTCTAGTTTGTTCTAGCAAACGCTGAATTTATGTTAAAGTAAGGCCATACCACTAAGTAAAGTGTTTGAATATAGTCTGTCATGAAATAGAATTGCACCCATGGGATTCAGCAGTGACTGGAGCATCCTGTTTGGGACATCTTGCATTTCCTTCTGGATATTATCAGCTGCAGAAAATCTCTGCACTTCCTATTTCAACATACAGCTATTTCTAATTTATAAAGTTAAGTAAATTTTTAATAGCACAGACTGATGCTATGTCTGAGAACACATATAAAGCCCAATTAAAAGATGATAAATTCTTGAAAAATTTAATTAACCAAATAAAAAATAAATTTCAAAATGTCTTACCATCACTGAGCAGAACAGTTAGCTCACACTGAATCTGCAAACATGTTTTGGTGACTGTTAAAATCCTTACATTAAGTATATTTTTATGATAACATGAAAGTCCATTCAAATTCGCTTCTCTTGTAAAATTTGACTAAGACACCATTTTAACTTATTTTAGATTTTTAAAAAATCTGTAGTTATTTGATGCCTTAGAAACAGTTTTAGCATGGATGTTATATATAAACAGTTTACTTGTCTGTCCTTTAAAGACAGATATACAGCAGCTTTTGTAGCTTCAGGTACCACATGTCTAGGCTTCAAGCATGCATTTATCATTCAACATCAGGAAGGAGAACACAGGTGGCTGAGGAAGGCATTACCTCACTGAGAAACTGTATGAACTCAAGAAATGGATATACCTGAATATTAGGCAAGGAATTAGATTTATATAGAGATAAATCTGCCAATGGTAAGCTACGCTGATCATAACCAAATTTTTTTGTGTATCTCAAAAATTACTTGAAAGTGTTGTGACAAACATCATATTTTAATTATAGAATATTCTATAGAGAATAAATATATGTGTATTGAATAGAGCTGAATCCTCTCTTTGGCTTATATCTAATAAACAATGCTAATTGAAATTACTCAGTAGAATTAGCAGCATGAACATTTCATAATTACCAAGTATCCCATTCAATATTTTCTATGCTATTTTGATTAAATTAATATGTTTGAAATAAATTCACATTTTTTTTTCTGTCCTGCTTTCATAGCAGTGTTGCTAAATTCCCTATGCATTACACATCACTACCTATGTTGATCTTAATATTCCGTAATAAATGGCTCTGGCTAACTAGCACACAATTACAATAGAGCTGTTTCTATGTATCTACCTAATACAATGGTACTGGAGATCTAATAAGCACTGGTGGTCCTCGTGGTCCTTGGTGGTTCTGAGTCTTTCAGGTTGAGGTGATCATGGCCAAAAGCTCATAGAAGAATGTCACTGAAAGCAAAATTAATTTCTTTCCATTCTTCTCTGATTTTCCTTACTTTTGCCTCATGTTTTTATTCCATTACTCCCCTTCCAAAAAGGAGGTGTCTCCTTTCCTCCCTGTACTGCTTATCTTGTTTTTGGCTTTGTAAGTCATTCTTCTGATGTATTTGGGAGTAAATTCTGCCTGTTTATATACCCTTATGCTTAACTTTTTTTTTTTTACTTAGATGTCTCTGATGTGCAACTACACCTGTCTTTTTTGCATCTTTAGTGGTCCCATTGCTCACATACTTAGGTGCAATTCTTATACAAAACTTTTATGCTGTTACCCCTCACACTGTTTTAACATGCTTATATTTGAATTCAGTGCGAGGTAATATTTATTGCTATCTTATTTATATTTTATAGGTGTCACAGGCCTCCGATTTGTCTATATCCCCCAAATCAGCTTCCGACAGAAAAATGCATATGGGAGGACTTTGTGTGGTGATTAGGAATTTCCAGCTGTATGATAGTTCCTGCACAGTTCATCTTGACATCCCTATAAGATTTTTTTGTTATTTCAGTAATGAGTATGAAGACCTACTGTACTGCACATTTGGAGCACATCTAGGAGCACTGGATTTATTATAGATGAACTCCCCAGAGTGTGCATACATCTTTCTGTGTGAAATCTAAGAAAAACATTACGACCTGTCAGTTGAATAGATTTTATTTTCCTGTCCTGATGAGGTAGTTTTTTTGAATCTGAGTTACAGTGTTCACATGACTTAATTCATCTCTCTATGTACTGGTGAGGATCATAGGATGTAGGGATGCTATGAGATAGGATGTTGCTTAGCGTAGTTTGGCTTACTGAAGATTCTCATTCATCTATGTGCAATCATTTTATTTAAATGGTCTAGAGACTTCATAAGAGCTCAGGAACTGAGCAAACAAACTTGAAAGAAGAGAGCCTAGAGCAATGGGATATAAAAGCTTAAGTATAAATGCCTCCTATGATCAAATAGACTGAGGTTCACATGGCACTGGAGTGACAGCACTACCATTGTAAATGAAAGTAGTGAAATAGTCATAGGATCTCTTGGGGTAAAGACGTAAAAACTGAATATGCTTTCAGAAGAAAAACTGTTATTCAGGAGCAGAGTCCAGAGAAATGCTGCAGGCAAATAAATTATATGTGTTCCTAAGAAATATATCTGTTTGTCCACTTGGGTTAGTGAATTCCTTCACTTTTATCTTCTCACTCTGAGTCAAATATTGCAGATTTGGGGAACTGTGCAACCTTTGTCTTGCTGCTACAAATGTTAGTTGTGTTATTGGGTATTTTATCTCAAGGCTGAAGGGGGTGGAAACACATTAGCAGCTAGTGCTCTGAAAAGCAAGTGGAGCTATTTCTATGAAAGTGTATAAAGGAAAAATATCCGAGCAACTCCAAGGCCAATAAAAATAATGAATGAGCTATGCTGCCCCATTAAATGCCTTTTTTTGTTAGCTAAATAACAAGTTTATGCTTTACTGTTTCTGTTTGGTTTTTCTTCCTCCCAGCCCATCAGGAAATCTGCTGACAAAAGGGAAAACATTTTTCTTTCTTCCCTTAGGTTTATGCCATAAGCCTTAAAGGGAGCATAAAGAAACTTCCAAATAATTTCTTAACAATACCTTGTACAACATTAAAGACAGTAACACATTAATTTCCCTTATGACTAATGTGAGCCTCTGCCTGTCTCCCACCCCAAAAATGAACAAGTTGTTAAAAAGAGAGCTCAACAGATTTATGCCTCAGATGCCTCTCACTTCATTCTCCTGGGCATGTGCCTGCACAAGGAAAACTGTATTGATTACCACTGCGATCTACCACTCATTTTGAATAGATGGCAAGCTTGAACGAGCAGATTAAATTCTTTCAACCATCAAAATGAAATTTTTCAAATTGAGACTCAATTTTATAGAAGATTGAAAGCAGCCTGAATGTCTGTCTGAAATGCATAATACAAAGGAAAACCCCTGCACGGTAGGGAAATGAAGGAAATAAAAAGGAAACCTGGATTATTCCTAAACGGAACCAAAAAGTACTCACTTTTTTTTCTTGTTTTCTGAGCCACAGAGCACACATTTGAAATGTCCAGAACTGAGCATGTTCACAGAGATCTGTGTGAAACAACAACTCCATGAGGCCTCTCAGCACATACTGCACATTGTGTGTAAAGGGTTTGATCCTGCAGCAATGGGGGGTGGCTGAAAGACTTTTGGGCTTTGGACCATGATGGTGTACTAGGTCAACTACTCACAGGCTAAAACTGTAAGCAGACCTTGATGTCCACTATAGATGATTAGGTAAGAAAAGTCTACTTTTTAAAAGATTTTTATAATAATCTATTTTTATAGACAATTTCTTACAGAATAGGTTATTCCTATTTCAGAAAAAAATCTTTGATTGTCAGATTTTTGTTGCAAGTGATCACACCTCCTCTAGCTGATGTTACCAACTGCAAAAATATTACCCTATGAGGCTGTAGGGGAGGGCTGCTGCAGCAAAGAGAGAATGAAGTTAACCGGAGAAAGAACCAAAAGACAATAAATGAAGAGGCTCGTACCTGTTGGAGGAATTGTTAGAATATGGGGAGGATCTTTCCTGTCCTCTGAGGATCAAAAATCTCTTCATGAGATATTTTGGAAGTGCAGAAGAGGTTGAGAGAGCTGATTTAAACTTCCCTTCATCTTTTCTTCACGTGTATGTGTTTTACAACATGCAGATCAGCACAGGGATGTTTTAAATGTATGACCCAAAGTTCTTACAGGTAAATAGATGTAAAGATATGACATCTGTTTCCCTCGCAGGCTGCAATTGCTCTGGAGGAAACAGTTTCTACTAAGAAAGTTTGAACAACTTTTATATTATCTTGTATTATTTTATGCAGAAACTATGCTTTAGTAAAAATTTTAAAATGTCAAAAAGAAGTAAATTGACAATTAGTTTTCTCAAATACAATAAAAGCCATGCTGTCCCACTGTCACTGTTGCCAGATTCATATGCCAAACAAAATATAATGTACTTTTTTCCAGACATTTCTCTTAATCATCATAAACCTTGAAATAAAAGCTGTATCTGGTTATTAGCCTTAAATCTTAATCTCCTTTCCTTGTCAGGTCCCTGCCGTTATTTCAGAATGTTTAAATATAGATTAATAGAGGGAAGGTATGTCTATCCACTGCAGTCATGTAGCTATTAGAAGAGCAAATATCTTAACAGCTCAAACAGAAGTGAAACGTAAGAGAGACAAAGTTTAAATTCAGCTGAACGCAGTTTTCAATTTAGGTGAAAACAGGGTGGATTATGAGTTGTTTGTAACTACCACCTTCCTGTTTATTTTGCTGAAGATTTGTAGCTGTAATTAAATGATGACTTCCAATAGTGCTGAGCATCCATGGAAATAAATAGAGCCTGTCTTTATAGACACAGAGGTGAAACGAAGGTGTTTATGGAGTGAGGATTTATTTAGTTAGTTTGTAATACTGTGGGAATATTTGTCTTAATTTAAAATATTTGTTTATTTGCAAGTCCCATGTTTTCATTTTTGGTTTTGTAGTGGGAATAAATCAGACTTTCAAGTGTTTAAAAAAAACCCCAGAACTTCAATGGCTTCTTTGCATTGCACGGTGTATTCATGGGATACTTTGAGCAGACTTCAATCCAGAGATAGTTTTAGACTGAAATTATCAAAGTATTTGCAAATTATGAGCTAAGGTCTGCAAAATTATCCCTGAGTCTTATGTCCATGAGTTTTCAGTACATTATTCTGTCAAGATAACTCTCTTGTAATTGAAAAATAGCAATTTTTCCCTCTGTTATTCAGTTGTTTCCTACCCTCTAGTTTTCTTCCATTCTAGTTTGACCATTGTAGTATGTGGGACATACTTGGTCAGTTAGTCCTTGGACAGCTGCATGCTCAGTACAATGGTATAAAATAGGAATTTTCATTTAACAGGATTCTTACCACTTAAGATGATTTTTCATTAAAATGTTGCTCCTGTTTCAGTTGGATAAATTTGGGTTTGATGAGAAAGCAGGACAAATTTCCATTTATCCAAACCAACCAAACAAACAAAATAACAACAACAAACCCCAAAAACACTGGGAGAAGTGATAGCTCATGTTCAGACACAAATTTTATGTCTACTTTGTGTCACTGTTAGTGCCTCCAATTGCATACGGAGTACTCCTGAGAGAAAATCTATTCTGTTCCTCAAATTAGCAAAGGAAGAAAAAGTGAGCAACTGGTTTATTTTTCTGGCTCTCATCTGAATGTAAAGCTTCCAGGGCTTTTTGACACCATTTTGATATGATTGTTGTTCTGCCCTCTTTTCATTTCTCATAATAAATACACATCAAAGAGTGTTTCCAGTTTTCTGGATAATCTCCTGGTTTGATAACTGGGGTTTTTTTTCCCATTTTAAGGCTACATTGGCAGTGTCTTTCACAGCATTTGCAAAAGATATTTCTCCTTACAGCATTGTCAAGATTTACATTAAGTAACAAAGAGCAAAAGTAGAAAGCATGATGCTAAAACATAGTTAAGAATGTCTACATTGCCCGCACTTGTGACTGGAGGCAAGTTTTCCTTGTAAAGAGCGGGCAATCTAATTTTCTTCTTTTCTTTTTGTTGTTGTTGTTGCAGAAGGAGGTTCCCTTTTGTCTCCTGTTCCTTCAATGAGTATGAAAAGATAAAATGATTCAGAAGTCAACTAAATGCAAGAGTCGGGTAAAGGAGAGCCTGACTAACAACAGTTTGGTTGGAAACCAGTGCCAAACATTGCATACCTCTACATGGATAATACAAAAAATAGAACGACCCATTTTTACGGTCTGCCACTTTTTTCCTATGCCCATAGCCAGCTTTCATCTAGCAGTGATGTCCTAGGTTTAAATGCTTCAGATCAGACTCCTTTTCTGTTTCACATTGTATTAAACATAGTGCAATGGCCGTTGCTAGGCATGCAAGGTCATAGCTGAAATGGCATTACTTTAGCTATCCACACTCACTTATTTTCATTTCCTGATGGGGGTCTGAGGCTAGTCAAGCAATTAAACTAAATGTAAAAATAATTTTGATGGCTCAGTGATTTCATCATGAGAGTGTTATCCTACTTGGCCAAACAGTTGAACAGACAAAGTACTGCTTATATGTAGTCTGCCTAATGGGTATTTCTAGGTGTTTCTTAGAGATTCAGGAGACTGAAGCATGAACAGCAGTGTCTCACTGTGGTTCTAAAGCACTGCAGTGGTGATATACCTTGGTAAAAATGAATGACTTCTGAGTCAGGGTCTGGTAAATGAGAATTTTTCATACTATAAAAAAGGACAAGCTTGTGGGGGTGAGAGTGAATAATATACAATTTCAAAATTACTTTTGCTTGGTAAAAAAAATTAAATGTCTAAAAACATCTCAATACAGCCTTTATTAAAGAATAATAAGTTCAGAATCAATCAGATTGACCATGCATTTGGGACTAATGGCAATGAAAATATTTTAGATGCTCTGGGTTTGTGTTTTGCTTTTCTTGTTTGTGTTTGCAGTATTTAACTGCATAGTTGCTCCCATGAGGGACCTCCAGGGCTCTAGCAATTGTGAGAACTGTCAGAGCAGATGATCTTCCATGTTTTAAAGTGGGAACTTTCATTTACATTTCTTTTCCACCATCAACCGGCAATGCAGTTGTGGGGATATCTCCCTCATGTGTACGTGTGTGACAATGATCCATGAAATGGCACCCATGATGGTAACAGAGACACACACAGAAGAGATTTATCATGTTTTTCTCTCTGAGATGTCTCCTTTCTGATTTCTCATGGCATTCTTCTAGATTTTGAAACAAAAGTCATCCTACACTGATTCTGCATGGCTGATCTTTAATTTTGGAAAAAGTTAGCACATAGACTACAAGGGATTAAGAGAGCTAGGAAAAGACAATTAATTGTTTGCAGCCTTTCTGGATAGGCCATTTCAAAATGCATCATGGATTCACTGTGGAAGCCATAGAAGATTACTGAGCAGTTCTATTTGATTTTAGTGATCCAGTCATTTGTCTATAAAATGTGGCATTTGGTCCTGTAGGCCTTAATAAAGCCAAAGAACTTAGTTTTGCCATATTTGACATAATGTGAAGTCCTAAATCACTAGAATTATAGGAACAAGTATAGGTGGAATTGTTATAAACACATTCCTGGGTGAACTTAAATTTCTACATATTTCAAGCATAGATTGCAACCTTTCTTTATAGAAGTCTGAAATAAAAAGCTAAGCAGCATTATTTCCTGATAAGGGCAGAGATAAACAGCATTACAGTCCCAAAGCAAGTGGTTTAAACCTGTCCTAATTCAAACAGGACAATAACAACACAGGAGGGGATGTAGTGTCATCTGTTTCTCCAAGTGGAAGACTGAAGAGACTGAGAAGTGGAATACCACATGGTGGGTGGGGGAAGAGTTTCATAGCTGTGGGCTTATGTATCAGAATACCAGCAATGTTCATACTGACTCCTGAAATCTGGACTACGCTACTTAGCAAAGCACAAATGGTCATTAAACAAGTAGGGATACAATCTTCAAGATACACTTCTGACTTCATGTCTGTGCAACAAAGAAGAATTTTTAAGAAAGAGCTGGATTCACCCTCATTTTCCAGTAACATGTTTCAAATCAGGGTTGTGAATGGCTGTAAAATTACTGAACAGTACAGTGGAAAAAGCTTCCTTCCAGTCTGCCTATTCTGGTTTTGGGTGCCTAGCCTGTGGTCTCCATAGGCTGACTGACAGGACAATGATCTCATTTTCTACCTATTCAAAGTCACGTTATGCTCTGCTAATAGTTATTTTTTTCCCAAAGACGATAGTTCCTCACAGCTGCTGTCCTTTCTAGATGCTTGGCAGCCCGTGTTCTGTCACGCTGAGAACAAACACCTGGTCATATAACTGAGAGGCTACCAGACCCTTTTGAAGGATGACAACTAAGCACCAGCTGTAATCACTGAGACAGCTTATCCATCTTTCAGTCCTCTCTTCATCATTTCCTGAAATGCCTAAAGGAAAAATGGTGACCAAGTGTGGGCTGAAGTAATCGTTCTGTTAGCCACAGGCTGCTCCTAGCTGTTTTCTTTCCACAAGGAGTTTGTAGCATATGTGCACTAAGCCAGTTGGTTTCTGTGAGAACATGGTCTTGCCGTGCTTGTGCAGTGTAGTTCAATTCATACAGGTTAACAAGGCCCATAACACGTATACTTCTGATCCTAAAGGCTGTGTATTCTCTGTAGCTAGAAAGACTGGATGAAATTGCTCTGTTTTGTTCTAGATCTTATGCTGTTTCTATTCCTAGAGTGCTAGAGAATATTTACCACAGGCTAAACTTTCTCTAAAAAATATCAGGTTTCTAACTCTCACCCAAATCACTCTTTCACTTATGAACTATAAGGAAGCCCAGCTTGTCAGGACTAATGTGCAGGAAACAGGACATGGATGCTGTTTTAAGTCATAGGTAATAAAATGGCAGCTCAGGCCTCATCTTGAAACTTCAGGAAAATTTAAATACGGCTTTTGGGTTCACTGAGATGATTTTCTCTGCTTATTAATATCAATCAGTTGACTTAACTTTCTCTATTTTATCAAATAGAGAAAAGGAAAAAATACCACAAAGTAAACCAGTAAGATAGTATAACTATCTTATACACCGTAACTGTAACTATTTCACAGTCCATTTCTCTAATGAGATTATGAGGCAACTGCCAAATCAGCTGGTGGCTTTCTTGCTATCATGGAGTATTCATCTCATTCATAGTTTGCTCTTCTCAAGCATTTTCCTGGTAGCAAGCCCTTATCCAAACTGCAGCTGATCCTATGCTGCAAGTTGTTTCTCTTCTGTCACCTATTCCTTCCTTCTTACACTTCTGTCATGTTTGGTTAGCCAAACATTCCCTGCTCCACTAGTTGTTCCTTGCTGCCCCTTCCCTAATCACTGCTTGCTCAGCGAGCTGTTCCGACTCCTGCAGTTTTACTATCATTTCTGTTAATTCAGCTCTTAGAATACAAATATCACTGAGGGCTGGCACAGCCTATACAATATCACTTATCCCACTGGAAACTCTTAAGCAAAATAACGCACTTTTTTTCCTTAGCCCATAACTTTGCATCCACAGCACTACAGAATTGCGGCTTAAGGTGAGCATTTACCTCAGAAATAGAGCAGTGACTTGGCCTGTATTTTTCTATTTTCTTACAGCTCCAGGCTTTCCTCTGGTTAGCTATGGACCTCCTTTTCAATAACTACCAAACACAATAAAAGAGCATATGTTTTAAAAGGTCACATTTTGTTAACCACTTTCATTTATCTTCTTTCCTCTCTATTACATATCCACAGAGCATTATTCTTGGGCTACTATGTTCTCTGAAAATCTCCTGTCATTTTCTTTTAGGATCCAACCATCAAGTTTAATTGAGCATGCTCTGTCTCCACTCTGCAATGATAGGACTACAGTAATGTATGAAATAGGATGAACAACATTCCCTAATTCTGAAATTAATTTTGAGCCCTCTAAATGTGGACTCTCTTTATCTTTTCCCCTGAATGGTTTATTCTATTCAAAATTCAGAAGACATCTGGTGCAAAAGTAGGTTTCCATCCAGTAGCAGTTAGAAAAGCAGCTTCAGGATAAATTACAAAGCCACCAGATTTAGGCCACACTCTCTGAATTCCTCATGAATCTCAATTTATTCAACAGAAGGAAGACCTACATTAATAATAGAAATAGGAATAGAAATAGCTGGTCAAAATACAGAAAAGTGAGCAAGGAAAGGATTCCCTTTCAAACAGATGAAACAATGAAGGAGGAAAAATCTTTATTTTAGGAAGATTAAGCATAGCAATTCATTGGGGTATCTGATTGATCATAACACAGCATACTGCTGATAGCCAGTAATACCAGTCAGTTTAAGACAAATTCAGTTCAACAGCATAGCACCACCATTCTCCTTTAACAATTTGGTGGTCTCAGATAACATCAGTAAAAATGCCCTAGCCATGCAGCTATCACAAAATACCAGTTTGCCATCCCACTGCCAGTCAGCACAACTTCGTCTGAATAGAACTAGTAACATTATTTGCTGAGGAAACAGATTCTTTCCTGAAGGTCATTAGCTTTTTCCTCTAAATTCGTGTTGCCTGGACTGTTCTGGGAAAATCGTATTTGCCTTCCTGGAGAAAGAGTAAGCACTTGCTTTTCATACAATTCAGTAAAAGTCTCAGTAACTCTCATTACAGCTGTGATGTATCATAGACCTATTCGGTACTCCCTCTCAAACAGCCTCAAACCTTTAATGGATTAAGATATTTACAGTTAATCACACAGAAGTAAACTCCCTATCTCTATTGAAACCCAGAACTTGCTGCTGGGTATCATACACCTGGCTGTTTTCACATGCCATGTGCCCTGTACTGTTAGCTGAATGTATTATTTTTCTCCTTTCTTTCTCAGTAAGAGATAATCTTCAGTTTCTGTGGATCTGTTTTCTGTGTACTGGCACTGGACTGCACATGCTGTGAAGAACACATCTGTTAAGTCACCCTAGAAGTGAGAGCAAGGTTTAAGCACAGGCTGGCAAATATGAGCTCCATATTCACAGTAATGACAGTGATGTTCTCTACCTCAAACCGTCATCTTTTCCTGAGAGATTTCATAATGCATGTGCTTTCTAAAGGCATTGACTGGATCCACTTTTTTCTTGGTGTGAGTTGGCTGTGATAACCGTGGGCTATGGACAATAACTCTGACACAGGCAGCTGTTTTTGTTAGTCCTGAGAAAGCATGAAAATGCTGGACTGCCCTCCCTTCAGTGCTAACAGAGGGACCACCTCATAGCATGAGCTCAGGGTGGAGAAAGACCTTTCAGAGAAAAAATCTATATTGTGTGGACTACTATGTGCTGTTTTCATGCCATGTGAAAAGAAGAGTGAAAAAAGGGCTTGCATTACCCCTGAGGGTGCTAATGTTTAACAATGGACAGACTCTTTCCTGATCAAAAAAAAGGTATACAGTGCTTTATACCATCTTTCTAGCTGCTTTGTTACTTTGAAGCAGCTGAGTCTCACCTAGAATCTGATATCTTGCACGCCCTGTACTTGACAGGCAATTGAATAGATAGTATTTGTTGAACAGATAGTGCCAAATGGGTGCGGCTACCATTTGTGGCAGAGGTGACTTGTAGATTCTACAGAGTGACGACCAAATACTCAACTGTAATTCTCTGAAGATCTGTCCTAGAACAAATTACTTAAGCCAGTTTGGTTTTGACTCTCCTACAAGTGAGTGCCATGCTCAGAATGGGAGTCTGTCATTCAAGAAGATATTTGTTATCATACATTCAATGAACAAGTGATGAATCTTCTGGTTTGAAGTGACTGACAGTAGACTGAGGCATTGAAGTGAACAGGGCTTTGTCGAAGTTTCCTGTAAGGAAATCATCCTTCTGGTACACCCGTAAGGGTACCTTAAACACTTTAGTAAAGATGTGTTTGAAGCAGGCAGTAATATGGAAGCATGTTGAAAATTTCTGTCAGAGGTATTGATAGAAACTGCCTTAGATGATGTCATTAATGTCTCGTAAAATGGAGGTTTGTGTCTAAGTAAAGCAATTCCTGCTGAGCAATATATATTTAAATTGGTTGCTAGGCTGGCTGTGAAGAAAAAATATCTCCTTGAAGAAAATGTTACTTTTCGTTCTTCACGAAGTTCTTGCCTGTTGAGATCTCTTCTTCAGCACACAACTTAATTGAGTTTGTAAGAGTAAGAAATATGTTTTGTTGAAGATGTGAGTCTTAATAACTATTTAAAGTTAAGTTATATTTGGAGTATGAATATGCAGTATGACATAGGTATTTTAACTTGACCACATCTCCTTATTTGGAGGAAATACTGTTACACCTACAATAAACCTAGTAATTCTTACAGATACGTATCTAATGCAAATAAACAGTCACTGGTATGTACATTTGTCTAGTACGTGCCATGAATCTGAACATGTATTTCCCTGGAGTAACATCTAGGATGCATACCATTTTGAGCTTGAACTCTTTTAGCAACAGCTCCATTTGACTTGTGCAGGAAGGAAGTTTACCATACTCATTCATGTTCCTCTCACAAAAAATGTAACTCTTGATCAATTACTGCCAGCATGACCTTGAAATCTTAATTATTAAATCGTTTTATACTATTCCTTGCAGAGGTGACACTTACTCATTAATTTCTCTTAATTCCTTACTCTCAAGATATTTTTCACTAAAGGACTAGCAATTTTATTTGGCTACTTATTATCTTGATTTACAGTTGCTTATATAGATTATAGACTGTGTCTATTTAGGGCATTAAAATTTATCACTTAGATGCGGCAAATAGCTACAAGTATGTGGTCGTTTACTGTCCTATAAATGATCCTATTTGTCACAGCGGTTAGATTGAGCTGGGGGGATGTAACCTCTGAATGCTGCGTGCTTTCCGTAGCAAAACTTGCTAGCAGAACACAACTACCTACTTTTGCCTGCCCTGAGTGGAAGTGGCAACAGCAGTAATATCCAGTAGCTGTTTAATATGATGTTGCTTGTGTTAGAAAAATGAGAAAGCAAAGAGGAATTGTGAGTATATGTGAAGAAAGACATGAAGTCCAGTCTTCAAATGTGAATTTCTTTTAACCCTAGCTGCATTTTGCCTGGAGTTTAGAAGAACAGAAGGCTTGAGAATTGTGTTCACATGAAGTTTATGTTGAGTTTTCCTTGGTAGCCAGTATTTTCTGCACTCCTCCTTGACTCTGTGAATCCTCCTGAGCAGTATAGGCAGGGATGAAGTCACTACTTCTTGCCTGCTGGTCAATATCAAACAGTTTTTTCAAAAGGTTTTCTCTCTGTAACCTCTATATTTACTCTTTTACAAATTCATTGCTTATTTTAGTCTGTGGAAATGTTTCTTTCTTTTCATTTTGCTTGGCCTTAAATGCTCCTTCTTCAGCATCCAAGGAGAGGCTAGGGACCCTGGCCGCTCCCAAGGAAGAGGGTATGTTATTCTAGGCTAGGCAAAAGGGCAAATATAGGGCCACTCACATGTTTTCTTTCTTGTATTACTTGTCTCTCCCTTCCCCATTATAAAAGATGCCTCACTGCACATTAACCTCAAAGCTGGAAAGACTGGCAGTTTCAGAGTTAGTAGCCCTTTTTTGAGCTTTGTTTCATCATCATCACCATCACCATCACCATCACCATCATCATCATTATCCTCCCCACCCCAGAGACTGAGAGAATTGTCTCGGGAAGCCCAGGGAGAGAAAGCAAGAGACACACTCAAACCGTCAGCTGCCAATAGGACAATGCACTCTGTCTTCCAGGACAGGAGCTGACTCCAAGGACTCTTGCTTTAATCATATATGACCTAAAATATTCTGGAATTATAATAATATCTCTCTGCTGCTTCCCTAGAAGATTTAGTTTCTCATGCATCAGATGAAATATTGTATTTGTTGAACTTACCTGTGACTGTTTGACCAGGTGCTGAGGTTATGAAAACTGCTTACCTGCACTTAACAAAGAGCATTTGAAACCATTTTAAGAGTATCTTGGTTATTCAAATCTTGCCTTCTGAATATATTGTGGGTACAGAACAAACAAATCTGAATTTCCCTTTAAAATTTCATCAAAGGCATAGTTCTCAAAAGTCACTAATTTTCTGACAGTCCAGGAGTGCCATCCACAGGATGAAATTCATATTTTTGTGCCACTTTATTTCTTTGATACTGCTCCCAGAAAACAGTAGTTTTAAACAAAAATTAAATTCAGCAATTTACTTTTTATATCATTTAATCATTTACATTGAAACCAAATAGAAAAACCTTTCTCTCAGCAAACTTTTTCATTTCGGCTGGAATTGGCTGACAGGCAAAAATACGATTTAGATCTTTAAACAGTTGATAACCGATTTTTAACAGTTTATGGAAAGTTAATGGTACAAATATCCTAGAGTTTGTTCTCCTACCAACATAACTTAGCTATGATATATTCTATTTCAAAGACTGTTCTATGATATTTATACAGAACATACATATTTGTTGAAATTACACAAGGAAATATCCTTTTGTCTAAGGATTGTTCATTGGATATTAAAACCATGAACTTCTGCAGGTCTGGATTCTCTAGCTAAGATGACAAGTGTATAAAAGCCAATTTTCCAAGCCAAGGTGATATTCTCTGAGGTAACTGCTTAAATAAGAAAACAGTAATTCCTTCAGGTATGTTCCATTATTGAGTCTAATACCATCTTCATAAACTACAATGAGAAAAAAAAGGAAGAATGGGGATTTTGTTAAATATAGGAGGAAAAAATTTACCTCTCCAGTAGAGGGAAATCTGCAGGTAGAATGCTTATTTATTTATACTTATTGAAAGCTAACTGTGCAGAAACTATTCTAAATCCTCTGTCACAGCTTTCAAAATACTTGTGAGTTAATATTTCTTTGAATATTTTCATAGTGTGAGTCCACATACAGAAATTACTTAAAACTACATCTTTTTCAAGATGAGAAATCATTGAAGTGCAGCTCCACAATATTTTTGGCCAGTGTTAGTAGCCACAGAGGCAAAAGCATGCTGTGGTGGGGACTCGTAAATTATTTTGGGGTATCTTGTACCATTAGTGATATTTGTACCATAGTCCTGGAATTGCTGGCCTGAAATTTTTGTGAGCCTTCCGCTATTAATTGCAATGGAACAAGAGATGGGCAGCTGCTCAAGGTCTCCTTATTATAAGAAAAAGTTTTTTTTGTCCTTTCCTTTCCCTATTCTCTTTCCCCCATTACTGCTTTCTAATATGTTTTGCCGACACATTCTAAACATGCTTTCTTTCCTCCCCTCGGTGTATATTTGTCTCTTTTACTACCTTTTCTGTTTCTGCTTACTACTAAGCTATGTGCTGCTCTGAAGAAGTAGGTATGAAAAAATTATGAATGACCTCAAGTCAATACTTTCTGAATCGGTTTGTTCATTTCTTTGACCTTGAATGTACTTTATCTTAGTACAATTGCTAACACAGTAAGTGTAATGACCTCTCTACTATCTGAACTTTTCCCATACTGCATACTTTTTGTATAGTTAGGTCAAGTGTATCAACTTTTGTTTCCAGTCTACAAAATGTGTATAAAAGGTTCCAAATCAGAAGTTATTTTGATCCAGATACCATTTTGTTCTGAGAAGGGCATGGAATTGATTTGATTAGAATATTTTTGCAAAAGCTAAGCCAGAGAAGCTAAAGATGAATAAGCATTTCAGCTGCTCAGCATACCTTGCAGAATTAACCTTCCATGTTTAATTAACCTTCTGTGCTCTCAGCTGAAAGTAAAGTTGATGGGACAGGATTGCTTAAGTGCAATTGTACATACATGTGGAAATATAGTTATTAGGACTGATCCAAGAATACTCTATCCAGATAGTCTGATTTCAAGCTGAAACTGCAGGAATGGTAATTTCAGATTTGTCTGAGTGTTAGGCACAGATGACTCAAGAAAGGATGTAGAAAAAATCACTATTGGTCCTATAATCTTATTGTGCAGAGCAGTATTTCAGAATATCCTCCCTGCAAAGTGTGACCCAGAAATCTAAGCTATTTCTTTTTATTTGTCAAACTGCTGGTTACCATTGCACAGGTCAGTGCTTAAATAATGCATCACTTCAAGGGTTATTCTCCCTGCTTCATTTCTCACGGAGAATAAGTTCTGATATCAAGGGAGTTCTTTGTTTATCCTATTAATCTCTATTAAGTTCACTGCTGAAAATGGAGCATAATACTGGACTGTGGAGAAAACATCTCAACAGTTTTAAGTATTTTTCTGCGCTTCAGATATTTTTCAGGGTTGGGGTTTTTTTTCCTTGAAAAATCACTATAATGTTCACTCACTAGACTAGAAACTACCTATATCTAATTGTTTTTTTCTGCACCCTCTGCAGCGTTATTCTGTGATACCTAACTCTGCAAGCAAATCAGTTTGTTTAGAAGTGTTGAGCTCTTAGTGTGTTGCCATCAACATGTATTACTTAAGCTGACCAAAATGTCTCATTTTCTCTTCATTTTCCTATGTCTGTCATTATTGACTGTCTCATACTTAGTTTGGAGCTTCTTATAGGTTGGGAGCTTTTTTAATGTATTTGCACAGTATTTACTACAATGGGATCTTGGCCCATAATTAAAGATGCAAAAAGTGACAGTAATATAGGTGATGGTTACCACTAATAAAACAATCATTCGCAGAAACAGGTCCCTCTTCCAGGATCACAGGGGAAGGCTAGAAAGAGAGAAATATAAGTGTTCATAGGTAAAAGACTTAAATGTGTTCTGAGATAGTCACAGATATTGTGCTTTATATGAAGAATGTATGGGGGCTAAGAGAACAGTGTAACTTCTGCTGTATCACCGGTACACATTAAAATGGTTTGCTATCATTTTAACATACAGAACGTAGCCACTGAGAATTCTGCCAGCCTTGAGTTTCTAAGCAAGTCGCATTTATTGCCTGATCAAGTATTGATATGATGTGAGGTCAAGCTCTTTTCTGAAATCCCATTAGTAACTTGTGTAGTGCGTGGGGGTGGGGGCTCAGCATTATTTTCAAACTTGGCCACTTAAGAAATTCTTGGCTAAGATATCTACAAATAATACATACCTCAGGTCCAGACTAAAAACATGGAATTCACTCTGAGCTGCTGGTCTTGACTAAAACCAAATTGCAAAAGGTGGAGGAGGTGTCCTTTGCTCCGACTTCTTTTTCAGGACAGCACACAGCATTATGGAACAGAAATTATGCTGACTTCTGAAGGTCTCATTTGAGAGTTAATCTTCAAAACTGACCTTCCCAAACTTGACAGGGGAGATGAGCCCGTTGAATATTAACCAGTTTCTGAAGCAAGGGCAGGGACTGCTGGGGGAAGGTCCAAGACTGCAAGGGATTGTCCTCTTCATACACAGAGTTTAAGGCTGAGTAAATGAACAGGACAAGTAAGAAAGAAATTGCCCACTAGGCCAAGGACAGATTTATTTACTTTACAGGCAGTACAGAGCACGGTGCATTATAAGCATGTTTAACAGATGCTTGGGAACCGTCTCAGACTTTTTTAACATGATATGCCAACCTTTGCTCAAATTTGAGCAATACCAGCCTGGATGCAGCTGTTCCAAGGGCTCCTTATCTTGCCTTTCTTCCTGGTCTATGAATGCAGCAATCATTAACAACTTCTGTGACCCCACGACTCTTGCTACAAATGATAGCTAATAATAAAGTTAATATGAATATTCATAGAATTATTATTTGTTCTAAACACAGTATAATCCATGCACCAGAGAAACATGAGGTCCTATTTTACAGAGCATTATTCTCATGATCCATTTGAACACCTCAAACTTACAGGACAATGTACTCTGTAAATTAAGCTTTATTTTATGAGCTCATTAGCAAAAGTAAAACAAAACAAGACAAACAGTGTCTCAATTCCCTTTGTACAGACTAGTCTAGCACCTGAATTCACTAATTCATTACTTCTTTAATTCATTAATTCTCTTACAAGTTCTCTAATACCTAACTTGCACGCCTATGACGAAAATAGTTGCCTAGCTCGTAGCAAGAGTTCTCATTCTTCCTTCTCTTCCCCTGCATCGCTCTGGGAAGAATGAAAGCCTCAGCAGTCCAACTGCTGTTGGATCTGCTTCAAAAGTTTTTTTGGGTAAGCTGATGTATTTATACCTTCCAGCTTGGAAGTTTGGTCTATACCCTATCCATTAGTTAGAACATTCTGAAGAAAATTCCGGATAATTACTACACAGGGATGCAGGAGGTAATATCTGCAGGAGACAGCAAACTGTTGGTGATAATGGCTACACAGTGACCCCTATCCCTTCCTGCCCATTGTATCCTGATAACATGTTGCTCTGGCTTTGACCTAATGTTGCTGCACCCGGCATATATCAGGCCTTAACATGAGCTGTGTGTTGGTCCAAAACTGAAGCAGGACTTGCATGAACAGTCAGAGTTATGCAGTCATAAGGTGTTTCAATAGCCTACATCCTAGAAAGAGAGAACTCACAGAATTTACAAGTTTTGAATACAAACTAATGCAATGTAATGTCTAAGTAATGTAGAGAGCAAGAACATTCAGTCAGGAAGAGACACTAACCAAAAACAATTGTTAGTCAACAAAAAGAGGACAATTTTTCTTTGGGAAAATCTTTAATTTCCATGGAAACAGCAGTGGTGAAAATTTTTGGTGAAAACTAAAAATATTTAACCGGAAAACTTGCATACAAAACCCAGGGCCTTGTCATGCCAAAAACCTGACTGAAATGTGAAGGTATGAGTGACATTTTTCAGAATTCATGTCAAATCACAGAGCTCATGCCCATTCCATGTATTTCGTTTCAGTACTGCAAGGGAGGAACGTTTTTGCTTATTTCCTGATCACTATTGCACATTTTTGCAATATTTAGTATTTCTTATGCCTGATGCCATATCCTTGTGTTTATCTGTAACATCACAAAGGAAAAATATTATGTTAACTGAAGTTTGAGGATTGAATCATAAAATAGCATCATAGAATAGTTTGCATTGGAAAGGACATTTAAAGGTCATCTACTCCAATCCCCCTGCAATGAGCAGGGACATCTTCAGCCAGATCAAGTTGGTCAGAGCCCCGTCCAACTGGGCCTTGAATGGTTCCAGGGATGGGGTGTCTGCCACCTCTCTGGGCAACCTGGGCCAGGGTTTCACCACCCTCATTGTGAAAATTTTCTTCCTTATATCTAGTCTAAATCTACCATCTTTCAGTTTAGAACTATTACCCCTTGTCCTATTGCAACAGACCCTGCTAAAAAGTCTGTCCCCATCTGTCTTATAGGCCCCTTTTAAAGTAATGGAAGACCACAATAAGGTCTCCCTGAAGCCTTCGCTTCTCCAGACTGAACAACCACAACTCTCTGAGCCTTTGTTCATAGGATTGGTGTTCCATCCCTCTGATCATTTTTGTGGCCCTCCTCTTGAACCAGCTCCAACAGGTCCGTGTCTTTCCTGTGCTGAAGGCCCCAGAGCTGGATGCAGGACTGCAGGTGCGGTCTCACCAGAGTGGAGTAGAGGGGCAGAATCACCTCCCTCGACCTGCTGGCCCCGCTGCTTTGGGTGCAGCCCAGGACATGGTTGGCCTTCTGGGCTATTAATGCACATTGCTGGCTTACGTCAGGCTTTTCATCCACCAGTACCCCCAAGTCCTTCTTGTCAGGGCTGCTCTCAAGCCCTTCATCCTCCAGCCTGTATTAATACTGGGGGTTACCTCAACCCAGGTGCAGGACCTCACACTTGGCCTTGTTGAACCTCATGATGTTCCTACAGGCCCATTCCTCAAGCTTGTCCAGATACCTCTGGATGGCATCTTTTCTCTCAGGTATATCAACCGCACCACTCAGCTTGGTGTCATCTGCAAAATGGCTGAGGGTGCACTAGATCCCACTGTCTATGTTATTGATGAAGATATTAAAGACTGGTCCCAGTCGGACCCCTGAGGGACACGGCTCATCACTGATCTCCACCTGGACATCAAGCCATTGACCACCACCCTCTGGATGTGACCATCCAACCAATTCCTGATCCACTGAACAGTCCACCCATCAAATCCATATCTCTTCAATTGAGAGAGAAGGATGTTGTGGGGGACTGCGTCAAAGACCTTACAGAAGTCCAGATAGATGACAATCATAGCTCTTCCCTTGTCCACTGATATAGTCACTCCATCATAGAAGGCCACGAGGTTGGTCAGGCAGGACTTGCCCTTGGTGAACCCATGCTGGCTGTATCGAATGACCTCCCTGTCTTCCATGTGCTTTAGTATAACTTCTAGGAGGATCTGTTCCATGACCTTCCCAGGGAATCTTCCCAGAATGGGAAGGTCCTGAAAGACCAGAACATTGCCAGGAATGCTAGCTTAAAAAGTCTTTGAGATCCATCATTTAGATATGTACACATCTAGCATAAACCTTACTAATTCTGTATAAACCTAAATTTTGCTCATTCTGTTCAGTAACACTAAAGCCTGTCTTCCATGAGTCTGTTATATCAATGTTACTAATATGATCCATCCACCTGGAAAATAGTAAAAAAGATAACAGGTTAGTTTGATGAGACCTAATTTCTATGAATGTAGGTGCAACTGGCATTGAAGACCACTAGGTTATTTAAATACATGTGTGCTAGCTTGAGTGCTCTGCCATCTGTCTAGAATCACTAGCCAAAGAGACCCAGCAGACTCTACAGCATTAGTGCACTTTTATTTACACTGTCATTAAATAAATTTCCAGATAGAATTCATGGGGCAGCTGGGGAAAAATGTCTGAAATTCTGTAACTGGTAGACTGTGCTAAATTTTTAATTAATGTAAAAATGCCCATCTGGCAACCTTTGGCTTTTCAGATAGCAAGTGTGTATCTCAGCGGGTTTATCATATCCTCTGTTATTTTGCATGAAAAATGTAAGTAGTTGTTTGTAAATTTTATCACCTCATGTGAACTATGTTGTTAATGGTCTTTGGAGTGGAGATTATAAGAGACTGTAATTTATCAAAAGATAGCTCAATCATCAACACATTGCTGAGTGCCTGAGGTAACATTCCTGTTTTTACTGCAGTGATAGATGAACACTTTTTATCTTGCAGTGGTTCCTCAGTTACAGTACCATACTTCCCAAAATCTAGTGGGAAAAGTATTCTATCTTACATAATTCCATTTTCTGTGCCTATGGACTGATATGAAACAAAATGAAATGAGCACTTCCAAAAATAGCTGAAGAGATTGCTGGCTTTCTAATGCTTTCTCTATTCAAATGAGAATTCAGAAGGACATTCTGTTCTTCTATAGAACACATAAGAGGGCCCATACGTAATGTATTATCCTCAAATGTTTTGGAAGTCTCTAAAACACCAGATAGCCACTTCAGCCTCTTCAAAAACAAATCCATTTTAGAACTAGTTTTCAAATAGTAGTCTGCAACTCAGATACCATTACTGGCCCAGGAAATTCTGTCCATGACTTTCTGTAGAAAAGTTGGAATAACAGCTGGCTGATGACTGCTCAGAACTTCTGTGACAGGAGCTGCAGGCATCTGCTACCATGGGCAATGCCAACATACATTTTCTTCATGGACTGATTACTTACCTTTTTAAAACAAGTCCATTTTTGCCATCTCTTCTCTACATTTGCAAGACTGTCTCACAAAGTAATGTCTATGCTCATTAAAAACTTTCTATTAATTTTAGTGTATACATATTCACAGACAGTTTGTACCTGTTTGCATTTATATGGGTAAAATATTGTTATTTTTCCTGCAGTGTCCAGATGTTGATCAAAGTAAGCATTTTTCACATAGTTAGTGGTAGCCCAGTGAGTGGTCTTCATATCAGACAGGATAAAGACTTGGAGTCCTTCATGGGATGATTTTGGGGGCGAGAAGAAAGGAAGGTGAAAGGGAGATAAAGTTTTCCCAAGTTAGTGTCATTTAAGTAAGAGAAATGCAAAGTAATGTCCTTTTTCCAGGCTGGGCTAATTTATTCTTCTAGATTCATTACTGACCGCACATGTTAAATCTTGTCTTCCAAAGGCTTTCTTAAAGAAAGTAATATAGCCTATCATTTTCCATGTGTACATCTTCTGGATCCACTGATGGGAGTAGCCTGACTGTGGAAGAAAAGTTGCTCCTGCTTTGTTCCTTCTGGCCATGGTTGTAAGGGATAACAAAAAATGGTTTTACAAATACATTAACATCAAAAAGAGAGCCAAGGAGGATCTCCGTCCTTTCTTGGATGTGGAGGGGGACATTGTCACCAAGGGTGAGGAAAAGGCTGAGGTACTTAATGCCTACTTTGCCTCAGTCTTTAACAGTCAGATCAGGTATCCTCAGGGTACTCAGACCCCTGAACTGGAAGACAGGTGTGGAGAGAAGAATAAAACACCCATAATCCAGGAGGAAGCAGTTAAGAGCCTTCTCTGCCACCTGGACACCCACAAGTCTATGGACCCTGATGGGATCCACCCAAGAGTACTGAGGGAGCTGGCGGAGGAGCTTGCCAAGCCGCTCTCCATCATTTCTCAGCAGCCCTGGTAAACAGGGGAGGTCCCAGATGACTGGAGGCTTGCCAATGTGACACGCATCTACAAGAAAGGCTGGAAGGAGGATCCAGGGAACTACAGGCCTGTCAGCAGGGAACTACAGGAGCCACACGGCCTGCGTGGATGCGGATGTTGTCAGGGCCTTTTGTGTCATGCTCACATAAGAGTGATCATGAGACTTTTTTGTTCAAAAGCCTTCATAGGAGATAAGTGAATAACACCTAGTCTGAAATTAGTAAATACTCTTAATCATGAGATAGTCATCCAGTTTCTTAGTGCTGTCAAGAGATGAGTATGTCCATCTGAGTCATGGATGGGATTTGTACTTCTGTTAAATGTAGCCATGAACAATTTTAGTACCTGTATAGTAAATGCAGGGACAGACAACTATACATCTCACCCATGTTAAAACTGAAGGAAACCACCATTGGAGAGAGGGCGGGAGGAGATGTTTCAAATGCGTGTATATGCCTGTCTGTGCACCTCCATTTTCCACTGCTGATAGAGGATGGCTGAACAGTTGGCTTATACTACATACCTAACTTTTAGATGGATAGGCCTGCGTGGGACAGATCCATTCCGTAAAGCTACAGAATTAGATGGAAAACAATGGTATCACACCTTGGATTTGTGTGTGTTGTGCAGCTCAATGAAAGCTCTTCAAGATACTATTAAGGGAAAAAAGCTAACTACCTGCAGCTGGTAGTCACAGAATCACAGAATGGTAGGGGTTGGAAGGGACCTCTGAAGATCAGCTGGTCCAACCCCCCTGCCAAGGCAGGATCACCTAGTTGAGCAATCATAATCTGCATGAAATGCAGATAGCTAATGGGCTATCTCATTAGCTTATTATGTCATGACTGACATGATAAAATTTGTGAATGAGTATAGTGCAATTATTTTTATTTATGAAAGTTTACAAAACTCCACTAAGGTTTTAAATATTGTTTTTATAGTCCAGGGAACTACAGGCCTGCAGTACCAGGGAAGATTATGGAGAGGTTCATCTTGAGGGTGCTCACAAGGCAAGTGCAGGACAACCAAGGGATCAGGCCCAGGTAGCACAGGTTCATGAAAGGCAGGTCCTGTTTGACCAACCTGATCTCCTTCTATGACCAGGTGACCCACCTAGTGGATGAAGGAAAGCCTATGGATGTTGTCTCCCTGGACATTAGTAAAACCTTTGACAGCGTCTCCCACAGCATTCTCCTGGAGAAACTGGCGGCTCGTGGCTTAGACAGGGGTACTCTTCACTGGGTGAGGAACTGGCTGGACGGCCGAGCCCAGAGAGCTGTGGTGAATGGAGGTAAATCTGGTTGGCAGCCAGTCACAAGCTCAGTTTTGGGGCTGGTCTTGTTTAGTATCTTTAACAATGACCTGGATGAGGGGATTGAGTGCTCCCTCAGTAAGTTGGCAGATGACACCAGGTTGGCCAGCAGCATTGATCTGCTGGAGGGAAAGAAGGTTCTGCAGAGGGATTTGGACAGGGTAGATTGATGGGCCGAGGTCAGCTGTATGAGGTTTAATAAGGCCAAGTGCAGGGTCCTGCACTTCGGCCACAACAACCCCATGCAACGCTACAGGCTTGGGGAGGAGTGGCTGGAGAGCTGCCCAGTGGAAAAGGACCTGGGGGTGCTGGTTGACAGCCGGCTGAACATGAGCCGGCAGTGTGCCCAGGTGGCCAAGAAGGCCAACAGCATCCTGGCCTGTATCAGAACTAGTGTGGCCAGCAGGAGTAGGGAAGTGATCGTGCCCCTGTACTCGGCACTGGTGAGGCTGCACCTCGAATCCTGTCTTCAATTTTGGGCCCCTCACTACAAGAGGGACACGGTGCTGCTGCAGCATGTCCAGAGAAGGGCAATGAAGCTGGTGAGGGGTCTGGAGCACAAGTCTTATGAGGAGTGGCTGAGGGAACTGGGATTGTTTAGCCTGGAGAAGAGGAGGCTGAGGGGAGACCTTATCACTCTCTACAACTACTTGACAGGATGTTGTAGTGAGGTGGGTGTTGGCCTCTTCTTCTAAGTAACTAGAGATAGGACGAGAGGAAATGGCCTCAAATTTGCCAGGACAGGTTTAGACTGGTTATTAGGAAAAATTTATTTACTAAAAGAGTGGTTAAGTGTTGGACTAGGCTGCCCAGGGTGGTGGTGGAGTTACCATCACTGGAAGTGTTCAAAAAATGTGTGGACATGGCACTTTGGGACATGATTCAATGGGCGTGGTGGTGTTGGGTTGATGGTTGGACTTGATGATCTTAAAGGTCTTTTCCAACCTTAATGATTCTGTGATTATGTGATTCTACTGCTTTGCAAAAGATAGCTAGTTGCATTGTATTTAAAAGGTACAAAAATTTTTTTTCATTTTATTTTTATCTACTAACTGTAGCAAAAATCAACTTTTCAATATAAAATCAGGGAACTCCAGTGTTTCTTCAGGTTTTTTTCTGGTTTCTAGAAAATATTAGAATGTGTCAGTGTTTTAGTGCTTACTCCAGTAATTAAAATAATGTATATTTGGATCAGAGTATTTTCTTACTGCAGCCAATGAAAAATTCTTTTTCAACAACATTTTAATGAATGTATTATCATAAAGGATACATTATATTTAGAAATAGCACAAACAAAAAATGGCAATAGTCATTACTAGGTGAGCCTTAAGATAACCTCACGGAGCCCACTTAGAACTGTCAGGAATATCTTTCTTTTATGAGTGCTACCTGCCTTGCCCCGCTCATGCCAGACTGGGGGGGCTACCCTCAGTCCGCGCGGGGCTGCGCTGGGTTTACCAGGCGCCCCGTGGCCCAGTGCCCGTTGCCCAGCCTGTCTGAGCTCCAGCTCTGTGAGTGCCCCCGGGGAAGGGGCTGACAGCCCCAGGCACTCCCTGCCGGACAAACGGCCCCGGGGCACTGGGGAGCTGTGGGGCAGCTTTCACCTCTGCCCTGGGAGCAGGGGGAAGGGAGCGGGGGAAAAGAAAATCCACCATCAGTATCATATTCTTGAGAAAAATTTGGGGTGCTGGTATCACCATGCATGTCTCTGCTTTAAGAAAACTGTCACCATCGACCCTAGCAGCCAGAGGAAAGGTGAGCATAACACACTAACGGCATAGATAACTAGTAAGTCTTCCTGTACAACTGTTGTAAGGGTATGATTGTAAGTGAGTTTTTCATATATTAGTCTGAACTACGAGCATTAGTATTTTGTGACTGGATTAATTAATGTTTCATTTTTTTTAGAGTGTCAAGACTTTATTAAGCTAACAATAAATTCTTGGCTCTATGTCTAAGGTGTGGTATCTTCCACCCATAAAAATATTTTTAACAGTGTACGCTGCCATTCATAGTGAAGAACAATAAACAAAAAAAGATTAACACATCTACTTTCAAGTCACAGCAAATTCTGAGGCAAAATCGAGGCATAACATGACATATGCAATAAGAGTTGAAGATGGGGAGATGAGTGTATATGAAACTTTATAAGAGTTTACATGTGCTAGTGGAACCTACAGCTATATCAGCAGATTTCACTTGCCTTCATTGCAAGAAAAATTGAACCCTAATTCAAAATAAGGCTGAAGCAATAGAAGAGTAAGAAAAACACAAATAGATACATGAGTTACAGAGATACTGTTTATAAACTGACAGCTATTTTTCATCTTATTTTGCTTCAAATCAAAGCCCTTGTTGTTGTTGATGATGTCAATAACATCTGAGATATCAAGGACATTTTGCAGGTGACTTGTGGCTATTTAGCTCTCCATGCTTCTTGTTCAAAGGTTGAGAGAAGTGAGCTGAGTTTTCTTATTTACAAATTAATTGCAGCCTGTCTCCTTAAAACTCCTTAGTAATAAGAAAATGAAATAGAATGATTCTTTATGAAGTGTCTGTCTGTCTCCTATGGCTTCTGATTGTGGTCCAACAAACGTGCAAATTGAAGAAAATATAGAAAAATAGGGTTGTAATTTGTTGCAGAGGTAAAAAATCAGTGAATTTGGAAGACACAGTGATCTTCTTAGAATTGAGCTGGAGTTGGGAGGAACAGACTGGAAGGTGACAATATAAGAGTGCTGGGAGATGCATAAAGTTGAATTTTGAGTCTTGCCCATTACCATGCAAAACTTTTCCTAATGTAATATCAGATCAGGTCTTGCCCATGCAGCTGTGAGAAGCTCAGGTGGTGCTAATAGTCAGTCAATAAATCTAGAGGGACTCTTCCAGTTATGCAACAGGGAGTAACAGTTTCAGTATCCAAAGCCTTTAAAAAATGGAGATATGAGCAAAAGTGAGTAGAAAATGAGGAACAGATAAACATAGCCAGAGTACAACTGAATTCATGTATCTTTTTTTGAGAAATGCTCCCTAGAAATGATTTTTCATGTAGCAATTCAATTCTGCAATTAAAATAAACAAACTAACTAGATCTATCAGTTCACAAACAGGTCATGCTTATTTGTGTAATTAATATCTTTTTTGAAACATATGTGACTGGATCAGAATTCAGGACTGTAATTCTTTCGCCAGGACAGCTCATTCTGTTGTGCCCAGGAATAACAATCTTACACAGAAATCTCCTCTGTCATATACAATTTTTTTTCCCATCTATCCCTGTTGATGAGCTGGGTTGGACTTTGTTAAAAACCCTGTAGAGAAGACTACATTAAATTGTGCATAAAATCACCACCAAGCTGGAGATGTTACGGTCTTAGAAAGACTTTTGGGATATTTCTGTATTTCATAAACAAGATTTCCATGAAGAAAAAATTTGATAGCTTTATTTTTCAGTGCTATAAAGCCTGTGTGGTTATAATCTGTTGTACCCCCCTTCACACGTTTGAAGTTGATAAAATAGCAATATTTACACAGGTAGTGATAAGGCAGAAACAAAGAAATGTTTATCTCATCTTTATGTCCAGTATTGAAGGTGAGAATTAATGCTGTAAAAAAAGTATTTCTACTTCTCTGAATAAAAAAGCACACTACCTTTTACTCCTTTTTTCGTCTTTCTTAAACTGAAAGATTTCAACAAAAATAATCTCATTAGTTTTTCTTGGTATGTTGCTTTTTTTTCAAGGATTTGAGCAGAAAGTGAATCTTGCAGATACATAGGCGCATGCGTTACTGAAAGATTGGTATCCAAGGAATTCATGCAGCCATCTGGAATGTGTTGCTTTTCCTGATCTTTTTATAAAGAGGCAATCATTTTATCAAGAAGCAGAATTGTTCTTGCATAGCATATGTGATGACCAGCTTCCAAGTGAATGAAAGAACCAAATAATTTTGGTAATTACTCAGAGACCAAAATGTAATGCTTAAAGCACAAGTGGAACAATTTCTGGTAACTGCAACTTTTCTCAGAAACAGTGTCTGAGTTTGCATCGGTTTTCCAAAATTTCATAACTGTAACAATAAAAACAAAACAGCAGTGACAGTGGTCTGGAGCAGGAAATCAAGGCTGTCACTTGCAGAAATATACTTTATTGTTAAATGCTTCTATTTTTGTGTAGCTCAAATTGTGATCTATTCTTTCTATCAAAGTTGCATGGACACAATGTAGTCAAAACCAGTGCAAAACTGTAAATTGATTAAGCATCCCCAAAAAGCATACATGTGTAATGCATAGCTGCCTAGCCACTTGTTAATTAACTACATCCAGAACATAGCTTGCTGTGGGAACACTGCTGTGCATTTTCCCCGTTCTAAGCTGTCGGTACAATACTGGGAACGGCAGTAAAGATGCTTTTTTCAGAGTTGCACCCTGACACGAGGGTTTGTTACACTTGTCCTTTTTTCCTGCCAAACAGGGAAGGAAATAAGATTGGTCAAGAGCAGCACTGCCCTCCGGTGGCCAGATTAATCCTTCACAGAGGTAGGGATTAGTTTTTCCTTCGACACTTGGAAGAGGTTTATTTGAAAAGAAGTCCCTATATCTGTAACACCAACAAAACAAAACATATGTCACGGGATTGAAACTTTCAAGTTAAGGTTTGAATAATAATAATGAAGACACTTTTTTTGTTGTTTTTTTTTTTTACAGTTATCTGTAAAATATTTCTATGCAAGATTAGAAATCACTGCAAAATAAAAGTGGAGTAAATTTGTCTTTGGTAATCTATAATCACTACAGTGTCTGTAAAGATGAGTTCACCTGCTTCATGTCCCATGCACTGTCTCATGGCTTTTATTCACTGTCTCCTGAGTTTTCAACCCCGAGATGAAGCATTTAATGGGGACTTCCCATTAATCTCTTTAGAATAAAATACTCAGCTTTTCGTCTCAATTTTAATCCTTTAGTCACTGGACAAAGCGCAGTAGACACTAGCTCAGACAAATAGCAGAAATACTCCTATTTGAAGCTGATGAGAAAGAAGGATGTTTCTTAGCTACTTTTTAAATATTGACAGGAGTTCAAATATAAGCTGACACATTTATAAATACAATAACTGAAAAATATGCATTACAATTTGTTAGAAAATTATTTTAAAAACGTTTTCTTAATTAAACATATATTTAAGAAGCTGTATTTGGATATAGATTTAAAATACCACTGAAATCTGGGTTATTAACAGTGAATTTAGATTTGAACTAACCTCTATAAATATTAATCTCTATAACCTCTATATATAAATATACTCAAATCAAAATATATTTTTTAATGTATTTTTTAAAATATAATCACCATTCTGTGATCTCCTAGGGCTTGCTTCACAACTAGCTGACATCAGTGATGGCAGCAATGGTGATGTCAGTGAGAGTCTCCCCATTTGAGTGGACTTTGGATCAGACCTATTAGCAACAATTTCCAGCTATGATCAATTTGCTTTGTAAGAGTTAATTGACATCATTCCTAAAAAAGCAGTGGGCTATTCCTAAGGAAACAAATGCATTACACCCCTAAGCTTAGCTGATCCTTCCAGGTATTAGAACAGGTAACATAATTATCTGTGTCTGTCCATTTTGGGTGATAAAAGGGACATCTCTCCTTGCTATCTAAATGCCAGTATACAAAAAAAAGACCTAATGAAGCTGAACCCACAGCTCCAGGAAAGAACATTTTAGTTCTATTATTCTGCAAAATTGTGAAAGGACTAATACAGCCTGGGGAAGATTGTAAAATGAATTATCCTTAGCTGCACTTTTCCTTATGGTCTGATTCCAAAGCAAAGCACTTTCCTTTCATTCTCTATAAATATCTTTTCCTGTCATCCCCTGGTTTATTTCACTTTAGGGACATGATCAGCTTTTATCTGCTTTTAAAGATCCATTTCTGACAGAAGGTAATGGCATTTGGAACCTTTTGCCTTCACTATTACTTTAGACTTTTTGTGCCATGAAATTGGTCTTTTTTTTTTTTTTCCGTTCTTAGTTTGCAGATGGTGAAAGCTGATGCATCAGCCTCCTTGATGTTTCCCATTGGGCACCAAGAAATGACCAGGCAAATAGCCAAGTCTGAATGAGATCAACACAGAGACTAAAAATTCAACAGTGTTGTTTTTTCCTCAACTTTTTATTTTAGCTAGAATTTCATATTGACTCTACAAAGCGGGAAAGACTCACGGCCTCCAAAAAAACATTTTATTTAACAACCGAAAGCTGAAGTACTCCTTAACTGTGGATGGAGGACACACTCTCTAATTAGTTTAGTCACTTTGCATATCGTGATGTCTAAGTTTAAAGGAGCAATTAATGATTCAGGGTGCTTGCACGGCTGCTAGACCCTGGTTCTTATGAAGTCTACTGAACTGATACTGAATATAAATCCTGAATTTCTCTCCTTTATCCATGCTACTTAACCTGTTCATCAGCACCAAAACCTCCTGAATCATCTGCCTGGATACATTTTGATGTTGGTCAGCAGTGTGAGGCGTCCATGTGCTGTATTCTGAGAGCAGTTCAGTGGTATGGAGCAAAGAATTAATGCTCTCTGCCCCCTCTTCCATCATGTCTGGCATACCTGAGCTAGTGCAAGGAGCACAATTATAATCTGATACAGCCTGGTGAAAAAAAACTCCTCTAGAGAAGCCAGAAAACAATTAGAAACCATAAAAGGTTGTGTGACTCAGAGAAATATGTCTGGGGTGCAGTTCATATGGACTTTACCTAAATCTGCACTTAACTCTTATAAGTAATAGCAGGATCTTAGTACATGGTCTTAGTACAATTAAAATAAGCTGCATCCCACTTACATTGAAAGACAGCCTAATGTTCTATTATATATTCTCTTTGGACACAGCTTATGTTATGGAATGAAAAATTGTGTGAAGAAAGGTGTAAAAGAGACAGGAAGAGTTATATTAAACCAATTAATAATTTCTTGGAGAACACTAGATTTATAAAACAAAATAAGGGATTTTTAATTAGCATTTAATTTTATGTTCATAATTTTCTATTTATTAATTTTTTAAAAAAAGTCCATGTCTACTTAAATTATAATCATCACAGTATGAAAAATAAATACATTGATTGGAAATAGTTAACGTTTGATTAAATTTCTAATTCTGAATTGGTACTAAAGACAAAAGCATCATATCACTGAAATAACTGTGTAATTGTTAACTGGATTGAAGTAATTGGGGTATGAATAAGAAATAATAGGAAATTAGAAAGAAAAATTTGCATACAGAAAATTTGAGGAAAACATTTGAATCTTTCTGGTGTGGATTATTCTGGGAAAACTCTCTTAATTTTTAATATATATGATAATGTACATTAAGGCATGGACCTGCTGACGACAGTCCAGAGCAGTGCCACAAAAATGATCAGAAGGATGGAACACCAATCCTATGAACAAAGGCTCAGAGAGTTGGGCTGGACAAGAGAAGGCTCTGGGGACACCTTATTGTGGTCTTCCATTACATTAAAGGGGGCTTATAAGAAAGATGGGGACAGACTTTTTAGCAGGGCCTGTTGCAATAGGACAAGGGGTAATGGTTTTAAACTGAAAGAGGGTAGATTCAGACTAGATACAAGGAAGAAAATTTTCACAATGAGGGTGGTGAAACCCTGGCCCAGGTTGCCCAGAGAGGTGGCAGACACCCCATCCCTGGAAACATTCAAGGCCCAGTTGGACGGGGCTCTGACCAACTTGATCTGGCTGAAGATGTCCCTGCCCATTGCAGAGGGGTTGGACTAGATTGCCTTTAAAGGTCCCTTCCAACCCAAAGATTCTATGATTCTATAATTACTCACACTAAAACTGTTCACTTTTTGGTTCAGATAAACTTTTCTATTTTAGAATTTATTTCCCCTTTCACCCCAATCAGAAACTGTTTTTCATATCTTGAAGTCTAGTAATTTTCTGCTTTAACTCAATAATAGTAGTTCTATTTTAAATACTTTTTGCAGGTGCTTTTGTAATGAATTATGTAAATTGTAACTGATAGAAAGTGAGTAGAGAAAAAAAGGCCTTAAACACAGGTAGATTAGTGAAAAATAGGTATACAGACTATGATGAATCTAGTATTCTCTGCTAACTCTTACATCTTTTGCCAGCTGTAGCAAAAGTGTAAATAATTTTTTACATAATTAGTTACTAAGAAATATGATTGAGATAATATATTTTATCTTAATGAATGTTCCTGTAATTTAGAGTTATGCATTTGAAATTTATAAGCACCAGTACTTTACTGATTCCGCTGAATAAGTAAAAATACAGTTTTCATTGATGCATTAGTTTCTATCATAGGCATTTTTAGGGATCTAACAATTAATGAAACACCCCTGGTCATGTGTCAATACAATTGAATCTTATGTCTAATCATAATGTTCTCCCAAATATGTTTTTTTTTCACCCTGTGTGCCAGAGAGCTGAAAAACACACAGAGTTAAGATATTTGCTTTTATTCCAAATCTGCGCAGCATTGGGTGCTAGGTGGTAGGTCCACAAAGCTAGCACACCTCGGTTAATACATGGAAAATATATATACATTTTGAGCAACAGTTATCAGTATTTTTTCAAAGATGGCTCAGTCACCTTTATTCCCATTCATTCCCATAATCCTTGTCTCCACTTAAAGTCAGAGTGTCCTTCTTTTTTCTACACATGCTCAGTGAGGAAGGGGCTTCTGTGAGTAGTGGTTGCATTCCTTTTGTGGTTATCTTGTTCCTTTCCTCAAGGTTGTGCCTTGTTAACTGCTCAGAGATTAAACAATACCCCCAGATTCATTCCTCGCATAACTTCAACAATAAGATTATAGAATGGTTTTGGTTGGAAGGAACCTTCAAAGGTCATCTAGTCTAACTCCCCTGCCATAGGCAGGGACATCTTCCAACAAATCAAAAGCCTCATCCAACCCGGCCTTGAACCGGGACGGGGCACCCACAATTTCTTGAGGCACCCTGTTTCAGTGGTTCACCACTCTCATAATAAAAAATTTCTGCTTTATATCCAACCTAAATCTACTGTCTTTTAGCTTGAAACCATTACCCTTTGTCTATCACTACAGCCCCCAGTAAAAAGCCTCACTCCATTTTTCTTCTAAACCTCCTTTAAGTATTGAAAGGCCACAATAAGGTCTCCCCAGAGCCTTCTCTTCTCTAGTCTGAACAACCCCAACTCTCCGAGCCTTTCTTCATAGGAGAGGTATTCCATCCCTCTGATCATTTTTGTGTCCCTCCTCTGGGCCTACTCTAACATGTTTGTGTCTTTCTTGTGCTGGGGACCCCAGAACTGGAGACAGTACTCCAGCTGGGCTCTCATGAGAGTAGAGTAGAGTAGAGTAGAGTAGAGTAGAGTAGAGTAGAGTAGAGTAGAGTAGAGTAGAGTAGAGGAGTAGAGTAGAGTAGAGTAGAGTAGAGTAGAGTAGAGTAGAGTAGAGTAGAGTAGAGTAAAGGGAAGTGATTCTCCCCTTCACCTGCTGGCCACATTTCTTCTTATGTGGCCCAGTATACGATTGGCTTTTGGAAAAGATAAGGTCAATAATTTGACATATGTTAGGCCCTGTGTGAAGTTTGAAAGCAGGTTATGCTGTTAGATTAATACAGTCGTAATCTATTGTTTGAGATCCAAGGGGATTCTAGCCCATCAAAGGATGACTGGAGTACAACTGACTGTTAGCCAAGTCTTCCTCCCTCATTTACAACCTACACAACTTAATGCATTTCTTTTCTCTTCAGCTGTCTGTCAGCATCTGAATCTACAATCTTCATGACATTTTAGAGCTAAGAATTGTCCCATCATTATGGCTTTAGGTCAGTAACGTGAGTTGTAGAAGTCTTAAAGAGAAAGGGTTTTGCCTATAGGTTGATTTTTATTCTTTTTTAGTCCTATAAATCTACTAACACATGGTAGATGGAGTTGGTTCTGCTTTAGACAGGCTCTTAATTTAATCCAAATTCTAAATTTCCATAGGCAAATGTTATCTGCCTATGAGAAAAGTAAATTTTCCTCCTGGTTTTCAAAGTCTGAAGAAATACCTTTATTTAAAAAAAAGGCGGGGGGGAAATACCTGCTTTCATCATCCTACTCACCTCCTACTCATCCTCTTTTTACTGTGTAAAAGCACCACATGTTTAAGTTTTTCAGGCAGGACCCTCTCTGTGTCTCCAAGCAGGCATTCAGAGCTGAACTGGTAACATCCAGTATACCACTGCTAGCTCCCTGAGCCCTTTCAGATGAGCCCCATCTCACAGAATCACACAGAATCACACAGAATCACTAAGTTGGAAAGGACCTTCAAGATCATCAAGTCCAACCATTAATCCAGCGCCACCATGTTCCCTAAACTATGTCTTGAAGTGCCACATCCACATGTTTTTTGAACACTTCCAGTGATGGTGACTTCACCACCTCCCTGGGCAGTCTGGTCCAATGCCTGACCACTCTCTCAGTGAAGAAATTTTTCCTAATATCCAATCTAAACCTCCCCTGGTGCAACTTGAGGCCATTTCGTCTCGTCCTATCTCTAGTTACTTGGGAGAAGAGACCAACACCCTCGTCGCCACAACCTCCTTTCAGGTAGTTGTAGAGAGTGATAAGGTCTCCCCTCAGCCTCCTCTTCTCCAGGCTAAACAACCCCAGTTCCCTCAGCCGCTCCTCATAAGACTTGTGCTCCAGACCCCTCACCAGCTTCGTTGCCCTTCTCTGGACACACTCCAGCACCTCAGCATCCTTCTTGTAGTGAGGGGCCCAAAACTGAACACACGCCAGTTCCTCACCCAGCGAAGAGTACCCCTGTCTAAGCCACGAGCCAGCAGTTTCTTCAGGAGAATGCTGTGGGAGACGCTGTCAAAGGCTTTACTAAAGTCCAGGTAGACAACATCCACAGCCTTTCCTTCATCCACTAGGTGGGTCACCTGGTCATAGAAGGAGATCAGGTTGGTCAAACAGGACCTGCCTTTCATGAACCCATGCTGGCTGGGCATGATCCCCTGGTTCTCCTGCACATGCCCTGTGAGCACCCTCAGGACCAACTGCTCCATAATCTTCCCCGGTACAGAGGTCAGGCTGACAGGCCTGTAGTTCCCAGGATCCTCCTCCGGCCTTTCTTGTAGACAGGCGTCACATTGGCAAGCCTCCAGTCTTCTGGGACCTCCCCTGTTAACCAGGGCAGCTGAGAAATGATGGAGAGCAGCTTGGCAAGCTCCTCCGCCAGCTCCCTCAGTACTCTTGGGTGGATCCCATCAGGGTCCATAGACTTGTGGGTGTCCAGGTGATTTAACATGTCCTTAACTGTTTCACCTGGATTATGAGCAGGTTATCGTGCTCTCCATCCCCATCTTCCAGCTCAGGGGGCTGAATACCCTGTGGATACCTGGACTGGCTATTAAAGACTGAGGCAAAGAAGGCATTAAGTACCTCAGCCTTGTCCTCGTCCTTGGAGACAATGTTCCCTGCCATATCCAGTAGGGAAATATGGATGGAAATTCTCCTTGCCTCTCTTTTTTTTGTTAATATATTTGTAAAAACATTTTTTGTTATCCTTTACAAATTTAGGAAGAACAGTAGAAAGACTGTAAATTTTGTGGTTTGTAGTAAAAGTTTGAGCTATAGGATATATCCTTTTTGTCTCTTATGTTACAAATCCATAACAAAGTCATGCCTTATCATTTACAAGCTTTCAAAAGGCTAAACAGAAATGCTTATTTCCTCACATGATCTAAAAAAAAAAAATCAGTACAATCTTAAGAGTGCAAAACTCACTGATCTCTGTGCGCTGCCGCTGACTCATAAAATCTTTCCAATGTATCATACAGAACTACAACAGCTTGTTTTCCAAAACATATGACATCTCTTGCATTTTTTTATTAAATTTGCTCCACAGTTGTACAGTAAAATGACTCAGTGCTCTTCTAGTCATTGGCTTAGTTAAGGTTAACTTTAGAAGTGTTTTACTTACTAAAATTTGGTGATAAGTTTTTTTCCTGTGTATTACTCATTTCCTTTACTTGAAACATTTTTAAAGAGAAAATGTATAACACAAGGCCTATATGACGTTTTCATTACATCTGTATCTATCTCTTGCTATTGATTGTCTTCTTTCCTTTGGTTGACGGTATCAAAGTCAATCCTAAGTAACTGGGTAGATTTTACTCATGCAACATCAGGTGTTTTTTCATGTCAAGCTGTTCAGTCACCTTTGTCTGGCATTTCTCTTCCTTCTGTAGATAATGACATCTCTTCCAGTGCACGCTCTGAGCTCTGCAGTTTCTTGTGTGACAACCCGAACACTTTCCCTTGACTTTTCTTTTCCTTGTTTTAGCTGGTTTTACTGGCAAATTTTATAGTTCTGTTTTTCTGAGACATCTATTTTTGCATTCTCATAGTTCTCACTGAAATTATTATAATTTGTATTCAAAAGTGCCTGTGCCCTCTATTTGTTGTATAATTGGAAAAAAACACCCAGAAGAACAAACATTCAATACAAAGATCAGTCACTATCTTGAAGGTGCAGAATGCTTCCTTTTATTTTCCTGCATTTATATTTTGCAGAGCAATTTACATCCTGAAAACTGAAGTTAGATTGTAGCTAAGCAATTGCTACCCATTGTCTGAAATCAGTGTTGTTTGCTCTTGTTATGGTAGTGTCTAATGATCTTATGTGTGAGGCGCTATCTTGCAACATGCTGTCTGTGTCTGTTGTCCAAGGTCACAAAACTACTTCTATTCAAGTTTTTTGTTTCAGTGTCAGTGAGGCTTAAGGACATATTTGCAGATAGGTGTGAGTTTATGTGCTCTTCTAAATTAAGGTCTTGGGCTCTGCTTCAGCATTCAGATCTATACAGGTGTATAGTGTAATTGCCATGGCCAGGCAGTTCTCTCTTCAGCAAACGTGATTAAATGCTGAAGTCTTTGCTGAAAAATTATACTGAAGGTAGAATGTGCACATCTGTAGGCAGATAATTTGTTCTTATTTCTTTAGAAATGGCATGTAAATGCTGAAAAAAGAGATGTATGTCTCTGCAACCCTAATTAATAGTGGGTAATATTTGAGAAGATACTGGATTACTAAGTAAAAAATATGTTTGAAGGGACTTTTAAAGAATACTTTTAATACATTCTTTCATTCTTTTAAATTATGCAATATTAATGATTCATTTAATGTACGTGTTCTATATATATATAAAAATATGCCCACACAACCTTAGTGAAGTGTTTACTACCCAACAGCACAACTATTAAGAAGTTACTCATTAACAAAAGTGAGTCCTATCCCACAATGGATGGCATAGGGTTTTTTCAGGAGAACTAAGGGAACTGTAGCCTCCTCTGCTCTCTCACTCCAATATGCACTTAGAGTCAGAAAGTTCTGGTGGTTTTTCATTCTGTGTTCATTTAATAATTTTTTCCTAGTTGTGGTTAGTTGTGGTTTAAGAGTACTTCAAATAAAGGGTTTGTAGCAAGAGGACCTGGGAGTACAGAAGATAACTTAAAAATTACTTTGGCCTAGATTCATTTAAATCCACTTTAATAAATAGATATTCTTCTCACAGCTGATGGAAGCTGATTATTGCCTAGGGAGGGAGGTAATAAAAAGAAAGTCAATGGGTTAAACAAAACAAACCCTAAGAAAAAGATTGCTAAAACTGTGGTCTTAATATTACACGCTTACTCTGCTCATAATGACAGACAGTGACTTAATCAAATTCCTACCTGATGCAAGATGCATAAAGGGGAATGTAGAAAAATTCAAGTAATTTATACTTTGTAAAAAAACTAAAAATAATACAGTCTGTTCTCTCTTCCCTACTGAAATTATCTCCTTTTCTACAGGAGGACTGTGCAGTAGAAAAAAAAAATTACTTTCTATGCAAGAAAGGAGCTATAGTGAAAGAACATGCCACGTGAGCATAAGCTTTCAAATAGTACAGAAATTTCTTCTAAATTTTATCTTTAGTTTAATAAGAGAGGGGATTTGATTATTCCTCAGGTGCAGTGGGATCATAGAATCATTAAGGTTGGAAAAGACCTTTAAGATCATCAAGTCCAACCATCAACCCAACACCACCACGCCCATTGAATCATGTCCCAAAGTGCCACGTCCACATGTTTTTTGAAAATTTCCAGTGATGGTAACTCCACCACCTCCCTGGGCAGCCTGGTCCAACACTTGACCACTCTTTTAGTAAATAAATTTTTCCTAATATCCAGTCTAAACCTGTCCTGGCACAATTTGAGGCCATTTTGTCTCGTCCTATCTCTAGTTACTTAGAAGAAGAGGCCAACACCCTCGTTGCCACAACCTCCTTTCAGGTAGTTGTAGAGAGTGATAAGGTCTCCCCTCAGCCTCCTCTTCTCCAGGCTAAACAATCCCAGTTCCCTCAGCCACTCCTCATAAGACTTGTGCTCCAGACCCCTCACCAGCTTCATTGCCCTTCTCTGGACATGCTGCAGCAGCACCGTGTCCCTCTTGTAGTGAGGGGCCCAAAATTGAAGACAGGATTCGAGGTGCAGCCTCACCAGTGCCGAGTACAGGGGCACGATCACTTCCCTACTCCTGCTGGCCACACTAGTTCTGATACAGGCCAGGACACTGTTGGCCTTCTTGGCCACCTGGGCACACTGCCGGCTCATGTTCAGCCGGCTGTCAACCAGCACCCCCAGGTCCCTTTCCGCTGGGCAGCTCTCCAGCCACTCCTCCCCAAGCCTGTAGCGTTGCATGGGGTTGTTGTGGCCGAAGTGCAGGACCCTGCACTTGGCCTTATTAAACCTCATACAGCTGACCTCGGCCCATCAATCTACCCTGTCCAAATCCCTCTGCAGAACCTTCTTTCCCTCCAGCAGATCAATGCTGCTGGCCAACCTGGTGTCATCTGCCAACTTACTGAGGGAGCACTCAATCCCCTCATCCAGGTCATTGTTAAAGATACTAAACAAGACCAGCCCCAAAACTGAGCTTGTGACTGGCTGCCAACCAGATTTACCTCCATTCACCACAGCTCTCTGGGCTCGGCCGTCCAGCCAGTTCCTCACCCAGTGAAGAGTACCCCTGTCTAAGCCACGAGCCGCCAGTTTCTCCAGGAGAATGCTGTGGGAGACGCTGTCAAAGGTTTTACTAATGTCCAGGGAGACAACATCCATAGGCTTTCCTTCATCCACTAGGTGGGTCACCTGGTCATAGAAGGAGATCAGGTTGGTCAAACAGGACCTGCCTTTCATGAACCCATGCTGGCTGGGCCTGATCCCTTGGTTGTCCTGCACTTTCTTTGTAAGCACCCTCAAGATGAACCTCTCCATAATTATCCCTGGTACTGCAATCAGGCTGACAGGCCTGTAGTTCCCTGGATCCTCCTTCCAGCCTTTCTTGTAGATGCGTGTCACATTGGCAAGCCTCCAGTCATCTGGGACCTCCCCTGTTTACCAGGGCTGCTGAGAAATGATGGAGAGCGGCTTGGCAAGCTCCTCCGCCAGCTCCCTCAGTACTCTTGGGTGGATCCCATCAGGGTCCATAGACTTGTGGGTGTCCAGGTGGCAGAGAAGGCTCTTAACTGCTTCCTCCTGGATTATGGGTGTTTTATTCTTCTCTCCACACCTGTCTTCCAGTTCAGGGGTCTGAGTACCCTGAGGATACCTGATCTGACTGTTAAAGACTGAGGCAAAGTAGGCATTAAGTACCTCAGCCTTTTCCTCACCCTTGGTGACAATGTCCCCCTCCACATCCAAGAAAGGACGGAGATCCTCCTTGGCTCTCTTTTTGATGTTAATGTATTTGTAAAACCATTTTTTGTTATCCCTTACAACCATGGCCAGAAGGAACAAAGCAGGAGCAACTTTTCTTCCACAGTCAGGCTACTCCCATCAGTGGATCCAGAAGATGTACACATGGAAAATGATAGGCTATATTACTTTCTTTAAGAAAGCCTTTGGAAGACAAGATTTAACATGTGCGGTCAGTAATGAATCTAGAAGAATAAATTAGCCCAGCCTGGAAAAAGGACATTACTTTGCATTTCTCTTACTTAAATGACACTAACTTGGGAAAACTTTATCTCCCTTTCACCTTCCTTTCTTCTCACCCCCATGAAAGACTCCTGGCTCTTGGCCTTGTTAAACCTCATGCAGCTGACCTCAGGTGACGACCTGGAAAACGAGAGCTGGAAAGATCCTTGTTGTCACCTTTTCAGTTGCCTGTTTTGGAAGAAGAGGATCTAGATGCGGCTGTCGGGGGCTAAAAAGCACAGAAGCAATGGATTGTAATAAAGATAGCCTATACAACCCTCCAGCACATGTGCAGAAGTGCGTTTGTACTTAAAAGGGATTTGGTTTAGACCTGTAGATTTTTTAGAGTGGGGGGACATCTGGAGGGCAGCAGGGGCCTCCAGCAAAGCCTGCATAAAGCCCCAGGGCACTCTGCAGGCTAATTAGGGCCCTGCAAAGGCCCCTACAGAGCCCACTAAAAGCCCCTGGGGTTTCGCAGAGGGCAACTCTGCCATGGCAGAGCAGAGCACCACTGCTGTTGGCAGCGACAGGGCGCCTCCTGTCCGGGCCCGTTGCTGTGCGTGTCCTCGCCACGGGGAGCAGAGAGGGGAGAGAGGCAAAACAACGAGCGGCACTTGCCCAAGGGACCGTCGGCACTCGTGTCGGTCACGCGCCAGGAAAGGGTGTTCGCGGGGCACCTTGAACCCACTGCTGCCCCTGCGTTCGCAGCCTGGCAGTAAGCTGAATGAAGGGGGCTGTTGTGACCGAAGTGCAGGACCCGGCACTTGGCCTTATTAAACCTCATACAGTTGACCTCTGCCCATCGATCCAGCCTGTCCAGATCCCTCTGCAGAGCCCTCCTACCCTCCAGCAGATCAACGCTCCCACCCAACTTGGTGTCATCTGCAAACGTACTGAGGGAGCACTCGATCCCCTCATCCAGATCATTGATAAAGGTGTCAAAAAAGACTGGCCCCAAGTAATAGCAACACAAACATAAATTCAGAATTTGTAGTAGCCCTGCTTTTTATTTTTAGATGGAACAATAACTCTCATGTCCCCTTCATGAAAGAGAGAGTGATGAAAGCTGCAGACTTGGGAAGGAATTCTAAATGGGGAGCGCTCATTTAAGGGAGCAGCAATGTGGCATCCCCACTTGTGGCTCAGCTCTCCCAGAGGAGCATTTTTTCCACCTGGCTTGCTGTTCTCCACTCTGTCACAGGCTGAGTAACTCGCAGCAGTTATTTTCCTCAGTCTCCTACTCCCTTCAACCCCCATCCCAAGTAAAGGTTATTTCCAAAACGCTTGCTAACTAACACAACACACAGAAGATCCTAATCATAGGTACTGCGTCTATAATAATGCGGGTAACTATTAAACTCTGTCTCCACTGTACTCATATGCCGACTGCTTCTACCACCATGTTAACAAAAAGCAATGAAAGTGCTTTTTGGTCTTCATTAGCTGTGCTAGTGTAAGAATGCTTCTAGTTGCAAATGCTTCTCTCCACTACCTAAATCTATCTTCACCAGTGCCACTCTTTCAGTGGCACATACAGGCCTGTGTGAAAGATTTCTAACTAAACCCCTCTGGTTTTTGTTTGAGAGTTTTGTTGTAAGGTTGTGGGTGTTTGGGTTTGTTTGTTTGTTTGTTTGTTTGTTTTTTAATAACGACTTGATGGTGAAATCAATTAGCTTATGACTTCCCAGAGAATAGGTTTTGAGCTTGGCAATTACAATAGCTTGAGGCTTGTAGATTTTATATAAATAAAAGTGAACATGAAGTGCTAGAAATGTTAAGACGATACAAATTTTCTCAGATTCCTACTCTGACACATCCAGACAAGAAAAAGAGGAAATATTTGGCTGCACTCTACTACAACAACATATTTACAAGACTAGGGTTAATACTTTTTTTTAAATCCATTTTCTGCACTCCATTTTCCTGAATGCTGCTGGAAGGATTATGTGACTTTCTGTTTCAGTTCATTTGTTCTCAGAGGCTGAGAACTGTCTTGTGTGTTATCATATCATGTGAAGAGACAGATTGCAAGCCCTTGCTAAGTCTCATAACAGTCTATGATAGCATGGAAAGTGAAGCTAAATGCAACCAGTTATGAGCCAGTTGCTACTCAAAACCGTAAGCAAGACCTAACAAACATGTCTGTCAGTAGAATCCAAGTTTGAAAACCCAATGTTTGACCATTGCATAACGTCATAAATTGCACTTATAGTATGTTAATCTTTTCTTTGGTAGCAGTGTGCCATTAATACAAATTTTTTTTGTTGGATATTATGAGCAAGTGAAGGGTTTTTTAACATGTGAAATATAATTTATGTGTTTCAGCTTTTTTGTCTCCAAAATTGGAAATTACATTTCCATTAATATAAAAAGTTGGAATATCTTTTATTCTATTGTATACCTTATGCCATAAGGCAAATAAGATAAAGACTTTTTTTTGTGTTCTTATATAGATTTACTGGAAGGATCAGGATTAGGTAGACACTGTGTCCCTTCGTAGCATTCATCTCTTCAAACTACTGTGATGTGGTTTCTTGATCCAGCTGAGACTGCATATATGTTGTAACCTATACTAGTAAAATTCCTTTCAGAATTGTTAAAAATACATCTCCACATGCAGTCACTGAAAACTTCATTTCGACCAAATTTCTGGATTCTTCTAGAGAACCGGAAGTAAACAGATTTTTCCTTCATCCACGATGTTAAGATTCACAGAATTGAAATCTTTTTCTCTCATGAAAGAACATACAGACTTACAAAAATTTCTTTGAAGATTAATGAGTATTCTGTTTGTTAAAGATATTTAGGATCACATCAAATGTGATTAATAATTTTTTTCTTCTGAATTATGAATTGTATTGTGTTCATTTAAGCCCTAAAGTCTAAGTCAAAACTAATTTGTCTAAATAACTGTTTGAAGGGACTATACTACCATAATTTCCTGTTTCATTCTGGAGATACAAAGCTAAGACAACAGAAATGAGAGATCTCCTGGAAAAGAAATTTGATCCCAGGGAGTTGTATGCCTTTTTATCTCCTTCTTTCTTCCCTTTTAATTTTAAAATCGCAAAGAATATGCTGTTATTCTTTGTAAAATGTGAAAACAAATTTATAAATTTAGATTTAGGAAAGGACTATTTTGGCTATTTGCTTTTCTCATTCCCACAGCCTGCCCACTGTCCACTGTGACAGAGTACAAAAAGAAAAACAGAACAGAAAAATAAAGCTTAGAGGCAAATAAAAACAAAAAGTGACATAGGGAACATACTTCAGAAACAAGTGTTTTTCAATAGAGGGTCTTAAAAAATACACTTTAAAGATTTCTGTGCTTTTTGGAGGTGAAATAACTTTCAGTAGCAGAGTCATAAATTTTCACAAAATATCTCTATCAAGTCTAACAGGGTTTACAAATCAAGAAGCAGACATGTTTATTAAATCTAACACATTTTGCAGATAAGGTTTATCTGAAGCACTTCAACCAGCCATCTGCTTTTTGGAAGTTGCTGATATTTGGTAATATTTGGTTATTTTCTCTATATTGCCTTTTTTTGCACATCATAGAACTGATTTAGAATTTATTCAGACTAAGACATATGGGAAAGTTAATTTTTTTTTTAATTTAACTTTTCAGACAAAATGAGATCTAATACTCTGAAAATAACGAAGTCTGGACTTATATCAACCATGATATGGGTCTGGGCCACTGCTTTTAACTGCAGGCCTGGTAGACTTTACTGTAAGAGAATGTAGAAAACTTTATCATGCAATAATTTTATACAGTGGATAACTATATTCTTCAAACATTATCATTGTTGTTCTACACTCTTTGTTATCTTATACAAAGTACAGTAAGATAGAATAAGGAAGTAGATTAACAGTAGCTTAGCACATATAAGCACCACAACATTAAATACACAATAATTAACTTGTGCCAACACACCATTAGATTAGGTTAACTGAAAGCAAGATGACCAGGAAATACTAGAGATATCAGAAAGAGGTGAATTTGAGTGCTCCACAGGTAAAAGGATCAGAATAAATAGTCTAACTACAAAGTAGCTCATAATTTACAGCCTATACATTTATGTGATTCCTTACATACATTTAAGTACTTTTATGTTAGTGCTTAAGAGGACAAAAGAAAGACATATTATGACATAATATTGCTCTACCTATACTTTTTTTACTTTTTTATATACAGATTTGTTAGTGCAGGGGTTCATATCTTCTTGAAACTTTTTAAAACTGAGCTGACTTTCCTCCCTAGGAGGTTAAAATTCTCTATTACCTAATAAGTGTTAACTAAATGTTAAAATAATCACTTTTATATTTGATTTTTTTCTTTTTTTTCTTGTTGTTTAGAACCCAGTGTCACCAACTGTCACCAAAGTGTATGCTTCATATGATTGTATTAGATGTAATGGTTATCTTATCCACTTCATTGTTATTTATTTACGTAGTACATTATGTCATTAGATTAAGTCATATTCTTTGCATCTGTTGTACTGGGTCTGGCTGGGACGGTGTGAAGTTTCTTCATAGTAGCCTGTATGGTTCTGTTTTTTGTATTTGTGGCTAAAACAGTGTTTCTAACTCCCTAATATTTTGACTATTGCTGAACAATGCTTGCATATTGCCAGGGTATTCTCTTTTTCCCACTGCCCCTCCAGTGAGTAGGCTGGGGTTAGCAAGAAATTAGGCAGGGACGCAGCCAGGTCAGCTGACACAAAATGGCCAGAGGGATATATCGTGCCATACAACATCAAGCTTAGCAATGACCTATTATAAATACTTGGAACTAATCTTACTGGGAGATATGCTTGAACCTTTGTAATTTGCTGCTGTTTAGACGTGGGGTTGTCAATAGAAGAGCGATGGTACCTCTGTATGTCAAGATGAGTCACTGGGTGTGATGCAGAGAATGGAAACTGCCCATTCAGCAGAAGCTACACTGAACATGAGAGTGCCCCAAGGGTTTTAAGTAGCATTTTAAGTAAATTTTAATGGTGTCCTCTTTAGTGTTGCTATTAACCCTCCTAATGGTGCCCCCAATATTTTCTTTGTTCTCCTAGCTGCCACCATGCACTGAACTGAAGATTTCAGATGACTGCTAACAATTCTCCCAGGGTCTTTTTTCTGAGTTGTAACTGCTGCTGCCAACTTTAGCATTATGTAGTCATATTTTAGGTTTGTTCTTCACCTAGAAGTATGCTCTTGCATTTATCTAGACTGAAGGTCACATTCCACCTTTTTTACCCATTAACTCAGGTATGAGAGATCCTTCTAGAGTTCCTTGTCATTAGTGCATCTGACAATTACCCGAAATTTAACGTCAGCAGCAAACTTGGAGATTTCACCGATTCCTCCTTTCTTTAGGTCTCTTGAGTTCCTCTTCTTTAGGAAGAATCTGGCTAAAAAACAGTCCCAGCACCAGTCCTTGAGGGACTCCATTACAGACTCTTCTCTACCCTGAAAAGTGAGAATTAAGCTGTCTTTGGTTTCTGTGCATAAACCAGCCTTATGGGTCCCCATTAAGGGACCTATCCACCAGTTCTGTGGCAACTTAGTTTCTGTAATACTTCTTCATGTGAAATCTTGTTAACATATTTTGAAAATCAAGGTATTTCCACCATATCTCTTTACTTAAATGCTTATTGACACTGTCACAGCACATATTTCCAAAATACTGAATTAAATATTATGCACAATTGTTTCAAAATGACATGCACATTTTGTTCATCAAAAAATATAGACAGTCAGAAAAATCGAAGTTAATTGTTTACATACTGTCCCTCTTATCTTTCAGGATTTAAGTAAAAAATAATATATTTGTAACTTTGAGTTAATTTACAATAAAATTACTTCACACTGACAGTTTCTTTGAGCACACTGTATCTTTTAAAAATTGTCTTTACCAAGATAATTTATTCACTGTTACATGCAAAATTTCACTTTACTGTAGATAAGAGTAATCAATGACTTCCTTTAAGAAGGAAAAACTTTGATTTATTTAATGCCTGAATTACTGGAAGTTGACAGAAAACATTTTTTGCACATTATGTTGCACCTTAGTGTATGCATTTTTGAAGTTCGTGATGCTTTTTTTTTACACTTTGTATTTTTTAAAACTTTTCTAGTATTTCTGCTATTTTTTTATCTTAGTTTGCAGGTTTTTTATCAGGATTCTATTTTTCTTTGAGTTTCTAGTGTGCCTTTTCAACACGTTCCTTCTTTAATTTTTGTCTCAGTAAATCTAAATCTTTCTTTGACAGAATATCTCCTAATTCTCTGTATTTTCTTTTTTCACTGCAGATTGATCCTTTCAGAAGATGTTATTTATTAGAAATGAGGTGAAAATTCAGCTTTTGTACATTATTTAACAAATGGTCTATCTTCATCTCTGTGACTTTTGAATGAGCAGGCATATTCTGTTGTCTTTCCCATGGGTAGTGAAAACGCTATTAACTATCCCATTTTCACTGTTTCAAAAGTGTCGTATTTTTCATGCTTTTTTAGAAATGGTTTAGAAATCATTTTTGAACAAAAATATCTCTAACTATTTTAATTTGTTTCTCATAATTCCTAGCCAAAAGAAATCAACTGAAATTATACAATAGCAATAAATGCTGTTTATAATTCCATTATTCTTTTATTTCTCAAATTTTTAGTTCATACAAATGTTATTGTTTGTATAGCTGTATTATTACACTATTTAATAGATATTTCACTAAGCTGCTTCACTCTGAAAAGTTGCCCTTTTTGTTTGTATTTAACTATTCACGTGATCATCTGTCACTGCAGTGAAAATCATTGTTCTGGGAGATTACGCTGTTTTCAGCCTCCACATACCCTTTTTTTGAAAACACTGCAAAAATACATATGATAATACAATTTGACTTTATAATTTATGACCTCTTTTTTCTCCTAGATAAACGTGATCTCAAAGATACAGTCTCAAAGATATCCAACAAGAACAAATATTCCTGGGGGGGGGAAAGGAAAATGCATACTGATAAAAGCAGGACTCTAGTGACCCCAAATGAAGCTGTAAGCTTGTTGAAGAAAGTCAGATATTTGCTACATTGCAGGAAAATATTTTATTTAAGAAAGAAGAAAAAAATCAGATTTCAATAAACCAGATTTATTTTTCATGCCTTTTCATTTAGAAAGAATCATCTATAATGATTATTCTTCGTTACTTCTCTAAAAAAAAAATAGGAACTAGAGTTTAATGTTTGTTATGAAAGATATGAGACTCTGTTAATGAAACATTTACAGCTTCTGAATGTTACATCTGCACTGTCCTACCACCTTAAATCTGTGAAAACTTGCTAGTGGGTCTTGCTAGTGGTCTGTGGGTCCTTATTCCTCCAGACCAGAGTCCTGGAGGCCAGTTTCTAGCAGACTCTGATAAAATATTTTTGTGCCCAAGACAATAACTCTAATAACTCTAAATATATATAGACTTTTTTTTTCAGTTGATAGTAACAGGAAAACCTTGCAATATAGTTGTACCCTAGCAATGATGCTCTAGATAATAAATGATATGTACAACTCAATCTAATCTCTCTTTTAAGTTAGAGATTATTATTTTGTGTCTGAAAATAGTTTAATTATCCATTCATAGTTCAAAGAAATGACAGAGTTATGAGAGAGAGAATTGCATCCTTTTTTATCAACAGGATTGCCAGCTTGGTTCCACTTCTGTAATCTTTTGTCATTTCTATGTGTGAATGTGAAAGAACAGAGATCTCAAATCCATTTGCAGGGCTAGTACTTAACAAGACAAATTTTTAAAGGTAAATTGATTCTAAACAAGTTATTTATGCTAAGTGGGGAAAAATCAGGGTGTTTATAGGCAGTATAGTGATTACAAGATTTTGACATTTCTATTGAAATAATTTACGTATCTGTTAACTGGAAATGCTGAAACTCTCATATACTTATATTTTAAGCAAAAGTAAGATAGATACATACAAACTAAAATACTGATATATCTGCAAACTTAAAAATTCTTTCTTACAGAATTAAACTGAAGCATCCCCTCCCCATTCTCTGTCTCACCCTTCCCATGAGGGAAAGAATATTGTATGAAATCTGAAATACTGGTCTCATCTAAATGGAATTTTTTAAGGCCTGATTTTTGGCAGCATTGCCATTTGGTCAGTTTCTAATAATTTTTTGACTTTTCGCCACATTTCAGACTGACTTAAAAGAACCAACTCTTTTTCTCTTTTTGTTTTTTATTTTTCTCACAAGCATATAGAATTTGTGAGACCTGATTTACATTTGTATGTCAATCCTTCCATGCAGCATAGTCCTGTTTCAGTTGTCCAGTTTTCACTTTTTTTGAGTGGCAATTCTGATTTTTATATGAAGGCAAAGTGAAGCTTGTCATAGAAAAAAGCTATATTTCAAATATCATTGTTAATATTTCATGTGTTCTCTTATATTTGAAGTCAGGGGTTTTTTTTCCATTTTGGGTAGACATTAAAATAAAGTCATCAACAGTTTTAACAACACAAAGTTGTAAAGTGCTTTACTATTCAGCATCTTAAGAGTATTTAAATTGTTTCAAAAGAGATAGTCTTATTTCTGTAGCACTCACAATGGGTAATGAGGAATAATATGAACACAGTGACCAAAACTTGAACTCCTGTTCAAATAGATGAGTCCAATTATATGAACTTTTGAGAAAATAATTACATGCTTAGTTGACCTCAATTTCAAAATCCAAGAGCATTTTCCTCATCCGTGTTATCTGTCAGCTACTGTTAAAATAATTATCATGAAAAAAAACAAAAATAAGAAACCCACTGTACATTATTTTATTTCTCCATCATCTTCTCAAATGTCCAATGTGAAAATTTAATTTGGTGCAAGAAGCTAAATGGATTATCACAGAGGCCTAACCTGGATGCCTTTTCACATGTGTTTAAAAGAATATAAATTATCTTTTGTTCCATAGCTTTTTCTGGGTCACGTACGGAGAACAAGAAAATAAGAGTGATCAAATCATTTAGTGATCTAAGTTTTGATCTCTGTTCTCTTGTTTGGGGGATCTTGAAAGATGGAGTGCAATAGTTTACTTATCATCCCTTTCCTCCAAAACAAACACATAATTGTCGTCCTACTGTGATGTTAGGTGTAAAGCAGGATTTTTCAAAGACTCCTGCACTAATGTAATTCTTCTTCTACAAGTCAGGCTCAGCTTATACTGAAAGTTTTACCAAAAATTCCAAAAGGAAAAGAGGAAGACTGAAGCAAATCAGTTTTGGAAGTATGTGAAGAGTAATTTTAACATCAAAAAATGTCATGCTGTCAAAACATTTTGTAATATGTATATTTAGAGAGAGCAAGGTTATGTTTATATTTGACACATTGAGTACTAGGTAAATGCTTATCGGTGCTCTTTTACAATTTCTTTGGCCTGAGCTTTCTCCTCATTTTGTACTCTATTTATATGAGTGAACTCCAAGGATTTCAGATTTACTTCTTCTTATCTTCTCCTTTAAATTGAGTATTCTGTCTGACCTGTGTATCTGATTTCTCTTTGCTCTAGCTTATGTGGTCAACCAGAAATAACCCCTATGAGGTGGTAACAAATGCCATAATAATAGAGATATTTGAGGTTTGTTTCTTATGGGCTGCCTTTCAGAATCTCAGTCAGTTAAGAGTGCTGTCACATCCATAATATAGCTACAGAGAAGTAAAAATATTTCATAAAACTGAATTGGGTTTCATACAGAGATTGCCCAAATCATTCCAAAGGCTTAAGGACAAACTGTCTTGGGTTTTGTAGTATTGATTATATAGGTTAGAAGTAGAGATAATTATTGCTCCTTAGGCATTCCTTACTCTTTCTGCTATGGAGACATTTACGGTGAGGATTTTCCAGGGTTGTAAGAGAAGAGATCAGTTTTAAATATGAGTTTGCCTAAAAGAGTCAGAGATTTAGCAAGATAGGCTGGAGCCTGGGACTTCTAAAGCACTTAAATTTCAGAGGAACTGGTGCTATTCCCACTTTTTGTAGTTAAAACTTAATGACCTTGTAAGTACCTTCAGCTAGCTGAGCTGCAGAACAGGGAATAGTAATACCAGCTTCCAAGATCTGCACTCAACAAAGTGTTCAATAATTGAAATAACACTCATGAAATACAGGTCTTAATGCTTTAATTCATATTTGAACATTAAATTTCCCATTTTTCATATTATTTTGAGAGACAAATTTTTGAATATGTATCAAGAATAACAGTTTGCTATCTAGCATTGACAACCTTGGGAAAGATTGCTAGGGACTACAGAAATAAGAGAATGCATTTTAATGGCAGTTGTTGAATATTTAAAACCAGTATTTATCTCCATAAACTGCTGAGGTTGTAGATACCATGAAATGGTTTACATAGGGTGGAAAGTGGTTAGACTAGCCCTTGTCTAAACCTTTGTTTCAGACCTTTTTCTTTTCTGTGTTTTGTGGCCCTTTAACATGCAAACAGATATGAAGTTTTTATTCCAAAGCGTATTTAGAAACAAATATATGCTGACAAAAACCTGTGCATCTAGTATAGAAAAAGTAATTTGCATTTATTCTGTCATTCTGAATAAAAAGCTAAGGAAGATGGAGGAGAACCATTGCCCTGCAATTTTAATTTTCTTTTCAAGGCTTCTGTATTGACCTATAGGGCACAAATCTATATGCACAGTAATGTTGCTGTAATTGCTTATAGTCATAGAAACTGTTAGATTGTAGTAAATTTACCACTGCTTTCAGCTACTGTTCCACACTGGCTTTTATATCAATTCAATCAGAGCAGCAATAACGTTGCTACTTCCTCTTGACCTTTGTCTTTTACCTGCTTATTTTGCCATTCTGTGTTATCAGCTGAGTTAGTTAAGAGACTGATTCTTTCCCACGTGTGCCATACCTGTTCCTGCCTCGTCCTATTTAATTGTCACAGAGAACTTTGCATTGGCATGCTCTTTTCATTATTCAGGTGGTTCATGCTATTTTCTGTTTTCTTTTGTCGTCAGCTTCCGCTAACTAGTTTTTATTTATTGATAGCTGTGGTCGCCACTTTATTTCCATGTTCCACACCTTTTTTCTCTTAATAAGGAGGAATACAAGGAAGCATATGCATCTAGAGGTGCAAAACCAGCTAATTACTTCAATATGACTAAGTAAATTATTTTCTGAGTGGAAGGCATCAGTTATACTCAGCTCACCTAATTTTAACTACCTAAAGATTAGACATTTATGTTAAAATACTTATTTCTGATGTTTCTTTAGTAAATGAAGAAGGATTGACTGCCTCCAGAAGAAAATTATCCTCCTCACCATTAGATCTCTAAATTCAAGTGAAAACCTTTACTCTCAGTGCCAGCTGCTAGCTCTGTGAACGCTTCTGCTGAATTTCCTTTCTGGATACTCTTAATCTGCCCCACTTTTTGTTATAACCTATTAAGAAACACATCTCTCTGACTGTAAGTTAAAATAGAATTCTCCGATTCTGTGTTGGGAACTGCTAGAAAATAAGTGAATGTTGAGTTGCAGCTACCCACAAGGTACTGATTATTCTGGAAAGGAACCTCAGTTCTGTCCTGTGGAATCTTTCTGGATGTGTTTAAAGAAGGGAAATTATGATTTTGTTGTTGGTGGTGGGTTTTTGTAAGGTTTTGTTGTTGTTGTTGTTGCTTTTTCTTTTAAAAAAAAGTCTTCCTCCAAATTGTGGGAAAGGTAATATATTCCACTTTTGCTTTCTGTGCAAATTTTTTTTTCACCAAGCCAGTCTGAAGAATTACAACTGCTAATGACAGCAGTACATTTTTAATTACTTTCCTGATATGGATTGATTAACATGGAGACAAATTAGTTGCAAGCAATCCATTTGGATCATTTCATTGAACAGTTAATTTTAATCCATATTTCTGAACTCTCTTCAGGGGTTGTATAAAACCCATGGGGGTTTTATGCTTTTTTTTTTCCCTTTTTGTTATAGGCTTTTTGGAAGTAAGAATTTAATTAAACTGTGAATGCACCAAGCAACGTAGATATTAGCTCATGTGATAGGAATCTAAAACTCCTCAGAACCCTTTGTCAGAGTTTCAGTATGGTCTTGCATATAAAGTAAATATATCAGTTAATTAATTGCATTCATTTACCCATTACTGTATTATTTTGCACATTACACATCCCATCTTTTTAGTGATCACCCCTAGGAAATTCTTACTTCTTGTCAGGTGTGTATGTGAAAGTTCTTGGGTAGTGTCTTAGAGCAAACACCGTCCTCAGATGACTCCATGAACAAATCTTCCCACTACCAGTAAATCTTCCAATGTCATGAGATCTACCAGACATGAACTCAGAGTTTTCAACAATTGTTATTTCAATATACACTTAGAGCCCCGATTTGGGGAATGTTTATGCATTGATGCAGATATCAATGTCAAGTTCCCTCCTTTTTCCTCCCACCTTCAATGCACCTTAGCCTAATGGAGACCTACATTACCTAGGCCTCTGAACACTTATACTTGTTACGTGTACAGGTTGGTTTCTTGGTTTGGTTTTGGAGGGTTTTGGTTGGTTGGATGGATGTTTTTTTAATTAGCTCAAACTGTATGACTTCAGGGGGACAATGGAGACATTGATCCTTCATACGTTTCATGTGACTGAAATACAGGTCTTTCCAAATTTGTTGAATATTTTTATGTTTTACACCATAGTTTTTTCAGAATCTCTAGTCCAATTTAAAGAAAATAAAATTACTCATTACTTACATCTTTAATACTGTACGCGTTTTTAAAATTTTGTGATCTTGTCTAAGAACCTCAAGGATAAGAAATCTTATCCTAGAAAACTGAAGATTCAGCAAGTCCTCCAAGTTGGATTATCCTGGAAACGGGTGAAAATAGGGTGTATACAGAGACTACGTAGTCCCCTGCTAAGCCATGACTCCTCTGCCATGCTATGTCTTGCCAGGTCAAATATGTATGAGAAATTTGAAGCGAGAATAGCACATTAGTGATGTATATTGTGCCACTCTATATCAAGCAATGGGTTATGTAAAGAATCATATATTTTTAACTACTAAAAAATCCGATAACTTACTTAGTAAATGAGGTCCATGTTTTTCATTTCATATGAAGTTTGACAACTGGCTGACCACTACCCCGTATCTTCCTCATCCTCAATACATGCAGTTGGAAGAGTTAAATGTAATCAATATGAAGGTTTTGGATTTTTTAAATATGACATTAATGAGAAATCATGCTTCCAAATGAGCTCCCTTTTAAACTTCTCTTTATGATGTAATACTAAAAACAAGCTCATAGTCTGCTTCTGCCCTTTCATGAAGATCCATTGATTTGGTTTTCTGCCTCCCTATGTGGAAGTCTGCATAGCAAAAGGGACAAATCACTTCTTAGATGAAAACAGCTGCCATAAAAAGCTGATTTTAATTTCATTTTGATAAGGGAAGTCAAGTCTGTGTGGGTAACCAAAACATTTTCCCACAGATAGCTAGCTAATAATGGAATGTCACGCTTTAGGTATGTTTGTGATAGACTGGGTATTAGAGGAATTATCCAAACACAACATCCCCTCCTTTCTATGTCAGCAGTCTTTTCACCTTGTGCTGGAGACTGAACAAGAAAATAAAAGCAGCCCAATAAGGCTATAAAGCCTGTGGAACTGCAGATGTGCATGCAATATAAATGAACTAAATTGTGAATCTGTTAGGCTTCTACCACAGCAATGACCCATTTCTTTAAAAATGACCTAATCTCAAATTTCACTAGACTGTGGTAATAATTTAAAAAAATTATCAGTTATCAATACTCAAATCAGTTGCCATATTTCTCTGGTTTTGAACACATTAATAGTATATTTGCCATTGTACCATGTATTTTTAAATCATGGTATAATTGTTTTATCATACAGTTCAGAAGCAGTATCATAAAACTAGAGCTTAGAAAATAACGCAAATTATTTCAATAGTTTCCTGTTTGCAAATTCTTTGCCAACAGATTTGAATAATCTAGTGTATTATTTTTGATTTTATATTATTTTCTCCAGTGAATAATTTCTGCGCTGCAGGCTGTTCATGACCTGTGAATACTCGCAACTGTCAGTAGCTGGAAATTCTCTCTAATTTGGTAGTAACATCAGTTAATGCTCACTCTTTTCCTGAATGGATCACACTGTTTCATCAGTTTAGTCATGTAGCAAACCAACCAAATCCAACGTTCAAGAGTCTTATCAGTCTATAGAGGAAATGGAAGTGAAAAATAAATCTTAGAACTATAATCAAAAGAAAAAATATACAGCTAAGACTGCAGAAGGAGAATGAACAGGAAGACAACTAAATGAAGAATAAAAAAGTAGAAACAAGTGAAGTCAATGGCTAGAGGGAAGCTTGCAGTTACAGGATGTACTTGTCATTAAGAGACATAGAAATGGCCTGACAGAAATCTCTTAAAGTTCAACCAAGTTCAACAAGTGCCAAGTCCTGAATCTGGGACGGGATAACCCTATGTACCAGTACTCGCTTGGGGCCTGACATCTAGTAGGAGTGTCTAATTGCTGCCTTCAGCTACCTAAGGGATGATTTCAGAGAAGATGGAGCCAGTCTCTTCTCAGAATTGCATAGTGAAACTCCAAGAGGCAATAAACACAAATTGCAGCAACTGAAATTTCAATAAAATATAAGGAAAAAGAAATCACTACGCAGGTAGTCAATGCTGGCACAGGTGTTTTTTCTAGAGTGGTTGTGGCATCTTCCATCTTGGAGGTATTCAGACCTTGCCTGGACATGGCCCTGATCAAATTTCAGTTAGCCATGGCTTGAGCAGGAGGTTGGACCAGATGACCTTCATAGGTCCCTTCCAGCATAAACAGCTCTGCTTCTATAATTCATCATTAATGGCAAACCAGCATTGGCACAATGTTGAAGTCTGCCCCCCCCATTTTGAAGATTTATGAATGAATATGTGAGATCATGGGTTCTTAAATTCTTTTTTAACCAGCCCATAGTAGTACAGACTATAACATGTTACAAACAAATTAATGGAAGAGCTCACTCTTAGTTATTGTCAGCTCAGTGCCCAGGGTCATGCTACCATGACCTTGTTGCCAGCTAGAACTGTTTAGCAAATGAGTTCATTTGTAGGAGCCACAACTCCAATTGGATACTATGCATGCTGTTATGTCCTCAGCTAGACTGTAATCAATGTATATGAGTGCATATACAACTTGACAACCACATGCAAGGTGCTAGTAAAAAAACTGAACTGTAAATGCCCACAACTTTTTCTTCTTTCTGGTTAATTACTAGGGCATAAATTCAGAATTTAAAATGCAGTGACATCTTTGGGTAATAGTGTTTATCTTTTACTAGTGATATACAATGTCAATGATACAAGTAGTTAAATTATGCAAAACATGACAGAGGAATCCAAAGTCCATCTGCACAAAACTCTTCAGATTTCTGATAGAAAATGTCTGATTAAGAATAATACAGGAATAAACTAGTATTGTTTCATGCAGCATAGACAATTGCAGTGAGTTAACCTTGGCTGGCTGCCAGATGCCCACCCAGTTCCTTCCTCACTTCCTCTCCTCAACAGAACAGGGATAGAAAATAGGAAAGAAAAGTTCATGGGTCAAGATAAAGACTTGACCATCACAGGCAAAACAGACTTGGCTTGGGGAAGAGTAGTTTGATTTATTGTCATCCTCAAGCGGTGCATGGGGATGGGGACTGGGGAGTTGTGGTCAGTCCCTAACAGCTTCTCTCTGCCACTCCTTCCTCCTCACATTCTTCACGTGCTCCAGTGTGGATCCATCTCACGGGTTGCAGTCCTTCAGGATAAACCTGCTCCACCCTAAGCCCTCCACAGGCTGCAGTCCCTTCATGAACTATCCACCTGCTCCAGCGTGAGGTCTTCCATGGCTGCAGTGTGGATACCTGCACCACCATGGTCTCTCCAAGATTTTGATTGTGATTAGAGTGCCTTAAATCTGATCAGCTATGTTGCAGATGCTTTCAAATACCCCAGTTTGCAAAGACTGGGAAAGGACCTTTATGCCACCCAAGAGTCTTATTTCGAGACTTTCTAATTTCTTCCCAATTTTTATTATCTCCATTTCTGAATTTCTGACAATTTACAGGTATCTAGAGCACCTCTCTTCCAAAGACTGACTCAGACAAGTTTCTCTTTCCTTTTACAGGCGTGAATATGGCTGGTTTGCTCACATTTTCTAGTTCCTTAAGGAGAGCTGAGGAATGTCATACCATGAATCTGTATTTAGGACCTCTGATCCAGAGTCAAAAGAGTAGCTCGAAGGACATGAAACATAAAATCAGTATGACTTTACTCTTCTGGAGCTGATTTACTAAAAAGTTTGGACAGATTAAATTTGTAACAAAAAGGTTTGGACTGGATGGTACATTGTTTGTTTAATTTACTCTTGCTTTATTAAGGTTGCAGCATTGGCCATCCACAGAGCTTTAAATCTATCAAGGGCTTGGATCCCATGGCACATTTATGCCTGGCAAGAAAATATAAAACAAGCATACATTTCATAATGTCTTCTCTGGTTAGTTCTGCAGATATGTGGTCAAAGAACCATGCCTTACACAGATTAAATTTGTACTACTGAACTGCTGTTCAGTGCTGAACACTTTGCTGAACTATGGCACAGTACTAAACACTCATTTGCCAGCATATCCTATATGTATATATAATTGTTTTTAAAGAAACTTTTTAAGCAGAATGATGAAAGATATGGCTTTCAATGTTGTCTTCATAACTGCACTTGTGAAGAATTACCAAAAAAATGTATAAGCAGTAAATTTGACAGCAGTATTTAATATTAATTTTCACTTAACAGTATCAAATGACAAGAATTAGTGCAAATCCAGTGACCAAACTTATATTTCTGTGGTTTTGCTTATTGTTCATCTGAGACATAATCTTAAATGTTTCCTATCTGAAGACATTTCTTCATATTTGCATATCTTTTGCATGAATATGACTGTTCAGAAATGTTGTAAAAACCTTTGTCAATGAAGTTTTATGGTGTAATTAATTTACAAGCATCTCCTATAAATATTTATTCGTGTGGATTATTAACCTCCTTTTCAGGTTGTGCCTTTTGTCAGTCCTTAATTCACACAAGCTTTCAAGACAGAAATGAAGCTTAAAAAATCATCTGATAAGAAATTTATTCCTCTTAGTTACTACGAAATTTTGTTTGCTTCCCTGCTTGCAGGTTTTGTGTGTGTTTGTGTTGGACTGATTGTACTTTCATGGTTATCAATCCAGGAGTTAGAACGAGGTAAGTAGACAACTTTTAACTTTTTCAAGACTTCCTCAGTAGATGTTCAGACTTTGAAGCCAGTAGTGTTGTCATTGTAATTATATTTCATATTTCATGCTATGGTTTTAATGCTACGCGGTTCTTTCATTTTTTTGAGTGTTTTTAATATTTTCGTCCTCTTCTCCCCCTGGACATTGATTTGAACAAAATAGGCAAAACCACAAGCACTTGAAGCATGTCCTGAAGCAGTAGAAAAGAATTTTTATAGTTTAGACTTTGGGATAGGTCCCTGAAATGCAATCCAAGCTATAAAGCTTTGGTTATTCAATTGTATTCATCAACTAGAGAAGGTAATATGGCAAATTGTGAATTTTTGCTTTTTTCTCCACGTATGAGGTTTGACTCAGAAAGACATTGATAATCCACTGAAGTCTGTGGGGAGCTTTAGGTGTTCTACTTCTCTTGGAATCTTCATTTTTATAAAAAAGATATTTTAAAGAAGTAATTTATTGGTGTGAGAGAGATCCTGCATTAGACAGTCAGCTTGCAGCCCTGTGTAAAGTTAAGGTAAGTCATTCTTAATATTTAGCCAATGTTCAGAATGTGATAGGATTAAGCTACCGATGCTCAAAGTACAGTAAGTTAAAAAATTGATGTAGGATGATTTTCAAATGATTTTCAATTTCAAACTGAAATTTTGATTTAAATGTCTTGTTGTTATATGTTAACTGTGCACTGGTAAGGCCACACGTGGGGTACTGTGTCCAATACTGGGCTCCCCAGTACATGAGAGATATCGAGCTACTGTCCAGTGAAAGACTGTTAAGTTTGTGGAGTCTCCATCCTTGAAGAATGGCCCTCCTTGAGCAGAAGAGTTGGACAAAATGACCTCCAGAGCTTTCTTCCAACATCATCCCTCCTGTGATCTAGATTGTTGTTTGGAAGGAGATGTATTTAGGTATATGGAGCCCTCACAGCTAATAGCAAAAAGACGTTTTGAAATGAAGGAAGTAGGTTAGGCAAAATATTCAAGAAATAATTTTTTTCGTTATAGTGATTTTTGTAGCTGAAAAAATAATTCTGATACATTGATGTTTTTGGTGCTTTCATTAACCAAAAGTCCATGCTATTTCATATTGAAGCACATGAAGACTAAACTAGCTGTAAGCCATATTTAAAAAAAAAAAATTGTCAAAATATTCACATTTATTCCTTTAGTTGCTATTGTTTTTCATTCCAGATTTTAAAACTTGTTGTCCTTACTGATTTTCTTCCCCTCATACCAGAATACTATCACATTCCAGAAAAATAAAAGTAGCTTAAAGGTATTATTGTATCTAGTTAGAGACAGACTTTAAATTGATGACTTAGGTTTTAGAAGATGAATAGGCAAGAATTTAATCATGTACAAATAATAAATATAAATTAAAATTATATTTGACATATATAACAAAAAAAGGCCTTTGCAATTTAGAAAGATTTGTTCAAACAGATTTGCAATTGTTGTAAGGATAAATGACCACAAAGAAGCTCAAAAGTAGTCTACTGTTACCAGTTGATAGTAGTAAATCGGTGTCACTAGGCTGTGCCTTCCATCACAAGCTGTTTACTGTAGTATTTATGTTACCTGCTTTTATGTTAAAACTTGTTTTGGATGTTAATGCCTTCAAACACAACCCCAAAATACCACTGATACTGTAACTGGTAAGCAAAAGGCATTTTTTATCAATTAACCACATTTATTCAGGTCTTGTCTGAAAATTTCAAGTTCGTTACACAGTGAAGCAATATTTTTAATGTAGAATGAATTTCTTTATGCATATCTCTTATGCTGTAATACATTAAAAATCAAGATTAAATTTGCAGTAAGGACCAGTTATCTAGTTTCCTGATAAATTCTCATAGCTTTTCATGCATAAGAAAGTTCAGGTCAAAAATGGTATATCTAGTCTGATACCAGTGTTTCCACTGCTGTCATGAATAACAGTGTACATTTATATAAAAAATGCACTGCATTTAATACAAAGAGTGGGAAGTAGTAATTCTTAATATTTTTAATTCAGAACACACAAAAACCTCATTATTCACTATCATTCTTCCCATGTATCTTTGTCCCTTGTGTTAGACATAACTGGACACACCATTGTCCCCTTTATCCATTCACAGTGGTGTTGGAAAACAGCATTTAAAACAAAACTGAAACTAATGAAAACCAAGGAAAAATCATATTCATAAAAATACGTTTACAGCCATAATGATCGTAAACATTGAAAAATGTCTATCACTTTTTTTTTGAATCAGCACTAGGCAAAACATCTCTGATTACAAAGCAAAATAGAAAGCTAAGTTGTTGTATTGATGATCTGTGTGGGATAAAATCTAATGTAATGTTTCTCATTTATTTCTACATAATTCAAAACATTGAATTTTATTATTAATTGTCTAGCTGAAGCACATGGGAATACTCATGTCTACGTGGGAACTTTTAAAATACTCTCTGGGACATCATTCACTCCTGCTTTGCAAAACAGATCATCAGCTGATTTCAAAGTCCTTGCCTTTGATGTTGAACAATTGGTAAGAACCTGTTGGTCCCTGGTTAATTCAAGAATATGTGGTACGTATATTAACGCCCTAACACGACCTGTTGTTGATGGCTTTTTCCTCTTTCCAAAATGAGATACTTCATGTCCTAAGCCTGGTCAGAATTCAAGATATTCCTTATTTATGAAAAACAGTAAAGCATCAAAGAAAAAGTTTGCTTCTGTAGTCTAGAATTGGGAAGGAAATATTATTTAGTATTAAATCATGAATGTGTGTGCAACTGGGTGTATTTTTAAATACTGTATTGATTCAAGATTTCTCTTTTCCATCTAGATACAAAAAGTCTTTCAAGCAAGTGATCTGAAAAATGAATTTGAGAGATGTGAAATTTCTCAGTTCAAGTAGGTACAGTTTAATTAAACTTTGCAAATAAATGTCAAAATTCCTCACTTAGCTATTTCTCTCAGAAGTGCTTATGAATACCTTGCTCTTCAAGAGATTCTTGGGAATATTATATTATTCCTTTCATGTCTTACGTCTTCCAAGTACTGCTGTGGGAAGTTTGACACAATGTGTTTCCTTGGGCAAGGTTCCTTCTTGGACTCCTGCATGTCCATGCCTTGACCAAACCAGTAAGGCTGAGCCCTAAGACCAACTCACAAAACTTCTATATTTTAAAGAATTGCTAAAAACTCTTTTTTCCCTCAGGTCTATTAGTTGTGCTGTTTGCAGGGTTGCTGGCCCTTGCCATCTAGAAGAAAGTTCAGGTTAGAGATCTGCTGGCATAAGCTGAGATGAATGGAAATACGTTCATATGTCCCTATGGGCATGGATCCACTTAACTCATACTCCTTAGGGTGCAAGCGAGGCTGTCATTTGACACCAGGTAATGCCGCACCCTGTGTGTCCTAAGGAGTCTATAAAATAGGTACAGTAAGACCTGCTTCATTTATTAAAATTTGTTTGACCTCCTTTTTTTTTCAATATCCTGTTATGTTGGTTGTCCTACTGAAGGCCAGCTGGAAAAAAGTCCAGTATATGCAGTGAGGTCTGTAGTGTTAACTCTGCAATGATCTTAATAAGGTCCTGATTCAGGAAAACACATGTAATAATGTCTCCCATTATTAAAAAGTTTCAGAACATGCTTCCATCCTATCCACATTATAAACTCAAGCAGAAACATATGCTTTGTGTTGTGCTTTGTTGTTTGGGTTTTTTTTTCTACAGGAAATCTGAAGATGGCCATGAAAGAGTCAAGAAGTCAGAGACTGGGTAATTGCATATGACAAAGTTTACTTAAAATATGGGCAAGAGACAATGATGCTCTTAATTTAGAAAGTTCTGTGAACAGCAAATGGATGAAAAAATGCATCTTTAGATATTGGATAAGGCCCTCGAAAGAACATATGAAGCTTCAAGACATCTTTCCTCCAAAAACATCCTGTAGGATTAGAAAAAAAAAAATTTAATAGTCCCTGGGACTGCCAATTTAGAAAGAAAAATGAGAACGGTAAGGACAGTGAAGTAGCTAGGAAACTAACTGGAAAGGAAAGGATTGTCAGTTTGTGCTGAGCTTGCTTGTGGAAGCTGCTTAGACTGGGGGGTCAGATCTCACTTTATCATTAGTAACTTAAGTTTTAAATAAAGAAAGGTCTGATGACACACTATGATAGGCAAGAACAAAACAGAGGACAAAAGATTAAGACTCTAGAAGAACTGGAAGACCTTGAGAAATGAATGATATTATTGGTTGTCTTATAGGTGAGACCACAAAATTAAACTGCACATTACATGACAACAGACGATGCAATTCTGTGATACCAGCTGTTCTTGTGATATGAACGTTTTCTGTAAATGCATAAATTGGATAAGTATTCAGAGGAGATAGTTCAGCTGAATGATCATGCTTGCAAAAGAAAAATGGATGTTAGCCAGCTGTGAATACATGTATGTTAAAAATGGGAAACAGATTTGATTTAGAGCAATCATTGGATTGGAATAATGAGGGCATAAAACTAATTAGCTAGAAAGGTGGAGTATGATCACTTTCTGAAGGATTTTATAACATCAAGGGAACTGAATACACAGTGGTGGGAGTAGGTCACTTCAAGGTTTTTGTCCTTGTGAAGGTGGATCCAATCATCACAATTTAGTTTCTACACACAGAACGGAACTAGTCTCATCAAACTGTGGTTGTCAAAGATGTAGACATCTCTGAGCTAGTTGCTCAAGACTCTCTTTGTAAGTGATGGGTCTTCAAAGTTTTCTCTCAGTCATCTCGTCAGATTAGATGCCTTTTTTAGGAGGAGATCAATTATGCCGAAGAACAGCTTACTTCTTTCCATCAACTACAGTAGGAATCTAGATATCTGCACTGTAAACATCTATATTTGGTAAAAACAATTCCACCCCTGTATCTTAACAGAAATACCACAGAAATAACAGAAAATCTGATGTCAGTGAATGTTGGATCTGGCTTTTTAATACATCAGTAAGGATCTGTCTTCATTTCTGCTTTGAAATAATATTTGAAATACGACTTTGTCTCAGAAATTATTTTCTAGTTGGCTCTTTTCATTTTAAAAGTGTTTACTCCTTTGGGCATTCTCCTTATTGTTTCACCCTTGAAACTCTGCTGAGTCACAAGGATAGCAATAAAAGCTTTTGTTTGCTCAGCATGGCCTAGAGGCTATCAGAAACATAAGAAATTAGAGAGGAGAGTTTTTTCATATATTGCAAACTGCAAACTATGCTCAGCAAAATGGCAGGATTAATTACCCCTTATCAAAAAGCACTGCTGAGTCAGTTGCAGTTGGGTAGTATAAATGCTTAAGAATAAAAAAGTTTTCACCTAAATTTAAGTAAATGGAGAAAAACAGTATCTTTAGCAAGCACTACTTTAATCTAGCTACAAATATAAAAATAATAGTATCTAGAAGGGATGGGAGAGACCAAACAGGCAACACTCTGGATAAAATTCAGACCCCGTAGAAGTTAAATGTAGTTCAACCACTGATTTCAAAACATCTGTGCTTTCAGCCATTATTCTTTCCTTATGAGAATCCAGGCAGTCACACAGCAGATACTTATAGATGCAGAATCCACAGATGATGTTTGATTTGTAGAAGTGATCATTTTGTATTATATTTTTGTAACATTAATATATTATATCATTTTCATAACATTTCAAGGTTCACCATCAATATTTTAGGGCTTAAACTAGAAGACCTGTTGAATAACAATAAACTTACTTCTCCTTTAGTTTATTCAAATTCAGCTCCATTGCAGCAATTGATGTGAATGTTGTTTTGGTTTTTTCCACAGTGAAAATAAGAGTAGATAAAGGAAAAAACATGTTTCTCCAAGGTTCAAACCTACTTGATAATTAAGAGGTGTTTCTTTATGTGTCATCTTTGCCAGCCAACACTTAAAAGATACTCCAACTTTGCAAATGGAACTTGTGTTAGAATGAAATATTGTCTAGATGATAAGTCATATATCGGATTTACTCCATTAGCCTGTGTAAATAACCACCTTCTCTGTTTTGTATTGCTAGTGTTGTTGTCATCTTCAGCCTTTATTTTACCCAGGTGGTAACAGTTGAGAAAGTGAAAAATGAGCTGGTCCTGGGTATCAACGCAAATACAACTAATGTTACCCAGACTTTGAAAATTGATGTGAACAGCATACAAGTCACAGGTAATGCCAGTAAACATTTTTTCTCTATATAAATCCTTGAGAACTACAGGTAACATGAACGAAAACTTTGGCTCCCAAACAGCAAAGGGATTGTCACTTATGCTCAAGGGTGCCCTCCTTCCCCACTACAGAACGTTCAGTAGCAGCTGAAAGAAACATTTACAACTTTGTCAACTAGAAAGTATGAGTCAGCATTGTGTATGGTCGCTAAGGAGGGAGTAAGGACAAAGTAGTGATTTCCCAGTGAAAACCACTCAATTTCAACTCTTTTATGTAGCATAACATTTGTAATTTCCTTATCCCTCAAATTAAAACAATTAAGCCCCAACAGTGTTACTTCATAAGTAAATGCAATTATAATTTTGTTTTTTGTTTTGCTAAAGAATAAGGAAAAGAGCTCAACCGCACGGTGAGTGAAAAATTTGTATTGAAAAGGTATCAGTAAGAACAACAAACTGAACACAAAGTGTGGCTTCTAGATTACACCCAAGGAACAAACTTCATATTCCTCTAAACTTTAGGTGAAGTGTAAATGGAAAAAAAGGAATGTGGCTTTAAAGATTAGGTAGTTTTAAATTCTGCAAATAAACAAGTATAGTGATTTTATGTAAGTACTAGAAAATTTATCAAAGCCTAAGTGGAAGTCCAACAAGATCAATGGGAATCCTTGTTTTTACCTCAATAAGCTTCAAAACAGACCTTCACGGAGGAAGAGGATAAAACATAATTTGAATCCTCTGAAGTGGAAGATGATTAGCTGACATCTGAAGACCTGGAGATACTATTAAGTAGCAACTGATTGCTTTAAGAGGAATGGGACATCTGGTGTGCAATGCCTCTTACTCTATTCTAAAAGGTGCATTCTTCAGATATTCAATGTCTAAATTCAGAGGCTCGACATATTTATTTCTCTGCACCACATATAAGAATTTATTCTAAATAACTGCAAATCACTGTAGAAAGTGATTGCTCATTATATTTCAAAAACGCCACCAAAGAAAATTATGAAGAGATTTTTAAAAGGTTTTATATCTATTGATGAACTCTGAAGTAGTCAAACTTTTTTTGCTGTGGATCATTAAAATGTCTCTTCACATGAGATATCAGCTGTCCATTCCATCAGGAGTGCTTCAATAAAATAACAACTGTAACTAATTTACAGTCATAATCATATATGGCACGTTTGCATCCTACATTTTAGTAAGTTTTACAAGAGAAGTGTTATTCCTATTTCAGAGAGGGAGGGAACTATAACACAGGTGTGACTTGCTTGAAATCACAGTTTTCACAGTGGTTAAAAGTAACTTACTTTCTTGCAAATTATCCCAGGCCAATTTAAATTCATATAGCTCATCTAAATACTGTTCTGTAAGACACAGGTGGTCTGAAAATCTCCATAGTATAAATGGTGTCAAGACAGAAATTTCCCAGATGAAGACATTTTATATGAATGAAGGGATATAAAGACAATGAGTAGGGATTGAGTACTGAAAGGGATTAAGACAGATCTTTCCTCCTTAGGAAGATCATAGTTTGAGAAAAGGTTGGGAACAGGGTAAGATGGTCAAAAGGAGGGAAGAGGGACACTGCTAGTAATTCAGAGAGAAATAGTCACAGCTGATTTTTTTTTTTTAATCTTTCTTTCTCTGAGTTGTATAAAACTGCTATAAAAGGAGTTTATCATGAACTCGCTTTCTTCCAGCAGCTGCTGAAAATCTTACTACAAGGATGCCTTTAACTTTGTCAGGTCAGTATCTTTCATAAAACAGAAACTCTTTTTTGTTACCCATACAACATGAAGAAAAATAAGACTTGCTGTTCAGCTGGTATAATTTATGCCTTGGCTGTAGTTGGGGCTTGACTGTTAGGGTCCATTCAGTGATAGTTAGCTGCCCTTCATCATTTCTGACCATTTGAGAAAGCAGTGATCTGAAGTCTGTATAAAAGCTCTAAGAGCTTAATTGGTGGATCAAGAAAAAAGTTGAGTCTCCATCAACCAGCTGAGTCACAAGCTGAAGTTTTTGCAGATTTAGGCAGGTAGATGGGGCTGGGGATTCCTGCTGTCATGCTGTGGTTACCAATACACTGAGCAATGTTGATTGATAGACTTTCCTTCCACTATTACTGGAAGTCTTATGACGATAGGGTATGAAGCAGACACAACTCCTTGGTCTCACAAATTCACCAAGTGTGAACCTCCCAAAAATCAGTCAGACAGCTGAATAATACAGTAGAATCTTTGTAGCACTAGATGCAGGTAGTGTTGTCACGTACAAACTGCATACAAATTATCACATACAAATTCTCCAGGACAGGGTACCAGACCATGAAGCTTTGTGCAATTTATCTGAGCTAAAGAAATGTACCTTTGAGTATAGGAGCCAAGTATTTATTGACAGTCTAATTACAGCCATAACAATGAAACAGTTATTAGTCTAGTTACAGGCCTGCTGACATGTATAGTCCAAAGTGTAGAACTACGACAGCTTATTCCCAATGATACAGTTAAAACTGCTAACATACAAATTTTCTTCTATCTGACCCTTCCTCTGGTATGCTATCTCAGTGCTCCCCTGAGTCCTAAGTTCAATGTTGCTAATCATCCTCAACAAGAAATAGCGAGGTGTCGGAGGAGTGCCAGAGGAAGGGGGAAGGGAGTGGGAGTTGTCAGCACCCCAGGCTGGAATGGGAATAATGGTCCTGGTGTGGATTCCTTCCCACTTGGTCTTGGGTCTGCCTGGGGTCATTTTTGTATGTTTGTTAACAGTGTCTGCTTCCTTGCTCTTTCTGTCCAAATCCTATGATATACACAAATTTTACTGTATGTGGTACACTTACATATGCTAGGTGCTTGGGTTTTTGCTCTCTTTACCCTAAAACCATCCTTATACACCTCATGTGTTACTTTAGTGAGATAGCACAGTAACTGACCATTTGTTACTTATTTTTGTTCTTATTTGTTCCTATACAGCTGATACCTCTATCACTGTCCTGTGCTTTTCCTTTCATGGTTTTTGCTGTCAAATTGTGCGTGCACTTTTGGGTGTACCTGTAACAATCTAAATTTTTTTCAAGCCTTCAAGACTTAACTTCCTGATAATTGTTTTATGAGAAGTGTTTGCTTATTCATGCATCCGTGTTTTAGGTCTTTGAATGTTTCATTCCTTCCAACATAGTGATCCTATAGAAAATATATAGACAGATATGTAGGTAGATACATATGTATATGTATCTACACTTTTGAAATTACTGTGAAGCTATGAATGAAGCTTCTTTCTCTGAATGTAGCGGTGTTAGAACAGTCCATCCAGCTGCACCCTCCGTGCATCTTCTGCTGGGCTCTCCTCTCTCTCTGCCAGAGGAACTGTGTCCTTAAATTTGCTGACATAAAATGCTCTGTAATCCATTTAATACAAAATGGCCTAGCTTAGCTTAATAGCATTTGCTAAATAAGCATGTTTTGATGGAATGGAATATTGGTAGGAAGTCCTCATGCAAGTTTGTCCACTAGTAGGTCTGGGAGAGCAGGAACATGTAAAAAAAGCAAGTCTGTGATGGCCAATGATCAGCAACTTCTGCCAGCAAAACTGATAGATGACAAACTATAGAGAAGGCCTTACTACATCTCTCATTTTATTACTTCTGGCCTTTATCTTATAAGCTATGGGACAGGATACATTAATTATAGTGACATGGGGATTTTTTCATCTCGGGACACCATCATCCTGCTCACATATTTGAGTCTTAATGTAGAAAGTAAAAATAATAAACAGAGATGTTAATGGAAATTCAAAGAGAGAAAAAAAAAAAAAAAAGGCTCTTTGGGAACTGGAAACGCCAGGGGCATCTTCAGTGACTGTTATTAAAAGGATCACTAAGTAGAAGTTGTGTTGGAGCAATCACAGATAAACATTCCATTTTCCCAGAATGTTTTGCAGTTTACTAATACAAATCTACTTATGTACTCAGGCTTTTATTCATGTGTAAATATGTATACACACAGGTATGTATGTAAGCCTGTATGTAAATATGCAAATACTAAATAGGTTTGAGGCTCTTCTCCTCACACTACAATAACTGATTTGTTGAGCAATGTTATTTATGAGAAAATGTGCATACACATTTTAGTGCTAATATTAAAGTTGTCATAACTTTTCTTTTTTAAACAGATCCCATGAGTCTAATTACAAGCACCCTGACACCAACTTCAGGTCAGAACTTTTACATACCAGGGGAAGACAAGAAAACATCACTGTTATTTTAATGGGGGGCGGGGGGAAGTCTTTTGAAGTTTTTGAAAAGCACGTGACTAGAGCTAAAAGAATGAGGTTTAAAATACACATGGGTTCCACATTATTTTTCTTATATTAATTGTGACATTTGACCCTCAAGATCAAGCCACTCAAGCTGGCATTACCATATCATTACCTAGGCTGGGGTTTGGGGATACAGCAAATAATGCAGATATAAGAGCAGACTGGCTGCTGCTTAGTCCTCCCCAAGCAACTGCAGAGGTGTTCCCGGGGAGCAAGAAGTAGAGTTGTAACCTTGGGTTGTGTTTGTCCAGGTTCAGGACTACTCACCCCAAGCAAGTCCTCAACAACAGCAGGTAGGTAACTATATATGGGCAGAAGCTAGGAGGTTATATGAAACCATCTGAGATCTTAGAATTGAACTGTTTGCGTACAGCCTCTTCTCACGTCATTCAGTTCTCACATAGCGTTTCCTACAAATACACAATATATGGGTTTACCTTTGATTTGACTAAGGACACCCTTCAAAAAGAGGGACTTCTAAGACTGTACATTCCACAAAAATTATATATGTGTTGTGTATATTTATATATATATTGATACTCATACTGATCCCTCATTTTTGTTTCCTCTTATTTCTTGGGACTTTTCGGAAAAAAACAACTGTTAACAAAATCTCACATGACTTGCCATGGACAGAAAGCCAAAGCTGTTTGAATCTTTGAAAACGTCCCCTAGCCTTACTAAATGGTGAAATATATATGACATTTATAAACATTTTCAAATAGGTCTAATGTATTTACTGTCATTTTTTAGTTGAGTATAGCAATTACATTGCAATTTAGGGTAATTTGTTTAAGTTTAAAGTCAAAATGTTTTACTAGAAAATGTTCATTTCTTTCTATCCAGTAGGTGGCAATGCTGTTTAGTTTTCTGAGTTGAAGACTAAAACTAGAATTGATCATGTTGTACATAAACAATGTTGTCTTGCATATTGGGCTTGTGCAAAACATACTCCTAGATAATTGGTTGGGCTTCTGTTCTGTGTCTAGAATGCACAGTCTTATCACTGGTCATCTGTGGCAATTCATTCATTGGCACTGTAACACCTCCAACACTTGACTAAAGTATGTTTGGTTTGCTTCAGTTACCAACTGGATGTAAAATGGCAGCTCTTCTGCTTTACACTGTCTGCATTGCTAACACTGAAAGTGTTTTGTGAAGCACTTCAAAATGCTACAGTACATCCAAACCAATTTCAGTCTTTGTCACTTATACTGCTAACATACAATACATTTACTTAATCTCATTACAAAGCACAGTTTTATGAAAAAATAAATCAAACAATAATGGTTAGAGGCTGCAAGATCAGTTTTACAAATTAATATTTTTCCTTCTTGCGTAAGAAATTTTGACCTTTTCCAGCAAGCATTTACAGAAGTAAAGAAAAGGAACTATGTGAATAGTGCTAGGTGAACTGTTTCTGTAGAATTTAATGCAACTTTCAACAATTTAGAAATTAGTAATTATCCAAAGCTTATTTTAGCTGCATGTTTTGTTCCGTTTAATAGGACATACTTGAATTCTATAGATGTTTAAGGCAAAAACCATCTAAAGACTAAAAAAGCATGTTTGCAGTGGATCAATATTTATGCTCTAGGAAAATAATATCAGTAACATTCCACAATTTTAAGGATCTGCCCATGTATTCTTTCTGCAGAAATTTGCTCTTAACTTATAAATTTAATTTGCAAATACAAAAAGAAAAGGGTTTCTGATATTCCTGGTATTTTGAAATCCAGTCTTAATGGCTTTTGTTTTCAAGATATGCTCATTAAAAAATGAGACCCTTTAACATGATGAAGTGCAACACTGTGATGTACTGAAGTAGAAGAAATTAAATTGTATTCAACTAAAATCAGATATTTTCCAGTGTTATTTAAACTAAAGTACAGTTTTCTCATGTTATTCAAGCATAATAAATTGGAAAACGTCATTTACTATATTGCATAAAGTAGTTTATTTGGGTAGAGGAAGGAAATGGGAATTCATGGAAATTTTCTTCCAGCACTACTTCAAGCTTAGTTTCAAAAAATATGTCACTTCTGAGAATTTTCTCCATTCTGTACCAAATTTATCTTTTTAGTATGTGATGTTTCATTCCAGGCTTCTAAAAATGCAGTTTTGTAAAACACAATAAAGTGGTTGATTTGATTTGTGCTAGAGTAACCAGAGGTAAGTCAATTTTACTTTGTATTGCAATTGGATTACTGCTGTGCTGTTATTGCTGTTGTCCTTATTATTTCAGCTGAGTGTTTGCCACCTGCTGAACTTTGTGATGATGGTGTAACCTGCATTAGAAAAAATTTATTTTGTGATGGAGTCTTGGACTGCCTGGATGGTTCAGATGAATCTGAAAAAAGATGTGGTAAGAGTGTAAAACCCTGATCAGTCTTTTTAAACATACTTAGACCTGCCAGTAGTTTGTAAATAGTTTATAGGCAATAAACTGCACAGTGAAGTCCAAATCAATTCTACTAAAAATAATAAGAATGATTTTTATAATCTTTATCTTGTAAATGGAAACAATCTTCATTAAAATTCTCATCAATGAAGAATATGATTAATAATGATGAAATATTACAATTTGGCTATATTAATATAAAATAACATAGAAATTATTGTTCACAGTACAAATATTACTAATACAAATAAATATGATGTACATTATAAAATAATACACAAAATTCATATGAAATTTTGTACCAGTAATATCAAATAATGTTCTTTCCAGACAAGTTAAAATTGTGACCTGATAGAGGTGTAAAGTCACATTACCTAGTATCAGAAACCACCTAACGGCATTTTTGGAGTCAGAAAAGAAGTTCCTTTCTTGATTCCAGCGTTAAGAATATCATCACACAAAACACTACAAACAGCTTTTCCCAGGTTACTCTGTACACTTAGACACATTGATCCTGTACATCCAGAAACCGAGGCGGGGCAGGCGGTGGGATGGGCAGTGGCAGCATTTTGCAGCCAGGGCAGGTGAGTGTGACTCCGGCCAGGGCAGGACGGAGCCCTGGCAGGAATAGCTCTGTCTGCTGGCACCCACCCGCATCGCACCACAGCGCGCGAGGCTGTGGGAGGAGGGTCTGTGTGGCTGACACAAATGTTTGAGGTGCTGGCACCACAGTGAGAGCTGCAAGATGATGATGTGAAAATCTGAGCAACCAGCTCTAGGTGGCCCTATCTGATCCGAAGGTTGGACCAGATGACCTCCAGAGGTCCCTTCCAACCCAAATCCTTCCGTGATTCTGTGAAAATCTTACAAGCCTGAAAACTGGTTGGTATTTAATGGAAAAAGTTTATATCCTTCAGCCCCGGTGGGTTTGTTTGCCTTTATCTAACTGTCTGGTATCCCTGAGCACCTTTTCATGCAGAGCAGCCACTGCTCCATGTAGCAGTGAACACTGTGAAATTGCAGCAAGGAGGCTGTCTGGGTTCCCCTTACCAAAGTGCAGGTGCATGCAGCTTTTGGGTGGGGAGGCATGCATGTTAATTTTGTCTGCATTGCTCTCCACAGTCTCAGCTCTCAGTTAAAAATCTGTAAAGTTTATTTGCAACAAGAACTTTGCAAATGTTTTAGGAGAAGTTGGAGAGACTAAATCCCTGAGTGTTTTGTCTGTTTGTTTTTGTTTTTGTTTTTAATATAGAATTTGGTGCTAGAAATCTGGAAAGCTTATTTCCTCCTGCTGTGAGAACAACCTTCTGAGCTTTCCTGAGAATAATGGTGGGGGCAGTCTGGTCGAAGCTTTCAGAAGCATGTAAAATGCTGGGCTCTGCTTTAAAAACAAACAAGCAAGACCAATTTTTTTTAAAGAATCTGCAAACCTGATTCTGAAGGCTGGTGACATGCTGACCCCTTCTGCCAGAAATGGAATTTTCTTCAGAAAAAAGAGATGAATTGCAGACCTGCCCATTACCTGCATTTTTCCAAGTGCAGCCAATTAAGAAGGGAGACTTAACTGAACTTTTTTGGGAAAATATCTATCAAAATACTTCAGTAGAATATCCACAGAAACACATCCAAATGTTGAGTTTGCATAATAGCTGCATCCAGCTAGATTGTAACAATGATGGCCTCTGAGCAGGTCCCCCTACAGCTGAAGAAGTCAGAAGGTCCTAAAGTAACCTCAGCTAGACCTTTGTTCCACTGTAAGCGTTAACGTAGCAAAGCCCCAGAGAGTTATTTAGTCATTCATTTGTACCATCATACTGTTGTTTTGAGACATGGATTTTGTTTGGGGTAATAGTTTATCTTATTTAATTTAATTTTATTTTAGTTATAGCTAAATTTAAAAGTGCAGATCTTTATAGTTAAAAAGTACTATTATACATCTTATCAAAGTGAATACTTTTTAGTTACTATGAATGATTAGGTCTGAGTTTACAAGTTTTGTTCACATTTATTAAAGGTATTGGAGTAAATTCATTCAGTTACCATTAGTTTAGCAATTTCAGCTCATAACCTTACAGAAATACAATTCTGGCTGGAGAACAAATTGTTGTTTCATGACTTATGTTATATTTTCAGTCTTAAAATTTTCCATCCAAAAACTCAGGGCTTTTCTAAATTTATTTATTTAGATTTCCTACTAGACTTTGCAAAACCAGTGGAATGAGTGGCAATAAGCTGTATGCACATTTGGGATACCTGCCAATTTTTCCACCTCTTTGATTTTTCACTTATGCCCCATCTCTGAAGTAACTTAAATATAACCATATAAAAGCTAAATTTGTTTAGACTTTCAGAAGTGCTTCAGAGTTTCACAATGAGATTTACAGCCAATTCATAATTTGTGCTATAACTATTCTGCACACAACGAAGTTGCTGCCCTCTGAACAACTTGGTTTGTTTTTTTATCTTGATTATTATTCCCCCTAAGTACTTCTGATTTTAGAATATGTTAGTGGCTTTAAAATATAGGATACAAGGATGGATTTTAATAGTTTCTTCCTGCATTAGACAGAATTCAATAAAATCTCAGATTCTCAGCAGAGATTCAGGCACCTGAACACCTTAATTTTTTTGGTTTTATTGATTAAAATTATCTTGAAAGGTTTCTTTCTGGCTCTGCAATGCAGTGCAGTAACAAAAGGCATTGCAAAAGTGCAGTTAACAACTTCAATGAAAGGGTCTCTAGAGAAAAGTGAAAGTCTGAAGAGCATCTACTAATAATGGCTGGCACTGCTGAAAAGCAGCCATGTAGCACGTAAGGGTAAGGGAAGGGAGGCTGGAGGCTGACTCCAGGAGGTCCTTCTCTCTGCAGACTCTCTTTGCAGTTATTGTATGCCTGGGCTAACATTTTGTGATTACCTACCTCACAGCATCACTACAGTACTGTGATTAATCATGTGTAAGCCAGGAAGTAATGTGCTGCCCTTGGCAGAGAAAGGTCCCATCAAGTGAAATACGTGGGCTTGATCTGACCAGTTTGGGGAGCTTCTCCCTGCAATTCAAGGATAACAGGATTAAGCCCTCCCAATGTGCCCTGTGTGCAGCATCAGTAAATAGAAACGGACAGCAAGAGGTGTGTTGGGGAAGCAGTGAAAGTGGTTCCTACAAAAGATGTCTCCTGTCTCATTAGGAGAACAACTGAGGCTTTTCTGAGGGCTCCAGGAGGAGGCAGAAAAGTAATGACTTCTGTGACCCTGCCCGCCTTTGACCACAGCTGCCTCCTCCCTGCAATGAGGAAACACTGGGAGGTTCTTTAGGGAAATAGGATCAGTCTCAGCTATCTCCCTGCTACTTCCTGAAGTACCGAGCACCGATTATTGCTAGGCTGTAGATGTGCAGCCTGAGGACTTCTGCCTGAACCTTTCTGTCCTATTTCAAGTTACTCACTGTCTCTTAAGAGATAAGAAGAAACAAATAAAAAGAAGAAAGAAGAAACAAATAAAAGGAAACAAGAAGAACAGACATTTAACAAGAGCAAACTTTTGTCATTACTTTTATTAGAACGGTATGCTACATCTCTTTTTATTACTGCCAGTGCTATAAACTCCTTTTTAGATTGGATGTGTCTTGCTAACCACTTGTTAACAGTATCACCTTTTTGCACACTTCATTAATAACAAGCTGGGCACTTTCCGTCTTCTCACATTGATTTTATTCTTCTCAGTGGGAGACGTTTGTAAATATTAGCCCATTGGTAAGGGCAGGAGACAGAAAAAGTACTGCTATACCAATACCCAGCTCTGAAGCTGTAGCGTGTTCTGATATAGAATAGTAACTCGCTCTTTCACGGACACTTTTTGTCTATGTATTTAAAATCTTATGTGTTCTGTTTTCCTCTCAAGGGCCAAGACGACTGCAAAAGGAATATGTTTCTATTCCAGCTTATGCATTAGACATGTAATTGTTAGTGAAGTTCATTCTGCACAGTCTTTATTAACAATGCATGCCTGAGCCTGACTGAGGCAAAGCTTAATTTTTATGTTGTGCTTGCTACAGTCATAGTCAGAAAGAATTTTACACCTATAAAATGAACAGACAAGGAGCCCTGATTTATCATTTTATATATCATTTCCCAGAGGAGAACTATACTCAATAAAATTTCCATTTAATTTTCAATATGATCGATTATTCATAATTTGGATAATCATTATGGGTATGATTTCATTTCTGATGTTAATGAAAAGCTCTGTCTAATTTCTGATTATCTGCCTCAAAATTGATGAACTTGTCCTTACCTCTCTGAATATTCATGTATGGTACTGATTTATGCTTATTTGAAAGCTCTATGATGCTTTCTGAAAAACTGAAGAAAAACCATCATCAGAGAGATTCCTAACATAATGTTCAAGAGATGCAGCAAAAACTTCAACAGTTCTTCAGTGTCTGCTGAAATAAAATAACTCTACATGAATTACCATTTCCAACCTTGCTGAGGCTTAAAAATACTTTTTTTTAATATCTGATTTTTAAACTGAAGAACATACATAGAATGGAAACCATGGAAACAAAACTAATAAAAGCTTTTTGAAAAAATATATGATGATGGATGACATTCACCTCAGGTGAATGAATTCAATAGCTGGCAGGAAACTTGGGTTATCCACTTACCTCTTTTAGTTCTTAGTAATATATAAGGTGGGGAACTAGGAAGCTCATAAAAGTAGAGTTAGCAATAGTTAACTGTATCCTTTCTTGCTTTTATTCACATGGTATCAAATTGTTTCTGGTCGTGCAAACACAGTTTCCTGATTTAAAGTAGCTGTAGATAAGAACTGTTAAGGCAAGATCCTGTTTCCTAACAAATATATAAAATAAAAGAAAGAGAGTTGGATTAGTTGAATCCAGCTGTTGGATTTGAGTTATTTGAGTTGCTCTGGACTCCTTTGGATTAGTTGGATTGTCTCTAATTTAAAAGTGAATTATCCGCACTGCTTTTCTTTTCATATAGTACTTTGAGATAAAATAGTTATAGGAATTAGAAATGGGAGTAAGTTGATAGTGTGTTTTACTTTGTCTTTCTATTTTTACTTACAAAGCATTTCCAAGGTAATCCATGTAAACCAATAGCTAAGGTTGCCCTCATTTTGGCTTGGATTCTGATTTTCAAATGGCATTTTGACAAATGTTCTTCATTATATCTTTACAGCTGCAGTTTGTGATGGAAAATTTATGTTGACTGATTCCTCTGGGTTTTTTCACTCTATGAATTATCCAAAACCGTATAATGCAAATATTGTTTGCCAATGGATTATACTGTAAGCCATTTTCCAATAATTTTATACCTAACATTTTTTGATTATGAGGTGATATTGTTTCCTGCACACCAACCTTATGCCATTTGTTTATATTCCAAATACCCCACCATGGGAAATATGCATTTTCTCCTTTGTATTTATGTAACTTTTCTTTAAAAACTTGCATTACATTATATCAATAATTTTCCCACTTATAAATATTCTTAGGTATGATTTTGAGAAATCTTGTGTATTACATGTATGCACAAGAACATATTTGTAAGCTCAAAATGAATAACATAAGTCAAAATAATTGCAAGATATTTGTTTCAAAGTATTACAGTAAATACTAGTCTTTAGGTAGTGGTTTTATATGATGTAACTGTTACTAACAGATGGAATTTTCAAGAATTCCCTTGTCATTTAAGGGTACACAGTTTCATCTGGGAGTTAACAGCACCTTTCCTCCTAAGTCATTTCGGAATATATTTTAAAAGCACAAGTATCATTTGACATAATAGCACCAAATGCTTTTCAAGCCCTAGGCGCAAGAAATGCAATTTGTTTAATCAATGATACATACTTACAGGGAGGGACAGCTATTTGACTTTTAGCACTCTAGGTCCACTTCATAGGCAGGGGATAAAAAAAAGAAAGCCATAGTGTATTATAAATCTCCAAATATGATAAATGTATGATAAAAGATGTAATTTCCTTTTCCTCTTAAAAATAAGAGCAGTATGTTCAATATTTCCCTGAAAGATTAATTTCCTGAAACATTAGCTTTCAACTATTTTTTTTTTTAATTTTTTCAAACCAAGGATTTTTTTTCCTATGGAGAAATATATAACAACAACAGCAACAAAAAAGCAATATTCAAATATTTACTTCGCACTTCTCTGCTTACTAGTACTGATAACCACCAGCAGATTGCTGTTGAAAAGCTATCTTCAATGGGTCTCTCAATTCCAGAAAACAACAAATAGTGATATCAGAAGCTCAGCTGATTGTGATAGTAGAGTTTTAGCATGTGGACTACCATATATGTTCAGTGGAAAGGTAATGGAAGAACTACTTAAATATAGAATATAGGTAATAAATATCAAATATACTGAAAGAACAGAACTGAAGCAAAATAAACCCAACATTTCTACTTTTTAGTTAAAATTACTTTTGCTATTAAGCTTACTGGGTGATGGTTAGGTTTGATAAAGTGTTCCCAAACAGTGGGTTCGAGATCCTCAAATCTTCAGGTAAATCCTGTTTTTGACATGAGACATCATTTTGGACTTTCAGGAGACAGCTTTTGATATCTTACTATTCATGATACCATTCCTCTGACTCCAGGAAGCCTACCCGAGCAGTGAGATGTTATCTATTAGTAATATGTATTAAAAAGTAATTGTAAATAAATGAGATGCGGGGGGGGGGAGACACCAACACAAAAACCTGTTCAGCTGAATATCAGATTCTAGAGTTTAGAAGATTCAGTTCCTAAAATATACTTAACTCCAGTAAGTAAAGGAGTACTTACACTGTTACAAAAGATTTATGCCCTATTCCTTTAGTAATTTTACAAACTAGAAGTTAGACATCTAATAGGTCATCTTGATTATTTTGATTAATGTAATTTCACATTGTTTCTGAACTTAACTTCTTTCAAGCATGCAACGAATTCACTACACTCAAAAAAGATTACTAGAACATGACTTTCAGTTTTGACGTTTATTTTTCTCTTGTTATCTTAGAGTGCCTCAAGGGTTATCTATTAAACTGAACTTCACTTCTTTTGAGACACAACCATATGCAGACAATTTAAATATTTTTGAAGGTATAGGACAAAACAAGATTTTAAGGGGTAAGATTATTTTTCAGCTAATATTACTTTGGCATTAATAAAATCTGAATGGTAAAATAAGTGTTTGGAAGTGAAATAAATCACATGTGTATGTTTAAGTGGAAGAAAGCATCTGTGTAAAGTTACTCTGTTAGACAATTGATTTCAATATACTTATCTACTCTTATGAAGTGACCAGATAAATGCTTCCCTAATATAGTAAGAAATCTCTACATTTTTTTTTAAAGATCTTAGTTGAACACTCTTGGTAACTTGACCAGAGCCGTGGTCTTGTGAGGTCCATGTTTCACTGGAAATATGTTGTCAGGAGATACTGTAGCATCACACAGAGTGACATAAAATGAAAGCATTTAAAGTGAAACTGTTGGGAGAAGTACTCCCTGAAATTCATTGCAAGCATGACATTGCTTTACTCAGACCTTGAAATATTGATGACACTATATCTCTGTCTTTATATTCTATTCTGGAAAACTGGGATTCTGCCCATTAAAGCTTTCTTTAAGATTCAAAAAGCTAATCCACTGCACAGGGAATTGTGCATGGTATTGTTTTCTCTCTGACTACATTATTCTTTATTTGTTCTCAGCTTCTCTGTCAGGGACTAATCCTGAGACAATTTACATTTTTTCTCATGAGGCTACAGCACAATTTATATCCGATTATTCTGAAAATTACAACGGCTTTAATGCAACGTACACTACATTTAGTGCAAATGAACTAAACAGTAAGTGTTCTTTTTTTGTGTTTGTGTGTGTTTGTTATCCTGACAGTTTGGTGAAACTGTGTTTTCAATTTGAAAAAATGGAGATCAGAAGGGAAGCAGTATCTTCTGACCTCAGTCTGCTAACTAGATCCAGTTTGAGAAATTTCATACTGTTTTAAAGATTAAACCATTGATTTCAATAAGGCTGTCCACAGGTTTCCACAGTGGGGTGATCTCTTACAAAGTTAATCTGTTTAAATAAAACTCTGGCTGTATCTCCATCAGATTCCTCTCAGCCAGTTCGTTCACTAATGAACACTGTTGAGTCACTGATACTAATAGTTATTCTGTAATCACCTGACAGTGCCTGCTCTCCAGGTCTTCTGATGTCCTAATTCATTGCCACAAGTTGTAGTCTCAAATGATAAAACTAACATTCAGGAAAATACCTGCTTCAGCAAATAGACATTGGAAAAAGTCCAGATGCAGTAAATCTACAGTGAAAACAAAATGCAACAATATGACTCAGGCACTGGTGTTTAGTAGTTGGAAAAAAAAATAGATGCAGCTTCTTCAGCTGCTGAATTTTGAGCAGGGTGTGAACAGGCTACGTGACTGGGAAGGGATGTGCTGCAGGGAGCATCCAGAGTGCCAGCAAGCTCTTGTCATATGAAAGCCCTTGCTGGGGGCCGGCCTGCGCTTCAAGGCACCATGAAAAGACACTGAGCAAAACATCACAGGAAGTGATGAGGATGTTGCAGCAAATATATGTGAGCAAAGAAGGATCAAAGGAGACGGGCAAGGAAAGGGGCATCCTTGGTGCACGGAGCACAGCGCTCATCTTCTGAGCATTCAGTTCTGGTGGTGAGCCCTTTCAGCTGGAGCCGTTCAGACCTTGGCGAAGAAAAGAAGAAAAGAGCAGGGTTAACACTTAGCGTTAGCTATGCAAGGGGTCCTCTCTCATTCCCCCACCTCATTACTGGTGGAGGATCAAAAAAGAAGGTTGATGAATGAGTGCAAGAACATGTAGGGCCACCTTCAGTGGTAGTGTTTTGTTAACAAGTACAAATGACATACTTACTCGAGTAATTATGTTGCATTGCATGGAAGAGGAAATTGAGTCACCGTGGGCTTCAGTTTTCAAACATATTTAAATACATTTTTCGTCATTCATTCTTATGTAATTCTGAGAAAATACTTAATGTCTCTGTCATTTTTATTTACTAGATGTTCTTATTCACAGACTATGAGAAAGTCAACTGCACTTTTGAAGATGGCTTTTGTTACTGGATACAAGATTTAGATGATGACTCAGACTGGGAGAGAGTTCAGGGCCCTACCTTTCCCTTTATGAGTGGTCCTGATTTTGATCATACGTTTGGCAACACATCAGGTAAGATCAAGTACAAGCTGCTTGCAGATTAAAGGAAAAGCTCGATTTGTATGTACATACATATTAGCATATGTACCACTATACAATGATTTCTTCATGGGGTATTATTTGGATGTAATTTTATTCTGTCATAAAAATGAGTCAGGACTACCAGACAAAATGTTTTACGCTACTGATTGACATCTTGTGGAAATATACCAAAACTAAAAGAAGAAATAATAGAATATATAAAGTGATTTAAGTGTGAAGTATTGAAAAGTTTCAATGCTATTAAAATGCCAAAGTGCTTTATCTGAGAAAGGAATTTCTATTATGCTACAGTGTTATAGGTCAAATAACTGCATGTTTGCCTTAAGGAAAAAAAAAACAAGTATACTTAAATTTTAGGGAAATAACTTCTATTTCATCCCTATCTACTGGTGACATCCTCATGGTTGTCACTCAATAATTTGGATTTAACGTAAAAACTTGACCTGCAGGGTCCATAAGACACCTGTGTCCCCAGTTAGAACGACACACCAAACACACTAATTTTCAACACCTGTATAAAACACACAAACACTCCAGCAACTGCTATAGCAAAACAACTTAATTGGAAGAGAGATCATATCAAATGTGGGTTTTAACTAAGGAAACAATACTGATAGGTATCATATTTTGAATGTATATAATGAATGCTTATCCCAGAATTAGACTCCAAAAGTTTTTTCCTGCTTCAGCTGGAAAACCAAACAATCTCTTTCTCAGCTGCTTTGTCAGTCCAGCTAACACTAATTAACATAATCTGGATTTTGCAACGGTTATATGTATTCTATGCAAGACTTACACAGAACTTATTCAGTGACATATAACTGGAAAAACTGCAAATTATTCTGGAAGTAGTTACTCCCAAGAAAAAAAAATTATTCAGTATGTTATTGGATAGAAATTATTCACCTCTCTCTGAGTAAATGCACATTTTCTGAAAAATCTTCAGAACATTGTTTTATCTTCCCACTTGACTCCTAGAATACAAATCAGATGAAAGAATGTAAAATTTGTTTTTTGTATTTTTTTGAAAATACTTGATAATGACTTCTATCTCTCTTGAAAATGCTAATTTATTGCAGGTGCTCTTTGTTTCACTGTGCTAGATCTAAGCTGACATATGTAATGTTGCTTTATATAACGTTGCTATTGTATTGAATATTCAAATTCCTATGACCTGATTTTGAAGTAAAAACGTGAGCTGCATCCTTAATATCTAGCTATTACATACATTGAGTCAGACAGTGTATTTTTGTTTTGCTGCTCTTGAAAAGCAAAGGACTTAATACATACTCAACAGTTGATTCTGAATGCTCAGAGAATTGATGAAACAAAGACAGAGAACTGTCACTTTGACTATATAAAGACCTTTTCTGAAAAAGAATGTTATGTTCATTTTCTTAAGGCTAGACACCATGTATCTTTTAATGCATGCTTTCTAACTCAGGACAGGAAATGAAAGGTCTGATTCAGATTTCAGACTAATTTTCAGGTACTTTAACTGCCCGCGTGAAAAATCTAGCTAATCTAGAAGTATAAATAATAGAATATATCATATATGTAATTTAAATTAGATAATTATATTTATTTTTATATTCTATGAATATAATATTTGCATATAAGTGTAGTAGATAGATAAATAGATTGAAGAAAATCTAAGATTACAGCCATGATTTCAAGAAAGTAAGAATTTTATTTTAGGACTTTTAACTCTGCCTAATTTTACTTTTCTTGTGACAAATCACAATGCTTCTATAGCCTGGCCTCACATTTTATTTCCATATGGCAGTAAGAAGTCCAAATTCCCAGCTGCAAGGCATTAACTAAATAAATAAAGCTAAAAACCCAATTTCCCCAAATAATTAATATTCTTGTTTATAATGTTTCACTTTGCTATAAAATATTCATGTAGTCATTTTCTCACATGCACACCCCCCCCAACACGCAACTCATATTTCCCATTTTTATGTGGATAAAAACTACAAAAATTTCAGGAAACTCTTCTGAGCAAACAGTGTCAAACAGGAAGACATTTTTATAAATTAATTAAAAATTGCTCAGGTAAATCACTGCCTTCACTAAAAAAAGAGCAGATCCCCCACTGATTTCAAAAGCCCTAGTTTAGCATTTCCTGTCTAGTTCTGAGGAGTGTCCAACAAGCTTAAAAGCTTATTTTAATGTTTTTGACTGATGAATATAACCTGGGATAATGATTCACATTTATTGTTTCAGGAATCTTCCAAGTCATGCAACATTATCTGTGCTTGGTATTATTGATATTATTTTTAACATAATTCTAATTTTAAAAAAAAATCAGTAATCCTGTACTGTCTAAAATGTGCTTATTATCTTGCAGGATTTTATATTTCAACACCCATAGGACTTGGATTTGGAGAAGACAGGGTCCGGATTCTGAGCTTGCCTCTGGTCTCTTCAGATCTATCTTGTCTAAGCTTTTGGTATTCTTACAAAATTCCTAAACATATACCTTGTTTAAGAATAAAACCAAATATCTTTCCTTCATATATAATGTTAATCCAAGTCAGTGTGCCAGCAATATAAACCTGCTTCTGTTTGGATTTCCATGATCAGTCTCAAGTCCAGGCCTGAAACTGACTTCTTTGTAGGTTTGAGTCTTGCAGTTAGCTTTAATGTATTTTCTTTTTCACCATGCATCCAATATTAATTTCTATACAGAAATCATATTAAGAATCCCTGGAATGTTTTTTGTCATGAAGCTTAATTAGGCCTCTGCAGAAAATATAGCAAAGTACCAAGTAAGACTTACAGGTGTAATCTAAACATACGATTAATTTTATTTTCATGTTCACTGCAAATTAGTCCTAATTCCATAAAACCGTTTATAAAATAAAAAGTTTGATACTTTTTCATGATATTTCACTTTGTTCTAATAAGACCAAAATTGCTCTTCCCCCTCTAGGTATTTCATGTATGGTACTAATGTTTACCTTTTAAGAGTTAGTGTAATTAATGAGCATGGATTGGAAAAGCTCATTTTCCAGAAAGAAGGAAACTATGGAAACAACTGGAATTATGGACAAGTAACTTTAAATGAAACATCTGATTTTAAGGTTTGTTAAACTGCTTTTTGAAATTTATTTTGGCTAAATTGATATCAGAGTTTTCTGCCAAATGCACCCAATGATCCACAGCTCCAAAGATAGTATCTGGTACTATTTACTAATGCATGCCGTCAAATAAATGTTAGCATGCAGGAGACTGGAGTCCCCATTTGAATTGTCATCCACCCCTTCCCTGCTCTGGAATTTAAAGTATTATTATTGTAGAAAACAGAAAACTTTAACATTGTCATGGGACAATCAATGTTCTCACAAAAGACAGCTTTCCACAAAACAACGGTGTTCAAAGCCTATCAAAATCTGATGTGGAGTTTAAATCTCGACAGTGAGTCTGATATGAAGTACTTAGCCATGAGAAAATAGAAATTAAATAGCTTTAGATTCTGAAGAAGTATTTTCATTAATTAATTACCAAATAATTCATTGAAAGTGTGTTCCAGATGGAAATGTATTTGGCACCACATGGTTAACAAGTGACCTGACTTACCTGTAAACAAAAGGCGAAGACTTATGCTAGACAATTCTTTCCACAGCTCTCTATTGAAAGCAATTTCTTTTTATAGCTATTTGGGATTGCTTGTCCTGCTATAGTAGTTTTGATTGATGCAAAAGCACTGCCAGAAAAATGCATTTACCATCTGAGGAAGTAAATGCATCTGTAACCTGGCTGCATCAGATTTCCAGCAAATGTGTGTTTTATGATCTTAGGAAGAGTGCTATACCTAGCTGTATTTCACCAGCACAAATTCCTTGGTAGCGGGATTGCTTTAAGTATGTGGATATTAAAGCACAATAACAAGCAAATTACATTAATTTCAATTTTTCATGGAGATATTCCATTAGGTCAGGAGAAGTTTGAACTGATGAGATGAATAATATAGAATTTGTGTTCCAAAAATTACGTGTATATACATATAAAAAGTAAAGCTATTAAATAGTTTGAAATCACGTTCATCATTTATATGAAGAAGTTCCTGTGTTCCTTAGAATGATCCACTCAGTTTGCATAGTGCTGTTTTGTTTTGCGAGGAATCCTGTCTCATCCCTGATGCCATCCCTGATGAGTGTAGCACCAGTGCAGATTACAGTGGAAATAAGAGCAGTCAAGAAAGAAGACAGAATGTTTCAGCATGGGAAGCTGAAAAATGTTTCTTAAAATTATAAAATTCTAATCTGTTTTCATGAACTTCAGGTTATTTTTGACGCCTTTAAAAAGCGTGGTCCCAGTGATATTGCCTTGGATGACATTGGTCTGACAAAGGGAAAGTGTAATGAAAGTATTTATGTGGACCCAACTGTGATTCCAGATGTTACCACTGTCCCTTCGGTTCCCAGTAAGTAAACACTAAATTACAGTTGATTGCCATTTTCTATTACTGTATTAGTGTATGAGTGATTCAGAATTTTCAACCTTCATTTTAATAGAAATCTCTCTTCAGCATTACAAAATTATCTTCAGGATAACACACTAGGGAACAAGTTCCCTGCCCATGGCTCCACTGATAACAACAGAACTGGTACATTCACAGCTTAACCTATTAAGTACAGTATTTTCCAAAACTTGAAGAGTGGAGGATAATTAAAGAATTCAGAATTTGTCTCTAAAAGCTTTAATTAGTTTAGCTTCCAGGAAGCCACTGAAGAGGGAGTAAAAAGAAAGAGAAGGAAGATTATAACCTCTATATTTGAAATTATAGGCAACGTAGCAGAGGAATAAGAGAATGAGCAAAGTCACATAATGACATCACTAGAGGTCTCAATAGTAAAACGTCAGCAAGCTCTGAGAACACATGCACACTGAAAATTCCCATGTTTAGGGGAAAGAATCTATAATAGCACCAGAATGGTTTAAGAATGGAGCATGATCTATGTGAGTGTCTAATACCTAAAATGGGGGTATTATCTGGAATAAGGCTTACAATGAATGAGTTCTTTCCAATATGCATTTGGACATATTATTATTCCTACTTTATCTGATTACATTAAAAAGGAAAAAGAAAGCAATATTTGCTTTGAAAAAAATTAAACAGGGAAACAGAAAAGACGGAAGGACAGTCAGCAGTTGTTCTGGTTTTGGGGGAAATGAATAGACAAAAAATCCTAAAGGACTGTTTCCACTCCCTGATTTAATGAGAGGTTTCAATATTTGCATAAATTATGGAGTGTGTCAAAACCTAAGCCTGATTTCTTCAATTTTGCCTTTGCTAACTCTGCTCCTTGTGGTAAGGAAGGAGTGCCTAAGTGTTTGCTCTACTAATAATGGATGGGGCTTTTTTCCTGCTTGACGGGGCCTCATTTCATCTTACTATTTTCTTGGCACCTCTTCTGAATCACAGATTCAGCAGGAAAATGGAGGAGGGTTGGTTTTGTTTGCACATTTTTGCCATCTTCTCGAAGTCAAGTAGAAGTTAATGAAACATGAAACATCTCTACCTACAGCATATATGCACTTCTTCAGACAGGTTGTACAGCTTGATCCAGACCCATTGTAGTCTTTTAGAGGAAAGCACAGAGATTGAAGCTTCCTCAAAACATTCCAGTTTCACAGAGATAGTTAGAAGAATCTCACTGAGAAAAATACTAAAAAATGCCTGTAGTCATCACTATAAAACTGGAAAATGTATATAAAACAATGAAGAAAGATTGCATATGATGTTAACCTCGTCCATGCACTTTCAAAGCAAAAACCTATACAAATATGAATAGAGCTTATGGAAAAAAATCATTAAAATATCTGATAGGGCTTTGTAATTTACTGTGAGAGGCATGACATTTTGGGGAAAAAAGAGATTTCTACAGAAGACCTATTCACAGACAGCTTCAAATCATTAAAACAAACAGTGAGTATGTTCCAGGACCGCCTCCTATTAGATTTACTGTCACTTACAAAGCACAGCTAGTTGCTCTCTTGACAGCATACAGTAAATAAATGTGATCTAAAATTAAAATAACAGAAAAAGACTGCTTGCATTGTGTTCATATTGAAGCACTGTGTACTAATATTGTCATTCTATCAATTCTATCACCTCTAAATCTACTGCATCATGACAGGTAAGAAAATAAAACCTTGTAAATATAAAAACAAAATTCACTTTTAGAGGTCCATCCTGAGACACAGGGACATAAAGTGTAACAAGATGTTTCTGTCTGCAAAATTAAATTTTAATGATATTAGTAATTTCAGCTATAATTTACCAAAGTGAGTTCTGGAATATGATTGCAGTTTTCATTAAACTAATGCTGTGGAGAAGTGCTGATGTCTGCCACCTCCAGCCATCTTTCATGTACTGTGGGTAAACACACCTCACAAATTCACATCAGTCTAATAGTGGTAGAATGACCCCGTGGTAAATAGTAGCTGAGTGCTACTGTGAAAACACCAAAGAAATGTCATTCAAACTATAGATCTCTTCCTAAAATATGGTGATAAAGTTTTAATATTTAAAAACAAGGAAGTGGACATGTGGCATATAACTCCATACGAAAGAGATTGGAAAGGATCCATACTGTCCTTCAATATGATACAAAAGCACAGTCTAAGCTGTCGCTGGGGAAAAACTAACTTCTTTGAATAACTTTGTTGAGGTATGCTATGTATATGCTATCTGTAACCTGCTAAAAAAAGTGAATGTTATCAATCATCTTCAAAGAAGCATGAAATTACTTTGATGGATGTGGGGCAAGCTTACTTCACTGCAAGTGTCATGTCTATAAATGAGAGATGAAAGAATGTGAGCTGAGCCAATTTCTTTCGCTAGACTTAGAGCTTTGGTAAGAGGCACTGCCATCATTCACAGTACAACAAAAGCTCATTGAAAAGTAAAAAAAAAAAATTTGGTGGTGGGATAGGGAAGCTGCATTTGCTTTTATCTTTTGCACAAAATTGTCAGCTTACACTTTCATCTAAAACAAAGATTGCTTTTATCTCCGTATTCATTTATAACCTCTCTCTTAACACAAACAACAGTGTGGAAATTACATTGTAGATTCCACACGTAAGATGTGTATGTCAATATAAATTAAAGTTTTGGCCAAAGCACAGAGGAATTTTTTTATTAATAGGTCATACATTGTTTTCTACAATGTTGATGGAAATCGTCTATTATACTCAATGAAAGGACCAAGATTACTGGTGCTGATTGTTATTTGTTTCTCTAACGAGTGACAGCTATACCAATAACTCCCTATATATTTTTGTTTAAAGATCACTAGAAATTTTTAAAACATTTTTCCAGACATGAGTAAAATCAATTACTTCTATTGTTTTTCTATGCAAGAGAAAGAAGATCATTACTAATGTGCCTTACATGTAGTCAACACCAGATAAGATTTCATCATATTGCCCCTGTTCTGCTACTAAGAAAGTTGGTTTTGCTCTGCTCCTATCATCAGATGATACTGGCTAAGAATCATATATTCTTCATGCAGCTCTACAATAGTTGGGTGTCTGTTTGTACGTGCAGCAATGTTCCATAAAAAAACCAATGTAGTCTTTATTTGTTGTTAATGGTGTTTACAGAAAGTAGTCCTCATTGTGAACCATGCAGCTGAAACATAATATACTTATTAGTCTGTGTGACTTATTATGTGTGACTGTTAACAGTTCCTTTTCCTTTCAGAGTTCGGCTTTTCTTGCCAGGAGTGATTTGGTGAAATAGGAAGTTCTGTAAGATGGCTATTGTGAGAAAGTTCAAATCTTTCTCGTATTTAGTGGAGCTTCCTCCCAGTGAGATTCAATGGGCAAACTCAGTAGGACTTGTAGATCATGCAGTCCCCAACCAAGTGGCTCAGAGTATGCAATACTAACAGGCATAATGAAATGCAAAATTTGAGCCATAAGGAGGGAGTGGGGGTGGGACTGTTACAGATTATCCAAAGTCTGAAAGTTAAAAAATTCAATTTTAATTCAAAGAATAAAACAACAACAAAACAAAATAAAAAAAGTAGATTTCTTTTGCCTTAACTTCTATTTCCTCAAGGAGGTGGAGGAGCACTGTTTATTTTTGAATGAAGTAATTGCAAACAATGTAAGTGGGAAAACACCAAAGTTCATTCTGATGGTACAGCTGAAATGAAAATAAATAATATTCTCAATACGAAGTAAAGTATTCAAATATGAAGCTGATATATTTCAGATGTAAACCACCATCTAAACTATATATTGAAAGAGAATATTGAATATATAAAGTACAGTTAGCTATGTCTGTGTGTATGTGTGTATATACATATCTACAATATTTGCTTTTAAATAAATTTTATTCATTTTTACATATAAGTGCATATACATGTTTATGATAAAGACCTTTCTTATTGGAGCAGTTGTTTCAAGAAAAAAGCAAATGTCTACTTTTACCATTTACATTATAAGGTTTAATTGTAAAAGTTTTTAGGGCTGTGATGAAATCAAAATAACAGTATAAGGATTTTTTTGCTATAAAGTTTATTCGCTGGATGACAAAATGGGTTTTATACTTGAGTATCTCTGCTAATGCTGCAAGAAGATCAATCAGGTAATAAGCAAAGTATAAGTGCATAAATAGGTTATATTTGGGGGCAGGGGCTTTCCTCTCTTTCTTTGATATTTTCTAGTTTTTATATTAATGTACTAGTAAATTATACACTTGACAATATCACATTCCTTTCTATGTATTTTCTGTCATGTGTTCAGCTTGCAGACCGATAATCACCAAATGAAGGACAGACTGTGTCCTTCCCCTGACTACATGGGGAAGACTTTTCATAGCACCAGCATCAATACAGTTGTGTACCTGGGCACTTCGCACTTTGCAAAAAACAGCAATATATGAACTATAGCTGTGGATAACACCATGGCATTGATTGTATGTGTCAGCAGGTCTGACTTAGACACTGTAACTAATAAGGGCAGTGAATTTCTTACCTTGTTTCTTCAATGCTCTGTGCCCTTACTGGAGTGTTGGCTTCTCACAACTCATTGTTCTTGTTTTAATGGTACTGTCACTGAATGCTTACAGTGATTAAGTTAGTTTGAATATACTCTTCATAAAATTACTTTTTCCAAATCATCTTTGTTACAACAGATTGCAAAAGTATGAACATAGGTTAATTATGTTTTTGAAACATTTTCTTTTTCAGCTGACTGTGGAGGGGCAGTTGAACTCTGGGAGCCAAACAGTACATTCAGCTCTGAAAACTTTCCAAACAACTACCCTAATCAAGCTTTTTGTAAGTCCTTCTTCTCAGGTCTTCAGGAAAAGTTTAGCCATATAAAAGTGGAGATACTAAATCTGCTTGCCCAAGACAGATGCTGTCAAGCAAAAAAGATCTAAGTTATCCTGTGGGATCTTTTAACTGAAGTCTATATGGCACTTAGCAGAAGCTAAGGAATCATGTGCCAGTTGATTAAAAAGTGGTGAAGACAAGCATAATCTCTTGGAATGGGTTCAGACAGCCCAATTCCATTGTGCCTGTTACGTCAAACATCTTTATGTCAATGCAACGATAGACAAGGTGTTGAAAGTCCCCATTTTACCATTACACCTCAATGTAATTGCCATGTTAATATAATCGTCACTTCTGTTAAACAGTTAACCTTTTCTAGGGCCAAAGAATGTTTGTATGCATTTTGCAAGGGATCCTCATTTTAGTGAAAGTTTCTTAACGTACTAGTGAAAAGACATCGTTATTCTGCTGATGTTATTTGATTTAGATTAAGCTACAGCTGGCAAAAGTGAAAATGTTTCAAGATGGTCCACTATTTGCTGTTGATGGATGAATCAAGGAAGAGAACTGTGTCATTGCGTCTTAATGAAATTTTGATTATTTATTACTTCACCTTTAACTGGAGAATTGTGTTGGGATGCTAATCACAAGACTTGTAATTTTGTATTTCTGACCCACTTGAGACATTTCCAGGTATTAATTTCACAAGTTCCCAAATGAGGTTCCTACTAGTAAGAAAATACTTTTCATTCTATGAACAGATTAAAAAATGGTTGGGTTTTTGTACTTTCTTTACAACATTTCCATAGTATCCACACTTACATAGATTAAATATGATAAAGCATAGGCTAAAGAGAAACAAATACTTCTTCTCTAAAGAGACATTTAACTTGAAAAACAGGCTTCTGTGACTGATTGTAGAAATTATCTTATTGTCAAATAAGACTTAAGTGACAAGACAATTTGTCACATTTTCACAGTTACAAAAGAATTACCTTTGCTGCTTTAGGGAAACTCACAGTTGTCACAAATGGTAAAAAATGCATGTGTGTATATCTTAGGAGCCTAAATCCAGTTTTCAAAAGTGTTTTAGAGAATGAGAGTCAATTGAATTTTGGATCTTGACAGAATAAGTTGCTTTTAAAGATAATATTTAGAACTCTAAGTCTCTTGGGTGATTCCAGCAGAGATTTCCGCCCTCCCCCCAAATCCTTCAACATGAAAATGAGACAGTAAATGTAACGACTGAAAAGGTGATTCTGTGTGTGTGTTATTATTTTCTAGGTGTGTGGTACTTAAATGCTGAAAAGGGAAAAAACATTCAACTTCACTTTCAGGTTTTTGATCTGGAAAATACTCATGATGTAGTTGAAGTCAGAGATGGCAGAGGACCAAATTCATTACTTTTGGGCAAGTAACAGCATTGGGTAATAAAATGAATGTAATCAGACAGCTAGAGCAAACTGATGGATATAATATAAAGGAAATGAATTCCCTCTAATTTCATTCTATATTTTTTCACATTTTTGAGTCTCAGAAATTAGGAGGAAAACTTGAGAAAGCATAGTGTGTGTGACATCACAATTCCCAAATGTTTGCACACACAGCTTTCTATGCAATCCAAATGAAATTAACTTCTCAGTAAATAAAACTGCTCATGTTTGTGGACAAACAAGCATAATCTCTTAGTTGCACCTTATTTTTCTATACTGATGTGTCAAATTTGGGGTTGAGCTTTGATCGTTGCAGTCTGATAGCATTTAGGTTTTAGGGAATAACTGTGTTTATGTGGTAGCAGTGTTTGCTTTTGAACCCAAAACATTCTCAAATACGTAAGAACAAAATAGCTTAAACGTATTCATGTTCTCCTGGAGAATAGCTGTCTATACAGGACAAGACCCATTGCCAGATGTCTTCTCTACAACAAACCAGATGACAGTAATCCTCCTTACGGACAAGTCTGCAACAAAGAAGGGATTTCTTGCAAACTTTACTACTGGCTACCATCTAGGTAAGGATATGAACCCTTGTATTTAAGACATTATTCCACTGGTCAAATACATTGAGAAAAAGTGGAGAATGGAAGGTGACTCTAAGCCCTTGATCAACAGAAATATGAAAAAGTTAAAGAGAAAAAGCCTAGCAGTTACCCATCTGTACTTTATATTTTCTAGCATGGAAAGTGACATTTTTCTTGCTTTAGTGTAATTGGACCAATGTCTGTATCATCTGAAACTCTGTGATATTATGTGAAAAATTAACTCAATATTTTGACCAAAAACTATTCAAATGTTAAGATAAAAGGCAAATACGAACTATTCCCTATACCAGCCCCAGAACAGAACATCATTTTGTGATTCGTTTGAGGGTGTCATTAATGTGTGTTTAAATGCATTTGCAAAATATTTATTATCAATCGCATCCACTAGAAAAGAAAAATTTATATGGTAACTCTGATTAATGTTTGCAGTATGGTACTTCTCGCATCTTTAAAAATTTGGTCCTTAGCATGTGAAGGATCTGGAAAGAGTTAATTTTTTAAATATTTGGACAGCAGTGTTTCTGGTCCCAGCCAGTACCCTTCTGAAAGACTCCTGGTTTTGTTGGGGACTGCAATTAGAGTTGTCACTCACATAAGTAATTCAGCAATCAGCTCTCCAAAAACATGTGGAATGGAGCCAAATGCTAAAGCACACGGAACAGCAATATGCTTTCCAGGACAAATACTTACACTAACTCTAGGCCAAATCTTGATGGAATTAATTAGAGGCTTTGTATTACTTCTGTGGAAGTCTGACAGCAGAAAAAAGAGAAAGAAAAAGCAGTATATATTCAGAAATGTGTTATGTACCATTCATCTGCATGAAGAGAAAGTCAACACAAATCTATACTCTTTTTTTCTTACTTTTAAATATCATAAAAGATAAGTGTCTCCCAGCATGCTTAGCTAGCTGCATATTTTTTATAGATTAACAGCAACAATAATATTAATTTTCTTGATCTTTACAAAAATCTTAACCATTGATTTACCTTTTTAAAATCAACTCTGTTTAGGCCCATTGTGCAAGACTGAGAGACAGGTTTACATGGACATATGACCATTTTGCGGCTTTTTGTTCTGCCTTTTCTGTCACATTTGTTCAGTCCAACAACATTATAACTTTTTTTTTAGCTGGCTCAGCATTTGTGCTGAGCCAGCTTTGTCCATATTTTGTTGTAAAATAAAAATTAAGCTTAGCAAGGAAGAGTTCTCAAAATGGCCATTGCCAGTTCTGGTTAAATATATTGAAAAGGTTCCATTTGCAAAAGAATTATGCTTATACATGATGTTTGCAGCCAAAGGACAGAGACTAATGTCATTAGCACCCAAGGATAAAAGGTTTGTAAGTAAATAAATTAATTTTACAAGAAAAGCAGATTTTTCTTTGTATTTTATTTTTCTTTGTATTTTATTTTTCCATGAAATACTGAGTTTTTGAAAAGGAAGCATAATTTGAAAATAAATACTTTTTGATAGCATGCAATATAATAAAAAAACTGTCTAAGTGAAAACTAAGTTCTATGGAAAATCTTGCATAAGTTATGGCCACTGAATGTCTGAAGAACTGGTTCAGTCCCTTTATAAACCATATTATTTTGCTTCCATATTGTACAACAGGCCATACTTACTGATAAATGAATCCTTTTACATGAATATTAAAAATTCACAAACAAAGCAATTATCTTGCCTTCAATAAGACTTCTAGATAATTAAATGTTTCAGTCAGTAAGTCCAGGAAGGTAAAATAAAGAAAACAAACAAATTTTCCATAGAATTTAAGTTTATGACTGTGTATTTCCTGTAAGTATCTAGAACGAGTGCCACTAAAAATACACTTTGGCCATAGAAAGAATTACAACTTTATATTTTACTCTCAAACTGATCTGCTTTTGTTACATAACTGATACCGAAGTAGCTTAATCCTACTTTTGTGAATGCTTTCCTCATTAATTTCTTTTACTTTTGTCTCTTCCACCTTTCCTCCCAGACAGGTTTTGACAGGAGACTCTTGGCTTTCTATGCCTCTTTACTTGTGTGTTTGACTTGACACACTTTAAGGTCTCTAAACTTTTTTGAAAGGGCTGAACATCTGAAATCATTAGCCAGTTTTGACAGGATTTTGATCAGGATTTGACTTTTCTCATCCCTCCAAAGTTTATTACGTGTAACAGAAGAACACTATTAAATGAGCAACGCTAACTATAGCAGAAATTACAAGGTATAATACCATAGATTTTACACTTAATTAGCTTCTATTTGAAAATAATCTTTATTTTCAAAAAGAGATGGATAGGAAAGGAAAGAAAAGGAAATCAAAGGTTCTGCATACTATCCACTCATTTTTTCTTTCAGGTGAACTATATTATCTCCAGTAAACATCAACCTTCCTTTTAATTACGGATTAATTTTCCTTTTCCTGTTTTCCTTCAGGAACTTGTGCAGTTGACGAGCATCAGTGTGGTAGCGGGGAGTGTATACCACTGCGCAACCTTTGCGACAACCTACCTCAGTGTGCAGATGGCTCTGATGAAGCCAAGTGCGGTAAGGTTTCCTTCATACAAAGAGAAGGAATACATGTTTATTCGGTAGGAATTACCTAGGAAAACAGCCACAAAAACTCAGCTAACATAGACTACTGCAGCTGCATGCAGGCCATGCCGATTTACACAGCAGTATTTCATTGGGTTTGTCAAGGCCAAAAAAACAAAGTCACTTTTCTGAGATAGCGTGTGTAAGCTGGTGAAGATCTCTGGAAAAGGTGAGGAAGTTCCTCTGTGGTTAAAACTGTGGCTGCTTATAATGGCCTCAAAATTAAATGAAAACTCATTACCTGCTTTCCTGCTGTATCCATTTTGTGTTCCCACATTCTATCATTTTTTGTTGTCATTAATTTGAGTTTCACAGCAGTATAAATTCTGCACTGTAAGGTGGAGAATAAGAGTCACCTTGATGGAAATTCCCAGGTAGTCTTGTGGGCGCGAAGCCAAACTGCAGCACGTTGCACCCTCCGGCCTGCCTGAGCTCCATCTTGCGGAGGCATTGCCAGAGGGTGAAGGGATGGCAGAGCTGCAAAAGCAGCAGCCATTGCTCATAGTGGGTGTGCACGTTCCTACACCGCGGAGACCAACAGCTGCCATTGCTTAGTCCTCCAGTAAAACGGCTCTTTCCAAAGTGTGGGTGTACAGTACATGTCGTTTCACATAACGTGGACATGGCATTCTCTACACAATAATTTAAATGTAAAACATATTAAAATCATGTTGGGCCTGGCACAGAAATTAAATTGCTGTTTCTGACAAAGTGCTGTTCTGACAACCTATTACGGAGCACTAATGGAAGAGTTAAAAGCAAGCTTTTAAGCTCAGTACAACATCATACTCCTTTGTTTTAAAGAGGACTGCTAGGGATCAGATATGTCCTTGGATGTGTACTGACCGTTCTCATTGATTTCAACGCCTTTTACGGGGGGGGGGGGTGTGTATTCATTTTTGTATATATGGCGCATATAAATATATGTATGTGTATATAAATGCTCGAACACACTCTGCACGTTAGTGCAATTAGCTATGTTGTTGCAAACATATTCTTCCTTTAAAAATGCATAGAAAAAAATTCACTTCAGCTTCTTCTTAAGCAAAGAGGACTTGAATGGTGTTTTCCAGCCATTGTTGAAGAAGATCTGAACAACGTAACCATCATCTACATTAACATGATATAAACTTTCCCAAAGATTTGTTTTGCCATAGATTATCTATTACTTCATAACAAATTACCTCACATTAAAGGACTGGGAGAATTGTTTCCAAAAACCCATTTAAGTCAAACATTGGCTGAATCAATGTAAGCCTTAAAATGAAGTGAATATTCAGTTAGACTTCCTCACACTGAGCCTTTTCAGTATCCAAAAGTCGTGCTCATTTTTCTGAAACCAATTTCAATTTCCCATCAGAAGTGGCAATTTGAACTAGAAAAACTATAATTTTCAAATACTCCAACTTCTGAAATTTCCCAGGACTGCAAAGAAAGGGCACAGATATCTCTTCCTTTGCAGAATTCTAATATATATGACATTTGAGTTGAGCACTTGTTGAGTGCTTAATGACTCTCTTATTCCTTACCAACAATGTATTTGGAGAAGAACATGGATCTCATGAGGAGAAAGGAAAAGGAATTATAGTTGAGGTAGAAGAGAGGAGAGGTGTCAAAGTAATTTGGAGAAATCTTGCAGTGTAAGCCATTCTGAGACTTTTCAATACTGCTCAAAAATTTCTCATGACTGAGGTTTACTGTTAATTAATCATTGTATATAACTTCTTTCGTTCATGCACTCTGGGTGTCAAAGAGGCATTCCTAAAAATCTAATTTTTTTTTTTTTCCATATTGGGTACGCTTTACTTTTTTGTGGAAATATTTTGGTGAAAAAAGGTTTTCTGGACCACTAAGGTTTTAAAAAAAATACTGTGCATTTTGTCAACCAGTAAATTTAAATGCATTGTATGTTTTTCCCTCCTTCATGCTCACAATAATTGTCACCTGCCTGAAATGCTGTTATAGCTCCTGAGAAATATATAGGATTCTGTTGACCTTCTTAAACCTTATGGTCCAACTTAGTTGCTACATCAATAGCATAAGATTTTTCACCAAATACTTTATGAGCTTCTGAATTCTTTATCTCAATATTCTGTTTTGGGAAAAATTTTGATAGAAAGGTTGATTTTCAGGGAGTTTTATTATCTTTGTGTGTATTTTAACTACAGCTGCGATGAAAGCAGTGAAAATTCTCATAGCAATTGGAACTGGAAAATTAAATTTTTCTGTCAGCTCTGGTTTGAACTTTAATTCAGTGTTACTGAACATCTTGTAGCTAAACCTTCACACAGTATCTTGAAATTACATGATGCTGGCTAAGAAAAAATAGTGGTTAGAGTTGATGGAAAATGTACTGCTTATTGTCTATTCATGAGACTTTTGCAAAATACAGTGTATAAAACCCTCCTGTGGCAGAAATATAGAAGGAGATACCAATAACATTTCTTTTCTGTGGGAGCAGAACATCCTGGAGATTCTGTTTTTATTACCGCTGTAATGTATTGTAACTTTTTTTTTTGTTCTTTGCTGGCAATAATAAATCTGTTTATGTTACAATTCTGTTTGCTTGGGGTTGGGGGGGAGGGTGGTTTACCACCTATCAAATGTTTCTGTCCATTTTGGCCTACAGTGAGATTGCTTAATGGCTCTGTAAGCACCGAAGGGCTGGTACAGGCCAGGATTGGGAAGACGTGGCACCTGGCATGTGCAGATGATTGGAATCAACAGATTTCAGACGATGTTTGCCAGCTGCTCGGATTAGGGTGAGTAAAAAATATTGATTGTCCTTGTACCTTGTTTGCAGGTTTGTTGAGTCTGTAAATTGGTGTTTTCCTCATCATTTTACCGGTGTCTTTACCACCCAAAGAAAGGGGAAATGTATTTTTCTGTGGCAAGTGGAAGTGTTTGGCGTGCCAACGAATTTGTAAGTGTTGCAAACCCTGTTTTGATGGCATTTATTACAGGACTGATGACTGAATATGGCAGATTAGGCATGAGGATACATATTGGAGAACATTGGGAGACTGATGTAGAAGTATTAGTCTTTTATCACTTTATGTCATCATTTATGTCTACACTTTTATGAGGATGGCTCAAGAATAAAGTTGGAGCAGTCAGCAGCCGTGACTACTCTGCTATCATACTGATGTTGATTTCAAGTAAATTCAAGATAGTCACTTGGGTATTCTGCTATTGGGCTCCTAATACATTTCATACCTGTCATTCATTAGATCTGAGATGTTGGGAGAGGAAACTGTATTTCTCTTGAGGTATACTTAGAAGGGGGAGGGAGGAGGGAAATATATGACTTAAAAAATACATTTGGCTTCAGACATTCTTCAGCAGAATTTCAAGGGAAGAGGTGGGGAGGGTTGACTGCAGAACTGTTGTATTTTTCAATCTATGGTAAAATTTATGGCCTAAATTATGGCCCTACTTACACTGTATGCAATTTCACTGCCATCTACTGAATAATATATAGCTTTCCTACAGTGATGAGGTTTTTAGGGAACATCACTCAGCCAGGTAATAATCAAATTAAATTCTAAGCTTACAATTCGTTATGTTGGTCTCTGATCAAAGTAGGATGCCTGTAAATGCCCTTCTGATAAATTAATTGTAGAAATCACAGAGTTAGGAGGACTTAGAGAAATGTGAAAGTGTTATTTGAAAATATTTTTAATGATTGGATGACTGTATGCTGGTCTGTTTTTTTACTTTTTTCCGTTTGGGTAGGTACTACATTTATGTAAATATCAGATACCTGCATGCACAAATCCTAATTGTAATTTATGTATGTAGTTATCTCATTTACACATGCATATAAGAACATACAATCTATGAATAAATGTTCTTCTAGTCAAATACCTTGTCCTTGACAGTGGCCAGTAGCCTTCTTTCCTTAATTCTTTCTCCTCCTCCCCCACCTCCTTTCCCTCTATAACTTCTGGACACTAGTCATTTTGTGGTCTATTGGTTTAATTTACATTTTTATATTTGATAGGCTTAAGTGAATTTGTCTTCCATGGTACTTTCTATTAACTTTTAAATATTACTTACGTTTTTGTCTCCATAACATTCTGTGGTAATACATTCTAGTTTGTCTCACTAAACTAGTCAGATATACTTGTTAAAAAAATTCCTATTAAGTTTCCTAGTTACTTCTTTTTAATCCCATTTCTCAGTTTAATACATATTCCCATTGTCAATAAAAAGTATTTTTAAATCTAAATTGCATCACATTCTCGTATTCTGGGTGCTACTGCTCTTACTGATCCTACAGAATAGGATAAAATTCTTATATATAAACATACATAAAACTCCTGTAAGCTTCACACTATTTCACATATCCCCTGTAGCAGCATATTTGTTAATAACTGGTACCATATTTGTTACTAAATGAATGTTTGTAATAAAAGGTCTTGAGTAGGATATAGCTCATGTTCCTAGACTGAATAATTACTTAGAATCATGCTTTATTAGAGAAAGAGACTAAGATTCATCTAGGACAATTTACCTTTCCTATTAATTGTTTATGCATTTGCTAGTCTCATTTACTGTTTAATATATATATTTATTTAATAATATCCTTTCAGAAAAGGACGGAAATTATAGGAGTCCTGTAGCATATCCTGATTATTTATGTAGCTGGGCTAGAAAGTGCAGTGTTCCACACAGATTCTAATAAAACATAGAAGCATAGAATAGTTTGGGCTGGAAGGGACCTTTAAAGGTCGTCTAGTCCACCCCCCCTGCAGTGAGCAGGGACATCTTCAACTAGATCAGGTTGCTCAGAGCCCCGTCCAACCTGACCTTGAATGTTTCCAGGGATGGAGCCTCTACCACCTCTCTGGGCAGCCTGGGCCAGTGTTACACCACCCTCACTGTGAAAAATTTCTTCCTTATGTCTAGTTTAAATCTACCCTCTTTTAGTTTAAAACCATTACCCCTTGTCCTATTGCAACAGGCCCTGCTAAAAAGTCTGTCCCCTTTAAGCAGCTGGACAGCCTGCTTTAGACAGCACCTCCTTGAAAACAGTAATATTCCTTAAAAATGAAAAATAGGTCCTAAGAAGGACATGGCCTAACTCCTAGAAATAAACTCTGTGGAAAATCAAAATTATTGAAATTGTAACCTTCCAAATATGAGTCTGTGGTGGTATTGTCTTGAGGCCGCAAAGGACTCCAAGGTCTCCCTTCTGCTCTTCAGCTTCCCAAAGCAGCATCATGAAATGGGTAATAAAATCATTTGTTTGAATAAAACTGTCCAGAACAATCTGAACAAAGAGCAGGTAAGACTCGTGTCAGGCTCGCATTACTGCTCCTCTATTGCTGACGACTGAGCAACAGAGGATATCCATGAACCATTGATCCTATGACCACATCAACAATCCCATCTTTTCAATCTTTCCTACAGATAGGTTTGGTATCTTGATGGCAAATAGGGTCCAAAAACCAGCTTGTAAAACCACTCTACTTTCAGCAACACCACTAATGTCAGTTCAGAAAGCTGCAGTCTCCTCTTCAAATCAGTTTTTCTTCACGTGTGAAGAAAATTTGCCTCTGTTTTTCAAATATGTGACTGTTGTATTAGTGATATGTGCCAAACGGGAGGCAAATCTGGAGGTATGCCTAGGTATTCATCTGCAAAATATATCTTAGGCAAATAATTTACAAATATTCTTAATATGTCTGGAGTGCAAGGTGTGCAAACTGATGCTCTCAAGAAACCTGAACAAGATCTTTTGCTCAACTTGCACTTTAAACTGTGTGCATTTGACAACACTGTTAAAATCTCAGTATTGTTAGCATCACTTTTCCTTGAACAAACTGTCTTGGTTTCAGCTGGGATAGAGTTAATTTTCTTCACAGAAGCTAATGTGAGGCTGTGTTTGGGATTTGGGATGAAAAAATGTTGATAACGTGCTGATGTTTTCAGTTGTTGCTAAGTAGTCAAGGACAGTCCAGCTTCTCGTGCTGGCCTGCCGGTGGGAAGGCTGGGGGTGCACAGGAAGCTGTGAGGGGACACAGCCTGGACAGCTGACCCAGGCTGGCTAAAGAGATAGTCCCTACCATAAGATGTCATGCTTAGTATATAAAGCTGGGACGAAGAAGAAGGAAGGGGTGGAGGGACGTTCAGAGGGATGGCGTCTGTCTTCCCAAGAACCCATTACATGTGATGGAGCCCTGCTTCCCTGGAGATGGCTGAACCCCTGCCTGCCCATGGGGAGTGGTGAATGGATTCCTTGTTTTGCTTTGATTGTGTGCGCGGCTTTTGCTTTACCTGTTAAACTGTCTTTATCTCAACCCATGAGTTTCCTCACTTTTACTCTTCTGATTCTCTCTCCCGTCCCACTGTGGGGGAGTGAGCGAGCAGCTGTGTGGTGCTTAGTTGCTGGCTGGGGCTAAACCACCACACAAACAAAATCATATATTGAGTTTTTCACTGTTCTACTGGTCTGGTGTGAAACATGCTGAGCCAGCTGTGTCTTTACTGAATTGTACCCAGGAATGGACGTAGACCTTGCAATTTTGCCATACCGAAAAGTCCAACAAGGACAGAGGTTCAGGACTTGCTGTCAACCCTGCAGTCTATTTTCTTCATGAACTCACAACATGCTTGAGAAGGAAATTAGTTCATTGGAATACAATGTCTTGTTTGAGATTTCCAGGTCAATTAGGTTTTCATCCTCCCCACTTATGAATGGTCAGTATTAGCTACATGCCTACCTCCTTGAGACACCTCAGAAAAACCTATATTTGACTGTCAGACCCAGGTTGTCCAGTGTGCTGAGAATATAACATATGGCCTGAAAGGTGTGGAAATTGTCCCACAAAATTTATGCACAAAAAATTTTTATTCTTATGGATAAATTAGGATAATAAACAGGTAGCATGATTACCCTCTTCTAGGGCCCATGAGAGTCATGTGCTGGGTGTAAGAAAGAACCTGGTTCTCAGTGTGTTCAGGCTGTGTTTGCAGCATTGAGGACCAGAATTAGGACAGTTCTAATAATTTGGTGATAGACCTAATTTCATGTAAGTTGTCACCAAGAAATAATGTGCGCTTTGATCTGAAAGCTATATGAGGCATCTCGATTTTTTTTGATTCGTAGGTCCGCAGCTTCACTTAGTGTATGATTTCTTATACTTACAGAAATACTTAACCCTCATCATTTACCAATAAGTTAATTACAAGAGTAGCAAATTAATTTTTGCCGTCACTCATAAAGCTTAGAATTATCCAGTTGTGTGTGCCTCAGTGCACGAAGAAACCAAATGACATTATCAAAGATTTTCTCAAAAAAGGGCTTAGATTTTATTTCAAAAAGCTGGGGAAGCTTAATAAAGCCCCTGTGGTTACAGAAAAGCTTAGAAAAGTTCCAGCTTGTAATCCAGAAAGTTCAGCATTTATTTAAAAAAAAAAAAAAAGCAGCAGAAAAGTGGGAAATAGTTTGCTCAGTCTTTGTTGAAAAAGACCAAGAAAGATGCTGAGGTAAGATGAAAGATCTTCACAGGTCTTATGAGGTTGGTGGAAGCTTTGATGTGGAAGGTTTATAGTGTTTTCCCTACTACAGGGTCTGTTACAGTAATCTATTAAAACACACATGCATTCACTTGAAGTTTCCTGGTGTAATGTGCCATAGAAAATGGAAGCCAGTAATATTCACAAATGTACATACTCTAAGCTTTCCTTGGTAGCATGTTCATTTTTTACATTGCTAAAAGCTCATGCTCACTAACTTTTTAAGAAACAGTTTAGTGTCTCTTACACACATTTGCACTTATCATAGCTCAGTGATTAGACTGGTCTCAGCAAAGTTACTCATTGTAGAATTTGACTTTACCTACCTGGGTTGGCACTTTACTACTCTCCTGGACAGTCTAAAAGGCCAAATCAAGTTTCTGGGGGCATCTCTGAAGCGCATATTAGTATACTAGTGTTTTATATTGAAAAAAGTCTGTACATATATCTAGAGACAGAATTCAGTGGACATTGTCATTTACAGGTTGAGAAATGCTGCAGTAGTGACTTTTTCAGTAGGATGGGTCATACAGCTCTCCTAGTGGCACAGCAGGGCTATTGAACACCACCTTTCTCCTGTGCCTAGTCTTACTCTTCATACACAGCAGAAGCAGGCAGATTCTAGACTTCATACTCCCCAGGAGAATGAGATTTACTGCACTTGAAGAGAAGGTATGGTACTTCCTTGACACATGGTGCTCCCTGTATATTAAACCTGCACAAATGGTCCTCTTGTTGGTCCTGAGATATGTATGGCTAAAGGGTCAGATGGGAGTAGGCTGTCACCCCCCCAAAAAATTATGTAGTCTGACCACAGGGGTTTTTTTCCCCATGCTTCCTCAAGAGAAAGCAATTATGTTTCCTGGGTGTATGTTCCAAGCTGATCATATGCAATATCACAAAGTATATGATGCAGAATGGGCTATAAAGTAAATCTGGATATGGGTTGTAAACATCAAAACAATTTATCTCACCATCACAGAATTCTTGGTGTTCAAAAGGTCATCATTACAAAAAGAAGTGAGTCGAGGAGTACACTCCAGAGGAACTATCCTGTTCAATAGCAAACATGACACCCTCAACTTATTCCACAAACAGTTATTTTGATTTCAACAGATCTGCAAGATGAGACTTAACTTCTAAGGAAGGTAGCATTCATTCTTTTAGATTCCTCATTATATAAAATACAGTTACTTTTCTTCTCTAGGCACAGAACTATAGTATCAGTGTAATTACCTTCCCTCAGAAAAGCAAAACTGTGATATTGCAAGGTTCAGCTATCACTGTTCCATCCTGCATACTAAGTTTTAGCTCCATATATTTAAGAATTGGTACTGAAAACCATTCATTGTGCCATAGAAAAGCAGACATTGAAAATTTACTGCTATTAAAATAATTAATTTCTGTCTCTTTCAATATTATTGTAGCGTTAGCAATCTTAGAATAAGATGTAAGAGTGAAAGTAGATGAGTTGCATTTTAATCCATGTAAGTTTCAAGCCTCAAAATGTCCTGGTAGTCATTATTTCAGGAAAAAAATGTTGCAGTTTATTCCACCAATCATTTCCCAAACATTCTTCTGCTGGTAGAACAGGATAAATATCTAAAAATATGCACATGTGTCTTTTTCTTGCAGGGATACAAATATGTCATCAACTGTATTATTCACTGGAGATGGCCCATTTGTCAACATCACCAAAGAAGCTAACCACAGCCTAATATTTACAAAAAGGTGGGTAGAGTGAGGTTTCTTCCTCATACAAAGGTTAACTTCAAGTACGATGGTGATAATTTATACACTAATTTCTAGCTTAAGGTTATCTGAGAGGTAGTAACATGATTCTGTATGAGGTCTGGACTATAAACATATCTGGGTTTTATTCTCTGTCTACTGCTGAATTCTATGTAACATTGGGCGACTCAATCTTCCCCCTTCCATTTTTGTCCGTCTATCATAAATTTAAAAGCACAGAGATTGTTGCTGCATTTTTAGCTAGCATTCAGTACAATCTTAAGTGAAGTCTTTATACATTTACTGTGGAAACGATAAATACTGCTATTGTTACAAAACTTTTCTTATCTAGAAAGCTGTAAATTATCAATAGATAATATAGTAGAAGAATTAAAATGGAGTGGCTTTCACCCATGGATAACCTAGTTAGCACACTAGGTTCCCTCCGAAATCAAAAGAGAAAAATAAGCACTCCAAATTGCAATACGTCAAGGCATCTCTTGAAATATGATGAGTCAGACTCTATAATCCATTGACTTTACTGATACGGACTTAGGACTTGGTGTGAATTGATAAGGTAAACAATTGACAGACATATCTATATTTAGACAAATTAGTCTCACTCAAAAATGACCTCTGGATTTGTCTCCACATTTAGAAGTGAATCATTAAGTGAGATGATTCTCGGAATACATTTGATTATATTCTAATCTTTCTCAGTCCAAGTAACAGCTGAAGTGATTCTGAAGGGTCCTACAAACTGGTAGATTTTCTTGTAGATCAAATGAAAATGTAACATCAGCACAGGATTACATTCTCAGGAAATTCTGGGATCTACAGTACACCTCCAAAAGGAGAAAGGCTTTCATCAAATAAAAAAAAAAACAAAAAAAACCCCCAAACTTCAATTACTGTCTTTTTGCTTATAAGAAGGCTTATTATACATATTTTTGTGGAATCCTACCAAAAGTACTGAGGCAGAAAATTACTGTTTAATTGCTAAAATGCTGAAGCCATGTTGAGTATGGCAAGAGTCCATGTTCTTTCAGGTTTCCTTTGTAAACATACTACATAGTAACAAAGCAGGAGAGAATTCTTAATTTGCTATGCTGTATTTTATCTACAGTAAAAAAATATTTTTTAAAAGATACATTTTATGTTCCAATTATACTCTGTTAATCCCAAACATTTATCATTATCAGTGGTGGTGAAAGTATCTTAAACTAATGGAATATCATTGCAAGCTATTGGTTTTTTTTCTTGAGTGGATGTCTAAACCAGCACTACCACAAGAGATCTTAAGGACCAGTAATGATTTAAAGATGTCTTCTCTTAATATCTATTAAACACTAAAAATTGATTAATGCAGGAGGAAATGGAATAAGTTCATTCATCTTAGTTGTATTTCTGTTGCAGAAATAGGTTTCTTCTACCATGTTTCATCTGCTGCTGATAGGATTCATTTTACAGGGTGACACCATTACAGATTTGCACGCTTTTTTGGTACAGATATGAATGATAGAAAGATCACACAGATTTGATAATTAAAAAAAATCCAAATTCATTAACTGGTAATCAAATTATAAAATGTATTTCTCACATTGTTTTTGGTCTTTATTCAAGCAGCACTACCATTGAGGCAAAGGAGGGCACATATATTAGGACTTTAGAGCTGTGGTGGCAGAGACAGCAAGATTGTTCTCTGATGCCCTTCAGCAATGTGTTTCTTGGTAGGATAGCTTTGTAACAGGGTGAAATCCTGCCCTGAAGATATATGTGAGCAAATTCCACAGGCATAATTGCTTTTGCCAGTCCTCAGTGAGGATTATACTCACAGGTGTCCCAACTACTCCAGATTTCTGCCAGCACGCTGCTTCATAGATGACACTCAGAGAGGCACAATGGATGGGTATTTGGCACATGCAATGCTTCTGTTGCCTTTTGGACTCTCCTATGCTGACCAAGAGGCAGCTGAGGACTGGTTGAAGTGCAGGCAAGGAAGTGGTTTTCATACTGGGAGATAGCTTCAGAAAGAAGAAAAAGCAGAGGCCCATGAAGTAATTTCTACCAAAGCAAGAAGTAGGTACTGGTGGTGGGACAAAGACCATCGTTACATGTGACTCCCTGCTTTAGTGTAAAAAATAGGGACAAATCTAATATGTTGGGTGTTAGTTTGGCTAGTTTATGCGTCTACCTAAGAGAAAGCACAGGGCTGGACAAAGGAGCTAATAACACAGTACCACTGACCACCTTTTTAAAGCCTGTAGAGCAAACTTAGTCAAGAATATTTAGTTGCTATGAGGTTTATGCAAAAGATGGTGTAAACCTGTGGGTTTATGCATTTCTGGTTGTCCTCCTTGATGTCTGTCTTACTACCAAGGGACACCCTTATGAAGTCAATTCAGATTTGAAAACAAATTACAGAATTTGGTTACAACTTTTTAAATTACAGCTTTAAAGTTATGCATCTGTCTTAAACTGGAAAATGGCTATGTGAGAGTATTCAGGGCTGGAGGCATATCTCGTTCTTACCCCCTCTCTAGAGAAGATTTAACTGGGGAGGTTGGGGGTTGGTTACAGTTCCCCATTGCCCTTCTTGCACCACTGTGCCACTGTGAAAATGCTGGGTCACATCATGCATTATTTCTCTCACAACAGATATCAAATTTTAGAGCAAACATAGTGAGGGATACATAATACCATATCACATTTAAAGTCTCCTTCCCTTTTTCTAGTTAAAAATTATGTGGAAATGCATACTGTAAACTAGCCATTAGCATAGTTTGTTGGGTTTTTCTCTGATATATTTCTATGTGTATCAGATTTCAATTGCTAGCACACACACTGTCCCAAGTGTTCAGATTCATTACAAGCTATGAAGATAATCTTAAAACCCCTGGATATCAGAAATGCTTGAGTAGTTTTGATCTGTGGTCTTGTGCTCTTCAGACTCTGGCTTATATATCTCTGCTAAATAATTTCTAACCCTGTATATGCAGCTATATATTTTACAGTGCATTATAATCTTACTAAAAAGATACGGGCAACCTCTTAAATTCTTTGGTCACACTGATCTCTAGTGGTAAGGTATTGAAAACATCTCAAAAGGTAGGAAAAAATACCACATGCAGTTACAATTTTATTGAGAATCTGTCACAGACAGATGACCCATTTCCCTAAAACACAAGGGGAGTCTACTTTTATTTCTGTAACATACACTAATTAAGTGTCCATTGAAGAGGAATATATACATTTAATATTGTATATAATATAATGCTGTATATTTATAATTAAAATATAATTAAAACATGTAGGACAAAATATTATATTTAACAGTTTGATACTGATAAAGTAATGTGCTTATATATGTAAGTATATATATGCTTATATAAATTTTTATATATATATGTGTGTGTATGCATGTATATTTGATAGCCATTTAGTGTTACCTGGTGTGCAGATACTCGTGATTTAATTGCACTTTCATTCTAGAGAATACTGTTTGAACAACCTGGTGGTATATCTGCAATGTAACATTAAACGTAAGTACACAAACTCTGTGAATATTTTACACAGAAATCAAATTGTTCAGTCCACAAAGACTAATGTTTATAGTTTGAATTTAAAGGTTAGGGAATGGACTACAAAAGCTATACTTGTAATGATATAAATACAGGAAAATTTTCAGTCTTCACTTGTTTTCAGAGTTAAGTAGACACTAGAGATATACTTGAAAATATATATAAACATATATATATATAAAAATACTGAAAACATTTATAAAAACTCCAGAAGGTATGGGGAAAGAACACATCTAAATCCAAGTTATAAAGTCACATCTTGATTTCAATTATAAAAAGCCAAAGTTTTTTCCACCATAATAGTATCTTTGAATAGCAGTTCAGTTACTACAAAGCCTATTTTTCCAAGAATATTAGCTAGTCTGATAAAACATGCTATATTCCCCTAAAAATCTTTCTTTCTTTTTTTTTTTTTTTTTTTTTTTAATTTTAGCTTGTGGAATACACCTGGTAACTCAGAACAATGGAACAAGGATTGTAGGTGGAAGTGATGCCAGAAGAGAGGCTTGGCCTTGGATAGTTTCACTCCATTTTAATTTCAGACCTCTTTGTGGAGCTTCCCTTGTCAGCGGTGAATGGCTGGTGACAGCAGCACACTGTGTATATGGGTAATGTTCATCGCACTCATAAGCTAACACATTCCGATACGCCCACAACGTGCAAGTATCCAAATGGTGGATAATCATCAGTAGAGCTGGGCTGACGTATGACCTGAGCCATCAATCAAACCTGTACAGAGCAAAACACACTTTCAAAGGATCATACTGAAATCACTGGGGAGTGGCACTTTTTAGAGGGCTTCTAGATGTTTACTTTAGAATGAAATTAATATAAAACCACAAGTGCCTCTTTCTCTTGACTGACTCCAGGGCATCTTTCCAACTAGCTGAGATGGCCATATGACATCCATGCCATATCTTTTCGATTTTAGTGACTATGAAACACATTCTATGTGCAGGTTCACTACGGAGGTATCAGATTATGAATAATTTGTGACACTGATACAAAAAATTAACAAATCACTGTTTAACTACTGTGTTTTGAATCACTTGTGGGCTCAGCTAAAGGATCCTTTACTTTCTGGTAAACCCTCAGTCCTTACTTTAAAGCAGAGAATCATGGAAACTAAGCAGCGTTTTCTGAACAATGAAGAATTGCACTTTAAATATACGGTATCAATACTGAGTATTTGCACTTAACCCATAATTAATGTGGATCTCTATTAATTAGTTGAATCTCTGCCAGTGGTATAAAGGATGACATCATACCTCATAAAGGTAAACTCAGTATTGCCTGTTCCTCCTGTATATTATCATACATTGATCAAGATTTACTGTGCATCATTGGAACGAATCTTGATTTATGTGCATTGATTAGGCAATATTGGATATCCTTTAGATGGTGTTATTTATACCATCCAAAGAAGTGATGCATATTTAAGTATTTTCTAGGGTTTGCTTCCATAACATCTATAATAAAAACAAGTGCTGTAGAAGATACCTAGAAACTGGAATGGCAAAAAAAGAAACATTAATATTCAAAATTACAGTAGAGCTTTCATTATAAATAGCTAAGTAGTAAGGCAGTGGAGACTATGCCAATACATTAATGCTTCCTCATGGCATGACAGGAGCTATATTCCCCACTGATATGAGAAGGATCAAGCCTTCTTAGTTTTCACACAATAAATCCACACCTGTCTTGGTACTTCCTTTGCTCTTAAATCACCTTTCTATTTTCACTTCAATCTCATTTTATCATCTTGACTTTGCTGGAATTTTCCTAAGTGGGAGCTTGCAGTTTCACACCTTAATTCTGAACATTTAACTTAAATGTTCCTAGTTTAGAACAAGATAACCTCTTGATGTCAACCCAAAAGATCGGCAGAAACCAATTCTGTACAACAATCAGGCTGAAAATATATTTTTGAAACTATGAACTGTTTGATTAAAAAATAGCAAATAATTAAGTTCTCTAACTTAAATACAACCTGAAACCAGCATGCATAACTCTGCAAAAAATGCAGATTATATCATATTTTGTCTTACCATATGTTTTTCGATTCAGATTAAAAAATTAAGAGACCAATTTTCTGAGTCTATGAGCTGCAGTATTTCCAATGACATTTTGGACCTATTATTCTTTAGATATTCTGTAATAATTTTCTAAGTAGGACCGATATTAATTGCCTGGTAAGCAGTCAGCAGTATTCTTCACAGAGTTTAAAAAGCCATATTAATTTAGTTAATGTATTTTCCTCCTCTGTACTACTGTCTGATTAATTCTTTATAAATAATGCATTATAAGCTTAACACAAAGAATCAACCACATATTTCTAGAGTGTGGCTGTTTAAGATAGTATTACTATCACAAAATTGTAAGCACATCTGCTACATTCTATTTATTTTGACAAAATGTGCAAATGCTATGAATTACCATGAGGTTAAAGATTAGCATTTTAGCTAACATATTTTTCAAAACTTTCATTAATCATTCCTAATTGTGAATATTCCTTGCAACTTCTAGGAGGCAATTAAAACCATCTCAATGGAAAGCAGTTCTTGGCTTGTATGATCAATCAGATATGACACAGGCTCCAACAGTAGTTCGAAACATCGATCAAATAGTTATAAATCCCCATTACATGAAGCATACAAAAGATAGTGATATTGCTCTCATGCACCTTCAATACAAAGTGCAATACACAGGTGAGTTGTTACTTGTCCATAAAACAGATTTACTTTATTATGCAAAACTCTAACTGTGCTAAACATATGAGGGTGATGGAGTGGCTGTACATTTTTTACAACCTAATCATACATCCTGGATATCTTGCCCAAAAAGTGGGTTTGAACTAATGAACTTTTTCTTATGTGACTTCATAAAAACCTGAATATAGGGAAGAGGTTGAAATTGACTGCTTGTTTCTCATTTACAGATTACATACAACCTATCTGCTTACCAGAAAAAAATCAGTGGTTTCTACCAGGAATTAACTGCTCTATTGCTGGCTGGGGTAGTATTATGAATGAAGGTGCGTCATCTGCTTGGAAAATTATGACAGGCATGAAGCCGTGAGGGAAAGCTTGCTCCCGATTCCACAGGGGTTGCTAAGGTCAAATACTTTAGAGAGGTACTCCTCCATATGAAAATTTGGGAAGTATCCCCCTCCACTGTTCCTTCTCTAAAGCAAAGTAATGGAGTTATAACATACTTATTAGAAAAAATATACATATCTAAGATCATTCAATTATTAAAAAAACCTTATTGCATCCCCTTAGAAGTTATGATGACTACTTTTCTCAATATGAAATATGTACGTTTCCAGATATTGGGTGGAGGAGGAGGAAGATTAATCTTTCTGACAATGTGCAAATTATTTTCCCCAGAAGTCAGGCATACTGACTGTAGTGTGAAATGTATATTCTGTTTTGTATATCACATGCTCCAGATTTGGAGTCTCTGTGAAATAATGAACATGCCATTTCACTTCCAGTTACTTGTATGTATTTGATTCTACATTTTCAGAATAACATTGCATTTAAAATTTTGGGTAGGAATTAGTAACAGAAATTATCATAAAAACTTGAAATACTCAAAGTTACATAATGAACAGTGAGGAAACATCGGACAATCCAAGCTCCTAAGTCCTTAATTATCCCTTAGATCTCCCCACAGTGAGTTCATAGTCATTGATTTTAGTAATCTTGATTTAATTATAACCAAATTCAGTCCCACTACACAAATGAAAGACAGGATTCAGTTAATGAGCACCATTTAATCAGTGACTGTGTTACAGGGATATAAAACCTGAATAATAGAGTGCTGAGGGTGGGCTTCCTGCTGCTCGGTAGCGTGCCCAGCATGCTGGAACAGGAACAAAACCATTGGTGTTCCAAGTGGGAAGTACATATTTATTAGAGCAGTAAAGATACTTTGTACTTTCATCAGGTCCCACTTCAGACATATTGCAAGAAGCAGAGGTGCCTCTCATTTCAAATGAAAAATGCCAACAATGGATGCCAGAATATAGTATTACTGAGAATATGATCTGTGCGGGATATGACATAGGAGGAGTAGATTCCTGTCAGGTAAATACAAGAGTCTCATTTCCACTGCTAGCATATATCACATCTAATTACTGGATAAAATGCTCCCTGGTCCTTCAATCATTAAAACCAGGACAATTATTGTCCATGAATATAATTCACAGTATTTTCCCCATTTAATAATTGTGATACGACTTGAATACATAAAAATCTATTTTGTATCATCTTGACATAAACAACCATGGAGGGAGATAAACGTGAGGACTGGAAATTTTCTGCACTAAGCTTTGAATAATTACTGCTGAGTTATTCCATGAAGGCAAGAGGAACAAGCTTAGGGAAAAGCACAAAAATACCACACAGATTGAAGTCTCAGAAATTTTTCATGCAGGGAAAGAGAAAGAGCAATGTTGCTTTTCCCCAGAATCTGTAGACTCTGGAGACCTTTTGTAAGTAAGTGGATGCCACCGTATTTTGGAGAGGCTGCCTTTCTGCGTTCATCTCATTTACTGCTTCCTGGACATCTATTTTTTATCCGTTCCAGCTCTGCTTATAACACACTGCTTCTTTTTGAGGATGTAGTCAGAGTTAGCTGTCACATCATGTTTTTTTTTCCAGCAATATGGAGTCTATGGCATGGAGACTGGCTAGTTCTCTTCAAGTCTGACTAGGAGTAATTGCTCTTGCCTTGCCCTCACAACCTAAGCCCCCATCAGGTGCAGTGACTTTGGCTAGTTTAGTCCAGAAGGAGGAGTGTATGCAAGCCTAATTTCACTTGCCATTCCTTCAGCCTCTGTGGCTTTCCTCTTTCCTTTTTGCCTTCTGAACCTCATACTGAAAAAAAGCAGTGTAGCACCATAGGCTGATATAGAGTACAAGTGACCAGCATTGTGATCAATGACCATTCAACCATGAGCAAAGACAAACAAGTGAGTCCTGATAGTGCTTCAGCCTTTAGGCTGCTGTCACAGCTTTTGATGTTCTGTGGATGCCCTAGAGTTATAGGCAGAAGTATTTTAATGGCCAAGCCCTTGCAGAACTCTCCCGTAAAGCTCCATTCACAGGGCTGTGAGAAGACAAAAATAATACTGGTTCAAGTAACTTGATAGACAATGACAGACAGTCATTGTTTTCCTTCTTATCAAAACAAGACACTCATGGCTGACTCATCCCTCAGGCTGTGGGATGAATCAAATTTGGTCTCCCATACTGTATTGCAATGCTACATCTGCTAAACTATTGAGAAGGAGGTGTAAGAAAAGGACATCTCTTCTGGCAATCTTGACATCTTTTTGTCTAAATTTGAAATGCAGAAATCCTGGGGTGACCAAAACCAGAACTGCACTTTGGCTGAATAGATTCAACTAAAAGATAATCCTACACATTTACCCAGGCATTGTGAAAGATGAAGGGTTAATTGTAAAAGTAATAAGCAAAAAAAGTAATTTGAAACTCAGTCCTGTATTGAAAGACTGGTAAGAGCTTAAGATCACATCCTTTAAAAAAAAAAAAAAAAAAAAAAAAAAAGAAAAAAAGGAAAAGGATTATCTCAAGAATTTTTCCACATGAAAGAATTCATATTGATCTCATGGTGCCCAAGACATAGAGGGATACAATGTCTACAATTAAGGATCAACATGAACACAACATCATAAACAGGTTTTGCTTCAGAATTGCTGTTCACTTTTAAATTTTTAATTTCATATTGCAGGGAGATTCAGGTGGCCCTCTGACATTTGAAGATGGTAAGAAGTGGGTTTTGGTTGGTGTAACATCATTTGGCTATGAGTGTGCACTTCCTAAACGACCAGGAGTGTATGTTCGAGTCACCATGTTTGTGGACTGGATCAAAAAAATCATCTATTAGCTTGATGTGTTTTAATGATAGAAATAGAATTTAAAGATGGAAAGTAAGCCATTGTATAATGATGTAAAGCAGACTGGCATTCCAATCTCACAGTTAGCGAAACTGAATAAGTCTTTAAATTTTGGGGAGGAAAATATTAATAATTGAGAACTCCATTACCAATTGAGAGCAATATTTCAAAAAAGAAGCTGTGGTTTTGCTAATAAATAGTTTTATCATTTTACTTTTTCTTTTATACAAGACCATAGAGAAATAGTTTCTTTAAACACTACAGCATGAAATGCATAGTGGGGGGCTTTACAAAGCATGGGCAGTAAAAAAAAAAAGTTTGCAAACTGCAAATGATTTATTGAAAAATGGTCTAAATTAAGAATTTCAAGCCAAAAGTTACCTGGTTTTAAGTTTTTACACTGTATTTTTCAACATGCATTTTCATTTCAATGAATAGTCAACTCTTCTCAGTTATCTCCCCACACAGCAAATTGAAGGTATATATTATCTGTTTAAACTGGGCTCATGGGAGTTCTTCTGTCTTGTCTATTACAAAAAGCTCTGGAATGAGGTTTATGGACTGTGCATAAAAGCTGATCGTGTATCATGCTGCTTTCTAATGAATAAACTGAATGTGAGCCAAAAGTTCTCTCTTGTGTAATTCGTTTGGAATTAATAGAGTTAAATAAGGATTGAATACAGCTTTTTAGTTTTCTTTTTAGGCAAGTGTTTGGCAATTATTCAAGCAATCATAGATATGTGCTTGTGTACACCGAAGCACAGACTGACAATAGTGCAACTTCCTCTCATAAAAAGTAATGTTTTTTTAAAACATCTGATAATAATGAGTATCAGGTATTCCTGGTGAATAAAAAGTAATAGGTTCCAGTTCCTTTGATATATTACATGCTTTTTCTTTAGTGCTGACTTTTAATACTGTTTTTATGCTTTGTATAAAAACTACCACAATAGCCCAGGACAATATTCTAAAGGGGAAAGAATATGAAGGAAAAAAAGGGGTTTTTATCTTCTTGAGCTCTTTTCTAAATAGGTGTCTATTAAAATATAATTATCTACTTGTTGAAATGCCTTAAATTCAACGGTGTCTTAAAGTTAGTGTAATATGATGCATTTCCTTTATTTGCATTTTCAGCCTAGTTTTGGAATTTAACATATTTTTAATCTCGAAGTACTGCATGAAAATACAAAATGCATTCTAACTTACCGTGTAGGTGTCGTGCAGGTGTATCTACACATATACACATAGATGTTCGATTTTTGTAAGTAGCTCCCTCACTTGGTGCTTACAACGCTAAACGCAGATATGAAGTGCTCAAAATACAAGGCTAGTTTACAAATATCGGTTGGCAGTCACTGATAAAAAACCCAAGTCCTGAACTGTTTTCAGGTCTTCATAAGCATTGAAGGACTAGGTCCAGACCAAAAAAATTAGTTTCACCAATACAAGGAACACAGGCAGATGTAATTAAGACAGAAAGAAGATAAAAGGTATTTTAGACACCTTCTTTTATATAAACCACACAGTTTGTAACATTAAAATCTTGAAGTTGCAAATCCTGTCTTTCATAGCGGACTACTGCTTCTCCTGTTACTCTCCTTCACTTGAAAACAGCCACTGAAAATAAAGTGCATTCTGCTATCAGTATAAATTGATTCGGATGAAGCAATTACATTAAAATGCTTAATTAAAATGTTACATGATTTCTGCATTATTTACCATACATCACCATTGTAAATCGTGTTTCAGTCTGTTAATGAAATAGAAGAGCCAACTCAAAGCAGATCCAGTTACTAGAAAATGTCCTTCCCAGAAATGCAGCAATATACTTCGATTTATGTGTACTTTTTGCTTCCCAAAAGGCAAAGCATAGATATATTCTAAAGTATACGTTAATAAACCACCCCCTCGGACTAAAAAATTTCCTATTATAAACTCTGGTATAGAAACATATATATATCATAGACTAGTATAATTGAAAATAAACATTTTATTTCAACTAATTTATATCTAGATAAAACTAACATAGCCTTAGGCGACCACATTCTAGCCTTCCTTCAGCATCCATTACTTCATTTGCCTGCTATTAACCTGTGGAGAAACCCATCGTTAATATGTTAAAGCATACAGGCAGAATAGATTATTTTCCATTGAGTCACAGGTCCAAGATGCTTTGGAATAGGTGGTGGAAGCTTGATGCTGACTTACACTTGCTTGCACCCAAAAAAGTTTAAAAGATTAAAGAAGGAAACAAGAGCTTTCTCTCTCAGATCCTTCTTGCTTGCAAAAAGCCAGGATCACTATGGAAAAAAAGAAAAATTATATTCCCTGGAGAAAATAGGGGCAGTAGGACATTTTTAAAATGCCAAACTGAAGCCATGCCATCCATCTGAGGACTAGCTAAGGTTTACTGTTCATCTTTCAATTCCTTACCTCACCTACTGCTGCCATTTGGAAGACATTTAGAGAGGCAGTGAGCAGAAGAGAATGTGGTCACCACGAGAGGACCCATAGCTGTACGTAAGAGTCAACAAACTTATTCAAAGTGGCTCTAGTTGTTGAAATCTGTCACCTGAAACTGGAAATTTTTTTTTCTCCATTCTGTAATAATGTGAGTATGAAGGACAGAAAGGGTTGCAGTTTTTTGTTGGGTTTTTTTTTTTTCTTTTTCTTTTTAAATAGCAATTCTGTTGTCACTAATACACCATGTCACATAAATACCTGTTGGTTTTTTTCTGGAAGCCACAACAAAATCCAAAGGAAATAACAGCAAAAGTCTAATTTCTAGGTGTTGTCTCTGCAAATGTGAAATACACTTATCTTTCCCCCTTTCCTCTTTTACCTTTACTCCTATCTCCCTTTTGTATGTGAAAATAAGGGAAATAAATATGAAAGAATTACTGTATGTATGGGATTCTTATGTTTTGTGTGGAATAGAATCACCTACTTAAAGGCAAAAGTCCTAAGACTACAAGTTTGATCTGTGCACCGTTTGCAGTCTTCTACATAGGATTCTTAAGATTGTTTAGATTTTACCTGGTATCTAGGAACATCATCCTAAGTGAAGAAAATAACATGGAAGGAAACTATTTCCTTCGCCTAAGCAGGTGATATGATATGGAAATATTTTGTCCCAATAATCAATATTTCTTGCTTACATTCAGAAACTGGGTTCATTATAATAAAAGCATTGCATGCCGCTTTCCATTCTTCCTTCATGCAGAGTTTAAGACTGGTCCACGCTGATAACTGCCTAGCAGTTGCCTTCACTCTGTCTGACAGACAGAGAGACATCTGAAGGTATTTGCATTCTCCGAACTGCTGCATGGAAATGACTTCCGTCACTTCTGCTGCATTAATCAGAATATGAGAATCAGAATTTCTACACCTTTACATGTCCTTTGGAAGCACAAAGTATCAAGAAATAGTTTTATGTAAATCTTCACTCTCCCCCCTTCCCTATTTTCTTTGGGGACTTAATCCTTCAAGACCAAACCAAGAAGTTTTCTATTGCAGCTGTTAATCTCTTGCCCTCAGTTGAGTTAAGCAATACTTAAGTCAGGAGAAAAACAATTCTGGTCTTGGTGATCATGCAGGATCATAGTATTTTCTCTCTATTTATAGTCACTACAAAGGAAATTGAAGGGACTGAGCAAAGAAAGAAGTTGTGACTGACTGGAAAAGCTACAGAATATTGTAAGTAGGAATAGCAATGCTTAATCTGAACTACAAAAGTAGGTTTCTTCAAAGAAGAAGTAAAAACATGGCATAACAGCAACTTTAAGATGCTTCCAAAAGCGCTTCAGCAATAGCATTGCATAAGTAGTATTAGTGGTATTGAACATTAAATGTTTGGTGGGGTTTTTTTCCTTTACTCAGAAAAAATGATACACATCTGTCTGAAGTTCAAAGCTGTGGTCAACATCAGTTAGCAAGGTGCAGGCAACCCAAAGAGTAATATGCTTTTGTTTCTCTCCAGCTGTTCCCAACCTTCACCCAGCAGTATTTTTGCATCTGTGTTAATGGAAAGCCAATTAGCTTGAATTTGTGCTCTTGAACCCCTGCTGCAAGTGCAGCAAAACCCCTTAACTATCTGCTGCAGCACCAGACTGTCACCAACAAATCAGCCAGAGTGCTTTTGCTACCACCCCAAGATCTACTCCTAATGACTGGTAAAACCATTCTTATGGCATGGAAAGCTCTTAAGGAACCAAAGAGAATTGACACTGATGATATTAATAATGACTCTAAAAGACGACTTTAAGTGCATCAAGGTTACCTCTAAATCTGTCTATCAATTAACATAATTAATGCTTTTCTAGCTAATAGTCTGAGTAATGTTGGGATCAATCTATTAGTTCCACTTCCAAGAAAAGTCATTTGTCTTCTCTTTGATCCAACATGACATTACTCCTAACAAATTATTAGCTATATTTAAATTATCTTTAGTGTCTTTTTTTACATAGGTTTACTGAAACAAGTAATTTTAATCTTAAACTCTTGCCCATTGTGCTATTATTTTTTTTTCCTCAGAAAAAGTAAACAATATTCTACGTAAATAAGAACTAATGGCTGCCTTCAAAGGATACCTCATCAATGAGGTATCACTTGCCGAGTGATTTATGTTGACCTTGGACCAATGTGTCAAAAAGTTATGGTCATTCCCTAGCAAAGTTGATTAGTTATATGACATCAAAAGACTTCTATGAATCCTTGAATTTTGCCACATCAGATCAATGTCACAACATGGTGGCTATCTCTGCTAGTGAACTTGACGATATGTAATAAAATAATTTCTGTGCCTGAGGATCAAAAACTGTGTTAAGTGTGCAAATGAATACTAAACAAATATTTTGTATCAAACATTTATGCAAAGATAAATAATCATTACACTGTAAAATTGTCAGTTCCGTTTACAGTACATCAACATTACAATGCATGAGAGACTAAAGGAAACAAAGAGGGTTCGTTTAACTACAAACAACCTTAAAACTGATATACATTGTAGGTATTTCCCCATAAAAACTTCAAATGCTCTGTTCATTTCATTGCTCACAACTAGCTAACTTACATCTCTTAGCAAAATCAACACATACCCTTTATTTAGCATGTCATATTTTGTTACTGAATTAATAATCAAACATTATATAAAAATGATCTGAACGTTTGCCTCAAGGGGGAGCTTACAGTTCATTCTTGTAGATCCTTTGCATTTTCAAGCCATTCCAAGCTAATGCTCTTTGACGACATTATAATACAGCCTGACTGCAAAATGTTATTTTTGCTTTCTTTTCAGTCAGTAAATCATTATACCTCCATGCTACTGTCCTTCCTAGGTGTCTTTGAAATCCATAGTGTGGACTGGTTTGGGCTGGTTTTTGTTCTTCCTTTACTGAAAAATAAAAATATAAAGCATTTTCAGTGCATGTGTGCCTTAGCAGTCCTGATTCAGGTTTGTGATCAGAGCTGAGTATTTCATCCCCTATCTGAAGGCCGTCTTTGCTGCTTTTATAGCATAGGTTCCCCATCCACAAAAGGGTCATGCCCATGCTGCGCCAAGAGTAGCACCGCAGCAGTGGGTCAAGATAAGCAACTGTTACCAAAGCTACCAGACCACGCTGGTTAGCAGCACTCCTCCAATAAACTGAAGTGACTCAGCATGGGGGGTTTGCTTTTTTTTTCCCCCCAGTTCACATTCATCCACACCTGCTTATACAGGGTGGTCTTTTCAGAGAGGGGTGCAGACACTGTTTGACCAGGGTGGTGGAAGGCTGGGCGCCTCCCTTCTCTGGGGGAACGTATAGGGGAGAGGAGCACACACACCCCCAAGCCCACATCCAACGTGCTCAGGGTGCAGCCTGCCCACCCCAGGGGGGTACCGCAACCCTGCCCACACATCCTGGAGCTGCACCCCCATGACAGTGGTACACTAACCGGTGCCAGTGTGTACTGGTACACCAGACATCCTCTTCCCTTCAGGGCTTGACCTAACTTCTAATGAAGTAATGGCGCATGAATCAGACTCCTAGCAATGAATGACTGGTAGAAAGCTTCCTTAGGCCTAGTTTTCATTCAAAACTGTCAACAGTAGTTTTCGTGTTTGGGGGTTTTTTTTAACAAAAAGGATAAAACTGGTTCCAAAAGTACTTGCTTTGCAATGCTGGAAAAACATTCACTCCAATCTTTACAGGGAGCCCTGAAGTACCCTGTAAGCCTAAGCCAGGCTTTCCACGTGGCTAGCATCTCTGCTACGGCTGCCACAATGCACAACCTTCTCTCACTTAGATGGTAGATGACAGTGCATTGCAGCCTACCGAAAAGAGGCACTTCATGAGCCACTGCAGCTGCATTTCAATCAAAATGTTTTAGACTCTGGCCAGAATATTTCACATTGATTTTGGGTTTTTTTCCAATTAAGTAAAAACCTGAGGCGAAGAAGTAGCCCTACATAATTCTGTAAGTTGGAAACCTGAGAGCCAAGATCCCAACGGTCCTATACATTCAGTTTTACTCCTTTCCTGGCACGTAAATGTAAGCAACACTGAGTTGACTTAATGTATTTTGAGGGGGCTGGATGGTACAGTAGTTTTTAGTCCCTCCAGACTTACCTCTGAAATCCTACAAAGCAATGCATTATGTACCTGAGCCCATTGGAGTAATTTAAAAATCGGTTTCAGTGGACTTTAGATCAGGCCACAATGCTATAAACAAAGCAATTGCAATCAATCAAGTAGTTTCAGTACTTCTTTCTTTAAGAAACTGATTCACTACTTCATTCGAGATTAACAGAGCAAAGGCAGGCATAGTTTGTAAATTTATGATGAAATGCTTTGAATGGAGAGTCCCTGCCACACAGCAGGAACAATTTCTATATAACTTGGATCAGAACTTTAACTGTATAAAATGAGCTTATTTTCAGCGAACCTACGCTGATTTTCAACAGCTATACATCTGGTTCAGGAAATAGGTTTTAGTAAGAAAGGTAAGGAAGATGCTATAAATAGCTTGAGCATATCGCTGTTTTGACCATCAAATGCAATCATAGAAACTGAGAAATATACCAGGTTGGAATTTAAACTTTCTGCAAGGCATTCAGATGAAAATGGAGATGGGTCTTTGAAGCAGTTTCTCCTTGCTTCCCTGGAAGAAATGAAAGGGAGAGCATCTAAGCATGAATGAGCTGATCATTTTTACTAGCTACAGGGAAGATGTTTAGCTTTGCCTTATTACTACCCTTTAAGAGCCCAACGCCAGGCAAAATTAGTCATGACCTTTCAAGCTAGGCATGTCCTGGTTGGCCATGGATTGTGGCTTTCAGAGGAAAGGTCACCATGTTGTGGAAGCCTAAAAAAGAATGAGAAGTCAGGTTCATTTGGAAAGTTGGGGATCCCTCCTTCCCCAGCAGGACAGAATCCCTTTCCTAAAGCTCTAGAGTGTCCAGATGATCAGTTGAAGTTGTTGCCTCTTTTCTTGAATTACTTTTTACCCAAGAAATGCATATTTGTGATGATACAAAATGATTCACAAGGTAAGTCATATGTGGAAATATAACTGAAAATAGATGGGGAAAAACAAAGTTCCGTTTCAACAGATAAAACAGAAAATACTTCATTTTTGGTGATAAAAGAATATGCTCTTTTGACTTAAAGGAATTTTAAAGAAAATTTGTTTTATTTTCTTTAATTAAAAGCTCTGGTACAATGTAAAATGAACATTCTGAAAAAAATCTGTTTTGATTCAAATCCATTTTCTCCCTGATTTTTGTATCATTTAATCTACCAAACTAATCAGCTAACAGAAAAAGTACAATCTTTGAAGTTGAATTTCCAGTATCAGTGTCATGCAATTTTTAAATCTTGGAAGTTCAGATGAATTACTTCTGGATGAACTGCTATAGCATCAAAGGCCTGATCAAAGCCCACTGAAGTCAACACTACTATTTTTATTGATTTCAGTGGGCCATGAATCTCGCATTGTTTTCCCTGGAGTATTCAAGAGCTGAACCTTTTCTGGGGAGAGAAAGAGCTGCCAAAAAAAGGTATGAACATGTATGGCATGCTTACCAAGAAATCCAGGTCCATTGTAATGGGGGTTCCAGAGTAAGATTACTTATATAATTCCTATTGTTACACATACGACTCCTTTATTACTCTTTTTGCTTTGAGTTTCCAAACTTCTACAGCCCCAGTGCTGAGGTTTGGATACAACCTTTCACAACAATGAATTTGCCTGCCATAAGACAGGTTGGAAAGTGCACATTTTCCTTTTCTTTATAGGAAAGTGTGTAACAAAGACACAATATAGTTTATTATGGTGACCTCATAATATCTTTCCTTTATGTTCATTTGTTTCAATGAGACACATCACTAAGGAGTGCTGTGAACATCAATGTACACTGACTCATACAGATATAGGCAGACTTGACATTTGGAGTGTTTTCCCACTTGAAATAAGGCATTTCAGCTATTTACAGAAAATGCTAAATAAAAAATAAAAAAAATTAAAAAAAAAACAGAAAGAAAAAATAAAGACTAAAAGGAGGAAATTTTTTTCTAATTTCCTAAAACAGTGATGTCATATTCCTTACTAGTATTCCTGCTCTTCAAGAGGGATAACAGCTTGTGAATCTGTTTACTAATCTTGTTATTTTACCACAATAGCGTTTATCCATAAAAAATATTTCAGTTTAAACTTTTCTGGATTACATTAGCTTGAGAATGCTTCCCGAAAAAAACCTGGAGAATGAAAAGTATCCTTGAAGATTTCAGAAAGATTAGTTCAGAAAAATAATAATATTATATGTTGTCATATCTTGGTATATCATATTTTGACAAAGATAAAAAGTCCAAAAAATTTTAAAGCATGGTTCAAAACATATCCTGTTTCATAGGCTGAAATGTTTGCTATTGCATAATAATACATCTGTCTGATACTACGTCTATGTACACATATCTATTTACTTTATGCATCTTCTTTGACAGATACATGATGTACAAAGGAGTTGCACTGGCGTGTGGCTCAAAACAAGTTTTTGCTTTTTATTTTCAATTTGTCTGCTCCAGTGACCCATCTGGTATGCACACTGAAACAGCACTGAACAACTGCTGGCCCTTTAGGCTCATCCTTGGAACAAACTGCACTTTTGGTCAGAAAGTGGGGTGAGTCCCTGAGTTCACCCTGTATCAGGGTGTATCAGTGAAGACCCCACTATTATTTCCCACAGCCCAGATGCTGTATAGGTGTTAATTATGATGGAAGGGTGAAGTAAAAGTGCTAACAGTGGCTCAGCCTACCAAATGGTCAGCAAAGATATCTTCTTTGGAAACATCTGAAGTCCTAATGGCAATATACTTTGAGAGACCTGGAACTATTTCAGTGTGTTGTGGAAAAGCCTGAAGGTGAATGTTCAGCTGTAACAGCTGTAAACTACTTGGATTTTACTAGATGAAAAGATGCTTATTTGCATATTTGGGGACAGATGTAAGCAGTCTTTCAGTATGAATAGCTTGCAATGGAAATATGAATTCTGCATTATAAGACTGTTATGGATTAGTGTATTTTACCTTTTATGAAGCATCTGGAAACAGCAAGTCCCAAAAGCCACCAGTATCAACAGCAGTAGTGGTATAGTGGGTATTACGACGTAAATTAGATTCGGAATTATACCTACAAGAAAAAAGTTCTCATTAATGTCTCCCATGTTGAAGCACTCTTAATCACATGAGTAAAAATCTGGAGTAAAATTTCAGAAATCTATTAACTTGCATAAAGAACATTTATACATTCCTTCTATAGGAAGAGCTCAAAAAAGATAACTCAGCAATGTCAAGAATAAAATAGTACTTCTCCATCAATGTGCAAAACATATTTTAAGGACTTAAATTCTGACATTTTCTATATGTATCAACACGAGATTTCCAATTTTGCAATTGAAAATTCAAGTATTTTAGCAGAGTACATTTCATAGCCTATTATTTTTACAGTCCATATAACCTGTCTACTCAGTTGCCCTTGCATGTTGGATTCACACCCATGCAGGACCACAAGAGGAAAAAACCCTGCTCTTGTCTCTCCATCCCCTTAAAAGACAAATGTACGCTCTCCTTGACTAACAAGGAAAGAGCTAAAGGGTGCTCCCCTGAAGGTCCCTGGACAAAAGGAGTTCAAAATGGTTCAAGGTGGGACTCTGTTATCTGCCTACAATAAAGCATGGGGTCTACAACTTCTAGAAAGGGTCTGACTGTTTTTCAGTAACTATATACCCATGTTTTATAACACTATAAATTTAACGTACAAATTGTGGAGACTTTCTTACCCATTGTCCTCTTTTGAACATATTTTCACTAGCAAGAATAAATGTGAATGTTCAGGTTGGGTTTGTTTATGAATTTTAAATACAGTCTTTGCATGGCTTGTATAAATAGTATTATTGATTTCAAAATAGAGTTAATCAGTATATCCATTTCTCTAGAGTTACAAACAACAGGAACATCAGTTAGGAAACCGGCTCCAATCCAGCCAACCAGTGTGGAAGCACCAGCTTTCCATAATCCCATGGTGTAATCCTGTAAAATCCCATAGAGAAGTTCAATTCCTTTAATTAAGGCCATTCTGCAACGCTTCATGAACCTCAGGACTCCATTCAGGACAAACTGCTAAATGAAGTAGCATTACAGCAAGTTCCTACACAATAGGTATCCATTTTCAAAATATCAAGTGCCACCTCTGCTAGAAATCTCAGCAAAGCACTTAACTCCTCTTAGCATGTGGTGTTCCTTAAAACACAGGGTACTTGGGGGAGCTACGGCACAGTCCTTATTCAGCAGAAACTGAAAAATTCATGCCCTATATGTTAGGAAAGATTCGTTTGTGCCTTTTTTGTGAGCCCTGGGTAGCAGATATAAAAGAAAAAATATGCACCATATGTTTGTTTCATGTTTTGGGGAAGAGGTGAGGAAGAGATGGAGAGAGGCAAAGCACTGGTTACCGCAGCCTAAAGGGAGACGCTCCGCAGCTGGGCGAACACCGGTGAAATCATGCGTCTTGACAGAGACTCACCAGGGTCAGAAGCAACGGTACAGATTTCAAGGACTGCTAAACTTAGATTTGGATCAAAGTTTGGGGAGACATGGAAACAATTTGTTTCCACAGTTACAAAAACGACTGACTAAAACTCTTGAAATGTTATTCAAAAGTATATGATTTCAGGACACTTCCTGGGGAAATAGACTGCTTCCTCCCATTGACAAGAACGTAAATTGTTAAAGATTAATTTAACTGAGTCCACTGCTAATATTTTTACCAGAACACTAAATTCATATGAACACATTACCCATTTCATATGAACATGTTACCTGTTTCAGTGGCAATAACATGATACTGATCTTCTGGTTTGCTTGTGTCATAAGGATTTCCTGCTGGCACTGTTGGAAAAATACCTGGAAAGGATATCAGACATTTTAGGAAAAGAGCGAGTAAAAAATATGACTGTTATGTTGTTAAATAAATTGATGGTAATTGCATCTTAATTTATATTGGAAAAATTACCATTTTCAGGATTGATTAAACTGCTGGATATAAACATGTAAACAGGATTTTATTGCAAAATTGGGATTACATCTGGAATAAGAATTATGAGCTGTGCTATTCTGAACAATAGCCATATATTTGTAGCTATTGCTCTCTAAAGGATTCATTTTTCCTATGTTCCAGTTCTAAACTATGCCTGTTAAACCTGAGTAATTTTGAAGGTTCTTGTAAGGTATCCTTATAAATACATATTTACCATTGCAACTCAATTTAATGTTTCAAAGTTTCTTACCGTAATCTGGCTCTGCTCTGTCTCCTAATTCTTTTTCTAAGACATTATCTGTTAAATCAATATTTGAAATCAATTGTTGAAGAAAAATGTGTGTAATAAAACAGATGTTTTCATTATTTTTCATGCAGTATCACAGAAACAGATACATACTCCAAAACAATAACTGCTTAATTCTTCAGCATTTAATCTTCTTAGCAAAGACTATTTACAAACTAGAGTTAAATCACTTCTAGTTCACACTTTCCTGCTTCTCAGTAAAGGGCTATAGTTTATTCTAGTTCCAATTCTTGGTGGCCTCTGCTACTTTACTGGCTAAATCACCGAATCCCTTAATTTCTTGTGCTGAATAAAACTCCTGACATATTCAAAGTTTCATTTGTGCAGATGATCCTAAAACAATAAAAAAGAAGTGTTCTTGATTAATACTTGATTAAGTCTTATTCACATTTTCAAAATAATGCTTACAGAATGTTGGCTATGTAGCAAAACAAAGCCGCACAAGTTTGTGAGGTTAAATGTCAGCTCCACGTAGTTTGGTTACAGGCAGTCCTAAAATACAAATCATGGGCAGTGGATTCTAATACATCACATAAGGAAGTGAAATCACCAAAAGAGGAATGATAGTATCATATTTCTTGTAATGCATCAGAAACTGGAGAACAGTTCATGACTTTGAGCTGTATTGCAGAGCCTTGCAAGTTTGTTTATGGCTATTGTTACAACTAAAAATTTACAAAGATTACAAAATTACCTCATACTGGGCATAGGAGTGGCATCTGCATGATTGTTTGAATAGAATTCCTTTATCATAAGATTATCTATTAACATAATGGTGCTATGAACCTGCAGTTCTGAGTGTCCTGATAAACACAAAATGCTGGGAGAAGTCAAAGAAGCAATAAAGCCTACTAGAACAAAGGCAATTATTTCATCTACTCTGGTAAAAACTGGCTATGTTTGGCCATATATAAAGATATCAAAATACCGCAAAGAACTGAGTTGCTGGCTCTAGACAGCAGACGAGGAGATGAGTTTTTAATTCCATTGTATTATCAAACCTACAGGAGCTGGACAGGAACTAAACGGTGTTGCAATTACCAACCTATAGTTAAATTTAAGAACGCTGGATGATCAATACAATCTAAAGCCAGACTGAACATTGCAACAGTAAAGGCTGTCAAGGGAGGTACGATAAAAAGGGCTTAGAAAAATGGAAGTGACCACCAGAAATGTAGTTGCTGCTTGAATAAGACGGCCCGATGAGCACTGCCCTGGACTTGCCGCTGATACAGTTCGATGCAACTTCATCATGGTCACCTATAACCTCCGTGTTTCGGCCTATGACTGGTATCATATGCCATATACTCAAAACAGACAGGAAAGTTGTGAAAAACAATATACTCAGATAAAGTGAAATTCAATATGAATGTGGGATTTTAATACTCCTGGTAAAATGGATGTATTTTGTATTGCAAGTGGCTGACGTTGAAGCTATTACAGTAATTTGGGCAGGGGAAGGTCATTTGTAAGTCTCACTAGGTTTCAGATAGCAAATGTAATTTTCTTACAAACACTGTGGTGTTTCTTCAGGCAGTGAAAGAAATGTCATATACCTATTTATACACATTTATGCATCTACTCCTCTTCTCCATGTGATAGAAAAATACATTTCTGGAGAACAGTCTATTTTGCTAAAGAGCACAATTCCAACAGCTTGAAAAGTAAATAGCTACAATTCAGTAGTACTGTATTTAGCTGCATAACAATGTCAGTCCTAATAATAATAAGGCAAACAATATCCAGGCAGATTATATGCCTCATTATACACTAGTAATCTATTTCTACATAGTGAAAGAAATATAAATTCATTTTAATTGTTACTGTTATCACTTTGTTTTCTGCCCATCCAAAAATACCCGGAATTTTTTCAGATGGTGAAAGCATCTGGAAAACACAATTCTTTATCACAACTCCACTAGAATGTTAAGTGGTTCACTATTACAGAATAATTATATCACTTAAATTTGTTTGCATTTAAAGATATGAAATATACTTGAAACTGACTCCTTTTAATCAAACCTGTATTTTCTGACATTAAAATGTTGTTATTTTAACAACTTAAAATATTTTATCATGTTATCTTATTTCAAAATAATTGTGATCAGTTGAAAAAGTGATAAAATTGTATACATCACAGTTCCTTGAATGGCCTGTGTGACCAAGGTGATAACTGATCACCATAAGATAGTGATAATTTTAGAAGCAGGAAGAGGTTTGGGTGGTGGGGGTAAAATGTGTGGGCATATCAAGCCTTCCAAGTATTTAATATTTGCTTGCAATATTTATTGCCATTAACATGTCCTTTAAGATGTTAGTGAGAAAGCTATCTATCCACCAAAAATGGACGAAGAAAATCTCTACAGAGAGACAGATCTCTACAAAGAGTGTGATTATTGCTAGATCATGAGCACAGAAAAAGCAGGTAGGAAACTGCATAATTAGCTAGGTCAAACAGCTGCTAAGAGTAGGATTTCATATGCATTCTGACTTTCAGCTTAGCTTTTGAAAAGCAGACATACCATAAAATACTTGAAAATATTTGCATGATCCTGCTGAAACACGTTTGCATTTACTGTAAGTACCACCAGAATTAGAAACTGCTACAGGCTCAACTTGAAAGTTTGATTTTCACAACCTTGTGCTGTTTGCACAGAGTTCTAGTTTATTGTTCATGTTTCCTTTACTGACATATACAGAACCTATGTCACGTCTGGAAGTATAGCTAGATTGCCCAAAATCTGTCTTTTTCTGTCACCATCTGAACTAGTGTGCATCTGCTTTTCATCTCTATACATCTACATGCATGAATGCAGAATTTTTTTCTTGCTGTTCTGAACTTCATTCTTTAAGGAAAAACTTTCTGAAACAGCCGTGACACAATTATATCAATTATATCACAATTGATATAAAACGGCAGAGGTCTGCAACTACCAGGACAGTGTAATTTTTTTATAGTAGGACCAAGAGATGTCTTGGTCATCCTACTTGGTAGCAAGCAAGAGAAGTAGAAAATAGCCACTTAAAACACTTTGTGGAGAATAAAGTGAGAATAAAGAATGAGTTAAATCAAAGAAATCTGGGAATCCATGATAGTGAAGCTAACCTTGGAAACATTCTTACTGGATACAGATAGGTTTACTTAAACTATCACTCGATTTGACATATTACATAATGTCAGCTCAGGCTCACACACCAAAGGAATCAGTACCATAGGCCACAAGACATTTGCAGAGTCCCTCATAAAACAAGGGGCAATTGTTTTTCTAAGCAAGTGTCCCACCTGTGAAATATAACTTTAGTTTCACCTACCTGGGCGATACTTGCAGATAAAATTGTGCTTCATGTTGCATCTATCATCATTCCATTGATAAAGGTACGGCCCTCCCAGACCAGGGTTTGCAGTTGGCTGATGATACATCACAACACAGGCTTCACTTCCACAGGAAGGCTCATCTGTATACCAGTTTCTAGCAGTACACATAAAGACAAACTTTCAAATTTTGAAGGTAAGGTTCATCAGGACACCAGGGAATGGAGTTTACATCAACAAAGACGTGTCAACCCCAATGGCCCCATCCTCTTCAAAGCTATGCTGCATTTCCCACAACCTCTCTGTGAAAGGATGTGGTTTCCACATCTGGATCTTAAAAAATTCTGACCAGTCAAAGCACCTCTGCAGAAATAACACCCTACTGCTCTGCTACCCGTTTTCCTTGCTGTCTGACTCTTACCTGTCCCTTTGTCCAGACTTCTGTGAGTTGCTGTTGCCCTGGCCTTCGGCTTAAGCAGGAAATTAAAGGCTTTTCAAAAGACAGGGTAGAAACAGAACAATTTTCACTAAGTAACATGCATTAATTTACTTGGTGGCTGGTTCCCTGATTCAAGGTGGCCAGAGTCTTGCAGAATTTGTCTGCCTGCTTTCACACCACATCCTAAAGACGCTTATGTGTGGAAGAAAACCCTCCAAAAGCCATAGAGAGGCAAACTCATGAGATGGGAGCAAAGAAAATTATAGGCTGAAGCCACACTGCGTCACCCTTTTACAGCTTCAAATTCAAAACCCTGGTTGCCAGCTCCCCTTTATCTGGAGAAGTTAAGGAGGGATGCTACTAACTTCATGGGACAGCAAGACTTCAAGCTTCTTTCTAGAAGAATTAAACTTGCTGGGCATTTCACTCTCCATTTCTTTCCATGAAACCTTCTCAAAAAGCAGTTTTGCAGACTTACCTGAATGGTGAAATACTTCCATCAGCCCACTGGTAGAGGTCAGGGCAAGCACTTGAGGTGGCTAGTCCATCACCACTTCTCCATAACCCAATCCAGAAATCACCATCAGAAATCCCAGAGCCTGATTTAGTGAGGTTTTGCAACATGTTTTCTATTAGTTGCTGCTCAGCTTCACTTTCCAAGCTCAGTAAAGCCCCGCCATCAATCTCACAAGCTTGGCGGGCCTCTTGGAAGCCCACACGTCTAGACAAGTCCTGGAAGTAAGCTAACTTGTAACAAGAATGTTTGAAGTCACCATAGCACACCTTTTGACCTGCAAAATACAAATATGAGAGTGTTTAGGGAATAGTAACGACTATCACAACGGCAAAAAAAATATAGCACACCATACATACAGTGATGGAGAAGGACAGTAAGTTCTTTTCTTGTGCCCCTGTCTGAAAGGGCTCACAGTGATACATTGACACTGCTGAAAAATTTAACTTTAATTTAAATTGCAAATATCATACAGTTCATGGGACTCTATGGCTTTCTTCCCAGGGCCTGTGAAACTCTCCAAGACACCGAAGACTCCCACTAACTTTTAGAAAAATATTCTCTACTTTAATGACTGTACCATCAGGCCCCTCTGTTAAAGCCAGTATCTATTTGGAGGGTATTTTCTTAACTATTTCATACTAATGGACGAACTCCAGTTTTATTTTGTAATCAAAGCTATTTGATCAGAAAAAAAAAAAATCTAAAATTCTCAATTTTAGTTGCAAGAAGAAGCTAGCAGTTTCTTGACTGATTCTGCTGTCTAACCTTGAGAGGCTGTATTCGCAAGGACCTCATAGATACTCTTTGCTATAATGGGTCTAAGTAGAACCTGAAAGGGTGTGTGGAAGGAGAGTGTCTGCCCCTTTAAGGGTATCTGGTCAATGACTTTTGCAGTGCAAAAAGGAATAATGAGAAAAGGAACAAAATACACAGACAGAAACCTGACAGGAAAACAGAATGGAGAAAAACAAAGAAAAGCACCCTAGTCAGACACACGAATTGGTGGGCTATCAAGAAACTGCAGGCAAACAGAATTTTGCAACTTGATAAGGATGTTGGGGCTTTGATGGGCCTACACAATCTGATGAAGGACCATGCAGGGTTGGGGATTAGGAAGGAACAAACGGGGAACAGAGAGAAAGGGGTACAAAAGGGGGTGATCACGTGTAAAGCTGGGGATGCGTGTGTCTGGATGCGTGCCTTCCCTAGTGACCTTCCATCTCTTCCAGCTGACGAGGAGAAAGGGACTTGGCTGTCTGTGTTGACGTGGGTCCTGCACATGGGTGCTATTGATGGCAGCGCCTTGTCTGTGGCAATCTGTGTGACGGCTGTGTCGATGTCCTGCCTGTGTGGCACTGGGATACCTGCTCAGCTCTGCTGCTGGACGAACCAGCAAAGGGGAAAGCAGCAGCCGCATCCCTCAGCTCAGAAAGGCCCCGGGTACCAGGGTGAGCACCAGCATCCAGGCAGGTGAGAGTCCTGGGACTGGTGGTGCTACAGGAGGCAGCCACACTCTTAACAACCCATAACACAGCCAACAGAAACTCCAGATATTAGCAAATATCACAATATTACCCAGATACCACAAAGAAGCCCTGTGATGCTTTCAGAAAGCACTAGATCTACTGCATTTACACCAGTTTTTCCTTGCCCTTCAAAGTTATGTCTGTGGAAAGAATCAAAAGCCAAACGATGAAATAATGTTTATTCCTTCCAGTTCTTTGGCTGAGACAGACACATGCCTGTTTCTTAAAAGAGAAAAATAATTATCATCACCTTCAACTAGTGAGATTCTCTAGAGTTTATTCAACATATACAAGATGTGGAATGAACAAACTGACTTATCAGCCACAACTAAACTCCAGTATGCTTATTTTGGGACAGGAGAAGAGTTCTATATATAAGGAAATAAGTTAACCACCTCTTAAGAATTACATTTTTTTTCAGTATGGAAATTTATCATCGGAGAAGAAAAGTAGGAGAGTTTATTTTGCTAACTAAATAAGAATTACTGATGGATGCCAAAGTAGTAAGAACTACCAGGCATTATCTAGATTATTTAGAAATCAACAAATTTTATCATTTTGCTGGAAAATTTAGCAAGGATAGTATTTTATTGTTCCATGAAAGTTTTGCATTTGAAAATCCTGTATTACTCCCACTCTTAAGCAAACCCAGATACACGACTCGTGTAAATAGCCCTTCGGCTTTACCTTTGAACAGGTTTTATCCTATTTTACTTTAAAAAGAAAGTATTGCCAATTGTGACTGGGAAACAGCAACATCATCCTATAACTTAAGCTGTACTTAAGCTTTTTAAGCCAGTGTTTTTCTATACACGAAGGATAAACATAGAAGTGAACAAAGAAGCCTAAAAGATACAATAAAGTTATTTTTTCTTGCTTTAGTGTTCCTTCAATTTTGTATTTAATGAGGAGTAGCATACTTCCCATAGCAGATTGCATAGAGCACAAGAGATGAATGAAGACTTATCTATATTTGCACAGAGCACAGTTTCAAGAATTTGCAAAGCAGCAGCAGACTGTATCAAAGCTGCGTTAATACAGGAACATAAAAACAGGTCCATCTCACAACTTTTAACTAAATCTGAAAGTAACTCTTATTTTGGGGATCTTTTTTTATTGTGGAAAGCTAAATTATAGGGGCGGTAGAGATAAACTGTGTTTAGTTTTCCAGTGTTCCCTATGATTTTTGTAATTTTTCTCAAAAAAAAAAATTTCTGAAACCTTTCCTTTATGATACTCTATTAAAGTTCATCTGGGAGAAGGACTGTCAGGAAGAGAAGCATCTTTGCAGTCTCATTCTTTCTTAGGCTTGGCAGATTTATGAAATGTCATTTGTTAATCAGTAGTTAATCTGCCAAAATAATACAGGAACAAGAATAATCTAATGTAAGAACAAGCTTGTGCCACAGATATCCGTGGAAAAAGCCAGGCTCTGAGGTCAGGAAGAGAGCACCTATTTGGACTTTCCCTGATAATGTAGTGACAACGCTGTGTGTGCCCTGATTCCTTTCCTGCCATTTCCCTTTATTCATACAGGCTATGAATGCTATCAAGGAACATAGTAAGAGCCATAGTGCTAGCTGGGCAATGGTGGTGAAGAATCAAGGGGCAGGCACTTTGTTAGAGATGCATATGAAGTAATGCGTTTCTTCATAAGGCTTCTTTGAACAAAAAGTACCCCTATTATTAAAGTAACAAAATGATAACTCCAAATGCTCAAAAGTGGGAAGTACAAGAATGAAAGCTGCATGTGAAGTCACAGCTCATTCCCTTCATCTCTAATGCTGCAATTCAAATTTTGTTCACATGATCATCACCTTTTTATTTTCCCCAGGTGCTCTGTCTCATTGACAGGATAGAATGCAGAGTGAAGGAGGAGCTGATCAACATTTTGATCCTCACCGCTGCGTGAGTGACAATGGATTATTTCCAGAGTACACATCAGTACATAACAGTGCAAACATCCAAAGGCTAGTACTGAATTATATAGAACACGAATCATTTACAAGGAAAAGGGACTACACCTCTCCCTGTACCTAAAGATTGGATTCAAAGCATTAATTCAAGATGTATACGCAAATTTATGGAGGGTCCTATGTCCATTGTCCTGTTCTTTTTATTTCCTAGGCAACTGTTAGAAATAAGCTCTTTCACGATTCCTTTCATTCTGTGCACATACTCCTCTTTGACACCATGTAGTAAGTTATGAGCAAATTTAGATATCAAAATATCCTTGTCACTATTTCAGTCATTCGGGAACGTTCAATCCACTGAGATGAGTGGGCTGGCCACTACCATCTCCGATCCCAATTCCTGTGCTGCACCTCCCTTTCATGGGAAAATAGCTAGCTTTCCATCCATAACACATGCATCCACTCCCCTTCCTCCTGGGCCTCTCAGGTGGCTGAAGTGCCCCCCCTCACTCTCTGTTCTCATGCACAGCCTCTGTTCTTCTGTGACTCCCACAAAACCTGAATCAAATGACCTCTCCAAGAGGAAAAATGGGTCCTTGCTGGCTAACTGACCAAGCTTCTTCAGGGTACTGACCTCCCAGTCAGCTGCTGCAGGGAGACTCACATTGTCAAATGGCATGTGCTGTTTTTTGGGCTGCTATAAGGCTCAGGCCAGCTGACCGTAAGTTGTGCTGTACACTGGTCCGATACAGAGGTTGCATCAGTGTCAAGGCTCAGCTCCATCACCCACACCAAGCTGAGGAAACCAGGTGAGACTACAGAGCAGGGAGGAGAAGGATTGGGACTTGTGATGCACAACGGCAGCAGAGCTGCTTGATAGGTGCCACTGCAGCCCCTAATACATGCCCAGTAACAGGCTGCCACTGTCGTGCACTCGGAGCAGGAAGCCCTCTTGGAGCCATGCAGAATACAGATGTGAAGGCCCAGTCTGCACCCAAGAATTTATCTGAAAGGGTTAGTGAGTTAAAATCTTTAAACTTTGTGTCAAGATTTCTTTTTTCTTCCTCTAAACTGATCTGAATCATTTCTGAAGATACCATTGTTATTGCAGATGTTTCTGCAGGGTTAAATACCTCTAAAATCAAGTATTATAAAGTGAAAAAATTGCACAAGTGAAAATATTTGTGCAACCCAACTCCTGAATTACTTCTTTCATTTGTTGCTCCCTACACCATGTGGCAAAAGAAATAATTTCCTCTTTACAAGCTGATCATTTGTGCGAGAATACACTCTACAAAACAACAGAGAAAACAGCAAGAAACCAAGAAACATTTGGCATTAAGAACCATCCAGTGTGAATGAAGCATGTGATGCAGAGTAGTAAGCTTTCTGGAAGAAGCTGTGAAATTTTTTTGGTCTTGTTAATTTAGTCCCTGTGTTTAGGCAATGACCTACTCTGAATCGTTTCTTTCTTCTTTTGAAGGGGACTTTAATCTGCTGCAGCGGAGCTAGTTCAATGTGTTAATGGAAATCTGCAGTTGTGCCTTAATAGCTGGCAAATCAGTTGACATTTTAGTGCTGCTCTTAGAGCACACTGAGATGTCAGGTTTTCAAGCTTAATTTTTCACAGCTTTCTCTCACTACTAGTTTCTAAAATACAAAGCATAAATAGTTTACCAGTGAAAAATGACAGAATGGACCACATTGTATAGCAGACAAGATAAGTATGGAAACATCAACTATGGGCTGTTTTACCTTCTTCTAACATCTTTGCAGCAGACAAGACCCCACTGTTAATTCTAAAGCAACATTTGCTATTTCAACTGTATAAACTGAATTTCAATTTTTCTGTCACAATTGACTAGAAACTAGATTTGTAAGCAAGACTATTGGAGTGAATCAGGATAAGATACTATGCAATGCGAATAAATATAGTTGTTAGGCTTTTACAACCTTTCCACAAAATCTGCCCTATGCTGCTTGACAGATGAAAGAAAACATGAAAGAAAAAAAAAAGATGTTTCATCACAGAGTATCTAGAAAGGAAAGAAGAAAAGCATGTTATTGTCCTCCCTTCAGCATGAGACCAAAGATCAATCTTCACTGGCAGTGTCTCTTCCCACACCTCTTGAGGGGAAGGACTGCAAGACAGGGACTGGAGGAGCAAAGTCCCTCTCACTGTAAGAGAAGATGAGGTTCGAGACCACCTGAGGAAACTAAACACACATAAGTCTATGGGACCTGACAAGATGCATCCCAGAGTCCTGAGGGAATTGGCTGATGTAGTTGCCAAGCCACTCTCCATGATATCGGAAGAGTCACAGCAGTCAGGTCAAGTCCCTGGAGCATGGAAAAAGGGAAACATTGCACTCATTTTAAAAAAAGGTAGAAAGAAGGACCCTGGGAACTACCAACCTGTCAGCCTCATCTCTGTGCCTCGGAAGGTCATGGAACAGATCCTCCTAGAAGTTATGCTAAGGCACATGGAGGACAGGGAGGTGATTCAAGACAGCCAGCATGGCTTCACCAAGGGCAAGTGCTGCCTGACCAACCTAGTGGCTGTCTATGATGGAGTGACTACTCCATCATAGAAGTGGACAAGGGAAGAGCTATGGATGTCATCTATCTGGACTTCTGTAAGGCCTTTGACATGGTCCCTCACAGCATCCTTCTCTCTAAATTTGAGATACCGATTTGATGGGTGGACTGTTCGGTGGAAGAGTAATTGGTTGGATGGTCGCACCTAGAGGATAGTGGTCAACAGCTCAATGTCCAAATGAAGATCGGTGATAAGCGGTGTCCCTCAGGGGTCTGTGTTGGGGTTCTGGGTATGCATCCAAAGCAGCATGGCCAGCAGGTCGAGGGAGGTGATTCTGCCCCTCTACTCCACTCTGGTGAGACTCTACCTGGAGTCCTGCATCCAGCTCTGGAGCCCTAAGCATAGGAAAGACCTGTTGTAGTGGATCCAGAGGAGGGCCACAAAAATAATCAGAGAGATGGAACACCTCTCCTATGAAGAAAGGAGAGTTGGGGTTGTTCAGCCTGGAGAAGAGAAGGCTCTGGGGAGACCTTATTGCAGCCTTTCAGTACTTAAAGGGGGCCTATAAGAAAGATGGGGACAGGCTTTTCAGCAGGGCCTGTTGTGATAGGTCAAGGGGTAACAGTTTTAAACTAAAAGAGGGCAGATTCAGACTAGATAGAAGGAAGAAAATTTTCACAATGAAGGTGGTGAAACACTGGAACAGGTTGCCCAGAGAGGTAGTAGATGACATATCTGGAAACATTCAAGGTCAGGTTGGATGGAGCTCTGAGCAAGCTGATCTAGTTGCAGATGTCCCTGGTCACTGTAGGGGGGTGGAGTAGATGACCTTTAAAGGTCCCTTCCATGACAAACTATTCTATGATTCTGTGATCTATCTAGTTAATAAGATCTAAGAACTCATTCTTACTGTTTTCCCTTTCAAATGGTCAGATCAGTTAAGGTTTTAATCAACCCTATCTGACTATCTGCAGATGTGAAGGTGGAGTGCTGATATCCTTCCTTTTATGGAGTGTATCAGCTCCTTAATCCTTGACCCACCTTCCCTCACCCAAGTAGAACTGCCCAGATCCTGGTCAGAAGTAGGCATAGAAAAAGGCAAAACATGCACTTGGCTTGGTGTCATGAACCCACACCTTACTTTTTCATCAACACTTGATTTCTTGCCTGTTGAGGGAAGAATGCTCTGTTGAAGCAACAACTAACTGGCAGACAACGACTGTTCTTTTCTTTTTCCCCAGTTGCAAAACCGCAAGAGTAGGTCTCCAGGTTTGCTCCTTCTATCTCTCCTGCATACACCAGCCATACAACATAGCTCTGGACCTGTTCCCTCAGCGTTAGCAGCTCTAGTTGCCTACTGCAGAGAAACTGAACTGGCCAAAATGCTCTTATTCTCACTGTGTGTCACCATCTTGTTAGCTGAAGAAAGCAAGTGTGCAGTAGTTGCTCTAAGAAGTGCTAGCTACCATTTCCATCCATATGGATCAGTTTTCATGCTTGGGTGTCACACAGCAGCTCCATAATAGAATGTTTTGATATTAACATTAAAACAAAGATAGCTTTTAGTTGAAATACTTGATACTTAGTTAAAACATTTCTGCAGATAATTCTGCAGGGGAAGAAAGTCTCCATCAAGAAAAGGAGAAACAAGCAAATTCTCAGTTGGTATTTCAATCAATTATTGTATCCATTATGTTTTAATAATAATGCTTCATTAAACTGAAATAATAGGTTCCTTTAGGTCTGTCATGACAGAAGTTATAGCAAAATGTCATTTAGAAGCAAAATTACTGATAAAGTATGCAGCTCAAAGACTCATCTCCCTAAGAGGATCAGGCTCAGTCCTAACTACACCTCTGTGGGCCATGAGGGGCACAAAGATTATCCTGAGTAACAAACATGACTTAGCTGGAGGTTTTGAAGATGTCAGGTAGAAAATAAGCTCCCTGCTAGTAAATCCCATCCCACTTCCTCTTGAACCTCATAAACTAACCTACAGTCCAGAGTCCACTACCATTAGCATCCACCCAGATTAGTGGGAAACAGCAGCTGCATGTGCATAGCATATGTGAGAAAAGAACAAAGCCTGTTGTAGAAAAGTCCCTGTCTTGTTTTCATCCAGGATAGAGTTAATTTTCTTTATAGAAGCTAGTGTGAGGCTGTGTTTTGGATTTGGGATGAGAAAATATTGATTATGTGCTGATGTTTTCAGCTGTTGCTAAGTAGTCAAGGACAGTCCAGCTTCTCATGCTGGCCTGCTAGCAAGAAGGCTGGGGGTACACAGGAAGCTGGGAGGGGACACAGCCAGGACAGCTGACCCAGCCCAGCCAAAGGGATATTCCCTACCATATAACATCATGCCCCGTACATAAAGCTGGGTCATAGAAGAATGAAGGGATGGAGGGACGTTCAGAGTGATGGTATCTGTCTTCCCAAGAAACCATCATGTGTGATGGAGCCCTGGAGCTTCCCTGGAGAGGGCTGAACACCTGCCTGCCCGTGGGGAGTAGTGAACAAATTGCTTTGCTTGCTTGTGGCTTTTGCGTTACCTATTAAACCATCTTTACTTCAACCCATGAGTTGTCTCACTTTTACCCTCCCCCATCCTGCCACGGGTGGACTGAGCAAGTGGCTGTGTGGTGCTTAGTTGCTGGCTGGGACCATGACAGTCCCTTAAGTTCTCATACTGGGACTTTTTTCTTCCTAAGATAATGGATTCAGCAGAAAACACACAGGAGCATTTGGTACAATGGAATGTGAAATATTTAACACTAACCAGAGTCCCAAAGATCAGCATAAGGCTGATGGAAGCCTCTGAAAATAAAGTAACAAAATTAAGACACAAGGATTTAAGTGAACGGGATCATGAAATAATAGCAAGACAGAAATCTACATAAATTAACCAAAATATTCCACTCGTTAGATAGTATTTCTTTGCTTGTGTTCTGAAGACCAGTCTTGGTCTTGAGTTTGTGTGAGCACATTGACCTCAGGGGTTGTGTAACCAGCATGCAGGACAGTGGACACAATTTGTTCTCACCCGTCCCCATATCACAGTGTGCTCCATGCAAAGTCCCAGTAATGCACTTCAGAATATGGCCAGTAAAATGCTAAAAAGGTATTAAATTTTCCTAATCACATTTTGATCCAAAGCTGATGCATCTTGTCAACTGACCTCTCTATTATGCAGTCAGATTTTGACTGGGTTCAGCTGCTGGTCATGTTTTGATATGTTACTGCTGTTGATGTTTTACTGCATCATATTTGTGTCCATCTACTGAATTTAATTTGGGGGGGGTTTGATGATTCATATTACATTTTTAAGAAAATACTACTGTGATAAGATTTCATAATTACATCCTGTCTTCATTTCTGATAAAAGCAAATTGCCATCTTCTCTCCCAAAGTTTGTAATAGTGAATACGCATCGTTCTCTACTTCAGTCAGTATTCAAATCACAGGTGTTGCTCAGCTCACGCTCCTGAACAGCTTAAGGAATTCCATGTGCTACCAAATTTGCCATTCAAATACAAACTGCTATACAGACCATATGCCAGCCTGTGTCTGTATTAATATCTTCACGGATAACTCTTCCATACCTTAATAGGTACTTTTTCCTCCCACCCTCCTAATAACCAAGTCTGCAGAGAAAAGAGACATTCATTATTGATTTATACTTTTTCTGGATTAGGGGTTATGCATAACTGTCATAATACAGTTTCTTTAAAGTGATTTTTTCTTTTGTGAAAAACTTCGAAAGGCTCCAAGTCCCTTTTAAGGGATTATATAAAATAACTGAGGGCCACATTTGCCTATTAAGTAGCTGTACTTCAGGCAGATATGTGTACAGGCAGACAGTTTGTATACATCATATCATGTACTCATTAGCATGTAGACAATGTCTATGGTGGCTTAGTAGAGGCTGGACCCAGCCCTTTTCAAGCAAGACTCATCTATTAGCCAGACTACTTGAAATATTTGTCATAATGCAGTCACTTTCTTGCTAAATTCTTAGACATTACAGAATCACAGAATCATTAAGTTCAGAAAAGACCTTTAAGATCTCCAAGATCAACTGTCAACTCAACACCACTATGCCCGCTAAATCATGTCCTGAAGTGCAACATCAACATGTTTTTTTGAACACTTCCAGTGGTGGTAACTCCACCACCTCCCTGGGCAGCCTGGTCCAACACTTGACCACTCTCTCAGTAAAGATTTTTTTCCTAAAATCTAATCTAAACCTTCCCTGGCATAACTTGAAGCCATTTCCTCTCATCCTATCGCTAGTTACTTGAGAGAAGAGACCAACACCCACCTCACCACAGCCTCCTTTCAGGTAGTTGTAGAGAGCGATAAGGTCTCCCCTCAGCCTCCTCTTCTCCAGGCTGAACAACCCCAGTTCCCTCAGCCGCTCCCCCCAAGACTTGTGCTCCAGACTCCTCACCAGCTTCATTGCCCTTCTCTGGACACGCTGCAGCAATTCCATGCCCTTCATGTACTGAACACAGTACTCAAGGTGCAGCCTCATCAGGGCTGAGTACAGGGCCATGATCACTTCCCCTGTTCCTGCTGGCCACACTATTTCTGATACAGGCCAGGATGCTGTTGGTCTTCTTGGCCACCTGGGCACTCTGTTGGCTAATGTACAGATGGCTGTCAACCAGCACACTCAGGTCCTTTTCCAACAGGAAGCTTTCCAGACACTCCTGCCCAAGCCTGTAGTGTGGCACGGGGTTCTTATGATCCAAGTGCAGGAACCCAGCACTTGGCCTTATTAAATCTCCTACAATTGACCTCAGTCCATCGATCCAGCCTGTCCAGATCCCTCTGCAGAGCCCTCCTACCCTCCAGCAGACCAACGCTCCCACCCAACTTGGTGTCATCTGCAAACTTTCTGAGGGAGCACTCAATCCCCTCATCCAGGTCATCATTAAAGATATTGAACAAGACCAGCCCCAAAACTGAGCCCTGGGGAACACCACTTGTGACCAGATGCCAACTGGATTTAACGCCATTCACCACAATTCTCTGGGCTTGGCCATCCAGCCAGTTCCTTACCCAGTGAAGAGTGCACCTGTCTAAGCCATGAGCTGCCAGTTTCTCCAGGAGAATGCTGTGGGAAGACAGTGTCAAAGGCTTTACTGAAGTCGAGGTAGACAACATCCACAGCCTTTCCCTCATGACTAGGTGGGTCATCTGGTCATAGAAGGAGATCAGGTTGGTCAAGCAGGACCTGCCTTTCATGGACATGTGCTGGCTGGGCCTGATCCCTTGGTTGTCCTGCACATGCCCTGTGAGCATCCTCAAGACGAACCTCTCCATAATCTTCCCTAGTACTGAGGTCAGGCTGACAGGCCTGTAGTTCCCCGGATCCTCTTTCTGGCCTTTCTTGTAGATGGGTGTCACATTGGCAAGCCTCCAGTCATCTGGGACCTCCCCTATCATCCAGGACTGCTGAGAAATGATGGAGAGTGGCTTGGCAAGCTCCTCCACTAGCTCCTTCAGTACTCTTGGATGGATCCCATTAGGCTCCACAGACTTGTGAGTGTCCGGGTGGTGTAGAAGGTCATTAACTGCTTCCTCCTGGATTATGGGGAGTTTATTGTGCTCTCCATCCCTGTCTTCCAGCTCAGGGAACTGAATACCTGGAGGATACCTGGTCTGGCTACTAAAGACTAAGGCAAAGAAGGCATTAAGTACCTCAGCCTTTTACTCATCCTTTGTGACAATGTTCCCTGCCATACCCAGTAAGGCATGGAGATTCTCCTTGGCTCTCTTTTTGTTGTTAATTTGTTTGTAGAAAACATTTTTTGTTATCCCTTACGACCATGGCCAGACTGAGATCTAGCTGGGCTTTTGCCTTTCTAATTTTCTCTCTGCATGACCTAACAAGATACTTGTACTATTCTTGAGTTGCCTGTCCCTTCTTCCAAAGGTGATAAACTCACTTTTTTTCTCCTGAGTCACAGAAAAAGCTCCCTGTTCAGCCAGGCCAGTCGTCTTCCCCACCAGCTCATCTTGTGGCACATGGGGACAGCCTGCTCCTGTGCCTTTAAGATTTCCTTCTTAAAGAATGTCCATCCTTCCTGGACCCCTCTGCTCTTCAGGACTGTCTCTGAAGGGACTCTCTCAACCAGTGACCGGAATAGGCCAAAGTCTGCCCTCTGGATGTCCACAGTAGTGGTTTTGCTGACCCCACTCCTTACTTCACCAAGAATTCATAATTCTATCATTTCATGGTCACTAAGCCCAAGATGGCCTCCAAGTACCACATCTTCCACCAGTCCTTCTCTATAAACAGCAGGTCAAGCAAGCCACCTCCCCTGGTAGGCTCACTTACCAGCTGTGTCAAGAAGTTATCTTCCACACACTCCAGGAACCTCCTAGACTGTTTCCTCTCTGCTATGTTATACTCCCAGCAGATGTCTGGTAAATTGAAGTCCCCCACAAAAATAAGGGCTAGCATTGGTGAGACTTCTGCCAGTCACTTGTAGAATGCTTCATCTGCCTCTTCATCCTGGTTGGGTGGTCCATGACAGACTCCCAGCAGGATATCTGCCTTGTTTGCCTTCCCCCTCATCCTTACCCATAAGCACTCAACCTTGCCATCACAACCGTTGAGCTCTGTACGATCAAAACACTCCCTAACGTACAGAGCCATCCCACCGTCTCTCCTTCCTTGCCTATCTTTTCTGAAGAGCTTATAGGTATCCATTGCAGCAGTCCAGTCATGAGAGTCATCCCACCATGTTTCTGTGATGGCGACTAAGTCCTAGCTGTGCCGCTGCACAATGGCTTCCAGCTCCTCCTGTTTGCTGCCCATGCTGCGTGCATTGGTATAGACGCACTTGAGCTGGGCTATTGATTTCACCCCCAACACCGGCACGCCACCCCTAGACTGATCTCTAGTGAGCCTGGTTTTATCCCCTTCCCCCTCCGAACCTCGTTTAAAGCCCTCTCGATGAGCCCTGCCAACTCATAAGCAAGAATCCTTTTCCCCCTTGGAGACAGTTGCACTCCATCTGCTGCCAATAGGCCCAGTGCCGTGCAAACTGCCCCATGGTCAAGAAACCCAAAATTCTGCTGATGGCACCAGCCTCTGAGCCAAATGTTAACCAGGTGTGTTTTCCTGTTGCTTTCAGTGTTCCTCCCTGCCACTGAAGAGTTTGTGAAAACACTACCTGTGCTCCCGATCCTTCAACCAGTCACCCCAGTGCTCTGAAGTCCCTTTTGATCACTTTTAGACTTCTTTGTGCAACCCCATCGCTGCCAACCTGTATGACCAACAGCCGGTAATAATCAGTTGGCCAAACCAGACCAGGGAGTTTCACCTGGTCTCTCACCCGGGCCCCAGGGAGGCAGCTGTGGGTTGGGTCTGGTCGGCATACTGGATCCTCTGTTCCATGCAGAAGGGAGTCACCTACAACAATTACCCTCTTTTTTTTTCTCTTAACAGAGGCAGTCGTAATGTGTGGGTCTGCCTGACTCACCCTAGGCAGCCCCCTGGGTGGACATTCATCTACATCCTCAGTTGCCTGGCCCTCAAGTTCCAGCACCCCATATCTGTTGCGTAAGGGCAGCTGGGACAGCGAGGGAGGCTGGGAGGGGATTTGCCTGCCACCCCAAGCATTTACATTAGCATGTAAAAATTATAGATGTATAGATAGCATGTATAAAATGATAGATAAAAGGCAAAATCTTTCCCTTCTCTCACAGGCCAGGTAAACTATCTTTAGCCATTAACCACCCCATATCTTGTGAATTAGCAAAGATCATGATAGAGGTCCTCAGACACCAGCCAAACAGATATCTCTAGGATTAATGCAGCTCTTGCAGAGAGAGAAAACAAGAGATGATGGAAGTTGTAAGCAAAAAGTACTGTATTATACCATTCATACACAGATTTAGTGCAGTTATGCAGAATACTAAGCTACACAAGAAGCATTTGTCCCAGTCCAGTGCCCGCCTTCTTTATCTTCTGTTTTGCTGTGGAAAATGATTTTCCATTTTAGCAATAAATGAACTGAGTTTTCACCTGTATATCAGCCTTTCCTAATCATGCTATTGTGTTTCCAAGCACTTGTGGGGACAAGGGGTTGACTTGGTTATTTCTGAATAACAACTATTCTCAATAGACACCATAATAGCTACACTTTCACAAAACCAAACAATCAGAAAGGAACAAGTCTGTTGTAAAGGAGCATTGGGCAGTGCTGATGTGAATATTAAAGAATATTACTTATAACTAACACCTGGACATTGCCATCTGGCTGAACACAAATACAGTTAAAATGAAATCTGATAGCTTCCCTGCATATTGCAGCAAGATAGCTGGTTAGTAACATAGGTGGTTAAAGAAATATACATATGAACACTGGTAAGTATTGATCTAAACAGATTATTTTGGGGCAGGTTTGTTAAAGCCTCTATGTGCTCACTGTTCTAGGTCTCGGGAAGATGCAAGCAAGGATTCCTTGTCCTGCAAAACATAAATAAGTTTTTCATTGTGTTGAATAAAATGCTGGGAGGATTTGTCTTCTCCAAAGCAGACTACAAGTTTGTTTGGATTTTCAAAATCAGGGATGTGGTGTTTCAGACACAGGCTTGTTCTTGATGTACTGGGAACGGGAATACCTGCCTGCATGGAAGGCTGCCATCTGCACCAAGCAGTGACAGGCTACTCACTCATTTCAAAGAAAGTAACACGTACATTTCTTCTTTCTTATACTTAGCTTCTCAGCCCTGGCACACATGGCAGGGATCTCAGGCCACTGAGATGTAAAGAAGTAGCTTGATGTCTAAATCTCATTAGAAGCTAATCAACACTTCAGCATCCATAATTACCCTTGCAGGAAAACATATGATTACAATTATGTAAATCAATACAGGGTAAGTGTCTTCAACTGGAAAGTAAATATCCATTTTTATGAAACAGTTTTAGTTACTGATTTGAGTGATATGTCAGTGTCAAAAAAAAAAAAAAATCTATAAAGTATTTCCCAAGTACTTCTTTATTCCCCAGTCAAATCATTAAAGCCCTGACAGCTTTCCTTTCTTTTCAGTGAAGCATACCTGCTTTTTTGGCTCTGTTTCAGATATCTAGCACATCATAAATTTAAAGCCTGAGATCCATTTAGCTTTTCCTGTAATAACTGTTTTCCTCTCTTCTGACTATGTGAACCTTTACAGGTATATATCCCAGGGCTGATCACAGCAGACAGCCATTTTCTTCTACAAGGGGCACAACTGCACTGTCCAAGGGGTTCATGCAAAATGCCAACATAGTTGCTAAGACAACCTCCTAAAACTTGCAAGTTGCCTTCACTCTTTCCCACATTAAGAAGGAACAGAGATTGGTGTCAGAACTATATTTTTCCCCCATCTGTCTTTGAGAGGTCTAACAGCATTGTCACTGTGAGCAATGCAGACTCCTCAGCATCACCAAGCATGAAGGGGACAATGCACTTAGAAACTTAATGCTGGCACCCACAGAGGTGACAGGCTTGCATTTCAACATGGCACAGTCTGCATCTTCTCAACTGGCAATAAGAAAAAAGTCACCATGAGCATAAGACATGGGGCATAAACATTTTCTTTTGCAATATATACTGAGGACATCAGTTTCCCTAACAATGAATAATGTTAAACAAATGCAAAGCTACCCAAAGTATAACACAAAGTATAAATAACCCTATTCACTGCCACAGAGAAAAGCAAGCAGGCCAATGACAACACCCAAAGGTCAATGTAATCCATCCAAGCCTATTCAAAGTAAGAAATACAATGTGTTAGAAAGGTCTACACATCCACAAGTCTTCTCCAGGATGTGGATTATTTACTCAGGACTTAAACACTTAAGCTGTTAGCAGTGGTTTTGCTTGATTGTTTTCATTTTTCTGAAAGGTCTTATATACACACACACACTCTAACATAAAAAAGTTTTATATATCACAGCCTAAAGACGCACCAAAAGTGTTTCATTATTTCAGCAGTTTAATAAAAAAAAGCATAAATACCGACACAAACACTGACAAGACTGGCAAATTAAGTCCCTCCATCAATAGTTTTCTGTGTAGCTGTGAAGACCAGAACAGATTTCCAGACACTTTTAAGACAGACATAAGATGGCAGCTAGTAAGTTGTTGTTAGCATGTTGAGGAACAGACTTGACAAAAACTGGAGCCTGAATGACTTTAGTATAATGTATGCCAGCCTAGGAGAGTGGGGAATACTCTTATTCTCCTGTCCCAGACCAGCAGACATTTTCACACATACCTAATCTTATATACATCAGTAGATTCCCTCAGCAGGATTTCTCATAGGCAGAAATTTAAGCACTTCTGCTGATTGCTCATTTCTTATTTTTGTCTCTAGAAGGAAGTAGTTCATAAATCTTCAGTCGTTAAAATATACTCTTCATCAATCATTATCCAGAGCAAGCATCATCCATGCTCTTATTCTTTTTCAGTGAAATTTGAATGCCTTTTTCCAAGCAAGTGTATTTTCATGGATTTGTTACAAAGATACCTGTATTTGCCACAGATGTAAGTAAAATTTGTATATATATGGATGTGAAATTATATTAATTTCCTTGGTTTATGGACTTGAATTTTCTTAGGGTGGAACACATAATCATCTTGGTACAAGAGTGCTGATAGAGTGCAATAGAGTGCCCATCTTTTTGCAGTAGTTCCACAACTAAAAGAGGAAGCAACAGGCAAGTTCTTGCTCCTTCACCTTCTACAAAAAAAAGTGGGAAAAGCCAATCCACATGGTGACAGTTTACTTGAGGCAAAAATAGAAAGGACCTTTTTGGGGGAGGAGAAATAAGAGTATTTTCCTCTTAGGGTAAATTATCCTTTATAATAAGTCAAATGGAGGTAAAACATACTTGGTTGATTCACATCATATGTATACAACTCTGCATGGGAAGAAACTGTGAGAAATATAGAGCAGTACTCATCTCACAAATCTTTAGCCATTCACAATGTATCTGTCCATATCTGAGCTAGCTCACTGAGCTAGCTCACTGACCTCAGTGCGTAGACAACTAAAAAAAAAAACAGATAGATATGTTTAGGGTATACCTGCAGCATTTTCTTTATCTATGTTAAAATGAAATTAATCCCACTCTAAAAATACTGATTTATTTTTTTCCTTCCCTGCTTATAAAGTGAGCCTAGAGTGATTAGCTGTTTATTGCAGCTACATTTAGATTTAGTTAGAGCCATGCCAACTGTTTAGCTAGGACTCGGTATTTTTAAGATTGCTTGGAAACAAAGGTCCTACTGTCTGTCAGTGGTGGGAGTGGGGACTGCTTCAGCAACAGAGTAAAATAATTTCCTCCTAGTGAGAGGTATGAGTATGGGATTACAGTGTAGAAATTACCATCAAGTCACTTCATCTTACTTATTTCACATTAGTACTATACATTCTTGTCTGATCCATTCTTGTCTGATCTATGAGAGGTTTACAAAGAGAAAGTCATTATGAGAATTAGTTTCAAAAACATAGTGCTGTGTAGAACACTTTATGAACCAAAGCATTTTTTTCCTGCAAACATCTTCTAAACAAGAGCTTTGATCTACACAGCATCAGACCTGAACTACAGAGAAGTAAAGCCAAGGTACAGAACATGACTTCACCAAGGCAAGAGACTTTTTTTACACCTAGCTGCTGTACTGGGACAGCACACCAGCCTTCTCTCACTGGAAGCAAGAGACGCCATGTGAAAGACAAGCAGACTATCCATACTAGCCCACTCCTTATTTATCATAGCTCCCTCCATGACAGATGTTTTCTCTTGGGCCCATTAGCCAAGTGGGGTACTGGGGCTTGGCAATCATGAGTTTGAGAATTGCAATGCCTTCCTTGATCTTTGAAGAAGATACTGAGAAAGAGAAGTTCTATTCCTGGAAAAGTAGCATGCTCACGTGAGACAAAATGCTGGAATTTTTCATCACTCTTTCCTTAGCCGCTGGATAGAGCTGCAGTCTGTCCAACTCACGTAACTCTTCCACATGGGCAAGGTAAGATTTACAGGGTTGATAAAGGGGGATCATCTTCATATAAGAGTCTGATTTTTGAAACTGATTTAAATACTTCGGTATTTCTGCCCTGCTGTAGAAGGATTCATCCACCACCACGCATCTCCGGTTATCAAAACTATGTTCTCATCTATGAGTCATAGCCATTTACCTAATACAAAGCGTCTTTCCACAGGGTATTATGGAATTTCTTGGTTAGGAACAAGGCGTGTTTAGTAGAAACATGTATTATATCCAAGAGTCATCACCCCATTTCACTTAAAGAGCCTAAATCATTGATTTGTCCCCAAGATGACATTGCTCAGAATAGGTGCATAAGGAAAGGAATTAATAAAGGAGTCTAGGAGAGTTAAGTGCCCAACCTCCCTTGCAGTTCTCAGTCTCAGCTTCAGTGATTACAGAGACCTCTAACTGAACAAAAAGATCTTGTACCATGTGGGCATGCATGTCCATTAAAAGCTTTTCTAGTATGGAACCAAATGTTGGGCATTCACAAGAAAAATGTTGTGTTCAATACACAACTGTTGCATGTGTATCCCGTAGATAAGACTGGCAGTGTTTTTTCAAATTATACTTTCTCAAATTCTGAACTAGGTTTCATCTACGGAAAATATTCTGACAGATGAAACTCAGGTGTAATAAGCAGGCCAAGCCAATTGAACTGAATTAAATTGTGCCTTTTGAGAAAGGGTTTGTTATCTCTATTCAACTGATTGCCCAGGAAGAGGCTTCTTTAATTATCTTACTTTACAATACTTTATGACCAACTGAAATCCGGTCATAAGCTATGTGAATGAACATAGCTACATCCTTGAAGGCATCTGAAGCAAATAAGCCTGCAGTTTAGAGGCAACTTTTTCCTCATTTAGTGTTTTATATATCAAAATGCTTTTACACCAAAATAGATACATATTGCTTTAAAATACTGTATCTGTACTTAATCTGCTATTGATGCATAGCAATAGCAAAGAGAAAAATTTAAAAAGCCATAGAAGTATAAAAAGACAGAAAACAGCAGTCATTAAAGTATAACTTCTATGATTAATACATAGGCTGTTAAATGATTAGTAATAAGATTAGCTTGCATCTTTCCTGCCCAATAGATACTTAAAGTAATTGCATCTTTGCAAACTGCATTATCATCACTTCATGTTCTTCATGATGTCATGGGACAGCAAGGCAAACTCAGCAGTTTCTCCTGAGCCTGCTTGGATTTTTTTCTTTAAGGATCAATTCTCTGGCAACACTAGATATTCTAATATAGAGGCTGTGAGCACTGCTCAAGACATCCGTCTAACTACAATAAAAATTACAAAGCATTTGTATTACTTCTCTTCAACAAATTCCCAAATTAAAAATGACAAAGAAATAACACCTAAATATAAACTGTTTAATGCAAATAATCCTTTTAATTATACCCTAGGAAAATTAACATACTTGGAAAAAGAAACCAAAAACCTTTATCTAAGGAAACAGCATTTTGAAAAGGTAGACCCTTCCTTCTCTGTCCTCTTGACACTGTGATCAAAGTGGTTGCAATTTTGCAATTATTGCTAGGCCTGCTGCAAACTTACTGTCATAAATGGGAATCTTTCCACAAGGTCCAAACAGCACTTAAGTCAGCTTCAGGAACAGTTTCTATGTGAGTGATAGGAATTATACATTTAACTTATTTGGGATAAGAGCAGTAATATTGCCATTTATTCCAGATTATTATGATTGAAGCATAAATTAGCAATTTTTCAGAAACAGGTCTGTTTAAGATGTAGACTTCAGATTTTAAATGTAAGCCTGTTTAAGCCCAAACATTTGATTCTTGTATAAGACAGATAAGCTAGATGGAAGTCAGGTGGATAGCATATACTGGCCAATAATTCAATAGTATTAGTTCTTGTTTGAAAAAATGCCAACTGCTACTAGTACTAGACCTATCCATGTGCATGTGGCAGGATAGGGGTGCGGTCCTTGAGAGAAGAAAAGAAAGAATTCTGCTGCCAGTATATCAGAATATTCTGGCATAAGCATACTAAATATCTTTGGTTGTTATTATCTAGAGAATCTTCATCTAATGAATATTACACCTGTAGTACATAACCATAGTTCATATATGGACATGAACATACACAAGGTTCCTTCTGTAAGTGGCTTCAAATCCTGTCCTGTATTCCACCAGACAAGTATTAGCTCCATAATACAGTGACATGAGACTCACCACATGCTTTGAAATGCTTCAGGGAAATGCAGGGTAGAGCCCATATTCTTCCAAAACCCCAAAGCTTTGTACACATCTAGGAGCAGTTTGACTAAGCAGTATACACGTATTACAAGTTCTTTTGGAAGTTGGACCTCTACTCATTTTGCTACGTATGTTACTTAAATGCAGAAGCTTCAGCTAGAAGGTTAAGGGATTTGGTATCCTCAACCACACACAGACTCCTGCACTGGGACTAACTAGCACAAAATGCACCTCGTGAATGAGTAATCTTCACTATTCCCTAAAATAACAATATTACACAGTATTCATATAAATTGTTAACTAAGAGCTTTGCTCTGTAGTATATGGCTGTACAATTCACACAACGGAGATAAATGAAATATTTCAGAGTGCACTTCAGGCAGGCGAGCTTTTTTCAAAATGTTGGAAGATACAGCTTCACCCAAAGCCCAACAGCAGACCTCAGATCTGCACATGAACTTGCTTCAAATAAGACATCACCAAAATGGTCAGTGGCTTTACTGCATCAGCAACTAAGTTAGTTATGTGAATTCAGCAGCCAAATGTTTGCTACAAAACAAAACTACAAAAAAGTTTTCTTGGCATGTTACTGTCACAGCTTCTGAAACAATTGTATACAAATAATTTGCATTGTTCTGGAATCAGTTTGTAGGGACATGTTCTTGCCTGCATATACAGCGATTTACACACATACCTTGTTACCAAGTGCAGTCAAGTGTGTAAATCTTTGTTTCAAGACAAATGTACAGATGTCCTTGCACACTCAACACGCCTCCTAGAGCCTGTTCGCTTTAGCTTGAAGGGTTTCACCCAAAGTGCAAATAAAAATAGCCTTTTTAGTAAATTTAGCAGCTTCCAAGCATACGCACCTGTGTGCTGCAAATACACAACATGATCCTACAGCTCTTAAATTAAACCTAGGCTCAAGTGTTAGATAATTTCTGAAGTATTGCCTTCCTCTCGGTTTTGAGAGTTGTAGATATACCCTATTTATGCTGTATGCTCTTAAAAGTTTGCTTTTTCCTCCTAACTCTATGACCAACAAAGAGGAAACATTCCTGTACAGATGCAAGCAAATCTCAACGTATAGCTGCTCCTCAGCAAGACGCTGTAGCAAGTACACTCTGTCTCTTTTCCAACAAATAAAAAGATGGAATAATTACACTATGCAGGCAATCAATTAAAGATCTAACAATGCGCCTGTAGAAGGCAGGACCGCGTTGGCAGGAACGGACTTAAGGCTGCTGCAGAAGTTTGCCAGCCTAACCGTCTGCCCCCGGAGGCCCGAGCCTACAGCGGCTCCCAGCTCCGACGGGCGCGCTAGCCCCGGGCTAGCCTCACCCGGCCGGGACACGCTTACAAAAGCCAAGCCTGCAGCGGGACCTTCTGCGGAGCCGCCGGGGCAGGGCAGCGCCGGGGCAGCGCTCGGAAGTAGATTTCGCGGCTCGTCTCCAACACGCGGGTCGTTTAACCAGTGGGTTTGGCCCCAGCTCTACCCCTCCGTCGTTCCTGCTCCTGCGAGCGCTGAATTCCCACAGCAGTCCCCGCACCGACGCCGGACGCGATCTGTCCCCGCGCCGGGACCGGTAGCACTCACCGCTGAGGACGCGCCCGGCCAGCCCCCCGGGACCGCACAGCGCGGCGGCGGCCGCCAGCACGGCCGCCAGCCCCAGCCCGCCTCCGGCTCCCATGGCGGCGGTCCCGCTGCCGGCTCCCCCTCCGAGAAGCGCTCAGGGCAGGCCGATGCCCGCCGGCGGGGAAGGGGCGCCCGCCTCCCTCTCGCCCGGCTCCGCGCCGCCGCTACCTCCCCTCCGCGCCGCGGCCCTGCCTATATCTGCTCCCCCTCGCCGAGGGACGGCCCAGGCGGGCGGCCGGCACCGCCCCCCCGCCCGCAGCCCCCCGGCAGGCCCCGCCGGCGGGCCGGGGGGAGAGCCCCGAGCCCCGGGGGGTCGACTAGCCGCGCGGGGCGGGGCGCGGGGCGTGGTCCCGCCGCGCGGCAGCCCGCTTTCGGGTGGGCAGGGGACCGGGGTGCGACGAGCCGCCCGCCCCTCTTGGCCGGCGGCCGTGGGTCTGCGCAGAGAACGAGTGGCAAAGGCGTCGCTGCCGCCGCGGCTGCCGCGTCCCGCGCCGGGCGGGAGGCTGCCGAGCCCCGCGCTGCCGGGCGCTTCGCGGTTGGTAGTGCCTCTCTTCCCGGCTGCTGAACGCCATCGAGACCCCGGTCCCTGCGGATTTCGTACCTGTTAGAGGCTCTGTAGACCTTCCTGGTCTGTCTTTTCCCTAGCAAGAACAGAAATGTACCATTGCCGACTTAAAAATGTATGAACGTGTGTGCGTATATACAGGTATATACTCCGGAAAGTCCCCTTTTCTCACTGCCCTAGAAGATACTGTAGTCAAATACACGCTGCTGTTGCTCTGCAAATACACTGTGGTAATTCCTTTGGACCTCTTCAAAGGACCGCTTTGAAGACTGTTCTTCAGCATCATGTTCTTAAGGGTTTTTTCTACAAATACCGTTTGTAGATTTCTTTTTTTACTTGTGTGCTTGCGAGTGCTTTGCTTTTGAATGGGATCGATCATTATAGGTAGGTTTAAAGGACAGCTTGTGTGCAAATTATTTGATGGTTTGCCAGTCAACTTCATCTTTCTCAGAACTCAGGTAGAGATCATATATATATGGCACATTGGGAAGTCATTTTCCTTCTGGATTGTTTATAGCCAAGTTTTGAAGTCAATACATCTCACATTACTATGGATTTTAAAATGCTGATGGATATCCTAGCTACCTCAACGTTACTCAGCATCAGTTTCTTACTAAAAAAACCCTTGAAGTTTATAAGTAGCGATTATTATTTCAAGCACTGCTGTGTTTTGCTACAAACTTTTTCGATTTAACATCAGAGTTATTTACCTGTTTGACTGATAGAGATTTTTTTTTCCATATGCATTTTAGGCTTCCAAGCCACTAACTAATTTTTTCTAAATCTATAGGTAAATTGAGCTGTGATCTAAAACTGGTCTTACTGAACAGTACATTCTGAAATGGAGATGTTACCTGAAATCCCCATGGCATCTGAGATTCAACCTTTTCTTCATGTGAAGCTGATGGTGTGCAGAAAGAGAAGAGGATGACCAAAAACTATAACAAATACAGTGAGAATTTTAAGATGTTTGGTAACAAAAGCCTTTCAGCTCTATATGTTCTTAACCTACTCCTGTGTTGCAAATATGAAGGAGTTCAAGCTCGTCTGAATTATTCTGGATCTCAAGTGATGTCCAGCCAAAGGAAGTGGGGAAAATTAGAAAGGTGTTACAAGTTTTCCAGAGTCTAAAGTTTCCTACTGTCTTAAGAAATTACACCCTCCAAATTGGTGGGAACCTTATGTTGAATACCAGCCATAGACACTGAAAAGGTCATCTTTCTTTTTCTTACGCCTTTGCAAAACTGTCAGCTGGCCAGTTCCTAAAGCCATGTTGAAATGAAATAGTCATAAATTCGCACAGCTAAGGAAACTCTCTAGGCATTCACACCACCATCGCTTTTCCAGTGGAATTAACAGCATGCAGAGGGAAACAAAACAAATTCATCTTTAGTAAATTATGCAGCACTTTTTTGACATGCTTTATGCCAGTTTATCAGCCAAAATTGTATATACAGTGACTGTTCCTGGCATTCTGCTGATCTTTGCTGCACTTCTCATCACACGGTCTCTTGGGGGGGCGAGAAGAGTAAGTGTAGTTGCGTTGAGACCAAACTGCATTTTCATGATTATCTGCAGAAACTTTCCAGGCTTTTCTTCATCTTACTTACAGCCACTTGCTGCGTTCTCTCCTGCAGAAAGAAAACACAGAGCCCTGTGATACTGCATCAGAGGACCTTTCCTTAGCCGTGCCAATCCACAGCAGCTAAGAGGTACCTATTAATCTGTCCGTTTCTCCCTGTCCCTTTCATAGTTGAAGTTTGGGGGTTTTTCCTCAGGAAATGATGATTTCACTTTCAGTTAAAAATAATTGTTTCCCAGACCTGGCAATTGCGTAATTTGCAATTGTTCATCTGGGCCTTCTAAACGATGGAAGCAGGACTCACTGCTGGGACCAGATTTATGGTCTTTATAATACATCAACTCTGTTGATACTGTAGTTTGACCCTCAATGTATGTCCCATCTTGAAACTGCACTTAAGGCACGGTGGCATTGTGAAGTGACTGAGCAACCTGGAATTTAAACGAATTACAATTTTAACTAATTACAATAATTGCATTACAACTCAAAAAAACTAGCAATGCATATTTCAAAGTTCTGTCATCCATAATATAAATAACTTCTAGTTCATTAAAACATTATAATAATTATTGCAAAATCCTAATATCTGTTATGTCCACAACTCTTTGAAAGGTGGACTGTCTTTTTTCTGGCATCATTATTTTGCCACATTTGCAATGTTTTACTTCCTAATGTGGAAAAAAGAAAATTAGACAAAGGATAGTTTAGCTGAACATAAAGCCTTCAAAATATTGCTATCTTCGAATTGGGGATAGGTACTTTTCTAAGGTAAGTTTTAGTCTAAGTCAAATTATTTGCCTAATCACAGAAGAAAACAGGTGAACTTAGCATGTTCATTCCATAAGGTGGTTAAATCATTGCATAACTTAATGGTATTTAGCCTATGCATTTTTATGAATAAGTAGGATCTTTAAATGCTGATGCTTTTCTTCTTATTGCTTTTTCAACACTTTAAAGACCAGATTTGTCCAATCTTAAAATAAAGTTACTGTTTATTATCACTAAACAATTTTCAAACAAGCCTGGAAGTGAAAAAAAAAAAGAAATTAAGTTGGAATACTTGCCCTTTGGGGTGGTTTAAGACTTCCTCTATTTTACCATTCACCAGAGTGGTAGTACTGTATATTTCGCATTCATGAAGTACTGTTTAAAATCGGAGTTACAGCTGTTTGCTCAGTTCATTTCTCAGCAATGATTATTTTGATTTTCTTTTTAGTTTTCCCACTCATATCTAAAATTCTTCTGTGATTTGCCCGTGAGCCTAGATGATGCACTCTCTAAAGCCATCCTGGTATACAATTGAAAGTAGGAGAAGAAAAGAATTGTGAACATTTCCCAGGCGCAATGGCTTGCACATGGATAATTTATTAAATAACTTTGCTAGAGCTCTGTCAATTCAATATCTCATTGGCTTCCAAAAATAGTTTAAGCTACGTAGCTCCCCCTGTCAATTTTTTTGGAACTATAATAGCATTATAGTGTTAATGTTTGTTTTGTTTTTTTCTGTAGTTATGGAAAAGAATTCAGCACAGATGCTGAAATCATTTGATAAGATGTAAGATGTACTAGAGGAGGGGAGGGATTGGAGAAATTTTAAGCTTCCTTCGCCCCCCTTTAGCAAGCATCTGAGGTACCAACCACCCATAAAGTTAATGCGAGTCAAAGGGAAAAAAGAGGAGCAGGAGAGAGGAGAGAAGAAAGGAAATGTACTATCGTTCCTTATTCAAGTGTCTAAAAATGTATGTCTAGCCTGCACAATACAGCTCCGCTTAGAAATTCCCAAACTGCCTGCGAGTTAGTGGTCTGCATAGCTGGGGCCAGCAAGGCGCGCTGGCTCAAGTTGCGATACCCCAGTTAGAATGGCACTGTTCCCACCTGAATCCGTCCAGCTCTGAAGCCAGCTAATTCGGTGCTAACTCAGGTATTTCTGCATAGTGCTGCATTGCACTGTGCAAAATGCCGTTGTGGCTGTACGTGCAGTGTGGCATGACTGACAGTTACACCAAGTTCTGCCAAGGAGGACCAAAGTAATTTAATTTTCTTCGATTATAATCCAATTAGATGTAACATATAGCAGAAGTAGCTTTAAAAAAATGAACAAAATGTTTTAGATAAACAGGATTTCTTAAAGGCCACAGGATATTTTTTACATATTACCCCCAAAATTGTAAGTTCACAGACTTTTTTAAGCATTCTTAAACTGTGATATCGTGTATCTACTAAAATAACATGGTTTCCCCCCTCCCTTAAAGTTCCATTAAAGCTATCTCTTCAACAAAATCTTCATGGCTACAGACCCAGTTTATTAATATTTCTGGGTTTGTCCCAGACTAATCAGTAGAATGAAACTCTGTGCATGTTAATTAAGCCTGATTCTCAAACTGGATGCAAAATACTAACTCTAAGTGAGCAGCAGTTCTGTCCCAAACTGAGATAGTAAGTAGTGTTTCGAACTTCCAAAATGAGCATTTTGACAACTTTAAAGCTTTAGTATGAAAACATGTTCAAAGCAAGGAGGTAATTGAAAATAACTGTTCTTAGAAAATTCATCTTTCTGGGTAAAAATAGTGGTTCACCAGAATTCACAACTATCAAATTTCTAGACACTTCTTTCTCTGTCCTCTTGGGGGAAGCAGCAAGTGCTCAGCAATATTCTCTTAAAACATATGCCCAGCTTCAAAGTCCAGGTGGCCTCTACTGGAGGAGATTAAGTTATATCTTTGGGTGAGCACAAGCATCTATATATCTTTACTTGATTTGCCTGAATGAGATCTTAAATCCTGGTTATTGGTGTTGTTCAAATATCATGTAGCAAATTTGTGAGAGTATTAAGATTAATATTAGTCTTTCCCTGTGTTACCCTGTTTTCCCCGCATACCAGAGATGATGATAGGACCTTATTTGCGTGCTGGAGTCTTGATGTATTACAGATACCAGCAGTATTTGCACAAGTCTTGCCACTGTACCCCACCTGAAAGATGCACGGCACATTTCCTTTTTGCTGTGACCGTTTTGACTGTTTAATCTTATATTGTGCTCGTATATTTTATCAAAATCTTTGCAGTCTGGAATTTTCTATAGACTCTCCGGACAGCAAGTTCGTTCAGGAATGTCATAAGATTTACTCTTTACATTTTCAGACCTTGTTTTTACTGCTTACTCTTAACTACTACTGTGACAATTGAGCAGGACAGGTTTGCTAGGAGGTTCGATCAAGTGCTTTTGTGAATCAGTAACCATGTGAGAGGGAGTACAGATTTTATCTTCTTTAGTTGAAGTGTTATTTTCTCTTAGAAACATTATCTGTTTCTTAAAGCATTATGACTAGGCCGACACTCCCATTCTTTCCTTCTCAGCTGCTTTCAGGCATTTGAAAGAAAACATGATTCAAAGAAGAAGTGATAACCAGTAAAGATTGAAGACTATTAGGTCTGCTCTGCAGTAGAGGTTGCCTGACAGTCTTGGGACCCTTCCTTTACCTGTGGAACCTAAGCTGTGGGTTGTGTTTTGCTGGTTCTTCTTACCACTAGAGATACTTGTATCCACCAACAGAAGGGGTTCATCTAGGCTGTTGGAGACAAAGTGAACATCACATGTTGTTTCTGAGGATGTAGTGATGTTTCCTTTTAAGCACCTTCTTGCAACGCATTTCTCAGTTTTTCTCAGTTCTACTAATGTTTATTCTGTTCCTCTACTCCTTACCCTGTTATCTTAATTTGAAAATTCTATGAGTGTTACTGCAAGTATCCTGCAATGTTGCCCTGTCTCGACCCTCTTCTTTCAGCACTAGGTTTCCCTAACTCTGCTGATATTGAGGCTGGCAGCTCACTCTCGCTCCTCCTGATGAGTCTGAATCATGTTCCATAAGCCCTGTAATGCTGTGAAAGCAACTCTGCAGTGCTGCTTAGTCCTGATCTCCTCCTAACAGTAATGATATGACACATGCAGAACCTTCTTTGTTCCCTGCCACAGCATTCTTTTTCATCTCAATTCACCAGTAAGCTTATTTTCCTTTTTGGGTTCTGCTGTCTCCTAATGCTAAGACATACGATCTACATGTCAGCGAAAGAGGTGAGAGTACTCAGGCAGTTGTGGGTGGTAGGGATGTCTTCTCTCTCTCCTTCTCTGGGAAGGACTTTGTGTTTCTTAAGTAGAACAAAGACTCCTGCCTGTCACTCAGTGTTTCCTTTTGTCAATGTCTCAACTTTTTAATGACCTACGTAGCTCTAATGCAAATCAGCATTCGAGTAGAAGAAAAAAACAAAACAAGCCAAACCACCTTTGTTTCACAACCTCGTTCTGTTTTCTAATGTGTTCTGATCAAATCATGCAATTTGTTAGCAAGAACTCTCACCAAGCTTACAGCTTGGTGTTATGAGGTTTGTAGTGCACCTGCTTCTGCCTCTTCCAAACAGAAGAAGACAGGCAACATTGATGTTGGTAACAGTACTCAAACTCTGCTTCACATAAGTAGCTGTTTGAGTCTGTTCCTTCTGGCCTGGACAGGTCAGGCTCACATCTCTCAGCCAGCCTACCTGATAGGTTTGCCTATGGAAAGAGGGAGTGAAAGATGGTATCTTTCACGTTGTGTTAAAGCAGACCAAACTATGGTTAACGTCAGGCTTGCACGCACAGTGCAAGACATGAGTGTGTGTGCAGGCACCAGATCTGATCAACTTCTGTCACTTAAGACCAAGTTTCCACTAAGAAAGGGCTCCATTTAGGCCTAGGAGAGGACAACCTGGATGATACTCTGGAGTGTGACTTCTCTGACCCAGATTTGAGGAGAGAGAGGCCAAGGTCTCAGACCCTGCAGGCTGTAGTGTAACAGCAGGCTAAAGCTGCAGGAAACTGAAGGATGAGTAAGGACTTCACATCCAGTGGCTTAAATCTTTCTTTATTTCCTCTGTATGAGAAGGAATCATCCTAATCCTCACACTGAGGTTTAACAGATGCTGCTGGCCTTGCTACCTTTGTCTTCTCCTTCATTCCCACACACAAACAGGTTTCCTGCACAAATCAGTCCTTCACAGCTCTGTCTTTGTTCTAACCAGAAGCCCAGCAAATCAGAGGCTCCCAAAAGCTGTCCCTTGCTGGAAACCGAAGGGGTGACGAGTGGTGGTGTTCCTGTAAAATTCCAGATTTCTGGCTTACCATCTTTCTGGTTCAGCTGCTGGCAACTGGATCCCAGGGCAGCTGGATCTCAGCCTTTCTGCCTGTGCAACCAGTGTTTCAGACTTGTGTATGCTTTTTGTGTGTGGATATGATTTAAAAGTGAAAGGTTTCTGTAATGAAGATGGGTTGCTTGTATAAATACAGCTTGCGAAAGAGGAACAAGGTGGGGTAGAGAAAAACCTGGAGTTAGCTGGTAGCTAGCTGCAAATAAGGCAAAACCTGCAAAAGCATAGACTTCTTAGATCAAGCACACCTAACCTTTAGTATTCTCTTTAAGGAGAATACTCACTATTTGCACAGTAGGATAATCATCTTTCATTCATATCCTACATTGCTATACCTATGGTGTTCCCTGCCATAGGGAACTGGCCATTTAGCATTTGTTTACTGGCCTTGTAGCATTCAAAGACTAGACAGTATGGTTCATTAACGTGATCTAGTTCTCTAACTGGAACCAAATGAGCTGTGATGCTGAAGCTCTGGAGTAAGCTGAACCAAATGTCATAACGCTATTTTAACTGAACATCTAACATTGAATCTAGCAATCTCCATGGATTGTTCTCTGGAACAAATGGTGATGTTTTCCAGATGCAAGGTCTATTAAGGTTACCTACACCTTGGGGGATTGCTTCTCTAATAAGGGGTAGCTTCATCATAGATCTCCCTTCGATAGGAGAACTACAATGGTCTCACAACTTTCAGTAATTCAGACAGCAGTAACAGGGTGTCAGCCACTCCTTGCTGTTTCATGATTCTATAATTCCTGGAGAGCTGGGATTGATTCAGTTGCAGATGTCAATCGTTGCTAATTCAGCTCTGCAGTGATAAGGTGGCTGATTCAGCAGGAAACAGCATTCATTTTCTTCTAGACACATACTGGTATCTCTTTTCATGAGCTAAGCTATTTGTGATCCTTCCTACCTTGCAGAAGCAGGAATGCCAGTTATAACTACCGTTCTTGCATTCCCAATGAGGTCGAATCAATATTAGGGATGCCAGGAACTCTGAAGGCTTGGCTCTCATGCTTTTGTCCAAAACTGAACTTTGGCATCTGATACCATCTGAACATGCTACTGATCCTAAACTGTTCTGGTTTCCTCCTTTCTTTTCATCCCCTTCTCCCTGCAACTTCCTGAAGTGAGCCACTTGGGGAGGGGGGAAGTCAATCCACACACAACCATTCTGCAGTAGCTAGTTTAATGGATAACATGCATAAAATCCAAAATTATCCTCTCTAGAAAGTCTAATCAGTAGATTTTACTTTGTCTTTACAGAGAAGACTGAATAATCTCATGAGACTACATCGTTGAATTAAGCTTCAGTTGTTTCAAGGGTGGAAGGTTTTGTTCAAGGAGGAAGGAAGGAGAACTGCTGACATCTGCAGCACAAAAAGAAATCTAGAAATTTAAGGAATAAGAATTCCTATATGAAAAGTGTGATTAGTAAAAGCCTGAAAAAAATGTATAGCTTTATAGAACGAAAGAGGAGATAATTCTGTTCCTAGAGAACATTTGGCAAAGGTTGTTTTTATTGCAAGAGGATGTACCACCCGGGATACTACTTTGAAAACAAACATCTGTGGGATTTTGTCTTAGCTAATCCTAAGTAAAAACAAATAATGGCATGCCAAGAATGCTGGTTACACTCGCTACAATGAAAGTTCTATAATAACCTTATGCAATACATACTCTGACTTTAAATATGTGGAAAACCTTAAGGATATCTGCTCGTTAAAATGATTCTTGTCAAACGCTATATTGCAGAAGCTGACCCGTGGCTTCATGAGTTTCCAAACTTGGAATGCCTTCAGCTCTCTAGAGTTGAATGTAAAATGATAAGCTATATCTAGGAGGGGATGGGATGGAAAATGCTTCATGTCCTCTTGGAGGAAACTCACTGCAGAAAAATGATTTGAATGTTTATTGTTCCTTTTGAAATCACTTGGTGTCCTGGTTTCAGCCAAGGTAGAGTTAATTTTCTTCACAAAAGCCAGTGTGAGGCTGTGTTTTGGATTTGGGATGAGAAAATGTTGATAATGTGCTGATGTTTTGAGTTGTTGCTAAGTAGTCAAGGACAGTCCAGCTTCTCGTGCTGGCCTGCTAGCAAGAAGGCTGGGGGTGCATGGGGAGCTGGGAGGGGACACAGCCAGGACACCTGGCCATTCTTCCGCACATGGTGTAAACTCTTACGTTTAGTTCTGTAAACAGGCTGTAGAACAACTCAGATATTAGGGAATGTATGCAGTGAAACTGCAGAGTTAGTATTACTGGCATAGCTTCCACCATACGGCTGCTCCACAGGTGAGATAATAAAGGATTACTCTTAACTTTTTCAAATCATCTTCCCCAATGAAGGCCACTTTAATTAGTCTCTGAATGTGTTTGGATTCTCCTCTTTCCCAAAATCCTGCTAACAAGCACTTTGCTGAGGTAAATACATTACTTAAGCAACTAGCTAGATACTTTTCATAGCTCAATTAAATAAAATTAAATACGTAATTATATTAAAATAGAACAAAAAAGGCTGAAAGTTACAATAGAATCAGTCTTCGGTGTCTATGAGCTTCATACAGGTTAGCAATTTGCAAGCGTCAGAGGAGTAGAACTGCTCATGAGAATTAAAATGATACCTAAAAGCAACAACAGAATACCTTTTCATTCATCTTTGAAAGATCACATTATGGAGAAAATCTGTGTTCTTTTGGAGTTGTTGTCTAATTATCATTGTTTCAATAGGAGAAAAAGCTTGAAATCTTTTTCTTAGCGCTTAGTTTCAAGGAGACCCAAACTGCATCAAGAATTAGAGAACATGTATTATATAAACACACATATATGTAATAATATACTAATATATGCTGATGTTTTAGTATATATTCTATATATGTATATAGAGTATAATATTGCCCACTGTCCAAGTAGAGTGATGATACCTATAAAATAATCAAATGCTGTAAGCATGAGTTTATCTGTCTCAAAATAATGCAAAAACCTACTAATTACTGTGTTCTATATAAGCTGCTTCAGTCATAAAACTGAAAAAGATTGATCATTTCATTTGGCACATGTATCCATCTTTTTGCTGGAATTTTAGAGACATATCTGATACAATCAGGAAGGTTAGATTGCCATATCTTCCCAGCTTAACTTTAGCCAAGTGGTTAATGGTAGGTAGTTGTGTTTGGATTTTTGGTTTGGTTGTGGTTTTTTATGAAACTAAAAGCTTATCACACATTTAACTAATGCAATTATTTAAAGGTCAAAAGTGTCCCTCTTTGGGGTCAGGGAATGGTGGCAGGAAAGTGCCTTTGCACTTGTAAATGTATAACTACTATTTTCTTATTCCTATCTCTTCTTATTTCCCCCAAAGTATGAATATCAGACTATTTTCCTCTCCTTTTGTTGTAGATTCTCCTTTTTTCCTCCTTCCTAGATTTTTGCATGTGATCAGTCTGTTCTCCTGTCTTGCACTGAAGTTGAGCTATCCCACTCCAAACAGAACCATCCAGTTTTATCCAGGGATTTTATGATTTTTCTTTCTTTCATATATCTTGTTTAAACATTTAGTATTCTTCAAGTTAAGACTAAATTTCCCACTCATGGAGATAAGTCCAGGTCAATACATCATAATCTCTCACTAGCTGAATCTTTTCCTTTGGATACTGCTTTATCTCCATTTTAAGTTCCTTCATTGTCCCAACTTCTATTCCACCGATGTTTGTTGCATGCAATTGTCTGCACATGGTCCTCTTTCCTCACTGTAGAGAGAGAATGCTAATAACAGAATCTTCCTTTAGAAAAGCACTGACAATACAAGGTTATTTTGGCATAGATGAAAGAAAAAAATCTTTTCGCATATACAAGGTGCATGTTTCTCATCTCTGAGCAAGGAGCAAAATTGATTACAATCATTAAATGCAAAACATCTTAGTGTTTGTGGCTGTTCCAGCTGCCTAATATGGAAAACCTGAGGGTGTTTCTTAGTAAAATGAACTAAGGGATTGCAGCCAAATGGCTACACGGGAACTGTCCTAGAAGTAGTGGGCTTAGTTGGCAGAATTGGCTATAGGTATGTTGTAGTCCTGAACTAGCTCAGGAAAGAACTGTTTTTGCCTAATTGTTAAAAGCATCGGAAAAACGTATGAGTCAAATTACATATACAGAAAGGTACTGTATTTTAAATATTTTCCTAAGCGTGTTACTTTATAACAGTGAGGTAACTTTGAGAACTGGCAAAGGTTTACAAATAATGCTGTAGGAACATCTAAGTGGAAATGAATTTTTAATTTAAATTTTGTTTTTCTTGTCTCTCCTTAAGTATTCTTCCCCAATTGTCCATTCACATCAAGATTGTCTCCATCCTGAAAACACAGAAGCTAGAAATGAGTGGTTCTGCTGTCTGTTATAGGATCTGTATTTTGAAAGTTTTGCATATCTGAACATCTTAAAGACAGTTTTGCTGATCCAGATGTCATAAACAAAAACTGAAAAATCTCAAAGCATCCTATTCTGATCTCATGTGTGTTACAGATCTTGCCCTACTTGCTTTAAGGCCCATGAGAGACTTGCTGCTGACTTGAATGACCCAAGACTTTGAAATCTTCTTTCTGCAAATAATACAAACTCAGTATCTCTTCAGGGGCTTTATTGATCTTGACATGATGTCACTGAACTGTTCCCAAACATCTAAGATAATTTCCCAGGCTGCCATGACCTCATGGAGACATATCTGGGATTGTCCTGAGCTACAGGATCTGTCCAAAATTGCTGGTAATCTTGCAGGGAACCCAGGACTTAATTATGTGGTCGTCTTTAATTTAGGGTGAGTATCTGGGAGATGCGAAGTACTAAAAGTCATATTCCACAAATATCTTTGCTGGTGCTCCCCCAGTGTGAATGCACATTGCATGTTTGGGTAGCTGAAATGTCCAAGACCCTGGGAATGAAAGGAAGCCTTCTAGAAAGGGATGGGTTCCTCCGTAGTGAATAAATTCATGGCACAAATTTTATTTAAATCATAATAATAATAAAAAAGCATTGATGATGGAAATTGGACAAAAATGTTGCCCTACTACTATTTCCTAGAGAGTCTTACACTGCCATCTGCTGGGGGCGTGAAGGGAAGAGAACTAAAACAGTGAGAAATGAGCAATGGGGAGCTTAAGGAGAGCATACTCTTTTCAAAGACTGAAAAAGCTCCTCATTGACTTCTCAAATCAGTTTGCAGAGTTCAGGAAACAAGAGGTCTGCTGAACTCCATTTTGCATCTTCTTGACCTCTGAATAACCTGTACACTTACATTTCTGATGATTGAATACTCTTTTCTGTTTAAGATTTTTCATCTGTGTGGTATACAGACAAATAACCAAGAGGGTCTGCTTGCATCTTCAGGCCCTTACTAATAAAATATTGTCAAAGTTATGATAGAAGCTGGCCAAACTAACTTTGGAAAAGTTCTTAATTTTTGGTTAAAAACCTATTTGAGTTATAAGTTTGAGAGGTTCCACCTCTGCTTTATAAAAAAGAAAATTGATTTTATAGAAACAAATCTTTATTAGAAACAAATCTTTATTAGAAACATCAATCTGTGGAGGCATATTGGTTGAAATCCCCCATAAAGAAAATTCAGAGGAAACAATTATGTAGAAAATCTCTTTTGGTCAAAACAATTTTTTACCTAATGATTCTAATAGCAATAAATCTGGAAGCTGCTTGTCAAGTTCTCATTTTAAAACAGCAAATACTTAGTCTTTCTTTCATATTTCTTCATTCTGTGGTATTGACTAAAGTTGGCATTTTTACATTAATACTTTTACATGAATACTTCCCACTTTATGACAAACCAGCTATTCCACATCAGAGCTTTCTACAGTTAGAGTCAAGGCTTCAGAAAATCCTGAGAAGTTTGTCAAACTGTATTTAACAAAAAAAAAACCCCAAAAAACAAACCTGTTGTGCTACTGTGTCAAAATAAACCTTTGCAGCTTAGAATACTTTCTCTAAGTGATGGACTTTTCACCCTGTTATGAGATCATCACATGTGGTCCATATTCCATAATTTATATTTCATCAAGTTTTCAGATCTACTTGCTTATCCATGAAAATCAATACAATTTCTGTATCCATTTATTAAGTTGTGATGGAGAGGACATGACTCATCACTGGCTAACTTTACTTTGTTCAATATGATACAGCATCAACTTAATAGCCTCTGAAGATCTTGTCACATTTAGCTATACACCACTACTGTGGCAACCACTTCTCCTTTAATAGTGACTTGTGTGCTCTACCTCTTCAATTCCTATTAATGTGTTTCAGGTGTTAATAGCTATACAGTTTTTCAGGTGTGAAGTAGGTGTGCTTTCAAGTGTTTCACTACAGATGCAAGGTGCAAAACAGAAATGGCAAAGGAATATAATCATTGATGTACTTCAAGGATTTGTTTGTCTGTATTTGTAACCAAAAAGAAGACTGTGTATCCTTCTCCAAATGTCACCCTGATACCATCTTCAAATGCCTGTTGAGTTTTAAAAAAAATTGCATAGAAAATGACAAGGTGTCTATAGGGACAAGTATGACCACTTGTCTGTATAAGAAATAGCAAAGTAAGCAATTCTAATTTTGTAAGAAGACCTAGAAAAGGGTTTCCCAAGCTCCTAGCTTAAGCTCTAGATATGTTTACCTCTGTAGCTAAGTAAAATGGTTCTCTGAACTCATTAAGTCCATCTGTTGAAGGTTCGTCCTAATGAATCATCCTTAGGAACGCCTTGGATGCCACGTTCAGAACTTTTGTACTACTTAAGTACCTTAGATGATACCCTTTTGATTCACTGAGAAGCTCAGTGAGGCTGTCGTAATAGAAAGGACTTGAGTCATCACTGACTAATTTTTAGGGCTTAGAGAGATTTTAGTGAAAGAAAACCCTTCATCATTGATCTAGCCAGTAAATTAAGCCATCCTAAAGAAATTCTGGGTGTGCTAACAAGTTCTTTACAAAAGCTGTTGTGTTTGTGCATTGAAAAGATCTGAGGTCTTGCTCTTCTTTAATTGAGGGACAGACCAGATAAAAGTGGAGTATTAAATGTAAGCTGGACAAGATGAACAGGAAACCCCAGTTTTGCAACCTGTAATTGCAACTATCAAGCTATTTCAGCTGTGGATGCTGAGAACTGATTACTAAACAGCAAACAAGCTGCTAAAGAGGTCTCTGGGTAGATACATTTTCATGTGTCTTTTTTATGAACTTTGGATTAGTTGAGGCAAGGGAGTTGCATCAACTGTCTTAAGTCCTATGCAATGGACTACGTTGAAGGCCAGACACAAGGTGTCATGAAGCCAGTGGAAATGCTATTATTCGTTTCACTGGGCTCAGATCCACTCCGTAGCTGTTTGACCTCATCTGCGCTCATTGGCATAACACTGATACTTGCAGCCAGGGCAGGTGAAGTCTGACCTAATGGGGGAGAAGACCTATGCTGTGACAGCCTCACACAGGGCTATACGTTGCACGAGATGGCATTACTGGATAGCTGCTCACCTATCTTGTCCTTTTGCAACACGCAAGCAAGCATCTGTCCCCATAACTGTTGGGAATTATACCATGTGGATGGCATCCTTGAAAATTATACCATAATGAGTATTCTGCTTTTTAAAACATACTTCCTGAATAGTATTATGTGAACAGTAATTAATTCTGGTAGCCTCAGAACAGGATTATGAAACTACTGTCTAGTCTATCTAATCAATTTATTGCATCAAAACACCAAAAATGGGGAAAAATATTCTGCCCACAAACTAGGTTTTCTTGTGCTGTGAATAAAAATATCAATCCCCTGTGGAGGAAGAGAATTATGCTGCAAGTCTGCTGTAGCGTTCATGGTACCAGAGCTAATATAATAATTATTGCTTACATCATCTTCATGAAATAGAGGAAGAGAACAAAGGTGAACTAAATGGTCATAAAAAATACTTGAGTTAGGGAAGGTGCTTTTTGGGAACACAGACTTCTCTGCATGCTGTGGATTTAATTTTGACAATTTGAAATAGACCTGATCAGAAAGCAGAATCTTCCCTCTAGAGGAATAGTCTAATTTTTCTACCTGAAAGTCCTAAATTGAAATGGAAATTAGAAGGTTCAGGACCATTAATTACAATAATAACATTGTAAATGTATAAATACAGAGGTTATTTTCATTGCAGATCTGATCAATAATACCTTACTTCTAGTTCATAATGAAAGCGAAATATTCAACCTGGAATTGACCACTGCAGTGGAGCCACCTACTAAGAAAATCAAAACAATTGTATGTTTTCCTCCAGGAGTGGATGACTGTTTCTGAGCCTTTACTTTTGCCAGTGGCCAAATTCAGGGGACAACATTATGACAAAGATTAAACACAAAGACGACAGTTACAGGAGGGTGGGAAGGGACAGATCCCATAAGAAATTCAAATTACCTTGGGATTGGTAGTTAGTGTCTGCAGCCCTTTTCTGGAAAACTTTTAGTCTTAGGTTTGTTTCTGACGGAACACAGTCTGGAATTTCGGGGTTGAAATGAGGATTAGGAATGTGCTGTCTTCAGCCTGTCTGTCTCCTCTCAGAAATCTGTGCTCCAGCACTTTAAAAGCATCCCAGCCCGCACAGCAGAATGTCCCGTTGCTGATGCTGGGTCGGACTATCCTTCACGTTCCCTTTCCAAGTATGCCCTGGAACCGCAGCATGCTGCTGAGGTGCTGAAGGTGTGTTACACATCTGTGTTGTGCTCGGCAGAGATTTGAGTTTCTCTTTTCTTTCTGTTTTTAAATTTGCCTAGACGTAATGTCCAAAGTGTATATTTCATTTCAGGCCACCACAATTACTGAAAATCTGACTTTAATTAGTTTCCATTTCGATTATCCCTTTCTGTCACAGTTTCTCACCATTACCCTTCACCCTCCTCAGTTGCTTATCTCAGCATATTTACTTCTCTGAAGTTCACTCACACAGTGTCAGCTCACAAAACTGAGTGTTATTACTTGCATTTAAGGTCAGAAACTAGGAACTGTTGTCAAGATGAGTGTCAAGTATTTTGGCAAATATGTCTGTGCCTATTTCAAAGTTTGGACATCTTATACTCGCTAAGGAAGGCTACTTCCCTAAGTCAGCTGGGTTGCTGTTGGTCTGGTAGCTGGTATCGTCAGGTGAGAGTTCTGAGGCAGTGTATGCAATCATAACAAGTCAGTAGCACTGCGTAAATTGTTTTCTGTTCTGATCACTCATCAAAGCCTAACCTTAGTAATACCCGAACCTCCCCTATTCTGAGGTGAAGGCTTATAAAGCAAGTTCATATGGGATCAAATAATTTGAAATGTGTAACCAGCCAACTGGGTACCCCGTTTCCCTGGGTGCAATTACGGTATGTTAGCATTCAGAAGAAGACCAGAGGCAGCTGTCAGCCTGGTTTCAGTTGTCAGTCTTGTTCTAACAATAGTTAAGTGAAAAGCTGATGAGAAAGCGTAATTTTGTCGCCAAGGCTGAGCTCTGAGATGGGCTTGGTTTCTAGATTTTTCAACATCCTGGAATGTATCTAGTAGTACTTCAGATCCCAATCAGTAAAGTAACATTAACGGTATTGATCTTATATCATTTGTCTGTGTTTTCTTTTTAAAGTAGTCTGCTCTTTCAGGGTGGCATGATTTCCTCCTGGATCGTACTAGCAAAGGTGATAACAATAATGATCGCAGCTTCTGGGCAACTGAGCAGCACAAATAATAATGCTGAGCACAAATCATTCCAGTGAAAAGCTGATGAGTATCTGCTTGCATAGAGACTCTGAAGATCTTTTTACTTCTCTTTTTATCACTAGTGATTTATGTGTATTGTCTTTTCTAGTGCATTGTGTTTCACTGCCATAGTCAAAGCAGAACATTAGAGCAGAACACTCCTTTTTTGATGAATTTAATCTGCAAATTAATCAGCATCCTTTCTCCTGAAAGATAAAAATGTCTGTTTTCTTCTGCCATTTGGGTTGTCTGGTAATTATTCTTCTGACCTGTGTCACTGAGACACCATCAGGCACTTGGAAGGCACTTGGCAACCTCTTCAAATGATAGACAAAACAGTAAAAACAGTTCTGTTTTTCTATTGTCTTCAATATTGAAAGATCTTAATATTTACAATATTCATAAGTTAGCTGCTTGGTAGTCACATATCTGTAGTCACTTTTCCACCTCAGCTCTTACCATAACGCTAACCAGTGAAATTATTTTTACTTTGTTTTTTTAAAGAGTTTTATACTGTACTTACAGACCTTGTGCAACATGCCATTTGCACAAATAAACTCAGTCTAATAAAAAAATTGAAGGGTTCAGAAGGACTAGAAATGGTAACAGCACAAAGTACGTTCTGTACTAAAAGAGGCGCTGTGTTAAACGTTCTAGAAAAAAGGCTGATGAACTTGCACAGAACATTGTCAAACAACAAAAAATGTGGCTAAGAATTTTTCAGAACAGTGATTGGCGAAAAAGCCTTCTGATTTTGCTTTATCTAAGTGTTCCTGTTGCACATCTAAAGGGAGCAAGTGTTGCAAGGTGTGTGGTTTCTTTTTATTATTATTATTTTGTACCAATCCAAAAGGAGAATGGTTTACATCTGGTTGTCAATTTTTACTTTCTCATGTGCTATTTCCAGAATTTTGAAGATTCTTGTGTTTGGGGTTTTTTTGGTGTTTTTTTTTTTACATGCTTTCAGCTGTGGAAATCCATTGCCATAATATATTTGACTTTATATGTGTGATCTCATCTCTCGCACCTTTTGTAGAATTGCACAGGTTGAAGCCCTAATCAGGGACAAGACCAGTACCATTTGAAGCAGGAGTGAAATGAGGCCATCAGAGACCTCGTTTCTACGGGAAAATGCATGAGCTGGAAAAAAAAGTAGCTTTGCTTTCAGATTTAAGGATGCTCTGAGAGAAATGGTAGTAATAAAATCCAAACAAACCACCATTTTGCATGTGAACTGAGCAAATTTGATCTGAAAGTTACTGATTCACAGCATACTCAGAAGCCTGAAATCAGTGTGGTGTGGCATGGGCATAAGGCCTGTCTGAGGGAACCTATTTGCAATACCCAAGCCTTGCATACCATTCCTTATGTACCATTTTAAAGAAAACTCTAAGAGGTTCTATATGAAAAAAGAAGAGAAAATGCCTGCCTGCCACTGAAAAAGAATTGAGGTCAATCTGCCTGAGCATAATAATACCTCAGAAATATATAAATGTATACCTTTTCATCTGCCTATTTTTTAATGCACTTGCAATGCCCACTACAGATGGTACTGTGTTCCTGTCGACAACTCGATGGTTCAGTCAAAATTTTTGACAGAAGCCAGCTTGAAGATTGTCTAGCCAACTGCTCAGCCCACACACAGAGAGTTAAGTCCACCAAATGGATCCCTTTGCTGTCTGGGCTTTTTAATTTCCCAGCAAAACATTTGAAAAAAAATACAGTTAAACCTTCCCACCAACTGCATTAGGTAGTCAAAGGATCGCTCTGATAAGGTACGGTTCTGGCCTGAATGCAGCTCATTCTGGCTTATGGTGGGCTGTCCAGATAAATGGGAAAGGATAGACTGCATAAATGGCTATGGGTGACTATTTCACTTCTACAGATACCTTCCAGATAGATAAATATTTCATGTAACCATACAGTTTCAGTAAGTCTGTGGCTATAAGGAGCTAGAGGTCTTCACTACAGCTCTTCTGTGGAAACTCTACTAGCTATACAGATTTTTTTTTCTTTGTTTTTGAGGGAAAAATAGATAAAATGTATTACCCATTTAATTCAAAGAAGCGATTCTATAGGGATGAGGTTAAAATAGGCTAAGTCATCTTAACATATATAAAAACTGACATTTGTTATAGCATAAAAGCACACTTTTATTGGCTCACTGCAGAATTTACAGTTACAGTTAAGAACATCACCATACAGTATATTTCAAAGAATTCTATTATCTGTACCATAGTACCTTAGCTGGTAAAAAGTTTTCTTGATGTATGTACATTACTTTATTGACTTGCACTTTACTCCATGATAGATTTATTCCTTTAAGTGACGCTGAAAGTAATAAATATAAGACTTCAAATGAAAAACATTTTTATTGGCACAGTGGAGAGAGAAAGAAAAAGCAGAGTATAAAAACTTGGCACAAGCAGTCTACACTTGTGAAATGAGGCCAAATTAGCGAGGGAAAACAGTTAGAATGGAGTTTCAGCATGCTGTTCATTTTCCAACAGTTTAAAAAAAGAAAGACTGAAGGCCTGGTTATGAATTTTTCACTGAAGTGCAAGCAGTGGTATATTATATTGCACTATGAAAAATGGAGGGTTTTTCCTGGTTCCAAAAATATCCCACTGCACTGTTTCTCACAGTTCGATATGACTGTGTGTGCCGCTCAGAAGTGTACTATGGATGGGTAATTCATCATAAAGAGTTCATCATGCAGTGTAGGAGGGTTGAAAAAAAATGCAGTAGCAGTGGATTTTAGTGATAACTTTCACACAGCATATACCCTGAATGGTTTGCAGTTAGATTTGTTCAGGTTACTAACACAGAGACAGAGGTCAGGTCTTCCTTATACGCATAACAAGAGTTTTGTACTGAGGAAGTGCCAGTTCTTTCCACATCCCATAAGAAATGCACAAGCACTTGCAAAGCAGATAACTATTCATTAATAGCCCAGAAAAGGTGATAGCCAGTTATAAAATATTATTTCTGATGTTGGGACCCCTAGATGGTATGCTATCAGATGGACCTATGCTCAAGGCACCGCATGCTCTGCAGGTCCCATCCATGGAGAGGTTCACCTGCTCTAAGATCACTGATATTCTTAAAGGGTCTTGGTTAAAATACAGATTTCTCAATCAATGACAACAGTCGGGACTGGAATATGGACTTAGCTTTGAAGAGTACCTTGGACAATGTGCTTCAATGTTTTTATCTTATTAATGAAGCTGCAGCTCCTGAAGAGGTGCATATAATATTTCAATTGAACAAGACAATATACTATACATACACTTGAGATTAATATGCTTTGACTACATGTACATATACATGTACTAACTATACATTGACTGCATATAAATTAATATATATTGACTAAATAACAATCACGCGACATCCATGATACAGAGGCATATACCTAGATTAACCATTATGTGTATCACAGACCCCTTGTAGGATATTCTTCCAGGCTAACCACTGCAAGAGCACTTTGATCTTTCTTGCTGAGATTTGAAATAAAGGCAAGCTACTATGTGCAGACAGGAAGATTGACAGGTTTTGGGGAACAAGAATTTCCAGTTAAATTCAGTATGAGCTAAGATTACAGTTTTTTATTTCTGGCCTTTGGTGGTTTAGTATAATGAACTCAAATTCAGTTTTACCTGGAGATATCTATATTAATGATACCTATATTATTCAGCAAAATCTTGAAGTGTCTTGAATTTTCTGTTTTAAACTTGATTGCTGTCTCCATACCTTACACACTGTCCTTGTTTTACTCCTACATTCCTTCATTGTGTTAGAAGTCTACCGTGCAAGCCCCCTGAAGTCAGTAGGAATTAGTCAGTAGGAATTAGTGATGAGAGGTCCCCATCAAATGACTGAGAAGATATCTGAGATACTGACTTCCTATATTTTCCTCCTTTCTGATGTTTTTTCCTCTTATGTTTTCCTCCTGCTGTTTTGTCACCACCTTGCACTTGAGTACTGGCAGTGTGGTGTCAATCTACATTCTTCTTACCTCTTCTAGCTCCATTCTCATCCTCAAATCCTGCCCCTTTTTCCTATTCTAGTTCCTATTCTTATTCTATTCCTTTTCTAGTATGACCTGATAGGAGCCTGTATTGGGTTTATGTGGCAAAGTTTTGGTAGTGGGGGGGATACAGGGGTGGCTTCTGCGAGAAGCTGCTAGAAACTTCCCCGATGTCTAACAGAGACAATGCCAGCCAGCTCCAAGACAGACCTGCTGCTAGCTAAGGCTGAGACAGTCAGCAATGGTGGCAGTGCCTCTGGGATAAGATATTTAAGAAGGAGAAAAACTGCTCTGCAACAGCAGCTGAAGGAGAAGAACGTGTGAGAGAAACAACCCTGCAGACACCAAGGTCAATGAAAGAGGAGGAGAAGGACTGGTACCGGAGCAGAGATACCCCTGCAGCCCCTGGTGATGACCATGGTGAGGCAGGCTGTCCCCCTGTAAGCACATGGAGCACCACAGTGGAGCAGATATCCACCTGCAGCCTGTGAAGGAACCCACACCAGAGCTGGTGGATGTTTGAAAAGGAGGCTGTGACCCCATGGGAAGCCTGTGCTGGAGAAGGCTTCTGGAAGGACCTGTGGACCCATGGAGAGGAGCCCATGCTGGAGCAGGTTTGCTGGCAGGACTTATGACCCCATGGGGGACCCGTGCTGGAGCAGTCTGTTCCTGAAGGACTGCACCCCATGGCAGGGACCCAGGCTGCAGCAGTTCGTGAAGAACTGCATCCTATCGGAAGGACTCTCATTGAAGAAGTTCATGGAGAATTGTCTCCTGTGGGTGAGACTCCACGCTGGAGCAGGGGAAGAGCGTGAAGAGTCTCCCCCTGAGGAAGAAGGAGTGGCAGAGACAACTTGTGATGAAGTGACCACAACTCCCATTCCCCATCCCGCTGCGCTGCTCAGGAGGAGGATGTAGAGAAAATTGGAAGTGAAGTTGAGCCCAGGAAGAAGGGAGGGGTAGAGGGAATTTTTTTAAGATTTGTTTTTATTTCTCATTATCCTACTCTGGTTTGATTGGTAATAAATTAACTTCCTTAAGTTGAGTCTGTTTTGCCTATGACAGTAATTGCTGAGTGATCTCTCCCTGTCCTTATCTCGACCCACGAGCCTTTCTCTCCTATGTCCAGCTAAGAAGGGAAGTGATAGAATGTCTTTGGTGGGCACCTGGCATCCAGCCAGGGTCAACCCACCACAGAACCGATCAATGAAAGGTTTCTTATGGACAAACAGCTATTGACAAGCCAATATATCTTGGCCAAAATGGGTAGATAGACATCTTCTAGAGAACAATCATGGTTCAACATCTGCACTTCCATTTCTGTTCTTCTGGTTGTTTGCCTTTCAGCAGCCAGGCATGATGGTCAAGAAGCAAGTGCAGATCTTCTGTGCGTAATGATCATCTATTTGAATCGAATAGAAATGGTCCTTTATATTTAGAGGGATAATAAAAATAAGCATATTCAAAAATTATTTCCTTTCCTTAAGGAGATCAAACCAGATGGATTTAGTAACAGCACATAAATCTCATCCCTTTTAATATTTGCTAGCAATGGCAGTAATTCATGCAGTTCTTTGTTATCCTGGCTTTAAGGTTGTGGGAGTTTTGTTAACTGAGACTCCTCTGACCACCTGAAGAGGTGCCATTTTGGGTCATCTGAAACACAAGGGCTTGCAGTGATGTTTCATTACGGTCTTTGTGAAAGTTTGGCTACATAAATTGATCAGTGCCACTTGTCAGTTTTTATTTCTGTATGGTTAATTAGACCATGCCAAATTTCCTGTTTTAGCTAGGTAGTTTCTAGCTTTCAAATTTACTTAATTAAAGCTAATTTAAGTCTCTGCTACCATAAAACCTGTACTATACACACACTGTAGAACAGGCCTAAGAGAATTCAAGAATGTGGACTAAATAAATAATAAAAATTCCTCCTACCCATTCCAGCAACCAGCCAACTATATTTATTTTATTGCCTGTTCAATTATTTTAATATTTTTCACTGTTTTTTAAATGGCCGTCAAAACTGCAAAGAATCAGCAACATTGAACTGGGACCACCACTGTAGATCAATGTGATATGGTAATAATCTCATGTAACTCTTCCCATAGACTTGTACATTGGCCTGATCTGCTCATTTACATTATGTATTTGCAGTGATACCAAACATACCAGACATCCTGGCATTTAGAAGCATTCTTCCCTTATTGAATCTTGTGTAAACACCCTGTCTAGCCTAAATCAGTCATGATGCACCAATCGGAGTCAGGGGGAGAGTAAGGTGCATTACGGTTGATGCATCGTAGCATCTTAGCGGTAGCTTTCCGTTAGAAGATCCTGGCTCATGGGGAAATTAATAGGTTAGGCAGGTGAATTGAGGTTATGTAGTAGCTCAGAAGACATTGGGGGCAGAGGAGTGTTTGTTTTGTTGATTTTTTTTTTTTCTAGTCTTATTATTTTGTTTCTAGTCTTATTATAGCCATAAGTAAATAACTTTTTCAGAGTCCAGACAGATGGGAATACGCTGATCAGGGAACCTTTTTCCTTTTCACACCTTTGAGCACATCTGTAGTTCCATCATTCTTCATGGACTTTCCTCCCACTCATATGTCATTAGTTATGGTCTACCCAAACATAAGTTCACAAATTTGATGGACATATAATGCTGACTTCTATATATAGATATGTGAATAGGACATGCTTTTGCTGGAGAGTCATATCCATAGTCAGCAGTTAACATATCTGCAATGAGAAAGGCAGGAATTCATGTTTATTGAATTGGAATTAAGCTTTGCAGGTGCCAACCCATAGAAGTTCACTGAAACTTCATGACCAGCAGCCACGGAAATTGAGTATCTGCTGAATAGGGTGTTAAATTAGCAGAGCTGCTGAAGCAGGCTTGCTGATACAACGTTGTCATATTTTAGTCTGTCAGAACTGTTTTGTGCATGTTTCTGACAAAAAAGATGAATGTCACATGACAGATCTCTTGTTTGGAGAGATGCAGGGTGATTGAGCTGTTAATACAGTTTTTTATTATTCCTTTAGAAGTATTCAAAGAGTATTTCTTTAAATACAGCTCAACGTTGTGTGGCAAAGGTTGAGGCACCTGTGCAGCAGTGAATGAAGGCTATCTAAATATGAATGACTAATTATCAGGGAACGGGAAAACACTAGTTTTCTTTCATAACTGAAATGGCTTCGTCCTATTCAGAATAATCTGTTGGGAAAATAATTAGCATAAAGAAGATGGAGTTTTGATAAGTAACTTTGATGTTCATAATTATAGTAATTTTTGTATGATTTGTTTCATTTATGCTCATGTTTTATTTCAGTATTCTCTTTCAGTCATAAAAGCTGATATTAAATTTTAGATTAAACCTATCTTGCTGTAGACAGTTTAGGAAAAACTGTTATCTTTGTATGATAACAGTGGACTTAGCAAAAATTTGCTGTTAGGATTTCTTTCCATCTCTCTGAATTTGTCTTCCATACCATAATAAATCATGCAGGTTAATGTGTCAGGAAGGGTCTAGAAGTATCAAATTTAGCATGGCATAAAAAGAAACCTTTTTCACTTTGTTTGTATAAAGTTAAATATTTTTAACATTTATTCTAGACAAAAATGTGTAATCCAAACCGTTGAGCAGAGAGTGGAAATATCCAAGTTATTGTGCCATCCGAACAATAAAAGAGAATCTTTGTGACTGATCTCCTGAGTCTGAAGGAGCAGTGTCTGTCAGAGGGCTCTGGAGGTTGCTGTGCTGTGCTGTGCTTGCTCTTGTGGTACAAAAAGGTTCTTATTCTGTCCTAGCTTTCTGTACGGCTCTATGAATATATCCCAGTAAGCTGAGAAATCTAATTTCTTACACAAAGTATCTTTACACAAAAATGAAAAAAAAAAAGTTTAGACATTAGTAATACTTTTCAGATCTATTTAAATATTTCAGATCTATTTAAATATGATTCTAGTGAATAATTGCCACATCCCTCCCCTCCTTTGCTGTCTAAGGAATCTACTAGGTGCTCCTAGTAGCTAATTTGGTGTTAAATTGCTCATATTTTTCCTCCTATCAGGGAACGGTACTGATAGGGAGGCTTTATTTCTCTTCCATTTATTCTAGTGTTTGTGTGCATGTGTTGTTTAGTAGGAATGCTTGGAGTTCAGAAGGATTAATCTCTGAAACCCTGCTTAAAAACACTGTATTGTTGTGAAGTACATTCTATCACTTTTTTTCCCACAAATTCTATTATGTATAAAAGGTTACACCTCTGATGAATGGAGAAAGGTAAATGCACACTCATTTCAAAAAATGGCCAAGTAGAACTGCAGGCTGGTCAGCTGCACTTCAGTCCCATGGCACAATCTACTTTGGAAGACATTTTTGGGCATATAAAGCAGCAGGTGGTGATGGTGAAAAGTCATCATGGTTTTACCAACAATAAATCAGTCTGATTACCTTCTAAGATGAAACGTCTAGATCTGTGAATTAGGGAAGAGTAGCAGATGTCATTTAACCTTGACTTTATCACAGCTTTTGACACTGTCCTCCCCAATATTTTTGTGTTCAAATTATGGTGTTACAGACCAGATGGTTGGACAAAACTGACTGGATGCTTAGGCTCAGAGAGTGAGGTGATAAGCCCTACTCTAACTGTAGGCCAGTAACAAGTGAGATACCAGTGGGGGTTATCCTGCAGTCTATCCTGTTTGACATCTTTGTCAATGACCTGGAGGAGGTGATGGAGTACATGCTCAAGTTTGCAGCTGACATCAAACTGGGATGAGCGTCCAATACTCTTGAGGGCAGGGCTGTCATCTAGAGACATCTAGACAGGCTTGAGGAATGGTCCAAAAGAAACCTTATGAAAATCATCAAGGTTAGATGAGAAGTCCTGCCCCTTAGAAGGAAGAACGACTAGTAACAATATAGGCTGGTGACTGCCAGGCTGGGGAGCAGCTCTGCTGGAAAAGCCCTGGTTCTCTGGCCAGCAGCAAGCTGGGCATGAGCCAGCAGCCTTTCCTGGCAGCAGCGGTGGCCGGCAGCATCCTGGGCTGTATGAACAGGAGCACAGCTGGTAGATCTAAAGAAAGGATTATCCATCTCTGCTTGCACTTGACAGATCAAATCTAAACTGCATCCAGTTTGGGGCCCACCAATACAAGAAAGATTCTGATAAACTGGAGAAAGTTCAGCAGAGGGCCACCAAGATGGTCAAGGGCTGGAGCACTTGCCCTGTGAGGAGAAGCTGATGGGCCAGAGCTTCTTCAGCCTGAAAAGGTGAAAAGACAGATGTGGGGGGACCTAACAGCAGCTTTCTTATACCTACGGAGAGGTCACTGGGGAGGCAGATACGGGACTTCTACAGTAGCACATAGCAGGAGGCAATGGGCATGAGTTGAAACAAGAGAGGTTTATTCTGGGTATAAGGAGAAACTTCTTCCCTGTAAGGACAGGTACACAATGGAGCAGGATGCCCAGAGAGACTTTACAGACTCCCTGGAGGTTTTCAAGACCAGCCTGGACAAAGCCCTGAGCAGCCTGTATGACCTTGTAGCTGACCCTGCTTTGAGCTGGAGGTTGAATGACAGACCTCCAGAGGTCCTTTCCAAAGTGAGTTATCCTGTGATCTTAAGGATGGGTTTTGAGAGGCTCAGATACAGGAAATCACTGGCAGAATGGTTGGTTAATAGGTGAATTCCATTAAATTCTGCTTTTCTGTTATTTTGATTATTAATTGCAAATTACGTATTTCCCTAGAATATGGTAGAAATATCATAAGGATAGAAGGACATGTGGCAAATACACTATCATCTGATGCATTCTGAAAAAGTTGATACAATTCCAGTTTTCTTTTCTGATTGCTTAGTGTTTTGGACATCACAGATTAGGAAAAAAAAAAAGATCTATTTGATTCTTTGAAGCCAGATTCCTTAACCCTGTATAATTTTCTTTCCAGAAAAACACACATTTTCTTATTTTCTGTTTCCTATGCATCAAGGTAAAAAGAATTTCTGCCACTCATCATCATCAGAAGCCTAGGGAAAAATTAACCTCATGAAAATAATGTCCTTAATAATCAAAACAGATTCTTTTTTTTATCTTTTTTTATTCCATTTATGCCCAGTTGCTACTAGAAGTAGTATGCAGTGCATTCTTAAGGAATTGCTGCTACCCACTACCTCTTACCAATTTGCAACTGGCTTCTCAGCAAGTTTTCTGGGCCTTTAAAATAGGAATATCCCTCCATATCTATAAAAAATGCAGTTTTAACTTCTGCTTGAGGTGTACTTGCTTAGAAAAATTTTCCTGAACATTCAGTTCCAGTTTGGTATTGCTGATGTGCTTGGGACCTCTGTACAGGAATGCTTTGATAGCACAGCTGTTTCCGAGTAGTTCCAGATTCTGGACCCTGGGGATAAAGTGGATAGTCTGGAGAATATCATCAGGGAAGTTACTTTTATTTTGGGGTCTGTTTACCAAGAAATAATAGGAGGGGTCCCCACTTGTTTTCCTGTGGCAGAGAATCATTTCACACTTTCATTTGTTTTTGTGATAGGATGAAATAGCAAACAAAGCAGACCTTTATCTGACTATTTTTGTTAAGAAAATTAGTAAGAAATCATCAACTGCACTGCTCTGTAATTCCAGCTGATGAAATTGTTGACACCAGTGCAAAAGAAATGCCATGAAAAGAGTGAAAATTAAAAATTCTGCTTGTTTTCATCAGTTGTGATAAAAATGTAAATGCATGATAAATTGACTTGTGGTTAAAATAAAAGCATATTCAAAGCATCTAACTAGTGAGTTTGACAATGACATTAAAGAAATAAAGATGAAACAAAATGTTTGAAATGCTGGCTAAATGATAACAGTGAGACAATTAGAAACTGATGCGGCAACTGGATTCAAGCCTTCACTAAAAGCTGCTTCACCACAGTGATGAGAATCTGTTTGATTACTATCCTTAAATTAACCATAATCTATTGCCTTCGTTAGCTGTACATACTTAACCAGCACCAATAACTGCCGCACAGCTGAGACTGGTCTTCAGGCACACAGTGTTGTGGTTGTCAGGAAATTCTACAGGCAGAAAAGGGACCTAGCACTTCATTCTGCTAGATACTTCCTATTTCTTCCCTTGTGTGATCTCTATATCCATGTGTTCATTTTTCTTTTCTTCCTCTCTCTGCACACAAATCTTCAACTCACCTGACACTCACGCAAAGACTACTTTATCACCTGATTTCTTCTTTCTCCTAATTCTCACATTTTAACATTTCTCCATCAAGATTACCTCTTTCGTTTGATTTCTTCTCCTCATCTGCATTCTACCATGACGCTTGTTTCCACCAGTAACATCTCAACATCTAAAACAAAGGCATTATAGCCCTTTAACCTATGTTGGTCAATTTTAATAGCATTTGATTTTTGGAAATATTTATTATCTATGCCTTTTTAATGACATTGTGTAAGTAGAGTATCTTCTCTCTTTTATCTGACAGGAAAAATAAAGAGCTAAAAAGGCTGTACAATGTAGTCAGTCAATATAATATATATTAGTCTTTGGTTTTGTTTGGCTGTAATTTTGTATCTTTCTGTACATAGTTTTTGCTATGTAAAAACCAAAAGAATACAAAGTTCAAATTTCTTAGGGCCAAATAGGAAAAAAATGGCATGCAAGTTGCGCAATTTACAAAAAATAGTAATAATGCAGCAAAGCAGAGACTGTAATATTTCAGGTCTAGACTTATCCTTTAGGTATTATTGTATTATTTGCTGGTACAAAACTCGAGCACACAGTTCTGGTGCAGAGAAAGCTGTTTCTGGAGTAAAGAAAGTGAGTTTGAAGCAAAGCTCCAATGCAGACAAATACATACGTAGGCAGGAAAAACACTGTCCTTGATGAGGAGGTGCTGAGAGGATTACCAGTCAAGAATATTTAACAATTATCCATGCTGAATTTGTGACGTATTAAATCTTTGCACAATATAACCAATGCTTTAGTCTTACAGCAAGCCATTATTTGTTCAGATAACAAAAAAGATAAGAGATTCTTCTGCCGTGAGTATGAATGAAGATAATTTGTCATGCTAAAACATCATTGATATTGCATCCTTAATACATCCTCTCTGGAAAAAAATGGGTTTAAACTACCATAAAAACTGTATTTGGATCATTGTGATAAAACTGAGAGAACTCTTCCCTTAAAAGCAGCAATATTTTTCAGTCTAAACACCTGCCAAAAAGCCACTCCATTTTGATGTGTTTATGTAAGACTACCATCATAACCTGCATGCCGAACCTCCTTGGTGAATTGTGTTGGTGGATGTCTTTTTTCTTGGTAAGTGTTCTCTTTCTGAAAACAGAACACTTATATTTGCAAGTTAAGGATGTTAATTGAGGTAAATCAGTACTCTATTATTCTCTATGTATGTTCTGTTTGTCTCAAACCACAGAGCTGGATGTCACATTCATGGTGCAACATGAGTCATATTATGTTGCTATAACTTGAACAAGCCACAAATGGCATCAACCAGGCAAAACTGGTGGTGTGAACTCCAGACTTGTATTATACACTTTGGCTCAGAAAATTCATCTAGATACTATTGCAGTGATTTGTCCCTGAACAGAAGCAACAAAGGCACTCAGAAGTGTATTTCATATTAGAATTTGACTCTACAGTGAATCATACCTATCATTCAAAGTAATTCTGAGTACCATGTTGTCAGACAAAACAATCACTTCAAAATACATGATTTATTGTTCATCTGTCTTCCCTGATACAAAACAGGGAATCTATTGATTTTTTTGAAGCCAATTTTTATTGTAGTGCAAGGCATCACAATTGCTATTAACTATAATATTGTATGGGCAGTGAAATAGTCAGTGCTATTAGTTAATGTGCAAGCAAGTATTGACCAGTAATTTTCAACAATAAATGTAATGATATGAGACATGAGTATTTGTTCAGCATTTTATTTTGACAATCCAACAACTGAAGAAAATCTCAAAGTCAGAATCTAGCTACTATTAAAATTCATGCAATGATTTCTATCCATCGAAGTTTGACAAAACTGGCTGTGAGCCAAAGGTCTAATGACTTTAGCCTTAGAAAAAAATCAATAGTATGCAAATAATTATTGAACTGTCATAGACTAAGCAAAGCAGCTCAAAGATTCAAACAAAAGGAGGGGTTTTAATTCAAAGAACAAAGACTTGCTACTATTTCCCTTGAAATGTAGACAGTATTTGTATCCGTGGTCTTTTTGTTTTGTTAGGAAAAAATACTGGGAAGCTGAGTGGCAAGCATGTTTAAGACAAAGTATAGCTACCTCTTTTACCAGGAACCATGTACATTCCCTAAGAGGAACAGAAATGCTTTACTTTCTGCATGTGAGAGCATTTCTGTAATAATCCCTCTGCCATGCATCAGCGCAGAACAGGCGCAGTGGCATAGAGCCTCTCCTGCTACCTGTTGGTTTCGGTGGTGCTGAGTTCCCTTGCCTCAGGGAAGGCAGTGCCTCCCGGCTGCACCCCACTGATGTCAACACTGAACGATGAACACGGTTTGAGACACAGCAAATATGACTTTGTTGTTGCTACCAGAAGGCCACAGGCCTTGGGCTTGCCTTGGGCTGAGTTGGCTTCAGCAGGTGCCTCATGGCCGGGTGAATGGGAATGGCTTACTCTGGTAAAATAAGGCCTAAATTTGCAATAGAGACAGGAAATTCGTATTTCTCAGACAAAATAACTGTATAGCTAGGTGAACCTTTAATACTAGAGGGACTGTTTATTTGGTGGTCTCCCTTCAGGCATAAGTAATGTCCTTTTTTAGATCTGAGTATTGGCATTAGGCAATGTTGCTGGAGACCTGCGGAAAAGTGAGAAATATTTGCTACCTATTTTGTGTAACACAGGATATGGTGAAATGAAGCAGAAGAGTAGCTGACCTCTTTATTGAAAACCAAATGATTTTTCTGTTAACATTAGCCTATACCACTAAAAGATTAAGGATTTATTATCAAATTACTAGGAAACACAAAGCACTCAATTAAGATTTGAATCTGTGGTTGCATGTTTTTAATTCTTCATCACAGGCAGATCTTTCACGAATCACTCATCATTTATGAAATACGTTATAAGAGTATGCATAATGTTCATTTTTCTCAAAGAAGGAATTCGAACAAAGACAATTATTTCTACAGTCTATATTATTAAAAAAAATATTTCCCATCAGTTTTGTCAGTTTTCCTCAGTGTGAAATTAAGTACAAAATAGTCTTATTCAGTGTAGCTTCCCTTCATTTATTTTAAGTTAACAATTTCATATTGTAACACAGTAAGCACAGTAATACTTGCCACTGCTGGGGGCAGGCACGGGGCTGTGGCAGGTCCCAGGACTGGGCTGGGCTGCCCTCAGCCCATGCGGGGCTGTGCTGGGTTTACCAGGCGCCCCGTGGCCCAGTGCCCGTTGCCCAGCCTGTCTGAGCTCCAGCCCTGTGAGTGCCCCCGGGGAAGGGGCTGACAGCCCCAGGCACTCCCTGCCGGACAAACGGCCCCGGGGGTATTGGGAAGCTCTGGGGCAGCTTTCACCCCTGCCCTGGGAGCAGGGAGAAGCGAGAGGGCTGGGGTGAGAAAATGTGTAATGAAGTGGAATGGGACATTGCCACAGTCAAGGGGTAAATACTGCAAAGGTTTTTTTGTACATGGAACGACTTTGACTGTATTATTAATGAGGCTTTTTTTGCATCGGATTATTTGGAGCATTTGACTGTGAAAATGCTAATTGGGCAAGCAATAAGTGGCATGCTCCCTTTACTCACAACAGTATTTTGAGTGTAAGAGTATTTACCACAGACAATACATCTAATTTACATTATGCTAATTACTCTAATGATTACTTTGTTAAAAAAATTCCACCTGTATTTCAGAAAGTGCAGAAGTGATTAATTTTTCCCCTTGTAGAATGAAGACTAGTTTAAGCAACCTTGTCCCTCAGTTAATTTATGCATTAAGGACTCTTCAGACATAATTTGCTGCCTGTCCTCTTGTTTTCTTTGAACTGCAGCAAACCACATTTCAGCATCACAAATACCTGACTTTCTCACTGACTCCAGGGCATGTATCCTCATAAAATGCTTGAGAAACAGGAAAACTACTGCATAACTTAGCACCTGAGGCACAGAAACAGTGATTTGACAGTGGTTCATAGAGGTCTGTGGCAGTGGGGAATTAAACGTTGGCACTGTAAGGCTCAAGGCTCAGGTCCCTACTGTCACTAACAGCAAAGATCATCCATAACGTTATGCATTCCTAACAATATTAGTGACCATAACACTACTTAGGGTTGTGGGGAGGAAGAGAGCCAGTTATAGGTCTTGAAAGGATCTTCCTCTTGGATTGCTGGTTGTTCAGGAGGAGCTCATGGTCTGGAATTGTATCTGTCCATTTACAAATGCAAGATCTGTCTTCAGGACCTCAGATGTGAGATGTTTCATGTCCAAAGAATTGTCTGCCTCTGGGCAACAGGGTTTTGTGCACTGAACAGGGGTAGTTTTTGTAGCTCTATGGAGCTGAATAAATGTCTAGCATGCACAGAGGCATTAAATCACTGTTGATAAGATCCTCAGTCTGAAAAGATCTGTGGTGGTTTTGCATGGCTTCACAGCTGACATGATCAAACTTCATAGCTCCCACTACCATTCTTCATCCATTCTTTCACCGTAGTTCTTTCACCTTATTGCTTTCCCAATGGCACAGAGAGAATAGGGTGTTTGCCTTTTCTTTCCCTTCAGAGTGGGGTGTGCCCTGGCAGGAAAGCAAGCAGATTCCACAGGAACCACAGTGTCTTTAGCACCACCACAGAAGACTCTAGAGAGACATCTGTAAGATAAAGGATATCAAAGGTAATTTTTTGTCAGGGCCCACAAGCAGAAGTGTAGATGGTACACTAGAAAAAATGATTTGCTAATAAAATATTCCTTCTCTTTCAGTTTGAAAGCTTTTAAGTGTAACAGATGGCAGTACTATCAACATAATGTAATGTAAGGGACATTGGCTCATACTGGAACACCACTGACCTGATTGATAATATTTATGCACTTGGAGACTTCTTTTTTTTAAATAACTTGATTCCCTTAATCAAGCAAGAGTTACTTCCAAAGAGGCACTGTTGTCATCTGGACGTCATCTGGAAACTACTCAAATGTCACAAAGGTCAAATTAAATAACTGCTCTTATTTCCAGTGTGATGTATTTCAAACCATAAGAACCCTTCACACCTGAAACAATTCTGAACCTTTGCTTACAGAGGGAGTGGGTGTTTCATGAAGAACTATCAGGCGGTTTTCCAGAATCAGGTGAAAGCAAGCTGACGGTGTTGGAAGAATCCTATCAGTCTGGATGTTGATTCACTTATTTTGTCTGTCAATACTTATCACTCAAGTAATTGCAAATAAGATCCAGTCATCCAAATTTTGGAGGATTTCAGTGTTCACTGGATCTGCAAGTCTGTTTTTTAAACAGAACTATTATTGTGTATCTGAAAAATAGAGCACATGGACTAGTACTAACTAGACATACATCCAAGACCACTGAAAACATTAGACTAAAGGCATAATCCTACTTGACCCCTAGTTAATACACATTGTCAAAATTTTTTCTGGATTGTGATTGTTGAGTTTGATTTTTCTTATTAACCTATCTTATACATAATGATTGATGGAACTCTGTAAGATCTTTAAATTTTGACAAGCAGATCAAATATCTTTGCTACAGAATTCAATCTGGAATCTAAACCTATTAGCTTTTTAGGATATCTTGCCAGTAGGAAATTATTTAATCTATTTATTTTAATTTTCCTGCCTGTAGGACATCTCTCTACGTCTTGGAAATAACATTTGACAAGGACTTCAGGATTATAATGTTAGGATTGTAATAATAATTAGATCCATTTGCAGCATTTCCTAGTCATATTATAATATAATAGTACTGTAGTAAGAACTATTTAACATTTGGAAGAAAGAGCCTGATTGTCCTCTTATGGTCACTTCCAGATTCTCAGGTGGTGTAAATCTGCATCCCTTCCAAGAGCTAAAGATCGTGGCTTCTACTTTTTTATACATACTTTGTTTAACAATGGTATTTCAGAAGCATTGTGATGGTAATTCTTTCCCTGGCAATTATTATTTTTTATGTTTGCAAGTTTTCTTTCCTCAATCCTGATTTCACTAAAATGAAAATGAAGGAGTTTTTTTTCACTTCAGCATTAGTTTAGTGATTCGATGCATGATGCTTTGTTAGCATCAATTTTACTGACAAGAGGAGAGGGCTTTTTAATTCTATATTGTCTCAGGATAAATGCTATAGAACCTTCATAAGTAGTAATGATTTTTAATTTCTTAGACAAAATAGGTGTTAAGAATTATTTCCAGTTCCATATATATTGATATGGGCACTGTTTTAAAATGTCCTTCTGTCTGAGATCTGACCAGTAGGTTTTCCTATATATTTATACATACAAAATGAAAGTTTCCACAAGAAGTAGTAATGCAAACAACTGAACTTTGGTTCCCTGTGTTCTAACTAAACTCATTGACAAACTTCTCTACTGATGAACCTTTTCTGTTTGTAACTTTTCTATTAACAGGCCTGTTATTAGCTGATGGTCACCTGTGCAAAAATCAAGTTTCTTATCTCCCAGTGCATAGTCCTTACCAGCTTTTACTCTATTTACAATTCGACTTCTGTATTTTGTGTTGCAGTTACACCTGTTCCCTACATAGATCATTTATGTCTTTTCTGATTCTTTCTAAAGAGCCACCTGCTTCCTGAGGTAACAGGGTAGCTGTTTTGCTCCAGTCCTCCATTCTGCTCTGTTGCACTGATTTGTTCATTTGCTTCACACTATCTGAAATTCACTGGCACATTCTGGCCCCATGCATCTATTCCCTCTCTCTCTGTGATGCTGGTCTGCTTTTTGCTCAATCAGGCAAGTATTTTCTCCTTTATGCAGCAAAATCTTTAGTGATGAATAAAATAATGACCTAACATAAGAAGTCTTAAAGACCTTTTTTTCCACAACTGGTATTAAATTAACCCTAATCCCACAGTAGGTCTTTTCAGCATCGGGATTCCAAAATAATGAACTGAGCCTACCTAACAAACAAGTCATGATATTGATTGAAAAAAACATGTGACTAGACACCCGCAATGGTACATTAATACTGATAAATTGTGAAGAATGCAGAAAATACAGTTTCTTAAATGCAGGAAATAAGGTCTCCCTCTGTACATTTGCCTTGGATGGGAACATTTACAAGATTTTTGTTCCAGCCAAGGTCTGATCCTTGGAAGATGTGTCAAAGCAATGCAAGAGGGCAGCACCTGCTCTGTGGGATGGGGTGTGGTTAGAATCCTGTCTGGTGTGGTATGAACCTTGTTTGGGAAAGGGTGATTTTGACTCTGAAATTGATTTCCACAAGAACAGCAGAACATTTCTCCCAGGGGTTGTGTTCTTTTCACATACTGAAGCACTGCAGCAAACCATAGAGGGTAACGTCCCTGTCAAGAGCGGGTTACAAGAATATATTATAAATGAAAGTGTTAGCTGGATATGGCATAGTAAACTCTATCCTCTCCAATGTAATAGTAGTTGCTTCATACGGAACTTTTTAAGATGAGCAGTACTTGAAATGCTCATCTTAAAAAGTTCCGTATGAAGCAACTACTATTACATTGGAGAGGATAGAGTAGACACTTGCTGCTCTGAATGTGCCATTTCTGGAGCTCTACCATAGGCAGTACCACCAGTCTCCCTGTAGATCAGACAAGAACTAAGATGCTAAGGTTGCTAATGCATACTCTCAAGTTACTGGAGTATTCTGGATAGCTTAATATGCCAAAGCAAGCAACATCTGAAACAAAAATGTAACGAGCTCTAACTGCCCCCAAAGGACTTTTAAGTGCTTTTAATTGTTCAGCCAGTTTTTTCAAATGTTGACCTCTGAAACACGTTGTTTGTTGCTCTCAAATAAGGAATTACCTCAGTTAATGACACTTTTTGTTAACTAAATTTTCTTGAGATAATTGGCCTGCTTCTTTGACCTCTCTCCAAAAAGGCAACCTCAGACACCGTAAGGTTAGTAGAACAGAAGACAATGCATTCTTTTGTACTGAATGCATTTATCACTTTATGCTTGCAAAATTTTAGTTGTAGGAAGAAGTCTGTAATTTTAGACATGTTGTAGGTCAGATCTGAGTTCCTCATCTTAAGTTGATGGAACAACTGATGGATTGTTAGCCTCTTTTTTTTTTTCTTTTTTTTCCTGTTTCATTCAACTGTGTGATTTACAAAGCCCTACAAATCATCACCATTTCAGTATATACGCTAGCTGTGCAATTTTGTTACTCAGTCACTTCAGAAATTGATTGTCAAGGCTCTCTGGTGCTTGGTTTGTATAACATAGAAGTCAGGTCACTTAGCTAATTATTAAGGATAAGCCAGCTGAGCCAGATAGACAATATTGCAAGACAGTAATAATGATGATGATAATGATAACAAATAAATTTGAACAAGTTTCTCTAGTATTAAAGAGGCTTTCTGATGAGTGATTGTAATAACCCATAATGTAAGAGCAGAACTCTTTCCTGATAATATTTTTATATCTTTTATATAAGTCCATGATATGGACTTATACTCCATCATATATGATAGTCCATGGCAATGATGCTGTCCAAAGTGACTACTAACCTCACTAATTTTTATACATGCTCCTCAGCTTGCAGTTTGTTTGTAATGTCCTTAGACTTCTAATGTGTCTTTTGTCTTCTTTCCATGAGGAAAAATGCTGGAAATGTCATCTATTCACCCCTACAGGTGCAAGAGTAAGGCAGTTGGATTCACAGAGCAAGATGATGAGGTGTGTTTTCAGTCTGTTGAGATACTTGTCTTGTTGAAATATATTTAGCAAGATACCTCATGGTGTGCAACAGAAGAGGCAGTCTTTGGACTGAAGATATGACTTGAGTGAGGAACCTTGGGACTGTACCCTCTGTCCCCCTTGTTTCTCTTATGTTGGCTGGGTGGTTGTCAGTAAAGGGCAGGCCAAAAGGGCCGTTGTGATGCCGTTTTCCAGCATGTTGCACCATTCCCAGCTGGCTCCTAAATAGTTTCTTAGAACTGCCTGGAGCAGAGATCAATAAAGCTTCTTTAAAAATAAACACAGATTTCTATTGGCATTTCTGTCTAGGAAATTGCAGAGAAATGGAAAGGAAGTCTTTAGCCACCAAGGTGCCTAACAACAACCAAAAAGTTTTGCAGTAGTGACAGTATGGTTTAGTTTGTTGGTTTTTTTCTTCCCTGTTAGTGAATGGGAGAGTCAAACTCCATGTTAGAAGACACCCAGGAGATGGATGACTCATGTATTCTGTAGGGCAGGTGTCTGATGGAGCCAGACACCCTGGTTCCCAGATCATGCATCCTGGGAAACCTGTGTTTGCCCTCTCTGTGCCTATCCATCTAGCATTGTCTTCTAATGGCAAACTGAGCAGCCAGGTCCCCTTCCACCATAAAATTACATTGTAGCTATGCAAACACTTTTCCAGTTGTATACATACAGGCAGTATCTGCAGCATCACAGGCAGTGACGTTGTTCTTCAACCTGTGAATTCACTGTAAGAGAAGTTTTCACAAGTGTCTGGGTCAAAAAACATGGTCTGAGGATTTGTTGTCCACGTGGCATAAAAGATCAAGGTTTGCTTCCATATATGAAATACTTTCACTGAATAGAATTCCTATTATTGTATTCATAAAACCTTTGATGTTGGCAGATAGATATCCCCACTTTGTATATTAAATTTAAGCTTGTAGTAAGGTTTTGGTCTTTTGCAATACCTAGCATACCTGTAGAAGGGGAAGAGAGTACAGGAGTGCTAAGTGGAATTCTTGTGGCTCCTTCTGCGCTTCACATCCCTTGTTTGTTTTCTGCAAATGTAACAAGCTCAACTTGAGGTCCTAAGCCATTCGTTTCAGGATGACAAACTGCAAATTGAATGAAAATGTTAAATAAAGTCTTAGGCATCTCTGGCTCAAAGAAAGGTGTTGAAGTTCTTCATTTAAAATCTATCTCCTTCCTTCACACAGTGTGGTTGGAAAACAAGAACAAGAAAGCAACAGCATATTTTGGCTGTGCTTTAGGAGAGCTTTTCCTCTGCACAGTTTTACTGCAAAATAAAAAAAAAAAAACAAAGAAACCAAAAACCAAAGACAAACCAACTGTGTCTTAAACCTGGTAACAATGCTGTGTATAGAGGAGAGGCTGTTCTGGAGAGGGGCAGGGGAGAGAAACAGAAGATTTGTACACAGGAACCTCAGGACTCACAACCAGAGACTGCATGAGCTTATGAAAAGAAATGGCTATCTACTAGCTTGGGAGGGAGTATAATTACTGGTTACTGTGTCTTTTACTGTATAATATCTATTAATCTTTCGGTGCTGATGTCACAGGATTGGTATCTCCTGTAAGAGGGATACAGGAGATTGTATTTGCCATAAATTGTGACTAGTAAAGAAGTGATCAGCATCAGTAAAGCAACTGAGAAAACGGCATTTCTGTTTACAAAGAAGGGATATCATAACTAAGTCACACTCTAATGAAACACCTTGCCTGTCATTAGTTCTGCTTTGCAGATGGGCTATTGCGTAAGCACACTATGGGAAAGAACAGAATAAAAGAAAATATGATACTGTAAAAAGTGATGGGAAAAATAGCAATGGGAAATTGAACTTTTCATTCACCTTATGACTAAAAACATTTTTATACAATGGGACACCTGGTATTCCACCAGAGTGAATTAGCAAATTTGTATTGGCGAAATATGAGAAAGAGAATAGGAAACTGTGTATTCGATTTGCATTCTACCAAAGCTGATTAGAATAGCATGTTCTATGCAATGTTAATGATTTAAGCAGAAAAAGAATACATTTAAAAAAAAAAACAGGACAAATTCTTGACTGCCTGACTGAATGAGTTATATGAGCTTTAGCACAAATAGGGTAAATACTGATAGGTCCATATATTGCTTACTTTTACAGCATTTACTTTTGTTTTCAGGGAACCTTATCACATTTCAGTTATAAGAATTTCTGCATCCTACTTTTCCTAAATGTTACTGCAGATTCCCACAAGTCCTAGTTTCACTGTCTTTCAACAGAGATCAGGATAACAATTTCATAGACCAGAAGAAGGGGCTGGCAAATTGACAGAAATTAAAATTAAAGGAGTTGGGAGCATTTCCATCTTGCAGCAGAGCCAGAAGTAGTATAGTTGAATCAGTAGAGCACTGAGCCATAGGTGCTAAGTCAGCCCAAGACTGTAGCAATGTGACAGTACGCTTAGGGAAGCCTATGTCTCTGGATAGCATCAGTCTGCACTAGGTGACTATCCCTGTCCTATTTGGTACCAATTAACGAGTTCTCTGAACTCTTCTTCTTTGCTCAGCATGGATGTCCCTATAAAGCTTTAGAAGCATAAAGTCCAGTGTCCTCTTTTTCAGGTATTCAGCTTAGAAATCTTGAATTGTAATTACACATTTAAATCCATCTCTAGAAATATTATAGTGGTCATACCGTATAAGATCAGTTAGCTCTGTGCTTGATAATAGATACTCAAGTTTGGAAAAAAGGTTTAGATTTTTGGTCTTGCTATAGTATGATGGAGTCTTTGCCTTATATATAAGGAAGCCACAGGTGAAAATAGTTTAGCTATAGGGTGAATTAATTAAGCACTGGCCAAGCTTAACATTTTAGGGCAAAAGCATGATTATTACAAATTACTCAAGTTATACATTGGTCAATGCTGCATTAAACATGGCAGGTCCATTTAGATATTATAGAGTCTTGTGATCAATTTCTTTCAAGCTACTTCTTGGTATTAATTTTCAGGCTTTATCTATTTTGAAACATTGATTTTGTTTACAATTAAAGTAGATATTTTTTACATTTAACCCATGAATTAATGAGAATATATTTTTGAGGCAGTCTAAAGGTAATTTCTTTATTTTTCAGATGTGTTTATCACTATGTTTCTATTTGAAAACAGGATGCAAGATGATAATCCATTTTATTTTAGCAATGAAAATTGAAGGAACCCTGCTTAGTTAGTTTCTCTGTGAATGGCCCTATAGAAATTACATTTTCTGTATAAGTAATTTTGCAGCACAAAAAAAGAGACTTCATCTGCAGTTTTTCATAAAAGTTCTCTGTGAACTATTTTTTTTGATAATTAATTACTTTGCACAGCATCTATGTAAGGTAAAGATAGCCCAGAACTCCTATAATTTTACTTTCTTCTTTTTTCCTGGCAGGTTTCTCTACTCATCTAGACTTTTTATCACTTACTTTGAACCATGTAAACCATGTGCAAATCTATTAACTCTTCCCCCAAGCAAGATCCTGCCTGCCTTCTTTTTTTAAGCACACTTTCCTCATCCACAAGCCCATCACATCCAGTCAACTGCATTATGTAGCTCTGAGTGGCTTACTGCATAATGAGAGTGCAGTAATCAGTAATTCAGTCCTAATCAAAGTATCCATGATTTTTAAACCAAATCCCTGCATTTATCTTGAGTTTCACCTGTAATTTTTGAACACTAGTGACTTAGTTTTTGCTAATCTCTGAATAAGTAATAGATTATTTTTCTGTTGGCAGTGTTTTTATGTGGTAACAACTCTTACTTTAATAGGAATCATCCTGAATTAATAACAAAAGTAGCCTTATAATACTCTTGGGTCTTATTTTATAGAAAACCCACTGAAACTCCACTGAGGAACCCAGGTATTATTCACGACCCCGTTCTTTATGGGGGAATAAAAAGGCACTCTATTATAACAATAAAGTAGTTGTACTTCAGTGGCACAATAAATTAAAAACAATCAAGCAGAAATGAAGGTCAAAATTCAAGGTGCATGGATATAGAATATACATAAATCTTAAAATAAAAAGGAGGTGATCTTTTCAAAATGGAGATGATGGAGGGAGAAGTTGAGTCATGGAATGATAAGAGAGTAGCCTGTGGTCACCTCACAGAGCAATAGGAGAGCCAAGTATCGAATGCAGCATAAGGCCCTATATTCTGGCCTCTGCTGTGTACTCCACTGATCTTTGCTATTACTGAGTGGAGCTCTGAAAGAACTGAAGAATATGTAAACAATATATTGGGTCAAAACCACCCTGGATTTAATTCCACTGTCTTTATCTTGTCAAAATTACTCTGCAGTTTAGATTTCTCTAAATCCATATGCTGTTGATGAATCCATTTTATCCTGCTAGATATTTTTGGCCAAAGGACAAAGCCAACTTCACTTCTTAACCTCAGGGGTGGGTGTTTTGCTTTAGGTCAATAGCATGTATCTTAGTTATTACAATAATCAGAGGACTATCTGATAGAAAAGTCAGGTATGTGTAAACTGTGAACATAAGCTTAACTCTTGTGGCAGGTCCTTTCAACTGCCATAAAATTAACTGTGTTCAGCAGCTGAATAATTTGTGGTCAGCTGCACTACTAATACTGCTTTATAAATACTAAAACTAGTTCAAATGAAATTTTCAAAATCTTATAGATTATACATTGTCAGGTAAAGAACCAGAGTGTATTCACAATGGAAGGAACTCAAGATGTCAAGTTAATATTAACAGAACTAAACCAAAACATTGTTCAGATGAAACGAAGTTCCACAAAATCCACCATAACCACAAGAAAAAGGAAGGTAAAAAAACTGTTTCAGAACAGAGGCATTCAGATTCACTCTGAGATTCTGTCAGGTGGAATATCCCGTTTTAGGTACTTGATCCTCTGAGGGTACGGAATAAGTTAAGGAGAATACACAGAATATCCTCCAATGTTAATTGCTTAGGAAGGCTTTGGTTTATTTACAAGTTACAAGATAGAATAGCAAGAGAACAGGTCACAGCTCAGACAACTCTTGAAGAGTAGATAAAGTTACTTTTCGCATAATTTCTCTCTTACTGATGGGACTGAAAGAATTGTTTGATTTGTTACCCATATGGAATGAGGACATGAACAAATGTACAACTTATTACCATTGCTTCACTGTACTGCTGATGTTCACTGTACTGCTGATGCATGCAGTTTTAGAAGCAGTGAAGGAAAACTTCATCAAGGGCCAGGTCATCCTGAGAGCTAAAATGCCAGACAAAGTGTATGTAGCTGAAGGAGCGACCCAAGGAGATTTGTCTTCCCCATATATCCTTGTTTTTGAGTCTCCATGCTCACTTGAACAGAGGCAGCGCACATCAGAGTAGTCGGAAACTTTCAAACTCTAGGTTTTCAAACCTAAACAAAAAAAGCTGGTTCCTTTCCTGCAGTGGTCATTTATGTGAGTTCATGCCAAATGTGTGAATGAACGTTAACTCTTTCCCTGTGCTCTTTCACTACATGCTCCAACAATGCATGGTTAAACTGTCCAAAAAAAAGCAGCTGAAAACTTCTATCATGGTCCCTCCAGACAATTCTGCAGTGGGTGGTACCCTCTGGCACAGGGATGGTAGCAACCAGCTAAATGAAATTCATAGCTCCAACACCTACTTGGTTAGGGAACATATGTCAATACCAGAGGTGGTATGTAGTCAAAAACCAGGTCAAGAGGATTATGCTGCTACAGGGAAGAAGGTAAGATGCATGCTTGTGTACTGAGGAGTTCCTAAGCCTTTGCGTTATCCCTGGTGGATTCCTGCTATCCCAACTGAACCTTAATGGGATAATCTGCCCCTAAAGCCAAACACATGACAGGTTGAAGAATTCCTTGAAATACCAAATACTAGACAGCAGTACAATCAGGTGGGTGAATTTTAAGACTATGAAGAAAAGAACTCTTCTATAGTCATGGAAACCTCATGCTGGAAGTCTGCTTTCTGACTGTGGCTGCTTACAGCTGTACTGTGCTAACAAATAGGGACTGACTGTCAAAGGCTTAAATGTCTTCTGTGGGCAAAGTGAGAAATGCCCACTCTGACTGCCTCAATTGCCCTTCTGTGGTGCAGGTTGTCTCACTATAGCTGTTAAGGTCTACAGAGTGAACTGGCTCACTGATCTCTGTGAAAAATAACCGACTTGGCAGGACAGGTTACTTTTAGTTCAGTGGTCAGGTCAGTTCACCAGCTGCATTCATATGACGGCCACTCAATGCAGTTGTCCGGGTGCACAACCAGGGAAAGCAGAGGGGTAAGAGGCAAAGGGCAGAGCTGTCGAAACAGGGACTTCTTAAGCTGACTTCACAGCTGAAGACAGGTCATTGTGAAACACCAGAGTTAAGCCACATCTTGACATGCAATAAATCCTATCTGAGGGCTTCCAGCCACAATCAAAACACTGTCACTACATGCTGTAAAGCACTTGACTTAATTTGAGCTCACTCTGTTGACTTAGTTTTCTTTAAAAAAATCTAATAAGTTAACTGATCAGTTAGCAGGCTTTATTATAGTAGACCAAGTCCCAGTTCTCCTGCAGCTGATGTAAAGCCAACTGAAAGCTCCACATTTTGTGTGATCAGGCTGAATTCACACAAGTTCAACAGTATGTCCATGCCTTATGCGGTCAAATTTTTGCTAGTGATAGGTTTCCCAATACACAGATTTGTTGTTTATGATGGTAAAGCTGTGCCTTTATCCTTGTGTGCCCTACAGAATATGAGGTTGGACCTCAGTCTAATGGCAAGCAGCATGCCTAGTGAAAGAGCATATTTAGATATACCAACTGAGGCTTTACTCCATGCTAATTTGTATTTGTAAATGTGTGGCTCTTGCAAAGGTCTTTTTTAGATAAGTCGTTGTTCTGAAAACTTCTAGGATGAACTAGGTATCAGACTTGAAGTCAGGTGTCCTCCAAAAGAGAGTTAAGTTGGAGGAATATAGTCCAAGTTTAAAGAATGATTTCTTTAAGGATCAAAGGATTTATGAAACGATTCCACATGAAGTATTTTTACTTAAACTGTTTGGAATTCTTCCTTGTTATAAAGGAAGGAGGTTATTGAACCCAGGAAAAAATTTGCTTGATAATAACTACACAATCTTTTGTCCGACAAGTCCTTAAAAGTAGGTGTTTAGCATACATTGCCTTTCCAATGCTTTCCCCACTGTGTTTTTAGTAAACAGATAGAACTGAAATGAGGATAGTGGATATTTCTCTAAATTGCTCCACTTTCCCAAATGGATTCGTATTGATTTTGTGAATGCATCTTCCAAAAAAAAAAAAAAAAAATCTGTTTCTGCCAGCTAGATGTGCCAGTCTCTACTTCAACTTAATTACAACATTGCATGAGATTGAAACAGAACCTTTCTGGTTGGAAATGAAGAAAAGAAAGTTTATTGCATCTTGGTACATACGTGTCTTCAAGCAGACCATAGAATAACTGCTGATTGACTTATACTTTTCCCCGTCCCTCCATGAAGTCAGCCCTGCCCAGTCAAAATGTTTATACCATGGTTCAAGGTACTCAGCTTTTACAGCATGGCATTATTTGCTATGTGTGCTAAAGCTATCATTATTTCCTATTAGATTTATGTGTTATCTACACAAATCCCACAAATTTGTGTTATGTAGACAAATCAGGCTTCTCATGAGCTTAGAAATCCCTTAAGATAGCGCTGCCTAAATCATAGCCTTGCTGAAAATACCTTTAGTTTTTGAACAGCTGTGTGTTTGAGCTCGCTGCTAACATAAGGCAATTGGAGCATCTGGCTAAACTTTTTTCAGAGTTTGCTTTGGCAGTAGCCTAGCTGATAAGTATTGATGAATCCGTATTTGAAAGAACAAGTCTTTGTGCAGAGGTCTCGGCAGAGAGAGCAGGCAAGGAATATTGTTTGTAGCTGCAGAGCTATACAGCTGTGTTGGACAGTCTGTGGTGTTGCTTTGCTTGCTGTGTGTTATTTGAAAGAGACTGTGTGGGAACGGGGGGAACTCTGCCTCTTCTTCCTAGTCCATTCCTTGTGCACCGGCTGAGATAATACCTCTCGGTGGGAGGTGATGATTGTTCCTTAGCTGGGAGGAGAGGGTGATGTTTTGGGGGAAGAAACTGCTACAATGCAGAGTGAGGCAGGTAAAGAAACCAAAGAGGAAATACAGAAAAGGAGGGAGTACAAAGAAAGACTGTGGAATCCCAGAGAATATGAATATACATTTTAGGCATTTATGCAGTGATTGTTACAAGGAAGTGGCCAAAGATCTGGCTCAGAGTCCTAGTCCCATCAGAATGTTTTAGGAACATAGGACTTCCAACATCCATCTCATCCCAGGTCTCACATAAGACAGTTCTGAGGACCACATTCCCAGAAGTTTCCTGCAACAAGTTAATACAGAATGATCTTTCCCCAAAACATCATCTAATATCTGGGCCAGTAGTGAGGTTAAAATAGATAAGAATGAAAATCAGTCTGTGTAAAGAGGAAGTGATAGAATCCAAGGGAAGGTCCCATCTAAAGCCAGAAAATTGCTTCTCTAATTAATTTAGGGAGCTTAAGGAACAAAGTTTCCACTCAAAAATGCTGCTATAGATTGTGTTAGGGGAGGAAAGAAAGCAGGCCTTAACCGTCATGTGTAGAGAGTGCTGCTTTGACTGTCTGCTGAGTTATAATACTTAATATTGGCAGTGTAGTTAACTTCATCGTTTTATCCTTAGTTTTATAACATTGATAGCTTAATGAAGGGTCTAACTTCTTCACTTTTGTTAAGTTTCTAGTGAATATGACTTGCAAAGGAAAGCTTGAAAACATGACCCACACCACCAGTGCTCAGCAAATAGGCAGAAAATAATCTTTTTTCCCTAAAACTAAGGTAACAACACTGCAAACTGTCTTGTCATTTGCAGCTGGAAGTACTGTGCCTGGAGTTGTGCTTTAGTGGCAAATTTGTGAGGCCTAATTTCTTAGAATTTTCTTTTAGTTTACATCTAAGAGAGAGAGAGAGTTGTAGCCCTACTACATCCATAATGCAGGATCCGAGAAGATGGAGATCTGTTATCCTAAGTTAGTCATCTGAATCTAGAAATCTTAACAAAATATCAGGTCTACATTGCACATACATCTGTAGGTTTAAAAAGTCATCATTGCCTCAAAGAAGACAGCACAACGTTTATTGATCACTCTTGGACTGTGAACTCAGACTGTAGGATTCTAAGTCCAGAATACTAATGTTTACAGTTTCAGCTACCAAAACAAATGTTGCATCATATTAGATATGTAAACAGAAGGAAGATGCTGTTTAATACCAATTTATGGATATTTAAAATATTCATTTTAACATCTGCTACCAAATTAGAATCTGAAAACATTCTCACAGCATATTTCATTTACTAAAATTCTGTTTTTATTAAAGGAAAAATGCAGTAAAAGCAAAAAACAAACAAACAAACAAAAATATTAACTGAAGAACTAGATTCAGGGATGCACTTTGCATTATTGAATCTCCTGCATGAGTGAAAAATGAGGGTAAAACATTAGCTTTTGTATTTGTAGCATTAAAAAACATTTTGCAACATTGTTAGTAAGTATATCTAGTGCAGCATCATGGTGAATGAGTGTTGAAATTTTCCAGCAGAAAACAGATAGAGTCAAATTCCAACTTATGTTAAACTGATGCAAATCAATTTCCTGTCTGGGCTGAAAATCAAAGCAGGTTTTGATCCAAGTACTGTGCATAAATCAGGTATTCATCATATGTAAATTGATACAGTTTCACTCCTTCCCTTTCAGTCATATTATTCCAACAGATAATTTTTCTCCCATATACATACGTACCCCCCAAGCTGATCACTTTAAAGCTCAGCCAACAGTATAGTCAAATCACTCGTATCTTTAGAAAAAGCAGTATGAGTCACACAGGTGACTGAAGTGTCATTCTTGTGGTTGCAATTAATTATGTTTCATGTTTGGAACTCTAAGGATCAAAGCTCTTTCTTTTCAGGTGTTTCTATATACTTATAGAATTACTTCTATATACTTATACCTCTAAGAAACATAGGAATTGAGACTGTAAAAAAATCCAATGATGGAGAAACTGTAAAAACATATTTTAAATAAACCTCTGGCATTGACAATTTTTATAACACAGAAGAACAAAATTTAAGATTATAAATGGACCAAGTCATATTTAACAAACTTCATCAGGTACAGGAGCATTGCTGTGAAGCCATTTTTAGTTTGAGTGTGTTTTATGAAGCTAAAAGTAATGTGGTTCAAAATGAAAGGAGATAAATCTTTATGCAGTGAGTGGTATGTTTGTAGATGTCTCTGTCATAGAAGAATGTGTTTTTTAAAATTGTAGATGGGTTCAGGAGGAAAATGGGAAAATCACATAAAAGAAAACCACTAAAAACACCTAGAAATTGTGAAAAGTACATAGAAATACAGGGATTTCCTGAACTAGCTGAAGATGCTCTAGAAATATTAGGGAAATATCATACATATGTGGGCTTTTGTTTTCTCTGGGCATCTACTTAAGGTTATTGTTCTCCAATAGGACACTGAGAAGCTCAGACCTTTATTCAGACTCACTAAATTCTTAATCCTAAATCTCAGACTTAGCAAGATTTTGGGTCTTGTTGAAAAGTTATAATCACATCTTCACTATAAAATTAACTTTAGGGGCTGGCAATCCCATCTGAATTTTCAAAGGTGTGCTATATCCTAGCCGCACTCAAGGTCTTTGGTCCTTGCTGGTTTTGCATTCCTTTACTTGAGGCAGTGCTTCTGGAGACCTCCTATGATCTGAGGTTATGCACTAAGCTCAGCTTTTTCAAAGCAAAGAGCAAAAGCTTGACTCTGTTGTTCCCTAGGTTATATGTGTGGAGATGTTGTTAATCAATGCTAGGTTAGGATGCTTCAGATTTCAGATTCCAGCTTCCATTTTAGCTGGTGCCAAAGTTTGGATATTACTATGAATAACAAACATGGGAAACACTGGAATTGATACAACCCAGGCAATTAATTTGAAAAAAATGAGGTTAATATTAGGTCCAGAACATAATATAAAGTGTTTTGGTTTCACTGCCTAAAAAAGGAAGAGAAGAGATCATTCTGTGTGCAATGTGGTGTACTGGCAATTTATAGAAACTTATGAAAAACAGCAGTGTATTTATAACTTCTGTATAATGAAGACGATGTATTTTGATTATGGCAAAGCTTAACATAACCTTCAGCATGACCTTCCATAGTGACATAGACCATAGTCATGGGAGCAGGTGGATATTTTTATCTAAATTGTTCTAAGTCAATTTGTTTACTAATTTGGAACAATCATGTATGAAGGCTCCTGTGATTTGTCAACAGTTTTTTTCACTACTGTTTTGATAGATCACATTTATCTTCTTCTCTGCTAGCCCACAAAGCCCTAACTCCTTGCACAGGCTAGAAATAAAGTTGTAGTTGCCTATCACAAAAATGCCCACCACAGAGTCATGCTGAGGGTAAGCCACCATTGAATTGCAATGCATGTAAAGTTTATTGGGCATGCTCTGCGTTGTATACTGCATGAGAGAATACTGCAGGTACAGGGGAATATTTAGTGAGTGACTTCTCAGAGGTTGGACTGGCCAAAGCTGCATATACTGCCAAAGATTTCCAGTCCTGAAGAAGGAAATAGATAACTGGTTGGAAATACTGCCTGCAGGAGGAGTTAAGACACTTGAAGGTCTCCCACCTCCTGAAGGACACTCACCTGTGCCAGTGACTTAGGTTTCCCAAGTGAGGAAACAAATTGAATGTGGTAAATTCTGAGGCACTGGATTTTCATTGATAGCTCCCCTAGGCCCACCAGGGAAAGCATGGGAGCTGCTGTGCCTCTCAGAGGCAGGAAGAATGGAGAACGAAGCACCTATTGATGTACACCTCTGCAGGTGCACATCTCCTGCAGACAAATTAAGACCAAGTAAGCAGTGTCAGTCAATATCCTGTTGGAGAACTCACATATCATTTCCCTGTGAACTCCTTGGCATACCTTTGTTAGCGAAAGAAGGACTGAAAGCAGACAATGCCCTGTGTTTACAACAAGACCACTGTCCCTGATTCTAGCTCATTTGCTCAGCATCGATGGTCATATTCTTTGTACCTTCTCTTTAAGAAGCTCTCTATTCTAGAAAATCATTTCACTTCATACCACTAACAACCCCTCTGAGGGGTTCAATTAAATTTGATTTCTCCATTGAGTCCCAATGACAAGATAAAGCAAGTCAATAAAGCAAGTAAGGACCAGGTATGGACCAGGCTAGAAATACAAGAATTCCAGGAAAAGAGGATCAAGGTTTGCACATTGTTTAAAGTGAGGGATGGAAACAAGTCAACTCTTTAATGTGTGTTTTAATACTTTGTGCTTCATTTGAAAGGCAAAACACTTGAAAATGACAACCTAAAAATTCTAGCAGCAGCCTCATCAGAGATAAACATCTCTTATTAAGCTTATAATATCCTTCCTCCCTCAAGGAGCTTTGTGGTCAGAGTCGTGAGAACAAAGTACTATCATATTTAGTGTATGATTCACCTGGAGCCCTGCCAGGCACGCTAGATGAAGAGGTTTATCATGTTCCCTGTTCTTTCAATTGACCTGTTTCTTGTTGATATAGGGGATAGTGGTTGGGGCAGTCTGAAGAAAGATAGTGTAGGCTCCATACAGAAATTCTAAATATAATCCAATATGTTCAAGCCACTGAGAGGTATGATATTGATTAGAGATGGACAGGTCTCTTCACCTTTTCTGAATAAGACAGAATAGGGTAATAAATGTGTTGGAAAGACGTGCGCTTTCTACTCACACGATATATTACCTTAACATATCTTTGGCCTATTCCCAGATTTCCTTTCAGACCCAGTTTCCCCCCAAGAGAGGACTCCTACACTAATTGTAGTCTCATTTTTAGTGAGTAGTGATGTTAGCAGAAGGTCTGCTTTGTTATTACCTCCTCATAGCAGGACTTGTTGCAATAGGACAAGGGATAATGGTTTCAAACTAAATAAGGGTAGATTTAGACTAGATATAAGGAAGAAATTTTTCACAATGAGGGTGGTGAAACCCTGGCACAGGTTCCCAGAGAGGTGGTAGATGCCCCATGCCTGGAAACATTCAAAGTCGGGTTGGACGGGGCTCTGAGCAACCTGATCTAGTTGAAGATGTCCCTGCTCATTGCAGGGGGCTTGGACTAGATGACCTTTAAAGGTCCCTTCCAACCCAAACTATTCTATGATTCTATGATTCATACGACAGAAAATTATGTAGAAAATTGTGGTCTGATCATGAGGTATTCAGATGGCAGCAGGTATATCAACTGCCCCAGCTGCTATACTTTCATTTCTACCATCAGGTTGAATCCTTTAAGACATTTGCATCTGAATTACCGTAAGCGCAATGTATAAACTTCATTTGCATAAAAAGGCCAAATTCATATCCACTGCTTGATGGTGGGTTTTTTTTTTTCAGGAACCACACGTGTATTTCTTATCTTCCTGGAAGGTGTAGGGGAAATCACAAGGTCAATATAACAGCGTATCCTTGCTACTCTATTACTGAGTAAACATTTCAACTACAGGGTGAAAGCTAGGTAAAACGGTGTCTGGTATGATACACTGAGCAGGCTACTATAGCTCTTCAGAAAGCCATGCCAAGTGTAGGGCGAGAGTTCTGAAGGGGCTGTGGCAGTGGCACTGGCTACTTTAATGCCTGTGGCCTTGTGGACTTTTTGGAGTGACAGAAAACTGCAGCGGTGTACAAGTACCCAGGTTCTTTCCTCAGGGCAGCCACACGTTTCTCACCTGTTGTTGCAGGTATTGCATGACTGGAAGTAATTTTAGGATGTGACCAATGTTCAGGTTTGTGTCACCTGTTCTGAGACCCCATATACAGCCACATGCCCCCACAGGTGATATTGGGCACAGTGTTGAGCCAAGTGCAAGCTGACAAGTGCAGATTGGCCATTGCCAGATGGAGCAAGTGGTCACCCACAGGATATGTTGTGGCAGACCCCAACCTGTCCTGGAGAAGTTATTAGCAGGTGCACTTGCGTTTGGATTGCATCATGGAACTGCTTTCATGTGTTTCTGCAGGTCATTGACTTGGTGTTTGTATTTGCCCATCCAGAGAAAGCTGATTACAAACCTTTTGCCATATATTTGATCCATATTGTAAGGACAGACTGGTTTTGTTAACAGATTTATTTTTTTTATCCCATTAAATGAAAGCTACCAATGCGGAGTCATTTGTTCTTCTTTTAGGGAAACAACAAGCTTTGAAACTTTTGGATTATTTTAGAAATATCAGAAAATGTTGCCCTTTCTTTCCAAAATTATGTTTTATAAAATCAAGACTGTGAGTTAAAAATAAAATTGCTGTTTACCATTGAAACAAATTGATCTTCCTATTCATGTAAAATGTGCTTTTTTGTTTCAACATGGTTATATAGTTCAGCTATTATATTTAATTGAGGGGTTTCTGGCACATGTCAGATTATAGAAAGCAGAGAGGGAGAAAGCTATTATGTCAGTGACTCTAGATTTCAACAGTCTGAATTATTTTAAGAAACAGTCACTCAGGAGAAAGAAGAAAACCTTACTGGGACCATTGTTAGATAAGCTGTTGAAGGAACAAAAGGAATTACAGGATTTACATTTTACTGCAGTCTTACAGACATATATGAGCAATGGTCTCAAAATATGATTGTTTCAGTAAAAACATCTCACCCAATCAGAGTAGTGATGGTCAGAACCCAGTTGCATGCCTCCTCCTAGGGGCTGTTTGAACCATGGAGATGCAGCTATGATTCCTTTTATTTTTTAATATTTCCAGAAAATTTGGAATCGGCTCATTGACTGTGCAATGACAAAAAGTCAACTGAAAAATAGACAGCAGATCAATAAATAGCAACAACTGATGGAGTGACCCCATAGAGCTTCTCTTTTGGTATTGTCCAGACTACTCCCCTGAAATCTGTAGGTTTGAATTACCTCTGGCAAAGGAACAAATGTGCCAATGACTAAGATGTTTTGTAAAAAGTAGTCTCTATAAGTGCTGTCACCAGCTGTAGATGTATTTATGACCCAGGAGCTCCAAGTCACATGTCCTTCAAATGGAATTGGAATTCAAATACTCCTCCTTCCAAGCATTATTTTTTGATTGAATTAGATGTCTCTTTACTCAGCCATCCTGCTGCCGTGGATTTCATCCCTCTGTATTGCCTAGACCTATATGTCTGCATAAGGCAGCCAGACTCTACTTTTGGAGAAGTCAGGAAAAGTTGGACACTGTTAGGCCAGAATTCCCCAGCGGTCCTGAATTCTGGTGAAACAGCAAAGAGGAAGAATAAAGAAATTCAGGAATGTCCATCTGTCAGCACTCAAACACAAAAAAATGAGATAGCTCCTTACTGGGGGTCCCAGATAACTCTAAGTGACGGACAGGACACAAAATGAAAGGTTGCAAGCCCAAACTATGTAGGGATTAAAACTGTGCTTTAGAGTGGCATGTCAGGACCAAGCAGAAGTTGAGGGAGCTCTGTGACGCCCTGGTGTGTCTCCAGGCAGAGGGGTGGCAACTGAACAGACATACTTCTGCATGATCCTAAGTTTGCTTGTAGTCTGCCTGTGTAACTCCAAATCCTTTTGGCCAGCAGTTAGACAAGACTTCCCCTTGATTTCTGGGTTCAATATCAGCTAGTGAGTTTATTGAGGAACATCTTTTAAGGCTTCATATGGGCTGCAGATTAAAAAAAGTGTATGGGGAAAAAAAAAAACAACAAAACCCAGGATTCCTTGCCAAAGTAAAATATCTCTGACAGATATGTTAAAAAGTGCTTAGCACCACATATCAGAGAGAGAGAGATTAAGTCTCTTTTGTGAGATACAGTTACAATACAACCAGAGAAATCCACCATCCTCTAGCAAGCCAGAGTAGGTAGAGTTACCAAGGAATCTTAACCTATGCAATGAGGTGGGTATGTTCTAAAATAAAAAGTTCTGAGTGTCTACCTTGGTTTTCACATCCAGCTTGAACAATTCCTTGTTCACTGTGAGCTTGAGCAAGTTAGTCCTTCACCAAGCCCCTCTCAGCTAGACTGTGATTTGAATTTGGAGCACGTGCTTTAGTCCAAGGAAGACTGGGATTGTGTTCCTGGGTTTATGGCAGAGTCTCAGTCCCCAGTGTCTTGGGTTATGGTTTTTACCACATTCACTTTGCTGCCCAGACTATCTACTTGCAATTGCAAACTTGACTTTTAACATAATTAGTGACAGAGTTCTGCTTTTTAATGTCAAAAGATTTCTTGGCTGCTTTTCACAACCTGCTGCTCCCAGTGTTTGGAGCCTGCACTGAGCCTGAAAGCCCATTACTGGCTGTCATCAGCAAAATAAGATCTCAAAAAAATTGCTGATGCATCATTTACTGCAACTGGAAACCACTTAATTAATATACGGGTTTTATGTTTTTAGTAATTAAAATTTAATTAATTCCTCTTCCTTATGAGTGTACAGAAGGGATAACTACTCCTCCAACAAATGCTTTACTTATTGTTTTAAAGGCATTTGGAAATTGTCTTATGAGAACTAAAACATTCTCTTCATATGCTTCCCTTTTTTCCTTCCAGCTAGCTCATGAACTAAGAACTGAATCAGTAGAAATTATGCTCAGAGTTGATGGCTCATCTATTTCCTTTCTTTGGATGCTTTTACAAGTAGGCAAAGAAGGTGCTGACTTGGCAGACTTCAGAGCCAAGACTTTTTAAGACCAACTAGTGATTTGGAGTTCTTATGTTTTATATGCCTTGCTTGAAATGCTGTAAAGGCAATTGATTTTCAGAGGAATGGCACTCAGCACTTTGTAGAAATCCAGACCCTTTCTAGCGCTTTCAGAATTATTGAGTACTTTTGAAAACCTGGGTCCTGGTCTTGGAGTTCAGGGTCTGACAGTGAAAATCCAGGTGCAGTTTTGTTCCAAAGCCTCTGAGGGTTTGGGTTGTCAGAGCCCTTTGGAAGAGAGGGGTTCTCTTCAGATGTATCTTTCCACCTTCTCATCCTCCTTTTGCTTCCTGCTCCATTTAGGAGCTGGGAGGAATTCACACAGCTTTTGTTTCTCTAGATAAAAATAAAATCCATTATATATGCTGCTTTGGACCTCTGGAAGTACTTTGACAATCAATTTGAGGCGACAGGTAGTTTGGGTGGAAAACAGAATGACAGCGTATTTTAAATTTTTTGAATTTGTTATTTTGGATAGAATTATGGATAGATTCATAGAAGAAGAAAAGTTCTAGTTTCTAGCCAGTGCCTGCTTCAGTTCACAAGTCAGAGCACATGAAGGGTTGAAAGCAAGGCTGCAAAACCAAGGGAGCATATATGCACATGCTCTCTCCTGGGATACAGCCATTCATAAAGCGCAGCGCAGGCAGTGAAAAGTGTCCATTTTCTGCCTTGCTTCCTGGGTCATCAGGAAACACAGTGATTGACTTCTCTGGCTTTCAGCAAAATAGGGCTAAAAATCTTGTCAGCTACAGTGTGGGCATAGCCAGGAAGGGATAAAGCTATACATGTTTATGTCCCAACACTTTTTAACCAAATGAAAGCAGTACCTACAAAGAAGGGATGATTTTTTTTTCCTAAATACATAATAAAACAAAAAAAACATTTCACCAAGAAAAATGTCTCCATTTTTATCTGTAGGGACTGTTCTATAGTTGCTGAGCAGGACCTAGCCTGGACTGTGTCAAGTAGAAAAGTAGAACAGGCAGAGGCTGAACAATACAATATAAATGGAGTGAGATAAGAAAAATTCTTGTTTGTTGTTTTTTTTCTGCAGATTAAGAAGCAGTTGACCTTAAACCACCAGATTAAGCTATCAGCCTAAAATTGACAGCTGTGCTGTGCTATCCAACGTTGAGTAATGGGATCCATAGACTGTTCTGAGTGGGTTAACTAATGAAAACACCTCAAAACAATTTTAGTATCAATTTTGTAGTACCCTAAACAACCTTGTGGTACAAAATGGGAGAAGAAACAGGGGGCATAAATTCAGAGAATTACATTAATGATCTGCCTATAAAATTAGGTAAATGCACGAACATTTTAAGAAGAAATGTAGTAGAGGAAATGAATGTGTGATGAATTCCTGTTCTAAATTTCAAGAGCAAACAATTATTCTGATTTGCTTTTCTCACTGGACTACTTTTCTTTTATTATTTTACCCACATGTGCAAATCTGGACAGAATTTAAAAGAAAAAAAAGTCAGGTGCAAGACATCACGTGACAATTTGTATGCTAATTAACTCCACTTCAAAAATTCTTCCAAAGAAAAACCGCTTCTGAGGGACTTGACTTCTTAGTCATACAACTTGGTCCAGGACAAGGAACATCTGAACATCCAAGAAGTTTCCTTTAACACCCCATAAGCACTAGTTTTCCCTCCTTCTCTCTGCTCCATTGCCATCATAAGAATCAGCTTTCAGTATTTTAAGATTAGGTATTTCCCCCCACGTGTGGAAACCAAGTATTTTCATTACAAGATAAACTTGAATAATATTTATCTCACTAATATGAAATAATCTCTTTTAAAATGCAACATTGTGAAGCTTTAAGTAGATAGAGAAAGCGTAAGTGTTTTCTTAAGAATTCTGCTGCTAATCCCTTGCCGTACAGACTCAAATAATGAAAGAGAGTAGAATAGGAGAAAAACCAGAATAAATCCTGAAATATCCTATTGCTTTTTAACTGTAGTGAGCTTGTGCTAATTTATTACCAAAGAAGCTATTACTTTTGGACAAGAATAAAATTAGTGTATTAAACTCATTGGTTGTCCTCCAATATGATTTAAATTCTATAAAGTTATAATTACATATAATATGCTGTCCAGTTGCACTTCCAACATTTCACTTTGGCCTTTTGTTACCCACCTGCTGTCTTAGCTGTAAGTCCATAAGACAAAAGGACAAGGACTTTCAAAAACTTTTCCTGCCCGAAAAAAATTCAGTGTAAAAGCCCATAATATTGTTCATTCTGAAGAAACACAAGACTGTAAAGTAAACTAACCTTATTGAGTTTTTAATGCTGCCCTCCATAAGAATGTCTTTGATCAGACACATCTGGTGCCTTTTGAAGTATCAAAGCTGGTTTAAAAAATTAAACAAATCACCAGTCCTTTTAAAATGTTGACTTATAAATCGGTGAAATTAAAATAGATACTCATCAATTTCACCAAAACTTTTAAAGGGAAGCCAGACACAAAGGTCTCTCTTACTTAAGACTTTAAGAATTTGCCTCACCATTCAAGTAGCAAAAAGTAAACCAATGGTTGTTTGGCTTGTCTCAGAAAAAAATATTCTGGGTGTATCTTCACATTAAGAGTATTATGGCCCCAAGTGCCAAACTGATCAACAGAATTTCAGAAGAGAAATGTTTATTTGACAGCTATTTCTGTACCAAAGGCATACTGCATTGCTCAGATAAAGCAAGGGGAAAGACCAATATCATGGATATCACAAAAAGTAAATATATAGACTCCCTTGGTTTTAGGAGTGTGGTAAACTTTAAGGAAAAATAATTATGTCAACTACTTAATTTGTTATTTTAATACTCTCCATCACACCATTACTGAAATATGCAGTTCATATATGTTGTGGCTGAGAATATTTCTTGAGAAAGATTTGAAAAAATTGTGAAGATTATATAATTGGGATGAGAAAGAGGAGGAAGGAAAGGAAAACAACTTCAGTTATATAAGGTAAAGTAAAATTTGGATTTTAATTAATTTTTTCCAAATTCACAACCTCAAAAATCATAGTTATGCTCATCTGAATATAGACAGATACGGTGTCAGACATATCTTAAAAAGTCCTATGTCAGAGCTTGTTAGTGTCTCAGAATGATAATTAATTATTTTTTAATTCTATGAAATTTGTTTGAAGTAAGATAGCAACAGATCTGCAGATCTCATACACATTTTGAAAAGCCACATGTAAGTAAATAAAACTGGGACAAACAAGGGCATTTTAGGGCCATCTTCTCTTCAAAAACACTCATCCTCTTAATCTGATGAAATTGAGACCAAATAGGCCTGCACATAATACCAGCAATTTTCAAATGTTGTAAAATAACCATAAATCCAACATCCCTTTGACATATGAGCAACTTATGACTGTCATTTGTAGACATAAAAAACTATGAAAAATAGACTACCAAATAATTCTACTGTGTTTTTTCTTATAAAAGATAAATTAACCCTGCAAAATAGCTAATAAGTATTTAATCCATATGTCATAAACATTATTTAAATATTACATTAACATTACAGCATTTGCATAGGTAACATATTGTCTTGGTGCTGTCCAACCAAAATTTGTGTCAAAGACTTTTCACGCATTGGAGAGAAGATGTTCAATGGCTGATGTAATTAGAAGCAAACACCAGGCCAAAGATTGGAGCAATATTTGTGTTTAAAGTGTTTGGTTTATACTGTGCAAGGACCCAAATTGAATTGCATGCCAGGTGATTGAACAAAGGCTCATACTCATGCAGGTTTTTGAGCGATCCCATGAGCACCTGCAAGGAGAACGTCTGAGCTCATATTTTTCTCATAGGTACAAGAACAGATAAAAGTGTCCGCCAGCCTGCAGTGGGCATGAACATAACTGTGTTTTTACAGTTATCAGGTATCAACATCAACTGAAGCAGTAGACAGGCGGGATGTGAAAGTCTGCGCTAGCATGAGGAGGTTGTGGATGTGGCTTAAATGCCCAAGCAGTTAAGCACCTGAATATCATCAATGTGAATGAGTGCAGAGAAAACACACAGGTGTGACAGCACAACATAGGTCTCTCAGCTTATGTTTCAATAAATTTATACATATGCAAGTAGAATTACATTTTCAACTTTGCTCTCAGGTCTGAGATATAATCAATAAGCACTATTAAAATTAAACCACCTTATTTGCCAAATGCTAGTCATAGGATTGTGAAAGCAAAATATGAAACTAATATCACTGCCAGAGCTGCTCAAATAATAGAGAATATTATAAAAATGTGGACAATTTAGAAAATGTTAAAATCTAAATACTGAATTTATTTTAGAAAATTCTGTTTTAACACTTCTGGTTTGTTTTCAGTCTTTGCCTTTTTCCTTTTTGTGCTGGACTCCCTGTCTGTCTCTTATTTCCTACCAAATATTGCAGTCTTCCTATTTACTGAGCTGACACTCAAGTCCTGCTCATAGTGCATGAAGGGATATGCAGTTTGAGGTGATCACGTCATAGCAGGCAGCAGGTAAATGAACGACAATTTGCATGAAGCAGCAAGACTTCCCTTCTGAATCAGAATTTCGAGGATTGGGGATTGTATTTTCCTTTTTTTTTTAAATTGAAGAAAAAATCTGTCTTGTATTTTTACTTACATTTCAAAACTCAACATTCAATATTCAACATTCAAAAATCTGAGAAAATCAGAAACTTCTGAAAATATCCAATTCAGTAGAATATCTAATGGAATTGCCAAAGTTTTGCTGTGATCAATGTTTAAAATGTTCAGCAGCCCTCAAGTTGAATAATTCAATTGTAAAACTTTATTTTTTTCACAAAGTTATCAAAGTCTGTCATCTAGCCAAGCATCCAAAATGTTACCATGCAAATTTAATGATCAATCACAAGATGGTAACACAAAGTCATCAGAAAGATCATTGAAATTAACATCCGTTGAACAAACCAAAGACGTAATTGATTTGTGTGAATCAATCTGGTCAAACAATCTGCTTAAACAACAACAACAAACTACAAAAAAAGAAGAATATAAACTTCTTAGCTAGTATTTCACAAGAATAATTCACCCTGTTTGTGCACAAAATATATGTAAGGCTGGAGAAAATGAGAAAGAATGGTTAAGCAAGTGAATCCCCAACTCTGCAGTGCTGGCTGACCTACACCAATTGCTAAACCTGGGCATCCGTTCTGATAAGCACTGCTTTCAGAAGAGTGATACGTGGCAGCAGCTTTGGTTGCATGTTTTTCATCTAGTAAATACTGCAGGTGGTATAATCAGCAGAATTAATTCAGTTAGACTGTGTAAGAGGCTGCCAAAAAACTGTGTTTGACGGTTCACTTCTTCGCTAGCGTTTCCAGCAAGTATGTCGCTACTGCTAAGTGGCTTGGGGGCTGCTGCTGCTGCATGAGGAGCCATAAGAATATGCTGAGCTTTGTAAATGTGTCCATTTTATACAGTCTACGAAATTCACACTAATTGATCTGCAAGGAAAAGCAGCTCCCCATTCCATTACCATGTCTTCCAAGTGCCTTTTAGGAATGAGAAAAATCGATACATTTCTGTAAATAAAATACAAACTATATCTACATGGTTATAAAATTGATAAAAAGCTGACAAATTTAAACTAAATAACACTTTAATAAAATACATATCTGTATATCAGTAATTACTTCCCCATGGCCACATTTAACTTGAAAGAAATGAATATACCTATAAAAAGAAATACTTTATCATCTACTGTTACAAGAGGTTTTTGCCTCTACATTTTACTGTTTCCTAAATGCATTTTAGTGTTGTTACTTTAATTATATTTTAGCCGTATCGAAAAAAGACCTATGATCGTGCATGAGCAGGTTCACAGGCAGTCACTCAGTGGCTGCAGCTGTGAGCAAGGGATTTATGCTGTCCCACGCTGTCCCAGCCTACAACAGTGTGCATCCATCTAAGCTTGGCTCTGCACCCCAAGTCCAGCGCTCAGCAAGAGATGTAGCCTTACTGTCTGGAAGAATAGAGGAGAAGCTCAGTCCTTGTAGAATGGAGACTTGCCCTGTTTTTCCAAGCCCAAAGTTAGTCATCTTTCAGTGAAAGACCTTTCCATGTAATACTGACTATTATTAAGCTCTCCAGTGGCATTAGGGCAATGTCTGAGCTGTGTGTTGGTTGGATCTACTAGTCCCTGGAGCAGACCATTAGCTATGGTGACCAGTTCATTGCCTCTGTCTGTCTCGGCTCCTGTGGCCACATTTATTCAATGCTGCTTTTGACTCTTCTTTCTTGACTTCGAAAGAGATGTTGCCAGCTCACCTCCAGTGTGTCCAGCCAAGATACTAATGTCTTGCAACCATGAAGCAACCTATTATAACACAACCGTTTCTTTGCAATCTTTGTTACCCATCATGAAGTACCGTTGGCTCTCAGAAATGAAAAATCTTGTCAGGCACTTTTATTTTAGTTTCTCTTATCTATTTTTTTCACCCTGCAAGTCCCCCATGACTATTCCAGTTTAACATTCAATTTGCATCCATTTGTAGCTGAAAAAAAAATTATCTCTGTGTTTCAGTATATGATAAGTCTGCCAGGTACCTTTTGACCATGGCACTAATCAGTTTATGGGAAGTTTCAGCTAAGGCTGGCCTCTCATAGATAAAGTTACACAGTTTTTATATAAATGGATGAAGGCCAAAACCACCTCCTTTCTTTGGGCAAGTAGCATTTTGGTTTTGCTCACGCCCACTAATATACAAGCCACCAATCTGCAATGTTGACCCTATTTTGTTAAGACATTGACTCCAAACTGTTCCTGGAGTTGTTTACAGCTGTTTAATTGTATGCTTTCTGTTACAGTACCTCAGCAGTGTTAAAACCCCAAGCTCTCTATTAAGACTTATAACCCATGAACACTGAACAGTTTTACACAGATTTTAAGCTAGTATGGGCAGCTACATCACAGACAAATAATTTGCTGGCTTCATTTCTCTACTGTGACATTTAATTTCCAATACACAGTATTTAAACATGTTTGTTTAGTTATGGGTCTGACAGTCTTAGAACTGGCATCTCGGTATCTCTTAGCTTTTCAAAACTACCGGTTGTTGTTTTCACTACTTTTCCCAAAGGGTAAAGCAGGTTACTTCTGTATTCATTATGCTCAATCCATACTATCAATTCATTGACATTTTCAGTGAAATAAATGACCCAAATGGTAGTCCCTTGAAATGCTTTCCAAAAAGGTATAAAAAACATAACTTGGCTTGTGCTCTGATTTCATAAGGTAGCCAACCAGAGCTCTGGTGATAATTTAGGCAGCATAAATGGCATCAGCGAACTCTCCAGTAATTTTTCCCCTGTAAGCATTGCAGAAATATAGGATAAAATAGGTTGTAAGATTATTTGGTTTAGGACGTTATATGACCCAATCCCAGCATTAGGAAGTGTTCTCTTTTTTATGTTCTCTTTCTTATAAGAAAAGAAAAGGGAGCAGGAGAAGTTTTATAAAAGCATAAATTATGAATCTGTGGTAGGTCTATAGTTCCCTGATATTTAGACTATGGGTTTGCATAGCAAGGTTTTGGTAGCGGAGGGGCTGCAAGGGTGGCTTCTGTGAGAAGCTGCTAGAAGCTTCCCCAATGCCCAATAGAGCCAATGCCAGCTGGCTCCAAGACGGAACCCACCACTGGCCAAGGCTGAGCCCATCAGAGACAGTGGTAGTGCCTCTGGCATAACATAGTAAAGAAGGGGGGGAAAAAAACCTACACAACAGCAACTGCAGCTGGAGAGAGGAGTGAGAATATGTGAGAGAAACAACTCTGCAGAGTTGACCAGAGTCAGTGAATAAGGAGCGCAGAGATTCCCCTGAAGCCCCTGGTGATGACCATGGTGAGGCAGGCTGGCTCCCTGCAGCCCATGGAGGTCCATGCTGGAGCAGGTCTCCACCTGCAGCCCATGGAGGTCTATGCTGGAGCAGATCTCCACCTGCAGCCCATGGAGGTCCATGCTGGAGCAATCTCCACCTGCAGCCTGGGGAGGACCCCATGCTGGACGAGGTGAGTGCCCAAAGGAGACTGTGACCCTGTGAGAAGCCCATGCTGGAGAAGGCTCCTGGAAGAATCTGTGGACCCATAGAGAGAGGACCTCACACTGGAGCAGGTTTGCTGTCAGGGCTTGTGACCCCACGGGGGACCCCACTGGAACAGTCTGTTCCAGAAGGATGGCACCCCGTGGCAGGGACCCAGGCTGCAGCAGTTCGTGAAGAGCTGCATCCTATCAGAAGGACTCACGTTGAAGAAGTTCATGGAGAATTGTCTCCTGTGGGTGAGACTCCATGCTGGAGCAGGGGAAGAGCGTGAAGAGTCCCCCCCTAAGGAGGAAGGAGCGGCAGAGACAGCTTGTGATGAACTGACCACAACCCCCATTCCCCATCCCCCTGTGCTACTTGGGGGGAGGTGGTAGAAAAATCGGGAGCAAAGTTGAGCCCAGGAAGAAGGGAGGGGTGGAGGAAAAGTGTTTTAAGATTTGGTCTTATTTCACATTATCCTACTTTGATTTTTACTGGCAATGAATTAAACTAATTTCCCCAAGTTGAGTCTGTTTTTCCCATGACAATAACTGCTGAATGGTCTCTCCCTATCCTTATCTCAACCCATAAGCTTCTCATTACATTTTTCTCTCCCTTGTCCTGCTGAGAAGGGGGAGTGATAGAACAGCTTTGGTAGGCACCTGGCATCTAGCCAAGGTCAGCCCACCACAGAAGTTCACCTACCTCCTGAAAAACATGAACTGCAATTCCAGATGTGCACCTTCTTAACAGAAAGAGAAGACAGATACTTGAACCTGGTAACATTCAGTTTCTCTGATAATGCTACAAATTGAATGTCTTTCTAGATCTTTTGCCTCATTGCCTATATTTCAGAGAAACTGCAGTACAATGTTTGTTTTATCTTATCGCCCTGCAATAACAATAAATTTTTGCAAACTTCTACTTATAGTGCCATTTTTGGCACCATGGACAGCCTTATATTTATGCTCAGCATAAATTAATGAATGTTTCACTTTTATATTAATATTCCTATCATGCCCTGCAGAAACACGTTCCATTACTCCTATGAAGAATCCCTCAGTCATTGTTTGTGCATCCCACACTGTGTTTGTAAATACTTCTGAAGCAATGAAGTATAGTTCTTATTTTGGCATCTTTTTTCATATGATGCACACAGGCTTGGCATATGCTGGGAATATGGTTTTCTACAGTCCTCTGTGGGGGTAGTTTCCAGCCTTGCTGCCACATGCCTACTTTATTTGTAGCCATTTCGTGTCCTGTTTATTGTGGTCTTCCAAAGCCTTGTGAGGCTGTGGGCAGGTCAGGTGGGCTCAGAATTTCCTCAGTGAGGACATGAGATTGGAGTTCAGAAATCAGGGCCAGTGCCAGGGGGAGGTGGATGGAGCTCTGTCTCAAAGGTAGATATCGCAGGTGTGATAATCCTGATGCCTGATGAATTAGAGCACTAATCACTCCCATTAGCAACAGTCTGCTTTCCTTTTCGTGCCAAATTCTAATGGATTCCTAAGTGATTATTCCTGAATCTTCCAATAGTTTCTATTTGGGGGACTTATCTGGTCAAATGAAAACTCTGCAGTAAAGGTATCTACAACTATGTTAGTCATTTAGACTGTGTAATCAATTACAGAAAATAGTTACTTCTAGGGAGTACTTCAACTTACCCTGAAGAGGATTTCTAAAATAGATTAATCATGTTCTAGAAGATCATACTTCTCTCCAATGGCTACAGAGGAGTCTGTACAAATTGTTCCGGGAAACAGCAACACCCTAGGTATCTGAAGCCAAATGAGGGTTATTACAAGTGCTTAAATATTCCCAGGTTTCTTGTGAAGGACTCAGCAAAATCTACTGTTTAGCCTTATATCTGTAATGAGTTCTTCCATGTTTTCACTTCTCTCAAGTCTTGTATATTTTAATTTTTTGGTATGGAATAGAGAATCCACAGATTTTGTATTATAAGTAGCTTCCCTACCTGCTTTAGCTAGAAACAGTTAAACATATGATTGTCAGGAGCAGATACTAACAGAAAAGTTATTTTCTGCCCACCTTCAGTTTTGATGACACCTGTGGCTTGAAGGTGCAGCATGAAGCACCATTTAAATTCTCTCCAGCTGTGCTTCACACTTCAGAGAGTACTTTTGTTGTACCCCTACCACGCCTGGTGTTCAGTGACCAACTGGTGCCTAAGAGATCTGCAGCAAATATGTTGCTCTTGATTTGGTCCAAATAACTGGGCAGAACAGTAAGAACAATACCCTCTGGGGAGAAAAAACAAACCTCTCTGACCCCTTTTGCCTACCTGTACTATTGCCAGTCTGGTCCTAAGGCTGCACCGGAGGGAACACCCCTGCGTTTGCAATGAGTTCAGTGTAAGTGAACCTGTTGGGGGAGCTGTGAAGGTGCTGAGAGCCTTCCCTGCAGAGTGGACTGAAGGACTTCCCGCCCAGAGAAAGGGAATGTGAAAAGGGTTGCCCTTTCTTTTTATTGTTGCTCCAGCAGCAGAACAACAATGTGTTAACCATCTAGATCATGAGCAGTCCAACTAACTTCTTACTTTGTTGGAAACATGACAAGAAATGGGAAAGAATGGAATACGAAATGAAAAAGATGGTCTGTTAAAAAAAAATAGGAGCAGAAAATGTCTCTAAGAGGCAAGCTGGGGTCTGAAAAAAAAAGCTGAAAGAACCAGAGGAAGGTAAATTACTGCTGCGGTTCCAATTTTATGCATGTACAGTTGGGTGAACATTCAAAATAGAGGACCAGAGTCTTCCCTGCCTTTATTTGGGTAGAGATGTCAGAGTGAATTTAGCAATCAATCAGCAGTCAATGCAAGCCAGTCCAAATGTAAGGTTTGTATTGAATTTCCTGTGGGAGGCAGAGTTAAGATGAGGTTGAGGGTTCTCTCTCTCCCTTTTTCTTGTCCCTAATTTAACTGTTGGAAGTTTCTTGCTGTGATGCATCTGTGAATAAGGTAGATGTGATGCTTAGCAGCAGAAAGGTATTAAAGCTCTTGTACTGTGCAAGCAACAGATTAGGATTCCCATCCGAATACTATATTTCTCTTTGGCCTGTGCCTACATACTGAGACAGGGAGCACTCCCCCACTTCTGCAGAGCTACCAAGGCCCAGTTTCATCTCCAAGTGTTTTAATTATAATTTAAATTTATAATTAAGTTATAGGCATGTTGACAGGAGCGGCAGTCTCCCACAGGGAAAACAAATGAACTGAATTCTGTGACAATGGTACTGGCTTCATTGTAATGAAGTAAATCATGACAGTTGCACTCAATATAAAAAATGACACAAGTGGCAAGGCTATCATCAAGGCTTGCAAAGAGGTCAAATTAGTGGCAAATGGTTAGAATGAGAGCCTTATGGTTCAGACCAGAAAGGCTGGCACTGGCTGCTAGAACAGCATGGACAATATTGAAGGACGGCAGATGAATAGACAAGGCTTGAGTGTTTAATTATTGGTGGATGGAGAAGAAACTGGGAAAACTTTGTGGAAGGTCACCGCGCTATCAACAGGAGCTTTTAGAGGAGAGAATCAAGCCCTTTTTTCAAGCTCAGGATACAGTTGAGAAAGTGGAGCATGTGCACGATCCATAGCTGCCACAGGAACCCGCTATGATGACTGAGGCACTCAGCAGAAGTCAGCATCTCCAGGCATTTGATCTGCCTAGACAAGCTGCACATGACTGCTTTCTTATTATCTTAACAAGAATTCCCCATTTGGACCCAGTGGCATATGATACTACTTCTGTGTATGGTATCTTGGTTCTGGGGCCTTTATTTTTTCCTTTCCGTAGAAATCTAAGCAATCTCACAAAGACAGCTTGTTTCTAGAGGAATGCAAGCAGGTGGGAAGTGCCTGCAATTCACTTTGAATTTCATCAGTTAAAAAGAAATTAGTTTCAAATTACGATACTTTATCACACCAATCAATCCTCAAAAATACAGCACCTTGTGTGGAATAACTGCTTACCTCAACAGAGAAACCTTAAACTGGAGACGAAGAATTGGGGATGTTAAAGATAAATCTCAGAGCCAAGAGGATTGGGGAAGAAATACATAGGAAGCTCAAGAGATGGAAAGAAGTGAAACAAATTGTGGAGATGTCGTGAAACTTGTGCTGCTCTAGTCACATTGCTGACTGACCACCAAATCCATTCACAGTGAATTTGTACCTCCAGATCACTTAATGAGGCAAAGCACCAGATTCTCACCACCTGAAATCTGATATGGAAAACTGCTCTTTAGAAAGTGCCTTGTCTTTCTGGGTATTTTAATATTCACACATATTCCTGGCATCAACATGCTTGCCAAAGAAACTGCTTTTTCTTGGACAAGTATCCCTTTATAGTCTTCAATACAAATGCTGGGGTCGGGTCATTCTGTGCCTGTTCTTTATTCTTTACTCTGCTGTACCATGCACTGACGAAGCCAGAAGCAATAACTTTTGAAGTTATTAAGCAGCATGTTCTCTGGAAATGCTGACTTAGATTTACGTAGACAGGGCAGGGAACCAAGAAAAGATGCCACAGAGTGCAGTGAGCAGAGGGGCTCTGTGAAGCAGGAACAGATGAAATTAGAAGACTGATACAAAATACTGTTTTCTCTTTCCCTATCCTTTAAGAATGGCAGGGGAACAAAGCCGCACCAGAGGAAAAGGGAATCCAGTACTATCTCATCGGTCAAGTGCTTGCAGACAGGGAGGCAGGGCTGGAGTTTCTGCCCATTAACCATGCTGTGATCAGCTCTGCCACTGTGCTGGATCTCTGACAGACTTTCTAGGTAAGTGAAAGTCAAATCAGAAGTCGCTTTATGAGACAAGGTCCTGTAAATCTGATCTGACACTAGGACTGCATATCTACTCCATTATTGTCCATGTGAAAGAGAAAACAAAGTGGACCAGCACTAGAACAAGGAGACGTTTGTATGCACGGCTTCATTCTTGTTTGTCTCCCCCTACTAAACTTGTTCCAGAAGGTGTTTCATCTTGCCATGTAAACATTGCTGTCTTCATATCTCCTTACATTCAATTTTGATTTAGAATGATTTTACTGGAATCAAGCTACCTAAAACTTTGGCCTGATTTCTCTTACAAGTCTTCAATCTCTCCAGTTTCATTATAATAAAACTAAATGTATGTTTCTAAATGTGAAGCTTCTAAAGCACTAGAGCAGACTAAAACATCTCTTGAGACAGAAAGCAGCCATCTGAAAATGCTGATCCATGTTTCTGGCCAAGAAGGAACAGTATACCAACCCTGTGCTTTCCTAGTCCTGCAAGCTTCCCAGCATCAGTTCACTCCAGCATCAGTTCACAGCATAGGGATGATTTGATTTTCACTGATTGCCAGCCGCCTCAAGGGGCTGGCTGCTCTGGCAGCTGGAGTCCAGCCAGGAGTAAAGTGTCCCTGGCTGCCGTCCCCTCTGCTGATGGCAGGGGAAGGAGGCATTCAAACTGCTGCAGCAACTGCTCAAAGATTCCTGAAATGGGGCAGAAACCCAGCCGCTACCAGCTACTCTAGTTTTTAGGTCAGCTTTGACCCAGGGAACTGGTGCAAAACTGTCCTCCTGGTTTGGTGGATCTAGCTCCATGCGCGTATTCTTCCTTACATGTTTTTTTTCCCCAGATCTTGTTATATTGCAAGCAAAAAGTGGTTGGCTATACAAAAAAAAAGAGGTATGTGTGTTTATTTTCTAAAGTCAAATGAGGTACCTTAGTCAATTTAATTTAAAATTGGTGTATCGTGGAATTGTCAACAGACAAGACAAGAAGTGAAAGAAGTTCTTTTAGAGACTTACTTGCAGCAAGATTTATACAAATTTTAACACCTCAGATAACCTATAGGGAGGTTAGGGAGGGCAGGACCTTGTAAACAGCGTACATTTGGTGGTGATAACCTGGAAGAGCGCCGAGCTGGCTGTGGCACTTATCAAAGCACAGCGGAGGCCAGTTACAGAACCCCCTCCCGCTCGCAGTTATCTGACGCAGGAAATCAGTATGGCACAGGACAGCATCCCGAGCTTGCTGTGGTGTGTCTGAAACCAGAGTACAGGCTCAAGGCAGACCAATGCTATTCTAAGTTTATTTGTCATAGATCTAGCAAATAACAAAGAATCCATAGGTACACTTTCTGCCTATATACTTACCTGCAGGTCTATCTTTTCTTATACCAGGGAATAAAGCCAGTGGAAGGGTACTTGTAGTACTTCCTTGACAATATATGAGATTATTTTAAAGGTCAAAGTGTTTTTGCCACACTTCAGAGTAAAAATAAAAAGCCTCTTTTCTAGTACTATACACACATTGTTTTTTATAACGACCAACCAGTTATTAGTATAAGTAGCGTTTTCAAATTAAAAGATGTTACAAAGTAGATACAGGTCAGTATGACAATCAACAGCAGCCTTCAAGCAAAACAAAATTGAAACAGACCGTTCTGTTTACATAATTAGATTCTTAATAAATCACCTGATAAAATACGCTATTGTAACTAAAGCCCATGAAAACTTTTCAAAACCTGTTTGTCTGCATTTCACCTTTTTGAAATAAACGTTCCACAGTCCTAGGACAAATGGAAGGAAAGACCCCAGAATATGCCACACCCCAACATCTAAGCCATTAATCTGAGATGTGGGAGTTCTAAGCAGTCTGCAAGTAATACCTCTGAACCTCATTAATAACCCTAAACTCATCACTTCCACAGCCAGGCAGTCCATCAGTGGTACTCCAGGCAAAAGCAACAGTGGAAGTGTATGTAGATAGTTCATTCTCTAGAATTGTTTTTTTCTCACATTGATTTTGTGCACATTGACAGAATCAACTGCCACTCATCCTCAGGAAAAACTCTGTTAGGTTTCAGACTGGAATTTTTTCTTTTTCTTTAAAAAAAATACTTTCCTCCCTTTTTTTTACAAACTTATATATTAAATATGCTGCTAGAGCTATGGCAAAAAGGCCAAAATGCAAGTGAAGGTGTAGTTTTTTAAATGCTTGTCTTGTAGTTCTAGCTATATTGTAGCTCTCCACTTTTTATTTCAAATTCTCATTTTTAGTAGAAATACAATAGTCAACAGTACAGTACAGAACTATTATACAATATCAGCAGTGCTCTAATGTATTCAGTTAGCTACCTTCTAACCATCCACACATCTCTAGGTAAACTCCTCTGGAATAAAATTTTACCTGTAATGGTTATAGGCAAAGGGATTTGTTTGTACCTGAATTTATTTTTGTGACAGTTATTTAAATTAACTAAAAAAAACACCCCTCTATAAATAATGGAAATATTTTTTGTCAATGAATAGTCTGAATAGGATATTTTCCTCCTTTTCAGGCAGATTATTTTACATAAATATTTTCCAAAGTAATCTACTTCACTGGAAATTGTAGGTACTATTTTGTTCAATACGGAGACTTTGATAAATACTATAAACATTCCATAAAGTTATTCAAAAGAAGGTAGGGAAATGCCAGATTTTGCACATCTTTTAAATGTGAAATTTAAAAGATGTGCTTTATTAGCCACTAGTGATACTGATTTATGCTGATTCAGGAGTTGTCACTTCACAGATATTTTCTGAGTGTATTTCCACAGGTTCATAGAAATTCTTAAATGGAAAAATATCACAATACAAATAGGTGGCTTCCATCCCTCACCTATGCACACACACAAACAAGGCAAGTATAGAAACTGGGTTTTCTAATTACAAAAACACATTTGGTGGTAAAACCTAAGGCTTTGTCCACCAACACAGACGAAATCTTGAACACCTCTGGGATCCTAACATTTCTAAATACCTTTGTTGTCAGAGGAAACCTATACTTTCAAGCAACCCTCCACATCAGCCTATGTGCACTTCAAAGGTTTCTGTCTACCTTTTGAAGTACACTATCCATATCCAGAGCAAAAGCTTTTCTAAGTGGAGACTGGCAGCTGCAAAAATAGACTGTAAATCTGGTTTCAGCCAGACTGTAAGTAGATTTAAAGGCATATTTTAAAAAGTCCTGAGAGCCTGTCTAGATTACTGTGCCAAGAATTTCTACCTTGACATTTTCACTCAGTAACTCCTTTCCCTAGTGGCCCATCAGGAGCCTCTCTGCTCCTCATCACCTTCCCCTTAATGCTTCTTAAGAAAAAACAGCACTGGATATGAAGTCCCTGATGTATACTGCCTCCAGTGAAAGGCTGGAGCAAATGGCCAAGGCTTTATCTGTAGATAAAAATTTAAGTATTCTTTCCACATGCTGCCTTATTGATAGTCATAGGAACAAGATAAACACAATATGCTTTAGTCTTTAATTCTGTTACAGAAAGCAATGCTGTGGACTGCGATCTTCCATTCTTACCCAAAATGACCAGAAACTTCCTCTGTTTTTCCTGTGCTCCACACTTGAGTCTTCAGTCCATAGCGTCCTGGAGGTAAAAAAATACTAAAAACTGGTGAACCTAGCTAAGTCACCTCTTTCTGTATCATTAGGTATCAAAATGCTTTACAAAAACAGCCGTCATAGTTACCCTATGACATAGATGTAAAAATAAGGCTACATCATGGAGACATGCAACCTCTTTAAGGTTAAAGTTACCTCTTTAAGCTCATCAAGCACACCGGTGTGAGAGCAAGGAATAGTAGCTTTGCAGCTCAGGTACCCAAATGAATTACTACATCAATGAATCTATAGTAATTTTTAGTCCATGGCACCTGATATTCACAAAGAACACAGTTATTTGTTACAGCTGGAGGCTTCTTATTTGAATGTCTCAATTCCCGGTCTTCTGAACCCAAACCTAGTACAGTGACTGTCAGCCTTTTCTATAACATGAGTCTCCATTATAAAAGAAACCATTCTGAGAGACAGTTTTCCTGTGTAGAAGGAGATGGGATTTTTCCAAAGCACCTAACACTGACCATCAACAGGAAAAAACCAAAATAACTTTCATCTCGCTTATTACGACTGAAAGAAGAAAAGAACTTCTGGATCCCTCTTACTGGCAGTTGGGTTTAATGCCATATTTAAGAGTCTGTTATAGTTCTTTATTTGATTGTGATGTTTGGCAAAGCTAGATTTAGCATATACCTAAAATGTATAATTATTTTGAGCTAGATCACTTTAATAGGCCTTTGAAGGAATGACGTCAGATAACTTTGTAATATACGAGGCCCACTTACATTGTTTGTCAAAATTTAAAATAGATAAGTGTCAGTGCTGGCAGGAGACTTGCCTTCTTCCTGGAAGAATTCTTTTTTCTTTTATGTAGCAAAAGAGAAAAGAAAGTGAGCATGAGACTCTTCAGTTAAGACACTCTGGGTAAACCTGGAGTACTTTAAAAATACCCTAGGTGGTTGATGGGATTTTGAAATGTTGTTGGTTTTTTCTAAGATGAGCATAAGAAATTATTTCTTTTGGTACCTCTGCCAGTGGCTTGAACCCCTTGCTTCTCATTCTTGCCTGATCAGTGTTTCAGAGGAACCGTTCTGGTTCTTTCTTTCACCCTTCCTGATGCTCTTTTCGGGAACAAGGATTCAGTAGTGCTCTAGAGTGGTGCAGGATTTATCCCAAATTAAATCACATGCAAAGAAGGTGTATTACATTCACAGGGGTTTTTTTTTTTTACTTTTTAAGATTTACTCTGAGGTTTTAACATAAATATGGAGAAAACAAGACCATCTCTTTTCTTGTGTTTTATGTTTACCACTACAGTATCCATACAGTGTTCAGTGCTGTAGTGTTTTCATAGAAAAAAAATCTGTCTTAACATTTAGACAGTACAGAATAACTTCCCAGTATTAATATTTGCGTATTGTTTTATTAGTAGTTTCATGATGCCAAAGAACTGTTACTGAAAATAAATTATTGATGAAGAAATTAGTTACAGTAAGAATTCACAGGAGGAACAGTAACATCTGGCTTCATTCTTTATGATTCTGTTCTCATAAGGCTGTAAAGTCTAATACAATTAATCAGTAATAAAAAACAAGCATCGTAACACACTCGGAGAGGTGGAACTGCCATACTATAACTGCCTTGTCTAGGGCTGCTTTCCAGTGTATTTATTGTATTTAAATGCAACCGTTGACTGTCATGGGGAGGTGATGTTGCCTTTTCTTTTACAAAATATTATAGGACGCTCACTCACGCTGCGTGGCTGCTAAGCTGTACAGCTTCTCCCAGAAAGGGATCAAGACATTTCAAAATCTCCTAGCCCTTTTTCTCCCCTGCTGCCACCCAGGGCTTTCTTCACCTCCTTGGTGCACTGATGGAGAAACCTCTCATCTCTGAACTTCTCTTGGGTCTGTCATTGTCCTTGCTTTTCCCAAGCTTTCCCTTTACTCCCTAACCTATATATGGTGAGCAGTCCTGTCCCCTAAAGCCTTCTTTTGGCTGCATTAAGTACAGTGAGATTTTTAGGGTATTAGATGCTGCCAGCCAGGCCTTCCTCCCTTCAGGACTGGGTATTTTCAAGTCCATATCTGAAACAGTCTGTGATATAGGTATGTATGCATGTATGTACACGTCATGTCCTGTGTAATGCCGGTGAGTCACTCTCTCGGCTGGGCATTACTTCTGGAAGGCCAGTACCGAGCTCAGCAGGCAGGGAGGGGAGTGCAGGGAGAGTAGGAGCAGGAAGCTATGGAAAATAACATCAACCATGCTTGGGGAATGGGCCGTAATTAGAATTTTACCAAACTCAGGTGAGTTGTGTCTAGCACAGCTTCAGTGCCCTTGTCCTGTAGAACAGGTGAATTTATGACGAGTTGGGATGTGAGCCCAGAAGCCCACACAGCTTTGCCACGATGCTTTTCTAGGTCAGCTCCAGAAGTGATAGGACACCACAGCTCTGCATCTGCTCCAGTAAACCAGGGCATACCCTTTCTCTTTGATGAGCTCCAGCCAGGGCTGCAAACATGACTAACTTTAAGCACTTTTTGAAGCCTAGCTCTCTTTTTAGAGTGCAATTTGTATGCAGACTCTTATTAAAAATGATGCATCAAAGTTAAGGAAGCACTAAGCTGTTTTGATGAATAACAAACCTGAAATAATTTCCTGAGTTAAGGAAAGGAGGCTAAGAATGAAGTACACCCTTGTACAGAAAGTCCATGCCTATAACTTAAGCAGTGATTCACCACAGAGACAGGGAGGGTAGTCTGACATTTCCAACATCTAAGATACAGGTAAAGCCTGTGATGAAGAGACTCTTTGGGGAGACGATTCAGGATCTGTGATCTAGATAGCCTCAGAAGAATGTCTCATAGAAACTTTGCCGAGATCTTAAATATCCTTTTCCAGACTATGTGCTGCAGTGGGGTCTGTGGGCCCACTAGAAAGCTTTGCTTCTTCAGCGTCTGGAGGCGTCAGCTTCAAAAATGATGTTGTAGCCCAGGGGCTTAGCAATTAGACCCTGATCCATTAAGACCCTCTATTTAAGAGCTCTCTGCACCTGCTCCTTGCCCCATCCCCAGCGCAGTAACAACGAAAGTAACAGGGCTTTCTGTGAAGTAGTGTGCATTTCACCTTAATAGTATATCAAATGATATGAGCCCAATTCCCAGCTCCATGGAGTTAATTGAATTTCATATTTGCAGGTTTCCTTTACATTGCGATTGATTTTAAGATTTCCCTCTCTTTTTTCTTAAAGTCTTTAATTATTCCTGACTTTCTTCTGCATTTCATAGTTAAGGCTTTATTATGATTGTTATTACTGTCCAGAAATTTTCCAATCCTGGTAGGTTTTTTTGCATTGCACAGAAAAACGTGATCTCTGTACCGTTTCCACAAGACATGCTCTATCAGAATTCATGAACTTTATCTGTCCTGTAAATAAGGGTGAACTTCTTGTATGCATTTCATGTTAGGGAAATGCCACATACAATTTAATGACCAGGAATAGACTTTTTTTGCAATAGGCACTACAGCTGGATGAAAAATCTGGAGGACTATTTCTGAATTAAATATCTGGTGATGATTTTTTTTCTGAAGTTTGGGTCCATTTGTCAAACTGTTCATGGGAGGGGAAGGGGAACCTCTAAAAAGTTATTCATTTCAGTGTTTTCTAGAGAAGTATTCAGGCTTACTATATTCAAAATCCTTTTTCATGCTGAAATTTGTTATGCTATTTTTATTTTAGAAATAGAAAAAATATTCAATAAAACCAACTTTTTTTTTAATTACATTTAAATCAGAATTTTTTTTCAAGATTTTTATATTCATCAGAATACCAAAGAATTTTACCCAGCTACATTGTGCAGGAATATTTCTAGGCAATGTCATTTTAGATACTTTTAACATATCTCATTCTTAATATGTACCAGAAAGTTTTCATTTGAGTGGTTCTTAATCAAGCATAATTAGCATGGCAAGTGGTACTATTGAGTCATCTCAGAAAGAATATGGAGACACTGAACAAGGACTTAATGATCAGTTACACAAGGTTAAGGCGTATAGCTTTATGAAGATAGATTTTTATAAGTTATTGTACCCAAGTTTAGTAATTTGATTGTGACGTCCCACAAAGAAAACCCAACCAAACAAACAAACAAAAAAAACCCCCCACAAAACAAACCTGCAGGGTGGGTACAACTAAGAGGAATAAGCAGATGGTGAGCTTGTATTGCCAATAAAAGATACAGTCATGGACATGGACATGGCCTATAATGCTGGTGCTCCAAATCTGCTTATCATCAAGGATGTCTCAAAATCCTTCCTTGAATCTTTTTGGAAAAACAGGCTGGAAATGCTGAAATTGCATCAAAAGCAGAAGATTTACCAGGCAAAAAAATGTAATATCCTGAAAGGCTAAAATACAAAGGTTTTACTTTCATGCCTATATTTTAGTTAGCACCTAGAGACAAGGTGGTGAATGTGGGTATAGATCACCTGTGGTTACTGGTGTTAACAACAGATACTCTGCCTGGAGACAGTGATGTTTTCTAAAGGCCTCCAGTCAGAAAGGCTACTCAACCTGCTCTGGCTAGAGCATTGTCTTTTTGTGTTCCTTCTTCTTTAGGAGAAACAAGTACCTGTAATTCAAGTAGAGTCCAGAGCAGGAGCTAAACAGTTACCACTCTGCTGAGCCCTCAGTGGATACAGAGATGCACACACAAAAGCACTTTAATCTCGTTTGCATTTTATGTCATCAAAATAGCTCTAGGGGTGAATAGATTGTACTATCACTAATACTGAAAGCTTAAAAAAAAAAAAAATAATAGGGCAAGCCCTGTAAAATTAATCATATTAGAAGTGATGAGATATTTTTATTTAAGGAGGATCATTTTGACATTCTGAGATTTTACTCTGCATTTCTTTCATGCTTTCAACTTTTTGCTTAAAGCCAAGAGGGTTAGAAACCCTTTTTTTTTCCCCTTCTGCTGTTATTTTATGCATGTTATGTATGGCAGGGCTCATGATAAAATTGAGAGAATTTTTTTTTTAATTAAGGTTTTGTAGAAAGAATTTTTTTTAAGGCTACAAAAAATAGCACACATTTATATGTGCATACATGCATGTGTACATACATATATGAATGACTAATACTTACCTATGTCCATTGGGGATTATTGTGAGCATGCTTGTTTTCTTGAAGTACTCAAAATTCCCCCCTTCATAGCCTAAAGACTATATTTAGAACTTTTATCCCTGAAATGTAAAGTTTTTTCAGTTAGATTCATAGTTTTTCAGAATTTTATTTTGTCACATAACTCAATAGTGTGTGCATCCATAAAATGTTTCTTGCACATTTTCCTAGTTTGCTTTAGAATTCTGAAATATAGGTTGAGTAGACATTGTTCTAGTATATTTAGACTCCGTAATCTTTTAATAACCTCTTCAACCGTTATCTATTCTGTTCCTAATTCCTTATTTTACTGCCGTGGTAATCTGATTCCTAGTGCAGACAAATCTCCACCTTCCTCACTTTTTAAAGTCAATGCAACAATGACTTATTTTTCCTTATCTTTTGTACATCATTTCCTCTTATCTGATTTTTTTATCCTAGTTTCTTCTATGCACATTTAGAAAAAAAATTACAGCAGAAATAACTCAAGCTGTTGCTAGCCTGCAACCCTACTAAAATGTACTATCAGATCTCAAATACAGCGCAGGGAAAATTTAGGCTCATCTATGACCACTCAAAGTGCCACAAGAAGTAGTGGAAAGCACTGATTCTTCTGAGTCAGTTCCAGTTCATCTTTCTAGGGGCCACTGAGCTGAAAATATACCTTTTGACTGAATATAAGCTTAAAGTACTAATTACCCTGTTTATTAAGGATCCCACTGCATCAGAATAGATTTGTTTGGAATTTTCTTCTTGGTTATAATCCCATTCCCTTTTCCTAATACAGTGTACTTTATTAGGAGAATAATGTCATACAGTTCTTTTTCCTAAAAATTCTTCCAGTTCTAGCAACACACAAATCAGCCACATTTCAGTGGTGCTCTCTGGCCTGACACAGCTGCTGTCCTCCACCCCTTAGCTGGCTTTCTCAGAGTTACGTCAAATGACCCTCACAGAACTTTACAAGTGGCAGCTCCTTGCACTCCTCCAGAAACCAGCCACAATTGCAGTGACTGCCAGTGACAGTGAAGAGAAAAGCAAGCCCTAGAGAAATCTTCCTGGGGCTAAAGTTATCGGCTCCTGGGGCTCAACCCAGTGGCCAGCAAATTCAATGGGAATCACTCCACTGATAACAACAGGTAATAAATCAAAACTATAGAGCTGTGTGAGCTCTACAGAGCTCAAATCTGTGGAGCATCAAGTGTCCATGCTTCTTGGCTTGATGTAGATAGAGCAGGTGCCAGAAATGACTTGACAGTCATCTGCTTCAGAAAAGAAATGCTGAAATTCCCCAGAAAGCTGTGATCTCTTGGTCCTATTGCAATTCCTTGAGTGCAATTCTGTCTAATGTCTGCTGGTATTGTGTTGATCGATGCTAGAGACAGACAAAAAGTGGTTTGCAGTCTAGTAAGCAAGTAATTTCTGTATTTTGGAAATAACTGATGGAGACCAGAAAAACATCTGGAAATTCTCTGGCCATGATACTTCACATGCAAGATTTATAACATTTTCAGAGAGTGAGATCAGCCATGATTTAGGAAAAAAAGCCCTGATCAGATTTTGAGGGATTTTTTACACTACCATGAAAGCTTCTGAACACTTCTAATTAACCTTGATCTTGTTTTACCTATCACAGCTTGTTGTCATATCTTGCTTTAACAACAAAAGCCAAAAAACTAAAAATCAAAACCAAAAGTCTTCATTTAAAGATTTTATGTTTAGTGGTCACTATAGCCTTCTTAGGGTTTTACTAGTTTCTTCACAGATCGAATACCACTTGCTTCCTGTAATGAAACTTACAGCAGTTTTCTTGAACACATCTCCCTCAGATTAACTGAGGCCACAGAATTTGACAAATATGAAATAAGAGCGTGTCTTTATAAGCTACTTACTTGCATCTATTTAAAAATGCTACTATTGCACTCCAATTAAAAATCAGATTCTTTTCAAAGAATGTACCAATACACAACTCGATTTTCAAGCCAAAGAACTCAAAGTGCTATTATCTCCTGCATCTGATTAAATTCATCTACAGATATTGCTTAATCCTCTCCTATATTAGGTATCTGAGATAAATGTCTTTTAGCTCTGCTGAAATTCTAGTATTCATCTCTCTCTTTCTAACATGCCGTATTTATTTTAAGAGGCACATCTCTCTTCATAATATGAACTCTGAGGCTGGGATCTCTAGCAGTTCATTGTATGGGCCCTATTCTATTACTCTTCACAAATTCACAGTTCTACGTGTGTATTTTTTTACCATGTCACAGATTTTGTTCTCACTATTTTCCTCTGAAATTACTGGTTAGTGCGGTAAATACATCCGTGAGATGCTTGGAGCAAAAAGCTTCTCTCAGCTATGGACTAGTTTGTGCCTTACTATTGGGATGCTGGGGAAGCAATTTCACAGGAAAATGTTTTGCATCATAAAAGGCTACCACTGTTTGCTGTTTGCTGTTCTCAAAAGGGCAGGACTCCCAACATCGTTAAATATTCCACATAGGATGCAAACAAACCGAGCTCTTGACACCAACCTTTTCCCAGTTAGGTGGCATGCAGAATGAACAAGTATTGAAAGGAGACAGGAACGACTACTGCGGCACTCAAGCTGCCCTCATCCATGATTCAACACGTAGCAGAGTTCGCACCAGCAACGCATTTCACTGGTGTGGCACTGGGAGGTAAGGACGTGATTAGAGGCGGCTCGTTGCTGCTGCTGTGTAAGCTGATAGGAAGACATGGTTGGGTGTCAGCATAACCTTCCCTTATTGAACATCTCAGGGGGATGAGGGGTGAGGCGCTTAAAGGAAGAAGGGAACAGAAATTATCTCTGCCAAGGTTTGAAAACAGCTGCAGGATCAAGGATGCCAGTAAGAGAATGCTAGAATTAAGTTTGCTCGTGCGACCTTAATTCACTCATTGACCATATGTTTTATCACAGCCTTAAATTACTCAGTCAGAACTTCTTTCCATAGGGGTTTTTCCCTTTAAATTGTGCAGGATGGATCTCCTCTGAGTAAAGAAGTGATATGCAGTTATGTCTACAAAATTCTGTACTTTCTTGCTGCGCTTGTTGAAAGGTATATAATGAAAAGAGCAGCCTTCAGGAAGGGAAAAGATGATGTCCGTCATAAGTGTTTCTGCATGATATTACCTACATTACTCAAAGGAGCATTTTTAGAAGCATTCACCAGTTGAGTACTCCTCATTTCCCAGTTGGTTGTCTTGCAATGTGGATATTAGCCTTGCAGAAGTGCTGAGCACTTCTGTTGCAACTGGAGTTGGTGGGATACATACTTTAAATATCGATGTACAGTGAAATCAGTGGGATACATACCTTAAATATTAATGTGCAATGCCATGCTGACAGCAGTGTGTAGCTGCATTTCTAACCCTGGACCAATTAACTTTCTGAGAGGTCCTACCTCATATACACAAAGGGATTAATAATGATAAGTTTTCCTTGAAAAGTCAGGTTATGTGTCTCATACTGGGTACTAAAATTAATAGATAATTTCCTTCAAAGGCTCAATTGTCTTATCTGAAAAAATGAGACTAATAGCAGTCCCTTATCTCACATGAGTAGAATTAAAGTTTATTAATGGCAGTGAAACACACTAATACTCACCAGATCAAAAAAAAAAAAAAATTAGTGATGAGAAAGGATAATTTTATTTTCAGTGTTCCTGCTTGACTTGCATTTAGGAGCACACATTGACCAGAGGAAGACTGATGTAGGGATCCTGTGGAAAATAAGGTGTATAATAAATTAAAGAAGACAATCGTGTTTGCAGGTAGGAAGCTGGGAGAATGGGTGTTGAAATAGATCTGTTAACCTGTTCCTAACTTTTGAGGCTGTTTGCTCTTTCAAGGCTTTTTCAGGTGCAGATCCCCTTCTGGGGAAGAGAACCATGGAGCAGACTCTGGACTGTTGCCCCTCTGCAGGTGCCATCAGCACGTATCCTGCTGGTACTGTGTGGATGCAGGATGCTTCTCCCCCTTCTTCCTAAAGGTGCATCTTGCTATGCTCTGCATGTGCAATTATGAAAATTAAATGGTTTGTTTTTTTCATATCAGAGGCATATGAGAAGTGTAACTGAAAGCAGCCCTTTCCTCATCAGCACTTCCTCTGTAATTTTTTTTTGGTCCTTTCTAAAAAAATATCCTTTTCTAGGGATTTCTTTCCTGGTATGCCATTTCTGGCATAGGCAGTCCCAGACAGAAGGTAGCTGTTTTATAACTGGCAGCTTAAGTGACTTTTCCACTGATTTTCTCATGCCTTCTGGTAAGTGTATTTTCCACAAATGATACTTCTCTTCTTATAGGAGAGTTGGCACATCTTTATGGTAGTGCTTGACTTTTTTTGTGATTTCTGCCAACCCAAATTTCACAGTACATAGGAGCAATAAATTCTGCCTTGTAATAGATGGCTGGAATTTGAATAGATGTTTCGATTTTAACCTCTACTCTCATCAGCATTAAGAAGTAGCTGCTTGCCAATATAAACCACACAGTTGCCACAGCTGTTTTCCTACTCAAATGTGGGCTAAAGATGAGTTTCTCAGACAGCATTAAAAGGACAAATGGTAGCCTGTTACAGAAACTACTACATTCTGCAACAGCAGTGCTCCCTTTTGAGTGACTGGTCCCTAAAGCTGAAGCAATAATTAAGTTACTGTAAGATCTATGTATAAGATAATTCTCATAAATATACTGGTATTTTCTTGGATGATCTATATAGCTTTGCCATAGTCAGCTTTATTGGCTTGCATTCAGCCACTACTGCATCCTACTGATGTTGTATTCAACAACATCAAGAGATGGAAGTTGAGGAGCATTAAGTGTACCTGGGCTCTTGCTCCCTCTTCATCCCGACCATGTTGTTTCTACCTTTTCTCATCCTCTGGCATCAGCATTTCTGGTAGGAGACAGTGCCTTGTATAGGCATAAAGAAGCACCAAATGCTTACAACCGCTACAGTTGGAATTATGTGTATTATGTGCTCAGCACCTCTAAACCTTCATCCTTCCTTTATCCATAGCCTGCATTGGCTTCTGTTCCCTTCCTCTGTCCTACTGCACAGTCATGCTCCCCCCCACACAGGCAGGTGCGCACCCGTGCTTCCCAGCACCGAGTCCTCATTCTGCTCTGACGAGCAAACTCCTCCTGTGCACATTCTCCTTGCTCGTTTTACTCCAGACCGTATGTTTCCCACACATTCACAGCCTCCTCTACCTACGGTAACTTTTCACCTCCAAGTCACAACCCGGTGCTGTTCTCAGGGCCAGCTTCTGCGTGACTCGGGGTGGTATTCGGTGCTCTTCTGATGTTTCCCAGGCAGCTTTTTGCTGGTTTACTGCTGAGAGGTCCAACTGGGTGGCTACTTGGCTGTTTGCTGGCAATGCTTGGCAGCAAGAGCTGATACTGTTACTCTTTATTACAGAAACAATTCTCTCTCCTATAAAATCAATAGAAATATGGGTTTATTGATTAAGAGGCTAGGCAATGGAGATAGGATAGAATATCAGTAGTATACACTAATAGGTTCCACATGCTCTTGGCTCAGTATTCTTAAAAGTATATCTTCTTCTGAATGATCTCCTTGCTTTATCATAGTAGGTATTGACTCAGATTTTATCCATCCCCCAACAAAGTTGTTGCAAAACAGTAAAATAAGTAAAGAGTAACTCTAATGCAATTACACATTGATTTAACCCTGTTCCAAACATGGAAATGCTAAGTTCTGAAAAGCAGCTTTCAGCTGCAATCTATGGGATTTATCTCCAAGTGTGAAGGGGATACAATTAGGTGAGTGCTGTTCATCTCGTCCATTGTGCCATATAAATCCCAGTCAGTCCTTTTTCTTCAAGCGTAACGCCCTGCATAGCTGTCACAGCACTATGTAATAGAGCTGTTCATTCTCTAGCTTGACTTATTTTATACGGGTTTTTTGGCAATCAGACTTAGGTGTATGTGCATAAGCTCCAAATCACTTGGCGTGGTCATCTTCGCTGTCACCGCTTCCTCACTTTTTCAGCCAGCAAGGACTGGAAATTCTGGGGAAAAAAGGAACAATTCACATAGCTCTGCAGCCATCTGTCCACCTGAGTCAGCACTGATGGGCTCCTCAGAGAGCAAACCTCACCTGACAGAAGATCAGAATGTAAAATACAAAGGTGAAAAGAGAGAGGTACTTTCCTCCTCTGCTCCTCAAAGTAATGTTTCAAAAAATACCTTAACTTGATTTACTGAAATAGAATGATAAAATATTCTGCAGGTTATAAGGCCTGCAATAGTGAAATATCAACAATTCCACTAGTTGATAAAACCCACTTGTACACAGATTTTATGTTTAGGTAATGCGCCACTTTAAAGAAAAAAAAGAAGAAAACAAAAAAAAAGAAAAAACAAGCAAAATAAAAACTAAGTTGCATAGGTTATTTCAAACTGCAGCACAAAAGATTAATTATCTGTTACTCCTATTTCCCAGTTCTCTGAGAACTATGGCAATAGACAACTGAACACATTTTTATGTTTTGCTCAATAAATGGAATTTCTGCCAGTACATAAGATTTTGTTATGCCCATAAAACTTCTACTCTATTGTACCTACAGTGACTTTTTCCAGGAAAAAAATCTCTAAAACTCAGAAGCCAAGCAAAAAAATTCACCCTGCAGGCATTCATACATTTAAACATAGTTATTTTTCATCATAATTCATTACCACTCCAAGGATTTAGACCATTTTCAAAAACTTAAATCAAGTGGTTGAATCTGTAAATACAAAGTCATCAAGAACTTGTTACAAATCTTGTCAGATTTACACATGCAAAATCAGACCCTAAGCATTTTGCTGAGAGTTCAAAGCAAAGAAGTTGGAGACTAAAAGAGGTTTTGGCTCATTAATTATTGCAGTGTTATACTAGATTATATTGAACAGTTGTCTGGGGGTCCAAGTTCCTGTATGCAGAGAGGTCTGGCATTTCAGATGTGATGATCCACGTTCACATCAGTGGCAGGCATTCGCCGTAGGGAGTGATGGGCTTTCCATGGCATGCTCAAGGTAGACGGGGTTTGTAAATGGCTTCTTTGCCTTGATGGCTTGTGCATATTTCCAAATACATGATGCTGGAGCTGAGGCGTACAAGCAGTCTCCCCTTTTACGTGAAGAAGGGTGTGCTAGAAAAATTGCTGGAGAACCCACAAGGCACTTCACTTACTGCTGAAGGAGTCTGTTGAGAGAAGCTTGTGACACAGGTGGAAGAGGCCTCCTATGCATCTGATTAAATTACAAGGTTTTTATATAAAACTATGTTTGTACAATAGAAGTTGGATTACTTTTTAAATTCTTCTGGATTCATTAAGAAACTATAGACAAATAACATAATTTTTTTTCATTTATCAGTTAATTTAGATTAGAAGTTCCTTGATCTGGGTACTCTGTGAGATTTCCAGAGCGCACAGTTAGATGGGTTCACTGGGAGAAAGAGAATACCATCAATAAACACTAGAGCAGGGACTGTCTTTTGTATGAGTAAAATCTCCTGTTCACATAGTTGATACGTGTCAGCCCAGACCCTTTAAGCACTAGCATAATAAAGATGTGAAGTAATAACAATAACCTCTAGGGCAGGGTGTGAATACATAGAAAGTCACCCATTCAAAACACACAGGTGGGCAGCCAGCTGCTGTGAGGTCTGTTTGGCTGCCATGTGCCCATTCAAGGCAACTGTCCTGGAGACAGCGAGGAGAATATGGGCGGGAATATTCCCCCATTTTATCACCTACTGTGACTGTGTCACTCACTGTGGCCAAGGAAAGAGGAAGGACCCAACATGCATTTTTTTTCCTCCACACTCAGTACAGAAGAAAACTAGCTCAGTCATATTCTCATGAGTCTCCCTTTCACTGAGCTGACCTTTCAAACTCCTGCATGCATAAGATCAATCACTTTGATATTGGAACACACTTCTCCACCCATCCATCCTCCCTGGAGAGACAGTACAGAATAATTGGAGAGGATTAATCCAAACAAGCCAAACAGATGTTGGAGAAAGATTTCCTCCCACCCAGTCATCTTCTGGCTGAAACTTATCTTGTCCTTATCACAGATGGCCCTTTCCGTTTGTCAGGCATGTTAATTTGCTATTTAATTATGTACCATTTAGCTAGTACTGGAGACTTTTCCTCAACAATTTAGTGAAAGGCTTAGAAAAAGATTCAAACACTCTTGGTGCCTGCCGAAGAAATTTGAAATCATGGCAAACAAAGTACAACTAAAATTTAGTTTTACCAATAGACTGCATTTAAACTTGCAGGCTTTAATGGTGGTGTTGGTATAATAGTGCTGGCACCCTTGAAGGTAAATTTGTATTTTAAGTTTTTCCTTTTTTATGTAGGTCATGTGTCGGGATTTTTTAATAATAATTAAAAGGCATATTTGCCAGAAATAGCTAATAACATCATGGGCAGCTTACCCTAGTAAGACACCTAGGCTGTGTTGATTGCCATAAGTATAAGCTTCAATGAACTCCAAAGTACAATGAACTTCAGCAGATCCAGTCTCTCAGCTTTTACAGGGAAGACAGGAGAGGCAAGGGGGAGGGAGTTAAGAAAAGCACTAGGAAAAATATCTATCATATCTGTTTCTCTCAGGTCCACGGGGTCAATAAATGATAAAACAGGAATACGGACCACTCAGGACCAACAAGCAGAGAGGACTGAAAGCAGATTTCTTTGGGAAGGGCCAGAAAAATCCCTCGGAGGGAAGCCACAGATGGCCGGGTTTAAAGCGCGCATACAGTGGCCGTTTTGCAGGGAGAAGGCCAGCTTCGTGGACCTGCTCGGGGAAAGAGGCAGCCTGGAGGCAGGCAGAACGTGAGCGCCGCGTTCCTGTGCTGAGCGGGCGCCCGGCAGCACGGTGCCAGCCCACGTGCGCCCAGGGGTGGCCGATGGGCCTGTTGGGTTTTGGCTTCGCTGCTGAGAGGTCAGAGTGCTGCGTTGTTCTGCGCTGTGACGCCGGTCCGCCGGGCTCTGTGCTGCGTCAGTGAGCTAATCTGATACTCACACCCGAACGTTTGCCTGATATTGCTTAGCAGTCGGTGCTTTCTGGTATCAAACACCTGCTATCAGTTTAAAACGTTGGGCTTGAGATGGAAATCACAAATTCCCCTCACTCCTATGTCCAGAAAATCTTCTGCTGCCAAAAATCCATGAATAATTGCATTTAGGCAGTTTCATAGCACTGTTGTGAACAGAAAAGGTGATTTGCAGTGAAAAACCTCATTTCCTCTACAATGCTAGTTTTACTACCGAAAAGTGAACAATGGCCATCTAGTCTTTGCTGAAGGTAGAAATATACCTTAAAAAATTACATTAATTTTAAATAACTTACTTTCATATATCACGAAAATACAAGGGATTCTGACATCTTCACCACCACTAAAAAAATATATATATATAAAAACTAATTAAACTTTCTTTCCAAGGTAGATAAAAAGCTAAACAGATGAAACAGCAAGTCATTAGCTGATTATTTTCTCATTTAATTCAGTATCCTGCTGCAAAATTTAAATCCCCATTGGAAAGACAGCAAAGTTTAAGGGTTTTCAGAGCTAAGAATTTGGGTTTCACCCTTTTTCAGTTTATAAATGAAAATTTAAGGGAGTTTTCATTAGGTTTTTTGTGTAGATCAAATCTGAGTCAAATTCACTACAGTATTAAAATGCAAGTACAAAATTTGGAAGTTATAAACAACTGTTTCATTTTAGATGACTCAGAAACATATTCCTCAAAATGATCTTCCCAGCTGAGAGGAGCATGAGCAATTTCAGACCAAATGTGAGTGTACAGAACCTATGCAGTCCACTCTTATTCCATATTTCAATACACAAAACAGCTGTGTTGTTATAATAATACTAAAAATCTGGTCAAAGAGGTCAACATTTCTTCCTTCATGACCTAATCTACAGTAGGTGCTCATGGCTTTCAATGGAGAAATAGTAGTCAGGAAATCACTTCATAAAAACTTCTTTTCTGGGTATAAGCATATAATATTGCACGGTGCCATGTGAAGGTGCTGGGAACCTAAAGCAGCATGGTACTCTCAGCAAGGGTAGCTAGGACAAGTGCTGAGCTTCTTTCTGCACCTGAGATAACTAATACAGACTTAATTCAGGTTCCGTCATGCGACATTAGATCTTGCCATGTAGGTGTATCTATTGGTTTTTAACTGTCCCCGTATCTTCCAAAAACTGCAGATATCAGGTCTGATACCACAGGTAAAAATCAGAACTCATGTAAGTCAGTCCCTCAGCAAATATTTTGCATGTACATTCATGTGTTATCTGCCACAGACTTGCTGAAAACTAAAATTTAAGAACCACATTTTTTTCCTTAGATAATCTAGATGCTTAATTTACTCTTTTTTTTCCATTTCCAAGTTATTTGACACCTGTTCATGATCTACTGTTCTCTTACTATAAATTAGTGATATATTTAAAGCTAGGGTAAGTCATTAATGTAAATAACCTTTGTTTCCAGATGCTACAGACTCAGATAAAGACCTGAAGGTCAGTGAATGTACAAACTTAGAATGCGTCTACACTGTTTTTCACATACTTTATCTAGCTTGACACCAGCATGTTCCAACATGCTGGTTGTGTTTTGTTTTTCAATGGAAATCATGTCCATGACCTGGTCTGCTTAATAGATCAATAAAAAATTGGATTGGTACAGCCAGAGGTCAGTGAACTGGAATTCAGGGGCAGAACTGAGGTATATGGGAAGGGACTGGAGGAAATACATAAAATTTTTGCATAAATTTAGCCTCAGAAATGGATAGAGTTGTAGCTTTGTTGGCAGCATGTAGGTTCAGCAGCAGCATGGAGCTCAATGCATATTGCGTAAGTCCAGCACAGAAGCCAAATACTCCAGTGGGTTAGACAGCACCAATCTGTTTCTACATGCTGCTGTCACCCAAGATCAATGTTTCATGGTGCTGGCCTTGGGAAGAAGAAGTTGGCCATGTTTGGGACTGGCACCAGCCAGGCCACTGCTTCAAGAACGCAGCTCCTCAGACAATATTACCTGGCCATCTGCTGTGGGCCTAAGAGAGGTGCAAAAGAGATTTCCGGAGTGCAGTCATATTTTTACGTATTTCATTAATGATCTTTGATTCCTGCCTAGCTCCTGAAGACAGAGTATGTTTTCTTTCCCCTGTGCCCAGTAAACTAGTGGTGGCTTTTACCCTTTGCCAACAGTGATGTCGCCACTCTCTTTGAACAGCGGTTTCTGAGCCATGGGCACTGCTGATCCTCTCTCTGAGGCAGGTGTACAAGAGAGAAAGTACGGATGGAGGATTAGTTTTGACTTCTTTATGCTCCAGTGTGTTCATCAAAATAGTGCAGATGGCACATAGCAAAAACAACAGTCTGCTACCAGTAAAAGTGAACATTTCCACCCTAGAGGTAACACACTAGGCCAGTTAAGTTTAACTACGTCTTTTTAAGGATTGGTTCCTCTCCTAAGACACTCCAGTGTGTTTTGCATGCCTACATGCTGTCCATGGAAAGCATTTCTATTTCTTCGGATCAGCCCTGTACGTTAGGGTAACAGGATTGCTGGAAACATTCATGCCAATCTGTAAAGCATCAATCTTGCCAGGAAATCTTGATTGCTTTCTTCACTGTTATGAAATTGGTTATGAAATTAGTAGGGAATAAAAAGACTGTGGCTTTTTAGGCTGAAGAGAAGTATTTAATTGGTGCGTCAAAATAATTCTCAGAATTATTTTAATTGGTTTAGATATGAACAGAATCATATAGGTCAAAAATTAGGTGAAGAGCTATAAACAAAGGACTGCCTATGAGAAACCATTGTGCTGAATGCAAAGCAGAGAGTGAAGGGTTTTCCTCCTTGCACAACTCCAAGGTTCAATTCCAGAGCTGTTATTGAATTTCTGGAAGAAACGCTCATTAATGAACCTCAGGAAGGGTACTAAATTAAGGGCTGTGGCACCATAAAGGACTCCACTGAGAAGGAGCTCACCAGGCCAAGGCTCTAACTCACAGAAGCTGTAACAAGGTGCCTTCATCAGCTTCACTTTAAGCACATGCTTAATGAAGTCCCATTGGTAAGGTTCTTTTCCATCTCTCAGTCTTCTGAGTCTTGTGGTCCTTTATGTGCTGCACATTAGAGGGGAGCAAAAGAATACTCTCACAGACTAGCTCATCAGAAAATGGGGGAACTAAAGTGGGAGCTAATGCCAAATGGTTTTCCCTCCTCTTCAAATCTGTCATTTCCCATACAACAGTAGACTGTGACAGGCGTGGAGAAACGTGGCCAGCTGGAGGGGAGCAAAACTGGCAAGCAGGGTGGCATTTTCTCATGCAGAAAATATATTGGAACTTAATGTTGTTTTTCAGAGCCAGGAAAATGCTGCCACAGGAGGAAGATGGCTAAAGAGCAACTAAAAAATCATGGTGAGGCACTGGTGGTCAGAGTTGCCTTTTTTAAGTTGTGGGCTTGTTGTGGTGGGAACCACCTCTTGTACAGGGCCAAACACAAAGCTGCAGCTGAAAAGCAACATCTATTGTGAGTCAAGTTTAAAGTCTCTTCAGGTGAGGTCTGCTAGCAACCTCAGCAGCTTTACGTGAGATGAACAGCCAACATACATTTTCTTCTCCAGCCTGTTTTGCAGGGGTGTGGAGGGGATGGTTTTGAGCCTGCTGTGAATTGCATTCCAGTGATTGGGCTACTTAGGGTTGGATGGAGAGCTGCTCCATGGAGTCTGAGTCTCCCTGGGATAAGGTAGGTACACAAAACCGTTCACTGGCAAAGTGGAGAAGCAGCCCAAAATAAGTCAAACATATGTCATTTTTGGATAACATGCTTGTGCCAAGCCTGATAACCACAATACATCCTAAAAATTTCTGTGTGTTTGCTAAAGGACCAATACCCACCAGAGATTAAAAACATTTTGAGGTAAACTAAATGGTTTCCTGGGTGCCACATGTCTGGAACTCCAGATGAGATAATGGATGTCAGTCTAAATCATTAAGCGCACTACCTTTGTGTTTTCTCCTAGCATCCTAATGTAGCTTAAGTACTTAGGAAGCTTGTTAGTGATGTATTGGATATTAGTGTAATCAAATTTAACACTCAGCTTTAGGTGGCAATGTTACTGTGGGCTTAGTCTTTTTCCTTTTCAGGTTTCTGTAACAATTTGAATACTTGAGTTGCTTATTACTCAGTCTCTAAGGAACACTCTATTTTTTATATCCTTCCTAGAGTCTACACCTCTTACTAAAACCCACTAATACGCTAGTGAATGGTTTTCTTTCCTGTGAAAAAGGTGACTGAGCATCCCTATATTGCAAGTACCATCACAACCTTTAGATTGTTTGTGTTTTATGCAACTGCAGGATTGTCTACTTCTAAATACAAATGTCTTGATAGTATTGCTTAGTTTTATTGTTTTATTGTTTATTTCATTTTTTGTTTTATTGTTTATAAAAGAAAAAACTATTTCATTTCAGACCAGCTCAATGAGGTGTAGTCCTGAACACAAGCCAGTATGGCTGAGAAGCTGAGACCCAGCTTCTTCCTTCTTTTTATTTGCCATGGGTATGCTGGCAGTGAGCAGCTTTGCATGCCCAAATAGTGTAAGAGCCATTTTGCTACCTCTCTGTGGCAAAGGACGTGCTGGAAGAATGGCACAGGCAGCCTTTCTCCATTCGTGCATCCATCCAGGGCTAGCAACAATCTGGCCCCCAAGATTATAGTGGCAGTCATGGAGACTAATGTAGCGCCTAATGTGTCATCTGTCTTGCAAATGGATATTATTTAAACAAAGTAGAAAACAGCCTACAGTCAATTTTCATGGATTTGAGCCGGGGGCAGGGTGGGGGGAGAACTAAGTCAGTCTGTGAGCATTAAAACTAATGCTGCATGATGGGTTTTTATCTCAAAGTCTCTCTGCTGTGATTCTCTGATGCCTGTTGAAGGGTGAGCTCATGCTTGTGCCTTTTCCTCAGCAGGGTTACTGATTGTAGACAAGTAGCATCTCTTGCCTCTATTCAGCCACTTGTAGAGACTTAATAACTTAATATCTTCTGTCAGATTTGATCAAAATTGGACAGGAGATTCTAAATATATTTAAAAGAAGAGTAGCAATAGACACACATATGCCCACATATATAGAGTAGTCACATAAATACTATTTTCTTACTAAAACAGAAGAAAACTAGTCATCACTGTAAAAGACCGAGCATGTGAGATGTATCTCATATGTTTCTGCTTCAAACCTAGGACTTGCAGAAAAATTTTCCAATACGTTTAGGTACCTTCCTAACTCTACTTGATTTCCGTATTTAGGGTCCTATGCTCTCCAAGAAATTACCATCACACGTATTTTATACCTAAAGCACTATAGCTTTAGAACAAATTTTTGCTTGTATTGTATGTTTTCTGAAACTTAAATCAAAGCATGAGAAAATGTATGATTTTATCCAAACCATCACAATTGCATCACATATTATTTTAATTGCTTTAATTAAAACTTCAACTACCGTTACCAAATAACTATCTACCTTGGACAAGGTGCAACCATTTCGCTAGTTATATCAAACATGCAAAGTGTCCAGTGTTCTTGTCTGAAACAGTTTGTGGTAGGCAGTATAACGAAGCAATTTCATTATATTCTTTCACGTTTGTTAGAAGGATTTAACGGTGGCTGGGATAGGTATCTGCAGCTGGACCTACCTTTGAAGGTGGGTGGTTAATTCCTTCTAAGTGGTGGCAATGCTCATGATTTCCCTCTGAATCTTTTCTTTTTCAGTGTGTTTTTTTAAGGCCTCAGACACAAAGAGCCAAAAAGCTCTCAGCAGAATCTTAGCTTTTGTTTGAAATTGTGCAAGTTTCCGTTCCTCATATCTAACAAAAAAGCTTAAATCTAGTACAAACAAAAGAGGAATTTGCCTCTGCTTTCAACCATTTACTTACGAAAAACAAGCCAAAAGAAAAACCCCACCTTGATTTTTCAGCTGTTTTCGCTATTTGAGGAACTGTTATTCATTACTTTCTTAATGTTTTTGTCTGGCAGTACTTCACTCACCAGGAGCTGATGCTGGTGCCATAATATCTGCATGAAGTCTGCAGTAGACATCATTCCTGTTGTGCTGGACTTATGAGGAGATACATTCTCCATGGCTCACGTTGTCAACCCACCTATGGCAGGTCAACCTCTTCTGGAGGTCAGGAACACAAATGCTCAGTAAATGTTCACTAGCCCTATGACATTGCCTCCCATGCTGTAGCTCTAGGGAAAAAAACAGGATTTCTTTGTTTTCACACCAGCTCCACAAATTACAACGCTAGCCTGGTGTAATTTGATGCAGGGTGTATGAAGTGATTCCTTCTGATTCAAGTGGAGTTAGTGTATGTTTCATAAATAATGACTGCTCTGAAGTCAGTGAGGTTGTGACAGTTCTATCATGGTTTAAAGAAAATTAGATGAAGCCTAATGCTCCCAAAGCCAGTAGGCACTAGGATAGCACCTGGAGGCTTGAACTGGAATCACACCCCTATAGCACTAGGCACTGTTCCAGCACGCAGTAAAATATAGTCCTCCTGATACACACTGCTTGCAGTCTAAATACAAGTGCCTTATTCAATTGTATCTTTCTACTAAGAAAAACAGTAAAATTAATGATGGAGTAATAACGATATATGCAGAAGTGGATTTAGGTGAAGATTAATTTTCTGACTCAATAAAACCTTCCTTATCCAGATGTTCCTAAAATATTAACACATTCTACAGAAGGCTTGAATATGCTAACACCAAATTGTGGGAAAAGACATTGCTCTTCTTATAAAATACAAAAAGTTGGCTCTTTGTAACACTTTTACAAAGAAGTAATAATGTGCAGCTTATGAGAAGTAATGTAAATTATACCTGCAACCCATTAAGCTCCTTTTTGTTAAGAAGCTCTGAAGTGCTGATATAGTCCTGGTATCAGCAAATCTGCCATTTTATTGCAGTTATTCATTGCCCACAGCAATTCAACAGAAAATTAATTAGCATCACCCCACCATAAATCTCAACAGTATTAACTAAAATGCCAGTTCTGTAATCACTTTTCATTAAAGCCAAAAATACTAATTAAAATTGATTTTTGCCTGTGCTTTGGTAAACTGCTGCCAGTGTAAGGATCTCAGCAGTAATGCTGGATGAAGGGAGACCTTTACTTAAGTGGATTTTATGTATTGTTTTATCCCCTTTATAAAGATAACAATGTGTGAAAGGATACGGGCTTTGAAAGCAGAAGCTGACAGGTTCCATGAAGATGGGGAAAAATGTCAAATCTTTAGGGCATGTAACCTTATTAAAACTGTAATATCCTATGTTTTCATTCTGGACTATGTCTGTGTTTCAGGCAAGTGCCTATTAATACACTTCAATCAATAAACTATGGAGGATTCCTTTGATGAATAGTTCTAGCCATTTTAGTGATACTGAATAGAGACATGCCAAATACTTTTGCCTCAGTATAGTCATCTTCTAGAGGCTTTTCTGTATGCCTGAAAAATAACATACCGCAATCTGATTCAGTTTAGTGGGGTATCATTTGTCCCTGCATACTTCAGAAAGTGTGGAAAAACAAAGTCTGTTTTAATTATGAACATCTTCGTTGTTCAGCACTGTTCTCAGTGAGGGAACCATCTCAGTAACATGAAATGAGGCAAGTGTTGTGAAAAAAAAATACATATATGTCAGCTAGTCCTGTAGTTAAAATACAGATGATGATGCTTAGACTCAGTCGTGGGCATCTCAGTGCTGAAGTTTACTTACTTCTTTAGAACTGAATTTGCAAGGTTATAACTTATCTACAGTGTAGAGTGTGTGCCTCTGGGTGTGTGTCAGGCTGTTATTAATGGCAAATTAAAAACAAATTCCACTGTTGAGCATTACTTTAACACCCAGGTATTAAGCAGCACTGGAACTTTTTCATGCATGAGAGTAAGCAGTAGACTGTCTATCCTGTGAGAAAACATACACTTCAGCAGTGGGTTTTACTGGTACTCACGGGTATCAGAAAGCAGAAGTTATGTATTCCTGCCCATTGCCTCCTGGGGAATGTGCTAAAATGCAGTAGGGTTACAAGATCTAGAAAGTGAAGGTTATATGCACAGCCATGATTCTGTCATGTGAAAGAGGAACACATATTTAGTTTTCTAGTAAACCTGCTTCTGCAGTGAACAGACCAGCTTTTCTATGCGCCTGCCTCCCTGGACTTGATGACTTCTTTATTTTTTTATTTCAGTTCACTGGAATCACTCTCCTGTTCTGTCCCTCACCTAACTCTGTGTTTCAAAGCTGTTTGGCTTCCCATTCCAGCCCGTAGTATTCATTTTACTCACTGTAGCCTCAGTCTTCCTGCCCAACTCATGGTCCAAACCCTAATCTCAGGCAGGTTCAGCTCAGCCAGTTCAGCCTATGCTCCTTTCCCAACTATGTCTCAGCACGTTCTTGCTAATCTGACTGATCCCTCTCCTAATCTCATTTGGGGTTTTTTAGCTCCTCATGCAGTGTCCCTCTTGGATCTTCCTCCTATATCCAAGCTCCGAGCAGAACTGGTCCTATTCCCCTTTCTCTCTCATCCCTACCCAAAAACTCAATCTCTGGCCAGTTTCTTACCCTTGGTCATGTCTCCTTCTTCCCCAGGCTAAATCATTCTTGATGGGAGTTTATTTTGCTGGAATTGTTTTGTCCATTCCCACTCAAGTACTTCCCTCTGCAGGGAGGCAGTCCTGATCCTTCACAAGTTTTCATCTCAGGCACTCCTGTTGTAATCCCTGGGATGCCACGCAGAAGAACTGTACTTCAGGCTACAGTTGTTCACAAATCCATACCCTACTGTTACAGAATTAAAATTTTGCTCTCTTTAAGTGTTTTGTTTGGAGCTGGTTACCATGCACACACTACAAACACTTTTAATTTTTTTGGCTCAAAGAAGCTAAAGGGATGTTGCCTGAAAATAACTTGTTATCATGAGAAATTCAAAAATGTTAAAGGTATTGTCACTATTTCAGATGTCAAAACAAGGGTACATAAAAATTAGTGTTATAATGGAAGATTAAATATAGTGGGTATTATAACAACTCTATATGGTTCTTCTTTGCATAACTTACCTTTACCAGTGTGTATAATATTCTGGATCTGTTGTTTCTGTTGTAGTTTTAGTAATTCAGATATGCTAGATGTATAATCATAGTCTAGAATCAAACATAAGACGTGTCAATGCCAAAAATTGAGTTATGAAATACATCAAACATAAAACTATTTAAAATTATTTGCTGAAATGGATTATGATAAATTAAATGTTTAGAACAGTAACAAGAAAATTCTGCAGTGCATTAGACAAGCAGGAGAGACTGCTTCAATTCCAATCCAGTGCATTTTCTAAATTTCCAATACTTCTAATGGAAAAAAAAAGGACATATTTTCTTATAACCTGCCATAAATTGGGGATATAATCTCATCATGCATCTGCTCCATTTGCCATCAATTAGTTTGATGAAAACAGGCTAAAGCTGTGCAGTGATCAGCAACAGAGATTAAATACACTTCAGTCTTGATTACACATCTTGCTTCATTCATCCTACCGGCTATGGGGCACCCCTACCTTTTGTTGTAGATCTGATAAAATTTTAATGCTTCTCATCTGAACTTTCAAAAGCTTGTTATACTGTATGTTTTCCCATGAAATATTTTCTTTCAATACACGTAGAGAGAACTAAAAAAATGTAGTAGGGCTGATCAAAAATCCTTTTGAATGGGGAATCCTTTCTCAAGTGCATTATGTGAAACTATGAACAGTAAAGCAATTGTTCTATCATTTCAGTTCTGTTTCTTATGTGAAGTTACAAAGCTAGGCAACAAATTCAGTCACTCCTTACAAATGTTTCTTGAATTTACAAATTCTAAATACTTTGTATGTTATAAGGAACCATTATAAAGGAAGATAATCTAGCTGGAAATGTTCTTTTGCTTAGAAATGACTGCAAAAAGTAAGAATATGGGAAAAAAATTTACAATTCTTCACAAAAAGTTAGATGTTAAAAATTGTAATTACTTATCAATGCAGTTTTCCATATATGACTTTCTTCTTATGTTCAGAATATTTTACTGAAATAACTAATATTTTTTCACACCACTCAACTCAACTTCGTATTGTCATTAAAACATCTCCAGGAAATTAACAGGGCAACTTCTCAGATTGCAGTGATACAGTACAGCTAAGAAAAAAAGAATAAAAAAAAAAGTCAGTATTGTCAGAAACATCAATTCCTATTTTCAGCCAAATGGAATTTTTTCCTGAATGGAAATTTTTTAGTGATTTTAAGAACTATTTGAAGACTATTTCGCGTAGTTCATGTTGTCAATCAGCAGGGTATAGCAAAGAGGTCCTACTAACCTAGACTTCACTAACAGTGAAGGCACATCCAAGGCAAATATCCTTGGACAGCAAACCTTGGCAACCATGTCTAATAAAAAAATTTACATTTGCAACCAATTTCAGGCTCTTTTCCTTTTATTATATGAGGCTCCAACTATGATTCAGCAGTTAACGAATATGGTGTTTTGACTTCATGAATCATGTGCCTCTTCTAAATGAGATCCATTTAAATAGTTGCTTACATCACAAAAAATAAACCATTCATTTCTTTAATGAAAACCTAACTTTTTAACCTAAAAGGTAGAGCTTTGAGGCTACAGTTATACAACTAATTATTAAAACCACTCCAATTTAAATGTATAAGTCTTCACCATCTAAATTCCAAAATACCACACTGCTGTTTCAAGCTGTAGTGGCCCCTATTCAAACATTTTTAATTTGACCTGCACTTTAACACATCCTTAATACAGTAATGATCATTTTTATTCTATATAGGTTCATGGATTGCAATTGTTGCTCAGAGCTGGGAAATGCCCTCCTGAATGAGTTCAATCATTTCACAAAACCTCTTAGTAAGAAAACAATACCAATCCGCTGCCAAGACCTTAATTATCTGTTATTAACTCCTCATCAGATTTGAAGGCACCCATTATTTTGCACAAAAAAATGCTTACTAAAAAGAAACAAGGACATTTACCTCAGTTGTCAGTTCATAGGTTTCATCAAGGGTTCATTTAGTCAGTGTGCCAAATAAACTAATAGCTTTTCTAGTTCAGCCAAAATTTCGTACTTAATTTCAAGTAGTTGTAGAGAGTGATCACAGAATCACTAAGGTTGAAAAGGACCTTCAAGATCATCAAGTCCAATCGTTAATTCAGCGCCACCATGTTCCCTAAACCATGTCCTGAAGCGCCACATCCACATGTTTTTTGAACACTTCCAGAGATGGCGACTCCACCACCTCGCTGGGCAGCCTGTTCCAATGCTTGACCAATTTCAAATACTCTGCAGTTATTTTAAGTTTTGGTTGAAAGAAATTCTCTTTCTCATCTTGCTAGCACTTATTTCAAAAGGAAAGAACAAGACACTATGATAGAAGTGAATGTCTGTCTAGAAGCTTGGCTAAATATCCATTGGGAAGTTAAAAATTGGTGAACTATCAAAATGACAACATTCTTCTTTACGTCTGTATGCATTTCCATGAGGGCATTCAATGATGAAATTGTTTCTTGTCACATCTTTGTCAGTCTCTCTTATTCTCCAAAGGAAGGAAGCTGCATGAAGCAGAAGTCAAGGAATTGCCCATTGCTGAAGATGACAAAGGTGCTTATGATCCTGAAGAAGTTCAGTTCATAGGCCTGAGTTGGCTCTCCAGAAGACTTTTGCATCCTGCAAAGGTAGATTCTTACTCTTTTTGTAAGACATTCTTTTGTGGCAGAAACCTGTCAAGCCACAGACGGATCCTTAAATTGTGGCGGGTTTTACATGTTGTATTTGCGGGAAGCAACACGAGGTGTTGAAAAGAAACACTAAAACACTCCACATCGGTCACAGTTTCGTGCAGTATTGACAACTTCTTCTGTATCTATCTTTCATAGTTCTAGACCACCAAAAAAAAAAAATTTAGTCTAGATAAATTCTTTTAAAATGGGACTGAAATTCTGGAACCCTTAAAGACTAGAGAAAGCATTACTTATACATAGTGTTATGGAGGCCTTAGTCCCAACTGTGAAAAGGGAGTGGCTTTCAGCAAAAGAAAACTTCAGCATCATTTAAACCCCTTCTGAGTCCTTCTCTTGACCCAGCCAGCATCACCTCAGTCATGCATAGACTTCAGTTCATCCATGGACAGTTCTTACCCAAACACTGAAAAAAAATCTCTTTCTGAGACTTAGTAAAAGGTCAGTAGTGTGGATTTAGTTTCCCTTCACTATTTCTTAAATGTTACATTCTCAATAGGTTTTCATCCATTTTGTGCTGTAGCCAGGGGCCCTGCCACTCATTTCAGGTGAAATGGCATTATCTAATGGCCATCAGAAAGAAATGTTTCAAGAAATCAAGAATTATGAGAGGAAATGTCCGCCCTCTGTCCACTGACAGCTGAGGTAATCTATCACTGCCAGTAAAACATTTCTGTTTTTGTGTCCTGGCCCAAATCCAGACTGTGCCAGGTCTAGGAGATTAGTTTTGATTAGATGATGTTATAGTTGGCCTTCAGTTAGCTTCCCTTCTTGCACATCCTTAACAATCGAAAATCAGAAATCGGATCACAAAAACATAAGACTGGCCTTTAAAAAAACATGATTTTTTAAAAGGTTCACTGTGGAATGTCTTTATTTGTCTACTGCTTGTCTACTTATATTTTTGAGGTGCACTTCAGTCAAACTGTCCTCGATAATCACTAAGGTTAGGAGCTTATATTTTGAAAAGAAAAAAAGAAAATGGAAAACTCATCTAGTCAAATGACTTCAGGATTTCTTCTGTAAGAAGAAAATTAACTGTAATTAGACTTAGGAAAAATCCCTCAACATTGGTTTCAAGGTATGTATTTTATATTGCTCTAGCCTCTGAAATCCTGCTTTTGTAATTGCTTGGAAACAGAAGCCTTGATATACTTGAGGAAAGGTTACTATAGCATTTCTGGTTTGCTTGTAGGAAAAAAAAAGTAACAAAAAATAATTTATTGTTATCAGATATCCAAATCAAATAAACTGGAGAAATCTACAAAATAATGGGTACTTTGTTCCTCTCATGGAAGTACATCTTTTTATAAATGTACTTTGACATTAATCAGCTTCATCATTTCTACCTTTTCCATAATCCTTATGACTCAAGTCTTAAGATTAGACTGGAAATAAAAGACAAAAAACTTCAAAGGCTACCCATAGACGGTGAATGTTTGAATAAACAAATAAGTCTTCTGGAACTAAAGCCCTCCAGTGAAATACAAGCATGTTTCATTTAGCTATGAAAGCATTCGGCACGTTACTTCTTTATTCACATAAACAGTGGCTGTGTCTGTCTGGGTGCTGTTCTCCTTAACATTTCCCACTCTCGTTGTCTAAAAGACTCCTGGGTAGGTCAACAAAGATGAGAAAATTAATATACATCAATAGCCCGGGAGCGATAATATATATCAATAAGCACTATTTCACCCCACTTAATGTACAACTAGATAAACAATAGTTAAAATAGTAAAGATTTTCAAGAGATGGCCAACATTAGCACTTCTATCATTTTTAGAAAGGTTGAGGTGTTTAAGAGAAAAGCCAGCGTACACAGAACCACAGCATGCAGTTGCAGTGTCTGCTGTCAAGTTGCAGTGCCTGTGTACCTGGCTAAGGCCATATGTGCATTCAGGGCGTGAAGAAGGATGGGAAGACGTAGGCCGAGGCTCTCACAAAGCACTTGGGTAAGACGATTTTCCACCACCACCTACTATGATGAGCAGAATACAGCTCGGTGTTGTGGCGAGGTGAAAGGAAAACAGCTAGGGTTGTGAACCTGCGTCCTGTGGCAGTCAGTTGGTCCAAGCATGGATGTTTCATGGTGTCACTTTTTTTTTCAAATAAGAGCACAGAAAACCTTTTCAAGTAACTGTCCGTTGACAAGAACAGGAATGAAGAGATTGTAAAGAGATCATAATGGTAAGAAATCTCGATGGGGCACTGCAAGGTGGGAAAATACTGTTGTAAAGGACATTGCTGCCCATTACCTTTGATTTAAAAACAAACACAAGAATGAGACAATTTTACACTTAAAAAGCAAGCACTCAGGCAGCATATTTTTATGTTTTAAATTATTTTATGGTTTAGAATTGTAAGTAGTTGTGTTAGCAAGGTACACCAGGGGTGCAGCAGAGTGATGTAGAGGGGGATGAAGCCGAGTACCACTCAGCAGGGAACCGTCTGGATGCTTCCCTTTTCTCTGCTCCAGCCGCAGCAGTCAGGGATGCAATGCAGTCAGGTCACCGAAGTCCGCGCGGAGGACAAGGCTTGAGGAGAGAGGTGCAGAAAGCACATGAATCCCCCTCTCCAGGTGTTACCAAATGGTCTGAGTGTGGCTTGATCTGTCAATGTGCAGGTGAATCTACAAGCTTATTTTCTTGGTTTTGCCTCACACTCATGTCCTGTTGTCCTTCCAGAAACATTGGAGTAATTTGTACTTTCTGATTTAGCAACTCCAGATATACTTGAGCTTCAAGGGTATGATTAAATTTTAAGGTGATAAAATACTGCACTTTCAAAAAGGCTTGCTCCAGTGCGGACTATAGGATGATGCAGCTCAGATTATATTTGATGGCAACACAAGGAGAGGGTCTGTAAACTGGTGCTGGCTGCTCAGGAGAAGATTCACTCACCAGAAGAATGGGTCCCTTTGTCCCAACCAATGTAGGGGTGAAGGAAACTGTTCACGTAAGAATTGATGCCATGAAATTCAGAGGCTGGAGTGAAAAGAATGACACACAGTGAAGAAAAAGGAGAAGATATGTGTCAGCAGCCATTCAAGCTGGTATGATAGCACTGTTATAGATACTAATAACCATTTTGTAAGTTTTGTAAAAAAAATTCAAAACTAAATGAAAATACTCAGAGAAAATACGTTGAGTCAAACACCAAGGGGGAGTTCCCCTCAAAAGACACACTTTCCAAAGAATGATTGACAAATCTTGATAAAACACCATTTTCCAAAATGAAAATATTATTTAAAAAAATGTCAACTGGCTGTTTCATCCAAATGTCGCAAGTCAGCAACTAATGTCTTTCACAGAAATTCAATCACAGTCCTCTCTGTAGCGGTGAAGAAACAAAGATTTTTATTCCATTCCATTAACAAAACCATCACCTTCTGTATCATGCTGCTGGACTACATGTTTGACAGCAGAATGCTGTGCAAATCTAACCTCTCCCAAATCATACTTGTCACCACAGGCCACAGGAGAATGCAGCAGCAGGTCTTTCCAACTTCATAGGTATAGTAAATCTTGGTTTGTTGCATAAATAATAATTGTTCAAAATTGTCTGAGCTTCCATGTAGCCTGAGCTTGGGAATTCTCTGGAAAGACAGAGGGAATTTTTTTTTTTTTTTTAAGGAAATGTACCAAAACTTGCAGCATGCTAAAACAATTGTAAAGGCTTTGGACAGAAAACAAGTATCTGAAAATTAATGAAGACTACATATGTGTACTTGTTGTTCATTTTCACTATTTCTTTCTCTTACCTTGTCTCTATCATGCCTCTCTTTACAGCCACTGTGGTCGGTCAGCAAGCCATCCTCAAGACAGCCTCAGTGCCTGAGCAGAAAACAGTGGGTCAAGCATGCGGTTTCAGCCTTAATTCCACTTTTCCTGATTCTGGTGAACTGTAGCCAACCATACCCTTAACCCATTTTCAGCATGTTCTGTGCACAGGAATATACCTTTACATTCTGCTTGGCAGTTGAAAATGGAATAGTAGAATAAAAGTCCCTTAAAAGATTGTGAATGGTAAATAAATGGGGCTGGAATACGCAGACAGAGATTTTTCTTCTCATTTCAGTGATCAGAAATATTTCATAACATTAACCTCACTGTGCATTATGAACATCACATAGATGAATCATTTTGTCTATAAGGTTGTGCTCATTTCTGGTTCATCAGGGTTTGATCTCAGAAGCCCTGTGATTGGAGGTGCTTAGCAGCTTCCTGCAGAGCCCAGTGCCCTTGAAAAAGACAAACCCTGGTGAACTTCACATCTTCTTGTTACCTCTGGGTTTCATAAGTAAAGAGGTAGGCTGTGTAATTTAATATCATTACTGTGCTTTGCCTAAATCAGTCTGGCAGAAATTCATCTCACTAACTTTAGACATCTAAAGGTGCACTGAAAATGAGAGAACACTAGTTGTCTAGGTTCCCTTGAGAGCCTGTGGAAAGTCAAAAACCTCTCAGCAGCACTTCATCACATCTGTATCACATACTTACCTTGGCAATGGATGAATCACCTGCTGGAGGTGCATGTACACCTTGACAATGATTGATTTTAGTCCTAAATAAACTGAAAAACTATCTTCAACCAGATGTTTAACTTTTGGACAAGGTAAAGTAAGTTCGATGAATCCCATCTGAAAGCCCTAAGTAGCCTTTGCTGTTGATTTTGCTGTATTTCAAGTCAGGAGAGAAAGAGTTTATTCAGTAAGACCTAGTTTGGCCATTGTCCCTGGTAACTTCATTTTATGTGCATGTTATATATTTACCCACTTATATGAATGGTACTGGTAATGAAGATGATTCAGTGGCCCATAGGATGTATATATCATACCTTTTTACTGAAAGCAATCTGAGACAGGGCCTCATAGCTGCCTCTAATGAGCTGAATGTTGTATACCATATGATCCTATAAATGTAGCTGAAATATGTTATGATAGTCAAATTAGCTTAGAGTAAGTTTGTTTTCTTTTGCTGTATTTCATGACTTTGATGTCAGTTCCACTGCCGTATACCACCAGACAAAAGAATTTTCTTATACATAAATGTAGAATTGTTGGTAGATACGTTAGTTGTGTGTAGTAATAGCAGGCATCAACAAAAAGGTACATAAAATTCCATTCTACCCAAAAGACAAGGAAAAAAATTTACAGACAATAAAACTTTAAGTAAGCTGTGTAGCAGCAATTCCATTTCTACTTGGTCTTAAATTTATATGGATGGAGGTAAAGTAAAACACAAAGCAAATGAGCACTTGAGGGACATACAAATACCAGGGCCTCTTATTGAAAGTATCTGTTGATAAACGAACCTGAGAGTTGAACATGAGCCTTAAGACTTCACATTCAATTTATAAAATATGCAAACACAAATACAGACATTATTTCACTTATATATAATACAAAAGAAATGCAAAAAATATAACCACTAGAGAGGGTTCATGCCAAAATTCTTACTGAATCAAGCAGAAAAATCTCATTATTTGAATGGCACAGGAATATGCTTCCAGTGTGTTTCTAGTGTGAATAGAACTCCACCTCATACTACTTGGGTTTTGGTGGCCTTATGCTCAGTCAGGTTCGGTGACTAAATCCTTTCAAAGTCAGAAACTTTCATAGACCCAGCCTAGTTGATCTTATTTGAAGCAAGACAACTAACAGAAATAAAAGACCTTCATTGTAACTGAGAAATACTGTTAGGAAATAAAACTAAACCCCAAGAAGGTAATAGTTGCAATGACTGCCTGGAGAGACCTTTTTCATTAAATGATGAAGAATAAGACCTTGTTGTCTATAAGCAATACAATTGTCCTACCAAACCAATAAAATGACTAGATTAGCAGAGGTACATGTAAGGGCAGAGTCAGAGCCAGTGACTACAATGGTAAGCCAAAGCAAATAGGATTTGTCCTTTTCAGCATTACTGTTATAGCATGAGCATGCAGTGTTGCTCATGATCAAACATTGCTTCCATCTACTCATTGCTTGCAGAGGCGTGGGCATGAGGCAGTGCCTTCCAGGTCCAGCTTCTGCAAGCTCCAGACGCTTCTGTGTGTCATGAGCTGTGCTAAAGCACACATGTAAAGGAAAGAATGTGCTCAGAAAATTTAGCCTGCCCTAGCCCATCCTCCTTTTCGGACCCTTTGGCATACTCTTTACCCAGGGTAAAGCTGAGAAGTGGCTGAGTGCTCAACCTGTAACAGCCCGAAGCCCCTCATTCAGGCAGCCTCGCACACCTCCCCAGGGAGCCACAGGTCTCTGGCAGGTTTGTCTCACTGTCGACTGGTTCTTCTCCAGATCAGCTATCTTATTGCTTAGGATGCTTGCATCTGAATTACCAAGTTTATTTAATGCCCCTCTGGGATTTCAGTTGATGTGAGATGGTAAGACAACAGGAGAAGGTAAAAGGCTGTGTGTCCAAAACGCAGTTGGGTGGTTTGGTCATGTAATATGCAGAGTTCATACTTTCACATGGAGTTCATAAACTCTGTAAGCGGATTGCCTCAAATCATCACAGAGGCAGACTTGCTAAAAATAATGAATGGTGCTTAGATAGCAAGATACTATGTTTTCTTACAGGTCAGAGCTTCTCTTACTATGAATGGTGGGGGAGGAAGGCCTTTTCATTTTCATTTTACCTTGCAGGCAGTAAGTTTCCTCAGTGTCAAGAAGTTCTGCACATATCTGGGCCTGGTACCAACAGCAAATTAATTCCCTCTCAGTGCAGAGCCAGTGAAAGGCTACTTAAGCCTTCAGAATAGAAGCTCTTAAGCGCTTTGCAGATAAGCTTTTAAGTGCTTTGCAGATAAAATCAAAAGGTGGGGATAAACATAAAATAAAAGGAATTAAAAATATCATGTATTTAGAAGTCTTACCTCCTCTTGACTCTATAACCACAATGAGTTAACAGGTTAATTACTTTCAAGGGAGTGAAAATTAGATTGTGACGACAATTTAATACATTCACCACTAACGTGGACCATTTCTTCCACACTTTATGAACCACCTTTTTAGGCTTCTTTTCCCTTCCTCTCTGCAATAAGAATTACTGCAGACATTTCTGTTCGTTCTTAAACGTATTCAGAAAAATTGGTTCTTGCAATTTGCACACTTTTTATTGTCACTTTTATTCCCATAAAATTGAAATGAGATGGCTGAGGCAGAGCAGAGTAGTTTCATGTCATCATCAGCCTGAAAATCATTCAGATCATTCTCTCCAACCTTTTTTTTCACCCAGAATTATTTTGTTTCAGACATACCTCTTTCATAATGCTTTCTGAAATTGCTCCCTCACCCCATCTCCCAAGAAAAGAAGCAGTATGAGAGTTTTCAGGTTTCTAATAAATTGTCACAGGTCAGGCTGAATATAAAAGTGACAGTTCCTGTCATGCGCATATGCACGTGCCGAATAGCCAAGTGGCTACAGAAGTAAGTTAGGATGGGGTTCAGAGACCTGCTCTGGATCAGACAATGTGAGGTTTTAGAGACTCAAGAGTAGAAGAGCCATTTGTGTTATCGAATCCCCCCCTCAATCACAATACAACAGATATTCAGGCCACAAGAGCACCTATTGCATGCATACCTCAAATCTTATTTTGCAGCATCCTTGAGGATGTAAACTAAAACATAATAGAAAAATACAGCAAAATGTATGAACAACTGAATAGCCGGGAAGAGATCTGAAGACACCTGAGATGTCGCTTACATTTCTGCAATAGCACAGCATTTCTTAAAGTCATCTGGTCTCCTTCACCTAGCAAATATGACACACCAGAGAGACTTATTTTGAGCTAATCAGGCCCTTAGGCTATCTCTGTACTAGTAAATAAAGGCACAGGCTCAGGTTGGAGCTCTGGCCTGCAATTATCCAGACTGCTTACTGTTTGTGTGCTCCCCAGCACAGCTTTTGTCTGCATCAGCTAACATGCACCCAGACAGTGCAGGGTGTTGGAGGAAATACGCGTGCCAAGGGCCACTTCCAATATATGGTATAAAGAGGGTCTACCTGATTTGGTAGTTTGGACACTATAATCCTCCAACATTATCCCGTTAGGCTTTGCACCTTTTACTTGCCCTTACATTTTATCCCAGGGGAGACAACAAATTTTATCAGCACCATGCGACAACACAGCCCTTACATTATTCCAGATACTTCAGACTGAAAAATAGTATCTTTATTTTGTCTTAGGACCACAGAGGACCATGTGGAGCCAAAGTGTGGATGCAGCCAGGCCATGTCACTGGCCTAAGAGCCAGAGAGAATGGTGTCTAGACTGTTTTGTTTAACAATACGTACTGGTTAATGCAGTTTACTGTCAATTACAAGTAGTGCTGGCCTCTTGCTCAGCTTCTTCAAAACCGAGATGTTTTGCTTGTGTTGTTTGAGAGCCCCAGGCCCTGACCTTGCAGCTGAGGAAAGCATGAAGTGGCTGCATAGCAAAAATTCAGCAAACGTCGCAAAGCATATTGCTACGACACCTACATTTGGCCATCTACTTTGCAAGTTCAGAGCACATTCCTGTGTGCAAGACTTAAATATTAGGGATGCATGGTCAGTATACTGCATAAGTATTAATATGAGTGGGTTTTAGAGTAATATTTTGGATGTAGTCAAGGGGTTTGCTTTAGCATAACTCTTACCTTCTCAAGCCCATTCATTAAGAAGTTATACAGTGACTTCAACACAACACCCTAAACTCAATCGCCCTAGTTTCATTTCAAATTATGTAAATACCAAGCTGGCATTCCCATCTTTAATATATATACTGTTATTTACTCTCTCATTGTTAGCTGAATTGAAGGGTGTGAGATCCAAAAAAAGATTGCAGTGGTCACTAGCAATGTAAGAGTATTCTTACAGAAAAGGATGTAGCAGTCATGTCATGTGTCTGAAAGTGAAGATTATGGCTCTCCTCCCCCTCTGGAACAGGGTCCTAGCAAGGTTCTCCCTGCAGCTCAGCAGCGGCCACTGTTCCAGCCTGCCACACCATTTGTATTACATGGAAATATCTTTAAGATATCTTTTTAGGGAGCCTTTCTTTCACTGGTCAGGTAACGCTATAAAGGCAACTAAATAGCTTTATTCAGCATATGCTTCAGCTGAAAACCAGAAGACATCCCATTACCTGTCACTGCCCTTACATGAAACTATTAATGGAAAACCTGGAAACCAAGAACATGCTGCTAATTTTGTGCCATATAAATGGCACACTTTTAATAGGTTCCCAGGCATTATCTCAGTTCTTAATTTTTATTGTAGGGAATTGGTAAGATATGACTATAATTCCAAATCCAGACTCAATAAAGTATTGTAATAGTCAGCATAACCAGAGTGGCAGGAAGGAAGTAAAGAATAAAAGTAATATCAGTAAGTTTCTTAATTTAAATCACATCTTATTCTTTCCAGATGGGAGCAGGACAGTAATTCCCACCTGTTTATAATTTTTACCTATTCATTGTAATTGAAAAATGTATGAAAATAATGTGTATCTCTCCAGGCACATGTGCTGAAATGAAACTGTTAGATAATTCCTACTTCTCAGCAAGAAAACACCTCCTTTTCTGATAGCCACTCTGATTGAAATAATTTTAGGCTAAAGAACTATGTATCTCTCTCTCATTGTTGAACTAAGAATTAAAGTGGGCTGAAAAATAGCCATTTATATTGTAATCGTAATTAAAAGATCAGCATTGTTCCTGCAGAATATTCAGAGCATTGTGGACTATACTTCCCAAGTCAGATAATTTATAACTTGAAAACCTCTCTCATGGAAGCCTGCTGCAGTCAATTTGCCTGCACTTTAAAATTAATAGCATATATGGTTAGTAAAGATTGACAGAGTGTTGGATTAATTATCTTAGTTATACCTTTTCTACACTTTAGTTTAAAAAAAAACCCAACAAACTCAGATCTCAACAAGAGGTCAAAATTTAAAGAAAGTATGATACATGTCCAAGTTTCTGATCCTCCCAAAGAAAGGCCGACATCGAATGATTAAAAATTCAACAGTATGTTCCAAAGGAAGAAAATAAGCAATAGCAGTGCAAGAAGTTGTGAGGCCAGTTCTGTGCAAAAGAGGTTTGTAGTCTTTGTGAAAGTTCAGACATACCTAACGTCTTCTAAGCAGGCATCAAGCCAAATCCCAAGTTTATAGTTTCATTTTTGTGTGCCATGCTGGCAATACACAGCAGTTTTCAGCTTTTCTAACTGGTCAGCTGAGATTTTTCCCAATATGCCAGTCATGATGCACGCTTGAAACAAATTCTCAGTGACCCTTTTGGAGGTAATGAGGTCATCAAAACCTGTGGCATTTATGTGATCTCCAAGGTGCGCTGGAGTCTGACCCAGGCCACTAGATGTCAGCTATATATGGACCTAGGGAAGTGGAATAATGTTGAAAACTGAATCAAGTCTGTGTCAATGCTGTACTGTCCTGTTTTCAGCCAGGGTAGAGTTAATTTTCTTCACAGAAGCCAGTGTGAGGCATGTTTTGGATTTGGGATGAGAAAATGTTGATAACATGCTGATGGTTTGAATTGTTGCTAAGCAGTCAAGGACAGTCCAGCTTCTCTGGCCTGCCAGTGAGAAGGCTGGGGGTGTACAGGAAGCTGGGAGGGGACACAGCCCGGACAGCTGACCCAGGCTGGCCAAAGAGATATTGCATACCATATGACGTCATACTCAGTATATAAAGGTGGGACGAAGAAGAAGGAAGGGGTGGAGGGACGTTCAGAAGGATGGCGTCTGTCTTCCCAAGAACCCATTACAAGTAATGAAGCCCTGCTTCCCTGGAGATGGCTGAACACCTGCCTGCCCATGGGGAGTGGTGAATGGATTCCTTGTTTTGCTTTGCTTGTGTGAGCGGCTTTTGCTTTACCTGTTAAAGTGTCTTTATCTCAACCCATGAGTTTCCTCACTTCTACTCTTCTGATTCTCTCTCCCATCCCACTGTGGGGGAGTGAGCGAGCGGCTGCTTGGGGCTTAGTTGCTGGCTGGGTCTAAACCACAACATGTACACAGGAGGATACTGTATAAAAGAGGATGACAGCTACCAAGGCATATTTAGAAGAAAGGACCTCTTTTCTGTACTTTGAGGGAAAGGAAAAAGAGACCTGCTTAAGCCAAGGGTTCGGGACTGTGAATTGCAACTGAAGGCATGACTGCCTGTTCATCCCAAGTTAGATAGCGAGGCTGAGGAGAAGAGAAAGGCTCATTTATTTGGGCATCCCCATCCAAGGCATGATACACCTCTCAGGCCTTTTAAAAATCAGTCAAATATTGTCTCACAGCCATGAATTTTTTTGAGGACATCAGAACAAGTTAGATATCATAACAGCAAGCTTCACAACCCCATAGTCTTTTTGTGGTACACACTCTCTCTGATGAGGTTAACAGTGAGTGAGTAAAATTGATAACAAGATACTGTAAAAAATGTATAGCAGAAGGGAGTATGGGGAAATTAATATACGAAACAATGTTATATATGTCATATGAAACATATATCAAAGTGAGTGACTTAAAGTAAATAATAAAGGCAATAAAATAACCAGTGCAATTTTTCCATTAAAGTTATAATTAAAATAAAGGAATGGTTCATGACACTTAATCCTAAATGTAATTAACATTAGTCGGCAAGGATTGGCTGAATGATTACTATTATCAATGTGCCTCTCCTATAAAAATGAAAGTGACAGAAAAATGAATCTTTATGGGCCTGGTAGTCTGTCTTTGAGAATTAGTGTAGCTCCACTGGTGTGAATGGACTCCACATTATGCTAGGATCTGTGTGGCTGGGGAGTAGTCTTGCTGGAAGGGATCTGTGGACAAGAAGCTGAAGATGAATCAGCAGCACACCGCTGCAGCAATGAAGGCAAATCAAATTCTGGGCTGCATCTGCAGGGGCGTTGCTAGCAGGGATAGAAATGTGATCATCCCACTCAGCGCTTGTCAGGTCACACCTGGAGCACTGTGTCCAGTTATGGTCCCCACAATTCAAAAAAGACACAGACTGGAGATGGTCCAAAGGAGGGCCACGAAGATGATCAAAGGTCTGCCCCATGAGGAAATACTGAAGGCATTATGTGTTTCTACCCCAGAGAAGGCTCTGGGGAACTTTGTCACAGAATTGCAATACTGAAAGAGTTGCTGCAAAGAGGATGGTGACTCTTCACAAGCAGCCACATGGAGAGGACAAAGGGCAACACGTACAAATCCCACCAGGAGAGTTTTCATCTTGATATGGTTTTTTTTACAGTCACTCACTGGAACCAACCTCCCCATGGACATGGTAGAGTGCCAATCACTGGAGGTTTTCAAGAAGCAACTGGACAGGGTGCTAGATAATCTCATCTAGGCTCCCTTTCCCATGAAATGTTGGACTAGATGATCTTTCAAGGTCCCTTCCAACATGCATTGTTCTATCATTCTATGACTCTTATTTGAAGGTCTAACCCAAATTCTGAAAATGTTGTCTGATAAATCATATATCTGAATTACACTGTTAAAATCATGCTGCAAGGTAAAGATAAAAACAACCCTGCTGCAATAAAAGCATAGTACTCAACAATATTTGCAAAAAAGTAATTAAATTTGAGGTGAAAATGTGAGGTACACATAGGTACACTGGTCCTGAACAAAAAATAACACGTAGCAGCTTACTCATCATGTGTCCCAGTGGCAATTTTTGTCCAGAGTGTATGTTTTTGGAGAATCATTTAAATACCTGACAACTGAATATTTTGAAATACCTGTGCGTTGTTCTGAAGGACAAGTGTTTTCTATAATCTAGCATGGGCAATAGGAATATTTTTAAAGGAATCACACAGTCTTCACTTGATAAATATTGGATATTAAAAGGATTTTAATTTTTAAAATATCCTATTGTTGTTTTTACAATTCTGAGTAGGCTGCAGTATCTTTATCTCATAGAAAAAGATTATACTTTCTCTATTTTCTCTTAACTAAAAGTAGAAAGAATCTGAAGAAAACTGTGCTTTGGGCTAAAAGTGACCCTTTTTTGACCAAATCTTCTTTCCTTTCTTAAATAATTTTGCTGATGCCAAGTCTGATGTGATGGTGTTTGTTGCACAAAGCTATTTTTAAAGCTAGAGGGAATCTGGAGAAGCGATTTCATGCTATTGCTAAGAAAAGCTTTGCCTTTTCTCATTCGTGTGACAAATGCCTAGCAGATGTGAGAGGATTTTTCCCTTAGATTATAAATGATGATGCTCCCTCATAATCCATAAAATAGTAAGATATCTGAATGAAACCTAAAATCTGTATAGTACATCTCCCCCTTTCTAGCACCTACATGTCAGGCAGGTGAGTCACAGTCAATTAGCACCTCAGCACAGCACCCAGCCCCTGGCAGCGGATGGGTAGGGAGGTGCTTCAAGCTTCATTTGCAGTTCCTTTTGTCTTGCTGCTGAGTTACACCTCAGAAGTTGACAAGCACGGGCCTAGCAGAATATTTTTTGGCCTTTCCTTCCCCTGAATCCTTTAGATTGTTAATCGATAGACAGTGATTTTTAAGGACCCACCTACTACTCATTTTAAGAGTGCTATCCATTTACATAAAACACAAACAGGTTTATATAGCTCTATATGCAGTTTCTTAACCTTGCATTAACTCAGACACGAATTGGCTTTTAACATATTACTTTTCTGATCATAAGGGAATAAGAATTTGGCAACAAGTCCAGAAAATTAGGCTTTGGTATTAAAAACAGAATAGAGCAAGGGTGAAAAAATCTGAAGACTATATGGCAGTTCAGTAACATTTCTTTTCCATAGTTGTCTCTCTCAAATACTATTTCACATGACAAGACTCCTAGTCACAGTTCATTGTAATGTTAGCTTTGCCCCAGCATCATCTATGAAATGTCTCTTCCTTACATATGTTTCCTCCCATTTTCATTCTTGTTTGTGTTTTCTACTCAACAAAGCACCAAAAATATGAATATAAAAAGATAATTTTTAAGGATGAACTATTAATATAGCATAAGCATAAGCATAAAAAAAGCTGGTTTTGAGAGCTGAGAATTGGGGGGCTTGTCCACTTAATAATAAAATCTTACATACAATGACTGTGTAGAAACATAGGAAAATATAAGTTCTGGGTACAAGAACAATATTTTAGCTCTTCCTACTTTAATTAGAAACTTAGATCTCAAAGGTATCTGTTACAATGTGCTATCAGTTCTCTAACCAAGGCCTTGCAGAATATTTTATATTGACCAATAGTCTTGGTCATGATAGGTTGCCCTATGTGGATGTGCAATTAATAAAGCAGCAGCCAGGGGAAAGGCCCTGTTCAGGCTGTAGCCCAAGAATACAATATCTCCCGCTTAAAAAAATCTTTATTCTGGATTAAAAACACCTCAAACACATGATATGAAACTCTGACCCATTATAAACTCACTGTCATGATTCTGTAATGATTCAAGTTTATTCAAAATATTTGTGTGAGTTTAGTACACCATGAGGCTTCATGTGAGGTCAGGTATTGCCTATCCCTTACTCTACATATTTAGACCAAACCAGATATCATTTGTCCTCCCATATCTGTTGCGGACAACCTGTTACCTCCTCCTGCCTGCTGCACCCCTTGCATCCTTTAGAATTTCTCCCATTGCAGCTTGTGACCATTGCCTCTTCTCCCTGCAGCGTGCACTTCTGAGATGACACTGTCTCTATCTTCCCTGTAACCCCCCTCTGAAACACTGAAGGAAGATGACTGACAAAAGTACGGAGCACAAAGCCTGGAGAAGGGCAGGGACATAGGGTGAGGAAGGAGGTCTTCTCCCTTTCATCCGTATCTCACATGACTGATAGATTCCATCAGATGATTTCTAATTCTCTACCTAGAAAGGCTGTTTTATAATGAAAGAAAGAGAACAACACTGTAATGACTGAAGTCTTTATCATAAGTGGGAGTTGAACTGTAAATCAACAAGGTTAAAATCAGGATCCTTGAACTTGGAATCAAAGATCCAGCTACATAATGCAATGGAGAACAGAGACGAGGTCTCTGAGATGGCGTTTACCTGCAGTGCTACTTCCACAGGGCGTGCCCCTCATAAAGCCAGCCAGATGTATCAGGCTGGCTTGCAAGCTGTTTAATTGCATCCATTAGGGTAAGTAATAAGTCTAATGAACTCAGCTAGATTGTTTCCTGTTTCAAGATTATCTTGATCACTACTAGTTTTATGATCTGTGCACGGCTTTTAAATTCTGTGCAGATACACCTTAAAAGCCAGATCCTCAACGACATTTAGGTACTTAATACTTATTTGGCAATGTTGTGCAAGTTAAGCATCTAAAATTTTTTTTGTTAGATATGTTAATACTATGGAGAAGTTCACCTGAAGGGCTACAATCAGGATCTGTAGCTGATTTCCAGCATCAGAGACTGAGGGGGGAACAGACAGGAACACTGTTTGATAAACGAAAGCATGTGAAATATACTTGCTGGAAAAGCTGAGGACTTTTTTCCTGGTAAACATATTAAATGTGGCAACACCATGAAATATTGTCCACTGTATGTGCACTTAAAAAAAAAAAAAAAGGCAGGGGAGGAGGAGGGAGGAACTGTGGCTCATATTTTTCAAATACGATTTTTGTCCCAGAGCCCAGCATTTTACTGCTGGAAATGACTAAAGGCCTAGCAAGGGTGACCTGGTAGTTCAAAGGACAGAGGAAAGAAAAGCCTCACAGCCACTCTCCGTTTAGTCACTCCTGCCCAGGCAGAAACAATCTCCACACCCTGGAATACGACCTGTACTCTAGGGAAGCCCATCTTTTAACTGGCACAGCCTAACTGTCTAGAAACTCCAGGCTGATTCCTATGGACCGTTTCACTTCTTCTGTAAGCTACAACAACATTGTAAATCAGTTTATAAAATGGGCCTGGGACTAGGAGTGCTGAATTTGCCCAAATGGATCAGATCTCACATCTGTCTTGATCAAGAATCCAGTTCCTGACAGACATAAGCATCAGTTGTTTTGGAGAAAAACAAGAATCACAAAAAGACCAGTATTTGTGACCTTATATACATATCATCATCTCGGTTTCTGCTGATTCAATATTAGTTTAATCACTGAAGCACGAGGTTTAACGTGCTTTCAAATTTGTTATTCTTTTTAATTATAACAATATTAGATACACATTGGAAGAGTTTCCCCCGAATGCCTCCTTTTAAAACCACCTAGACAGCAGATTTCGCAGAAATGTGTCAGCTTTATATGTGAGAAACCCCATATCCAAACACACCCGATTTATGAATGCAAATCGAACTTGGTCGACCACATCCTTCGAGTCCACCACTAGCCAGGACTGTATAATATCCACACGCTGTGCTGCAGATCTGCACACGAAAGTTTTACACAGCCAGGAGGATCTTAAAAAAAAAAGGGGGCCTGGCCCTGATTTGCCAACTACCGGGGAGCAGAAAGGAGCCTCTTCCCCGCCTCGCCGGGCGGCCGGCGGCGCGGCAGCTCAGCGTGCGTCCCTGCTGCCCTCCTGCGGGCGAGCGGCCGCCGGGCGGGACCGGCCCGCAGGGCGTCGCACCTGTGACAACGGGTACGCGGAGGCAGATTTTCGCATGGAAGTTTTCCATGCAGAACAAATCTAGTCTGGGGAAATGCCCCCTGCTCTGCTGTGGCTGTCCTATGCGTAACAACGTATTTGTACAATAAGTTTACTTGAAAAAACAAAACACACACAAAAGAACAACAACCAAAAAAACCCACAAAAAAACCAATCCTGTGTTTTAACAGTGTTCTTATCTCAAAACATTCAAGATCTCCTTATGTCATTGATAACAAAACCAAAGCTATGCATTTTCCTTTCACACCTCTGATTAACCGAACAGCATTCTTTAAATGATAGAATCGTAGAATCCTACAATCATTTAGGTTGAAAAAGACCATTAAGATCATCGAGTCCAACTGTTAACCTAACACTGCCAAGTCCACTGCTAAATATGTCCCTAAGCACCACTTCTACATGAGGATTAACTTCTTCAAAGTACAGTGAACCTCAGTGGATCCAGTCTCTCTCCTTTTACCTGGAAGACAGGAGAGGCCAGGGGGAGGGAGGGAGGGAGGTTTGCACACCACATCTACACAACTTTTAAATATTTCCAGGGATGGTGACTCAACCATTTCCCTGGGCAGCCTGTTCCAGTGCTCGACAACCCTTTCAGTGAAGACATTTTTCCTAATAACCAATCTAAACCTCCCCTGGTGCAACTTGAAGCTGTTTCCTCTTGTCTTATTGCTTGTTACTTGAGAAAAAACAGTGACACTCACCTCACTACAACCTCCTTTCAGGTAGTTGTAGAGAGCAATCCCCTCAGTCTCAACACTCAGCTTCCTTTTCTCCAGACTAAACAAACCCAGTTCCTTCCTCATAAAACTTGTGCTCTAGACCCTTCACCACCTTCATTGCTCTTCTTCAGACACGCTCCAGCACCACAATGTCCCTTTTGTAGTGAGGGGCCCAAAACTGAACACAGCATTTGAGGTGTGGCCTCAACAGAGCTGAGTACAGGGGAATGATCATTTGCCTACTCCTGCTGGCCACACTATTTCTGATACAGGCCAGGATGCTGTTGGCCTTCTTGGCCACCTGGGCATGTTGCTGGCTCATATTCAGCTGGCTGTTGACCAACACCCCCAGGTCCTTTTCTGCCAGGCAGCTCTCCAGTCACTCCTCCCCAGGCCTGTAGTGTTGCATGGGGTTGTTGTGACCCAAGTGCAGGACCTGGCACTTGGCCATGTTGAATCTCATACAATTGGCCTCGGCTCATCGATCCAGCCTGATGTTGCCTCTTTCTGCAAGTTTTCTTCAAAGGATCAATAATGCTCAGGTTTTCCGTAGGTACCTGACCGAGAAAGATGCCAGAAGCTGACCATAGTGCAGACATCTCATCCCAAAATATTTAATCTGCATTTAACTCGGAACCTCTACACCTTTATACCTCTAACATTTGAATTACTTCAGCTAAGGTAAGAATCATATCACAACACTTGTGGAAACACAAAAAACTTTACTTTCGTTTTCTTTCAGTCTTCTTATATGTTTGTGTTTCCTGTTTCTGGAGAAATACCAGAAATAGTATGGGAAAATTTTTCTGGCCTGGCCAACATACAGTGTCACTGGAAACGTAGCAAGAAAATCTTGTTGTTGAGCTGTTTCCGGGCTAAAGGTGTCTGGATAAGCAACCAATTTGTTCCAAGCTTACACTGATTTTAAACTTCCTGCAAATAAACCACTGTAGTACTGTTGATGAACCAGATACAGGAGCTCCACATCTTTTTGAGACCTCCCCCGCAGCATTTAAAGCTGGGATGCCTTGAGGAATTGAACCAAAAAAAAGCTGAAGGACCAGAGTTAGCCACCATCAGTTTCTTCACTATTGCTTTTAAGCAGTACAGGAGTGCATAGACGGTATTCTTCCTCTTCTTTACTTGTCAAGGAGCCATTGTTGGTTGAAGATTCCAATGCTGCAGAGTTATTTTAACAGTTCATACTGGGCTAAAGTAAAGCTGTGCAGCGATTAGTGGATTAGCCTACAGCCTTGTTTTTGGTAGACACACATCTGATAAAATCAATCCATTCCACAGCTCTCTTGCTGTGTGTGAAACCATAGGGTTTCCTTCGTTCACAGGGATGTTGCAGTATAAAGGATATTAAAGATTGTGAAATTGTCAGCATAATTAAGGTCACTTACACAGATACTGTCGGTGTGAATTTGCAAGAAATGCATTCCTTCTGTGTAAACTGTCAAAGCTGGGAGCAGGAATATGTGCTGCTTAGCACACAATGCTACTGAGTACTCCCAAGGAAGAAATAAGAAGTAGTATTAATTTTCATTCATCACTGATATAGAATGTTAAGGAATACCTGAAATTAGTCTGTTGACTGAGTAAATTGAATCCCTTCACATTAATTGAAAATAGCAGAAGTGAGTTGTATAGACAAAGAGCTACTTAAATAAAATCTATTTTCCTACTGGAGTGAAATAAGTAACTAGTCTTCTTATCCATATCATCAGCAGAGGGCAGAGCACATCTTGCAAAGCACAGAAGAGGACTAATAGGGTCAACAAAATTGCTTGAACCTTGCAGGATTCAGGAGTTATTATCATCATGGATTTTAAGTTCTATTTTTTTCCTTTGCCTTTCAACATTGTTGTTTTATTAATAAAGCCACAATCTTATTTCAATCAGATACTGAATGAACACACCCTGTGTGTGCTTAAAAGGATATTGATAGTACCAATGATTTGGATGAGGAAGTATTGATCAGATTACATACTAAACAATGAATGAAGTTCAACTGACTGTATTGGGCCCCTCACTACAAGAAGGATGTTGAGGTGTGTATACAGAGGGGTTAAAAGATGGAATTTTGGTCCATAGTTGGACACTGAGTGAGAAGTAGACAGTGAGAAAACCGCAGCAGAGGGGTTAAAAGATGGACTTTTGTCCCGTGAGAACACTGCAATTAGCACAATGATAAAAACAGATAGCTGGGTGAGAAGTAGATAACAGGCCGGGTGAGAGAAACCAGATGGTTTCCCACAGAGTTAAGAAAGTTGAACAATACTAGGGGAGGACGTGGAGGGAGGAATCCTTGCAACATCTTGCTATTGGCTTAAGCATGATTGATAATATGCTGTGTGTACAGAGCCTATGAACCAATAGACGGGATGGCTATGGTGTGTGCAGTGTGCCTGACCAGCAGGCGCATATGCCATAGGCTCCCTATGCTGAGAGTCAGCAACAGAGGCGTGTTTCGGCACTCGCTGGTCATGTGTGTCAAAACCTGTTCCTCTGCAAATGTATAAATACCGGGATTTCCCGAAGAGCAGGGGGATCGGTGTACAGCAAGGCCACCGTTGCCTCCACAGGGATGCCCACGTAAAGCTGGCACCTACCGACTGCTGGGCTGAGCGCCCGGCACAGGATGACACAAGAATGTACGGATGGGCCATCTTCCTCACAGTCCTCGGGTTGGTAAGACAATTGCTTTGCAAGATACTCTTAGTGTAACACATGCTTGAAGGTAATAAACGCTTATTGCTTTTCCCCTTGTAGTCTGTGTATATGTGTCTACCCTTCTTGGGAATCCTCGAAACCACCCTAGGACAAGGTGCTTGAGTGCGTCCAGAGAAGGGCAACGAAGCTGGTGAGGAGTCTGGAGAACAAGTCTTATGAGGAGCAGCTGAGGGAGCTGGGGTTGTTCAATCTGGAGAAGAGGAGGCTGAGGGGAGACCTTATCGCTCTCTACAACTACCTGAAAGGAGGCTGTGGGACATGGGTGTTGGTCTCTTCTCCCAAGTAACTAGTGATAGGACGAGAGGAAATGGCCTCAAGTTGCGCCAGGGGAGGTTTAGATTGGATATTAGGAAAAATTTCTTCACCGAGTGGTCAAGCATTGGAACAGACCACCCAAAGAGGTGGTGGAGTCACCATCACTGGAAATACTCAAAAAATATGTGGATGTGGCACCTGGGAACATGGTTTAGGGGGCATGGTGATGTTGGATTAACGGTTGGACTTGGTGATCTCGAAGGTCCTTTCCAACCTTAATGATTCTGTGATACTGTGATATTAGGAAAAATTTCTTTACTGAGAGAGTGCTCAAGCATTGGAACAGGCTGCCCAGGGAGCTGGTCAAGTCACCATCACTGGAAGTGTTCAAAAAATATGTGGACGTGGCGCTTTGGGATATGATTTAGTGGACATGGTAGTGTTGGGTTGATGGTTGGACCTGATGATCTTAAAGGTCTTTTCCAACCTTAATGATTCTGTGATTTTATGATTCTATGAATTACTGAGTCAATATTTATTGTTTTTTTTTTCTGATGAAGTGCAACTAATTTATGGTTGCATTGAATTATAGTATTCAGAAGATATTTTAACAGAAATCCATGCAACAAATCTTTTTGAAGAAAAACAACTCAATACATAGCCAAAAAGAAATAATCCTCCCAAAAGGTACGGGAAGAATGAAACAATTATTTCAGACTAAGAGACTACCAGTATTGGGTTTGCATAGCCAGGTTTTGGTAGCAGAGGGACTGTGGGGATGGCTTCTGTGGGAAGATGACAGATGCTTCCCCCACGTCCAATAGACCCAATGCCAGCCGGATCCGAGACGGACCTGCTGCTGGCCAAAGTCAAGCCATTCAGCGGTGGTGGTAGCACCTTGTGATAACATATTTAAGAAGGAGAAAAACTGTTGTGCAACAGTAGCTGGAGGAGAAGAACGTGTGAGAGAAACAGCCCTGCAGACACCAAGGTCAATGAAGAAGGAGGGGGAGGACTGGCACTGGAGCAGAGATACCCCTGCAGCCCCTGGTGATGACCATGGTGAGGCAGGCTATCCCCCTGCAGCCCATGGACATCCATGCTGGAGCAGATCTCCGCCTGCAGCCCGGGGAGGACGCTACACCAGAGCAAGTGGATGTCCAAAGGAGACTGTAACCCTGTGAGAAGCCCATGCTGGAGAAGGTTCCTGGAAGGACCTGTGGACCCATGGAGAGGAGCCCACACTGGAGCAGGTTTGCTGGCAGGACTTATGACCCCATGGGGGACCCACGCTGGAACAGTCTGCTCCTGAAGGACAGCACTCCATGGCAAGGACCCAGGCTGCAGCAGTTCATGAAGAACTGCAGCCTGTGGGAAGGACTCATGTTGGAGAAGTTTGTGGAGGACTGTCTCCTGTGGGTGGGACCCCACACTGGAGCAGGGGAAGAGTGTGAGGAGGAAGGAGCAGCAAAGAAAACATGTGATGAACTGACTGCAACCTCTGTTCCCCATTGCCCCGCACCACCCAGGGGGAGGAGGTAGAGAAACTGGAAGGGAAGTTGATCCCAGGAAGAAGGGAGGTGTCGGCGGGTAGGTTTTTTAAGATTTGGTTTTGTTTCTCATTATCATGCTCTGACCTTGGATTTGACAATACATTAAATTAATTTCCCCAAGTCGAGTCTGTTTTGCCTGTGACAGTAATTGCTGAGTGATCTCCCTGTCTTTACCTCAATCCACGAGCCTAAGAAGACTGTCAGTGACCCAAGGAGGCAACCAGAGGTCTCCCAGACATACAAGGACTGAGAGCACCTCCCTCGATCCTAGCGAGGGGACTTCTGGTCTGGCACTGAAAGGCTCAGACAGTGAACACTCTGACCAGGAAGAGGAATAGAGGGTCCCTGCATTCGTCCAGGGGGAGGAAAGGGATGACCAGGTATACTGGACTGTGTGGATTCGACGGCATGGCACATGAGACCCACAGAAGGATAAGGCTTTTGTAGACACTGGAGCACAGTGTACACCAGTGCCAGTAGGGTATAGGGGCACAGAACCTATCTGGATCTCTGGAGTGACAGGGTGAGGCCAACAGTGGTCTGTACCGGAGGCTGAGGTGAGCTTAACAGGGGACAAGTGGCAAAAGCACCCCATTGTGACCAGCCCCGAGGCCCCTTGTATCCTTGGCACAGACTACCTCAGGAGAAGGTACTTCAAGGACCCAAAGGGGTACCAATGGGGTTTTCTTGTAGCTACTGTGAACACAGAGAAGATCAACCAGCTATCTACTCTGCTTGGCCTCTTGGAAGATCCCTTCGTTATGAGATTGCTGTGAGCTCAAGAACAGCAGGTGCCAATTGCTGCCAAGTTGGTCACCAGCAGCAATATTGCATGAACCAAGACTCTCTGGCTCCAATCCATGAGCTGATTCATCAACTGGAGAACCAAGGAGTGATCAGAAAGACTCACTCACCTTTTCATAGTCCCATATGGCCAGTGCAAAAGTTTGACGGAGGGTGGAGGTCAACAGTAGACTATCGTGGCCTGAACAATGGCACACCAACACTGAGTGCTGCTGTTAGAGCTCCAATAGGAACTGGAGTCAAAGGCAGCCAAATGGTATGCTACAATTAACATTGCCAATACATTTTTTTAAATTCCTTTGGCAGCAGAATGCAGGCTACAGTTGTCTTTCACCTGCAGGGGTGTCCAATACACCTGGAATACACACAGCAGTCATACCATTTGTCATGGACTGATCCAAACCGCACTGCAACAGGACGATGCCCCTGAAAATCTACCATACATTGATAACATCATCATGTGCAGCAACAAGGCAGAAGTGTTTGAGAAGGGAAAAAGAGTAATTCAGAAGAAGCTGAAAGCCAGTTTCACCATAAAAAGAAGGAAGGTCAAGGGACCTCCACAGGAGATACAGTTCTTGGGAATAAAATGGCAGAATGGACATTGTGATCTCCCTATGGATGTGATCAACAAGATAGCAACTATGTCTCCACCAGCTAAACACAAGCTTTTCTAGGCCTTATGGAATTCTGGAGAATGCATATTCCAGGTTATAGTCAGCTTGTGAGCCTTCTCTATCGAGTAAGCCAAAAGAACTATTTTGAGTGGGGCCTTGAGCAACAACAAGCCTTTGAGGAGATCAAACAGGAGATAGCTTGTGCGGTAGCCTTTGGGCCTCTCCAGACAGGACCAGATGTGCAAAATGTACTCTACACTGGAGCTGGAGAGCATGGTCTCACCTGGAGCCTCTGGCATAAAACATCCGGAGAAACCCAAGGTGGACAACAAGGGTTTTGGAGCTGGGGGTATTGAGGATCAGAAGCCCACTACACCCTGACTGAAAAAGAGATACCAGCAACATATGAGGGGGTTGCCCTGCTTCAGAAGGTGTTGGTACAAAAGCATATCTCCTCTTGGGACTGTGATTGCCCATGCTACACTGGATGTTCAAAGGAAACATCTCCTCTACACATCACACAACCAGCGCTACGTGGAATAGGTGGGTAGTGTTGATCATGCAGCAGGATCGATGGGGGAAACCAAACTGCCCAGGAGCCCTGGAAGACATCATGGACTGCCCAGAAGGCAGACATTTTGGAGCACTGCCAGAGGACATGGCTCATGCCCAAGAGGCACCACCATACAATGAGTTATCAGAAGATGAAAAGCATTATGCTCTGTTTACAGATGGATCTTGTCATGTTGTAGGAAACCATTGGAAGTGGAAAGTTGCTGTGTGGAGTCCCACATGACAAGTCTTCAAAGCCACTGAAGGAGAAGGTGAGTCACAGAATCACAGAATAATTAAGGTTGGAAAAGACCTTTAAGACCATCAAGTCCAACCATCAACCCAACACCACTATGCCCACTAAACCATGTCCTGAAGTGCCATGTCTACACATTTCTTGAACACCTCCAGTGATGGTGACTCCACCACTTCCCTGGGCAGCCTGGTCCAATGTTTGACCACTCCTTCAGCAGAAAAATTTTTCCTAAAATCTAGTCTAATCTTCCCCTGGCGCAACTTGAGGCCATTTCCTCTCATCCCACCGCTAGTTACTTGGGAGAAGAGACCAATACCCCCTTTCAGGTAGTTGTAGAGAGTGATAAGGTCTCCCCTTAGCATCTTCTTCTCCAGATTGAACAACCACAGTTCCCTCAGCTGCTCCTCATAAGACTTGTTCTCCAGACCCCTCACCAGCTTCATTGCCCTTCTCTGGACATGCTCCAGCACCAAAATGTCCTTGTGGTGAGGAGCCCAAAACTGAACACAGTATTCAAGGTGTGGCCTCAACAGAGCTGAGTACAGGGGGATGATCATTTGCCTAGTCCTGCTGGCCACACTATTTCTGATACAGACCAGGATGCTGTTGGCCTTCTTGGCCACCTGGGCACACTGCTGGCTCATGTTCAGCCGGCTGTCAAGCAGCACCCCCAAGTCCTTTTGCGCCAGGCAGCTTTCCAGGCACTCCCTGCAAGTCTGTAACATTGCATGACATTGTTGTGACCCAAGTGCAGGACCTGGCACTTGGCCTTATGTATATGGAGGGGTTATAAGATGAAATTTTGGTCCGTGGTTGGAACCCAATGATAATCTACTATTCTTCTCATGGGCCAAAATTCCATCTTTTAACCCTTCTGCTGCAGTTTTCTCGGCTATCTACTTCTTAACCAGTGTCCAACTATGGACCAAAATTCCATCTTTTAACACCTCCATATACACCTTATTAAACCTCATAAAATTGACCAAAGCCCATCGATCCAGCCTGTCCAGATCACTCTGCAGAGCCCTCCTAACCTCCAGCAGATCAACAATCCCACCCAACTTGGTGTCATCTGCAAACTTACTGAGGGAGCACTTGATACCCTCATCCAGATCATCGATAAAGATATTAAATAAGACTGGCCCCAAAACTTTGCCCTGGGGAACACCGCTTGTAATTGGACGCCAACTGGATTTAACTCTGTTCACCACACCTCTCTGCGCTTGGCCATCCAGCCAGTTCTTTACCCAGCGAAGAGTACACCTGTCTAAGCCATGAGCTGCCTGTTTCTGCAGGAGAATGCTGTGGGAGATGCTGTCAAAGGCTTTACTAACGCCCAGAGAGAAAACATCCACAGCCTTTCCCTCATCCACTAGGCGGGTCACCTGGTCATGGAAGGAGATCAGGTTGGTCAATCAGGACATGCCTTTCATGAACCTGTGCTGGCTGTGCCTGATCCCTTGTTTGTCCTGCACTTGCCTTGTGAGCACCCTCAAGATTATATGCTCCATAACCATCCCTGGCACCCAGGTCAAGCTGATAGGCCCGTAGTTGCCTGGATCCTCCTCTGGGCCTTCTTGTAGATGGGTGTCACATTGGTAAGCCTCCAGTTGTCTGGGACCTCCCCTGTTAACGAGGACTGCTGAGAAATGATGGAGAGTGGCTTGGCAAGCTCCTCTGCAATCTCCTTCAGTACATACTCTTGAGTGGATCCCATTCAGCCCCATAGACTTGTGAGTGTCCAAGTGGTGTAGAAGGTTATTAACTGCTTCCTCCTGGATTATGGGGAGTTTATTCTGCTCTCCATCCCTATCTTCCAGCTCAGAGGATACCTGGTCTGGCTACTAAAGACTGAGGTAAAGAAGTCATTAAGTATCTCAATGTTGTCCTCATCCTTGGTGACAATGTTCCCCCCCACATCCAAGGAAGGATGGAGATTCTCCTTGGCTCTCTTTTTGTTGTTAATTTATTTCTAAAAACATTTTTGGTTATCCTTTATGACCGTGGCCAGATTGAGCTCTAGCTGGGCTTTTACCTTTCTGATTCTCTCTCTGCATGACCTAACAAGATCCCTGAACTCTTCTTGAGTTGCCTGCCCCTTCTTCCAAAGGTGATAAACTCTCCTTTTTTCCCCGAGTCCCAGAAAAAGCTCCCTGTTCAGCCAGGCCGGTCGTCTCCCCCACCAGCTTGTCTTATGGCACATGGGGACCGCCTGCTCCTGCGCCTTTAAGATTTCCTTCATGAAGAATACCCTTCATGAAGAAGGTCCAGCCTTCCTGGACCCCTTTGCCCTTCAGGACTGTCTCCCAAGGGACTCTCTCAACCAGCATCCTGAACGACTCAAGTCAGTTTGCAGAAGTGAAAGCCATACAACTAGCCCTTGAGATTGCTGAATGAGAAAAGTGGACAGTACTCTATCTTAATAGTGAATCTTGGATGGTAGATAATGCCCTATGGAGGTGGCTACAAGAGTGGAAGAGGACCAGTTGTCAGCACATGTGTAAATGCATCTGGGCTGCTGCATGGTGGCAAGACATTGCTACCCAGGTACAAATACATTGCTCTAAAGGTATGTCAAGTAGATGTTCACATGCCCAAAACCCACGCAACTGAAGAACCTCAAAACAATGAACAGGTAGACAATGCTGTCCAAAGAGAAGTAGTTCAGGTGGACTTGGACTGGGAGCATAAGGGTGAGTTATTTGCAGTTTGATGGGCCCACGAAACATCAGGACATCCAGGGAGAGAAGCAATGTACAGATGGGCTTCTGATCAAGGAGGGGACTGGCCACGAAGGTCATCACTCATCATTCTTTTGTTTCCACCCCATTTCCTTCCCCCCGCGGTCCTGCTGAGGAGGGGGAGTGACAGAGCACCTGGGTGGGCACCTGGCAGCCAGGCAAGGGCGACCTGAATAAGGCCCTACTGCTATTCGGCCATCGTGAGCGGGACAGGGGGGTGGGGCCAGGACATCCCATATAAGGCCATACTGCCCCACCCCGCCATTGTGTGCTCATGGCCAGGCCACGTATATAAGGCCGCACTCGCCTATCACCCCCGGCCCATGGCAGATGCTCTCTCTGCTCTTGTGTGCTGAAGGTAGGCAGCAGCTGACACAGGGTCAGGGGCTGCCGCCCCTCGCAGACCCACAGAAAGTGACCCGTGGAGACTGTTGGCAGCAGCGCTCAGTGGCCGACCGCCCGTTCCCCATGCCTTCAGCCATGAGGCGGCATGGTGCGGGCTGGGGGCCTGCGGCGCCCAGCTGCCCCTCGCCCCGCCGGGGCCCGGCGCAGGCTCCCGGCAGCCCTGCGCAGAGGCGGGAGCACCGGCGGGAGCTGGAGGCGCTGCGCGCTGAGCCGGGTGGCCAGCGTCTCCGCTCCCACGAGCCGCGCCGCTGGGCCCGGCCTGAAGGCCCTCCTGGGCGCCAGGGCCCGCGGGAGGTGCAGAGCTCTAGCTCCCCTGAGGGAAGTGGGCCCCGGGCCCTGGCAGCAGCCAGCCGCCGGACTGAGCCTCAGTCTGTCCGGCCGGCACTACAGGAGAGACCCCCCAAAAGCCACAGCGCTGGGCGGCAGCCAACATGCCAGGCTGTGGCGGGTGCTCTGCTCCCGGTGCCGGAGCCGGAGCCGGAGCCGGAGCCGGTGGGGGAACATCCAAGGCTTCCTGGCAGCACACACAGCCGGCTGCTGGAGCTGAAGGCCTGCCTGCAGCGTGCCCTGGAAGACCTGGAGAGGCAACGCGCTGCCCTGGAGAGGAAGAACCGCCTCCTAAGAAAGAGAAGATCTTTGCAGGCGTGCAAGGAGGCAGAGAGGCTCCAGCAGAAAAGCTCTAAGCTAGCTGCCCTCGCCGACCAGCTGAAAGAAAGATGCAGGTGCCTGCAGCAGACCATCGAGCGCCTGGTGAATCTTCCGGTGCCACTGCCCGTGCCAAGCGCCGCTGAGGAACTGGGAAGGAAATCCTTGCCTCAGCACAAGGCTGGAGAAGGGAGAGATCCTGCCAGAGCTTTGCTGGCACGGGACAAGCAGAATGAAGCTGCACGGAAGGCAGCTGAGGAGCTTCAGGCCCAACTGGCTGCAGGCAGTGGCGGCTCCTCTTATGTGAGCACCCTCAGGCAAAGGTGTGAGGACTTAGAGCTGCAGCTTGCGGAGGTGACAGGTGAAAGCACCAGACTGCAGGAGGAAAATTCTCGCCTCCGTGAGCAGAGGCTCTGGGCACAAAAGGTTCAAGCTGAAAATGCTGACCTGAAGCAGCAACTAAGGCAAGCGGCCCAGAAGCAAAATTCTGCCCAGCGAGCCATCAGCTGCCTTCAAAGCCGACTGGAAGATCTAGAGTGCAAACTGGAAGCCATGAGAGAAATGGCAGAAATAAGGCAACAGCTGGAGAAGGACGGCGAGGAGACAAAGTCAGCCCTGCAGAGGACACAAAAGGAAGACGAGTGTTTCCAGTGTGCTCGGACAGAAGGGAAAAGGGAACACCAAGAAGCCACGCGCCTGCCTCGTGACCAGGTGAATGAGCTGGAGAATCGGTTTGAGAGCCCCTCGCCGTCAGCTCAGGCAGAGGACAGTCCTGGGTCCTGCCTCCTTTCAGAGGAGGACCCTGCAAGCGAGACAGAGGAACCAGTAGCAGACAAACTCTCCCTCATGCTGCAGGCTCTGGGACCACAAGTGGGAAAGCTTCGAACATTCATAGCCCAAGACTGCTACGATCCTCTTGATGGTCCCAGCCTGAACTCGAGCCTGAACTGCAGCTTCCTCCAACTGCTGGGCAATATGTTTACGTCTTTTTGGACAGGTGGACGAAGACCGTTGTTATGTGGGAGAGCTGGCGGATGGCAGGAGAGCATTCAGTCCCTCGAACTGTGTGAAAGAAGTTCCAGGTGACGACCTGGAAAACGAGAGCTGGAAAGATCCTTGTTGTCACCTTTTCAGTCGCCTGTTTTGGAAGAAGAGGATCTAGATGTGGCTGTCGGGGGCTAAAAAGCACAGAAGCAATGGACTGTAATAAAGATAGCCTATACAACCCTCCAGCATACCTGCAGAAGTGCATTTGTACCTAAAAGGGATTTGGTTTAGACCTGTAGATTTTTTAGAGGGGGGGGACACCTGGAGGGCAGCAGGGGCCTCCAGCAAAGCCTGCATAAAGCCCCAGGGCACTCTGCAGGCTAATTAGGGCCCTGCAAAGGCCCCTACAGAGCCCACTAAAAGCCCCTGGGGTTTCGCAGAGGGCAACTCTGCCATGGCAGGGCAGAGCACCACTGCTGTTGGCAGCGACAGGGCGCCTCCTGTCCGGGCCCGTTGCTGTGCGTGTCCTCGCCACGGGGAGCAGAGAGGGGAGAGAGGCAAAACAGCGAGCGGCACTTGCCCAAGGGACCGTCCGCACTCGCGTCGGTCACGCGCCAGGAAGGGGTGTTCGCGGGGCACCTCGAACCCACTGCTGCCCCTGCGTTCGCAGCCTGGCAGTAAGCTGAATGAAGGGGGTTGTTGTGACCGAAGTGCAGGACCCGGCACTTGGCCTTATTAAAGCTCATACAGTTGACCTCTGCCCATCGATCCAGCCTGTCCAGATCCCTCTGCAGAGCCCTCCTACCCTCCAGCAGATCAACGCTCCCACCCAACTTGGTGTCATCTGCAAACTTACTGAGGGAGCACTCGACCCCCTCATCCAGATCATCAATAAAGATATTGAACAAGACCGGCCCCAGAACCGAGCCCTGGGGAATATCGCTTGTGACCGGCCGCCAGCCGGAGTTAACTCCATTCACCACAACTCTCTGGGATCAGCCATCCAGCCAGTTCTTTACCAGCCAAGAGTGCTCCTGTCTAAGCCACGAGCCGCCAGTTTCTCCGGGAGAATGCTGTGGGAGACGCTGTCAAAGGCTTTGCTAAAGTCCAGGTAGACCACATTCACAGCCTTTCCCTCATCCACTAGGCGAGTCACCTGGTCATAGAAGGAAATCAGGTTGTTCAAGCAGGACCTGCCTTTCATGAACCCATTCTGGCTGGGCCTGGTCCTTTGCTTGTCCTTCATATGCCCCGTGAGCACTCTCAAGACGAACCGCTCCATGATCTTCCCCAGTACGGAGGTCAGGCTGTAGGTGTGTAGATCCTCCTTCCTGCCTTTCTTGTAGACGGGCGTCACATTGGCAAGCCTCCAGTCATCTAACTTATGCTGCCCCTGGTTTTAGTACCTTTCCAGTGAAGGCAGATCCCGCAAGGACAGTCAGAGGAACTCACCCAGTACGGGCTGTGTTATATGCTGTAGCTGCGTGCCACAGCTTGGGAACCTGCGCAGTCCCGCCTGGGTTGCCCAATGGTTGCCCAAATGGATTTGCTTGCATTTTTTTCCTCTTCTCATTTGTGTGAGCGTACCAGAAAGAAGGCAGCAGAAGCACACACCAGCTAAAAGACCTTTCTTAGTGACAGCAATAGCGGTGTCTCTCGGCTGTGTCACGGCTCAGTGGAATGCACCTCACTCAAAAGACAGAAACAGCAATATGTTTGACTGAGGGAAAACAATCTCCAGCGAGAAAGTGTTGATAACACACCAGTGTTCTGGCTACTGCTGAGCAGTGCTCCCACAGCATCGAGGCCACCTCTCCAAACCGCACCCCACAGCCCCAAAAGGCCAGTAGCCAGCAGGTGGGCAAGACCTGCAAGAGGGGCCATAGACAGGACAGCTGACCCAAGATGACCAAGGCGATAGGGCTCCGTAGCAGGAGACATCTGCTCAGCAATACAAGCAAAGGGAGAGGTGGCGGGGAGAGGGCATCCATCATTACGGCGTTTGTCTTCCGGAGCAACCACTCCACGCACTGCGGCCCTACTTCTCAGGCAGTAGCTAGGCATCGCCGGCTGACGGGGAGTCACAAATGAATCTTTTTCTTTCCCTTTGCTTCGGCCTGCGGCCTTTCCTTTCTCTTTATCAAAATGCCTTTACCTCGTGTTCCCTTGAGTTCTTTTGTTTCCATCCTATTTCCTTCCCCCCGCGGTCCTGCTGAGGAGGGGGAGTGACAGAGCGGCTGGGTGGGCACCTGGCAGCCAGGCAAGGGCGACCTGAATAAGGCCCTACTGCTATTCGGCCATCGTGAGCGGGACAGGGGGGTGGGGCCAGGACATCCCATATAAGGCCATACTGCCCCACCCCGCCATTGTGTGCTCATGGCCAGGCCACGTATATAAGGCCGCACTCGCCTATCACCCCCAGCCCATGGCAGACGCTGTCTCTGCTCCTGCGCGCTGAAGGCAGGCAGCAGCTGACACAGGGTCAGGGGCTGCCGCCCCTCGCAGACCCACAGAAAGTGACCCGTGGAGACTGTTGGCAGCAGCGCTCAGTGGCCGACCGCCCACTCCCCATGCCTTCAGCCATGAGGCGGCATGGTGCGGGCTGGGGGCCTGCGGCGCCCAGCTGCCCCTCGCCCCGCCGGGGCCCGGCGCAGGCTCCCGGCAGCCCTGCGCAGAGGCGGGAGCACCGGCGGGAGCTGGAGGCGCTGCGTGCTGAGCCGGGTGGCCAGCGTCTCCGCTCCCACGAGCCGCGCCGCTGGGCCCGGCCTGAAGGCCCTCCTGGGCGCCAGGGCCCGCGGGAGGTGCAGAGCTCTAGCTCCCCTGAGGGAAGTGGGCCCCAGGCCCTGGCAGCAGCCAGCCGCCGGACTGAGCCTCAGTCTGTCCGGCCGGCACTACAGGAGAGACCCCCCAAAAGCCACAGCGCTGGGCGGCAGCCAACATGCCAGGCTGTGGCGGGTGCTCTGCTCCCGGTGCCGGAGCCGGAGCCGGAGCCGGAGCCGGTGGGGGAACATCCAAGGCTTCCTGGCAGCACACACAGCCGGCTGCTGGAGCTGAAGGCCTGCCTGCAGTGTGCCCTGGAAGACCTGGAGAGGCAACGTGCTGCCCTGGAGAGGAAGAACCGCCTCCTAAGAAAGAGAAGATCTTTGCAGGCGTGCAAGGAGGCAGAGGGGCTCCAGCAGAAAAGCTCTAAGCTAGCTGCCCTCGCCGACCAGCTGAAAGAAAGATGCAGGTGCCTGCAGCAGACCATCGAGCGCCTGGTGAATCTTCCGGTGCCACTGCCCGTGCCAAGCGCCGCTGAGGAACTGGGAAGGAAATCCTTGCCTCAGCACAAGGCTGGAGAAAGGAGGGATCCTGCCAGAGCTTTGCTGGCACGGGACAAGCAGAATGAAGCTGCACGGAAGGCAGCTGAGGAGCTTCAGGCCCAACTGGCTGCAGGCAGTGGCGGCTCCTCTTATGTGAGCACCCTCAGGCAAAGGTGTGAGGACTTAGAGCTGCAGCTTGCGGAGGTGACAGGTGAAAGCACCAGACTGCAGGAGGAAAATTCTCGCCTCCGTGAGCAGAGGCTCTGGGCACAAAAGGTTCAAGCTGAAAATGCTGACCTGAAGCAGCAACTAAGGCAAGCGGCCCAGAAGCAAAATTCTGCCCAGCGAGCCATCAGCTGCCTTCAAAGCCGACTGGAAGATCTAGAGTGCAAACTGGAAGCCATGAGAGAAATGGCAGAAATAAGGCAACAGCTGGAGAAGGACGGCGAGGAGACAAAGTCAGCCCTGCAGAGGACACAAAAGGAAGACGAGTGTTTCCAGTGTGCTCGGACAGAAGGGAAAAGGGAACACCAAGAAGCCACGCGCCTGCCTCGTGACCAGGTGAATGAGCTGGAGAATCGGTTTGAGAGCCCCTCGCCGTCAGCTCAGGCAGAGGACAGTCCTGGGTCCTGCCTCCTTTCAGAGGAGGACCCTGCAAGCGAGACAGAGGAACCAGTAGCAGACAAACTCTCCCTCATGCTGCAGGCTCTGGGACCACAAGTGGGAAAGCTTCGAACATTCATAGCCCAAGACTGCTACGATCCTCTTGATGGTCCCAGCCTGAACTCGAGCCTGAACTGCAGCTTCCTCCAACTGCTGGGCAATATGTTTACGTCTTTTTGGACAGGTGGACGAAGACCGTTGTTATGTGGGAGAGCTGGCGGATGGCAGGAGAGCATTCAGTCCCTCGAACTGTGTGAAAGAAGTTCCAGGTGACGACCTGGAAAACGAGAGCTGGAAAGATCCTTGTTGTCACCTTTTCAGTCGCCTGTTTTGGAAGAAGAGGATCTAGATGTGGCTGTCGGGGGCTAAAAAGCACAGAAGCAATGGACTGTAATAAAGATAGCCTATACAACCCTCCAGCATACCTGCAGAAGTGCATTTGTACCTAAAAGGGATTTGGTTTAGACCTGTAGATTTTTTAGAGGGGGGGGACACCTGGAGGGCAGCAGGGGCCTCCAGCAAAGCCTGCATAAAGCCCCAGGGCACTCTGCAGGCTAATTAGGGCCCTGCAAAGGCCCCTACAGAGCCCACTAAAAGCCCCTGGGGTTTCGCAGAGGGCAACTCTGCCATGGCAGGGCAGAGCACCACTGCTGTTGGCAGCGACAGGGCGCCTCCTGTCCGGGCCCGTTGCTGTGCGTGTCCTCGCCACGGGGAGCAGAGAGGGGAGAGAGGCAAAACAGCGAGCGGCACTTGCCCAAGGGACCGTCCGCACTCGCGTCGGTCACGCGCCAGGAAGGGGTGTTCGCGGGGCACCTCGAACCCACTGCTGCCCCTGCGTTCGCAGCCTGGCAGTAAGCTGAATGAAGGGGGTTGTTGTGACCGAAGTGCAGGACCCGGCACTTGGCCTTATTAAAGCTCATACAGTTGACCTCTGCCCATCGATCCAGCCTGTCCAGATCCCTCTGCAGAGCCCTCCTACCCTCCAGCAGATCAACGCTCCCACCCAACTTGGTGTCATCTGCAAACTTACTGAGGGAGCACTCGACCCCCTCATCCAGATCATCAATAAAGATATTGAACAAGACCAGCCCCAGAACCGAGCCCTGGGGAATACCGCTTGTGACCGGCCGCCAGCCGGAGCTAAATCCATTCACCACAACTCTCTGGGATCAGCCATCCAGCCAGTTCTTTACCAGCCAAGAGTGCTCCTGTCTAAGCCACGAGCCGCCAGTTTCTCCGGGAGAATGCTGTGGGAGACGCTGTCAAAGGCTTTGCTAAAGTCCAGGCAGACCACATTCACAGCCTTTCCCTCATCCACTAGGCGAGTCACCTGGTCATAGAAGGAAATCAGGTTGTTCAAGCAGGACCTGCCTTTCATGAACCCATTCTGGCTGGGCCTGGTCCTTTGCTTGTCCTTCATATGCCCCGTGAGCACTCTCAAGACGAACCGCTCCATGATCTTCCCCAGTACGGAGGTCAGGCTGTAGGTGTGTAGATCCTCCTTCCTGCCTTTCTTGTAGACGGGCGTCACATTGGCAAGCCTCCAGTCATCTAACTTATGCTGCCCCTGGTTTTAGTACCTTTCCAGTGAAGGCAGATCCCGCAAGGACAGTCAGAGGAACTCACCCAGTACGGGCTGTGTTATATGCTGTAGCTGCGTGCCACAGCTTGGGAACCTGCGCAGTCCCGCCTGGGTTGCCCAATGGTTGCCCAAATGGATTTGCTTGCATTTTTTTCCTCTTCTCATTTGTGTGAGCGTACCAGAAAGAAGGCAGCAGAAGCACACACCAGCTAAAAGACCTTTCTTAGTGACAGCAATAGCGGTGTCTCTCGGCTGTGTCACGGCTCAGTGGAATGCACCTCACTCAAAAGACAGAAACAGCAATATGTTTGACTGAGGGAAAACAATCTCCAGCGAGAAAGTGTTGATAACACACCAGTGTTCTGGCTACTGCTGAGCAGTGCTCCCACAGCATCGAGGCCACCTCTCCAAACCGCACCCCACAGCCCCAAAAGGCCAGTAGCCAGCAGGTGGGCAAGACCTGCAAGAGGGGCCATAGACAGGACAGCTGACCCAAGATGACCAAGGCGATAGGGCTCCGTAGCAGGAGATGTCTGCTCAGCAATACAAGCAAAGGGAGAGGTGGCGGGGAGAGGGCATCCGTCATTACGGCGTTTGTCTTCCGGAGCAACCACTCCACGCACTGCGGCCCTACTTCTCAGGCAGTAGCTAGGCATCGCCTGCTGACGGGGAGTCGCAAATGAATCTTTTTCTTTCCCTTTGCTTCGGCCTGCGGCCTTTCCTTTCTCTTTATCAAAATGCCTTTACCTCGTGTTCCCTTGAGTTCTTTTGTTTCCACCCTATTTCCTTCCCCCCGCGATCCTGCTGAGGAGGGGGAGTGACAGAGCGGCTGGGTGGGCACCTGGCAGCCAGGCAAGGGCGACCTGAATAAGGCCCTACTGCTATTCGGCCATCGTGAGCGGGACAGGGGGGTGGGGCCAGGACATCCCATATAAGGCCATACTGCCCCACCCTGCCATTGTGTGCTCATGGCCAGGCCACGTATATAAGGCCGCACTCGCCTATCACCCCCGGCCCATGGCAGACGCTGTCTCTGCTCCTGCGTGCTGAAGGCAGGCAGCAGCTGACAAGGGGTCCGGGGCTGCCGCCCCTCGCAGACCCACAGAAAGTGACCCGTGGTGACTGTTGGCAGCAGCGCTCAGTGGCCGACCGCCCGTTCCCCATGCCTTCAGCCATGAGGCGGCATGGTGCGGGCTGGGGGCCTGCGGCGCCCAGCTTCCTCTCGCCCCGCCGGGGCCCGGCGCAGGCTCCCGGCAGCCCTGCGCAGAGGTGAGAGCAGGTATGAGGTAAAATTATAAATTGACAGAGTTCCATAAATTCCGTGGAATTTAACAAAACTTAACAATGTTTGGACGAGGTTCTATAAGTTTGATGGCAAGGTTCACCTTATTCATTACTTCTTGGAAGAAATTTACAAAGGAAAATTGAGTTAGAATCAAGTTAGTATGATTCACACAGAAACCAGAGACATAAAGAGTAAGGAAGTTCCTCCTGTTGAGTCTCGAGGTTCAGGATGCACCCCCTTGCCTTCTAAACTCCTTATGGAGTTTTGCGATCTCCTTCCACAACCTTCTTTTTCATCTTACCTTCTTCCGCCCTGTCCTATTGAGGAGGGCAAGGTCAGCCCACCACACTACCTCACTATGTTAACCTGTGCTTTTATTTATTTTATTGCCTTTCCTAATTTCCTGTTACAGTGAAAAAAAAAATCCTGAATACTGCCAGAACCACCTGTTTTATTGGTTTTTTTCTTAAATGCACTTACATTTAATAGCAAAATATAAACAAATAAATATTTCTATACCTCTCCAGAGAATATTGAGTGCTGTAAATAGTTTAACAAAGGGAAATAATACAGATCTCTTACAGATCAGCTTAGTCTTATATTGTTTGTGAACATGTGACTTTCTCAAATGCTTTTTCAAAGTTTGTACTCTATTGATAATCCTAAACCAGCAAAATGTTTGTGTCTTTGGGTTTCTTCGTTCACTTTTACTTTTATTTAAAATACCTTTCTAATAACATTCACTTTGACACTGATATTCTTTTGAGCAAAATCATCATGCATCCAATTATCAATAATAACCATTTTAAAGGGACATAAATTAAACAAAAAATGCACTGCACCTCAGCTCAAAAGCTTCTGTAGAAAACATTCGGTGTACTTTGTTTTGTAGACTTCTGCATGTTTCTATAATGTATGTATGTGATGAGAGCTTCTGATTAACAAAAAAAAAATAGCATGGAAATCTGCACTCATTTATGAATCTGATCTGCTCTAACAGATCAGCTTGTTTGTCTGAAACCTGAATATAGCACCTTGCTTACGCACAGGCACAATCCAAAAAATATGTATCCAAGTGACAAACTTCAGTCCTAGTTCTCCTGAATTTGGATGTCAAGTTTTGATGAAGCCCAATACAGAAGGAAATCAGTAATCCACACAACTGAGTGTCAGGTTGGACCTTCCCTGAAAATTACACAAAATTCCAGCCCCAAAGAATGTAAGGTTATAGTCTGGGGGCTTGGATACAACCAGATACATATCCGGATCCAAGCCAAGTATGTTATGAACATGTCCATAATTCCTAATAACAGAATTCACTGCCTCGAGCCTAGTCTTCAGCCCCTGAAAATTCATGTAGCTCCATTTGTGTTTTAGCCCAACTCAACCAAATGGTGACAGGTCTGTATGAGACTGAGCAGTGTCAAAGAGACTGGGAACACAAAACCCACAGGCTTGCACTCAGGATTTGGGTTCTAAACTCCACAATCTACTTTGAAAAAAATGTACAATTTTGGACAAAAATTTACATGAAATACTTTACTCTGTTTCATAGGTGCTGTTTTGAACTATGACTGAAATATTCTGGCAGATTGTGCCATGGTGTGAAAGTCCTGTCTTTTTGCAGTTGTGGTACAAGTGATGCTGCCTCTCGAGATTTTTTGGACTAGAAAGATCAAATGTAGAACTGAGGTTGTCTTAGGAAAGGAGGCTTAGGGCTTAACAGGTAAAAAGAGAAAGCAGTTGTTATTTTTCACAGACAGGCTAGTTGCTTGTGGTAAAGACCTCCTGGTTTGGTTTTGCTTCGCTCTTTTTTTCTTTTTTTTCTTCTGTTAATTTCAGGTAACTTCTTATGTCAATTCTTTTGATCTTCTCATGAAAAAGCAATTTGACAGGAGCTCTAAATCCAGGAATACCCTAGACCTAAGGTTCAAGACAGCTTTCTAATCTACCCATCCATTCTCTGCTATAGTGAGAGAAAAGAAGAAATTAAAATTATTCAACATCCTGTATGGTAGCCCAACTCTCTCTGGTAGCAGTTTTAGGGGCTGTTTAGACTAAGTCACGTTTTCTGTCATCCTGGAGCTTATTGACTGATCACAAGCTTGGTCTAGCATCAATGTGCTCCACAAAATTGTTTCTGCACTTCTGTCTGGCTTTCTTCTAAGGATTTTAATTCACTATTAATTTTATCTTCACAGCCAACTGTTGTCTACATTATACAGAGAAGTATGAGAGAGATTAAATCTGATTTGCCTGATTTCAACAGTTTTCTTGAGGAGTGGAATCCACATTTGTGTGCCAAGACAAACAATCTTACTAATTTATCTTTTATTTAAGGAATTTACCTTCTACTAAGACAGTTATTTCCCTGTTGTTTTGGTTTTTTCCACACGTTGTTACTGAAGTAATTGTTCGTTTCATCCACAAGAGGGCAGCAAGAAATTTAAAATCCCATCTGATACATACTTGTGATATTGCCAATGTAAATTTCCAATTTACATTGCAAGGAAAATTCCATTCAAAAATCTTCTTTTCATCCCAAATCAGCATAGGGAGTCAAAGCATCATTCTTTTTTCCTGAAATGATTTTTTTTTGAGAAAATTGAATTTTAAAACGTTGAAATATTTAATTCGGTCTTGGTCCAATAGTTTCTCCTCTTGAGCACGTAACAGTTTCAGTGCTTGGAGTCATAGTCTTCCATATGGAATAGATATTCTGAGTTTTTCTTCCATGTTTTTTTAACAAGAAAAGAGGTGCAACCAACACAGTTAAGACCATACCACACCTAGACCCTAATGACCAACAGAAGCACAGGAACCCAGGCCTGCCTTTCATAAGGCATTTCATCAAGTCACACAAAATGGATCATGGGAAACTGTCAAAGAATCCAAAATGCCTTAGCTCAGTCTTTTCCAATCCAGCATTAAATATTTTCTGGAGAGACAATTTAAAAATGGAAGAAAAATTATAATGTTCCTTAAAGAAAGCCTCAATCAGTGAAAAGTGCCCTTCCCATTGAAAAATACAATGATATGAAATTCCTAAAGATGTCCATTATAAAAGATGATTTTCACCAATATTCAGTTAACTGTGCTTTGCAAAGGCTGTAAGATCCTGTGACCACCAAAGTTTAGGTTTCTTTTAACAAATATGCATTAATAATTCCTATTCATACAGTTGTACTATCATAAAGGAAGAAATAGAGACATTATGGCATGCTGAGGTAAAAGGTTTAATCCACTTGGGATTATAAAATGTCCTCAGTTACATGTATTTGCTTTTTAAGGAAAATTAGACTGGTAGGGGATTGTTCACATTACTTAGACTAAAGTTTTTATTTGCATCTAATTACTTTGGATTTATCTGGTATTTTTAAGGAAGGAATATTTGCTTTACTGATTTTGCTAAATCAGAAATGATATATTCATGCAATAGCTCAGTCAAGCTATAGCTCAGTCTAGCTCAGCTTCTTACCATTGGTGCCTTTCATTTTTGTCAGCAAGTTGAGGCAAAGTAACTTACGATATATATAAAGGAATGCTGTTGTCTTTTCAGAATCAAAATCTACATTATAAATATGCCAGAGTGCTACCAAATCACTTAATCAATAAGCACACAAGTTAGAAAGGGCTATGGCTTACATGTTCTTCCATACTATCCAAACAAGTATTAGTGAATTGCAATGGAAGAGAGACCATTCCACAAAGAAGACCTATGGAAACTGAGCTGCATTTGGCATACTGCTGTAAAAATCTGAGCTTCTGTTTGGTTACTGAGCTTCAGTAATACAATAGTAATATATAGTAATATATTTAGTAATATATAGTAAAATATAGTAATAAATAGTAATATATTCCTTTTTTCTAGTATCCTACACCAAAGCAAATATGTAACATGATCTTTAAGAAGTTTGCCTGTGCACTGGAAAAAAAGTAGCAATAGACATATTGATTCATCTGCATGAACAAGAGGGTTTCTTATAGGTCTTTCTTTCAATACACCCTGTTTTAAAGCCTGCACCAGCTCTATTCTGAAGTGTGGTCAGCACAGCAGAGACATCAGCATGTATTCCAAAATATGATGTGTCCAAGTGAGCAACAAATTCCATACAAGCCTAGTCCCTTAATATTTCAGCTACACTTTGAACCACCTCCTCATCACCTGCACTCTATATATGAGTTTCTCTGTTCACATTAGAAAATCGTGATTTGGCCTTTAGCTTGGCCTGACAGTGCAGGCTTGGCAGAAGGGTTCTGAAAGAAAACAACATTTTTTAGTAGTTAGTTTCTCACTGTGAATTGCTCAACATGTGGTGCCTGGAGCTATCCTACAGGACAATACTGTGGCTGTATGCCTTTTTTTCATTTAAGTAATATACCAGTCCCTCACTCTGCCTCATTGCACATCTCCCTTTGATGGCAAGACCTTTTCTTGTCCTTCTAGCATTCTGGATCACTTTTGTCAAATAGCACAAAGATAGGATTTGGCTTTGGGAACCTGTCAGAAAAAAAGCCCTGGTATGCAGCATCATCATCTCAGTTTCCCTTGCTATTTATACTAAATTGGCATAGAGGCACTGAAGTGACACTATTTCTTAGGAACATGAACATGGCTCATAATTAATTTTGTAGATGTTGACACAGAAATTTCACTCTGGCAATCATTACTGGACATTTTACATTCAAACATCTACCTTATTCACCTCTGGGTTCAGTCACCTTGTTGTAATGTATTTCTTTTTTCTAGTCTCCTACACCAAAGCAAATATGTAACATGATCTTTAAGAAGTTTGCCTGTGCACTGGAAGAAAAGTAGCAATAGACATGTTAAACTGCTTTTTTCTGACTGGTAAATGATTGAGCCTGGATCCCCAAATCACTGCCAAGCAATGAGAAAGCACGTATTTCCTATGCTTGGATTGATATTTCTCAGTTTAGACAGCAGCATTTGAAGCTGCATTGTCAGTGGAAAATACAAAAAGCTTAACTCAAAAAGTACTGAGCCCTTTTAATGAGCCCCCAAGGATGTCAAATATTGTTTGTCCAGTTCTCAAAGGCATGCTCTGACATATCTAAAAGCTGGTACTTCTGTCAAAACAGCCAACTAAAGTCCCCATGGGCCTTTCACATCACAGTGTCAGTGCGTAGCTCCAACTGTGCAGGAACTGCCGTAACACATCAAGCACGAGGTCTGTCTGGTCCAACAGCCTGTCCCTGGCACTACCTGGCACCAGGGCCTCTGTAGCAGACAGTTACCAGCAACCTCTCCAGCAAGGGCTTCTTCTGACCTTCAGGCATTTAGTGACTTTGTGCACAAGAGACTATTTGAGTCTGAGTCTGAATGTCCCACACACAGAAGGAGTTTGAGGTTTGCTTGTTCTTTTAATCTCCTTCAATGTAACTCGTGGACCTCTTCACTGTTCTTGTAATAGAAACCTTTTGTTTTGTTCTCTTGTTTTTAAATAGGTTGTGTAAGTGCCTGAACATTATTGTATTTTTTGGCAAAGAGTTCCACAGAACAACTATGTGTGTGTGCCTGTGTGTGTGTACTTAACTTGCTAATTTTAAACTACTATGTTTTAATATCTGTATCCTTTATCTATCCTATATGCCATCCTTTTTTATACGGTATGCCTTTGTTCAGCCTTCTCATGTTTGCTGTATAGTGTAAAGCATTCTGAGCTACCCATTCTTTCCCTGTAAAAATTAAATCATTATGTAATTAAGTGTCTTGATCAAGTTTGTTGCATTTTTCAATATTGTTTTAATTTTAATACTTTATTTTCTATTTTTGTTTGGATTTTGACAATGTGACAGCCAGCAAAATACTTGCAATGGCTTAAGCAGAAATTATGAAGTCCATGGAGCTATACATAGAGCCCGCTTACAGAGGGAGATAAATTTCATAATTTAGCTGATCTCAAAGAAGAAAGTCCCAGTCTGTCTTCATTGATGCTTTTATTCTTGTTCCTCAAATTGACGGTCATTCTTTCTGCTTCAGAGCTAAATTCTCAGCCCTGCTAAAACCAAGGGAATTTTGCAGTTCAGCAGAGCCAGCATTTCACACTTCAGGTGAAGATGCTGAAGAAATTGTAGCATCAACTCTGGTTCAAAAAGTGATGCAAGTAGGTATGTTGGCACCTAAGTGAAATATTACATATGAATATAATTTACATTCTCTGCTCAATAGCCTTTTGAAGCACCAGGATCCCTAGCTCCAAAGGCACCTAAACCATACCTGTGCCTGCAGCTGCCTAAGGTTTGAGACAGCTGTGCATCCCAGACTAAATATGAGCCAGGGACCTGTTTTTTGACTCCTTCCCTCCGCTGCACAGCCAGATGTGAAGCGGCAATCTCACAGCACACCTACTGCATCAGTTGCAGGCATTGTTTCAATTACAGTTTATATAGTTTACATTAAAGGGGTATCACATAGGATACTGAAGGACAGAATCCAGGTCTTCTACGCAGGGATGTGTTCCAACACCAAATTGTCCCCTTCTATTGGGACAAATAGCTTTGTTATAATTTCCTGCAAATTGAAGATTTTTCAGGGAGAGGCAGTAATAGTCCTCCTTGCTGACCTGGTCTGATTGTTAGACTGTGTGCAAGAGGTGAGAGATACAGATTTAAAACCTCTAAGGCAGAGGAAGAAAATGATCCTTGCATTTTGTCATCTTGTGAGAATTTTAAATACTGAGCTACTAGATAAAAGAAAATACACTTTATATAATAGTCTCTTCTTCACAGAGACTTAGAGGGAGCTTGAAGAGGAAGAATCAGACTTGTGAAACACAGAATGAATTATTTAAGGCCAAGACAAAAGCAAACCCATTTGTTTTTCAGTGTTTCCTGTGGCTGTTTCCTGCTCTGCATGCATCAGTATCATCTTGGGTATATAATTCTTCACATGCATCACAGAGGAAGCCTAAGCTCCCAGCTCAAGACTGTGATTTTTTTTTGGGAGAGACCAGGTGCCCTCAAGGTTACATGTTGCAATACTAAGTGTTGTACAGCCTGATGCACTTTTATGTTTCTAGCTTTGAACTTGCTTGAAGAAGTAGTAGTAGTAGTAGCAGCAGCAGTAGTAGTAGTAATAATAATAATAATACAAAGAAGAAGTTTTTATTAGATGGATTAATATGGATAGGGAAAAAAGGCCAATATCTCAGATCCTTAAGCTCTCCCAGTCCAATGTATTCTTTTGCTTCACAAACCTTGCCAACTGTATTCTTGGCAATAGTGCAGTCAGAGTTATCATTCTTTTTTAAGTAAATCGGGCACAGACAGGTTCTCCCTTAGCACCTAAGTTTTTCACAGCTCTTGGCCATTCCTGGATGCTGTAACATATCCCCTCTTACAAGATGTGATATTGGAGAGAAAGCATTTTGCTTTTGCTGTTAGGTATGCAATAGTTAATCCTTTTTACAGTGGTCTTGCATTTATCTCCAGACTAATTACCATCAGCTGCAGTATATTACTGGAAGGTAACTCACAGTGCAGAAATAACATACCTGGATGGATGAAATGCAATTTAGGTATGTCAACAGCAAGTCAGCAACATTCAACTCCAAGAGCAGTAATACTACAAATGTACTATACAGTATAAAATAATTCTATGGATATTTTGAATCAAGCTCTATATGCATTTGCATCATTTTTGCAATAGTGACACCCTTGCACTAGAACAAGCGAAAACAGATTCACTTATCTTCTGCTAGATGATTAGTAATAAAGAAACTAATGAAGTTCATGTATGCATCATTGTGCTGCCATGCATTGAATGCCTATGAAGGAACATTTGCATTCTAGACAAGATCTTTGCTTGAATGAAAAATTATCCCCACTGGAATCAAATGAGGCTATTTGATATAAGTATAGAAATCAATTTAATATCTATCTCTGCCGAGGGACTCTGGGCCTAGGCTGCTGCTGTTGAACTCATTGGATAGATAGGGCTCATTATCCTGTCCTTGTAGGAGATTATGGACTACTTCTATGGTCCTGCAGAATGTTTCTCATCAGCACTAAGACCTAAATGCTCTGATAGGTGACTCTCATTTCTGCACAGGCATAATATTACAAACACTTCCAATGTTACTTCCAGTGCTGGAGCAAAATCCTGACCTCAGACTTTTGGGCTATGGGATCGTGCTGCGGCTGTGTGAAGAGAGTTTATCCTCAATATGAATTTTTTCTCTTCCCACTGTTTCAGTGGGAGGAAATTGCAATTAATCTACTTAAATTTCAAAAGAAAAAAAAGTAATTACAAAAATTGTAGTAATTGGGGCATTCAGCTGAACTTCAAAGGATATTCTTTTCTTTAGCATCCTTGCTGAAATGTAGTTTCAGATTTCCTAATGAAATGCCACCCCCATCACTGGTCCTCTTAAAAATAAATCTTATAAAAATTACGGCACAAGTATAAAGTCACTGAAATCAAAGGATAAAAGCCAGTGACTCTGTTATATTTGATGGTTACATAAAATGAAATCCATATAGTTGATGTTGTAGAATAAAGTATCTTAGAGCTTCCTGCAAACCCAGGGCCTGAACCGAAATTTCACTGAAATTACAGGAAATTTTCCCTTAAGTTAATGTCCAAAAGTGTCATGAGAAAAGTGCTTCCATGAGCAGTGTAATTATTAAGCCAGGTTTCCTACAGAAATACATCCTTTTCCTTTAAATAATCTCTTCTCACTATTACACATCAAATGTTTGCCCCATTTCTCTCCAGTTCCCTGTGCCAGTCCACTGGGCAGGATAACATGTGTTGCAGCATTGCACTGATTGCTGCCAAAGAAAACAGATAACAACACTGTTCTCTTGCTTTTTCCTCAGTTAGGGAATTAAAGTCTCTCTCCTGTCTGAGCACCGGTTTCCACCAAGCTAGTAGGGGCATGGTGTATTTGAGATTTCGAGACTTTTCTTGGCTAGTCAGTTCAGAAACTACTTGATGATGATGATAATAATGATGATGGTGGTAATAATAATAATAACAACAACAATAATAATGTCATACAGTTAAAAATGCTATACACACACTTTTAATACCTACCTTTTTTTTTTTTTTTGTGTCTTATGCTACCCTGTCACTGCCCCTCTGATTCCCAAGGTCAGTGGGAATCTTCAGTCTGGGTGGATAGGTATAGTGAGTCATCAGCATCCTGACTCCTTCGCCAGGATTTTGATGTTGGTGGTGTCTTCTTAGGTCCCTTAGGATCTGATTAGGGTAATTTTTATATGTTTACTAACGCATTTTCAAACCTTGCTTTTTTTTCACTGGTCTGCAGTTCATATTACTTCTCAATTTACTACCTATGGTGTGTTTTACATAGCTTAGACACTTGTTCTTTGCGCTCTTTGTTACCCTAAAAACAGTTTTGTTTAGGTTGAGGTCTGTATTTCAGTATTTCAGGACTGCAGCTGAGCTGCATATAGCGGCAGGGTCTCCAGGGCCACGCTGCGTCCCATCTCTGACCACCCCACACCTGTGCACCTCTAAGCAGCGTCTTGTGCTCTACTTCTCAAGGCCTCTGCTGTCGTACCAGGGCTGTGTTTTCCTACACTGTATCTTTGTGTTAGTCATAAATATCTCATTCTGTGCAGAATAACTGCTTCTGACTACTATCTACATAAAATTACAGTCATACCATACCAAGATAACCAAAGACAAAAAACATGGGCATAGCCACCTGGTCATGAGAAAGATTGTTGTCACATCTAAAACATGTGAAGACAAACAAACCTCCAGGCAGGCCAAGACATGTTTAAACAAAACAAATCTGACAAGCCTTCGTCCTTTCGTACAATCAGTACTGTGGCCGGTTACTAGCAACAGTGTTTTTACCAAGCTACTAGGCTGCAGGACAGTCACTGAAACCTTTTTTCTTTAGAAAATCAAGGTAAGGTGGAAAAAGGGACGTAGTTAATGTCCTTTGTGAACTGCCTGTTTTCTTTACCATAGTCGTATATACCTTTCGTTTGTAAGTGACTTTCAGTGGGAAAAAAGCATTTAAAAGGCTGGCAAGTGTAGGAAGCTATAGCGTGAGTACAAAACAGAAAGCGACGTCTAACGGAGGTCTCAGAAGCATGGCAAAGAGGTGTAGAACAGCAAGAAAAGTCGCTGTAGCCCGTCTCCTCGCTTTTCCTTACATTTAGTGTTTGCAGGTTCCCAGTCAGCTACGCTCTTCTGGTTCCACCTGCAGGTGCTGCTCCTTGGTTTCACAGAGGTGTCACACAACATCAAGAGACCTCTCCTGGGAACTGCAGATCTTACTGGGCCACCTTCACCCGCCCCACTCAGGCTAATTTCCTAAATCCAATTTTTTCACATGTTCAGGTATAGCTGAGACCACACGGGTCATGTCCGAGCCTGGCGAAGGACCAGCAGTACATGGGGGTGTGGAATGCCTGGGGCGGGGGACAGCAGGAAAAGTGGAGAGCTGTCCCCGACTTGCCTTAGGACTGCGGGCAGGCTGCTGCAGCCCAGAAAAGGCTGCGGGGGCCCAGGTGTGCCTAGAGGTCTTTTGCAACACAGTGAGGTACTCCAGTACGTTGTACGCTTGCGTGTTAGATGATCATGCTGTAAACATGTCTTGGGTGCAGGGCGAAACAGCAACTGACTTTCCTCTTCCAGTGCGCTGGTACCCATAAACTCCCCGACCATCAGACTGAGCCAGTAAGCCTGGCTTTTCCTCACAGCCAGACTTCTAAGGCACAGCTGGCTGCCTTCTGGAGCTGCCATTGCCTGAGCTGCTTTTAGCCTTCCTGCTGCTGCCCCACTGCGCTCACCGAGCCATTTCTGCTCCATGCCGGGCAACGGGATCTTCCCTTTAACACAGGCCATGGTACAACGCCTTTGGTACTGCCGGCTGGGTATTAAAATAAGGAGGCACGACCAAGCATCGGCCCCCTGGGGAAGAGCCACGGGCAAAATGTTGCCCAGAGGCTCAGCCCTTGAAGACGCCTTTGAACGAGGGGAGCATCGCAATTGCATGCTATTAATTTCCTACTGATCCAATTTCCATAACTGGAAGACAGATCTGTTGGCCCTTAATACGGATTGTTATGCTAATCCTTCGCAGAGACTACAGCAGCTGTATAAACACGTCAGGTGGATGAGGGCAAAGGAACTGGTCTGGGAGAGTATCCCTGGCAGAAGGAAGCTGCGTATTTCCTTGGCATTTATTGCATTTCCTACCTGGAATGTACTTAAGGACTAATAGGAAATAAACACAGTTATGGGAAGGAGCAGTTGACTGTGAAACTGTTTACAATTAAAAGAGACTGCTTTTCACGGCCTTTTGTGAGATGTAACACTGTTGAGGCTTCCCATATACTCAGAAGGTCCATTTAGACTCAGAGCTAACTCCCTGCAGTTTTATGGGCTCTAAAATCTCATCTCCAAAACTAGTGATTTACCAATTAAAAGCAGTAATGGCAACTGCAGCAAAGAAGCCATGACAGGTAGTAATAAGATCTTTCTAGTTTAAAGAAGAAAATGAAAAGTGCATTTGCTTTCAAGAAATGGTGATCCTCATAAGACATTAAGAATAGCTTGCCTCAAGCTCCATGCGGAGCAGATGGAAAGAAAAATAATACTTAACTTTGGGAATGAGTGCCCTGTGGGGCTGGTCTGCTGGCAAGATCTAGTTCATTATTTGTGGAAATGTAAATGTTATGTCACCACTACAGGGAAAAAAATCAGTGAGCCTCTGTTTTAAAAGACAGAGACTCGCACTTTGTCTAATTTAGCTGCAGTAAAATGAGCTGCAGTCTTCATTGCCTTTTACAAAGTTGTGCTCCAAAATCTAAGCTTTTATCTAAAAAAAAACAGATTATGTTTCTGCACCTCTGCTGTGAAGAAAGTCTTCAAAACATCCCCTTAGTCTAAACCAATAGAATACCATTCTCCTTAAACAGCAAACGTGATTTGAAAAAACAGACCCGATCTTCAGTTTTGCTATTTTTTTTTCACATTGCTGAGGTGTTGTAAAGGTTCCTCAGAGGGCAAGGACGTGGCCTGTGCACAGATTTCCTGTTTTGAGCTCAGCTAACTGTTTGCTGCTGGCTTTCCCTCAGTCATCTGTTCCTGACACAGAACTAAAGTACAATGCATAATGACCAAGCCTGCTTCCAGGGGTCCGCAAGCCTTTCTTTTGCAAATAGGTGTCACCAGACACATCATTGTTAAGGTTTCTTGTACACAAAGCATGAATTAAAGTAAGATTTGGGGTTTCTTGTCTCTTGTCCCAGTTCTTTGGCTCTAAACCATTTACCACAGTCTGCACTTCTCCAGCTTCAGAAAAAAATAAATGATTGCGTTGGTCTATCTACTCTTGTAACTTACCCTCCCCATGGCTGGTAGTTAACTCTAAGTTAATGACCAATTTTGAAATGCAATAATCAGTTATCCTGTGCTCTTATTTTTATTCACTCTATTACGCAGAAAATCTGTCTTGCTGAATTTTTACATCATTTTCACAGGCAATTTGATGTAGATTTATCACTTTGAAGTAAAAATTAATAAATAAAATGTATTGCTATATTAAAATTCAGCCTAAAATTTCCTGACATTGTAAGCATTAAATTTAAAGTTCCTTCATAATAATTTTTTTTGGTTTAATTACATGTGATGCTGTTTAGGCAATCAATTTTTATTTCTCCAAGAAGGCCATGTTCATAAAAGGATATTTACTTACATCCCTAGCCTGATGCCACACAGAATTAGAGTAAGACAGTATGAATGACAATTGCAGTGTTATGCTTACAGGAAAACACTATAAATAGAGCAGCTAAACTCAGGGACACACCTGCTGCTGTGCTTTCAGAATTTAATCCTCGTACAAGCTGCTGAGTGTCATGAAGTAGGAAGCTCATAGAAATCACTAGGCATTAAGATGATTCATGCCTATATTGCAGAGTGAGGCCCAGGTGAGTGTGATGCCAGTGTTGCTGAAAAAGCCCTGAAATGTGTTATTTTGAAGCATACTGAAACATTGTGTGCTGAACTTCATGGCACGGCTCACAGTGCTTCCTCCTCCATGCTAAAAATAGAAGACCAGAAGACGGCTAGTGAACCACGCCACTGTCTCCAGTGCAATGTAAGAGGTGCAAAAATGTGAATTTCTCCCATAGTGCTTCCAAGAGCACCAGCTCTTCCCAAGAATAAGCTCCCCTCGTAACTACCAGAGCGGAAATTCCCTCAAAAACAGTATTTAAAGTCACTATGTAGATCTTCGTAGAAAAATCCCCAGCTACAAATCCCCATTAACTTCAAAAGTTTTGTTGGGGGTTTTTTTGACTGCCAGTTTTCCCATCGGTACAGTGTACACATGCTTTTCATTAGGATTTATGAGCCTGCCCTTTAACTTAAAGAAAAAAACAATATCACATACGTCCCAGGAATTGAGATTTAAATAGAAATATCAGGTGGTGTGAGAAAAGGGAGGCTGAAATGTGAAAAAGAAAAATTGGTGAAAGGGAAACATATATTGCCTACGCTGTAGCTTCATCTCCTTTTGTGTGTTTGCGTATGTATATGACAGGATGATGTTAAGGACAAAGGACCTCAGAAATAAGACAAGAAAGGAAAAATTCAGTCACTGAATCCAACACCCTGTTCCCACAGATATTTATATCATTTCTTCCATAAACTTGTGAACTCCCATCTGAAAACTGTCTACATTTCTCATCACACTGCTTTAAGTAACTTATTTTTTCTGATTATTAGAAACATTCTGCTCGGTTTCATACTGTTCTTTGGTGTTTGAGTCTTTTCCATCACATTCATCTGTTCACTGTACTAGAAAGGAGCAATCATATCCCTTCAGGCCTTCCCATTGCAAGCTGAGGAGAACAGAAGTTTACCTTCATACTTTTTAAGAAAGGACAGTATAATTAATAGGAAGAGAAACGTATAGGGCAAAATCCTAGTTCTGCCTGGAATAATGGCAAAACAATTGTTTACTTTACAAGCTCAGAATATTATCCATCACAGCCAGACAGGTGGTCCATAAAACACTCATAGGTGTTATAGGTCAAATAAGCAGAAGACAAACTAGAGAGACTGTTAAATGCAGAATAACATATTAACCTTATTATGAGGTTGTGTTTAGTAATTTCTAGGTGTATGAAAGGGGAAGTGTCACCAGGACTTCTCTGCTAAGTCAGAGGCTAAAACTTTTATGGACCATACGAGATGAGGGAGCTGTGAATGCTTTCTGTTAGTCTTTTCTCGGCATGGAAGCAGGGTTGGAGCATTTCATTCTCAAAAGATGAGGGATGGGTACAGGCAGCTCTCTATGGAGATTATGGGCTGCCACACACATGTGGGGCACACAAGAACCACATTCAGTCCTAGGTTCCGCTCACACTTGAGCTGCAGGCAATGTAAATGCACTGAGTTCATCACTGTGTGAGTACTTGATTCATTTCCAAAGATTTGTTGTATTTTCTGTTAGTTGCATTGGGTTATATTTAGAAAAAAGAATTTTCAACACCTTAAACTTTTTGTTTTATAAAAAAGCACAGCTGGAAAACATGTTTTGCATCTCCCGTAAAGACAGGGTGGCATGTTCCAAATAAAGAGTTGATAAATTATAACATCCAAATATTCCATAAATAAAAATGGCAGCTCTCCAAATCTAGTTTTATTTCCTTATAGTTACTCAGGCCTCTATTGCAGTAATGAAGATTGTCACTAGGAACTGTAAATTCACTCAGGGGCTGTGTCTGAGAGTTTTACAGTATTGATCAGAGGGATGCTTTGTGGCAACCACTAGTATACCAAGTCCAACAGCTATTATGCCTTCCATTGCCTGACAGGGTCCTGCGAAACCTACCTGGAAGTTTATGGAGTTCTCATTTCCTAAGGTGGAAAAAATTGCATTTAGAAGAAACCTGTAAGGGACTTCCAGGCTAGAGGAAATAGCACAGGTCTGGCAGTTAAAAAATAAAAGATGGACATAAATAAAAAGCTGCTGGCAGAGCTGGGTGCTGTCGTGCTTCATTACCAGTTTCCCAGGGAGAAATATTTTTGTGCAGCAGGTCAGAGTTGAAGGAGGAAGAGAAAGCAGGTTGCTCTGACTGTCATCCCATGAGTATGCATGTGTCATCTCGATTTAAAATTAACATCATTTGGGAAGATTAACTTGTAAGTTACACAGTGCTTTATACTAATCAAAATATGTGAAGAAAATTAACACAAAGTCTTTAGTTCTCCTCAAGGGAGACATTTTTAGCATTGTTTCCAGTTGATTTAGCTTTTAAATGAGCAAGGTTATAATTAGTAATTAAGCTGGTTGCATTTTGGGCATACAAATGAAGATGAAAAGTGGAGTTGCAGCTTCTGAGGGGAAAATAAGAATAAGCATATGGGAAGCAAATGAGGCTAATATGAACCAATTCACAGCTTCATTAACATCAGCATGCAAGTCAGGCAGACTCCCTTGATGTTAACACTATATTTGCTGAACTTCATCATCAGGTGACAAGTTCTGTAACAAGCCTAAAGACAATAGAGGTAAAGCACAGTTACTAGATGAGAAAAGCCTAATAATAAGACACTCGCAAGCCTCACTCGTGTTCTGAAATGTACAGATGAACCAGAGTCACACTATTGAGAAGATCTGGAGCTCTGCAAAGCTTAGACAACATATGAATCAGGGTTGTGTCTGCTACAGTTATACAGCAGCCACGGGTATCGCTCTTCCTTCTGTTTCGTACAAGAAAACATTTTAATTTTCTGACTTTGGTCAAATTTTCTGTATTAACATACCAATTGAGAAACCAGGTGATTTGCAGCAAGAAGCAGGAAGCTCCCATACATGCAAGTGGTATCTTCTCCTTCTTGTGACTTCTCCTATATCATGATAGGAGCCAGCACTTCCCAATAGCGGACTGTGATCTTCACTTTCGCCCAGCTATACATTAATAGTTCTTCCAACTATGTTCTAGCAATTTTGGTTCATCCTACCTTTGTTCAGGCAGGCAGCCCCCTCCAGATTTTGGCATTAATGTCCCTGGGTTGCTTTTCCCAATGTCAGCAGTCGGGAACAGCTGCATTCTGGATCCCGCTATGTGCAAAACCTGTAGCCATTCAGAAGAAAAACAGAGTACCTTGGCCTCTCCTACACTCAGTAATAGTTTGACTCTACTTATGAAAAAGATTTCTACACGCTAAAGATCCAGAAAATCTCCAGGTCAACAATCTTTTTCTGCTAGGTTTTTTATAGCTTGTACAAAAATGTGCCCTAGATAAATGTATCAGGAAGGATAGTGAATGAGTGAACTAGATTTTTAAACTCTAACCAGGCATATTAAAACTTGCCAGAGCATCAGGCAGACTTGTGAAATGTTAGGTCTGAATCCTGCATGTCTTGTGAATAGAAACAGCGTCTAAGTAAACCTGGACTGAAAAGTAGAAGTTTCATTCAGATTTTGTTCACAGTCCTCAAGATTTCATCAAGCCAGTTATTACCTTTCCCTTCAAAAAAAGAGTGGCAGTGCTATTTGACACACCTGTTCACTAGTTTACTTTGCCAACAAACATCCTAAGGAATAAATTTCAAATAGTTTCTCATAGTAAGACCATTCCGTATGGCTTGCATATACCATACACTTTTATTTTTTTTTCCCTTCGGTCCCAATAAAGCTATGCTTTAAGGTTCTTTTCTGTATGAGTAGGTGGGAGAGAGAAAGAGAAAGAGAGCAGCAAAGAGGGATGGCCGGTAGAGTAATGAAGCCAGAGGAAGAAATAATGAAAATATCTCACCCGTGGACATGTTTGTGTCTGCTTTTTGCAGCCAGTGTCCTTGGCTGGCACAAAACTGACTTCCAATTAGTAGACATTGCATCACTCTGATGTAAGAGGTGGCCTTGAGGGTTGCGGATAAAGTTAACAAGTTAGTAACTGCATTGCCAAAAGATACATCTGGTCACTTTATGTTTCAAAATACATGCCAATTCGGGAGGTCAGACACTGTTGTACGGAACAAGAGCCAGAGCTGCATGCTGGTTACTGCGCAGCTCACTCAAGTAGGTCAGCACTACTGCGCCGTCACTGTGGCGCATCTATCCTGTCCGGTGCTCTAGCCCACAGAGTACAGCTTTTGTGTACTGAAATATGGCTTTATACATGACATATATTTACAGTTAGAAATCTCCTGTAGTTCCATCTAAGTCTTCTGATCATCTCGACAACCCAGCATTTGCAAACTTTTATTCTTTTCCGAATATTACAACGTGTATCATAGTACCATGGGGAACTGTTCTGCTTCTGATTTATCCACCCAAAACAGTGTGCCTTTTAAGTTGTTGCACAGAAGAAGGAAGGATCATTCAAACTATACAGAAAATTAGCAGTGACTTGGGATGAAGAGAAATATCTTTGTCGTATTGGCCATACGTGTGAGTCACCGACCACAAAGTGCAGAGTCTGAAATGCATGAAAAATGTAAAAATTGGTCTGCTCCCAATTATATGGTGAACTGACTGAATGCACTGGCCCTTTTTAACTGATCTTTAACAGAGAAGTCGTAAGTTTCCTATTCATGACATCGGGTGTTATTAGGACATGATGTATTTTGCAAACATGCTACTGCAAATACCCTGCTATTGAGTGGAATCTTTTTGGCTGCTTGTACATATGAGCAGGCTGCCCTTGTCTGAAAATTAAACAAATAAACCAACAGAGGATGCGGAGGGCATCTAGGCTGAAGAAGATGTTGAACTAATTGTTACTGCAGGCATTACCTTACACAGACAGCTGTGTATGTACATAACCATTTTTTAATTAAGTTTCTACCCGTTTTAACATGTTCTATATTATTTTAACGTATTTCTAGGTGAATTCTAAGATAACGACATTTTGGGGAATGAGGGTGTGGTTTTTTTCCCAAGAATTATGAAATGGACAGAAAATGAATGACAATATAGTAGATGCTGAGAGAATAAGCAGTACAGGTATGATAGCTGACATCTGAAAAAAATTTCAAACTACTGTGTTAAAATGCAGCGACAGGGGCACTTGTGGTGTGGTGGCTTCATGAAGAACTTGGTGCTCATTCTGCCCCTTCCCTGACAGTTGGTGAGATGGCACTTGGCGAAACGCAGTTCTCAGCTGGCTGCTCTCCATCCAGGAAGAGTAAATCAGAGAATCGCACCCTTGCAGAGATGTCACGCTCGCTTTATTTGAGGAGCTTTGCTGCTGGCTGAAGCGGAGCTGGGTGGCAAACTTTAAAGAGACATCTTGGAGAAGCTGCATCACAGCAGCAGCTTGATCAGTTTAAGAAGAGGCCTTGGATCATACCTCTCCTCGACATAAAAATATTTATAACTTTATTTAACAACAAACATTCCTATTCCCTGAAATATCTTTTTCCAGCTGATGCATATATAGTGATACTGTTCTGCTGTGGAACACTGATCCTTGATGACTGCCAATACATAAATATTACATTTTTATGTATATATTAATATTACATTTTTACGTATATATTAATATTACATGCTTTACACATTGCACAATAAAGTACATTACATCATAGACATTACATAAACGTATTTCTATTTCCCCTAATATCAATATATAGTTATCAGACTAATATCGAGCTAACATCAATAGTCAGTTGAACTGGATCATGTAAACCTAATTCTTCATTACCCTGGACTTTGTGCAAGCACTGGTATCAATGGATGTAAACAATGCCAAATTAAAATGGTACATTAAGCACTCACGCATTTTTCCGATGAGGACTTTGGCACAAGGTAATGAAAAACGCCTTCCTAGTATTATTAATATTTGGTTTTGCAGGTTGCCTACTATTTATTATTTTCTGCTATTTGTTAATCTTTACAAGACAGCACGTATGGTATGATGACTAGACAAGCAACATTCCAACACTGCTAAAGTCCTGGGGTTTTGTAGTTTAAGTCCTTTGCTGGGGTTCTATGTACAAGCGAGTGGAATTATCATCATTGCTGGTACACTGAATGCACCCAACAATATCCAGAAACTAAAAATAAGCATTTTAGACTAGAAATAAGTTGCATATTGTTAACAGTGATGATTATTAACCACTGGACTGTTTACTAAGTGATACTTCTCTGTAACAACCGGAAAATGGCTACCTTAATAGGAATTGATGGACTTTCTAAAGCCCACAGCTCTAGCAACTAATCAATCCACATGCTTGAGGAAAGCATTTCTGGATTTCATTCCCCAGCCTGGGCTATGCACGATATCAGGCTGGACTACTGCAAACACCTTTCTTAGCACTGAAGATCTTACAGAGCATTGATCCATCACAAACAATGGGAATGACCTATAACTGGTATTTCTCCAATGACCCGAGTATTGTTCTCCATATTTTAGATAGTCTGTGTTTTAATGCATTATCTTCCAAAATCACTTGGTATGCAAGAATATTAAGCTTGTTAAGTGGCTTAAGTAGACATATGATATTAGCTTTGGTGATTTTTTAATTTTCTATTCAAAAAAAAGTGAGACTCATGTGATCTGGAAATCTATCAATCCTAATGGTTTTACTAGCCTGTAGTATCTAATATAATATTAGAAATAGAGTATGGTAAACCACCAGTGATAGCACATGAATAGTGCTATCACTTATGACAGTGACTAAGACAACTGAGCATTAGCTAAGATAAGCAAAAGTTATAGTATCAGAAAATATCTAAGGTGCAAGACAAATGTGAGTTTAGGCTTCCCACAAGCACAAGATAGATTAGAAGCAACAGCCTGCAGACCAAGTAGCAAATAAACTTGTCAGTAGTTTGGCATGAGTGAATTTACCTTATTTATATTAAATTAGTATCATAGAGAAGAATCATAGAATGGTTTGGGTTGGAAGGGACCTTTAAAGGTCATCTAGTCCAACACCCCTGCAGTGAGCAGGGGCATCATCAACTAAATCAGGTTGCTCAGGGCAACCTGACCTTGAACGTTTCCAGGGATGGGCATCTAGCACTTCTCTGGGCAACCTGTGCCAGTGTTTCATTGCCCTCACTGTGAAAAATTTCTTCCTTATACCTAGTCTAAATCTACCCTCTTTTAAATTAAAACCATTACTCCTTGTCCTATTGCTACAGGCCCTGCTAAAAAGTCTGCCTCCATCTTTCTTATAAGCCCCCTTGAAGTACAGGAAGGCTGCAATAAGGTCTCCCCGGAGCCTTCTCTTCTCCAGGCTGAACAACCCCAACTATCTCAGCCTGTCCTCATAGGAGAGGTGTTCCATCCCTTGGATCATTTTTGTGGCCCTCCTCTGGACCCGCTCCAACAGGTCCATGTCTTGCCTCTGCTGAGGGCTCCAGAGCTGGATGCAGGACTCCAGGTGGGGTCTCCCCAGAGCAGAGTAGAGGGGCAGAATCACCTCCCTCGACCTGCTGGCCATACTTCTTTGGATGCAGCCCAGGATGCAGTTGGCCTTCTGGCCTGTGAGTGCACATTGCCTGCTCATGTCCAGCTTTTCATCCACCAGTAGCTCCAAGTTCTTCTCGGCAGGGCTGTTCTTAATCCCTTCATCCCCCAGCCTGTATTGATACCAGGGGTTGCCCCGGCCCAGGTGATGGAATTTGCACTTGGCCTTGCTGAACCTCATGAGGTTCACACAGGCCCGCTTCTCGAGCTTGTCCAGCTCCCTCTGGATGGAATCCCATCCCTCAGGCGTATCAACTGCACCAGTCAGCTTGGTGTTGTCTGCAAACTTGCTGAGGGTGTACTCAATCCCACTGTCTATGTCACTGATGAAGATATTAAACACCACTCATCACTGATTTCCATCTGGACACTGACCTGTTGACCACTATCCTCTGGATGAGATCATCCAACCAATTCCTCATCCACCGAACAGTCCATCCATCAAATCCATATCTCTCCAATTCAGAGAGAAGGATGTTGTGGGGGACGGTGTCAAAAGCCTTGCAGAAGTCCAGATAGATGACATCTATAGCCCCTCCCTTGTCCACTGATGTAGATAGTACAATCATGTCTGATTACTTTATATAAATTAAAATATTTTTATATTATTGATTAAGACAATATAAGGACATGTGAAGTACCATAAGTTTTCATCTGTACTTAAACCTGTATTTCATACAGAGGTTCCCAGCTGCAGATGCCAAACCCTGCCTGACGTGTGGCCACTGAATTTAGAGATATTAGATCAGATTTCTGTCCCAGTGGGTAATTTTCTTATCAGTGTTTTACTGGAATTCAAAATTTTAATTCACTACATGATACAACTTTTACTTTACTCTTGACCTACTTATTTCACATTTTTATTTTCATTCTAATTTCACATAGTCATCATTTGTTTACATTTCATAGTGCACAAAAATTTCTCAAACAACACAACTGGTTTTTTTCATTATATTCCATTACTGTTAAGTAAAAAACTTTTTGTCTGTTACCACGAGAGCTAGAGCTCTTCAGGGAAAGTTTCCAGGATGCACGTGACTTCCTGGTTAACTTTTGGGGACCAACGGATGAGAGTGCCTCACTGTGTGTTGGTGAATAGCTGTCTTGATCTGTTCAAAGAGTGCATCTGTTTATTCATCCTTCATACCCCCTGTTAATAATTTTTAGATATTTCACCAATTTCAGCCACATTTCTCAGAGAGACAAAAGTCTCAACATTTTTTTTGCAAATTTTATGAAAGTGGACACCTAGGGTAGAGAGCTCTTAACAGTGCCCCTACACAGGAAAAAAGTACAGTGTGAGATTATAAAACATTTATCAAGTACTGGAGACACGTGAGGAGAGAGATATTTCAAATGTTTCAGCCATAAGACAATCTTCCATATGACTTTATTCCTTCCTACACACCAGACTTTGCTCACCAGGTACAAAGCTATAGGAAATTTCATTAGTACCAATGTTCACAGAACTCTATACTAATTCTATTTTCTAGGTATTTCAGCATGAATGAAGTTTGGCATGCAGTTCGGCAGTAAAGTTAGCAGTTAGTAATACATCTTTGGTCCAGTTACAGAAGCAAGTATCTTACCCAAATAGATCAAAAGTACAATGTAAGAAATAAGGCAAATTCATTTAATTTTATTTCAGAAATCTGTCTGTGATGTGACCAGACAAGTGGGTACAGTTATCTGTTCTGAGGCTTTCCTTATCTCCTAAAAGTGTTCTCAGAACTGTTCAAGAAGTACAAGTATTGCTACAGACTGTTATTTAACAAGATGTTTCCAGACTTTCTAACCCAATGTGTCTTTTGTTTTCTTCAGCAGTCTGGCTTTGTGCTTCTTCACATATACCTATTATGAGTTTTTGCTCAACAAGTAAAAATTTGTTCAACAGAAGCCTAAGGTATGTGTTGAAGGATAAATTTAGCAGCCATCACTTCAAAAAGGCACCCATATGACACTCCCAAAATGACAAGGAGAGTAGTAGGTGTCCGTTGCTTCTTCTGAGAGACGAATAAAATATTAATTTGATTAGGAGGGAAAAATTGTGTAACATGGGATTTCTACTCTTGGATCACACAGCTGCTTGAGGAGTCAGACGTACATGTAGCAACAACAGCCCCTTCTCTACTTTGGAGAACTCTACAGAGCAAGAGCAGGGAGAGCTGGAAACTCGGCATCCCTGGCATCTCTGGGGTTGTTCAGTCTGGAGAAGAGGAGGCTGAGGGGAGACCTTATCGCTCTCTACAACTACCTGAAAGGGGGTTGTGGTGAGGTGGGTGTTGGTCTCTTCTCCCAAGTAACTAGCGATAGGATGAGAGGAAATGGCCTCAAGTTGTGCCAGGGGAGGTTTAGACTGGATATTAGGAAAAATTTCTTTACGGAGAGAGTGGTCAAGCATTGGAATAGGCTGCCCAGGGAGGTGGTGGAGTCACCACCACTGGAAGTGTTCAAAAAAAACGTGTAGACGTGGCATTTCAGGATATCATTTAGTGGGAATGACTAAATGGGGTGTTGGGTTGATGGTTGGACTTGATCTTAAAGGTCTTTTCCAACCTTAATGATTCTGTGATTCTGTGATTTGCAGTCTCTTCCCTGAGGCTATGACGGTCATGGTGATGGTCAGCAAATCTCTTTCCACATGACTGTCAGACATTGCTCTTGGAGCTTCAAGGGAAAGGGTGACCACTAAGTTTCCTTTCCACACCACACATTCTCATTTGATCTTACTGTAGAGCCCTTCAATCTCTAAAATGGAAGGGATGATCAAGCCCCGCACCATTTGTATCATAATGTCAGGCACCTAACCGTGACTCCTCAGCAGAAAGACAAATAGAGAGGCATCCCCAGAAAATTATTCAGATTAATCCAGATTTCTGTAGTCATTATTAAAAAACAAAAACAAATACAAATACAAAAACAAAAACAAAAATCAGAATGTTGTTTTAAGTATTAAGATATTTTAGGGTTAAAAAAGAAACAGACATAATGCTCATTAAATAGAACCAGCAGGCATCTGATTTGAAATGGGATTAGTTCCCCAATCCTGCTGTGCTGTTTTCATGTACATGGATGGATTAACAAAACAGGTTGGGTTTGAGCTTTTTTTTCCCCCTCATTTCAGTTTAGGACTATCAGTCACTATTTTTTCCTGACTTTGCTGACTGAAACTTTTAATGAATCCATCAGTGGAAACTAGGCCACTGTCAACAATGAGCCTAATACTAACTGACTCAGTCCATACATAGAGTGATGTGTCATTTTAATTTTATTTAAGTAAAAAGACACAACTAAACACAGCCTTTACTTCTCATTAAGTTTAATAGAGACAACATGTATATTGGGCGGCTGCATGGGGCACCACCTGCATTTTTCAGAGGCTGATAAATTGAATCAATAAGATAGAAAACTAGCATGTTCAGGGATGGGGTTAGGAAAGCCAACCACCACCTGAATTTGGCTGAATCTGGTGAGGGATGTGAAGGGCAACAACAAGAGCTTCTACAGATACATTAGCAGCAGAAAGAAAACCCGGGAAAATGTGGGCGCACTACTTAACGGGGCAGGAGATCTGGTGACAAAGGACATGGAAAAGGCCACGGTATGCAATGCCTTTGAGTACCAGTAAATACCAGCCTGCAGGAATCACAGGCCCATGAACAAGTGCGAAAGTCTAGAGCAAGGAGGACTTAACCCTCAGTGGAAAAGAATCAGGCTGGGGAGCATATAAACAACCTGAACATACCCAAGTCCCTGCAATCTGATGGGATACACCCACAACTGCTGAGATAGCTGGTCCATGTCACTGTGAGGCCACTGTCAATCACCTTTGAAAGGCTGTGGCAATTAGAAGAAGTTTCTGAGGACTGGAAGAAAGCAAATGTCACCACATCTTCAGGAAGGGCCAGAAGGAGCATCAAGAGAACTACAGGCTGGTCAGCCTCACCTTGATCCCTGGGGAGGTGATGGGACAAATAATCCTAGAAACCTTTTCCAAACACATGAAGGACAAGAAGGTAACTAGGACCAGGAAGGATTTATGAAGGGAGAATCATGCTTCACCAGCCTGAGAGCCTTCTTCAATAAAATAACTAGTTCAGTGGACGAGGGAAAAGCAGTGATGTTCTTTATCTTGACTTTAGCAAGGCCTTCAACACTGTCTCTGATAAAATCCTTATAGAGAAACTGATGAAATATGGACTAGATAAAAGTATGTGATGTAGACTGAAAACTGGCAGAACTGAGCTCAAAGAGTTCTGATCAGCAGCATGAAGTTTGGCTGGAAAACAATCCCTGATGGTGTACCCCAGGGGTTGATGCTGGGCCAATATTGTTTAACATCTTCATTAGTTGCCTGGATGATGGGACAGAGTGCATCTTCAGCCAGTTTGCAGTTGGCACTAAATTGGTAGATGTGGCTGAGACATAAGAGGATTGTGCTGCCCTTCAGATGGTCCTCAACAGGCTGGAGAAATCATCTGATGGGAACCTCATGAAGTTCAACAAAGAAAATTATAAAGTCTTGCACCTCAGGAGGAATAACCCCATGCACCAGTACAAGCTGGGAGGTGACTGGCTGGAAAGCAGCTTTGTAGAAAAGGAGATGAGGTTTCTGGTGGGCAGCAAGTGGAACATAATCCAGCAATGTGCCCTTGTGGTAGAGAAGGCCAACAGCCTCCTGAGCTGCATTAGGCGGAGTGTTGCCAGCAGGTCAAGGGAGGCAATCCTTTCCTTCTGCTCAGCCCTGATGAGACACACCAAGAGTGCTGGGTCCAGTACTGGGCACCCCAGTACAAGAGAGAGATAGAGCTACTGGAGAGAGTCCAGTGGAGTGCCACAATGATTGAGGGCATCTCTCCTATGAGGACAGGCTGAGAGAGCTGGGACTGCACATCCTGGAGCAGACAAGGCTCAGGATGTATCTTAACAATGTGTACAAATACCTGATGGGGGGAGTAAAGAAAAAGGAGTCAGGCTCTTCATAGTTGTATCCAGCAACAAGACAAGAGGCAATGGGTACTAACTGAAATTAGTTAGAAGTTAGTAGGAAATTCCATTAAAACATAAGGAAAATGTTTTTTCACTGTGAGGATGGTCAAACGCTGACACAGGTTGTCCAGAGAGACTGTGGAGTCTCCAGTTTTGGAGATATTCAGAACCCAGCCGGACACAGCCCTGAGCAGCCTGCTCCGGCTGACCCTGCTCTGAGCAGGGCTTGGACCAGGCGATCTCCCAAGGCGCCTTCCTGCCTCAGCCGGTCCCTGACTCTGTGCGTGTTAGACTAGAGGTGCTGCAGTGCATCGTACCCAGAGGATTCTCAAATCGATAGCCTGTATCTATTGCACAAATTCTCTTGATGGGGTTTTCCTCTCTCACTTCCCCTCTTCTCCCATGCTCAGGCATCTAGACTGAATTAGTAGTGGTCTTTTCTAACACTGTGGAATGGTACTAACTCTTCCTCCTGCCGATGTAAGTAGTTTCTGAGTGTACTTAGTGCAAATGTACCAAAACATACCCATCAGAGCTGAAAGAAGGCAAGGCTAAACCAAAAGCCTGCACACAGTGATCCTAAAAGCCACGCTACAGTGAAACTCTCTTTGTACGCAAAGACAAAAAGTCTTTATAAAAGCGAACCTCAGTGAAGCGAGTATTCTGGTGGGTTCACCATCTGCACTAGTGCAAATTCATATTGCTGCAAAGTGCTGCTTGCTTCTGCAAGTACGTTTCTGCTGACGCCTTATTGATTTTTTTGATTGAAGCAATAATTTTCAAGTATGTGTGTGTGCGTTTTTATACATATATATAAAAACACATAAATGGTGACAGCAACAAGAAGCAGGAGTAGCAGCAAACGGTGTCACTGCATAAATGATTTTCCAAAGAGTGTCACTGGATAAATGAGTTTCCAAATAGTATGTTTCTGCTGCTGCAGTAACTGGAATTACTGTCACAGCAAACAATTTAGGTACTTTAATTGGGTATATGCTTCTTGAGGCCAGCCCTACCATCACAGAGACATCCTACCACTTGGAGTATTATTATCATCAGAATACAGAGTGTAGAGAAGAAACAGTTCAAACAACAGCATTCAAAAGACAAAGTGATTCTCAATTTTTACAAGTTTCACCAAATGTTTTTAGTATGTTGTAAAACTTTACATCCATTTTAGTTGGTTTTTCAATTTATTTTTTTCTTGGGGGGTTTTTTGGGTTTGGGTTTGGGTTTTTTTTTTGGTCTAATGAACTTTAAGTCTAGGAAATAAAAGGGGGAAGAAAGCACCTAATGGACGAGCCCCTTCTGATAACCTGTTAAAGAGCAGTTTCAGGATTTAAAAAAATTTGTGAGGACAATAGCATGAAGATGCTGTTCTCCTTGCATTTGCTGCTACAGAAGACTGTAGTATGAAGACAGCAAATTCTGTATTCCGATAGCACAACTAATTCTATCAGTTGTCTAGGTAAGTATAGAGCATTTGCTAAGATACTGAAACACCTACATACTTCAGAAGCCGCACCTTAATATGTATGGTAAATAGTGATATAAATCTTTCTGCTCTCTCAGGTAATTATCTTGTATATTTTTGAGGTTGGTATTTCAACATGTGGAAAGCCATAAAAGACCATGAAATTTTCATAATGCTGTAGGTATATATCTAGGTTTCATAATGCTGCGTTGATGTTGTATAATATATTATTATTTTATAAAATAATAATATATTATTACAAAAGTTCTCCTTACCAAAAATCAGGGCTTCCTGTGCTACTCAGTGGTCCTCAGATTTGGGGAGACAGTGGCACTCTGGCAATTCCTACAATTTCTCCCTTAATATTATATATTCATTAGCCAAAACTTTAATGAAACTTTTACTCAAGCAACATAAGGCTGCAGACTACTTAAGACGGTTTTCATCAGACCACAGTTTGGCAGCCGTACGGCTTTGATAACAACTGCTGAAGTATTTGCAACAAAAGGAAGACTAGAGTTTATAGGTTTGCAAAAATAGAAGGAGTAGCGTAACTGGATAAATAGCATTGGTGAAGAGAATGAAGGGTACAGAGCACAATGCTGCATTTTATATGTTCCGCTCCAGGCAACAGCTCTAGGCAACAATGCAGAAATAAGTCTTGGGTGAGATAACAGCATGAACTAATTCCTTTAAAGTTTGCAAGGAACCTTCAGCAAAGGAGGAGGTATTTTGTAAAAAAGCTAAAGGTGATTGTGTGAGAAATACACTAATGAGACAGTGAAGATTAGTATTACTGACAGAGAGTACATGAGGGCTGATGCTCAATGCGACAATAAAGCTGATTCAGTACAGTCAATTGATCAGAAACTTTGAAGAGGACAATGAGTTTGCCTTTGATGCTGATGAAATGGAAAGCCAAGAGAGAGACATAGACATTATGTCAGCAAGGAGTATAATCCTCACAGTGCAATTCTGAATGAGCTTTCGGAGAACACAGTGGAAGTCACAGGAGTTAGAGAGAGAAGTTGATAACAGCTGATGTGTGAAGTGACAGGGGTGCTGAGACAGTCAACACGGCTGAAACTTCTAATTGACACGTACGAAGAAAGAAGACACTATAGACACAGTCTTCATGTATAGATCCAGAGACACTGCTATGCTGCAAGCAGTTTTCAAATTAAAGACCTAAATGGCTGGAAGGGCAGCATGGTGTTCCCAGTAAAAAGAGGGAGAAAAGAGGGGTTTGTGAGAGAAGAAACAGGACCTGAATGTACTGTGCAGAACATAAGCTGTGGTAGCTGACCTCAAGGAGGTGGCAGAAAAGTACTGATTTGGATTGGGCATGGAAAGACAGGCCAGCAATTGAGATGGAGAACCATGATTCACCAGAGTAAGATGTGAGTCAATGCCAAGTTCATGGGCAAGAGAACTAGAGACAGGGCTCACAGCTGTGAGGACTTCAGGAGATGAATTACAGATCCTGATTAAAAGCTGATTAAAAAGAGAAACAGCCACAAATTACAAGGCACATCAAACAAAACCCAAAAGACAATATGAATTCTTGATTTTAGAAATGATGGGATGACTTCAACAGTCAGATGATACTGAGAGGTCAATGGGCATTAAGGGGGAATAGAAGGGCTGGGATTTGGGCAGGACAAAGGTGTGCTCCATTTGGGACAGCACTTTCAGTGACGTGTAGACATCCACAAATTTGTAGATTGTTGTGATGACCAAGGAGAAAAACGAGGCTGTGCCAGAAACAAGGCTATGGCAGTAGAAAACCCGTTCAGTCAACCTTGAAAGAAAAAGCTTAAAGACCTCTAAAGAGTGTTGTTGATCACTGAAGGGGAAAGAGGCATTGTAAAGGATATTTAAATCTATTGATGAGAAAGGAATGCATAAACACCACTTAGAAATTAAGTGCTATTTCATCATTATAATTAATCAATAAGAACTCATTAGGATTAGGAAATCTTGTGTGTTCTTCCAAATAGAAAATCAGGATAAACTAGTTATTAGGAAGTCTTTCACCAGAACGAGAAGGCAGAGAAGTCACCCCCTCCCCTGTCTCCCACTGATGATTTGTTTGAATAGCCACATACTGATTTATCATGTCTCTGATCTGCTGTAGCCAGCAACCTGCTATAAGCTTTTGTTTATAAGACAGGGATTATTGTTGCTCCATCCTAGAGTGCTGTGACTCAGGAGTAATTTTAGGCTGACTCAGCTTCCTCCATTTTGTGGCCTATTAGATGTACACACTTGCAGACTTGTTTTTCTAACCTCAGAAAATATAGGACATGACTTTCCAAGGAATAATTTTTCATGCTAGCTGGATATTTAATTTCAGGGGCCAATCATGAAGCCAAAAAACTTACCAATGAGCAACGTCTCCTCTTCTAGCTAGTTTACTGAGTTGACATCTGTGAATCAGACCAGTGGTATCACGTTTAGCTTTTAAAATTTTCCTTAGCAGTGTCTCTTCAAGTTTGGTGCTGAGTTTACCGACTGTCCAGAACAGGCCTACATCTTCTTCTGTCACTGATTAAGGAACAAAACTAAATTTCCACAGGAGAAGATCTCAGTTTAACGAAGGCGTGCGATTCAGTGAGTACAAGAGGAAGATTATATGAGAAAAAGACTGGTGATGTGCCATGGCATAGACAGGAATGTTCTACAGAACAAGCAGTGGAGAAACTGGGTGGTTTCATGTGGCACAACAGGATGGACGTGGAGGAAAGGGACTGGAGGAAAATGGTTATAAGGAGAAGAAGAAGAGAAAAAACAAAAAAGGCAGGAGAAGAAAGACTTAGTCTGTCTTTACCCACATACTCATGCAGTTGGCTTCAATAGTCTCTGCTACTGCTTTCTACTCCTCCTGCCACCTTGACACAACCACTGCTGTACCACAGTGAATGTCTGGGCAACCATGCAGTGAACGGGACAGGAATCTGACTGTTACTCGTTACTTTTCAGCACATAACCCAACAAAAATTAAAACAACAGTAAAAAATGGGTAGAAGCAGGGAACACTTCAGCTGGCACTGCTGCCAAAAGGAGGATCATGGGATCATAGCCTGGAGGGAAGATATAGCAAAGGGACCGGATAAATTAACAGAAGGACTAGGAGCAAGAGATAAGACTGGTGATGTTACATCAAGTTTGATGCAATTTCAGACTGCTGGAAGGTCAGTCGCATTCCCACCCCAAAAATCCTTACACCAAATCTAGCAATAATGTAGCTGAAGATATAGGCATTTCAGTAAGCTGATCAAGAAAAGTTTTGGGGGTTTTCTGTTTGTTTGGGGTTTTTTTTCTTTTATATCACCTCAGTGACTCAGGTCACCTTGCAGCAGTCAAAAGATCAGATCCAACACAAAGGAAATGGCAAGGAGAGGGCAAGTGGAACTACCTCTCTTCAGTTAGGTTTTATACCACACAAGAAGTAGAGTAAGACTAGTCAATAGGTTTTAAATAATACATTATAGAGAAGGTTGCACACTGAGTGAAGTAGAAAGAGGACTAGAATAAGAAGAGAGAACAGGTCATAGAACAGAGGAGTGAAGATAGAGGGTACAGCAAAGTATTCCTATCTATATTTATTGTCTTCCAGGGGTGAAAAATGTAATAAACTAGGAAAGGTTGAAGAACACAGAAATGAAAAATCTGTAAAAATAAAGCAACAAGTAAAAGAAATGAGGAAAAAAAATCAGGAAAAAAAAACCACAAACAGAAGAGTTGGAGAAAATGTATGTGTTTATCAGCTTCAGACAATAACTGTCTGAAGTACATGAAGATCTGCCAGAGTGCCTGGAAAAGCCTCAGTCGCCTGACTTACAGAGAGGAAAAAATATCCTCAAGCCCAGGGGCAAGCAGAGTGAAGAAAGCAGAGAGGGAAGAGAAACAAGTCGGGCTGATTTTGAAACGTTGCCTTTTCTAAGTTTTCGGGGGGGCAGGCCTACTTCACCTAGACTGTGAGTTTCAAATTCAAACTCTTCAAAACTTCTCTCCTTTTCTGAATCTCTTTTAATATAGACAGGGAAACCTACACAGATACTTTCATTTGAGCAGTACCGATACTATTCGTTATCTCTGCTGGGAATTTGCTGCAGTATTTTTTATAATGCCCAAGCAACCCCACCTCTCCCTGGACTCCTGTTTAACACTGTATATTTCAGTAAAAAATGCCTTTTAGCTTTAGAACTTCTAAACCTTCACTCAGGAAACTGGAACTAAGTATGTCCGTAAAACACTGACGTGAGCTTTCATTTCTAATTTTTAGCTATTTGGAGTGAAGATCCTAATGAAACTCAAGCCATGATTTCATGACACAGGGGCCAGAGTACTCATTTTCATCTGTGTGTTACCCCTTCAGCTGCCTTGCCACCAGTGTTTATGCGGCTGCATTGTGAAGCAAAAGAGTGATCGTCAGAGGTAGAATTAATTTTCTTTCTTTGAAAACAGCGACCCAGTCCCTTGTGCCATCTCACAAATGCTGAAACACAGCAAGAAAATAGTGTGGGAACAGAACCAAGCAGCTGGGGTAAGGTGGAGCAGTAAGAATTATTAAAACATGACCACTGCCAAAGCCTCCCTATAATGAAAATGCAAACTCAGAAGGGAAAAAGAAATGTAAAAGGACAGATTTGTTTGCTACTAAAATAATTCTCCAATGGAAGTAAACTGTCATCTAGAATAACACGCACTGATTAAACAAGGGTCTTGGGGGGGGGGGAAATACATATGTGCATGTATACATATAAACCACGTAGTGGGCAGTAGTTAAGATTGCACAGACAATCTTCAACTTGGCATTTACCATTTTTTTTCATAACTTTGCACCTGAAACATTAGATTTTTCACTATTTTTAATGAAATTACCTCTAAATTTTAGAGCAATTTTTTACAAGAAAAGCAGATCAGACACCAAGAGCCATACTGTCTCCCACGTGTCATTTATTAACAAGTTTCATGACATTTTTGCCATTAGATTTTACTGCTGCTGCTGCATGGTGTCAATGGGCTATTGAGACTCAATAGCCTTTAGATCTGCATCAGATTCTGGAGGGGAAAATACTCCAATATTTACAGATTTACCATCTACCATCATCTGTCCAGTCTCTCCTTTCTGTTTTTAAATCCTCTGCCCCAGGCTCATGTCTTTTTTTCTGTCTTAATATTGCTTTTGCAATGAAGTCAGGCTGCTGCTTCTTTGTCGCTCAAAGAAGCAGATGAGGATGGGGCAAAGGACATGCAACCCTTCTCCCAAGTCCAGTGTCAGCCAGTGGGAGAAACAATTTGAGGAAGCTCTGGGATGAAATACGCTCCGTCATCCTCCAACAGAAGCAAATCTGAAGTCGAATTGCTACTTAAGAGCTGTGAAGGAAGGGACTCTAACACAGCGCGGGATTTCTTTTTTCTTTCTTTTTGATAAAATAGAAGAAAATGCCCCAAGAAAATACAGCTCAAAACAACAAAAACTGCGGGGAGACATGCGTTTCAATAGAGAAGATTCTGGAAGATCACTTCGCTCTTTCATCAACAATCCCACTTTGACACGCGTTGTACGTCACTTCCGTCAGCTGTGGAAATTCTCATGATGACACGATCTACCGCTTGTGGCTTCACCGGCGAAGTGCAAGCACAGGCCTGGCTGGGCTTTGCTTTCCATTCCGACCACAGTCGCAGCCTGTGCGCGGTTTGTCACCACGTCGAATACGCACACCTGGGACGCCATTTCGCCCTTGCGCGCATTCTCCTCTCTCCTCCTTCTCCTCTGCTTCCTTTCACGCACACCTGCTTTCACTCCTGTTCAACAGTAACTTTTTTCTTTCCTTCCTCCGTAGGCACACGACGTGAAACACAACCGCCACCCCCGAGGAGCAACTGTTACTCCCTCCGTGCCAGGACACGGCTCAGACTGAGGACGGATTTGCCAGTTCTGCACGCTCACGTGGCGGCAGGCCCCCCCGTTACTTCCCCCCTTTTGCCGTTCAGCAAACCCTCCCCGGTCTCGGCTCCGTACACACAAATGAACTTGGCATTTCCAACGAAACCCGATCAACACGAATCCCAAGCGTACTCCGCCCCACAGATCACCGGCTAATTAAACGTAAACGTGCGCCGGGATAATCGCGAGCTCGTGCCCCACACGCCTCACTCCCACACACCACCTCCCCGGGGGCGGGGCGGACACGCCCCGTCGTGCTGCGGGAGCGGGGCTGTCGCGGCGCCGGGCGGACTTCCCCTCGCCCCCGCCCCGCCCCCGTTCTCCCGCGCGGGGGTGGGGGAACCGCAAGCCGCGCTCTGGGAGAGCCCAACTGCTGCCGGGAGCAGGGGCGCCCCCGGCCATTGTGGCCGCACGGGGGGGCGGGAAGGCGGTAGCCTGCTCGTCCTGCTTCGCCGCCGTTCACTACACCGCTCTGAGGCGATGCCAGCCGCCGAGGCGCGCCGCAGAGCGTCTCTAGGACCTACCGCTCCCCCCCCTGTCCCGCAGTAGCCGTGGTCTCGGCCGGAAGCGGCGGGCGGTGCCTGGCGCCGAGCTCTGGTGGTGGAGGCGCTGGCGGCCTGACAAGAGGGCAGCGCGGCGCCGGGGCGGGCGGCACAGCACGGCAGTGGTGAGGGGGGCTGGGGTCGTGGCGGTGGCGGTGGCGGTGGCTGAGGTCGTGGCGGTGGCGGCGGCGGCGGCGGCGGTGGCGGCAGCAGCAGCGACGACGACGGCGGAGCGCGCCGGAGAGGAGGAGGGGACGTGATGAGGAGCCTGAGGATGGAGCTGGAGGGGAAGCGGGAGCGGGACGGGACGGGGCAGCGTCTGGGGAAGGGAAGGGAAAGGGTGTGCGGGCGTGGAGGTGGCGGGAGGGCTCGGTCCCTGGCCGCGCCGCGCCCCCGCGCTGTGAGGCAGGAACTTTCCCGGGGCGCTCCCTCCCTCGTTCCCCTGTCCCGGTGTGTCGGGGCGGGCCGGGCCCGGGGGATTGGGCGCGGGGCCGGAGCAGCGGCTGGGGTCGGCGTGTGGTGCTGCCTGCCTCCTCCCCAGGCGCGGGGCGGCCGGTGGTTCGCCTCGGTGGCGGTTGAAATAACGGCCCCGTCCCTTGTCGCCCCCTCCTCCCAAAGGCAACATGAACGAAGAGCAGTTCGTGAGCATCGACCTGGACGATGACAACGTCTGCAGCGTCTGCAAGCTGGGAACGGAGAAGGAAACGCTCTCGTTTTGCCACGTTTGTTTTGAGCTGAACATCGAAGGTAACGTTCTAATACGAGTGCTCTTGTGCGAACTTCGTTCGTAGACTTAAGCTTTGGAGCTGAACGCAAATTCAGCTTTTCTGAAAGTTTTCATAGAGGCTTGGGTTTGAAAACGTGTGTATTTAGAAAGTTTTATTGCTGGCCAAGCTAGTTTGTTAGGTTCCTAAATAGCTCATTTCCAGGTGCGTGCCCTAGGTGCACCGTTTTAAAAGCTGATGAAATGCCCAGCTGTTAAGTTCACTTTCTGGTGTTAGATCTCTGGTGTTAATTCAGATTGGAAGGAGTTTATGTTCTGCCTTTATTCAGGGTTTTTCCTCAATAGTTAGAGGGATCTACCTATAAAACTTACTTAAATTGCAAGTTTTAAAGTGGAATGGTGTTTTGGGAAGCATTTCAATATCTCATTTTCACTAGAAGTAATCAGAGGATTATTTATTTTTACTTTGATAAGGTAATAATACACATAATATGATAAAACTGGGTTCATTGCCAAAGCTTCTTAGAGCTTGCAAATTATAAAGTAGGAATTTTGTCCATCTTTTAAAAGACTAATCTTGTAAGCATCATCTCTGGCCTTCAAAGTGGTATTTTTAGAATTTCAAACCTTGCTTTGCTGAAGAACTTACTCATCTTGTTGCTCTTTTACATGTATGAATCAAGTGTTGGGCATGAACGAGCAGTAGATTATTTCCCTTTTTTAAATCAAATAAGGGTTTTTTTTAAAGTATAAATATTGTTGCTTGATTTTTGGGGCAACAAAGTAATTTTTTCCAGTTATATGAAGTGTTATTTGTCAATCGTACATGCATGTGACTAGCTAGAGTAATCCGTGTTGGTATGGAGCAACTGAAGATGAAAATCTTAACACTGTTATGTGAATAGTCCCATTTCTTGATGACAATGCAATTGCTGTGTCTCTGATATATATGAGAGTACACTAAAGGTCTTAGGATCAAGTCTTTCTGAGGGTAAAGTGCTGTGAGATACGAACACTGTACCCAGTGATCTAGTGGTTTATTCTGAACTGTAGAAGCATAAAACTGACTGGAATATAGGGGGCTGTAAGGTTATGTATTCCATACACTGTTTCTATTGTGCATCTGAACTTTAATGCACGTATAGGTAATACAATTTTGTTGTTACCTTACAGAAATCTGAAAAATGCATTAGCAGATTGGAATCACTTTTAAATACTGACTCAGCACTGTGTTTTGATTTTTTTTTTTTTAAAGTGATGCCTTTAAGGTCTTTGTTGCTACTAGAAGCAATATATTTTAATATGAGTAATAGTTTCATACTTGAGTAGTAATTTGCATGCTTTATGATTTTGTTTAGAAGAGTCATGTTTGTATATTTGCACTTTTTGATAAAACTCGGAGCAACTATCTATAACCTAAGACAACCTGTCAGTCTGCTTGAATTTTCTCACTGCTTTAAAATTATAGGCTTATAGTTCTCAATATGGAGAGTTAAGATGTGTGTGTCTCTAGGCTTTAAAATGAGGGAAGAAAAACATATTGCCATAATGACAATTAAGTAGTTCGATTACATGCAGAATCTAGTTTTGTTTTAGAAGTGTTGAAATAAAATAGGATGCATTAAAAAATTGTGGGATGGTTTCTGTGCTCTGTTGTTTGAGATAAACTGTGGATTTGTCAAAGTTACTTGTTACGGATATTACCTTATAAAATGATCATGTGTGTTAGCTGGAACAACTTTTTTTTTTTCTGGAACTCTAAGTAGACTTGATAATAATAAAGCCTTAATCTGTGCAGCAGACTACTTTGCATAATCTTCTAAATTTTTGGTTAATTTTGAAACAAGACTACTTGAACAGAATACTGATGAAAGCTCACCTGAAATTACATGAACTATTATATTCTTAATCTCTTATTTTTGCATAGTAAAGGAAAGTGTCAGTATCTTTAATCATTATATCATCAAAATATCTCAATTTCTGATATTCTGTCTTCTGTGTACCACTTTGAAAAGATGTGCTGTTAACTGCTTTTATAGGGAGAGGAGTCTTAGGGTAGCAGAGATTGTGTAAGTGACTTTATAAAGAATCACTGTAAGACTTTTTAGCTGAACCACTGCATGAGCCAGCCTGTTACCTACCCATGGTCACACTATTCCTCCTTTTGACATACCTGCTGCATTCCTGTATTTTCCTGTGACAAACACTATGGTGTATATACATCCAAAATAACAGTCTTCTGGCAGCCCTGGGTAGGGAATGAAATGGATAATTCACTGACTGAGAATGTTATACTGGACATTTTCATACTAACCTACTGCTTATATTTTAATCAAGTCCAGATGCATTATAACATAGCTAGTAGTTGAACAGCATCAACTGTAAGTTGTATCAACTCTGTAGCTGTGCTATGACACTTATTTGTAAGTATGGGATTCTCACTAATAGTTTGTTCTTTTATTCAACATCATATTTAAAAATACAAGCAGTTAAAACACGTATGTATATTTTTAAGTAATTCAGGAAGTGAAGTAGGCTAATCTAAAAAGATATTCATGCAACAGCTAGGACAGTGCTTAAGGCTCACTCATTTTTAGTGTCAATGAGCATGCATAACATCTCCCCAAGTGAAGTAGGAAATAGCTGCTGTTCAAGAACAGGCGGGCTATTAGTCTCAGCCCAGCATCTTGCTGCATGCATATGTACTCCCACTGTTTGCAGCACCCTGTTAACTTCCATGTATGAAATTCTGGAAAGAGGTTTCCCAATTTCCTTTTTTAAAAGGGTGTCATATTCTAGTGCTCTAACAAAACTCTTGAGGACAATTCAGTTTCCCTTCATGCTGGCATCTGATTACTTAAAGCTGTCTGTGGTAAATCCAGGCACTTGAAACTCATCCGGCCTAGGCTTAACCACCTGAACCCCCTCTGAAACAGACTTTCTCAAACGTGTGTAAACAAAACACTACAAAAATACAATTTACTTTGCTACTGTTAATTTAGTACTGGTGAATCTTTGTGTCTTCTCTGACATAGTGAGTTTAACAGCAGTACAAGTTTGTTTGCGTGTGCATGGTAATGTTGATCATCTTGGTTAAGTAAGATGAGTAACTAGAAATGAGCAAATCTGAGACTAACCCCATCTGTAATGACTCAACAGACTTCTTCCTGGGTCAGTGTTGTGATGTGTTGTGCCATTACCTTCCTGATGCTGGGGTGGCTTTTTGTAACCGTTATTATGTTTGGACAATAGCCTAATAATGATATATAATTGAGGGGGGAAAATTTCAGGTTATTCTTACCTGAGTAAGTCCTTTAGAGAGAAGGAAGACCACTATACAGAAAGCTTAATCTGGTCTGCCTTAATTAACTAACTGCTGAGTTTCTGAATGAGGAAGTTAGTTACTGTGTCATAAAATCTTTATTTTTTTTATCAGAAATCATGTCTCCATAATTTTTTTAATACTAGATTTTAGTCTTTTAATGAAATAAAATGATGGCTTAGCCTAAAATCTGATTGTGCTTCTTACTAAGTTTAGTTAATTCACAGAAACCACTGGATTAAGTGCAGCTTGGTGTCTGTCACAAAATTTATTCAGGAGTGATGTATATGGATTATAGGGTCTTGTTTCTCTCCAGTTGACTGAAGGAGTGTTGCAAAGTAAGGAGAAAAGGGAAAATGGGCATACAGAAACCGAAAGTCAAGATGCAGGTTTAAACTTCCTCCGGTTATGTGTCATCAACTTTTCTGAGTAACTTGCTTAGGAGAGTTTAGTAGTGCTAATCTTCAGTCTGAATGAGGCGGGGAGGATGTCTTGAAAAGGCAGTATTTTTGTCCCTGTTGCACTTGCTCTTTTAGCTCACTTAGTTTAAGGATTCATGCTCAGGGAAGCTAAGTCGACTAAGCTACACGTAAATACTTTATTGCAAAACTGTCTTTGTGTCGGAAGGATCATTATCAGGTGATTTAGCACATCAGAATGCTCAAGTCGTTCTTAAACGTTTAGCATTTCATATGTGAGAAACAAAACTGATTCTGTACAATGGTTTTAAAGTTCTAGATGGGGTTTAGAATATTCTGGTGGTGTGTGTCTGTTGGAGTTTGTTGGCTTTTGTTTGCCTTGTGCAGACAAAGTGAACATCAGAGGTTGTTGTGTACCGTTTTGTTTTTCTGGGTAGGTGCCACAGTAACCTGTGGATTGAAACAGGAAATGTTATAAATTCATAGGTAATTAGATTGCATAAGCCAGGAAATCATGTGTTGTGTGTTAGTTTGAGCCAAATTTCTTCTCCTTTTTCATTTCTTTATACTATGGGAAAATGGTTAACTGAACTCTGGTACCAAATATGTAATACTAGCAACAGATCTGCAGTTTGAACTGGAGGGTGGGAAATGTATGCAACACGCAAAAATGTAAGTGTGTGTGTGTATGTATACAAGCTGTCTGTGTGTGTATATAGCAACAAAACAAAACAAAAAAAACAAAACCCTCTGCCTGAATGTGATGTGCCTACAAGCTGCTTTGAAACTCGTGTTGCAGGGCTCCCACGTAAGAATGTGGTGCTGTACAGTGGTAGGTGGCTGTGCTCTGCTTCTCCTGTTAGGAGGATGTAACTGTCTAGCCTGTGTTTCACAGGGCACGAAGAGGCGGCTGGACTGCTAGGCTGTTGTGCTACCTGTGGTGCTGCTTCCAGGTGTTCAGGTACCCTTAGATGGGAATGTATTGTGCAGTGCAGATGTGTCCTTCGTTAAGGCACGCTCTGTGATCCTCTGGACAATGCCTGTGGAAATCCCACCTTCAGGCACTTAATACCTGAATGTACTTGTTCAAACATTGGACTTGTTTCTGAAGGTTTCAAAGTTGAAAGTCTGTAATAATGATGGGTTGGTTTTACATTATTTGTCATAGATAATGTATCTGTCTTAACCTGGTTTTATGCTGGTATGTCTTATTGCAGAATTATTTAAAAATCTGTGTGTTTCCTGAAATTTAAGGGTTCGTAACAGAGAGGAAACCATAATAGAAAATCTGATCTGATTTTTATTCACTCTTTTGCATATCTGGTGCTGCTAACTACAATAACATCTTGGAGAATGCTAGCTGACAAGCAAACTGGCTTGCTTCCTTCCATTTCTGTTTAAAGTTGCATGACAGCTGATAGTCTGTATCCCAGGTCTTGTAATATAAAGGAAGAGATAGTGTAAGTACTGGACACCTATTCCCCTGATTTATGTTAATACAATTACATTTCCACTGCCCTTTAAAGTGCTGATAGACTCATAGCATTTGAGGTAATTTCAGAATCAGGTTGGTGTATTACAGTCTCCAGGTTAAGACAAAGATGCTATAAACAAATTCATCTTATTGCATAGCTTTTTTCCTGTTAAGGTCTATAAAATCTTGTATTATGTTCTCATTCTGTTCTTTATGTTAATCTTAACAAATAAACAACTTTTTTTTAAAAAAAGCTATAAGCACTTAAATTTTACTTTTCTCCTTCTTACACCCTACAGAAGAGTATCTCACTGAAATAGGTTCTAAGGTGTAGCTGAAAAGATTGGAAACTGATGTTTTAATTTCATTCTGTTCCAAAATATTACACATCCTTATTGTTTTGAATGTTAATGAAATAGTAACCAATAAAATATATTATTCTGGCAACAAAAGCTAAAAAATTTCATCACTGCCCTTTAGGCTAGACAGATGAGAACTTGTTTCAAGGTAGCATTTGCAGTCCAGGGGCATGACTCATTTCTGCAGACTTGAATGGACTTGTGGAACTAGCTGCATGTCCCAGTAAACCTCTTAACTACAAATTCAAGTCCAAACATAGCTGGAGATGCTATTCTTAATCTTCTAAGTGCCATATAAGTACTGCTGAGTAATAGTAAAGCTGTGTGGCTCGTTCTAAAAGTGCATTCTAGAATTTTCTATGTGTAAATTTGGGAAGTTTGTACATGCAAACAAGTAAATTGAGCAGTTAATGTTACTTACCTGGCATCATCCAGAGTACAGAAATACTGTCTCATGGCTTCCACTCTATTCAAGGTCAGTTTAATTGATTTTTTTTTTTTGTTAGAGTACGAGACATGTTTAACAAGGTAGTTCCTGCAGTAGAGTTTTCATCAGAATATATTGGCGTGTCTAATACAGTAGTAAACTCTCTTCATAGGAGTTTATAGGGAACATGAATTTTGAAAACCTTTTAAGGGTCAGCTGGATCTCTGTCCTGTCATACATAGTATGTCTTTGCTATGTTTTGAAATACAGATGAGCTAACAGAAATGCCATGGGAGATGATTTGTGTGCACACTTGATGTATGGAATGTACTGGCTTTATCATATGAAAGTGAGGAGAGAACTTCAATTTATGAACAATATAATATCTAGTCTTTACCATGTGTCTGGTTTTGGAAGTTAATGAATGGCACCAGTGTTTTCCTTCTAGCCAATCTAATAAATCATAAGATTTAACTCTCAAATGAAATTGCATGTGTACACTTAAAAATAGCAGTTGTCTTAAGTCTTGTCAGGCAGATGTGTTGGAGATATATGTCTCTAATGATCCCATTTATCAGTGTTGGCAGAATTGTACGACTGAAGAGTATAAGTTCTCCCCACCCCTTGTCGTTTAGACATGTGTGGGTGACTTGCTGTCTTAGGTCATTGTGGGCTGGTTTTATTTAACGTATTTTGAACAGGTCTTGAGATCTGCTTTTCTATTGTAAGAACACCACTCTTTCAGCACTCTTAATAAGCAGACTAATATGCAGCAGTGGCTTAAAATAGGTAGACATAAACGTTTAATGCCTTGTGAAGCATTTCCCTGTCGTCTGCAGGTCTTAACCTTGTACACCAGGTAAACCAAACTTGAGCTTATCTGATCTTAGCGTTCCAAGTGGACACTAGCAGTTGTTCAGGAGCTGTTTCATGAGCTGGTTAGACATCACTGTTTACAGAGTGATACTATATGTGTGCAAAGTGGACAGCTGAGGGAAGCAGCGGCTGGAACGTTTCAGAATGCGTAGTGAAAACTGGGGCTCTTAAAAGTAGGCGGCCACGGACTGACGCTCTTCACAAGGGTACTTGCTTGCTTATAGGATTAAAGGAAGAAACATAGGTGCTTACCACAAGTATTTCTGGAGGTGACTATTTAGGATGAGGTGAATTGTGCCCAAGAAGAGTTTCTTCACTGGCTGTGGAAGCCATCTCCACAACTAGCTAAAACTAGAGGTGGACCTTTTCTAAGTGTTCTGGCTTAAACAGAATTTCACCCACATTGCCAGTACCATACAAATTTATATTATGAAGTATATTCACTCTCTTTTGACTGTCCTTAATAACCACATGTATTTCACACATTTATGGAAGCTGGTGTATGATGGACGCCAGCATTATACTAAGAAGGCGGTTTTTCTTTTCCTTTTTCTATGGTCAATTATAAATGTTACCCGTAAGTATTTGTAAATTCTTTAAAGGGACTTTAATATGTCTGAAATTAATGAATGTCATAGTACAAACTTAAAACTGGTTACTCATTTGTCTGGAAGTATTCTTGTTAATTTTAGTCCACTCCATCTTAAATTCTGGGTTTTTTCCATCTTCAGCTGCTCAAGCTAAGGTCATTGACCATTGCAAAAACCATTAGTTTTCAGCATTGCATTATAAATTGCTAAGGAGGGAACACAGGCTTTCTTTAACATCATTTTCAACTGATGGAGCTAAAAGACCAAATAAGAAGGTTTTAAAAAAAAAATAAAATTAAAAAAAAACTCTGGAAGATAAACAAGCAGGCTAATGATCACTGACTTTTAAATTTTTTTATGAAAACATTTGTTTATGAAGGGATGTGAAGTAGTCTTGGTATTCAAGAGCATTCCTGCTGAATTGAACTTGTTCATTATTATTATAATCTCCAAATAAGACAACTATTCTAGCCAGCTTTATATATAAATGTGAACAAACATTTCAGCCTAGTTCTGTATCTTTATCATGAAGAATTACACATAGTTCTTGAAGAATCAGTTGCAAAGGCAGAAAGAAAGACTTTGTAGACTACTTCGCTTCAAAAAAACCCCCAGAACTTTAATACGATGGAAACTGATTTACTTTCAAGTAAAAATGCATTAAAATAGCATAGAATTTATTGATTATATGCTAAATATTCTCCCTGCCCTCAGCTACTTCGACTTACGCATAACTTGAAGTTACAGAAATGCATACTACTTTATAAATTGCATTGTTGCTAGTCATTCATTTACAAAATTATTTTGCAGGAGTGGGTTAAGACTCATTATGTTGAGAACTGTACCAATGCAGAGGAAGATTTTCAGCCTTACGTAGCTTACAATTTGAAATATTCAAAATACATTTTTTTGCTAAATAGTAAGCTCTTAAATAAGCAGCCCTGTTCTTAAAAGTGCTCAACATACACAGATAGTGTTGAGTGAAGTGGTACCATTCATATTTCATGTAGGACTCATGAGTTACCAGAATCAGAAGCAAATAATGGATGGTAGACACCTACTTCGGTTCTTTTATGATTTGTCTTGAGGTTTGGCATCATCCTGTGAATCTTGTTCACTTGACGAATGCTCTGTGGCCTGAGCTTGTTTCCTAATGGCATCTGCTGTCTTAAGTTAGTTAAATATTGTCTTCTAAATGTTATTGAATTTTGGTGGATTTTTTTCACCTGCAGATAAAGCTTGCCTGCTCTGGATGGTTGTGAGCTTTTTGCTGCTTTTTGAGGTTTGTTTCCCTTCTCTGAAAAAATAAGTATGAAGAGTAGGACATACTTGGACATAGTCTGCAATCCTATTCTTGGAAAGTAAGACAAGGGACAAATATCCACATACCTATACATGTGGGGGAAAAAATTGATGGTTGTACGATTGCTGACTTGAACCAGCCAAAAAAATAAAGGAGGTTGAGATGGATAGTAGCAAATGGGAACATTGAGACAGAACTGAACTGAAACCCTGTGAAAATCCCCAGAACTGACAATAGCTGTTTTATCAAAATTATGATGTTACTTCTTGTAACGTACAGAAGTCTTACTTTGCTTTATTCACCTCTTTGTGTATAGTGTTGAATAAAGTAACGTGTCTTCTGAAACGGAATCATCTTTATATATCACCTGTTTGATCTATGCCAGTTTACCAGCTGGTGGATTTTTCTGCAATTGTGATGAAGGAAAAAATATGAAGTAATCTGAGTGAAGTATGAAGTCTTACCAAAAAGAAATAGGCATCTTTTCTGCCTCATAAAGCTGATGGTATCGCCCACAACACAAGGACTTGTGTTGGAGGAACATGCTCTTACTTGCTGTGGTACTGGTACATCATTACTAGTTTGTGCTGGCACAGCAGCTGCTGTGAATGCTCAGCTCTTGGGATGCAAGTCCGGAAGGCTAATGGCTGATGTAACTCACTGAAACTAGGACACTCACGTTCTCTGTGTAGGAAAGGATTAATTGTCACCTTAGTACGAAAGAAAGATTGAGGGTTGTTTTGGGGTTTGGTGGTGGGAGTTTTTTGTTTGTTTGATTTTTGCATGTGTTTGTTACAGTAGAAATCCAAACCATTTATGTGAAAGCTGAAGCAAGTCTGTTAACAATTCTGTACAAAACCGGTTTGGTTTTCTGTTCCTTACTGTATTGAAGAGTATTTAGATAGGCCCTTTTTGGTTTTTTTCAGAAGAGTAAGAGATGTGGAAGGATATAAATTTGGGGGGGAGGGGTAGTTTATTCTTTTATACTGGGAGTGTTTTGTAATAACTCGCTCTGTGTTCAGAAATAGTGAGATTATGGCTAATATGTGGCATACAAATAAAAAAATTAGAACTTTGAAGTAACTTTTTATTCTGTAATAGTTGCTAATTTCAGGCATATCTGATATTACTGAGTTCTGATAAAATATATTTCTGTGAGCAGCATGCCTCTGGAGTGGGTACATTAACAATGTTCAGAACTCTTTTAAAAGATAAATTTGTCAGAAAGACAGACTTGAGTAACCTTGAGCTTATAGCGTAGTAATAAAAATGAGATGGGGCTTCATAAAGTCATGCTGCACTTGTTCTTTTTGTTCTGTAACTGAAATTGTGTGGTGTTTATTTTGTGTGGTCTCACACCCTTGTCCTATTGGACAAGTAACGTATTACTCTCATGGAAATAAGGAAGCAGAAAGCCTCACAGGAATTTTTTTAAGTGAGACTGCATTCGTTGTGCAGGTCTGTCTTTTGTGATTGCCCCAGAAGTGGTAGTGTATATATGCGAGGAAAGATGGTCTGACCTTGCTTCTTCAGGTGTGCAAGGCAGAGGACCGAACTGCAAGAGTCCATGCCTGTAGAACCATCTCTGGGAATATTTCATTAAACTTGCAAGATCAATTTTTTTCTGTTTTTTTTTTTTTTTTAGTAGAAACAGTGTGGTAGTCCTTTCCCTGGTTTTGGGGAAGGAAGGAGTGCAGTGGGAGAATACAGAGAATTAAAAACTTAGTAGGTATGTTTGATTTTTGAGTTGGGAGAAGGGTGGCATCCTGAGAGCAAAACAGATATTAGTACCTATTAGCAGCCACGGACTAGAAACAATCTGTGCAAAACTGCATTTGTTCTAGATTAACTGTGCTTTCTGCAGTTCTCTTCCCTCTTCTTCACCAAATCTTCAAATATTTGCTTGAGACAGGATTACTCTGTCATGTGATCAGAAGACATTAGCTTCATTCACTCATCTTATGGTTGAATTATTAGGTGAGTTACTGAGCGTTGTTGTATAGGAAATTATGTAAAACTTGGTTTTCAGCCAATCTGATGACTTTTCCTGTAAGTGAAAGAAACTGCTGTAAAGCATTGGCAGCGTAGCACGTTGAAGAATCACTTGAATAAAGCAAATAACTTCGAACAAATCAGTCTGGTTTTGTAGGGTTTGCAGTGTTGTGAATATATGCCTTTATAACTTCAGATGACAGTGTTTGCTCTTCCTGGATGGCTTAAAGATCTAAGGGTTTCCATCATGCTACTTGAGTTAAGCAGACTTGCTATGTTTAAAGTGTACTGATAAGTCATCAAAACAAATTACTTGTCTTTCCTTGTATTCACTAGAAATGTTTGGGGGTTTTTTAAAGTCTCTATAGACATAGAGAGGGAAAATAGCCTTGCAAGTAGGCAGTAGATCATGCAGAGCTTAAGAAAAGTTAGTGAATGTCTATTTGCTGAAAGGTATTTTGAGGTGTAGAGTGAGAATCTTGACTCTGTACCCATGAAGACAACATCTGTCTTTGTTCGGGAACTTCCTTTGTAAAAGGTGCCTCTGGTTAGGATATATGTTTCTGTTCTAACACTTAGTTCATGGACAGAAGGAGTGTCTGTTTTTATGACCTTATCTTTCTCTCCTGCTGCTAAGAACAAAATAAATTCCCCTGCTATCCTCTTTCATTTTCCACTCTTTTTGTCATTTTGCGCCATTAATTTTGTGTACGCTCTTACAAACTTGACTAGAATAGTAAAGCTCTTGAGTGTCAATGCTGCCTAAAACATGGAAAATTAAAAAATTATAATGGTTACTCTCAATGTTTGAATTCCCCAATTTGACATACCAGTTACCAGCAGGTTAGATAATCAAAATGCAGTGCTTGGATTTGTTTTCACTAGTTTAATGTTAAGAATTTTACCTTTGCAGCTTAGTTTCAAGAGTAGTTTGGGATTTTGCAGAATTTAATTGCTTAAAAAAACCAGCTTGTCACTTGTTATTCATTTGGGGTGGGGAGCTTAAAGGTTACCACAGGAATTTAAGAGGGTAAGTCAGGTATAACTGAGAATTGTTGTAACATGCAGCTTTCTGCTAATTGCTTGTTAAAGTCTTTGTTATCAAATTTTGCTATCTGTTACATTTCATGTTTTTTCGTTTAATTTAAGTACTTTTATATACTTCCTTCTGTGCTAAAAGGTAAAATGGCTGCAGCTTGGTTCATGTCACCTAGTTTCAAATTACATTATCATATGTTGATTTAAATATTCTGGCTTTAGTAAGCATTGAGCACTTTCACCAGCAGTTCACAGGTATATTATTTGTTATTTGCAATGAGGAGCTTGACAGAATTGTTTTTCATTATATTCATAACCTCCCAAGTAGTATACTGGGTGTTGAGGTAAGTGTTGAACTGTTCAATATTCTGGACTTGGATACTGAATCTACTGTGTAGGTGAACTGAAGGAAAACAAATATCCACTGAAGTTGTGGAAAGTAAATTTGTACTGGAGTACTATTAGCTTTCTAAAATAGTAATTTCTCATACCATCTGTGTTCACTCACCAACTGTAGATCTTCAAAGATTGTGTTCTTTTTAAACACGTCAGTCACTATCAATTACTTTGCGGTATGAGTAAGTTACCTGCTGTAGCTATTTGAATAGTCTTTGAAGGAGGACAAGCAAAGAGGAGAATAAGTATCAGTCTTATGTGAAGTTAGTTTCAGGGCAGTTTAATCTTGACAAGTGTCAACAGTATTTAGAACTTGCTTCTCTAGCTAGGCTACAGGCTTGTACTAGTGCAAAATAATGAACTAAGACTGAAGTCTGGATTATGTTTGACCACGTGGATGACACAAGCCTGCGCACTGCAGTATTTGTTGAGCAGATAGCTCATAACGTTATCAATAGAAGATGGGAGCATGAATGACTACTCTCAGAAATGCTCTTCAGCATCGTTCTGTAGAACTTTCTGATATATAGTTGGGAATATTTTACAGTTTACACATTTCTGTATAGGTATGATGCAATATGTACAGAGATAGCAGTTTGCTTCATCTGCGTTATCATGCAGGTAATCTGTAAATCCTGCACTAGAGATTACTGTGTGCAAAACACTTTGTATGCTAAGGACTCAAGACTGAGTGGAACTATAAACATTTTAGAGTATCACATATCCCTGTTTACTTCAGTGATTAGACTGTTAGTAGGAAAGCATCAGTTAAGTTTTTGTTTTCTTGGCTGCTTGTGAGTAAAGGTTTTGAAAAACTAGTTGAGTATACAGTAAGTGAACTTTTTTTATTGTGTCTTTACAGGAGTACCAAAGTCAGATCTTCTACATACAAGATCTTTAAGGGGGCACAGAGACTGCTTTGAAAAATTCCACTTAATAGCAAATCAGGACTGTCCGCGATCAAAACTCTCTAAAAGTCCATATGCAGAAGTAAAAAATATTTTGAGCAAAAAAATTAACTGGATCATACAGTATGCACAAAACAAGGATTTAGACTCTGATCCTGAAAGCTCAAAAACATCCCAACACCAGCTTTTTAACTTCAGACATCAGACCGATAGAAAATTACTCCCACAGTTTGACTCCCCAGTACCTAGATACTCTGCAAAATGGATAGATGGGAATTCTGGAGGCATATCGAGCTGCTCACAAACTCTTTTGGAACAAAGAGAATCCAATGACTTCAGACTTGGTGTGTTACAAGAAACAGGTGCTACCTTCTGTTGCAGTAGTGTTTTGTGGTCTAAGCACAACCAAGTCCAGAAAGCTGAAAAAGCTGAAGGTGATTCACTTACCAGTGTTCATAGAAGGCATCCTCAATACAGCAGGGAAGAACGTAAGTATTTATCTGTATACATGCAACCTAGAAAGCAAGGGCATTCTTTGAAATACCTCTTGACCACTTAATGTCCCCACAGGGCATTAATTCACATCCTGAAATTCAGCTCTTAGCAGTTTGGAATTACTGTAAAATCTGTGAAGAAAAAGGCTACATGGCTAAGCAAATAGTTTGGAGGATTTGGTTAGTGTGGGGGTTTTGGTTGGTTTGTTTTTTTAATTTTCCTATTAGTTATACCCCAATGTGATACAGGACATGCCTAATTTACACAAAGTTACTGTTATGGTTGATCACAGTCACTTCAGTATGTCAGTCCTGGCAGTTGCACAGCCCTGCCTGTGGAGATTACTGAACTTCTGAAAATGACCATCTTACTGAACTTGTGTGGTGCCTTGGGTTACATTTTACAGAGAGCTGCCCTAAGCAGTAAGGGAAATGAGAGGTAAGGTAGCAGAGCAAACTTGTGAAACAACGTAAGCTACATATTCTTAATAATAGGAGACTTTCCTTGTTCGTTTTACTATTTTTTTTTTCCTTCTGTTAATTGAGCATAAGAAAATGGGAAGGTCCTTATGCCACCATGTCCTTTTAAAGGCTGTAGCAGTAGACCTGAGCAAACTTTTGATCACTCTGGTGATATTGAAAGCAGTGCAAAATAAGTTTTCCCGTTATTTAAGAAGGTGGTCGCTAGAAGAAGTCTTTAGAAAAATCTCGGCTATTGTAGTGTCTCACGAATCAGCCTGCATGTGTTAGGACTAAGTTCCTGGAGATATCTGCAGTTCCCATCCAGCTTTTAGAACAGTGCCTGGTCCTAAACTGGAATAAATCCACTCTTAGCTTTGTAGAAGAGAAACTTAGTTGGAGAGGGTTTCTGAATTCAAGAGACCTGAGAAAGAAGACAAAAAAAAGCTGGTAAAATATTCAGTGGAAAATAAGGTGATGAAAAACTAGGTAGTAATGGAATTCAGATCGTCAGAAGACAGAGTGAGACAGAGGTACTGTAAAAAGTTGGAGCTGATTTCTCTAGGCTTCCAATTTTTTAACAAACTAACAAACCTGTGCTTGCAAAGTTTAGTCATTTCTCATTCTTTATAAAAGGATTTTATTTAACTGCTGTATGATGCTTCATATTGCATTTGTAATGAATTAGTAGTGTTAAAGCCATAGATCAACACAGATATGTTGTGCTGCTTGACCACCTGTCCTCTGGAGTCATAAATTGGGATTACATAAATCAAGACAGCAGTTAACAGAGGAATTATGACAGCTTGACCTGGTTTATGGGGTCATCTAACTGAAGTCAGTGACTTGGAATTTATCTCTCTGATCTCTGATTTTTGGACAGGGGAACAGAAAGCTGTTTTGAGCATAATAACAGATTTTTTTCTTCTCTTATGACTGCATAATGCACTTTTGAGGCATTTTTGCTTTGTATTGTAAGTATGTAATCTTTTTGCAGTATTTAGCTTTAAAAGACCTTCATTTGGAGACTATGAGTATATAAACTTTGTATTTTAGAGAAAAACTTAGACTTTCTCTGTGAAAATCAGGTACCTTCTTATTGCAGTTCCTCCACTGTAATGACATAGCAGTCTGCTAAAAAAAGCCTATTGTTACGGTAACTGTAAATAGCTGGGTCAGTATTTCTTCATACTTTACCTCAGCTATGGCTAGAATAATGTTTTATTTAAATTCAGTGTTCTGTTCCCTTTCCCATCTATATCAGAATTATGTGACATGAAACAGTCCTGTCCAGATACCCACACATAAAACATGTGAACCTGCCTATCTGCTACAGTTAATGAATTGTTGATGAAAATAATGAAGAAATGGGAACTAACATCCTACCACTGGGTATAAAAGGGGGAATCTTGATTATTTTTTTTTTTTTTTAATAAAGCTGTCAATTACTATATTAAATCCAGTCAGGGTTTTCATGGAGCTTAAAGGGTGGTGATGTGAGAAAGGAATCTTCAGTTGTCTTGATAGCCTACTTGTTACTCAAGACGTAAGGCCACTAAAGAGTGAAACAGATTCACCTTTCTGCTCCAACAGCCAGGTACAGTGGTGCTCTTTCCTACCTTTGGCTATCATAGCTATTGCCAACTTCTTTGTTTTGACAGTACAGACAGAAAGTTAATATGCCACAACTGCAAGATGTGAGAAAGGTTGAAAGAAGATGATTTAGAATAATCGAATAGTCCTATGGGTAGGTAAAAAACACCCTTTTCAGAACTTGTGCTTTAAACTTACAATACAGAAACCTTTTGCACTAAGAAATCTCTGAACAAAAGCTGTGTGATTGCAGCGTAGGTTTTTCTCAAGTATTTAGTGAGAGCCTTGCTAAGCTGCAGCATTGTTTAAAATCAATATTTAAAAATTACAAGGTCTTAAAGCTTGCTTCAGTGCCCTGTAACCTCCTGTGGTGATCAGGATTGCCACTTTGCACCATGCTGCCAAGGGCATCTCCACAGCAGGTGTGGCACCAACATGTGCCCACCGCTACTGGGTTGAGGGATTTCTAGGAAGCAGACCAGTGCTTCCATACTTCCATGGTGTTGATAGAGGACAGCATAGAATACTTCCACAATTCCCTTCTCTGAGATTTAATATATTTTTTTGTTTTCTATGAGGATGATCAATGTACACATAATCTGAGATACAGAAGGGCTTTTGAATGATGCAGAGGATCTTTTAGTTCTCGCTAGGAACATAGAACAAGACAGTGAGAAGTAAGCTTGTTCTTATATGCTGGTCTTTTGTATGGAAAAACTAATATTTTTCTTCATCATTTGTCACTGAGGTATTCAGTGGAAACTGTATACGTTATTCTTATATGCATAAAGCACAAAACTTGATAGCCAAAACAGGTAGCTGCGTGCTGAAAATTCTGTCTGGAAGCTGTTTCCTGTAGGCTTGTAAGTGTAGCAGGACTTACCTCAGAATTGTCCACTTGCCCACAAACAGATGTACTTGCAGGGGTTACACCGTGGAAACCATGTTTTGCAGTCAGAGGAACGTAAAGCATTTAAAAGTGTCCAGCAATTTATAAGCAGTTCTGATTCTGGACACTACTGTTTCGAGGGCTTGAGTTTCCAGCTTTTTTACATTGAAGAGGTGGCTTTCCTATGGAGTAAATTCTTGTCTATATCAACATAAAAGAGAATTTTCAAACTTTCCACAAATGACTGATAAATAATATTGCCTCTGACTTACTGCCACACATCTGTTGATTATTAGGATGCAAATGATGACAATTTGAGAAAATAGGAGTCTGCTTAGGGATGCTTATGTGACTTCAAGTAGTAGTGGTAACAGACTTTATTGTTACAGTGACTATGATGACGCCTGGAGAGTTAAAGCAACTTAATGAAAAACTGCTCAAGCAAATACAGGGTGAGAATTTTTCAATACTTTTTGTACTGGGCTTGTGTTGCTTTGTAATAAAGAAAATCTTGTTTAAAAAAACAAATAGTGATGGCTTTCCTGTCAGTTAAGTTTTGAACTGAAATCTCTATATATCACGTTTCAGTGTAAAATTGGAAGCTTCTAAGTGCTTGTATTATGTAATCTCCTTGGCTGTTGCAAACAGGCACTTGAAGAATACAGTATTTTCTTTAAGTTTTTTGACTGGAATCATAGAATCATTTAGGTTGGAAAAGACCTTTAAGATCAAGTCCAGCCATTGACTGAGCACTGCCAAGGTCACCACTAAACCATGTCCCTAAGCACCATGTCTACACGCCTTTTAAATACTTCCAGGGATGGTGACTCGACCACTTCTCTGGGCATCCTCTTCCACTGCTTGATAACCCTTTCAGTGAAGAAATTTTTCTTAATATCCAGTCTAACCCTCCCTGGGCACAATTTGAAGACATTTCCTCCTGAGAGTCCTATCACTTGTTATGTGGGAGAAGAGACCAATACCCACCTCGCCACAACCCCCTTTCAGGTAGTTGTAAAGAGCGATGAGGTCTCCCCTCAACCTTCTCTTCTCCAAACTAACCCACCTCAGTTCCCTCAGCTGCTCCCCGTAAGACTTGTGCTCCAGCCCCCTCACCAGCTTCGTTGCCCTTCTCTGGACACGCTCCAGCAACTCAGTGCCTTTCTTGTAATAAGGGACCCAAACCTGAACACAGCATTTGAGGTGCAGCCTCACCAGGGCCAAGCACTATATACTTTCATATTACATACCTTCCCTAGTCCTGCTGGCTACTTTTACGATACAATGAGAATCAACTTCATTTCAAGTTATAAAGTGATCCATCTTGGTGGTCCTAAACACTGGTGATCTAATCAGTTTAAAATGCATACACCAAGCTGTGCTGCAATGGGAAAAAGTGGTGCTCTTGTGTGTGAGCCAACTTAAATGTCCATGCCTCTTTCATAGTAATGTTCGGCACTGCTGCTTAACTCTGTGAAAGTACAGGGACCAAGTGCATTAACCTAATCATGTTCTTGCAGATGTGTTTGAAGAGCTGACGCAGCAAGTCCAAGAAAAGGACTCTCTGGCCTCAGAGCTCAACGTTCGTCATATTGCTATTGAGCAGCTCCTGAAGAACTACTCCAAACTGCCGTGTCTACAGATGGGACGAGGAGGGATGAAATCAAATGTCCCCATATAAAGAAGATACAACTTCTGTCCACTTATAGAGCTAACTTTCCCTAACAGCTTTGATAACCATTAATTACAGCTGCACAGATATTTAGAAGCTTTTGAGAAAACTTGGGCAGCTTTCTCTTGGCATTCATAATCCATGAGAAGTCTTACTTGACTGTTTTAACAAAAAAGGCAAATATTTTTAGGTATTAAAATCTACTGTAATAAGATTTATTCACAGTTAGGGGTTTGTTTTGGTTTTTTCCCCATAAGTACGCATGAGCCTTGAAATGAAGTCTGTGTTGTGTTGATACTAAAATTGTTTCTAACAAGGAATGACCTGAAGTCTGTAAACCTGCCTCCTTCATACAGAGGAAACATAAAAATTTGAGTTTTGATCAGGTCTGATCATGTTACATCCAAGAGAGCTTTAAGAGGAGAACAGTATTAGTGAAACTCATGTTTTCTTATTTATTATGAGCAATATTTTATTATTGAGATTTTATACTAAATAAATATCACTATTTTAGGTACTTTTCCAGATCTCTTTATAAAATGTCTGAATTACTCTGTGTAATGTTTATGCCTTGTGTATGATTGTCTATCTTTTTTCAGGTCTGTATCTTTCATGATACAACTTTAAAGAAAAACATCTTGTAGCCCAAAGAGATGAATTTCACATTTTAAAGAAAAAAATGTGGTACATCACTTACTTCAGCTTTGTAACTGAAGAATTTGGTTCATGAGAGATGTTTAAAAAAAAAAGCACAGCACTTCCTTTAAATTTAAAAAAAAAAATATCCATACTTTGGTTTTAAAGCATAGAAGTTGAAGTTGTTTTATATGTGTGAAATTTTCAATGCTGAAAAATTACTTTGGAGAAACTAAATAAATTTGTAATACTGCATTACCTTGTTATCTTATTTATAAAGTTGGATCAGACTATTATAAAGTATTTTAATTTTGAAATATGAATAGTAATGATACCTTATAAAACAGAACAGCCTCTGCTTTTTTAGAACTTCAATCAGACTGCCATACCAAGAAATCTTAGTTATCTTTGCCAAAAAGACTGTTTGTAGAGCTGCATTTGTGTAACTGGAAGTTGCTGAGTTGCACTAGGAAAGTCAGGGGTGAGGGGAGACCGGCCTCCTTGCAAAAGAAAAAAAAACAGTTGTTGTGCTTCCTGATTTTATCACTTCAGGTGAAAACAGGGAGTAGTTGGTATAGCTGACCTGGAGGAATGACTAGCATGAAGAAAGGTTTAGATTTGATTTTAAAATCCAGGTGAGATGCCAGCCAAAGTTCATACTGTGTTTATTAATTGCCCTCCCTATAGTGATACCGGGATTACATGGGACAGGTTGTTTCATTTTACTGTTTTTTCCATATTTCATTTATGGTCACAAGCGGTGTTCCCCAGGGCTTGGTTCTGGGGCTGGTCTTAGTCAATGTCTTTACAGATGATCTGGATGAGGGGATCGAGTGCTCCCTCAGTAAGTTTGCAGATGACACCAAGCTGGGTGGGAGCGTTGATCTGCTGGAGGGTAGGAGGGCTCTGCAGAGGGATCCAGACAGGCTGGATCGATGGGCTGAGGTCAATTGTATGAGGTTTAATAAGGCCAAGTGCCGGGTCCTGCACTTGGGTCACAACAACCCCATGCAACGCTACAGGCTTGGGGAGGAGTGGCTGGAGAGCTGCCCAGCAGAAAAGGACCTTGGGGTGCTGGTTGACAGCCGGCTGAACATGAGCCGGCAGTGTGCCCAGGTGGCCAAGAAGGCCAACAGCATCCTGGCCTGTATCAGGAATAGTGTGGCCAGCAGGAGTAGGGAAGTGATCGTGCCCCTGTACTCGGCACTGGTGAGGCCGCACCTTGAATCCTGTGTTCAGTTTTGGGCCCCTCACTACAGGAAGGATGTTGAGGTGCTGGAGCGTGTCCAGAGAAGGGCAATGAAGCTGGTGAGGGGGCTGGAGCACAAGTCTTATGGGGAGCGGCTGAGGGAACTGGGGTTGTTTAGTCTGGAGAAGAGGAGGCTGAGGGGAGACCTTATCGCTCTCTACAACTACCTGAAAGGGGGTTGTGGCGGTGAGGGTGTTGGTCTCTTCTCCCAAGTAACCAGCGACAGGATGAGAGGAAATGGCCTCAAGTTGCACCGGGGAGGTTTAGATTGGATATTAGGAAAAATTTCTTCACCAAGAGGGTGGTCAAGCATTGGAACAGGCTGCCCAGGGAGGTGGTGGAGGCATCATCTCTGGAAGTGTTCAAAAAACGTGTGGATGTGGCGCTTCAGGACATGGTTTAGGGGACACGGTGGCACTGGATAATGGTTGGACTTGATGATCTTGAAGGTCCTTTCCAACCTTAATGATTCGGTGATTCTGTGATTTCTGGAACAACCCCAAAAGGCGTTTGAAACAGCTTGAGCATATGCATGAGTGGGGACTTGAACTTGTCTGTATCTGGCTATTTTGTGATTTGGGAGGGGAAAATATCAGTAGTGTCATTGTTTACATACGCAAGTGCATCTTTAAGTGTGCATTAAATGTGCTAACCCCTAATTATAGTTGTCAGAAGGTGGGTTAATCTCCATGTGCAAGTCTGTCTGTAAACCTTATTAATACAGTACTAAGATGACTACAAGTGTAAGGTGAGAGGAGAAATACTGTTGTTACTCATACCTGTGAAAATGACCGTTGTACAGTCTGAGTGAGGCTGGATCTGCAATCCCCAGGTGTCTGATCAGACTGGTGAGGGTCTTATTTTCCTCACTATCCAGTGAAGTGAAATTTAAGCTATACTTAACACTTCTGCTGTTTGCTTTTGTGGGAATTAAAAGCATAGCATCTACACTTTTAAGTCCTTCCTACTACATTTCAAAGTACTTTTTTGGTTACATTAGATGAGGATTTTGTTCTAGGCAAGGTTGAGGGGTGTTTTTTTGTTTTTAAGAGGGATTATAATTAGGAAGGATAACTTCTAGGGCATGTAAGCCATGGAGAAACAGATGTTTGTGCTTTGCCCTCAATACAATTGTGAGTCAGGGGAAAAGGAAAGCATACACCTAGCATATGTGCTTAAAAGAAAATCTAACAATACAGCTTTTTTTTTTTAAGCTCAAGATGCAGAGGGGGTCAGCATGTACCCCAGCTGTCTCATAGCTCAGAACTGGAGTTGCTGCTGCACATCTCCATAGCCCAAAGGGGTTCAAGAAGAGAGACATGTCTGTGTTCTTGGTTTAAAATAATACACTGTAAGAAAATGCTCATACCATCACATGCATGGGATTTCTCTCCTCATTGCTTTCCTGACTTTCACTGGGAAATCTGTCTGGTGTAAATCTTGCATTAAATTTGAGTTGTTTCTGTATATGAAATTTTGATTCTTAGGGTATTCAGATATGCGATGCATGTATTTTGAGTAAGTAGTGAACAAGCTTTAACAAGGGAGATGGGGGGAAAGACTTGCATTTGCAAAAGTGGTATTTGAGGCTATGAACACCTATCAAATAAGATCTGGTTTGACAGTCTTGACATCTTAAAGCTTACCAGTTTTCATTTGCATTATAAGCTATCAGTTATTTAAAATGGTGACAAGAACTGGCCAGAAACTGGCATACTTAAACAGAAGGATCTTAATGAAGTGCTCTCAGAAAACATAAGCAGAATTGCTACAGGTTTGTTTGGGTGGTTTTTTTTCTTTTCAGTTGCTAGTGGTAAAGTGCAGGAACGGAATTCTTTCTTTTAACAATACTACCAATAAAAACACTCATATAAACCGAATCCCGAAATATTTTGTTAGTTTATTTATATTGCAGTGCCTGGAGACCCCAACAGTGAGGACACAGCTGCATCTATGGCTGGATTAGGCAGTAATTAAATTCACAAGGAGGAGTCTTGCTTGATCAAAATGAGATCTGTATGAGTATAAAAGAGCATACCACGAAGTCAGATCCATTTAAGCCCTTAATCTATCATTTTCATGCAGATTCTTCCTTTTTTAGGAGCAACTTGGTAACGGTATTATAAAAATGTTGCCCTCCTTTTTTTTTTTTCCTAACTTGGGATCTCAGGTTGGGCAGGGGTATTTTCTTTGCACCCCCAAATGATAACGCATGTGCTGGTTGCCATGCTGCCAAGCCATTTCCAGAAAGTGGGTAGGGGGCTTGGGGCTTGTTGCTGCTTTTTAATTAATCAAACCCCAGGAAGATAATTGTGTTTGCTTGTTTGTCTGTTTTTATTAGAAATATTTCTGCCACATAACACTTTCTAGATAATGCAACTCTTTGTGTCAAAACTGGAAATGCTAATTTCATGTGTCAAATATCTAATAGATTGCACAGGCAGTTAAATTTGTTTTGCAGTTATAAGATTTGGATTGACTTATGCATATTTAAATACTGAGATTTAATTTTGAGGGAAATGTAATAAAGCAATCTGTTAATTTATTTTTCAGATTAGCAGATTGCTTACTTTATTAATTTTTCCCTAGGTTTTTTGGTTTTAACAATGAATAAAATATTGCTTCTGTTTTTTACTGGATATAAAATTAGTGATGTATAACTGAAACAACATTAAGGACAGTTGTCTGCAGGCATAGCATTAAAGCTGTTAAAGTCAGTTGGGTCGTCTGTTAAGAAAACTTTTAGACAATAGCTGTGGTTCTAAAACATCTCAAAATGATTCTTCTGGCTAAAGAAAGAAGGGGTTTAAAAAGTCTTTTTTTTATTGTGTTGTGTGAAGCAGTCCTCTGTTTGCTTTTGTTTTGCAATGATCAAATGTGCTAGTGTCTCATGGCTTCGAGTTTTTAAAAAATGGCTTCCTAAGGATGTCATGTTAAGATGGTGTGTTGGAATGAAGGGAAGTAGGAATGCCAGTGGCTGTAGCTCTTGAGGTAGATTAAATTCTGCAGTAGGGTCGAAAAAATAAAGATGCTACTAAATTACTATTGCTGTTTGGTAACATAATAATAATACAAGTCAATGATGGATCCCACGGTGAAATGGAAGGCAGAATTTTACTGGGTTTTTCACCTCCATTTAATTTGTATCCCATATCTCTGGCCTTTTGCCAGAGTCCTGAAACCCGCAGGAAACGTCTTGCAATCACTTCTTTATCTACCATCTACTTGACTGTTCATTTAAAGGACTGTTTTCCTCAATTACTGAGAACAAATTAATTTGCTGGTTGAAGGTGTAGTGGTGTCGTTAATTCTTTTCCATAGGCCCTTCCTGAGGTAGCCACGTCAGACACTTCCCGGTCCTTGCCTGTACTAGCGTCCTCCTCTGCTCCTGAGTCGCCATGGAAAGCCTGAGAAATGCCATTGTTCTTATGTTAGCATAAACAACAACAACGAAAAATCATCGTTAACTTCTCAGCCTTGTAATACCTGAAGATTTCCTCTCTGTCCCTCTGACACTCAGTTTGCACTTGTGGTAACCTGCGAGTACCTTCCTCGCTCCCCCCCTTGCCATTTGGCTGCCAGCCTTCCCCGGGTCCCGGGCACAGCTGCCGAACCCCCGCTCGGCGTTCGGAAGCAGTGCTGCCATGTGGGACAGTGCTGTGAGAAAGAGGAGAGGTAAAATTAAAGGCTGAGGTAGGAATGTTGACAGAGCAATTTCTTGGTAGGTCAAGGATTCAGGAGTAAAGCATGAACATGAAAAGGTAGGAAGTCGGGAAGAAATGAAGAGTGTTGAGTCTGCAGCTGGCAGTCAGGTCACCGGTGCTGACAGCATCGGTGGATTTGGTGCATGAGCGCAGTTCAGCAGACCCCAGGTTCTGCAGCTCTGTCCTCACGCCTGGCTCCCCCGTGCTCACCACCCTCCCCGACCAATGCCTGCCTGCTCAGCAGCGGCTCTTCAAGCATCTTGCCAGGGTGTCAGTACGCTGGTGCTTAGCCGAGTACCTCAATAAGCCCTGCTGCTCTTGGCGGTGGGGAGGGATGTCATGGTTTAGCCCCAGCCAGCAACTAAGCACCACGCAGCCGCTCGCTCACTCCCCCACGGTGGGACAGGGGAGAGAATCGGAAGAGTAAAAGTGAGGAAACTCATGGTTTGAGATAAAGACAGTTTAATAAGTAAAGCAAAAGCCACGCACGCAAGCAAAGCAAACCAAGGAATTTGTTCACTACTCCCCATGGGCAGGCAGGTGTGCAGCCATCTCCAGGGAAGCAGGGCTCTGTCACACGTAATGGTTTCTTGGGAAGACAGACGCCATAACTCCGAACGTCCCTCCACCCCTTCCTTCTTCTTCGTCCCAGCTTTATATACCGAGCATGACATTATATGGTATGGAATATCTCTTTGGCCAGCCTGGGTCAGCTGTCCCAGCTGTGTCCCCTCCCAGCTTCCCGTGCACCCCCAGCCTGCTCGCTGCAGGCCAGCACGAGAAGCTGGACTGTCCTTGACTACTTAGCAACAACTCAAAACATCAGCACCTTATCAACATTTTCTCATCCCAAATCCAAAACATAGCCTCACGCTAGCTTCTATGAAGAAAATTAACTCTACCTTGGCTAAAACCAGGACACGGGAGAAACAATAAATACTTGCTTTGTGCTTGTATGTATCTCGCTTGCAGAGCCTCTGAGCACGACTACAGATGGCCAAATACGAGGACTTGAGCAGTAAAAGATGTCTGCATTTGTACGGCAAATACAGTCTCTAGGTAGACACAGGTATATTGCTACGTGCTGGCGGAACCTGAGATAAGCACGCAGCAAATGTCCTTGATGTGACATGTGGGTATCAATGCTACAGGTCAGGTATGTTGGGGGAAAAAAACCTGGCTGCTATGTACTGTTCATAAATTTGCAGTGAAGGTGATTACTTACAAAGTTAAGAAAGTTTTGTTTGTGCAAAAAGGAGACAAAAGCATTCTAACTGTGAAATTTAGAGTTGTCATTAAATGCACACCAGAGGTGCTACTGGTATACCTACAAGAAAAGGAGAAAAATGCTTAATGTTTCATTTGGAATAGCATACCTATGGGCCCCTATGCTAGCAGAAAAAATGGGTAGGAACACTGGTTTTGCATTCCTCATCTTCTGGAGTTACGTGGGTAAGCTTCAACCCTTTTTATATTTTTTATATATATATTTTTATATTAAAAAACGGGACAAAAAAGGCAGTATTCATATATATGTAGTCTTTGTCTAATGGAACAGCGTGAGAGATCAGGTCAGGCAACATGCTGCCTTTTAATTACGTGCAGGTAATCATGAGGTGAAAAAGGGCCTACCTATATACTACAGAAAACGTTCAAAATACGTTATTTTGGGGAAGATATTACTTAGCCCTGATGAAAAATGTGCGTGATGATTGATTCTTAATAATCACCTAATGTCTAACAAGGGAAGTCTTAAACAGTTCAATGTGCCTCTGTCTTGTTCCCTCATTACTCTACCCCAGTAACTCAGAAATCTGCTAATTTTACCCAAACTTGATAGAAATTTCATAGAAAGCTAAAAAAACCCTCAAAATCTTTACAAGATAATGTGGTTCAAGGAGATGAAACCCTCTACAAGGGTTCCACTGATGAGGAAAGAAGGAAGCCTGCAGGATAGGGTCACACCAAAGCGTCAGCAGAGGGAGAGCGGTGGGGGGGTGTGTTTGGGAAAGCCCCAACCACAAGGGAAGCTTTGCCCGCTGCTTAGGAATAAGGAGAATTCACGAGGCTGTGGGCAAAAGGGCTTCGATCCTCCACCGCTGCAACTGTGTTCACTTCCTGAGGTGCTCCAACACTGGCAACGCAGTCCTGCGGTGTCCCTGCAAGCCGAGACTGACATGCCAGGTTCCTGATTGATTTCTTGCTGTGGGTTGAGGTGGCAGCAGAGCAGCTCCTGCTGGGTTACTGGGACAACCCTGTGATGTCATCTTTTCAAAATGCATCGGATATATAGATGATCATGCCATCAGAGGGAAGCATTAAATGAATGAGTGGTGTTTCACTCGAGAGCACCCGCAGTGTCACTCTTAAACTTGTACGGGGGCACTTGACAAGCTATGTGGAATGGCAGAGAGACACCAGCTTACCAGGCTGTACGTTAAGCTGCAAGCTTTTCTTTTTAAAGTTACTGACATAGCACACAAGAAACAAGGTTAATGAGAAGACCGGTTAATAAATCTGATGCAAAACCACCAGGAGTCTTTGGGAGGTTTCTCTTGTATGATCATAGCTTCCAGCAAGACTAAAATCTGATGTGATCCAACGGTGCCTTTTCCAATTCTTTAAAATGTAGTCTGTGTATTAAGCTTTTATTATATTACAGCATTTAACACACACTCTCATTGTAGCATTTAGTTTTATGCACAACAATAAAATAATTAATGCATGTTCAGTTCAAACCTTATTTTTGAAGGTACTGTGTTGGCTCTCGATCAAGATGCCTCTGAATAAAATCCTTAGCAGCAATAAAAGGCCTACCAAGACTGGTCCTGGAGCAACTTGTCTGTGAACCTCTATTACAACAATGTCAGGATCTTCATAATCATCTTCATCCTTATTTCAAAAGTAGATTACAGCGCTGAGAGACTAAGCAGAAATGGCTTATTGGATAGAGGTAACCTTTGCAGTCTAAGTTGCGTGCTGCATCTATGTGGCTATATTCATAAAATTGATGAGAGACATTCATATATAGCTAAACTGAGAACTTGGCTAAGAATTTTTTCTGCCTCTTACTTGAGAGCGTCTAAACATTCATTGTGCTTTTCTGTGTATTTTGAATACATGCGAGTCAGTGTGTTGGTTCTGTGGTCACTCAGGCATATAGCAGCCTTCATTAACTTCTTGTAAGGATACACAATATGTCTGTATATAGTACTTGCATATAAACTATATGTAAGAGCGTATGTTACAAAGCATGACTCAGTGTATCCCATAAGTGAAGAAACATGGCTAAAGATTGGGTTTATTAACCAAGGGTAGCCTAACTTCTTTTTTTTTTTAATAGCACTAGTTTAGTACAGGTTCCTGCGCAGAACAGTTCCAGTAATTCCTCTTTAAAATATTTTTTCTTCCTGATATAGCAGAAAAAATAAGTACTCTGTGAAGCCAAATGCCAGCTTTAAATGATAAGACTTCTTTAATCCGCCTAAAGAAAGATGAAATTATGGAAAAATAGTTACACGTTTTTCACCTTTTCAATGATTTTTGCTAATCCGCTAGAGCTAAAAAATACCGTGGGAAGTCAGTTTTAAGATGGATGGGGGAGGAGAGGTAGCAATTTGTGGCTTCCAGTAGATGTATTAATTAGAATTCAAAATCCAAGGCAGTTAGACTTCAAAATGAAAAGATCATAAGCTGCAAATTATTCTGTTTAGAGCTGTGCTTTGTAATAAACAATAAGGGACTTCTTTCCCAAGATGTTTTTTAAAAGTGATCCTGAATAGATGCTTATGTAGGCTGCACTTCTGAAAAATAGGTGTGCTCCTGTCTAACTTGAGGTTTGTCTAACTCATCACTTTGAGTTCTTTGTGTGGTTAATCTTCAGCGAGGTTTCTGTACAGGTGACTTTATTTAAGGATAGATTCTCTGTCATTGTGGAATTAGGTGAAGGAATAATACAGTGGGAATTTGCAATTGACTTTGGAACACACATTATTTCTCCTCTCTCAGCATGCCATAGGCTTCAGAGAGTTCCACAAGAAACAGCATCCTCTATAATGCTGATGCAGCTGCCACTCAGAACAAGCTGGACGTAATCTTTGTCCGAAAGCTCCATCATCCAAACATAAGACAATTTGTAACAATCTTTTGACAATTAACTGCTGCCAGCAACGTGCAGCAAAAGGTGATGCACAGGCTGTGCCCGCGGGCACCTGCGAGCCCCGCAGCTGCGGGTGCTGGCTTAGTGGGAGGGGAGCGGGTGGCCGCGGGGAGCCAGGCTCCCACGAACGCCCCGAGCAGCATCTCCTCTTGCTGCTGCTGGAGGCACGCTGCTGGGCTACATGGGCCGCTGCTCTGACACAGCGGGGCATCTCTTACGTGCTTCTCTTTCCAGGCGGATTAGCTGGAGCACACCAGCAGCCAGGTAACAGCCCTGTTTGCAGTGGCTGCTGCTATTTCTCTTTCTTCTCTCCCCTCCTGCCTGAAAAAGAAACTGTAGAAATTCCTTTTTCCTTCACAAACATGGCTTAAAAAAGATCATCCTTTTATAGAAACATAGCTATTGGGGAGGGAAAAAAAAAATAAAAAAAGAGGCTTTAAAAAGTGCTGAATCCAGTCGTGGGAAAGATGCACTCATCTACACCGCTAACCGGCAGGCAGGTCAAACTGGTCTCCATTAGCCTGAAATAATCCTGTATTACTTTATTTCCCCAGCAGCAAATGAGCAGTTATTTTTATTACTGCATTCCCTTACAACAGTTCCATCCAAACTGCTCAGTTCTCAAAAATTGTATTTTCTCTGCGTAATCAACTCTTGAGAAGGAAAGGAGATTAATTTCTGAAGGCACTGTGGTGCTATATATTGACAGGCAAAGGAAAGCAAACGAAAAGGCAAGGCCTTTTTTCTTCTTTTGCTTAGCTTTTTAAAAAAAGATATTAATAAGATTCATCACTACAGTAACCAACAGGTGATCATAACCTCAGAGGAGGCAGTCAGCGTACGTCCCCAAGAGGCACAGGCTGGCCTTCAGCGAGCCCCCGTCAACATCAGCTACCTTTGTAGTTGGCTCCGCTAACACTTTACCCCGAGATAAGTGAGGCGAGGAGGAGTGAGAGGAAGCTGGGTCTTTGCCAGCCCCCACCCCTCCCAAATTAAGCTGTAGCTCTGCCTTGATTGAGATAGCTCCACCTGCTTCCCAAGGGTTGGGTTTGTGGGCAGCAGGCATGGGGCTGGTTCCCTCCAGCCTCTCCGCCCAGCAGAGAGGGGCTGACGGTGGTGTTGTCGTTGTGCTGTCTCACAGCACCTGCTGCCTGTCCTTGGGCTTGCCAGGGAGAGGGCTGGGGGTAAAGAGCAGCCCGTACCGAGGGCATGTTCTTCGGCTGGGTGGGAGTGACCCGACGATGCTCAGAGCCCGGGCACTGCGGTGCACCGCAGCAGAGCTGGATGAAGCGCTTCGGCTCAGCCACACAAACCGCTCTGTTGCTCACGAACAATGGCATTTGTTTTCTTTCAATGTGACAAACGGCCAAGGTCGCTGGCTTTGCTTATTTTTGTACTTGTTAAAATAACACAGTGCTTACTTAAAGAAGAATTTGGGTTTTGACATATGAGCCAAAGACATTGATCCAACAGGAAAAGCAGACCAGCTATTGCTGCCAGTAATGCGATGGTGTCCTTCAGTGCCAGAAAAATAAAACTAGTAGTCAGATGCCTTCATCTATTTCCTTATTTCTGCTTCATCCTATGCAATCACAACAAATCTGTTAATTAACTGCATTGATCAAAATTAAGTGCTTAATGTTTAGATTCAAAATTTTAGTGTTCGGTGCTGCATCATGGTTAATGTAATCTCTTTGCTAGCTCTACTTTTTTACTCATTTTCTTACACTGCACATCATTTAGCAGACAAGGTTTTCCACACAGGAAAAATCAGATGACAAAAATACTCTTCTAAAAGCAGATAATTTATAACTCAGTATTAGTTAGTTAGTATTTATGCCTGCGAATCTCAATCACAAGTATGTATGTCTGTCATTTTATCTGTCCAGTGCTCTTTAAAACAGTTCCAGCAGCGACAGCGAGGCGACTGGTTCAGCGTCATCTTCCACAAGACATGAGCAGGCCCTGCTAAGGAAGTCACTGTGGGGATGTGCAACTTTACATTGAAGGTCAGCTCAAGGCTTTGCCAATTTAGCTTTGATATTCTTCACGTTGGTATCGGAGAGGCAGATCCTAGACACTGCATAGCTAAATGTGAAATGCAGCTTTTCGCCCGGCAAAAAGCACAGAGCTTAATCATCATTTATATTATTTATGTTAACCTTCAACTTTGATATGTCAGTTCTTCTATGAAGAATTTTCTATAGGACTTCGTGAACATTTCAGTTTCATTTACTGATCACAGACCTTTTTTTAAGGTGTGACTGGGGCGAGGCTGATCTTTTTTAAAAACTTGTTTGTAGCTGCATATTATCTCTGGAAAAAAAAAATACATTTTACATAGCTGATATAAGCAGGGAAAGTAGTTTGCGGACTGATTGGTCATAACATTCTGCCTCAGCTGCTAGTTCGGCTGCTGAACATCACCCTGTCGGTGCACGCTCCGCAACATGAGGTGACTGCTTCAGAGGCTGTCCTTTTGTACCACCACACGCTGGTAGCCATAGCTCTGACGAGCTCCTGTGCATTTGTGCATTGGCATGAGGAAACGGAACCATCCCTGGTGCCAAGCCTTTGCTGGAAGGACGCCTTCTCCTGCCTCTGTCAGTCCGTGCCCAGCGCTGACCAACCTACGCACCTCTGAGAAACACCTTGCACGGCGACCGCCGCCTGCGAGGTTGCCGCTTCAAGTGCGGCTGGCAGGGCTGCCCACGCCAGGCTGAGCCCTGCCTCAGCCCGAGCAAGCTATGCTTTGGGGTTTAAGTGGCTATGTAGGGTCAGGTCCACCTCCTGCTGGCTCAGCACTGGGTCTGGCGAGGCGAAGGGCCTTCTGTGCGCACAGACCTTTGGCCATCAATGGGGTGGATGTGGGACATCTGTTCCCACCCCATTCATAGCCATCCCGCAACAGAAACAACAGCAACAGCCATTCTTGGTGTTAAATAACGTCAAAATTAACCCAGCTGATGTTGAACGAGAGTGAGTCAGAGACCGGCTGAGGTGAGCAGCTGCCTGGCAAAGCTGAGGAGGCTGCAAGGACCTGACGGTGCTGGAGATGGGCTGGGACCAGCAGCTGCTTCTTGCTCTGGTAAAGCCCCCCAAAGCCATTGCCACCTCCTGTACTCCTGTCCCCGACACACTTGCAGACCACCAGCCAACACTGCTGGGTACGAGCGGGAGTCCTCGGCGCCGGCTCTCCCGGGGACCCAGCAGGCGGGCCAGCTTCCCCAGCTTCCCCAGGCCGCAGCCCTGTGCCACGGGGGCAGCGAGCGCCCAGAGCGCACACTGGCAAAGCCCTTCTGCCTAGCAGCCTCGGGTGGCAGGCACTGGACTCAGGCTGAGGGGGGAGTGCAGATGGGAGTGACCCAAAAAAGGGGTTAACAGCTGGTCAGGACAAACAGAGCCTGCGGGCACACCCTGGGCCCCCAAGTTGTCCCTGTTGTTTCTCAGTACATGAGCGCCTAGACCGGTCAAACGCTGAATGGGGTTAAAAGACAGTGTCTCTGGTTGCTTGTTCAGTGAGCCCCGTCTATCGTGGGAGTGAGGGGGAGGAGGAGGTAAGCAGAGAAAAAAACATATGTGATTGCCTGAGCAGAGACTGTCTCATCATGACTAACCACAAAGGGACGAAATACATTGCACTGCTAACTTTAACTCTGTCATGGCAAACCAGGACACTTCATTTTGCAAACTTAGCTGCATGTGCTGTGTTTTCTACAGTACCCTATTGCTGTTTTTAAGACAGGCGAAAACCAACCATGTTCCCTTCTTGCATCACATTCAGACACAAGATCAGATCTATCCAGAAACACTTATCACGCTGACGTCTTTGCTTACACTCGTGGGAAAGGCAAGTTCATGGTGCTCTGACAGAGCCCTAATTCTCAAGCCAGGGTTGAGGCTCGCCCAGCAGACTGGGACTAAATTACAACCTGGAAATGAGTAGCACGTACTGACTGTAAGCCATTGCGCAGCACTCGCGCTCACCATCGCTCTCTCACAGACACACACACACACAGAGGCACCATCACGGACTGGCTGAGGCAGGAAGGCACCTCAGGTAATCTCCTGGTCCAAGCCCTGCTCAGAGCAGGCTGCTCAGGGCCATGTCCAGCTGGGTGTTGAACATCTCCAGGGAGGAGACTCCACAGCTTGTCTGGGCATCTTCTTCCAGAAGTCAAACACTGTCACAGAAGAAAAGTTTTTTTACCTTAAATGAAATTTCCTGTATTTCATTTTGTGCCCATCGCCTCCCATCGTCCTGTCACCAGCCACCACTGACAAAAGCCTGGCTCCCTCTTCTTTACTCCTCCATCAGGTACTGTGGGGGACTTGGCAGTGTTAGGTTGGACTCAATGACCTTAAGGGTCTTTTCCAACTAAAATGATTCTATGATTATATGATTTATGCACATGGATCAGATCCCCTTGAGCCTTTTCTGCTCCAGGCTGGACAGTCCAACTGTCTCAGCCTCTCCTCGAAGGACAGATGCTCCAGTCCCTTAATCACCTTTTGTGGCACTTCACGTGACTCTCTCCAGTACATCTCTTGTACTGGGGAGCCCAGCACTGGACTCTCAGAATAAAGCTCCTTCAAAGTAAAGTAATAAAGCTGCTCACTTTCTGACTACTGACCTTCATCAGTCTACCAGGAGGTTGAGGACACACTCAGGGTTTTCACTGTCACCTCCTGTCATGGTTGCACTACCTTGCATCATCCTTTTGCTCATTGGAGCCAAAGCTGCTCAGGGCAAGGCTGCGAAACTGTCTTCAACTGTAAGCTCTCTTCCTAGTTGTGTTACTGAACTTTTTGGGATGACCAGATGCAAATCCATTACCAGTAGCCTATCTGTGCTTGTTTCTTTAACTACAAAATGTGGCAGTGAAATGAATCAAGTGAACTTGATTGCAAAACTTAATCTGTTTATGTCCAAGAGCCTCTATAGCCGTGCGCTATGCACTAGTGCTGTCATTCACTAGTTCTCAGCCTTTTGGGAGGATTAATCCTTCCAGAAAGCCTCTGAAATGGACTGCAGCATTCTTCAGGCTTATTTACAAAATCTGGAGCTCAAAACACCAACGGAAGGTGTTTTATGCAGTACAGTCCTTGCTTTGGTAAATTCAAAATTGCCTGAGACCCAGTGGCAACTACTTTCATTGTCCATAGTTGAAAGCAGTCTCACTGGACAAAATGTCAGCAAGCAAGCGTGGTGCCTAGCTGCCCATAACAGGATGGCATTTTCGCTGCCTTAGAGAGGTAACTCCCCTTGTGTTGCTCTGTAGTTTGAATGTGACCTCCTTCTCCCTCCACCACAACTGCTGCATGAAATTAGCTGTAAAAATTCCTATTGTTTTCCCTCTGAGTCAGCTGTTTTATGTCACCAGACTGTTTGCCAATTTTATTCTGAACTGCTGCTCTTTGGGGCCAGTTTTTACCTCGTGGTGTGTCTTGAGCTAAGAAAAATGCTGCAATTGGAAGCCCTGGGCTAAAACACTGATAGAAGAGGAAGTAATTTTTTCAGTCCTGTGCTTCAAAAACCCAGCGTAAACTCCCAGCCTGGCACTGGCATTTTTGAAAGCAGGGCAGAGCAGCTCATCTGGTGTGTCACTTTCCCTTTATAAACTCTGTAAAGGTACAGCTGGAAGGGATGGAGGAGTCATTTGCAGGGAAAAGAAGTGCTGAAATCCATCAAGACACATCAGGCACACAGGGGGATGACAGTGTAATTGAAAAGACGTCCTGACCACTGGAGTCCCTGTTGTTCCTTCCTGCTATTAAATGGAGGATGCTCTCTCACCCAGGCCCAGAAGCCCCCAGCCAGCAAGGGTGCGACTCCACCAACACCTCGCTCTTTTGGCAAACTGTGAGCCTCCTGGCCTGGCAGCGTTTGAGGCAGGCTACCTCGTGCTGGCACAGTGCTCTCCTGGCCCACTGAGCCGAGTGGCGGTGTCCCCGCTGCCCCACTGCCCTCCCATCAGCGCCAGAGGGCCCCGACCCCCACTGCCACCGCCGAGCCAGCCCCGGCCTTTGCCGGCCCCTTCTGGGAGCCACTTGTTAAAGAAAGAGGCAGAAAACCTGCTGCAGCCTTTGTTGTGGCCCCACCGGCTCGCGGAGGGGTGCCCGAGCCCAGGCGGGGTGGCGGAAGGTCGGGCAGGCAAGGGGCGCGAGCAGGTGGGTTGGTGCGGCGGGTCGGCCGACACTCTGTGCCTGCCCGGGGCATGAGGCCTGAGGAGGCGCGCTGCCAGCTCGCGCCCTGCTTATGGCGCTGGCCGCTGCCTGTGCTAGCTTCCCGCCGCGACGGAAGGCAAAGAGGTGTCACGCTTGTTCGCACCGAGGCGTGTTTCAACCAGCGGGCCGGTGTGCGGGTGTCATGCCTTCCCAGCGCTCCCCACATCCCCTTCCCGGTGCAGCCTCCTCCGCTTTGCAGGCAGGGAGGCCCAGCTGCCGTGGCACTGTGTTCTGCTGGTGTATCCTTCACACGGATCACCTCCCTGAGCTGACTGACGGTGCCGGCCGACACACGGCTGAGCCGGCACCGCTCCGAAGGGCAGCATCGCAGGGCTGGCCATGGGAGCCCGTGCTGCTGGGCAGAGGGAGGGTCCGTGCCCCGGGCAATACCCTGCTCCAGCGTCACACCTTACCCTTCCGGAAAGCAGCGGGTTGTAGAGCCATTGCAGAAGCGCTGAACCGCATCCACAGACATAGCTAGACAGACAGTTTGCCGAGGTTCTGAAACGCCTTTTTCAGCTGACGTCCCAGTTGAAGAACCAGGTGTCCTCAAGAGACGTCAGCATCTGCACGCCTTGAGCTGCACGCCCAAGTCTCCCGAACACAGCCGCGTGTTGACAGGGCCAAGGGCATCCTGGAGATTTTCCTACCAAGGGATCCACTGGGGCATGTGCTTTGTCAGCGGCAAACTCAGTGGCTTGAGAGAAAGACAGACCTGTGCTTTGCCCATGCGCTGAGCCCTTCCTGAAATTATCAGAAAGACTGCAGAAGACTGCAGAGAGAGACTGATGACAGGCGTGAAGAATTCTTTAATTATCATTAACCCTGAATGACGAAAGTGGCTAAGAAGAGAATTTCACATATTATCAAAGGTGTTCAATACCTTGCAGGGTCAAATCCTGTATTACTTAAGACAACTTTTCAGCTTTTCCCTAAAGCACAGTCTTGAGTTGTTACAACTGTAAAACCTCACTTGGAGCTGATGAGGTTTTGATATGATCAGCCCTGATTGCATATCTGGTCAACCAAGTGTTGCAGCAATGTGTCGCTCCTTGTTGATGCCAAGGGCTGGAATACCACAGGATTCACAGCAAGCAGTTAACGCACCCCTTAGGAATAAAGAGCTCATTCTGAGGTGAAAATTAGGGTGGAATGAATTTAGGAGGCCCATTTCTGCTAAAATACATTTTTGAAAACTACTTTGGAATACATCTACTGCCACAATGGTTTTTGAATAAGCAAAACAAATGAGAGCCTGCTTCTGTAGTAGGATACTTGAGCACAGTCACCCATTCCTAGGAGGAACCTCTGAAGTTTGCAGACTTGTTTATATGAATCCCAAGCTAAAATTAATAGCTTAGGTTTTTTAGGACTTCACAAAATTTTTTGTCTGTCAGTGTTATTTCTTTAGACACACACACACAAAATAGAAACCCAGAATACAGCATTAGAAACAACCTATAATTAAGTTGGCTTGATACAACTTGCCAGAATAATCCACATGACCTGCCGCGTGCTCTTTGTCTTCAAGGGTTTCTTGGATATCCACATGTATGTACAGTTAGATTGTGTGGACTTTTGTCATGTGTTTGGCTCAGAGGATATGTGTTGCTTTGGTGGCTATTTAATATGCTGTTTGATCTGTTTCTACAAAAGAAAAAGAAAAAAAAAGTGTTGAGTATGCTTGGACTGTGCAATGAGGAGTATTTAAAAGACACTAAGAAATTCCCAGGTCAGGCATTCCTAGGACCAGATGGTTTCTAGAAGAGTACAGAGGCAGCTCCAGTTCTTCTACCTGCAGTGAGAAGTGTTTCTGTACAGGCCTGAACATTCCTCAGCAGTCCCTGAAGTTTTGATGTGGGAAGGACTGGTGAGGGCCAGTTATGTGAAAGAACTGAACAATAACAATCGTCTTCCTATGAGAACGATGGACAGCATTGCTTCATTGAAGGTCTCTGTCCATTTCCACATAGATCTCAGGAGGATTTCATTAAGATGCTATCATTTACCTTCAAAATTTCAAATACTTTTTTGCAATGAAAGTGGAGAAAGGATACTGGAGGTGGGGAGGGCAGAGAGGGAGATGCTTCATCTGTAACCACGAGGTCAGTGAAGCTGCTGGACCACAGCAAAGGTCCATTTTGCCCAGTATCCTCTTTGCAACATCATACACTCAGGAAAGAAGCCGGGAAGCCTGCAAAGCTGTCATGACACTTCCCAGAAAGACCCTCAGATCTTTGACCCCCCCCTGCTGTTCTTCCTGAGCCAAGGCTGGTGTCTTTGGCACAAACAATATGAGACATCAGGTAAAATATATACCAAGTTCTACCAAGCAGATAGATGAAAAGTTAAACAAAAATTTCTGTAAAGTTGTGTCCATTTCATGGAAGCTGGTTTTCTACTTAACAAATCCAGAATAATCAAAAAGTGTTTCAAACCTGAAGGAAGATGTGATTACATACATTTAAGAAATATTTTGCTATTGTATCACATGTCAGTGGTAGAAACCAAAAGCTATATACCCAGAGCAAGATTATGCCTGCAATTTCAAAGCAAGGGAGAAATGTGCAGCGCAGGTCCCCACTCAGCCAGCTCAACTCTGAGTGCACTCCCACCCTTCACAAAATGCCCCTTGCTCTCTTGGCCATACCAGGACACCAAGCTAAAATCAAAGGAACCGTTAACAGATCAGGACCTTTGTAGATATAAGTCATTCCGTTTGTACCAGCTTCCCCCCAGTTGTCCTTAGTTTTAGCATTTGCCAAGCTGTCCTGACAGTTGTCAGGTACACTCCACACACATACAAAGCATTCTTTTTTTCCTATCGGTGCTGTGAATTTCATTTCTTTACTCTGCTCCTGGTACCTAAAGAGGAAAAATGTAATACCTATAAAAACTTCCATTACAAGACCAGAGGTGAAGTACTGCTTTGTGCAGGCGGCCCATTAATGTTAGCAAGACAAAGGCTCTCTCTGGCGGTGGATTGCAGTAATTGCATTATTCTTTTCATAGAACCATTGTTTGGGTTGGAAGGGACCTTTAAAGGTCACCTAGTGCAACCCCCCTGCAATGAGCAGGGATATCTTCAGCTAGATAGGTTGCTCAGAGCCCCGTCCAACCTGTCCTTTTCCTCCTTTTTCGAACATGGTGAGCAGCCAAGTGCTGTCACTCCATTATCTGGCTAACCCCAAAGTGTGCTAGTGACAATACTGCAGGAAACAAAACGTAGGGCATTGTCCTCTTAAACTGAGTTTCATACACTTCGGATATGATAGCATATAGATCATAGATTCATAGAATTATTAAGGTTGGAAAGGACCTCTATCATCAAGTCCAACCATCAACCCAGCACCACCATGCCGTCTAAACCATGTCCTGAAGTGCCACGTCTACATGCTTTTTGAAAACTTCCAGGAATGGTGACTCTACCACCTCCCCGGGCAGCCTGTTCCAATGCTTGACCACTCTCTCAGTAAAGAAATTTTTCCTAATATTGAGTCTAAACCTCCCTCCCTGGTGCAACTTGAGGCCATTTCCTCTCCTCCTATCGCTAGTTACCTGGGAGAAGAGACCAACACCCACCTCACCACAACCTCCTGTCAGGTAGCTGTAGAGGGTGATAAGATCTCCCCTCAGCCTCCTCCAGGCTAAACAGATAATGTAAAGATCCTGTACCTTTGCACTTGATAACAACTAGATGTAAAGCTGTGACGTCAGAAAACTCCTATGTTTGATAGGAGTTTTGATGACTACTACTTCATACATATCATTAAGCCCAAAGACATTCGGGAGCTCAGGAAACAGAAACTACCCTAAGTTTTGTTGATTTACTTATTCTTACAGGTACAATTTCTAACCACAGCAAAATATAAGTTGGTCGCATTTTCTGCCACAGGAGGAAGCTTGGGGCAGAAAACATGCTTACTTTCAAATCCAGTTTCTACACATATCAGTGACTGCTGAGCAGCTATCACTCTATATTCTTTTGCCACTTCCAACGTGGAAACAAGTAAGTTAATGCTCTAGGAAAGAAGAGGGACAGAGATAACCATAGCTTATGTAATTTGCTGTGATTTCTCTGAGCGCAGTTCGCATCAGCAGAAGATTTTTGTTTAATAAGGATGGTGTTAGTGAAGCCAGTAATAAAGTATAAGACAACATGTCTTCCTATCCTTTCACAGAATATCATTATGCATCTTCCTTTGGAGAATATGTTCTACACAAAAAAACCCTCACCTACCAGATCGAAAATGCATGATACCAAGAAATCCTTTTGCCTCTAAGTCAAAAGCTAAGCCACAGACTGTGTTGTTTCTTTGCCTGTATATAATATTTACTTGTCTGTCAACTACAGCCCAGTTATCTCTGCACACTGTGAAAATCAGCTGTCACACAAACAGGCATACTACAGCTGCCTCCTTATTAGGTATTTATCTGTATTCACTACAGGTTTGTCATTCATCATATCGTGTGAATGATGGATTTCACAGAGCTGCCTTCCCATTTCATTCACCTATTTGTACCTCTTGGCGTGCATATCTAAGGAAGGTGGGAGAGGCTGGAGTCCAGTACAATTGGACAATGCTCAAAAATTCATCGAATTACTAGTAGGTTGCCATATATATCAGTGTCTTTTGTACATATATATATGTACATATACACACATGTATATAGACTTTATTTTTGCTTTTTCTATGGTAAGCTAACACATGCAGAACTTCAGACATATGATTTCAGTAAAACTGTTCATATGTACAAATCAAACATTTGCTTAGGTACATGGCCATACTGGTACCCAGGCAGCTTAGAATGACTGAAGGGACAGGAAGACTTTATAAGCAAATCTATTTACTATTATTATGATAACAAATGATTGTATGTGCCAAGTTTCAGGTGCCTTTAGCACCTTGTCATGTCTTGGAGGAATTTTAAGAGAAGCAAATATATTTTATGAGAATCTGGTGTCATCTCTTTCTGTCATGTACACATCTACGGGTTTCCAATCTGTCACAAGAGGGAAACTCATTAAGTCTTATTTGCTATTCTTCTAAAGTTTGTCATTAATGCTTAGTAACAATGTATTCTAAATACATGTACGTTTACAACCCTGCTGGAGCATGTCCAGAGAAGGGTGATGAAGGAGAAGGGTCTAGAGCACAAGTCTTACAAGGAGTGGCTGAGGGAACTGGGGTTGTTCAGTCTGGAGGAGACTGAGGGGAGACCTTATTGCTCTCTACAACTACCTGAAAAGGGGTTGTGGCGATCTAGGTGTTGGTCTCTTCTCCCAAGTAACTAGTGATAGGATGAGAGGAAATGGCCTCAAGTTGTGCCAGAGGAGGTTTAGATTGGATATAAGGAAAAATCTCTTTACTGAGAGACTGGTCAAGCATTGGAACAGGCTGCCCAGGGAAGTGGTGGAGTCGCCATCCCTGGAAGCGTTCAGAAAACATGTGGACATGGCACTTCAGGACATGGTTTAGTGGGCATGGTGGTGCTGGGTTGATGGTTGGACTTGATGATCTTAGTCTTTTCCAACCTTAATGATTCTGTGATTCTGTAAAGCAACCAAGGAGATTGGGTCCTGTATCATGGTCCTTCTATCAATTCTTGCAAGCCCCCTTTACCATGTCTTTGAATAAGTATTTCTTGTATTAAAAAAGTAGATTCTGGTGTTTGCTTTATGGCAGAAGATCGTTGGTATGATTCACTAGCAGCACGCTCTAGATGAATGAGAACATACAGAGTTGCATTACAAATATACATAAAAGACAATATGTATTTGTATTGCTTATTGTAGAAACATACCTGAATGTCTTCGTCACAGCCCTGGTGAACAGGAAGGGTAGACTACATAAACAGTGTGGCCAGCAAGAGTGTTTTTTTAAAGGAAGATCTCTCCAGCTGACGTAATGCATTTTGCCAAACTTGACCTCGTTCCATCCCAGCAGTTTAGAGGTGTCACTTTTCATATTACTTTGTTCATTGCGGAAACTGGTGTCTCACCTAGGACAGTAGGCACCAGGGAAGCAACCCTTCCGCCTGTTTCAAAGAAGCTTCAAGAGTGATTGCGATCTTCTCTTCTTCTTGCTTACTTCTAGCCTGCTGCAGAGTCCAACGGAGAGATCAAGCTGATGATACAGGGGAGGAAACCCCTGACAGAATGACAAATTTGGGATTGAATCAGAAGTAACCAACTGAACTTCAGCGGGAGCAGGGAGCAAGATTCCCAGCGCTTCTTCAGGCTTGCTCTGAACAGAGAAACAATGGTGCAAATGCGCTCTTCATCGGTGAATCCCGAAGCTTTAGCTTGCTTGCACCTCTCCCTGGTGTGCTGGGGGGCGGGGGCACAGCCAGGACTATGGTCTGGAGCTCATACTGTCTAAGCAGAGGAGACAACAGTGCTGCTGGATCTAGACTGGCCTTAATATAAAGCTGCCTGGATCTAGACCTTCAGCACGTGTTTATTTCCATCATCACAATAATGGCTGGCTACTTCTGCTTTTCTTCCCCAGGGACTTTATACTTCCCAGAAAATCTGAGCTTTCCTTCAAAGCCTGCTTTCCTCACATACCAGAACAGGTACTATTTCATACATAGAACATGCATAATTTCCCTCCTTTTAGTGCATGAGGCCCAAGGCAGTTCTTGTCCTTCACTTGTCTTCCCATCCCTTTACAGCCCCACCCCGAGTCTAGATCTGGACCCTCGGTGGTCCTTAGGCCAGCACGCCAACTTTGTGAGGTGGGGAATGCAGTGAGTAATGGTTTTATCTCTATTAATAAATGGCCAGAACCTAGGTCAACAGGGAGGCAGCACACCGATTTATTGTGTAAAATCAGGACCTCACAGGTACAGTCATGATGGACTAAGGCGTTAAACTACAGAAACAAGGCATTACTATTTATATATGGCTGGTTGTGTTTCTAAGCACCTTGTTACTTAGATCATGACAGCCCTACTAAGCTGAAAGACAGATTAATGTAGCAACATACGCTGTCAGTAAAATGGTAATAAAGCTTTTCTTCAAGCATCATTAAAATGTGAATGACAAACTAAAAAAAACAGTGGAACTGAACCCTGTCCAGATAGCATTGTCTTCTCCCTGTCTCACAAATCAAGCTGTAAACTGCAATGGACAATCAAGACAGAACCTTCAAATCAGTGTTTAAACCTACATGCAACTGCTGTCAACCAAAATGCAGTTTAGGCTGCTTCCTACCACGCCTCCTCCCTCTCCCGAAAGTCTGGCCATTAACTTTCAGTTGCTTAGTAGTATGTCACATAATCTGTTTTCTAGACACAAACACTGCCAAAATACTGTTAATTAGTGTATGAAAGTCCATTTGATAAAATAATGTTCTTTTAAAAAAAAAAACAAAAACAAACCACAAAACAAGCAGTGAATCGGCTCATGTGGGAGCTGTCTGCTGCATTATACAAAGTGCCTGCTTCTCTGGACAACTAATCCAAAGTAATCCTCTTTTGAGATCACTGATTCACCATCTGATTTGCACTCTGATTTGCACTGGGAATGCCTGCTTCTGCAAATTATTCCAAAGTGCAAGATTATTTTTCACTGCCTACACTTTGATCTCTGGAAACTGAGAGACAGCACAGCCTTTCCCACAGCTGATGAAATAAAACTGAAAAAAATAAGATCCACACATTCTTATAAAGTCTCCTACTGGAAATAAACCTATAATAAACATCTTATTTTGGCAGTCATGCCTCAAATATATATGCGGGGAAAGCTCATAAGTTAAAAGCTTTGCTTTTAGCTTTTCCATAATCCCATCCTCCAGCTTCCAATTTCCTCTTTTTACCTAATGACTTACAATTCTGCCGATCATTTCAACCAATGCCTAGGTATACTTTCTCTTCTTTTACTCATACAGCTGTCGCTGCTGGAAGAATGCCGACCTGGTGCATGCACTGGACTTCGATACAGGAAACCTGGTTTGGGGTTAACTTTCTGCTGCAGGGCTCCTTTTCGATCTGTGGTATCGATCTCTCTCAGCCAGCCTCTGGCTTGGTTCCTGCTCTGTAACATAAAGACAACCATCTGCCCACCCCTTCGTCTCTCAGCGTTTGGTTGTCTTTACTATTTAGACTATAAGGTCTGTGTGGTAGGATGGGTTTTTTACTCTTTGCCTGTAGTGTCTAACACAGCGAGGCCAGTCTGGGTCAGAACATTTAGACCTGACTCTACCATAAGAATAGCAATTGCACATTATTTGCTAGTGGTGAGAGTTAGTATGTTTAACATTTTAACCAAACTAGCATCTGAAAGAAGAACATTAGTAGGTTTCTGTTTTACTACATTCCAATTCCTTAACTACATCATAAAGGGTAACAATACTGTACGCGTGAATATACGCGTGGAGGGGGTGTGTATATAAAATACTGTGGATTGGGTTTTTTTACCTTTTATACTTGATTCATATTTTTAGTTAAATATTCCCACAATAAATTGCCCTTTCATTAAATAATTCTAGCAGTTAGAGACTAAAGAGGAAAAAGTATCAAATATCATGAGATACGATAAAACTGCAGAATCTAGCACTTTCTTTGTACTTGTATGTGCCATTTCATAATCAAGGATGTATAACATTGAAATAAATCAGTAAGGAGGAAAGTTTTAGAGTCTTGGTTTTTTTCTCTACAGTTTCATAGATTAAGTTAATGTTAACTAAGTTGATAAGATAAATCAGGATTACAAACTGAGGAGAGATAAAAGGACAGAAATATTTTCAGACTTCAGAAAGTTTTTGATTCATGGCTATGACAGTCTGCCCAGGGTGCTGGTGTCCACTTGAGTTTCTGGATGATGTACAGCAACAATAGTAACAGTCATTTAAAAAACATTGACATTACTAATTATCTTGAGGCTAATTTTACGAAGCCTGTCAGGTTTCTTAGATGGTTGTATGATATACCCAGCAGAACTGAATATGGGCAAGATGCTATTAACCACATTTCTCTCTTCTGTGTCTGACAAAATACATTGTAGAGTCAATTGATATTCCCTACAGTAACTTCCAAATAGCAGCAGTGTTCAAATAAGCAAATGCAAAAGAGCTTCCCATTGCAAGCTTTGCTGCTTCCGTAGCAAAACTGTCTGAAACGGATGTTTTCATAATGCACTCAGGTTAGGTCTCAGAATTTGATCAACATAGATTTCCACAGGCAACTGCAGTACATCATTTGCATCGCTTCTAATGAAGCTGCAGTTTTCATTCTTAGCTACATCTTGTTGCCTGAGCAACAAGGGTTTGGATTTGGCTTTCTTTGTTTTTCCATTCTACTTGATCAAATTAAATGGAACAAAAAGAAAAATCATCACAGAGCTCAGCAAAAAGTGCTGTGCTTTTCTAGCCTCATCTCCCTTTCATTCAATAACCTGTCTACAAGTTGTGCCCCAACAGAAATAAAAAAGAAATTAAATGGGTACTTGCTGCACAAGTTTACAGGCGCAGAGCTTCATTAGCAGCATCCATAACTTATGGCGTGCCTTGACTCTAATAATGAAAGTTACTTGACAAGGAAAATAAAAAAAAAAGTAGAGAGAGAGGAAGGTAAAGAGGGGAAAGGGAAAGTGGCCAGCAGGGAGAGCAGCAGCAGGGTCCAGAAGGCCCTCTCCCATGTGGTAGCTGGCAATGATGATGCTGATGCTTTTTTGCCGTGCTTTTCCTTTAGTCCTATATACCAGTTCCTAATGGCCCAGCACTTGTGACCAACAGTGACATCAAGAGACCTGCAGTGCCTGGAAGAAGGTGCCTCTCTGGTGAGGTTACGTGGCCAGTGGGAACCAAATTGAGAGGTATAAATAAGCTTCATGTAGGTTTTTCAAGCAGTCTCCCAGTGGCATGAGTGCTTGCCTTTCATCCGCTTAGAAGTCAAACTGACAAGCTAAAGACATCCATAGTCTTATTTGTGGTTTTGCTTTGTAAATCTTATTTTTCAGGGCTTGTATACCAGAACGATGTTGTCATGCCTGGGTTGCTCACAATGAAGACATGAGCTGAAATCTGAGCAGAAAAACTGTTTCTAGCCTTATGTTTGTGTACTGCCAATTTTTTTTTCTCTTTCTTTTTTATACTTCTGGAGGAGACAGTTCAAATGCAGATTTTCTGAAAGTGTCTATTTAAGATTAACATAACTTGCTATTTGGAAATATAAAACTTATATCCAAATGCAAATCTTTCAGAGAAGGCTTTCTACTGAGAAATATGTTAAGCTTGATGTTCCCTTTCCCTTCAGAATAAATTAATTGTACATGAAGAAAAGCAGCCACAGTCAAATGCATGGCTTGTTATATCCTATGAATTTCCACTGTGCCTTAAAAATAAGTAACAAACATAAAACGCATTTCCTACAGTGCTCATTGCTGGATAGAGTTCATGCCAATTACAAGGTTACATTAACATCTCTGGGAAAGCATGAATAATATCAAAGTTGGGAAACACTTTTATTTTGCTAAATAATAGGTCATATCTTAGATGTTTTTAGATAAAGGAAATAACATTTTGACATCTAATTGCTGTTATATTAACTTTAAATATCCATCCCTATTATAGTATTATGTAACTGTTAACATTGTTCTAAAGCAAAATTGTATAATAAAATTGGAAAACCACCTCAGGGAGTGCATATTATAAAAATATATATATAAACATATAAAATAAAATATCTGATATAAATATACATACATATGTATATATTACATAAAATCAAAGAATAGACTGTATATCTATTCTATATATAGACTGTATATCTATATATATACAGTCTATTCTTAAAAACAGATTTTAAAAAACAAATAAAGAACAGCAACTTTAGCAGAAATTTTGCAATCATAATTGCTTAAGATTTCAACTTCTGCTTAAATTCCTTTTATTAAACATATTTTTCCCTGATGAGCTATTGGTTTATTATTGATTCTTATCATAAGCCCCTCTTCAGTGATGTACTCTTGAAATCTCACTCTTTCTGAATACGCACATTCCCCGTACATGAATCATCTCACAGCAGGACAAACCTAATCCTTACTCTTCCGCATGAAAGCGCAGTGCCAAGCCAGTACATTCAGGGGACACAAGAGAAGAGAAGCCGCCACTAATATCAGCGTATGATACATCGTTTATCTTCTTCCGTACATTTTCTCGCTTCAGGCAACCCAGTGACATGCCAAAATCTGGCTTTTTAGTGTAATATAATAGGACAACTATTTACTTGCGTATAATGCATTTTATGAATAATAATAGCATTATTTTAGGTCAGGTAACTGTTGGGTGACTGAAGACACCAGTGGAGCTAGTCCTAAGAGTCAGGGAAAGTGACACTTTCCCCTTGGTGCCCCGGAGGTCCATGCCATGCGAGCCACCTCCCTCCTACTATGGGAAAAAAAGCAACACATGAGTTTTCCATCCGCCACAGCGGTAGCCAGGGAGTCTGAGAAAGGAAAATAACCACACTTTTACAGGACACTCTGCCACCAGAGCGCATTCAAAACCCTGTGGCCCATGCCACCGGTGACCCCTCCAGCCCATGGCTGTGGGTAGCACAGGAGCCCAGCACACCCGGCTGATGCCTTCCTGCTGCTCCCAGCACTCCCAAAAAGCTGACGATCAGCAAGCCAGAAGGAAGCTGAGATTGCCAGGTACCAGGGTATGGACATACTGCTAAGAAAGAGAGGGCAAAGGTCCAGTCCCCAGACTACAGCTTGTCTACCTTGATTCCTTTTTATAGCAGAGTTGTCTTGGAGACACCAGCTGAAGCATCCAAAACAGCACTAGGGAGTGAGCTTCCTCCCCACCCCAGGATATCAGAGATGTGGTGCTCAAGCTCATTTCTCTTTTGCTTCAAAGTACACATGTACCTCAGGCTGCATGGAGGAGGCCATCATCCTCCCTTCCAGTCCCACACTGAATGAACCCTTGTAGATGACCACTGTGCTTCTTTCCACAAATAACGTGCTACAGGAGACAAGAAGGCAGCTTTGGTCGGATAGCATTCTCAGTAGCGTGGGTTTAGGAGTAGGTGCAGCTGGGGACGTAGGTGGTCCGTAAGGGTCCATATTGCACCAGAAAGACAGAGAGGGTGTTAGCGGCACACATGCTCCCTCAGTCCCCTGCATGCAGTAAGTATTACTGCCAATTTCTCCATCAAGGTGCTCAGCCGACATCCGAGTCCCTGAGCCCAAGTGTCCGCTATGACAGGTCACAGAGCACCTAAGTATCTGCCAGCGGTACCATCAAGCCACTCAGCTGTGATCGAGCCCTGGACCATGAGCTGCTTGGTACACGAGTGTCAGTGAGATTCAGAAATTAGGGGACTGCCATTGCAAGCACATGTTTAAAAAAAAAAAAATCATACTCATCACCTAATAAACTGGTAAGACTTCACTGGCAGAATTAAAAAGTTTCTTTCTTACAGGCCTCAAAATTTTTATAAATAAATAATGCATTATTACAATTTTCTTTTCTGATCAGCTATGTAGAAAACTGTGTGGTTTTTCATACAACAAATACAGAGGTTTACGTTAGATTTTCTATTGCTTACTACCATACAAACTATGCCAGTAGCGTCTCTGCAGAGGTTCTGCACAATGGTCGTTACAATTTGTTTCACAAAGAAGTCAGACTCGTTGCTTACCACACCTTTGCTCTATGCAGGTGCTTCTCGACAGCATCTCCTCTTCTGGATCTAGGTGGAGCAGCTAAGACACTACCTACCCACCAGCTCCTTTTTGCTGCCAGGTAGTACTGCTGGCACAGTAGAATATGTACGCACACACCAAATTCACTCCGGTTAAAGCATCCCCAAGCTAATTTAATCCATCCTCAGTAGCTGATTGCACTGAAGCAAAGCAGAGGCCATAGAACAATAACCAACCATCGGACAGTCAAACACTGGTCACTGAAATACAGCCTTGAGAGATGACAAAAGACTCCTCTTGCTTTAAGAAAAGATGAAAAGCCAAGGAAGGAAAAATACTTGAGCAAAATGTAAGGCACCTGCTTTGTCCTAGGAAAGTAACCGCCTCAGCTCTCGGCAGCACAGAGTCTGGGGCGAAGACCAAGGGCTAGGAACCACCTGGAAACTCAAACTTCTTAGAAAAGCCCGAGATTTTGATTTGAAGGAGGGACAGAAGAGCGGAGAAAAGAAATCCCCCACCTCAGCTCCAGTTTCCCTTCTCTCAAGCCACCGCACCCTCACCTCTGGGACTAAAACCGCCCGGGATGGCAGCCAGCGCCGCTAACTATAGGGCATCGGGTCTGTGGTTTGGGATTGCATGACCACAGCCAACCCAGGCCATGGCTGCTATGGACCAAGGCGTTGCACACGTAGTGATGATGACTGCCAATGCTTATTGTTAATGACCGTCAGCCTAGTAAAATTTTGCTCTGAGGTTTGAAATTAGCCTAGCTTTTCTGAAGCACTCCCATCATGGAAATGTCTAGTTTCCAATTTAAATTATAAAAAAAAAAAAATTAAAAATTTATATTTTAAAGTACAAAACTTTCTCTGGCTGTCATAGGACAGGCCGCAGTGTGTTAGTACTCTCTTTCCCAGCTTCAGCAACTCGCGTATAGCTTCCTTGGAGGACTCCTGCAACGCTTGCATGCACTTCGTTTCCATGTTAATGCATGATCTGAGATGTACCAGAATTACCACCTTCTTTTCTCTTAACCTCAGGAGTGGGACTATCAGAGCCTTCGGCAAAGTTTGTTTTCTGCTAGGAGGACCGCATAGAGCTGAGAAAGACATATGTGATTTTTCTGTTAAGGACAGCAAATTCTTGTTGCATTAACGATGCCTCAATCATGAGGACAGAGAGAATAAACATTGGCAAGTTGGACACTCAGAGACGGTAAAATGTAGCATGACACAGTGTTAATACACAAGGCAATAATTCCATTATTATTATTTTTTCATCAACCAAAACTTTCACACCTCCTGTTGTGATAACTGTAATTAATGCCATTTACTTTGTAACTGGGGAATTACTTTTAAAGAACACAGTACCAACAGTGCATTGTAAACATTTTTGCATATGCAGTATCGGCTCAGGCTCCTGCTCACGTCTAGCTGCTTTCTGAACATTAATGCAGCCTGGTTTGTATCATATCAGCAAGCAATTCAAAATAAAATACTTGAGATTCTTAACCTATCCCATTTTCCTGTAAACAGTGAAAGTCATATGAGGAATACAAATGAACTGGAATGAACAACACTCAAAGCATAGCTACTCATGTTAAAATCCAGTGAGCTGGACCTCAGGCATGTGGATTTCAGCAATCAGTCTTCGAACACGCCACCAAATTGTAGTGAAGGATGCTGGGTTTTCCTTTTAAGTAATGGTTTCCCTTTTTACCTTCCACATCTTACTGGATTGGAGATTTAAGTAAGCTATTCCTTTTAATTTGTATTTGATCCATCTATATTTTATACATACCGTGGGAGACCTGGAGCCTGCAGAGAATTGCAGTGCCAGTCACCCACCTGCATGGCCACTGAAGCCAAAGGTGATTAGCCCACGTGAACCCGTTTCACAAGATCCCTTAGGGAGACACTCAGAATTACTTTGGAGTCATGTAAAATAGCTGCATACATTTTTGCAAGCTCATAGTTGAGGACGACATCAGCCTTATCAACTACCATCTCCTCTAAGTACTAAAGAAAAGTGGCAACTGCTGCCAGTTTGGCAATGGCTGGAGCAGGATGCCCTGGGAACACGCTCTGGGTACCTATAGACACTCATAAAGGTTCATACATGTGGTAGCCAATGGGATGCATATGCAACACAACGCAAGCTGTGCATCCTGTTCAGACTAAGGGGCTTCTGAGCAGGACAGGAGGCTAGAGGTTCCTGGAAACATCAGTGTGAAAAGCTGAGGTGCCTGTAGCCTTCCAGCACCTTCAACTTACACGGCAGCTGAGGATCACCATTTTTGGAGGCAGAGAGGATTTGGGTACATGCATCTTTTTCACAGGACCACGGAATAGTTGAAGTTGGAAGCACCTCTGGAGTTCGCCTGGTCCGAGCCCCTGCTCAGAGCAGGGCACTCGAGTGCCTCGCGCGTTTAGCACTGCTGCTGAAAGCAGTTTGCCTTCCTCTTGCACTTTGATCCTCGTTTCCACTTTCACATTGCCTCCTTCCCCTGTAGTCAGCACAAATATCGGTGCAGCCGCCTGGTGAGCTGAAATGATGAACATACCCAAGTTATCATATATAAGTAATTTTAAGCTAAATCGTGTCTCTGATGTGGCTCACGGCAGCTGCACCAGTGCTTATGCTGACAAGATAGGAGGTAGCCCAAGGCCAGGAAAGAAAAGCCAAGAGCAAGACGGGCTGGGCCAATTCTTTCTGCAGCGTGCTGAGCACTGCCATTCCAATGCATATGCTAGAGTGACGGTTTGGCATTTCTTAATTTTATGCAAATAATGACGATGATATAAATTCAGGCATGGATACAGCTGTAGCAATGTAAAACTGACTTGTGCTGGCAGAGATTTTCCCATTTCTGAGCCTGTTGCAGCTATATTGCCTGCAGGGCAAAGTCTGAATCCAAATCAGCCCCTAGACCATGGGAAAGTTCATCAGGAGAACGACCTGGCTTGCCCTAAACGACAGCGAGCGAGACACCACCGAAGCAGCCTGAATCCACTTAACCCACCTGGGTAACAGCCTGCAACATACATTTTTCCAAAGCCTACATCAAACCTAAAGGTCTACATGACTGTAAGGCTTGGTAACCAGGGAGAAGATGCCCGTAAGCGTGAGCTCTTCAGTCGTCTGTGATTATAATGGCTTTGGGAGAAAAGACACTGAAGTGGTCTGAACTAAATGGAGTAACATATCAGCTCGATCTAACAACGCCCATTTGATAGAACAATGTATTATGCAGGGATGGTGGGAAAGCACTGCAAGTAAGTTTATCTGTTTTGCAGCAAAGACGCAGGCTACCGAGTACAGATGATACTTAGGCTTTGTCTGACTGTCCAGGTCCAGGCCAGTTAGCTTGCATATAAAACATCAGATGAGAAGTTTTTGGGTGTGGACAAGAGCACAGTTACCAAATAAACACCCACCTGAACTTTCCTGTGAAAAGCAAGCCCTAGCAAGAAGTTAAGGTATGTGAAATGCAGTACTACGTCTCATTTAATAGTGCTGGCACAAGAGCCAGGGTGTTTTCCACCTGCTGACCATGCATGACCAAGCCATTCTGCGTGTTAGATACAAAGGATAAACGGTTGAAAAATTCATCCATAACCAAGTAAAAATGCCTTCTGATATCTACAATCAGTCCTAACAGATACCTGGTCACAATAATCTATACAGGCATGACCTCCAGGCTTCATTATTGTATCTTCCAAACCTGAGAAAGGTGGCAGAAAACAGATTGAGAGTCAGACTCAATCTTCAGGCTTCCCGTGTGGCATCAGACAAGCTTTCAAACTTGTACCCTGCTTACGCCACAGCAACATGAAGTTAACAACACTTACTTGGTGACCCCACTGGGGTAGACTTCTGGATTAAATATCCAACACAGTACCTTTCAAAAGACTCAGTATTGGTATCTGGACATCTGCTAAGAACATGTGGATTAGCCGAGCAACTCATTAGACAGATGACAAAGCAGTTGTGCAGTTACTAGTTTCCTGAATAAAAAATAAATGAAAATTTCTTTGCAAAATAGAAACACATTTAACATCAATGACAGCACGTATTACATGCTTCTTATTTACTTAAAATATATACATATTGAAAGTTAATTTAGGTAGGAATTTGACTACAAAAAATAGTTTATTTAATTTATTCCTTCAAGAACATACTTCGGTGCATCAGGTTTTGCAGATTTTTTGGCAAAAAAGAGTTCTTTCACAAAACTCAGTTTTTAAACAAAACTTGCACAGTAATTCCTACCTTTCTCCTCCCTTCTTAAATCACCAGCAATTAAGTACTTGGATGTTGGTGACCACGGGGCGGGGGGGGGGGGGGGGGCGGGAAGACACTTATTCATCTTACATTGAGCACACTGTAGCAAAAACTTAAGTTATAGCTATAAATCACTACCTTATGGAACATACGCTAAAGAGGCAGTTGCAGCTTCTTGATCAAGCAACTTTCATACAGATCCAAATGGAATTTTACCCTGATTAATTACTTGCCAGATTCACTCACAGGCAAGTTTAGGCAGCACGGAGTCAAAGGAGAGAATGAAGAATGTAATGTTTTGGCATAAAAACAAGTGCTTCTTAAAGGCAAAGTATCTTTTCTGTAATTATATCATTAAATTTAAATGAGACTTGGAATGATTTCTTTTTTTTAATTGGCTACTTAAACCTGTGACATTTAGAAACCCTCCTCACTTTCATTTTTCTCATGCAGATACTATTTTCTTAGATAGTTTTACTTGTTTATTCATGTACAAACCAATTATATGGATCTTTTGGTCAAAAGCATTTGAGTTTATTCTAGAATTCACTGCACTCCTCTCAAAAACAGAAGCAAAAATAAATTAATAAGTAACGTATTTTTTCAGCATTACAATCACCAGTTTCACCAATGGATTATATGGTTGCCTTCAGAGCACAGCATAGCAGTTATCACTGGATTAAGCTTTAAGTTAATATCTACATATCTACAATAGTAAAAAAAACAGCACTTGCACATACAACCAGTATTTCTCAAGAGCACAGAAAGATGTAGTTGATCAAAGGCAGGTTTAAGTTTGCATACGTTTGCTGTTAGTTCCTAAATGCTGGCGTGTCCTTCAGTGTGCTCTGATTTATGTGGACTGTGGTATCAAAAATGCTCGAGTACCAGCAGGGTACCAGGCTCTGAAAATTAATTACTAAGCTCCCATGCACAGGACCAAGTCTACAGTGGTCTCACCCTTGCATGGTCAAATAGATCAGCGTTTTCATCATGAAATCAACACCCAACGTCTCCATGCCGCAGGAGGCAGCAAGGTCCCCGTAACTAGCCTGGTTTAAAGAGCATGCTCTTCTTCCTCTGGTCTGCAGGGCAAGCTGGGAAGCAGACGGAATGAGGTACTGTACAGACACGAGTTACCACAACACCTGCATTAACAGATTGTGCTGAAGCATGTGTTAACTGTAAAGGTCAAGTACATTTTATTAAGTGTTATAAAATATATACAATCTTAAAATACAGCGCATTTCATACACAGGTTGTAAGACCTCATTGGTATCACTACAGCATTGAATAGATGATACAATTCCTATCAAATCAGCAGACCAGAAAACTAGGAAAAACCAAAACTACTCTGTTTCAGATTACAATCTCTTTCAACACCCCACTGCTTAAAGCTATATTTTCTACTACCTGAGCTGACTTTGTTAACCTCACCAGCTTTTGAATCTTCATGGTGGCGAGGCAGAGAGGAGTGATAGTGCACGCTTTTCAAAATACAGGAGTAGCAAGAAAAACGTTGGTAGTCACTTTGTAAACTTTGCATTAAAAATATGTAATAGAAAAAAAATTGGTACTTACAAAACCGAATACAGCCTACTTAACAATCTTGAATCTAAAGTGAGATCAAGTAAAAAACCAGCACTTCATTTCATAATGTACTTCAGTTTCACACTTGAAAGTCATGCAAAAAATGATGCCTGTTTCTTCATGTTTATACCACTGTTATGTCACCAATCTTGTGTGCGATGTCATACTATAAAAAGAAAGAATATCGTTAATCTACATTAACAAGAGGCTAGATACTGTAACATAATTAAATGCATGATTCCAATCATCACCCAAGTTATGGTCATTCATATCAGAATGTATTACCAGTGTCTCGCAGAAAACCAGTGCAGTGGTGTAGCAAATTGACTCCATTTATCCGTGGACTTTAAAGGACTGTAAGCTTAACTTCATAGCAAATTCTCAGTATCTTCACCTCGGTTATTTGAAAATCCTTGTGGATTTCCCAGTGCATACCTACTGCCATCAATTTTTAAGGTATCTGTCAAAGTCTGCTTAGATGTCTTTCTCCTCAGTTTCATGCCAGTAAATTGAATTATCAAAGAACACACATTGTTGTTGTTTACTGCTATAAACACAGTTTCCTCAAAGAATCCAGTGACTCATCCCAATCTGCATACTTGGTTGTTTCCACCATCAGTTCTAGTCCCTTGACTATTTTGTTGACTTTTTCTGGGGATACTTTTTTGCACAAAGATAGGAAAAAATAAGTCTTTGTTCCAGTTGCAGATCTTTGTCAGCTCTGCATTCTTTGACTTAATATTTCAAGACCGATACTGTAAGAAAAATGATAATTAAGCATTTTTGCAAAACTGCCTTTTCTATATGCGGTACTCAACATGCCTGTACTCAAACTCTGCTGACAGTCACCAATATTAATTTTCCAAACATGATATTCTAACAGAAAACAACTCTTCCTAATTAATAATCCACAAATGTATATCAATATATTGCGTTTACTGGAAACATCTTATTTTCTTACGCCACCATTTCAGCTTATTACAGGCTTTTGTATTGTTATACCAGTCCTCACAGATTTTTAAAACATGCCTCAATGCCACAATAGTTTCTCCATAAGACTAGTAATTAAAAAAACTGACTCAGGCTACCTCCGTAACATCTCACTTTGTTCCTTGCAAACTGTCACACTGCAATTAGAATCACACATCAAACAAACTCTTACAGTTGCACATGACAGTAAAAATAATTCAGTACGTTCACAAAACCTTGCTTGGAAGCACGACTCGAAACAGTACCAAGTACTGCTTGGCATTAAATCACCACATTTTCTTCTATTTAAAGCTATTATCAAGCATCAAAATCTGTTTTACAACTTCATTCTGGCTATTGTTTTCATATATATATATACACACACACTTATTCTTTTAAGGACTCTAACAGTGTAAAAGTGTATTTTCAGGATCATTTATCTAACATTTTCTCCAGTTTGGAAGATTCTGGTAGCGTTTTTTTTTCCCGTGTAACTTACTTTCCACCCTAACTTAATACATCTATCCTCAGCTCTAGTATCACAGGAACAAGAACCCTAGGATCAGCCTGAAATTGTATTTGATCAAATTAACCAATACCCTGTAACAGGCATGTTAATTCGGACTGAACACCAAGGCAAGAAGTGTCCTTTCTGTTGGTATTCCCCTCTTTGCACCGCAGCTAACACAACACTGCTATTCCTGACCTCTTGCATTAATAGCTCTCAAACAGATAACCAGTTAATAATTAGTAAACATACGCCTTCTAAATAAAGATTAGTCTGCTCCTCACACAGTTCATCCTATCCCACCCTATTGGAAAAGCCTGAAGAAACAGAGCTCTTACATGCCGAAATGTTTATAAATCTAGATATTCTCAAGGATAAAGCAGGAGTGTCAGTAGGGGCTCACATAATGACAGCTGCCCATCAAGCATGTCCTGTTCACTCCCTTTCATAAATGAGTCAATACCCTGCTTATTATGAAAAAAATCTGCTATATGGCACACAGTCATGAGCTGGGGATGGGGTGAGAGCTTTTGATCTCCCAGTTGTTTGGAAAAGCAGAAGTTTTTTAAAAATCAGATGCTTAAATGAGCTAGAAGGGCAAAAGGGGACAAATACAACATAATCTGTTCTCCTTTGTCTGCACTGTCCTGATACTTTCAGTCTTGATTTTCTTCTTCTTTCCTTCTCATCTAAATAAATCTCTACCAAAAAAAAAAAAAAAAAGAAAAAGAAAAAAGAAAAATGCAGTCTGGCAAGTGAACCCTAGTATGCAGCTAGAGGTTATTCATGCAACTGTGAAAAAGCAAAACAAAACAAAAAATCCACCCACCAGTGTTGTAACTTATAAACAAGATGTGGTAACTCCTTTGGATCTTGCAAGGAAAAATATCAATTAATGAGAAACTGCTCTCTGCCTAGGTACTTGCAACCATAACCTTATTATGTTTAAGCTCAAAAAACAGGGGCCAATCTAAAATACGATACATGGTGTAGTTAGTTTAAAGTGCCTACTGCCTAAACCAGAGACAAATGAGTGAGACTGGTTAGGAACAAAAACTATGATAGAAAAGATCAGCAAAAGGAATTACCCTCCACAAAAGCATGTTCAACAGCAACATACTATACTCAGAAAGAGGAAAAAATGTCTAAAAATCCATCCTGCTTCAGTGGTGAAATAAATCCAGCAATCAGAAATAAAAAGGTGGCACGTAATAGAAAGAGGAAGGTCAGCCACCAATGTAAGTGGGAAGCTGTACACAGAAGAAAGTTGTATAAAAAGCCAAACACAAAGAGTAATTTGTTTCAACGACAACAAAAAGGTCTCTATGTATCTCAGCCCGGCAGCGTAAGCATACGCAGCTAGATATCGCCAATACCAGTAACGATGAAGAGAAGTACTCAACACATCTTGATTCTGTATTTGCAAAATAAAAAGGATGAACTAACCTGATCCCAAGAATACTTTCCAACACACTAGTAAGCGAGCAGCAGGGAAAAGAGTGGCAAGGGAGTGTCAAGCGACCCAGCAGTGATGAGGGACAGGAGCCCAGGTGAATACTCTCTCCTACAAGCCACCTCCTTCCGAGGTGATGCCAAGCAGCCACCCAAGCTGGGATCTCTGACAAAGCCTCTACAGGAAACACGTTTCCCCCTGCACTAGCAATGGGCTTTGGGGGATCTTTCACCCTCAAGAAGCTGCCTAATGAGATCTGCCCCACTATTATTTTAATTACAACTTGAAATACCCAGGTAGCACTAGAAGTACTGGAAGAGTGACTGTTGTCAGGACAGAATTAAAAAACAGCAAACAGCAGGAGAGGGAGACAACCACAGACGTTCTGACCAAGGTACCTATCTTTAAATACATACCTTCGAAAATTTTCTGTAATTATGAAAGAAATGAAAAGAAGCACTAGATGGGCAGCTGGTGAAGACTGAAAAGATTCATCAAGGATAGCTTTAAAAAAATGACAGTGTAAAGGGATTGAATTCCAGAAGCCCCTAAAAGTCAACAGAACTATCTCTATTCTAACAGATGTGGAAGCCAAGGAATAAGGAGATGATGTCAACATTAAAAAAATTTTTTTTTTAAATCACATGGCTAAGTATGACAGAGCCAGAACATCAACCCTAATCCTCCACTTAGTTAATCAGACTCCCTTGCCTTGGGGTTTTTTTATTATTGTTATTATTGCAGGTGAGTGAGCTTCTGTTAGCCATGTCAAGCATTAAGGACGTCCTAAGCTTCTCTGTATGTTCAGCAATTTCCCCCCATTATGTTCAAACCATAAAGCCAGCAGCAAGTTAACTAGTTAATATGGTTGGCACAGACACAGGATGTTGTCAGAATAAAATTCACATGTGTAATATAATGACCCAATTTTCACTGTCAGTTGGGCACCCTGCTCAGGGTGCTGATTAAAATCCCAGCTTACCCAGGTAACACCAGGGGCAGGGAAATTATGTTAATTCGGGCAACAAGAAGGACTGTTGAGCATAAAGGCTCTAACACTCCTTCTAGCTCTTTCATCCAAGAATAAAGGATTTTAGTGGGTTGGCTGAGATTCCTGCCTGCCCACCCAGTTCATGCACTATTAAAAAAATTACGTTGATATGCATATATCATATTTAAATAATACACCTAAAATACTTCAAGCAGCAACGTAACCTTGATTTTAAAAAGACGTAATTGACGTTTAGAACTTCATTGCTTTTCAAGTATGCAAGTCTAGCGTGATTGGAACTGTACATTATCTGTACAGGAATCACCATTTTCATTGTCTCGCTCCTAAAAGAAAACCACCAGATACAATTATGATGTGTCTGAGGAATACTTTTTTCCTGAATGAGCTGCAAATGAAGCAACATTGTTGGTGGCCTTAACTTCAGTCTAAGGAAAACAGGCATTTTAATGACTAGCTCTAAGCTCTGGTCCACAATAGTCAATCGGGCTTCAATTCCACTTCTTCTTAAATAAAAGGGATGTAGAAGTTTGTACTTCAAGCCTAGCAATACAGTATGTGTAAAGGTAACATAAATACAGCGTTTCTCACCACAACTGTTAAAACCTGTCAAAAACTACCTTCATACCTCAGCTGTGCGTGTTTCCTTTAATGACCTCTCTACAGTCTACAGTTTTGTCAGAGCCTATACAGAGAAACATCTCAGTTGCTGCAGATTACAATAACCCTTTTCTTACCTGAATTATTTTCCTGAGTAAGGGATAAGAAAATAACTTTCCGGCGCTTAGGTTATTTCGCTTTCTGTTGGAAAACCTAACATATCTTAACAAGTCAGTGCAAACCACCGTGTTCAGCCGGAGAGGGAGGGATGCAGGCTGCCCAAGCGACAGCCGCAAGAGGGCGTGCAGTATTCCCAAGCACAAAATTTATTACTTTCAATACAAAGCACTCATATTTAGCCATAAAATGGTTTTTTTCCAAGCGGGATGGAGATGATGTGGGAGACAGTGGCATTTTTTTTTTAATTTCTGTTTTTTTAAACACACTCAGTTTTCCCATCTTAAATAGGGATACAAGGTAATTAAATAGGTTACATAAAGAGGTCACCCAAACCACAAGTCAAGTCTGAAGTGAGAGCAAAAGACATTGCAATTCTTAAGTGATTTCATATTGAATTACAGCATACAAGGACGAAACCAGGGCAAGACCAGTTAATTTGAAGCTGTATCCTTCTAGTAAGTTGTAATTTTTCTTGTGTACCAACAAGCAACAGGGAAAGATATATTAAAGTAATTGCAAGCTTTCTTTCGTATTTTACAACTCTTACAGCTTAGATGAACTGTTTCTGCTCTTGACAGTTACAGGATTGGAAGTGACATGGAAGGGCATTTTATTTATCCGGATAAGAAGTTTGGTGCTAGCAGCCACAACATAAGCTTTTTGACATGTTCCACAAACCACCAGCTGTGCCCCAGAGTTGTCATCATCTTTAGCAGTCACAAGCAATTCAGTAGCTTTATGTATTACCACCAGTTGTCTCTATTTCTGGTCTAAGTGTATCGGTACCCCTCCCACCTGAGCTATTCTACTAAATGGAAATGGAAATCTTAAGTAACAATTTTATCTTGATTTCCTACAGTTAAGTAAGGCACAGAACAATTGTTTTGGCTTCAGCAGGTATTTTCTTAGAAACACCACCCGTGCAGATGGCTAGCAAGCTGCTGCAAGCTGCTGCTCGCAGTCAGAGACCTTGAACACCGAGAATAGATGCTCTGCTGCAAGCTTTAACTGCTGTAATATTTCACTAATCCTGACTGCTGTTTCACAAGTAGAATATAATCAAGTGATATGAAATAAGGAGATCCAGATGCCTGTATGGGATAATAGTTTCACTTACAAATCACAGAGCAGGCCAAATCATAAATTATGAAAACGTGTTACTTCACTTGTACAGTAGTAACTGGCCACAAGAAACAAAATCTCAGCATCTTTCCTAATCATGCAGAACATAATTTGCAAAATTGACACAACTGGGAGCTATTATACTAACGACAGTAGACAAAATTACTTTTATAGCTCTTCATCACCTGATTTACTATTCCTTGATACCATGTTCTGAATTAGTTGCTACCTAACCCCAGTGACCACTGCAGCCCTGAAGATGTTTGGGCCCCAAGGACCAAGAAGCTGTGCTGTCACTGTTTGTCCTGTTGTGGGGTGTTCAGGAGACTTCTGTTTACAGTATTTGCTTCTTTATACAGATAACCAAAACCATCACATACAGGAAGTACTTCACGGTAGGAAGAGTACCAGACCTTGCAGTTCACGCAATGAAGATATACTGGCTATAATCAACTCTAAATGCAAAAAGTTTTTGCAGATTGTCTGAAAACCCCTAAATCGGATGCTGCTGGGAACCAGAGTAGAGAAAGGCTTCAAGAAGTTGGACAGTTCATTTGTGCTTCCAGAATTCAGGCCCCTCCTACAAAATGCCTCACAAAACAATCAGACTCCCTGCCATTTTGCAATTAGGAAAAACACCCGGGGGGGGGCAGAGAGTCCAATAGCCTTCAGGTACAGCACTCAACTTTCGTCCTGCCTGCCTGCGGCTCTCAGAACCACAGCATCCAGCCCTGAGAAGTGGGGCAACCGTCACTGCATCACACAGCTTTCTGTGCTTCCCAGCAGACATACCGCCTCCAGAGGTTTTTCCCCAAAGAAGTAATTAGATTACTGAAGGTAAAGTGATGTGCTTTCAGATGTTAATGTCTCTTCTAATATTGCCATGTTTTAAAGTTGTTACATAATCAAGTTGTGTAACCAACGCGCTCAACTTCATAAAGCTACTCCCCTCCTGCCATCTAGCAATCCTGACATCATACAATGTTCCTGTAAATACGAGTTGCACAACTTTAAGGTTTCCTGAATAATGCAGTAGAGTTGTCCTTCATCTGGTCAATGCTAGAAAAAAAAAAGGAAATTTCAATGACTCTGCTAATCCACTAAAAATGAGGACCCAGATAGCAGCTGCTGCTGTTAAATGCTACTGATTTTGCATATTCAAAGAAACCTGGCCAGTACTCAATAGCTGAAAGTTGAAGACTTCAAAACTCCAACTTATGAGGGCAACACTAACATTGACTTACGATAATATGAAAAAAAAAAAATCAAAGGATCCTTAAAGGATCCCTATTTTCAGAAACTTGAATGGAAGTCAGAAGCAGGGACAATGCAATCCTCCGGGCCATTTTGCTGCCAAAGTGGTTATTTTATAAAATTAAAGGTTCGTATTTTCCTCCTGATAGTTGAGCCTGTACCATTCTGCAAAAAGCCTAAAGCAAGTTAAAAAGGCAACAGAATCATTGTAACTCAAGTACACACATTACTTTTATGTTAAGATGCAAGTCTTCACCTTGTGAGCAATTACCTACAGTCATCCCACAAGTGAAAGGTAATTTTAGAATAAGCTGAGGCTTGGAAAGCTAGGCAACATTTAGCTGCTTTCACTCTACTCTTGTTTTTGCTCCTTGGTATTTTCCTCACAAGCTCTTTTGGTTTTGTTTTACACACAAGAAAGCAAGGCTAAGTGACTGCCATTAATTGTTTTCTAAAACAGTCTAACAATTAATTGCCTAACATCATTATCATAGAACTTGAAAGAACCCAAGCTTCTCCATCCAAGAAGTAAATCTGAAATAGTAAGGTTCAAGTACATAGTCAGTCTAAGATGGTCAGAGAAAAAAAAAAACTAGCAAGACAGACCTTTTAAGAAACTTTATGCAAGGCATTGTCTAACAGATATCTAAGGTCCACAAAGGTTTTGTGGAACTGCCACATGTGGCAGTTCTTCAGTTCTTTCAGGACACTCTCAGGAAAGCAAGGACTAGCTGCTTTGCTGGAATTCCCACAGACAAGCTGGAGGTACTCAGCTTCTCTGATTCATGATCATCTCATCTCCAAATGAAAAAACCTGGAGCAGCCAAGGCATGCAAGTGCCCTCTGTGACGAAACTGCCACTTTAGGGAAGGATGGAAGTATTGACATTAACAGGGTGCAGAAAAGTTCTTAGGCCTCTACATACAGAGGCAATAGGAACCTTCATTTTTATTAGGTTTCCTTTTGTATTTAAGCACAAATCTTAATTAGAAAAAGAATTCCTAAAGGTTTTTCCACCAGTACTCCATTTAACTTCATGTGTTTGTGCACACATACATCAAACATTTTTGTTTATATATACACAAAGTGACTGAAACATCTGGCATGGCACAGGTACACATTAACATATAAAGATATGCATACATTAATGTAAATGTAAGCTAATTAGGCCTCCAATGATACAAACATAATACATGCCACTAATACAAACAGAGCCCCTGCCAGACTTCCTTTCCTAAAACTAAATGCATGCCCCAGACGACACTGGAGAAATTGCATTAATCTTAGGTAAAATTACAAGGACAGTAATCGGTTGGTTTGCAAGGCCAAGGGTTGGGGAGTATCCCAAGTCAACTTCATTTGAATCAAAAAAGATCCACGTTAGCTGACAATATAAAACCAAGCATTTTGCCAACATGCTTTGAGTGCTGTAAACCTGCTGCTTTGAATTTTAAAAGACAAGAATTTATCACTTCCAGAAAATTTTTGTTCTACCTAAAATAAAAAGGGATGAAATTTAAAGTTCCTTTCCAGCCTTATGTTTCAGAATAACTGTTGAGATCACTCCGGTACGTTTTAAAAATTGATCACTACATTTGTGTATCTACAATTAGAAACTACAAATAAATGCATGTTTTAAACTATCTAAAGTTTTGCTTCCATTAGAAATTAAGGGGGGGGGGGGGAAGGCAAGAAATACAAAGATTAGTGCCAGCGTGGTATACACAGCCATATTTATTAGTTCACTTCCAATTACATAAAGAGAAAGCTGAAGTCATACACAAGTGCTGCTTTAAAATAAAGACAGACTATTGTTTTCTCCAACAGTTTTATTTCAAAAAGTACACAAGTCTGTCATGGAACTACAGCATTTTAAAATTTTGAGTTTTATTTTTACAAATTCACTCACAATACTTGTATTTTAAAATACCATTCCCCCAAAAGTGTGAATATAAAACCTCATACTGAAATTCATATCAATATTCAAGTCCACACTTTGTGCATGAGAAGCATAACGTAACATTGTAACATTTTGGATTCCAGGAAATATTATTGCTCCAATTTCAACTGAGCTGTGTGCCTCAATGCTAGGGACCAGTAACCAAAGGGTCCCATAAAGCACCTATCAAGTGTATAAAACAAGGTTTAAGTGACACAAATAGCATTAAGTCTTTAGACTGGAACAAAGTTCTAAAGTGATCCAGAATATACACTGTTAAGAACAAGACCAAAAGCCTATCATGGAAACCAGTAATATACAATATTCAGCGTTACAAAAAAACCTTGCAATTAAGAAGTCTTACTTGCACTATTAAGCAGGAAGCATACATCTAACACGAATGCAACTATCGGAGTTGATAAAGATGTATGCATTGTACATTTCTTTCAAAAGTCATGTTTTACCCCTCCAACAAGGCATTGCTGTGCACTACAGAGTTTTGGAAGAAGTATTCCTTTTTAGATAAGAAAGTTTTGCACAAATATCTTTAAATATCCATTTCAGAAAGTTTATGAAAATGCTTGTAATGTATGGACAAGTGTTACGTAACCTCTACAGTATTACAAGTCTAACACTTTATTCACACCATGCTAAAATTGAGGTTTTTCTCCTATATATAGTAGTCCTCAACAGGCAAGTTTACAGTCATGACATTAACTAGAGGTTTCTTGAGTTCACTCAGAGTATTCACATAATGGTACCACCCCCCCCCCTTTTTTTTTAATAAAATGAGACATTAAAAATGCCACCTTCTAACTGGTATATCAGCTGCCATTACTTCCTAAAAGAGTTCTATTAGCAGAGTTATCTGTAAGATCGGACACCTCACATGTTTAACCAGTTCCTCTCCTACACAGCTAGAAATCATTGCTAAACTATAGTAGCTGCTTTTGAGAATCATAATCCAGTGTAAGCAAACAATCTACTGACTAAAGAAATAACTTATAATAGTAGTGTTGTGTTTTCATAGTAGTGTTGTATCCATTCAAAAAGGCATGACACCACCAACTTGAGGCAAACTTTACCCCAAGTCAGAGGTTCTTTTTCAGATAAGGACTATGTCAGATTCTATTTCTTTTATTTTCCATGCAATTACATAAATAGACAGACACTGTCGAGGCTGCTAAGCCTAACAGCTAGGCTCTGAGGGCACACCACACTGTCCTTCTGTTCTGTCCATTTATTATTTTGTACAAGCTGACAGAGCATTAAGCATGTGTAAAGTCTGCTCTGTATGCTTTAGTGAGACGTTTCTGTTCTTGAGTGTCCTAGGGCTTACCTGACTGAAAGCCAAACAAACAAACAAAAAAAACCAAAATCAAAAGCAAACAAAAAACAAACCCCACATCTAATCTCACATATGTCCACAGATGGCTAAGAACCAAATTCAGTAGGTTTGTTGACTGGTTGCTTAGGTTTATAGCTATCTCTCAGTCTGTGATTCAGTTTAGTTTTATACTCAACTTGCATTTATAACAACTATACCCTTTTAATTAAGGAAGGCCTTAGGTTGGAGGTAAACAATCAGTGTATGATTAAAATCTTGGAAGTCTCTTCTATCACAATAATTGGATGCAAGAAGATGTCTTCTCATCTATTGTTCTTCATAAGCATATGTTTGGCACAGTTACTAAACCTGTTGTTTACCACACAAGTAGCAGTCAATCATCCATCTCACTGGTGCAACAACTGAACAGTTTTCAGGAATATAAACACTTAGATCATAATTAGCAACTGGAGTTACTGACATTTTGAAATACAGAACAATACAGAGAGAGCCACTGAAGTCACATCCAAAAACAGGCATGAAGAGGTATAAATAGTACATAAGAATCAAAAAATCAGATCACAGTGTCATGTTTTAAGAACTGTACCATCATCTAAGCACCTGTTCAAACAGTAAATTTAGGCACCAGAAATTTCATAAAAACTGAAGTTACAATCAGGCAAAGTTTATTGAAAAGGCACACATGAAAGATAAAAAAACTGATCTCTAACAGTATCAGTTTACAATCTAAAAAAGTCCCAAATGTGTAAAACTAAGTCTAGAATACTTAATAGCCATTCAAGTTTCTAAATTCAGTATGAAGGGTATGTTCTTTACAGTAATAGTGCCAGACAAAAATTGTGCACTTAACTACAGATAGGACAAACTTTTAGTAGTAAGCCAAAGAATTTACCACAGATCTATAAGCAGCTACAAAAAAGCAGACACTAAACCTAGAGGTTTGGAGAAATATTCTCTCTCACACTGTTGCTACTTACAAATAATCCTAATATCTTTCAACAGGCTATTCAGATATTTCCTTCATCAACATCAGTGCCACATACTATATGCCTTTAGAGTTTTTCAAAATACCTCGCATTTTAACACCTAAATAACTAAAACAAGATGAAGGGACTCACCCTCCCACACCCCAGCACAGGATGAGGAAAGAAAGTAGAAAATAGATCGGAAGAAGAAAATCCACAAAGATTCAATCAGCACTAAGCTTTAAATCCAGCTTCCAGAGGTATATAATATCAGTCATCAGAAGCTATCAAAAGTCTTTAAGTATGTGTGAAAGCAAGATAAGGAATTATTCTGTTCTTCCTCTAATGCTTTAAGTTTGCAAAACTGGGAAAAAGGTTTTTTAATCCTGAAATATGAGATTTGTATCAACAACAATTCTGGATAACTTATTTTCTCTGCATGCAGCTCTTGCTCTTAAAAGAGTAAAAGTCTGTTAATAAAAGTATCTGGGGCTGTTGAAAAGGCAAGGAGAAGTGAGCTTTAAACTCCTTGCAAATTCTTACAGAAAATATTAGCATCTGAAGTAAGGCTAACTACTGCTTACGTGTATATGGGAAAAGATGTTTCCAAAGTTAGAGCAAGAGGACAGATACCAAATACCAGTTACTTAGCAGCTTTCATTAAAATCCCATGGAGCTTCTAGGTAATCGGTTTGGAAAAAAGTAAGAACACCGCCTAAATCTAAACAGGCTTTGGAAAATGCAAGGTACAGTTAACTTAAGACCTGTAAAGAGATACATATTTATTCTCACTGTGACAGTAACAGTTGATCTACAGATTTTAAAGATTAGATTCCACTACCAACAACCCAATAGGACCTCTTGCATCAGATAATACTTAATACTTAAGTTAAGTTATCTGACATGACTGAACTAGATATTACAGAAAAATTAATGTTTCAAAGAGCTTGCAAGGTCTCCGGTCACATTTCCACTCACTGCAATTTTAAGTTCAGAATAGATTCATTAAATTAATTCAACCAATCAAATAACTGGTAGCCCCTGAAATAAGAGCTCAAGAAGTGACCCAAACAAACACTGCCAGGTTAAAGAACTGCGTAAGTACTAAGAGTTTGAACAGAATTCAAAGTCATCCTCAGTATTTCAGCCCCCTGAAACTTCATCAGACAGTGGCCAAGTTAGAAATATTTCTATTACTCCAAAATTGAGGATGAAGTTTCAGGAACTCTGAGAAACTTCATGGTCTAGATATGAAATGCTTCTGTTACTTCTCACTTGTGTCTCACTGTTACAAATTCAGAACTGCACGTTAGTTGACAGTGTCTCTTCAGCAACCTACCAGAGGTCCAAATACCTTCAGTGTCTGATATTTATTCGGGAACTTCAATGCTTTTAGCAGATAGTTCAACTGTCATATACTAGTAAGTTTAAAATTAAAAAATTATAATTGGTGGCTTTCCAAACTAACTTGTTCTTTTTCTTCAAGGAAAATTGCATGCCATTGTTTAAATGAGGGATGGAACACAGTAGTTTTCTCTAATACTTACAATGAACACTTAAAAAACAGCATTTAAATTAATAATATTTTATACTATGGACCCATCTTTGCTTTGTGCTGGAATCATCACAGGAACAGCTCCCATTCTACTTAAATTAGGTGCAGCTACCTTTGAAGGTGCAAAAGTTGGGTTTTGACTGGGAGTACGTTCAAAGTCTTCACTTGGGACTTGGCTATACGGAGTTTTGGTATATCCTTCCATATTTGAGGGAGACATCGAACCCAGAGAAGAACGATTGCTGCCTATGTAGCTGCGAGCTGTCGAACTGCGACTTTTTGGAGGTGGAACATCTTCTCTGAAATAAACAAAAACACAATTGCAGAAAAAGAGTTCAGTCACTATTACTATGTGTGAGCTTACAAAACAGATTTTCAGTTTGTTTCTTTCTATTCTGACACAGTAGCCAAAAGAGGCTCACATATTAAAGTTTAAAAAAAGGTATTCCTTGCTTTTAAAGTCTTTACTGAAATTAAACATGACTACCTACACCACACTCAGAACAAAAAGTTGTCTGACAAGCTGTTAGTATGTTAATAAGTTTTCCAGATTAAGACAGTCTCAACTGTTAAGTATCTCACTTGCAGAAACACATTTAGAAGCTAATCTTCAAATAATACTGCTCAGAAATTAAAGATATGTCATTACCTGATATCATGATGTACTTCTTTCTCATATTTCTTCTCTCTATGTTTCTTACAGCAACTGAAGACAAGAAAAGCCAGTACAGAAAGACCCAACAGAGTTCCTATAATAGCTCCAGAAATTATACCAGCTGTATTTATAGCTAGAATAGATAAATAACAACACTGTTTGTTAAACGTCAAGTTTATATGACCAGCTTCTTTTCTCTCAACCCAACATTAGAAACAGTAAGTTGCCACATGATCCAGGTTAATAGTGTATCACTGAATCACAGAGGGTACGTTTCAATCATATGCATTTAAAACAACAATAAGTTACAGTTTTCTGCATAAAAAGCAACATTTTGGGAAATAAAGACTTGAAATGGTAACTATCAGTTACACAACAGAATCTTTTTTTTTTTTTTAAACCTTTTAGGACTTCAGAAAAACAAGATTATTTAGTTTTAATACACAAAACACTGTGACCATTACATAGCAAACACTTACGAGGGGTGACATTCAGCTCAACAGAACATTCATCCGTGCCAACTCTGTTTGATGCAACACAATTGTATGTACCAGAATAGTCTTGAGAGGCATTTTTCAAGAGAAGTTCCCCTGTATTTTTATCTACAAACAACAAAAGGTAAAGGTTTACCATTATCCAAAGTTTAATTCCATATTCAATACTACAGAATCATTAATCCAGCACACAGATGAAGTCTTAACTAAAAAAATGCTATATTCAAAATATCTAAATAAAAACAGAAGTCTGTCGTGCTGCAAAATACTATTGTTTATAAATGCCTTTTTACATTGTTAGAAATTTATTCCTCGGCATTTGACTTTAATATTAAGCCTACAGACTAACTGCTCTGTCACCCAAAAAGATGCTTAAAATGACAAATTCTCTCATCTTCACATAGAATTCTAATACACAAAAGATGAACTGCATCCCAGAAGTACCTCCTCCTCTTCTGTCTAAACCAATTCTATACAGCTGGCTCAGATGCCTGCAGAACCCATGTTCAACATGAGGTGGATCTAACCTAAAGACTGCACTCCAAGGGGTGACCAATTAAGTCTAGCTATGCTGACTAAGTAGGAGACATGAATCAGTGACAACAAAAAGAGTATTTCCCCAGGGCCTTCAAAATGCATTGACAGCTACCTTTGTGAGATTCTATGATATGAATTACAAATGGTTTGCATGCTTTAATTGCTACCAGCTGATTATTGCTGATTTGCTAACAGCCCTGCAAGAGACTACATCACAGAAACAAAGCACCACACACATACTTAGCTCTTCCTGCTGAAAAAGTTCAGTAGTGCCTAGATTCTTGAGAACATGTTCAGTGCCCCAAACCTACATTCACAAGCCCAAAACAAATATTGTTTTATCAAGTTACAGATTCTTAAACTGCTTCATCTGCAAGGAAACCTCACCATCTCAAGGTTTAAGGTTTTCCTAAGTACAAAGAAGATCAGCAATAACTGGTATTGAGCAGTACTCTTAAAAAAAAAAAAAAATTCCAAAATAACTTTCACAAAGCCAAAACTCAAAAGTAACCTTCTACAATAAAGTTCGCACAATAAAAATCCAGTACCACCACTGTAACAATTTGGAATCCATCAGTCAAAATTCAGAATATATAACTCTTTCCAGTATGTCAGCTGTTGTAAGAAGAGGGTAAGCCTTCTCTGCTACCCTTGACAACTTTTCTTCTAAAGACGTGTATCCCTTAAGCAAGGGGTTCTGTCATTTGATCAGGAAGCAAAAACTTCAGTTCAATCTCTAGGAAAATTCACGCTCTTATCCCCACTTCCCTGAAGGCAGCTCTAACCACTAGTCTAGACTCCGTTCTGATTCTTCCTTACTGTCCACTTGAGCACAAAAGCATAATTCCGAAGCCTAACAGGAAGAATCTCAACGTAAAACATTTCCCAATATGAATTAAAAAAAAAAAGAAATAACTTGTTTCAAAGTCAGTTGAGTGAGATGGCAGAAGTGACACTTAACTTGACTACTCTATACTAATATTAAGCAAGAGATGCTCACAAGTCAAGATAAGCCAAAATTACAAATGCAATCTTTAAGTATTTCAGTGTCATAAATAAAGTTTGACAGTACTCAGCATTGAAGTGGTGGGAAGTTCCTGTGTGCCAGATACTCTCCTCCAGTCATAAGACAAAAGCGGGGATCCTTCTTGTGATGCACATTTCAAGATAACATCTTTTCCAATCTCCTGTGATCCTTCAATGGAACACTTAGTTCTTGCTGGCTTTACTAATAAACAAAGTATTATTGAATTAATAACAGTCACAATCAAAATGCTTGCTAGTTGTGTTCTAGTAGGTCCATCCATTTTGCTAAAGACAAAGCTTGTACAACAAACCATTTCTATGCTTGGAAAGATTTTCTACAAAATACAAGCCAGGCATAGAATTTTTAAATATACTCATTATTCTGAATATTATTCCCTTCATCCCTCAGGACAGAATGATGTCCACCCCTCCCAAAACCTCAATAATGGATACATCATCATAGATTCAGTATGACTTTGCCCAACAGGAGTTTTCATTTCAGGTATCAAAGATAGGATGGAGCAAACACATAAAAACGTCACTGAAAAGGAACCATTATCTTACCAAGTACCGTCAATTGTATTTTTTGGCTTTGAACTCCAGGAGCCTTCTTCACTTTGCACTGGTACGTGCCAGTGTCTGCTGACTTTAAATTCAGGATATCCAACGAACCATCACCAGATCTGGGATCAGGATTAGTAAACTGCATCCGCCCCGTCATAGCAGCATAATAATGATTATAAATCCTGTCTACAGCATACATAATTATCTATAAAAAAAGAATTATGGTTCAGAAATCCATTTGGCATGTAAACATTCAAAATAATTTGGTATCTCCAGATTCTTGACAATTTTTCTACTGTTTTAAATAATGCCAGAAGTATGACACAGCCAAATATCTCAATCTTCAAAATATCACCAACAGACAGTACTCTAACGAATACTCCAGCCAAACACCTGCCCAAGTAGCAGTAATATCAGCACTGACTTCTAACTAAAAGAAAACTGTTTAAAATTGCTCTACTTTCATTCAGTAAAACCTCTCCACTAAAAGGAGTCACCTTATTAGTAAGGCTTCCAGAGAAAGGGAAGAGTTAATAACTAGAAGAGTTAATATATTTAAAAATCAAATCCTCATAAATCAGTTTTCAATCAGGAAAACAATGCAGGTACAAAAGCATAGTTTGCTTTCTGTAATCGAAGCATTTTTAAGTTGAGAGTTCTTCTAAAGAAGTTTATAGTGAGAAATTCCTTGACATTTTGTACTTAATCTGCTATTCCAAAACTTCCACTACATTTCAAACGACTGGTGCTTCAAAGTAAGTTAAGATCACAAGCATCCCAACCTGAAAAGTCGAAGTTTAAAAAGTCAGTAACAAAGTTCATACGTTGACTTACTCAACTGAATTAACACTGTCCAAAAAAAGTCTCTACTTACTATTTGTTCCTTCTTTTGGTTATCTGCCGGTATCAATACCCACTCAATATCTAGTGGGCCTTCATCGTCTTCTGAGAGTACAAAAGTACATGGCAATGTAACTTTTTCTCCTTGTGCTTTTTCAAACATTGATTGATCAACTGAAGTTATACTTAGGCTTCTTGTTAGACCTATAAAAATATTTATGTTTTAAAAACACTTCACATATAGTTTCCACCATAAATGTTCTGTTAGTATATATTCAAATCCATCATATACTTTTCTTGTATGGAAATCATGCCACGAGCAGACTTGTCCCTGCTCAAGAGATCCTGTGCAGTATGTTACTGAACACAGTGCAGAGTCATGTACTGCTCATTTGGAATCATTTCCAACAGGCAGTTACATCTTTCAAACCATAAAATGTTTTTGTACAATTCAAGTCCCATACGAAGCTAAACCAAAAATTTTCAGCAGCAGGTTTTTCAAGTTACCACTACTCCCCCATTGGCAAAATGAAAGCATGGAGCAGCAATGACGTCTGCCAGGATGGGCAGAATTGTTGTGAAGTCCTGGGTTAGATGAAGTTAAGTTGCCCTGCCTTGAGGTGTAAAGGCTCTTCTATCTAAGGAAGGGAACAAAAGAATCCTTTCCAAAAATATCAATGAGTTTAGATTTGCTCGCCCTTTCCGTTTGTCTTACTCCTCAAAAAAAGGCTGTACAATCCTTATTTGCATGCCTCTAAGCAAAACAACAAATTTTCCTCAATTCAGCCCTAAAAAAGAATCTCTATAGTGACACAGACAGACTTACTCAAAAGGCCTGAAGCAAGATTCCCCCTTTTTTTAGAACAAAAATAGGCTTCCCGCATTCAAGTGTGTAGACTCATACATTGCCATGAGGTAGGGGAAAGCTCCATCTGCTCATTATGGAAACATCTGGCATTTGTACATCCACTCTCTTGTCCACCTTGGTGGGTACCAAGCTCAGATTTTCACTGTGTACACGTTGCTGCCCATTCATTTTGTGTGTGTAGGTTGCTGCCCATCATAGTCAGACAGTCACACAGATGTTTCCACAGCCACAACAGATGCCAGGCCACAAGAAGAGTAGCCAGTGTAAAGAAGCTAGATTGTTTTGGTGCATCTGTAGAATCACAGCCTCAAATGAAATACGATTAAAAATTATTATAAACAGTGCATTTATGCTTTAAGTTGCACTAGCTCAAGTTAGATAATAACTTGTACTTCTCCCTATAGTAGAGATGTGCGTTTCTGCACAGATCTGACTGCACAGCTATCCTTCTACCTTACTAAGATTTTGGTCTGCATCAAGTCTTTGGATTCTCTTCCTGATGTCAAAAACAAAGAGATCTTTAACAGCTATTTAAAAAAATTTAGAAAGCACCACATACTAAATTCCAGACAAAAGCTTATAAGAGAAGACCTTTACAACCGTAGTTACAAACATACAGTTACAAATTAGGTAGGATTATTTCGCTTCCTATCATTCACTGTATTACTTTGCATGGCATGACCTTCATTCCAGAAAAAAACCGAACAAACATCAATCTGAAGTACAAGAGAGATTTAGGTGCAATGTTTCTTATCAATGCGTGTACATCTTTTCAAAGATAATTCTAAAAGGTTTGTATCACCTCTTTTTTCACCACAGTAAACCTGTCTGAGCAACTAATCCTCTGCTACTAGGTTGAATTAATACTATTTCTTCAATTATACTGATCTCCATGTTGGCTTCCCATAGATGCTATTCCCTTCCAAAGGGTCCTTTCAGATTTCCAAGTGTAAAACTAGCCATTCTAAACCTCTTAAAAAGATCATTTGAGTAGTGAAATATATTACAGTGTAATCTTTAAGTTTAGTAAGCTTTGCATAAACAAAGACAATATTACTACTAGCCATCATCTCTAGAAATGGGTAGATTCAGAGTACATTCATGTTCCGAGAAAGCACAGTAGCAAAGAACGCAAATTCCTAACTTGTTTTTCAGTGACTTTCATACTCTTTTGTTCCTCTCTCCCCTATTGCCTCCTTAGGGAACTGTAATACAATATTCTCAAGTTCATCTTCAAATTGCATTTCTGCATTTCCATTTTACTATATTAAAGAAGATGGGACATTAAGTACAGTTTAGTGAATGATTAAGAAATACATTACGATGTTACTTCCTTAAAAGCCTCCAATCTATAACCTGGGAAATTAAAAGCTTTCATTCTGAACTAAGGGTTAATCAGTTGAAGCAGTACTTCTGCTCTGTGACAGCATCTCCAGTAACAGTTACTTTACCATTTGAAGTTCCACAACAGATAGCCACAGAACACACATTTGCAAGGGGACCTGCTGAGGATTTCACAAAGTGTTCAGTAATTCAGGTAAGAGGAACACAATGATATCTGCCTCTTCACAGTGTGTAGTAGGTAAGAGAATTCATACTTTGGAGATGCTATGACACATCTGTACTACTAAAAAGTATAAAATCTCTGATTTTTAGTTGACACCTGCTGAAACGCACAACCTGGCTGAAAAACTAGACAGATGCGTATTCATATGTTGATTATTTTTACTAATTTTCTAAACAAATGGGACTTGTACAATTAATGTTTTATTTCTCTCACTCTGCCATTACTTGTTCATCACTGACAATTTCAAACAAATACAAAAGCAGAAATAACAGTCCAGTGCAACCACAAGTCCTGAAGTTATTAATTTGTTCTGACATTGCTAAGGAATGCTAAATTCTTCAACTATCTCTTGCCTCTTCATTGCCAGACAGCTCCATGTGACTACAATTTCAAAGTGGACATTACACAAACCGCTTCTCATTCAGACAGCAGAACTCTGAGAAAGGGACACTGGGAATAGGGAACAAAAATTATGCTAAAAGCTGGAAGCACTATGTTTCAGAGACACAATCCTAGGAAACTAGGCTCCAGTAGTGCTCCTTATCACATGGCAGCTTGCTTAAAATGCTTCAAAAGCCACAAATAGCAAACAGTTCAGTCTCAGCTTCTACTACAGCACTCATTTCTCTGATACAATAGATATGAAACTACACAGCAAGCCTAAGACAAATAAAAGCAGAACCCAACAGCCAAAAGCAACCTGCTGGAAATTTATCCCACATAGAAGACTGTTAGAAAAATTGAAACTTTTGAAGTACAAGTATTATGTTCATGCACATTGTCTGCCCGTAAACATGTCAGTGGAAGATGAAGCACGTGAACCTCAGGACAGCTCTCAACAATCATTTCTGCATGTGAAGCTTGCAGCACACATTAGCTGATATGAGAGGTTATCCAAACATTGATCTGAGCCTTCCAAGTCTCAGAGATTTTTCATAAATTTCAACTCCTTCAGTGCCTCCCAACACTTCATTTTTATTATTCTAGTGCTCCACAGTCTCTTTCTTATGCTAACACAAGCATATTAAGCTATTTTCCACTTTTTGTTTTTTGTCAACGTAGAATGACAGGCATCAGAGCTAGCTGCGTTTGAACTAAGTATTAGCAATACGAAGGAGTGGCAGGTAACACTAGTTGGAGATTTCCTTCTGCAGAGGAGACACAACCATCTGCTGCCAGATATGCTGGTCAAGGAGGCTTGGCCAGATTCAGCATGTTAGATTGCCAAGGGTCCTCCAAGCCTTGGACTACTGAACTACCACCCCTTATTATTACTACCATTATTGCCCTCCCCCCCCCCCCGCCTTTTTTCTTTTTTCCCTAACTATTACTATTACCTACTCACATAGGCACCCATGCTACTAACAAAGGAGACCTGGAGCAAATCAAGAGTAACCTGAAAACTCCAGGGGCAAAGAAGGATGTGGGACCCCAGGTGATGTTTGTGCTCCTTGCTCTTTCATGTGAAAGAGAAAAGTCTTGTAGAGATATATCCTGCAGGTTAACAACTCGCTGCAGGACTGGCATTGCAAGCAGTGTTTTAATTTTTATGGCCACAAGTACCCCCAAGAAATGAGGGCTGCTAGGTTAGAGATGGTTAGGAGCATCCTCATCAAATCTGGTGACACACATTTTAAATCAGAGGTCTATCAGGGAATGGTGACAGAAGTTTGCAGTTACAGGAGGGAACAGAGATTCAGACATGTTAATTACAAGGGTCAGGCTGGTGGGAGGCAGACAGACCCTGGCTAGGATAAAACATGTTGAAAGGGGAACCACCTCAAGTACCTGTACACAGAACTACGACAGAGTAACTGAAGCATGTGGGATAGCTCACACGACTGGAGCTTTGTCATGGATGCATACAAGCTTTAAGAAAGCCGGGAAGGAAAGAACACCATGTGAATTGCCCTCTACCTGAAGGAGCAGCTGGAACACAAAAAACGGTTCTACAGGACAGACAACAGGATGGTTAAGAGCTTGTGGGTCAGGATTAAAGGAGAGGTCTGTATGGGCAACATCACAGTCAAAGTTTGTTACAAAACACCTACTCAGGGTAAGAAAGCAGATGAAGTCTATTTCAGCAATTCCAGAAAGTCTCTAAAAATCACAGATACTGGTTATTGTGGAACACTTTAACCTCCCTGACATCTACTGGAAGGGCAACACAGCAGGACACAAACAATCCAGGAGGCTTCTGGAAGATTTCAGGGAAAAACAAATGTTAAATGGGTCAACCCATTTAATACTTTCTTGGAATTGCTTTCAACAAAAAAAGGAAGAACTTGCTGGGGATGGGATCAACAGCAGCCTTGACTACAGTGACCATGAAACAGTGGAGTTTAAAAGTCCTGAGAGGAATGAGGAAGACACATCCAATACAGATTCTGCACTTCAGAAGGGCAGGCTGACTTATTCAGTAGGTAGAATTCTGTGGGACCCAGTTCTGAAAGGCAAAAGAGCTCCAGAAAACTGGGGGGTATTTAAGGACAATTGCTTCTAGCCACATGAAAAGTACACCCCAACACTTGGGAAAATAAGCAGATCAATCAGCGGCTCGGCCTAAGGAGGAGGAAGTGAGAACAGTCTACCAAGGGAAGAATACAGAAATATTGCCCAGGCATGCAGCATCCCTGCTAGGGAAGTCAAAACCCAACCAAAGCTGAAGGCAACAAGGGACTTCAGTGCAACATGAAAAGCTTCTACTAGTACATGAGCAGTAAAAAATCAAAAAGGAAAACATGACAGGTGATTTAGTGACAGCTGACACAGAAGACCAAAGTGCTCAGTGTTAACTCTGCTTGGGTGACTGAGGTCACGTCCCACGCAAACAATTCTGTAACTGCGTTAAAGATCTATATGAAGTCAATGCACATAGTGACAAGATGACATTTTCTCCAGCTTTCCCAAGCCTCACCTCCTTCAGTTTCCACTCAAATCAGGAAGATCCAATTTCTTTTCACTCCCCTAGGATGCCACTCAAAACATGCATGGATCAATTGTGGCATCTAACTGCTAGTATGTGACTGGCAGACATTTTATCAAGCTGAGTGAAGACCTGTATTTGTTTTGGTTAGCAGAGTTTCATGGATGACATTTCAGACCTTTTTCAGGCTTGTTTTAAGAAGCCAGAAAGACGAGGGTTTCTCAAGTCAGTTAATCCACTTATTGAAAGATGCTTAGTGTTAAAATACCTAATTTTTAATTGCAGCAAACAAATCACTGTAAAGCTTAGACTCAGAAGCATGCAACAGATTCTCAAAAAATTACTGAAAACTATCAAAATAGAAGTGCAGTTGGTCCAAATGCATGTATATTGTTATCCAGATATTTTGTAAGAATACGTGACATTCAGTTGGGGCAAACAGAAAAATGAACCTTTGTGTCTGGGTGAAGAGAGACAAGTACCATTCCTCAATGCAGAATAATATGTATTATCCTTTATAAAAGTTTACATCAAAAGAAGTTAGGAGGTCAATACTCACTTTGGATTCTGAGCATTCAGATTTAAGTTTCTTAATGTGGAATAAAATACACTTTCTCTGGGAAATTGACCTTAAGGAGCATTGAAAACTGTATCTGCATGACTGAACAAGTTTTTTGCATGATTTCCAAAGGAGTGCAAACCAGTACACCCTCTTTAGTGAAACTGTATTTCACCCTGAATATCTGGACATACCTTCAAATACCACTCAAGTGGAACACAGCTTAGCAAACTACATTATTAATATTTTAAAGAATAATCTAGGGAAAATGAGATGGTTCAGAGAGTTTGATGGAAATTGTTTTCTAGTATAAAATAATCTTCAACACAGAAAGCAGACGAAAAATTAAAATGGAGCAAAGCTTTCTCCATTCCAACACAGATACAAGCAGAGCTGTGATATATACTAACAAGTAATAGAAAGAAAAATTTAATTACTTATGCATTTCATACTTTTTTAAATGAGAAAAGTTACAAGCTCAGGGTGCACTGACATTCTGGATTGCTGGCTTACAGGAATTTAAGTGTAAATTTAAATTTGGCATGAGTGTTGCTGGCATCGGGTAGCAGGGTGTTGCAGAAGCGTTCCGTAACCCAACGGACACAGTCCCTCCCTCAGTGGGTGACAGGGGAGGAACACAATCAGCTGGAACAGCAGAAAGTACGGTGGCAGTCACCCACCAAGGGGCAGGAGTAGGGGAGGAGCACCACGACGGCAGGACTGCAGCCAGGTTCAAACTGATGTCTGAAATGGCAGTCACTAAGGAGCACAGCTGCAGAGAAGGACAGACTGCTCCTACATGGGGTAAGAGTTGAGTTCAGAGATGTTGCTGTACTTAAAGCCATATGCAATCCATCTGCAATATGCATTTGCACAGTACTTCCAACCTTACTAGAGGGCTCTCCAGAAAAGTCTTGTTTGCCAATAACTGCTTGTAAACACGGAATGGCTGTAAATACATAAGTGTTAGTCTTTAGAGAGTGAGGCCTTAAGAAGTAAATAATAATGACAACCAGAAATGTGTGTTAGTGCTTGGAGGGATACAAGCTATAAAATTCACTTAAGAGATGCTTCAGCTTAGACCCCTCTTTCAAATACATATATATACCTGTGATCAAATTTCTTCACTTGACAGACTTCAGTTTCACAAACCAACTCACCACCATCCTCCTTTTATTTCTGAATATGCTTCTCATCCACAGTTAATCTACTTTTTTCAGCTAGCTCTAATGATATTATAAAGCAAAGTTCCCCAACTCTCCCCCTTCCCACCTCCACTCAGGCAGAAGTTCTGCAACATCTTATTTCAAAACCACATTTCTGAAATAGGCCCTGTAGAACTAAGGGAGACAACTTAAATTTACACCCTTGGCAAGCAGGGAGTACACACCAAGGTAGGTACACACTGAGGAGTGCCTAGCTCAGGGAGACTTCCCAATGTTTATTGGCACAATCTAAGACAAACGTTAAGTCTCCTTCATGGCTGAAATCCCCACGAGAAGCCACCATCTCACAATCTTTTCCTGCTTCCTCACTACACAAAACTTCAGTATCCTCAAGTGATGCCAAGACGAGCCTCTGCAAGGCAGCATGCTCCTAATGACCTAAGTGGATTAAAAGTTGCCTTTGCTAAAGTAAAGGGAAAAGAACATTTGATATTACTCGTTTTAGTGATTTTTACAACACCCAGGAGCTGAGTCACATCAGCACAGCCACGACAGCCACAGGCTGCAGAGTTTGCTTATGCTGTTTTGCCACAGTTTATCATAACTGACTGCACCGCAAACTGAATCCTAGCTTTACCAGTGGGACCCTCAAAGGCCAAAAAGCCTAGCTTCAGATTTGGGTTCTCAGTTTCCAGCATCTTACCTCCAACAGCAGGAACAAGGGTCCATTACAGTCATAGCTTTCTGGAACTTCGGCCAAAAACGCTACGGAGCTTTGGTGCATCTAACTTTCTACGCATCATAAACCCTACAACTTCTGGCAACCATCACCATACCGCAAAAAATCCTGAAAACATAGTGTCCCTGGTCCTGACAAGGTCTGACATAGATTAAGGCACAGTTAACCCCACTTCAGTTTCTGTAGGAGTTATATTCGGCTTCAGAAATTCAGGCTAAGTAACTTGGGTGGACAGGGAATTAAGGGAAAAGAGTACATTTCAGATTTTCAATCAGCTCTAGTCATACTTATTTTCACAACTTCACTGTTTTTCCATGGGACACATGACACAGAACACCACAAAGAAAGGTCGCTAATGAGTCATCTTTAACTTAGTGAACATTAAAGAAACAATGGCAAGAAGGAAGAAAAACAGAAGTTTAATAGAAGGACAAAAATATGAATTGTCTTCCCTTTAGAAAGCAAATAAAGATTTGGGGGCTTCTGAAGTCAGAAACTCTAAAGTTCTCTTTTACAGCCAAAGTACCCAGATATTCTCATCAAACGTTTCAGGACAGAATCCAAAATACGTATTACCTCAATACACATCCTATTAATTTAGTCAGGCACCTAGGCATCAAAGAACTCTTAACCTTCACAGCAACCTCACCTGAGGTAAGAACAAGCAAGAGATGAGGGAAAGGAACAAGCAAGCAACAGGCAATGAACTACCAAAAGCAAAGTAATCATGCAGCAGTGAATAAAATAAGAAAAAAATGGCACAGCAGTACTACACCTTAATCTATAGCAGATATGTATCCAAAGAGTAGGTTTGGTTTTAGTATGTAACAATTGTAGAACTCTGCAGAGAATTCAGGTTTTTCAGGTAATCCACTGCGATAAAGGCAAATCACAAAGCTTTTTCTAACAAAGACTGTACTGTCCTGCTAGTATCAAAAGTCTTAAAAAGTTAATGTTTAATATGCTCCACAGACCACATTTTTCCAATGCTTGACACTAACTGTGCTTATCATACAGTGCTACAATACAAATTTCATAGAAAAGCACAGTGCAGTACATAGTAAGTAGTAAAAAAAAAAAACAGCCCCCATCTTAGCAAAAGCATCAAGCACTTCTAAATCTAACATTTCCAAAGCTATTGACATTAACATACTCCATATCCCTCTACTTAAACCTCAAAAAGGCCAAATCCCAAAAGGTTTGAGAGAAGATAAAAACCTGCCTTTCTATACTAGCCTAAGTCCGCTAGGCAGAACACTGATAAATCCTGGAAGACAGAACTTTAACATTCAGACAAAAGAGGTTCACACCTGCATTTCATACCCCCCAAGATAGGGGTCTTTAAGCTACTCAGTCACACATCTTACTGAAGCCCTTCTATTATGCAGAAAAGATAGTTTATGGAGCCAGAGAAAGTACAGACAACCCAGGAATAAAAGCACTCACCCAGAAGAGATTTTACTCCCAGTCCTTGCTCCAAACACTGTCTCCTTCCTAGTGCACTTAGTCCCAGACTAAATATAAAACTAATTCAAGAAACTAAATCCACAAAGCAATTTCTGGAGAAGAGAGCTTGAGTTTTATACGGACCATCAGTGTTAGCAGAAGCAAGATTTTAGATCACTCTCTTTCACATTTCACCTCAGCTGCCTTACCAATAGCAGAACAAAGCTGAGTGACCAAACTCCCAGAGCTCTGGTCTGGTTAAGTTTTCAGGACACTTTTTCCACAGGTGTGGAAGACTTAAATGGATGCAGGAAGGTTTTGTCATAAGCTACAAAGAAAAGGCTGATGAAATGGCAGGAGCATTTAAAGCAAAATGCTGAAAAAAAAACCAAACCCCTGCATGTCAGAATGAGCCTGACAAAGTTCTACCGCCTGGATAGTCAACTCTGCTGCATCTACGGGAGAAGCACCACTTTGCTGAGACACACTTACTGTGCAAAGTCTCCCAGCTGTAAAGTAACCAGCGTGACATTATTTCTTCAAATCATGAATTTACTTTCTCCCTGCCTATTTCTGACTTTTCTCATTTCATCTGCTTCCACAATGAAAGAGGACTCCACTACTAAGTTTTACATTCCCTTCTACTGTCTGGTCCCCAGACTCACAGAAGAAACATGGTTTTCAGCAACCACTGAAACCTGACCACTTCCAAAAATTGAAATTTTGCCACTAAGCTCACCATTTCTGCAGAACAGCTCAAAAAGACCTATTCCCCTTCAGAATACCACAAACACTACATTAAGGTCATCTGCTTTGAACCGAAGCCAAAGCTGAAACAATCCTGCATGGGTCTAGCCTGAGAAATCTGACAAAATACATCAATTCAACAGTAACCGTTAAGTCACTGAGTATCTACCTGAGTTCACCTGAATCTACAAATCCTCTGCCAAATCACACAAGAAAAAAAAAAACCCTAAACCAACAGGAAACTGGCTAAGCATACTTCTTCAAAGACAGTAAAAAAAACCTCTTTCAATCTGGATGTCCTCAGACAGCATTAAATTAATAAGTAGCTCTAATTCATGTAGTGTTGCAGTTTAAACTGCACTGCACAATTAAGGTCTAAGTTACTCATCCTTCCAATCTAATAAAAAAATTCTTCACTTTAAGACTCATAGAAACAGAACTACAAATAACCCCAACCCTGCAAATACATAGCATGAGCTTAATTTCATTCCCAACTGCAGTTCACTGAGATCAGCTGGAATAGTTATGCAACTAATAAAACCTAAAAATCACAGACTAAAGCTTTGCTTATCTTTTATGTCCCTCCACCCGCCCCCAATTTTCGCTTCTTCCTTGACATCCCTGTTCCCTTCAGATTCTTCTATCCAACGTCCCTTTGCTTTTACAACTGTCCTTGTGCTCCTTACTTGTTCAGCACATTCTTGAAGCTTTTTTTGCTGCTAAACCCAAAGTCACCAGCCGAGTATCCTAGCAACTGCAGCAAGTTGATGACCTTACTCAAGAGGGACCAGCTTATCAAGTTGAGAGAGGGAACATTTGTATCTCATTACTGAAGGACAGGATACACTTTTGGAGGAGGGCAACGTAAAGGGGGAGGGGATACTGTAACAAAAATGGGGATTAATCTTAATTTTAAGCACAGGAGTATTGTTTAGCCCAACATCTACAGAAGATCACTACAAGTTCCAAGTTTTAATGCTTGGTCACGTTTAAATGATCCAGCATGACCTAATTCAACCTGCAGTGTTAGGGAATGACAACTAGAATACTTTGGATTTGCCGAGGTCCTGCCCTCTCATCCTGGGTTTGATCCTGTCACCTCCCTTTACGCCAGTGTAGCACTTTATGCAAAAAGGCAGAAAACCAGAAGGAAGAGCTGACTCCACTAAAAACTGACACCGCGTAGGAAGTTTTGCTTTTTCTCTCCTGGTGGGGTTCTCCAAACAAGAGTCCCCCAAGCACAAGGTACACGGCGGGAGCACACAGTCAGGGCCAGAGCAGCTGATAAGGGTTTGCTCAAGCTGCCAGGGAGACCCACCCACAGAGAGCAATTTCACACCACACCTACACCAGCACCCTGCTGCCAGCTCCCAGTGAGCGAGCGGCGCTTGCGCAGCCATGAAGTGGTTCGAATTCATGAACTCGCCCAATAGGAAAACACCACACTCCGGGGAAAAAAAAAACCACACACCCCACGTTTTCTTTTGCATCAGCTGAATGGAGTCCCCCAGCAGCTGCACGACGCTGCTCCAACACAAGGGAGGGAAGAAGGAACCCAGCACCATCACTGGAAACAGCAACAACCTCAATCAACACATGAAGTTACACCAGATGTAACCACATGTAATGTGAAACTGTACCTTCAGACTGCACTTAAGCGCCATTAAGGAACCACCCAGAAGAGTATCAAGGAATCTAGTAAGGGCAAACCATTACAAACATTTTTTTCAGCCAAAGCAAAAAAAAAAAAAAAACCAAAACACACAAACCCACACACAAAACCACAAAAAAACCCACAGAACCCAAATCCTCTCCTCTACCAAGTCCGCATCAACTGCATGAGTAGTTTTTGCTTTTAGCCCTGCAAGTCACTTATTTTCCAATCATAAACTGATACTGAAGGCTTACACAGTCACTAAGCAATCAAGTCACATGATTTATTTTTTTTTATCCTGCCCATTTGATGGCATTTAAAAGCAAACTGAATGAAACAGCCCTTCCGCAGTGTGAATGTGTTAGGCACATCTGTCAGTCAATGTATCCAGGAGTTAAGTACAATCAAACACTTAACTGAGCAGCCATGTTATTTTCACTTGAGTGAAGGGGTTTTGGCTCTTCCGAGCTACTGAACAATTGATGTTTTTTCCTAGCACATGCAAGTTTTGCATTAAGATTGAAAATTATTTCATTCAGTAGTACAGGGTTGTTTTGTTTTGGATTTTTTTTGTTGTTGCCTTTTTTTAAATGAAGAGGTGAAGCATCACAATGACAGAAAGAAGCAGCTGTCCTGCTTTTCCTTCCCTTACCTGCCCGCCCCCACCATGCAAGGAACAGCCAGCAAGGAATCCCCTCAAAGAATTATGATATCCACCCTAAATAGCCATAAACTTAACTGGTCATTTAAAAATTTAGGGAAGCTTTAAAATACATATACACACACATTATTTTTACATGCCTTAAAACAACAAGATGAAGCTTTCCCTGTAGCTTATGCTGTTAATACATCCAACAGGAAGAACTGAAAATGCGGAATCAATGAATATATGAAATTTCAATTCTCTATTCAAACTTACTCTGCACAAGTTAACACAGACATGAATTTATGAAATTTTCCTCCTTCCTTCTACACACCCCCAGTATTTCTTGTTCATTAATCACCTTTCAACATAATAAGCATAGATTTTAGCTATAGGGCATGAAAAACATATCTATTGATAAAAATGTAGCAGCAAGTAGAACTGCAAAACTTGTGACCATCAAATACCTCAGATGCTTCTTAACAGTAGCTAAAGGACATCATGGCACTGGCAAATAGCTCCAGCCTACAGCCAATAAAGCCCCAAATCTTGCCTCTCTTATCACATCACAAGTTGTGAATATATAATCCAGTAAGTAGGTGACAAAAAAAAAATCTATAGTAATATACTCCACCCACATGGGTTTGAGGTTCCAGCTGATGTTCTTTTGTTACAACTCAGACTCCGTCTCATTGAGGTGGATCAGGAAAAAGAACAGGTAGAAAACTGACCTTACAAAAACTTAGTATTTTTCTGACTTTGAGACTCCCTGAACTGGCTCAGCTGAATGTCAGGTACAATATGAAATGGGATTCAAAAAATAATCTTTGAGGTAACATCTAGCCATTCAACCGATTGCCTGACTGAGCAATTCAGTCAGACTCCCCAGCTAAGCTCCCCCCAGGCCCACATTATACACAGACATTTCTCTCCTGTGGGAGAATACTGATCAAGCAGAAAATGAGTTTTCCTCCTAATGCTCTTGTGCCATCCTTCCTGTCACTCATTCCTGCCCTGTACCAGGACAACTTGTTGGCAAAACTCTTTCTTGTTTCAAATCCTGCAATCTAACCGGTTAAAAAAATTAATTACAGTTTTAAGCAGCCTCAACTCAGACCCATTGACCACACACTCACACAATCAAGGCAGTTGTGCAGTAAAGGAAATGACCAGCAAGGATGCAGGGGCTGCTTATGTTCAAGCCGCTACTGACACAAGTTTCCACGGAACTATAGCTTCACTGCCACTTACTCCCATGGCAACAGGCTGAAGTGGCTCTTCTTATAACCATCACTTGAAAGATGCAAACTAGTAAAAAGAGAAATTCCTTAAAAAGAAAGAAAGAAAAAAAGGGAGAGGGGGGGAGGGAGAGCTAACTGTATATGTAGCTAGCAGTAACTAAAACGATGTAAGGGTGAGGAGGAGCATTGTTACAAGCTGGTGAGCTACACAATTGTTGAAACTTTTCCTTATTTATCACATTTCAGATAGCATATAAAAGCTCCATGAAGTGAACCAGAGTTTGCAACAAGAGCAAAAAGAGGATCCCTGCCATTAAAAGCTTATGAGTGCATGCAAGCAACAAATTATTAAATTAGTTAGGAAGTATGATGAAACAATACTGGCCCCAAAAACAAGTTCCCTAGTCTGTAAAAATTCTGTGAGCACTGTGGCAAACAAGTTTTAAAACGCTCTGATACTGAGGTAGCTTTGAAGGTATTTACAAGGAATTCCTCAAAGCATGAATGGAACAAGTAGCAAAGCATATTAGTACTTGTATGTAAATATATTTTTTATAAAGCAGCAATTGATGCTAAACCAGCCATTTAGGAGTGGTAGTTTCATCTCTATATTAAATGAACTCAGCTTTGGAAGAGGCTGTGACAAGCACTGGAAGTGAAGACAGACAGGCAGCTGCAGTTTGATGCAATACAGGGGAAGCCAGCCCGGGGCAGGGGGGGAGCAATCAGAGGAGACCAAAGTGACGAGCTATAATAATCTTTTACAGCAGCATTCTGAATGCATAAAATACCTTCTGATAACACAAGATTAGTGAAGGCAAGATGACTGTGATTCAAACCCTATGGTCAATGTCACAGCAGTAACTAGTTGATTAAGCTATCTCTGGTTAAAGTTTTTCATACTTCTTGAAACACTAAGATCCTGGAAACCTAGGAAAGAAGTCCTGAACTTGAGATAACTTTTAATGTCAATGGACACTGAAGAAGAATTTGAACCCTGCAAACTGTTACAATTACTCTGCAATGGATGAAGTATATGAGGTTCAGCAATTAAGAGACTGGGATAGGAATGATCATTCAACTCCTGTGGTAGTCAAATTTCTCCTAATTTAAGCGTCTGTGTCTCTAAGATCCTGTTGCATGCATAAAAACATGAACAGGCTTAAGTTATTATACATATCTGACAAAATGTACTAGCCACCAAATGCTAACTTACCATGTCTGCATTAGGTTCTGCTCCTACATGCATGTTATTGGAAATACTTTTGCAAGTTCTATGAATACCACTTAATGACAAGGTAATAACCACAGACTTTTCTCAAAGCTTACCTAACTTTACTTTTAGTTAAAAGCTTAATATTCTATCAATAAAGCATCACACATTGCAGAATTTCAATATAGTACAAAATTACCACCTACTACTATCGGGGGGGGGGGGAAACAACAACAACAACCTTCACCACAGGGTTGGAGCACATCTTTAAACAGAGAAGAATTAGTACAATTAGAAAAGCTGTTATGAGTGCAGAAATAGCCATCCAAATGTAAATTCATAACAGAAGCCTGCAAGAGCAGAAGGCTGAATTTCACTACACCAACCTGTTTTGTGGTCATCTTCTAGAAGCACCAACGTAAGGACAAACTGCCACAAGTTATTTGTCAGTTCCAGAGCCATGTAATACCAGGGCAGTCACTAGAATTAATTCATTACTAATTACAGAGATAGAGCAGAAGAGAACTGTTCTTCCCTAGTACCCCGAAATGCTCAAGGATGAACCCTTCGCTTCCTGCAAGAGAAACTTAGTTCCCAATTCAGCTATTTATTACTATGAAATTGACCTTAACAGAGGGATTAAACCCTTGAGCAAGGTTCAGGGACAGCTTAAATCCAAACACTTTCCTATTTCAACACATAATGGCATAGCCCTGTTGCCTGCCGAAGGTGTATTTTTGTACAGACAAGATAAGCCTCCTTATTTATACAGTATCAGTTATTTTCAATGTTCTTTCAGTGATAGAGAAACAATGAACTTGAGGCTTACGGGGCTGGGGGCGGGGGGGGGGAAGGAGAGAAGCTGTGAAAACAGCACATAGTGCAAGCCCTGAAATACCATGACAAATTATTCCAGTACCACAAACCCAAGTAAAGACTCTAGCACCTAGACAATCCTCCACTGCCAACAACTTTCACCCAACTGCACACAAATTAGCTTCCTTCCTCTAAGTTTGGTGCATATGGAAGACAGCAACTTAAGGACATCCACTCCCTCAGTGAAGGAAGTAATGTCTACCCACAAATATTATTAACTAAATCCAACAGAGGGAAAACATAAGCAAGCTCAGATGATGTAGCAACTCCTGTGATACATAGATTGTTAAATTATTTCCTTCAGAGGACTGTGAAATGTGTGTGTCTTTCAGGGTACAGTCACCCAAATAACCATGCAAAAGATATTCTTAATCAAAACATAAATACATTACTTTCTTTACAAAGTCATTCAATATGACAGTGAAATCTGAAGACACCTCAACACTTCAGTAAAGCTAAAGTGTAAAATTTCATTCTGGTTTTACATTTCATCATATATTAATTATCCCTAGCCGTATAGCCTTTGATATCCTAGCAGTGATTCAGCTCATTTGCGGTACATATAATAATTCTACTCACAACAAGGTTTTTTCATACCTTTAGTTACATGAAGTGTTTCAATCTAAATCTTAATTGTTAACCCGGTTAACTATAAATACTAGTAACTCATAGTTCTTCCACAGCATCTATCTTGTTTCTAACTTTGCTTAGAGAATCAGAGTTAATGCAGAACTACCAATATCCTTTCATGCAGGAGATCAGAGTTCATCATTCCATTAGAGACAGAATTTTGATCCCGTGAGTAATTTCCCAAAACAGCAGTGACATCAACAAAAGCATTAACATTTCAACAGGAAACAAGAACTGGCCTCCTGACACCACTGATACTGAGGTTCAGGTTGGCAGTAAAATGTGTAGGTGTTTTGTCACCTTTTACAGTTTCACATAAGTCTGGATCAGCTTCAGTGGAAACTAATTTTTTTTTTTTTAGGGTATTTTTAGGAAATGTTAACATGGCACTCCAACCAAGTTCATTACAGAAACCTAAAAACATCTCGTGTTTGAGATGAAAAACGTTTCCCTACTTTTTAGTATCCCAGGCACATTCGGTTTGTTTTGGGGGTTGGGTGGGGTTTTTTTGTTTGAGAATATCTACTCCTTTGTTTCCTCCCAGCAAGAAAAACAAACGAGTTTAGCTCTACCTAATCCAACTCCTTTCCCCCACCCTCTAATTCTCTCAGGTTTTCTCCACGGAGTTCCATCACAGCCACCGAGTCCGGGACAAGCCGGTTGCGTGGGCTCTCCAGAAGCCACCCGGGCCCTTCCACCCTCTCAGAACAGGAGCAACCTTGCAGTCACATCCAGATGCTGCGGTGCTATTACACGTGCAGGGGCGCTTCTGCTGGTTTTGGGGGTTTTATTTGTTTGTTTGTTTTTAATTCGGCTTTTTGCCTCTTCTCAGGCGTGGCGCTCCCTCGGCCGCCTCCCCGCCGGGGGAGCCGCGCCGGCCGCCGCCCCGGGGAGCAGCACCGGACGGGCGCCACGGCACCCTACGGCCGCCGCGGGCTGGGCGGAAAGCCCCTCACGCACGGGGCCTGCCGCCGCCGCTGCCCGAGGGAAGAGGCAGGCCACGGGAGACGCGGGGAGCCCGCAGCGGGGCGGGCCGCCTCCCGCCGCGCCGAGGGCTGCCCGGTGGGGGGGGAAGGCGGGGGCGGTGAAGAGGAGGGGGACGAGGCAACCCGCGGCAGCGGCGCTGGCCGCCCCGCCAGCGGGCACCGAACAAAGCCCAGCTCGGCCCCGCAGCGCGCCCCGGCCGCCAGCGCCCGCCCGGGCACCGCGCCTCAGGCGCCGCTACCCGGCCGCACCCGCCGGCGGGCAGGGGCCGGGCGGCAACACCCGCCCGGGAGGGGGGCTGGCGGAGACGGAGCCCCCCGCCCCCGACACACACCCCCTCACACACACGCGCGCAGGGGCGGCGGGGCAGGCGCCCACCTGTCACCGGGGGAAAGCCGGGCGAGGAGCAGCCCTTCGCCCGACCCGACAGAGTCGTCGTCGTCGTCGTCGTCGTCGCCGCCGCCGCCGCCGCCACCACCACCTCCCTCCCTCCCTCTCCCACCCTTCGGTTCGGCCCCCTCCCCTCCACCTGCGCCCGGCGCCCACCTGCGGAGCACAGCAGCACGAGGAACACCACCACCGGCGGCAGCGGCACCGGCTCCATGGCGCGGCGCGAGCGGCGGGCAACCACCACCAGCAGCTCCGTCCCGGCGGCTCCCGACGGGTACCTCCCGCGCACCGCCCAGCAGGTGAATCAGCCGGGTCCCGTCACTTCCGGCCGGCACCCGCCCCAGCCCCCTGGGGGCCGCCGCGCGCCTGCCTCCGCCCCACCCCCTTGCCCCAACGGCCGCTCGGCGGCGCCCGCCTCCGGTAGCGGCACCTGCCGCCGCCCCCGCCCCGCCCGGGGCCGGTACGGAGCCCTCCGGGGCCGCCGGCTGCTCCCGGCGCGGCAACGCGTGCCGGCACACCGCGGCGAGGGGCAGCCCCAGCTCTCCGCCGGGGCTCTCCGCGCCTCACCCGCCGGCGGCGCCACCCGCAGGCAGGGCTAACCCGCGTCGGGGCCTGAGCCGCCGCAGCGGGCTCGCCGCGCCGGCCGCCCGGCAGTAGGAGCGAGGCGTCGCGTTGGCCCAAGCGCCCGAAAATCGGTGTGAGTGGTTGCAGGGTGTCCCTCATAGCTGGCGTGGCGCCCGGGGCGCCAAGAACCCGGTGCGGGTGGGCTGCGGTCGCCGTCCCCGCCACGAACGCGGGGCACCACTCCCAGGCGTTGCTATTGCCCTCCGCATCAAAAACGTCTTGTCTTAAATCAGTCCCCATAGCAACGCTATGGTAATGGCTTCTGCTTTCCTTATAGAGAGCATACGTATTTTGACTGAAAGATCTGGAATTGAAGAGGAGTAGAAAACCAGACAAAAGGCAGAGAAGGACGTTTGCAAAAGGGTGCAACCAGACTTTCTTTCATGGCGTGATGCAGCTGCACGACGCCCAAAATGGCGGGGCCTAGCTGGTTATGGGAAAACGTGGTTTGTGCTCCACGTATGGCAAAACTGTCAGTTACCTTTATCAGAAGATAAAGCAGACTTGACGGGGTTTATTCTCAATAATTGAGTGTGTTCTGTGAATTTATTGCTATGCATATATTACTGTATAGCACAATAGGAAAACTGTTAACTGACATGAATGTGTTTCTCTCGCTATCGTTTCATTCTCGTAGAGTGAAGGGATAAGTGGTATTGGTACCATCTCCTTTGTTATGTCCACAGCTCTATCTATATTAAGAAAGCGTGCCCATAACCAAATATTTACACAAATGTAAAAGCTACATAGTGCAGATTTTGCAGTCCAAACAAATTTTGAAAGGAATCATATTACTGTTTGTTATTTTTCTTTAATGTCCATAATATATAAAAATGTATTTTGAACTTTGATTATGTTCTGTATGTATGAGAGTTTAAAAAGCAAAGTTCTTTCTGCCTTTCTTGAAAACGTTAGATCAAATAGGTAACTACTCATGAGTATTTTCCCAAATACTTGGCTAAAAAGGAGGTGTTATGCCTTTCATTCAATAAAGGATTTTTAGTGATGGAATCGGCAGTGTCTCCTTTTCTGCTGGAATAATGAATATATGACCGTGCACTACACATCTTTCAAAATGGTTGCTTAATTCAAGGAAAGCAGCAGCATTTTACTTGCCAACTCAGAATTATTTTTTTGATAAGTAGGGTAAATGCATTGTCATTTTCCATGAAGGTACAGATAAGTACAGGTTACATCTTGTAAGGACATGACAATTCAGTGTCTGCTAGGTCTCCTTTTAAAAAAAATCTACCCCATAAGATGCTAGATACTATACGTAAAGCATAGAGTTTTAAATCGGGAGATTTCAAGCATTTCATTTAATGACAGAACAGAATCGTCTTTCCCTGCTATGAAGGTAAGAAAATACCATTCATGTAGTATTAAGCTAAAGGAACCAGAACCTCAAAGCGGGGATATTCAGATTTTGTTTTTTTCTGTTGTTTTATATGTGCTGCAGACTTGTGCTTGAAAGGGTAATGACTGGAGGATCCCAGGCTGACTGGACGAGTGAGGTTTTTTGCTCTACATCCACTTGTGTCAACACAGAAATTATATACCATGGAAAGTATAATGAGGCAATCACAGTCATTACAGAAAGAGAAAATGATTCGCGATTAGAATGGAGATGCTCACCCTTCTGTGAAATAAATCCTGCCTAGCAGTTAAAATAAATACTGTACTGCATTTAGGAAACATGAGGTCCACACTTTGTCTAGCCTAGACAGACGTATTCCTGGTCTCATTTAAATCAAAAGCAACACGGATGCAGTCATGTTCACACTCCTGAAAACTGTTCACATTCCTGCAAATTAAGAGTACATAAAAATATAGTGTTTAAATAATAATTATTTTTTAAAAGGCAAAAATCCCCGCTTCCCCGCTGCAAATGCTGGTCAGGCTAGTAAGGCATAAAGCAACCAGATTTATTAGAGGATGTGACATTCTGTAGATTTTGAGTGGCCTATGCTTCCTGGAACACTAAACACAATGAGGGAAAAAGGTAACTTGTGAAAATGACCAAAGCTATTCCACTCACAAAGGAAAAGGTCAAGTTCAGAACTTTTTGAGCAGATTTCTACTAGTGCCAGTATTTTGGATCAAGCCCAAAAAAGAGTCCGGGGTGAAGGCAGAATCCGGTCAACACGGAAGAGATATCCACTGGAGCAGAGGCCTGCAATCCAGACCCACATTTTGCAAATGGATAATTGTTTAGCATTTCTTTTACGGCAAATGGTGTCTCATCCTCAGGAATCTTAAGATTTAGGTTAAATATAAAAAATTAATTTCATGTATTTAAAGGAAAGCTTCAGTATAAGGATGCCTACATCAAGCGTCAGCCTAAATTTTTAGGTATCTTGAAATACAACGATAAAAATAAGTTTACAAAATCGTGTGGTGGGACTCTTCCGTATATCCAAAGCTAAACTTTTCAGAACCTGAATGAAATGGTTTGCATATTTCTGCAACTTCCCTCTACTTTTTGAAGGGAAATTATCCACCAATTTCAACCCCAGGTTGTGAATAGTTTCTGTTCCGTGCTTTGGAAACGCTTCCGTATCTGCCTCACCTCCCACAGAGTGAAATTAACTACTGGTTTGGTTTTTTGAGGGGAAGGATGGAAGAGTACCAAGTGAAGTTACTCGGGCTTGACCTACAGAAGCGATGAAATGGAAGTCACCCATGGTTGCGTTACACAGCTCCCGCAGGACGTGGCCATGCCATACAAGGAAAATGGGGTTATTTTCTGTGTTGGTTTCCATCCTGCACTGGAGGATCTGCTGTGGTCAGCCACTGCAGTGGTTGAGGAAAGAGTCCCCGTTGGGCTGTGCGGCTCCTGACGTGGACAACAACATGTCTCAAAGAAGGGCAAGAGAAAAAAAATGGGGAAGAAAGATAAAGAGAAGGAGCAAATAGTACCCTCGGGACTTTGGGTCTGGATTTCTACTCATAGGAGGGAGTCATTGCATTTTTTTCTGGGACACGTTTTCTCCTGGCTCAGCAGACTCCATCGGTTTGCTCTGTAATTCAGGCCAGAGCCAGCATGAGGGAGGACGCAGGGGTGTTCAGCCAGGACAGGGGAGACGGGGCAGGAGGATGGGGCCATTTCTGCTCAGCAGTTGCAGGCTGCTGCCGTTTGGTGTGAATCCACCTGGAGGCTGATGGTTATTTACACTGGAGGTGTCACAGTCCTGCTCTCCCCAAAAACTCAGTATTCCCACCTGTGCTGGCGCTGGAGCATTGCCAGAAGATAAGCAAGTGTGGGAAGCCAGGCTGGCCAAAGAGGAATACCTTTCGCTTTCAGCCAGCTCAACTCCCTGAACTGTTTTCTTGCCGATTTGCCTGAGTGCCAGCTGACATTTAAAAAAAAACAAACCACAAAGGTGGGGTGCTGGGTGACAGGCAGGGCAAGGGCTGGATCATGGATCAGCAGAGATCAGTTTAAGGGGCTGTGGCACCACATCCAGAGCTGTAAGAAGGGAAAGGTCTAGCTCGCACAACCATTGGGGTTTTTTTTTTGTCTGTTTGTTTGTTTTCAAAATAATTTTCGGCGTCGCGTATGCTGATGTCTGTACCCTGATGCAAGGAACGGGCACGTTGGTACCGCTGAGGTTTTTGCTGTTAGCTGTCCTTACGGGCACTAGTTAAATCAGCGGGGTTTGCTGCAAGTAGCTGCCAGAGCCAAGGGAGAGCCTACGTTAAGGTCTCGCCGACAGAGAGACGGGGAGATGACAGCAAAGGATTTTAGAAGGCAAAGTTACAGGGTGCCAAGTATTTCGTGAGACAGCTTGGAGAAGGCGGGCCGGCGCGCTGGGCCCGGCCGGCAGCGCCCGGAGCGGTGCCGCGTTGCTCGGCCAGGGTGCCAGCACCCCCGTCCGCGCCCCGGCTCCCCCCGGGAGCGGCCGCTCTCCGGGGCCGGGGCCGCCTTCTTTAACAACCTGCACCTCTCCCATTCAGCTTTCACGCCCTTGCTGCCTTTTTATAGTGATAACCAAATGCAATCCATTACTGGGGAAAATAAGAAGAAATAAAGGAAAAATTGACCAACAATAGCTGGGGTTTAATTATCCTTAATTCGGGTTAATGTTTTTCAACAGACTGTCTTGTTTAGAGTTAAAAGACAGCTTTCACATTTAGCACCTCAATCAAGTGACAGCTGCTATCAGGGTGAAATTCACACCTTGCTGTGCTCCTCTTCTGGAGAGACAATTTTTAGCAAAGACGTTTCAAGAGGTCAGCAATTTACACCTTTGTGTCCCTGTGATATTAAAGTTTAGAAATACAATTTGCCTCAAACAATTTTCTCTCAGAGGTTACTTGAGTGTTTGTGTCGTTTAGGCACAAAAACAGCAGAAAGAAGGAACCCTAGTTCCCTACCAATGGCAGAGAGCTGACCCAAACTTAAAGCTACATATTTATGCTCTAAAAGAGAAGCGAAATCTGTATAATGTAAGATAGATCTGGTTTGTTTAAAGTCCAGAAGAGTGTATCGTGTGATTCATCTTTAGAAAAATATTAGTACTACACACCTTTTATTAGTTGTATATTGGAGGTTTATTTGTATTCAAACTTTCATTGTATATGCACATAGCAGTACTGGAACATTAATACAATTGGCAATACAGATCTGCCCTGTAGCAAACTGTTTTTCTCAGCCAATATTCACCACAGATACTCCTTGATTGAAGAGAACTTCCTTTAAGAGGAAAAATAGATGTGATTTTCTGAAGTGATGAGGAAGTGCTTCTTTAGCAGCTGACCTGAAGATTCGCTGTTTCCAAAAGAGGTGACATTCACATTCCCCTCTCCCCTTTTCTCTCTTGTCTCTCTCTTTGCATTGAATTTCAGCCTGACATTTGCTGATGCCTATATGACTCAGCAACAGCATTTCACAAAAAGCACAGTCCCAGTCCCCTCTCCCCACTTTCAGTTTTGCAAGTCACCAGACTTCCCGTTGTGCCAGCTTCGATCATCATCTGACAACTTAGTGAGCTAACTTGGCTCATCAGACTAGCAAATAATTACTCCCCTCCACTTTTTTATCAGCTTGGTTTACCTGCAGAATAGATTACTGACCATTGCTGGAGCCACAAAAGCAGCACCAGCACAAGCACAAGCAAGGAGGAGGAGGTGAAGTTGTGATAAAGGACTGGAAGAACAGGCCCATGCTTCTTGGTTGTAGCAAAAACTAGATCTTCTCAGCTGCCTCATGAAATTTGGCCTTTAGAGTGACGTTAGCTGTACCACAAGGGCAGTTGTGTTGAAGCACAGCTACACTTGTGAAGCAGCGCTGCATTCCCACTCCTACAGCTGGCTCCTTGTGGAAGGAACGTGGCACCGACACCCAGCGACCATCCAGGGGTGCTACCCCTAACATGGATCTTTAAAATTGCAGCCAGAAAAAGAGAGCAGTTATGTGCTTCCTCACAGCGTTCGCATGGGTTATGCTTCGTTTGGGTTGTATTCTCCGACTGGAGCTGCTTAGCACTGGGGGGGCAATTCTTGCACGGCCAGGCTGGAAGTGATTATTACAGAGCTAAAAGGCCAAGGGAAACACGGAAACCACCCATAAATAGGCTGAAAGGTGCACTGTAGAAGCTGGCATCTGTGAGTAGAAGGAGGATGTTCACAGCATGTTTCTCTAGTGCCCAGGAAAAAAGGATCTTCTTGTGAGAATCGAACAGACAGGACTAGGAACAGGCTCCACACTTACAAAGGAGAGAGAGGAGAGAAAATATCTGAAAACCGAGAGCATTCATGAGCCAAGAGTAGTGGGACGGGGTTTCTCCAGCCCTTCAGGGAGTACAGCTGAACAGGACAATAATCACAGATATGCCAGAGGCAATGGCATTTTATACGTAATCCCCAAATTAACTCAGGTCAGTTTTGATAGCACAGAGCTAGTAGCTGATGGCTGCTTGGACTGCATCATGAACTTTCAGATGATTTTGCTTGTGCAAGGCATTTATAAATGGCGCCTTAGCGCTTACTAGCCTATCTGGTGTCTGTACCTACCACTTAAGACACCAGTGATATTTTCTGAACTGCTACTCAGCTGTCACTGTCCTACTAGGCAGCCCAGTTTCTCCTGGTTGTCACTGCTGACATTGCCCAGTCACTAGCAAGCTGCTCAAAGCCCTTTCCTGAGATGAAATCCCAGAACCCCTGAGGCAAGATCCTCCATAATCAGGGGAAATTATGCTTTCATACCAAGCTTGAGGCATACGTGTTAAGTGGTATGAGGGAGTGCCTGTGACCTGGAGTGCACAAGCCTGCTATGCAGTATTTCTATTGACTGCCTTAGCAACTGTGTTGTGATACAACCATTAACCGGTGGAAGAAGCGAGAAGGTGCATTAAGGGTGGAGCCAACTGCATGTAACACTCACTTCATCTGACATTCATTCGCTCATTCTGCCAGTGAGACCAGATCCCACAGGCATGCCCAGATCAGTCCTAACTTCTGTGGCCTGTCAGCTCACGTGCTCAAAGGTCTGGGTACAAGCCAACGGTGGATGGAAGAACAGAGTGCCAGCACAAAAGACAGCAGGAGGAATAAAACAACAGGGCAAAACTAAGAGGTAGGGAGTGCAAGTACAGGATGGGAAAACAAAGTGTTTAATCTGGTACTGGCTAACCAGTCTTTAAGGAGTTCATAGATCTCAAGAACAGGTAGGTAGGTGCTGTTTCAGGTCCGTCAGCTGGTTACATGGAGTCAGTAGCTTAGATACCTACACTTTACTCCTCGTCCCACACTTCACCTTTCACTCTTTACCAGTGTGAGACACTCTGTGCTCAGCTGGCTGCTTCCTGAAATATTTCTTGTGTAGGTTTCTTGATACTGCCCTTCCACAGGGAAGCCTGGTTCGTTAGCTGGCTGTAAAATCTGCTTGTCGCAGGTTTTAGGTGTTTCACGGTAACTGCAACAGTTCTCACAGCCAAGCTCCTCAAAGGTATCTCAGTGTTAACTGCTGTTGTTTTCCAAAAGAATAGTTAAATAACGCTGTGGATCTGTATGTTGGCGCCTACAGTTATAATTCTGATGGTACTTCCATCAAATACCTATTGTTACTATACATTAAATCATTGAAGAATGGCCGTTTTCTCCAATTTGTTGAAGCCTTGTGCTGCTTGGCCTTTTCTTTCAAGGCATCAGCTTCTACTGTCATGAAAAACAGAACATTCATTAAAAATGAAAAACTATCAGAACCTGTTTGCAGCTGATAGACTGGGAAGACAACCTGCAGAAATCACAAAAAACAAACAAACAAAAATACTCTTCACTTTATTTTTTTCAAGAAGATTTTTTTTTAATGCTGTCTCAGTATTTGGGGGTGTGTGAAGAAGAGATTTACACATAAATTTTTGGTTTCCTAGCCCTTTCTGAGGCAGATGCCACCTCCTCATCATCATTTCCATACACACCTGCCTCTTCTGCTTAACACTTTGCCTCTTCAGGTTCCCTTCCTTAAATTCCATTTTTCCTCAGGTGGACATGTATCCAGGCTACATTTAACTATGGTAATCCCTAAAATCCTGAAAACTTGTCTGTCAGTGCCGAGGAGCTCGAGAATGCTGAAATTGCTGTTGTGAGTCACTTACAGATGTCCCTGCTCTAAATTATGCTGTGTATCAAGGGGTTCTGCACAAGCAGAAGAACGGATGTGACTACTTTGATGTTTAAGCAAACTATGAGTAAAATAGTCATACTGTTGGCCCCATGTTTCTTCCACTTCCATTATGTTGCCCTCAGTTTCCCTTAGCTTGAGTACTGATCATGTACCCTCAGAGCAGATCCAGCTGATTGATACATGGGCAAGTGCGACATAAACCATCTTTTGCCCTTCATTGCTTCCCTCATCGCAGCCACACCTGCTGGGTACGGTACGGACTTTGGCCCAGGGAATCCACTTTTTTTTTCCAGAGCAGTTTCTAATTCTTTAAGTTGGAAGTTCTGGAGGAGCCTTCCCCCATGAAGGCAAAAATGAAGGTCTAACAACTTTCAGTGCCGAACCTTACCAGTTTGTGAAAGGGAGCGTATGACGTGGCTGCCTGAGATAGCAAAGGACGTTGCTCACTGACCTGAAGAGGAGCCCTCTCAAATGTGCAGGTGTCCTTCACTGAGATTTTCTTCCCTGCCCAGTGCATTTAAACAGCATCATGTCGTAAGGGAGAGTTCCAGTTTGTGTTCCAAGGTGACTCGGATGCATTTCTATGTTACTGGATCATTTAACATTACACTGCTGTAAAATCTGTAAGAATGTCACTTTGTGAAAGTTTTTTTATGGGTTTTTTTTAGGTAGGTAATTTTCCTTTCTGCTGTATAAATGGGTTGGTTTCAATAGTGCTTTGTAATGACTATAGTTCAGGAAAAAATACTGACAGTGTAAAGAATACATATTTTTACTGATAACAACCATCATGATGTCTTGTGTAACTATTGACAGTGAAACCTGTTTTAAACGGCCTCCCAGAGAGCCAGTGAAAAGTATTTGCCCTGTAGAGGTAGCCCCTAACTGGAAGTCTAGCACTGTTAAACTAATGGCAAACTATAATAGTGACATTTCTTATTGAAAGTGGCACTCATTGCAGAATTGTGGTGTACTTGGGGACATTCTGCAAGTAATCCTCTACAAAGAAATGAAACTACTTTTCAAATTCTGTAATCCATTTGTTCTGCAAGCATTTTTTCCGCAAGCATTTTTTCCCCTTCTTCCATGGTTTCAGCTTATTGCCTCTTGTTAAGGCACATTTCAGTGGTGAATGTCATCCTGAATTGTATTTTTATCTTTCATCAATTAGTGAAATGCTCCAGGAGGATGAGCAAAATGTATTCAGGAGTTCAAAGCCAAAATGGCATGATATGGAGAAGAGAGTGGGGAGGCAGGACAGCCAGACTCTTAGTTTTGCTGTTTGGCAAAATCTCTGGGCAATTTGCTGCTTCTGTCCGTTTCTCTGTTGTTTCATCTGAATAACTGTATAATTAAATATTTGCTTGTCTGAAAGCGACAATATGAAAACCTAAAATAAGTAACTTATATGTGGCAAAACACTTTGTCCTGCCCCTCCATACAGGAAATACTGGAAGTGCAGGAAATTTTATAGGTGCTACAATCTCCATAGGAGAATTTAATGCATTTTATGACCTCGCACTGAAAGATCAGAGATGTCTTTGCAGTGCCAGGTGGCAAAGGCTGACGCTTGGTGCGCAGGGACATCGAAAGCAGAAGTCCTGGCGCTTGCTTTCCCCCATGCTCCCACCGCTCCACGCTACTCCTGTGCGTTTGGGCAGCGTTCATTGCCTTGCAGCCGCCGGCGAGACGGGATCAGGCAAATCCCGCAATTTAGGAGGAGGGAAAGAAGCACCGAGCCAGGACAGATGAGGGTTGGGGCTTGCCTCTTTCAGCAGCAGCAAACTTTTAGGTCAGCTCAGCTGCTTTGTGCAACCTTACCTCGAGACGGCACGGATGGCTGAAAAGCTGGTGATACTTCACGCAGGTACAGGCTGCAAGAGAAGTCCTGGCACCGCTGGAATGAAGGGCTCACCTCCCCACTGAGCTCAGGGAGGTCAGAGCTTGCCCTTGCAAGGTGTGCCTGCCTTCCAGCCCTGCGGCAGCAGCTCGGGGCAGCCAGCATCTTACCGCGCTCTACAACTGCCTGGCAGCGGGTTGTAGCAAGGTGGCTGTCGGTCTCTCCTCCCAAGTAGCAAGGGGTAGGAGGAGAGGAAACGGCCTCAAGTTGCGCCAGGGGAGGTTTAGATTGGATATCAGGAAACATTTCTTCACAAACAGGGTTGTCAAGTGTTGGGACAGGCTGCCCAGGGAAGTGGTCGAGTCACCATCCCTGGAGGTATTGACAAGGCGTGTAGACGTGGTGCTTAGGGATGTGGTGTAGTGGTGGACTTGGCAGTGCTCGGTTAACGGTTGGACTCAATGATCTTAAGGGTCTTTTCCAACCCAAATGATTCTGTGATCAACATACATGTTCATGGCATCATCACAAGACTATCATTTTTGCAAAAAGGCAAGGACGACCATGTGGCTGGGATTATTACATCAACTAACGTGATTATCATTTTAGCTAAATCTGCTATTAAAAGACTGTCAAAACTCTGTATACTATTGTCTATCTGTACTACAGCAGTGTCCAAGGCTCCAGTGGCTCTGTTTCACCATGTATGCATAACAAAATGTTGATCTGTGTCCTAAGTAATGTGTCTACTCTGTTGTCTGGAGCTAGTGTTTCTTTTTAGCGCTCCTAAAGGTGAGCAATTAAAACTGTCATAATGAACCCGGCTATTTCAAGGTACATTCTCAGTGAAGATAAGGCACTTCAGTTTTACCACAAAGTAGTATTACTCGGATGATAATTAACCTGGCATTGTAAACTCATGCCAGGTCAAACATGATTGATTTTCAGTGTGACTTTATTTCATAATAGGTCCTTCTTATGGCTGTAGCCTCCTAGCTTTTTTTTTTTTTCCCCCCAGTCTTAAGATGCTACTGTTGCAAATGTTTTTCGTTTCCCTCTGTCAGAGATTACTATTTCTACAGCAGAAACAGCAAAATAGCAGGTGTATCCACACCTCAGTTTCTCCATTTTATTGTCTGGGAATTCATCAAATCAAAGAGCTTTCAGCTCATCAGCTTCAGGATGAGCTGCAGTGACCAGAAAAGGGAAGGACGGTGAACAAACCTGCCTTTTGGTGGCTGGAGGCTGGGGCAGGGTATCTTAGTGGAAGGAATGGGGCAGAACACCCCATAAACCATCCTTTTTTTTTTAAGCAAATGTTTATCATTTGCTTTAGCTGGCCTGAAGCCAAGTGTTTTATACATGGCACCCCTTAGCAGTGCAGACAAATCAGAACTAAAAGAAAGTATTTATAGTCTTGACCAGAACTACGAAGAGTACAATTCTCCCTACAAATATACTTAATACCATAAATTAACTGACCATTTTTGTAAAGAAAAAAAAAAACAACCACCAAAACAAAACCAAAAACCAATGCAAGGTATAACATAGACTTGTAATTTAGTCAATGTATGCAAAAAGTTAAAAGAGGTCTAGTGAGAAAAGATACTAAGTGCCTCTAAGGTAAGTATGAAATGGACAGGAGGAGATGGTTATGATACAAGTAAAAAAACCCAACTGCCTACTTACTAGCAAACTATTCGTCTTTCCTGAGAGAGTGAGGCTTTAAGCAAGGATGTGGAATAAATTAACTTAGTGGCCTTACTTTTTTCTTTTGTTTGTTTGTTTCTTTCAGAGGGGGTCCTTTGATGCCACTGAGGATCAAAAAAGAAAGCAAAAAGGTGTTATGGGCAATAAAAGATGATGTCACCTGACAGAGCAGAGGCCAGAAGGTGAACAGATCTATAGAAGAAAATATAAATATAGTAGATCTCAGCCAACACAGGACTAAATCAAGTGGTATTTGTGACATGGTGGAAAGAAGGAAATGATGCAGACACACAAAAGCAGAGATGGTACAGTCAAAGTGATAAGCCTGGAAGAAAGATGTGTTTATTCTCGAATTCAGAAAACAAGATTGTATCTGCTAAACTGCGGGAAAAGCGGTGGCAGCACCGTATCTACGTGACCCTGCTATAACAGAAGCAGCAAACACTTTGTAATTTAAGAAACGCTTCCCGTGAAGTTGCACAACAATTACTCATAATGCAGATACAATTTGCCACTCGTTCCAGACGGAGAATAAACTGAGCCTCAAGTGTGTCTTGGATTATGAAGACTCCTGTGGTGCCCTCATGACCAGGATAAGGCTTTGTGCCACCTCTGCCTTGTCAGATCCTTCCCAGATGCCTTATGCTTTCTTCTAATAAAATCTATTGCCTTTCTCCATAGGTATATATCTTTTTGAGCATTTTAGAAGTGGCTAGTATCTCTTCAGAGCGCCAAAACAATCCCGGTGTTTTGATGGGCTAACATTTTGCTTCATGGATTTAAAGTGAAGACCGCACAGTCTTCCCCTCAACAATTTGTATTCAGGTGTCTTTGCCCCATCATGTTCCGCTCCCTCCTTGCTCACATACAAATGGGAACTGGTTGGCCTATTATGAATATTACAATATTTGTGTATTTCCCAGCGCACAGCAGCTACTCTCACCAACCTTCAGGACCTCCACTGCCACCAGTTGCTGGCACAGGATCTATGACCTCTATGCAGAAGAAAGATTTTCTCAGGACCTAGTCTAAGACTCATTCCACCAGAAATACTTCAAACCTGTCCATGTTGGCACAAATATAAACTTCATTTTTTTCAGTTCATTCTTTCTTCTGCATCACAGATGAGTTATGTATCGACTGAAAAAACAAACCAAATAAACCTCCTCAAATGCTATTCTTTCTTGCCAGAGAGGAAAAAGGTTGAGCCAGATGCTGATCTTTATGTTTCCACTGCTTTCCTCTGTTTTTTTTTTTCTTTAATTTCTTGTATTTGTTAATGATTATACAATGATCGAGTACCTTAGAGCTGAGCAGAAGACAGCCATGTTAGAAACATCAAAGGCTGATCAGGTTGGAAACAGGGGTTAGGAGATTCTGACATTTGTTTTAAATGCGCTGGAAACACACGATGACCCTGTGAACCTTACCCGGATGGAAAGAGCTGCCCGCCCAGCAGTGGTGCCACCAGCTGGGGACCATCCCAGGAGAGGGCTGGCTGGTGAAGGCTGCTGACTCAGAGCAGAGGCTCATCTTGGGATTTCCAAGGTACCTGGTGATGGTTATCCCACCCGTTCTCCCTTGCTGGCCACTATAAGTGCAGGCATAGGATTCAGGAAGATACCTCGGGAGCGTCGAACTTCACTCGCGGGAGGTCAGGCCACTGACGTTTGACAGGGGAAGGTGCAGCTCAGCAATGCCGAACAAAGGCTCCCGGCCCCTCAGGTCTCACCCTGCACCACGTCTCCCTCCTCTTTAGCGCAGGTCTTTTCAGGCAATTCTGTTACAAAACAACCCTTCCAAAACTTGCCTCTGCACCACTGCGGGGCCAGTGAGCCGCAGGGCCGCCGGCAGAGGCAAGCAGCGAGAGGGAGGGGGGTAGACGGATGAGGAGCTTCTTGAAAGGGCTGGGGAACGTAGCGTATCCTTCAGTTGTGCCGAAGGAAGAGTACGCTGGCCTGAGCACAGGAGAAGCTAGAAAGAGGACAGGAGGAGCTGCAGCCTGAGAGGTGGGTTTGTCCTCATTAAAGAAAGCGTCAGTGATGTTTTTTAGTAGATGTGGAGGTAAGGTACCCCGCTATAATCTCTGGTATTTGAAAATGTTGACCGCAGGCAATACAAATGAGGGATGTATTAATAGGAGCTAATAAAGCTAGACAAATGATGTTTGACACTTGCCTACATCCTCTGCTCAGCTAACTGGGTACGTTTCTACATCCAGAGAGCTTATTGTTAGGGATACATGGGGAACAATCACAGCAAAAAGTGCTTCAGGTAAAACAGGGTGATAAAGGCAAACTGGACCGAGTTCAACAATTGCAAGCATTTCAAGCACTAATAAATTCATAAGCACTGGTGAAGACATAATCTTTTAACAAAGTGAGGCAAGTAAACAAATAGAAGAGCTAGGTTTGTAGCTACCCTATGGGAAGAAATAAGAAACAACCAAATGAATAAAACAACTCTTTCAGTTAAAGAGCCTGCAGGGACCATTTAAATTCAAGCCAACACAGATGCCAGCTTCAGTTTTTAAAGACCAGGAGGGATGCTTAGAAATGCAAACCTTTTCTAAAAAAATACGTGACATTATTCAGAATAATTCATTTAAAGAGCTCCTTTTCTGAAGGTCTTCAGGTTCTTAATTGTGTCTCTGAAGTGAGTGAGGCCACTTAAGGAAAAAATAAGATACAGAAGCAGAGAAAATTATATTGTTCAAAAAGATAATAAAAAAGATAGCTTTTAAAAACGTAAAAGAAGCCCAACCTTCCAAGCAAAAAAAACCCAACAAAAACAAACAACTCTCACAAATATTTCGTTGCATGCAAAACAAAACAAAGCAATTCTCTGATACATGAATCAAACTGTGATGCTGCTTAATTTGTAAATGTAACTTTCAAAACAAAGGGATGTTCTAATGATCTTTTTGTTGTTACTATGATCATTAACATGGGCAGAAAGAATTTTTTTTTTAAACGTGTCTGCTGCTTTACATTAGGAACCCCCTGTCTACAAAAAAGGCCATTCAGATTTTCAAATATATGTTAGGAGTTCACAGCAAATATTGTTTTAAAGACCATTTTCTTCTAGGAATTAGTCAACATTTTTGTCACTCTGTGGTGGCACTCTAATTGTACTTTTTTGTGCCAGCGTAACTGCATTCACACAAAAAACTACAGTAATGCAAATGCTCTTCCTCCCCCTCCTCAAGTGCTTACATTCAAAAATTACCTTCCAGACAAGGCAATTACAGGCAAGACCAAAGGCAGGAAAAAAAGGAACATTTAAAATAAAAGATACCTCTAAAAATGCATGCCTTAGCTACACCTTATAAAATAAACAAAAATAAATCATCATATGTAAACATCCAGAGTGCTTTTAAGATTCTGAAATGACTCAAAGCAGCGTTGTCAGCATGAGCTAGTTCTGTCATGAACTACAGCAAGAAGCGAAAGGTAAAAGTTACAGCTGTCTTCCAAAGTAACATTTTTTTAACAAAAAAAAGTTTTTTTATTAATTTCAGAGATCTAGAGAAGTGCTTTCTTCAGCTAAAACCATAAGTCAAGAAGTAGAATCAAACCTGAAGTAAATCAAAGGTAGAAAAAAATGAGTGTAGGGCAGCAACAAAGTAAGAATGAAAATTAATACAACGGATGGAAAAGTGGAATTAAGCATGGGAAAAAAAATCAACTGAGTTTCTTTTTTTAATATTTCCCCCCCGGTCTTTTTTTTTTTTTCCCCCTGTTTCTTTTTTTCTGAACGGGATTAGTCTTTCTAAGTATTCCATTTATTTTACCAGGCAAAATCAAACACAAAGAGAATGCAGGGCAGTCAGGAATGTAGCACTTTCACACTGAAATCCGATACCACCAAGCTGGATGTAGCCTTCGTAAAGCACTTTTTGGTCAAAGGAGGAATGATTAGTCAAATGAACTCTGAATCACATCTCATTGTGCACGGTTCAGGCAAATAAATACATAAAAATAAAAACCCACCACAAAAACACACTAGACCGAAAAGACTACTAACTAACAGCTTGGTCGAGGAGAAGAACAGAATGAAAACAAAATATTCAAGAGATATCACTGGAACAGCATGTTGACCATGTGAACTTATTAAGCAATTTCTCAGATTTTTCTCAGACTTCTTTGCACATCAAGAAAAGCAGCTCGTGGGGAGCTCAACGCGCGGTGGCTATACGGGGCTCTAGAGACAGAGATAAAGCTGACCAGACAAAAACTGCAACCCCTGCCAAAGCACTGTCATCTTCTAGGAAAACAAACGGCAGAGCCTGAAACTAAAGAACTTCAGGCAAATCCTTCCCCCCGCCCGCCCGCCCCTGCACACCCAGACACAGCCCCGGGCCGGCAGCGCAGCCATTGAAGTGGTGCGATCCCCAGAGTAACAGCACTGCTGCTTTCCTTTGGGGCCTGTAACGGGGTACGAGGCTTCCTGGGAATTTTTATTTCCGATCAGGGAAAACAATGACATTCCTACCTCAGCAGTTAATTAACGAGCTAGCTCATGCTAAAGACAATGATTGCCTCTGCTGTATGTGCTTTTATAAATCTACATGGACTAAAAATAAAAATAAGCCGTTCAAAATGGATTGAGTAACTACCCCAACACGTGTCGCAGAAAAAAGGACCAGAATGACGACGTTAGTGGCAATCCAGCATCTAATTTCCATCCAGCCAGCTTTCTGTCCTTCCTTCAGAAAAAGGAGGTCAGTGGTGTGACTTGAGGGTTAACACATGCAACCTGCGCCTCCTGTCAAGGGAAACCGGCGAGTACCTGTCACGCATTATTTACCACCTATGAACTATGATAACCCTCTTTACAGACTGTCACTCAAGGTTTGTCTCTACTAGTGCCTCTTCGGCCTCTCGCTCCATTGGCAGCAGCTTTGTTGGCTTTACCATTCGGCTGGAACAAGCACCAGCGGAGGGGCAGCTCCTATCCGCCTCTTCCGCGCAGCTGCCTGGCAGCGGCAGGGATCTTTGCTCTAACAGGAACTCCAGGCATTTGCTCTTTACAGCATCATTAGCACCAGATAACAGGAGCGGGGCCAGGGTTTGGCTGGGGATTTTTTTTCTCCCCCGCCCCCCCCCCCCTTTTATCTTTCTAGCGGTACTGCTCAGAACGTCAGAAGCACAACGTGGAAACGTAGGGAGAGATCGGCAATCAAAAAAATGTACGGGAAGAAAATCAAAGAGGAAAAAGACAGGGGAGGAGGTGCCATAAGGAATTAAAATAAAAAAGTAAATTCACAGTCATTCCTACTGCATGGGGTGTTTCTCAATAAAGCTTAAGTATATTGCATGCATGCACCCAGTGTCTGGTAAACTGCTGCACTAGAAAATACTCCTGTCTCAAATAAAATATGAAACACTGTTGTTAGATTGATTCATATTTCACAGTGCTATAAACCCATTTAACAATTTAGGTTATATATTACCATATAAATGCTGAAAGGAACCCAGAACTGGGTGTGTATACCTTCATTTCATTTAACCGGTTCATCATATGTTGCTGCTTATTTGCTGCCTTTGTCTGTCTGGGTGGAGTCCTACGAGAACTGGTTCTTTCACAAACTTCTCAGTTCTGCTCCTTGTGAAATGTATGTAACTCATTATACAGACGCATTTACTTTCTAAATATACCTCTATGCCCTTTGTTATTCATCCTAACCCAGCAAGAACTTCCTGGATTTGTAAGACTGATAATATGGTCCTTGCAGTTAATGACGATTTCTCATGTTTACAAACTTTCCCAGACAACCTTTATGAGTCAGAACCAGGGATGAAACACAGCTGAGTGCAATTCTGCTGAGCTACTGATGCCAGCCCTGTCAGCCAAAGACACTAATTGCGACGAAGAAGTTAGAAAACATAAAACAGATCTAGAGGAATGTGGACTTTTACTGGATAATGTCAACAACCTGGGGGTTGCCTATTAAGGGAGAAAGTGTTCTTGAGTGATCAAGTAGTTCTGCATAAACACATTTTATTAGGCAAGGAATATTTAACCTCTTCATGAGGTATATTTATAAATACTGGAAAACTAGTGTTCAGATGAGAGGAAAATGTGAGGCGTCTATTATCTAATGGGTAAGATGGGAATAGATGTTGGGAGGAGAAGGAAACGTTACACCCAGCTGCTGGTGGGAGGCAAGCACAGTGCCTGTTTATGGCATAGGGTCTCAAGGACCACAGCGGGAACACAGGTAAAAAGTTGCGGCATGAGAGGTGGCAGTGCCTTTCTGCTGTCAGTCCTTCACGCTGGCTGCTCCTCTGGACTCCCGTGTACGTCCCCTCTGGCCTATAGGTGCTAGGGACCACACCGAATGCTGGCGTTCGTGGAGCAGAAGCTGCCTCTCCGCAATTGCCTATGCTGCCTGGCCTCCTACAGGAGGTCTCTGACCTGTGGGCACCTGGGCTGGGCTCCGACATGTTTTGCACGTAGAGGTTTGGGAGGTAGGCACCTCCAGCTGCAGCCAGAGGCTCCTGAAGTCTCCAGTCATTGCCTGGGCAGAGCGGCCTTACCACATTTGGATTCTGCATGAGCAGACATGCACGGACGTTTAACACATGGAGACCTTGCAGTCTACAGGTTCTGTACATTGAAGCAGTACTACAAAGGGACTAGGTGATGAGATGGCACATAATCTTACAGGTTTGTTTTCTTCCCGCTGCAAAAGAGTCTTTTAATGTTGGAAGAAAATGCCGGAGGAGAGATTGCTGCTGGTGGTGTTCCACAGCTTGTCATTTGTTGTGGTTTCTTTGGTCATTGGATCAACAAGGAACCTAGCTCTCTAGTCTGTCAAAATTACTTCAGTTACAAAAGCGCTTGCTGTGAGGAAATGAGCGCTAATGTTTGGGCAGAGAATGCTACACACCAGTTAAAATCATTGTCGTTCAAAAGCTCATGTGTAGGAGTTCCAGGATCTGGATAATTCCCACTTATTAGAAGGCTAGCAATTTAGCTTATATTAGGAAAACATATGAACCTACTGACTGACATTTAGACTTGCCCAGTGTAGCTTCTGTACCATGTCATAAAAGTGGGAATAACTTGCAAGTGAATTTGAGGTGTGAAGGAATGCATCTCGCTGAGTTGACAGTACAACTTGAAGTTGTGCAACTTGCAGTTTGGCTTATTCATAATACGCATTGACACAGAAAGGTTTAATAAGATACTCGACGAACTCTCAATGATTTTTTTTAACAGTTTTATCAATCAGTTTCCAATTAGTTAGAAATCTATCAGACAAAACAATTTAGTAATTCAGGTGATGGTTGAGTATTTTCAAGCACAATCAGGAGATAAGCAAATCTGGGCAATAGCAGCTGGTACTGTTGGGACTGGGGGAAAAAAATGGACACACTTGGAAAGCCTCTTACTTGGGAAAACTGCTTCATAAGACTTAACTACTTTGATAACTTTCAGCTAGATACCTCTATCATTCATCTGTTGGAATATACTTTTCACTCCATTCATCAAAACGTAATTCATGAATATATTGTTATTGTTTCAGACTTTTTTGGGTTTGACAAGTCTGATAATTTTTTGTCATTTATTTGCTCATTATTCTGACTAGGATTTTTTGGCTATTTGTGATCACCCATACTTCCTCCTTTTGTTCGCTACTGAAGTAATATTGCAGTATATGTTGCCCACACCCATGCTTTCGACATTTTTAATTTCTTGCATCAGCTACATGGTGACTTTTCAGGAGAGTTCAGCTGTAGGCCATAACCTGCTATAATAATAAAGTTCAGGGTCAGAAAGTTACACGTGTGGCGTACAGGACTTGACATTTCCAGTGCTGAACACTAAAATACAAAGCTAGGGAAGGAGACCTGTGACGGATTTGAAACCTGATGTATTGTGAAACACCAGGAGTGCAAATACACATTTTGTATCAGCAGAGAGCATACATTCCTAGACAGTTGGCTGTAGATGCCTGTGGTTTAGAACCTATCTGATGTTAATATCATGTCCTCTGGATTTTCATTGTTTCTTTTGTTTCCCACTTAACATTTAGATGTATTTTAGTACATTGATTCTTTAGAAGGGCTGATTTGGGATGGCAGTTCTTTGCAACAGCTAAGTCTCTGGTTAGAGCAGTAATTCTTGGTGTGGACGGTTCATGAGGGGGAGCGAGTTAAATTAATCATGCAGCAAAATGTATAACACTGCAGAAGTCAATGGAGGCACTTTGCATGTACAGCAGTGCTGCTGAGAGCACATCTCTCACCATTATTTATAAATGGTGTGGAAGATTCCCCTCCAGCAGCATATTGATTTAGCAGCCTATAAACAAACACAATATAATGCCTCCTGTTGTTCTCAGTGCACAACCAGAGCGAGTTCAAGGACGTAAACCCCAGGTATTACCAGCTAGGTTACCCCAGTGAATTTACACTTCATCCACTAGTAAACATTTTCCTACTCAGCTTTATGCAAGAGCAAAGTATCACTTGGAGAAGTTCAGGACAGAATCACATAGAAAGGAAGTGCTGTAACTGAGTTATGTCCTAGAAATGTGGTCACTGGCCATAGCCACAAAACAGCAGCTAAACAAAAGCAGACCAGATAGTCCAGTATTTAATCCTGTTTGATAGGCACTAGTTTCTAGACAGCGTTACTGGGAACAAAAAGAGCAGCATGTACACCTACAGGCCACTCAACAAGCACCAGAACCAGGGGAACTTGATTTCCTGCATGTTTGTCATATGCATGACCAACTTGGGTGCTTTTTCTGCTGCTGGAGGGTCCTGCTCTTTGTCTCTCTGCTGCTTCTCCGCTTTCCCAGGTAAACCCAAGTGTTATTGTAAGGTATGAGCTCACACAGCAGCTTCAGAAGGTAATTACTGGAGTCTCGATATGTTGTAATGACGCTTACAGCACATGTGTTATTTCTGAGACCTCTATGTATATCTGTGAAGTTAAACTGGCCAGCACGTCCTGAGCCACCATGGAACGGGGAGGACTCACAGGTAGAGATATACAGAAATTGGACGTATGATCACAGAAGGCTTGCTTCTGTAGAAAAACAGCAAAAAATGGGGAAACTTTAGTCAGTAAGTCCCTCAACCTAGGTCCTTTTTTATGGTAAAAAGATACCAGATTCACTGAACTGTTATAAGGTACGCGTTGATGGGGTCAAATGGAGGGAATGATGGTTTTGGCAATTTGAGAACTTCCCATGGCGTTGATACAACAGCAAATAAATCTTCATTCTGAAATTACACTAGAATAACTTGATCAAAACCACAAAAAAAATTTAAGAAAAAAATCACAAAATGCATGTGAAATAATATAATTTTATCTTTTATGCACACACACCTGCAGAGGACATATTACGAGCAATTTCATTCTCTTGTGATTAGTTTTGAGGAATTAATTTATCTTTGCTTACAGATGGGCTTGAGATGATCAAGTTAAAAGTATGGGAAGTGCAAAATCTTATAGTATCATTCAGTTTATCAAATAGATTTACAAAATACTTTAACTCAAATCCATTCTTTCTGGATGAACCCATCTCTTGTTGATTAAAATGGTGTTTGCTTTTTTTTTAAAAGAATAGAGTTTTAAAGGGTAAAAGTGATGTTACTTCAGCTGCTAATATTAAAATTTTAGAGCCTGTGTACTTCTAAATATTTTTAATGGGGTTTTAATGGAGGTCAGAAACAGGAACTGGAAAATGTCAGCTATCAGTAGGCAGACTGAGTTTGAGAATCTAGTCTATAAGCTTTTGGAATAGCTACAGTAGAAAATGAGATGGCAAATCCCAAATTTCTCTCCTAAAATTCTTAGAAATCTATTTGTTTGCTTGCTTCAACAGCATTTGTTTGCTGCTGAAAAGGTCAAGGTCTGTTTTGCAAACACCCTTTCCCAGCTTCATCCCCATCCCCATCCCCAGCAAAGTGATATACAGGCAGGAATAAGGGATATCAACTGATCCCAGAAAGTCAGTCTCCCAAAGCAGATGCAGCATAAGTCAGTGCAGTACCAATGCTGTATTTATTTTGTTATGTCACAGGTCTCACAAGCTCTCACAAAATTACTCAGAACTGATTGTTTCTGTAAATAAACCAAACTTTGCTGGTTGCAGCACAGAGGCAGAAAGGCCTGAGATTTGAGAAGGCAAATGTAATTTACATAGGTTTAAAAAAAAAAAAAAACACAGAAAGAATTTTTATTTTCAACAGGTATACACATACATGTGATTCATGAAAGAAGGAAACCAGCTTGCTTTATTGCTCCCGTTCTTTAAGGTTTTATAACTTTTTCTATTCTCTTGGAAAGCAATTTAGAGAAGATACAGTCCGTGGTGTTGGTGGTCTACATACCTTCCCCTTCATAAGTGGATTCCCAGCCCGGTCACCTGTAAGCGGTTGGCTCTGACTGCCCATGGGTCAGACCTCCCTCCTGCCCAACCTCTGCCTGTAGGCTGGAGGAGGCGTTCAAGACACCAGGGTGCAACTTTGCAGCCTGGCACTTGGTAAGAACCATAGGTGTGGGTCCCATTGTTGATGAAGACACAGATCTCAGCCTGCCAGAACTATACCCAAAAAACTACATCAGAGTGACCCTCTCCCCTCCCCTTCTGTTTTAGATAGCTCCGGTTCCTTTGAAACAGCTCAGCAAAAGAGTGCAGAGAGGAGATAGTCAAAATAGCTAATAGCCCTCAGGCTAAGATTCGTCTTAAAGAAGTGCAAAACAAGTTTTACAAGATCGTTGTTGCTGTTACTGAATTTTATGGAAAGTCCTATGGTACTGGTTGCATAATGTGTAATTAGAGCATAGTGGCCATGGGGGAAGTATGTGGAGATACTTCTCTACTGGTTCCCAAAAGCAGATGAGGCTTTGTGGTAGGTTTGACATCACGCTAACTTGTACCTTTTTTAAAGAACAAGGTGCTGTGAATGCACAGAAGTAGCATTTCAGCTCCTGAGGAACCACACCTAACCCAAGGTGGCAGCAGTCTCCCCGGTCAACTGATAATTGAAAGAGATTTCTGAACACAAGGTTTTAGTACCCCAGTTTCAGATTTAGATGCCTAACTTCTGCTGCTTGAGAGTCTCATGCCACTTAATCTCCTCAGCTGTGTTTCAGGGGGCTAGTATTTATGCACAGATAATTTTTTTTTTTTAATACGGAAATCTCAGTGTTTACACATGGATAGTTGCAAAGCCAAAATGAACTCCGCACAGTTCTGCTGCTGTCAATTGCATTATCTGGATCTATACCCTTAAACTGTGGGCTGAATAGCTTTTGGCACACACTGCACAGGCTTCTTACAGAAGATTATTAAATGCAATTAATAAGGCCCTGCTAGCAAATCTTTTCAGCTGTAAAATATTGGAAAATAATTCCGTTTGCTCACAAAATGGCACAATAGTAAATTGAGAATTGTGCATTAAATTCCCAGTTAGGAATTTAAAAGCATATGTCCCATTTATTTTTTCACTTCTCCTTTTTGTTATCCACAGTGAGAACTGGTCCATTGCTAAAGGCAGATAACAGATGGTAAACCTCCACTGCCATATGACTCTGCTATTATCCCATTCCTCTGCATATGTAATCTAATAAATTGAGTGTAATTGACTATAAGTGTTCACTCTACATGTGAACGCATCCTAGTATGTTATAGCTCTAACAAGAAGACTAAGCAGACTCTTGGAGCTGATGCTGTGTTTCCCATGTCTATTTACTTACATGGTCTAGAGTAGTCAGGATAATTTAAATGTGAGGTTCAATAGGGAAAGTAAGCTTCTTGGAGCACTGGCAGAACTCCACCTCCATCAGCTCCTCCACTCCGAAATTAAACAGCTTATCAGATTTATCCAGTTCTGTTAAAGCAAAATAAACACCACAGACAGTAAACAAACTGTATCATCACTTTGAAAAAACACCTTGGGTTTAATACATCTGATTTCACTGTCACTGAATGTATCTTTTTGCTATACCTTTCAGCCTGAAACACAGTGACCCAAATACTTTCTTAGTTTTTCAAGATTTAATTTTATTATCTTCTTCAACACTACCTCAGTAGCTTTCAAACGAGGTTAAATTGCATGGGTTTCAGTCTCTAAATCAATGTCCCCATGCAGAAAAACATGTAGGCATATGTTTAGTTTTAAGCTCAAACTTGAATCCTAGTGCTTTTACTGAAATTCAAGTACGTGCTGAAGTGCATTCCTGAATTAGGGCACTTTCCTCAACCAAAAATCATCTTTTTCTGGATTAAAGTGGGAGATTATCATGGGCATCAAGGAACACTGCTGCATTCCAGACTGATCAACAGCTGTATCCTAACCAGTACTGACTCTCTTTAGAGTCCTCATCTATTTGACCGTTATTTAGTACTCACTGTTTAATACGGTCTTGCTGGCCTGGTCTAGATGAGGGTGCTATTTTGTTAGGTCTTGTGTTAATGCAAAACATATCCTTGTACTATCACAGCTACAGCACCATTATTATAGTACTCTGAAACATTGCCCTTTAAGCTCAAATTCATAACTGAATTAACAAGTTACTGTGGACCAAGTGAGCCATGACAACAATCCACATGAATGCTTTTAGTCCACGGTAAATCTGAATTGATGTAACTTGGCGTAGCTTTTAATGTAAGACAGTACCTTGCATTTGCAGCAGTGAGACCAGAGTTACTCAGCTGTCATCATGCAATGTGGATATGAAGCTGATCCTTTTTTTCTGTGCTAGAAAAATGCAAATCTTTACGTCTGTCAATACAATTAAAATAGTGCAATCTTCCTACTTATAGTATATTTAGTATTATATCTATTTAGCACATTTAATTATAGCATAATTAAAACAGCACATATTTCCAGTCTGAATTCACAATTAGCATAAAAAAGTTTTATACCAGTATAGCTATTTTCAGAGGGAAGACTAAAGACTACCTTGTGTACTTCCACCTGGAAGTATAGCTACCTTCATTCTAAAAGTTGTTCCTCACTAATTATTTCAGTGTCTAAAATTTGCAGATGAAAACCAGGCTTACTAAAAAACTACCGGAGAAGGATACTATTATGGGTAGAAGCCGTCATGGTAACTTTAGTTAAGGTTATTCATGATTAGCTTCTAAATTCCTGGTTTTGGTTGTTTCTAACTTTACCAAATATAAGTTATCCAAGCTCTGATTTTTCCAATCCCAATTTTTCCATATTGGATGTATACTTCAGGTTGAATTGGAAGCAAATTAACAAAACTATTTTTACAAACATAGTTGTTCTGAGAATAATATTAGAAGAAAATAAACTTTATTTTCCATGTAAGAAGAGAAAAGATTTGCCTAAAAGTCCTACAATTTCTTTGCCCAGGCAGCTGAATACACTTCCTCTCTCCCACCTCTCTACCCAGGCAGCTGGGCTGCTCTGCAATGGGACCTGTGAGTATGGGAGTTTGTTTAAAGGGGTTTGCCCTGGCAGTGCTTTTCTCCTCCAGCAGTTTGCAGACATTTCTATTACAGATTTGGCTATCCTGCTTCATTGGTGGCAGGAGCCCAAACCTGGAATATTCTGTATTAATTTATTATTTGGGAGACTGCCAGTGTGTTTCTCTGGCACGCAAGCCATAGAAGTGAAACCAGAATGGAACTTTATGAAATTAAGTGAGTTAATTAAATCATATGCATTTAATTCAGGTTTATTAGCAGTGAGGGGGCACTTTTCTAGCCTATGGGCTTTCTCTTTGTTAAGTTGCAAAGGGCTGTTATACCGGTGGCAATAGAATTTTATAAAATGGTTATACATTTTTTCGAGTTTAAAGTATTTTATACAAGTCGCTAACAGCCCACATTTGGCACATGAAAGAGAAGTCACTACCAGCCCCTCCTGTCATAATGAACACATCAGCATTTGTAAGATATCACAAAAAGATAAATACCTTCTTCTCCTAGTCTCACCAATTCATTTTATACAGGTATATTAGCAAAGGTGGGTCCTAAGGAATGATTTAAATGGCCTTACAAATCAGGTCAGGGAGGATTTTCACTATGTGTGAGCAGTCTTTGCCGAGTTAATTCGGGTAATTGGTGAGGGCAGCCACTCCACAAAGTGCTACCTGAGTTACCGTGTCAGCACTTGCTGGGATTTCTGGGGATATATCCCGTGGCTCTTTCACTCCATTAAGATGAATTACCCTGTGATCCCAATGAACTGTGGGAACGTGTTTCCTCCTGAATGACTCTAAAAGACTGTCTGCACTGAAGTTGTTTAGTGCTCTTCCAAATCCTCAAGGGTTACCTTACAATGCTTATTAAGGTTTTTTTGCCCAGGCCCCAGAGCAAGTTAACGAGCTGTGGTTGAGAGCAGCATCATTCAGGTGACAGGGAATACTGCCTGTGAAAAAAGTGTTCAGGGAGAACACTTAAGTAAGTCTCACATTATTTCACTATAATTCACCTAAGTAATTCCTGCATTAGTACTTCTATGAGAACATATCCTAGGAGGCCCTGTCACTTGGAAGCCCAAGCCTACATACAGATAAACCAGAGGAACGAACGGGGAGGCTGGCGTCCGTAACAGCAGAGCGGAGGCTGCGGGGCATGGGATGAGAGGAAGCAGGTAATGAAGAACAAATGAAGGGAAATACAGTTGTTGCTTTTCTGAATCAGAAACAAAATGCATGCCAATATTGGGCAGGGTGATAGCTGCACCAACCAAACAACGCTCAATAAAGTATTTATTTGGGTTAACCTCTCCCTGAAAATCACAGCATTGCACACCTTTTTCCGGCATCTTCTTGTTCCTGTACATGTGATCAGAGGCCACAAATATGAGCACAAACAAAATATGGGCAATGTAGTTGTTTAAAGTCTTATAAGTTAGGAAGTCAAAGCATGATTTTCTTTGCATCTGTGTATGCCTTTGATGTCAGCTGAATGTATAAATAAGCCCAGTTTTGACCTGAGCATTACCAGACATTGCTTTCCAAGGAGGATTGTAGGGCTAAGATCAGGCTAGTGTTTCTTAGTAACCTCTAATCAAAAGCCCAGCCACAAATCAGAAACCTTTCTGCCTGTTTTTCTTTTTGCCTTGCATGATACTAAGTGAACAGCCATTTTTTTCCTAATAAAAAAATGAGGAATAGCTATTTCTTATCTAGGATTTTGCAGTGATGGTGCTCACAGCACTTTGCAATGAGGCCAGGACAAATTAATCCAATTAATAACAAAATCACTTATTAAACATTCTTTTGATTAGAGAGGGAGGGATGAAGTAATTCTTGTATCACCAGTTCCAAGACAGTCAAAGACGACTCAGGACTTTTTCCCGCAAGGAAGGTAATTCATCCTCTCATTCCCACCTAGGGTCCTCTTAATCTGTTTCCAATCCCTGTGCATGGCAGTTTACTTTATCTGTGCCCAGATGAATGTCAGTCTTCCTGGTAGTTTTCAGCGAAACAGCCAGTCTCACTTTTTTCCCTATATTAATGTGGGTTTTTTTTTTCCCATTGTGAGAGGTTGTCCCCTGTCTGTGAGTAGGATACAAAGAACACTCTTTGTGAATCTCATACTTCTAGAGCAGTAAAGTACTTGTAAGAATTTTGCAATGGAAAGCAGGTATTAAATGACAGCCACCTAGAAGGAGCTGCCGTATTTCTGATCCGCAAGGAAATGCAGGAATAGAGAGGGAGAGAGGGAAGTCTCTCTCCTCATTACAGCAGTGCCAGGACCTTGTGTCTGTGCCAGCCAACATTTTAAAGCGTATGTATAAGAAGGATTATTCTACTTAATCCCTACCTAACCAACTTCTGTACAGAACAGGACAAGAAAAGTGGTCAGAAAATGAGCAACCATGAACCCAATCCTCATATGCTGCAGCTGTGCTGGATGTCATTCCAGCTGCATGTGCTAAGTCTGTGCTCTATGACTTTCCCATCATGCAAGCCTGCTCAACAGGTAGCCAAGGAAAATTAAATAGAGAAGTGAGCTTCCTTTATAGAGGAAAAAGAAATGTCAGACTTTATTTCATAATATTATTTCCCAATCTCTTTGTCTCCTTTGGGGTCTATGTGTGTGTCATGAGGATACAAAGGAAGATTGTGGTTTTGTTCTTAGTGCACATCATGGTAAAGACAACTTTTAGAAATAAGTGTGGAAATACATGCCTTGGCTGCATGTAATGATGAATTCCCACTAATCACCGGGGAGATGATGAATTCCCATTAATTTGGTAGCAGATAAACTGCCTAAATACTGTAAAAGTTTAAACATCAGAAGATGCCCCACCTAATAAAAAAAAAGGTGACAAAAAAGGACAAAACTTGATCGATTGATTGAAACTATTTTTTCTGTCAATAGTCTGAGGTATTGTGCTGGTTTTGGCTGGGATAGAGTTAATTTTCTTTGTAGAAGCTAGTATGAGGCTATATTTTTGATTTGGGATGAAAATAATGTTGATAAGGTGCTCATGTTTTGGGTTGTTGCTAAGCAGTCAAGGACTGTGGCTTTTCATGCTGGCCTGCCAGTGAGAAGGCTGGGGGTGCAGGGGAAGCTGGGAGGGGACACAGCCAGGACAGCTGACCCAGGCTGGCCAAAGGGATATTCCATACCATACAAAGTCATGCTCAGCATATAAAGCTGGGAGAAGAAGAAGGGAAGATGTTCAGGGTTATGGTGTTTGTCTTCCCAAGAAACCATTATGCGTGATGGAGCCCTGCTTCCCTGGAGATGGCTGAACACCTGCCTGCCCATGGGGAGTGGTGAATGAATTCCTTGTTTTGCTTTGCTTGCGTGCGCGGCTTTTGCTTTACCTATTAAACTGTCTTTATCTCAACCCATGAGTTTTCTCACTTTTAGACTTCCCATTCTCTCTCCCATCCCACTGTGGGGAGTGAGCGAGTGGCTGCATGGTGGTTGGTTGCTGGCTGGGGTTAAACCATCACAGGTATGAACCCCATAGGATTTATGACCTATCAATGAATGATAGAAACAGCCTGGGAAGGATGTTGAAAGCAAGGGTCTGTTGCCATCCTGCTGGTCAAAGCAGGATCAAATATGCCACAAGTATTCCCATTTTTTCAAGCTTGAGCACTGGACTTTTTATAGCCCAGCAAGGCATCCGAACACATCCCCTTGCTTGCCACGAGAAACTTTTTTCTAGTACCCAAGTTTCACTTGTGGTTCAAGCCTATCACTGAGTCCACAAACAAGGAAAGTCTCCTTTTCTCCTTTGCGGCAGCGTCTCTCCTCACAAGTCTCCTCTCCAGACTAAACAACCCAGTTCTTTCAGCCTTTCTGTTTCATACACCTGCTGCCATCCACTTCCTTCTCCTCTGGGCTCTCCACATGCTTTGTGAGAGTATGTGTGTGTCTAATGCAGACATGCTGGCAAAGCTGACCCTCAGCTGGGCAGTCAGACCACACTGGGGGTGGCAGGGAACGTGCCCAGCGCCCTGGCAGTTATATATACACCTTTACAGACCTTTGTAAGTTGCTCTGTATCTTTGAGGGGATAGTTTGCACTTCTGATGTGTACAAAAGCAGAGGTTTCTTCTGAAAACTTTTCTCCCTTTCACTCCAGGTCCACATGAAACTGAAAGTCCATCTCCCCCAGGAGCTGTCCCTGGCACTTCTGGTATGCCATCCACAAAGACATGCAGGAGAAACAGAACCATTATCGACAGGCATTTAGCAAACTGGATACAAAAATAGTTAGGTTTTAAACACATGTGATTTTCCCTCCTAAACAAAGATTTGGGTTTCAGCCTTGGTTTCAGTGTTACAATACTGCCTTGCTTATGCCTTTTTTGAAATCGGTCTGGCTTATGGTGGAGTCTTAAAACATATGGTCTTTGCATAAAGAAGAACAAGAAAAAGGGTCTATCTTTATTGCACTCACACAAGATGAGGCACATACAGTTAACCTGAAACAGCCACACTGATGGAGTATGGAGACACCTGTCTCTGGAGACACCTGAAATCTGCATTTGATCCTAAAGGTGCTCCAGGTGCTGGAAACTTCTCTTCTTGGTCAGATCCAGGAGCACTTTGGTTGTGACAAGGCTGAATATCAAGGCTGAACAGCTCATGCTCATGTCCCTGAAACTATGGGTGAGATTTCTTTCACCTAGAGGTCTGCATCTCAGTAACAGTTCACCCTACATACCCTTTATGGTTAACAGAGTAACACGGGCACTTCTAGTGCTCACAGTGAGATGGACCATCCCTTGCAGGAGCCTGTTTCTCTCCCCATACAACAAAAACGTTTAGATGACTCACTTTACACAGAGGTATGTATTTTGCCACCTGAAAAGCGCTTCCTCCCTGGTTTGCTGAGGACTGCACCTACTAAGCATTCCCAAAGCACATGGGGCCCATCTCTCAGGGTAGGAGGCCTCCAGCTCAGTACCTGCACAGGCACATGCAGTCTGGTGACTATGATTGAGAATCGCTCTTCATTTGTGAAGATCCATTACGTCCCAGTTTTGGGCATTCTTCAAGCTGGGAAACAGTGTTGGGAGAAATTATCGCGTTGTAAACCGAGGCAGAACCTCAGCCAGGAGAGGCCTGTCTGTTAGCACAGCTGCTTAGGACATTTGGGTCTGCAATTAAACGGGGAGAAACAGGTAGACCGGAGCCGCACGCACCCATTTCAACCAGAGAAGCGAACGGCCGCAGTAGGCGCCGGCTCTGCAGTGGGGAAGGGGAGAGCCTGTGAGACACTGACCTCGCCTGGTGGCTTCCCCAATTACAAGCTACATTTCCACACTCCTGCCTACAAGTTACACCAACCATTTCAGTAGGGCTGGGATTCCTGACTCGCTCGCAAAGTTTTACTTGAAATCCTAGGAGATCCTGGCGTGCAACTCTGACATGTCCTTAGACGGTCCCAGGCTTGTCACAATACCTTTGTCTTGCTTTCACGAGAGCAGACTCGGGAAAAAAAACCCCAACCATCCCAAACTATTAGAAGTCCAGGCCCAAAAGCTGCTTCTTTGCCTCTAACCGTGATATTAATAGTAAAAAACCATGGCCACCTCTTATGTCTTATTCATTAGGCAGAAAACCATAAAAAATATAACTTTCTGTACTGTGGTGGTTCAATTTGGGGAGCACAATGCTTTACCTCTGAGGATTTTAGAGCAGTTTATGAACATATAAAACCACTATGCAAACCAAGTCCTCTTCTCCTTTCCCCACAAACTTGCTCATGTGTGCCCCTTTATCAGCACCAGCGTTCAAGATGGGCAAAAAAGTAACAGTAGGTACTTCTGCTTTTACTATTCCCACTTACACAGCAGAAGCCTAAAAGGACCGGCCTCTGCCAAGACTGTGACTAGCATGATATGGGAAGCCCTCAGGTGCCGACTTACTCCTCTGTTACTCACATATGAACTCATGAACTATGTGGGATTTACTGGCACGTTATCAACAGAATGAGCCAAGCGATACTGCTTGAGCAGTAAGGCAATGACCAGTGGGTGAAGATGGCTAGACTGACTTGTGCCTGAGAACTCCCGTCAGGTACAGTTTGTGATCTGTCTCTCTTGCCACTAAATGTCTTACTTTGCCTTTCCATTTTCTGTAAGAGAATAGCTGGACTGAAAGGAAAGGAATTTTTAAGGCTAGTCTGGGAGAGAGAGACAACCCTGCACCATCTATGGATTTTTAAAAGAGAGTCTTAAATGGAGAACCACGGTGTTTGAGCACACTTCTGGATTTGCCCCTACCTGATCCTGCTGTGCCATGGCTACAGGAGTGCAAAGTATGTTGTGACCCCTGTGGCCTTGCTTTCCCCGCCGTGGGAGTAAAGGAACAGCTGGAGCAGTGGAAATTGTCTACATGTGGCAAACTGGATGACTGAGGCTGAACAGAGATACAGGCATTATATATTGATAGGCAGTGTCTCTTGCTGATTTTACCTGCTTTCTCTCAGCTTTTCTCCCCTTTTTCTGTAATCTTTCCTAAAGGCAGGAACCTTGCTAAACACAATCTTTGTAAAAAACATCATTCTATCTATGAAAAACAGAGCTGTCTCTTGGCAGAAGCAAAGTAGAGAGCTGCTAAGGAACAGATAGATGGGTGTAGTGAATAAAGTATGGCCCAATGGTTACATTATCCAAGCCTGGTTGCTGTTGCCACTGCAGAGGAAGAAGGGTGTGTGGTGGCAGCAGTGGCAAAGGGCCCTCTCTGCAGCCGCAGTCGCCATTCCTTGCATCTCCCCTCCCTCCACCGGCCCCAGAAACCACACCGCTGGAGCACCCATCTCTGCCACCCCCACTCCCCTGGCAAGAGCAGCCCAGGCCAGGCCTCTTTGCCTGCATGTGAGCTCGCTTTGACCAGAAACAATACACATGGAGTATCAAGGCTAAACAAAAGTCTGTTTTCAAATATCTTTGGAGCATTCCCTACGTTAGAGTCAGTGGTCATTCTGCCGTACTAAGGCTACTTAGTACTAAGGTGTACTAGGCTAAAGGACAATTCCTGTAGGTCTCTTAGAACAAGCCCACACAGTGGAATATGGCGACGTGTCAGACAGCTCCAGTTTAATCCCACACAGGCTGGCATGTCTACACAACACAGGGCAGTGTCATGCCACTGTACTAGTTCAGGTCTCAGAAGCAGCATGGACTAGTTAGCCCTGTTTCTCCATCAGATACCATTCTGGTATTTATGCTCCAAAATTGGAGCATACTTGCAAAATCCCAGGTAAGATGTGCTTCTTCAGGAGGCCCTGTGAGGAGCCATGTCCTCCTCCTGTGCTCCAATTCAAAGGTGCCCCTATGCCTGCGTTTAGTGAGCACACAGGCACTGAGCCACCTGATGAGATGGAAGCCAAAAAAGTGTTCCTACCAGAAGGTATCCTACCCTTGTACTCTGCCATTGCACTCTGCCACTCCTCAGGCGGAACAGCAATTCTTTCTGCCAGTGACTGTCACAGTAAAGCTGGCGGTTTAAGCAAAAATAACATGAAGAAGGAAGTAGAGCATTTGCATAAAATCCATAGCATCCAAATATCTATTAAGACTACATTTATACAAGAGAGCACTGTGTATGCCTAGTGTCCTAGGACACTCCCACTCACCTAAGATGTACTCTAATGATTTCCTTTACAGGAGGCAATAGTCTGTTCTTTGGCACTTAATCAGGTATCTCCAGAGTATTCATAAGTGCCCCACTGATACACTGTTATGGGGGATCTGCAGGAGATAGTAGTTCTGTGAGTAGCAGGACAGAGAAAGCCCGCCCTCTTCCAGTTTTTTGTCCTGTATTTTCCAATCTTCTACAGTAGCGTATGGATTTCCCCTTCTCATCCCATATAGCCAATGCTGCAATATTCCCAGGTTTTCTTCTTTTCCCCAAACTATCTCTGTACTCCATTTTCTCCTGTGCTCTCCTAAGCCAGCTAAAACACTTAGCTCCCTCCTGTGTTGCCTAAGGCCTCCTGCTACACTCCTCTCAGCTCTCATGCCTTCTGTTGCTCTCTTGTAATATTCCTATTCCAATTGCTTCACATGATGGCTGTGCGAGATGATACGTTATATTCTGTGGCTGATTCAAAGTCTAGGCATACTACTCCATCCACTGTCTGACAGGTATACCAGAAAGAGTAACAGCTGAACTTCACTGAGCAATAAAGCACTATCTGCTCACCAGTTTTCAAGAATCCTTTGGGACCCCAGATCTTTAAGATGCAACTCCATCTGTGTCATTTCTATGTTATGGCTCAAAGGGTTTAAAAAGGTGGTGATGACAGTGTGGCTGCACAAGCCTTGTCTCTGTGTGAAATCTGACTAAAACCCAAAAGTCATTCTGCAGCAGCAGACAGCAGTGATAACGGCGGCATCAAATCGAAGCTAGTATAAGGTAGGCTCTGTACTTGTCATTGCTGCTGGCAGCGGCTGCTCTCTAGGTATGGGTATTATACTAGAGCAAAGTTTTAAATTAGAAGGCTACAAGGAGGTTACACCTTGCAAACCCTACTGATCACAGAGTGAAAATCACAGTAACAAAAAGTCACTAGGAATTAGTCCACAATGCCCAAAGCACCTCAGACAACTTGGCACATCCCTTAATAGCACAGAGTAAACCAACACATGACAGATCATTCCCCGACCCGGACAATGGGATCTGCCTTCTCTCTGAGACCTGGAGAAGGGGATCTTCCCTCTGCCCTGCAGCAGGGAAGAGCTTATTCCTCTCTCTGAAAAGATCTCAAATCCACATTGCCCAGGGCCTGAACTTTCAAAGCATATAGCAGACTAAGTGTTGCTGACTTTCACTTAAACCTGCATTCAAGGTTGTGCTTTAAAAGAGAAATTTCAAGTCAGTTAAGAACTCTTGAAAAAATTATTGTTGTGCCTAGCTGCTTGTACAGTGCTCCATCTTGCCTAAACACACAAGAAAAACAATCTGGTGTTTTGAAAGCTTCTGGTTTTTTTTTCATATTTTAATATATTCCTTACTTCTAATTTTCTTTAATCTTAATATTAAATTCTTTAATCTTTAATTTCTTTAATCTCAAATCTTTAATTTTCTAAGTCTTTTAAGGTGTTGTCACTTAAGACAGGAGAAGAGAGACTGCTGCAACTGAGCACAATGCCTGCACATAGAAATGTAAAATCAGAGCTAATCTAGATTCACTTTACAGCCATAGAGAGAACTAAGCATTTTTAATATATGATCCATCTAGGTGAGGGGAGTCCCAGCCTTTTCCAGTGACCATCTCTCTGAGCTTTATCACTTTTCCAAGCTCAGACATAGCAGTCTTTGACAATTGGCAAGATATGACATATTTCCGTCGTTTACTTTCTCCTTCGTTTCTGAGATAACCTCTTTCTCAAACTAACCTTGCTTAGTTCAGACTGTGTCTGAGAGACTGGCTACTGATCTGGAGGTAACCAGAAGAAATGCAGTGCTCTTGCTTCTGATGAGATTCTTCTGCTCTTAAGTCTCTGAGTTCTCCCAGAGATGCACAGTATGAAATACTAACAAATATTTATGAGAGCAGCAGAACCAATGCAGCCTGGTTTTATATGGATTAACATTGCAAGGTGTGGGTTCTCTGTTGTACAGTGTCCTTCTATATTAGACTACCTAACTCCACAAAATATGCCTAAAATGATTAACTTTGACATCTCTGACCTATTACCTGAATTGGTCAGAATTGGACAGTGGGTGGAAGAGACAGATGTTCATATGTATACACACACATAAACACACAGCCCTATCACTTAATCCTGATTTGCTTAGATAGTCAAGCCAAAAGCTGTAAGGGTAGAGTTACACGAAAGGCGTATCGCAAATCATTTGGCTGTGTTATCAAGGTCAGCTGCATATATACAATTTTTTGTGATCATGCCTACGTGAGGAGTTTGCACTTGTCTGACTCAACAATCCAGTCTGAACACTGCAGAACCCGAGCTGAAATTATCCACTGAAGTTAGAGCTGCTTTTAATTTAAACTGAGGCATCTTTGTGGAGATACCAAGTCTGAGAAACTGCCCAAGGACACCATGGCTACTGTTGCAGAGGTAGGCAGGCAGCCTGCTCCTTCTCACAGGCAATGCAGTTACAACCTCATAGCCAGTATCTGCCTTTACAATATACCCTCTTAACCCTAGTAATAGGCTGTGCTAACGTACGTCTCCCTGGGAAAAGCAGAAGCAAGTCTGTAGGCAGAGGTAGTATCACAGGAGTTAATGGCCTCAAGGAAAGGGAAAACTTGTGGCACGCAAATGCCCTTCTAGCTTTAAAATAACCGCAGTGAGCCCCAGAGCTAAAGACAAGTTAGATCAACTGCTTCAAGTGTATATAGGCACGCACTGGAGCCGCCAGCAGGAAATGCAATACCTGTAAAGTGTGTACGTGTGGGCGCACAGCGCCAAATGGGCCAGAAAGCGGTTTTCCGACGCAAGCAGCAGCAAGGAATGAGGAGGCCCGCAGCCAGGAGAGCTGCCGCGTGCTGCCCATCGCTGGGCCCGCAGTCGCAGCCGCTGCCACCGCCCACCGCGGAGGAGGGGCGGGGCTGGAGGGGCCGGGGCGGGGCCGGGGAGAGCACGCCCCCTCGCGGCCGCGTGGCGGGGCGCGGCCGGCGCTCACCGTAAGTTCCGGTGGCTCGGGGGAAGCGGCCTGCGGCGGTTCGCCCACCGGGGCCGTGTGCTGGGACGGGGTGGGCGGTAACGAGCCGGTCCCTTCGGGCTGCTTGTGCGGCCCGGCGTCGCTCGCAGCGCCCGGAAGGCTTCCTGCTGCTTAATTGGAAAGTGCGCCGGGGGATGCCGACGAGGTCAGGGCAGGAGCGGCGGCGTCCCCTCGCCGCCGTACGTTGTTAGCCTGCTGCTCGTCATCCCACAGAGGCAAACCGTGTGCGAAATCGTGCTCATCGGGACCTTCTAAAGACTGTTTCTTTACTTACAGCTGACTAGGATGTGAGAAAATAAGACAGTCGTACCGACAGGCGCCAGCTTTACACAACCGAGGTAACAGCCAAGCCCTTATGCAAGCCCGATTTCATTTGGGGGGGAATCGCTGCAGCACTCATAGTCCCCCACAGCTCCCTGCTTTCTGACGAGAGACCCGCTCTGGCGGCCAGCACAACAGCTGCTGCTAGGTTTTTGGGAGTAAAAAAAGCCGTCCGTTCGTTGACTTTCATGTGACTCTGGCTGTTTGACAGAAAAATAACCAGTAAATAGCACAGCGCTCCAGAAACGGAGAAAGGATTTCTCCAAACCGGAGTAAGACTGTAAAAAAGGCAGAAGTCCGTCTTGCCAGACACCTTCCAGAACCAGTTCACTTGTAGAGTCCTGTCGTGCTAGCATTTAATACACTCTGGCCTCGGGAGGCGAAAGGAGATGGCACTTCTGGTACAACAGCGTCACAAACCAGCGGTTCTAATCCTGTCTTCCCCGTGAAGGCAAAGGTTGCCGGAGGTAACCGAGAAGAAAACCAAACCAAAGCCAGTAATAGCATCTCCCTGTGTGTTGTGCTGTAGCAGGAGGATCTGGGGGTCTCTTTACAACAGGCAGGCTGCCCTTCACTGCTACTTTTCTCCCAGAGTTGGTTCTAAAGCTCATTGAAATGCCAGTGAAAAAAAGCTGCTTTTTTTTTTTTTTTTTTTAAGGAAGAAAGAGGAGTGCGACACCTGGTGCAGAAAAGGACTGTGATTGTGAATACCAACATAATAAATCAGAATCTTTATGTGACTTTAAGGCGGGGGGTGTGTCTCTCCTTTGTGGAAACCATTGTCAAAACTCAAAATGGCCTTCACTGAGGCAAAGTTTTATGTACTGTGCCTGTGCATCATGCTTCAATAGTAGGATTTTATTAATTCCTGCCTATAAATCATGTGTAAGAGTGAGAATCTTTCATCCATTCTTTTAAAAAATGGCATACAAAGAAAAAAGAACAAAGATGAAATTTAAACATTGTTAACAGCTCTTATTTATTCTAATGATGGTATAATTCTCATTCCATTAAAAATCAGTCATGTCACTTTGCCTGAAAACATGGCAATTTACCTGTGTACAGTTCAATACTCAATTATGCATTGGTCTTGCATGCAAACTTATCCTCAGATACTGTAGGTAGATAAGAGTATCTTATCCTCAGATACTGTAGTACTACTACTGTAGTAGTTCACCACATAAATATAATACGTAGTTGCTAGGCAGAGTTGTATCACCAAGCACTGACCTTTAAGTCTGTAATTATTCCTCTGAATTTCTAGATATATAAATTATATATGTATATGTATGAATGTATACATGTATATACGTATATGAAGTTGACATTAGATTTAATTCAGTAAATAAAAACTGAAAAACTGGAAAGTATTTTTTTTTATCAGACGTGCATAACAACTGGAACATTTATTCCTCAGAAGTTTAATTTCTTCAAGTTGTCAACAATTTTTAATATCTCTCTGGTAGGTACTTCCAATTGAAAATGGCAATACAGAAGTCCATTATTGGTCATCCGTCATTAGTGCAGTAACATCAAAATCTGTATCAGAACATTTACGTTCTTCCATAGGCATAGGTTTGATAAAACATCTCTACTCCAGGTGGATTCATTATGGGACAGAGGAAGATAGGAATTATGGAAGATACGGAAAGATGAGGAATTGCTGACTGGCAGATAGACAAGACTGTGCGAGCACTTGGAAAATTGTTTTAGTTCCAAAGTGCGTATCAATGTAGAGCATTTCTTTAGAACTCTGGTGGTGGTGGTTTTTTCCCCAGCTCACATGTTGCTTTCACCAATGTTAGAGATTTTAGTTTCTATGGTAGTAAATTCTAATCCAGCATTCTTAAAGAACACAAAATATTGGCCCCAAATTTATCAGAATTCGTACATAATTTCTGTGCCCAAAATACCCAAGTACAGAGAAAACAGAAGAAGAGGAGAATTAATAGGGTGAAAGAAAGGACATTCAACTAGAAGAGAGGCATAAGGGGAAAGAAAAAAAGTGCTTATTAAAAATCATAGCCTTACATCCGGAACCTATAAAAAAAGTCAATATTGAAAGATAGCAATTTCTTGAAATAGACAGAAAAGTAACATTTTCCTGAGCAAAAAATGTCATTGACATAAAAATGAAATAATTTAGTAAAATAAAAAGTTTAATTTCCCTCTCCTTATGACAAATTATTCAAATTGGTATTTAAAATTATTTACATTAATATTAATTAATTTAAGTAGAGACAATGCCCCTAAATGATAACTTACTTGAGGATATTCTTGATCCTTTGTCTGCTGTGTGACAAATCTGAGGTTCTACCAGCCATAAAAGTCCCTGCAGTGACACATTCACTGTTAACGCCATGGGCTTCAACCTGAAAAAAGATGTTCTGTGTGATGCAAAGGCAATAAGATCAATGGCAGGAAAACCAAAATTAAGGCACAATACCAATTGGACTGATAAAAACAAAATCCAACTAGACTCTATCAGTATAGAACAAAACACAGATTGAAGGCAGACAGGATGGTGCTCCACAGACAATCTATACAACATACTGCATAACCTAATTATGCAAGAGCTTTTAATCAACATCTAGTGGCATTTCCTCATAGATTTGTCCTGTGGTATATTTTGGTTTAATATTTTAAAATCCCCTAGTCCATTATCTGTTGCTGTTTGTGGTTTAATCACTCTAAATCTCTGGACCAAAACAACCCATCAGACCTTAGCTCCACTGTCTCTAGTCCATTGACTTTTGCTTCATTTTGGTGCCAGGCTTTCCTTTACTTCAGCTATTACTCTGACTCCTGAATTAGATTAAATGGCCCTAGGGACATTCTTCAGTGTTCATATTGATGTTCCCTGCAGCTATTCTTGGTCCTAATCTATCATCTACTAATTAGTAAAATTAACCTTTTGTATTCAGTACCTTCCACCTAACAAAATCCCTGACACTGCAGCAGCATCCCCTGACTGCAGCAACCTGTCATGAATGCGGATATTAATGCATGTATGTTATGGTGAGGGCAGGAAACTCCCTAATATTCGATTTGTCCAGCACGTCCTGTTACATGAGTTTGTCCCCGGGCATTTGAATGGAAATATTTTCGTATGGGGAAGTTCAGAGCAAGAGTAGGAAATTACTTTAAACAAGAAAATTCATTTTTGCCTAGTATTTTCATTTTTTTCACACTAATTGTGTTTTTCCTGTTTCTTGTCTGTCTGTTTGACACCTTGAAATCTAACCTGCAGAAACAAAGAACACATAGCAGTGACAGATAAAGTCAGTGAAAGGTGAACTCTAGGTACATATGCTACATAATGTCAAATACTCCATAAAATAGAGTCTTAGGGGTATCCAAAATGGATGGAAACGTTCATCTCTCAGTGACTCAGTTCACCACCTGCAAAATGGACATAAGCCTCCTCTGCCTGTCAGCTTGGAGAGGTATTGTAAAACTAGATTCAAAATGACTGTGAACACTAATAGATGGACGGACTAGCGCACTGAAAAAAAACAGACATGAATTAATATTGCTTTGTGTTTCAGGAGAGAGTTCGAAAAGAGTCTGTAATCAAGGTCTCATATTGTACATTTAACAAGAAGAAGCAAAATCTGAAATAGTAGTGAATTTGGCCAGTCCCAGGTAGTCTGTGAACTGAACACGGCCAAGTACTAAAGCAAGCAAACAAAACCCCAGTGACTGCATATATGAATATCATGCAGCTTTCCTAGTACTGAAGTGCCAAATTAAGGTTCCAGTAGGAGCTTTGATTCTGACATTTTCTAACCTGTCTTCACAATCTGGTAGATGATTTTTCAAATGAAGTCTCCTGTGACACATGTAAATAGGTGTTATGTGTGTGCAGTGTTTTAGGCATCATTCTCTCTCGCACCCCCACAGGCTCCCACACTTCTTTTCTTAGTTTCTAATACCTACAGACCTAGACATCTAGTATTGGTGATAGTTCTCCAGCACATGAAAGTTTACATAATTTCAGTATTGCTTCTCCATGTTTTTGTATTAAGGGGCTTTACATTAAAGTGCTAACTAAATTGCAGATAACCTATTAGGACAATCAGTGAGCAATGGCAAAACAAGTCTTATCAGTTATTAAAACAACAATAAAACTGAGCTTCATTTATAGCTTTACATAAGTAAATGATCAACTACAAACACACTATTTATTATGTTTAAAAATATTTCAACTTGCATCTAAAATCTCTAGTATAGAAGTAAACAGAAGGAAAATAAATCAATAAAGGCAAGATTTTCAGTGTTATTAAATTGCAACATTTTTGCAACAGAATAAAAGAAAACTAAATTTTTATTCAACTTCTAATTTTATTTCAGAAGCAAACTTGTCTTTTTCAAAAAGTCTTGAAATCCTTAGGTTTGACACCTTTTATAACCCAACTACCTAGCCACACTATAAGCCCTTGTGATGGATTTTATCTGTATCAGTGTTAATAACCTTCCTGGATCCTGCTAAACGCTATATCTCTGTAGATTCCCGGTAACTAAGGTAGGTTTAAGCTGGATTTTTTAACACAGTTTAATGTTAAAACCTGAATGTCGGCATATCAGCTGTACTGTTAACATGCTCTGAATCATTGAAGTAGATCTTCTGCATCCTTCCCTATGTTGCATTGGAATTAGCTAGCATACATTAAAACCACTAATTAAAAATAATGACAATTTAGAATTGTACTGTCAAAAGAAGGGATTCAACAGATAACCCTCCTCAGTCTTTCTGCTCTCCAGTATCATTTACTCATTGTACAGTCCTTCCTCTGAATGAATGAATATTTTCTTGATTTTCATTTATTTGTGTCGCTTTACTTGTGAATGAGTAAATACTCATAAAAAAGGAATTCCTTCTCTTCTGTGCTTTGTAATTGATTTGCTCAGTTGATATTACCACAGTCCTTTTGTTACACTTGTGAAAACTCTTCATGAAAACAAAAGTGGCAAACATTTCCTACATCTCCCTGCCAAAAAATCAGTCCCGCAGGGAAACATTGGTCTTTCTTTAAGAATTTAGTCTCATTCCTCAGTTTAAGAAGAAATGGAGATATACAAAATTGCCTTTAGAAAAGATTTCACAATGGCATCTCTTTTGTGCACAGCCCTCTGACATTGTTTAAAGTTACTTTCAGTGCTTGAGTGCTGAGCAGTGGTAATGACAGCAGCTTGGAAGTGATTCTTGGTATCACAGTGTTTCCAGCCCAGGCAGATGACAGGGTAGTAGAGGTGAGACCACCCTGTGTAGCCCCTCTTGGAGACTGTTCTCCAGCTCATCTGTCACTTCTTTCTTCCACTTTCTGCAGGACAGAGTTGAGCTCATCTCTTGTTCCTCTTTCCCATCCTCCTCCTGCAAACCAAATCCTCATACTCTCAGGTGACCCCTCTGCTCCTGTCTTTTCTGTCTCTTCCCTGTGCCGCATTTTGTGTAAAGTGGACCTCCTGCTGCAATCTGCTAGAGTAAATTCAAAGGAGGATGATAATTATTGGAGACAAGGAAAAGACTTGTACCAAAAGGGATAGAAAGAACTGAGCTCTTCTACTCTAGAAAGGTAAAAAGAGGATGAGTGTGAAAAATGAACATAAAGCAATGCCTGGGGTAGAAAAAGAAGATAGAGAGCCCTCGTCTTCCAAGACATTAAATGGTGCAGTGAGGCATTGGCTGGTATAAGCATCAGTTAATGAAAATAGAAGGCCACAAATGTAAAATTAAGGAAGAAAATAATTTTTCCAGTATTGCTGGGCTGTGAAACATACTGATACTGGAACGCATCCCAGCCAAGGATTTGCATCCCAGGACCAACCATTTACAGCGACAATAAAGATACCCACAATTATGACAGTTAACACAGACAAAGTATTGTAAAGATTTATAAATCTGTCTACTGTGCCCCGACTATTAGGGAAGGCATGAAATGACCTTTGTCAACTGTGTGGTTGTTGCACTTTCTTCTGACATATCTGGTACTATATACTATTGTAGACAGGCTACCAGACCAGATGGATCACAAATCTGATCCAATATGGTAACTCCTTATGTTCTTAAATGAAAATTTTACCAAAAGCATGTCAGGAAAGCTTTTGGAAATCTCAGCAAACTAACACAAAACATATCTAAGAAATTGCCACCTTCTGTCTGCTAAAAGAATGTCAAAGAATAATCATTTTATTGCTGTCTAATCCAGTATGCTTTCTGCTTTTTCAGGGCAACTGTAGTCATCAAACTGAACACTTCCTGAATTCCGTTATTTTTTTAGGAATTACTTCCATCTGTCTTCGAATAAACTACCTCTGATCTGTGTTCTGCATGTAGGTTGTATCTCCAAATGTTTTCCCTGGTCACATTCTGAAGCCTGGACAAAGTGTTTTCAAGGTGGATATATTTCAGTGCTGGAACAATGTATGTGAAGAAATTTATGACCCTTCAGTATAGCAGGTGTGATAGTAATATAAAAACCAGAACAGGCAATGCTTATCAGAAACAGGAGGAAAGCAGGCATATTTTTCCAAGATATGGTTCTGATCCCCTTATCGCATCTCTCCCTCCAAGGCGGTAGCTTTGATCAAATAACATTTCTCCCAGTAAAACTGGTAACAGTTTCCCTTCAACTGCCAGTTACTCTGAGTTCTGCAACACTCTCATCCAGTGTATTTTTCTTCTATCCCCAACTCATTCTGTTTTCATGATAGCTGGATTATTGAACCCCTGTAGGAGCGATGAGTGTGTTACATGTGGAGAAGACCTAGCTCGTTGGCCCTTGTTCTTCTTCACACTTAAGACACAATCAGGCACAGGGCATGTAAGTGTACTGAAATAGCTATTCACTGCTCCCTCTCCCATCCAGTAATATTTTACACCCATTTTGCACAGAGGAAAGGATGCAGTGAAGAATCAAGTCAATTATCCTTCAAAGCAGTGACAAAACAGCTTCTGACTACACACATGAAAGCTTAGCAGTAGCTTCAAGGCAGGACAACAGAGGTCTGCTGCACAGTGCCTGAGAGGCCATAAGAAATATACTATTTCCCAGTGGATTGCTCCTCTGGAGGACATGGACATATCCCTATTTGAAACAAGTCCATCTCATGATGTTGCCTCCCTCACACTCCACACTGCAGGTCAATCCCAGTGGATGCAGATTTAGAAAATTTCCAGGGACATCAGGTCTTTATTACTTCCCCTCTCACTCTCCCTGCAACAAGACAGTATAACAGTACAGTATTGTTGAGTACAGAACAACTGGCACATTCCCAGCACACCAGGAAAGTTTTCTTTTTCCACCCTGATCCACGGGTCCCAAAACCAAAGAAAAGCTGTGACAGCATGCCATAACTGAAGACTAAGTATTTTTCTCCATGGCTGCAACCATTTGCTGCGGCCACATCTTTACCATTATACCTTAACAGTTGTGGCATGTCCTGTCTCTGATTTAATGTAGAGGCTGCAACCCTGTTATACCATCTGATAAAGGGACAAGGACACAAGCACACAGTTTGAGGAATGAGTGTAAGATGTGGCCACATAGGTTTCTAGCTACTTCATTCACCTCAGGGCCTCATCTGATCCACCTGAATGTATGTCTGTGTATATATGTGTGTAATGGCATACAGGATGCCTTATAACAACAATGTGGCATAAAATATCTGTCAGATGAGATATTAGAGACATGACAAAGTTCTTGGCAGCACAGTGGGCAACATGAAGCACCCAGAGAGGTGATTCGTATAGGCTGAACTTCACCAGTGATTCTTTGCCATTTGAAAGGACATCTTCGATAGGTGTCAGATGTATGAATATATTCAGCATCTTGCAATAATCCCCACTTTCAAACTGCACCCTAGATTGCTTTCTCCTGGTTATCTGTCACACCTTTTTCTTTTGTTAAGTTCTTGCAATTTTGCTTCTCTAGGTGTTAAGCAGCTCAAATGCCCTTTGTCAAAGACAGACCATTATTTAGAACAATTGCAAAGAGAGAAAGCTCTTGGATAACAAGATATATATGTCTTGTCTTTTAAGCATGTGCAGCAATATCTTAAATAGAAAGGTTGTGTTGCTTTCCTGTTTGATCCTGCCACAGCCCTCTGTTAAAAAAATTCAATAAGTTGATTCAGAAAAATGTAATAACCCAATATACCAGAGCTTGCCTTTGTGAGTTAGGTCATAGATAGGGTTGATAAAATAATGACATCTCTCAATTACTAAGTTAGTACACAGCAATTCTAAATAAGGAAGAGATATGAAATTAGATGTCCAAAACTGAAAAGGGATTTGGGGCCAGTCTTGCAAGGTGGGTTGTGGCTGGGAGACACACTAACTGCTGAGTCCAACAGTTAGAACTGGCTGGGGAAGGAGTCGTCAGATGCTGAAACGAAGGTGAGCCAAGATCATGTGTCAGAGAAGGCCAGATGTACAGAGCCAAAGATCTGGGACAAAAGGATCCTATGGAGACCAGGCAAATGAAGGGCAAGACACTACTGATACCCCTCTAAGGCTGGCTGGCTGGGAGCAGGAGCTGCACCTGGGACTGCAGGAGGCAGGAGCTAGGGATGAGGAGTCTGAGGACGGCAGGAGAACCAGAGTGAGAAACAGGGGGCTGAGGCTCAGCAAGGAGGAGGCAGGATCAGGATTAAGGCTGGAGATTGGAGGCTGGCAACTGAGAAGTGCAAATCAGTAAGACAGGAGAGGCCACTCTGAGCAGGGCAGAGCAGCTCACTGGACTGCTTCCACCAGCTGAGAAGCAGATCAAAAGCTGAAAAGTATACCTTTGCTGGTTGCACTTTTCAAGTTCTGATGGTTGTCAACTGGCCAGCTGCAAACTTTGGTTATTGCAGGGTGAGGATGCTGCAGAAATGACATTTCTATTTCTTGTGGACAGTTAAAGAAAAAGGAAGTAGCCTCATTTGCCAAGGGGAGGTACAAATAGGAATACCTAGAGGAGCTTCAAGTAGGATATTGGAAAAACGAGATATCCTAACTAGTTAATCACCTTGGAAAAAAATAGGCATTAGTTACTAGAATGATTTATCTCTATTTGGCAACAAGGATCCTGTTTACCAATCTATACTATGTGTATGACACAGTAGTTCAATGAGAAGAGGAGTGATACAGAAATCAGGGAGACCACAGACTAATAAAGAGTTTCCTCTGCACAGGAACTAAAACTGAGTGAATAAACTGAAGAAGTGATTATCCAAGAAACATGTGAAATACAGAAGATCAAAGAGTGAATTTAACAGTGAACAAGGGATTATAGGCAGTTGCAGTTAACAGGGTCTAGTTACTAAACGGCAGTAAGAAAACTGGTTTGGGTTGCCAGCTGGTATAAACTGCCACCACTTGAGTTATTTCCTTTGAGTAGCACCAGTTTACACTATCTAAGAATCTTATCCCTCACCAAGAACATAAAAGAAGATGAAACACTGTCTGACATTACCTTATCTAAGCAGAAGTCAAAAATGCTGCATGTATATGTGTTTTAAGCAGATCTCCATTCTGTAAGAAAGTTAGGTCCTCGGTGAGCTGTCACAGAAGGAAACCAAACAGGGAGCAGGGAGAGGCCCACTCAGGTGTAATGCAAGCCCGTGAGGTGGATCATTTTGGAGGTGGGTACATCTTTTAGAAGGGATGGTTGGATAGAGGCAAAGGCGCGGCCATACTGCACAGCAGAAATTGAGACCCCCTGAGCTAGCACCAAGCCAAATCAGCTACAGAAAGAATGCGGCTGTGTATGTGGGGTGGCACCCTCGTTAGCTAGCTCTGCTGGGAGGTGGACATGATCAGCCCATTTAGAAGCACCACGTGACCATGGTTGTGCTTCTGTGAGCCGAGCTTGTTCTTTCAGAACAGGAATATCTTAACCACGTACAGCATTGTCCATTAACTAGGCATTTATTAGTCTCTTCATTTGCTGGGGAGAATACCTGTGCATGCAGTTTTTATTTACCATAAATTATTCTCCCCATGATGGAGAATGAAGAGCAAGAAAACTCTGCAGGAGAGAAATAGCTGCCATTCCTCTCACACCCAAACACCAGCCCTATGACTGGAGTTGCACATGAGGGGTCTGGCAGGACCACGCAGCTCTACTGTATTCTTTGTGTACCATATCCTTTGCGTACTAAACCCCTTGCTTACTGTATCCTTTTTATAAGGACTTATTTAATCTGCCTTTTAGTTATTCACGACGCTACTGATGCTGACTGGAGTATGCTGATCAGGTGCACATACGGTATGTTGGTCACTAAGCGCCAATTGTGTATGTTATTGGAAAAGAATAATTGAATAAAGATAATGATTGTAATAAAAATTAAATTTAAAAAGTAATGATTTATAATGAATTAAATTATAATTAACTTAATGATCTGTAATGAATAAAATAAGTAATTGAATAGTGATAAAATAATGAAAAAATAAACAAAAATTAAATAATAAATAAATTACCTACTCCATTGTACAATGTGGTTGGTTTTTGCCAACCTAAACCGAGATGTACAAAACAAGGTAATGGAGGGGAGGTTTTGTCCCTGTTGTCGTGTCCTGTCCCCCTGCCCTACCAACAGTTGTTATTTCCCCTGAAAACTTCCCATAACAGCATTGTTGAGCTTTGCAGGCACAAGGCCATGAGAGCAATATGAAAATAACGGCATGAGAAAACTGAAGGAGAAATATTGCAGAGGCTTTGAGAAACACTGCCTCAGCAGCTTCAGAGAAAGGTTACGACGATGCTAAGTGCTTGCTGTTTGCAGTGCTAAGGTACCAAAGTAAGTGTGCACCACAAATACTAGAGGCTTGTGATGGGGTGATATGGGGTGATAATTTCTCAAAGAACTGGTCAGGGATCTTAGTGGAAACCATGACTGTATAGGCCATGACATAGTGGGAGCTCAGGATCCTGAGGGACGTGGGGACGGTGTCCTGGTTTCAGCCAGGATAGAGTTAGTTTTCTTCATAGAAGCTAGTGTGAGGCTATGTTTTGGATCTGGGATGAGAAAATGTTGATAACATGCTGATGTTTTGAGTTGTTGCCAAGTAGTCAAGGACGGTCCAGCTTCTCGTACTGGCCTGCTAGCAAGAAGGCTGGGAGTGCACGGGAAGCTGGGAGTGGACACAGCCAGGACAGCTGACCCAGCCTGACCAAAGGGATATTCCATACCATATGACATCATGCTCAGTATATAAAGCTGTGACAAAGAAGAAGGAAGGGGTGGAGGGACGTTCAGAGGGATGGTGTCTGTCTTCCCAAGAACCCATTACGTGTGATGGAACCCTGCTTCCCTGGAGATGGCTGAACACCTGCCTGCCCATGGGGAGTAGTGAATGAATTCCTTGTTTTGCTTTGCTTGCGTGCGCGGCTTTTTCTTTACTTATTAAACTGTCTTTATCTCAAACCATGAGTTTCCCCACTTTCACTCTTCTGATTCTCTCCCCGGTTCCACTGTGGGGGAGTGAGCAAGCGGCTGCATGCTGGCTGGGGCTAAACCATGACAGAAGGCAACAGCAGAGTACAGACTCTAAGGCTCAGGAGAGCAGATTTCCTCCTCCTACCAGAGATGGGGGAACTCTGCATTCCAAGAGAATCATACATGTTACACCTATAGATAAAAATGGAAGAAGGATTTGAGGATTTGAACAATTTGAAGACCTACAGATACGTCAGCCTCACTTCAGTTGACAGGAAAATGATGAAACAAATCTTCTTGTGAGAACAAGATGACCAAGAATAGTCAATATGAATTCATTAAGGTTAAATGATGCTTGACCAATCTGTTTGGCTTCAGTGCTAAGTAAGATGAATCATTGCAGAAGGTAAGAGCAAACGATGTTGTCTACACAGACTTCAGTAGGGCTTGTGACATGTTTTCCTGCAATAACCCTGTGCTATGCAAAGCACTGCTCTGGCTGGCTGGCTGGGGAAAGAAGCTCTGGGTAGCTGGACAAGGTAGGTGTTCCAGCTGGCTGGCCAAGGCAAGCTGCTCTGGCTGGGCGGCCAGACAAGATAATCTGGCTGGCTGGCTGGGGCGAGAGCATCTGGCTGGCCAGCTGGAGAAGAGACTTCAGCTGGCTGACCAGAGTTGAGAGTCTTCGGCCGGCCAGCTGACTTGAGATGCTCTGGTGGGTCGGACGGGGTTGGGCAGCTATGGTTGGCTGGATGGGTAAGGTGATATGGCTGGCCAGCCGGGGCTGAGCGGCTCTGGCTGGCTGGTGTGTTTAGCTGGCTGGGGAGGGAGGCTGCGGGTCAGCTCTTGATTACAGAGTAGGGCAATGCTGGGTTGTTTGAAGGGAATTATTTTTGGTGATCTAGCAAGATTTGATAATTTATCCAAATAAAATGACAATTCAAACACTGTGGTAATTGCAAAGAAAATAAAATAATTAATGATTAAAGAAAATAGAAGTATAAAAATGAAAATTGTCTCTAATGACCTTTTTTTTTTCTGTGCTGGATTTTTTTGTCATGTTCATGCAATTCTTGCAGTTAATGTCCCACAGTTTAACTGTGTATTAATTGTCATTAAATTAACATCCCTTTTTGTCCAGGTAGACAATAGCAATATTTTTGCTCTCTCATGATACTGAATTGTCTAATCAGCTACCTTTTAAATATATACAGTTTAAGGAATCAATTGAAGGAGAAGCTGTGAATGACTATTTCTGGTGCTGTGATGTCAATTCTAGGTTGTACAATTCTGGAAGCTGAAAGACACAAACCCCTGGGCACAGTAATTGCAAGCTGAGGTGGCAGGAGGGAGTCCTGCATCTCATCTGACATATAGGCAGATACACCAAACTTGCTGCATCAGCTGGAGTGAATCCCTCTGTGTCCTCTGTAGTGGCATACAGTTTACCAGGATTTTCTGCAGCATGGCCAACTGAGTCATTTGCCTCCCTTGAGTTACCACTATAATGCCACCAAGCGTTCTAAAGTGAGTTTTTTCACTTTTACTTTCCCGATTGTCTCCCCTGTCCCACCGTGGGGGAGTGAATGAACGGCTGCATGGTGCTTAGTTGCTGGCTGGGGTTAAACCATGACAGCACCTCTGACAGTCTGGTTTAAAAAAAAAAGTAAATTGTAACAAGGAATTTTCTAGAGCTTTTATCTCCGTAACTGTTTTGATAGTTTGAATTCTTTTTATTCTGTTATTTTTATTTCATTCGATTCAAAGTCTTGTCAATCGGAGGCAGGATTGCTATTTCTTCCCCAATGGAAAGAAGTATCACTGTTTCCACCAAAATTGTGTGTCATGGAAAACTGTGGCCACACACTGTGGTCACACCTGCACATTGTCACTTGCACAGCGTCTGCCTGTGTTCTTTTTCTAGGAATACATAGTGCGATTTTCTACCTGTAATACATAGTGCGATTTTCTACCCATTCCCCAAGGATCATGATGATGAAATAATTCATCATTCTTCCTGTACTGTGGTATCTTCTCTAGTCTGCCCACATTGGATTTAATGTGCCATACTGAGAGCAGTGCTTTATACTTAGTCGTAACAAACAGGTGCTGCTCCTCACCACCTTCTTACCTAACACAGGATCTATTGACAAGGTTACCTTAGGATGAGGTGTTTGGGGAATGAATCATATGACCAGCTCGCATTGAAGCTGTGACCTCCAAATCTTCGTGCTCTTCTGCTACGTGCTTATTTTCCATTTGTACGTATGCATTTAGTATCTCCATCTCAGTCCTTCTGAGTGAATTTCACTTTGATTTGAGATAACTTTTGAATTCTCATCACTTTCTCTAAAATTGCAGTTCCTCCCCTGCCTATTTTGTGCATTCTTTCCCTTTTGTCATCCAAGACTGGATGCAAGGTTGAACAGGGGCCATCCTCTGACAGATCCTCACATTTTGAAAGCTAGCCACATTTTTTCCCCCCAACTATCCTAACAAGGATGCACACTCAATAATTCCCCAGTTCTCTTTGTTTCCCATATTTCAATTCATGTGCCATGATTATGCTTCTCCAGTCCTCTAGGAAGTCTCTAAAGGTGATTCAGAAATGGTTTTGGCTAATTTCCAAAGTACTTGAGTAAATTTCATCAGGTTCTGCTAACTTTATTATGTTTTATTCATCAAAATATTCTTTAACCTGCTCTTACCTTCTTTAAACCTGTGATTTTTTTTTTTCCTCCTGAATTTTATTAAAACTAATCCTAAAATCCAGGTAAGTATCTGAAAGCAGCTGTAGAGAAAAGGCAGCAAAACATTGTTACATACCTCAGTGCCTGGGTCTCCTTCTCCTCCCTTTGCTCCCAGGCAGCCAGTGCCTCCAGGAGACACCTCCAGTGGCTGCCTGCACCCTGCACCTGATTACGGGATCCTGAACTTCAGTAGTGAGGACTGTTAGACTTCTTGGCCTGTGCTTCTCCTTTGTCTCCTTTGCAATCGCCCAGAAAACAGGAGGTCTCTGACCTCCAGAGCTGGAATGAGACGGTACCTTGATGTCCGAGCAGGTGGAGGATGTGCGCTGTGAGTGTTAGCATTGCTCTTCCTCACAACAAAGGCCCCAGTCAGCCATCTTACTGGTGAGTATCACGGTTGGAAGCCAAGGGTGCTCTGCGTCAAAATCTGCCTTTTGTCAGCTCTCACCTGTTGATTCTTCTACCGCAGTGGTCTAGGCTGATATTTTGTGGATATGAAAAACTCAATTTCTTCAGATTTTTTCTTGCTGTGTGTACAGGGTGGGGGTGCCCAGGGGCTGGCAGGGGGGTGCCGGGGGCCCCTGTGAGGAGGGGCTGGGGCTGCCCCGTGCCGGACACAGCCAGTTCCAGCTGGCTCCAACCGACCCACTGCAGGGCCTGGCTCAGCCCCGCGGCCACGATGGTAGGAAGGGCAAAACACTGCCTGGCTGTGAGGGGTGAGGGGAAAAGTGTGAGGAAGAGCCCTGCGAGCCCCAAAGGGAGAGGAAGAAGAGGGGGAGGAGGTGCCTCAGGACCCCGAGTGAGGAGAAAGGAGCGGAGGGAGGAGCCACCATGGTCTGGCTGCAGCCCCTGCCTGCACAGGGACTGAGTGTCACCTGGCCTGGACAGGCAGGGAGGAGGGATGCCGGGGGAGGAGTTAAGCCTGGGGAAGGGGGGCAAAAGGCCTTTTCCCCAAGCACATAAATGGGTCTTTACATGGCCTTTGTTTTCCACTACCGGGATCAGTAATTCAATATTTATTTTAATTGTCAATTAATTGGCATTGAATTGGGAATTTCCCCAGGATGAGTCTGTCTGGCCCACAATAATAACCGGTGAGCGATCCTCCTGTCTTCATCTCTACCCATCAGTCCTCTCGCTCCTGTTCTTCCTATCTTCTCCCGTGTCCCTCTAAGAGGAGGGAGGAAGAAGCTCGGTGGGAGTTTGGCTGCTGCCCGGGACCAGCCTACAGCACTGTATTAAACACTCTACATTGGTACAAAACCCAGGATGAAGGGAAATCCAAATGGGAAATAAAAAAGAAAACAAACACCACAGAAAGGAAACATGTATTCCTCATCCATCCAGCCGAGTGCTGCACATCGGTGGATTGGCTTTATTTATCCCAACCATCTGTATGAAGGAAGTCTGCTTCAAATATTGGCTCTGCTAAAGGAAGAGCAAGAATGAGCAGAGAAAATATATTTGCATCAGAAAACACGTGATCAGTGGTTTGGCACAGAACAATATATTATTTGTTAAAGATTTTTGTATACTTGGTTTAGCCTAAAGGATTACATTATGCTTTGATGCACACTATCAAAGTAACTGTAGCATTAGCAAGAGTTTACAAACTATGTCAACACTGGTAAAGGTTTGGACAGTATCCAACATACAAACCCCATTCTGAGTACTCATCCAGCAGTAAATTTGGAAATGGCAATAACAATCTTTTGATCAAATAGTTACAGAGGGAGTAACACAATTTTCTTTTCAGTGGTTCCCCTCAAACATTTCTTTGCTCGCCTGCTTAAGACAGTGCTGAACATACCAAACTAATGGAAATCATTAAGAACTTAGCTAATCATTATTTTGGCTACTTTATGGCAACCATGACTATATTCATCGTTGGTACTGTTCATCCACACCAGTGGGGACAACCACTACACATCAAAGTACTCTTTGGAAGTCACAGCAATAATGGTTCTATAGTGAATGACTTCATTCTAAGAATGAAGGAGGTAGAGAATGGGTGAAAACAACAAAAAAAACCCCACAGAAAATAATGGGTAGGCAAAGTGAGAAATAAAAATACTCTTCTGTAAAACTACACTGATTTTCTCACATGACCGTAACCACTTTTGCCTCGTTAAAATATTCAGAGTTAATAGTGAAAGTTAAAATAACAGGATAATATAGTTAATAAATTGTTCCAAATGGTTACTCTAGAGCAGCTAAATGGAAAGGTGGGGAGTTCTTTCAGTGATGAGTCAGATTTGCTGCTGAAAACATAGCCCAACTTTTTCCATGGCATTTGTCTAAAGGCAGGATGTATTTGATATTGCTACGTGTATTGTTGAGGAACAGAAGTAGCAATGTGGAGCAATGTAACTTAAGAATTAATGGGCTTGAACCTACTGTTCAAAGTCAAGAACTGAGAACAGCTATATTTCTTCCTCTGAAAGATATATGAAAATGGTGCCTCTAAAAATGATACAAAAGTATGTATATTATATTACCTGATTACAAAAATACCTTTTGTAGCTCAACTTCTGTATTCTTCAGCTTTAAATTTTTTTTTTTTTTTTTTTTTTTTTTTTGGTAAGAAACATGAATTTTCATCTGGATAAGGAACGAAAAACAAAGGTTATAAAATTCAGAAATTGTAGGGCTGATTGTATGTATCAAGAGTGATTGCATTAGTCAATAGAGTCAAACTACCATACAATTTGTGAAGGGGTGGAGAATGCAAGAATAATCTTAAAATTAGAGAAGTTAGGAGCCTGCTATTTTCTGACACTATCCATTATGTCAAGAGTACTTTGAATTCTAACTGTGTCTTCCAGTATATTTTCAGCTCCTCCTGATCTGGTATTACTTACAAATTTCTTAAGTCCCAGCCTAGGGTGATGGGAAAACAATGTTTTTTTAAAAATTTTCTTGTGCTTACCCTGGAACAAAGGTGCCAAGTCTGATACTTAATGTTGGTTGTCCTGTATACATGATGGTTTCTAGAGTACGGCAAAGATATGAGAGAGGCAAAGTTGTATGAAGAAAGCCTTCTGTAGACTTTTCAAGTGAAACAGGAAATATGAAGGAGTTGTCTGGTTTGCAGGCTCCAGAGCTCATTCATTTTTTGCATCAGTCATGTCAGCTTACCTCATAAATGTTCACTCCCCCAGAAGACTTTCTTCATCCCCCTCTTCCCAAGGCAGGAATAAGCTTCTCAGTCAAAATGCAGCTCTAAGTTCACATACAGAAGCATCTTTTTCAGAAGGCAGACCCCTTGCCCTCTTCTACAATAGTAGAGGACCTGCCACTCCATTTCCTACTTATTTCTCACCTTCACAAGTTCTCAACTTCTAAGCTCTTCTGCATTTTATATTTTCAGCTTCATGTCCTCCTTTTCCTCTCATCTTTTTTGCTGCTTCAGGATTCCGTCAGCACCTTTTCTTATCTTCTGCTAACATCAAGTCAGTCTTCTTGTCACCTTTTTTCCTCTAAATATTTCTCCTGCTCCCTCTCTCTTCCTTCATCCTGTGTTTTTCAAATTGTCACCATTTTTTCCCTCCATTTTCATAAAAATATTTAGTTGTACATGATGTATAAGGAAAGGCTGAGAGAACTGTACTTGTTCAACTTGGAGAAGGCCAAGTGGGAGATCTAATTGCTCTATCTAGATACCTAATAGTTAAAGATTGAACTAAAGTATTCTTAGAGGTGCCCAGAAAAAGGACAACAAATACTGATCTTCATCAATGACATAGACAGTGGGATCGAGGGCACCCTCAGCAAGCTTGCAGATGACACTAAGCTAAGTGGTGCAGTTGACATGCCTGAGGGACAGGATGCCATCCAGAGGGCCCTGGACAAACTTGAGGAATGGGCCTGTGTGAACCTCAAGAGGTTCAACAAAGCCAAATGCAGGGTCCTGCACCTGGGTTGGGGCAACCCTTGGTACCAAAAACGGCTGGGCACTGAAGGGATTGAGAGCAGCCTTCCGAGAAGGACTTGGGGGTGCTGGTGGACGAAAAGCTGGACATGAGCTGGCAATGTACACTCACAGCCCAGAAAGCCAACCATATCCTGGGCTGCATCCAAAGAAGTGTGGCCAGCAGGTCGAGGGAGGTGATTCTGCCCCTGTGCTCTTGTGAGACCCCACCTGGAGTCCTGCATCCAGCTCTGGAGCCCTCAGCAGAGGCGAGACATGGACCTATTGGAGCGGGTCCAGAGGAGGGCCACAAAGATGATCCGAGGCATGGAACAGCTCTGCTAGGAGGACATGCTGAGAAAGTTGGAGTTGTTCAGTCTGGAGAAGAGAAGGCTCCGGGGAGACCTTATTGCAGCCTTAAATGGGGCTTATGAGAAAGATGCGGACAGACTTTTTAGAAGGGCCTGTAGCAATAGGACAAGGGGTAATGGTTTTAGACTAAAAGAGTGCAGGTTTAGACTAGTCAGAAGGAATAAATTTTTCACAATTAGGGTGATGAAATGCTGGAACAGGCTGCCCAGAGAAGTGGTAGATACCCCATCCTTGGAAACATTCAAGGTCAGGTTGGACGGGGCTCTGAGCACCCTGATCTAGTGGAAGATGTCCCTGCTCATTGCAGGGGTGTTGGACTAGATGACCTTTAAAGGTCCCTTCCAACCCAAAGTTTCTATGACTTTATGATACTAGCTGAGGCATGGGAAACTGAGGTTATGTGTAATGAAAAAAATTATTCACAATGACAGTCGGTCAGACACTGGTAAAGGTGCTCAGGGAGGCTATGGAATCACCAATAGTGGAGATATATAAAACCTAACTGGGCAAAGAAAGCTCAGAGAAACCTGACTTAACCTTGACATTTAACCCTGGTTTGAACATGGGCTTGGTCCTCAAGTCCTACAGAGGTTCCTTCCAACATAAATAACATCATGATTCTATGTCATTAAGACATAAGTTATGTCAGAGGCCACACAAACAGTATGTGACAAAACCCACCTTTATCCAAGGCACCCTGTTTTCGGTGTCAATTGACAAATAGTGACCACAGAATCATAGAATGGTTTGGGTTGGAAAGGACTTTAAAGATCATCTAGTTCCAACCCCGCTGCCATGGGCAGGGACACCTTGCACTAGACCAGGTTGCTCAAAGCCCCATCCAACCCGGCCTTGAACAGTTCCCCAGGGATGGGGCATCCACAACTTCTCTGGACAACCTGTTCCAGTGCCTCACCACCCTCGTAGTGAAGAAATCGTTTTACCCTTATGACCATTGTCTTAGTCTTTTCAGCTTTAATAGTAATGGGAAGTCAAGGTTATTCTGAATATGAGAAAATTCATCAAATTAAAACATTTCTTTTCACATGGAAACAAACAAAAATCACCAAATCCTAATATTTTCAGGTTCCTAATAAAATTAAAAATTTTAGAGTGTCAGATTGCTCTCAGCCCAAATAGCCACAAGTATCTTTTACAGGATACTACTACTGTCTTCTTAAAATGCTTATGCCATGCAACAGCATGATTATCCTTTGTTTACTGCACATGCTATGGTGAAGCCATTCCGAAATTTTAAAGCAACCTTTACAAAGTGCTTCCAAGCATCTGTCCCCAGTCATACTGTGCTTCTTCAACACAGTGATGTATGTGTGTGCTTGTCTGAAAAAAAAGAAAAGGAAAAATAACTTTAAAAACTAAAGAAAATACTGCCATAGTGTTGTAGTTTAACCTGGCAGGTAGCCAAAACAACCACACAGCCATTCACTCACCCTCCCCACCCAGCAGGATGGGGGAGAGAATTGGAAAAAAAAAAGGTAGAACTTGTGGGTTGAGATAAAGGCAGTTTAATAGGACAGGAAAAAAAAAAAAGATACTAATAATGATAAAAGAATATACAAAACAAGTGATGCACAGCACACTCACTCACCACCCGCTGACTGATGCCCAGTTAGCTCTCGACTTGTGGCCCCACCCTGGCCTACTCCCCCAGTTTATATACTGAGCACGATGTCGTATGGTATGGAATGTCCCTTTGGCCAGCCTGGGTCAGCTGTCCTGGCTGTGTCCTCTCCCAGCTTCCCCTGCACCCCCAGCCACCTTGCTGGCAGGCCAGAGCATGAATAGCTGAAAAGTCCTTGACTGCTTAGCAACAACTAAAAACATCAGCACGTTATCAATATTTTTTCATCCCAAATCGAAAACATAGCCTCATACACGCTTCTGTGAGGAAAATTAACTCTATCCCAGCTGAAACCAGGACACACAGGAAAACTGTCCCTTTGGAAAACTTGAAATCCAGTATCATCCTCAATTATCATACTCAAGAAAGTATTCCGGAGTACCTCATGCCTTATCCAATGGCATTAGCCTGAGAACATCTTCATTTTTTTCTGCACCTCCAGCTACTTTGGATTGTCAGGAGCAAACCATGCCTTGAGAGGATGTCTGCAGTCCCTTTTAAGTACTTCTGCTAAAATGAGGCTTTTTAGATTTCAACTACTCTGGACTTTGATATCAAGTAATAATTTTGTCCCTCCTTGAAAGGTGTATAGAATCTCCTGGTACTTGGAAAACAATATTTAATATTGCAATATTTTTCATACTACTACTTTGTAACGTCTTCAGCTTTACTAACCAAAAATGATGCTTTGATACAGATAAATAAATTTTAGATGCAATGCTTAGTTTTTCATTGTACTGTATTCAGATCTATGGCTATGTTATTCCAGATATTTGCTACCTTCAGTCTCCATTGCTTCAATACGTACGTAAGGCATCCATATGCTGGAAGAAGAGTTAGCTGTAAAAGGTAGCCCATTTGCTTGGAAATAGATTCACCTTGGGTACATTGTTCTATTGTCCTGGTTCTCCATCGTCTGACTCAAATCCCTTCTTGATAACAACTACTGGCTGGAGGAGCATCGTCTCTTCCTTTTCATGTGGCTTCACAGGAGATGAGACTGGCTGAACTACAGGGAAGGATGATGAACAAGGGAGAGAGAACCTTTAAAGGCGATAGACTCTGGCACTCAGCCCTACAGATTGCATCGCTGTCAGGGCTAAACGCAAATATCATTTTTCACCACAGCAGTACTTTTCCACACCCACAATTAGTAAAACCCTAGCCAAAGTAAAATCCAACCACTTAATTTAAAACAAACAATTTTCCCTAATTTGAATGAAGAACCTGCTTTGTTTGGGAGGAGCCAGACTCAAAGTAGACATATGTGTGTAGTATAATGCTGTCACCTTCTATCTCAGATGAACAAATAGTAGAAAATCAAGAGGGAGGGAAAGGGGTACAGAATTTCACCTCCTCTTTGGGCTGGGTAGAACTAAAAAGTTGGCTTTCCCTTCAGCTCCACTGACCGCAGACTTCAAAGTTTTCCATTTGTTTTTCCAAGATGTATGCAGCTTTGGTTCCACTCCTCACTTGTTTCCCTCACTTTTCCAGCAGTTCAGCTCTGTGTTGCTCAGAGTGTCCTTCCCTAGGGAGTGCCACAGGCTGTGAGTTTGTCTCTGCTTCAGCTGCTTCTGGATCCTGAACAGCTTTAAGAACTACAGCTCTGAAATTCTCTGTTGGTAACAACCATTGGAGGAAACAGAGATGAGCTGCCTCTACCTAAAAGCAGAAGTTTACTGGTTGAATACCATTTATCAATGCAAACTGTCATCAACTGTTAAGGATAGATGTCACATAAGGATGCAAAGTTGAGCAGTGCTTTGGCAGAACTGTTGACTAGGAATGATGATAATATAGGAGCAATACAGGTCATTTTTGTAAACAGCAATTGCTGTTGAAAGGCAGTGTAAAGGAAAATCCATATAGCTTTGGCTTGTTTGTAGACTAGACACAATGAAGACTCCAATTAAACAGTGGAAAATCTTTCCACATGTATATGAAAGGATGGCAAAACTCCAAAACACAGAAGCTAGCTGTGCAAAGCAGTAGTACCATGGCAATAGCTCTAAGAGAGGAGTGGATGATGGTGAGAAACATTTCTGAGCTTCCATCCATCTCCCACTTGATACACCTGAGGAGTTTTCTATCCATTCATTAGTTGCCCACACAACCACCTTCTTATGATATAGTAGCTTGGAAGATGGTGCAGGTAAGAGAAACAATTCATTTATTAATGTATTAACAGCAAGATGAGAGCACGCTCATGTGCTCAGGATTTTGTTATTTGACATAATAAAATACAGTTTCAGAACCTTCACTGGGAAAAGCTGGCTGGAGCCTAGTTATGCAGGTGCAAAGGTGTCCTGAGAAACAGCACATGCAATGGGACTGGTTAGCACAATGGCCAAGGTCAAAACCAGTGCAGTTGCACACACCACAGACCAAGTGAGATTCATCATATGGTCTAGGAACTTGGGACACTGTGATAATAGAAAACTGATTCACTTTAATGAGGTGGATGTAAATATCAACTCCTTTGCACCACTGTATGTTTTGCCACGAAAAGATTCCAGCTGAGTTGAGTGGAATAATTCCTTTGACAAGCTGCAGGTGTTGGGCCTGGCATGTATTCTCTGACTGCTTGGGGTTGCTTTACTCTGGTTGTCTACAGTAGATCTTACAATATAAATGATTTAATTTTTCAGTGGGAAAAAAACCTACCCCAACATGGGGCTGAAATGTCTTCTATCATCCAATGAAAGGAAAGGATAAAACATACAGTACACAGAGCTGCTTTATATGATTATAGCAACTTGAGTTCTGAAAGAAAGGAGGCTCAGAAGAGATTTCTTTTCCTTCCCAGATAGACCTTTTGTGAAACATTGTCCTAAACAAATAAAAGATTTTTACTCAAATGATCTACCTTGCTGTTTTCCTTTCCTTTGAAGAATCCTGTGGTACAATAGGCAACCCATCAGGAATAATTAGATTATACGGCGGCATCCATGGAAACAATACAGCTTTTGAAAAGAACTCCTACAGAAGATCTTAGAAATCACATCTATTATGGATATCTTTTACTATTTCAAAGACAGCACAGCTCCAAATTATGGGAACTAACAGTGGGGCAAAATCTGACTGCTCCATGCTTTGTCCCTTTGTCAATAATTATTACTACATGAAACAGTCAAGTAGTCATTGTGCTGAAGAGAACAACCGGGTGACAGGAAGAAATTGGTCATGTTTTATTCCAAAGTTTGGGAATCAGTAATGAAATCTACATGTATTTTATATAGTATGCTTAGTAAACTCGCACCTTTCACATTCTTCAGTTTTTCTATAAGGGGGCATTTATGGATGTCTCAAAAAACAAGAAGGAAGAGGTATCAGACCAAGCTATATGTATTTTTTGGCCTTATTTATAGCAGCACAAGAAACTGCAGGCTTATTTGGCCTTACTGTGGCCATTTTGGCCACCTGACCCTGTGTACCTTATTTGTTGTAATGTATTAATGATTTCAAAGTTGGAATTGTCTTACAGGTGATTAAATTGGAAGGAAAAATATCACAGTTTTTTACTGTTGAAAGCAGGGGAGCAAGACACTGGTTCTGTTTTCCAATAATAGATTTTAGAGGAAGCAAAACATTTGACCTGATGATCCTACATATTTGTGCTACAGATGATCTGTATTTCACACATCATTCTGTATTGTTGCAAGTCTCATTGTCTGTCTGGATTCCCTACTGTCCCTGGTCTCTTGGTCCTTGGGGGTACAGGGTGTCAGAAAAAGGACCAACAAAATGAATCAGTTTCTTTAAAACAAAGGAAAAAAGCAACAATAAAAAACCCCACACCACTGATTGTGCCGTATTGACTAACTACAGTTTGATGTTTCAAAAGCACTTAGGTAACTTAGGAAACAAGGTTTTTCTGAACCTTCATGAGATGCTGGGCCCAAAGAATTGTGATGAATGGAGTTAAATCCACTTGGCAGCCAGTCACAAGTGGTGTTCCTCAGAGGTCAGTATTGGGGCCAGTTCTGTTTAATATGTTTATCAATGAACTGGATGAGGGGATCGAGTACACCTTCAGTATCTTTGCAGATGACACCAAGTTGGGCGGGTGTCTGTTGTTGATCTGTTTGAGGGCAGGAAGGCTCTACAGAGGGATCTGGACAGTCTGTGTCGATAGACCAAGGCCAATTGTATGAGGTTCAACAAGGCAGGGTCCTGCACTTGGGTCATAACAGCCCCATGCAACGCTACAGGCTTGGGGACAGGCTTGAGGAGGAGTGGCTGGAGAGCTGCCCGGCAGAAAAAGACCTGGGGTTGTTCGTTCAGAGAACAAACAACATATACAGCTGTATATGAGCCAGCAGTGTGCCCAGGTGGCCAAGAAGGCCAACAGTGTCCTGGCCTGTATCAGCAATAGTGTGGCCAGCAGGAGTAGGGAAGTGATTGTTCCCCTGTACTTGGCACTGGTGAGGCCGCACCTCGAATCCTGTGTTCAGTTTGGGGCCCCTCACTACAAGAAGGACAGTGAGGTGCTGGAGCATGTCCAAAGAAGGGCAACGAAGCTGGTGAGGGGTCTGGAGCACAAGTCTTATGAGGAGCGGCTGAGGGAACTGGGATTGTTTAGCCTGGAGAAAAGGAGGCTGAAGGGAGACCTTGTCACTCTCTACAGCCACCTTAAAGGAGGTTGTAGCGAGGTGGCTATTAGTCTCTTCTCCCACATAACAAGTGATAGGAGAAGAGGAAACAGCTTCAAGTTGTGCCAGGGGAGGTTCAGATTGGATATTAGGAAACATTTCTTCACTAAAGGGATTGTCAAGCATTGAAACAGGCTGCCCAGTGAAGTGGTTGAGTCACCATCCCTGGAGGTATTTAAAAGACATGTAGATGTGGTGCTTAGGGACATAGTTTCTGGTGGACTTGGCAGTGCTAGGTTAACAGTTGGATTTGATGATCTTAGAGGTCTTTTCCAAGTTAAATGATTCAATGATTCTACGATTCTATGATTCTTTGTGTACGCCAACATCACTGCCACACAGCATCATGTTTCTCTACAGAAGAGGTCTAGGAGCAGCAGTACAAGACTCCCTGAAATGCCTTGCCAATTGGTTTTTATACCTTAACAGGTGGATTAGAATTTTAAAGATGAGACAATAAAAAAATTCATCCATTAGACCCATTAGACCTGTAGACACAGGGCTAAGTTATATGTTAGGATTTTTGGGAAGGGGAGGCTGGAGACTTCCGTGGGATTTCACTGGGAAGTGAACTAAACCCACAGTCATTCAGGACTTCATAGAATATATTACCATGAGAAGGTAATGGCATAGCATTCTTAAGCAAGGCTGAAATTGAACTGAAAACCAGCCACACAGCAGAAGAAAGTGGATAGATGGAAAAAATAAAAGGATGAACATTTGCTAGCAAAGTCCCTACCCATATAATTATTGTATGCATGAACCTCTAAGGAAAAAAACCATATATTCTCTTTTTACATGTTGGTTCTTTGCCCTACTTATTGTGAAAACTGGAAGGGAGAGATAAGTCTCCATTTATACAGAAGGCCGTTATCATCATCATCATCATCATCATTATTTTTACAACATCTAGCCATAACACAGTGAAGATATGCTTCTCCCCCCCCCCCTTTTTTTAAATAACCCAGTGTAAGGTGATAGCACATAAAGCCAATACTCTGTTCAATGTATTTTTCTAAGAACAGTGGTTTTGGTCAGGAATGGGGTTTTCTCCTAGTTCACATGGTTATTTGGTGTGCATCTTTCTACTCTATTTCACTAAAAAATCTTTCCTGGAACTAGCCGTGGAGAATATGGAGGTTTCAGCTTTGCAAAGCACAAGTGTTCATAGTAGCAGTACAAGCAGACTGTCAGGACTCACTTCTATTTCAAATAAACTCAAGGCCTGAGTCACAGAAGTGGTAGCCATCCACAGTTCCCGTTGAATTCATCTGGAGTGTTGGAGCAGGGCAGCTCTAACAAATTAAATCCGTAACTACAATCACTATTCCGGGGAAGCTGATTGCTTTTGAAAGATTACTGAGTAAAGTGCACGTTGTACGAAGGACCAGTACAATTGCCTTAGATATTATGCTCCTAAAGAGACTCGTCCTATGCAATTAGAAAGAAATCTGTTTCCAAATTCCACTTATCATGAAAATGGAGAATTATGGAAATCATGGGAGCTTAAAAACAGCAACAACAAAAACAAAGCAGAACAAATTCATCAAAACCATAGAAGCTAGGTAAAATGCAAGACTATATTAAGGCAACACTGGGAACAAATATATTTAATTAAAAAATGCTGTTCATTGTAGTACACACAGTTTCCACTGAGGTGTGCTAGCTCTCCAAATATCATCATCCACACCCTTCTCTTAGGCAACTAAATGTGCTGTTATATCCTCAACAATGTCCACTACTGTGTCTCGGATTGCTAACCCTTTCACGCAACCATTTTATACACAGCATGTTTTCAGGCAAGAACAGCAAAATGCTGTAGAAAAAATCTGCTAAAACAAAAAATGATTTCTCTATTTTTAAACAAGACAGCACAATTAGTTCCTGTCTGAAACTAGCCGTCTTTGTGAAGGGAATGACATGGATATTAGGTTTGAATTCATCAAAATGATTGTGTATGTTATTCTGGGAGAATTCTTGGCAGTCTTAACAGTGTGCAAGAGGAGTTTTTCATGCTGTTTTGACATTTGTCTGCTTCCAGGAGCCATTGTGTGATGTTGTAGCATCATTAATGCTACCACCATAATGTAAGCTCCTTTTGCTTTTACATCAGACTGATTTCTCCATTATTCAGACCTATTTAAACCCCAAGGATGCTCAAGCACACCTATTGATACCTGAAAAAACAGATAACACAGTAGGGCATTTTAAAATAAGCCACATAATCAGGAAAGTAACACAGATCCAAAGGTTTAACAAAGGTGAATCTGGGGAAGGGGGGAGGGAATTTCACTTTGTCAGCTTTTTGTTACTTGCAGATACTTAAAAACAGATTACCTGTGATTTTAAGAAGAGTTCATTCTATTTTAAGGGAATAATGACACAATAATTTTCATCCTACAGGTAATCACTTTAAATTGCCACAAGGTGAATGCTGTGATAGCCTTCCTTCTCAGCACAAAGCTCATGGACTCCTAGTGTTGTCAATGGGGCATATATATTGGTCCATCATCAAAAAGATACATGTTCCCCCAAAAGACTGGCAGATCTTTAAAAGTGGCTTCAGTATGAAATATAGAAAAGGGGGCAGAAAGGATTTAAGAATGTGGCTGGAAGTAATTGAACCTTAACTATTAACATGAAGGTCTTGCAAAATGCCACTGTACTTTCTCAAAGCATTACTTAGACATGCAGGAAGTATTCACCTCACCTAATATTATACACCTGCAGTGTAGATATCTGAAGTCTGCTGTGTACCGAATGGAAAGAAATAAATACACTTCAACTAATCCACCGTAGGTGTTTGCCTTAGGATGAGAGGAAATGTCTTCCCCTCTATTGTCTAGCAAACGAAGCCTAGGGGACTAGCTCACATGTAGACGTCTTGCATTCTATGAGACGAGTGCCTTTCAAGAGTGTCCATATCTCCCTAAACTCAAAAAAACCCAAATGCAAAGGATGACAGATCTTTCTCTCCATTAAGTTAAAAAGCAGCTACGAAACAGGCTTAGCTGGCCAGAGTTGTCCCTCAAGAAGCCTAGGAAGGGTTCTGCTAATTTATGCTTTTCCCTTTCTGTACTGTATTGCAGCCTAAGAGCTCTGCTTAGGGAAAAGGCAGCATGGTCAAAGTACCCTTTCAATTAATCAGTCATGAGCTTGGTGGGCTGCCCATGATGGTGGGGTACTGCAATCTAGAGCTTGTGCTGAGACACTCCTTAGATCATATCAGCACAGCTGCCTGGGGACAACTTATAAAAAAGAACCCATGTTGCCAACTTCCTCACTAAATGGCAAATCAACAGACCCCTAGGATATAATCTTAGACACAGCCAGGACATTCCTCTAGCAGGAAATAATCCTCCAATTAATTTTGCCAGTTTAGGGAACTGCATTCAGAGTACTGCTCAGGTATCACAGAGCTAGAGCATCTCGTGAGCACGTCGTGAGCACAAGGCAAAGACGTCATGTGGAAGACAGGGGATCCAAAAAGATCACTTTCATATGACAATTCAATTTGCAGGCTGAGATGCCAAAATAAGCTGATTCAGACACTTTTGCATTTGCATTGCGTTTTGATGGCCCTACAAGAGAGCTTGTCAATAATTTTTTTTTAAAACTGAGATCTGCTGGTGATTTTATCAAGATCTGTTCAGCAAGAACCTCCAGCTTTCTAGTCTCAAGGATGGAAACTGAAGTAGCACACTCTAGCTGCTCTTCAAGAGACTTTGAAAACAATAGGTCTCCTATTGCAGCATAAGAAACATAAGAGGACTTGGATCTTGAATCTCTTTTAAGCAGCCCCAACTTCAACTAAAACCCGGTGAAGACTCCAAAACATGCATTTGAGAGATGGTCAGTGAGTCAAACAGGGGCATGACAATCCAGAGAATGAGCAGAAGAGTGAGGTTTGCCAAAGGGTTACGCAGTTATTAGATTAAATTATAATGCTAGAGTAAATATGAGAAAAACCTAAAGAGGAAAAATTATGGACTCTTGCAGTAGTTTCAGAGAGCAAATAGTCACTGCTGAGTTCATAATTTGCATAGATTATTGTGCAGCTAGTCCGTGTTTCAGCACAACAGGGGGCTTGCAGGAAATCATGCACAACCTTTGCCAGCTACAGCTCTAAAGAGCCAGGAGGTTGGGTCAATGCCTTTCAGTGTAGGAGCACAATGATTTGTTCAAAGCGCTTTTGCTACCAGTAAAGCAAAGCTACTTGTGTTGGAAATCGTCAAGTTGCCAGACTTACCCAGCTTCACCCAGACAAGTGGAGAAATGCATGTATTGGGAACTCCACTGGTTATATGAGCACACATTTCCCTGTGCCTTTAGAGAGCTCTTTCAGCAAATCCAGGATTGGCAGGCTTTTGGCATACCAGGAAGGTCAGGCTTTAGGCAAAGTAAGCAATTTCTAGGGCAACAGGTTTCAGGGAGTGGCAGGATGGCCAGTATTTATTGCCAGAGACATGCTGCTAAGCCTAAGTAGCAGCCAGCCATGGTGTGGGATGGCAGTAGTCCTTCCTATGAAGAGTAGTGATTTCGCTAACCCTCTCATCTCACTAAGAGCTAAATGGGCAGAAAATCTGGCTCTCCAGGGCTCTCCTCAGCATGCTGTCTCATCACTTACACTTTCCCTTCACTCCTTGTCCTTTGGTAAAAGCAACCCTAATCCAGCCTGCCCTGAGCTCCTCAAAGCTTATCAGCTTTTACTGTACTCTGAGGGAGTCATGTTTATCCTCTGCAAAAACAGCCAGAGAATTTTACTGACTTTCCTTGGGAGTAGTGAAGTGAAGCGGGACAGAGTGGAAGCAGAAATATTTTTAAAAGGGGGAGAAAAGTGCAGATATTATAAAAGGGGAATTTTGATGTCTGGTCATTCACCTGACATCTCAGTCAGACACCTCAAGTAACAAAATATTTGACCCAATTTTCAGTCCTCTTTGGATAGGTTGACACTGCTAAAAGGATTCCCAATTATCAAACAAACCTGAACACCAAAATATCATTTCTGAACATATAAAAGAGGCTCCACTAAGTCTACCTATATCTGCTTGGAGTTTTTCAGAATAGCCAGTGGAGTTAAAAGTTAAATCTAAAATATGGCTTTCTTATTGTTTGTTTCTTTATGCCATATAATAAATGCCTAAAAGACTTATTTAAAACAGTGTTCAGGAGTGCCTGGAACCAAAACTTTGGCTGAGTTTCTTTACAGAGACAGCAGGAAACCACAAACTTTAAATCTACATTGAACTTTCCCAAAGATCTGGAGCATTCAAATTGATGATTTTGATTCAGATCCATGTATAATCATAAGGTCAGTGTTTGATTTTGGTGTATGTATGTTTTTTATTATATTTTTGTGAGTGATTGAAAACACAATGATAATAACATTTGCCATATACTGAATGCATTTTATTGCATCTCAGTCACAGTTGACTATTGCCAGATTTTCTTTTTTTTTTAAGATAACAAAATTGTGCACTCCTATCCATTTCAGAGTATGACTGCAGTATAGAGTGCATGAGAAAAAAATAATTACCTGTTTTCAGAAGAATTATAGGCAAAGGGTTAATTTTGCCAATGACCTTTTAATTACTTTTCACCTTTCACTTTCCATCCCTGTTCTTTGAACTGCCCCTATTTCCAACAACAAACAAGGCAGGCAGTTTGTTTCCTTGGCCATTGCCAAAGAAAATCAGCTGAAGAAGTGGTTTCTAGAGATATAGGTATATGTTCTTCATGTTAATATGTAAATCTGATTTTCTGTTGCCAGGCTAAATCCCAATCAGAGAAGATCTTTTACATCACCCAAATTCTTATTCTTTTGCGTTATACAAATTCTTATTCTGTAGACCAATGTCAGTTCCTACAGTTATGCTCAGCATACAAAAAACCAAGGGGATCTGAGATCATTCCTTCACATCACTAAAAATCTCAGCAGGCTAAGTAGTCATAGACCAGATTTACCTGGGTCTAGTGTCTATAATTTAAGAAAATATACTACAGTATTAAAACTTAGATGTGATAACAATTGGAAATGCCATCATTATGAGAAAACCAACTAAAAACAGATATACAAATGGAAAAAAGAAAGTTCTTAATTTCCAACAGTGATGAACTTGTGCCCAGAGGAAGGAAGAAGCTATCCCTAATGCTAATTGTCACTGTTCATTTCCTTAGCTTTTACATGAGCAAAAGTCTGAGTGGTGGGAAGTTAGAAGTTATAAATCAGAAGAATGGCTAGACTATCAGATGGCATAGGTGAATATAACCACTCATCTGAGGCTACAGAGAATATCAGAGCATTAAAATATGACCCTGATAACCTGTTCTGTGTTGCACCCAGTGATGAATGAAGCAGAGAGTTTGTGACTGGAAACTAAAATGAATGTATTGAATATATGCATCCTTTCCCCTAATTATAGAACCTTATCTTCATCTTAAATCTGAGTGTTAATAGTATTTTTAAAAGATTTGACTACTTATATAGATGTCTGATTCTGTGTGATGCTGAATTCCATCATACTACCTTGATTTTGGTAGGAGTGGGGGAAAACACATCATCTTTGTGGGATTGAAGCCTGAAGCCATAGGGAGCCTTTTTTAAAATCTTCTAGCCTGTAGAAATGTGACAGTAACATCCAGTCTGAAAAACATGAGAGAAGCTGAAGCCTAGTTGACCTACATTGGATTAAGCAGTTCCAGAAGGCTGATCACTGGACAGAGAAAGACGCAAACGCTGAACCCTTCCCAGTGAAAAAAAGAATCATAGGCACATGAAAAAGATACCAGAACACATTATTCATTTAAAAGGGAAGCAAAACCAAAACAAAGACAGTTAGTATCAGAAGAGCAACAAAGAAGATTCAACAGAGCCTCAGTAAAACATGATACAGTTGGCTAAGGAGGAACATTAGGTGAGACCACAGAGGCTCTTGGTTTCCTGAAGAGAATCCTCATCTCTCGGGTCGTTCACCTTTTCGTAAATTTGATCTGGGTAATAGTAGTGCTGTCCTCAAAGCTTAAGGGGTCTGGAGGCTAATTAAGTGAGATTCATTAGGAGTATATCAGACAATTAGGGATCTATATTAAAAGGAAGTTTCTCTTCAAGTAAAGCCTCTTGCTTCATAATAAATGAAAACAGCAGTGTTATTCAGAGAGCTAAATTCCCTCCTAGGAATATTTCAAGAGAATAATAGTAATACACATCCTGTAAAACATGAATTGCACATATGGATATGTTTGAGAAAGACTTAATTTTATATCATTTACACAAGTAAAATAAAGACAAGTACATGTGCTTGAGTTTCTTCTAAAACTATAATATGTCATGACCTGCATATGTAAAAAGAAGACAACTACAGGATTCCACCAAAATACCTATTTCTTGTGCCCCTAGAAAGTCAAATCCATACTCCCCATCCAGAATGTGATTCAGATCTCTTATAAATAAGGGTCCATATATATGTAAACCATCTGACTGTTTCTTTATTATATATTGTGTTAAATTTAATAGCTTTGGAAGACATTTGAGAGTTTGGTTTGCATTATCACCCTTTCTCTCGCCTTTCTGTCCCTCTTCCAGAATAAAATAAAAAACATTACTTGAGATTTTTGGTTGCTTATAGAGAACATGTAAAACACTGCACAGCTGAAGATAGTCTCTACTCAGGCTTGCCAGTTAGGTTTTCTGGTTTGTATTTGTGTCCAGTTGATATTTGTGAGAAATTCTTACAGACACAGGATGAGTCAATGAGCAGGGAAATATTTTGTTTCATTCTGCGGTCAGTTTTCCAGAGAGTTCAAAAGGACTGCAAAAATATGAAGCCATAGCATTTTAAGAGCAGGGTGTGGAAGAGGACTCATTAAGGCCTAAAGTCAGCCAAAGGAGGCCAGAGAAGAAAAAACAAACAGAAAACCCCAAACCAAACTGAAATGATACTAGAATGATAGAATCATAGTGTTGGCTGGAAGAGACCTCTGAAGGTCATTTAGTCCCAACCCCTGCTCCAAGCAGGACTATTGCCAGATCAGGTCATCCATGGCTTTGTCTAGCCGAATCTTGTAAATCTCCAAGGATGGAGATTTCACAGGGTCCTGGGGTAAGCTTTTCCATGGCTCCACCACTCTCCCAGTGAAGAGGATTTTCCTAATGTGTTTTGAACCTCCCAAGCCAGAATTTGTATTTTTTACTTCTTGCTATATTTTCTGCCACTGTCAAAAAGTGTTTGGCTCTGTCATCTTTTTAACTGCCTTTAAAGAAACCACAGACTGCTATTAACCACCCCTAAGCCTTCTTTTTGCCACACTAAAGAAGCATGGCTCTGCCAACCTGCATTTGTATGTCAGGTGCTCTAACCCCTGACCATCTTGAGAGCCTGTTGCTAGACACTGTCCAGTTTCTTAGTGTCCCTTTTGAACTCAGGCATCTAGTACTGGACACTATTCCAGGTGCAGCCACACAAGTGCTGAGCAGAGGCAGGTGCTGCCCTCCCCTGATCTGCTGGCCCTGCCCCTCCTGACATTGCCCGGGATACTGTTTGCCTTGTCCACAGTTGGAACACTCTGTCGGCTTATATTCAGCTGGCGTTAGCCATGACCCCAACTCCTTTCTGTCAATTGTCACTCACCCAAGTGTTGATGTAAGACCCAAGTGTTCCATCAACCTTTGCTGATGAGTGGGTTTTCTTCTCCCCTAGTGCAGAACTTTGTTCTTGGTGAACTATTCTCCTTGGTGAACTTCAGGAGACCCTCCTTGACAAACTCCTAGGTGTCAGAGAGTGTTTTGGGGTGGAAACTCTGTTATTTATCTGTTTATATATTATTTATGTATTCCTGTAATACCATAACTACTTCACAAATCCCTGATAATTATCTTCACTAACAGGTGAAGAAGATGCACAGCCAAATAAAACAAGATTCCAGCTATTTCCACCTTAAGAAATGTTTGGAAACGAAAAATGGGTTGCTAAAAGCCTGAGCAGAACAACCAAGATCTAATTTGGAGAACCCTGAAGTCTAACTATATTAAGTCTAGATAGTGAATGGCTAAAAAAAATCATTAGACCAGAAAAGTATTTAAAAAATGGTGGAGTGTGAAAATATACATAAAGTCAGAGCAGAAAATCAATGTAAGAAAAAGAAAAGCACATATATGTTTGGAGAATGTCTTAACTGATTATGAGATCAAGCTTCAAGAGTGGTATCTCCATTTTTTCCTTTAGTAGTAATTAATGTTACAGGATACACATGGAGAAATAAACCTCTTCCTTTTTTCTTGCACTAATGACATGTTTTCACCTGTAAAATGCTATGCAAAATATTTTCCCTCCATTTCTCACTGCTATCAAATGATGCTTAATCCCAAATTTTGGGGGGATTATTTTACATTGCACACTTCTTTCCATTATTGATAAGCACTGTTTTTGAATATAATTACGAAAGTGTTGATGTATAGACCATTTCAGTTGGAAGGGGTCTACAACAATCATCTAGTCCAACTGCCTGACCAATTCAGGGCTGACCAAAAGTTAAAGCATGTTATTAAGGGCATTGTCCAAATGCCTGTTAAACACTGACTGGCTTGGGGCATTGACCACCTCTCTAGGAAGCCTGTTACAGTGTTTGACCACCCTCTCAGTAATGAAATGCTTCCTAATGTCCAGTCTAAACCTCCCCTGGTGCACCTTTGAACCATTCCCACGTGTCCTATCACAGGATACAAAGAGATCAGCTGCTCCTTCTTAACTTCCCATCCTCAGGAAGATGTAGAGAGCAATGAGGTTGTCTCTTAGCCTTCTTTTCTCCAAACTAGACAAACCCAAAGTCCTTAACTGCTCCTCTCAGGACATTCCTTCCAGCCCTTTTACAAGGTTTGTTGCCTTCTCTGGTCACATTAATAGAATCATAGAATCATAGAGTATGATGTTGGAAGAGACCTCAAGGATCACCTGGTCCAACCCTTCTTGGCAAAAGCATGGTCTAGACAAGATGACCCAGCACTCTGTCCAGCCGAATCTTAAAAGTGTCCAATGTTGGAGAATCCACCACTTCTCTGTGGAAATTATTCCAACAGCTGATTGTTCTCATTGTGAAAAATTTTTCTCTCATGTCCAATTGGAATCTCCCCAGGAGTAACTTGTATCCATTACCCTTCGTCTTTACCATGTGACTCCTTGTAAAAAGGGAGTCTCCATCTTCTTTGTAGCCATCCTTTAAATACTGAAACATGGCAATAAGGTCTCCACTAAACCTTCTTTTCTCAAGGCTGAACAAACCCGGTTCTCTCAGCCTTTCCTCATATAGCAGAAAAGGACCTTAACATCCTTCTTAAATTGCGGGGCCCTCACCAGTACTCAAGGTGAGGCTGCACCTAAACCGAATACAGTGGGATAATCACCTCTTTTGACCAACTGGTTATGCCCAGACCCCTTTCTGCAGGGCTGCTCTCCAGCCACTCCTCTCCCAATTTATACTTGTGCCTGGCATTACCCCATCCTAAGTGCAAAATCTGGCATTTGGACTTGTTAAATTTAATCTCATTAATCATTGCCCAGTTCTGCAGTTTATCTAGGTCCTTGTTAAGGCCTCTTGACCCTCAAGAGAGTGAGCAACACCTTCCAGTTTGGTATCAACAGCAAACTTGCTAATGGTGCATTCAACTCCTGCATCCAGATCGTTGACAAATATATTGAACAGAACTGGCCCTAGAATTGAACCCTGAGGAACACTGCTGGTGACTGATCTCCAGCCAGATGTAGCCCCATTCACTACAAGTCTTCGAGCCCTGCCGTTCAACCAGTTCTTCACCCAGTGCACAAGTGGATCCACTTATCCCACAGCTGGACAACTTGTCCAGAAGGATGCTGTGAGGGACAGTACCAAAAGCCTTACTAAAATCCAGAAAAACTACTTCCACCACCTTCCCTTCATCCACTAGGTGGGTGACGTTATCATAAAATTATATCAAATTAAACTTTCCCTTTATGAACCCATGTTGACTGTGCCTGATGATCGCATTATTCTTTAAATGCCTTACGTTTAAAGAATACGTCTTCCTACTTTGCTCTCATTATTATTATCTGTAACAGACACAACCCCTATGTCATGTAGCAGATTTCTCATTGTGCTAGATATTGTACAAAGAGAGAATAAAAGGCTGGCAGTGTGTGGGAACTGGTTTCTTGTATCACATGGTATTGTTTCAGCTCCCCAGTTGGAAGACTTGACATTTTTCTAAGCTATAAGGCAGAAACCAAATAGATTTCCACGAGAGCTACAAAACTTGTAAGAATAAGCATTTTTTAGATATTTGTTTTACATGACCAAGATATGATCACTGTGAATATTCTTGAAAAATTAACAAAAAGGACTATGATGTTCAAATACATTTAAGGAAATGCTCATGATGCTGTTTTTTTTTTTATAATGTCCATCCAACATCAATAAATTGACCTCTACAGTTTATTATGTTGCTTGTGCAGAGCTACATTTAGAATGGGTGTAATTCCACCGACTTCGATGGAGTTACACCAGGCATGAAAGCAGCCCACCCACTGACTTTACATTTTGAAAGCAAAGCTGTGCAATTGTAACAGGCGCCACATTATGTCTTTGCTAAATTCAAAGACATTCTTCCACCCAAGGCCTTCCCCTTCTTTTTATGCACCTTGCTCCTTTCTTCACTTTTTATTACCACACTTCTCCCTCAACGTGATTGCATCTGCATTTTATTAGGATTACTGCTACTGTTTAGGAAACACCATATCTCACTGCATCATGCTGTGTTTTAATAATTCCTGTTTTCTTCTACTTGTATTTCCTTTAATAGATAAGTATATATTTTCACATGCAAAAAAATCAGGCTGCTTTAAGGAATAAATTGATAAATTGGCATCTAGAACACTACCAAGCATCCTAACTCTGTGCCAGGCTCAGAGGAAATATCCAGGCTGCCAGTTACATTGGCTGAAGAGTCAGACTATAGCCAGCCAGGAAGAGATCTGTCTGCTGGAAATGATTATTGTCATTATTTATACTTGAAATGGTGCCCGCTGCTTCTTCTTCAAACATAGGCAAGGTACAAGAAACCCTGCCCCAAAAATCATACAATACAACTTGGACCATACAAGCCATCAGTGCGCAACAGTGATTTCTAAGGGGAGTGGGGGGAGGGCAGAGGAGAGGAACAAATCCCTTAAGTAAGGAGAAAAACCCGCGAAAGTTCCTCTTGCAAAATACACATGCACATACATGCATGTGTATACATATGTCTAAATATATGCATGTTTTTTAAAGACTCAGCCTCTCTCTGTCATACAGAAGAGCACCCTGATCATACAGTGGATTCCACGGTTGTACTTGGTAGCCACACAGAAACCCTTGGGTAGCTGAGAGAACCTGCAGGGACATGCCATGCAGAGACAATTGCAGTCTCAGGGCTATATACCTACACAAGTCCTATTAAGAGGGCAGCATTACTGAACATGAGTATGGATGTTGCCCATGCGTTGAGAGTATACTACAGCAGGGAGGGACTGCTACTGCTGTCTGTCAAATGATATTGCCAATTTAGCATGAAAATATTGTTAAGTAAATATATGAACCTCCCCTTCCTTAACATGCTTTCCTGTCCCAAGGACTGAAGATTTGGGGGCAGAAAGAGAAGCCTGAGGGACATCCTGGAGGACTGCTGCTAAGATGTTGGAGTAAATTTGGGCATGAGGGTCCTGTGGGATCCAGTGGGTTTGCTTGGACTGTGTCCAAAGCTGTGCTTGAAGGCTTGCAATGCCAAAGGCTAGAAAATCTGCCCTTGAGGGCATTTTCTGAGCCATCTAGACAGACAGTAAAAGTATTTACTGCCATTCCCTCCTTCCTCCAACTTTATTCTCGTTTGTCCTGAAATCCTGCACTATATTAACCCAGGGTTGCAAATTTCTCTATAGAACTTCTTAGTTTATTTAGCCAGTAGATTCACTGCTCTGTAACAGGAAGTAAAAAACCCCGACCAAACAACAAAAAACAAAACAACAAAACAAACCCCAAAACAACAACAACCAAGGAACAACCAACCAAACAACAATCCCTGGAAACATTCAAGGTCAGGTTGGACGGGGCTCTGAGCAACCTGATCTAGTTGAAGATGTCCCTGCTCATTGCAAGGGGCTTGGACTAGATGACCTTAAAAGGTCCCTTCCAACCCAAACTATTCTATGATTCTATGAAACAAACACCCCCTCAACCCTCCTTTCTGCCCCTGCCTACCCAAGGTATAATATGCTTTAGTCTAAGGAGAAGGAAGTTTGGTCTATGAAAAGAAGACATGCCTCTAGCAACAAGGTGTGGTACAAAATGAGCAAATTCCCTGGAAAACCTTTTACTTGATTAGTTGCTTCTTCTACTTCTTAATGCATTTCAAACATGGAAAAAAAAAAATATTCAGTCTACCAACCTCCTGGCCAGAGAGGGTCTGAAGGGTAAAAAAAAAAGCAAAGAAATAAGGATGTGCAAACAGAATAGGAAAGGACTTGGAGGACTGCCCTATAATGAAAACTGATATCACTGTAAGCCAATGTAATAATTCATCTCAGCTGATAGATCAGCTAACTGCTAATATGTTGTGAATACAATAGACAGTCTGGGCTCTGTAAGATGAAATGTTTTTCTGCATGCAAGCTGCAACTAAAAGGGCTATTTTCCCCTTTCATTAATCTAGAATAAATAATGGTTATAATATTACATATCTCTTGCCTTATCTCTGACATCTTTTTCGTGCTGAAATAGGAGATTGCTGCAGTATGCAACACAGCTTCTCAGTGTGTTCTGTGTGCGAGAGAGAAAGGGAGTCATTCATGCTGGAAAATATCTGGCAAAATTTCAATGTTGCTTCCCTTTTTAATCAGTCTTGAATGAAGCTACAATGTGTTCCTGGAATTTTAAGTACAGTTAGATATGTTTCTGTTTGCTGTTAGTGAGTTACTTCTTTTTTTGCAGCACAGTTTCCAGTTGTTGACTATGATCGAGCCTATTGTGAGATTCTAAAGAGGAGTAAAGTCTAATTTTCGTTTATGGAGTGTCTATATAAATCCTTAGGCTGAGCAGTCTGTTATGATTTATGACCTATGAAGCACCATGCAATACACAGAATAGGAGCAACTTACCCGCTGACAGTCCTGACATGACAGGCAAGGTAAGATCAAATATAATAGTCTCATAACACTTGCTAAAATCTATTTGCATGTGACACTTACATGAGAGTACAAGGTTGAAAGAGACCTCCTTGGTCATTGAATTCTGTCCCCTGCTGTCACTGGCAACCATATCATACCCCTTGGCACCCATCTTCCTCAATGGCAAATTTCTTCTCCTTGCCTTGCTACTACCTTTGTGAACAAATTAATGTTGCTGCTAAACATCACACGAGACTCTGCACACACAGGCTTTTCATACATTATCGGAGACTGGGACCTTTGTTCTGCAACATGTTTGGGGTTAGCACCTTCTTCAGGTGCTTACTGTCTGGGTCACAAATACAAAGGGAAATTGCTGTTATTCTGGGGACTGAGAGTTGCAAGATCTCCACCTTTGTGAGCTGCACCACACGTGTGACGTGCAGTTTGCTTCTGTGCATGGCTTATGCAGTGACTGTCTTGCTGTGCTCCCTGGAGGAAAGCACAATGTACAAGGGATTTTCGGGGAGGCAACAAGAGGAGTAACTGTGTGTGGATTCATGCAGAAAAGTCCAGAGGAGGCTTGGTGACATTCCCCTTTGTGTCCCTGCAAAGACCCGCACTCTTGCTTAAAACCTGGCACTGGTGCGAGGCAAGCGCTAGTAGGGCAATGAAAGAAATTGGCCCCGTGTTGTTGCTTTCTTTCGGAAGACTGACACTGAGGCAACTCCTAGGAGCTGATGGACTTCAGCTCCTCCTTCCTCACCTCTCCAAAACAAGCAGACTGGAAACTTTATGTGAAACTTTTAGGCTGAAGAAACCTGCAGGACATAATTATTGTATTCTCTTGATACATTCATATCTCTTTTCAAAAAATGCATGTCCTTTCTTTACAGTGCAAATACCATGTCAAATTATCCAGAATGTAACCTAAATGAAACTGGCTAAAATGACAACTTATCAGCATGAAAATGATAGAAAAGATCCACATAAATTGACAGCACATAGACAACAATGGATTCCCCTTTTTCTGGAACTGAGATGTAAAAAACAATTTTCTCTTTTTTTTGTGCTTTTTTTTCCCCTAAGAGGAAAATAGATAGTCTAGCACTGTTTGAGTAAAAATTTTGTAATATATAATAGCAATTTGTTTGAAAATGTTCAGACTGCACTTTTATCATGTTTACTTTAACCAGTTATCTTCCATTTTCTGATGATTGTTGTAAGTTTTGTCCAAATGCTTTTTTTTCCCCCCTCAAAACCTACATAATTATGTAGCAATTTATAATTTGATAATTTCTGCTGCCATAAGTGAGTAGAAAAGTTGCCTTCTAAAGAAAGCAGCTATATTTCTACATTTGTTTTTTTTTAGTAGAGCCACCGTATCTTGCTGGAAATAGACAGAGGGATAGCTGGTTGAGTAAAAAGGAAGAAATATATTCTTCATGCAGGGTGCTCATGGGCTGTGCTGCTCATGCTTCTCCCCACCCTCTGCTTTCACATCAGAGCTAGCTTTGTAATTTTCACACATTTCAAGGCAAGCACCTTAATCCCTTCACTTAATTTCTATGTATTGTTTTGTTATTCTCTTGAAAGCAAGGAGATTATTTACTAGTGATAAACAGGTCTGATTCAGTAAAAACTTTTACTTCAGTGAAGAAGCTCCAGACTATCAGTATAGCAAGCAACAGCTCAAAAGAAGTCCCACTGAAGTACTTGTCCCAAGTGTTTACTTTTAGACCTGTGTTCATGATGGGGAGGTGCTGGGAGTGCAAGTCAAACCTTAGTAAAATGTAAATATAGGTGCCATATTTACTGATCAGTGAACTGCTCACTATGACTCTGACATCAGGCTGCAAATGAGACAGTCCATGCGTTGGCTCCTACATGTTAGAAATTTTTCTTTGACTCTGTTACTTTATCTGTAATATTGCCCTAAATGCAAAATGAGTCTCTCATGTACCAGGGTTCATATTAATGATTATTCTTTAATTCAGCAAAAGAATGTTTTTCATACATGCACTCATGGTGCTTCAATTTTTCTAAAAGGATAGGTGGAAAAAGTAATAAATTTGCTAAAACCACAAAAAGAGCTCTCACAGGAATGAACATGAGTAGACCTTTGATGTACAGAGATCCACAGAAATGAGATCAGACAGCATTCAACAGAAATCAATGACATGCATTTTCTGTGATTCAGATAGGGTATATTTATCCCAGTATAGAAATAAAAATTACTAAAGAAAAGGAGATGTTTAAAGCCCAACTTAAAAGAAAGGAAAAGATGGCCTTGCCGTTGGTGCACAGTCAGAGGAACTCAGGAGGTCTGGACTCAATCACTGACTTTCCTACAGACTTCCTGCTGGACTTAGGGCAAACCACGCAGGACTTGTCAACGCCGTGTCCTGGAGGGTGGCCGAGTGGCGTGTGTCGGCAGCGCTGGTGCCGGCTCTGGGACCCGATAGCTCGCCAGCACATGCTGACACAGCTGTAGTGCCATGGGCTGGGTTTTGGGGCCAGACAAGTTTGTGCCACACAGCACTGAAGGAGGGTCAGCACTAGCTCAGAGAATTCCTTCTAACATTCTCTGGTCCTTGGTTTCTCTTTGTCTCAGTTCCCCATTTTTGAAGCAAGACTATGTCACCATACAGTTATAAGGGACTGCGGAAGGAAAGATGTGCACCGATAATTTCAAATTTGCTGACAAAAATGTTTTTTATCTGGATAAAGCGTGGAACAAAAAGAGCCAAAACCTTCAAAATAGTCATACTGATATGTGCCTTGTGCTTAAGTTCAGTGCTGTGAAATGAATGACTGAGTGTATAAAGACAGACTAGTACATGAACACAGTCTGGACACAGGAAAGTTTACCTTGATGTGGTCCACTGGAACCAGGTAACAGAACAGTACCTCCCTCCCTTATTTTTCTAGGAGAGAGGATGAATGATCTTTCACTTTGTTTACAAAACTAAATCCAATTCAGTTGATATTAGGCCACTGAAGAGTTAAATCTGTGTATAAATTACTGCAACAACTTATTGGAAAGAAGGAGAAAAAATAATCCCGGAAGTGGGAATTTAATACCTTTAGTGGTCTATGGGGAAAATCAGTATGGGACAGTAAACTGCAGTGATATCATTCATTATCATAGTAGGCAATCAAAAAAATGGCAGATGGCCAGTTAAGTACTTTGATGTTGTTTGGGTTTCTCCATCCATATCTATAAGTGCATATACTTTTTATTACATGTGATGGACAAGAAAGCTGTTTACCAGATTTGCAGCTCTGAGCACTTTAAAACTTCTTTAAATTTCATTTCAAACAATAAAATGGCTGTTATTCTCCTTTCAGACTGCCTCAGAAGCATAGTGTTTTCTTGCAGCAGTTGAAACCAAAGAAAATGGGTCATTCTAGTTATTTTCATAAGTAGTATGAAAGTGTATTCCCATGCTGTCAATTCTGAAGAGCACTATGTATAGCTTGTAATTTACTATTTTCAAATGCAAGTGGTCTCTGTGAAATAGACACTGTTGATTCATAGCAGGTTTTGCTCGTATTTGAGATATATAGGTGTTTGACTTCATTTGGAGCAAGCCAGAGGGCTTAAAATACTTAGAAACTGAAGTAATTTATTTCAAGGGAGGCTGTGAACAGTTTGTGTCACCTCGGTGGCTTCAGGACTGCAAAACAAATGCAACTTTCCAGTACCAAATTTGGATTTTGAGATATTCCACTACAAAATTGCAAGCCTCACATACCAAGAAAACCATTCTTTGACTTATCTACATGCAAGTAATATCAATATAGCTCACCTAGTTTGTTGGTGCAGCTGGGTGGCCAGAAAAATAATTTTTTCTTCAGATTACATTGGTCTCTTTTCTGGAAAGTGAATGGTCTTTATAGGTCCCCCAAAGACTCATAAATATTTGAAAACACTTTAAAAATGATCATCTGGGGCTTTTTGGCAACTTTGTTGAGGTATACATTTCACAAAGTATGTATTCTCACAGCACCTCACAATGGCTTGCTAATCATGCATTCCCTGGCTCATTCACACACATAAAACTACTGCTGTACATTTGGATGCATTTATAGCACATATACAGAATGGATATTCTTTGTAACATCTGGGTAAAAGAAGCCATTTCAGTATGAGGTTCACTCAAACCTTGACACTTTTTCACCATCTTCAGAGTCTGAAAAAATGATTTTTCTGCACTTTTAATAGAATGAAACTGGTTTATACTATGTGCAAAAGAAAATAGATTTCACACCAATAAGTACTATAATGGCTTTGTAAAGAGGAGCTGTAATGTAGCAAGTTACAAAGTATCCTGTTTGGATTTGTTCACAATTTGGCAGCTATACCTCATTAGGCAAAGTTAACTGTACATGTATTCGTAGTTAACTTGGGACCGTCTAATTTAAAAATGGATCCCTCAGTCCTGTAATCATTGAATCTGGAAGCATAAATATAAGCAGTTCAATGATTAAGGGATTTTAGAGTATTTCATTAAAAAAAGGGACCCTATGCAATCTGTTACATCAGCCAATTGTACCTCTTTAAAAAAAAAAAAATAGAATTTTGTGATTCAACTGAGTGAAAGACACTGTGCCTCTGTTTATTGCCAAGTCCCAAAGTTAAGAATCTGCCCAAAGATTATGGGACTGTACAGCCTTTAACAATCACGCTTTCTGAGTATTTCCCGATTTTTTAAGCCCTCTCTTTTCCAATGCGTGCATGACAATGAGTTTTATCAGCTCTAAAAATGTTACCAGGAACAAATGGTTTCGGTTCCAGCTGTGGCAGGGAGGCTCACTCCCTCCCTCTCCTTCCTGCCAGTAGAGCCATGAACGCTGCAGCCTCATACACCGCGGCAACACTGCCTGCAGCAGAGACCAAGTCTGGAGCCTGTTTGCAAAAACTGACTGTGCTGGATCAAGCAACTGCTCTGGTTACAGTTGTAGGAGTATTGACACCGAAATGTAAAGACTGATACATTTTGTTATTGTACTCTTTGTAATAAAAGTCCAGGAGGGGAGAGGAAATAATCGGAATTCAGATGTTTGAGCTGAGCTGAGTTCAATTCTTTCCCTTCCCTGAAAGCTCTTAAAGACTCCGGTGGAAACTATTTGGTCACCTCATTTCCTAATCTATTAAACAAGGATGAAAGACTACCTTTGCATGCCTTGTCTATCTAACAGCAAACTGCTCAAGGAAGCAATAATATCTCACTATAGGTATATTCAGCATACAGCTTTCTGAGATCCTAATCTCACCGAGGACCCTTCTGACATAAAAATACTAAGAAATCTTCTTTTACAAAGCACGTATTTTATAGTACTCTGAAGGCTGGGTGTCATCTGTTTTCAGATTTCTACTCATTAGCTTCTACAGATGCAGAGTTCAAGCCTGAGCTTTAGCCAGCTACGACTTAGAGAACCCCCCCTTGCCCCTGCTGCACCTTGGCTGCCCGCTTGGCTCTCCGACAGCAGTTAGTGCCGTCCCAGTTTCTGCAAGCAGCGTATGGCACCAGAAGACTATTAAGGCAGCCAGGCACACTCAGCCAACATCCAGGCACACTTTTTCCTAGCCGTGAAGAGTTAGGCTGATGAAGGAATTGCTAGTGTCGTTCTCTGCCGTGCAAGGACCTCCTATAAACACATTCCTCCCCTGCCAGGCGAATAGTGAGAGAAGAGATTCAGAGAGTTTTTAAAGGAGAAAGGTATTTCCATTTGCATCATTCCAGAGACTCAAAACCAGACAAAAGGACAGCCTGAGGTGCTCTTCTGTCAGGAAGAATCATTGATTTTTTCCTTTCTGACTAATTCTCATGTACATACAAGCATAAAGCATAGGAAGCAAATCTACAAATCAAACAAATCTTTCCTTTCCTGGTGCTAGCTTTGCCAAACTTCAGCTGCAACAGGAAAAGACCTTGACACCATCCAGGTGTCCATTCTGCAGTAGCAATCCCTACCCATCAACCAGAGGGCCTGCAGCAGCAAGTATCGGCATAGGCAACATAGGGCTTGGAGGAAGAACAGAGGCCAACTCCTCTTTTCAGTCTGTCTGATCTCCAGTGAGGGGTCTGATGTAGATCTGATAGGAATCATAGAATCATAGAGTAGTTTGGGTTGGAAGGGACCTTTAAAGGTCATCTAGTCCAAGCCCCCTGCAATGAGCAGGGACATCTTCAACTACATCAGGTTGCTCAGAGCCCCGTCCAGCCTGACCTTGCATGTTTCCAGGGATGGGGCATCTACCATCTACCACCTCTTTGGACAACCTGTTCCAGTGTTTCACCACCCTCATTGTGAAAAATTTATTCCTTACTTCTAGTCTAAATCTACCCTCTTTTAGGATAAAACCATTATCCCTTGTCCTATTGTTACAGGCCCTACTAAAACGTCTGTCCCCATCTTTCTTATAAGCCCCCTTTAAGGACTGAAAGGCTGCAATAAGGTTTCCCCAGAGTCTTCTCCAGGCTGAACAACCCCAACTCTCTCAGCCTGTCCTCAGAGGAGAGGTGTTCCATCCCTTTGAACATTTTTGTGACCCTCCTCTGGACCTGCTCCAACAGGTCCATGCAGAAGAGTTGAGGTCTTGTAGGCTTTGGCTGGCAAAACAGTTCAAAACAACCTCAGAGCTGAGAAGCAAGATCCTGCTCTGTGCTGTTGCCTGCCATAATGTCAGAATCAATAATAAGGACACCATTTACTCTGAGTCATTTTAAACCCAAGACATTCTCTGCTGATGTGCCCTCCTTTGTTTATAGGTAGCCATATAATGCCTGTGGTAGGAAGAAGCCCTGGTGAACTGGGATGGTTCATTTAGATAGTGCATCAAACTGACAAACTGCTATTGTGTACTAGAAAAAAGGGAAAAGGAGTGGAAAAGAGAAAGGGAAAGATGCTCTGGTATAACACTTCCCAAATTCTTCCATGCCATTTGTTACTAACAGATTGTTACCCAGGTTGCTGAAAACTTGCTGAATTGTTTATCTTGGTTTATTTAGTCATATAGGTCATAAAAATAAGAAACATTGTCCAGAAATCCGACTAAAAATTTGGCCTGCTCTACCTAAACACCAGAAGAAATTCTGTCAGTAAAATTATTTTAATCACAAATTAAACAATGAGAAACTGTTAAATATGCTAAAAGGGAAAGTATTTGTTCATGCTGCAGCAGATATGGAGGGAGGAAATCCCAGTGTGCTTCAGTTGCTCTCTGCTACCAGACCACAGTAACTTACTCTCATTAGAAGAAGATTCAATGGTTTCAGCTGATATAAGTTACTCACTGAAATCACAAAAACCTCTTTAGCATTAGTTTCTTCAATTTTGTAAATGGACGAAGACAAGAGAATGCTAAAGGAGAAAAATCTGTGCATAATCCTATAGGAAGTTCTCATAGCTGCTATCATCCTTCTAATTAAATACTCTTTTATGTCTGTGTTTTTGTTGATCTGGGGTATTGAGGTTTTATTCCATTCCTAGATATTAGACATGATTCAAAGGTTATTCCTGCCCCCAAAAGCTCCTGATCAACTTCTACATGCATACCAATATAGGCCTGTCTATACTGTATATACATATATAAACGCATGTGTGTATATATATATGATTAGAAAACATTTGATTAACATTGCACTATCTCTTCTTTTTCCACCAGGATTTCTGTGTAAACGATGAGAATGAAGTCCCTTTTCACACAGCTCTGCTTCAACTTTATACTTGCCCTGGATGTGACAAGCCGTGTTTTGTTTCAAAAGAGCAACACAACATAAAATCGGAATGCTACATGCTGGTATTTTGACTTCTTCTCATCACAATAGTAAAGAGCCAGTTCCCAACAGGCTTAACTCAGGTCTGAACTCCTATTACAGTCAATATACACTTAACCTCAAAAACTAGAAGGTTGTTACAAGATGTTATTTAAATGACTAGTACCTTACTGGTAGCAAAGTAACCCAGTTGCATAATTTTTACACAAATAATAGTAACAATCAGAAAAGGCTTTACTGAAACTTATAGAAGTTGAAGAATAGATAGTTGAACTTATAGAAGAATAAACAACTATAAAGCTTTACACATTTGGGGGATTCATCACAGCTGAAATGAGATATGCTAATCTGAAAATGTAATGCATCCCAAAAGGAAGCACACTCTTCTACAAGCAACTCTCCAGCTACTTTTTATTCCTATTATCATTTTCTCCAGCCATTTGTCTCTGCCACCCATCCAGGCAAGGACTGTATTCATTTGACAGCCAAGGGGAAGGGTCAGTCTTGAAATTTACCTCAAATAAATATAAAGCAAATCAAAGAAGCTTATCCAATACTAGTTTCACTAAATGTCAGGGTACCAGCTCTGTTAGAAGTATGGCATAAACATGCTCAGTGGCACCGTTTTTCTGAGCAGCACCTGAGACACAATCTATGGGCAATATGTATAATCAGGTGTAGAAGCCTTGGTGGTCCTCTTTTTACCCAGATCTTTTTTTTTAAATCAAGTCTACCAAAATATATCAAAAGATAACATTTCCATGCCTACATACCTGACAACCTAGATGTATTCAGAAGAAAAATTTGTTCTCCAAGAATAATTTTGCCCTGTGGGGAACCATGAAACAAGACCTTTTATTCAAGTTCTGCAGCAGTGTCCCATCACATAAACAGGGCCACATTTACTTTACCATTGTGTCCAGCTTTTTCTTTCTTGCAAATACAGAAAATAATCAGACTGTGTGGTTTGCAGGGGATTCCAGCACTGCCATCTTCCAGGGCCTTATTTTTTTTTTTTCCTAAATGGGCCATGAATCATGCCCAAAAGCTTACAGGAGGAAAATATTTCTGTGCTGGGCTTTTTCCCAGGTGGCCCCAATCCCAGTGCCCAGAGCCTTTCAAAAATCAACAGGTAAAGCCTAATGTAGGCAACAGTTTGTCCCCACTTGTAGCGATCCTTGCTATGGAAAATTAAATGCTGTAGTTTGAATTCTAAGAAATTCAGTGAAAAACAGTGACTCCATGTGCAGCTATACCACCCACAGTTGTATTTCCTGCTGTAGGGGACAGCAGATTATGAGCAAATCATCTGTCAGGCACAGCATTAAACAGCTGACCCCGCATATAGTTTGGGATGCAGAGATAGAACATTCTTACGTGCACCTTTCAGGTTCAAAAGAAAATCTGTTCTGAAATGGCAAAGCTTATGTGTGGTAATATGACTAATTTATGGTCTGAAATAGATGAAAGATAAGAGAACATCAAATAGTAAGCAGAAGCCAAATCAAATGCTAAATGATATCTTGAGATGGACAGTAAATATACAGCTGCTGTAACTTTACCTGACATGTCCGATTGTAAACTTGTCTGACTCAAATGTATTACAGTAATGAAGAGAAAATGTAAAGATATGTAAATGTATGTAAAGTATCCAGAGCTCCTGATAAGTTTTCAGCCACAGACACTCAGCCTACTTGTTGGTGAAGTACAACTACTTTTGAATTTCCACATAAACTGCATTGATCAAGGCCTAGTTCTGAATCATTCAGCTTTAGGCATAGGTGAGAGATGCACAAAGGCTACAACAGGTTGTAATACTGGGATTATCCCATTACACTCTCTTGCAACCACAGAAGCAAAGTAAGTTACAGCGTCTCTCCTGTTCTTCAAAAACTAATAATGATTTAATGTAAGTCTCTCATGTCTTCCTAGAGTGAAGTGCAAAAATGTGGAAAAAGCCTTTGGATGGTGGGCAGCTGGGAGACTGAAACAGGCTTATTTTATAATAGAGTGTTTGGAGAAACATCCATATAAACGTAGAAAACTATTTTCTCCACTTCACATGGGTTGGAAAGATTTATATAACTCAAAATCTAATAGCTGACCTGGCTTCCAGGAAACACTGTGTTCCACACTCCGTTTTTTCTGATCAGTTTCCTGCTAGAAGGTTAGGTAAGACGTGAGTCCAAGTGAGTCAAAGCAGCAGAGTTTTTTCACCTTTCTTATGAAGGTACAGGTCAGTGAGAAGTATAAGTTCAAAGAAACAACAGAAAATAACAAATTATTTTTCACAGTTTGTGACTGTGTTCGGAAGAGACAAAGACTAAAAGGGGCAGCACAAATGTCAGATGAGACCTAATACTTGAGGAGAGAAGGGTAACCCGAAGCTTTCACAGGGCAGATATTCCCCTTGGCTCGGTGTTCAGTTCCCTGAGTGGCAGCTCCCTTCAGTTGCAGCTGCATGGGTCTCCATCAGTCAGACATCAGCTGAGTCCTAGAGATGAGTACAAAGAGAGGTTGCCTTAAGGTAGTAGATCAAGAACAGGAACCCAGCAAACACACAGTAGACCTGGATAAACCTCTGGAATGAGAGAAAGGGTGAATAGATGGTTCCCCACAGAATTTAATCAATAAATTTGTAGCCTGCTGCTTAAATACCCATCTTCCACTCTTGTGTGTCTTGATCTAGCTAAGTATGGGCCACGATTTGGCTTCTTCCTATGATGGGTTTAATTGGAAATGTGTCCTTTTCTATTGCCTGTTACCCAGGATAGTGATTGCAATGAAGATTTAAGAACATATATCTTAATTAAATTTAACAGGGTGTGCTTGCCCAAACAAAACTTGCTTTCCGTCTTCATGAATCAAAATAAAGAACCAATCTATTTCTTCTGACTCATGTGCTGATTTCCACGTTTAAAGAAGCCGTGCCCACAGAACTGGAATGTGAGCTGTCTGCATAAATATTTTTCCCGGTGTGTCCTAAATTTTAGAATAAACAATTTTATACATTATTATACATTTTTGATTCAAGTAATTTGCCACTTCTTCAGGGATTAAGAAAAATCATCTAGTCTGATTTTCACTGCATTTAATAGTCTTTGTAGGTGTTCTGAAATATGAAGAATTTCTTATGTATTTCAGTACCAAAAGGCAGTTTCCAAATCGCTGTATCTAATTATCATTTAAGACTTAATCAGAACTTCACTATTTACAGCTTTCCATATCATAAACTGCGATGTAACTTCAGCATGATCAACTATTCTAAAATTTGTTATTCTATTTTATTCTAAAGGTTTAGACACATAAATCAGAGAATGAAAGTATAAAATATATACAGAAAATTAACTTTCAAAGAATAGCATATTAAAGGCAAGCTTGAAGACATTAGTCACAGGTAAGTCAGGTTTAATGGATAAAATCCTTGGGGATTTTTTTCTAGATTTCTTTTGTACTCACATGAGGATTTAACAGAGAGTCATAGCACTTGAGATTCCCAACAGAATATTTATGCTTTCTGGACACGTGTGACTGCTTGACGACGGGCTCAATTCTGTTTCTACTAAGCAATGTGGCAAAATTCCCATCAATGTAAAAGAAAGTGGAATAGTATCCAATAGAAAGGAGTTATGGGTGTCTAAGAACTGGCAGTATTTTATCTTTAAAGACTATTTCTTACTAATAAAAAGATGCTCTGCCCATCCCATTTCCAACACCCAGAGCCAGCTGAAAGTCTGGACTAAATCAAAGCAGTCTGTTCTTAGACTTATCATTAAAATACCTATATGAAAGATGCTGTATATGGTGCAGATTGGTCAGTTTCTTTTAGTAGTGTAATACTCTTTTAATAAAGTATTTCATAACATTTGGAGCTTTCCAATCTAGATTTAAGATTCCCAATAATTCTGACCAAAGGTATAGAACTTCCTTAGGTTTCCTCTAGCAGCTGCCTGGGAGGATATTTGCCATTTATCCTAGAGATCAGACAATAAATTACTTTTAGAAACTCGTTCCTGAATCCACTAGCAAAACTTTTTTCATATTTAACTGTAACAGGTGGAGCTTCACTGATCCAATTGCATCACTGTTCTCAAAGTGGTGATATGATTTTTTATGATAGCAATGTGGCAACGTGGCTAAAAGTAATGAACCCATGACACTGAAACACTATTATCAAGACCATTAATGCTATGTATGGCATACATTTACAAGAGAATAATGTAAAATGGGACAGGGAGAGTGAAGGACTACTAGAAAGTCTGGGGAATGGAGATCTTTCCTTAGAAGAGGTACGTTTCTGAGCTAGAAATATGCCTAAACATACGCATGTGTGTACCACACTTGTAGTTGTCTTTCACAGATAGTTCCAAGTTCCCCCTGCCCTCACCAAGCTGGCTGGATGCACACCAGATCCTACCCAGAAGCCGCAGGAGTGCAGCACCACGTCAGAGCTTATAAAGCCAGGCTTTCGGCCGGGCTTGCAAATGCTGGCGCGGAGCAGCTTCCCTGCTTTGACTTCAAAGCCGTCTTACCCTCAGCCAGCTCAGAAGGCAAGCAGAGCAACCTCGGGTCTGTCTGCAAAAGGCTGCATAGGTAACCCTGTATGTGCTTGGCTTGCTTCCTCGCAAGGCTAGGGTGGTTAATGAACGCTCTCTGCGTGTAGGTAAGTCAAATTGTCTTTGAAGTATGTCAGGGTGAACAGAAAGAGGCATTCATGCTGAAGGAGAACGTCAGAATAAAGAAGTTGTCTCAAACCAAGTTAGCCTGGAAATTAGAAGGTCTCTAACCTGCAAAGTAGAAGGTTTTGAGAATATCTTTCAATCAGAATAATGAAGAGCAAAGAACCAGTTACTTCTAACAAGTAATTTCTGGAGGAGACTATGGAGACTCAGTGCATATGATTACAGGAACTGCATTTAATAACCCACAGAGTTCCTCCCAGGCATGCGCTTCTAATATTTACTTTGACAAAACAACAATATATTATGTAAAATCTATAGTACAAGTAATTCGCATTCTGCTGAAGAGAATGTGGATGAATCCTTCCTCCTTGAGGTCTGAAATGCTTAATGATGCAAGTGTCCCATAAATAGAAATGCAGAGTAGACAACTTTTGATGTATTCAGGGCTTTGCTTCAGGGAAGCGTTTGCACTAATGGATGCCTGTTTGTATCTTCAGAAGCAATTTGGTCTCAGAATAACTGGTCTGGTAGTTTTCTGAGAATGCATCCTGCAAAATTTTTAGTGTATCCATTTCAGATCAGATTAATGTTTGTGTTGTTTTGGTTTTCATTTGAGCTAGAACCAGGAAATATACAACAGATGATTAAACATAGCATGAATTTCTGCAACCTATTCTTGTTTCTCTCCAGGTTTAATCTGAGTAAGATTTACAGAGATTTCAATTATTTTTTATTTTAAAGCCTAATTTAAAAAATATCAGCGAGTGCATTTCCAAAAAAATATATCTTAGCTGCAGTTTTCAAAAAGGTCTAAATTCCAAATGGAAAAAGTATGTCTTCTTTTCACTAGAAGAAAATCTTTCCGACAAGTCAATGATCCATCATGTAAAATACACTGCTGTCTATTAGTGTGGGCAGCAGCTTTGATGTATTGACTTGTATGTTACACTAATTCCAGGGCATGGATGCTGTAGAAGTAATTACTAATTCAATAGTTAGGGAAATACTTATTTGATTCTTACATTTTAGTCTTGAAAAGAACTTTTTCAAACGTTTTAATATTATCTTAGAGGAATAATTTTAATTTATGGAGGCTGTAAAGCATCAAATCCTGCATCCCATTCTAAGATGGTTTTGAAAATTACTGCCGTTAGTCTCTGGTTTTGCATATGTATATCCCGCACTCCAGTACTGTATATTTCATTAATAGCTTAATCCTGGAAAGACAGTGGAAAAAAGTTTTGCAAATTTGACAGGGACTTGTGGACCAAATACAATTTCTGTTAGCTTGTGTTTCACATTGGAAAAAAAATACATTTTTCAGACAATGCTTTAATGTGTAAAAAATCCCAAATAACTCTTGCAGGTGCTTATGTAGGTAAGATTGTAAACCTTTTTAAGGTGTTACATAAGGGGATAAAAGAGCTACTTGTGAGCCTGTTTTTAACATATGTTAAATCCACAGCACAGCTGAGATGGCTTTTAGTTTGCAGCACCAGACTAGCCGGAAGGCAATTTCCTGCACGGAGAACATGTGTAGTATGGACGTCACAGCCTCAGCACTGACAAGCAGTTTTGCCAGTAATATCTGGAACTCACTCTCCTCTGTTGTAGCAGACCCAAAGATTTTGAGATTCAAATAATGGCAAAGTGTACATATTTTGATTGAGTTTAGTCTTGGAGAGAGATGTTTCTTTAGAAGTTCATGACAATGAATGTTCAAAATAAACATATTTACGAGATGATCTCTAAATCTAGCTATTTTGGAGATGCGGTTAGATTGGAATTTTAAAGCAAAAATGTTTCTAGAGAAGCCACCTCTTAAAAATTATATTAATTATATCTAAGTTTTACATTGAATGTGTATTTTTTTCCATTCTAATTTTGACAAAATACAATGTAATGTACATAATACATCTAAGTTCTACTGAAACTTGAAACATTCATTGAGAGAGAAAAGTTTTTCTTCAAAAAAGTAGACTTTGTAACCTTTTGATGCACTCTTGAGAGACCCACGAGGGACAGTAAGCATGTTCATAAGAAAGACAGATTCCCCGTTGGTGACTGTGTTGCTCATGAGTGTTGCTGACACATATTCACTGTGAGGTTGGACAAATGCTGGAAAGGTGCCCAGAGTGATGTCTCCATCCTCAGAAATTTCTAAACTTTACAGAACCAGAGGCACAAGTGGCCAGAGCTGAACTGGATGCTGGTCCTGCTTTGCACATGACTGACTCCAGCATGAATTTTATGCGTTTCTGTGATTCTTGAGCTACCACAAGCCACTTTGCGCTACCTCCGAAGCCAGAGCAGACTCCTTCACTGGTTTCGCTTTAATGTCTAGATCAGTCCAAAATACCAGAATGGTTGCTCACTTCTGTCTAAACTTTTCTTGCCACCAGGTGTTTCCTGCTAAGTACATACATACTGGCAGAGGTTCTCTTGCAAACAGATGTGGCCCCTTATTCTTCTCGTATTCCCCGGCTGGCTGCTGACAGCTGCCACTTCCATCTTTCCAGGACTCCTCCTATCACCCCCAGCAAAGCACCGTGTAGATAAGGCAACCTATTGCCTCTATTTCCTATGGTTATTTTAGTGATGCTGTGTGGTGGATGGGTCTCTTCAGTTTCCCTTCTCCAGTACTATCGATCAGCTCAAGTATTTAACAAGGAAGAACAAGGTTTCAGAGTAGCTGTACCTTCAAAAAGCTCCAATGTACCCACAGAAGATTGATAAGGCATTATTAAAAAGCCTCATATTAAACAATGTGGATTCATTATATTTAGATACGGAATGAAGCTGATCTCTGTCAAAATTGTTGGCCAGGAGTGAACTGTGAACAAGGGAGCAAGATGAATTAAAGATATGATATGCCCTCAGTGGAAGAACTGAGCAGTTAAAAGTCTCACCAGTATTGGAACTGAAATGCACAAAACCATTGGAGGAAGTTTAAATATCTCCTCAATCTGTATATTTAAACCAGACGTTTCAAGAAAAGGAAGATAGTCATGTTAGCTTAGTTCCTGGCAATAATATCAGTGTTTTAATGAAATAATATTTTAATAGCTTTCAGTTTTTCCTGAAAGATTTGCAGTTAATTATGAAACTTTATTGCAGAATGTGGTTGTCCTGGTTTTGGCTGGGATAGAGTTAATTTTCTTCCTAGTAGCTGCTATATTTCTGTGTTTTAGATTTAGTATGAGAATAACGCTGATAACACACTGATGTTTTAGCTGTTGCTAACTAGTTGTAGTGCTTGTATGCAGTCAGGGACTTCTCAGCTCCCCATGCTCTGCCAGTGGGGAGGTGCACAAGAAGCTTGGAGGGGACACAGCTGACCCAGCCTGGCCAAAGGGATATTCCATACCATATAACGTCATCCTCAGTATATAAACTGTGGGGAGCTGGCCAAGGCACAGTGAATGTGGCTCGGGAACTGGCTGGGCATTGGTCACCAATGGTGAGCAATTGTATTGTGCATAACTTGTTTTGTATATTCTATTATTATAATTATTATTGTTCCTTTCCTTTTCTGTCCTATTAAAATGTCTCATTAATTGTACTTTTCTTTTTCTTCCCAATTTTCTCTCTCCCATCCTACTAGGGTTGGGGGAGGGTTAGCGAGCAGCTGTGTGATGGGGAAAAAAACCCCAACAAAAACCAAGCTTTTGAGCAAAAGAAGTCACCTACTCCAGAAAAATAACCTTTGAAAGACCCTGCTTTGAATGGCAGGTTGGATCAGGCGGCCTCCAGAAGTCCCTTCCAGCTTAAATTACCTTGTGACTCCATGATTCATACAGAGCCCATGACAACCTATTCCGAGCAGTCCATGCCTTGCAAAGCACTGTAAGTCAATGCAGTGACATATGTAATGAGCTATATTACCATGTGGTTAATACCAGGCCCAGCTGTGTTCACGTAGCATTGACACAGAGGATAACAACAGTATTGCAAGCCAGAGGCACTCTCCATAAGGCCAGTGGAGAACCCTCTAGCAGAAGATGAATGAGACTCCATTTTATCATTTATCAAAGCAAAGGAGATAGTTACTAAGTAGGACTAGCTGCACCAGTGCCCAAATCAACAAATTTAGCATGGAAGGAAGGAAGAAGGACATGAATAAAAGTCAAAGCTGTAAGGTCATCCATACTGAGGGAATATGAGATTTACTGTATTGGGAAATAAATTGGAAAAACAATATTTAGGAAGAAAACTGATGCCAGTTATTTTTCAAAGCACGATGAAGGTTCTGGAAAGCATGCTTTGGAAAAACGAAGACCTCATGCCTCTCACGTGAATATTATTTCACATTCAAGGCATACAAAGGCAAAGTAAATAATATTTGGGTAGATAAAAGCTGGAAGAGCTGTTACATCTGGAAGGAAAAGTGTAGACAAGTAACAGCAGAGGCTACAAACAGGTTCTGTAGGAGCCATAGTTGGACTATACCTTGGCAAACAATAGAGGTACCTTATAGCATGGTTGAGGCCATCAGCAGTATGACTACATCACCAGGCAATGAATGGATATATATATCTCCTTGAAAATGGTGAACTAGGTATGCACCTAGTGCACTGCAGCTGTGGGTGGCTTTTAGTTTGTGGGACCAGACTAGCTGGAAGGCAGTTTCCCACACAGGGACCATGTATGGTGTGGTTGTCACGTCCTCAGCACTGACAAGGAGATCCACTCCTGTTGGTTTGCACTACTCGATAATGCAGATGTCACTGGTCTTTCTCTGACAGCTGCTCTTCACCCGTAGAATACTTGCTTATAAGTTATGGACACTAATGAAACTAGATGTCAGTATGCTTGAATACAGAAGGAGTCTTAATGTTCATTTTTAGCAGACTTTTTTGGTCATGAACCTATCAATGCTACTGACAAAAGGAACATCACAAATATCTGCCACTCAGGAATGCAGGGATAACCTTTCCATTTAGAAATGGTGTGAATACTGGGGAGACTACACAGATGGATTATATACTTAAAAAAAAAAAATCAGGAAAACTTTTTTTGCCTAAATACAGATTATAACTTCAAGAATTGTTGCTGCTGAGATGTGGAGAAAATATAAAAGACTATTAGCTCAGAGTGCTTAGGACAGCGTATTTTAAATTCCGGTTATCATAGCAAAAGTCATCTTGGTATTAAATGGTTTTTTATTGTAAAAGTCATAAGAATGTTTCTTGGTGCACTAACAATAGTGAAGGCACAGAAACGCACACACACAAGTTTATGTACAAATGTCTAGCACAAAGGCTGGAGACATTTGACAGCGATATCAAATGGTGAGCTTTTAAGTCTTGCTGTATACACCAAAAAATAGAAGGCAAGCAGCCACGTTGAAAAAACAGGAGTAATTTGCTCCCCTCTTCTGCCATGCCTCCAGCAAACTATGTCTCCTATGCTTTTTTTGCTTAGTTGCCCAGTATAGGCTTAGTAGCCAATATTATTACAGGTAACACCCATATCGGAACCACTTTCACTTGATGCAGTGGCATAGAGCTATAGGCAGCAAATAAATGAACATAGATTTAATTTTACATGAAGTACAGATTTAGATACATAATCACCATTGCCTTTGCTGAGTGTAGAGGAGCTAATAGTGATTATGTTCCAAGCTCAGCTACTCCCGCTTAGTAAAAGAGCGGACACAAGCCAGGGAGTCATGCTCACACACGGAGACTTTGCACACAAATGAAGCACTTGTAAATGTGTGTAACTGTGCTCTTTAGCAGATCTGGCCCTGTGTGACTAATATTTCTTTCCAGAATCTACTATCCTCTCATATTCTGTTATGTTCAATGTTAATTTTCACTTGATTTTAAAGTATATATTTACTTCTTGGATTGTTAGGCAGTACATTAAGCTTTCAATAAATGCCACTAATTCCTACACCCACAGAAATATAATTTACTCCAGTGTTTTAGTCCAATATGTACCGCATTGACAAGGAAGATTATTTGCCAATGTTTTGAAGTCAGGCAGGGTGAGAAGGAAGAGCTTTTAAATTTTCCAAGTTTATATCTAGGCCCCAGATGGAAACAATTCTACAACAAAAGAATGAAATCTGGTAGGATATTCTTGAGATCTCGTAAGTTCAGCAGCACGTCACTGGCACTGAGGCCAATTTTCCAGAAGACTGATTTGAATTGCAGAAAAGAGGAGGAGAGGAAGGCTGAGTGGTATTCCAGGTTAACCCATAACATGCTGCAGTCTAGCATTAAATGGGGATTTTATACAATTCAATACACATTATGTAATTAACTCACGTTACATGTTTGGCTCAGCTGTTAATATTGGCTGATAATATATGTGCCTGTGGTTTTTAAAAGGAAAAACCTTCAGCACTTTAAGGGAGGCAAGTGAATGATGTGAATTTCTGTTACTGATTACAGTACTTACAATACTTTAGAGGATCTGTATTTATAATCCTAATGTTTATCTTTGGCATCAGAGGCTTCAATCCGCAACACTTAAAAGCTTCATACATTTTGTTGCAAAAAGCTACCATTGAAACAAATAAATGATACTCCCTATCAGCCCACATATCTTTCAAAATAGATTGTTTCACTAATCAGTGAGCGAAAACAAAAGGCCTTTTAAAGCCTGCCAGCAAAGATGGAATGAATTACTTCTGAGATGCAGGACTGCAGAGCTGGTAGCTTGCTAAGTAATCATTCTTGGAGACTATGCGCCTTTCAGAGTTCTTAAAAAAGTTTCATGGCAAAATTAACATCCAGTTTAACATCTGTTTCCTAGCAGAGGAAAGATGGCCTTGTGGGTTATAGCTGAGGACTTCTGGACTCAGATTTCATGGGGAGCTTTGGCCAAATCTTAATCTCCCTCTACTCCATTCTTTGTAAGTAAAATGGGGGATAAAAATATTTCCTTGGGCTGCCTCTATCACCGACGATGAAAGCTCTTTCAGTGGAGGTTGTGTCTTATATGGGGACACACATCTCGTATGACAACGTGGTCCTTTGGGCCCTACTGTGCAACAAATGAAGAAAAGTAATCAGAGAACAGGCTGATGTATCACACGTTCAGGGAATTATATCATATAGACTAGAGCTAACAGAAAAAAGTTGGTAGAGTAAGATATGATTAATGGGAGTTTTTTCATGAAATTACTACCATGAGTTTTGTGACTATTTGTTGTTGGGAAAAAAACACCATGACAATCCTCCTTCACAAGGACTCAGTGAACTCAGCTGAAATTACCAAAACTAAAGCAACTAAATATAATCGATCACGTCTGAGAAGAGCTTTCATCTCAGAAATCTTGTATACTGTGAAAAATCTCAAGCCTAGGAAATTTCTAGTCATGAAGCCCAAAAAACTGATGCTGATACTGAATAGAAGCAATTAGAATTTGAAATAATTTTTAAAATTATTATCTTCCCCTAAAGCAAGGGTATTTTCCCATATTGCCTATAGTGTCAAGCTTCTCTTTCTTAGAAAATTACTCATATTGTTTTAAATAATGAGTTTAACAAGTCAAAATTAAAATGATTAACAGGTAAATGAAGGGATTTTTCAACCAGCTTGAGACTGTTTGAGATAAAAAACTAAAATAAATATAAAAAATATCTCAAACATGAAAATAAAACAAATTGATGGTTTTGAACCTTTCTACAGTAAAGTAGTTATTTTTATTTATTTTTATAGAGATTGCTTGGCTTTTTTAAACCAATAGGTAATACTAGCTTCCTACAGATGTGCTCTCCTGAAGGTTGAAATTCTTAGTGGGTTGAAAACGGTGTTTGATTACCTTCTGTGCATTGCAAATGTAGGTTTCTTAATCAACCTGTCAACAAACTTCTTCCACCATAAATAAATTCACCAAAGAAAACTGAAGTCAAAAAGGAACACTGAACAGAAGATTCCATTAAAGATAATATTCTTACCTCTCATTCCCTCCAGTATTCCTAGCAGTGCATGCAAACCGGCATGAAAAACAAAGGTCAGGGAGCAGTGAAATAAAATGAGGGCAGAGGAACACAAGGACACATACAAAATGGAGAAGACACAGCAAGCTAAGTGAATGACAATCTTGTCTTAGAAATTTTCCTGTTCGTGCAGTTCTTCAAAGCTGGTTCAAACAGAAAACAGTTAAATGGAGCATAACCAGAAATGAACTAATCAGTTGTTGTTTACTTATTACTGGTCAGCATAACCTTTCCATATTTTGATACATTTTTAATCTCACTTTTCAAGCAAAAATAATTTTGCTCTTCTGACACAAATCTCACCCTCCTGAACTAGTTTTTCAAATGAAAAGATTGCACATTTTAGAGAAGAAAAATAAGGCTGTAACTAGAACTAAGCATATGAAAAGATAGTTTCCACAAACATTTACCTGATTGTTTAAATTACATTGTTTGGACTTTGATACTGCCAATATGTGCACCAGCAGATATTTTATGACCAGGAGGGTATTGCAAACATGTTTACAAAATAGTTTAAAATGTATAGTCATGGAAACTGCATTTTGAATTTGTGATCAGGAGTGTTTGTGCATAAAAAACTTTAAGTAAGAGTTGGGACCATGTGATCTGCAGAGGTTTCTTCCAACCTAAATTATTCTACAATGATCCTATTAAAATAAATTTTTATGAGTTATTCACAGCTAATTAGTTTGGACATTCATCTCATGTGACTCATTTTAAATCAAAAGGGCTTGTCAAATACTGTAAGCTACTCACAATCAAACCATGAGCAAAGAATTCTCCAAAATAAGTTTTCCAGTGACCTCCTCAAGCAATGGAAGTATTGGTGGAAAATTGTAAGAAGTCACAGTCAGGACAGAGAAAAAACCAAAAACAAATAGATAAATCACCAGCAACAGCTTATATGACAGAGTTTGTGCAGAAATGGAGCAATCCTAAGATGCCAGAGCCGAATTTTTCTGTTTTTCTTAAAAAGTTTCTGCATTTCTGTGAGATGCCAATTTATTTATTTTTTATATATTTTGCTGATTTTTGGAAAGTTATGTTAAAAATAACAAACTTTGTTGAAAAAGCACTGGATTCTGCAGCTTCTAAACAGTTTGACTAGTGTCTAATGATTTAAGCTGTCTCTCTGAAGTAGGTAAATTGTGTTCCTCAGTACATGTCAGCAATATGAAGGCAAGCTCTAATAATAGGTTTGTTTCTCCAGATTTTTCCTGTGTATTCACACTGTGTGTTTCATCATGATTTGAACTATAAAGCAGTTTGTACACAGGAAAAGGTTGGCATTGGATAGCAATGAGCACAAGTTGTTTGCAATGTTGTTATCTTCTTTTCTCTCTTCTATTTGTAAACTATAAAGAAAAATAATAGTGAGAGCACAGAATAAAAGACCCTGAAAGACATAGTGGACACACTATGTCTTTAAAGATGACTTTCATGGATATAGTTAAAACTGTTGGCTGAAACACTCTGTGAGTCATGTTCCATCATAGCAATGAAGTGTCAGCCAACGAACTTTGAAAAAATACAACCCAGATTTCTCCTCCTTTAAACAAACTAACCTAAAGAATTTAAAATGTATATGGAGAAGCTGGATCAAAAGCACAAAAAACAGAACTGTGTTTTGAACCTTCCACTTTCTAAATAGTTGCGGGGTCCAATGGTTCGGTTCCTCTTGAACCCAGGGGAGAAAGGAACACCATCACAAAGATCAGGCTGAACTCTGATTTCAGGAGCTTTTGCACTTGGAATTCTCCCTGGCATATGGAAATTATTGCTCTTGACAGAGGAGTAAAGGCTGGCTTTTAGGCAGAGTCCTTTCAATTTCAAAATACTTTACTTAAATAGTTAATCCCTAACACTAGTTCAATTGAACCTTCCCCATGAGCTTTATGAACATAACTATTCGCCTACTTGTATCAAAGTGTACTTTGAATCAAATCTAAATAAAGGATAGGAAAAAATAATATTACGATGACGAGGAGGGAAATTAGTCAATGGGAGGAGTGCATAATTTACAGAGTTGATGAAAATTCAGCATAGCATTAAAACAAAAAGTGAGTTGTAATTAGCCTCCTCTATGGTATGATCTAAGTTTTTAAAATCTGAAAACCACTCTTATGTGCATATTCTTGAAAGAAGCAATTCAGACCCATAAGACTAGAGAGAGTATGACGTGGATGCATCTACGGAGGATTTTGCTCCCTTTTCAAAATCTCTTTATTTACAGCTCCCTTTACAGTTTAGATTTCTTTATTGAATGCTTTCAAAATACTGAACCTGAGACTAGCCCAGATTCCTTGTTCATGATTCCATCTTGGAGAAAGTTTTTTATTTCTGGGCTAGCAAGCTGTTTTTTTCTCCTTCCTTCCTTCCTTCCTTCCTTCCTTCCTTCCTTCCTTCCTTCCTTCCGAGGAATGTTGGAACACAGACATATCTCATTTCAAAATTCTCTTTTTTAGCTCAAAGTAAAACATAGCAAATGGGATTCATTCCAAATGTTATTTTTTTTTTACAGTTTAGACTGCCATAACACTGTATAATGCATGTTAAAGAAAGTGGTGAAGTGCAGACTTCCTAACACCCTTCTATTAGCTACAGCACTGACCCTGTACTAAGGGCCATGTACACTAAGCACAATCACACCCCTCAGCCGTATTTCCTTACAAATATAAAGAGACAATCACATCACATCAGACTTACAAGAGGTTGTTTCCCAAACCATAAAGATAAGTTTAAAACAGATGTAGAAACTTTGAGGCCAGTACTCTTCTGTGCAATATCAGTTTTAGCTAGTTAAACTCCAGTAACTCGAATTGTATTCATCTAACTTTACCTAGTGTGACAATGAAACATTTTATTGGCAGATGTACTATCCATCCTTCTCAGAAGAGAAAACTGTTTTATTGCTTTTATTCACATAATTTATATATTATTTATACTGCAGTACTCCCTGGAGATTCAGATTCCAGAATCCTGGATGGGGAACCAGTTACATCCAGCAGAGCAGGACAATGGGACAGTTGTCCCATGGAACATCAGAGCAATGAACCTTGTGCCCCAAAACTATAAATAATAGCAGACATACTATTATATTCTTTCCCAATGGACGAGAATAAATGAACATGGCCAAAGCACTCAATCCAATGACAGACTCATGAGGAGGAGCCAAGGCAGTGTTTTCAAAATAATGATGTATATTCTACTGAAGAAGTGACTGAAAGACTGTGGAGAGGTGTCCTGTGTGGCTTTTTACACCTAGAGTTCTCTACAATGGAATCTACAGCTGCTGTCTCCAAAAGGGAATCTCACAATGGATAGAAAGCATAAGCGCTGTTGAGGTGTTTGCAGATGGTCTGAATCAATTTTGCTGAGGGATTTCTCATGGACTTTCCAGAAGAAATGGCTTTCCTATTCATTTCAACAGATGATGAGATAGGAAAGAGCTTTTGTGTGGGGAACAGAAAAACATAAATATTAAATCAGGGAGAGACCTTTAACAGCTGGCAAACTTCTGTATAGCCACAATTGCCAAACATTGTAATTAATTTTTCAGGAAGAAAAAAATTTAGAGAGGTAAAAAAGGAGAAGGAAAGAGATGTCAATTTAGAAAAACCATCAATATACTGAAGTATGCATGTGAGCTACAAAATCATAGAACCATAGAATATCTTGAATTAGAAGGGACCCATAAGGATCATCCTGCTCCTCACAGGACTACCTAAAACTTAACCATATAACTAAGAGCATCATCCAGACACTTCTTGATCTCTGACAGGTTTGGTGCTGTGGCCACTTCCCTGGGGATCCTGTTCCAGTGACTGACCACTCTCTCAGTGAAGAACCTTTTCCTAATGTCCAATCTGAACTTCCCCTGATGCAGCTTCATACTGTTTCTTTGTGTCCTATCACTGGTCACCAGAGGGAGGAGAATCCATTAAATACTTCAGAGAATCAATGCAGAAGATTACCTGCCCAACATTTTTCCCAGCAGGCATGCAGAACCAGGTGAACTGGTTGAATTTTTAAAGCATCATAGCACATATATCTACCTAGGCATTCCAATTGCTATTACTTAGAAGATCTGCAGTTGTCTTTAGCATATAGACTCACTCATCTTCTTGTGCTGTGTTTTTGTAGTCAACTCCTCTATTTAATTTAATCTTTAATTTCTGGATTCCTTACAGTCTGTTCAACTGTCAGTTGCTAAAACTGAACCATTATCTTTGCTTGTTAACCATCTCTGCTTTTCTGTCACTGAAAGCAACTTGCTATGTTAGATGTTAAATATTATAATACTTTGCTAGTTCTACTGGGATTACAGCCACCATGTTGTTTTTCATTGTTGAAAGGATCTCCTTCTCATCCAACTCCACCTATTAAGTATATGACAAATATGAGTTCATTTCTCCTTTCAAGCCCTGCAAAAATGAAACAAAAGGTCTTCTCTCACTCCATTCTACAGATCTTTCTTTTAAACATGTAAGTCTATCACTTGCTTCCATTGTAAATCTTTGCCACTGAACAGAGAATTGATCTGATTACATCAGGTTCACCAGTCACTAGAGCAGACTAGAAAATGGACTTCATGACATAAGCAGTTTCAACTGAACAAAAATTGTTTACCTAAAATATTTCTGTTTTAAAATGTGATTTTTAGCTGAAAGCTGACTAAAGAAAATATTCTTTTGTAAACTTTAAAATTGACTTGGAAGTCCCTTGATATACCTCCTGGGAACTCCAGTTCTGAGATATCAGGACTCTGTTTCCCTATGGGCTAAATTCCTTAGCTGAATCGTGTCTCCTATCATACATCATCCTTTTAAACTCTTGCTTAAGCTACTCAGGTGTGTGATGAGAGGTCCAAATCTGCAGCATATCCAGGCAGATATTGGAAGTTTATTGGGAATTTAAGCAGACTCGTTGATTGTGCAAGTAGGTATAGATATTTGTGAGATATTTGGCATGGATTCTTTTCTAAAACTGATAATTTTAGGCACTCATGCAAACTCTATCCCTAAACAGTTGCCGGAATTTACCCATGGCAGACCTTCAATAACTTCCACTGAATAACGAATAACTTCTCTATATCAGACTGCTTGAGTTAGAGAGGTAGATTTGTGCACTTCTGAAATGTCCTCAGGATATTTTCATAACCTGAGGACTGGAAAATTTTAAAAAAACGAAAGTCAGACTTTGAAGGGTATAATTTCAATGACTTTTACAACTAAATTCTGATTTTTTTCTTTAGCAACCTTCTTCAACCCAAGGACTATCTTCCTGTTTAAATCCTCTGCTTAGAGCATTTCAACAGTGAAATGCCCCATTTTAAAGAAGGTTTGGAATAAGCAATCCCAGGGATTTATAGGTCATGGATGTTCACAAGCCTTTCTCACCATTTTGAGCTTCCTTGAAACATATCTTATTTCTCAAAGCTGCATCTACTACCTTGATTGACCTTGTCTGACTAGATTTTTTCCCTTTTTTCTCTTTCTAGTATTGATCAATGCATAACCTCTGTTTCAATTGTCTATAGATATTTTAAGAACACACAGAGAATGCAATATAAGCGATAACAGAGAAAATACACATTTAATCCTGTATTAAATCCCTGGCTGGAATGTTATGAAGTAAATCGATATTAGGCAAGATCCTCACCTGGTGTAGATTTGTGTAGCTCTGTGAAAGTGAATGAGCTATGAAAACATATCCCCACTGAGAGTCTGGTACAATATGTTTTATACAAAAGAGAAACATAGGTTCTTCCAGATTGAGCTGCTGTAATGTAATGTAATCATAAATTTTGTATCAATAGCATGTCTCAGTCTGTATCCTAAATCATATTTTGTATGCTTGGCTTCTTAAATGGGTTGAGACAATCTCATCAGAGCCCCTCTCATTCTGGAAAAAAATCCCGCAGTGTAATCTTTCTGGCAGAGCTATAGGAGATGAACAGAAGATAATGAAAACATGAGAGGCTGACTCAGCTCAGAGGCTAGTTAAGCTTGTGCCTTTCTGATCTCCTCAAGTGTGTTTGGTCTTTTCCTCTTGTCTTTGGGATGATTTTACCACTTCCATCTCTCCATTCAAATTGGTTTAGGTGGTTCCAGAAGGGAACAGCAGAGCCATGAAGAGCATTTGCTTGATGTTGATATTCAATGTCTCATAGTATAGTGAGTATTTATTATGAAGGGATCAGCCCTCTCAAGTGGAATAAGATGAAACTGTTGCCCTCTGAAGTGAAAAATCAAGTGCACAGATCAAAATGTTCTCTTAATACAGGTATTTATGGCTCTACATTGTTACAATTACAGTATTCCCTGCTCACAATTTATATTATATCCAGAAACCCCTACACTTTGTACTTCAGGCACCATACCAGGGATACCAGAGAATGAGAAAATAATAGTTTATTGCATGGTACCTTCTATTTGGATATGACAGTGAGTTCCATTATCTTCTAGAAACCTTTGTCATAATTTATAAAAGAACATTCATGTTGCATTTTACAATGATTTTGTAGTTCTTTCCTGATTTGGTATGCTTTATTGCTGAATATTCCACATGAGTGTGAAATTTTGATAGCCATTGAAGACTGCTCTTCTACATCTAATCATCACATGAATTTCTTCATTGCAAATTCACACACATTTATATTGCTATAAAGACACAGAGCTCATACATACTTGTATTACAAAAGAGTGCAATAGAATGGCCTTTTGGAAGGAACTCAATTATTACAACCTTGTGATTTGTAGACTGAAGCATAAGTTTAAACTTAATTAACAGGTACCTGGGTGTTTGGCACTTTGGATGAAGGGAAACTTTGAGAAGCTGAAATTTGAACACATTTAGTTATACCATGACCTATCAGTTCTGTTTGCCATTTCACATCTGGCCCCTGTCACACATATTCCAGATAGTGGTGCTTTACTCAACATGTTGTCATTTGACTGCTTTATATGTTTCTGATTCACCTTGCCACAAACTGCAGTGTCAGCACAGACCTGAATGTGCATTGAACTTTATGATGCATTTTGATAGTAAAAGATTTTAAGTAATATATTGAAATTTTTTGTTCAGACTGGAGCGATGCAAACCATGATCCTGAACAGGATGAATTATATCACTGTCCTATGGCCTACATTTTGAAAGACGATTTGATTTTATGATAAACACATTTCTGCCATTGCAAGTAAAATAAAAACAGATTTACAATGCCATGGCATTTTATTAGGAAAATGTGAAAACAACAGTTTTACGATGCTCAGTTTGTGGGCTAGTACATTCCTAAGTGTTATTACAACTCAGCAGAGTACACATTCTCATTCTGTAGGCCAATGTTATTAAAAACACAACTGGGAACACTTTCCAAAAACTTCCAGTATCCCTGTTACAGTCTTTCATCAATAGGTGTTCTGGTAGTAATCTCTTTTTTTCTTGATAACTACCAGTTCCTTTGTGTTACAGAGTTTCACCTCCCAACAGGCTCAGCTCAAGAAATGCCAGAGCAGCTCTGTCGGTCCAAGATCAAGGATCTACAGTGTTTCAGCAGCTGCAGTTTTGGCCAGGCAGCTGCGTGGCCCCGCGGCCCTTCCCGAGCGCCAGGCTGGAAGGCAACACCGTCGGTGGCCCATGCTGACTTCTGCTCAGCTGACAATTCCTAAATCAAAGCTCTGTACCTTAGCCGGGTCCAAAGCTCACTACAAAAGGCTGCTTGGTTGCTCAGCACTTTTGCAAATGGAGCCACCTGGATGTCTAAGCAGACCTTAGGGTCCCAACGTGGGATATCCGGGGAAGGCAGCTCAGGTCTGCCACTCTGTTTGACTTTTCTTAACAGAAATGGGTCAAATATTGACGGCTTTGGAAAGACACAGCTCTAAATTTTGATATCTCAAACAAGAGTTTCCTATGGTGGAATAAGTCACTACTTGCACTTTATACAACAAATAAAAGTGAATTGTGACAGCACTCACATGACTTATTAGGTTCTTCGGCTACATTTTATAGTTCTTTGGGTAGCTATACAGCTACACAAGCCCAAAATGTAATAGAAATCCGAAGAAAAAAAATCCCTTGCTCTCAGAGGGCTGTTTGAATTACCTGTGGTTTTTGAAATCTAGTACCAAGGACCCAGAGAGCTACCATAATTTCTTTTTACATATCTTGGCATCCTATCAGTAAGAATAACATCTACAAACCACTCCTTTGTGTCTCTTATGACCAAATCATATATGGGCTACACAGATGGCTTGTGATAAGGACAGTCACGCTTCTACTGCCAATTCTACTAAATTAGCTGTACTTTGATTGTGATTAGCTGTCCAAACAAAAAAGTTAGCAAGTATACTACCATTGGCCAAAAATGCCCGGTCTTCATTCAGCTGGCTTGTTTTAATAACAGATTGACACCCCTATACTGAATTCTCAGACAGCAGCCTATCTGCAGCATTTATTAGATCCCTGAAAGTGTACAGGATAAAAGAAACCAACAACTGAGACTGAGCATAAGGATTTATAATGCACTCAATATGGCTCACACTCATTGGGCCACCTATGTGACTTGAGTCTTTTCCAAATATATTAGTACAAAATCCTCCAGGCATCCATTCAGACCCCAGAAACCTGTAGAAACTCTTGGATCTTTTGCCAGAGCCCAGAAACCTGTAGATACCCTGGCTGTTTTGTTTTGACGCATGAAGTGATTCTTACGCTTTCTGCATTGCTTTTCCTGCATATTAATATTCAGGGGAGGAAGGAAGATGAATAAGACAGAATAATTCCCTCTTAATAACTTCTGATGGATCCATCTATTTCACTCTTGTCACTTATGCCTGTCAGTCTCCACTGTTTATGGAATTTAATGCTGTGTACTTTTTCCATGTGGTCTGTGTCGACTTAGTCAGCCTGCAGACTACAAAAACCTTAGCTGAAAGGAAAGGGGCGGGAAGTGAATCCACTCATGTCTCCTAATCATATGAAAAAAAATTATCAAGACTACGTAGTACTGAACTGGATATCAGCAGGAGGTAGGACCATGAGTGCAAGCAGGTAGGTGGATTTCTGGTTAAGCTGTCCTACAGACAGTATTTTCTAATAATTCAACAACAGGATACAGGTCAGGGGTCTTCTAAGTGAATAAAATGCTTTCATATTTTAAGGATTCAAAACAAATTTATCCTTTAAAACTAGATATCATAAAATTATACTAAAATGCATAATTGCCAGTCTGGGCAGCACTCCTGCAACTTTACTGAGAGTAAGCTAGATAAATAACAACTTACAGACTTGCACATTCAAGTGTGCTAGGAAAGATGGCATAACTGAAAAGGCATAGAAGTCAACAGCGATGCTTTTTAGTGTTGAACTGAAAAGCAGTCAGTTATCTCATTACTCCTGGAAGATGGTGTTGCAGACTATAGAGCTGATTCATTGCTGTAGCAGAAGCAAAGTGGGCTACAGAATAACAAGGCTTTGCATTTAGCATGTGTAACGCGAGCTTTATTACACCGCTCCATGCTTACCAGGAGGGCTACCTTGCAGGTCGGCTCCTGCCCAGACTCTGACTTTTTCCAAATGTGATTCGCTGTATGCTTAAAATGAAACTGCAGCAGCTTGGAAAAGTTGTCTTTGCTCATACTTTAGCAGATGGAAGTGAGGGTGCCTCCTGTTACCGGGTGAAGGGCCCCAGAATTGTTCTGAGAATCAGGCCCAAAGCATGCGAAGAAGATCACTTACAAGGCTTTTGATTCTTTAATATCAGAAAGATCCAATTTAAGAATTTTTTTCAGATGGGTCAAAATGTCATATTTACCAACAGATCATCTACTGCAGACAAATTAAATGTAACATTACCTGTAATTACAGATTTGAAAGATTTATACATTTGTGCACACAGCCTAGTAATGGATTGTTATTATTTGTGCTGTAGCAGGTCATCTGTGGTTTGGAAAGGTTCGTCTACAGGTCACTGAATGCAGGTAACATGAATAATTTACATTTTTTTATAGGTAGAGGAAGAAATACCTTATGCTATATTTAAAAAAAACATGCTAAACAACGGGGGTCTTTGAATATTTAATTTGATTTATTACATGTACCACAAATCTTAAAGCTAAATTGCTCTCCACATTCAAAAGCATAAATTTGATAGAATTCCTGAAGGCACTTTTAGTCTCCGATACCTAATTCCAAGCCAGTTATCTTTCGTATTTATAATTCAGCTAACCAGAAATGAGATGTGACCTCACTTGTAAACACTTCCTGAAAAAAAAAATGATGGATGGAGAACAAATAGAATAAACTGCACCGGGGAAATGCTAGTTCTTTGCTAATATAATGTAAAAATAATTTATAACGTATTTGTTTGTGTTAACGCTAAAGGCCCCAAACCCACTCTCAAATTTCCAAGTGCAACTGCCATTGACTTTACTGGGATCTGTGCCTGTATATTGGAAGGCTGAGCTGGTCCATAAGGAATTGTGCCAGATACGGTAATCCAAACATAGCAGTGGGATGAAAAAGAGAGGTGCTGAATTACATGAGATAAATAATTAAAAAACCTGCAAACATTAGGTAAAACTATGCATAAGAAACTAGAGACAATGAGACGTCAAACCACTACTGTTTTTCCTCGAAGAGAGCAAATACTGTGACTCCTTGTCATTCATAACTCTCTTAAAATAGCATGTTCACCAGGATATAGATCCCAGGGTAACTTCCTTCCACATCACCCACGTATCTTCACAAGTTAATAACATTCCAATCACTTGTTTTAAAGTTTCTGGGAGCTACATATTCCAGTAGCTTGCTGCTTTTATGGGAGCAATTTTCAGAGTCTGGAGAGAGGAGAGGGCAGGATAATTCAGAATAACTGATAAAGAGAATAAAATAAAGATCACAGTCATGTAACATACAGTTATGACATTGGAGGTGGTAATTCTCCAATTCTACTTACCTACAGGAGTTGAAAAGAGTGATACAAATCCATATAAATCCGTAAGAAAAGAAACAGAGTGCCTGCTGTCGCTAAGGTTAACGGAAGGGGCAAACACTAAGGAAACCTGTGGAATTATTATTACTCCAGTAAACAGTAGACTTCGGAAGGTTCACTAGGTCCAAATTATCAAAGTGAATGTACTGCAAGCCTAGATAAACACATGACAAGATTGCAAATAGTCCAGGGACATGTTTTTTTCTTTCCAGCAGTTATACACAATTGTTGAGACTTATCCTTTCAGCATCTTTCTAAAAATTTGTGGAGTGCCTCGTAAAAACAGGATCTGCTCTGGACCTTTAACATCTATGGATATCATCTGTATCATCATAATAAGCAGCAACTGAAATTGCTTCCATCTTTGACTTGTTTAGTCAAGTATTTTGTCAAACCACGGATACTCTTTTTTCACCTATTCTTCAGTTTGACACATCTTTCTGTGGCTTCGTCAGTGACAGTTTTTGAGACTGACATCTGTGAAAAACTACTTATATTTCTATCATCTCTTCCTGTTTATAATTTTTAGAATTTTCAGTAAGTTTGTCAGTTTTAACTGAACAAGTGTTTTATAGTGTAACCTCAAGTGCCAGAGCTGGATTTTTTCCTCTGGAGACATATCCCAACCTGTTTTATTCTTACCCTACTCTCACTTATTTCTGTTAAAACTAGTGAGGATGTAAGAGATTTAAATTACTGTGGAAAGTGTCCTAGCACTTCTGTATGAACATGATTAAAAGCTGTGATTAGCAGTTCTGATTAAGGATTCACAACATTTTATTCCTGTTTATAAAGCACTGTATGTGTGCTTAATACTATAGTTAAACAAAAGACAAGGGCATTGTCCAAAAAAATCTTACAGTCAGCGTTCTGAGTCTGCAGCTGTATCCTTAGGAACCACTCCTCATTCCTCTAGAAGCCCCTCCCAGAGGTCCCCCTCCACAGGGTCCTCTGCAGGTAAAAATGTCCAGATGCAGGATCAGAATTAGTGCTGAGGGGTAGCAGGATACTGTAAACTTGTAAGCATGGAAAGTAAAATCTGCGCTTTTTTTTCTAAAAAAAGCACAGTTTAAGTGTGGGTGGGACAAGTATTTGTCTGGACTAATGCTGTTCTACCTTCCATTCAAGCTTCTTAATGAAGCAAGACTGAGAGAGTCAGTTGTGGGCTCCTGTACATCATGAATCAACACAGAGTTAGGAAATAAGAATAGGGCAGGACAAGGATTAAAACCCAGCAACAACACACATTTATGTAACAACAGAAGCACAAAGGAGAAGAGGAAGTAACGAGGACTTCAAAAGGAGCTTGTAAAGTAGAATGGGGTAAAATTAAGAATGAGTACCTAAAGTTCACTGCATCATAGCAAAATCCTTCAAGGAAACTGTTAGATGCTCCCTTGGTTGAAACATTTAAGAGTAAGCATATACACTGAAACTTATTGAACATGACAAATATCCATTGTGAGAGAAAGGACTAGAAAATAGCCTCTTAATGTTTTGCAGACTAAGTCTCATATTTCAATAGCAAGACAGCTTCACACACCCTGTTAGCAGGTCATCTCCTAGTCATGATGACGCTGTTCCCCTTTGCAGGAGCTCATAAGGAAGAAATATACATGAAGTTAACGGGGCTTTAACACTCATGAAAGGACAGGTAGCAGCCTGAAACAAAAGAAAGGAGCAGTATATGGAAGGCATTGTCTCTATGGATTACAAAGCACACTTCATAAATTAGACAACTGAACAGGTTTTCCTTCTCAATGACTCTTGAGCTTTGCTGGTAATGACCACATGACAATGTCTTCAAATATTAGGTGAAACGGTATTGATTCCATTCTCCACCCAAACGTCATTCGTTCAAGTGTTATTTCTTTGCATTTTGTTGAGACATAGCATGCCACTGTTTCTCCTTTCTTTGGCTCCTCTGTTTTCACTTTCCTTTACACTAAAAAAAAGATAATAAATGCTAGCATTAGAATGTGTCTACCTGATTAAGACAGCATAGCATATGCAGAAAAGAAGGCTTGGTCATTCTATTTTCCTCTCCATCAAAAGCAAAAACCCCACATTTTTAAAATTCAATAATGAATTAACTACACGTGGAATTATACATTCCGTTGTGTATTGTACCTGAAAGTTGCAGAAATTCAAATTGTTATTATATTTTAAACATAAGAACTCCAAAACCAAACATATTTTTATTTTAAATGTAAGATATCTTCTGGTTACTTCTGTTTTCACAGCTTCCTAGAAAGAAACCAAATGCCTTTCATGAGAGGTGTGGCTGTCAAGATGGTGGCTGAAAGAAGAGTGAGATGACAAAGAGGTGCCATATAATTTCTAAGGCATGAACAAGAAAACTCTTTAAAATGTGAGTCATACAGCTTCTCCACAGTAGCTAAACTGACTACTGAGTCCTGAACCCCCTGGGGTTCATTTTTGGTACACCTAAAATGCCTTTGGAAAGACAGCTGTCTGAGAAAACCTAATCCATCCTTCAAGGAACATGTCTCTGAACACCACCTGAGAGTGCGTCTATTGCAGCATATTACAAAACAGAGAAGAAACAAGTTATTGTCAAATTAATATGGTCCCTTCTTACCTCTCCAAGCCTGACAAAGACCATGGAAGAGTCCTCTGGTGGGACTGGATGCGCACCATGAGCAGATAAGGAAATGAGGTGGGGAACATTTTAGAACCAGGTAGGAAGAAGGTTTTGTTCAGAGTTTTAATGTCTCCTGCGAGAGAGAATAATTAAAAGCACTTGAAATGTGAAATCATGAAATGTAAAATACTAAATGACGTTTTATTTTTAATAATAACAACCCCTATTTCTGCCAACAGCATTGAACATTTTACAAGCAAAATACCAACCTGTCTCAGTTTTTCAGAACATATTATAGATGTCTTAATAACCCTCTTCAGCAGGAAAGGGAAAAGCTGACTGAGCTAATCAGAAATACTTGTTGCTGAAATTGAAATCTGATGCTAGTCCCTTTCAGATGAAATGAGACAAGCATAGAAATGGGAAGGAAAACATCTAGGATATTGAAGAAAGTGAACAAACTGGCCATAATGCATAGCAAAGCAATGAAAATGACTGCAGAAATAGTGTACGGAATAGTGATCTTAACACTGGTATGCTACCAGTGCTTCTCAGTGAAGACTAGGAAGAAAGGTGAAGACTAGGAGGAAAGAGAGGGTGCTCTGGTCATCTACAAATAACGGAGGAGTGGAGAACTAGCAAGAAAGATGTGCTGGTTATGGTGACCCAGTAACATGTCGGTAAAATTAATGGGTTAAAACTGACTGAAGGAACATTTAGCAAAATTTCCTAATAATGACGTCTATTAGACTGTAGAAATATCTTCCAAGAGAAGTGGTGGAAACCCATTGCTTGAGTCATACGCAGTTGAGCTTGGACAAGACAGTGGAGAATGTACTCTGAGGAATAATCCTGCACTGGCAGGGGTTTGAGGAATGGGCTAAATGATTTATCAAGGCTTTCCCAGCACTTTTTGTTATTGTTTTTGGCAACAGCTCTATCAAAACAAAACAAAACAAAGTTATTCATGGACCTATCTCCTTGCAAAATCCCTAGCTTTTTTTTGTTCTTCATTCAAACTGTTGGTTTTACCATCACTTTTTATATGATCCACTTACAATCTTGCTTTCTATTCTCAGCAGTATCTTCCTGATTTGAAATACAACTCTTATTCTAAATTATAAAGAAACACAAGACTTGCTTATAAAGACCTGCTACATAAACCAAAACCAAGTAAGTTTTTTAACATGGGTTCTTAAGTGAATTATTGTAGCACTCCACACAAAGAGTTTTTCAATTGCAGGTAAACAGAAACTAAACTGTACTTCTCCTGCAGGCCTCTCTCTATTTTTTCAGAAAAGCTGTCCTGCTATTAAGAGAATCGCCATCAAAATTAGTTCAGAGATACCTCAGATGGTTCTGTCTCAATGCCACTAAAAAAGTGAAATACAATAACAGAAAGTTTAGTACAGACTTGTCAGTGGCTGCATCTCACTTGACCTCTCAGTCTGAGAAAAGACAAGACTGCAGAGGCCACTATTTCCCTACTTGTCCTAATTCCTAGCTCTCCTGTTATACTCCTTGGGAATCTGGCTTTTGTGGACTTAGTGAGAGAATGGATGGGAACTACCTGAAATGGGGATCATTTCTTCTCTGTGAGGACCATAGAGAGCAGAAAGTTGGCCCACCCATGACCTGTCTCGGTGGTTCAGCCTTTGGACACCAAGATATCTTATTGCTCCCCTACTACTTCTCTGAAACCATTTCCTTCCCATTTGTGCTGACCTCCTGCCCTGAAATAATTTATAAAAAGCAAATTCCAGAAACATTATAATGTTGGCCCAAAAGGATTCATTCTCATGGTTTTAAAAGGCAAAATATCCCATTGCAAAAATTTTCAAAAAAACTTAAATATATTCTGGCACACAGGTGGGTCAGATTTATGGATTTACGTCTTAATTTCTCACTTAAGAGATCAAAGTGTAGTAGTTTCTCATTATTGATTTAATCTTCAATTATTTTCTAATATTTTAAGCCTTTCAGTTATTTTAATAAGTCTGTAAACTGAAGCACGTCATCTAAAATAATTTCAAAACAGTGGAAGGGCAGCACAGCAGAGCACACGCAATCCAAGAGCCTTCTTGGAGTGCATTGATGATCACTTCCTGACATAGGTGATTGAGGAGCTCATGAGCAGAGGCACTCTATTGGGCCTTATACTTGCAAAAAAGGTCAGGGATGTGAAAGTTGGAGGCAACCTTGGCTGCAGTGACCATGAGATGCCAGAGTTCAGGATCCTCGGAGGAGGGAGCAGGGCAAAAACCAGGATTACAACCCTGAACTTCAGGAGAGCAGACATTGGTGTGTTCAGGGACCAGCAGCAAAGTATGCCATGGGATATGGTCCTGGAGGGAAGAGGGATAAAGGAGCAAAAATGGTTGATTTTCAAGGATTGACTTCTCCAAGCCCAAGAATGGTCCATCCTTGTGTGCAGGAAGCCAAGCAAAGCCAGCAGGAGGCCTGTAGGGATGAACAAGGAGCTCCTGACAAAACTCAGACATAAAAAGGAAGCATCAAGAGGTGGAAACAAAGTCAGGTGACCTGGGAGGAATATAGAGACACTGTCTGACCATACTGGGATGGGTTTAGGGATGCCAAAACCCACCTGGACTGGAATCTGGAAAGGGATGTGAAGGGCAACAGAAAGGGGTCTCACAGATACTTCAGCAGCAAAAGGAAGACCAGGGAAAATGTGGACCCCCTGCTGAATGGGGTAGAGGACATGGTGATAGGAGACATGAAGAAGGCTGAGTTACATACTGACAAGGCCAAGGTACTCAATGATGCCTTCACCTCAGTCTCTACTGTTAAAATTGCTCTCAGAAATCCAAGGCCCCTGAGACCTCTAGGGAACTCTGGAGCAAGGAAGACTTACCCCTGGATGAGGATCAGATTAGGGAACATTTAAACAACCTGGATGTACACAGGTCTCTGGGACCAGATGAGATGCTCTGAGGGAGCTGGTCCATGTCACTGTGAGGCCACTGTCAGTCACATATGAAAGGTTGTGGCAGCTGCGGGAAGTTCCTGAGGACTGGAAAAAGGCAAATGTCACCCCTATCTTCAAGAAGAGCCAGATGGAGCATCCAGGGAGCCTCACCTTGATCCCTGGGAAGGTGATGGGGCAAATACTCCTGGAAAACATTTCTAAACATAAGAAATTCAAGAAGGTGACTGGGAGCAGTCTGAATGGATTATGAATCAGAAAACATGCATGCCTGACCTTCTGTTATGAAATTACTGGCTTGATGAATGAGGAGAAAGTGGTGGATGTTATTCAGCAAACCTTTTGACCCTATCTCCTACAACATCCTCATAGGCAAACAAAATATGGATGATGAAGTATGGACTAGATAAGTGGACAGTGAGCTGGATTGAAAACTGATTGAACTGCCAGACTTAAGGGCTTGTGATCAGTGGCCAAAAGTTCTGTTGAAGGCTAATCCTTAGAGGTGTACCCCAAGGGTTGATACTGGGGTCAATACTTTTTAACATCTTCGTTAAAGACCTGGCTGATGGGACAGAGTGCATCTGGAGCCGGTCTGCAGGTGATACAAAACTTGGAGGAGTTGATAGACCAGAGGGTTGTGCAGCCCTTCAGAGGGACCTCGACAGACTGGAGAAATAGGCTGACAGGAAGTTCATGCAGTTCAGCAAGAAAAGCATAAAGTCCTGCACCTGCAGAAGAATAACACCAGGCACCAATACATGCCAGGGGCTACCTAGCTGAAAGGCAGTTTTTTGAAAAAGGATCTGGTGGTCTTGGTGGACACTACCTTGACCATGAGCTAGCAATGTGGCCTTGGAGCAAAGGCAGCCAAGAGCCTCCTGGTCTGTGTTAGGGAAAGTGTTACCAGAAGGTTGAGGGAGGTGATCCTTCCCTTCTGCTCAGCCCTGGTAAGACACATCTGGAGTGCTGGGTCCAGTGCCGGGCTTCCAAGTACAAGAGACAGGGACATACTAGAGCAAGACCAGCAAAGGACCACAAAAGCGATTAAGGAACTGGAGCACCTGTCATATGAAGGGAGGCTGAGGGAGTTGGGACTTCAGCCTGGAGCAGAGAAGACTCAGGAAAATCTTATCAATGTATATGAATACCTGACGGGGGAAGTAAAGAATACGGAGCCAGATTCTTGTTCTGTCACTGGGCTGCACTGAGAAGCAATGGGCACAAACTGAAATATAGGAAAGTAAAAATACAAAAGCACTTTTACAATGAGAGTGGTCAAACACTGGTAGAGGTTGCCTAGAGGGGTTGTGCATTCTCCATCCCTAGAGATATTCAAAATCTGCTTGGACACAGCACTGAGCAACCTTCTCTGGCTGACCGTGCTCTGAGCAGGGGCTTGGAACAGGTCGTCTGCTCATGTGTGTTCCTGTCTCAACTGTGTTTCTGTCTCAGAAAACCCTATTGAGGAATAGTGAGTAGATAAGTGAGTGAGAATAATATTAACACATACTTCAGCAAAAAGAAGCAATAGCTAGGAAGTATTGGTAAAACATTTTCTCCCTGCTAAAGAAGAAAAGTATTTGCTAAGTGTTTTTCAAAAGAAAAAATAGAAAACCTTTATAGAATGTGACAGAACTGTTGACTCTATCAAAATGTTTTGTTGAGAAAATACAAAACGCTGAGTCAGATTCTGCTCCACTTCCATCTTTCTTTCCCTGGCTCTGGGATGTCCTTCATCTGGATTTAACTTTCATGATGGAAGTGTGTCTAAATACTTAGCTGAGAGTCCAGAGACCTCTTGCAAAGTTTTATTTCAGGTATGGTTTTGTGGTTGAAATCAATGCCTCAGCCCACTGCTCAGATTAAGCAACTTTTCCATCCTTTAAACAATATTCTTTATCTATTCATCAAAGAAGAAGTCGCAATTTTAAAACTTCAGCTGTCTTTTAATTTGAACATTTGTAGATACTGTATTACCTATGGCAACCATCTTTTGTAAGTGAGGGAAGTGAGACTTTCATGGCCAAATTTCATAAAGCTTTGACCTTTTCCTAGTATTGGAGATAACTATAAGAGCAACCCCAAATTATTTGTCTGTCATTCAGTTTTAAAATCATAGACAGTTTCACCAAACACGCTAAGGTCACAGAAAATCCAAGCTAACTTTATTCTGGTTTTCTTTCTTTTCTTTATCAACATTAGCTCTCTGACAATAAAAATGCAGTATAGCAAGCTAAGCGCATTTTAAAGACTGTCTTAAACTTTCAGACAAAGAACTGTCATGCTCCACAGCAAAGCTGTATAACTTAAAGTTTGCAGGAGCAGAAAGTATTAGGGATTACAGTCCTGAGATTCCTTTGTCATATTCAGAAATCTTTATTTTAAGAAAGATAATGATTCCTTTGTACTTTTGCAAAACATGTTCACAGCCTGGTATGGTTTTTGGAAGTACTCAAAACCCAGGTGAAATGGACCAATGGAATAAAACATCACCTGGCACAGCCATGGAATTTTCCACATGCTGAGGGTATGACCCAATATTAGCAAATACAAAATATACAAATGTTAATCTTCACAGGCAAATAGGGCTAGACGAGCATATGCTTCTGTCGCAAATACAGCAATACAAACGTACACCTATATTAAAGTATAAAGCTCTAGAGAAAAAGACATCTATTGGGACAACAGAGAAACAAAAAGGAAAAACTCAGAGCATGAACAGTCTTAATAAGGCAACTTCATAGTATAATAGTCAGATTTATTTTTCCTCTTAAATTATCATCCAGTTCCTGGCTCATTTAATTTTTCCTAGTGGAGATCTTTTCCCCCATGACTGCTTTCTTTTGGAACTGGTTTGAAGTTCACTAATTTGAAAAACAAACTCTAACTCGACAATTCATAAATAGTCTCTCAAAGGCATTTCTAGTTCAATATGTGCTAAACTTTACAAAGTTTATCAGATGTTAAAATTGATAAAAATCTATTATTAAAGTGATGATGGTATTATACACTCTATGGATGTGCTTTCTGAATAAATGAACACTATATATACACATAAATGCATATGTATTTATGTGTATATAGGTTACATTTATATAGCATTCCAAATGCAGTTAAGAATGCAATGTTCAGCATAACCTATTTCTGAGACTGTCAATCAGCAGCTACCAGTTTGAATGTGTTGCAGTTAAATTCTGTGAAATTATATTTAAAAGAAACCATTCCCTCTAACAGTCTGGTTGTTCCTTTTGTCACTGCAACTTTCCTGAAACATGCTGTATTTGAAGCATGAAAAAAGGAAGAAAAAAACCCCCACCAAACGTTTTGGTTCACAGCAAGGAAATAGACTGTCAGGTTGAAGTCTACAGATAGCTTGATGGAAGGCATGCAGTTGGGGATATGGAGAGCCGTATTTGTTCGTGGCACAAGCCCAAGCCACAGAAGGGGAGGACTGAGATCAATCTGAAATATGTCATGACTGCCTCTGTCTTGTGCACACTTTTTCACTACCTAGCACCTTAAATGATACACTTAAAAAAATGAGATGAGAAATATTGAAGAGGAAAGCGTAATGCTTTGAAAGACCAATGAATTATCTACTTCTCTGCACAATGGTTTCGTTACTTTCAGCAAAGAACATAAATTCCAGCAACACAGCAGCAGTATCCAGTGGCTCGTCAAGGCAGTATAGCTACAGACGAAAACGCTGAGAAGGTTCAAAGCCACCGGAGGAAGGGTTTCTTAGCAACAGACAGGATCATGAACCAAAGGAAGAGAATGTGATATAGTTATTTTTAATGTTACAAACCATACAGATATTAATGCCTCTAAAACCTGTATTTTTACCATGTAACTAGCTTAAATGAAAGCTGGCACTTCATTACATTTAAAGATTTTACTTTGCCTTGTAATCATCCACAACATGCAGAAGTGTAAGCAAGAATAAACCTCAAGAATAAGTAATGTGCTACAAACAAATGATTTCACAGTATTGACCATTCTTCACAGAAGAAGCTGTAGGGAGTGAATTCAAATCACTGGCAACTATAAGAGCTCAAATAAAATCTGTGCAGGTTGGACTTGTAACACCGTGTGGCAGAAGGGGAAATTTAATTTCACTAAATTTCTAGGGGGAAAAAAATTTCACTAAATTTTTTAGCTAGGGGACTAGGTAAAAAATTAACAGTACTGCAATAACTCTTTTAGCAGTTGGGAAATTAAGCTTCCCAGAGTCCCACAGTAAAAGCCGTGTGGTCCTTTCCTCACCATAAGCTATCTATCTCCTTAATGCTCGTTAATTCTTTCCCCGCGACTCTGAGGCCACAGACACACAGTGATCAGCAAATAGTTGCAATGGTTGAGGATGTTTCTGTCTTCTGTTACCAATGACCGCTTTCATGGCAGGGTCTGCAGAAAGGATTGAGCCCTTCTTCTCAATCAGAGTGCCCTGCCTGCCCTGCCAGGCAGGTTAATGCAACCTGCCAAAGAGGGGGTTTGAATTAATCCGGACTGAGATATTCAGGTGATGCTTATATTTTCTGTTCTACTGGATAATCTGAAGGTTTAATAACAAAAAGCTGAATAAAAAAGATCTAGACAGAGCACAATAAATGCTTATTTGCTGAGATCACCAGAATGAAAAAGACCGAAAATAACAGATTGAAAAACAGGTTAAAAATAACTTTTTTTTCTTTTTAAGGAACTATTTTAATGCAAATTGTTCTGGGAAATACAAAAAGCTTTTTAAAATGAGCTTTTGTGTTTCAGGTTTTATGTAATTTTTTCCAGCAATGTATTTTGTCATTGATTCTGAAGTATCTTCTGGTTTTGAAAACTGAGGATAAGCCTTCAAAGTTGATTTTTTCTCGGAGATGCCTCGGTCACATTTTGTTTGCCTCACTCCTCAAGGCTTGTTGCACCTGAATCATGGTATTGCACTGACCCTGGCCTGGCCTGCTGGCACTGTGTGCTATGCAAAGCATTTGTTGCACTGCAGAAACCCAAGGAACGAAGAACTGCAGACTTTCGGAGCCCTGCCTTCCCTCCGAGGAGCATCCGTTCCCCGCGAAAGATGAGGTGTAGACTCTCAGCTCGGGGAAGCAGCTGGAGCAAAGCAACACATCTCCCACTGCCGCTTGCTTGTGGACTCTGAGTGCTGTTGACCCCTCCTGAGACCCCCTGGAATTCTGACTGAGGGCACACCCGGGCCCACGGCAGCAAGGGCTTCAGGACGCAGGGCGGGTCTGGCTCCAAGTACGGCTTCTTCACTGTTTGGGAAAGTAAAGCAGGAACTTAATAACAGGACTCACAAATGGCCTCTCTTTATAACAGTCCAAACCAAAATCCTGGCTAGCAAACCAACCGACATTTTTACTTATTAAAGTCCATTCTAGATCCAGTTTCTGTAATTCAAACCATCTCCCATTAATCTAAAAATAATCCTGGCATGGATGTAGCTAGGCAATTTATGCTATTGTTCAACATTAACATTCAGACACATTACTGAGTCTGATCGGTCAAAGGGGATTGAGCTGGGAGCATCTTTCTTTTAAAATTCTCTCTGTCACCACTGGGATCACAACAATTTTTTTCTCATTAAAAATTTTGTCTATATCAGTTCTACAAAAACTTTCTTTTGCTCACATAAAACGTTCAAGTTGTTAACCTACTGTCCAATAGCATGGACTATTTCACATACGTAAGAGGTCCAGATCTGTTAGAGCCAATGCACTAAAGTGGAAGGTGACTTTAGAAGCTCACACAGTTTGCAGCTGCTGCAGTGATTTTGACAGCAGAGACATTCCGAGCAGCAAGAAAGCAAAGATTTTGAGAAACCTACAGTTGTGATAAATCTGCATGATCACTAGCAGAAACTTTAGTGACAGAAAACAAATTTGCATTTGTGCAACAGTGGAAAATTCCAAATATAAAGAACATTGACTGAAGGGCAAACAAGCTTTCACAGCTCATTAAATATAAAATAAGTTATTGCTGATTTGTGGACATTCGTTGTCTGAAAAGAAACACTCTCAAAGTTCCAGTGGGTGTTTGAACAAGAAAAAGGGCTTTACAAAAAAGATAGAAAAAAAGTCTGTGAGAAAAGGTTGAACCTTTAACAGTGAACAAAGTTTTTGTTGAAGTCTGGGATTTAATTCAAACTCCAAGTTTATGTAAAAAAGGACAAACTGATTTGTCTCAAAAATTTTACCTTTCATTAGGGACATACCTGCAAAAGTAAAACAAATTCTTACAAAGGGAAAGCCAAGACAGGAAGCAGATTTGAAGGATTTTCTTCCTTTCTTGAAGGAAACTACGTTGGCAGTCTCACACTTCTGCCCCTTTCCCAAAGAGAACAAGGCCACGCTATCTTCCCCAACCTCCTATACCAGATATAACCCTTTCCTCTTCATTTATCAAGCTGAAGGCATTCAGGCAGGATTTTTTTCCTCAAAGACTCCCTCTGAACAGTTTCTCTCAAGCAGACCTCTCTCCATACTAGTCTTTGAATGAGAGCAACCAGTTCCTTGCTGAGTTTAATACACGATCTGAAAAACCTCAGTGTTCCTCAAAATGGTTTTTAAAATATTTTGGATTAATTCAGTCTGAGATTAAAAAAGTGTGTGGTTTGTATGTGATGCAAGCATGATCACTATGTTTAAAGTTATAAGCATTTATAGGCAGCAAGTACAGCATGCATAGAATCGATTTCAATGCAACTAGACGTGGAAAGTCAGAAGACATAGGCTTAACTATAAACATCACAACTGAAATGCTGAATCAGCTAGGTTTCACTTACAGGTACAATTCAAGCCCAGTTTTACTCTTCTAGATTTCTTTCCCATGACAAACCCATGTTTTCAGATTAAAACCTACTAGGGAAAACTGTCAAAATAGCTTTTCTAAGACTTTGCATGCATGATTTCAGTGTGTACAGCGAGGCTTAAAAAAGTTAAACACAATTGAAAAAAGTCTGGGGATAAAATCTTGGTTTAGTCTGTAAGTATCAAATGCATCACTTTTAACATGAAATGCAATGTATCCGAATATGAAAGCAAGAGAGGACAATGAACCTTCAGACTGTGTGGGTTGATATGAAATGAAAGAAAAGGTTTATATCCCAGTTCTGCAGAACACATTCATGATTTGCTTTAGTTGTATAAATGGTCCCACAGCCTTTTTTTCCCCCCATTTCTCTGTATCTACTGTGTTTTAACAAATACAGAGGGTTTATAGTTCAGGGTTTAAGAACTTAAATTTACTCTAGATGTTTAAAATGTGCCTTCACACCATAAACTTCCTGTCTACTGAGCAGCACTGGGCAGAGTCATATTTAGAATGTTTTCCTTCACTATTTTGTTTTGCTTTTTGCATTAAGTGTACTGCTTGGCTTGAGAAGCTTTTCAGTTTTGGATGTATTAAAAATGTTTGTAGCAATGGGAGGAAGAGAAAAGGAGAAAGGAAAAAATTAAAGAGAAAGAAGAAGGTGAAGTAAAACCAGTGTTCTGTATGAAACACATTACAGAGCTTTTCTGCCATTCAGACTGGGATTTCTTAGAGGAGAAATGTGACAAAGAGAAACATTTAGCATAAATATCTCAGCTCACCAGTTGGTAAGACTGAAAATTCATCTTGATAATTTTTAGAAAAAATAATTCTCAGATCCAACGGTGATATACAGTAAAATCAAAAGGTCATAATGAGAATTATAAAGTCAAAAGGAAGGGAAATGGCCTCAAGTTGCGCCAGGGGAGGTTTAGATTGGATATTAGGAAAAATTTCTTCACGGATAGCGTGGTCAAGCATTGGCACAGGCTGCCCAGGGAGGTGGTGGAGTCACCATCACTGGAAGTGTTCAAAAAAACATGTAGATGTGGCACTTCAGGACATGGTGGTGTTGGGTTGACAGTTGGACTTGATGATCTTAAAGGTCTTTTCCAACCTTAATGATTCTGTGATTCTCTGAAATAACCTTGCTACTTACTGCACAAAAGAAGAAAAATTAAATCCTCTACTGTTCTGAAAACTGCAGGTATACACAGTGAGAGCTGAACTTTGAACACTGAGTTTTGTTCACCAGTTATTGCATTGCATTTATTTATTTTTAAACTCAGAGAAGACGAAAACTTCTCCAAGGTTTCTTACAGGAATTGTGTCCTCAGTGAGAATCAGATGCTCTGCTCCTCCTCTCTGCCACTGGTCCCTGCACCCTAGGACAGAACCAAACTTTGCAGCTTGTTGCAGGTCTCAGTCAACATTTTGGGCAGAGCAACATTTTCTGCTGGATTCGGTCCTTTGTTATTCATTTGGCAATCCTTCACATGCTCATTTCTAAATGTAAATCCATAGTCTTTTAAAGTTGTAAAAATCCCCTAACTCCCTTGATAGCCATGATGAGAATTAAAGAAACGGAGACGGAAAGTGTAAGAGAATACACCACCATCCATAGTGCAAGAGCCTCAGCAGTTCTGTGCATTACAGTAGAGGAGCATGTTTATAACAATCTACCACTCACTCCTGCTTTTGGAGCTGGCTTAAGGACTGCTGTGCTTTCCCAGAAAACCCTTCCTAGAGTTCTGCGAAGGCACAGGTGATTACAAGGGAGATGGCTCTCATCTTCTACATTACATTCACAAAATACTGGAAGCATATGCTCAATGTGTAGCTTCCTTACATGAACAACTGTAAATACCACAACGCTGTCACGCAATCACTAACAAGTGCAGAGAAACAGCGCTATTACGCATGGGAAGCGTTTTGTGCAAGGAAGGCTTCCTTAGTAAGAATGGTTAGGCTATGGGGAAAAGAATATTTAGTAATCCCTGTGGTGAAGAGCCCTTTGTGAAATACAGTAGTCTACAGGGTAATTTTTAAAAATCTGAGTCACAAATGACATGTACCAGCAGAACCTGATTATGAATACAAGCAAAAAATGGTTTATTTTAGTAAACATTTATTTTACTGGCACAGTAATTTCTTTTCCCCCTTTTGTTCTGAAATTGAGGAGAAATGGCAATTTCTGAAGCACTGTCTGCTCCTTAGATACCCGCCATGCTTGCAGAGAAGATGAACTTCTTCAGAATCAATGACATTTGAGAATGGCTTCCACACTTCAGAGATTCATTTTACACCTAATTTTAACTATCTAAAACTTAGATGTCAAGTTTAAGATACCCTCCCAGGAATGTTTTAAAATGCAAACAGAAAAGCACCTGTGGGGGGAATTTACCCCACGTTAGCACAATGTCAGGAAGGCCCTTGAGAAGCTGCTCCTGTTGAGCACGGTTGAGCATGAAACACAGCCGGAAACTGCCCTCAAGGTGTGCATCTAATGCACTCAACTGTAAACAGGTTCTTGGCTAGGCTTAGGCTAGTCCAAAACCTTTTCCCCATACTAAATGTCATCATGTTTGTGCTGGATCCTCAGGACAAGCTGCTACTGCACTGCTTGCCCATGCAAATGTTACTCAAGGGGATGTGATGAATTGTCCAGCTTTTTTTTTGTCCATGATTTTTTTTTGTTTTTTTTTTTTTTGTCCATGATTTTCTTCATTTGCTAAAGTGAGAGCACACCCAAACAAACACATTAGAAGCATTCCTACTTGCCTAAAGTTAGGTGAAATTAATCCTGGTTTTGCACTGGAACAGCCTCCATTTGCTAACATTTGTCTAGGTTTCAAGACTCTAGGTTTTCTCCTTTTAGGCTGTAGGAAGCTTGGAAATGGGATGGTTGGGAAGATATTAACTGGCAATAATTTTATTAGGGAAGCTTTTTACACAGTGTTTGTGTTTGTGGTGTTGCATTTCCTTCTGGAAAAAAAAATCTGTTGTTCAAACCATAGTAGACAATGAGAAGAAAACTTTTCAAAGGCAAGTAACTAAATATTGCTGAATTTCACTAAAAGCTCAATACCTGTTCTTCAGATCTTTTAAACTGTTCATTTAAACACAGTCAAGCCAAAATGAGTGTTGTGTACTGTTGAAGCTTTCCAGTCAAGAAAGAAGCAACAATGTACACTGGCTACTTGCATCGTTTTTCAGATGAAGCAATCCACACCCTCTACTGATAAAAAAGAAACCAAACCAAAAAAACCCCATCAAGCTTCAGCCTGGCACTCTGTGAGACTGAAAGTGAGTCTCTATGAGTATTACTAATAAGACTTTTCAAGACTTCAAGCTGAACAACAAGAAATTTTGACTTCTCATTTGTTTCAAAATGGAGTTTCTCATATGAACATTTTCAGATTGGATGATGTAGCTTTCAAACATATTGCAGTGCAGAAGGAAATAGTTCCTACTTCAGGAAAATACTTTCTTTTCACCTAAGAAGGTGAAAGCAGTAGGAAAATACACCCTTCATGGAAGACTACAGTAGAAGCACTTTGATTTTGTTGAGCGCATAAAGCTTTTTTCACCGGGTCCATTAGGAACTCATAAAACATTGATTGTTTTAAAACTTGTTTTAAATCTTAAAACAAAATGAAGAAGCTGGTTTGGGTCTCTTAATTTTAGTAATAACAGCTGTGAGTCACTTGCTACATAATTTACGTCAAAATTTGTCAAGCCGTACAGTAGAACTGTTAAATAATCTTGTGGGAAAAATAATTCCAGGTTTGTTTCTGGAGTGTACCGGAAGAGTCCTGACAGGGTCTGGATCCCTGAGAGACTGTGGATGGAGGGAAGGTCCCCTCTTCCCTTGCTGCACGCAGGTACAGTGCCTGCCCCGGCAGCAGAAATCCTCCATCGCAAGGCAGACCCCGAAACGAATGAAATCCCCAAACAGCAGAGATGTGCTTGCTTGCTTTCACTGCTGCTTTCCCTGCTGCTTTGCTGGCTTTCTTCAAACGCTCATCCTCCGTTCTCTTATTCTTTCAAAAGGTTATGGATTGTTTTTTTACTTCTTTTCCCCAATGCTGCGTGACAAGCATATGGAGGAATTTACCATTCTGCTGTAACTTCTATCTGTATAAACAAATTCGGAGTAACATCAGTGAAGTTACTGAAAGAAAGATACAGCATTTGATGTCTGTAATCAAGAAGTCAGGCATATTGACATTTCTGCTTCCATAACGACCTCTTTGCCTTAGTGTTAACTTACCATTTCTCGTCAGGAGATGGAGAGAGGGAAGGAAGAGGGAAAGGTACCTGGAACATTATAACCAGCCTAAAATCCAATGTTTTTCTTCTATTCCATGAACGCAGCAGTGAGGAAGAGGAGGAGGAAGCACACAAACTAACATTACAGACCAAGGGTCACTGTGCAGTCACCAGCCTTCCTAGAGCCTATTAATGAGTAAGCCAGCTACAAACTTCCATGTGTACAATAAAACAGAAGATCGTGTTTAATTATTTCTAGTATGTTTATGTAACTACAAGGAACAAACATGTTACCCTAATTAACATTTCTCTTTATCATGCATTTATGTAAAAAGGAATAAAAAAAAAATCCTTTGCGATTGGCTTACTTCTATATCAGCTCTGCTTTCTGTGCAGACTGGCATTCTCTGGAGAGAGAACATTTTCTGCCCCTCAGCTTACACAGTGAATTTTAGACTATTTATTTTCATAATAAATAATACTATTTTCTTAAAGGGACGTAGTAATGTAGGGCACATGTATGGGTAGTACACAATGACACAAAGGAATACACATGCAGGCCTTGAAATAGTGTTATCATCAGAGGCAATTTCACGAGCAAACAAAACCCCCATGGGAAGCATGGGCTATAGTGCAGAAATCAGCAGCCCTGCATGCAAAATGAAATTAAAGAGACAAGTGCAGGAAAGCTTTCCCAAAACAATGAACGAGGTACAAACCTGCTATGCCTGACAAATGGAATGAAGTTAAGATAATTCTGACAAATTCATACTAACCTTCATTTGCATACACTCCAGGAGCAGATATAATAATCATTAATGAAAACAGTAGTTAAAATGACCCTAACATGGTAGCCTGCCTAGAGTCTAACCAAACAGTGAATTAATATGTAACAACGATGACTAAATGGATTATTTAAATCTTCATGTCTTAGAAAGAAATTACAAATTCAAAGTAATCATGGACCAATTTAATAATTCATTTTGTGAATTTTGAATGAGCTCATCTTTGCAAGCTACAGAAGCCAAAAAAATATGGTCCACTGATTTATCATGATATTAATTATGGTTGTTGTGATAGCACCTAATGAACAACCAACCATGTGTGTGACTCCCTTTGTGCTGGACAGCACATAAACATCTATCAGTTGATGCACCCCTCCAGCAGGCCTCCAATCCAAATTAACATGATAGACACAAGGTTAGATTTCCCCCCATCCCCATGTCCAGAACACTTAGCAATGCAATGGCAGCAAACTTAATTGTAGTTCCCAGGGTATGCGGGGTTTTGTTAGGTGTTGCCCCCCTCTCCTTTTATTCTTGGCAGAGGGGTAGAAAGGGATAGGGAAGTTGTAGAATACTTTATTAGAGAGATGGTAAATGAAACGCATGGGGAAAGGCAGTGGTAAGAAAGAGACAGGGAAGTGAGAATAAAAAAAGAGTGGGATATAGAATGTGTCTCAGGTGGAGAAAGAGAAGAGAAAGGCTGGAAGGAGGTGATCAGAAAGATGGTCATGGAAACCATCAGGTCTGGTCAGAGACTGATGAAGTAGTAAAAATCTAGGATCTGGACTGTCTCTTTTCTCATCTATTTTCTTTCTCTTCCAAGAAAAACCCCATGCCAAGAGGCCCTAAGACTCAGATAAGAATCCCTTTTATGATCAGGTCCTTCAGCTAATGATCACAGGCCTCATTCTTAGCAGCATGGAGTCCCCAAGGCTTCTATTTAAAGTCAGCAGGAGAAGCAAATGCCCACCAGTTCCAAAAAAAAAAAGAAAAAAAACCCCAGAAGAGGTCAGACTGTGTTCTTTGAGAATACCCACAGCAGAAATAAATTTAAATTCTCATGCCGACAGTTTAAGATCAGAATTTTTAATGGACTTTGAAAATCATCTTTCTTGCGCTTATTTCTTCCCTCCTAACTGCTTTTTAGCTCATGGTCCTGCTCAAGATTTTTAGTTTGTCATCCCTTTAATGTTTTTTTTGCTTCAGCACTGTATCACTGTCATTACAGCAGAATTGCCAGATACCTGCAATAAAACATTTCCAGCCAGGAGGAGAAACAACCCTCTAAAGAGCACATATGAACTGAGTATTTTCTTTGGTCAGTAACTCTGTTATTCCCTGAGAACCCTTTTGTGACTTCTGGAATAAATCTGCCCTTTCTGTGCCTGAGCTCCTGCTGTCAGACTGTCCAAGTGACTCCACAGATGACTCCAGCATTGGGGGTTTCCAGGATTCCTGATTAGCAGCTTTCACTATGGCTTGCCATCTCATGCAGCAAATTTTCTTAGCTGTGCAAGTCAGAAGAGAGAGTGTCAGCAATGGAGTTCTGTTTTTTCTCCACTTTTTTATGAAAGTTCATGCCTTTGCACCTGGATTCTCACAGGTTTCATAATTTCAAATGTTGCTCTGTCTCACCTTATTTATGAATCTAGCAATTAGTGCAAATAAAGGATTACTTAATTAGGTTGCATTGGCCTGAGTATGTGACATACCCAAAGTCAGCAACCACTGAAATCAAAAGAAGGCTGAGTTCTCAATGTTTTGCAAATTTCTTTGGTGTAAAATCATTTGTTAACAAAATCGAACTTGTCTGGTTTTGTTTGAGGAGCTGCCTAGCTACAATGATCTGTCAACACAGCCTAGGCTTGTTTGATCTAAAATATTTAGATTTTTGATTTTAACAAGTTGACACTTGTTGTTAGTGTTCACTGTTCAGCTGTGACTGTCTCCTTAGATACCTCTGACACTGAGTGGAGTTTTTAATTAGTCACATCAGTTTCTATAACCAACACTTAGGTATAAAGTAGTAGCTTATCTCAATAGAGAACGGAACCCTGCTTCAATATCAAACTTCCACTGATACCAGGGAGACCACAGGATCTCAACCAGATGGGATAAAATAGATAAATACATAGTTAAATGTTGAAAAGTTGCTTCCACTATTGCCAAGGAAATCAGACGCTGCTCATTACATAAGCTGCTTTCCAGTTGTTTACAACTATCAATCCTTAAAGCAATGAGGATGATACTTCCTATGCTGGCATTCTGTCTTAAGATTTGTATTTATTTGTTTGTTTTTTGGTAAAAATAGGGGAGCAAATTCCAGGGAAAACAAACACACACAAGACCACACACAACCCCTCCCTTTTCTGAGAAGATTAGTGGTTACACAATTTCATTTTCCTCATACTAAAATTTCTGGCAGCTTTTTGTTTGGTGTCTCTGACAGCCCCACATTTTGGACTGTGGGTTTAGAAGGTACTGGGGGAATGGTATGTCTTTGCCCTCTTCATAAAATTCCACAAAATTCTGGACAAGTCATTAGCCCCTGGAAAACTGCCTGCTCAATCTCCACAATTCACCTCCCTGGGGAATTCATCTGCACTTGTCGTGCAACAGCCTGAGCCTGCACTGGGGGTTTCCCAAAATAGGTGCTCTGGGTTGGAGAAGACCACAGTGAATAGGAACACATCTGCATCACACATGTATTTTTCCATCATTTATACTACTAATACAATGAAGAGAATTGAACTATAGCCCTTCCACTTCCCCTTTGGTAACTTCTGACTGCCAGGTTCAAGTTTCTGCCCTGCACCAAGGAGGGAGTAGCATACATCTCCTGTGTTCCCCCTGGTCCTCTGCTGGCCTTGGGCAGGTTAAAGCAGTAAAAGATTTTATTCAGATTTTAGACTCGAGTAAAAGAAACAGAAGGTCAGAACAAAGTGGATAAGCAGTGAATTAGTTCTTTAAGTTGGAAAATGCTAGGCCTGAGAAAAAATTAGGAAAATTGGGAAAGAACATCAACATGGAAGAAATATTTAGTAAGTTTATGAAAACTAAAATGATGATTTTATCACTTTCAAAAGCAATGCAAGATTCTCTTATTCATGCCCACCAGGCCAAACTGACACCTGAGAAACAACCTACTTCCTGGACCGATCAAATGAAGTCATATTTCTCAGCAAGACTGCTTAAAGTTAAGGCCCAAGTAAAAATGCTCAGAAGCACTCATCAAGCCCAGCATTACCTCATCTGAACACTTATGAACATCATCACAGCTAAGGTCATATTAACCTTACTTAAATATGTACATTGTTGCATGATTTCAGACGTCAACTTTAAAAGAGTACTTCTAGTACCAATCTACATCTCTTCAGGCTACTCATGAAACAAGTTTTGGATTTTACCTGTACTGATGTCAAAATTATCACCTGAAGTGTCTGATTCACAACACTCTTCTTTGGAAATACATCTGGGATGTAAATCCTGAAAGCTTTTTTGTGGTCTAAGGAAACAACCAAGATAAGCAGACGTGTGCTAGAAAATATTAAGTTCATCAACTGCACTCTCTAAAACCAGGACAGAAACACAATTTTCTTAAACAAATGAAGAAAAGAAAAAAAACCACCAGAGATGTCAGCATCACCAAATTACTGAAGTCTTACAAATATTGGACCCTTTCTTAAATCCAGAGCTTTTGAAACTCTGTATTCACATCATTAAACTGGAGTATACATTCATCCCATGTGGTTATGGAATAAAATATTATCATGTGAATATAAGTCCCAAAAGCAGGGAAGCCAAATAAGGAATAATTCTTCCCTCTCCCAATGTTTCATAAGACCCCGTAACTTCAAGACACTTCTGTGCTTGTGAAGAGGAATTTATGATTTCTTTAATGTTAGAGGTTGGCAGCCCTCAAACACAGTTCTCCTTTTTAAATGGAAGATGCTGCTACTCAATTATAATTCCAAGAGGCAAAAATAAGGTATGGGCTAATTTCTCAAAATAATTTCTCTTAATTTATGACAAATACTCTATTTCTTGGCGCTATACATAAGAGCACCCACCAGCCATTGATTTCCTGTGTCCCAGCTAGACCTAAAAGTTCTGATCTCTCACTGCAAAAGCACTGCCCTGTAGACTGCAGTGAAATGTTCTTGAAAGATCCTCAATAATGTCTGTGCAGTTGTTAATTGTTCATTTGCTGGCATGGAAAAAGCCCAGTGTCAAAAAATCCCATCTAAAACGCAAACCTCAAAATACTCTAAATCAGATGGTAATCATCTTTACTGATGCTTAAAAGTGCAATAATTTTTATCCAGACAACAATGACATTATGCAAAATAACATGAACTTGGGAGTCCTTGAAAAAAAGAATTACATGAATGTGGAAAGCTACAAGAACTCTTAGAAATGCACACAGACCATCATCTCACACCACAAATAGGAGTCAGAATGACAATACCATAAATTAGAACAACCCTCAAGCAAAAACTAACAGCCAGGAAATGAGAAACAGATATAAAACAGAGAACAGAAACCAGAAAGCATGACCACTAATGAGATTCTGCACAGCACTTACAGTAACAAAGGAGGTGACAAATGATAGCAGAGATACAATATTCATAAGGAAGTACAAATTCTATTTCCTATTTATGCTGTCTTTCACCTTCCATAGTGCCAGCAGCCTGGCACCTAGAAGGAGAAAAGGGGACATAGGCTCAGTAATCTCTTACTTTGGAGGGGTGGAAAGATGGGACTGGCCTGACAATCAAACTGCAACACGTCTCACAGCTGGAAAGAGGGGAAAAGCATGAAACAAGGTGGGGGGGAGGGAAGAAGCAAGCTGATATAACCTGCAGAATTAAAATAACATTATCATGCACAAAGTAATGCCTAACCAGTACAAGAATAATGACTTCAACCAAGATTACAACAACCAATTTAGTGTAAATATACTGCATGCTAATATAGTGTCATACTCATTTCCTCTTTCCCTAGTATTAAAGGCAGGATTCCCACATTTCTGTCCAGGATTTCTGTCCAGATAATGCAAACGCACACATGAAATACAGATAACCTGTTTCTGAGAAAAGTCAGGCCTATAGCACATGTTCAATTAAGTCCCAGGAGAGTTTGAGTACATGCACAGACCACCATTTCAGCATGAGTGCTGTAAGCCTAATACATCCTAAACTTTGCTTGCACGTGCTCCTTTGGCGATCTGCGCAAGTGCTATGGACATATCCAGAGTTGACATGTCTTTGCAGCCTGCTCAGAGCAGTCAGGCTACTGAAGATCCATAAATCCTATACAAACATTCTAAGCCCTCAAAGAGGCCATATACAGGGAAATCTGGGCATATATAGGTCAAGTTATGGGCTATAGATCCACAATTTGGGGGAATCCAAATGCAATTTTGCAGAAGTCACATCTAGACAAGGCAAGTGAAGCAACTAGTTGAATGACAAATGAGAAATTAGCAGTCCACTAAATAATAACAAAAAGATATACACAGGACCTGAACAGAAGTCTTGAATTGTGTAATTTCTATGCAATATGTAAACAAAGTTACAATCCATCAACACAAAGGGCATAAATTAATACTGCTAAGTCTGAACTTAGACTAAGTCTTTCGATTTGTAATCTAAGAAAAAAACCCCACTTTCTTGCGACATAAGTTTTCTTATTCTTATGAAACATGGTGCATCGTAGTCTCATAACTCTGCACACACTCACCTGAAATGTTAACCATTTTTGCTCTCACTTTCTTTACTTCTCCTATACTAGTGTCTTGGTACTCTTTTGCTGCAGTGTTATAATGAATAATGAAGATGCACTTCATGCACAACATCACAAATCACATGTATGGGAGATTCCACACAATGTGGAATAAACCCATAAAAAAATCTCCCATAAATAGACATAAAGGCATAAAATTAAATGAGTAAGTATTATGCCTTATTGAACAATAGTAATAGAATCATAGAATCATAGAATGGTTTGGGTTGGAAAGGACCTTAAAGATCATCTAGTTCCAAGTCCCCTGCTGTGGGCAGGGACACTTTCACTAGATCAGCTTGCTCAAAACATCCAACCCGGCCTTGAACAGTTCCAGGGATGGGGCATCCACAACTTCTCTGGACAACTTTTTCCAGTGCCTCACCACTCTCATAGTGAAGAATTTCTTCCTTATATCTACTCCAAATTTTCTCTCTTTCAGATTAAAGTCATTACCCCTTGTCTTATCACTATAAGCCCTTGTAAAAAGTCCCTCTTCAGCTTTCTGGTAGGCCACCGTCAACTACTGGAAGACTGCTCTAAGGTCTCCCTGGAGCCTTCTCTTCTCCAGGCTGAACAACCCCAACTCTCTCAGCCTGTCCTCATAGGAGAGGTGTTCCATCCCTCTGATCATCTTCATGGCCCTCCTCTAGACTCAGTCCAACAGGTCTATTTCCTTCTTATGTTGGGGGCCCCAGAACTGGATGCAGTACTCCAGGTGGAGTGTCACAAGAGCAGAGTAGAGCAGGAGAATCGCCTGCCTCGACCTGCTAATCATGCTTCTTTTGATGCAGTCCTGGTTATGGTTGGCCTTCTGGGCTGCAAGTGCACATTGCCAGGTCATACTATACTTATAATCAACCAACACCCCCAAATCCTTCTTCTCAGGGCTGCTCTCAATCCATTCTCTGTCCAGCCTGTATTTGTGCTTGGGATTTCCCCGACCCATGTGCAGGACCTTGCACCTGGCCTTGTTGAACTTCATTAGGTTTGCACAGACCTACCTCTCAAACCTGAAAAGATCCCTCTGGATGGCATCCCTTCCCTCCAGCGTGTCGACTGTACCATATAGCTTGGTGTTGGTAAACTTGCTGAGGGTGCACTCAATCCCACTGTCCATGTCACCGACAAAGATGTTAAACAGTGCCAGTCCCAACACCAACCCCTGAGGAATGTCACTTGTCACTGGTCTCCACTTGGACATTGAGCCATTGACTGCAACTCTTTGATTGCGACCAGAGAAAGTCTACAAAATAAGAGGCCATAAATGGGATCAAAACACTTGTTAGTTTTTAGGAAAAGGAAAGACATTTGTGCAGTCAGATGTTAATTATGAATCACATAGAAGCTTTATGTTTAGATCAATTAAGCCAAATTCACCCCAGTGTAATGCTATCTTGACTTCAGTTGTATCAGGGCTTAATGAACCTAAATTGAGTACATCATTAATAGGTATAAATCAGGATAGATGCTTTTTTGGAGTAGTTAATTCTTTTTTTTTTTGCCTTTACATTTTTATAGTACTTCACAGAAATCAAAAGGCTGGGTGTCCCGACAGAAAAAGACTTAAGTATATGCTTAACTTGATTCATGTGTATAAACTCATGATAACAATGGAATTTTTTTCTATATCTTCCCTAATCAGATATTTTCCTAAACACAGCCTTTCTTTTACAAGTTACAAAACATTTTCAGGACACAAAGCCAATCCATAATGCCATAAATCTGTGTTTTCTAAATTGAATACTGTACTGTTCTTTTGTTCCAAATTAGCAACCTTGCAGCTGACCATCTGGCACAAAATAATATGCTTTTGCTGTCCCAAACCTCTACCTATAACTTTTAAAGGCCTTTGCTATGTCTTTTAATATAAAGCCCCCTGTGTTTTGTTAAAAGTTGATCTTTTAGAATACTGTCTAAACTGAATTAATTTACAGCAATATTTAATGCTAACTCAGAAAATGACAGATGTTTAGCAGGCACAGAAATGTTCCTAAGTAGTGAAAAGCATGGACTATATCTGTGTTGTTATGCTAGCTCAGGACTCATGCTTACAATATGGCTAATGTCCGCAGCCAGCTACGTGGCCCTCTTGGTGGCTCGCAGTCTGGCTTTTGTTGGAATAAACTCTCTGGCTCTACTCCTCAGAGAAACTCAGTGTCCGAGCAAAGCTCCTGCTCGGGCTATCCCTCCTCCCGTGGGGATGAGGCCATACTGAGCTTAGAGATGCCCCTCACTACCTTACCATGCAGATGCATCCTTGCCCTAACTTCCTTTAGCACCGTCCTTAGCACTGATACTGACTGATTTAACAGCTTTAGCTGTGATATAGCAAAACAATGAGAGAAAGGAATATATAGAATCACAGTTCATGCTCTGAGCAACAAGCTGATTCTCTATAATGTATACTGCCGTTGTAAAAACCTAATTGCATGTCAAACACTGGCGTATGCAAGAGTTTGGGTAGAGGTAGAGATTCTGGTGTATGTTTTCAATCTTCTCTCATTATATAGCAAATGGATTTATGCACTAAGTTGAATACCATATTCAATCACAGCAGAGGAACTGTCTAGGGACTCAGTTTTCAGAGGGCTATTTCGATCTAAAATAAAAATAAAACATTTTAATACTATTAACATTACAAAAGAAAATAATTCTTAAGTGCTGTCCTAAATAAAGCTCCATTATAACACTTGGCTTAGGACTGACATCTCCAGGAAAACTCCATTATTTTTCCTCACTCTTCATCACCATCTATGAATAATAAGATTCTTACATGTGTACACACTTCAAAAAAGTTTGCAACTGACTTCAGGCTCTGTGCTTCATGCCTACCAAGTGAAATTAGAGCAAAGAGTAGGAAGGGGCCTTTGGGAGGTCCCCACTCCCACTGAGGAGGAGCTGTTCCGCCCGGCCGCTGCTGGGGGACATCTGCTGATGCTGCCGCCGGCACCTGCAGCGGCGACGATTCTACGGCCCCAACACCGATCACTTTATTAGCTTCTCTGCTGCAGCTTAAACCCATTTTTTGTCCTTTCCCCGGCGGCTCTGGAGAACAATTTATTCTTTCCCAGTTTGCAGCAACCTTTTTGCCTATTTGAGGACTGTCTCCACATCTTTCTTAGACCTTTTGTCTTCCAGACTGAGCTAATCCCAAACTGACACTGAGCACCAGGTGAAGCTTCAAGTAGCACCCACCAAAGTAAAAGATCATTTTGCTTACCAGTATTGCCCCTGTTTTCATGTAGCACAATGTGATACTAGCTTTTCAGAGGAAAAGTTTATAGACTGGTAGTAGATGACAGAAAATGAAGTTCTTTGAAGTGCTATGACTGCTGGCATGTTTTGCCTGGGCTGGGCCTTGCCGTAATACCTTGTTTGTGCTTTGCTTTTGTATGGTTGGAAACAGAGCTATATTCCCTGCCTGGATTGCCTCCTACTCACAAGGAATGAGAAGAACGTGCCTGACTTTGCAGAAATTGCATCCTCTTTGCTTCTTATACAACAAAAATCTTTTGTTGCTGTCATATTGCTGAAGAGTGAGCAGAGCTACAGCCGTTCTGCTTAGCTTAATGTACGCTATATTCTTTTTGCCTCCAAGGCAGGCTGACTGCTCTCTGATCTGTCCCCGCTGAGCAAAAGGACTCGTCCGTGAGTACTGGCATGTGGAAATGCACTGCGTACAAGTTTCCAGAAGCGTGTTGCAGCCTCTGCACCCCCAAGAGCCTCCGGAGCCGGAAGATCTATCTGCCTGAAACAAAATGGCTGCCCTTACCTAGGGGACTTCTGCCCTCTCACTTCCTCCTTGTCTCTTCAAAGCACAAGCTTATATGACAGAGAGTGAGTAGCCCAGGCAGCACGCTGTGACTTCAGAGCCGCCCTGGCCAGCACTAGCCCAGGTATGTCACACCGAAGGGCTGCACTGTACCACATGCTCCAACTGGCATAATACCCTCCTCACTGTGATACCTCCAGAACTTGTCTAAGAACTTGTATTTTATGCCTAAACTGGCATACTGAGGTCAGCGTGCCTTTTGACAAGGCAACCATCTGGCAGGATCTCTGATGATATCAGAGCATTCATGGACTTTTCCAGCTCCAGCACTGAACATGGTCCCAACTGAAGATGAGTACAGCAGAGCTCAGAGCATCACACTAATGGATATATCTCCTTGTGAATTCCCAGCTGGCCAATGACAACCCAAATCCAAAGTGGACATATGGTGATGTCCACATGGAGAAGCAGAGGTGTGAAAAGGTGTCCTGCAACATCCCGTGAAAGCACAGAATTCTCTGCACTCAACCTGGTTTCTTGGGGTAGGAAGGGAAAAACAAAAGAGGAAAAACAAAAAGAAGACAGAAAAAATGTTTGAACTACCTGTTTCATGAATTTGAAGAGAATTAATGCAAACCAGTTCCTCCCATGGTACTTTTCTATATTCTCAAGCCTGTAACACGTAGTGTGTATTAAATTTCATCTGATAAGATTTTTTAAAGAGATAGGCCACTAAACAGTTTGAGGTTATTGATCTGCCAAGTACAAACCATCAAAGGCTGCAGATATTTGTAAAAGGAACTTTAAACCACAAAAGATATTAAATATTCAAGAAACAAGAGGAAAATAGTGGCAACAGGAAACTGAGGAAGCAACGGAAGAACAGAAATTTATCTAATGATATATTCAAGGATTTCTGCCATATGTGGAGGGTTCAGGTGGAATACTTCCCTAAGTTACAATTAAGTCAGTTCTAGTTACTTTAATTTGTCAGTTTTTAATTTTAAATTTCCTGCTTACATGTGTTCAAAAATTTCAGATCTAATAGAGCGGCCTCCTACATAATTTTATAACCGCCTTCTTACAGTGTAAAATGGACAGCATGGGTGCAGATACTAGTGATCTGCACCTGTACTGACAAAGCTTTCCTCACATTGTTTATTACTCTACAGTCATAACATGCAGGAGATCACAGAATCACAGAATCACAGAATCACAGAATCACTAGGTTGGAAAGGACCTTTGAGATCATCAAGTCCAACCATTAATCCAGCACCACCATGTCCCCTAAACCATGTCCTGAAGCGCCACATCCACACGTTTTTTGAACACTTCCAGAGATGGCGACTCCACCACCTTCCTGGGCAGCCTGTTCCAATGCCTGACCACCCTCTCAGTGAAGATATTTTTCCTTAAATCCAATCTAAACCTCCCCTGGCACAACTTGAGGCCATTTCCTCTTGTCCTATTACTAGTTACTTGGGAGAAGAGACCAACACCCTCGTCGCCACAACCCCCTTTCAGGTAGTTGTAGAGAGCGATAAGGTCTCCTCTCAGCCTCCTCTTCTCCAGACTAAACAACCCCAGTTCCCTCAGCCGCTCCTCATAAGACTTGTGCTCCAGACCCCTCACCAGCTTCGTTACCCTTCTCTGGACACTCTCCAGCACCTCAACATCCTTCTTGTAGTGAGGGGCCATGATGGAAGGAAATATGGGAAAAACCTGGAACACGTGACTGTGAGCAACTGATAAAAATAGAGGAGAGTGCCAAAGAGTATAGAAAGGAACTATGGGTAAAGAAGCTACTAATCCTCTACAGAAAAGTCTAGAAGAAGACCTCTCCACACCTTTAGATATAAAATAGGAAGTGCCCTCTCCAAATGCAAATGAAAAAGATGCTATTTTTGCATGAATATTTATGGTTGAATTTTGAACAAAACTGTTCACTGAGGCAATTCACCAGAAACAGGCAGCAAATGACAAATATCTTTTACAATAATCTTAGGAAATTTTAGCCAGTTTCACATTTTTGGAGCTGTCACTCAGCGTATGGGATACTTGTGGCTTGTAATTCTGCAGTGAAATTGGACTTTGGCTAACCTTCAGTTACAGTGGCTAGGCTTCCTCAATTTCCCGCAGAGTCAGTGGGGAGAAAGCAAACCTCTCTAGGTGGTAAATCATACAGAATCATTAAGGTTGGAAAAGACCTTTAAGATCATCAAGCCCAACTGTTAGCCCAACACCATCAAGCCCACTAAACCATGTCCCGAAGCATCACATCCACATGTTTTTTGAACACTTCCAGAGATGGTGACTCCAGCACCTCCCTGGGCAACCTGTTCCAATGCTTGACCACTTTCTCAGTACATAAATTTTTCCTAATATCCGATCTAAACCTCCCCAGGCACAGCTTGAGGCCATTTCCTCTCGTCCTATCACTAGTTATTTGGGAGAAGAGACCAACACTCACCTCACCACAACCCCCTTTCAGGTGATTGTAGGGAGCGATAAGGTCTCTCCTCAAATTTAAGGACCTGAATTAGGCTCCCACTCAGACTATTTACCAGGAATGAAGATGTGGAAGAACCAAAACACCTCAGCCTCTTTGGAGGAAAAAGATGACAGAGAACCAGTGTAGACATGCAGCAGGCAGTGGGGATCAGAAAGGAGGGACAGACAGGATCACTTGCTAATGATCTTCTTTGGTACTTCCTTCTGGCAGGGCTAGAGCTGCCTCCATCAGTGCAGCCCCTGAAGTGTCTGTGGCAGAAGGCTCTGCTCTCCTTTGAAGGTGATACAAGTTACATTTCCTTGCACAAACTTCTCAGCTTGACTTTGTTCCCAAACCTAACAGTCACCATATCTAGCTGCCTTTGGAGGCTTCAGGCTTTAGGATTTTCAAATTTAATACATACAAAATGGATATCTGTGTTAGAAACCTCTGATCCAAGTGTTTTCCCAGTACAAAGTTATCCTCATGAAACAGAGTTTCACACATATTATCCTGCTGTCTGACACATACCAAAGAGAACAAAATCCACAACAGAAGCACCCATACTCCCAGTTACAAGTCTGTATTACACAAGCGTCAGACTGTAGATTCCTACCAGGTGTTGGTGCACGAGCCAGTTTATAACTAACCCAAGTACATTTTCTCTGCTGTAATTGTATCCTCAGTCGTAGTAAGATCTTTTAATATTAAGAAGAGCCAGCCTTACAATACAAACAAGTTCTGTAGTGTTTGCAGAGTAAAATAAAATTCTGAAATATCTGAATTAAAAATATTAGAGGTCTTAAAACCAGAACCTTGAGAAATCCTGAGGGGATTTTTATTTCCCATTTATACCATGGGAAGGGCAGTACAGATTGCAAGGACTGACAGCAAGACTGTGGGAGAGGACCTAGTCAGGAGGAACTTGACCAAGTGATCTATGCTGCTCTAGCACTGTATTTTTTTTGAGTTATTAAAGCAGTAACTGTTGAATCTGACTTGGTCAAATTTGTTCCTGCATAGTGCTTTCTGTTTATTCCCAGCAAAAAGACATTGCAGACAAAGTAGTTGAAGGAAATTTGTTCCTTATTTAACAGACATCAGCATTACCATAACACCGCAGCACCCAGACTGTGCTGTTAGGCAGGGAGATCAATGAAGGGCACTGCATACAAATTGTGTGCCCGCTGTGTTAGAGACTTCGTGTTTTGAAGGAAAGGGCACAGCGCTTGTACAGGTAAACATTTATACCAGGAGAGCTATTTTGTGGAGGTGTTTGTAGTTGCATCTAGTATGTCAGATAAAGCTCGATCACACTGCGTCCTCCCTATGCAATTGGTGATCCTTCCTATCTTCTCCCCGTTTTCTGCATGTTTGCCAGTCCTTTTTGCAGAGTCTCCACCAGAATCAATGTAATTCCGTCCTTGGGAGACTCCAACAGGGAGTCAGCTTCATTTTTAGGAGTTTATTTCTTTGACATATCTCTTTACTCATGTGGGATGCTAGACAGGGCCCTCCCTCAAACTGTATTGTTTTGTGATCAAATAAATCCATAGTCTGAGTTACTCTGCTGCCCAGCAACAAATGACATTTCTGTGTCAACTTTTATAAATTCTTTCTACAAGTATCCTCCTGAGTAAGCTACAGTTTTAAGACAGAAAATGGTGCTGTTTCTCACAGGGAAACCCATGCAGATGCATTTTTCACTATGTATGTCATGTGTGTCTCCCCATTTTTTTTTTCTTTTTGCAAGACTTTTGTAGTGCTATGACCCCCTACATTTTCTCTCAGCTTTCTGTCCTTTTCCTTCAACTTGAGTCTGATTATTTTGCATTAGTGATCATAGTTTTAGAGCTTTCTTTGTACAGTTTTCCTTGCTATTTGGAGGCCCTTTTTTAGGATGAGGTTGTTTTTTCCCCTCAACAATTCCTCACGTATGGTGCTAACTTCACAAAAATACCTGGTTTGGATTGCGAAACCTTTGATATTTCTATACTACGCTGCAGACACTGCAGTTGTCTACTCTGCAATGTGACTGTCTATTCCTGTTCTGCTCCTTGGCTTCAAGCAACAAACACGTTTCTATTGTATTTTCATGTAATTTCCCTCTGTTTTGTCGTTCCAATGTCTCAGACATTAGTTGTAAGACCGTATGCTCTTCCAGAACATAAATACTTTAATTTTTAGGCTTTAAACATTACCTAAATAGTTTGAAGAGATCTGAACAGATTTTTTTGAAGTTAGGCAGAACTCTTTTTAGCTAAAGGCTTGCAGGTTTTGTATATCATCAAAAAAATAATCAGATTATGTCTTCTTGAAGATTTTATTTTAGGCACTACTTTCAATCTGTTGGCATAGGACTGAGTGAAGGAACTTATTCTGAGAAAAAAATGCTCAGTAGAAGCCCAGAGTTTTCCACAGTACACTTGGTCACAACCAGAGTTGAGAGAAGCAGTCGCTACCATATGAGCACATAGTTTCTTTATAAACTTGATATCTTGCTTCTTAGTACTTAGTATTAGTATTAGATATCTAGTATTTAGTATTAGTATTGCTTCTTAGTATTCACCTTTTTTATTTGTTTTTTTTTCCTTCTCTTTATTCTTGCTGTCAAGGTCACTGGACAGCACTATTAGTTCCGACTGAAAAAGAATAAAATTGTGACGTCATAAAATAGATCTTTGCCTAAGCTGTAGTATAGGGTGTAAGACCTGCAACAATTTTGTAGAAGTTATTGGAAAAATAAAAGAAATTAAAATGCTGCCAGACAAGCTTAACTAATGTAGATGTCAATAGGAACTAATCTACGACTTGGATGCTGAAAGGCATGAAGATGGGATCTCTTCCCTGCACAATTTAGAAGAAACCAGAACCATTTTCTTCAACTATCTGCTAACAAAAGAATGACATAAGTGCTCTCCTCAGTCAGATCTTCAGCAGGTTTTGTACATTTTAACAAAGATGAAATCACAGAATTTTAAAATGATAAAGTGAAATCCAAGTGAAATAAATAAATGTAATTAAAAAAAGAGACTGTAAATGGAGGGCCATGTGGCCTAAGTCAGTTAGGCTGTCTAGGTTGATCTACAGAGCAAACAGTTGGTCAAGCTTGTGGGTCAGATCAAGTCTGACACAATGCACCTGAACTCAGAGCTGATTCTAAGATTTTCTGACTTGATTCTGGTGGTAAGTTTAAGATCATCAACAAATTACCATACCCAAATTATTGTCACATTATACTTTATAAGTGCTTCCTCATTATACACTAAAGCACTTGTTAAAAAAAAATCAGGTTTTAATAAATCGTTTTGCTTTTTGATAATGTACTTAAATACAAAAAAGCATTTTAAGGAGTTGTTTCAACATTTGTTTGAAGTATGACACTCTGAAACAACTGGATGACCTAAAACTTGTAACAACCACCTGTTTTCCTGAAAACAATACTTTCTATTTATCTGATGGCCCCAGAATTTTCAGCTCAGTTTCCTCATGTCTCGTCCTATACAGTGCAGTTTATATGGCCTGAGTAAGGAAAAGCAATTCACGCGAGTCCTTTTGTAGGCTGAAGATCTTAATAATGCCCTATGGCATTCTGCCCAATATGCTTATTTCCAGAGCCATCTGCTACCTATAGTTCAATAGAGAGCATGACTTGGCTACAAGAAAGACTTTTTGCACAGAGAAGTGCTCATCCAGTTTTTACTGGCTGTTCTGAGGTCCATTTCAGGAGTATACATTTTTTTAGTCCTTGGAGGAAATAATTCATTCACCACACCCTTTTCTAGGGGGAGCTGGCTGACCACATGTTTTCTTAGGCATTGCATCAAAATTAAATGTCCCAGGGTAAACACCTGCAACCTACACGTACATGTGGTTCATGGTCAAGTGCTTAATAAATTCAGTCCCATAAAGAGAAAAAGAAAAGCTATCATACTTGTATTTTATTTCTATATGCTAAAAGACAAATGGATCTATTTCAGACTAATACGTAAATATCCCAAAAGGCAACAAGCGACTCTTCGTGTGAATGACACTTGACTTATGTTTGAAGAATATTTGGACTTTGACTTGGAAGTACTCAGACATTAGAGATGCACTAAAAAGTAAGAGATTCATTTTGAACAGATTATAGAAACCGTGTGTGACAGAGCAGAACAAATGGCAAGCACTTGTTTTGAACATCATTGTGAACGACACTAGCAGTATTTTATGCACAAAACATGCATAAACTGAAAAATCCAAGTAGCTTCTACCTTAACAGGCACCCCACACGTGATCAGTCATATGCTAGAATGGTAGCCAAAACAGGTATGTGAAATACTTAGGTGACATAGATGCCACAAAATGCCCCATTTCCTCATTTTCCTCTGAACTTACGCTGTAATTCTTCTACTAGGTGGTGTCAGAAACAAAGATTGAGGTCAAAGCCTAGAACTCCATTATAAAATTTCAGAACAGTTTGTGTCTGCCTCATGAACCAAACTCAGGAAAAATAAATATCCAATCTTACATCCTGTGTTATTAAAGTTCAGTTTACCAAATCACTGCACTATGCAATTTTTTTCCGTCCTCAAAAGAATCTGTGTAAAAAGCACTACAGCAAAGCTATCACAGAACTTCACCACCTCTCAACTCACTGCTCTGCCCATTCAGCTAAGCACAAGGTATCATCGAGCTAAGTTGCTATTAATTTCAAATCTAGAATTGCTGAATTAGTGGTTGCTTTTCTGCCAAGTTGCCACCCTTCGCTGCCTCGAGCTTCAATGCTGATTAGTGCTCAGCTGCATACCTCCACTCTGACTGGGTTCAATGGTGAGAGACTGCTGGGCAGGAAGTTCAAGGCTTTTCACCAGAATTGCAAAAACTGTTGTCCTGAGGCCAAGAAGAAAATAAACTAACCTAGAACAGACAGGCTTGGTGCCTTGCTGGGAGGTGCTGCTCCTCCCTGTCTCTCCAACTGAAGTAGCCCTGCATGCCCTGACCTATGGCAGCAGGATACCCGCTTCTCCTAGGCTCCAGCACAGGTAGAGGAGGAAACAGGTTCGCGGTTGCTCTTACAGCAGCTACCCATGTTTACTGAAGAATAAGCTGCTCACCTTTCTTCTGCATGGCCTTTTCTTGAAGCCATCTCCTTGTCCACATCTCAGCAATTTCAATACTGCTGGTTACTGGGCTCAGTAAAAGTGTTGAGGTCTATTCAGCAACACCTTGGAATGCTGTAGAATTTGTTAGCAGTACCCCGTAGCCCCCATCAGAAGGTCACTCATAAATGAGCACTCCATGGCCGGCATCTTGTTCAAACCCTAAATGAGGAAAGAGCAAGTAAGCTCAGAGATTAATTTTTCTCAGATACTTCTGACTATCTGAATCAGCCCGCTGACAGATACTCTAAGAGCAGGGAGCCCTGCTTTGAAAAGCAGACACCAGGTCTCATACTGGATTAAAAACTCCAGGTACTTTGCAACTTGCAACTCCCTCAGTATCGCCTGTTTTGAAATTGAGTTGTAGTGTAGACACATCTATTTTCTCTTGAAGCAAGGTCAGCTATTGACAAACAAGAGAAACCAGTCTTTGGGACAAAAATCAGAGACTGACTCCAGTGTAGTATCTATAGATGTACTATCTATACATGTGCCTTTGGCAGTAGTTTATAAGAACTCTTCAAGAGTGGAATTGTGATCTAATCTTTTAGCATTTCAAATTTTAAGAAATTAAATTATTAGGAAATGTTGTTGGAATTTCCTTCTGTACTGAGGTGGTGCTTTCTGGTTACCAATGTCACCACGCACTTAGGACAGTCCACAGACTGGACTGGCCATTATTTAAATGATGCCATGAGCCTGTGAAGCATAATATCCCTAATGGGCAATAGGAATGAATGTGGAGGAAGAATTGATTAGCTGATGGGTTACCCGTAAATACAGAGTGCTTAATCACAGGCGGACTCAGTACCTTGATCTCCCAATCAATAGCACTTGCAGGTTCAGAGCACACAAGGAAGACTTGGGTTTAAAAAAAAACATAAAAGGTTCTCTCTCTTCTTTGTTATTTTTACAGTGTGCTGTACTTGTACATCCCATTTCGTCCTAGCAGTCCAAAGGCTTTTATAATTTTGTAAATGAAGAAAACACTTCACCCATTTCAGAGAGAAAATATACCAGCTGTTCAGTATCTGAGAGTAGTGTAGGTCTGGGAATAAAAAGGGTACCATATCTCATTGTAACACTATGATTTGAGAACAGGGGATTTAGATAGGCATCACTTTTAAACCTAAATAAGTACTTAATCAAGATAGAAGCTAATTACCCATACCCTGGCAGAAATCCGACAAAGTTTTTGAATGGGCGTGGGACCAACATCTACTGTGAGAGATGCCACTTTTAACTTCCATCATCACCTTTGGCAGGGAGAAGCACAGTTAAATATGCAACTGGCCTGGGGAGGAATGAGCTAGAAAGAGGCACAGTTTGATTTTCCTTTGAGCTAGAGAGAAAAAAAGGAAAAATAAAACCCATACATGAGGCTTATGTTTCAGCCAGCAACCACTGAGCTCTCCCTGCTGTGAACTGATAACTGAGACTGATAATAAATGTAGCCTGACTCTATCAGCTGTACAGTCTTATTGTGCTCATCTGAAAATAGAAATAAAATCAAGTAGGGCCAAAGATGGACCAAAATTAATTCTCAGAACACGGAGACCCCTGTGAACTCTGGCCATTTGGTTAATAGAAAACTTGGGCACAGACCACCTCAGGACAGGCTTGAAAAACATAAATCCCAACTAAGACTGTGCTAGTTTAAGTCTCAGGGTTTTAATTTCAAATCTGTAAATGTTGTTTTCTAACTTCAGGACTGAAAAAATAAATTAAAAACTGAAGCAGTATTGCATTGTACTATTCAGCCTGAAATGCTCCACTGGAAAACAGTTTTTTTATATTTCTGTGATTATTTCTTATAATACACCTTTATTCTTTTTTTGTCATATATTATTACAATTTTTGGCATGCAACAAGCAGCTTAGTAATTGAAAGATATTTGCAGCCACCCAGCCTTAAGCTGGCTGCCTGCTGGCACACCTGACCTCGTGCTGCTGCTTGTGCTAGCGAAGACGAAAGGATTGTGAGACAAAGAGCCACGGCCATCTTGCAGCTGGGCTGCATGAAGCTGCTCAGGAACCGGGAATTCATACAAAATTCATACAGCCTGTCCCATCCTAGGTCACTTCTGTGTGTCTTAATGTTGCTCCTCAGAGCTGGTAGAAAAGCTGTGGAAGACTTTAACGACGGCAAGTTAACAGTTCCCCAAGGTTGAAAAGCAGCAGAAGAGATACTGTTCCCTCCCAACTGCCTTATCTTTCTTATCTTTTTTTTTTTTTTTTTGCCTTGGGGCAGGTCTTCAGCCCAGTGTGTTCCTGCAGATTTCCTGCAGCTGTTTCTCCCATTGTCACCCATCTGCACCATTCTCCATGGGCTGGTGCTCTTATGAACATTCACCAAGCATTTTCCATCTCTCCTCTGCGTAAATCCATATAACCATATTCTGTTGTTGCATATGGTGAAAAAGCTGCATTGCTGTCTGTGTGTAATGTTGCATGCGGTATCTCCAGAGCCTTCGGAGCTTTGAGGGACCATCTGATGCCTGCAGAGCCATGGCAATGGAAAATGTCAAGACTCAGACTGGAACAAATGGAAAGAATTAACTAAAATAGTGGCTGGAAACAAACAAACAAACAGACTGAAATTAGGGATAGCAACAGGGAAAAAAGTTAAAGAGAATAACATTATCATACCATGGAAACTATTGGTGTTACATATAGACAAAGGTCTGTCAGCTTTTCCTTTTTAAATCCTCTATTTACCGGGATTATATGTCAGATGTGGAAAGTCTCTGAAACATGGCTTGCAAGATCTCATGAAAGAAGCTTTAAAAAGATATTTAACTATTTCATTCTTAAGAATGTAGTATAAGACTATAAATGTTAACTAATTTTAAGAGCTGTATAAAAAAATGTCAGAACAACTTAACGCATTCCTTGAATCTCTCTCAGATTCTTTGATCTATTATTTAAAAATTTGCTGCATCATTTCTGCAGACAATTCCAGCTATTCAGACTCTTCACATGAGTTCAAAATGCAGCAGAGGCTATTTTTGGTTAAATAGATAGAGACTGATCTAAACATCCAGCTGTATTTTTCTTGTTGGGGGCTATACATTTCCTGAGGATGGGAGAGGGAGATAGAAGTTACTCAAGTTCCTTTACCACTAACAGGGTGTTTCCAGACAAGGTGTCTCAGACCGTCAAATCTGTGAGTGCTCTTTGACTATCACCTCTTCAAAGTAATGAAAAATGTCTCTGAAGTAGGAGTATCTGCTCCTTGGCTGGATGAAAACAACTTCTAGAATCCAGCTCTGCTTGCAAGTGGTCAAAACTCCAAGTCTAAGATTTGCTACCTACAAATATTTTGCAGTATTTTCTTAAGAACAGACATTTCTGCAAATACTCCTGCCAATAAACTCACTCTTTCAATAAACTATTTACAAAGAATAAAGACAAAGTAGACATTATGGCAGAGCAAATAAAAGAGGTGTCTATTTGCAAACCTGCTGGCTACAGCAGGTCAACTATTCTGTCCTCACAGGTTAGTAACTGTATTTGCATCAATTTTTATGGGGGTTATTCAGGTAGTCTTTTTTTTTTTTCTTTTCACCCACTCGCACCACAATTTTAGTAAGTGATGACTGTGTGAAAATATTTATATTTCTGTTAAATTCAGTATGCTCACAAGCAGATATAAAGATTCATGAGCACACCTGGCAGCAAAGAGTGTAGAAATGACTACCTAGGCAGCAGAAATTAGAATTTTGCTCATAACCAAACGGAACAGAATAAAAATTTTTAGAACTTTGGAACCCACATACTTGGCCACAAATCTAAATCCTTTTTTTCATTTCTTAAAAAACTGAGAATGAAAACAGGCTGATTAAATAAAAGTAGTAAACTTCCTCCAGGTTTTTATTTGTTTTAATCTAACCTTCTACTGACATATGCACCAGTAACCCTTTAGACCTGAGTAATACTTAAAAAAATGCAAATTTGTATTCTTCATACTGTGGTATAAGATTCTCTGATAAAACACAAGCTACTGACATCTAGGTCACCAGATAAAGGAGAAAGTGCTTTCTGCATGGATTGGAAGCATTGAACTTTCCATGAGTAGTTCCAGCTTCAAATGCTGTTCAAACCTGTCCACATTCGAACCATCCAGCTGGGTGCAAGAGGTGTTCATTTCTTGATGGAGATGTGCCAAGGCATATGGAACTGGGAAAAACTGCTCTATGCAATACATGCTTTGGCACACGGTGGTCCTGAACATGTCACAGCGATTAAAAAAAGGGAGAGAAACTGCACTGAACTGGCAGATGTCACTGGTTCACTGCCTGGGCTGGCCGGGATTTCTTCTCGGAGGGCGAGCTGGTGGATCACAGGGATCGCTGCTGGCAGAGGTGCCTCCGTACAGCACAGTGCTGGGCAAAGCTGGAGCACAGCAGCAAGGAGTGGGGAATGGGGTAGTTTTAGGGAATTGGGCCTGTGGGCTTGTTAGGTAGTGTTCTTTTTTTTTCTGCTGGATTCAGTGTTCTGAATGATGGAAAAGAAAGGATACGTGAAGTCACACTTTTAAAAATAATGCCATTTCTGCTGCCAGAGTAGTCTGTTCCACAAATAAAGTCGACTTAAAACACTGGAAAATTGTAATTATTGATGCTTACATCTTTGTACAGAACTGCTGGATACAATTTCTTCATTATTTTCACAACCCACTTATGTCTGGACAGGTGGGGGCTTACCTAAGTGTTTTTGACTTTAGCGACCTTCAGAAAAGAAGAACCCCAACTTACAAACACCGTTTCAAAAAAGGGGAAATGAATGGTATATTACCTTAAGCTTGGACCATGCTGCAAACCTGCCGTGTCCAAGGCGGATGCAAGTTTTGGGATGGAACATAATTCCAGAAAAATTCAGTTGCTTTTTTAAATCCAAAAGAAGTTTTAATTACAGTGATAAAATCCTGCCTTGTAAAGAGATCTCATCTTTCCCCTCCAGCTCTATCCCCTTTGTCCACGATAAAAATTACAGCATATACAGGAGTGAAGGATCTCGGAAAAATGAGCTCTTTTACATAAACCATAAGTGGCACAATACCTAACTACAACAGATACCTAGAACATCAGATATGTATATAATTTTTTCTAGGTGTTAATGTTGTATGGCCTAACTCTGCTCTAAAACAACCCAAATTTTTATAAATTGCAACACTAAATAAAAGCCTAATTCTTGGCATTTTCTGTTTTGTCATGAGTTAAGTATAAAATGTAATTTGAGTCATCTAAGTCACTGCATGTAGAGATTCCAAAATCTACATCCACAAAAAATTATAGCATGATTGGCAGCATGCTTCTGAATGTAATTAATACAATGAAAATAAAACATGAAATACTGTTATTGATTCTGTGTGTGTGCATATGTGCATGCTCGCTGCAGGAATAGCACTAAATCCCAAGAGTAAAAAAGCTACTATTCACAATATTGGTTATTCAACTTTACCGGAATATAATTGGCCCTCAGGGAGTACAACACAGAGTAACAAGTAAAAAACATAGAACAACGGAAAGTGACCACAGAAAGTTAAAAAGTACAATTGTTTTATAGTATTTAAAATAATGATTGTGGAAGCCATCCCTTCTTAATTTGTTTTGATGAAAATAGAAAATGAAATTCCAAATCTATTTATTATTAATGTGGTTATCAGTGAAAAACAAAGACAAATTTAAATAAGGCTGAGACTTATCTACAGATGCTCCCACTGCATCTGAAAAGCTAGTTTTCATCAATTACATTTTGCAGACACAAAGAAAACAAAACCATCTGAGCAACCCAGCTTTTTATACTCAGTGTTTCTATGGATGCCAGGGACTACATGTAAGACTACAGGGAGTAGGTGTATTTTTACATGCGTAAACAACTATGGGAGTGCTTCAGGATGACTTCCTGCCCTCAGTCTCCTTGAAGGTGTTGAAGGACCAGACTGAAAGATGATTTTGGTGAATACTTTAGGGAAGGTGGGTTTCAGAAAGTGATGAGGTGTAGTATGACAGGTAACAACCTGCTCCAGAGCTCCATTCCTGAGGTTCACATCCCTGGGCTTTTAAGATTACATGTTTGCAATGGTGGCAGGCGTTTTAAAATAGTATCATCATCCATGTTGCTGCAGTGCTGCTCCTGCCAGGCACTACACAACAAAGAGACTTCTTGTGCCCAAGAGAGTTCATAATTAACTTAATGATGAGAGGCAATAAGCAGATATAATGAAGTGAAGAAGCGACAGGGAACAGTAGGACATTTCTGAACAACGGATGAATGACACTCTCTGTAGACACAGCACCCAACTGCCACCAAGTGTTTTGTAGGCATGTCAAAGCAGGCAGATCAGAATCAGAGATTTAAGGGATGATAATGCATTACCTTTGGTGTTTTTTGCAGATTCTGCATAGATTCCACCTCTCATAGGCAAGCTTCAGTCTCTCAGGGGATCGAGGACAGCCAACGGGCACCAGGGGTGGGAGAACAAGTGCAAACAAGAGAGAAGAGACAGGACTGGAAGAAGAGTAAAAGTAATGATAAGACAAGGGAAAGAGGGACAGGACAGAAACAAGAGCTGTAAACCAGAGAAAACTGCAGCAAAAGGGAAGATAAGCAGAGCAGGGAGGATCTGCAGAACATGTTCTCCTGGAACTGAATTGCTAAGTCTCAAAGCACTTTCTGCATAAAATACAGTTTCATGGTTCAAGTAGTAGCACTGTGAGCGATAAAAGTCTCTGCCTTGTTGATGACAGGTGTGGCAATCAGTACAGTCCAAAAATAAACATTTTTGTGTCCACTTTTTTCAGGTCTGAAAACTATAAGAAATGACATTTAAAAGTACATAGGAGGATTACTATTGCAATTGCTATTTGCAATTACTATTGCAATTACTATAATTTAAAAGTTAGAAAAAAATAGAAAACCCAAGATTGTCTGTGCAACCTCAATTCAACCCCTGGAAGCAGATGTGATCTTTCATTATAAGTTCACAGAGAATTTTTGTGTTGTTGTGACTTCTGCTCGATCCCCTGTGTCATGCATCTGTGTGGCCTCACAAGTGCTCAGATCAAGAGAAAAAAAATCCCACCGTATGTAGGAAGTATTCACAATGAAAGGAGTTAAGGTGGCTTGTGTACGATATTCATTTAAGGTAAATGTTGTCAATTTTAACAACAGGAACAAATTATCCACTGATATCTCATGTTCTGCTATTAAAAGTAAGAAAGACAAGTACATACACTCATCCTTGTATCTTAATTAAAAACCCTAAGTGTTATGCTTTTTCTCAAAATGGGTGACATTCACCTGATTACTGTAAGAATAGCCACACTCAGCTTTAACCACAACAAATTATCCATAACTCCCACATCTTATGCTGTTGATGGCAATGGAAGTACAATCTTCAAAAACATCTAGTAATGGAAGACTAAGGGCTGTTTCATTGCTTATACAAAAATAGCAGAAAACTACCTTTTATATCATTCCAAGGGCTCTGACTTTCTAAAAAATGTCTTACTCCTATCTGCCCCTAGTCAGACAAAAGCCGTATGCCTTAGAAGTTCTAATATGCCCTGTGCTTCAGGCAGACTTGGTTTTCCAAACAGTTAATGGGAGCTCGTTATCTTGAATTATATTAGTCAGCTCTGCAATGTAAAACTGCCTATAATATACCTCGATATTATTGTGTTGTATTGACAGAAAACACTAAAAGAGGAAATGTAACTGATGGATGTGGTGTTGAGCTTGCTCCTGGGAGGTCTAACAAGTGACGGATGTCCTAACAGAACAAGAACAACAGAGATTAAATAAAGGCCCAGGTTTTTGTCCTGCAAAGTAGCTATAGAAAGCGACTATTTCTAATGTTACCTGTTCAAATAATCAGGCACCAGAGAAGCACAGGGACTACCACGCTGAGGAAGACCGAAGAATAATACCAAGTTTTGCTCTTCTACCAACGATATACACAAGACAGTTAGGATGAAGATACAACCCCCAAATGACATACTCTCTAATTGTGGATTATATAGGGACAAAGGGCAAATTTCTCCTGATCTCAGCCACTCTGCTCATTCTGTGAAATATGATGGCACTCTTTGTAATTTTCATCTTGATAACAGTAGTTTCCATCCTCATTTGTATTTACTATTCTGTATTAACCAATACAATCTACTGGTAGCAGGATTAAAAAGCACTGAAATACACAAATAGATCATTAGAGACAAGTTGCATTTGTAACACCTAATGCAATTCTTAAGGCTCAGAAGTGATAATCATTAGATGGTGGCAGACAAAAAATCCCCAACAAAACCCCAAAGAACCCGTGGCTCAACTTGCAGTTAAAATGAATCTGAATTTAACCAACTTTTGCAGTATGTTCATTACCTCAGCTTCCATTGTAAGTAGGTGGATTGGCCTCTCCAACACAAACAGTATGCCAGTCCCTCCAGGATCACACGGTAATGCTATATTTCCCCTGAAGCCAAAGGGGAATTCCCTCTTGAGAATCTGTGCCGTAGGCCCAGGTAATCAAGCAGCAGCAGCTCCATTGCTTCCCTGTTGATGTGGCCCCAAGGCTCTTTCATTTGCTTTACTGGCTCCAACAGGCCAAGCCCTTGCAGCTTGGCTCACGCTCCAACCTCCTAGCTAGAGATGCTTTCACAAGTTCTCCCATAACCTCCCACATCCAACATGCCACTTCTGTCCCATTGAAGCTTTTCTCTAACGTCTTTGTGATCTGAACATGTGTTTCCTCTCCCCAGACTTCTTTTTCTTTTAGGCTCCCTTCATGGGGAGCTTTTCCTAAAGCTTTTCCCAAATACTTTTGTTGATAAAGGTAACCTTCCTAATTCTTCTCCCAGTTGAGAGAATAATCATCATTTTCTCTGGATCCCTTTAGGTATACTCAGGTTGTTCTTTCCATGACTTTCTCGGCCTTAGACTCTGCAATCTGCTTTTACTGCTACCTTAGACTTCACCTGCTAAGTGTCTGTCTTAGACTACTGGACACCTTTTCTCAGCATTCCTTCTCAAAAAATCTCAGGTATCTATGGACTGGGTAATGACTGTTTCCCAAACACACTTGTTTGGGAAAGGAAAACAGAGCAAGGCAATTTTTGAGCAAGAGTTAGCAGGCCCAGCCACAAAAGACAGAAGAAATAATCTAAAAAGTTTAGTGATCACGTTCCCATTTCTAATCCATGTTTTTTGCAAACATGCAGCTGCTTCAATATAGGAAAGCAAATAACATCACTGGGAAGTCAATCAAGAATGATGAACCTTCCAGTCTATTATATGTTAGGCCCTTGAAGAAAATGTCCAGAAAAATAAAACATACTTATTTAGGAATGTTTTACTGGTTATTGTGTGTATTATTCAGATTTCTATATGTTTATCTATATCTATATCCAGACACTCAATCATGAAGAAATGAAAGCATCTTTTCTCATACAATACTTTAGACAGATAAGAGGCAACAGTTTGTGCAAATTGCAAACTTTAGAAATATGATACTCTGGACATGTCACATCAAACTTATGACCTGTATCACGGAATAAGCTAGAAAAGTAACATAGGTTAATAGAAATCTGCACACCCCAAAAGATGATGAGCTGGAGCTCACGTGACGTGTCAACGCTACATGTAAGTCACCAGTGAATCCATCTTCTCTGTTCCTAGAAGAGCAATACTACTTGCAACTGGGATGTACTTGTGCCTTAAATAAACCCCTGACTGTCCAGGAATTCTGCAGTTTTCTGATCTCTGATTTATAAATCATATAATCTGAAAGTGTGATGCACAGAGCTAATAAAACTGAGCAAGAAAAAGAATTTTTAATACCAGAAAACATCAATGCCTGTAGCAGTGTGTCAAGACTTGGTTGACACTTCCAAGGTGGTCCTCAGCTCACTTGGATCGCTAAACCACCCAAGGAGTACCTGGTAAAGGACCAGAGTCTTCAGAGGGGTGCAAACTCTTTTTGGCCTGTGCAGGAACCTGCATGGTCAAGATTTGATAACCTAGAATAACAAGTTGCTCAGAACTGACTACTCCTCTGTTCTGGCTAGTGACCAAATTTGTAGTAGGAAGCCAAGATCATAGTCAAAAGCTCTTCAGCACAGTGAAGTGTAACAAAGAATAACAAAATTGCTTACAATGAATTCCTTTTTTTTTCTATTCTAATGAAAGAATTCTAAACTGCTTTTTCAAAGTTACCAGACACCGTCTCTCCCTGTGTATTTATCCCTATTACAAAAGAGAGATGCTGTCTGAAACACTGAAGAAATTTAAAATCATCATATTCAAATTAATTCAAATTGCTAGCCACTGTGTTTTTTAACACCAGTGTGCATTGCCAGGCAACTCCTGGACTTTCAAAACATGAGCTTGCTAACAAATGTATAAACAACACAGAAGTAAGTGGCACAATGAGTTGCAATGCTTCCAGGTTTCATGCACCTATTTTTTTTTCTCCTGGTGCTGTGCCACAACTCTGACTTGCAGCTGGACTAAGTGGATGGCTGCATTGAATTGCATTTCAAATATTCTACCATGAGAATTCCACCATATTGTTCTCCAGCGGAAGAGAAAACAGGTCAAAGATGTCATTTCACACACACTCACGCATGCACGCACACATTGCTGACTCAGGAGCAGCTTTAACTGAAAAGAAGTGATAAACAGGGGAAATTGCAGTTAGTTTAAATCAGGGGGAAAGGAACTAAACATCAAAAAGTTGGAAGCACATGCAGCTTCAACCCATTGTTTCAGACACTCTCACAAAAAGTGATTAGATGGGAACACAGCAGGTGTAAAAACAAAATCTGCCTTAATTGGCTTTGTTGGAAACTTAAGCTTTTGTTTGAGGTAGGTTTAGTATAGCTCTCATGCTGTTTCATGGTTAGGATATTTCCCCCTAAGGTAATGTGTCAGGTATTGATAAGTTTGCTTTAAGTTCTATATAATTAAAGCAGTAAATAGAATACTGACATGTCTGTGACCTGAAACACCATTTAATAGATAAGTATATGTGGGGCTGTGCTACAAAAACATGCACGGAATAAAACAGAGGTCAGGCAAGGTCCTCTGCCCTCAGTGAAATTACCCATTTACTCTAAATCATGCATCAGCATTAAAATTGCAGGGAGAAAGCACCCCTCCTCCTCCCTCCAGTACTGAGACAGATGGAATAGACCTCCAGCTGGAGACTTTTCAATATTTTTGTGGATGGAACTGATATCTCCAGAAATTAAAAGCTGTATCTACTCATTTTTTTTTGCTCTTGTGATAAGTATGCTAATTGGATAAAACAAGCACAGACACTTGCAAATACATTGCTACAAGATTTACTGTTTAATATCCACTCTAGCAATGAAAATGATTCTGTTTGTGTTAGAAAAGAGAAGCCACGGAGAAAGGTCATTATATTGTGTCTGCAGCTTTCGCTCCTAATATGTGATTCTCATTTCTCAGTAAAGGGAAAATCAATAATCCCTTTAAGTTGCCTTGGATTCAAAAAAGATAGAGCTTTTACCCACTGCATGGCAGTGATTTAGAATGATCATGAGATATATTATGCAACGCTGGTTTTTACAAAGCTCTGAGGTTCATTTCAATGTTTTTTTAATTGTACCATTGAGTCTTGTCCAGACTAGCAAAAAAAGAACATTCTAAGTGATGTGATTGTTTAGTAGAAATTTAACTCTTTCCTTTATGAGCTGCTTCTTAACACCTTACTGTTCTCCTCAGCTCTGATTTAGGTGAGAGGTTTTTCTCACAAAGCAGGAATATTAAAGGCAGACACGGCATCCAGGTTTTCTGACAATAACAAAAGAGGTACTGATCAGGTTGATACATCTACTAGGATTTACATACCAAGAAGCCATATCTGTAACAGAGACACACAGGTAATTTTCTCCCATTTTTTTTTTTAATTATAAGATCAGATTCTCAACCAGCTAGGTTAGAAAAACTGAGAAAAACAGCTAGGTCATTACTGAAAATGATAAGAAAATAAAAAACAAGTTAAAGGTTTATTATATCACATAAAGAAATGTTACTTGTATTCTGGAAAAAAAACCCTGCAAACGAGCAACACGCCCAGACACAAACATGAGGAACAATGGAGACACGCACTGTGGAGCAGGAACTCTTACTGCCAGATGTGAAGGAGCAGTTGGAGTCACCATAAGTAAAAGGCTGGAGTCAGCACCCGGAGGTCTAATCACCCTCTAAACTAGGACATGGCACACTCTAGCATGAGGCATCAACAAAGAGTTAAAAAAGAGAAGTGAAAGGATGTTTCTCATAGAAGAAACCTCTTGCAAAAAACATCCTTAGGCTTAAAGAGATCAGTATCATCCCCGACATCATAAACTCAAATGTTCAGCACTAAAACCACAAGCCCCATCTCTTTGGCATAAGGTTTCCATCTAAACAAACACATTTAAACACGTATGCAAACCTATCTTTAAACGTGCATTTGAGAGCTCTGATGCACTGTGCACTGCAGGAGAACCTAACTCGGTTCTGGTGAGCGTCTTCTTCCTGCAGTTGCTGGGACATGCCACACCACGGGCTGAACAGGGCTCTACATGAAAGCTATTACCCACCACTTAGGCGGGATCTCAGATCTGGATCCAAATTCTGATCCTAACTCATCAGCCGATAACAATAGGATTTCCTCAATTCCAGCCTCAGATTCCAAGTTATGCGATATCTTTTCTCATACTTCCTGTCTTCTTTTCTCGCTCCCTTTTTTTATATAGAACACAGAATTTTAATTTGATATGTGTAAAAAAATAAAAAAAATTTGCCATTGCCACCTGCTCCTTTCCCCTCACCATCACTCACTAAAGACACCATCTGGGAATGACTAGCAATCAGAGCAGGGAGTGAGCAGTCCATATGTTAAAATTTAAAATTTGACAGCCCTATTCTGGCCTTTCCATCACCCACTATTTTTCTATTTTATGGTTTTGGTACTATAACTAGTCTCTGCAACATTTGCAAAGTCTAAACCTTTTTTTTTTCATTGTGGACGGATCTTTATTTTAGGGTAAATCTTTCATCTAAGTTGAAATCCAACAACTTCTGTCCACTTTCAGACTTCTTCCTGAAACTTAAAGTGAAAAAGCATGAGATATTTAAATGTCAAAATCTGTGGCAATTACTGTACAGCTAATGTATTAAATTATTAGACTAGAAAGAAAGATTAGAAAGAAAGCACCGTTCTTTCTTTTTTTGCATTAGCTTGTGAGTGTGACATTGCTCTGGGTACTCTCCAAAAGGCCAGCAAGAAACCTAAAAAATTTTTTTCCTCTCTCCCTAAGTCTTGTGGATTTGCCTTGTCATTTCACATACATCCAAAGCGTGGTGAGACTCTTAACCAAAAACAGGAGAAAAATTTAAAAAAAGCAAAATGTGTTCATGTTACTATAAAAATAGGCAGGAGAAATCCAACAGAAGATACTGTACCTGAAATGATGTTTGTTGCTTGCTTACTGTCCCTGGACCCAATTTTCAACAGACTAACTCCTCTTGTAATAGTGAAACTTGTAAGGGCTTTTGGTGTGTATTCATGTGGGAGACATTATAATCTAGGCTCAAGCAGATGGAGCAAAAATAACTTGGGAAAAAGGCCAGACACACAAACTTTTATATGTACAAAACAAAGCCAGACTGAAGCATTCCACTGAGTATCAGCAGATCTCATACATTTATCTTTTGAATGGATACATTTGTTTAAAAAAGCACAGAAAGGTTCTGTAAGACCATTTATGAACATCTGAAAGAGGTTTAGACATTGCAAGACTTTACTATTACATGACTTTACTATTACATACTGAATAAAACCAGCACCTGATAAGACTCTTTGAAACTGAAACTGTATTGAGAATTTACTTTAAAATAAAACCTGCAACTACACCTGATAAAAGCTTCTGAATGCTTTTGTACTCCTCTCATAAACCTTTCAAGGTTGTTCAGTGCCAAACAAATATAATTAATGCAACTCAGGAAGGGTTCTGACTAGCCAGACAGCACAGTGGGTGTCAGGAGGATGTGCACAAATTCAAGACAATGGGAGAAGAGAAAGATGAAGCTCATCAGAACACCTGTTGGAGAAACTTAATTCACACTTTTAAAAGGTCCTGTGCACTTCTTGGGCATTATCGTTTTAACGTTCACCTTGTCAGTAGTTTTCGAAATTTTAAACTTCTGTGCAGGCTTAAGAGTGTATTGATAAAGTATTCGATCAGCATAGCCGTTACTGTGAGTCAAGATTAAAGTGGGTGAGGATCAGATTCTGCCATCTTCAAGCCTCTGGGTGAAGGTAAAAATCAGCAACATTTGCCACAGAGAAAAGGCTTATTTTGAGGCGGCTCTACTGGAAGGGCAGCATTAGGCAGGAATTAGTACTACACAGAGAGTTATTTCTCTTAGCCACAGAGTTCCAAGATTTACAGCTGAAGAAGTAGCTATGTTATTTTTGTGAGTACCTATCCTGTAAAAAGCGTGTATTTTATACCTGCTCTCCCTCATCCCCTTGTATTTTGGAACCCTACTGGCATGGCTGCCAGCTGTGACCAGCCTGTCAATTATTTGGCTCCCTCACTGAATGGCTGGATTACATCCAAGGCGTCATATTTACAAGGCTAAAACAAAATCCAGGTCCCTTTTGTTTGTATACAGGTGCTCAATTAGGAGAGATCCTACAGAGAAACAATCTTTTATTTGAACTATAAAAGACGTTGATACTTTTTAATCTGAAAAGTCAGCAAAATATTAGGGGCAGTCTCATGTTAGGAGGAAAAGGGGTAGTGGAGTCAGGAGTTTCTCTGATTCAGTGCACTTTCCTCAAAAGGCACCTATTAAGCCCCAGGAAACACGAGAAAACGCAGTGTCTACTCTCAGTTTCAAGCCTTTTTCAGTCAGAACTGAAGTCCAGAAGCTTTGTCCCTGCTGCAGTCTTGCCTTCTGACAGCTTTTCTGCATTCCCACAGACACAGAATCACAGAATCACAGAATCACAGAATCACTAGGTTGGAAAGGACCTTTAAGATCATCAAGTCCAACCATTAATCCAGAACCACCATGTCCCCTAAACCATGTCCTGAAGCGCCACATCCACACGTTTTTTGAACACTTCCAGGGATGGCGACTCCACCACCTCCCTGGGCAGCCTGTTCCAATGCCTGACCACCCTCTCAGTGAAGAAATTTTTCCTAATATCCAATCTAAACCTCCCCTGGCGCAACTTGAGGCCATTTCCTCTTGTCCTATCACTAGTTACTTGGGAGAAGAGACCAACACCCTCATCGCCACAACCCCCTTTCAGGTAGTTGTAGAGAGCGATAAGGTCTCCCCTCAGCCTCCTCTTCTCCAGACTAAACAACCCCAGTTCCCTCAGCCGCTCCTCATATGACATGTGCTCCAGACCCCTCACCAGCTTCGTTGCCCTTCTCTGGACACGCTCCAGCACCTCAACATCCTTCTTGTAGTGAGGGGCCCAAAACTGAACACAGTATTCAAGGTGCGGCCTCACCAGTGCCGAGTACAGGGGCACAATCACTTCCCTGCTCCTGCTGGCCACACTATTCCTGATACAGGCCAGGACGCTGTTGGCCTTCTTGGCCACCTGGGCACACTGCCGGCTCATATTCAGCCGGCTGTCAACCAGCACCCCCAGGGCCCTTTCCGCCGGGCTGCTCTCCAGCCACTCCTCCCCAAGCCTGTAGCATTGCATGGGGTTGTTGTGGCCAAAGTGCAGGACCCTGCACTTGGCCTTATTAAACCTCATACAGTTGGCCTCTGCCCATCGATCCAGCCTGTCCAGATCCCTCTGCAGAGCCCTCCTACCCTCCAGCAGATCAACACTCCCACTCAGCTTGGTGTCATCTGCAAACTTACTGAGGGAGCACTCGATTCCCTCATCCAGATCATCTATAAAGATATTGAACAAGACTGGTCCCAGAACCGAGCCCTGGGGAACACCACTCGTGACCGGCCGCCAGCCGGATTTAACGCCATTCACCACAACTCTCTGGCCTCGGCCATCCAGCCAGTTCCTCACCCAGCGAAGAGTAAACCCGTCTAAGCCTCGAGCCGCCAGTTTCTCCAGGAGAATGCTGTGGGAGACGCTGTCAAAGGCTTTACTAAAGTCCAGGTAGACAACGTCCACAGCCTTTCCCTCATCCACTAGGCGGGTCACCTGGTCATAGAAGGAGATCAGGTTGGTCAAGCAGGACCTGCCTTTCATGAACCCATGCTGGCTGGGCCTGATCCTTTGGCTGTTCTGCAGATGCCCTGTGAGCACTCTCAAAACCAACCGCTCCATAATCTTCCCTGGAACAGAGGTCAGGCTGACAGGCCTGTAGTTCCCAGGATCCTCCTTCCGGCCTTTCTTGTAGACGGGCGTCACATTGGCAAGCCTAATGTGACACCTCCGAACCCTTGCGAAAGAAACCTCTCCCAGTCACTCCTGCCCCTGCTCGGAGCGGGAAACTGCCCCTTCTCAACAGTGAAAGCCCGCGACTTTCTGTTCATCTCCCCTAATCATGGGAACCAACCAAAACAGTGACCTTGAATCTGGAGGTCACTCTCCAAGGTTTGTTAAGGAGCTTTACTGAAATAGCAAACAGGCATTGAGTAGGAATTCAGAGCCCTTTCCTGGGCACAGTCATTACAACAATTGCAACTACTGGTACATGAATTGCTAGTGGAAGAGTTTTCCACAGTTTTGTCAAAGCCAAAGCATTTTCCTTTAAGAAATTTTAAAGTTGTGTTTAGAATGTAATTTTCACTGAGAGATGCGTTTTCTATAATTTCTTTTTTTGTTATGAGATCAGGAAAAATACCTAAAATAGTGTCATGTATCATCTTTTGCACTACTGGGTTTTTTTTTAATATCATGTCATTTTGATATAACAACATATTTTGACTTTATGTTATATTTTATTTTATTTTATTGTACAACAGCGTAGCAAAACTTTGAATATTCTTCTGTTGTCTGACTGGTGCTCTGTGGCATTAAAGCTGTTACTGTTACTAGCATGAAACAGTTAAGCATTTATTTTACTTCTGTGTTTGAAGTTTCTCTTGTGTCTCGTCACATCAAATGCATTGGCAGCCATACTTTGAAATAAGCATTGTCTACTACCATAAAAAAATTCTTAGATATTTCTTTGAATATTTTTTCATAGAAAGATAATTCAAGGTTAACAAGAAGATACCAGCACAGAGGAAAACATAATTTTTACAATAGAATGAAAACCAAAGAATAATTTGAGAGACAAAGAACAGAAGAGAGACACCTGGTTTATTTTTACAGATGAGTATATATTTGATATTCCCGTTACCTGTATGCCCCTCCTGGAACACGCAGAGCCCGGCTTGATGCACCCAGCAAAGGCAGAATGTAGCCAGAGCAGATCTGAAACACCTAGGGACAGGTAACCATAACTCCTCGGTGTTGGGACTCACCATCCCTTGCCTTTTCAAACTCCTTGAAGTTCTTTCAGCACTATGTGTTTGTTGGAGGATGGACAATGGGATGTTTATATAGCTGTCATAATTCCTGGAAAGAAGATTTTCTTAGATTTAGCCTTTGCAAGGCTACTTCAGACTTCACTGAAATTTTTGGGAGCTTTTCCACTGCCTCCAGAGGCCAGTACTTTGCGTGCTGCAAAGTCATTACATGAAATTCAGTTAGGTGTGAAAGGATGATACAAGATAGAAAAAAAAAAAAATGCTGCTGAGGGTAGATTTTTAGTCACTGAGGAAGAACTGCGATGACAATGCTCTGGTATCTGCTGGGCATAGAATTGCAGTTTTTAATATTCCAGAAAGCTTTCCAGCAATTTAACACCCTTGTTGTTGCAAAGCTATGGTTGCAAATTATATAGAAACAAATGAACGTTCTTTTTTTTCCAGATAGTTAAATTCACAATGAGTTTTTGTTACTCAATGCTGAGAATAGTTTGAGTTCTTTTGTATGTTCATTAACATTTGCTCACAAAATCAGTGTGACTGATTAGTCTAGAATATAACATCAATCCTTCACTGTGGCTCCGGAAAAAGACATGCTTGCAGATTAAAGGCTTTTTTTGTACTCACTTATTTCCTCATCAGCCAAAACCCATACTGCCAGGCAGGTTGTTTATCTCACTACTGAATGGTCTAATTTAAGATATAATTGAACAATAATTTTTGTTATAACCTGTTCACCAAATCTTAACACAAGACAATGCACTATATACACAAAGAATTTTTTTGTTAAATACAATCTTACGTGCTGCAGATTCATAATATTTCTGAAATTCAGTGCAGTTAAGATGATAGAAATGTTGCAGTTTATGAACATGTAACAATAATAGCTACTTTCTTGTTTTGTAGATTCATCAACAAAATTCACCCAAAATTATTTTTATTTTTATTTTAGTGTTCCAATCAAGGTACTCAGAAGCAAAGCTACAGTCTTTACCAAGGTAAAGTTTCCGTTGGCTGTGAGGGTAATTAGATGTATGCATAAGGACTAGCCAGAAAGGACTAGCACTCCGGCTACTCAACAGTGAAATGCATGGGCTGATCCTGCTCACGCTGAAGATGATAGGAGTCACACTGCCTCACCCAGTGCAGCATTGCTAGCATAAGCCAAATTAAACAGAAAGCAATTTGCTACAAAGCATCACTTTAAAAAGGATATGGGTAGGTGATATTTTTTCCACTCCAGCCTGGCTTTCCACTTTATTCTAAGTATTGCAGGACAAACACAATAGTTGTATGAAGGGGATGGAGGCTCATGTTCTCCCCTTTCTGTCCAGTATGTGTTCTGCCTTATCAAAGAACTCCGTGTGGAAGCTTATTTGTCACACTAGAAACAACCGACCTCTCCTCCATACTTGAGTTTTAGAGAACATATAAGACAGTACATAGGTTTTTTTTCATTTTCTCCATGCCATCGAAGGGACTAGCAAACCTTTCTCTTTCTTGGCACTGGCAACAAGAAAAACTGGTAAACACTGGACACCTGGAAGTGGCAGGTGCTTAAATAAAACTGATTTCAACAGTACAATGATAAGTTAGACCAGCTGAAAAGAGAGAAGAAAATACAAACTCTGGAGCCATAATGCATTGACATGGGAAATATTATGCAAATATTTCTGTTGATTCCCTACTGAGACTGCCTGAATAAACAAGGATTTATTAAACCTTAAAAACATTGAAAAATATCTCAGAGGAAAAAAAAATTCAATAGTTTCTGGATAGCCAACGGATAGCATCAGAATATTTCATGCCTAACTCTATCCTTAAATCTTTTGCTACACCAGACAGGTATAAAGAAGGTCTAAGCAATATGAGGACCTCCTGGTTGAGTCAGGGATTAGTGGATTTTGGATGCTGCCATGGGATCTCTGCTGCCCTTAGAGGGAGTGTCACATGCATTACCTTTATGCCAGGCCAAGTTACCTGTCGTGCATAAGACAGCCTGTTCCACCCAGTGAACTACTACATTTCACAGTCAAAGTTCCTCCAGACACTGTCTTACATTTTCCCCTCTCAATTTCATGCTATATGCCTGATGGATTATTAGATTGTTCCTTCATCAAACGTATGTAGGTAGGTGTGGATACAGCTATATTACTGTAGATAATCTCCTCTTCATCTACCGCACAAAACCTGATATATATCTCCCTGGATCTGATTACATTATCCGTTTCCCCCCAATTTGATGCATATCTTTATAGCTTTATACGCTTCTCTGAGTGAGTGAGTACTGGGGCTTTACATTGTTAGGTGGTCTATTGACCATCCTGGTTTGTGACATGAAGGATTTTCATGTGGTTCTTGAGTATTTACATCAATATTTCCTCCACCTTTTCACCTTGCAAGTGCGTGCCAACAGCTTCAGTTCTTGCATGCTTAAATCCCGTGCACATACCACTTCCCCACATACCTTTTCAGGTTTCTCACTTTCACAAAACAATTATTGCATCCCCGATGTCTTATAATTCAGTATGAGAATTTCCCTTAAGTTGTTTTCTTAATTTTGCAGTTCTGACTGAATAAAGTCACGCTGACATGGCACTCAAAACACCTTGAAGAGAGCTGTAATTTGCCATTTGTCACTGTTTTTTTCATTATAGTTCTTCACCGAGGATATTAATTCATGTGACGGTACTACTTACAAACCAAACTGAAAACCTCCAAGTGATACTCCGGCTCCTACATCACAAAATTTACCTGGAAATTTAGTCTTGATGCCCTGGGACACAGTATTAATCTACTACTCTTTCTTCATCTGCTAGTTATAGCTCAGCATTTAGGGCCGTTATTCACATAGGTCAATGTTACGGATGAACAGATTTTGGTGGTTCTTTAGCACGAGTCAGCCCTCACAAACATAGAATTACAAAGGGTCAAATTCTGCTATTAGAAAAAGGCAATCTGGTTTGTAAAGCAAGACCTGTTCTTTATAAACCCATGCTGTTTATCGCTCTTGGCACTATTGCCCTGGATTTATTTATTTTTCTCTCAATATTTGTTCCATTATTTTAATGAGCAGCACAATTATAGTTCCAGGCTTTGATCCTGAAATGAACTCAGCAGGAGTTTTACAAGTGACAAAATTCAGTTAATTTCGTGCCCTTTTTCACTTAAGGCCCTGTCCAACTAATATGAAAGCTACTGGATATTTTACTCGTTGACTTAAACGAAACTTAGTTAACGTTAGCTTTCTGCTTTCAATGATACCTAAACCAGCCGCACTCTTTCCTTTGACTTTAAAGTGTTTTACCCTGGCTCTTACTAAAGGCCCAGCCTTAGTGGATTTCCCTCAGTCTTCTTTCCTCTGAACTCTTTCAGCCAGTGTTTCCTTTCTTAGTCGCCTCATTTTTGTCTCTCCAGATCTTCCTGGAAGGCCACATCTCCCTCTAGCCTTCCCCCTCCAGTATAGCTTTTTTTCTGTGTCATCCATGGGTACATAAACCCCTCATTTGCAAAGTTGTTTTCTCCATACATTCCTATTCCCAGAAGTCCTGAGCAGCAGGAGCAGGTTCATGAAGGACCAAACAGTGGGTGGGGTGGTGTTGTTGAAACATATTTGGCTTAGGAAATTGGTCTGAAATTCCTTGTAGAACACTTCAAACAGGCTCCCACATACTTTTCTACTCTTCCCATCACAGCTGAAACCAGCAAGTGAGAGAAGTGTGAAAAGGGGAAAAGAAAATGGGAGAAAAAGGTTTTAGGCATTATAAATGTTTGCATTGGGCTTAAGGAATGGGTAAAGGGTCAGCCTGGTCCTTGTTTTGTCTGATATGATTTATATATCACTGATGACAACAACAGAGGTCAACTCCACCTTATGGATTAACAGCTTGGCAGTGAAGGACAGAGTCATTTATTTACTTTTCATTACATAGTTCATGAGTTTTGGACACTCATATAAGATGTGGTGGGAGATTTCTCTGTATTTTCCTAACATTTACTCCTAAGCAGACCTTGGATGAAGGAGCAGGCTTTGATTTGTGGACATTTGATATTCCGTTGTGTATTAGATATTGTATTTCCTTTGAACATCTGACTTAAAGCAGAGAGACAAAATAATTAAAAAATATAGAAAACATTTTAGGTTATTAAAAATAGAATTAAACAATAAAAGAACAGAAGTATTTTGTTCTTTTCTGGATGTAAGTGCTTTGTGAAAAAACAGACCAACGCAAACAACTCAGCTATTCCCTTACACATCAAGTCTTTAACTCAGAGCAATTGTTTATGGCTGAATCATGTAAAACTATAAAACAGTTCATAAAGATGGATCCTCACCAACAGCTGCTTCAGCAAGGTTCACTAGAAAGTGGAGTTTTAAAAATCAAAACTTGCTTTTTTATGTGATATTTTGACCTTTCGATTTCCCAGAGCTGCTTGATCACGATTTTCCTCCCTTTCCTCCCTTTCCTAGCAAATGCCACAGGAATTGATCAGTTTACTGGCTAACCTGGGAGGTGTTGGGTGCTCCATACTCACTTAGACAATGCCAGAGACAGTAGCAGTATTCGGGACTGATGTCAAGACAAAAGATTCCATCATGAAAGTGTCTTGCATCGTTCATTTACTCAAAGAGAAAGAGATTTCCTGCAGTTTTTACTTTCACGTTCCCAAGCTTGTTTTTATAAATTTCCTTTCAGTTGAGCAGAGATCTGAATTTGGGTTTGGGGAAAGCTGGACTTTTTTTCTTTTAATGTTAGAAAATATGTTTGGTTATGAACGTTTGCAAATGACACCTTGGATTTCTAGGAGAGATCTTGGCAGAGGAGAGGACTATAAATCTTCACACACACATTTCTGCAATCCAAGAAGAAACTGTAAGACCACCAAAGCCTGGCAAAAGAAAGTGAAATAAAAATGACTGTTCCTTTTTTTCCTGCAACTGCCATTATTCAGAATATTAAATAAGAAATCCAACAGATGGAAATATTTAGATTGGAGCCCAGAGAGAAGATGCAATATTATCAAAATGGATTCTACTCTACTTTTTAGTCTCCAATGCCTCTATTAAAAAAGCACAAGGCAGAGTTATTCTAATGGAAAACATTATATTTGCATTTATATGGGAGAGTGGAAACTAAAGTTTAAAACCACAAATTACTTTATATGCAACATTTTAGCATTGGGGTTTGAAATGTCCAGATTTGAAGAAATATCAGATATTTTGAACTGAACTTATTATTCAAGGGAAAGGAGAGGCTGAAATAAAAACAGATTCGCTCTACTCTCTGAAAGACCTCAAAAGAAAAAATGACACTGTGGAGTATATAATCACCAGATCTGGGCCAAATAACCAAAAAGATACAAAGTAGTAGGAAGTAATTTTCTCTTAAATTAAAAGTTGCTATATTTCTTGCTCAGACTGACTTCAAAATATAATTTAATTACTGATGATTTATTTGTAACTAGAAAAAAATAATTTTGGAAATTAATATTATCAAATCTGAATCATCGCCTTACCTTTGGTTAATGTCTTAATAGGAGAAAATATAATCGGAGACTAACTGATGTAATTAGTACCTACAGCAATCTGATCTTATTCTAAAGAAGAATCATGTTTAAAGACCGTATTTAAGTGACTACAAAGAAGATGAAGACTCTCTCTTCACAAGGTGCCACATGGGGCAGACAAGGAGCAACAGGTACAAGTTGCACTAGTTCTTTACCATTTACAAAACACTTCATTGTTTTTCAAGTAGCCTTATCTGAAAACATTTTAAACAAAAAATTCTGTAGGTGGTGTTTCCGAAGGTCCTGTCGTCACTCATATGTGGCATTCAAAAACATCAGTCATGCTGAATGCTTCATCTCCCAGAACGGTACCTCTGGTACTTGCCATTCCTAGGCTGTCACAGACGTTTCCTCTCTAGTGGAATTCATCTGTACAGGGCCAGTATCTAAGAGGCTTATTTAATAAAAGATTATACTGCCACCGCATTGTATTTGTGTTCATACAAATAATTTAGGCATAAAGGAATGCCCTGGTCCTTTTTACAGACTTGAAAAAAATATAGTGCAATGTCAGAGAGGATCATGGTGAATCAATCTGTTCTTACATTCTCTTACTAAAGACACATGATGAGTTACAGAAATAGAGTGAAAAAGACTGACAGAACAATCAAATATGGAATGCCAAGTGAAAAGAAACATAGAAGATGACACAGACACAACATACAACATCCAGCAAGGAAACAAGAGGAAGTGGTTTTGTTGATGCTAATGCTGGTCAGAAGGTAACTGTTTTTAATGAAACTTTTCAAAATATTCTCTCTTTTTCATATTATGTATTGAAATAAAATTAAATCACTTTCATGGAAAGAATGCCCTAAAACACAGAAAGAACTCAGCAGCTTGGCTGACCAGGGCACTCACCTGAGGCTGGAAAGCTTATCCACACTGATAATCCAGAGCAGGGCCCTGGATGGGTCTGTGCCCTATCCCAGGTGTGCTTTGACCCATCAGACATTCTTCTGCAGCTGACTCTTCTTCTTGGTTCTGAATTTGAAAAGTTTCCTGATGAATGAAACCCATCAAACCCATTTTGCAAAATGGTCCAGAACCAAATCCCGTTGCTATAGTTTTATCAACTGTAAACGAGCTACTCTGATTTACACCAGCTAAGGAATAGAGTCAGAGAGAGAAACCTCATAGATTACAGGTGACAGCTGGCTATTTCCTCCCTTTGCTTATCATCTTCCTGTCACTTTGGAGATCAGCTAAATTAAACCTTCAACCAACCTCATTTCCCATTTCATAACTCTTCTTCTCTCTCTCATTGCTCCTCAGACTAAAGAAGCATTCTGCAAAACTGCAGGATTGGTCTACGCCTACAGCTTTAAAAACAGGCTTCTGAAGGTCTCCAACATATTCTTTCCTGTCCCCATAAACAAACACCACTTGTATCAATGGTCTCAGGTCGCACGCCTCGCAACTCTCCAAGTAACTGCAATAGTATGTCATAGTTACCCTGGCACGGTCAAATCTGACAAAGTTACAAATTCAATTCACCATGAAGGGCATGCCTGATGATTTTAATTAGTTGAGAATTTGCAAAGGCAGTCAGTAGAAGTTGGTATCTATCTCCTATAACAGGAATAAAGCTAGAGCAAGTTACATCAGAACCAGTTAAAGGGAGTCAAAGTCTGTTTGTTCCATAAAAGTAACAGGCAACTTTTTCACGTACAAATCCTGTATCTATAAAAAGGTCCATAAAAAGGTAGCATCATGCCATCACACTAACTGACAATTAACTCCATTCCACTGCTGAGGAAAGATGGATTAAAAACCTAACGGGGTGAAAGTGAGACTTCAAACCACTCAAAACGAGTGTTTCATGATAATTTTAGAATCAAGTGGTTGTAACTTTCATTTATTCTATGGTTACTGTTGGAGAGGAACAACAACAAAAATAAAATAATTAAATATCTGTTCTTTAACTCGGTATGCTCTTTTAAACTTCCACATAAAAATTGCTTACTGTATTACAGGAAATGTTGCACATTTGAATAAAAAAGCTACAAAATGTAAGATCAATCCTCTATTGCTAACACAAGCATTCTAACAAGCAGTCTAGTAATTTATTGCACTTATAATTCCTTTGGTTTGGGAAAAAAGATTATTCCTGTGTCAGAAAAACAACTTTTAATCCTGCCTTTTTGTTGCCAAGCTGCCTCCTTTACATAAGTATTTATAAACTGCTTCCATTGTGTTTCACGTTGTACTTTCTGCACCTTATTCTATTAGTCAACATTACATTTATATTACTTTTATTTTACAGTGATACCAAAGCATGGAGCTACTAATACGATGGAAATATCTTAAGAAACATAGCCTGACTCCATTAATTTCTGGTAAGACTAAGCCATCCTAAAATACGCCTATTCTGCAGTTACAAAAAATTAAAAACCGATACAAGAATACTAAGACAACTGCTTTTGTAAGTCCATTAAGGAGTGCTGATCCTCCTATAAAGCAGAACTTTTCAAGCACTTACTTTGTTCCAACATCCACAGTTTGAGTACCCTTACTCCTGTTATAAAAACAAATACAACTTTCAGTCTGGTTCTTCAAAAGCATGATTGATTCATATTCATAGGTTTCCAGAACTGTAAGTGCCAAAAGACTTAATAAAACATACAAATTCCTCAAGATATTAAAAATTCAATATTAATTTTCCATTATTTTCTTTAAAGTGATGAATGTATAGAAGTATTGCTGTGATTTTTAATAAGAACAAAAAGAATCAAGTTATTGGACACTGGTAAGGCAGCTTGAAAATGATGTTTTTGCTCACTGATCCACTGCAGAGCAGATCAGTCAAGATCTGTCTGCCAGATCATGCCACTGGAATAATGGACAGCTTGAGAAGGTGGTGAACAACAAATTATAGCATTTCTGATAGTGTGACTATTCTGTAAGGTTGCAAATGTTCTAAAACATGTTCAAAAGTTTCTAAAGGGCAATATTTTTTTAATAGGAAATGTAATGTGCCAAGAGCACTGCCTCTGTCACTTCATCATCCAGCTGTATTACAACCTCTTTGCTGTCTTCTAGTCTTGCCTGTAGGTTTTTTCCTCTGTCTCTCCTACCCATCTGCCTCTGGGTTCAGTTCTCCATTAGGGAATTATAATTCAAATAAGAGTATATATGAATTCCCTTCTGGCAAAAAAAAAAAAAAAAAAAAAAAGTTATCAAGACCTTTATAAAGCCTCAGGCACTATGGAAAAGCCAGAATACAAGGCTAGAAAATGCCTCAGGCTTATGGCGAAGGGAAGCATAATTCATAGTCCGGGGGACCATATGAAAGTGTAGGTGTGTGTTATTGAAACTGAAGGGCAGAGGCATTCCTAGGACCCGCAGGACTGTGGTTAGGACAGGTCCTCCATGCTACTACAAGTGACTTTGCAGCCTGAGATCTCACAGTGAGAGATGTCATTTTTAATACGTATAGTAGGTCAGATGCTTATACCAGGCTGAGTCTGTGGTGCAACTGGAAATTGTGGCGGCCTTTGTAGTTAAAAAGCAGCTTCATCTTTTGCATGAAAAGGTGGGGACAAAAAACCTTTACGCAGCCCATTCGTACAGTCCTCAGGAAATGAAGAATTGGAAAGTGTCTCAAAGATCTAGCTCTGGACATTTAACTCTCGCTTTTTTAAGGACATCTGAAATAAGGTTCAAGACTATACTTACTTGTCAGCTAGACAAAAAGGCTAAAGTATTGTTACTTGTGTTTCTGTAACAGCATGTAGATGGCTAAACGGAGAACTTAATTATTTCATATCAAAAATATAGCTATGAAAGAAAAACCAGTGGAAGATACCTTCAAATAAAATTTGGACGAAATATATCTTCAAATCCATCCAGATTTTTAAGGGTACTGTGTATCTGTTACTATTGTAGGAATTTGATTATAATAATAATAAAAATGCACCTTCTTAGAAACATCATCACTTGATATACCTGCACTCAAGAATACTTATCTGTATCTTGGTAATTTAGAGAAACCTTATTTTGCAATTGGGTAAGAGTCATCATGTTTAAACTTTCTTCAGTAGTTTCTTAGGTTCAAACACTATCCTGAAATATAATTTCTAATAATGTCTGATGAAACAGGAAAAAAAATCCTTTTTTGATAGCAGTAATTATGTTTCACTTGAGAAATGGAGGCAAAAGAAAAAAAAAAAAAGGCCCATGAGACTAGTTAAACAACACAGCATTTGAAAATTATCTAATTTTTAACCTGTTTTTCTAAACCTTTAAAGTCCTTGTCTGCAAGTATGACAAAGAGGGATTCACAAAGGCTTAGAAGGTGTTAACCTGCCAAGCTTCCCCCTGTAGTCAATATAGACAGGAGGGTCCTCCAAGGGCTAAGTGAGGATGCTCATCTTAGGAGCTCTGCATCATCCCTGGAAAAGACTCTTACCCTCACTCCACTGGCAGCAGAAGGCAAGTGAGGAGACTGGCCTTTCTCGGCAAAAGTTAGGCTTTACGGACACCCCTCCTGAGCATCCCTGGCATTTCTCTGTTCTTAGCAGCCAAGTTACAGGAAAGGTTGACAATTCTGGGATGAAAGAAACGTCAGTAAGAACTGCCATCAGATTAGGAAAACAAGGGCCCTAAAGCTGGGGTTTGAGTAACTCACAGGGAGCTTCCTGGGAAACAACCCAGCAAGCTATAAAATGCATCTTTCTGAAGTATTGAACACCAAAGCAAGGATTCTTTTTTTAATTTGAAGTCCCCCAAATGATGAATTCATATGTTAATATCAAGTTATTTTGCAAAGGTCAAACCCCTAAACTTCTATAGACTTTCTTTCCTGTAAACACTTCTTTAAAATTGCACATCCTGCATGTGGAAAGGAAGAAAGAGTGCCATAATTTGAAAGGAGACACATGGAAGAAAGAAAAATGAGAGAGAAAAAAAAAAGAGAAGAAACTTAACTGTTTCATTTGCTAGTGTATTTTAGTCTTCTAAATGTCATAATCTAAGGGAGTCTAGCAGAAAGGCTTGAACACATTTGTGTAAATGAGTGTCAAATAAGATGTATCCTTCAGACTCTGGAAAGTTGCCACTGCAATTTTCTGTAAGTCCTAGAACAGTGCCTCTCATAAAAAAAATGAAAATCTCAAGCTTAAAAAAAGGGACGTACATGTCACTTTAACATTTAACTTCATAATGCAGTGCAAAGCAAAATGGCAGCATGGAGAACATTCCTAGAAACATAAGGAACCAGAGCAAGTACTAATCTACTGCCACCATTAAACTCTCTGAATATGAGAGATGTAAAAAGATCATTCTCAGAAGAGAGAGCAGCAGATAAAATTTGGCATTGATCGGTCAACAGAGAAGGCCCATTTTTTAAATGTTTGTAAAAATGAAACAGAAATTTAAAGTAATAATTTTGAAGAGATACTAAAATTTATTTTCTTCTCTCAAACACCTTGCTTAGTAGGAAGACTTTTCTCTCATCAGTAATTTTTCTCTGAGGATATTGCAATAACAAAAAAATATATCTATAATTTGTGAAAATACTCGTCATAACTATGACCTGTATGGAGGAATGAATGTATATGCATAAACCTGCATACCTGCCATGGGCATATTTAAAGCAGGATTTACCCTATGTGTAAATGTTGTCCTCATCACAAGACAGACTAGCAAAATCCCTATGAAATGTGTCTTTTTCTCCCTAAATATATGCATTGCATATTTCACATATATTTATAAATTCAGAGAAATATATTTATGCACTTTATAAAGATCATTACAAAATCAACCGAATTTCAATAGTACGCATAAATAGCATGATATAATTTAATTTATATGAAATATGGTTCTAATATATTCTAAAGTAAATGACCATAAATTAACCATATTAAGAAAAATAAGAAAAAAAGGATACATGTCGCTTCATTTATGTACCATTTTTGGATATTTTCCAAACATTTATCAGAAAAACTGCTTCAACATGCTATAAAATGCTTCTATACATTTTCATAAGTGTTCCCATCCCCTCCAATATTCCTCTCCCAAATAAAGTAGAACATATGCTTATGAAAATATCTTCCATATTTCCTCTTTTTGATATATCCAATATGCATAACATTTTTTTTTCCACAGATCACTTTACTATATATCACATTTTCATACATATACTTTAAACATAATCAAAATATTTCAGAACATATTGCTTCTACCATAGGAAACACAGGAAAATCTGCCATCAGTGGTCACCCAAGAGACCAACAAAAAAAATAAATCATTGCTTAACAAAGGTGGTCTTTTTCTGAAGTCAAAGCAGCAGAGTGTATTCAATACTTGTGGGAATACTTTGGTTTGGTTTCTTTAAGACAAGAAATGGCTTAAGCAGGGTGGTCCCATGAATAACTCCCTGTCTCACTTACTCGACAATAAACTCAAATAATAACATAATAAGCCTTACCCATATGTAACACAACTCCATGTGGGCTTGACTGATCCTAAAGGTGCACAGACCAGCAAGGTTGAAATGCAGAACGGGTTTACCCTTCATTAAGGTCTTTTGGCCTTTTTTTTAAAGTGTCAGACAAAACATAATTTTGAGCAAAATGGCAATGATGGTGTAAAAAGCGTTTTTGTTAACAATTACTTTACAGTTGCATTACAATTGCTTTACAATTGCCTTTTTTAAAAATAAAAGCAAATCTTCGTTATCCCTTCTATTTTTCCATATTCAGTTTTTATCAATAACTAAAAAAAAAAAAAAAGACGAGTGAGAAATAAACCAACCCACAAATCCTTCAAATGTCCCAGATTTATCATAACTTTTACTTCTTCACCAAGTGTCGCCACGCCCATGCACTCAAGGCCCTGCAACTTTCACATCACTCATTTCTGAGTTAAACACCATCACCTTTTTTTCTACCTTGGCAGAATCCTCAAGAAGGACTTTGAAGCTTCTACTGAAGAAGTACTGGTAAAGTTGGATGCCAGAAAAAGGAATTAGGAAAACACAGGAAAGGAAGAACAGTGCAGGCACACAGGCACTGGGACTGATCCGGGAGGAGGCAGAGGGGTGGGAACACACACAGCTCTCAGGGGGAAAATGAAAGGTTGGGATCTCAGGAAGCAGCCGAAGAGAACATTTACATTTAAGGAAGTACATTTAAGAGGGTATAAAGTCTCGTGCTTCGTATCAGTGCTTCCTTCCACTCTCCGGGACAAGTGAAACGTGCCTGGAGATTGGAGGCATGGGCAGACCTGGAGGTGATGCCTGGGACCCCATGAGACCGTCTCGGCAGGCACAAGCAGAAGGGATGCCACTGAGAAAATTCACAGCTAATTGTGAGAAGGCAGAGGTGCTTTTCTTGTTTTGATTTACTTTTCACTTTATAATCCCTGGAATAAAGCTTTGAGCACAGTAAAGTATTTCCTGCTAGAGCAGATTGTTCTTACCAACCACAGAAATCCCCTGCACACTCTGGTGCGACCAAGTACTTGCACAAACCGCAACAGCCAGGCCCAGAAAACTGTCATTAAAAAGCGACAAAGTCTATGAGCCCACCCGCTTCTGACTCGGTTTGCAACCTAAGGCTTTTGCCTGCTGCTGGCCTCCCCTCATCGTGCGGCTTCCAGGCTAGGAGCAGTCAGGAGCACCTGTTCTTTCCCCCTCCTCCAGATGCACATATGCAGATTTTTGGCCAGCCAAGGCTGTGCGCAGTGCTGTCGAACGCAGGCAGCCTCACTGGCATTAAGCCTCTGTTACTGCTAGATGAAAGAACCTGCAATTTGTTCAGTGTTGGCCTGACACTGGGGCCGCCTGGAAGCCCTTCGTCCTATGGACACCTGGGCCTCTGGGCACATTATCCTTGTGGGCACCCCAAGGAAATAAAAACTTCGGAAAATCCTTTCAGGCACTCTGCAAGGGACGGCAGTTGCTCTCCGGAAGGTCTTCAAGTATCACTTTTTTGTTATTTAAGATACGTTTAAGTATCACTGACTGCAGTTTCATCACTGAATTTGAGACAAGCCAAGACGGGACCGCTGGTTGGAGAGGTACAGTCTAACCTTCATGGTGCACTGCTGAGCGTGACCGCGGCCCCGGTGCGCCACTTGATGAAGCAGGCAGGGAGTTTGTCTGGCCCAAAACCAACCCGCACCCACGTGTATTTTGTTTTTTATCAGTGAAAGCAGCTTCTGCGTCTGGCTGACTGACCACGCAAACACGGGTGCTTAGAAGCTCCCAGGACAGGAAGGACAAGTGAGACAACTAACTTCTTTCAGCAAGAGCTGTTACCCAGGGCAGTTTAAAATGATCATGAAACAGTAACCTGAAATATGTCTGAAACTACTTCTTTGAGAGATATCGTGCCAGAAACTTCTGAACAGCAGCGTCCAGAGAAGAGAATTTGAGAACTGTATTAATCTTCAGAAAGATGTTAAATTTCAGCACTGGATGCAGCCAGAGGATATGGTGAGGTAGAAAAAGCCTGGGCAGTCTCTTGTCAAGATTACCCTGTCTTAAACTATACCAGTAAGAACCTCACACACTTACTTTCTAGGACTCAAATTTTTGAGAAGCTTATGGGAGCAGAAGGGACTTAAGAACTTTCCACTTCATAGGAAAAATTTGACAGGGTGTCAGAAGTAATTTTTCAAGTATGACATTAAAGTGCCTTGGGAAGAGTGCACCAGAAACCTAATGGTTGAAAAAGCTCCCAAAACCAAAGAAAACATCCAAAGATAAAATGCCCCTTGAACTCAGACTGGCCTGAGCAGAACCAGAATGCAGAGGAGCAACTCCGTGTCAGTGGGAAGCACAACCTGGCCTTCCCACCCCAGCACCTTCCTCCCTGTCCAGCTTCTCAAAATTTAGGAATCCATCAGATCAAAACCAACATGCAACTGTTTCTACTTTTTCTGCTTTCAAATATTTTCAAATGTATAAAGTAGTTCTATAATAAATAGCTTTCCTGTTTGGATGAGGCTTTATATGCCAAATGTTAGCTTGGAATGAGCAGTTATAGCAGAGTTTTAAGTCCCTGAAATAGGATTTTATATTTATAATGGAAAGGTTGATGAGTTTTTACTGTAGCTATATTAGCAGACTGTCCTATAATAAAAAGGTGTCAGTTTAAGAGCACTTATAATAGCAGTATAATGTAGTTAGGAAAGAATGAACTTTACAAGGTGAATGTACAATTTAACACAAATACTCATGCCAAAAAATCAAACAGCAGATCACAAGAGCAGTCTATTTAGCATGCAGTTCCTCATAGACCATCTGATTTTATAAACTTTTACCAATGAGAAATACATCTTCTTCCATAAATAAGAATTGCTAGAGTCTTCATCCATTTTAATAGTTGATGTCTTACAAAAAGTCATATTAATTTAAAAGAATTTTATAAACAGGATTCTGTTACATTAACGGTCATGAGTGGACCAACAGTATAATACTAATAAGAGGAGCTGTACATGCAAAGTCAATAAATTTCAGGATTTTTTAATGCATGTCACAGAGAGCATAATATAGAAATGTCCTTTTAGGAGTTAATTAAAAAGTGGACAAATCCTGATTTCACAGAGGAGACAGGAAACCCCCTCAAAAGATAAAGGGAATCCTAAGAAGAAATCTTGGATTTTTCCACAGATTACACAAGCAAATCCTGTGTAAAACACAGGATTTTGGGATTATGTGCTTCCCTCCTCCCTTGTATCATCATAAAACCAGAAAAAAATAACTTTGTACAAGGGGTTGTGGTGGAGAAGATCCCCTCAGACCCAGCAGGCAGGCCAGCCAGCAGTCTTCAGAAACACTGACCTGTAGCTACTCTGCAAAGCCATAGCTGGGGCCACTGTTGCATCCCTAAAGCTCCTCTTGCAAAGGGACTCCTATAAACAATGCAATTATCAGCATCATCTCCTCTATCCCATTCTCAAGTTTCTCTTCTGGCTGGTCTCTTCAAAACCATGTCAGAGTTCCTCTCCTAGCACAGACGGGAGTGTATTCACAGGGTGGGCTGCAGTTGTCATGCAATACATGCAATACGCATGTTGATAGCACAAGGAATCACTCGTTGCAGCCTAGAAGACCTCACTCAGGCCATGGCTGACCGTACAGTCCTGCCCAAAGTCCCCCTTTCGTGGCACCACTCCCAGGGCTTCCCACAATGTAAATCTGTGGAGCTATAACAAGGGCTAGACCTAAAAGCAGTCTTTCCAAAGAGAAAAAAAACACTGCAAGCAAGTACTCTTGCAAAGTACTCCCTGTAGGGCAATGAACCTGTCAGTCAATAAATATGAAAAAAGCCCTAGTTCCACAAACGCTTACACACCTGCTTAAATTTAAGCCCCTCAGTAGTCCCTCTGTGTGTCAGTGAGCCTCCTCACTTGAAACCAAACAAAATCTGTAAGTGTTTATAGGATCAGGAAATGAAGCACGAAAGTTGCTGGTCTTCTCCCACACCATCTAGAAGAATTAAAAGCAAATCCTCCCAATTTGTAAGATTCATTGTAAAAGAGAACTATGTTGTGTGGCTCTTATATGAAAAGCAACACAAGAGAGAAAAGAATGCCTACCTGATTTTTCTTCACCTTTATTTCAAATTCAGTGTTGCCTTTTGCTTTCTCTTACTTTTTCTTGCTTTGTTTTTTTCCATAGACGAACAAACTTGTAGTCTCTTACTTGGTTTTAACTTACCCATTTCATTCTGCAATAACATTGAACAGCCTGAAATAGCAGCTGATTATTACTTCCACAGTTCCTTTAAAAATAATCTTCTGGGAAAAGAAAATGTTATATATCCTTCGACTGTTTAGATCTCCACAAAACTTATTGGAGTTTATTTCTTCCACTGAGGTGATACTGTTAAAACTAGATGTCAAGACTTATAACCAAGTGTGTCATACTAGATCATGTAAGAAGACATCCATATCAGAGAGTCTCAAGGGTCATACAGTGACCGGGTGTTGTGGTTTAAATCCAGCAGGCAGCTCAGCCCCACGCAGCCACTCTCTCACTCCAGCCCCGGTGGGATGGGGGAGAGAATTGGAAGGGTAAAGTTCGGAAAACTCGTGGGCTGAGTTAAAGACCATTTAGTAGGGAAAACAAAAGCCGTGTGCACGAGCAAAGCAAAGGAAGGAATTCACTCACTCTTGCTCATCGTCAGGCGGGTGTTCAGCCATCTCCAGGAAAGCAGGGCTCCATCATGCGTAATGGTTACCTGGGAAGACAGACGCCTTAACTCCCAATGCCCCCCACCTTCCTCCTTCTTCCCCCAGCTTTATATGTTGAGTGTGACATCATATGGTATGGAATAGCCCTTTGGCCATTTGGGGTCAGCTCTCCTGGCCATGTCCCTTTCCAACTTCTTGTGCACCCCGAACCCACTCACTGATGATGTAGTGAGGAGCAGAGGTCTTGACTCTGTGTAAGCACTGCTCAGCAATAACGAAAACATCTCTGTACCATCAACACTGTTTTCAGCACAAGTGCAAAACACAGCCCCATACTAGCTACTACGAAGAAATTCAACTCTATCCCAGCCAAGACAATAGGGAATATTGGCAATGGGGCTCCAAAACCTGTTAACACAATTGCAAAAACATTTAAAATAAAAGAGGGGAAACCAGTGTGGACTTTGAATACTCCCATATTAAAAATACCTTTGTGGACACTAATCTTATGGAAAGAAATTTCTCTATTTCAAGTAATGTTTTTCATTAGCTAGAAATAAATGCAAAATTATTATTAACATATAAATATACATATATTTAAGAGTCATGGTTCCAGATATACATTTATGAAAACATTTTGGACCACTGCAATCTGTGCAAGATGACAAGTGCAACAGCAGCTTTCCAATAATTCACTAAACAGAACTGGAGGATTAACAGGTTCATAAAGACACTCCCTTTGTGGATAACATACTACCATAAGGGATGGGTTCTGTCCATCATATAGAAAATATTTTAAAAAAATCAGTATACCTAGGAAGTGAATATTAAATGTTGGAATTCTTTCTTTTAATATCAAATTAAAATTATTTCTCTTACTGACATTGATCTTCATGATCTGGCTCATAGTCTGGAGGAATAAGCAGTTCCTCAGGACACAAAAGCTAGTGAATTTTTGGTATTTTATTGTATTGTATGAAATAATGAGCTTGTTAGATCTCTTTCTCATTGCCAAAGTCTTATGCAGCTTGCAACCATTCATTTCTATTTTTTTCTGCTACATCAGCAGCTGAAGGAACATACATTAACTATACAGAAATGCTTTTCATTGTCCCATTTCCAGATTTAGAAAAATACAACATAAATTCAATGCTTGATCCTGAGACAGTCTAGCTCCTTCAACCCTTAATTTTTAAAGAATCAGAAAACCAATGAAAGCTCGTATCTCACAGCACCGTGTCAGCATGCTCATCTGAACTCAAGCACTGTTGATCAGCTCTTGTTATTGGATATTGATTCCCCCGCAAAAGTGACTAATTCCCTTCAAAAAGCTGGGTAATTCAATGTGCTCACCTCACAGTGCACACATGTTTCCCATTAAAAACCATCAGGAAGCGAGTACACGTATTTAAGGAATGAGCTGTGTTTCTTTGTGCATGTTTGTTCCATAAAATAATTTTTTTCCATCCCATGAAATTGAACAACCTTATGACCACTGCAGACAATGGAAAAAAGTCATTGACTTCAACATGCTTTATATCAGGCCCTCTGTACTCACTTCTAGCTGTTCCTGGCATAGATTTCCTAATGCCTAATGTGGGGTTAGTCACTTGAAATCATTCAGGGCTTTTATAACACTTCATTATGTGTGATACAACTTCTTTCACAATAAATTCTTTCAAATACAGCTTTTGTTCGGAGGAACAAGCTCAGGATTAATTCACTATGTGTATTTAAGAACTGCACCCTTCTCTAGAGAAAGTAAAAGGTGAATTTGCTGTAACTAATACCTGAAATTTAATCACCAAGTTAATTTCACTGAAGAATAGTAGTGGTTTATTTGGGGAAAAATATTTATATGAAACATTATGAAAAAAAGTTCAAGACTGTAAATCCATATAGTACACTTTAAAGTGTTACTATGACCACAAATTTGTGAGAATATAACAAAAAGGAATTAGATCTCTTAAAACTAGAGGAGAAATGCTATTACCCCAAGAAAAACAGTAGAGTTCCCCAAGTTGATCTCTCTGTCCTTGCTTCCTTATATGGCTGGATGTACAATGGACCCTTCTTCAGCCCACTTTTGGTGGGTTTCCTTGTAAAATTGTGAAGAAAGATCACACATATGTAAACAAATCAAATGACATTCACCCTATCTCATTTACAATTAAGGTTGTTAAATGCTTTCCTACTATCCAGATTTCAAGATAGAGAGGGACTTTAATCTTGTCTATCCCTCTCTAAACACAGAATTTGTCCAAACTTAATTGCTGTTGCTGTCTCTTTTCTGTTTCTAATCCAAGTTTCATCAGATTGAAATCCAACGTTTCTTTTTCTTATCAGTCACTCACAATTTTTATTTAAATTTCTCAAGCTTTTGGCTTGAGAGATTGAAGCTGTACTCTGTTGCTCTTCCACATCCCTCTAGTTTTACTTCAATACTTTTGCTACATGGTACCTAGCAGCACTGCAGTTATTTAATTATCTGGTTTCAAAACTCTTGTAGGCTGTTTGTGGCCAGTTCAGATATACACAGATCTCAAGGGCAGAAAGAATCACCGTGAACATCCGTCACAGCCTATCACAGTCCACAGGATTGCTCTGCATCAGGTCCTGCCTTAAATTGAATGGTTATGCTTGAATTAGCCCAGGGCTTTTAGGAAAGGCAAAGAAACAGCTATCAGTATAAAAGTTACCCATACTAGAGAACCCAAACTAACCTTCATTATATGGTTCCAGGGTTCTGATTTTTAAAAATGCTTTACTTTCAGGATGAATTTTTTAACTTCAGCTATCATATTTCAATTCTCCAAAAGCTCACTATAAATAATATTATTAAAACAATTATAATGGGGTTTAAAAAAGGGACTCTCTGTTAAACAAGACAGCCTGTCAGAGAAGGAGATAACTAGTTAAATGCCATTGATGAAAGATTTCTTTTGTGATAAGTTCAATTCCCTCTCATACACCTGGGGGGATTCCAAAGTGATTAACTCCTTTTCAGGATTGAGGAGGCAGTGTACTTCCTCCCTGGGCTACTCCCGCTCTGTTTCCCCATGTGCCATGCATTCACTCAAGTTCCACTCACTTCTGGCACAGAGGCAACACTCATTATTATTGAGACAGTATCACCCTTCTTCTGAAAGCAATTCCTTCAGTGATTTTTCCTGTAGAAAGCAGAGTTACGGCCTTGTTTTAAACAGTCATCAAGCCAAGCTATGGCAGATTTCTACAGAAAGTCCCAATACTCAGGTCCCTCATGTTGTGTCCTGCCCTGCTGGTCCTTGGCTAGTGAAAGAACAGACCTCCTGAGTGCTGGGGCAGGTGTCCATACGTTGTTCAGTATATCCAGAATAAGAGGTCCAAAACTTAAGTATCTTCTCATAATATATCAAATTGGAATACAACTTTTTTATTTAAAGATTTTTATAACTTTAGTTTGGACAGTTGTCAATCCTTTCAATTATACTACATTAAAAAAGGAGATTACATTTTCTCATCTTACAGGACATTGCAAGTATAAACTCTTCAGGCAAAAGAATGCAGATCACCACAGAAAGTGGCTACCATGAGCATGTAAATGGAAAGCTCAAAATCAAGCTGAGTCTATCACATCTAAAAAAATACTTGAGAAAGTACACATCTCAGAGACAAAAAAAAGAAAGAGACCAAAAAAAAAAATCAAAAAAGTATTGTTAGGATGACTAGAATGAGTTGCAAGTTTGAAGTAAACCGGGATTTTGATTCTTTAATTTGGGCACAAGATTTCAAAGAGTTAAGATGCATTTTCTTCCTGTCTTAAACTGAATGCAGGTGAGTTTTAATAGTTGTTTTAAATAGAGTGCAGTCTAAAACTGCTAAAAGATAAAAGTGACAAGTGGTGCTCTTTAACATCTGCTCATGCATATGTAATAAAAAACTTTATTCTTTTAAAAATACCAAGGATTCCTTCATCTTCTTTTTTTCCCACCTATGACTCTCAACCTCTGATGTTGTATTCACTGTTCACGGAGAGCTGATGGAACTAGGATAAGCAATATCTTCATATTCTCCATAGCTTGTTAACTTCTTTCAAGTTACAGCAATAGTTTATGATGTGTCTGACATATCATTAGAACTGTAATGGTTAATTACCACATACTGCAGAGAGACAAAACCTGGAGGTAATCTCTACATCTCTTTGTAACACAGGGGTGCAGGCTCATCTGTAGATGAATGGGGGTAAGGATGATGAATGGCATAAAATTACTATTGTATACTGAGTAAGACCAGCCTGAATGCTCAGTTTCTGGCATTAGGAAGAATTTTTTAAAAGGTTATCCAGCATAAATTTTTCTTGACTGATGTGTTCCTCTATTGTAAATTCTCTCTATGCATTAACCACTGCCCTCCTGGCAGGGACTTGAGCCAGCTGTTAATGGTTTTGTTGCTGGGGAAAAAAAATTTAAAAACTGTGTGTCCTTGACATGTCACTGGTATAAATAAATATTTTCAGAGAAGGATGTGAGCCTAGATGCCATAATTTTTACTTGACAGATTAGGACAACTGAGTTGAGAGTGTCTGACAGCTAGATACAGTCTGATTTATAAGACTGAGTAGGGAAGCATGACAGACATATGTATTTATTAAAGATACATTTACAGAATGTCCTAGTTAATTTGACAACTCTGCCAGCTAAGGCCTCAGGGAGTCCAAGGATATTACTCTGTACATACCATAATGACACCATAGTTTCAGTAGAAGTTAAAATCAGAAATAAATAGTTTTAGTGTCTTAAATTAAGAAATTGTATGTACATCCATGAATGCTATAAAACCAGTGTATTTTTTAAGAAAAAAAAAAACAACTGCAGGAGCTGAATTATTCCACATACTTAGTGGATGTAGAAGAAAATGCATATGTATAATTCATATACAGTACTGTACAGTATTATTACTATTCTATTCAAATATATATCAGGAACAATACTTTGATGGCAACATCATAAATAGCAATACTTTTGTCATTTATTAAAGTGACAGCTAACCTGTACAAATTCAAACTGAGGAAGACATGCACAAGATTCTTTTTTTCCCCCCCTAGAAATTTATGAGAAAAATATAGACATACTTCTACCACTGAAACAATACTGTAGTCTGCCTTATTTTTGAAACTCAGCTTTCTCACCATAGTCACTCCACCTCAACTCATATTTATCTATCAGTCAACATTTCAGAGAACCAGGCAAATTGTACTTTATGTTTGTCTGCCTCTCTAAAAATTACTTCTTTTAAAGACATACTTTCAGTGTTTCTTACTGATATAACCAATCTTCTAGGGGAAAAAATAAAAGTGGTTAATCAGTTCATATATTTGGCATTGATCTCTGCTTCCAGCATTTTGATAACTTCAAATAAGTGAAATCACATCTCTAATATTGCTACCTGCAGTGCTGGAGCTACAAAGATATCCGTATGCCTTCACTTTAAGACAGGAGTATAGCCTCAATGGCATCAAGGCAGCTGCCCGCAAGCATTGTAGTTTAAATGAATGTAAAATCAAGCATAAGTGTAAATCATATGCGTTATATGATACCAAACACAGGACTCAGTTGTGGCAAACCATGAGAGAGCAACTTCCTCCTCATTTTAAAAAATGAGGCAAATCTTTATGAGATGAAGCTTCATCAGGAAAGATAGTGACATACTTGCATTCTTATTAAATTGTTACTGAGCCTTCAGGCTCTTTTTCAAATGTAAGATTTCCTGGGGGGAGGGGAGAGAAGCATCAAGATTTAGGTTTTAAATTTTTTAGTGAGAACGTCGAGGAAAAAAATTATTCAGCAGAATTTTAATATCCTCTCCGCCCTGTCTTTTCTGTTGAATTTCAAAGTATTAACCAACTGTCTTTAGAACCGGAGCATGGCATCAGATTTCTAGTGCAAATCAGTGCCGCAGCAAGGCCAGTAAAATCTCATGCAGATAAAGATGGTAGATCTATACAAAAAGTATTAAATGTGTCCAGAAATCTCAGTAAACTTAGGCTAGGCCAGATATTTGCTGTTAAACAAATTTTATGCTCTCTTGCTAAAGAAGGTGATTGAACCAATGTTGAAAAATAACCCAAGGTTAAAACCCAAAGAGCTAGTCTTTTGAGAAAACTTTTCCAATCAGAATACATGGAAAACTTTCCCTCCTATACCTAGCATAACACTGCAAAGGAGAAACTTTGGGAAAGAAACTTTGCAAAGAACTATGGGAAAGAGGTGGGCCAGTTGGCAAGATAAAATCCAAATAAATAAAAATTCCTCACTATTTTATATAGTGAAAGCGTTGGACAATTTGAAGTAACTGAATATTAACCAATCTTAAAAACAGTTTCAAATATATAACTCAAACTGTATTATCTCCCAAAACAAAGTGACAGTCTTGTCCTACTTTTCTGTAGTCCAACCTTTCTTCGCCTGCTTACGTTTCTCACTTAGAGACATGGCTATAACTCTTGTCCTACCCTGGGAAATCCTCCACACTTTTGCCTCTCGTCTTTCTTACTGACAGCCAAGTATCAACTTTAAGATCAAAGTAGTGTTATGCATCAATAGACCGTAAATTAGCAACTTTGCTGAACAAGGAGAGAAAGCAGAACACAACAAACTGGTATATCAAACAAAGAAAAAATGACAAGAAGTAAAGAAATGCAAAGACAACATTTTTTCTAAAATAAATTTGTTTTTCCCAAAGGGCAGCATTAATTTGTGGACTGCAGTTCTTATTATCCCTAATAAGTAGGACCACCCATAAACAGCAAACTTTTGCCAAATTTCAAGTCCTTCAAAAAAAAAAACTTTATATGCTGTTGCTATATACCTCAGGTCCAGTGTGTTTAAGACAAATTAGGGTAACCCACATGCATGCTAAGATGTTACTAAAGATGTTAGATGTAGTTAAAAGCACAGATTTGCCATGGGTAAAATTTGCCACTCCATTTGTGTGGTGTGAGAGCAAAGAACAGCAATCTTCTGTCGAGTTTGCAGCCAGGTACAAGAAGAAAGCAGATTTTCAAGGAGGTGTTTACCACTTTAAAATTACTTCAGAAACAGAAAAAAAAAGGTTTTATCTGCTGAAAAGACTTCTTGGTTGCCAAGGCGAGCAGCTCTGGTGTGGCTGACAAGACCTGGATGGGGCCAGGAGCAACGGAGGCCAAACAGCCCAATGTGCAACGTGACCAGCGCAGGGAAACGGCTTGTCGCATCAGCGGGAGCGGGGCGCGTCACTGGGAGCGTGGCGCAGCAGTAAGAGCATGGTGTTTCAGCAGGAGCGTGGGTGTGGCACGGCAGTAAGAGCGTGGCGCGTCAGCGGGAGTGTGGCGCAGCAGTAAGAGCATGGCATGTCAGTAAGAGCGTGGCGTGTCAGCGGGAGCGCAGCATGTCAGCAAGAGCGTGGCGAGTCAGTGGGAGTGTGGTGCGTCAGCAGGAGCATGGTTAATCAGCAGGAGCGTGGCGCGGCAGTAAGAGCGTGGCGCGGCAGTTTGCGAGGAAGGGCCGCCGAAAAGGCGCTGAAGCTCTGCCAGCTCGACCGGGGAGCAATGGTACCCACCTGGCAGAAAGCTGTGGCCTCTCTAAGCTCTGCACCCGCCACGACTGACGCAGCTTCCCAGGCAGAGCACAAGCAGTGGCACACCTGCCAGCCCGGTGTCCGGCTGCAGGCTGTGCCCTGCTCTCTGTGAGCACACCCATGGGAGGCGCACCCGGGTAGAGGAACGCCTCCGCTTAGTGACAGAGCTCCGGGAGAAGGCGAGTAGGTTGAGGGGTATCGGGGAGTGCGAGGGAGAGACAGACTACTAGAATCACACCCTACCTTCCCCGGGATGGGCCCAACAGGCAGACAGGACGCATGGTGCAGAGGATTCCTTATCCTTTCTCTGCCTGGCTGAACACAATGCCTTACGGGGTACAGGGCGATGGCAGCAAGTTCCTGCTCGGTGCAGCAGGAGCGTCTCAGATGCTACCCCAGCTTCCCTGGTGCCCTTGCGTTATAGGAATGAAGCTCTGCAAGTGGAACCGAACAGTAATGGGGACAATGGTTCATCTAGCTTACAGGTGAAGCTGAGCTTAAGTTGGCCTATGCCCTGCGTCAAAACTGCTTCCATAAAGAAAAAAAGACGGGTTGTTGTCATAGGAGACTCCCTTCTGAAGGGAACAGAAGGCCCAATATGCAGACTGGACCCACTTAGGGAAGTTTGCTGCTTCCCTGGGGCTCAGGTTAAAGATGTGAAGAGAAAACTTCCTACCCTGGTACGGCCCTCAGATTATTATCCATTACTGATTTTTCAGGTAAGCAGCAATGAAGTTGCAACAAGAAGTCTGAAGGCAATCAAGAGAAACTTCAGGGCCTTGGGATGACTGGCTAAGGGATCAGGAGCACAAGTAGTGTTCTCCTCTACCCTTCCAGTTGCAGGGAATTATGAGGGAAGAAACAGGCAAAGCCTGCAGATCGATACCTGGCTCCAAGCCTCATGTCACTGGTAGAGTTTTGGATCATGAGTTGGTTTACCCTACACCAGGCCTGCAGGCAACAAGTAGGGTACACTTGTCTCAAAAGGGGAAAAGAATCTTTGCACAGGAGTTAGCAGGGCTCATTGAAAGAGCTTTAAATTACATTTGAAGCAGGAAAGGGATGAAAACAGGCTTGCTAGAAATAAGCCTGGGGGCGGCCACGGCAATATTTGAGCGACAGTGTGTTAGCGAGGTCCTTCGGTCTGCTATCTCAGTGGAGGCAGGGGATGAAGATTCATGCAGCAGAGAAGACACAAGGGTTATTGATGTGTTAGAAACCACAGAAGCAACTGAGAATGGTCATGTAGGAATTAGGGCTTCTGCCCCCCAAAAAGCGGTGGGATCAATAACCCAACTGAAGTGCATCTGCGCCAATGCACACAACGTGGGCAACAAACAGGAGGAGCTGGAAGCCATTGTGCAGCAGGAAAACTATGATATAGTTGCCATCACAGAAACTTGGTGGGATGACTTGCACAACCGGAGTGCTGCAATGGATGGCTATAAACTCTTTGGAAGGGATAGGCAAGGAAGGAGAGGCAGTGGGGTAGCCCTGTATGTTAGGGAGTGTTTTGGCTGTCTAGAGCTTAATGATGGTGATGACAGGGTTGAATATTTATGGGTAAGAATCAGGGGGAAGGTCAACAAGGAAGTTATTGTGGTGGGAATCTGTTATAGACCACCCACCCAGGTTGAAGAGGTGGACGAAATCTATAAACAGCTGGGAGAAGTCTCACAATCGCTAGCCCTTGTTCTTGTGGGGGACTTCAACTTACCACATCTCTGCTGGAAATACAATACAGCAGAGAGGAAACAATCTGGATTGTGTGGAAGTTAACTTCCTGACACAGCTGGTGAGTGATCCAGCTAGGGAAGGCACCCCGCTGGACCTATTTTTCGTGAACAGAGAAGGACTTGTGAGTGGTGTGATGGTTGGAGGCCATCTTGGGCATAGTGATCATGAAATGATAGCTTTTGATTCTTGGAGAAGTAAGGAGGTGGGTTAGCAGAACTGCAACCTTGGACTTCTGGAGAGCAGACTTTGGCCTGTTTAGGAGCCTGGTTGACCGGGTACCTTGGGAGGCAGTCCTGAAGGGCAAAGTAGTCCAGGAAGGCTGGACATTCTTCAAGAAGGAAATCTTCAAGGCACAAGAGCAGGCCATCCCCATGTGCCGAAAGATAAGCCAGCCAGAAAGAAGACCAGCCTGGCTCAACAGAGAGCTTTGGCTGGAACTCAGGGAAAAAAAGGAGAGTTTATGACCTTTGGAAGAAGGAGCAGGCAACTCAGGAGAAATACAGGGATGTCATGAGGTTATGCAGGGAAAAAATTAGAAGGGCCAAAGTCCAACAATATAACTTAATCTGGCTGCTGTTGTAAAAGACAATTAAAAATGCTTCTATAAATACATTAACAACAAAAGGAGGGCTAAGGAGATTCTCCATCCATTATTGGATGAGCAGGAAGCACAGTGACAGAGGATAAGGAAAAGGCTGAGGTACTTAAGCTTTCTTTGCTTCAGTGTTTAATAAGAAGAGCAGTTGTTCTCAGGGTACCCAGCCCCCTGAGCTGGAAGACAGGGATGGGGAACACAATGAAGACCCCATAAACTAAGGGGAAGTAGTTAGTGACTTGCTACACCACTTAGACACCCACAAGTCTATGGGACCAGATGGGATCCACCCAAGGGTACTGAGGGAGCTGGTGGAGGTTCTCACCAAGACACTTTCAAACATTTATCATCAGTCCTGGCTAAGCAGGGAGGTACCAGATGACTGGAGGTTAGCAAATGTGACGCCCATCTACAAGAAGGGCCAGAAAGAGGATCCAGGGAACTACAGGCCTGTCAGTCTGACCTTGGTGCCAGGGAAGGTTATGGAGCAGATCATCTTGCGTGCCATCACGTGGCACGTACAGGACAACCGGGTGATCAGGCCCAGTCAGCATAAGTTTATGAAAGGTAGGTCCTACTTGACTAACCTAATCTCCTTCTGTGACCAGGTGACCCGCTTAGTGGATGAAGGAAAGGCTGTGGATGTTGTTTACCTGGACTTTAGTAAAGCCTTTGACACAGTATCCACCTGAAGAAACTGGCTGCTCATAGCTTGGATGGGCTATTACCCACTTTGCTGAGTAAAAACCTGGCTGGATGGCCGGGCCCAAAGAGGTGTGATGAATGGTGTTAAATCCAGCTGGTGGCCAGGCAAAAGTGGTATTCCCCAGGGCTCAGTATTGGGTCAGGTTCTGTTTAATATTGTTATCAATGATTTGGACAAGGGGATCAAGTGCTTCCTCAGTAACATTGCAGACAACACCAAGTTGGGTGTGAGTGTTGTTCTGCTTGAGGGCAGGAAGGCTCTACAGAGGGATCTGGACAGACTGGATTGATGGGCCAAGGCCAATTGTTTGAGGTTCAACAAGGCGAAGTGCCAGCTTCTGCTCTTGGGTCATAACAGCCCCATGCAATGCCACAGGCTTGGGGGGAGTGCCTGGAAAGCTGCCTGGTGGAAAAGGACCTGGGGTTGCTGATCAACAGTCAGCTGAACATGAGCCAGCAGTGTGCCCAAGTGGCAAAGGCGGCCAACAGCATCCTGGCCTATATCAGAAATAGTGTGGCCAGCAGGAGTAGGGAAGTGATCGTGCCCCTGTACTTGGCACTGGTGAGGCCGCACCTTGAATGCTGTATTTATTTTTGGGCCCCTCACTACAAGAAAGACATTGAGTTGCTGGAGTGTGTCCAAAGAAGAGCAACGAAGGTGGTGAAGGGTCTAGAGAACAAGTCTTATGAGGAGAGGCTGTGGGAGCTGGGATTGTTTAGTCTGGACAAGAGGAGGCTGAGGGGAGACCTTATCACTCCCTAAAACTACCCGAAAGGAGATTGTAGCAAGGTGGCTGTCAGTCTCTTTTCCCAAGTAACAAGCGATAGGACAAGAAGAAATGGCCTCAAAGTAGTGCCAGGGGAAGTTTATATTGGATATTAGGAAAATTTTCTTCACCGAAAGGGTTGTCAAGCACTGGAACAGGCTGCCCAGAGAAGTGGTCGAGTCACCATCCCTGGAGGTATTTAAAAGACATGTAGATGTGTTGCTTAGGGACATGGTTTCTGGTGGACTTGGCAGTGCTAGGTTAACAGTTGGACTTGATGATCTTAAAGGTCTTTTCCAACCTAAACAACTCTATGATACTATGATTCTACAACTTTCTCATCCATAGATTATTATTGAGAAGCATAATTCTTTATTGTAAGTAGTGATGGTAATCTTAGATGCATTAAGATCTTTTATCTCAGCTGATTACAATAAGGTTCATAGTTACAAACTTAAAAAAAACAAAACAGCAAGAAGAAAATAAACTTCACAGCTCTTAAAAAGAGAATTATATTAATCTTTGGTCTGGAGTGCTAGACCCAGGCTCAGACAGCATTTCAGCAGGTGTCCTCAGCTTTAAATCCCAAAAGTCTTTAGTGGGAACTTTTGTGATTTGTTAAGAAGACAGCTACAACATCTAGTCTTCTGTTGAGCAACCACCTTCATCATTGAGTTTCCCCCATTTTCATCTTACTGCTGTTTGTGTTTTTGAGCCACAATAAGATAATTTATGTTTTTAGATATTAGGTGATAAGTCCCCTCCTTAACTTGGGTAAAAACTGATAGAAAAATCTGACCCCAGATCCAACCCATATATAGTGCTCTTGGATGTCACATCCTCTTTTTTTCTTAAATTTTGATGAAAAACATAAAAATTAAGCTTTAAATGGGAATACATTTGCAAACTCAAGTAGAAAGCAGCTTGTGCCATTCTGTAATCACTTCTCAGTCTGTAGGTTATTACTGCTATTGAAATAGATGGCAAGAATACAACACCAAGGCTCTGCACATAATTAACTTTTTATTCTTCCTGTAACTTGCTATAAACCTCAAATGAACTTGCAGGTTGGCAATAGCATGTTAAGAGCTAGATGCCAAACTGTATGAGATGTTTTTTCCAAAGAGCATCACCTTCCTTGGATGGGGTTCCCTTTCCCTCTCCCCTCCTCTTTTCACCCTCTGTCCCCCAAAAGCTGTTATAGCTGGTCGAATGTTTCATTTGTATTTGGGGCTTAAATCCTTCAAAAGGTCTCAATCCTAGACATAAAATGCTCCATGAAGAGATTTTTCCTCCTTTCAGCTCCAGCCTTGCTCTTTCTGCTAAAAAATGCTGCTGAAAAGATACCACCTATTCCAGCTGGCCCATCAGCAAAGACCCAGACTGGGCTCACCCACCTGTTTTCTGCAGGTCCCAGAAGAATAATCATTTTACAGAGTAACTACGCACCTGCAGCCACTGTTTTCTGTGCCATATTAGCAAGTAACATTGGAGATTCTATGTCCAAGGAATCAGCCTGGTTGTCTGCCTGGTCCTGCAGGAAGCTCTTCTGCTCTTAGGGTCGTGAGCCACCTGTACCAGCCAGAACAGCAGCCCTCCTCAGATTTTGTGAACATAATCAATGGAATGTCCAAAGGTTGTTGCTAAAGGCCGTATTTTACAGAAACACAGAAAGAGTTAAAATACCTGCAACGGGTCTGCCCAGTACAGAACTCAGAGATGAGAGCCTGACAAGATTTTCCACAAAGAGCCAGCTTGAAGACAAAAGGGCAAGAGATGCCTAAGGACTAAGCTCCTTCAGGCAGCAGTCAACCCAGGTACAGGAGAGATGAAGAGTGGGAGCTCAACTTTGCTGAAATCCCACAGGTCTACTGACAACATTGCCCCTGACTGTATTGTATGGGGATCAGATCTGATGTCTGAGTAACAAAAGCAAGCTGGTGCCTTTGGGGTTTGTTTTTCAGGGCTTTTTTATTTCTTAGGAGGAACGTGGTTTGGCCAAATCATCTCCTTGTTAACATGCTTTCATTTGTTGAACTCATTCCCATTACACCCAGCAGGTGAAAAATGAACACTCTTGCACAGCAGCATGAGGTGAAATCTTGATGGCATACTGAAACAGCTAGACATTTCAATTCTTTGCTGATAAATTTGTTCCTTTGAAAATGTGGAACATAGTTCAAAAATATCAATGTGATGCCTCAGTGAACATCCCTTTATTGAAAACCAGAGTAACAATGCAATTCTGGTCACAAACAAATGGCCTGACAAGGTCCAGATACAGTCAGTCAAGGTCCTGTTCTGTCTTCACATTCACAAGACTGATTACAGTGGAAGTGGCCCCCCACGCACCTCAGGGAATAATTAGCCTTTAATTTACAAAACCTCTAGGTCCATTTTGTTCTGATGATGAAAGCTTTTCTCTTTTTCTGCTACCAACACTATTTGCTATCTATATATCTCTTGTGAACATTATGGGATTTTGCTTAGAAAGGGGGATAGCTCTATCTACTTTACTACATACGGGAAAAAAAAAGAGAAATATTGAAAAATAAACTGACATGCTCAAAGCTACTGGTAGTTGCAAGGAATACTGTCAGACATCCAGTCCACTGTGCTCTATCTATTCAAGCTACACCAAGAGTTGCTAGATATGTTGGAGATTGTACGCTGATAATACAGAAAGAAATAAAAAAGCACTGTGAAAGAAAATGTAAGTCAGAGAAAGTGTTAGAACAGAATGATTGAAAGACATAACTGGTGATATGGAAAAAGGCGACTCTGAGCAGCCACACAAAAATGAAGAGAAGATATGAAGTAAGAGAAGAAACACCAACAGTAACACCATCAAGTAACAAAGCAGGAATTTTGTTTTGCAAAACCAAGCACATGTAAATTGAGAGAAAACATGTATCAGAATTTAGGTAAGGTGTGATTGTTAGCTTGAATTTTCAGGAACTAAAGATAGAATCATCATTTGAGTTGTGTAATTGCTATATTGTTATGTCTTAATTTGGCATTCTGGAGTCAAAATTTGTGCTGAAAGGCACAAATTTTTTTTTGTTTTCTGTTTTCTTTTTTTTTCTGTTTTCACTTTGCTTGTGGTTCTTTCTTCGGGGTTTTGCCTGTGCAAATGGCGTAACGAACTACTAAATCCAAGCCACAACTTCATTTCCTAGTCTCCCTGGAGTACAAAAATCAGGACAGGAGTATTTTCTTCTGTGAGGCTCTTCCATAACCCTATGTTAGAAGGCTGGCCAATACTTTTAACACCTCCTAAGACCCCCCTGTTGTTTGACCAAAGGCCTTGGAAGGCACTTTTGACAGCTGGTGTTGAGTTTAGCATCCTGTAGAGCTTGCGAGACGTCTACGGGCATCCCACTCACGCCAGGCCAGTGGTGCAGAGGGGCTGCAGCAGCCCAGTGCCCTGGTCAGGCTCCCATGGAGTGCCCTCTCTCTGATGACCTTCAGGGACAGCTGCAGTGTATGATCCCCTTGAGCTGAAGTCCTACTACTGTGACCATGGATAGAGGGGGTGATTTTTCTCCCAAGTTTTTCAGCTCCTGTTCAAATCAGTGAGTCTTGTGCAAAAAGGGCTCCTTCCCCTACACCTAAGCGCTCTGAAAAACAGAAAACAGATAACTGAGTAAAACATCACATGGGATATTAATAATGTAATTTCCAGGCTTTTAAGGTTATGAAGACTTCAGCCATAGAGAGTGTTTATTATGTTACTGTTCCCCATTAGTTTACATATACAAACTGGTAGAAAAAAACCGTATACTCCATTGGAATGATTAATTATAGTTACATATAACATGTTGTATCTCAAGAAAAAGAATATTGGCATTCCTGTTTGAATGGATCTAAGTTTCAGAATATAGAATAATTATGAATATCATATGCATATATGTGATGAATAAAACACTGTATGGTGGAGAAATGACAGGAACTATACAGTCAGAGTTTAGTTTAGTTTTATGCTATAAGTCTACATCTGCACAGGTCACTGTGGAAAGTAACAAACTTCAAATGGCAGCAAACTAGACACAAAATTAACAACTTTATCCATGATACTTACGAAAATATCACTGTTCATAGAATAAGGAGGATGGATTCAGAAATGCGTATGAAGTAAGTAGCAATTTTAAAAGTATGATGGAAAAGAATATATTTCATATTTCTTCCTAACTTTCAGTACCATTTCACATCACAAAGATCTGTTGGGCTGCTTTGATGACCACCTATGTAAAAATTTAGCTTCAAATGATGCCTGAATTTTACACATACGCTATGAGAGGGAAAGATTATGACACAGTAATATTCATCAATATTTTAATTTATTTTGAATTGTTTCTGACACCTGCAATGACGAAAGCAAGCTTATGTCACATTTGCAAACTCGAACCAAATTGCTGACTTGAGGAAATAGATTATGGTTGCCATTGAGTTCTAATTCTGTAAACAAAACACAACAATAGAAATTACAGATTTTGATTTTAAGGACCTCCCAAAAAAAAAAAAAAAAAAGAGCCAGTTGTAGTACTTGTGCTTACTGGTGTAAGTGGTAGTGGCATTCTGTTCTCTTGCTGCTACCTGCTAAAAGTAACACAGGTTTGTCTTTCAGCATTAAAGAACTTCAGCAGTATCCTTAAGAAAATTAGATGTAAATTAATAAATAAACAAGAAAAAAAGGATAAATTGAAAGACAAGGAATACCTGCTAAAGCTGGGCTGCTTAATAGTTTCATGGCAGAGTTCTCCAGTTATTAGCTGCTCTATCACGAACTATGTTCCTGTTGCAACCACAAAATTTAACACATTAATAAAAACAACTAATCAATACAGCAGTACCAGCAGTTGGCTATCTGTAAAGTTCAACAGTTAATCATAATTAAGTCAGGAAAAGATGACAAATACAAGTGTAAGAAGTCACACAAAGACAATGCAAGAAGTAACCAAACACCCTTAAATCATCAATTTGGTCAAGTCTGGCGTGGGCTTCAGTTACTTCTGTTTAAGTTCACTTGGAATAACAATTAATCCCCAATGCATACCTTTTCCAATTATCAAATTAAATTTTGAGTTAAATCAATGAATGCAATGATACTTTAATTATATTAAACCACATGAAATACACGAGGAAGAGTGTGTTTGCAGATAAGTGCTTGGGTGTCACACATTAAATAAATGAATAAAATATAGCCATGTGTTTTCTTCCCCATGAAATATTATGCTGCAGTCAGAGCAGCCACTGTTGGTCGGTAGAGAGGTATAAGGAAAACAGAGAATTTACAGCCTTGGATACAATTTCTTTTCCTAGGGCACCAGGTGCATTAAATGACACCAGAAGGATGCTCTAGGCAGTGCCATGCTGTCCAACATGGCTTGGCATAGATTAGCTCAAAGCCTTTGTGTCTTTACAGACTTTGATTAAGGGCCAGTGTTAGAACTCCTATGGGTTTTTGATCCAGTGTAGCATAGGGTTGTTTTTTTTTTTATCACAGCTGCCAAAAAAATGTCAGTTAAGATAATTACATTTCAATTTAAATTGGTAATTTAATGGAAAAATTTAAACCAGGATGTAAGGCAGGATATGTACTTCCAGTCCTATCCCACAACAATAATTTTTGTCTATTGCAGATGACTTAGGGGCCCAGTTCCATGTCTTTGGCTCTCAGTGAGACCAGAGAATTTTAGGACTCTCTATAGTTTTGCAGGATCGTCTCTTCAATCTATTTTAAACCTTCAAACCTCACCTTGATTTAGTTTCATCTGTCTACTGCTTGCTGTTTCATTAACTACCTGTCTTTGTGAGTCACAATAGATGTAAGCAACAAATTCTTCCTAAAGTTATTTGCTCCCTTTTGGGAGGACCCAAGATATCCTGTCTGCCACTTCTCTGTTGTTTTCATTATTTGTTTCAGGGCTGACACAGAAGCCTGGCAGTCACAACATACTGTAAGGGGAATAATTTTCCTTTGTTTAGAGCGCAGTGTGTACCGTCATTTACATAATAAAATCCTCACACAAATAACAGATGGTGAAGAGGCACTCATGTTGCCACATGTTGGAAGCATGATACAGTTCCTTGATGAACTCGTTTCTCTTACTTTTGCCTGGAGATGTCTATTGCTACAGCTATTAGACCTTGGGGGTTAGTCAGCTGGTGAAAGGTTTAAAGACAGGCAAAAATCTGTCTACAGAATTTTCCTGCTTCCAGGAGGAGCAAATGTTATACCCTGATAGAAATGCACAGTCCATTGAAAACGGTTTCCACTACCATGAAAAGTAAATAATGATCTCTATTTTTGACACTCATTGGGCTGAAATGGTTCACTATAGAAGACAGTAAATACCATTATTGCACTGAGTCTGAACTGTTTTCTCTCTTTCTGGAATCCTTTTCTGAGCAGAAGCTGGGGACAGAGCAAGCTATGCTAATGCTGTGTATTAGCAATATCAGTTCTTGGATGTATTACCGTTAATTCTATGTGCAAATTAAGTGCCGGAAAACAAACATCTGTCACATGGAATAACAGCTGTACAGCCTCTGTACAGTGCAATGAAGTAAGATCACACTACATTTGCTAATTAGAGTTAATGGATCTGCTTCTGATCCCATTTACACTGACTTTACGATCATGTAATCCATGCCATAATCTCCAGTGGAGCTGGAGATTCTTTAAAAAGAATCAGTCCCCAGGATGACACAGAGGGTATTTAAATGAGTGGTCACTTAGTTAAGTCTAAACGTTGCTCCTTAGATACATATTTGTATATTGCTTTCAGAGCTGGACTGCTGCAGTTTCAATGCAGAGGCTGGGATGGGGGAGACAAGCAAGAGTAGTATGGGTCTGGGTTTTTTTTCTTCTGTTTTACCTGAAATGTGGCATTTTGTACAACTGTGTAGACAGAGCAAACACTTAAAATTAGCTGGATCCCTTAGCATTTACAGAAAAAGAAAGAAAGAATGTGATGTGATGCTGGTTACATCATAACTTTGCTCTCATCACGTTAACACACTTCTGTCTGTGCGCATTAACTTATTAGTGTTTGTGAATACTGAGGACATCTACATTGTGCTCATTTACTTTCCTGCATGCTAGAAATTTGGCCCATGGACGCCAGAAATTTGCTTTCCAGCTCAACAATATATACTTGTTCATATTTACCAACACTACTGATTGAGAGGGCAGCTTCCCTTTTATGAACACCAACACAAGTGTTCAAAATAGCGAGTGTCCCTCCCTCTGGCTCTGCCAATGAGCAGGTAGGGCAAGAGAGGTGGTTTAGAGTTGCAGGCCTGTTTATGATCTCCTCCATGTCGAGGAAGCCTTGGGCTCATGCTGCAGTGCCAGCAGCAGGAGTCTTCTGTGCCCAGGCTGAGTAGCAGCACCTGAAGGCACCTCGTGAAGGCCAGCTCCATGTGGGAAGGGTGGCCCAGGACATGGGCAGGGGCCTAACTTTGGTTGCAGCTACAGTGGTATTCACCGAACACCTTGATACATCAGGGCGACTCTTTGTCATGTCCCCATTTTCTTTGGAAACTCACATGCCCCATAGCCCTAAATCACCAACCCTGAAGCTGCTGAGGTTGGTACAAAGAAGAGGTGACATGAAAAACCTTTCTGGCAAGAAACTCTGCTGCTGCAACCTCCTGCTCCCATCCCACCCTCTGTATTTATCACTACCTCTCAAAAATGAGTGGACTGTAAATTTCTAACTGTTTCATGTCTGCCCCATTAAAAGCCACAGACGTAGAAAGTCTATCTAATAGAGCTGTTTATTAGATGGCACTTTCTTCAGGGAGATACACATGTGTACAAGATACCCACTCTCTAAAAAATTCTTATAAAATCCCAGACCAAATTGAGCCCAAAACTTTAAGGTCTGCATGAAATATAAGAGTACACTATGATGATTTTGAGCTCTCATCCAGACTGTAAACCTGATGTGAATTTTTTTTTTAATGTTTGGTTAGCTCTGATTAACTTGTTTGGGGTTTGTGGCTTTTTGGTTGTTGGGTTTTGGAGGTTTTATTTTGTTCTTGTGTTTTTCCCACATGAGCCTGTCCATAAGGAAAGGATATTTTGAATTGCCAGATTTTTAGCTAGCACAGTTTAAAGAATAATTACAGGTCTGACTATCCCATAGCATGGAGCCCTGATGATCTGCAGTCTTTAGAATACAGGAAGTACATGGTTATTTTTAATGTCAGTAGCTGACATGTTGGCTGAAGCTATCACTCACTGTATTCTGATACTCATCTCCTCAAATATTTGCCCTAGTACCTAAAGATCACTTTGGAGAATGTGCTTGTGTTCATCCCTTACCACTAGATCTCTGACTCTGTAGAGTCATCTCCCAAAGTGGGACACACCTGCTTCAGGGTTTTTCCCAACATATTGCTGGATGCAAAGGCACCTCCTAGAAGAACCAGAAACTCCCACATCAAAAGCAACTTGTTACTTTTTTAATAGGTTGGAACAACACATCAGGCTGCAGTGTTTCAAAACCATCATACCCCATAGGAATATCATGCATTAATGCACTATTGTTGACCAGTTAATTTGAAATCACTTGTATCTCATTTCATAACATGAAGGTAAATAGAGCATATCCAGAGCCGTAGACTTACAAGGTTACATAAAGATAGAAGCAACAAAAGGAAAATAAATTTCTTTCATATATTTTACATCCAAGTCAAATCCAAAAGGCGTCCCTCTCTCTAGACATGCTTTACCTGACACTTATGATGTTACCAGGAACTTACTACTCCTTATCCAGTTTTTACATCTGTACGTTATATTCACAAGAGGAAATATTATATTCCACTCAGGGAATCACACTGAATTTTCTTCTTTCTTTTCTCTGAATTCTCTCCTTCACCACTCCCCAGATCAAACAAATCCAGAAACCTGAAGATTGAGAAGGGCTCAAAAATGTCATCCAGGTGATTTCCTTAGGGAACTTGAAATAGGATTTTGATTACTTTCCCCATGAGAATCTACATCCAACTGACAATAAAAATATATTATTTTTATTTCTGCTTCTTCTGCATTCATTATAGCTCCATAGATACAGCTATCCATCATATATTTTAATTGTGACAAGTACAGTTCTTAAGTACAATATGCTTATAAGATTACTAATGTTCGTCAAACAAACAATACTGGGACTAAGGGATAGGTGTCAGACACTGCATAACATGGATGTGCTTCTCCAGCTGTAGCTAACATACATGTTAAAATTAAACCTCTATCACAACAAAATAAAAGTAAAAAGCTTTAATAATTTAAACCAAAAGTGACCAAGATTTCTGGTTGACTAATTTGGATTTCTCCAGTTACAGATTACATAAATATCAGTAGTTTATTCATAAATAAATCTCAAGAAATCTACTTCAGTATTATGTATAGAACTTAAAACTGAAGTATCAGAATCACAATATGAATAGCTGAGAACCGTATTTAAGTATCTTGTCTTAACACTGTTTTAATATTGGCTGAGAAATCAGATGTCTATGTACCTTCCATAAATAAGGTATATCTCTCTTTTGCACTAGAGCTAAGGTATGCAAAAGGATGACAAGTACAAGCAGAGAACAAGCACACCATGCTATCCTGATGTTCACTCAGGATTTAAACAGAACTTTGATATTTTTAAGAAAATAATTGGCAGAATAAAAGGTATATAAAGCAACACTAATGAGTCAGCTCTAGGCAAAAAGGGTCGTTTTTTTCAATAAACACTTTGACCTGAAAAGGAACTGGTTCAAGCTATTGGAAAATTTACCCTCTTTCTCAATTTTATTATCCAGAAAGACAGTTAATAATACCTTTTTAATGAGATTTTGGATTTCTAGTTCTAGACGTCTAGAAAGAATGAAAATAATTAAAAAAAAAAACCAAACACACAGAAAACCAACCTTTCTCTTAAAAGATTATCTGATTTTATAGAAATTAACATGCTTGGTAGGCCAGTTTACAGTTGGCATGAAAGGCTTCCTCCATTACCAGAAGGCAGTGTATTGTCCTGTACCACATGACCAAGGCTACATCTGTCATGTTAACTCTTTGCTGCTGAAAAACCCTTTAGATTGTAAGCCATGTTTCTCTCAGACCCTTTATTACCCTTTTTATTCTTCTTTTGAGATGTTATCTTTCTTACTGCTGTATTTTCCCTTTTTCCTCATTCCCTTTCAGCTCCAAAAGCCTGTTTTATTACTGACATTTTGACTTTTTTTTTTCATAGATGCCCTAAATTCTTATTCATAGAATCATAGAATCTTTGGGTTGGAATGGACTTTTTAAGGTCATCTAGTCCAGTCCCCTGCCATGGGCAGGGACACCTTCCACTAGACCAGGTTGCTCAAAGCACCATCCAACCCAGCCTTGAATGTTTCCAGGGATGGGGCATCTACGACCTCTCTGGGCAACTGGTGCCAGTGGTTCACCACCCTCATTGCAAAAAATTTCTTCCTTATGTCTAGTCTAAACTTACCCTCTTCTAGTTTAAAACCATCACCCCTTGTCCTGTTGCAGCAGGCCCTACTAAAAAGTCTGTCCCCATCTTTCTTATAAGCCCCCTTTAAGTACTGGCAGGCTGCAATAAGGTCTCCCCGGAGCCTTCTCTTCTCCAGGTTGAACAATCCCATCTCTCTCAGCCTGTCCTCACAGCAGAGGTGTTTCATCCCTCTGATCATTTTTGTAGCCCTCCTCTGGACCCGCTCCAACAGGTCCATGTCTTTCCTGTGCTGAGGGCTCCAGAGCTGGACGCAGCACTGCAGGTGGGGTCTCCCCAGAGCAGAGCAGAGGGGCAGAATCACCTCCCTCGACCTGCTGGCCACTCTGCTTTGGATGCAGCCCAGGATAGGGTTGGCCTTCTGGGCTGTGAGTGCACATTGCCAGCTCATGTCAAGCTTTTCAGCTACCAGTACCCCCAAGTCCTTATTACCTCGTTTTAAGAGCCCTAACTAATACTGTCTCAAACAGACAAATAAAAGTTTCTTATTAGTCTCAATTTAGAATAGTTTTCCTATTACCTTGAATTCAAATTCAGATTTGTATTTCTTCTAGGGGTAGATACTCACTGTCAAGGACTGCTTGGCTTCAGCAGGTCTCTGACAACACAGAACAACCAAATTCCAATATTTTGTTATAATCAATTCCTACTTTCTCTTAAGGTTTTACTGAATCTCCTGACCACATGGTTCTCTTCTTACAAGCAATTATTTCTCCTAAATCTGATTCTTCACAGTTCCAGTCTATGTAAGGATTTCCCTTGCCTACAAACCTATATTGCTATATTATGTGATACAGAATAAAACAATTTAAAATGTTAGCTTATTGGAAGCAGCTGCACTGATGTATCTACTGGAATTTCCTTTCTTTTGACACTGATACATCTTTTGTACTTGTACATAGGGCTTAAAAACCTTCAATGCCAGTAAAGCATAAATACAAGAAACCCATCCTGATTGCCTTTTCTATTCACTTTTTATTCTCACATTCTTGTTGTCCAGAGAGATCAGAAATAGCTGCAAACAATCTTCTTGCACCCTTCCCAAAGCCATTATTCTGGAATAGCTGCAGCACCCTCCCTGCAGCAGGGAGTAGTCTCAGTTCGGAATAAATCATGGCAATTTCCATCTTTATGGTTAATACTTCTTGTAAGCTAATTATGGAACCCACAAATGCATGTGATGGCAGAGTACAATAACCCAGTGGATTTTTTTGTGTGTCTGATGGTATTTGGAAATAATAAAGGAAAAAAAAAAAACCCACCTCATTACTATTTGACTTATAAACAACTCATTCATCTGCTGGAAGTTTTGGCTCATTGATTTCTACTGCTGCTCATTTCGTCCTAGCTGATAAGCAGCTCGCCAGCTTTTTCCTCCAGTTATAGAAGACTCCAGAGACATACTCGCTAAAGACACAAGGGAAGCAGGACAATGGGAGGGAAGTGCAAGCACTCTAAAAACCATGAAAAGATGTTCCAAACGTAGTTCCTTTTTGCTTTGTTTGACTATTATCCATTAGCATTTACGTCTGAGTAACAGCAATATCCTAACAAAGTTAAGTGGTCTTCATGCTAACAAAACAGAGTGCCTATTGCAGTACCTAAAGACCTCATAAAATCAGAAGATAAGCTTTTTTCTTTTTCAGACCTAACACTTTTTGGATAGATCACACATTCAACTCAGACACCCAGAAACAGGCTCATAACATCAAGACCATCATGTCTACTTTATTGCCTACTCTTTCTTCTAAATATTTTTAATATCTTTTGTGTCTCCAATTGCTGAGCAATTATTTGAATAGCATCTTCTCCTCTACCAAGTAACTTGCAATTCCCTTTCTGAACCACAAATTTACAATCACTAAATGAAACTCTAAGTCCACATAGCCAGTATTTTGTATCATAGCTTTGACTGTACACAAGGTGATCGGGTCCTTTCCTCCATCCTCTTGAAGCAGGGATTGGTCTTTCATTAAAAAACCCCTCAGTTGAATAACAGGAAGTAACGTATTCACAGAGAGCTTAAAAGTGACAAAAAATTTACATTTCAGGATATGTATTTACAATCCAATATTGTCATATTAATCTTAGCTGATTCTCTTAATTTACCTGTTTCATATATCTCAAGTCTCCAGTGAGACAGCAGAATATGACTATGACTACTTTCCTTGCTATTTAAAATTACTCTAACATAATCTCCTGAATGAGTAACTTCACTGAATATGGAGTTATCATTCTTGTCCTTTTAAATCTTGATAAATACTAAAAACCACTATTTCCTACCAACGTGCTAAAAATTCAGGATGACTAGACTGTCAGTGAACCAGATCATTCAACTTTCATTACTCACAGCAATAAAACCTGATCATTGCCTTCCTCCAATCCTAACAGGCAGTTTCCATTTTTCATGGTAGAGAACAGAGGAACATAATTTTTTTGTAGCACAGGTTTCACAATAGTGAATCAGTTAATATGTGATGATACATCATTACTGTCAGAATGCAAAGAGTTTCCAAGCAATTTTGAAAAACACAGGTCTCTGCACTCACAAACTGCACACATTCCCAACTACATACCTTCCCTTCTTTAAATCACCAAGATGTGCTACCCAATGTGCAAATCATTAAAAGTAGTGCTAAAAGAATAGACAAATAGTATCACAGGCAGTAGATAGTTATGGTACACATGCAACTTCTCAATGTAACAGGATCCAAGTTTTTCAGATAAGTTTATCCACCAAGTTAACCTGTGGAGGGGAAAAAACAACTAAATACTCTCAATTTGAGGTCTGCATGTACCTAAATCTTTAAAATCTGATTCAGACATTTCCTTATCTTTAGTCGCATAAAGTCCTTGCACAGTTAAGCCTCCATCAATAGGGCTAATGCATTCAGATTTCCTTTGTAATGTGCACACAGAGGTACCTAACGCCTGATGCTCAATGCACGTACTTCAACAACTTTCATCCATGCTCTTAATCTTTCCTGTTCAGCTCTGTCTAAAACACTGAAATACATGAAGCAAAAGCAAAAAGGAAGTCTATGCTTGACCGCTGCTGGAGGCATTCTTCCAGGAGACCAGAACCTAGTGCTATTTTAGTGAATGCATGCAAAGAAGCAGCTTCAAAGCAAGAGATCAAACAGTTACTGCTGTCAGACACCTTTGCACTCTCACAGGCACAAGAGATAAAAATGGATCCAGGGAAGAAAGTGCCTAAGTCTGGATCCTTCCTTCTCTGGCTGTTGGCTAGGCTATAAGTTGCATCTAAATTATAAGTCAGGAAAAGACTACTCATATCTTGTGTCCCTCCACAGACAATTACAAAAGACTGGGTGAAGTAAGAAAATGAAGACGATGGTTGCTGAATGTATGCATCTCACAGGAAGCCTTGACACTTAGCAGACTCCTGGCATTGTCACTCCAAATCTAAACTGTTAGCTCCTCTAACTAGAGGAGTTTTATGGTTCTATTCCTCTGTGAGTTTTGGCAAGCTGTCTAGAAATTTTACTGTAGAGTAGAGAATTAAACCTTGACATGCAACATTCTGGCCTTGCCAGTTAATTATGCCTGTCTGCATATTAAACAGTTACATGCTACTGTAATGTGACTTGCTCTTACGTCTGGTTCCCAGCAAAGACGACAAACACCCACTCAGTACGGTAAAAATTATAAGGCTGGTGCCTAAACTTGGCTTTATGGCTCACATGCAGGTGACCTGTGACAGTACTAAATCAGAGTAAACCTATTCAAACTGTATTTTCTTCAGTGATAGTAACCCAAACATATCCTGACCCTCAACTGACTTGGGCCGGGCAATCTACGAGGATGCTCACAGTCCAGGTTCCCTGAGCCTGCAGGTGGTTCTGCAGCAATTTAACCACATGGAGAGCCAATGATTTCCAGCTAAAAATATCTCCATCTTGTCCTTTGACAAAGAAGCAAAATAGTTTAAATTAGGTCTTCATATACTCCTTATTTGGGTGCTCACTTTTCAGATATTTACAGATACTGGACGCCTCCCTGATCTGTAAAAATAAACTTAACACTGGAGGGAGAGAGTCACACTTCATCCATGGCCCACTCCCCCAATCCTGAGAAAAGACTAAAGAGTTTGCATAAGTGGTTTCATAGGGAAAGTCCAAAGCCGTGCAAGTGCTGATCTGGGCTTCCAGCACTGTGTTTCCAGTAACTGAACTTCTGCAGAGTGTGGCTGCTTGGGCAGCCTGCAATCACCCTGACAATGGCTGTGGCACGTTCACACCCTGTCAACACTACCGCCGTGCATCCATCCTCTTCCTCACTTATCCTCTGAGATGACAGGTTGGGACAGTACCACACACACATTTAGCCGTGCTAACTCTTTGCCTCCCACGATCCCCTTCCACCAGTTGGATTCCCAGGCTTAAACATCCAGCAGTCTGGACTAATCTTACTGTCACTATCTTAATAGAATTGAAACAGATAGTGCGTTGTTTCTATATACCTAAAAATACTCATCAGATAATAACAGCTCAGTCCAATGATAACCCTAATCATTTTGCACAACTACATGATGGTAGAAAGGAAAACCCTTATTCAGTCTCTCTCCAGGAGCCCTCTAATCATTCATGAAAATGGAGGTGAGAAAATGCACTTACAAAAAAACCTGACAGAGCTTTGCTCCACTGCGCCATGGAGAGATATGACCTATCAAATAAGGCACCAGTCTAGGCCATAGGAGGCTTTGGTTCAATTTCCAGCTGTGTTAGGGCTCCAATACACAACCTTGAGTAAATTTGTGCCTGTGCATTGGCTTTCTCCACCTTGAAAGAGATTTTGGTTGTTCTCTGTTTTATCCTGTAAAGCGTCAAGTTCTACACACAGACGAGGTAGGTATCATTATGTTTCACAACTTTATCTAGACTATCTGAAAATGTATTCTTCCATGCCAGTGGCACTGTTATTTGGTTGTTTATCTTGTACTTTCCCATCATCCAACAACAGATGTACTTTCTGGCTAGTCTTCAAGATTGTTTTACAGAACACTTGAGACTATTTTGGTTTAATTTTTTTTTTTTTTTTTTTTTGCTTATTTTCTTTAAGCATTTTATCCTCGGGGATTTGGCTAAGCTATGACTATTAAAAAATTATACAGCAATATGTAGTTTCTGTTTTCTATTTCAGCAAACTTTTGCACAAATAAATCTCAAAGGACTGAATATACCTTCTCCACTTTTCTGATTCTCTTCCCATGAATTCTGCTTTCTGTCTGGGCAACGTCCCTTCCCTTTGTAGAACAATTATTAAAGCCAAATGTTGCTTGAAATATGGATTATATTTGCCTTGCTCCTAGAATTAAGAGCATAGTGATTTCCTTACCTTCCTGTTTGTCCAAATTCTGTCATCAGGTTTATATAAACAAGTCAGGCAGTCTTTCCTGAGACCAAGGAAATGATGACAGGAAGAAAGCAGATCAGAATGAAAGTTGCAGAAAATATGACATATTCCAAAAAAGCAGTGAATTTCTCTAGTCTTCATTCCAGAGAGGCCCAGACTGCTAAAATAAACTTAATCTATCAAAAGCATGGTTAATCCAGGTCATGACTTTGTTTTCTGTTCGCACCCCTTGTCCTCTACTGTTATTAAACCCACAGCATTTCAGAAATTACGTATTTTTATGTTTTAAATTTGACTCAGACTTTAGAAGGCTATAGAAAAGTTGAAGCCAATCACATCTTGCAAAGAAGAAGTCTTTAGTCAGCTGCAGAAAAACGAAACAAAAGGATTGCAAAATTGCTTCAAAATAGTGTCATAAAGTCAGCAGAGACTTTCAAAACTGTGCTGGAGTTGCAACTATGCAACTCCCGTTATATTTTATAGGGGCTGTATATCTATGTTGCCTAAGTTGCTCTGAAAAACCTCAGTCTGCATGCCTAATACCAATAACATAAAACTTTGAATTTTTTGCTTAATTTAGACTCTGCCCACTAAAGAATTCTCAAATTCTGAAAATCTGGAGTAGCTTCAAATACCAGTCTTTACAAAGAAATAAAATCCTGCTTCAGAAACAATTCCTTCTTTTCCTTGAATATTAAGAATCGACCCAGAAAGAAGGTTAAAATCTGATGTACTCTGACACACTGGGTCTACAAGTAGTTTTTATTCAGTTGGAAGCAGGTTAGGAGTCAGCCTGGGAATATTTCGGTAAACCCAAGAAGCAACACTGGCAAGGAAACAAAGAATTCTAACCTGTACTTATTATTCACAATTATTTCTGACATACAGACTCAACCTAAAAAACTTTGAGAAGCTCTAAAAATATAATTAACTACAATTCATAAAACTGTAATTTTACAGAACATGTATCCATTAAGAAAAAAAAAATTACATACCCCCAAACCCCCAAGTTTTACACGTCCAAATGGAGGTCAATTGCTTCCCTCTCTGAACCTCAGTCCTGGTACTGAATTAATAGTTATTTCAGCTAAATTGCATTTCTAGGGGTAACTTTAGGTAACAGATACTCTCTCCTTTACTTTTATTATTCTGCCTGAGGGTTTAAGTGGCCACAAAAGCTAGTCAAAATAAAAAAAACGCAATCCTTTCCAGTAGGGCCAAAACATGTTTTTTTTCTCCCCACAGTCAGTCAAGGACTTTTATGAGTATTTCACAAATTGGCTAGTTGTTTCTCCCAGCCCTGCACAAATAAGATTCCCATGATCCATTGTCATGGATTCATCACTTTGCAGGACTGATAAAAAATACCCACAACCCGCAATACAAATAGCAAGACACACCACCTAATAAAAACACCTAGTTAGATCTTGGCTGAACATTGCTTACAGAGCTGAGGATACAAACGGGCGCCACACAAAGCATTGTTATGCCATTCTACACAAAGCCCCTAATTCACTTAAACAGATATGTCTTTCGGAAGGTTTATGTATTTTAACCACCACTACAGCAATTATTTTTTAGTATGTATACCTCATACACTAACGAGTAAATGTTTTAATGTTGAGCAGGATACCTATTAATAATTTAACTCCTAGAATGCTGGTGAGTTCTAATCCTGGTCTTCCAAAGAATGCTTATTTTCTATAGGAGATCATGCACAAAATTAATTTTCAGGATTTATGCACTGGTCTAAGCCCTCCTTGATGTCTTACACAAGTACAGAATTAGGACAAAACTTACAAAAGTTACAAAATTAGTTACCATGATTTAAGTAACTACTTGCTTAAATGATTGATAACTGGTACTACCAACAATGCAGGAGAGAGAATTTTCACTGTAATCTCAAAGTTATAGTTAGATTGCACCAACCTATTGCAGACTAAAACCACCGCAGACTATAATAGGAAAGGGTACACATGTATGCTTATTTTCTGATCGGTTAAGTTAATGACTAATACACATGAAGAGCTCTTAAACATTCACATCAAGAACAAGCTTCCATAACTATGAAAGCAGAGAACATGAATAAAAGGCTTCTCTCATTCAAAACATTCAAAAGGGAGTTAATGGGGGGAAAAAAAAAATAATCAGTGTCTGTTCAGCAGCAGCTCCCGCCACTATTTGTAACAAACCCTCTAATGCATTCACACATTTCTTGACCTTCAGGGCTACATATACTTTTTCCCTGAAGCCACATCTACACAGGAGAGAATTCAAAGCTTCGCTTAGTGCACGCCCCGATTCACATTTCCATCTGCTGCTTCCAGAAATTCAAAAGTATGTCCTGGCAAAGAACTGGCCTGAACATGAGCTAATAAAGCCTGTTGAGTTTATTGCCTGGGATCCACCACTGAAACTAGCTGTCAGAAGCAAAGAAGAAATAGCAACCTGCGAGAAGGCAGTGAAACAGTGGGAAAAGCCATGGGCTGGGTGAGTGGAGGGAGGAAGCAGTATCAGGGAGAGAACCGTACACTAAGAGAAGGATTTAGCATCTTGAAATAAAAATCTCTCAAAAAATACTGAGAGACTGCATATTAATTCCTTCCAGTTAATTCTAACAGGCTCTGCCTCACCTAATTTTTTCTATGTAAGAATGTAACATTTTGTAAATTTGTAACAAAAATTCCATTAACTGACATTTTTAGGTGTTCAGTGCACCGTTCTCAGTTCTTCATAACGTAGGTCGGTTTTTGTGTATGTGTAGGATAACAGCATCAGACTTAAACATGACACGTCAAAGAGAATTTAAAACATACATATAAAAATTTTCTTCTTTCTTCCCCATTCACCTTCCTTTTCCTTGTCAGCCTTCCTTTCGGAAGTCTTCACCTCATTTCCCTTCTGTAGCTTTTGTCAGCCTTTTCTTTTCTCTAGCTCTCCCAAGTTTTTTATTCACTCTTACTCTCCTCTTTTGCCTTTCAAATTTGCTTTTGGTTAAAGTGTTCTCAATATTATTTGAATAAATACAAGCTGAATGGATACCACAGGCACTAGCCACTTCTATTGTGCTGCAGTAAACAATACTTTGCTTTTTCATTGCTGCTGCCTGCAATAATGTATTGTGCTCAGATTATACCCGCTTCATATATATTGTTTCAGTTAATAGAAAGCAATTGCATATTGACTGTAGAAGTTTCAAAGGAATTTTTGAGGAAAAAAATAATAAAACCAATCTAATGGTAGAGAATAAAAAAATAAAATGGTCTGGCCTCGTAACAGTATGCACCACATGTATACATGAAGTAGAAGATCATAATTTTAATAGCTCAGACGTACAAAGAATAGTGAAAAGGGTTGTTATTCCACATATGTTAAAGGCTAAATGTCCTAATGAATTGAGCTCCCATTTCATCAGTTAAATTAAGGAACAGTCCTAGTATCCTGATACAAGCCACCTTTTCCCCAAAGCCTCTCTTGTCTCAGTCTTCCCTTTCCTCCTCCACTGGCTTCCAGACCCCAGAGTGAGGAGGAGGAGGAGGAGGAGGAGAAGAAAGCACAGGAGAAGGACAAGCACAACAGTGTTGCTGTTTGTCTATCCAGAGGGGCAGGACCTTCACAGAAATGGCTTTTTCTGGGCACAGATAAAGTTAGGATAATGCAGAACTTAAATTATGAAAGCAATGTTTAAAATAATTAACAAAATCCTGCTACATGTGTGTTTGGGAGAACTGGGAAGGAAGCACTTTAGGTCCAATCAATCTGTTATCAACTATGGGAATATTAAGTCTATGAATACTGGGCTTAATCCATCCAGAGGATCAGAGGATAACTTCTCCACTGAAATCAAACCTTACTGGAAAAAAAAAAATAAAAAAAAAAAAATACAGAGGCCTCTGTTAACACACATACAGAAGAAAGGCTGATGAATAGAAAGAGGTGAGAACAAAAGAGAAGAAATACAAAAGAATTTAATTAAAGTAATAGATTTGAAAACATAGGGTATGTTTATCATTGCAAACCTTCTTTGCTTGTACTCTACAGCAGGAACAGAATGAACTCTTCTTGTTGATGATGTTGGTTTGGCTTTAGCCCAAGTCCTGTGCTATCAAAGCATTTTATCTGTATATTTTCTTTCTTCATTATTATAGGGGTTGCTGCAAAGAAGGTTATTTTTATGTTAATGTACTTACTCATTCCCTCTCCCTCAAAATTCCTTTCCTTTAATCTACTCTGAAGAGAATTTGGCAGAAAATTTTCCTATCCATATGAAAAGACAGGGAAAAGATTCCTTCCCCTCTTAAACTATACTTACGGCTTGTTAGATACAGAGGAGGAAATGGAGAACAGTGAAAAAAGGACAATAATGTGGAAGATAGATAAAGATACAGTCTTTGCTCATTTTAAGCTACTCCAAGAAGCATAAACCACAAGCAGATTCTAACCTGCATTGAAAATAATTGTTACTTTGCCCATCTTCTGCTGATTTGTCTCTTCCAAACACATGCTTATTCAAGTCATGAATACTTAAGCAAGATAGTGCTATTCACTTCATCTAGTGTGGTCTTTCTTGTGCCCCTGGAATGCTTCCTGATATAGTTTCCTTTGGACTGAGTTTGAGAGGCATGTACCAAAAAAGCCAATTTGACATGCTGTCTCTTGGTGGTGATGCAAACCCAATTTTTGTTGCTCTCTAGAATGCACTCTTTATTAAGGAAATATATTAATAATATTATTATCTATGATTTATTCTTGATGGCATTGGTGAGGCTTCCCTGCCCACTCCAGGGTAAGCAGCCAAACTTTCTGTCTAATTCAAAATTGAAATAAGGCTGGTCCCAGAGAACCTGATGATCCTTGTCTTACCATTTGAAGAGGTGGAGAAATACACTATTTTTCTTCAGCTTTTTCTCTTGCATGGTTACATCACCCTTGTAGGTTCAAAAGAGCAAAACAGGCAGTGATGCCCTTGTGAACTGACATGGAAATCGTTTCACAGAAATGCCAGCATGAGGTGCTCGGGCACCAGTTGCTCATTATCCCCTTATGGTTTGCACGCTGCTGACACTTCTCCAGTTCATTGGGGAGGGGTAAAACACCTAAGATGATGTAACATCTTCCACAGTATAAAAAGTATAATTTAAGGAAGTACTAACTACAACTTGGTTTAAGTACATAACGTAAGTATTATTAACATTGACTTACTTTGAACTGGGAAATCACCTGCACTTATTTTCCTTTATGCTTGGGGTTTTTTTTGTTAAAATAAATCAGATGAGATGGAGGTGGTTGTGAGAGATTTGTATAGATTCATGGTAAACAGTGACCGTGGAGACCAGTAATTTTGTTCAAATGGCATAAAAGTTGCATGACCATAGTGAATTATAGCAATAAATGTTGGCACCCTAAGAGAAATGAAACTGTAGTGTTGAATCAGGCTCTAGTACAAAATTATGTCCTGGGTCACCTGTTTGTTTGCCCCAGTAGAAACCTACTATGAAAGCAGCACCGATCACAATCTTTGCAGTAGACATCATAAGAAAAGGAGAAGAATGGCCTTGGAAATGAAATTATTTTCATATTCCTACAGTCTGTATAAAGCCAGAAACAGAGAGCACCTTTGTAGGAACATCAAAAAATAAATCTGTACTTACTTGTTTTAAATGGAAAATAGAATCACCGCACCTCTGTAACTAAACCCTTTGTTAAAAGACAGTCTAGTTCTGCAAGCATGAGGTAAAGGTTTAGAAAGCAGATCTTAAAGCCCTGTGGTAAGCCCAGGACTCAGCAGACCAAAGCAGGGTGTTCCTGTTCTCTGAGAGGAGGTGCGTATTCTTGGCGGGGGCACGCTACAGAGCACCACGGAGGTGAATGAAGTCTCTGTGGTCAGCAATACCACATCTGTCCTGACAGGGTGACTTGGTGGAAACCTGCTCAGCTGATCTGGTGCCTTTCACAAGTGTTAGAGATAACCACCAGTTTTGCTTCCAGTAAATTACATTTCACTATTTTTTTTTTACACAGTTTGCCAAAAATAAACAAAAAGTCTCTACCCTTCCTCTGTTTCTTCATTCCTCAGGATTAACCAGTTCTTCCAGTATGAGGTCTTTGCTCTCCTGCATACTGCTGACACCACTTAACTTTACGTCATGAACAGTTCTCACTAGCATGCTCCCTATGTAAAACGGACGAATGAAATAGTAAGAAAGAAAAACCTCAGGAGGGATATAAAGGAAACTTCATCTCTAACCTGCCTCATTTCCAAAGCCAAACCTTTTGCCAATTTGTTATTGATCTTAGATTTCTGCTACTTATCCCCACTTTCTTCAATATAACTAATTTTCTACGTGGTACTCTTTCAAATTCATCACAGAAGTTTACACAGACTAAAATCTAATATTTTCCTTGCCTACAAAATCAGTTACTTAAAATCTTCATGTAATGAAAATATAAGGTTATCTGTTGTGATTTTGCTTTAATAAACACATGCAGTGATATATCCCATTTTTTATTTGCTGCCATATATCAGTTATTGTTTCAATAAAAACTCATATTGACACAAATTACTGAGGCAGACTAAGAATTTGATGGGTGAACTTGAACAAAGTAACTTCAAATGTTTTGGCCTCCCGTCTTAAACTAAGAATAACCATACAGAGTTTCTTTAAGAGGTATGGTGAAAAAAATCCACCTGTAAAAGCTAGGTAATAGTAACTATATTGTTGGTTCTTCTTCATATTGCATATTTTTGTAACCCAAGTATTATTACTGGGTAGCGCGGTTGAATAACGGATGCAGTAGTACCATTTAAGCAAAGAAACCCAAATGCTGAAAATACTAAACATTCAGCCTTAAAACTATTATTGTTATTATTGATATTGTCTTATCACCTGGAAGCACTTCTGCAAAGCATTCTAACAAGAAAACGGTGCTCCACAATTACTACTTATGTGTGAGAAAAGGCACCAGGTGGATTCAATGGAAACGAAGGAGATGACGATTTTCGAACTGAGGTGACTGTAAAACCTAACTTCTACAATGTTCTTGCAGCTCTGCATCAGAGAAGAGTTTTGGGCACGGTTGGCGTGAAGGACATATCTCTGTAGATATCTGAAAGGAGACTTATGTGACAGCACTAATACATGAGCACGACAACCTGGAAGGGGCATCCTGATTCTTCACTGGAAAGGAGAGTTTACAGAATCAACTGGAATCTGGTCCAGCGCTCTCTGCCAGAGGCTGAAGCTTTACAAAGGAGCCTCCCGAACCAGTTTCCTCGGGTGTCTCCACTGGCATCAGACATACTTCTGAACAAGCAGAGGCATGCCTTCCCCCACTACCTCCTCCCAAACAGGTAGTTTCCTTGTCCCCAGGTCTCATAACCTCCATCTTGAAGGCTGGTTAAAGCCAGGCTTATATCGGCTTTCAAAGCGCTGTAGTTTTCCCTTCACCACTTTTCCCCAAACCGTTGCTCAGGATAGCCTGGCAGCTTCTGCCTCCAACTTCGGTCTCAACACGCAGCACTGAGCATGCCCTGAGGGGTGCCCCAGAGCTGTCCTGGGGCTGGGCACACTCAGGAACAGGCCTTCATTCAGCTGTAGTGACTATTTTTTTCACAAGAGATTTACTCACTGCTATCTGTTTTCAAAATACCCTTTTCTTTCCTTTGCAAGACCTGATGCAGCCCCTCCTGAATGGAGCCTACTCTCAGTTCCCTGATCTGCCCCATAGGTTATCTACCTGTTCCCTTCACCAGCCCACCACCCTCAGGCAATTCTTCATTTTCATAATTCACCTGTCGAGCCTTCAGGCCCTCTACTCAAAGGGGCTGTGCATCTCCCCCAGCTCTATGTCCCGCAGACCCACATAACTTCCAACTTCATGATCAGCTTCAGACATGAATTGTAGAAAACCAAGAAGCAGAATCTGAAAAGAAGGTGTTTCCCATCTCATCTGGTATGCTCTCTTCACGCGCGCAGCTGATAGGACATACCAGAAACTAAGCCACTGCCATGAACTTTAGAGAATGAGGACTGATGCCTGGTTGTCCACAGGAGATGAAAGCAGCTATCTGGCACCAACACAACACAACAGCAGCATGAATGTGATGCACAGACCCCCTGTCCACCATGCCACGGGTGGGAGAGGTACTGTTTTGAAGTGACTTAGAGGAAGGCCAGAAACAGAAGCTGCTCCCGGGACAAGAAAGGAAATGCAATTTTGTATCCCACTGGGACAAGAGTGAAAAGTTATCCAGAGGAGAAAAGCAAGACAACAGCACATTGGGGGGTGGGTGTGGGTGGTGGTGGTGTGGAAAAGCAGAATATGGCAATAAGCTCCATGGTTGACCTGGGAATCAGGAAAAACAAGATTTATAACAAAGCAGAGTGAGGGGATAAAAGTGTAAGAAAGAAAATTAATGGATTTTTTTTTTTAAGGGCAAAATTCTTCCTGCACTGAGGAAGTGTCTTGCCAGTTTCAGAGTTGCAATAGCAGCCTTACTTCTCCCTTGCTTTGAGAGCAGGATTCTGTGCCCACTTCTGTGCAGTGCGAGCAAGTGCGTACCTAGAGAGGAACAAAATAATTGCATCAAAGTTTATCAGGTAAGACATGTTTCTGAAGCAACCAAATATTCTGAAAGCTTGCCTGTTTTCAGTTATGACTATTAACTTCTAGGGCCTGTGCACGATAAAAGCAAGCTTCAGGACAATCCATATCACTAAGGCAAAGTGGAAAGAAAAGTCCATCTTGTATTATACGGAAATAATTATTGTTGCAATTTTTCTTCGCTACTAAAGGAAAGCCAGCATAATGCTAGCTAACACTTCAAAGAAAACAAATCTCAGGGAGAATACTGCCAAAACACTGTTCAATGTCATATTAGTAAATGCTTGTCAGTTCTTCAAAGGTATAATTAAAGACATGGCTTTTAAATGGCCAAGGCCATTTATGAGCTTAGACATTGGTGGATCTTTACATTTTGCTAGAGAGAGGCCTCCAGGAGCAAATTTCCAATTCACTTGAACCAGACGCTATATGTCAATTTTTACTTTCTATTTCTACTGGTGAAAGTTTCATAATGAGATCAAGGTGAAAGTTTTAACAATAAGAAAATTATAATCTTATCAAACACCATTATTACACTTCCCAAAGTACATTAAAAAATGCTTGAGAAGAGATGATAACAGCAAAGTTGGTTTTACACAGTAGGACAAGAAATGTAAACTTTTAGGAGGAGTCTTTAGACCTTAAAAAAGTAGTATAAAATACACGCAGAATTATAAACTACTTTTTTTTTTTCCCCTCATTAACAATGGTTTCTAGGAATCCTGCAATTTGGCTATACCCACAAGGTGATTTAACTTAAAATGTAGTTATTTTTCTTCTTCAACCACAAAGAAATTCCATTAACCTTGAGCTTGCAATGTCAAAACAGTAATGGTGGAATCTGCAATTTACATTGCTCTTTGCACTGCCAAAAATATTTAGTAAAAATATGGCTGAAAGCAATCTGCAGAATGTGTAGAGGTGACTAATGGAGAATAATATGACAGATCAACACAGGGATTTAAAAAAAGAGCCCATTTGTCTGCCAATATCATTGTCACAGTTACTTTTCTTTTTAAACAAATTGAAAAAAATAAAAGGTAAGAAGTGCTAAACTTCAGTCAGAAAGATTTCGTACTTTAAAATTAGACCATAAATGTCATTTAGTATAGGATCACCTTAGTTTTTTAATACAAATGTTTTAAGCCTTATTTTATGCTCCACATGAATTATATATCTGCAGTTCATATCATTTATAAATGATGTGGCCCTTAAGGAATTTGACAACGGACTGATCTAAGATCAAGGGGAAGTTCTCCAGAATGCTTTTAGGAACAAACATCAATCTGACATAATTTTTTAGGCATTTTAAAGTGAAGTATCAATTTTATCAGGTAATTATCTACTGGAGGTCAGTGTATGTCAGTTCCCAATCATTTTCTATTATAGATATAATACAGAGAAGGTCTATATGTACTGGAACACATTTTCCCAGCATAGTTATAACTAAGTAGTCCTTCAGGCTTCAGGAAGATAGCATAGGTAAAACAAAGATGTTTAAACTGCTCTCCTGAACCAGGCAAGATGCATAGCATGCACAACAGCTTGGATAAATTAGTGAAAAAAGCTTTAACTAATGGTGGCCAATATTCAATAACAACTCAGAAACACTGTACTTTTCACCAAAATTATTTAAAAAACTATTAATTAAAAAACTTTAAAAAAAATTATTTAAAAACCTAAGTTTACCAGAAACCACAGAATAACATAGAAAAAGCTTGTTCAATTTTATTTTGTCTTCACTATGCCCTTTAATTCTGCTAGAGTGCCTCTTCTTTCCTTTTTATGAATTTTATTCCAGATCTTTATATTAGAATCAAATTTGATCTGTTTCACCATAAAGATATGGAGCCGCAGTCTTACCTTGGTTTATGAAGGTAAAGAAAAAATAACTGCAGTTTCCCAATTAGTTACTATTTCCCACCCTTAAACTTTCCGTCAGTTACTGTCAGCTCTTACAGTTGCAAATTATTTTTTCCAAAGCACCACATGAAAAACAAGAGCGTTGCAGATAAACAAAATGAGTTCAATGGTGTCTCTTGGTCTACATCAGTGTAATCACAGTGAGAATCTACCCCATAACGTCTAGCTCAGTTTTACAATGGTAAAAGACATGCATAGAAATGTTTTATCAGGTGAGAAGAAGTAGACTGTTATGTCATGCAATTATTTTAAGGTTTGATTAATTTTCTTTTTCTTCTCAAGATTACTAAAAATTAGTGTGATCTGCAAGGGGATACAAATTGAGACTTCCCAGGATCTGGTACTGAACTCCTAAGGTACGGTCTAGTAACCTCTTTCCAGGACCACCTGGCATGAGTTGCTATTGGTGCTTCATCCTATAGAAAGTACGAAGTAAATTTTACTTGCAGGTTTTTGACTTGCAAAGGAGAACAGGAGGATGGATTCTGCGCCTGTTGCAGCCTCTGTGAGTGGGTATGTGGCTTTAGACACCCATGTCACTTCTTTGAGCATGCTTCCCTTGTCTGTCTGGCTTGGAGGCCTTTGTGGAGATTCTGCTCCTTTTAGGCTTTAAGCACTGATGGAGTGTGAAAGCACAGCTATAACCCAGGAAATAATAAATGCACTCACTCTCTCATCACACCGCACTAAGAGAGCAATGCTTCAGGGGATTCAGTTGGGAACCTGGTAAGCTCCAGGAAGATCTTCCACCTGTGAACATGCCCAAACAGAAATACCCCTCAGCTGTAGTCCCACGGGGCTCATTATAAGATAAAGAGCTAAGAATTAGCTTGCAGAGACTAAAAAAAATTCCTTTAGAGGCTCCTCTCCATGGGATTCTTAGGTGATTTATATTTTTCTGAGAAAGAATTGTTCTCAATGCATAACTTCCATTTTTAAACATTGCAAGGGAAGTCTAGGGCAAAGTAAAAACATTCTCTTTAATTAAAAAAACCCACCAAACCTCATGTAAAGTTTTAGTTTTAGGGCTTTTTCTTTGTCTTTTATTTTTACTTTGAGTAAACAAACTGCCTAAAATTGTCAGATAGTAGCATTACAGTCTGTCATCTCATACTGCAATATTGACTGGGTTTCACAGGTTGAGACAGGCTTCACTGCCTTACATGCCAACCAGACTGCCACTGCCACCCTCCACTTAAAGGAAATATGTGTACGTCCAACACAGTCTTTTGGAGTTCTGCACAATATCACTGAGAGATAGTCTCCAGCTTTAGGTGCAGACAACACCAGATAGGTCCTTTCTGGCTACAACACATTTTAATTCTGGTGTGGCCATCCTGAAGGTCAGTTTAGACCCACAGTGCAAGTGGATGTAATGCATATGACATGGCCCTTCCCGTGCTGGCTGGCTTCACCATGCCACAACGGTAGGCGATGTGCCAAAGGATGGAGAAGCCTGTTTTAGCCTTCCACAACCTCTTAATCCTCATAGATAATAGAGACACTACAGCAGAAAAAAAGCAAATTATCTTGCCTCAAAAGCACAGTACCCATAGGGCTAATCTGGTAGAACACAAACTATATTTTATCCTGTTGGCTGCCTGTTTTTTCCCTGTAGGGTGCTAGCTATTCATCCCATAAAGCCTAAAATGCCCTGGAAACACATTAATGAATCAGGCCTTGAATTACAGTTATAGGTGAGATATTGCCCCCATTTCACAGTTGGAAAAATAAGTGCATGCAGAAAGCAAATGAGTTTCTCAGTTGCAGAGCACACATAGCTGTAGCAGAGCTGGGAGCAGATCCCTCTGCTTGGATCACCGTCCTCCATCCTATCCCTCCCCAGGACTAATTCTATTCTCATGAATGGCAAAAACCAGACAGAAGTTCCTGAGAACAGACATGTCTAAAGAAAGTCTTTGAAACAGATTAAAAATGGATGCCAGGCTTTAAAAAGACAGTCTGGGGCTTTGGAGATGTATAATGGGCTTTTAAGCTTCATTTTTATTTTTTGTGGTTATGCAGCAAGATTTTAAGGTAGTTGACCAGTCCAGCCCATCTGGCTGTTCCTGCTGGTGATGATAGTGGTGTCCTCTGCTTATACATGCTGTGCTCATCAACAAAATTTTGCAGCTGACATGCAGCATACTTGTTTTTTTGTTCCAGTTGGTCTTTGATCTACAGCATTCAAAGATGAGCAGTTCTTTTCAAGATATTTGCAAACCTTGTCACAGTCTGATTGCAGCATGACATCGACATTGGGCTGATTATTACTTGTCTGAGGAAGCTGTTTCCATGAACACACTGGCTCTTCTCCTGCTGCCTAGTGAGCTAGATATTAGAACGCAATAGTGTGGCAGCAGCTCCATAGCAAAGTCCCAGTAACACTGTTGAAAGAGAAAAGGATTCCGTTGTCCTGTAAATGCTGAAAATTTGTCAATAGGATTTCAGGAAAGTGGTGGTGTGTTTCTCAGATAAAAAAAAAATTCCTAATTATACCTACTCCAACTCTAACTTGTTCAGTATACTTGAGTAGGTACAGAAAGTCTATTTCACCTACATAGCGTATGCATTATACGCTAGTGTTGTAGGGGGAAGGGAATAAAGAAGGGGAATAATCACTTTAGAAATGACAAAACGTTACTTCTCTTCATTCTTTTCTTCTTCTTTCTTCACTTTTCACTGTTTCAACCCCTAACCTCCACCATTTTTATGCTTTGAAAATGAAAAAAAAGAGACAATCCCAGACTTTCAATCTGAAATGAGTAGATTAAGGAAGAGGTAGCCTCTGTGAAAGAGCACATGCATACTGTCTTTACAGAAAGTCACGGCACGCTCAGAGCAAACACCTCGTTCCACTACATTGTTCAGCAGCTCCGCAGGAACACTGAGCAACCAAAATGTATCTCAATGAAAACAAGAAAGGTTTAGTTTCTGCTCCCCTCCCCAGGATCTTATATACTACTGCACAATTGCTGGTCTCTGGAGAAAAGCAAAATCACTATAAATAGTGAAAAAAATAAGATAAATGTGTGTTCTATACACAACTACAGACCCTATTCAAACTTCTGTTCTCTACTAGTTCCTTTGATCCATGTAGTGGTTGCCCTGACTCAGACTGCTCAAGTGAAGGTAAAAGACTAGAGGGGACCTAGAGTGCCTCAATATCTGATCACATTTTGGCAGTTTTGCAAATTTTCTGCCAAGCACAGTGGAAACTTTAAACGGTAAATGAGCCAAAGTCCTATGGGCATCTGACAAGAGAGCTCCTGGAGAAGAACTGCTTTCCGGCACCAGAGCAGCTGAGCTAACAGAGTGAGCATTTATTTTCACTGAAGCATGTTGCCACAACCCTCTGTTTATTTTAGCATTGTCAAATTTTCCAGCAAAACCTTTGGGGATATACTCTACTTTCAATGCATTCATGTAACTTCCATTAACTTCAGGGAAAGAATGTGTCGGGACAGGAAAAAAAAAAAAAAACCAAACCTTACGGAAAACCTTTGGGATCTTCCTCCGTAATTGCAAGCATTTGTCCATGTTACTAGTCCTAAAAACTTAAAGATCATTCAGAAATAAAACAAATATCATAGAATCATAGAATGCTTTGGGTTAGAAGGGACTTTTTAAGGTCATCTAGTCCAACCCCCCTGCCATGGGCAGGGACACCTTCCACTAGACCAGGTTGCTCGAAGTCCTATGTAGTCTGGCCTTGAATATTTCCAGGGGTGGGGCATCCACAACTTCTCTGGACAACCTGTTCCAGTACCTCACCATCCCCATCGTGAAGAATTTCTTCCTTATATCTACTCCAAATCTACCTTCTTTCAGTTTAAAGTCATTACCCCTTGTCTTATCACTACAAGCCCTTGTAAAAAGTCCCTCTCCAGCTTTCTGGTAGGCCCCCTTCAAGTACTTCAAGAAGGCTGCTATAACGTCTCCTTGGAGCCTTCTTTTCTCCAGGCTGAACAACCCCAACTCTTTCAGCCTGTCCTCACAGGAGAGGGGTTCCATCCCTCTGACCATTTTTGTGGCCCTCCTCTGGACCCACTCCAACAGATCCATGTCCTTATGTTGGGAACCTCAGAGCTAAATGTAATATTCCAGGTGGGGTGTCAAAAGAACAGAGTACAGGGGAAGAATCACCTCCCTCGACCTACTGGCAACATTTCTCTGGATGCAGGCCATGATACAGTTGGCCTTCTGGGCTGCAAGCATACATAGTATCATGGAATCTTTGGGTTGGAAGAGACCTTTAAATGTCATCTAGCCCAACCCCCTGCACCAAGCAGGGACATCTGCAACTAGATCAGGTTGCTCAGAGCCCCATCCAACCTGATCTGGAATGTTTCCAGGGATGGAGCATCTATTACCTCTCTGGGCAACCTGTGCTAGTGCCTTCATTGTGAAAAATTTCTTCCTTATATCTAGCCTAAATCTACCCTGTTTTTTTTTTTTTAAACCATTTTCCCTTGTCCTATCACAACAGCCCCTGCTAAAAAAGTCTGTCCCCACCTTTCTTATAAGCCTCCTTTAAGGACTGAAAGGCTGCAATGAAGTCTCCCTGGAACCTTGTCTTCTCCAGGCTGAACAACCCCAACTGTCTCAGCCTGCCTTCATAGGAGAGGTGTTCCATCCCTCTGATCATCTTTGTGGCCCTCCTCTGGACCCTCTCCAACAAGTCCATGACCTTCCTGTGCTGAGGGCTCCAGAACTGGATGCATGGGTCATGTTGAGCTTCTCATCAACCAACACCCCCAAGTCCTTCTCCTCAGGGCTGCTCTCAATCCTCAGTCCTCCTTAATGCCGAGCCTGTGTTTGTGATTGCCCTGAGCCATGTGCAGGACCTTGCACATGGTCTTGTTGAACTTCATGAGGTTCGCATGGTACTTCATAAGGTACCTAACAGAATGAGCAGAAGCTATATAAACCAGTGCTGTCTCAGTTCTCAATATTAAAAGACTACCATAGACATTTTGGTCCATTGCACCCACTGTTCACTACTTATACAAATAATAAAAGAAGAAAGGAATTACTGACAAGAAAGGGTAGAAGAAAAAACTTAAAGAAAAAAGAAAAAGTCATTACTTCTACCCTTATTCAAATAATATTAAAAAAGAAACATTGATTAAGAAAAAAAAAGAGAAAGGTCTGAGGGCATATACCATTACACACAAGAATAAACACAAGCATACTTTTTCAGATAGTCTTGACAGACCCTTGTACATGTACATGCCCTTCCCTGCTTATTTAACTCTCTTGAAATCCGCTAGTGTCAGAAAGGAATTAGCATGACGGTTTGTACCCACTCAAGAATATTTGTGAACTGGATGTAACTGGTGCACCTAAGTTCAACAGTGCTGTTTACTAAACTGTTTAATTAATCCATGACACATTTTTATATCCGCACCTAGAACTAACTGACAGCTGGGGCATCACAAGCATAGTCTCCACCTACTATAGAACTATTTCCTAAGCAGTTTCAGTTTCCCTCCCTCTCCATAAGGCTTTCCCAATTGTCACTTTGATAGTTGTACACTGCAACAAAATGAGCTTATGCCACTAACCTGCAGTGCCTTAATTCCCAGTTGTCGTCTTTCTCTAAGCAAAATAAACTAAATGACTAAAAAAGCTGAGCTTAAATTTTTTAAATCTTTATTTATTAATTCTTGCTGATGGTGCTTGGAGTAAATTGTAACATAAAAGTCTCACCATTGATTTATTTCTGTGTGTTCTGGTGGTTTTTCAAGACAATCCAGCAATAACTAAGACGTGAAATGAGACATATTCAAGCCATATGCTTTCTTTTACAGGTTGACTTATCACATCACTGTCTCCCCACCTTTTCTACTTTTTCTGCAGTGTCAGTCTCTACCTAACTGTCAGCGTCTCATGCAAACAGCCCTGAACCATCTTTCACACTCCCGTTTCTAATAAACATCCCTGAATGAAGAGGAACCAAGCAATACTTTTTCTTTAACCATTCTCATCCCCATGATGCCTCTTAAATCTTTCCAAGGTGTCTCAGTCCCACAGAACAGAAGGAACCAGCCAAAGGTCTGTTAAATTCAGGAACAAAGAGCAGCATACCTGTTCTTCAGTAGAAACAAACAAACAGAGCATCTTCTCTGAGGAATTTGTGCTGCATCATGATACACAAAACAATATTTATTTTCTCAAATAAAATTACTCACCAAAAAAAGGTATACTTGATTTTTTTAATTGCTACTTATTTTAATTTGGAAAATAACAGATACTATCCCAGAGAACTAACCTGTTAGCATCTAGCACATTTTAGGAATAAGGCCCCAAAACATACATACCTTTCAAAATTGCTTTCAGTACAAGTTAACATGTATGCAAATCCATTTTGCCCCATAGCTACCTTCCTGACAAAAGATCATCATCATAATAGTCTCTACAAACTATAATCTGTCTTTGAAAACAGAAATTGAGAAGAAAGCAGTGATAAGGGTTTTTTTTATATTTCCCTAGATTTCTTCAATCTGGCACTCTTCTTGGCAGATTATTATCCAAAATATTTCAAGGAAAGCATGCAAAATAAAATGTTCATAGTTGTTTCGGGTAACTCCAGATTTCTATAAGAGGATATCAACATAGTATGTGTAAAATGTTCACAACAATTTCACCTGATAAATAAAACTACATTCAAGTCTAACTCCTTCATTTAAGCTTGAATATGAAAATGGCAATTTTCATATTAGGAGAGGGAGCAGAAGGAGGTCAGGCTATGCCCTAACCATTCATTGCAACTAAAAGACAGCAGCAGTCATCTGCAATAGTAACTATAAAAATCTTCATCATTCTTCCTTTGGCCTAATTAGTGGTATTACAGTGTTCTCCAGCTTTAATGTCACAGTGAATTAGTGCAAGGTCTAGAGCAATAGGAAAGATTTTAATGGCAATTGCTGAGCATAATGGAAAACAAGGGGAACAGCGAGGTAGAAAAAGAAACAGACCTGGTGCTGATCTTTCAGCTGTACAAACCTCCCCACAAAGTCCACATCACTGTAGAGACACGTTTGAAATCAAAACCTTTTGGCAAGCTGATCACCTTTGGTATTCTCTCATTTGGCCACTTTTGGTTTTGTACTTCGAGAATTAATAAACCCCTCCTAAGCAGTCAAGTGTCATCAGCCCAGATGGACGCCCGTCTCTGGGACCTTGCTGGAGAGGTGCTAAGTACTTGTGGCTCCTGTACAGATCCGTGGACATGTTCTGCAACATGTTGTAAGACTTTGCTTGCACACTTCTGCTTATGGCTCAGTTCTTGTGTGCTTTTAATGCCTCAAATCTCAGATACAAAAGTACAAGGGCCAGTCTTCCTCTTATTTCTTTTAATTTTGCGTGAATAATTCCATTTGTTATCAGACACCTTGTTGCCTCCATGATGTCATCAGTAGGGATTAAAAAACCCAAACACAACAAACCAATGAAGGAAAGTAAGATGTGCTAAGTTTTTCCACTGACTTCAGTGGACTTTGAATCAGGTTCATAAATGCATGAAAGAAACAGACAAAACACTCAAAAAGCTTTTAAAATTTTTAACTAATTAAAAAAATGTAATGCTATAATGGAAAATAAAATATAATTACATTAGTTAATGAAATATAATCTTCATTACATACATGTAATGAAGAGCCACAGAGATTAATAGTAGAAATGTAAATATACAGACAGTTACTTTACCTGCACTACCACTTTGTGAACTACCATTGGCCGTTATTGTTAGCTGGAAGGATCAGTGCAGATAGTTCTAAGTTGAGAGGTATGACATGTTCCAAGTTAGCTGTCAACTGTAAAAAAAAATACATTTTTTTATGTTATTACTTCTTTCCTTAGACACCCATACACAGTTATTCTCAGCTGTAATTAAAACAAAACCAACCCACACCAAAATCCTAAATTCAACAGCTAAAAAACATCAGACCTCTTAAAAAAGCAACAACATCCATTAATATAAGTGACACTTCCTTTAAAATCTCTCTCCCATAAATTGTCATGCCAAGTACCTATACCCCAAGTCCTCTGCAGAAGCATTTAAATCTAAGTCGTCAACTCAAACTCCAGTTTTGTTTGCTCTGGAACTCTTAATAAATAAAACACTTTGTGTTAAGATATACTGCAAGAAAAACAAAGCAACTCCTTTTTACATCCACAAAATGCAGGTCTGAGATCAAAGTAAACTGCCAGCAGTGGTGTAAAAGAGCAACAAGAAATAACGATATTTGATTAAGAGCTGGTTAGCATCTTATTTAAACTTAATGTAGCTGAGATGTTTTATCTTGCAGCATCACTAAGTTTTATATCATGTTCCAAAAATTACATTAGAGAGCAGCTACAGTTGCACAAAAACCAGCTGAAACCCTCAGAAAGAGCGTACTTTAGGCAACTGCACATGGAAACCACACACAAAGGTCAGGGATGCATAGACAGATGAGAGAGAAAGGGGTGAACATGCTACACTGCTGCTAGTCTTGGCGAGGATCCCACGTGAATCTTCAGAGCAGAACAAATAATTAAATTGGCAAAGCTTTACAATAAAGGAGCAAATTGTTTTTGTTTTACTCGGAACTTGTCTTTAAAACAACATGCTACATTTTTTTGGTATTCATGTGACAGTTATGCTCACATGTGCAGCAGCTCTATTGCCCTTTAGCATAATAAAAGAGGAAAAAGCATATGAAAGGAGGAAAAAAAAAGTCAGATGTCCCCCCCAAATGAATCCCTGCTGTGCCTATACACACAAGTCATCTTACTGGAAAAAATATTCAGTAAGTTACATTACTGAATTAAAGCCAGGTGAAGTTTGTAATGAGTCAGGATAATTACAGCAGAATTCCTCTGAGCTGAAGGCCTTGGAGGCTGCTGGCTCATGTGACACAACAGCTGCCTCAGTCCAAGAGAACAAGTAGGCTGATGCTTTGTCTTTGACTGTCTAGTCTTTTCCAAACCTTGTTTCTATCAAGGAACATCCCCAGGCAGTTTTCCTCTTTTTTATTGTTAGTTTTAAATATACTGTCCAGTGTAATTTTATGGAACTATTAGATGTCAACAGGGACTCAGGTGAAAACCAATTAGAACAAAAAATTCCAGCCTACAGGTATTCTTAATTATATGCGTTCTTGCCTGAGTGAAAACCACAACAATATGGGGCCACCCCAAAAGACAGGTACATATTTGTGTTACCTGTATTGCAGCAACACAGCAGCTGACAAAACCAGGAGCTCTTCCAAAACGAGCCATCCAAACGCTTTGCGAGAGTTGTCCCCACGCTGATGGGAAAGGTTATCAACAGGAAGGGCAGGAGCAGGAGAGCGCAGGCAGACACAGGGAGGGAAAGCGACATATCAGGGTCACAAATAAGGCAATAGCAGAATGACGTTCTGATCCGGGCTTTCGGCTTTTAAGACAACACCCTACCGATAAAGCATGTCAATATTCCCACCACAAACAGCAGCATCACCTTCCAGTCAAGGCAGATACAGATGTGGTTCAAGTGCACCTTCCTGATTCTCTCTGTGGGGTACAGCTTGCAGAGAGGATTGCTTTGAATAGGTTTTTTTAGAGACCTATGAATTTTTTTACTGGTGCTCTCTTCCTTACCTCCCTTTCTGTAAAAGCTCCTTCAACAAGCAACCTGCGCATGATCAAGAAAAGAAAAAAGTATAGATAGAAATATCTGTAAGGATCTATTAGGAACATCCATTATTTCCTGAACTGTGATAATTAAAGCAAAGACATACTCCACAATAATTTTAATTTCTTGGCTTTTCTACAGCTTTATGACAAGCGAAAAGGGGTAATTGCCTATGAGGTGGTAAAGACCAATAATATTTTGAAAGCAGAAAGGGTAGGAGAGTAGAAGTACATTTCAAGAAAAGGGGAGAAATGTTGAGAGGTAGCAGTTTTGTACCTGTCGGTAACATTGCAGTTTACACATAATCTGTGTTGCAGAGGAACCAGGTACTAAACTATCATTTTAGCAATATCAGCTAAGTGAACAAGAAAAATAACACAGATTATGCCAGCAGACTTTAAAAATACAATTTCCAATGCCTCTTTCTGTTTCATGGTACAACCTGGTATCAAGTGACTGCGAGAATTTTGGTTAAGATTCTCTTGTGAAGAGCGCCAACAAAATTCCCTTTAATTTAACAAAACTGAGATATTGCCATTCTGACACTGAAGTAGAGGCATGAGGAGGTTTGAGTTGGTTCATTTTGGTGGGGGTTTGTTTGTGGTTTATATTTTAATTCCCTCCCACCCCCCCATCTCTCCAGGAGAGTTGTGGTCTTGCAAGTGAAAACAGAAATATTAAATGGAAATCTTGCAGAAATACTGCATAGAACACCACTTCAGGAAGAAGATGAATCTCCATCTTTGGAGGTTTTCAAAACTTAATTGAACAACGTTCTGAGCAGCCTGCTTTAGGTGACCCTTCATTGAGCAAGGGGGTTGGACTAGACAACGTGCTGAGGTGCCTTCCTGCCTCGGCCATTCTGTGATTATGTGAACATGAAGGTAACATCCAAACTGGGAAGAGAAGCATTTTAAGCTAATAAAAGAGAGAGAAATTAAATCTAAAACCATTTAATTATCTCATAACACTTCTTTAATTGTTTAGATCAGAACTTTTAATTTCTGTAACCTTTTTGTGTGTCTCTCGCCCTTTTCTAGCCAGATCATATCTCTTTCAGAATTTGGAAATAAGTAACATATTTACAACTCCATTTCAGTTTCTTAAAAGTCTTAATGTAAAATTATCAGCAGGGTACTGGAGAATTAGTTATTTTTAAGTACGGACATTTTGTTGGCTCTTCAGTAATATGCATTTTCTCAAGACATAGGCACCCTTGAATGCCATGCTAGCTAAAACTACGACGTCAGTTTCAGCTATGATCTAGAAGGTAATTCTACCTGAGCTTTAACGCCACATTTTTGAGTAATCATCTCAAAGTTGTGAGGCTTTTTCTAGTTAAGATTCAGTATGTTGTGGTTAACAAATCCTGAAAATCCTTAAGGAAGAGCCTTGTTTACTATCTATTTAGAAAATATGAAGGACATAGAGATGCTCTGCTGATATTTGCAGAATAGATACAGAACACCGTGGGCTAGAGCTCAGCATTGGTGTGACCGAAGAGACGGGCTGCCCTTGAACAAGCAGCGAGATGGTGCTTCATCTTTCCAGACCAGCCAATGGCCAATGAGCATGCTCTCTTTTCGATGCATCAGAGTTTTTCTTAATAACTATTCTTACTCGAGAACTTAATAATAAAAAGGAGCCTTGTGACATTATTGATGTCCATGTACATTTTAACCAGAACCCTGTGAATCAAAAGCAACCAAGGTGGAGTATAATGCCACAAGTCAAAGCCATTTGAAGTCTCTGCACCTCCTGAAGGGAATTTCTTGCAGGGGATATGGATCATATAGCAGAAATACAAAAGTTTTAACCATTAATCAGCACTAATGAAAGTTTCAAAGGACTTTTAGACAGCGTGGACCAAAAACGATTATAGCTCTTTGACAGGAGTGGTTGCATATATTCTTGAATTGACACTCGATCTGCTGATAGTGCACTGATTTAAACTACCTCTTTAGCAATATCTTTTCTGCTTGTTTTTTTTTTCCTTCAGAATGTCTAATTTTGGTAGTACTTCAGAATGCATATTCCAATGCATCAAGAAATCACACTGAAATCTTTAACTGAACTTCATTACGGATTCATAGATATGATTCAACGTAGGCGTATATATATGCAAACTTGATTGTCTACTTCCAGGCAAGCAAGCAACATGGGAAAAGACATGGCTTCTACAGGGAGAGAACATTGCACTGCAGGGAATCAGATCAACTTCAGCTAAAACAGAGTATGAAAACAAAACTCTGAAGTTTTTAGTCCAAATTTACAGAAGCTACAGAAAGTAAAGCTGTGTGTAAACATTTTCGGTGTCTGAAGGATTGCAAAAATCTTTAATAAAATTGATTTTCATAGGTCTATACATTTGTTTCTGCCAATCACTCCATGTAAGTTTGTGCTCACAAGTTTAGCAGCTCAAACTCAAGGTTACTTTTAGGTTAATCTTTAAAGATAATGTTGAAGAAAAACAAGGCAGTAAGTACCTAACTTACTGTCAGAAGTGTTATGGTAGACAGGATGTTTAAAGAATGAAAAAGTCAAAGTTTCCTGTACCTGATATTCTTTATTAATGAAGCAGCTCAAGTGTATGAAATTAAATCCTTAGAGGACATCTTTAACAGTGACTTTATTCCTAATTATAAATACAAAAACTAAGGGCTTTTAGTCTAATTTTAGGAAAAAATAAACTGAATCGAGGGTTAAGTTTGAAAAACTGCAGTGGGATCTATTTGAGTTCTAAGTATTAAAAGAAAAAAAAAATCAATTAACAGAACTGGTAGAACAGGACCTCTTTTTCATATACTTGTGAAAAAATCCCATTTTTTACTGAAAGTTTTCAAAATAATGAATTCTTTTTTCACTATGTAATATGTAAAAGATCTAATATGTAAAAATATACATATTATCTTTGCCACATATTTTCTCTCTTCCAAGGAACAAACTGCAAAAACCCCCTTTTGTAGATACAATAAGTAAAAACTTTAAAGCTGATGATACTGCTTATATCTATGAAATTTTGATTAAAGTGTTTTCCTCTGATTCCCTGAAATAACAGATAAAAAAAAAAATCCAAACCGTTTTATACCACCTGTATTTCTCACTGTCAGCTGCTTAGAAATATCACATTGACTTTTCCTGTATTTTTTACTAGATATGGAAATACAAAACGAGATACACAGAAATATATTTTTTCCACACCCAAAAAAATGCAGACTTACACAAAGTGTAAGGATGCGAGATGAATACTGAATGATATACTAAGCTTTGTTTCATAAGACTACATAAGATTAGATAGGTCTAATCCATTTCTAAGTGACAACTGCAGTCAGATTTACCTCTGATCTTTATGCCTAATAATTCAATGTACCAGTATGTTTCTGGGGAATTGTGCAGCAGGAAATGCTAATGTTGAAGAGATGCAAAGTGAGGCTCCTGGGAACTTGTTATCACATGACATCCCAGGTCTGTCTAAGCTTAGTGCAGGTGGAGGAATGAAGACAACCAACTCTTCACAACTTTCTTCTGTTGTCATGATCTTCACTACTTTCCTCAGAAGCAATAGATTCTGGAAAATGACATAACATGGTGCTGTTTCCCTCCAACCCTGACACTTCTGTTTAAGAAAGGGATTCAGAGCAAGATAATGAAAAGAGAAAATTTACCTGGGTAAAAAAATAGAAGTGATAGAAAAAAGTTGAAATAGCAATTTTTCATCCACTGGGTTTGCTCTGTGGTGGTGGCAGGGCACTTTGCAAAGATGCCGCGTTTTAACCCCAGCCAGCAACTAAGCATTACACATTGCACTCCCACTGGTGGGATGGGGGAGAGAATGGGAAGGGTAGAAGTGAGAAAACTCATGGGTTGAGATGAAGACAGCTTAACAGGAAAAGCCAAAGCCACACACACAAGCAAAGCAAAACAAGGAATTCATTCACCACTCCCCATGGGCAGGCAGGTGTTCAGCCATCTCCAGGGAAGCAGGGCTCCATCACCCGTAACAGTTACTTGGGAAGACAGGCGCCATCACTCAGAACGTCCCCCTCTTCCTTCTTCCCCCAGCTTAATGTGTTGAGCATGATGTCATATGGTATGGAATATCCCTTTTGTCAGCTGGGATCAGCTGGCCGTGTCCCCTCCCAACTTCTTGTGCACCGAGCGTACTTGCTGGTGGGGTGATGTGAGAAGCAGAAAAGGCCTTGACACTGTGTAAGCACTGCTCAGCAACAACGAAAACATCTCTGTATTTTCAATACTGTTTTCAGCAAAAAAATCTAAAACACAGCCCCACACTAGCAACTATGAAGAAAATTAACTATCCCAGACAAAACCAGCACAAAAGACCAGGACTTTGTACTGGGATTGAGGGAGGGATTCAGAAGAGGCACTGAAAGCCATCATGATGCAGACAGAATGAAATGATTGATCACAGGAACTGTGGCGGGGGGCACTAAACCAATGCCAAAAAAACCTAAACTAACCTTCAACTCCTTTTCCCCAACTGACAGCCCACCTGCTGCACCTTCTCCTAAACTTTAATCGCTTGCAGGTTCCTCACAAAACTTCTACCACAAGCCTGGCGACTATTAATACCCCTGCAACGGTTGTATTCTAGCTTTGATACATGACCTTTACTTCCATCTATCCCAAGCTCCTCAGCTGTGTCACTGCCTGGCCTTGAACTGCTGATTCATGTCACAACGGTTCTTCTAGCTAAAGGCTGCCTTTTACAAATGGACAGGAAAATGCCTATGCAGAGTTGTTGCTCAGTACACCTAGAACAGGATATCCTATTTCAAATAAAAACAGACTTTTGAAACTAGAGTCAACAATACTTAATCACAATGCTAATCTTGCCATATGTCCAGACATAAACCCAGGCAAGCATGTCCCTCCATCCCCATTGGTCATACGGCCAGCCCGGTTTCTGCCAAGTCTGTGGCATGGGTGTATTTTTTCAGAGCCCCAGAAACTTTCTTCCTTTCTGGTTACAACCATAATTACCTGGGGATCCCAGCATTTTACAGAAGAACTGCCTGTGCTGAAATTACTACAGGCCAAGCACTCACGCATTTTTAGTGTTTTGCTGCCTGACATGGACATTTGAAAATCCACCGAAATCTGTATCACTGGTGAATAGAGCCAAGACAAGTTTCCTTGCTTTTTGCATAAGACCAAACGTACAGATATACCCAAGATATGCATACATCTGCATGTCTCATTTGGGAATCTTAACTCTCTCTAACCTGGTTCAGGGTTTTCCCCCTTTTGTCCCCAGCATGGAAACTTCAAATGCATAACAGAGTGGAAATAACTGAGAAGTGGTTGCAAGACCAGTAGCACTTTATATTTTCGAAAAAGCTTCTCTTTTTTTTCTGCCACTGCAGCTCTTTCTGCCTGCCTCCCTAGTGATGACGGTGCACTTTCTTTGCCTTCAGGGTCCCTTTAGTCATTTAGGTGCAGAATTCACTAGGAGATGTAGGCAACCAGGCATGCCATTGATCTCTGCTAGACAACCACCGTGACTCAGCATCTGCACCAAAATACTGCCTTAAAGATAAGAAATTAACCTGATTAACTACCCAAATGATTTTTCAGGTAATTCTGAGCTCCCAGCATATGCTCCACATACTCCTCTGAATGTTAGCTGCTGCACCTCCACGCTGCATTCATATTTCTCCGTCTGGCAACAGCGATGTACGTAGACTGTTAGATGGATATTCGTAGATAAAAGCGATGATGAACAAAACTGCATCTCCTCCTGTTTTGGTATTCTGTGACATTCCCATCTCAGCAGACTACGTCTGGCAGTCTCACAATGAAGCACTGCATATGTCAGGGAGATGGATTATATCTGCAGTGTCTGAATTTCAGCCCTGACTATATGAACTCCTGCTTAACCTTACCGCAGGGATCTGGAATTTTGTGTCATTGAATTAGAGCAGCAAATATATACATATTTTTATGTGCCCTGATTATGCCACATTGCAGACATTTAATAGTGCAAGACAACCAAATGAAAGAAAACCATACCCTTTCTACACATTTGTCAAATGGCATGTTTATTCTTTATTCTGGACTATAAATGTCGAAGTACTGCAAGAACAACGTTTTTGGAGTGGCTTGTTTTAGGTTTTAGAATTTAAAAAAAAAAATCTATCATGAATTCCTTCTCAGTGTCTTTAGGTAGATCACTTGGAAATGAGAAATAAATGGATCAGTATACTCCTTTTCAATAACTGAGGTATGAGCACCAATGCTGCAAAAATCATATGAAATAAATTGGTTAATCTCATCTCCTTCTGGCCAATTAAAAACATTGGTGCTGCAGCTCACAGCTTAGCTGAAATTTAAATCCAATGTAAATTAAAAGAAACAGTGAAATGGCTGGAAAATTTCAGTCACAAATACAAGTATGATGCAGGCAAAGTCACACTAACTGGAGCTGTACACTGTCTTTTCCCATGAAAAATTGCTAAAGTTGGGCCTTCGTTGTTATAAATTCAGGTCTGGACAGAAAGAGATACTAAGAGTGCAGGGGTTCATATTTTGCAGTTTTTCAAGGCAGTCTTATATGGGAAACAGCTTTGTCCATTTCAGGTTAATTTGGTCTTTTTGAGTTACGACCTAAAATTTTTATTATAGTCTTTAAATTCCTGTAAGTGTAATACCTTGAGTAAAGCAATGAATGCAGATGAAAGGAAAAACTTAATTAAATGTGATAGCACACACCTGCATTTGGATATCTCCTACTGTTCACAGTACTGGGCATTGGACTGGTTTCAGAATGGAAACATCAAGCTAAAATGCTTATAGTTAAGTTTTAGTATTAGTTTCTCCTTTGTAAAAATCTCCTAATTAGCAGGACTTTTCCATCAGTAGTTTTTAAAATCTTCATTGTGGCTTTTTCTGAGATGGATATAATGATGCATTGGGAGCACATTTCACTGATCCTTAAAGTCTGTGTTGGGCTTGGGGTTTAAACTAACATAGGGAAGAGTACAGGTCTTCTTTTATTTCAGGTCACTACAATATTACTGAAAGTGTCGAATTAGCACAATGGACTTGAAGACTGCTTAACACATCTTGGTACTTGCACTTTAGGGCTAAGTTTTTAAAAATAAGTGAAAATAACTCCCTGGTTCTATAACAGTTTTTGCCTTCCATAGGCTTGAATCAGACAAAATTAATATTAAAGAAAATGTTAATACTCCAGTAGACTGAACACAGTACTATACACTTATCTCTCTGCACATTCATTGCACACTAACCCTATATAACTCCCTATATCAGAACAAGTTATTAGAATGAGAAACACCTGTGATTTATTATCAGAGATAATAAGTTCCCAAAATATTTCAGTATTTTTTCTTAAGTGTTGTTGGCAAATAATGTTTATCCATCCTGAATCATCACATTCAAAGATATAGAATCCAGTCAGTGCAATAAAAAATGGTCTTAAAGACTTGCAGAAACGGCCTCATGCTCTAAACTGTACTTCCTGGCTCACCTCAACTGAAAGAGAGCCCAGGAGCGCTCCTCACACTCAAACACAGGTGTTTCATTGATCAGCTTATTTTGCATTTCAACACCTATACAATGCGTTATTTTCCAAAACATGGTTATTTCTGTAGCTGTTTCATGCTCACTTTTCTTCTTTCTGCTAGAGACTATAACTACACACAGTCACATTGCACAACCCACAGTATTTCTCATGACTGCAAGTTCTGCGTATCTCAGAAAGCAGTAACGAGTATGACACATTCAAAACTCTTTGGCAACCTTATTTTAGAGACAGGCTTGAGCAGTAGAGACAACTTGATACATTTGAAGATCAGTGGCAGACTCACACTGTCACTGAGATTATTTTTGGCTGCCCCTGTCCTCTGAATGGTATGGAAAGCTGCTTCTACAGGTCATTCCAAGACTGTCTGTATTGCTTCAGGGTATACATTGCTTTAGTAGTTTATACAGCTACATCTGTTATGAAAACACTGTTCATGTTCTGTCATTTCACTATGGCTTCCAAAGGCATTAATACTATCTGGAGTTTCTGTATCCAATGATGTTGATAATGCCTGTCTTTGGGAACTAGCAGCAATAGTTCTCTAGAAGACTGTGTCGAGATTCATGCTCACCTCGGGAGCACTGTTTCTGGAAACGGGCAGGTATGGATCCTGTTACTGTGGCAGCAAATGCAGGACAAGGACCAGTCTTTGGTAACCGTTGGCTTTTCCTTTCTGCTAGGGTTGATGTGAATTGGAAATAAAGAGACCATTACATGTAGTAGTTTGAAGTTACAAGTTGCACAGTGACAGTGTGAAATTCAGACCAAGTTAAAAAAACTATTTAAAAAACAATGTATCATAAATGAAAAAGGGGGGGGGAAAAAAAGCTTTGAAGTTTTAGTTTACTCATCTCTGGAGTATCTCCTTTACTACCCAAACTAATGTTCTCTTGATGCAATTACAAACAATCTAAGAGTCTCCATTACATTTATTTCTATTCTCATACTTCATTTCTCTCTGGATGGATGCAATGCACTGTTGTCTTTTTCTTAGTCTCTTAACTGTTTAATGTGGAATATTTTCTGCTACTCCACTGTCCTGAAAAAAGCCACCTAATACAAAATCCTAGTTTAATTACATGGTGACTCTTTTGAATTCAAAAACAGTAAAGAATGGTTCTATATTTGGTCTTCAAGGAAACAAGTCACATCAACTGATTAATTTAAACAGATAAAAGTTTGGGGCATCAATCCTTTAACTTTGTAACAACATTAAAGTTGTAACTATGTTTTTTGGGGGGGTACTTAATCCATGTATTATGTCCTGTATTCCAACCAAGTGCAACTCTTACAATTTTTAATAACAATAACAACATGCAATAACAATAATCCTAAACGACAGATTCAAGTTTTTATGGATACCAATAATTTAAAAGCTAAGTTTTACACTGATGTTTCATGGAACTGAACACAGACTTATTTCAGGAGAACTCTGTGGTGTTCAGACCAGACAGACACTCCAATGCCCCTGAGTATCCCCTGACCAACTTTTCTCAACTGCTGTGTCATGACTCCCAAAAGACGGTATAAGGGTCTGAAAAAAGGCAAAGGGTGCTATTATGTGAAGAAAACCAACATGTCATTCCACAACGTCCCAAAAGCTTTGCAATTAACCTCAAGATCACATACTCCATGTCAGGTCTTTCAACAAGATACACACACATGCTTTATGTATTTGCATTTACATTTAGGATCTTATAGCATCTAAAAACTTAAAGAGTCACAGATAGTTTGAGCTACAGAAGTTCAAGAAATATTTTCTTATGTCTACATTTTCCCCCAATATCTTCATCTTTCCTGCCAGCTGTGGTATCTATCCTAGATACCATTTCAAAGTTCTTGACCCCTGCTAACAAAACTCATTTGTGCAAAGATATCTAATGATGATATATAAAGAAGACTGAATTAGAATTCTTGAAGATGCATAGTGATAAGCTACAGATACAAGTTCCAACAGGGAAATGCCAACTTGATAGTAGGAAAAATTTTTTGTAGTGAGGGATGTCAAACATAGAACAGGTTATTGAAGAGGTCTGGAAATCTCCAAGGATAGATATTCTATAACCTCACCTGGGGAAGGCAACCTGGTATAAGCTGGCCCTGCATTTAACAGGGGGTTCCCTGCAATCTAAATTACTTTATAAAAGACCAAAATGACCACATATCTTAATACTTTTAGTACATAGATTTTTCCCACATACTGTCTTTGGAAAAAGGGGAACATGGTTTCTCTGACACACCAGGCAGCTACAGCAAACACTACCATCAATCTGTAGTATTGCCCACTACATAATAGACGAGAAAGCTGAATAGAGTTAAGTCAGCTATGTGGCATTACGCTGAGGAGAGTGACATAACAAAAAAGAATTAATCCTTGCTAAAACAAGGGATCCTTTGCCTTGACAAATTCATCAGTCTCACAGATGACTGATAATTACAAGAACATCATAAGCTTCTTTAGGACGTTAGGCAAGACTGAGTAGCAAAAGTGTTCAGGCAAGTGATATAACAACACAAGAAAGGGAGAAATTAAGAAAGTTATTCAAATGCTGTCTACTATTTCTTCGCTAAATCAACTTGCCCATGGAGACAGATGATCCAGCTATGTCTGAAGAAGTTCTCCACGAGCAATTTCTAACGTGTTTTTGTTCCACTAGAAGAAAAAATTAGGTGGGCACTAGTAGATACAAGCCTATCCATGGTGTCAGGTAGACACACAGCAGATTTTTGCATGCATGAACACATGCCATTCCCTTTCTTCTTGATCAATCAGAATACATAAATTTGTTCATGCACACACCTTCCCCACAGCAACAATACCTCTGTAGAAGATTGAAACTAGCTTAGAACAGTCTAAAGTAAGCAGCATAAGCTACATTCTTCACTATTTGAATGAAAATAATAAGCAAAAAGTTGAATTCAGATTGCTAAAACAGCGAGGTAATTTTCCATCTTCAACACTATTGTTTTAACATAGGACCTGATTTCCGCCCCCCCCCCCCCCCCCAAACTAATGCCAGAGATAGCATCTCAAGACCTTCAGTAATAGCTTTTGGTTTTTTATCTAGAATTTCTTCCTGAACTTTGTCACTTACAGAAAGGAAAGTGCATTATAAACAACATTTGACAGATGGTCTGGGGGTTTCTCTATAGTTTCAATTTTTCACAAAAAACCTGTTCAGACTTAAAAGAGAGGACAAACTGAAACCAGAAAATAACCAGCAAACTTCACCTATGGAAAGCAGTATCTATGCTAGGTTAAGACTTTGGAAGACTACTAATCATCATTAGGAGGTCTTAGTATTCCCCCATAATATCTCTTGTGGAGAAGACAGTCAGCTAGGATATTATCCCATGAAGTTAGCAGCTTGGCTGGAAAAGATATCTGCTGGACAATGAGTTATACCAACAGTTCTACCACCTGGGAATTGGGCAGGAAATTGCTTTCAAGATGCAAGTTTTTCATCTTCCCTTTATTACTGAGCTGAAAACACACTATCAAACTTAATCTATCGGAAGTGTCGCTCTAGCTATTAAAAGAAAAAGAAAGAAACAGAACCAGATTCTGGTTTAAGAATGTATTTGTTGAAACCAAAGTTGCAAAGACATCTTTCACTCTTCAAAGCCATCTGAAACTTTCATAGTTTGGTAATGAGTGTTCAAAGGCTGCTGGAATTCATACCTCAGTTTTTGCAATGGGCACAATAGACAGAGGTGTCCACTTACTGAGGTATGTTGCCATCAGTCAAATGACAGGCAGACACTAAGAAATGAAAAAGTGGAGCAAAGTCAGAAGTCCTTAAAAACAGTTGGTTGCATGGAAGGAAGAGAGGTCATTTGTTCCTGGGAGGTACATATTTGCACAGAGTATATGTGAACAGGTCAGGTCTACTTGCCACCTTCAAATAAGGAACTCTGAAAGCAAAGCTTGCAGGACTTTATCCAACATGAAAAAGGGAACAAAGTTGCCCCTTATGTTCATAGGTGGCTTTATCTTACATTTTTATGATATGCGATTCCTCTGAATCCGATTAAACCATGGCAATATGACAGTGTGATGTACATTTAATAACTCATCATAACCACAGAAAACCTTAAATAGGTTGCTCAACACCACAGAACTAGGCAAATAACCAAATGCTCCCTGGATAGCAAGTGAAGTTCAGCCTCTCTAGTTACCACTTGTTGTCGTCCAACCCCAGATGGCAACCAAGCACCACACAGACACTCGCTCACTCCCCCACTGGTGGGATAGGGGAGAGAACGGGAAGAAGTGAGGAAACTTGTGGGTTGAGATAAAGACAGTTTAACAGGTAAAGCAAAAGCAGGTAAAGCAGAGCAAAACAAGGAATTCATTCACCGCTCCCCATGGGCAGGCAGGTCTTCAGCCATCTCCAGGGAAGCTCCAGGGCTCCATCACATGTAATGATCTCTTGGGAAGACAGACACCATCACTCAATGTCCTCCCTTCCCTATTCCCCCAGCTTTATATGTGGAGTATGATGTCACAGGATATGGAATATCTCTTTGGTCAGTTTGGGTCAGCTGACCCATCTGTGGCCCCTCCCAGCTTCCTGTGCAACCCCCACCTTCTCCATGGCAGGCCAGCACGAAAAGCTGAACAGTCCTTGACTGCTTAGCAACAACCCAGAACATCAGTATGTTATCAACATTATTTTCATCCCACATCCAAAACACAGCACTACACCAGTTATCAGGAAAAAAGTAACTATCCCAGCCAAAACCAGCACTCCAGTTATTTTTGACCATAAGGAAAAATATATCTACTGCAGACTAGTGGTGTCTTAACAGGCTTCTTTAAAAAAAAAAAATGTGTGAAATGGCAAGTTTATACTGAATTGTAAAACTACAATTAACTCAAAAACAAACAAATAAAAACCACAAGGAGGAAAAGCAGAAAGAAATTGAATTACTGGATGCAGTAAGTAGCAGTGATACCAACTCTTCCATAAGATAACAAAGGAGTGCTTTGGAGAAGGAAAATTAATGACAGTCACCAAAAAATGACAAAGCAGGATGACCAAAGGTCCTGCAAATGGACTGACAAATTAAATACTGACCTTTGTGCCATTAAATTCTTGGATTGCTAAACTTGCTGTCTTTTACTGTCTTAGGAACCTTAACTGATAATCAGACAATTCCAGCAGAGGAATAGAATATTAACATACATCATTCAAATGGGTTTGACTTTGTTCCTACTGGTCTAACTCTTTGGACAAATTGTCAGTTCTACACCTGAAACTCCAGCAAAGTAACCACATATACATAAAAAAATACGGAGAAGGAACAACCAGTTTTCTAATTCTGCTATCTCCAGTTAAGTCTGTCCAGAAATCCTTCAATGTTTTAACTGAAGAAGGTTTGGTTGCATAGTTCAAGGAACACTCTTACCTTCAAAAAGCGGGGAGTGTCTTTTAACAATTAATACAAGTGTATACACTAAAATGAAAACGAATGAAAATAAAGCAAAAAGTTCTTAAAAAAACCTAAAAATTAGGAACTCCAGCTCCATTACAATCTATTTCAAGAAGGCTTACAGCAGCAGATTAAAATATTAACAAGATTACTATTGTTAGAAATTTTTTCTAGCTCTTCACTGTGCTGAAACAGGCTAGGTTTCACCTCCCGTTCAGTCATTGAACTGCGCTCATTTCTCACGTTACTTCTTGCACATTGAGCAAGCAGGACTTAAAAGTTTCCCTTGCCTATTCTTCTCGCTTTTGCAAGGAACGCAGTGCCATTCTGGTGCAGTGTAGCTCTTGAAATGCTAAATGGGTAACTCACTCTGCGCCAACCTCTGACCTTAGCAACAGCTTATGACTACATTTTATTATTTTAATGAGAGATGGAAATAGCAGGGATGTTCAGCAGCGTTGTAATAACACAGCTATATTGCTCATTCAAATGAAACTATTAGATACAAAGTGCTCATTAAAAACAGTATTTGTGTCAGACTTAACCTTAAAAACAGGGTAATTCAAAGCTAAAGCTGAGTTTTAACTCTTCACTCATGCCTGCACACTGCAACTATCTCATCCCATTGATAAACAGACAGAGCATACGATCTGTAAGAAGTAGACAGTTTGGTCAGCAAAGACTTAACCTCAGTTTCTTTCCATTAGTGTCTTAAAGCTCACAAGAGAAATGTTATTTTCTAAGATATTTTTAAGTTTCCTTTGTACCACATCTTGATCAAAGCCATGAGTTCAGAAAAAACCCAACTATTCTGTGTAACAGATTGGGGCTTTTCCAAAGCCACACATAAGACAGATGCCCATTTCCAACAGAAGATTGAACATGCTTTATGAAAGGTGATATTTTTGTTTAGTTCAGTAACAACAAAAACAGATGCATGGAGAAAAAAATGACACACAAAGGATCTCACACACAAACAGACCCAGTGAAACTCAGACTTGCCAACTCATTTTACAGATGGGGAGGGAAGGGGTGGTTCTTCTCCTTTTCTCTGTCCACATGAATGTGTCTCAGTTTCATTCAAATCTGCCCCACGGATGCCTTTCTGTAGCTATTTATGTGAACCAAAGGACTAAAACTATTTTGCTTGACTGAATCAGAATTGGCAAGAATAACATCTGTAGTAGTTTTGCCATGATGTTCATTGTCACAGTGCTTGTTCAACTGCCAAGAATACACTAAGCAACATGGCATAAACCTGTGCCATTCTTCGCAGAGACAGTAGCACCAACTAGAGTATTCAAGAAGGCTGGCAGGGGATCCTCGGATTTTTTTATTTTTTAAAACATTACTCATTCATATTTATGATACATAAAGCACAGTCAAATAAAGACACTTTATGCTTGAAGCCAGAGTGAGGAGGGGAGGTTTGTGATCCCTTAGGCGTTCACAGAGATGTTGTATAGCTTTGAGCCAACCCTCCAGAAAGTTCTTTCTCTACCTGTACTGATCCATCACATATTAAGTGTGTGTGTGTGTGCATATTTGACTGACTAATTAAAACTGGGTCACTTTCTTCCATTTCTTGTTTTTCTTTTGCAGTATTAGCTGGAAAGAAGGTGTCCCTTGGGATCCCTAGAGTTATAGAACGTATTTCTAGATATTTCTGCTGAATGCATTCAGAATGTATTAACAAAATATATATTGACTTCACATTTCAGTCAACAACAAAGTTTATTGACCCTTGAGGTAAATATTAATCTCAGCCTTGACTCAATCAATATTTACCACTTGGTTCAATACACCTTCATGATCATCTCAAGATAATTCAATATATACTTGATATGCAAGAAAGTTTATTATATTGTTGTATGGGTTTTATGTATAGTTCTTTCTGTTTTATTTTAGGAGATAAAGTTTTTAATTGGTATGTTGTTAAACAATGTTATCTAGTTTTATCCGATATTCTTTATCATAAATAAAATAAATATGCATAATGAGTTCATAGACATGTATAGCAAACTTGGGGAATGCAGAGCTTAACACCAGCAAGTTTTGCTTAGTAATGAACTCAACAAAATGCCAAGGACAAAGTACACAGCTGTCATCTTAAAAAAAAAAAGAAAAAACTTATTTTTAAAGACTAAAAGTTCTTTTGTTCACAAACAAAATTGAAATAGAGTAATTGTTGTAGTCATGTTCCGGACATTTAGTAATTAAAAAAGGGAGACAGTGTTCTACAGTTACAAAAACCTGTATAACATACCCCCAGAAAACCACAAAAACAGAAAGATGGAAAAGCGCAAGCCAATAGTTTTTCAATCCTTCTCAAACAACAGTTCAGAAAAACCTCTGTTCACCACCTCCACACTGCAGCTGTTAAAGACAAAACCCCTAATACTGGATCTGTACACATTATTAGGCTCTGAAAAGCACCTGAGGTCTGCTATGGACTGAAGAACCTTATGGCCACTGAAGCTGCATTTTCATATCTCCTGTGCTTTTCACTGGTAAAGCCAGAACAACAAATTCGCATTTGGTTAAAAGAGGCTATCCCAAATTTTTTACTTGCTCACTTTAGGGGCTAAAAGCTGCTAACAGGTACCACACCTAAACAGGTACCCTACTGCAGGGAGCTGTGTGAACAGTCTCCCTGCCCGGTGTTCCTGTTACCTGTATAAACAGGGTACAAAAAGCATGAGTGAAAACTAATATTTACTGAGACCAAGAGAAAGACTGTTTTGACAACTCAGCAGAAAGACAGTCACCCTCTCACCTTATCCTGACTGCATCCTCCACACTCCTGGTGGGAACCCCTGACCCCTTACAGTGCTCTCCACACCACACTCTCCTGCAAGCTCCCACCTGGTCAGAAGTAAAATGAGGGCACAACACAGATAAGCAATTTAACAAGGGGAATAGATCAGGTTTGTCACATGGACCAAGACTGTTCAAAGCTCTGTGCCGTTTATTCTGTTAGAGAACTTGTTTTCTGGAGAAAAACCTCAACAGAACAAAACAAACCCCAAATTTAGATTTCCCAGGCATGTTGCTGAAAGCTAGACTTCAGATAGATTTTGTTTTATGAAAAAGCAGAATTCACACATTCATCCCTACATATGCCCCACTGATGTTGTTATGTGTTGAAAAAACAACTGTCAGATGCTTTCTGAAACATGGTATTTCTGAACTAGAATTGGGATACACATTTAATGTTTCTCATGGAGCATAATAGAAGGACAAGAATTATAACTTCTACGAATAAAAAACCCTCTTCTACCTCAGGTCTGGTTCCAAGAATGCAAAAATCAGGGTTTTGCAATCTGCATTATTTCCTTAACATTGAGGTAACTCATAAGACAAAGTCATGAAGCACCTACCTGAATATCCTCAGAGCTGTGTACAAAACAAAAAGGCTTCCAAGAAGCAGGAGAAATTGTAACATCTGTCTGACTATCTTCAAACACAGCATGCTCTCTGCTTTCAGTAGACAGAAATAAAATTCTATGCTTTCAGACTATGGTATTCAAGAATTTTTTAGCTCTGACTACACAGCTAATGAATACATTAACCATACAATTCACAGGCAAACTGATGTTGAAAATAGCAGACCTGAAGCTGTTTACCGTCTCCACACTGATTTCCACAGGAGTAGCAGAATCTCTCAAGAAGATGAGCACATAGGGCACTCCAGATGCCTAGATATATGAAAACATGGGCAAAATATGCCTAAATTATATACAAATATAGATGCCTAAAATTGAAGATGCACACAAGTTTACTCTTTACTACTCCACACCATTAGGTGGTAGGTGACCAGTAGCCCTTAGCTCCTAACTACAGGCTCCCAGAAGTCAGCAGGTTACTTCCATCTGCAGGAACCAAGAGTGGAAGCCTGTATTCAGCAAACTTAAAATTGCTAAAGCAAAACTGTTTCTCCACTGGGAAGTTTTTGATTTATGGATCCCCTGGAAGATTAAGAAGGTTCCATCTAGTTATTATGCAAGCCTGAAAATGGGATCAAAGCTGTAAACTAACGTACAAGAAGAAATTTAAGGTAGAACTAGGCAAAGTCCTGTTAGCAAAAGGCAAATACTCTGAAATGCAACAGGGATTGTGGTAAACCTTAGGGATCACAATCTCCTGGTCCATTTCCTTTCTCTCCTGTCTTTAACTCAACTTTGCCCCCTCACTTCTGCGGTTGTTAATAACAGCAGAAAACACCTGAAACCATTGCGTGAGTACAGCACAGAAATGGCTACAGCTCCCAATGCAGCAGAAAGTGTAGGCTGGAACAAATGAAATATAGACTTAAACGAGGGCAATATAAAAGACATCTTTCTTGCATGGGAAACCAGAATAATACACGGGGGGGTGAGTGGGGGGGAAAGCAAGCAAAATGCTGGCAGGACAAATCATGGAACTACGTGCATGAAATTTAATACTTCTGTTTAAGTGAAGTGGCGCTCTCAAGTACTTCTGTAAGTAGCCAGTGCCACAGACCTAGCATTTGTGTACATGATGCTGAGAAGTCAACGTTATCAGTCAAACCTGAGGAGGAACTCTCAAAGCTGAACAGAATATTGACCCAGACAGAAGAGTTTTGTCCTTGAGTAAACATACTCAAGGACAAAGGCTTCACTAGGTATGTTAAAAAAAAAATGTTATGAAAAAAATTGCAAGAAAGTCTTCTTTAAAGTAAGCATCAGCAATCTGGTGATTAAAATAATACTTAGTAGGATTTCATTACCCTCTTCCCTGTCACCCCCACAAAAAGAAGAGAAAAAAATAGGAAAAAGATAGTTGTATTCTATATCTACAGTCATTTAAAATATAGGAAATAAAGACAACCCGCATAAATGTTTTTAGCTACTTAAAAGTGAAGAAATGGTTATTCTGGGTAGCTCCTATTTAGAATCTTGAAGAATAACACAAGCTGTTTTGCAAGTTGCTTCCTATAGGAATCATCTGTGTATCAAACAGAGAGCAGGCTAAGGAGAGGATAGGAAACAACCATTAAGGACATTCATATTAGAGCTGGGTAAAAATCACAATTTTTTCCCCGCACTTTTGTAGCGATTGTAATCTTGTTTATATTTGTACACACTTAAAATCAGCAATGCTGTACTTGGGTTTAATTTGTGCTACATATTTGTATTCTATACACTAAAATGTACAGGAGTGTAGGGAGCTACCATTTCCCAGTCTTCAGCTCTGCCTTACTAAAATAACACCACTGCTTTGAAACAGCAGTAATACAAAAAAGAACAGTGCCACACTTGTTCTAATTCTTAACTGAATTTGCCAAAAAACATTTTTCCTCCCCAATTTTTGGGATTCATGATTCAAAACTCAGTGAGCAACGTGTCAGGCTCACCATTAAAAGTTGAAATGTCTCGAAAGGTGCATTAATTTTGCTGAAACAAACTCTAAGCTTAAAGAATCACTAACCATAAATTCCACGATATCGTAAATCCAGCAGTACAAAAGAAAATGTGATCCTATGTTCAGCGGAAATTTAAAAACTAAGTTGAAATGAGCAAGACTGAAAAACCAGTTGAAGCAAATAAACTACAATTTCATAAGTTACAGATTTCCAGAGGGAAATAGAAAACATAGTAGCCAAAAAATGTTCAAAATATGGAAGATGTAGTGAGAATTTTTGTGTGTGGGTTTTTTTTTTTAATACATATTATAAAAAGGATGTCCAACCCTCCTCTCATGTCCCAGGCCTGAAAAATATCATATTTACCAGAAAATGAGAAAAATCACAAGTTTCATATAATTTCAGTGTGGTTACCCAACACAAGAACACTGTTTACTTGCAGTTATTACGCTATGTGAATGATTAGGCATGTACTTGCACAGGGGTAGGGGAAAAAGAAAAAAATAAATATCTCTACAGGACAAATGCAGACATTCATTCAAGAAAACAAGTCATGAACCTTCAGTAGTGTTCATGACCTAGACATGTGCCGCAGGTTCAACAGCCTGACTCCAAAAGAAACTTCTCCTTAGCAAGTCCCTCACCACAGCACAGAATCTAGGCCAATAGAAGTATGAAATGCTGGGTTTCCTGTTAGTTCAGCCCTACAGATAAGCTTAAATCTCCCTGTTTGTGAAGGCTGTTGAGTGTCATCTTAAAAAGAGGGGGGAAAAAAAAAAATCTCATCTGTGTCTTGAAAACTTATCTCAAAGGTAGCTGAAGGGAGGCCTGAGATATACTTGGAGAAGGAGGTATTGTAGAGAAAGTAGAGCAATAGGAGCTGGTGAAAACAATAAATATGCAATAAACCTATTTTGTTGGGGGGCAACTCAGCATTAATCTTCTGTAAGAGAAGTGAAGTCAGAGTAAATGTTGCTCGCTGAATACCACCAACCTTGGACCAACATCTTTTAGTGCTAGTACCCTGGAACCACATCAATAATTTGTTTGATAAATAGTATACATTAATATCATTTTGGAAAGACAGGCTTAAGAGATGTGCTGGGATTGCTAGCTCTATAATCCATATTTGTTACTATACATAAGGGAGATACCCAATAACTTGTCTGAGGGCAGAAATTAACTCTGCTTCTAATGACAATGTCCTTTTATTACTTGTTTCTTTAGAACATAGAACCGTTTGAGTTGGAAGGGTCATCTACCAGGTTACTCAAAGCCTCATCCAAGCTGACCTTGAATGTTTCCAGGGATGGGGCATAAGGTCTTCCTGGAGCCTTCTCTTCTCCAGGCTGAACAACCCCAGCTCTCTCAGCCTGTCCTCACAGGAGGGGTGTTCCATCCCTCTGATCATTTTGGTGGCCCTCCTCTGGACCTGCTCCAATGGGTCTGTGTCTTTCCTGTGCTGAGGGCTCCAGAGCTAGATGCAGGGTTCAGGTGGGGTCTCCCCAGAGCAGAGTAGAGGGGCAGAATCACCTCTCTCAAGCTGCTGGCCACTCTGCTTTGGATGCAGCCCAAGATACAGTTGGCCTTCTGGGCTGTGAGCGCACATTGACAGCTCATGTCCAGCTTTTCATCTACCAGTACCCCCGAGTCCTTCTCCACAGGGCTGCTCTCAATCCCTGCATGGCCCAGACTGTATTGATACTGGGGGTTGCCCTGACACAGGTGCAGGACCCTGCACTTGGCTTTGTTGAACCTCTTGAGGTTCACACGGGCCCATTCCTTGGGCTTGTTCACGTCCCTCTGGATGGCATCCCGTCCCTCAGGCATGTCAACCACACCCTCAGCTTGATATCATCTGCAAATTTGCTGAAGGTGCACTTGATCCCACTTTAGATGTTGAGCTTAACTCAATTTTACTTTCAGCTTCAAAAAGTATTCAACTTACATTGCAAAGATAAGAATGACAAGCATATGTGACTGGCAAAACATCTGAAAGATTCACTTCTAAACTCAGTGGGAAATCAATCTGCTTGTTTCAAGGAGGGCATCAGGGAGAACCTCCTTCTCCTCCACAGTATAGCACTGTCCACATGCCTCACAGGAGGCTATCATCTGCTTTGCAAGTGAGGGGTGTTACCTGATGCTTTAGATGGAGAAAATGGAGAAAAGCTGATAGCCTGATACTGGATCAACCAGCTATGTCTACTGTAACCAATAAAGACCACACTAGATGTCCCATTCTAGACAAAATGGTTCAAGATATTGCAGCAACAGTAAGGGACAAAACCCAGACTAGTTCCTTGGACCAGAGCATGAACTGTCAGATTAGATAGCTCTGCTTCAGTGTGGTATAAAGGCAGCATTTCCCACTACCAAGCAGTGCTGGGTGTGGGGGTCTGGTCCTAAATAATTACTAAGTTTTATTTGGCCCTTTTCTCCATTTTATTCCTTCAAATTTCAAATCATCAATCTCCCAAAGGCAAGAAAAATTGAAAGGCTGACAAGATTTGCCAGAGGAAGGCAGAATCACCCCAGGTACACCTAATTTCTTGCTATTTCCAACCCAATTTTCCACTGTTGGCTTAAATCTTGGCTTATGTATTTCTGCCAAAACAATGTCAAACTCCTGTAGGATACCCCAAGCAGGCACTACATTTTCAAAAATAAAGTTCTCCCATAAATTACCAGAGGTCAGGAAGGCAGCCAGTGAAGTCTCATCAATAACTGCTGCCAGAGAAATCAGACATACCTACCCTCAGAGCTTCCAACATACAGCATAAATTGCCCTACAGAAAGATAATTTTGATTTCCTTAAAAAAAACCAAAACAACAAAAACTACAAAGATCAGAGCACAAATTAAGGCCATGAAGTAGGATAAAAAACACGTTTTCCAATCAAAAATTGGAAAATTATTCTTCTGTTTTAATCTTGTTAATGATCCAACCAGGTGTCTTTACATAACTGTCAATGATGGGATATTAGTCTGTAGTACCTGCAGTAGAAGAATAGTGAAGTCCCTCAAATTGCCTCATTTTAGCCTTATGCTTCAAAATGATTTTGCCACTTAAATCAAGTTAATGGATGATCCCTGTAGAGAGGATACAATAAAGAATATTATAAAGAAACAATTACATTAAGTCACCCATCTAGAATATTATTGGAGAGTTATGAAGTCCAAATGAATCGAGACTTGAACCCGTAAAAAGGTGTCCCAGCAAAGGGTGATACTAGGTGTAAGAGAAACCCTTGCACTATACAACAAATTTGATGTTAAGTTTCTAACTTTTCAGCAAAGACACACTTCCTGAAGGCTCGCTGGTTCTGAATGATTACAGAAGGCCACAAAGAGGGGATGTATTTGATCATTTACTGAGTACATAAGATGTAGGAGTCAAGAATTTATCTGCAAATGTGTACCACAGGCAGAAGTCTTTGAGATTTGGAAGGAGGGTGTTCATTTTCAAAACACAGTATTTCTCCACTTAACTCCACTTGGAAGATGGGACAAGGCTACTGGAAGTGAAACTACCGGAAGAGGCAGATTTAACCATTCCCTAAAGTAATCCACGCATTCAAAGTGGTATTCATGGGAAATAAACAATGTGTTTCAGAAACACTGGTTTCTGTATTTTGGCTTCCTCTCAGTTTCAGTGAAATAAATCAAAAGCAAAGAAAGCATGCAGTTGCTACATTTCAAGCCACAAGCAGCACCATATGGAGTGGCACATGCGAAGGCAATACCACAAGCCAAGATACAGTGGATAAGTGCTGAAAGCATCATCATATGCACAGTATAGGTACATGGGAATATGGGTAGATCAATTGAGATAGACTGGTCATTAGCCAAAAAAGGCAGCAGTTATTTATGGATTTTAGGTTGAACATAAATAAGTCTGATATCAGAAATATTATCCAGTACTTCAGTCAAATGAAGAGATAAAATTGAGGGCTTACAATGTTTAGCCATTTTTTTTTCCCCCAGATTCAAGACTCAAATTCATTGTACAGATAGTCAGAGATAGAAAGAAAAATTTTGGAAGAGAAGAACAATTCATCAGTTAGGCTGATAAACCATTTAGTTAACAATTAATTACTAATCAATAACAATATTCTGAACTGCAGCAAGATGGCATTCAAAGAGAGGTAGCAGACTAGAACTGAGGAATTTAAGATGGAAACCCAGAAATTTATAGGAAAAAATAGAAGGGCTGTAAAAACCTAACCATCTCACGATTCATATCATACTGACACATTCTTGATGCAACTTTACATAATACAAAAGTCTAACAAATAGGAAATATGCACATCACTGTTTAATTATGCATAGATGTTAGCAGTGAATGAGTATGTAATGAAGATATCATTTTGCTACCCACAAATTTAAAAAGAATTTGGAAAGGTTAGCTGTATTAATAGAGTTTTGCCAGAAGGCCTTCAAAATACAAAGAGGATATCTGTACTCTTAGCAAATCCCTAAACTGGTAGTATGCTGTTTCCTCCAAACCCCACTTGCACTGTCTTCCATGAGATGCACATGCAGCTACAGCTTCTGACGGCACAGAAGTAAAAAGGGTGAAACAAACCGTAAGAGAGGCAGAGGAAGGGCACGCCCAGTTGAAGATAAATTATCAAAACTCCTGCCAAATCACTTCCAGAAAGTGATCATGGTTCTTCAAATTAGGTGGTTGGATCAGCATATTTCTTCCTTCTATTAGCAATTTAGAAGAGAAGCTTTTTGTGCCAAAAGCATTTTTTTTTTAAACCACATGAAGACAGGGCAACTCTACTCCTTTACATAAAAGATCAGCAAAAGTCATGTAGGAATTGAAAGAAAAGCAAATAGAAGAGGTGAGAAAAGGAAACAATGACACTTTGAAATTGGCACATTTATCAAAGTACAAGCCAAGTGGAGAAAAACTTCCTGTGAAAGTAGTGAAGGAATGGCTACCACGACATAAAGTAGGCTTAGAGTTAGGTTATAATGGCTGGAAAAAACATAGATATGACCATCCCAGATTAGAGGAGAATAGAGAAGAATACTAAGATAGCCTTAATGGGAGATACTGCAGTTAACAGAAGCCTTCGTTCACTTAATACATCTAGTGAAAATGCATTTCACGGTGACTGTCATTTGATGAGCAGTTTATTGGGCACTTAGCAGTACAGATCAGACATGCCACAGCTAGACCTCATCATCCTTAACCCATAAGACAGGCATAAAATGTTTTTAAAATAATAAAGCATATCAATTTAAAAGAGCTACAGATTTTGCTATACTCTGTTGAATACCGGTGGCACAGTTGAAGGAATTGCTGACTTTTCTTTTTTGCAGAAAACCAGAAGCTTGAAATGATTCAATGCCATAGGATCTGCTTTCATGTTCCTAAACTAAGCCTTTATCTACAAGAAGAAACAAAAACTACAGAGATCACAAAAGAAACCACACCGTCATGATAGGAAACTTTCCTTGGACAACCAGACGTTCTCTCTGAATAAGCAGGTCATATCTCTACAGAAAGAAGGGAGGAGGCGACAAGTTGACTAACGGGTGAAACTCAAAACACGGGATACCCAGTATAAAGTTACCAAAGCCTCAAAACTGTACTTCACCTCCATCACTGGACACGTGCAGTTCTGCACAGCGAAGCAGTGCCTCTCAGAGACTGACGTCAGGGTACCTATAAGCGTTTAACATTCTGTAGTAGCTTAATTAGCTTGGATTGCTAACGTTTACAGTTATATCTGGGGAAGAAAGCTACGTGCCCATTACCTTTGTGGGGTTCTCTCAAGCACCTGCGCAATCAGTCACACGCTGCAGCGGCTCGCGTGCCGGAGGCTGAACGCAGGCCACCTCCAGCAGGTCCTTCGGCTCTGCGCGAGTACTGGACAAGGTGACAGAAGGGAAAAATCAGATGTGAAAAGAAAACAAGAGGACAGAACGTGAAAGCAACCCTCATGCCTTCTTCCCCCGATCCTCCATCTTTCATAGTTTTTCTTGATACATCGGGCAATTTCATGTCACATACAAAACCGTTTGCCACACCAGTGCTCTTGAGAAGGACCAGATAAAGTGCCAGGGCAATGGGGGAGAGCACAGCATAAAGGAAAGCCTAGACAGCCTCAGAAGGTACACAAAGCATACGTGGTGAGCAGCAATGGGACATCTGAAAGTCAACTGAAAGTATGTATACCAAAAAGCTTTTAAATGTCTACAGTATAAGAAAGTTAAATACAAGCATTAGAAAGAGATCTCTGTTGCCATCATTCCTCTGCAGAGCATGCCCCTTATCTCAGGCTTACTTTTAGCGGTTTGCTTAGTTGCAACAACCTCCATACAGGCACTGTAATATTTAGGAAAAAAATGTTTCTTCCCACTTCCTCTGGACTTGACTGGGTTTGTATTTCTTGAGGAACGTACCCTTGCTCTATTCCTTTGTCTTGAAAATGCCAGGGCACCCAGGTATTAAATAGTGATCTCTGAAAATGACTCCAAGGTTGCTCTCAAACTACTCCAAGTTTTGCACCATCCTTTAGGCAATTCTGCCTGGTCCAGCACACTGCCACAAGGCACCAGGAAGCGGTTTCTCTGCTGCCCCATGACACTCTGCACAGAGCATAACACACAGTTCACTGTTTATATACTTATATTGGTAAAGAGATATTGCCCATCATCACTTTTTTAAAGCTGGGAAGCAACTAGATCCCAAAATGGCAGGATCTGGCCAAAGAATGGTTAAGCTTTTTTAAAAAAAGTAGGTGGAATTACTGTGAGAAACCTTCTCAGTGTGCATGGATGACTGAAACATACCAGCCCAAACTTTTTGGTGAACTTGCCGTTTTTAAAGCCATCATTAACAAAACATATATTCTGTGTTAAAATAATGCAAACAGTACCTACTGCAGAAGGCTTCTACCCTTACAGTCTAAATCATGACATAGTCAACTGCTCTTTATTGTAAATGTTACCTAAAGCCTAGCACTAAAGAAATTCTCATTGCATTCCAAGTGCTAACCCAGATCATCAACTGTTCGTATTTTTGTTCTCTGCTGTAGCGATCAACAATTGAAAGAAATGAAAAAAAAAAAAAAAAAAAGATGGGTCACATACATTGATTTCTAATAATTTTTGCCATGAAGTTTCACTTACTATTTTTTTTGGTCCACTGTAACTATTGGACTACTGGGGAGATCTAAGTAGAAATAGACCAACACACTTAAATGCAGTCATCTGGTTGGCATGATCACAATTCCACTTTTACTGATTTTTTGGGGGCTGAAGACAAAAAAAAAAAAAAAAAAAAAAGAATTTCACTTCATGCCAGGGCACCAGAATTATTTTACGTTATTTCACCTGGAATGCTATTCCTAACCTTCACAGGCTAAAGAGGCTTTTTTGTTCTTTGAGGTTTGAAGAGTGACTGGGTTTAGTTGTCAGGACCTCAGAAGTATTCTGCTTAAAATAAAAGAAGTATTCTGAAGGTGGACATGTATGGTATCATTTTTCTCCTCTCCTTATTAGGTCCTCAACAGACCTGAAACCTGCCAATGAGAGCACACCTGTCCATAGTGGCTGTATGTAATAGATAAGGCACTTTCCACAGGGCTGATGTCCATATCTGCCGCTTTTGTTTCCCTTTCACCCAAGATAGCCAAGACACCCCATGTTTTATTGCTTTCCTCCTCTTTTTTCTGGTGTGTGATCATTTCCATCCAAAATGGCTCAGACAAGAACATGGAAGTAAATATTCCTTGTTTCAACCGGAGGGGGTGACTTGCCCGTACCCAGGGCCCCATTCATCACCGTGCTGATAAGTTGGCTTGCAGTCGTACGTGTGCTTTGCTACTGTGCCCAGACAGACTGCTATGTTGCGGCCCAATCCCACTCTCCCAGGAATCTGCATGAACTTTGCCAATTACTTCAACGGGAGCAAGGATAACGCCTTTGTGAATAAACAGGGGAAGGAAACCAACTCTGTTCTAAGCCGAATCCATAGGCCCTTTTGTACTTTAGATGGCCCTCTTTGGAGGGACGGCAACAAAGCTGCCGAGAGTTTGAAACCCCAGTGAACAAGTCCCTCTGGGCTCACTAAGAAAAGCTCACATATTCACTGCCACTTGCTTGTTAGGCTCAGGATAAAAAAAGCATACCAGTACGCTGCCAACAGTTATCTATTTATATTTAGAAATTCAATAGTTTTTTTTATGAACACAAGAGCATTTAGGAAGAAATTTTGCAAGTCCAAAATGAAGACCCTTCTTCTATTAGGCATAGAGAAATATTTAATTTCTCTTACCACTTATTCATATTTCTCCTTTTGATTTACTTTAATTAAGGTCTCTTTAGGTTTACAAGTCTGAAGAGAAGGGGGTTTCTCCCTCGCTTTCTTTGTAGTAGGAATAGAAATTGCTCTCCAGGCAGGTTTTTCCAAATGCTCACAGCTTTGCTTTTTACTTAAATAAAAGGCCTTTGAAAGACAGCAGTGCAGGATGGTTCACCATAGATTTGAGATTTTTCTAACATCATTCCTACAGCTCTCCAATTTGGAGGGTTTTCCAGTCAAAACCTTGGCTGCTATTTTCATCCAGCCATAGATGTCAAGATAAGGGGAGTACACTTTCGAACTTGATACCAGAGTCATGCACATCATCAAGGATGTAAGGGCGGGGTGGGGGGGAGGTCATCTCATCTTCACTTTGTTGTTAACAGACTTTCACAGCACACACTGAATTTCTCTTTACATGTATTTTTAAATTCCAGGGTGAGATCTTGTTTCACTCTTTAAGTTAATGTCACACACTCTGCTTCTAAATTTATTTTTAAGTTGTTCAAAGGGCACTTTCAGTGATGTGGAATGGAAGCTAAATAGGTGTTGCTCTGCAAAGTGATACATTCCCTAAAACTGTTTCCAGCAGGTATTATAAAGCCTCAGCAAGCAAACCCTCAGGAGGCATAACTAGGTAATGCATCAACAAAGACACATAAAAACAAGAGGCAGCTGGACTATTATTAAGAAATGAAGCAGCAGCCATTGAAAGTATAAGGTGTGAGTTAAAGTAAAAAAGCAATTTGATTAAATGAAAACACTAGCATCTACATCTAAAGTGGAAAGCAAGCACAGCCATTAAAAAAAGAAAAACCTTATTTCTCTTTGCATAACAGCCTTCTCTCAACTAGCTGTATCCAGAGCACAAAGTCTATGCTTGCAGGGCTCTTCAAAGCAGAAATTTTCAGACGTAGTTCCACCTTCACTGAAACCAGCAAGAGTTTTGGGGTCTGGGCACCTCTGAAGGAGGCGGTGGGAGCTCTAAAGCTATGTTGATATCCACATGGGGGCACAGTTGTACTTGCATGAAGTCCCATTGACCTGAACGGTTCAATAGCCCTTCCTCAAAGCCTGTAAACAACAGCAGGACCTTTACTCAGTTTCCTTAGTACAGAATTCGACACTCATCTTTTTCTTACTTTAGAATCCCTAACCAAGTTCTTATTCCCACCGTTAAAATGCTTCGTTTTTCCTCTAAGCTGGTCCTGGATCCACAGCGTCATGGGATACAGCAGGAAACCATGAATTGAGAGACTAGCTGCTTCAATTTGTGCTTTCAGTGTATTAGGAGAGAATTAGAAGTGAAGCTTACACATCCCCAACGCAGTTCACTTTTGTAGAGGCATACAGTAAAGAACCCAATATTGGCAGAGCTATAACCATTTAAATATTACACTTAAAAATTTGTTTTAATAGTCATGCAAATGTAACATTCATTTGACTTGAACTGTTCAAACGCACTTGAGGATCATGCAATCATTTTGTGCTTAGAACACTAAATTCATGTCTAGGCACTTCAGTACTAAAAAAAGCAAGCAAGCAAATTGGAAAGAATTACAACCATGGAGATCCAGTACCTAATTCTATAAATAATTTCTCTGTCCGAGTGTATTCCACATCCAAGTCAAGCAAAGACAATAAAAATTCAGTCAAAGCAACAAAAGATGGAGAGAAAGACGTAAGTATTTTACAGAAAGCATGAGAGAGCAAGAACATAATTAGTATTTATATTGGAGTTCTTTTGGACTGACTTCTTTGTAACGTAATCAAAAGTGGGGCTTGACCCTCAGCCTCCTACTTATAGTGCCCATTTAGGTTTAATTATTAGGTTATAATGCCATGCCCATTTAGGTTTCTGCAAACCCTTTGGCATAACTACTCCCTGAAATTCAACGTCCCTCCTTAGCCCACAGTGTGGGTACCTTCAGATGAAGTACCTGCTCTTTGCTTCTCAGTCTCATTCAGAGATAAGAACAGAGGTTGTCTTGTGCTTAGTGAAGTCTTCCATGGTCAGACACAATCCACACAACACACTCATCTGGCACTTGACCCGGGGTCACAGCAGAGCACGTACCCCCTTCTGACTGATTTCACCTGTCATATGGAAAAGGATCATTCCAGCCAGCTAATGCCTTAAACATAACACCAGGTAGACATGTTTCAAAGAGCTTCCAACTACCTTTTACCCCAATCTACAAGTCAGATCTTTGCATGTCATCTTTCAGTGCCTGTGGTTTTTTTTTTTTTTTATTATTCTATGTAGTTGATGGCTCTAGCTGTCAGGTTAACAAAAAAATATCATACTCACACGCAAAGCTCAGAAGACTGTATGTATATGGCTTTGCAAATCCCAGCCTAGGAGAAACGTGAGGTTTTCAGCTCTTACTGTGACTACTTCATGCAAGGAAAGATAAGTGAACAAGGCCCGTCTTTTTTCACCAGACCACAAGCCCCATATTAAACTGCCTGGAATTAGACAGCGTCTTTTCCTTCTCCAGAGCTCAGCTCTTTATTTCATAGACTTACTTACCTACCTTGTTGTTTCTCTCCTGACTTTCCTTTTCTTTCCTACAGTCATAGCTGTAGTCTTTTAAAACTGTTGTTTTTAGTGTGTGGCAAGAGATGGGAGGGTAATTAGGGGCTCCAGCCTTTATATTCTTCAGGTATATGGGACATATACCCATGCCTCACCATAGCCTAGACCACAGGCAGCTACTGACCAAAGCATTATCTCAATGTTAAACTGCAGATTAGAGGTACTATTCCAGTCCACAGATTATACATCTCTTTCTATTCACCTGACATGAAAGTCACAGATTCAGTTGTTTTTCTCACTTTGCAATTTAGGAAAGGGGTGAGTTTTCAATGGGGCACATGCAGTGAAAAATCTGTGAGCCAATAAGTATTCAGTGCAAACACACACAAAAAAAAAAAAAAGAGAGGGGGGAGCTAGGACAACAGAGAGAGAGATTGTTTAGAAAATTATACACCTAAGGAAAGTACATACCTACTTATAGAAGAAAGATGAAACCATCCAATTTCTATTTGTCTACAATAATCTTGATTTAATGCAAAGTAATTTAAAATGCTTATTTCCAGTCAAGACAAAAGCTATCAAAAGGGGAATTACCAAAACAGATACCCATTAAAAACACTTTAAAAGAATTTTTTTAAGAAGCTCATAAGGGCCCCATCTAGTTTCCTCTGAAATCATTAGGATCCTTGCCATAGATTTTTTAGATGGGACATTAAGAAACAGCTTCCCTTGAGAGAAAAAAAATAAAATATGTTTTTCCACCAATTTATGACTCCTATAATTATGCAAGTGGAAACAAAATTTTGCTGCCAGCACTTGTCCTGCCATAACACAGATATTACATAGCAATAATAGCAAGAAACTACCAAACACTGAGTAAACTAGTTTTCACATTTTAAGAACTGCATTTACTGCACATATTACATTTTAGAAAGAAAAGTACTGTTTACTTTCCCAGTCTTTTTCAATTTGACTGGAAACTTGACTCACCCTGCACCCCAAAAAAGCCACCAAGTCTTGACTCCACACTTACACAACACCCACACCATCACTGACGTTAGGAGCAGTCATGCCAACGCCCCAGCCTTTGCTTGCTTTGAGGAAAGACAGTGGGAAGGGTGTCACAAGATCAGCAGTTATTCACTGCAGCTGAGCACCTGCAACATCTTGATTGCACTCAGTGGTGGACCCTGACCTGAGCTGGGAGAGGAGTGGCAGTGGTTTCTGACCCCACTAAGGCAGCAAGGGTTGGGGGTGAGCTTAGTAAGAGTATGGTTGGCCTCTATCGCCCATCCCACCTTTGACATACTCGGCTGCAAGCCCCTGTCCCTACACGCCTGGCTGCTCCGGTTCCACATCTGTCTGCTGCGAGCCCTGCTCAGCCGGCTCTGCTTGCCTCCCCGCCTGCTCTCGCCTTCCGCTGTGGTCCCTGCCGCAGGACAGGGGTCTGCGCGGAGAAGCATGGGTTAATCAAGGTATTAATATTAGTGCCTTCAGGCAATTTATTTAAATGTCGGTGTAAGAACCAGATAACTATCAGCTGATGTGGAAGCATCCCCACAAATACTTATTTCAAACTGAAACTTTGTCAGTAGTTTCAATTATCACGTGCTTCTGAGTTCTGTGAATTTTTTAGATTAATAATGACCTTGGTATAGGTATATATATTCTCTATTACAGCCAGACAGATGCTAGCAGTAGTATTTTTTTTTTTTAAAAAAAGCACAACAAATCACAAATAAGGAGCCACTGAAATTGGTTATGTATAAAATGTTGGCAATAAGAAAAAATGAAAAACAGAATTCCTCTCCTTAAATGTAAGCATTACCCTTATCAAGAGAAAAGTAAAGCATTTCAGATAGATATGTGACATTAAGACTGATGTGATCTTAAAATTTACTAAAATTTGAGAAAATTGATCACATACTGATATAATGTGTCATGGTCATGGTTGAACTTATTATAAAGAGAGAAAACAAAACCACAAAATGCAAAAAATTTCCCAGAAAACGCATATCATCTTCTCCTCCTTTTGTCTTATTCTTTTCTCTGAAAACTACAACTCTACATTCAGAACGAGTGTAACTATAATAACACTGTATAAAACCATGCCATATCTTTTTAAAAATTATTTTTTCCCATAAACAGATTGTAAGATAAATTTCATACATCATTTTCTTAATCTAAGCGATGTCTTGGTCCACAAAGAAATCAATTAAGTAGAATGAGAGAGGCATATTCTTGAGTACTCAATTTTCTTTATCATAAGGAAAATACTTTTATTAGGCCCAGAGGACTGTAACTTACACCTAAACATGGTAAACTTTCATATTCTGTTGTATGTATGTATCTCAAGACATCTAGAAGAGAGCCTGTAATTGCCTGCATATGCCTCAACCTAATAGAATTTTTCTTGATTGAAACATAAGAGAAAAAAGTCTAACTTTTAAATTGAAAATCTTTGAAGACCAAAACGGACTGGCATGCACACTTTTGAAAGCATTTAAGTAGACTGTACACTCAGTTAAGCCTTTCTTTCCCTTTTTTTTGCTTTATGGGCTTGTCTACACAAGAAGGGATAATGGGGAGGTATATAACTCACAGTGAGCTGCAGCTCAGTAACTGCTGCATATTTAATGTTCGGCTGCAGCCATGGCCACACAGCCAGCTGGCTCACATCTACGGGGCAAATAATTGCTTCCATATTTGCGGGTTTTTTCTTGATATTAAGCATTACATGACCATACTCCATGTTCCTTTTCCCCCTACCAGCCCATCAGCACTGTAGAATTTCACCTGCTGTATACTGCACGCCACAGCAACAAAGCAAGCTCGTATTTACCAGTTCCCCTGATTCTTCTCTTGGAATGCCATAATCCAGCTCATCCCTCTGCACTGGCAGTACACTACACAGATCAGCCACCCAAGTGGAAGCGGTGGTGTGTACCACATTTGTGGTTACCAACACAAGGGCATCTGGAGGTATATTCGGTTCTTCACCAGGGGCCCGGGCAGCTGCAAAGTGCCGGCCTGCTGAAGCCAAACCAGAGCCTGGTCACAGAGCAGTGACTGACACCTCTGTGGCCACAACAGGGGGATAAGGCACAAACATGGCTGGAGGAAGGTTCCTTGGGATAACTTCCCCCAAAACCACTGCCCAAAGTTCAGTGCCAGCTGCAGATGGTCAGCTAAGGCACTCTGCTTGGCAACTTTCAGCAAAACACAAAGGCTCATCAATCAGACAGAGTAGCAGAAGTTAGGAAAGATCAGGAGATGTCAGCATGGGACATCTGTAATGAGAGCATCGTTATTGTCCATGGTAGTATACAGGTGAGAAAAATCTGGCCTTTCCTATTTAAACAAAAGAGGGTTGAATTAATCCTGTCAATGTAATGGGCCTTTCCAGATCAACCAGTAGGTTAGAAAATGTGTCAACTCAGATGATAGAGGAGAACTGCACAAAAACCATGATTATAGATCTCATCAGTTGCCTTGGTGTAATTTGGGAATCACTTTTTGTGCAGACTCATCAGTAGTCTCCTAGAGATCAACATGCCTTATCATCTATGCTGACAAGACCTTCTTAATGGAAACACATCTCTCATCAATGGATCTGCCTCCATCATATTCATAAGGTAATGATTAATAACAATTAGGATGGCATTTTGGGGGATAAGCAGCCACATGCTTTTGAATGAGCAAGGAATCGTTTGTGCTCTCACTCTGCTGTTGTTCCTGCAATTCTGGGAAGAACCTGTCCTAAATGTGCAGGATAATGTTTTCCATGAGGTTTCCTTTGAAAGCGTGACAAAGATATGGAAATTATGCTTGTTATCCTGATGCTACCTTAACAGATAATGACTTTTATTGGACATGAGCTGGCAATGTGCGCTCACAGCCCAGATGGCCAACTGTATGCTGGGCTGCATCCGAAGCAGTGTGGCCAGCTGGTCGAGGGAGGTTCCGCCCCTCTACTCCACTCTGGGGAGACCCCACCTGCAATCCTGCATCCAGCTCTGGAGCCCTCAGCACAGGAAAGACATGGACCTGTTGGAGTGGGTCCAGAGGAGGGCCACCAAAATGATGAGAGATATGGAACACCTCTCCTATGAGGACAGGCTGAGAGAGTGGGGTTGTTCAGCCTAGAGAAGAGAAGGTCCCGGGGAGACCTTCTTGCAGCCTTCCACTGCTTCAAGGGGGCTTCTAAGAAAGATGGGCACAGACATTTTGGCAGGGTCTGTTGCAATAAGACAAGGGGTAATGGCTTTAAACTGAAAGAGTGCAGATTTAGACTAGATATAGGGAAGAAATTTTTCCAATGAGGGTGGTGAACCACTAGCACTGGTTTCCCAGAGAGGTGATAGATGACCCATCCCTGGAAATATTCCAGGTCAGACTGGATGGGACTCTGAGCAACCTGATCTAGTTGAAGATGTCCCTGCTCATTGCCACGGGGTTGGGCTAGATGACCTTTAAAGGTCCCTTCAAACCCAAACTATTTTATGATTCTGTGAATCTATGATTGAACAAATGGATATTCAACAGAACCATCAGCGAAGCAATTACATTTGGCTGAAGGAAGTGAAGCTGATGCTCTTTCGTAACTAGGTTAGTGCTTGCTAAGCAATGTCACCACCTCGTATTTTAAGCGTGTATTATAGATTACATAACATCTAAGAAAGCAGCTCCATGGTGGCTGGAAGGCACGGCTACAGTCAGGTTTACAAAGACAGAAGCAACCAGCAGTTAACCTTCTCCAAAATGATGGTTACTGGCACACATCTAGGTCTCACTATATTCTTGTTTTACTTGCTAGATAAAAACTTGTACAATTTTTCATGCATATTTCATGGGCAGTCTATGCAACACAATATGAATATTTTAAGTTTTTTTTTCTGAATGTCACGACAAGTTCTCTGTTTTGGGTAAGAATATTTTCTTATTACTCTTTTTTAAAGCTTTGTCCACTGCAGAAGTAGGAAAATTAAGTACGAGTTAACAGGATTGGCAACTGTACTGCACAGAAGTCCTACTATGAAAATACTATGATCTAAAAATAAAATGATGGCGTGTTTTTGCAACAGTGTAAAGTGAAAGTGGCTAACTAATTTTATTACTGAAATGAAAAATATACAAAAGTTCAAATGCATAAACCAAAAGTGAAATAAAAACCGTGTGAAAATGCAGTGTGACAGTTTATTCAAACAAATCTGTGTAAAATAGGAAAGGTTTAGTTTACAGCCACACAATGTCTCAGTCTCTGCACCTGCTCAGCCTGTGGCAAAAAGCACAGCTGGGGTGGAGGACTGAAATGACATTCTTGGGCCACTGCTTTTGATGTCTTTGCAGTGGTTCATTGTTTCATTTTCAGAGAAGCAAAGCCATCATATTGTCACTGCGTTGGGAGATTACGGAGGTGTCTTCAGCGCAGGCATTTAAGCTGAAGCTAGCCCACTGCTCTTGTCCAACATCCTTGCGCTGCACAATGCAGTGCCTGAAGGTAAGCGAGATGGATCCCACCCACTCTGCCTCATCTCCGGCATGCCTGAGGATCCACTGCCCTTGACTCTCTATATGCCCCCAGCAAGTCTGAGAAAATGTGACTGGCTCTTACACAGATAACGGGTGTGTTGATATGTGGCTGTTCAGCATTGGGTTGTAGGACAAGCAGGACCAATTATCAGGCCAATTGGCAGTTATATCTGCACTTCTACAAGCAGCTCTCTTAGCAGAGGAAATGAGAACAGGCAACAAATAAAGATCCTTTAGGAAGACTAGAGTGAACTCAGCATCGTGTATATTATACCATTCACCAGAATGGTGACATTTGGTGTAAGTGGAAAGGTGAAGCTCCCTGTTGTGGGACAGGTGACAAGGCATCTATGCTTGGCGCAGTCTGGCTTTAATAAGTTGCTTTCCCTATCTTTCCATTTCATACCCCCTGCAGACATGCACAAAGTTCACTTTGAAATAAATGGAGTTTTGAAATGCCTTCATACTGATATGCATTTTCACAGAATTATTCCACAAAATATTTTTTTTCTTCCTTAGAATTCACTGCCTAAGAGCAAAACTAAGTTTTGTTTAAGAGCAAAAATGAAATGCTTTTGTACAGCTGTAATGATCTAATCTAGATGTGATAAAATGCTCCAGGAAATACGTTGCACGCTGCCTCACTGATACTTTGAAAAGCACTTCATAAAATGCTATAATATTTGAAGTCCCAAAAAAGGGTTTTTAGAAACCTATTTATTTTCAACCCTCTCAAACTCCTATTGTCTGCCTAGTTTTTTGTTGCAAGGGGCCCTCCTCCTTCACTGCTCCTCCCTCTCGGAGCTGCAATCCAGGCCACCCGCAGCCAACTCGTCACTCTTCTATGGACTGTAGCCCAGCAGCGGTGTTATCACAGGACCAAACGCTGCCCAGCTCTTCTTACTACTGGGAAAAAACACAGACCATACTAGAGATACAGGTGAGGGCTGCTTCTTTGCATCCTTGCAAGCTGAATTCTCAGACTCTTGCTTTTCAATGGAAGCTAATGGGCAACCTGAGTGCGATGGCCAGGGCTGCGTATACGTATAGGCACCTGCGCGCAGCCACACACGGGTAACAAATGTTTCTGCTGTGGAGTGTCCCGAATCCTCAACTCACCAGAAATGGGGTAGCCTAAGGAAATTCAAGGCTTCCAACAAGCCGGTTTTACTGTCCCTGCAAGTGAGTCTAGCTGAAAATAGATTGATCCTGCTTCAGCTTAAACAGAGAGAAGATTGACAAGTCAGGAGAAGGAGACTGACTGTCGTAAGTGTGAGACAAGCCAGTCTGCAGTAACAGTGTAGGGATGCCAAAATACTAGATAGAATAGAGCAACTTTGTTCATTATTAACTCCATGCTAGCTAATTTACTACACTTCAAAACAGAAATATGGAACAAACAATATCCTGTCAGATAGATGTACTACAAATTGTATCTTGGCAGTGCAGCTCACCTCACTATGCTCATTTCAGAAACTTTACTCAGAACTAAACTTCCTTTCCATCCTCCTTTAGATAATCCCTCTGTGTTTCACTGAAGAAATGAAAGCATACCAATAAACCTATGCAAGGAAGAAAGTCTTGACAGTGTCCTATTAACTTTACAGAAAGACTGGTTATCTGTGAAAATTAGTAAAATTTTCCCTTGTGAACAGAAAGAACCTTCCCATTTATTTGTTCGGTAATAACCGCATGTTAAAATTCCTCACAAAAATGTATACAAAAAGTTAATCCCCTTCTCAAAATCATTCTTTGCATGTTCCTCCACCTCATCTTCCACTGCTTATGGTAGCCAGTAGTCCTGGCATCTCTACACAAGCTTTTTAACAAATCCTAGCGTGCCAGCAGAGTAAACCATTTAAAACTGCGTGTTTAAATGTTAAAAAAAAAGCATCAGATTCTCAGCTGACATAAATCTGCCTGATTACACTGAAGTCAAAAGAAGGCAAGGAATAACCTAGTATACCAAACCCAGCTCACAGAACCATATGAAAGTTACCCATGCACTTCCTTCAGTGGGGTATGCCCATGTAGACACATACCAATACTGAGTCAACGAGAAAAGACATACTTGCTTCAGTAGACTTTTCATCAGCAGTGCATTGATTTACCTGCTCTTGATTCTAACTTACACGTGCTGAACTGTAATTAAGCTAAAGTCATACTAACGAAATACTGTAGCAAAGCTAATTATAAACAGGCCCAGAAAGACCCTGTTCACCCACTTTTTTTGAAAGGAAGGAGACCCTAAGTGTACCTCAGATAATGCTCCCATGCTTTTACCCTGAGTGACAGCAGATTTCCATACTCAGGATGAAATGGACAGGTCATACCCCTGTGCTGGTGTTACGGGTTGTCTGCAGACCCAGCAGAGCATCAGTAAAACCACTTGGAATGTTTATGCTTTTTGTTAGGGATGTGGCAGCTAGAAGTTTTCAGCTTTAATGAGATTCATAATCCTAAACCCCCAGATCTTATGCTGTGTGGGCTACTGCACTATTTGGGCCTTAAAGCCTTTGTGTTTGGAGTGCCTCATGCCAAAACCATCGGCTAGGGGCAGAGCAGACTCCCTGTATTTACCCGGAGAGGGTCGCAGTAGGTGACTAACCTGTCCTGAGACGCATTCAGCCGTGGAGTGTCCTTAAGCCAGCTGTTGCAGCGTTTCACTTTCCTTCCTGAGAGAAAGATTATCAAATGTTTAACTTTAAGGTTTCTTGCTGAAAATGAAGTCCATTACTTCTTGTCATATCTGTCATGAAGGTAGGGAACAGACCTTTTTTTTTCCTCTGTGCATTAGACGTTAACACACTTAAAGATTAATCTCATATTTTTCATCATACTCCTTTTCTTTAAGCTAAATAGTTTTACCCTGCAAACCAAGCTATCTGGAGTTCTTATTTTATCTTGTTCTGCTCCAGACTCTCTTCAATGGGTCTTGAAGAGCAGCATCCAAGACTGAACACAGTAATCCAGCTGTGGTTCTTTCTGTTCTGTAAGATGCATGTGTCTTATAAACCAAACCTGCTGATACACCCTGGTATATCTTTACCTGGTTTCCAACAGCATAATGATATTTACTTCTGGTTTTATCCTCAACAATTTGCAGGTCCCTTTCTGTGGACAAGCCAGCTAGCTGTTCCCCTGCCTGCCTTTGCATGGCTGATCATTCCTACTGAAACTTTATACCTAGCAATTGTCCCTAATAAAGTTCATCCTATTTTTTTTCCCCCAGATCATTTCTCTAATTTACCAAAATCATTTTGAGCTCCAAGCTCAAATGGTCTTCCATCATCCTGGAAGTCCCTCCCTACCTGGACAGGCAACTGCAGAAATCTTCTTGAAACAGCCTTCCATCTTGATAGTGAACTATGAACTATCAGACTGGCTTCCCAAATAGTTTGTTTTCAACTTTTAATTTTTTCATCTAGGCCCCACTTCCTTAGTTTGTTGTGAGGACGTCACATGAAATACTACCAAAACCCTTCTTTAATGTCAGATACAGAGAATCTACTATTACTCTTTTTGTTACAGAAAGTAGTCACATTTCTTCATAATGAAAAACTTTGTTTACTGTTCTTTGTTTTACTGCTGTCTTCTAAATGCCTGTAAATATTCATTTAAATAATTAAGTGTTGGGTAAAATAGTTTTTCCACTGCTTTTATTCTCTTCCATGGCATTTAAGCTTAGGAAGAGACTTTATCTGCTGTTGTGGATACAGTCAAAGATGAGACTCAACAGTGGGATCTTCCAAATTCTTCTTTCATTAAAAACATCAGTACAAACTCCTTAAGATAGCAATTTCTAAAGATTTTAAGGTTAGCTTTTATCACATGTTATTAAAAAAGTTGAAACTGTATCATCCAAGCAGAAGGGAGAGCAATGAGACTCAAGCTTAGCCATGCCATGAAAAGACATCTTACAGAGGAGAAAAGCTTGTGTAGTACTTCTTATTCCTACCTTTCAGAAGTACAGCACTAAGGGACAGAAACCACCCTTGAACTTGTGGGTGTTGTCTTCCCACCTCTGCTTTTCTGTGTGCCTTCTGGCAAGTCATTTAACCTTTTTCTGCTGCAGACCTTCTGCCTATATGATGGACAAAATGATACTCACTATCCTTTTTTAATGTGTTTTACCTGCATCAAAGACAAAAAATGTTTTTTAAGTGCTAAGGTGTTATATATGAATTACTTTCCCTGGGAAGGGGAAAGTGAAATTTTAGAAAATGGAGCAGTTGGAAAAAAAAAACAGGTAGCATCCAATATAACAAAGATAATGTATGTGAAAACCTAAGGAGTTTCAGAGTTCATTATTCTGCTTATAGAGGAAAATGAAGATGTCAGGTATGCCTCATTTTAACAGCTGTCCCATGCAACCTTTAATTGCTCAGAAGAAATAAGCACACAAGTGCATCACTGGTTGAAAAAAAAGTGCCATCAAGTTTTGTTGTACCATAGTTCCTTCTTCCACAAATATTAATTTGAAATCAAGATTTATACAGTTCAGTGGCATTTTTCTTAAGATCATTTTTTGCCATAAATGTAAGTGTAGATCTTGTCTAGTCCTTGATTACAGAAGATAGGATCACACTTTCTGAGGTAATAGCCTATGGAAGACAGCAGAATGGTTTAACCCTTAACAATTAAACTTTTCCCAAGAAACCACATGAATAATAAATTTTTTAAAAAAGTCTCTACAGTAGTCAGTCAGTTACATATATTTTATAAATCCTTGTGAAAGAAAATATGAAAAAAGAAAAGAGAAGAAACAAGAAAATGGCTACTGATGAACCTTGAACAGACCTGCCTTTCAATATAACTTACCCAAAATATTTTATTACATTTTATTTACATCAGTTGCATCCCCCTGACTTGAACATCATCAGATCATGTTGTCCCACCACGTCCATTCATATTCCTCAGAAATGTGAGGTAGCTGCTGAAACAGGAAAGTAAAGCCTGAAATTTGGGGTGGAAGCTTTCCTAATGAACTTCAGAAGCATCCAACACATGCTGGGAGGTGGTCTTCCTCTAAAGAATTTGTCAAAGCTGTATAATTAAGTGGTAACATTTGTAAATCCCATTCACTAGAGTGTCACCAAGTTCAAATCAGTAATGAAAGTTTTCTTTAAGCACCGAACAGATGATGTAGATAGACCCATATCCACATGCCTGCCTCTCTAATGTACTTCAAAGAGGAGAGTCTTCTGCTAGCATATAGCCTGTGTAAGGCATTTGATATTCTGGAGTGCTAACCTGTGGGATGTGAAGCAGCTCTATATGGGGGAGGTGGTTTCCATCTGCAAATGTAAAAAGCCAGTACTGTATCTGTGTATCCTCACCAGAGCCCTAGTATTTATTCTTTTTCCCATAATTTTCTTTATTGGCATATACTGTGAATTACGCATTTCAATATTGCTCTTAGCTTTGCCATAACAGTCAGCAAATGGAAGTCCATTTCTAATATTTTGGTCTTTCACAATTTCATCTTCTTTTATTCTGTTAAACTCTCCATTATTCCCCTCTAATATGACCACCTGATTATACTTCCTTTTAAACATGCTCACTTCTGCTCTCCCTGTCACTCTCCAAGCACACATACTCATTACCAATTGCTTTCATCAACCTATCCACCAATTTTGATGAGAGGCCACTGTGACGGGTGATTATACTCCATTTCTTATTTAACTCAAGAATTTGTCTCAAGATTTGTCTCCTGATTCTGTTTTTTGCAGATAATGCAATATATTGGCAGTAAAATTTGAGTCCAAGACCATTCTCTTGACATTTCTCACTATTATATTGTAGAATCCGGACTGTATCAGCTAAACCACCTTTGAAATCCATTGCCAGCTGAGTAAATTCCAGCTGAAATGTTGTTTCTCACTTCAGTGTAGATGCTAAAAGTTTTAAAGATGTCTTTCCTGCCTCCCACTGAGTCAAAAATGTTACTTTAAGAAGAATCTTTCATTTTAATATGGGTAGTCTTCATAATGGTCCTTCCCTTTGCAATGGGGCAGGATCCTTGAACATTGATGGTATACAACACATCTTCAAGGAAATATTGTCTCATGAATGGGTTACTGTCCCAAATAAGACCATGGACCTCACCAAAAGAACTTGAAGAACATATTGCATATACTTTTAGTTGTGCTTTGAATGCTTTTCAGAATCTGGACAAAGGGAGTAAGCCTTCACTACATGATCAGTCAGCTCTATCTGTATGTACAGCAATTGCTCAGCAGATCATTTGTGTCTCTGGATTACAGAGTGATAAACTTGGAAACAAAATATATCCCCTCATCCACACCACATCAGAGCAGAACTTTGTTACACTTGCAATACCACACCAAGGGTTTTGATAGTGAAGAACTACTACTACATAAGTTTGAGATATCATCTAGGTTTGAGATACCATCCCTCATAACTTTAGGTATTTTCATCAGGAAAAAATACTGGAAAGCATTTGAATTTATTCTATTATATATCCTCATCTATAGTTGAACATATGTTATAATTTAAAGTGTCAGGATAATAAAATCTTGTTGGGTAGGTTATTTCTGCCAGGTGTTTGATATAAGTGTTTGATATTTCTCAAGGAATAATCTCCACATTTCAAGTTAGCGGGTAGCCTCACTCAGATGTCCACAAGGCCAATCATAGCTTAAGTAGTAAATATAAATCAACCACACTAACTATCTTCTCACAATCAAGTAATCCAACAACTCAGATCCTCATCTGTTCCTTAGAAAGATTAAAGAGCTCTTGCAAAACCTCTAAATTTCCTGTTCTGAGACTGATTTTCAGTTCAATGCTGTTCCCCTCTTTGAGAAAGCTCTTCATTCAGAAAAAAAAAAAGTCCAAAAGGTCTCCCAAGTTTATCCAACTCTGTCACGGTATTTCCTAATTATAAACAAATTTTGGAATCACAGATCAAAACTTAATATCTATGTTGTTCTTTCTCTCCCCAAATTAACCTTGTTTTTATCCTTTAAACTAACTCTATACAATTATCTTTGAGGCATAAATTATAGTTTCCATTCTATTTAAACATATCATTGTAATGATGGATAGTATAAATAAACTGCAAGCACACATTGCATCTAGATTTATACTGATGTACATTCACTTGTAGTATTTTGTTAGAGACACTACTGACACACACTGCCTACTAATTAAAATACCACTCACCTACACCTCAGGATGACGCTTGGCATGCCCATGCGAAATGAAGTGTCTTTGTCATATTTGCTCCTCCTTTTGGACTCACATTCCTGCTTTGAATATAAACTTAATGGGTGACCTGGGATTAGACGAATCCATCTTTTAACAAGAGCCTCTCACATAATGAATTTCCCTAGTTTTTAGCCATTCTTCTTTATCATTCTATACTTATATTTCCCAGAAAGATTGGTTCAGTTGTTTTCCCCTGCTTGGTAAAACATCCTACTTCCTTCTGAGGTTGGCATAAAAAAACCCAACAAACTCTTATTTTCCTGTGCTGTGTTCTTCCTCTTCCTCACCAGCTGGAGAAAGAATCATTAGTAATCAATGGTCATGATTTTATAGGTATCCAATAAAGACCATATTTGTGCTGTTAGGCCTTTCAGCACCCAAAATTTTCCAGTGCAGCAAAATCTGTATCAGAACTGTTCAGTTCAACCTCTACAGCCGTAGATTGAACTAATGTTCAGAGGTATATTTAGGTGCTCTTCCAAACACAGGTTTTCACAAACCTCCTCTTTGCTATTTTCCTTTCCCAGTTTACTCAGCCAGGGGTCATTGGCTCTTTCAATTTTTGTTTCTTTAGGGGGAGGGTTTCCAACCCTTCTGACATCACAGGCCGTAGCAATTTAGAAGATCCATTACCGAGAGCCCCTTCCCAACCCTTGCCTGTATTATTTTTATCTGCAAAACTCATTAGACTCCTTAGTAAGGGCCAACAAGTCCATAACTACACTAGATTGTATTTGAATTTGTCAAAAGGAATTTAACATATCCTAAGATGACAGCAATTCTCCAAGTTATTAAAATGTTTCTCTTCTTCATTTGTATTCCCTTTTGATCACTTCTGTTTTATATTTTCAGACTTCTAGCAGACATTCTCATAAATAAAATGAATTATTATTTTACTAGTTTTCTAAACTACCTCAAAGTCTATATTTAATGGAAAAAATAAGCCTGCAACAAATAAAGCAAACTATTTAAAATAGTGTGCCACTGCTAATTCCCTCTGAGCTCCTGAACTTCCACTAAAAGAAAGGGAAAGAAAAATTAAATTAAATAGGAGGACATATTCTTCCATAATAAAAGATTCAAAGACTAGCATACAAGAGCAGTGGAACACATAGCACTTCTACAGACCTTAACAAAGCAACTACAGAGAACACAAACAGTTTTCCACAGACAAGCTCTTAGAGGCCAAAGTATTGTGCAGATGAGACCTCTGAACAAGATGTTGGCAAAATCCCCTTGCTAAAGAACCTTCCCCTGCTGTTCCCACCACCCTCGGGGAAAGGTAGCACTTCCTTTAGCATCCTTTTGATGGACCAAAACTCAGCACCTAAAGTAAACCCCTCAGACTACAAGAAAGACACCCCCAGGCAGGGCATGAGCTCATATATAACTGATGGGTCCACAGGTGGGGGTGTGGATGAGGGCCTCAGGTGGGGCTGGTCAGGGCCATTAAGGCTTACTCAGGGCCCCGATATAGAGCAAATAATAAGAAAATAGATAATTCAGACAGATTAAAAAATAATAATAATGAAACAAAACACATTAATAACTTTACATTCATTTCAAGACATCAATATTTTAAGAAGATCCTTGGGTAAGATACCCTGCTTTGGGAACTATTAACTGAAGTTCTGAAGACTGTCCTTTAATAATTTTAATATGTAAAGTTGGGTGGAAAAGCAAAGCACCCAGAAAAATGCATTAATTTAAAATAACACAGACAGTATATCTCCACCTGTTTTGGTACACAATTCTCTGAGCTATCCGCCAGTAGCCACGGACACATCTTCATGTGGCCTAGGAAATATACTTGCACAAAAGTTTCCAGAAGACCAAAGTCTTTTTTCCACCACATCAAGAAGCCATGCAAAAAAGTATGCTGAAATAGAAGAACTCCTAGCACTTGCACAGACCTATTTACTGGTTCAGTGCATATTTGTTCATCTTAGTTTTAAACAAGAAACAGAACACAGGTCACTGGACATTTTTTCAACTAGGATCCAAATAATATGACTTCATCTATTTTTTTCCTACACTATGACCCTACCACACAAAGTTTTCATAGGATAAAATACTCTAGAGTATTTAGAATAGGGTTGGTAACCAACCACCAAATTAAGAAGAAAGCTGATGATAAGAACAATCTGACCTCATCCTGGCAGCAATGGTAGTTGATCAAAGCAAGTCAGAGATGAAGAACTAACACATAAGACTTGCCAATAACTTCAACTCCACCTTCATCAGTGGTGAGTGAGTCAACTTCCAGCAAATACATTACCATATTGGCAGGACTGAAATAACCTTCATATGACTGATAGACTGCCTCTGAAAGGACAGCTGATTTTGATCCCTTGAGTACTTTAGAGGCCTGTGTTCCCCCAGTACCTTGAAGAACATAAAGTCATAAAAAACCACACGGTCAGATCACAACATCCTGTAAGCTAGTCTGTTTTTTTCAGTACATTCAGGCTATTCAGTAAATGAGCATTTGGAACGTAATAGTTTAGGGTAGGAAGGGAAAAAAAGGCACCAATAACAACAATCACCAGGGCCATTAATCTTCTCAAAGCTACCTGCCAGATCGTGGCAGTAGAAGCAACAGACTTGTTTTTTTTGAACGGACACAAATATAGTACTGTTGTTGATTACTTCTCCAGATATATTGGTTTGGCTCTACTTATATAGACCTCACTGACACATATTGTCCAGAAAGTAAAGTAAATACTTGAGAAACATGAATTCCTCATGTCAGATAATGGACCTTTAAAACAATCAACATACTTACATAAAGCTTTTACATTAGGCATTGTTGTCATATTTTATTTCACCCCCAGAACAATGGAAAAAAGGTAGAGATGAGAAGTGGATGAAATAATAGCACAGATTAAAAGAAAAACAAACCCCACAAATCTTCTGCAAAAATTCATGGGTTGATATAAAACACTTCTAGCCAGTCAACAACTGTTGCACCTGGATCTGCTCCTGCAGAATTTCTGATGGTAAGATGATTAGAGATGACTCTATCCATGGCACCCAGACAGCCTTAAACTAAATGTTCCAGCTCACAGAAATGTTGAACATGAGAAGGTGAAATAAAAATCTATCAACAACAAATGTCAATGCTTGGCACAGAGCAAAACCACTGCCTGACCAGAGATCAGGGACTGGAGTTCTCAGTCATGTGGAGCTATTCAGAATTTAACAGATATTCCTAACCTCCTTTTCATGAGGATTCACAAGGATTTCTTTGGAGGACCTGGATTCCTCTGCACTATTTTCCAGTTCAACAAGGGCCTGTTTGAATTCCCTAATGAAAGGTAAACTACTTAGAAGATTTCCAACAAGACCACATCAGAAGCCAGAACTATCCTCATAAAGAACCGATTTTAAAACCTCTCTCTATGTGTATGCTCCATACGCCTGTGCATGTGTGTTTGTGTTTTAGAAATGTTATTTCTCATTTTAAGTTTTAATGTGATTTCTAGATAGAACCAGGTTATGTTGTAAGGTTAGAATAATAAACAGGGCAATTTCAGGAAAGGGTTTCTCCTAGCAGCATCATGAGCCACATTTTTATTTAAAACATCAGATTATACCAAATATTAATTTTGTATGAGATCGTCCATATCAAAACATTACCATGTGCTAAAACAAAATACTGCTTTTCGTATTAGGAAAGGTTTACATTAAGCTCTACCAACTTGGGCCAATGCAGTGCCTTGTATTACGAGGATCTTGTTCTTCTCTCTGGTGACAGAGGTCTTTCACGGTTTTGAACTGTCAAACATAGGTACTTCTTGAATTGAATATACAATCCAATCCCAGAACACAGATATTATCCAATATCTGTCATTCTATAAAACAAATTAATCTGACTTTAAACCTAGACTCTTCAAAACCCTAAGAGAAACGAACACCCTAATACATCTTACATGTAGATTTGGAAGCTGAAGGCCTGCACTGTTTATCTTCTTCCATCAGGTTTTCTTCTTATCAAAAATTTTATCACTGTGAAATAAACAAATTATTTCAGCAAATAAAAATTAAACTCCAGCGCAAGGTGAAATAGAAGCAGGTGCCATTTGCCCATGCATCTCCACTGGCTGCAGTTTTACCAGGAGTTTCCTGCCATGTTGCCTGAAGCCCCATGCTCCTCCAGAGCATTTGTGCAGAAGAGCTAGATAATCTGAATCCTGTGGTGGCTTTAATCCAAAGAACCTATGCTTCCTCTGTCATTTTGAAAATCTGCCCCTGCTGTTGAAGGATAAGAGGAAGAATTTTTCTTTACTATAAAAAAATAAGTACTACTTCAGAAGGACTCAATAAAGCAACTCCACACTGATAATGTCCTGAAGAAGTAAAAACTTTGCCTCTTCCTGCAGCAGACGTTAGGTGTCTCCCATGATTTTGTTCTGTTTGTTGGATTTTAGTTCACTTGAAAATAAAACATGTAGTTACTTGGGTTCTGCATGATGCATGTTCACCTAATTCATTTGCTACTCAGTATTCTGAGTTCAGGAGATTTGCTGAGATTTTTGGCCCTGACGGGTGTCACTGAAAGGAGTACAGCTTCACTAAAAGAGGAGGTTGCAGAAGGAGTAAGAAACTCCTTACCAGTCTCATCAAAATAGGTTTGTGTATCCTTTCACTGTGACACTCTGTTATGTCTCATTACTTCAGTTATTCCATAACATTATTTAACTGATTTTCATCATTTTAACATTGCAAATTTGCATAACAGGAGAAACCCAAATTCAGGAACTTACCAGATCCACATTCAGAACTGAAGTACACAACGTTTCTTACCACAGTTAGGGACACAAGGTTATTTCTATATCAGGCAAATCAGAGCTTAGACATCCAAAAGAGAAGTCTGAGAGTTTATGTCTATCAGTCAGCAAACCAACAGAGGGTTAACACGGGTTGGTTATAATCATACATTTATGTGTATAGTTCTTATATATATATATATGTATATATTATACATGCATCTCTTAATGCAAAGTCAAACCTGTCATCAGCTGAACGCTTAACAAAGATATATTACTTCTAAACACTCTTGCCTAGAAGAGTATCTGCACTAGGGATTACTGGTATACAAGCACAGTGTATTTTGTATTTCTGTAGCAGATTACCTCACCTCCCTCCATTTCCTCTAAAATCTTGGTAGAAGAGGAAATTAAGGGAGACAAACTGAACTGTGATGCTTAGAGAGTCCCTTGATTCTGCCTGTCACAGTTTTAAGCCTGCTTGGGGCCTCAGGGGAGTCTGGCTGTTCTTACTCCTCCTCTGCCAACCAGACAGTAACGGCCCACTGCTTTTATTCATTACCCTGAATGTAATGCACTAAATTTAACAAGTAACACACTCAGCGGGAATTTATTGGCCTTTTGCAGCATGATTGCAAGGTAGGATATGGATATGGATTCCAATTACTGCTGACACCCAGATAAGAGGAACAAAGCCTATATATGATTGTTATTAATCAAAGGTGATACCTGGTATTACGAAGAAAAGAAAAACAAAACAAGAATAATTTAAAAATACTTAACTAAGTACTTTTTTCTGTCAAAATGTCAGTTGTTCCAAATAAAATTTTGCTGGTATTTTCTAGCTAGGAATAGTAAAAAGGATAGCATATTATACAAAATGGCCAGAAAGAATATGTAAATAACAACAGTTATTGATTATAAAATGACATGCAGGAAATTCACATCCCAGGAGATGTAATATACTGTGAAAAGCCTAAAATAAACACATGCATACGTTCACAGCTATAGAAGTATTAATGATCATTAAATAAAATTAAAATCCTGTGTAATATATTCCAGAGGGCTGAAATTCATATTCATCTGACAGTATTAAAAGATGGGATAGGAAGAAATTAATTGCTCTTGTTCACATCTGGAGTTTAAATAGATACAATATGAATGGGCAAAGTACAAGCCAAAGACCACTGCATCCAAATTCCAGAAACCAGCAGATGTGAAACACATGTATATCTCTCCCAAACCTCTCCCAGGTGAGCACAGAAACTAACCACTTAGCTGTATGTGACTGCATCCATTTAATAACCCTGCAGCCCACAGCATATTAAATACTATGGCCATTCAGAGGAGTAAGAGGCAAAGAATTCTGATTCATAGCGTTTAGAATTGCCGTTCAGCTTGCTCCTAGAAGATGAAAGTCCTTTCCAAACTGTCTAAACCATTAGGGTCAGCAGAGTGGAACCAGAGAGCTTGTGAAGTTTCTCATTACTATCTATTCCCAGTATTCAGGTTGAGCATATCAGGTGAAGAATATTTTCTGGTAACAACTTCATTCCCTTTCCAAACCATAAACAGGATGGATTACTTTTCAAAACCAGTGAGTTAAAAAAGAGAAAATTTCTGAAAAGACACAACAGTACAATTTGCCTGAAATTCAGTGGGTCTGCTATTCACAAACAGGTTACCTCATATGCCTACAGATATGACTTACCTTCTTGTAGTGACGGGCCCAAAACTGAACACAGGATTCAAGGTGCGGCCTCACCAGTGCCGAGTACAGGGGCACGATCACTGCCCTACTCCTGCTGGCCACACGATTTCTGATACAGGCCAGGACGCTGTTGGCCTTCTTGGCCACCTGGGCACACTGCCGGCTCATGTTCAGCCGGGTGTCAACCAGCAATCCCAGGTCCCTTTCCGCCGGGCTGCTCTCCAGCCACTCCTCTCCAAACCTGTAGCATTGCATGGGGTTGTTGTGACTGAAGTGCAGGACCCTGCACTTGGCCTTGTTAAACCTCAAGTCCTGGCCTGTATCAGAAATAGTGTGGCCAGCAGGAGTAGGGAAGTGATCGTGCCCCTGTACTCGGCACTGGTGAGGCCGTGCCTCAAATACTGTGTTCAGTTTTGGGCCCCTCACTGCAAGAAGGGTGCTGAGGTGCTGGAGCATGTCCAGAGAAGGGCAACAAAGCTGGTGAGGGGTCTGGAGCACAAGTCTTATGAGGAGCGGCTGAGGGAACTGGGGTTGTTCAGTTTGGAGAAGAGGAGGCTGAGGGGAGACCTTATCGCTCTCTACAGCTACCTGAAAAAGGTTGTGGCAACAAGGGTGCTGGTCTCTTCTCCCAAGTAACCAGCGATAGAACGAGAGGAAATGGCCTCAAGTTGCACCAGGGGAGGTTTAGATTGGATATTAGGAAAAATTTCTTCACTGAGAGGTGGTCAAGCATTGGACCAGGCTGCCCAGGGAGGTGGTGGAGGCACCACCTCTTCAAAAAATGTGTGGATGTGGCGCTTCAAGACATGATTTAGGGGACACGGTGGCACTGGATTAATGGTAGGACTTGATGATCTTGAAGGTCCTTTCCAACCTTAGTGATTCTGTGATTCTGTGATACCTATTCGTTCAATAATTAATAAGAAAAGGGGAAAATGATGTTGCAGATACCACACTGACCCTTCCTGGCCCAACCCTGCAACGTTTCCCTGCTTCTTGAGAATCTGTTCCCTGTATGCTATTTATTTTTCCAGTCCCTTCAGTATTGGTAGAAAGCAATGTATCTGCCCACTAGGAGCAGAATGGACACCGGCAGTTGTCTCAAACAACCATCATGAACTTTTCGGTGACTCCCAGAAAGAAAAGAATCTGATGCAATAACTTGGAGACCAAACATAAAAGAACTTTGACAATTCTCCTTTTCCTTAATTAAAGACTTTATTCTATAAGATATTTTTATCATACTACCTGCATAAGACACAGCATATGTCTAAAACTTACTGCACATATAACCTGCGTTATCTTGCCTTTTCTGGGATATTCTCTCTCACCTGTGAAAAGCAAGAGACCAGTTTGCTGATGTTGAGGATTATATTTTTCATCTCATGAGGAAAAATGCCTTAAGCAGATCCGTGATCATGTCTTACATATACAAGATTGATAAAATACAAGTTATAAAGACTTACACATCTCATCAAATAAGGAGGAGAGACGAATCTTAATTTTAATGAAGGCAATTACTTAGTGAAACAGAAAAGCAGTCATGTTTTCTCACCTCATTTTTGCTGTTTTAGCTGGTATATGAAAGTGTTTTGAGACTGGGTACAGCAGGAGAGAGATGAGAATAAATAGAGAGGAATAACATATTTTTAGTAAAAATTACTTTTTAAACAGACCCTAATATACATCATGTATTGTATATTACCTATCACATAGTATTTGCTGTGTGTATATGAATGATGGATTGTATGAGAGCACAAAATCATTTTTCCTGCATTCGATGCTGTAAGGTATTACTGATAAATATTTGATTACATATATACATGATTTCAAACCAAGAAACAGTTGGGTTGGTGATGCAGCCTTGGGTATCAAAGAGAACTTTATTTTTATTAATAGCTCTAGCATTTTCTTGCAATATATGAAGTTTTTCACTGAGGCAGAAATGGAAGCAGCTAAAATTTTGATTCATCAGAGCATGCAGATACATATATAACTTTAAGCTGGAGAGTAGTGCTCACCAGAGCTTTGTAAATAAGGACTTTACTAAGCGACAACTTAGTAAAATACACCGTTTTCCAAGCATTGGCTTTAGAGAGCTTTTGGACCCCGAAAGAAGGGTTGCTTCTCTAGTCCTCTAGCTAAAACACATGCTGGCCTTTTACAGTCCTTGCTCACAGTAAAATAAATGCACAGAAGCTATGTTTCTGTGATTATGTACACATTGTTTTGGAGAGAACAATGAAACACATGCCATTTCCTCATACTGCAACTGGATGTTTACATGGGAAAAAAACCCCAAGGGTGGCTATTGTAGCTTGTCGGCATTGCAACAAATGTTAAAACTCCAGCCTTTTGTTCTCAAATGTTAATGGCAAAAAAACAACACCATCTTCTGAATAAGATTACAATTTAAAATGGTAATGATACATTTGTCTCAAGAGAATTTGTATTCTGTCTGCAAATCAATCAAGATATGGCGAAACAATTTAGAGAGAAATCACAGCTGAATGCATAAAATCCTGGGAACAAAGAATGGTACCTGCATACAGGAGACAGCTGGCAATACTCGTCAATGGACAGAGAAATGTATTTCTCCTTAGTTTTGTAAAAGAAAAAAACGCATCAATTCTGGTAGTTTCTGCTATATATGGCACAATTTTTGTTTACAGCACACTGTCAAGAAAAATGGTGTGCCATCCATATTTTTGCTAACATGTACCATGGGTGTATATTAGATCCAGACTCTCATGATTGGTATAAAAATCACTGAAATGTGTATCGGGTTGATAACTTTAATGCAAAATATTATCTTCTCTTTTTTTTTTTCTGAATTTCCCACAATGCTTTTAACACACTAATCCTTAAAAATCATTTAAGCAATAAGAATAGGAGAAGGCATCGCATTGGAAGGGAATAATTTCATGCCTCAGATGTGTTGTGAAGCATGAGGATGAGGAATGAGTGACTTTAGTCACCTGAGAAGTGCAATGATTCCCAGAAACACACTGGCTGAAGTATCTTATTGCTATTACTGCATGGAAATTATTTTAGAAAAGGTTACACCCATGGAGCTAGTAAGAATGATAAGATATGAGTGATTAAGGTGGCAACCATACAGCCCATAATTCACTGTTTAATAAATAAGTGAGATCTCCCATCACGCTTTTAAAAATATAGTGCACATTTTAAAGATTAAAAAGAACCTCCTTGCTCAGGTGAAGTGCCACCCTGGCCAAGTGTGGCTGTCAAAGCTCTACTACAGCAGCTGGGAAAACTCATTGTTCGAGTTTTTGAAGAAGACTTCCACCAGAAGAATTTCCAGAAGACTTCCACCATGATATGCATCCACTTCCTATTCCTCTGACTGATGCCTCTGCCCAGGTCCATCCCTGAGGGCAGCCATGATCTTCCTGGGCTTGAGACCACCAAAGAAGTGAAGCTCTGTGCCCCACCAGTATATAGGCTGGAGGCAGTAGTGGTCTCCGGGTCAAAGATCTCTTTAGCTTGGGAAGAAATACTTAGAATTTTATTATTAGTATTGTGGAGCTTTTATGACCATTTTGTTTCTTTTGCAATGAAAAATCACTTCCGTTTTTCAGACCTGAAAAAAAATGGTGTCTTATTTATGCAGATTTCGTATTTAATAAAAAAGAGTTTTCAGAAAACCTTCAAAAATGAAACTTCAAAGAAAACATCCTTCATTACATGGATAACAGGATGCAGTTTGGTTTGCTGATGCATCCTTTCATGGATTCTACTGTGACGCATTATCACCTATTGAATGGAAACAACACTTTGATTTTGGAAAAAAAATAATTTTTCTTTTGAAAAAAATTGAATCATAGCTGGTTTTTAAAGTTATATCATGAATCTAAATTTTCATCTTTAAAGATCACACTCCTACTCTCATTCTTGGTATATGTTGTAATTTAACCTTATTAGATACTGTAATTTTCTTCCTTATTCATGTCAATTTATGAATTACATCATGCTTGACCATTAGTTTCAGGAGAGTTTTCCTTAATTCTATGATACTATTTTTTTCATTTGCCTGATAGTCTAAGGAAAAAAAAAAAAGTAGTTTAAAATTTAAAGAACCAAAGAAAAAAGAAGTAGTTTCTGATTCTAAACCAGCATGTTTTTCATTGCTGTTAGTCTCTTATGGATCTGAGGAACTGATCCAAGTATCTGAAGCACTTTTGACTTTGCTGTTATAATGAAATATTTAAATTAAAGAACTTATTTTTGCTCCTCTTGAAGTACTATTCAAAGTACCTCATAAGGATAAAAAGTGATAAGAAATCAAAAGGGTGAGGCATATTTGAGGAAGTATTTTCATGGCCCACTCAAGGTACATAACTCCGACATGATTCCACGTAACTAAGTTTAGCAGCCAACATTTACCACAGAGGCAAAATGGAGAGGCAGGTTCTGTCAGAGAGTAGTAACGAACACTTAATTAGGATGTATAAATTTAGAAGGTGCAAAGACTCCCACCATTTCCAGCCACATGGTACTGAAATCTTTTAAGAGTAAAAACAAACATTTGCAGGAACATCACAAAATAGCATTTGGGGTGGGTTTTTTGGTGGGGGTTTTTTGTGTGTGTGTCTTTTGATTCCACTTATTTTTTCTTTTGTAGACATGCTATGAAGAGGGCGGAATAAGTTTTAAACAGCAAAGAAAGTCTCACATTCAAGATAAATTTACAAGACATTTACTGATTGCCAGAATGCAAGAAGTGTTGTAACTTACTCCTTCTAGCTTAAACTTCTTCTATTTGATTTTTAGCAATTGCTCTGGGAATAAACAGAAGCAAGTGTGTTGGTCTCCGCTCTCCGAATAGGTGAGATCCTGCAGGTCTTTGTCTCTCACAATGGAGAGTATCAGCTGTGGAAGGACTTTGGAGACTCAGAAGGACTTGACAGCTTTGCATCCTCTGGAAGAGACTAATTTGCTGCCAGTTGTGGTAAACAACATATATTGTGGTGGGTAGTGGTCTTAATTACCTACAATAAGGATTCTTGGTTTAAGAACTCAAGCTGCTCAAGCTGGAAATCATGAAATGGCAACAATGCAATGTTCCTGGTCTTTTTCCCCTCTTTTTTTCCTTCGTTCCTCCCCCCACCCCTTGTGAGCCAGTTTGCATGCCCTCATTTGCAAATATTGTTGGGACAATGTCAGGGTGCTTCAGGCCAAACATTCAGATTTCTTATCTATATTTTATAAAACTTAATCCCACTGGCAATATTTGCTTGATTTCTCAAATGGTTCAAATGAAAACAGTGTTTGATTTGGCTTTAAACTGTGATCACAGTTGAAACATTGCAGGACTATGCCAGAATATGAGGGCCAGACACTGAAACCAACTCTAAACAAAACCTGAAACTACTTAGTCTGTTTATTGGTTATAAAATCTGCAAAAAAAAAAAAAAAAGAAAATAACCCTAAAAAAAAAATAAAAATTGCTTGCACAAAGAAATAAACTTTCATTGATGATATTTATAATGGAAAATGTTCCCTTGCAATGGCTTGGTGGTAACTTTACTTCTTTTTTTTAAAAAAGTAATATTCCACTAATATGTTATAACACGCTGCTGATGTGGTATCAACCAGCTTCCCAGATCAGAGCTGCAGGGTCCCAGCCGTGGCAATGTTCATTAACACCCAGCAGTTGGATAATTTATCAGCCAACCTGCACGCAGGGTTTCACATCTCACCTCTGTAATTCAAGGGGGACTTTCCCCTCTGGCCCACTCCCACTCCGAGTTTAACCCTTCAGCAAAACTCTTACGCTGTTGAGTTGTTGAGAGGAGGTCTAATCCACACTAAATATGCTAATCAAGAAATACCTTGAGGGCCTTTTTTGATCATTTTGGTTATACACATACGCTAAATCTGCAGCTTTCAGTGTTACCGCCGGTGAGAAGTCACTGTCTCTGGTCTATGAAATGCCGTTTGCTCTGTCCTGTAAAATAACAAGGTTTAAACATACTATTTTTTATCAAGAAATGCAGGCTGGTAGGTTAGCTCAGAAGGACATGTTCCATACAAGCAAGATGGATGACCTTTCTGAACGCTTTGACCTTCCAATCAAGAGACATGGCCACAAATAATTTGGTGGGGAGGGGGAAGGGAAGCTGAGGAAAAGTGTCCACCCTGCCAGCATCTTCATCCACGCGTCCACAGCACGCACAGAGAATACCCCGGATGTGAGACCCGCGTGATGCACAATGGTGGAAGTCCATCAATTTTTGCCGCTAGCCTCTTTTTTTTTTTATTGCGAGATTCCCCAGAAAGAAGAGCATCAGTAGGGAATACGGATGGGGTGAGTCCCAGCAGCACAGTGGTGTGTGCTGCCGGACAGCCAGCGAGAAGCTGTAGTCCCAGAGGAGCAGCTACATGGCTCCTGCACCAACGGTCTAGAGCTTCTCCAGAAAACCCTCTGGGATCCGCCAGCTTCCGGAGAGAAACCTCCTTTGCTCTTTTCAGGGGAAGGAAAACCTGCCCATCCCATGAACAAGTTAAGGAAATATATGCTGGGGAAATCTCATGGAATTTGCCTTCAATCGGTACCTTTTATGGCAGGTTTTTCCATCGACAGAAGAGAGGTTTATGTCCTGGCTTGAAATTGCTAAAACTGTGAGACCACAGTACGCTGCACACAAACACCGGAAGAGAGCACGTTTGAGGACCGTGCTGAAGAAAATGGCGTCTCTCCCTCATTCTCAGGCCTTCCTGTGCACGCTCGAGGGTCCGTCTGCTGCGGTGCTGCGCTGCCTGCACCCACCCCGGGGCTGGGGTCTGACGGGCTCCGGTGGCAGGTGCCCCCCACCCCCCGGGCTGGACCCCCCTTCTGCCAGAGGAGAAAAGGAAACTCAGGGAGTTACGTGGAACCGACATGGTGGCTCCTCGCAGCTTCGCTCCCGCGCTGCGGGCACCAGCCGAAGACGGGGCCCTGTGCGCTAAAACAGGCCTCTCGCAAATACTTCCTATTCCTGAACCAAGCAAAAAATGCCTGCCGCCACCCTTTGCCTTTCTGTTATTTAAAGGGTCACTTACCAAGCAGTGAACTTACCTTCCTGACAAATCTACATACCAGACAATCAATATTCATCTGGTGCTAGCAATACTCCTTCCCCGCCCTCCCGGCGCGCGAATGCAAGCCGGGCCGTCTCCCTGTTCGCTGGGGATTAGTACAGCCTGGGCAACGAGCCCCGAGGGCTCGCGAGCGCGGGCCGCGGCCAGCACCCCCGGGAAAGCGATTGCAATTGCCGCCCGCCGCTGCGGCGGGTACGGGAGCGGCGAGACAAGGAAGGGTTAAAGTTTTGTCTGTGACACTGAAATTGAGGCCAGCTGTAGGTCATATTCACGTCCCAGTCACAGGAAAATGAACCTGTGAGACAGAACCTAATTATCTGCTAAACCAAAAGCCAGTCTCAGTTCAATAACTTACGACAGAGCTGGCAGCCAGATATAGCATTGCCATGGTAACGCCGAAAAAAAAAAATCCACTGCAGTAGAGAACAAGAAGGAGAAGAAGGAGACTGTAACCCTAAATATGCTGTAGCCATTTGATCTTGGACAAGTGGATGTGTCTAAAGAGCCAGATTGCTACAACTGTCTATCCACTTTAATATCCTCTATAATTACTGAAATGAAAAATGCAATTACAGTCTGCTCTGAGCTAAAAACCAGGAGTAACTGGCTAACTGGGAATTAATTTTAGAGGGAACAATATCACCTTCTTTCCCCTCTCAGCACACACAGACTGAGAAGTATGTGGGGACTGGAGAGCAGAGGCGCCTGCTTCCCGCTAGTCCGAAATCACTGCATGCCAATCAAACCCTTGGTTTTCCCAATCACCTTCCCCTCCTCCCTCTTCTTCCATCCACAGGTCATTACACACAAGGGAAAAGTTCAGTAGAGCAAAGCACTGAAGATCTCACTTTGGAGACCGTAATGTCTGAACTACGTGAAGTTATGGGTGACGTGGGTTTAAAGGTCCCAGCAAAACGTTGTAAGCGTGACCCCTTACGCGAAGCACGTACCAAACAGAAAATCAAATGCGTGTTTCAAAATACATATTCAAAAAGTCATGTATGCATATACACATATATATGTGCAGGTACTGCTTACTGCTGTGAGGACCACAAAACCAGTGTCTGATCATTTTGGTCAGAGATGTGGATTTGATGTCAAAAAGATCAGCAGTGATTTCATGAAAGAACATATGTTTATGTGTGTGCATGTCAAAGACAGAGATTTTAAATGAAACATCATGGTTAGAAAAATAGAATTAAACCAAGAAAACCACTTCTTATTTTGGTCGGCATTTCTGTATAGGTGTTTCCAGCTTGCTGCCAGAGCTATCCGTGCTATCCAGAGCAGCTTGCTGAACAGCAAGACTTCACCCCCAGATGCTAGAAACTGCATGGTCTCAGACTCTCACATAGGCATGCTATTCAGACTCAAAACGATCTTGCCTTTACTAATTTTATGAGAGACTTCTAAAAAAACAATAGTATTCGAGGGGGTTAGGATAGAAAAATAATTTCCAACCTGAGAGTGTGATGAGGAAATATTAGCATAGGTTTTTTTTCCTTCTGACTGGGTAAGTGAAGTCCAGATTTAGCAGTCCTTTTCCAGAAAAAGCTCTCAGTCTAGTAATAATGTTGCCTGAATAAGAAATGCTCATTTAAGTATGGTGCCTTCTGAAGTGGGTTATGTTTCAATCGCTACTGCACAGTGCTGTATAAGTCATGAAAAAAAGGAAAATTCATTCAGCAATATGTTCTTGGTATTCCAGCTTGCTTTTTTTTTTTACAAAATAGATGTAAAAAACCCCAACCTAAACCCCCCAAATCTCCACAGGCAACATATTATGTAGATCTCCATATCTCCATATTGTTTGAGACTAGCATCCTGATCTTGTGAATAGTTACCTGTAGTACCTAGTCCAGTGAGTAGTTCGACAGAGATGGTAGACGTGTCTGGTATCTACAGAGAATTTGAGCATGACCTTTTTATACACGCGCAGGTTTTGTTAGCAGTAACGTAGATCAAAGGGGGACCACAGTATTATTTTCAATGAGCCAGCCTGACACTTGGCATGAGTGAGGTCTGCTAAAGTCAGTGGGTCTGAACCTGATTATGCCGGTCAGGAATTTGGCCTCATTTTCATCACAGAAAATATAAATGACCTCGTGCTTTTCTTTCGTTGAGCTCTGTATTTCTGAAATGTTAGCAACTTGCTTTTCAACCAGTCCGAGAATGTGCTGAGTCTCTTCAAATTGTGTAAAGGATTTTTAGAAAAATATCTTCTGTAACTGCCAGAAATTGCCTTTAATACACTAGTTTTCAGCTTTCAAGGATCTAACTCAGTAAACTGATAACTCATTTTTGAGAGAAATTTTCTAACAATGCCTCTGAATCCTTACTACACAGAATGCTCTCACAGGAAATTCGGAGGCACGCAAATAATGCAAAAGAAGAGAAAAACTATTGGGAAAAGGTAACATTCGGTTCAGCGCAGGGACCAGAAATTCTGTTTCCATTTAAAAAAACAAAACAAAAAATACCCTGGTCTTCACACATGCAATAAGCGACAAAATCTTGCCTTTGCTACTCAAACGTGTTTGTTTCCCATCTGAGCCTGCAGACACTCCAAGACAATATTTCCCAAACCGGCGGACTGTCCTTCCCCTCCCAGTGACACCGATCTGCTGAGGGAAGACAGGCTCATACAGGGGCTGAAGCAAAGGAGAGTCCCGGTGTGGGTTTGCGGTACCGCTGCGCAATGGAGCCGCCTCTGTTCGCTCTGCTTTTGACACGGCTGCTAGTACGGCTGGAGCTTTTTCAGGCAAGGAAGAAACCATCCTCACCTGTGATGTTAGCAGCACATTTATCACGAACAAATCCATGGACTGTATGCTTTAAACTGCTCGCTGCAGTTATGAAAAGGGTAAACTAGAATACTGACATGGTGTATGTTTACGCAACTGAAATCCAAATGCGTGCCTCGGTTGATCTGGCGTTTGTAGAAAACGGTAGGGAAAGACCAATTAGTGAAAAATGAGCACACCGTTTTGTCACGGCAGAAACATTAGAGACAGCTGTTGATTAAATAGTCTATCTTTTAACATCAACATTAAAAAAATAAGGAAGAAGCTGAAAAAAGAGAGATCATGACCTGACCATTATAGCAGTAACAGTGGTCAAACGCTGGCTTGTGTCTGCGGATGAAACTCTGGCTTACATAAACCTGAGTGACAACCAAGTATCCAGTGACATATTTCACTACACTGTGCTTTTACCCAACTTCTCCTTGAAAATATAAACTCCAAAACCGAAACTGATTGTAATATGGAATATTTTAAGGGAGATACCTTTCTGAACAAAATATCTATTTTGTGAAGTTCATGAGAGTCCAGTGGAATGGGACACGTAACACAGAGTTCAGTTTCCTACCTGTAGGTGTCTGTTGCCCTTTGTGATGCCTTGGAGTATCTGAGACATCTATAGGAGGCTGGCAGATATGTCACACAGTCCCTATGGACCTGCAGACTTCTGGAGTGGCAGCAGCAGGATGCCCTAAGGCAAATGGCATGAGACATTTATAGCTTCTCTACATTTTCTAAACATTTCTAATGACTTACGGCTCCTCTGAAGTCCCAAGTATTATATTTAGCAGCCGCTATCACTAGGACAAGTAAGTTTTACTGGCTCTAACACGTGACTGTACAAAAACTACGGGTGAGCTCCAGAAGAGGTGTCCCGCAGACAGAGGCAGAGATGGTTGAGCCCTGCACTCCAAGGATGCTCACAGGGCTGAGTGGACTCATGTCTTTCAGAGGGTTGAGTAGCCTGGGCTTGGTGCTGCTCTAACCACCCCACAGAAATATGCACTAGGCACAATGGCTGCCTAGACCAAAAGCTGATTTGTTTTCTGAGCTGACTATAAAGCAGACAGCTTGCTTTTCTGCTGTATTGTGTAGTTCTGCATCCCAGTATCAAACAGGAGAAAAGTGCTGCCACCCTTATTTTGCACAGTTCAAACGAGTAGGCAAAGGGAGTTGTCACCTGCTGTGTCCTAGTCATACTGGGTAAACTGGATTTTCTTACATGGATTGGTCACCACTGTGCCAAACAACTAACATTAAATTTAAAGGTTCTTATTCAGCAGTCAGGTCTGAAAGAAATACCAAGTAACCATATGAATCTGTTTTGACTGGCCTCATAAACCGTGTTGTAGTATGTCCTAATAATATGTGCTGCATTAGACAGCAGAGTAGCTTTACCTGATCTAATCCTCCTAAAATCAACACTTATGATTAGATGATAAATTTTGGTTATGAAATAAGAACTCAATGACTGCCTTAAAAATGGGGACTGTGAATTACTTCAGACAGATAGAGTCTTTAGTAAAATCCTACAACTTACAAATTGTCATGCTATAGTTACTTTAAAAGCTCATGTACCGTCTACATGAACCATCCAATAAGGCTGCTATATTAAAAGCCAAAATAACTGTTTAAACTAAAAAGTTAATATTTAAACTCATGTTCCATTAAAAATACACCAGGATAGTTTTGCATCATGTTAAATGATACACAGTGAGGCCACTTGATTTGTTTCTATTTTTGTTGGTGTTCTTAGATCCGGAGCAAACTAGCTGAGGATTGTATTGTATATTGTATATTATATTGAAATATGAAACATTGTATATATTTCATATATTTATATGAAATATTGTATTTCTTTGCTTACATCTAAACAGAACCTTTCAGTTGGTTAATCCAGATGATTTAAAATCCTTTTCTGGAGCTAGTATTCTACTTTGATTCAGTTTTCAATGTAAACTTTTCATCTTGTTCTTGAAACCTGTGACTCAGTAGGTATGATGTTCTGACAAGGGCTGCTACGGTGAGAAATGCCTTCCAGTATGCATTACACTGTCCTGCATGTAATTTGGGGATATGTTAAGTACAAAAGGATCAAACTCATAGTATGAAGCTTTTTGGGAGTGGAAATAGCTTAAGTAAGTAAGTGGTTTGCAAGGATGGTGGCAACTCTTCAAAAAGTTAAATTTGATGGTGACATCTTAGCAGCTGAAGCCAGCAACAAAAGCTCCCCTTGACTTTAACAAGGCCAAAGCATTCCTTTATGGAAACTGCAAGGCTGCAAGACGCCACTCTCTTCCAGGGCATGATTTGCACTGATAAAAACAGTCATGAGAACATCACAGTGCCAAATGTCACAGTTCTGATCTAATCCACCTTAAAATCTCTCCATTGTACAGAACAGTGTGTGGCTGGAAAAGTTTGCCAATAAGCTATATGTATCAGGAAAAAAAAGTGGCTCCAGGTAAAATCTATCATATAACTGCACATTACAAATTCTACCTGTCAAGAAAACACTTAGAGAAAACAAATTAAGTGAGCATAATGATGCAGGTTGCATAGGGGTGTTGTGCCTTGGAAGTCCATGCAACCACTTACACAGGGCTCCAACATTTTCTCAGTCCTCCTCAGTCGCAAGTGGATCTGCAGAACATGGAGATATTTGTAATCAAAAAAAGATACCATTGTTATGATACCAAAAGGCTTCATGCGATTAAAGCAGAAGTAGTTAAACAAATGCACAGAAGAAAGGAAAGAATTCTGCCAAGGGTGCTTAAGCAGGTTGGTACCACCTGTTAGTCACTGCATTCCGGTCTGCGGGAGAGAGGAAAACACAACAGAGAAGTATCGCTATACTTGTCCTGATCTTATCCTTTTCCCTGGACATGTGCTAGTGGCTATTGTCAGAGAGAAAAGATTCTGGGGTAGATGCTAGCAATTTGCTAGATTGTTAGCGTTTCTTTCCACACCAGCACCCTGTCTTTTCCTGCTTCTTCAGATGTGCTGCGATAAAGCCAATGGACAGTGTCTAGACGGCAAATAGCTCTGGCCTTTGAAAGTCATTTGATGCACTAGGGCTGTGTTATACATGCACGGTTTTAATGAGGTTCTTACAAGTTTTTCAGGAGTATTGTGCAGCAGGCAAGAGAGACAGAAAGAGAGAAAAATCCTTACCTTTGATTTCACACCTGTTGCTATAGACACCGCTACATGTTTCAGACTACCCTGTTTAAGGGGTTTAAACATAGAATGACCATCAGACATTTTTAATCCTCTGTACATTAAGGGTGTTTTTCTTTTTTCAGCTTCACACAGGAATGTATCTGTTGGCAAATTTAGGCACAGCTTACTCATTTGGCTTAGATGTTCATATATGCATTACATTATGCTACCTTCCCCCCACTTTTTCAACCAAAGTGTCCTCCAGAGTGTTTTGTTTTGCCAAGTAAAAAAACCCCAAAATTTTGCAGTGTGGTAGCTTGTCATGCATCAATTGGACAGAATATTTCACGGTTGTTTTTGGACCTTCCGTCACTGAAGGTCTGATGCCACCTCAAAGGATTCAGCTGGGGCAGTGGTTACGTGCACTGCCTCATCTGCGACATGCGGGACCTGCTCCCACAGACACCCTTCCCCCAAAAGAGCTGTTGTGCTACGTATCAGATGGTTGGAGCAATGCAAGTTTTGGATTGTATTTACTTGCACTTGTTAGTGCAACAGTACCGTGGGGCTACAATTGCTAAGATCATCCCCTCCCTCCTTGAATGGGGAAAGTCTTGCCTTTACAGTACATTCTTAGAGATCAGGCAAAAGACAAAAAAAAGAAAAAGCAACCTTTATTCCATTCTCATGGGATTTCCTTTTCTGTATTTGAGTAATAAAGAGTGCAGCAGAGAGTTTTAGAAATTCTGGGCCATTTTGGGTGCAGAGAGGCAGTTACAAGCATGAAAATTTATTGCACAATGGGAAGGCCTGGTGTACCAGTGCTGCCACCCCTTCGGAGCACCCACAGGCATTCATGTCCAGGGGAGCAGGGCTGTGAGATCACACACTCTGAGCTGTGCCTTTCCTTCCTTCCTTCCTTCCTGCCTTCCTGCCTTCCTGCCTTCCTTCCTGCCTTCCTTCCTTCCTGCCTGCCTGCCTGTCTAGCCACTGCCTGTGGAGGTGGTAAAAGTAAGGTATTTAAAGTTGCACTGTCAGCCAAAGGAGCTGCGCCCATCACCTTCAACAGGCTGTCATAAAAGAGAGCTTCTTTCCCATACTTATGTGGAACCAGGTCCTGTGATGCACTGCTTACACACGCGTATTTCTGTAATTCTAAACTGTACGTAGGAAACGAAAGTCATTGTATAACACAACTAATCCTTTATTTAGATCATGGAAATTCCAAATAAGGCACAAAAAAGAACATGACTGGGTTTGGAGTAGTATCCCAAGATCTGTGAAATTAAATTGATTTCCATTCAAATCAGGTCTTTTACTCTTCTTGAAAATGTCAAGGTGTCAGCCTTGGCCATTACCAGACTGTGATTTATAGTTGAGACAAAGCGGTAATACTCAGGTGACTGTCTGGAACTGTACTGCTGTGTCTGGAAAGGCTACAGATGACAGCCATCTCCTTTCTTAACCAACTTGCATTGCTTATCTAAATCAGTCCTCCCACACCCCTCCTCCCGAAACCCTTGATAGAAAAATGATAAAACATATAGGCTTGAAGATTTACTGAGATCAGGCAAATAAGCCTTGTTAAGGGAGTAGGTTACAGAACTTTGGAAAAACACAGTAAAAATAATCCTTTAGCTAGCTATATCCTAGCTGTTTGCATGAATACCTGTAAAATGTGAGGCTGATTGCCTGGTTTCAACACATGGGTATGTTTTAATCCATCTGTAGGATCTATTTCTGAAATTGAGTATACTAGAAGCACAGAAAATGCTGAAACCAAGTAAGTTTTCAAATAGTAAGAATAATACAGCTGCTGTAATTTTCTTCTCAAATTAAATACAATTTATTCAATAAATAGATTAATGGAGGTTAAAAATTACATGGCTAATATTTAATCAAACACTGATGAGCTAATTCTGTCATTTCTCCCATTGACATAAAGTTTTGCTTGAATAAAGGCAACAGAAGTACTTAACAGTTTAGGTGCTAAACTCCTTCTGATTTTAGCTGGAATTAAGCACCTTTAAACAGCTCAGACAAGCTTTTTCAAATCTATTTCTCTCTTTATTCCTTCAACTCTACTTGTGGTCTCAGTATAGTGGACTGAAGGAGAGAATAAACAAAATATATGAGTAAGTCAAACAAAAGAGAATAGGAATTACTAGCACAACTAATAATACCATCCCTGACATTAGATTGTTTGTTCTGGTATTATTATTTGCGGAGGATATTGACAAAACGGGAAGGGTTCAAACAAGAGCAAGCAACATGATCTGATCTTCCCCAAAACCTAACTTATTGTAAGACAATCTCTTTAGTTTTTCAATGAAAGCAAATGACCATTTAAATTGTCAGTAAAAGTTTCAGTAGTTGGAAGCTGATGCTAAACAAATTCCAATTAGAAATAAAGCCTATGTTTTTAACAGTGATGTAATAGACTACTGGGATGCTGTTCCTGGGATTATTATAGATTCTCTGCCACCCCAAATCCTAAACATACAAGCTAACCAAACAGAAATAGTTGGTGTTGATGTGGGAGTTGCTTGGTGAATGCTTTGGCGTGCGTTATGGAGGAAGTCAGACTAGGTGATTGAGTTTGCCTTGGCAGCAGACGTGATATTTCTGCTATATGTGGGAGACACCAGGGGCGAGAGCATGGGAGGGGGCAAGAGGGAGGGAAAAGGAGAGAAGGGAAGAAGGAGGAGATGTCTGGCTGTCTTCCTTGCCTAGTTCGTGTAAGGTGCAAGCCTTGTGTGGTACCGTGTTTCCTGTTTCAGTGAACTGCAGATGGTACCTAGAAGCAGAGAAGGTATAGGATAGCATTAAGCCACACGTTTTACTACAGGGCAGGAAAGCCTGCAAGTTGAGAAGACTACTGCAGATATTAAGGTCTGCTGTCACTTCATAAGCTGAGCTGGATGCCAGCTGAAAGATTTTTTGGCCATAGAAAAATCATACAGAAGTGACACACACATAAGACTGCTTTATAGAAAGATTCTGACCCCAGTGATTCTCTTTGGAGCTACTCCTTAACATGTTTTTTTTTCTTTTACTAGCTATTACAGAAGATCATTAGGACCATCAAAAATATTAATCTGAAAAAAAGTAAATGTGGATGCTAAAACAAAGTTACAGAGTTTCGATGGAGACTAGATGAATGTTGGGATGTGAGATCCCATAGCTTGTTCACATATGCTCCTCTCTCTTCCCAGCCACAGCAGTAAGATACTGTGAACACCTAAAGAACAAGCAGCACAAAGAGACCGGTAAAAGAAATGTATAATATGTCCCCTCACACTACCACAGTAAATCATGACCTCCTACTGGCCACTGAATGCTTTGTTAATACTTGCATTTTACTGGGGTCTCAGAGCTCTAACCAAAATCAAGGTCCTGCCGCGCTAGTCACGGCGTTGCCAGTTAGTGAGTGGCGGTCCCCATGTGAAAGAGCCCATGGTCTGCCTGGACAACACAGGGCAAGTGTCAGGGAAGGAAAGTAAAAGTTGACTCACTGAAATAGGGCGCAAGGGAATTGTCTGCATTCACGCTGAGTGCCAGGAAATGACCCTAAATCTTTAGCCATCGATGCAGGAAAGAAGAGCACGTAGGCGGCAGTTTGGAAACATTTGAAAGGTTTTAGAAAGTGTTAGTTATTGCATGTAGTAATTTTGATTTCCCACCAGCATTTAGGGAATGGTTACCAAATTTCAGAAAGCCAAACTGCAGCCTTTGGAATTTATTAACTCATAAAATCCTACCAAAGCTCAATACTCAGATACCGGCAACACCCACAAGAAATCACAGAATCATAGAATTGTAGAATGGTTTGGCTTGGAAGTGACCTTTAAAAGTCATCCAGTCCAACCCCTCTGCAATGAGCAGGGACGTCTTCAACTAGATCGTGTTGCTCAGAGCCCCGTCCAACCTGACCTTGAATGTCTCCAGGGATGGGGCATTGTCACGAATGGACAATTTAGGTCACTTAACTTAGAGCAGCCCAGGTACAAGGCAAAGCTGGGGGGAGTGCACCACCACAGGCATCTACCATCTCTCTGGGCAACCTGTGCCAGGGTTTCACCACGCTCATTGGAAGAAAATTTCTTCCCTATATCTAGTCTAAATCTGCCCTCTTTTAGCTTAAAACCCCTTTTCCTATTGCAACAGGCCCTGCTAAAATGTCTGTCCCCATCTTTCTTATGAGCCCCCTTTAAGTACTGGCAGGCTGCATAGTCTAACTCTCTGAGTCTGTCAGGAGAGATTTCCAACATCGCAGTGGTAGCCTGTTTTGCTTTGAAACATCCCAGCCACTGTTTTAGCACTGGGTGCCCCCATGACTCCTGAAACGTCAATATTTCGACCATACTCATCTATTTCAGAAAAAGGCATGTTTGAGAATTAATAACCAAAATAATATTCGGACATAATAACCACCAGAAAAGCACGTTCTCATAGGTTTATATAAAATCTAACAGTAAATCTAACTCCCTGAATGCTCCGGTGTGTATTATGTATAAATACACGAGCAGGAACTCTAAGCACTGCATATCCTTAGACTTGTGAGAAATCTTCCCAACAGAGAGACGAAAAGCTGTGAATCCTGCCACAAAATGGCTGTGCCGGCCATTTCACACGCCATGCTTGCTAAAAGCTTGATGCCGGGGCCACTGGGGCCCCGGGCGGGCACGGCGGGTGTCCTGCCCAGGTTAGGCTCGCGCAGGCTGCCCACAGGACAGCAGGCACCACACGTCTGCTGCGAGGGTCTACGGAGCGAAGCTGCCTGCTTTATGCCTGAGGCAGAGCTAGGCTCCTCAAGGGTAAGGACTGAGCGTCAAAACTTCTGGAAATGCGAATCTGACTAAATGCTGGTAGCAAATATTTCATGCACATCACTAGCAGAAGCTACCTTCACTGAAGAGAGCAGCAGAAAGTTATACCATACCCCCTGTCTCCCCCAAATCACAGTTATTAAATGCGATGCTCCACAAATGATCCTCTGTTCTGACTGTGCAGCGATCAGGGCTATCCTGCCATTCTTCGGAAGAAAATGAATAGTAAGAAGAGCTTTGTCTGGAAAACTGCAAGTAGCAACCTAATACATAACCTCGGACAACTGGTGGTTCTGAACATGGCTGAGGGAGGGATGCAAACTCTGTAAAAAGCTACAGGTAGGACCGATTTACATGTCCTTCATGCTCAGGATGAAGAACCACCAAAGAGACAAGTGCAGAAAGGGGGAGCAGGGATAATTCAAATTTAGGAAAACAAAGCTGGCATCATGTAGGGCCTTACAGCGGGGCTGTGGAAGGGGCTGAAGCAAAGAGATGATTACCATGGTGGAAGAGAAGAGAAAGTGAGAGGTGACAGCCACTCACTAGTAATATTGTGATTCTATTTCACAGAATAACCTTTAGCAGGAAAAAATCCAACTGACTCGTCCAATTCTCCAGCGTACCTATACCAGCATGTACGCAAAATTTTAGAAGTAGAGAGAACTAGAAATCATGAGAGGATCCCACAATCAAGCTTATTTTTAGACACAGAAAGTTATTTCTTTCACATCAAAGGCAGTTTGCAGAGGAGACAGAGTGCAGAGGAACAGACAATGAACCATGAAGACTTTTCCACTGCTAACTGTCTCACTTGTATGAAAATCAGTGTATAAATCAGATAAACAGAATCTACTTCTTTATGCATTGAAGAGACTCTCTTCATCTGATTTACCTTCATCTGATGGAGATGCTTTGAGTAAAGGGACGTATTATGAAGAAGTGAATTCTGCTAGGAAAGACTTAAGTTTGAAATTAAATCCTGTGCTAAACTTTTCAAGAAGTATCTACCTTCATTGAAGTCTTTTCATGGCCCTGCTTATTTCTACTTTAAACTTCTCACTTATTGTACTTTAAGCTCCATTGGTGAATGTAAATGGGGTTTCACTATACGTTTAGTGCATTCAAGCATTCTTTGTTACAGTTCCCACCCTGCCGCATTATGTGAGCTCTGCCACGGAAGTCGAGCAGTCGGTTTGTTTTCTGCTATTAATAAAAGAACCTACTTTTCCCCACTTCTTTGAAGAAGTTGAAAGGGCTACATGTTAGAGGGGGAGGTGGTGGGGAACAGACTGTGGTGTAATCCCCAAACGCAAATGCTGTCCAGATTAGAAACCTCCCTGAAGAAAATTTACAAATGTTAAGACTGTGCTTTTTGTGTGATGAACACTAGAGCAATAACTTAGCCACATACTGGGTTCTGACTAGTGTTTAAGGAGCCTGCTAGGTGAAAGGAATTAAATGGAAAATAAAATCTTCCAATTGGCTCTGTGCCGGTGCCATCCAACCCTTTCAATATCCAGTGACTTACTAGTGCAACTATTTTCACATGTATTTAATCACTGAGGTATCTTAATATAATACTTAAGAATCTGTTAAAATAAAAAATCCCACAAATGGGATTTACACATTGCCAGTGTTTTTACATAGTCCAGGAAAAGCTTAATTAAAGGGGTGGGACGTGTCTCTGCTGAATAGCTGTTTTTCCTTCATACCTTCCCATGCATGACACGCACACTTTCAAGAAAAGAAGTTGGGGGTGGTGGTGGTGGCGGAAGAAAACCACCCAAAACCAAAATTACCAGCCCTAAACTACTCAGCACAACCTTGTTGATTTGCTTGGCCATTTAAATAAATGAGTATTTTCCTTGTAGAGAATCACAGCCCCATTATAACAGCTAACGAGTAGAAGAAAAGTACAGATTATTATCTGCCCTTTTCCATATAGGATACTCATACTGTTCAAACTATCATTACCGTATCTAGTTTATTGTACAATTAAGACTAATCCTTAACTCCTAAATAAGCAGGAACAGAAGTAAAGATTGCAATCCTGAAAGCCTACCAGATAAACTTTAGTCTATAATTGACTGGATGATTCTGTGATTAATTTTAAATCCTACTTAATAGGTTAAAGACGTTTATAAAGATGAAATAATTCTATCAATCAGTGTTGATCTTAATAATCTTACATTCACTTACTCTCTAAGGCTTCCATAGTCCATCCACTTGTTGCTACTCAGACACTGCAAGTAAAACATAGCTTTCCACACAAATTAATATAGCTAGATTCTGGTCAGAATATAACTCACCAGGTGAGAATAACTCTAGTGTTGCCGAGGAATGGAATGATGCAGCATCCAACAAACTCTGAAGATGCCTATTGTAATCATCGAACAATGAAAAAATGTAGCAAGGTGATATACATTGTTTGGGCAAAAATACTTCAAATGAACATAACAAAATAAATCTACTTTTAATTGAGCAATACAGTTTCAGCTGGCATTTTTATGGGATACCAGATTTTTTTTTCTATTATATGTATCTATCTGACTACCCTAGCTAGCTATACTAGCTATAGACCTCAGGCAGCAGTCGGTCCTTTTTTTTTTTTTTTTGGTAGGCTACAGCCGATTCCTAAGAGGAGATGACTGCTTTTCAGTGTGAAATTAAGTACCCAATCAGGAATTGAGCACAATCATCATATGGGCAAATCAAAATGATGGCTACATTTACTGCCTACAGAAATTTTTGCTGCACTGCATATTAACGCACTGAAAATGTTGTGTTAGCTAATCATGAATGTGCCGATTTTCATTACCCATGGAAATGCATAACATCTTCTGTTAAACTTCATTGACATTTTTCATCAAATGAATAGAGCAATGCCCTGAAATGTGATAATTGTAGATTCTTGTTATACAACTTTGAGTAAAATATTCTTTCCTCTAATTCCAGCAGTAATTAACTTGGATTGGAATTCCCCTGACTCATGTAACAGTCTTCAGCACTGTATTAATGGATCCTAGTATTTATATGGTTTGAAAAGAAATCCTGTCCTATATATGTAATATTATATTAAGGTGCTAAAGACTTTCAGGTTAATGAAAAGAATTGATCAAATCGCCCCAGCTTGAGCTATAAGCATTTTTTTGTGTTTAGGTTTAAAATGAAATGGTACCTTGTTGAATCTTAAAAGGCTTCAAAAATGAAGCTCTGGAAAATTGCTGCATCTCCCGTGAAGACTAAAAATTAAAGTAGACAATTATCATAATAATAACCCAATTGTACATGGCAGACAAAAGAGAAGCTAATACTTCCCTCTGCTTTTTGACTGATGTTTTGTTGGTCTGTAGCTAAACAGCACTTTAAGTTGACAGTAAATTAGCAAACAATATGAGGGAGGAAAAAAGAAAGAAAATCATGCAGGGGTTAAGATGTTTATGTAAAACAGTGATTTTCCTTTTTAAAATTAAAATGTACAAATAAGCTGGTGTCAGAGACTAGGTGATCCTTCATTTCCACCGCATTGAGCAGGCTCACATCAGCAGCAGACAGCCGTTAATATATGCGTCTGGCTCAGTCTGGTCTACCAACTAGGAATTCATCGAATTGTTAATATCATTCCTTTTTTGTATGCACCACACATCATTTTCACTCTCTCTCTCTCTCTCTTCCTCCCCCTTTGCAAGAGCTTGTGTTTAGGTTTTTTGTTTTTGTTGTAGCACAAGCTGATTACGCTGAAATCACATATTAAATAGCATTTAAAAGCATTTTGGACTGAAACAAGATGAAGTCAAATAGAAATGAGAATATATTGAAATTCTGCACATATATCTAAGCATAGCATACTGAAGACGATGTTTTCTATTTATTTGTGCTAATAGAGACAGCTTCCATATATCATCAATGTGTAAATAAGAGTGCTTTCTGCATGGTGTCTATAGGCATTGTCATGTAGTCCCAGGACAGGGAAACATCTTGTTGATCCTGGTGGGAATTCTGCCCGAGTGAAGACCAGGCTTCTCCCTCCCCTCCACCCGCCTCTGCCCCACCACAAGTAGTTCAATGTGTACCAGAGGTTGGTTTCGCTGTATTGAAACTGGGGAAGAAGAGGGAGGAGGGGAAAAAGAAGGCAATGCACCAACTTTTTCATCTCTATGGCAAGGGGCAGCAGTGAGTACGATGGGCAGAGAAGAGCCACTGGAGTTATCCCAATTCACGCAGTAATGCAGAGGCAGTACTGCATATTTACGGCTTTTGCTGTAGCACCAAGTAAGCCAGGTAGGGGTTTCTAACAATTCGTTTTCTTCTCACTGTTACTGCAGAACAGGGCATACTTGAAATCTTCAGACTGACAGAGACAGATGTTTCACAGTACAGTTTCACCTTCATTGTATGTACAGTGTTATACGCAAAATGAATTCAGAGTGCTGAATGTGAACCATCCACATTCAAGTAAATTTTGCTGATTCAAAAATAAATACAATGAAAATCTTTACTATGTACAGATGGGTGCATCGTATAGCTGATTAAATCTAAAAGGATTTTTATTTTGATAAATACTATGCATAATTTAAACTGTGTACTGACATGTACATACCTACACACAATATAGTTTTATCTCATTGTATAGTTTGAATGAACAGAATACCTGTTCACCTGATCAGTATCACAGCATTTTCAGTATTGAAAACTGCTGTACATAACACATATCAGTTGCTACCAAAGTGCTTCATGAGTGTAGCACCTAGCTGGGTATGTTTGTCGGTTCCATACAGATCCAGATCTACTTTTCTAATATTGCCTAAATAGAAGTCAATGTTGAATGACATAGATGTGTTAAAAAATTACCTCTGTGTCTGGATATTTGCAAGTAGCTCTTTTGCGTGTTCTTAGTATGTGGGATTGATGGTTTATGAAGAAAAGAACTGCATATTTACCAGAACTGTATCATCATTATAATTGCTAAGGCAATATTTTTATGACTATTTAAAGACTAATTATATCTTGAGCAACTCGAAAACTACGTACAGCGCATAGTTTCTGTCTCTTAAGAAAACAAGACAACAAGAAAAAGTATTATACTAACAGACAAGAACAATTTATTTTAACAATAGTGTTGATGCTTACAATAAAACACAATTCCTCCCACACAAGTGGAAAAAATATACTGCAGCCAAAATACCACTTCTGAAATGAACAAATAGTTTAGATGCCTGATCTGTGTGAAGCCTTTGTCTCAGTGAAGTCTGATGTATCAACAATGTCTCCTGCCTCATCTTGGGTTAGACACAGGAAACAGAGAAAAATGGCTCAGAACTAACCCACCTATAAAGTATTAAGAAATACAAATCAAATTATGTGTTGTAGATCAGAAGTTCAAGACTAATGAACAGTGCAGAATAACTTGTGTGCTGTGAATCCTCTTACGCAAAGACAGTGAAGTACTTAACCCATGAAAGACAACCTAGAGCTCAGTCTATTTCTTTCAGAAAGGGAAAAAATGCAAAAAGTGATGGAAAGGCTAGAAGTTGAGTCTGGTGCTTAGAGTATTGCCGGCTCAGTTTAAATAGAACAGGTACAAGAAATGTGATTCTGTGTGCAAAGTGATTTTAATGCTGTAGCATGATTTTCACGCCAATATTCTCTATCAGATGAAAATGTAAAATTAAATGAGAGAATATTTTAAATGTCATATTGTGTTCTCACTTAGACAATGGAAAATGATGGCAACTAACTACAAAATAATCTTTGTCCCATGTTACAGGAAAAGCTGAGCAACAGTTTTCCTGGGGACTGAAATCATTATTCAAATAACAGTAGAAGAATGTTTTCTAGGCCTCAAACATCAGTGTTTATGCTTTATGTTTTGAAAGTTAAGTAACACTGTAACGATACAGCTGAAAATACACTTTGTGGCAAGCGACTATAAGAATTATCTATAATAAGAATAATATTATGGTTAAAAGCCTTTTGTATATTTTAGTATCTCTTTTGAGTTGTTTTTTTTTTTTGTTTTGGAGGTGCAAAGTGGCATTCAGTTTATATTTTAATTCTAAATGTTACATGGCATTTAGTCCAGTTTTCTAAACATACAAATATGGAACATCTGAATGTTGCACAATGGATAACAGCTCTTTTAGGAACAGTTCTGCTGCTTAACATGTGAAATAGGTGTATTTTCCTTTTTCGCCTTCCAGACAAGGAAAGCTCCTTTGGTTCTCTAAATTCTGCAGAGAAACAGTCACAGTCCAAAGCTGCTGGTTCCCCTCCGCCTAGGTCCCAAGAGCCTGACTTGTGATTGTTGCTAAAAAACCTCACAAGTTAGGGTCTCAGGGACTAGGAAAAGTCCGATACGATCCAGTAGAATTCGTCTTCCAATAAACTGAATTGCTTAGCAGTCATGATCGCTGTCAGTAAAACTTTCACTGCTATTGTAAAAAAACCCCAAAACTAAAACAACCCCAAAAAACAACACCCCCCCCCCCGAAACAACGACCCCTCCTTCCCCCCAGATAAATAAACCACAGTTTCAAGTAGGGGGCAGAAAAGATCAAATAAGCAAGGCAAGACTCATACATACATTCAAACAATGTATCAGCTGACTGAACAGACTTTTCTCAGAGTATAGTCCTTAACTTCTGAAAAGAAAACACAAAGAACACAGGAAAAAAAATCTTCACTGCCTCATCTCACAAGTAGCCATATAATGCATCAGAGGGAAGCGTCTAAAAATGGGTTAAAATCTGCTTCCAGCAGATTTGTACAGTAACAATTTTATTCTATTTCCCTTAATGCCTGAAAGAAGGATTAAATGCTTGTTAAGGGGTTTCTAACTGAAATATTTCCCCATCATACTTTTAGTCCTACTGTTCAGGTGGGCCCTGGGTTACAGAGTACTTTAAACCCATTCACGATGCAAGGATAACCTTTGGGCGTGTATTCACTTTTTGCCTCTTCCCCACGTTCAACATTTAATCCTTCTACAGACTGCTAGAAAAGCTTCTTCCTTTCCAATGGCAAAACTAGCTTTAACTCCATAAGCTGTAGAAAACATTGACATGCAGAGATTGTTGCCACTTGAACCAGATTACTCAAAGCACACGTAACTTTCAAATACTGTCGATACAGTAAGAAGAAATGCTCGGATTTCCCCAATAATTTCGTTCTGAAGCCGAACATTTTTAATGGCACGACCACAATCCTGAATTACTTTCGCATTCATTCTCCTCCGATCTTTAGCCTTGTTTGCAGAATGAAAAAGAAAATTTCTACTTTAGGGACGGGATCCACCGTGGCTTTTTTTTTTCCCCCTCCATCAGAGCCCAGAGCAAAAGAAACAGCAGCCATAAAGGTCCTAGCCACTGGAGCAGAATCTGGCATAGAAAACTCAGTGCTCTTCGGGAAGCCGTTCAGCTTTAAAAAGGAAAAAAAGAGAAGGGGGGGGAAGAATTAGAATCTCTGCTGGTCGAACAGGTGAATCATCCATTTACAAGAAAGCTGTACAGAGCGCTCTGCTGAAGAAAAGATTTGCCAGTGCCCCCCACCCCCACCCCTGCCCTTCACCCTCCCCTCCAGAATGATACTTCAGATTTCAGAACATTTTGGATTATTTAAAAAATTATTTCAGCTGATGATATAATGCAACATTACATAAGAGCCGTTTCTTTGTCACTGTGCACCATTCAATCAGTTATGCCTCAGACACAAAATAGTTAAACAAAACAAAATATATATATGAGAGAGAGATATATATGTATAGCAGTTCCTAGATTTCATCCCATTTCTTTTTTTAAAGCTGATCATGGTTTAACAAACAATTTTGACCACAGCTTTCAAATCAATAATTAGAATGAAAAATCTCTCCCCTCTATAAATATGACATTAACATAATTATACCACCCCCATCGCATAGACCCATCCTCTTTAGGGAATACATCTGATGCTCTGAAGATGGAAATCAGTCAGATTTTAGTTGCTCTCAAACGTACCTTTGCTTCTCACTGACTGACTGGCTTTACCTTCCATGCACACACACGGTCACTAGCACACGCGCGCACACACACACACATACACATGCGCGCGCGCACACACACACACAGAGGCACAAAAAGGCAAGGCACAGCAGCGGATGCTGACTCAGAGCAGTTGTGTGTGGAGGGGGTGGTATCGGCTGGTATTTTCACTGCACTCATCATTAACATTAACTCACTCTCTAGCATCCACCCTCTCTCAGACCTGCTGGACTGCAGCATTTGCATGACGCTGTCACTCTAGCCCTTGTGGGTCAGATGTTAGAAGAAAAAAAAAGCCTCAAGGCTCTCATAAGGAATGCCTTCATTTCTTCCAAAGGGTCCCTCTTCTTATTTTTCCACCTTTCTACTTCCTCTGTTGCTGTGTCTCAGTTGTTTGACATCTTTCCGGAAGAAAATGTCTTGAGCTGCAATAAGCCAGTAGTCAGTCGGTCCTCCCCTCACCTCACACTCCTATTCCCACCCCCTTTTTTTCCTAATCAATAAGACAGATCTCCAAATGCAGTTGTGAAAACAGGCTCTGACACACAGACTTTCATCCTCGATCCTCTGCCTCAGGAAGAGCAGGCAACCCAGGCTCACACGTGATGTAGAGAGAAATAATGCCAGTAATTCTTGAACAGTCTTAGGAGTTTATTCTACGCCTTCTTCATTTTTTCCTTTGCTCGAATAAATACCAGTGGAAAGGACACACTAGCTCTCAAAAGCTACAAGGATTCATTTCTTCAGAAAATAATGAACATTAAAAACACTAATATTAATCTTCCTCAAAATGAATGCTATCTTCCCCCCCCCCGCATTGTACTCTTTATAAGTAGGAATTGTCTCATAGCCAAAACACTGCCAGGGTCTGAATCACCATTCACTGTTCTGAAATCGTGAGTTTCTGGACTTCAATCGGTATTTAACCAGACTAAGTGTTTTTTTTTTCTTTTTTCTTTATTTTAGACTTCTTAATTAAAAATAAAATAGAAAATAGAAGCTGCTTGCATCAGAGGGAGCACTGTGAGAGAACAATGGCAATACACTCGCACCACCACACCGAGTACTGAAAATGCATGTTTGAGCTACACTTGTGTATTTATCTGTATGGCATTTGCTCCGTGTTGGTAGAACAGTCTGCGCACATACATGTACATTGAACACACACACAGAGAAACTCAAGACGCATATATAAAATACACAACACAAAACAAAGCACAAAGGTTGTTAACTGAAACACAGGCACAAGTTGTCTGACAGGCTATGAAAATCCGCAGAGCATAATTATCGTGTGCAATTTTACCTTGTTCCTTTGTTCTTAAGGCAAGGGACTGTAATGACTTACGGTGTTGACAATCTTTCGGCTTTTCCCTTTTTACGCCAACAGTATTTTGGGAATTAATTTTTCCAGACAATACCACACGACTGTGATTCGCGGTATAAAAATTATTTACCGGGGGGGGGTATGGGACGGACGGACGGACAGGTGACACGCAATTCGCCAGCCAATGCTCAAAGCTGCCTGGTGCCGTAGAAACTCTCGGCGTAGCCGGGCCGGCAGGTCCCAGGATGCAGTGCTACACCGCAGTCCCGGCTCAGGTAGCCGTTTGGCAACCTTACGGCGGCAGCAAACGTGAAGGGCATCCGCTCGCAGGAAAGGTCCAAAAGAAAACACGACGCAGCCCCGAAGTAAAGAAAGGAAGCCAAAACGCTGGGGTGCCACACCCAGTTACTATGCGCTTATGACCGGTTGTCGTGATGGTAATTAATTTCTTAGGAAAGGATGGAGGAAAGTAGACAATTAGGAAACAGTTAAGTTTGTAATCTCGGAGAAAGGGAGAGACGGAGACATACATACACCCACAGACAGAGACAGAGAGCAAGCGGAGAATGCCAAGCATGAGACAACAAAAACAAGACCGAAATCAGATTTGGGAAACTGAAAAAATACAGGATTACAGCATTCAGCTTAGCATTTACTGAGGTATAAAAAAAAAAATTTAACACATGCACAGCATGGCTTAAAATACTTATTGCCATCAATAGTCTGTGACGGATGCCGGCTTCTTACTGCTATACGTACATTAGATTGGTCATCGCCTCTTAATCTCCTTTTGCTCAGACCCATCCATTTTTTGCTGCTCCAGCATCTGTGCCCTTTATGCTTTTTTTCTGTATAGTTACCCACAATACCCTGGATAAATTAATGTCATGACCTTGCTATGGCTATCAGACAGAAAAAAAAAGTCTACTATTTTAATAATTGAACGTGCGCGTACAGCAAACTGCTTACTGATAGCCCAGCTTTGTGGACTGCCTCCAAAAGCAGTCTTTGCTAGCTCTGCGAATCAGAAACAACAGATGCAAATACTAGCCACATAGCCCCAGCTCTCTGTCTTGCCTTTTTTTAAACAAAAAGAAACACACCACCCTTTTCAGTCTGTACCGTTTCATTTTCCCTGCGCCTGCTCTCTCAATGGTTAAAAACATTAGCCTGCTGAAATTAGAAGCTTTTGAATAAAAAGCATGAAGACGAATGAAAATTATAAATGGCTGCAGATTCTGGAAATTTATATCCAGACGGTGAGTAGGGAAGAGTACCCAGGTTCAAGTGCTGAGACTCGCTCGGGAGCACCTCTGGGGCCAATGGGACTGCAGACTAGATTAAATCAATAGTCGTCTGAAACGAGATGTCGTAATCAATCAGCTCAATTACCACTGTCATAGATCTGGGCTTAAGGTCTTTCCTGATTCCACTCTTCTAATCATTAACCCTTATACATCCTCAAAACAGAAACTCACACTTGCACTGCTGCCCTACTGTTCAGATCATCAAAGTTTAACTTAGCATTTTCCCCTCTTTTTCCCCTTTCCCTATTTAAGTAATATAAGAATGGGTCAGCAAGAAACATTTTAAATGTGAATATGGCAAGGTTAGATACACTCCTTTAAATGTACCTATTATATATTTGCTGCATGTGCCCTTATATATTATTATTATGCCTCTGGGAACGGCTGGGTGGATCAAAGACTGCTGTTTAATTAACATTCAACTCAGCTGTTTCCTTGGAGATTAAAAATAGTAGACTAGTTGAATTAAACTGAAGCTGCTCACTCCTTTCACTAATCCAATATTACAGAACTCTTCTCCCTTCAACCTAGTTAGGAACAACTCATTTCTGGTTAGTCAACCACTAGGAAAATCCACTTTCAGTTTGAGGGTAAGTGCGAAAAAGTTGGAAAGGTATTTTTTCATGCATGTCTGAATTTCACGGAATTGCATTTACTTTTTGCATCCACAGGACAGTAAATCCTCATGCGATGCAAGAGGAAAAGAGCCAGCGGGTTGGAATACGAGCAGAACCACTTTAAAATCTTGCCTGTAATTATTATTCACTGTATGAAGATTAAATGTCACCCATTTAACTTTTTTTTTACTCCTGTGTACGTCCTGAAAAGATCAAAAAGCTTTTCATAAAAATGCTCCATCAATTGTCACATATCCTTCTCCCAGTTTCTCAGGAGGAAAGAAAGAATCCAGGTAGCAGGTATCCAGAATTTTGGTCTCGTAAATTTGATTTATTCTGCTGATAGACTCAAATAATGATAGTGAAAGAAAACCCCATTACATTTACAGTTACATCACTGTCTGTACACACTGCCTCGGTTTCCAAGCAGAACCACACCTTTTTTAACCATAGGTCTGCTTTGCAGCTGGAGAGACCGAACCCACAGCCTTAGCCCACGCAGCGCTGCGAATGCCGAATGGCAGAATCAGCCCCCCTGCCACGGCAATGACATTTTGGGGAGGAATTCGTGCTCCTAGAGGTGCTAGGAGCAGACATGGGACAGGGGCAGCGGGGACGTGTTTCACGGCAGAAGCAGAGGCGGAGGCCGGGGGTCTCTCCGCGCCCCAGGAGGGCACCGGCTGGGGCAGGGCGCTGCGCTGCCGCAGACAGGCTATAGTTGGAGAGCGGTCGCTGGATTTAGACCCAGCTGTTTTCATTAGTAGAAATGTAAAAAAAAAAAAGTCTAGAAAATGATTCAACTGCTAGCATAGGTGCTTTTTAACGGGCTTATACCTCAGCCAGGAATGACTTTGTTGCAATAACTGACCCCTCACAGATGGAAAAAAATGACCTCAGCTTTGCATCTTTTCAGGGAAAGATTTAGCTGTCAGTGGGATGAGATACAAAAAGAACCTTACTTCTGTCCTTTAGTAATGCTAAATGAATGCAATGCACCAGACACCACCTTAAACTGGATGAAGGGCACTGCTCAGTTTTGCCAGCAGCAGTTAAGACTGGAAGCATCATCCACAAGGGGACAGCATTCACATCCACACTGGGAAGATGCCGTTTGTGTACATGAAGAACAGAATATGAGTAGCAGCCATTGCTGAAACCACCAAAAAAAAAAAAAAAAAAAAAGAAGAAATAAAAAAAAAAAAGAAAAAAAAAAGGCATTTCCTGGATTATTACTTATGGACACAGAAGGAGGAGGGGTGAGGCTGGTCGTGGATGTCAGGTATCAAATCCCATTCAAATACAGGATAAGCCTTTTGTTTCAGCAAGAGTAAGGTGATTGCAATATTAATACAAACTTTGTGTGAAAGATAGGGATTCTCTGGAATTACAATTAATAATGTTAAGAGAATGCAATGACAAGAATTAGATACTATTGGAGCAAAATCAGAACATGTCTGACACGAAGACAGAAATGCACTAATATCAAACGTTATTCTGATTTTGCAGTTCTCATCTTCACATCCTCAGTGTGCTCCAACTGGGAGGTATCACCCTCATCCCTCTTCTTTTTCTAGGAGCAGAAGTTTCTTCATCACAATGCACATGAAAGGGATACCCATTAAAATAAAAGGATTAGCTTCCTTTAATGTAGCATTTTAAGAACTTACAAGAATGAGACTGTTAGAGTGACCTGTGTCTAAGCACATGCCATAGTTCTGTATGATTGTCCATGATACCTTCTCACCTCACTGATGAACAGCAAGGGGATAAAAACTTCAGAAAAATCCCACAGCTACCTGATCTCAGATCTATCACAAAAATCTACCCTCTTAATTTTTTGTTTAGAAATGCTGCACCCAGACTCTGCCTTATTTTTTAGCAACAGTGCCTTTTGTAACTCAGCTGAAATTCCCACCTGATCATGAAGTATTGAAAAATATATATAGCCTACACAATCTATTACAGAAAGGAAATCACACAAATAAAAATACACAGAAACAGCAATATCCTTCTCTCCCTACGCAAGCTCCTTCTTACTCAAGAAATGCTGTTATACCGTCTCCTTGCTGACTTGTCAATTTACCTGCCCTTTATTAAAACACAGACACAAGACAGCAGAAATTATTGCAGTCTGAATTACTTTGAAAGTATATGAATACTATTCAACAGACCTTGATTTCACTGACATTTTCAATTAAAAAAGTAATTATTTGTGAAAAGTATCCACTATGATATTTATTATTTTTTGATCTATGTTTTCTTGAGCTTCAAAAGCACGAAATCATTTTCTATTTATGAACATCTTTTATACTTACTTCACTAATTGCTTCATGTTACTGCTTAATACAGCATCAGCACAATGTGAAGAAAGGGCTTGGTACTAAAATGAAATTCCATAAAACTGTTTTAGACTAAACAGTCAAGCTTGCATTTGCAAACACGTTCAATAAGAAAGATGTAAAGTGCCAAGCACTATTTTAAAAATCACGCTTCATAAATTTTCCAGTATGACATTTTTACTCTTTCCTTACTAATTGGGTATACATGTATATAGAGATATATATAAAATCAATAAAACCACAAGATTACGTGGAACAAGATTGCCAAAATATGTTGTGTATTCCCAGAAGGCACCCCTCCATGCTGGTTTCACACTATTGTTGCAATCATCAGTGGGCCTGATCCTGCAAATAGGGCAATGCAAGTAACTTTATTTGGATGGATAATATCTCTGAACTGATCTGAACTATTTTTCTGAGCACCGATTCTTGAATATGTATATGCCAAAAAAGAATCAGAGTTTATAAAAAGAAATTAAAGGCAGTCTGTACGTACTGCAAACAGTAACAGAATGTACAGATTTCTGCTATAGAAACCCCTCCTCATATTTTCTTAACAATGTGATTTGAAGATAAACAGTTGTGAGTGATATTCGGACACACCATTTCTACAGCTTTGTTTTAAGAGGCTTCAAAAGTAGGCTGGGGAAAAGCAAAGCATTTTAATAAGAAAATACAACATAGCAGGTTCAACATCTGCAAAACCAGAATATTTTAAATTTTCTAGACAGTGAAGGTTAAAGCTATCCTGCATTCTCATAGTTCTCTCTCTCCTTTCAATCAATCTCATTGATTTTTTTAAGGGTCAGAGGCTATACCTTCATTGATCAAAGAAACAGCCTGACACAGCGAAAGAGTCTGCCAATTCCAGACAGATCAATCACACCTTTGTCTGCTTTTGATACATTATGGTTATTTATTCTGCATCACCACGACTCTCTGTCGCATGGCTCTTAATGTAATAATGCTGCTCGGGGACAACAATAAAAAAGGGGGGAGGGGAAACATTCTATTAAAAATATTTTAAGCCTCTCTCTGGTATTTCTGAGGGTGGGTTATGATGGAATTTGGCCAACTTGTTTGATTTCATTTTTGCCTTGGAAAAGAACTCCTGTTCTGGTATTTAGCTCTCCTTGGTCAGCATTTTGTAGGATTTTATAAAGGCAATCCTTTGAAAATGATTTGTGCAAACTGTTTTTAGAAAAGTAATTAGAACTGGACAGGACAACAATTATGATCTAATCACAACCATAATTTTCCATGCTTGTACACGGTTTTAGAAATATTTTAATAAATAGAATGTAACTGATACCCAGCTACAGCTACTGACTGCTTTATGACTGTAAAATGAAACTAAATGGTCAGCCTAAAATAATTGCTAGGAAATATTGCTGAATAAACAGATATAAGTGCTGAAAAGCTCCTGGCTTTGCAAACTATTACACTGAAAACCAGCTAAAGCTTTAAAAAATGCACTATACCTCTGTTGTGACTGAAAGCTATATGCTACTATTTATCTTTCCATAGCATCTGCAAGAAGACTTTAAAACTGCTGCTGGTCTAATGTCAAATCTTTTATTCACATTTGGTAGCCCATCGCTTCACAAGCAGTTGCACTACTTAAGAGAAATCACTTGTGGGTCTTGTGATATTTGTTATAAATAAAAGCATTCAAATCCAGTTCTAAAGGTGATATTGAAGCCTAAGAGAAGTCAGTGGCAAAATGCCCGGTCACTTCAGCTACATCGCACCTCTCTCGACCCAAACTACCTTCAGAAGAAAAGGCGGCTCATGGGATTTCACAGGACTATAATCTTATAAAGAATTTAAAAAAAAATAACACATTTCTTAGCAAAATAGCTAACAAAGCTGTGTTGAGCACTATGCACTGTGCAGCCCTACCAAAGACAGTGGAACTGTTCAGTAAAATTAAGCATGTAAATCTTTGCAGAATCAGGGTATCAGGTAATAAGACATAATCACCGTCTTGAAGAAATTATTCACCTACATCGTTGGAAGATTAAAATAAGGTATACGATAATCCAAACACTTGGCATTAGATTCTGGTTTCATTGTGCCTACTCTGTAAATTATTGTGCACCCAATTTACAATTACATCAGCATTATTATGTAGAGCAAAAGGCAAGTGGTATACAAAGCTGAAATATTAAACCCATTAAAAAGTTATGTGTTTGTCAGAGTCCCTGCATGTATTTGTGTGCATGCCAAGAAACGCATTTTAAAACCTTTAACTAAAGGAAACTGCCTTCCAGTGATAAACTGCAATGCCTAAAAGACATTGCTAAAATGCTACCACCACTCTCAAAGGCCAACAGACCTTAAAAACGGTTGCTGGCTGACAGCATTACACAAAAACATACAGTTTCTTCTGTAAAGAAATAAAGCTGAATGCGCAACATTTCAGAGAAGTTTTGAATAAGTCTATTTGTCCGGCTTACTTTGCAAAGGCTCTGTAGAAAATAGCACCATAAACACTTTCAGTCCCCACACAAGGGCTAAACAAAGAGTCCTCTTTCTAGCCATTTAATCCAGTAATTTATTTTTTCAACCATCACATAAATCGAAACACAGCTGTAACCAATGACTTGCAGATCCAGTTCCCTGCCAGCTGGATCCTGTTCTGCTGAAGCAGCAAGATTTTTACATTGTTCACTTCTGTACATCTGGAGAAATCATTTGGGTTCAAAGGTGACTAGAAAAGCTCTTTAAATAAACTCAACCAACAGTGAAGAGAGGCCTAAGTATCTACAAAAGCTATATGGAGTTCCATTTAAAAAATTCTCCTTTTCGAATTAGCGCATAGAGCAGTTTGCTTCCTTAAACATTTTATGATTATGACATTTTAATTGAATTATACACTCAAGTACCTATTTTGATAATAAAGAAACATTTACTATTTCCCAAGAACTTTCAAACACAGTGTCAACACTCAAAAGTGATCACAGTCGATAGTTTATGTACTTTTCACACTTAAAAGAATCACCAGAAAAATAGCGATGGAATGAAATAAAATATCAAAAATATAGCTCAATTAATTCATCTTAGCTATTGCCTGAAATGCCACTCGACTTTACATTTTAAAAAAGCAAACAATAAGAAAGTATATACTGTACTTAGATATGCTGAACCTGAAATCTCTTAGAAGCTAATCCTTAAAATAGTCTTACTTCAAAAAGTCTGCATCATCCCTTACTGCATGAGTCTGCTAGTTAAGTAACAAAAATGTCCCTGACATTTAAAACTGCACACAGTAAATTGATTACAATGCATCACTTCCTTTGGAAAAGCAATCACAAAGCAAACCAGCGGAATCTTTCAGAGGTAAATAACAATGAATATTGAAGGCTCATATAATCTGTATCTTTGATTGCTTTTCAGACAAAACAGACGCTCAAATACGTTTACAATAGAGTGGTTTCATGCCTAGCCCAGGCCCCACTAACAAAAAATGCTTACAACACTGAAAGTCCCTATGCTAGGTCTTATTTGCAAATTCATACGCATGTGTTCTCAGTTACAAAATAAACCAAAATTTGTCATTGGATGTGTGTTTCTCTTCAAGCAGGTAAGCAGGGCACATCCAGAACACGCCTGAGTCGCTTAGGTAAAGATGTGGTTCCTTTACTGCACATTATTAAAAGGTATTTCTAAATTCAATTAGAGTTCACTACTGTAATTGCTTCTTGTCCTTTTTTAATACTTACTGTTATAGCTGGTGTGAAACAATGCTGATAAAGTATCCTTTCTGCTTGCCACTCTGGCCACATCTCTGCTCTGGCTTCATGTTATTGCCCGTTATCTCCTCCTCACAGATTAACCGAGTAGCTACCTCACCTTCAGCTCTTGCTTCTTATGTCTACTCTTGCCTGCACTTCCCCCCTTAACTCATAATTATAGCCATGCACAGTTAAATATGCTATCTGTGCTCTGTTGTGAAAATAGGAGCATTAAAAAAGTAACCATAAAAAAGAAGAAAAATATCATGTCTTTAAAAGCCAGATAAACCAGATAAATCATCTGCAAAATTTAACATGCACGACTCATAACCAGGTAATTACTACATCACTCCAGGGCAAACTTCAGGGTATTTAGACGTGCATTTCTGTCCATTAACATGTATAGATTTACGTAAACATTCTAAAATGAAAAGTATCTAGTTTGCACTTAATTACAGTGTTTCTGGAAAGCGCTCTCCTTCCAGTTCCTCATGTGTATTTATCCTAAACTATGGTTGAGTTTTTGCCTGATAATTAACACAAGTATCACAAAAGGGAGTGAATTTTGACAGAACAGAAGCTGCCACTGCCCAATGACTGAGCTTCTGCAGTGTCTCCCGTGACCAACTTTGCCAAAATCATCAGCATAATTAAACAGTATAAACTTAATTTACCACCCCTCCGCCCCAGTTCTTTTGTTTCGCCACCAACAGCCCTCTCTAGTTCAGACTCTGTCTTGTCAAAACTATTTGCCTTCATTTTTAATAAGCGGATTAGGATTTCTTATCCAATTCAGACACCACCAGGCGTTATGTGCCTGCCTGCCTGCCTAGGGTTTCAGGTAAGTTAGATCCGGGTAACTTTGAGTCACGATCTGAAATACCCTTCAGAGGCCTGGGACAGTCTAGGAGAAGTAAAGCGGCCTGCAGAGAGGTATTGCCTGTTTTTCTTAGGTGCTTTTGGTTGCTTAGAAAACCTCGCTTAACTCTCTCACATCGCAGTTGGCAGTACAGATGGTATTCTGATTTATCCAGGAATGTAACTCCCATGGCAGACCCCGAGGCAAAGGCTTTGGTGTTTTTTATATATCTGGTTTAAAACCTAAGCCCTGCTGAATGAATCTCCCAACTGGAAATCCAACTCACTGAGCTAGAAAGACTGAATCAGAGATTTTTAGATCTGACATGCCAATTTCAGAATGTGCTAAGCCAGATCTTCCAATTATCTGAATTTTTGTTTGGCAAATGTTATGGGTGCTTCTACCTAGGGGTTTGGGTAATTATGCTTATCTTCTATAAGGCATTTAGTTATGCCAGTTTACATTGCCGAGAGTCCTTTATGTAACCTGTACCACTAGGTGCTCTGCAGCAGGGATGAACAACCTTCTAAGGCTGGGGTGCCAGACTTCACATACGTCTCCTGTATTAAAGACAGAGCTTGTCAATAGAAACTGAACAGGCAGCCAGAAGCTTCTGCCATTTAAAAATGAGTGATGTTGTCAATCATCTTTTTGGCAGACTCTTGCTCCTGTGCAAGGCAGCAATTCCCATTTGCCAGTTCTCAGCCAGTGTGCAACACAGGACCTTCAACCCATAGCGTAATCTGGACATCTGCCAAAAGAGGTGGTCCTTTCTGCCCTCCCTCCTGACTTTAGTCATTTGCTCCTCCATCTTGTTTGTGCTGACATTTGCATCTTGCATCGTAAAGCGGATTAGAGAACTGACCCAAAAAGGAAACCAGAAGAAAGACAAGATTAGTTTGCAGCTGGATCAATCCTCGATCTGGCTCATTAAAGAGCCACATAAACTAAGTGCCAGGACAAAAGGCCAGGTGGAAATGAGTGCCACCGGCAAGAGGATGGAGTTCTCCTTTCGGTGGCAACCTGAACTTAGGCAGAATGTAAGTGGCTTTATACCTAGTTTATACCAGGAGCTGTGTGAACTGTGGCCTCTCAAAGTCCCTTCTTTAGGACACTAAGGGTCCCCACCTTCTCTCTGTGCACTAGTCCTACTACCCTCCCTGGCATCCATATTGAACCCTGCAATACAAAATTAAAAATACTGTCTGAAACAAAGATACGAGACTGTATCACAGCCAGACAGAAATGAGAAGACACAGCCAGAGGATAAAAGACTAGACACTCCAGGAAGTATCATGTAGAAAGCTGTTCAAGGTGGACAGAATAGTAAATGAGATATTAGCAACAGTCAAGTAGTACATCAAGGCTATAAATAACTGTGAAATCAGGTATTAACAGTAATTATACAACACACAAAGGAGGTACTTAGATTTCAGTACACTTGAAATGCAAATTACTGCAGAGCTAAGGATAGTTGTGACAACAGATTTAAAACGAAAATTAGACCTCTGATTTTCAGCCACGATGAAGAAGTTTATTTGAACTTTGCCAAAAAGGGCTTAAATGTACCATATACATATAACTACTTGTACAGTATTCCCCTTGCGTGTATCCCATTCCACTTATCCCATTTAGAACAGTGTTATCAGTCAATTATTTACAAAGATAAAATAGACTGGCTTAGGGTTTTCATAAAGTCCATTATAGCCATAAACCATACAGAAAAAATCAATAAATTGTATGTTATCTCCATATAGCATTCAGCTTTTTTTTTTGTAACATGCCTGTCACTGATGTAGTTAGTACACTTTTCATTGGATTTTGATCTACAGGCACACACCACAAGGAAAACATATGCCTTTTCTTTCACAAATAAAGTGCCATCAGACACCGCATCCATGTTTGTAAATCATTTTCGAGATGCTGTGTTCTCACACGTGCAATCTGAGAGCAACAACATAAGATGAAACATATCATTGTGAAACATATCACATCCATTACTTATAAAAAAAAAGGTGGAATGGCACGATCCACAGCTAGGTTTACGCTGTGCCCTGAATTCCTAAGCAGAACATCTCCTCACAACGACTGAGCATTTCAGCCCAAAAAGGACCATGCCTCTCTAGGGATCACAGTCTTTGCAAGCGCATCGGAAATGCAGGTGAGGCACGCATGCGACAGACTCTGCCTGGGAACCCACCAGCTGGCTGAAAAAGTCCAGCAACGTGTGCGACCAGGGAGATTAAAGAATTATTGCACATACAGAAGAAAAACCTTCCCAAAGTCCACACTAATTTACCATTTGATATAGCCCCCAAAACAGAACTTCCTTTTTAATAAAGTAAATTTGACAGAAAAAGTTATCTTACGGTACTTAATTTGCACATCCTCGAGAGGATATAGCTTTAAGCATGGACTTGAGGAGATGCTGGTATCAGAGAATAAAGGCATCTTTTTTTCATCTTTGATTATTAGGTTGCAATGGCATCCTTAAAGGCACAGTTTCCTCTGTGAGCTCCTGCTTTGTGAGTCTTGGCCTTGCATTCCCACCGTCCGAGACTGCAGCTTAGGATGGCAAGACAAGGAAGTTGAGTAAATCCTTCTTAATACACCTGTTTTCTCCATGAAGAAGTGAAAGCTGTACTACACTTTAAAAAATATGCTTCCATGCCAGCAGGAGAGATGCCTGTAGGAAAACCAGCAATAGGAGGAACGTAAACTTTAGTCCATTATGTAGCATAAAAATGGCCACAATAGGTTAGATCCAATAACCTGTCTTCAACACTGCACATAAATGGATGCCAAAGGGCTTCCTTTGAATTAAATAAGCACAGATGATCCCTCTAACAAAAGACTATGAGGTGGCTATAAGGAAAGAGAACTGGTTTGGATATTACTAAGAATGTTGCCAGGTGGGAAAAGTGAAATAGCGCAAAATTATAGGCACATGTCTTGGGGAACTGAAGGAGGACAGAGAGTACATAGGACAGGTAATGGTATAACATGCCTTTCTTCTATGCTCACTAAAACTTCCCTGTTTCCCAGCTCTTCCCTGTTTTCCATGGATATTATTACAGTGATTTCAAAGCCTCTTTGCAATTGTTTCATAAAGGTTAAATTCCACACTACGCTCAACATAAGCACTGGTAGCCCCACTAGATTTTTAATAATTACTTTTGTTTTCTGTCTCTACCCTGGGATCCCTTGGGATCCATCCTGGGAACTTTGCAAGGAGGGAAAAGTTACAATAGAACTCCTAATGACAAAAACAGGTATTTCAACTACATCTGGGAAGTTTAGAAAGACAGTTTGATGATACTTTCTTTAGGTGAATCTGATAAAAGATAGTTAAAAGCTATTAAACCTTACATGTCATAAAATACATAACTGGCTATCCCACTAATAAAATATATAGGAAGCTAAGCAAATATACCACTATATTACACTACTGGAGCCTTAAAATTCTTTGTAAAGCCATAAGCCAAAACTGAGAGATTCTTATAGTTTTTTCCATTATTAGACAGAAACATGATACCTCTGTACAGGTACAGACACCATAAGCATAGGTATTTGAAAAATGAATTACCAAAATTTCCTGTGGATTTTAGTTAGGCATTCCTGGGTTGCAAACAAACTCTGATCTAGCCAAGTATGTACATCCCCAGATTTATAAAGTGGTTCAAACCAACGCAGAAGTGGCAGATTGCTTTGCTAAATCCACCTGTAAGACAAGTGTCACATGACCCTTTTCCATAAAAAAGTGGCACTATTAAGCTTTGATGATATTAAAATTTTCCAAAAGCATGTTGAAGCACGGTGTTTTTTCAGCCTGCCAAACAGTGCCATTACACTTGCTTCATTCTTAAAATTCAGCAAAAGACTCAATAAGTGTTTTCATTGTTCAATGAAGAGTATCAGAAAGCATCAGGCAAAAAATACATGAGGACAGGTTTATAACTTTTACTACTCCATCAATTCTCACAGATTTCAATTGTTTAAAATTGTCTTCTGCACTCCTGTGACTACTTTAGCTAGTCACCTCCTAGCAGCAGACATTCACCCCTCAATAAATGCACAAGTTACATCACATCAACACACAGTTTCCCCTTATTCCCAGGGAAAACTACTTCTCAAAGTGTCTTAGTATTCATACTCTTGTATTCCCAGATTATGAATGGGGCAAATGAGTGCTAAAAGTATTCTGCTCATTGTGAAACTCATTTCTTACGATTTTTTTCTACCAGTTTTGGAAAAAGAAAAATAAAGTATTTTGCATTCCTTTAAAACCAACATCCATTTGGAGGGGGGGGAAAAAAAGAAAAAAAAGTAAGGAAAGACCACAAAGTATCAAGTGGCACTGCACATTTATTCCTCTAGAGTCTTGGTACGATTATTAGTGGTCATGATTGTGTGTCCTGGAATCCTCTCACTCGAAGTTCCTCCAGGTTGTATTCTGCTCTTAACAGGCAAAAATTAATTGATCCATTATCTAATCTGAAGACAAGATTTTTAGAAATAAAAACATCACCCATTATTTTACAGTAGATCAATCAAATAGAATGAAATTGATAATATTTTAAGTGATCGTAACTAGGAATTTTTTAAATGAGCATATGCAGACTGTGTATGAAATTTAACTTTTTGAACAGTCTGACATAGCCACACAAAACCCATTTTCTGAATTTAAATATGTACATAAGTAGCTTGCATTGAAGTGAATTTTATCCAACTACAGTATAAATGACCACCATGCATTTAGCAGCTCTGAAAGGAGGTAAATGGGAAAAGCTGAGTGATATCAGTGCCAGCTTGGTGAACAATACCAGTATGCACTTCACAGGCTAAACAGGGAACATTGATCAGGAATTAACACAAAGTAAATTAATTGGTGGGGTCCTGAATGTCACAATTCTACTTCGTATTTGGGTATAAAAACATGATTTGAACATGTCTAACAACAGATAAAGAATATTTTAACTTTTATTAAATACCTGTTCAACAATATCTTGAGAAACTTCTTTTCTGAAAAAAAGGATGAGATCAGTAAAACTGGCTAATTATCATATTAAATGTGCAAGGGGATCAGAAGAGATGGATAAAAAAAAATTTGAATCCCTTTATTTTGAGTAAAACTTAAGTTAATTTTACATTTTGCAGGGAATAACCTGCAACACATGGACTGGATCTAGAAAATAGATGGAAAAGGCAATGCTGAAGGAGAATTTGTAGGTCACAAACAATATTTGCACTTCCATTTTGATATATAATAAAGTACTGCATACCATACTCATAAATTCTCAGGGCAGAAAGCTTGCACTACACACTTTTTCTATATACATTTGGGTCATTGAGATAACCTATGGACAAACTGTAAGGGAATATTTTCCTGTTTGCCGTGGCTGCTGAGGCGTAGCCAAAATTAACCTAAAATGAGATGCATCAGTCAAACGAACTTTTACTGGTTCATCCCTTTTTGTCCATCCCATTATAAGAAACACTTTGATTATCTGGAAGGATATCAGAAAAAGACAAGAGGAGTGATTAGGCAGTTGCCAACATGGACTGGAGAAGAACTGTCGAGAGAGGTAAATATTTTAATTACTTCCACAACAACAGCCTAAAAGTATTTGTTGGGCTTTATCTCCATGGCAAAACCACAGTTTTTCCATACAGAGTCATATGTAGGAGAAATGAGACAGAAACCAGAATAAGAATTTGTATTTGTGTAACAAGGAATTCTTTTTCAGAATGAAACATTTTTTCAAGATAATGGTTAACCTACAAAACTAGCTTACACCAAACACTAATCCTTCATGGGCTTGGCAAGCATAATGGATCATTTTTACCTCTAGTCCTTATGCACTTTCATATGAAAATAAGGAAGTCAAAGAATCACATCAGTAGTAAGAATCAATAGAGAGGAGGTAACTCAGAGCATGGCAGCAGTTCAAGGGAAAATAGAGTTTCACCTGCCTTGAGAGGGATTGAAAGGAGATGGCAGTAGCAACATCACAGTGAGAATTCTGCAACCTCCCCATCCAGGGAATAGAGGTTTTATGAGGATATGAAAATACTGTAAAAGAACTATTTAATGACAAAAGGGCAATCAAAACCTTTTAATTTTGAAAACAGGGAATTCAGAGGAATTTAGAGGCAGTTTTCAAGTTTATGAAAGGCCCTAGGGCAAGACACAACTTCCAGAAAGAAGCAAAGAAAACAGAGAGTGGAATGGTGCATGGACTTGCCTTGGAGTAAAGGGTAACTATTAAAAGGTTTCAATTAATTTCTTTGGTTTGAGGTTTTTCTCAGATTTTTAACTGTAATTGTGATACAGAATAGCCTGGCAAAAGATGAGGCAGCCGTGTAAGTTTAGGCAAAATCTGGACCTTTTCTTTATGCTGAACAATAGATATATGTGAGCATGTTCCACTTATACCAAGTTCAAACTAATTTAATAAAAGAGGCTGTCAGACCTCTTACTTCCATGCCCTACAAGAACTTATGCACCAGAAGTTCCATCAACAGACAGAATCATGGCTACCTCAACAAACAACTTTTTATAGATTTCCACAAATCCACTCTTTTTCAAACATCTTGAACAGTACAGTTGTTTCAGCAACTGCATAATGCATTTTCCTCCTTGAAATCTGTTTTATTTAGTTTCTTACATAATGCTGAAACAAGATGCTCATTTTACATTTTCCTTACTCTCCTTATTCCACTTGTGCGTATACTGTGTAAGGATCACTGCTGTGACTGTGTGACTGCTCATGGTAAGACCGGTACATTTCTTGCACAACTGTGTAGTTAATTTGTTTATATCCTATAGGATTTACTATTATTCTTACCTTTAAACTGTAGGGAGACACATGTAGCATGTGCCTAGGAGATGCAGAAGAGCAACAGTCTGGCTGACAACAGATGTAACTCTGTAAAATTTAGCTGTGTTAAGTAATAACTTAAATATAAGCAACAAACAAAAACTACCCACAGAAATGCCTCAGCTGTTTCAACAGCAGTGCAGACAGAGTAAATCTTGCCCCATAGAGGGAACAGCAGAAGGACTCAACTAAGATCTTCACTGATACCTTCCCCCTCTGGATTTCTGGACCAGAAGAAGAATCTGCATGGAATACCCGGCACCCTGTAATGGTGACCCTACAAGCACTTAGACTTCAGTTTGGCTTTACACATCTAAATTGCCCTCCCAGATGAAAGCACCTACAACCCTGGATCCTTCTTGCAGTGACTACCATTTAGATACTTACTTAATGAAGAAAATATATTCTTTTTACATATGTAAAATATGCATTTCCTCACTTTTGCTGAATCTTCACTTACTGCTGTACTTTGGAAAGAGGCACAACATATTTATGTGGAAATAGATTGTTTTCTTCTCTCTTTTTGTTAATTTCTTCTCTGCTACAGCAGCCAGAATAAAAGATGGTGCTATCATCTGTATGGTATGTAGATTCATATCACACAGATAGGATCTTGTTGCCGTTGCTTCTTGTTTTGTGGTGAGGGGGTTGTTTTATTTTGAGGATTTTTAAGGGAAGGTAAAGAAACCTTAATAGAAATCATAGGTTTTATTGAGTTGTCCACAATGACTTGATCTCTTTCCCTGCTATTTTTAAATTAATTCAGAGTGCAACAGAGGTCATAAGTAGTTTGAATTACTTCTTTCAGTGCCTGCTAGCTTTCATACATCACTGCTGAATTTCATCTGACGTTGTGTCATCCACTGCTGTATTTCTGAGGTTCCTTTTGAAGTTCCCCACATATTGTCTTTTGGACATAAGCAACCTAGCTAATCGTACCATTTACAAATGTTGCTATCTCACTGCCTAACTTCCTTTCCAATTCATTAATACATTTATTAAATGACAACTGCCCTACCATGAAGCAATGGAGCAGCCCACGCTAAACTTTCAGCCATAGAGGAGGGGGACTACAGATTTTTACTGCAGACTTCGTCATCTAGCCATTTTTACCCCATGATGAGGATTTCCCTCTCCTCCAGTGACTACTAAACTTCCTTAACAGCTGCTCCTGCGGAGAAAGATTTTGAAGTTCAAAGAACTATTTTGGCTGATTCTTTTTTTTCTTCCTTTTTAATGGCTTGTTTTCAAAAAGAAAACCAAAACAAAATAAAACGAAAGAAAGAAATAGAATAGTGAGGAATTCATTTCTTTTGCAGAAAAAGCCCTGGTAACTACCATATTAGTGTTAGTATTTTACCATCTTAGTCTAAACAGAACCTCCTCTAATCCTCGGTCTTTTTATATTTCTTTCTATTGCCCAGAAATATACTTCACTGGAATAATCTGAAAGAGTTTTCCAAAAACTTGTCACAGTACTATGCAATTCTTCAGTACTGAAAAACTAGGCTATTATTCAATTAATCAGTACAGAAACTAAAACATGGCCACATCTAAATAAGAAATGCTCACATACTTTATCACATTATTCCAAAAGTAATTTTGCTTAATGCAAAAAGTGAGTGGTACTGTCCCTCTCAGACAACAGAGATTGAGACTTTTTAATTCCGTTAATACTGACACACAACATGCAAAGCAACTGAGCAAATCTGAGTGGAATGAAAATCCACAGACCTACACACTTTTTGATTTTAACTCTTCTGAACTTTTACTTTTTGTATTCTCAACCTGTAAGTTTCACGGCTGAACCCTCTCCCACTCATGTGTCAAACTTTACTCCCACAGCTGTGGGATTCTTGAAATTCATACCTGAATATTGCAATTTGAGATTACCTAGCTTTTAGCCATATACCTTAAAGAGTTAAGAGAACACTGCTCACATAAACACTTTCAGTCTGTCATTTCTAAGGTGCAGAACATACATTTCACACCTTGCGGGACGTGGGAGTAAAATGGATTTAAGTCAATTTTGAACCCTCTTTATCCTGCATCTCTTCACATAATTTAGTTGCCTCTCTGAGTCTGTCTAGGTCCTAGCAGGAAGAGCTCAGCTGCCCATGAGCTGCAGTAGTGCCCGGGACCTTCCCAACATGGCCGGCTGGGGTTCCTACAGCTGTGCCGTGGCACGCTCAGGGTGCCCACCTCCCCAGGGCTTGCCTGGAAAACAGCCATATGGCCATTTCCTTGCTTCCTGTGTCCAGAGAGCTCTCCTCCGGATGGACCCCAAACTTTTAGTGCCATGTCTGGCAGCTCTGTTGGCCCTTGCCATAGAAAAAGGGCCAGGGCACAGGCGAGGATGAAGAACAGCTAAGGTCACATTCCATTGGCAAGTGCACTTCTTCACCTTCCTTAATAGAAAGTCAATGATGCAGATTATTTAAAGAAAAAAGTTCAAACTTTTTTATCACTGTTCACCTCCTTGCTCAATACACCATATTCCTGTTCTCTTAGACAGCGAACATCAGCAAAGGCAATTTTAGTTTTATTTGTACAGTCCGTTTTACTTTCAGGATCCATTGAGCCTCAGCACTTGAATTTCAATCAGTGTTGTTTATTTAAAACACCTTCATTACTGAAGTCTTCATATGTGCATACATTATGGAGCTTTTAATATTTATGACAATGAAATAGTATTCTTAAATGTATGTTATTATTAAATATAAGATATGCATTAATTTCAAGAAGAACTGTGGGGCAAGCTGCATAATTACTACATTACAAAATGCAGTGTGAAAATGTCACGCTGATAAAGAAAACATATTCCAATGTGATACACGGCCTTCAAACTGTGAGATGGTGGTTTTTATTTTAGAGCACAGAGGCTAGACCTTTAACGTACTGCCCAGAAAGAACTTTCATAAATATATATTTTGGACTAGCCATGGTCTTAGCAAATTAGAAGTTCGTCTCATGATCCCAATGAAGATAACATCTAGCATGAGCTTGGATGAACCATTTAATTGTCCAGACATCCTGCTTTTCACCATGGATGTCATGTCACAAAAGGGTGTCAAACTTCTAGGTTACCTCCTATTCACTAGAAGCTGTCTGTGGAAAAGTATTAAATAGAGGTATATAAAAGGATAAAGAAACAAGGACATTTTCTTTCAGAGTAACAAATCTAAATGCTTTCCTGAGTATGAATGCCCTTTTAAAGACCTCAGTGAGGTTACCAGGGAATATGATTGACATCTGAAAGTTTGTGTATTTCCTTGTATTTCTATTTCCTAATGCTTGATGAATGTATTTGTAAAGCCTTATACATGGATGTATCTCTTTCAAAGATACATCACACTTATTCTATTGAAATGTCCAGTGAATTTTTCATAATGCTGTGAATTGTAGTCCTGGTAGTGAATAGCTTTACTTTTCTTCCACATGCTGATGATAGTAATATTTCAAAGTGGATGCTGTTGAACTGTTGTATATAAAGCTGACTTATCTGTAGATATCAGTTTATCCAGCAAATGATACAGGTTAGCAGAAAGGCAACAAATTCAGACAGCTAATCTGTGAATATTATTTGGTGAGAAGTTATAAAAATATTTGCATTATGCTTTTCATTTTATAATTATTCGCTTTTGTTTCATGATCTTCTGTTGATTAACTTTGCACTATTGTCCATTTTCAAATGAACACTAATATTTACACTTATTGGATTATGTTATTCAGAAGATGCTAAAACATGTAAAGTACAAGGACTTTTAGGATTACCAAGTCAAATATTGTAGGATCATTTTCTTTGTCTAATAGATGGTCATTGATAATTAATTTATTCTTTGGCCTTGACCATTCCTACTGCTAGCAACAAGACCCATTTTTCTTGGCAGATTTGTGGGGGTTTTTTAAATACTTTTTTCCATTTACAATTTCTTTCTTAAATTAAACAACTATTTAATCCCTGAAAAAAATTTGACTTTGTTAAGACTTCATTTGTACACTTTATATACTTTGGTGTCTCCTCTGTAACAGCATTTTTTAATCTTCACATAACTATTTCCCTGTAGCACAGAACTATTGTCTGGCTACACGTAATTATTTCTTGGTAGCTGGGTGAACTCCTAGCTCCAAGTTTTCAGAAAAGCTCTTAGAGCTTAAGAAGGGACAAGAACTCACCACATTCCCTAAATCATTTATCATTTGCCTTGGTCTTTAAGTACAGAAGAAGAAACTTTTCTACTAACAAAGTAACGAACTGGTGAAACTACATTCATGAAAATTTCACCTGGGAATGAAGAAATTTTTTTTTTTAACTAACTTTAAATTAATCAGAAACAACAATATTCCAAAATATAATATAAATTACATTAATGTACCTCTCGTCTTTTTTTTTTTTTTAGATTCTTTAACAGATCTTCAAGACAAATGAAAGACAAAGGTTGGGGGAAAAAAGCAGATATTAGATAATCTTCTCTCTGCCTTACATTCCACAGAATTGGAACTGAATATTCATGCTCTCATTAAGGAATGTTCCTAAGCATTTGTCAAGTACATTTACAAACATTAACTTCAATCCACAGGTTTAAAGCAAAGCATATTTAAAGCTGATGAAGTACTCTGTAGAGCTGAGGCCATACAGCAGTTTTTAGAAGGGCAAGCATTTTCAAATGTTATTGTATTTAGCAAAGATAGTTACATGTCCAGTATTTCAAGTACCATGCTATGGACACTACTGACAAATGATGACGGGGCCAGAATTTTATTTTAATATTTTAACTTTATTAAGGATTTCATTCATTTCTTCTTATAAGTAGGTTTTATATTTTTACAGTGTTTGGATCTACTCACATTTGGAATGCAAAGTTAAGTTTGCTTGTATTGACTGTGTAGCTGTGAATGAAAAAATAGATTAATAAAAATAATGTGCCTAATAAATTTTAGAGAATTTTACTTTCTCAGTATTCCTAGTTTCACATATATTAATTGAAATACAGACTTACATTAATGAATATTTAGTTCTCTTTATGCACAGATTCTATTTTCATTAATACCGGTCCTGAAATAAGTCTTACTCAGTGAGAAATATACTATCAGGCCTTAAAAATGTAACACCACATTTGAGAAGTTATGTTTAAGAGATATAGTATATAAAACACATTGACAGAAAGCAACTGTAAACTGGGGGCTGACTGGTATAAATACAGTTCCATTGAAGGGAAAGAAGAGAAACAACTGATAGTGGTAAGACTTGTATCTACTAAAATCAGTAAAATCTTCCTATGCGATTTTATATATATTCTAAAATACCTGTAATTCTCCCTGAAGAGAGATTAGTATCTAGTAAATTAGGGTTGTCTCCTAAAAGACAGTATTATTTTAAAGTTTTTTTATTTTCCCTCTCAAAAATGTCTATGAATATGAATCACCTCACTTTATGTTAATGCTACCCTTTCTGTAAAACAAAAGCTTTGAGGATACCTTACATAGAGATTGAGGTAAAAAGCAAATCACTGTTTCATGACCATAACAAGACTGTTTTGCTGTTTAGCCATTTAACTTAGCACGTAAATAACATTACAACACAAAACTCTAATTTTTACAATGCATGCAGCAATGCATAACAACATTATTTGATAGCTGATGCCATAAATATACATATTTTCTGGGTTTTATGGGATAGAAACAGTAGTGCTCCTGTATAGACAGAGATGCACAAATTCTCCTCAAAACAAGAATCTGGATATAAATCTTCAAAGTCCATTTGGAGTTGAGCTCAACAGCAAAAATGGTTAAGGTTAAGATCTTGGTATCTCACAATGTAGATGCTGCTGGTTTAACACATTCCATATTCTGCAGATGTTTTCATAGAGGTAAAAAATCTGAAGCAGCTAAATTTTCTTTAAGGAGATGGAAACTTATAATGACTTGACCAGTTTAGTGATATTTAGGGAATTAATGAGATATGCCATTAATATGCATCATGTGGAACTGCTATTACACTCTGGAAGGGACCAAATGACCACCATTCTGTGTCTGGAAGTGATCAGTAGTCAATAACTTCATTCTCTCATGAAGCATTTAATTTTAAAAGGGAAGAAGTTCTGTAACCTCAACAACTCTTCAGTGCATGGTTTGAATCAGAAATATTGCTACTTCTAGCGCCACTGCACATACTGTTCTTATTCACGCAAATGTTTAACATTCTTGATTCTAACTAGGAATTTCCCTAAATTAAGTTTTGTGGCAACAGGCTGCAGATTAATTACAGTTCATATAAAAGCTGGGGTTATCTTATTCTTTTTGATTCAGGTTTTTGAGTGTTTTATATTTCTCATTTCCGTAAATAAACCGAGCAGAAGCAAAAGAAGGGTACCCACATGAGCTAAATTCTGCCTTATGATGACTCTGTGCAGTAATAAAATGGGTATAATATAATCATTTAGTGTTTGTTGTCTTAGACTAGACTGAACTAACAAGCATCATTAGACACATCGCCTAACTGTATCGGTATTAGGCAGAGTTATAGTTATCTGTGTGCCCTCACACTGGATTTTCACTTTAGCTTTCAATTTTGTGGGTTCCTAACACTCGAGAGTGTGGGATAATTTTGTGATGGTTTCAATATGTCTGGAATGCATAGTACCCTCAATTACTACTCTTTAGACTTACCACCCTTCTAATTTAGACTTATAGTGGGTTTTCTACTTACAAACAAAATAAATTGAACAGGCAATACAAAAACTTATTTTCATAAGGCCTTCTGTTTGTTTACAAATATGAACATTTGCCTGTAAATATATCTATCGTTCTAAATAAATAAATAAATAAATAGATTTAACTTCCGTGGTCCAGTACACAAAAGTTATTATTTTAGAGTTGCCAAAATATACCAAGGTGGATGAAGCAGAACTGTGCGAAGCTACAACATCCTTATGCCCTTTCCTCACATCTTTCAAGTTCCCTTTGTTTCTTCCACCTTCTTGAACTCCTCTGCCTACATGCCCAGAGTCCCTTCCCTAAGTAGAAATGCACAGCCACTACAGTCCCATTCCTTGTATCCTCTCTCTTATTCAGCATGCCTCTTCAATTTCCTTCCTCCTCTTACATCCTCTTATGCTTCTTATCACATAATAATTCACCCTCCCTATTCCTTCCTTCCTCCCACACAGATACACTTTGTGCCTCTTGCTGCTTTCTTCATTGATTAGCTCAGGTGAAAAGGTTTGGTTTTGGAAAACCAAATGAAAAATTACCATTAATTAATCCCTTGCTAGCTCCTCCCTCTTTGGACCATTAATTTCTAAAATTTGTGAACATATACTGGTAAATATTAAAAAAAATCTTGTCTTTAAAAAATAACCGATAGATTTCAAAATGAGTTAATCTATTTTTTATGCTTTGCAATCTCTGCTTTGAATAAAATATACAGTTTGGAAATAACTAGGAGGCTGTGGCAGCTAGTTCTGTAATATACGTTCTGCATTTGGTAAATTCCTCTTACTGATGAATAAAATCATAGATTTCAAGAAGTTAGAAGTTACTTATTTTCAGCAAAAAATTTTCAGTGATAATCTCTGAGATTCCTTTAAAAGGCCATTCTACAAAACTCCAACAATAAGAATTTAATTGAATAGATATTCAGTGTGTTTAGAAAAAGAAAACCCCAAGAAAGGAAAAGTATTGCCACTCCATTATTTAAAAAGTAAAGTTTAACTAAAAATTTCCCCGTCTTAAAATATTTTCACACCAAAACTCACTGACCTGTTGAAGCGTTTGAGTTCAAGTTTTGTCAAAAATTTCCTCACCAAGCTGGTTTTGCAGACTTGCATTAAATCTCCAATGAATCTTCTGAGTGCAAGTTCAAATAAATTAAAGGCCCAATAAATAATAAAACTGGAAGTCAGCCTTACATTGCCTACTAAGAACTGTCGTTAAATTGGAATCAAATCAAATTATACAATAACCAACAACAGCCACTCCTCATGCATGAGAAAGTATCCTTAACACAAACCTCCAGCCGCCCGAAGATGCGTGCAGCCCGACGTTTGCTCTGGACTAGGAGAGTCGTCCCTCGGTGACTATTCCCACGTCCTCGGCTCCCAGCTTAGGGAGCTCTGCGGGTCCAGCCCCGCAGCCTTGAGTCACAGCCCTTTATCCGCTTTGGTATTTCCAGCTGCTCCCAGAGCTAATAAATAATGCACTCATTAGGCCTACTGCATGTTTACTTCCACAGACAAATATTTGGACTTTTTTAGCCCCAAAAAAACCCCAAACCTGACTGATAGCTACACTCAATTCCTTCCTTTGGGCACAACACTGCCTGTACTTGTCCTTGGTGGAGCGGTGGGGCAGCGGCAGCCCCCGTCCCACCCCTGCCCCAACAGCGCAGAAGGGCTCCTGGGTGCCCCTGGTGTGATGGTGCCTGCTGTGGCTACGGGCAGAGGCACAGGTGCCCCGGCAGCGCTCGCTGCCCGCACTTGCCTTCACGGCAGGAGGCTGGGGACAAGAAAGTCCCCCGCTGCAGACCACTCCTCCCACGGTGCGGGGACAGAGAAGGGAAGGAGTTGTATGTCCCCTTCAAGCACCTGCGTGGCCGGCAGCAGCATCGATAGATGTATCGGGCATGCACATTGCTCCCTATTTAAGTTCTTGGCCTCAATCTGGACACAGCATGAAGCCTTAAACAGAATTTTAATTTTACTAAATTTTATGCAACGCTCAGATTTTTCACAGTTGCACACACTGTCTCTCTGTTTATATAATCTTGCTTTACAAATGCAATAAGGGAAAAATTAGGGCACTATTTTCTCATAAAAGTACCTAAGAATATATGGGAACTCCATGTTTAGGCAAGCACATCATATTCAGAAACACAATGAAGAGGCAGCACTGATCAGTTTATATATGTCCTGCAATTGGGTCACTCATTATGAAGCTTATGGTCCAAAAGCTGTAAAAATGCTTACGCACTTGAGAATTTTCTTTTAAAACTTGCCTACATGTTATAAATAAACAGGGTGCAGGCTCCTAAATGCTCAAGGTATTTATGGGAAATCACAGAACCATAGAACCATAAAATAGTTTGGGTTGGAAGGGATTTCTGAAGGTCACCTAGTCCAACCCCCCTGCAAGGATCAGGGACACCTTCAGCTAGATCAGGTTGCTCAGAGCCCCGTCCAACCTGACCTTGAATGTTTCCAGGGACGGGATGTTTACCACCTCCCTGGGAAACCTGTGCCAGGGTTTCACCACCCTCATTGTGAAACATTTCTTCCTTAAACTTACTCTAAATCTACCTTCTTTTAGTTTAAAACCGTTACTCATTGTCCTATTACAACAGGCCCTGCTAAAAAGTCTGTCCCCTTCTTTCTTATAAGCACCCTCTAAGTCCTGGAAGGATGCAATAAGGTCTCTCCAGAGCCACCTCCTCTCTAGGCTGAACAACCCCAACTCTCTCAGCATGTCCCACAGGAGAGGTGTTCCATCCTTCTGATCATTTTTGTGGCCCTCCTCTGGACTTGCTCCAACAGGTCCATGTCTTTCCTGTGCTGAGGGCTCCAGAGCTGGATGCAGGACTCCAGGTGGGGTCTCACCAGAGCGGAGTAGAGGGGCAGAATCACCTCCCTCGACTTGTTGGTCACACTTCTTTGGATGCAGCCCAGGACAGGGTTGGCCTTCTGGGCTACGAGCACACATTGCCAGCTCATGTCCAGCTTTTCGTCCACTGATACCCCCAAGTCCTTCTTGGCAGGGCTGCTCTCAATCTCTTCATCCCCCAGCCTCTACTGATACTGGGGGTTGCCCTGGCCCAGGTGCAGGACCCTGCACCTGGCCTTGCTGAACCTCATGAGGTTCACACGGGCCCATTCCTCGAGCTTGTCCAGGTCCCTCTGGATGGCATCCCGTCCCTCAGGCATGTCAATCACGCCACTCAGCTTGGTGTCATCTGCAAACTTGCTGAGGGTGCACTTGATCCCACTGTCTATGTCACTGATGAAGATATTAAACAGTACTAGAAAAGGTAGGATCGCTTCAAAATGTTATGTTAAATATGAGTTAGGTTTTTATACTTGTCACTAAAATTTACATTTTGGCCATCCTGGTACAGATACACTTCAAAACTGAACTAATAAAAAAGATACCTCTAACCTCTTCTTATATCAGAAGCTAAACATGTCAGAAGAACACTATACTTTGCAGTATTTTATAATAATAACTCTCAAAACCCCCTTTATCACCACAGGACTCATGTACTCCACAAGTCACATCCTGGGTAAATGCCTTCTAAAGACAAAAATACGTCTTTAGCAAAAACCTCCCTGTGTCTGAAGACAGCCAGCCAGCTGTGATGCTTCAGATGGACTCGAGCATGCAGTCTCATCTCCAAGTTTGTGTGGGCCATAATCAATATAGGCTGACTACTACTGAGAGTTTTCAGACACTGCCTTCCTATATAGTCAGTGATGAGGGGGGCAATATGTGAATTAAGTGGTCTGAGCTTAGTTCTTTACAATACACAACCTGGAAACAAATATTTGGGCAGTAGGGCTGAAGAAATCAGAAGTGAATATGCTAAGATACATACCATTGGATAAATCTAGACTAACTGTAGATCAAAAGTTGTTATCATTTGGGCAAAAGAGCAAAGCACATTACCTAGCATAGAGCTGAATAGCTACATTGGTCTAATGTTCCCCATACCCCAGCTCTTGGATGTGTCCTGGCACAGTGGCACCAGCTTCACCAGTAGCCTTCAAAAAAGTGGGTCTAGAGGCATAGCTGCTGCTTGAACCAGCTTTGCCACTATGATTCATGATCTTCGCGCAATGCCCTCAAAACTGCCTTGGGTATCCTTCTGTACAAGGTTGTGAAAAGACGCCCTTTTCAGCAGCTCAGTTACAATTTGGTCCAACATAGCATAAGCCATACTTTAATAAAAATTCTACACCCCAAAAATCCTCCACCCCATAAAATGTTCAATTGATACAGGCGAATCTGAGGGTTCAAAGAACTTGCAAAGTAAATCCCTTTCAACTGTGTAAACGAAGTGTAGTTGGGCTATTTGAAGATGCGGAGAGGCTGGAGATGGAAATATCTTCAAAAAGAATATTTGTGGGACAAGATATACTATAGAATAGCAGTCAAGGATCCTCAGCCCGGGACACAAGAACACTAGAGGCATTTTCAAGCCATGTCTCCAGCTCTCCTGGTCACAGGCTACAGTGGAATCTACTTCCAGACAGACTGTTACCCCTAGTCTAAAGGGGAAGTTCTTTCAAGGGATGGTGAATTTATTGTGGGAAAGTTCCTATCTGATGATTTCTTCTAACATAGGAAGTTAACAAATTTGCCTCAGCAAACTCATTGCAATGAATGAGATGAAGAATTTTGGGGTTGTATTCTTTTTTCCATATCAATGTAGTGCCATGCAAAAAAACCCCAACAGTGTACATACATAAACACACATATAAAACATTTCCAAGACCGATAGTCGTCTTTTCTCAGATGTGTAAATTTGTTTTCATACTGCAGTCACCACAAGGCTGGGTACATGTTAGGGAAACATAAACCTTATTGTGCTTTTATTATCCAGGGACTTTGCTTGAAAAAAACTACAATCACACAGAGCTTGAGGAACGTCAGTCCCACAGTCTCAAGGCAGACCTACAAAAGTAGCAATACCAAAGAGCTTATTGTCCTTCTAAGTTGGAGAGTCCTAACAGAGAGGCCTCATGGAGGATTTGGTTTGAGTAAGCTTTTGTTTTTTGCTAACCTTATAAACATGACAGTGATCTTTCTCTTCTCTCAAGCCATCAGGGTATTCCCTGTCCATCCTTGTTGACAGCACATTTGCAATGCTTTACATTTTTTGCCATGGCTATCATGATGTCAGGAAATGACGAATCAGAAAAGGAACAGTGGAGGAATGTGTGTAAACCAAACGTATACAGAGGCAGGACACAAAAAATGAAGGGACCTGCATTTCCCAGATAAACCACAGACAAACCCAGATAAAACCACAGATAAACCAGATAAATCACTCTCAACCACAGAGATAAAGCTTTACGTGAGGAGACTCATAACGTTCAGATAAGGGCAATATATGCATAATATATGTATGTTAACTACATACAAGAAAATATAAAATGTACCCCACCACTTTTCACCCAACCGCAAAGGCAAAGTAGGCAGTACACTAGGCTGTTCTGACTCTTAGAAAACTGATTAGTCTGCTATTCCGTACCTCTGTCCTTTTGCTGAGGCTCTTGGTGCAATGGCTGGAGCATGTCAGCACCAGTCTTACTAAAGCCAGACAACTATCTTAGTCAGAAAGCCTCAAAGTACAGTTGTTTAGGGGTGAGATCTTTCTATTCAAAAGGAGGTCCAGCAAAGGCAGTAGAGAGCAATGGGATCCATGCCTGGTTTTCTGTAAGATCAAGTAACATGTTGATCACATTTGCAAAAGAAGGGTTAAGGAGACAGGAGACAGGTACTTCTGAACAAATGAGAATGTCGTGCTAGAAAGAGAGAGGCATGATCTTTGACGTTTTATTCAGATTTTGCAAGAATTCTTGAAAAGACTTAATCAATGTGAGGCTTGCTCTTACTGTTTCTGGAAGTAGCATGAAAGAAGCAGAGGTGGGAATGAAACAAAATAAGAATTTGTCTGAAATTTCCATATAAATGATACCATTTACAAAAAAATAAAGCTGAAATATCCAGAAGCCTTGTACAAAATTAAACTCTACCAAAAAGATCATTCTGATGTAAATATTTTTACTATGTGAGAATAGACAAAGCTGAAACAATTCAATTCTTCTGTACTAAGTAATGAAAAAGCACTAGCTTTTCAATTTTGTATTTAACTGTGCTATAAATGCAATATTCATATTTAAACAGGCTCTGCCAGACGTATTTAATTTTAGTTTTATTAAAAGTACCAGAAGCTGCTCTTAATAGATAAATGAATGTCATATGAAACCACATCCAAAAAATATGAAAAATTTCAAGTACAGTTCTATTCCAACTTCATCAGTTAAGCAACCTATCACAGGTCTGTTGCTGAAGAGTTTCAATAAACAAGTTTTAGAGATTATTAAGGGCTGTTTGTCATTTTTAAAGGACAGGTTTGCAAGGAAAACCTTTTTTGGGATTGCTTTAAAATATTTTACCACATTCTTTACCTAAAAATCTCTAAAGAACTTCAACTTATTTGAAGACAGGAAGTTAAATGAAGCATGAGACTGAGTGAAACCCAACATTTTCTTTTGGTGAAGCAGAATGACAAAACCAGAAAGTACATCGGCTACAGAGAAGATGACATTTTATAATGACTTTCAGCTTTCATAATGTAAACCTATAGGATAATTTATAACAGCTTAAAATAGGCCATATCAACTATATTGGCCCATATTCACTCATATATTTTTGACAGTTCTGTGTTATTTCAACAGCATAAAATTACTAAAAACTTGCTTTACCTACTCTAGTAAACTGGATTAATGGCAGCTTTATTCCATGGAAAAGGCTTAAAGTGGCTAGGCACCAAACACCCAAGCTCTGTTAGTGCATCCAACCCATGGTAATTAACTCAAAAATGTCCCTTTAATTCCTTTTTCTTTGGACATGCCTCTGGACACTGGCACTGTGGGCTGCAGAAGGAAATCCAAATTCTCTCCAGCTCTCTGAAGTGACTTAGCTCTTAAGACAAACAGGATCTGGCATTAAAGCGGGTTTTTGCCGTGCTGTAAGTTTCTGTGCTGGGAACCAGCGCTAAGGCCTTGGATCATGCTTAATCTTTACCAAGGAAATTGCGGCAAGCAAAAGGGTGTTGGGTGGGTCAGTCTCTCTGCAGCCAGTTTTTCTGTAGGACCAAACTTGCAAAATGCTGAGGACCTGTGTCTCCCAAAGAAACCACTGGGAGTTGCAGATCTGTTGGATCTCAAGATTTTTCCCAAAATATCCTAGTGGATATTTCTTCTCTATGCAAGAAGCAAAGTAAAGGTACAAGAATGATAACATTATGGCTTACTTACAGGAACAAACACTGTTAGATGGGCCCTAGACTGGAACACATCCATGTGTAGCCATGTAACAAAGTGCATTTGTTTCCTACAGAAGCAACATCGCAATATAATGCTGAGTACTACGTGACTGACTAATATTCCAGCCGTGCTGTAAAGGTAAAAAATGCCAGACCTCTCCTAAAACAGACAGTATGTTTTATGACTCTAAAATGAAATCACAGAAGACCTAACTCCATCCAGCTGTTCTTAATAGAGCTTTTTTCCCCCTTTGTTTTTCATTCTCTACCTTAATCCACTTCAAAATTACCTCACAGTCTCATTCATTTTTGCTTGTAACTTGATAACTCTTACCAAAACAATGTATTGCACATTACAGGGCAAAAAATCTAAATTAAAGAACAGAGAAAGAAATACAGAAAATGTATACTCATTAAAGCTGGTGATGCTGCAACGAAAATTTGCATAGCAACCTGCAACTATGCCTGATAGAATTACAAATTTATCATGCATTTGAAGGACAGATGAAACATTCCCACATTTTCTGCATCAGTCATTTCTATTCGATTCAGCTTAGTATAAACAATCCTCCTTATTTTGCAACTAATTGAAAAATTAATATGAAAGGCTTGAACACCTGTTGCTCCATTGGCAGAAAACAGCAATTACAATGTTCCTTTCCAGTGGACTTCAACTACAAAAGAAAAATTTTAAAATGGGAAAAGAAGAAAACATACTAGTGACCAGGGTCCTTTCGAATCCACAGAGGATATTGCAGTTTTTATTCAGATTGTGAGAGGTCCTTGTTAACACTGGTTGATGGAGGTCTCCTCTCTACCCTCGCATTTAGCCACTGCCCCCTTAAGCATTTTCCATTAGCTTGGAGTAGCTCTGATTCACTCAACCTCCTCTCTCCTCTTTCCAACACACTTTAAGACAGGCTTAAAATCCATTGTACATTCACCTGTCATGCAGATCCTCTTTACCAATTTCCTATTACAAACATTAATCATTGAAAATAAATGCTGTTTAAAAGAGAGACTAAATCCATTTTCTTCTCCTCTTTTTATTCCTTATCTAAGAAAGTGGTAAGGCAAGCCTTAAGCTGAGGTATGAAGAGTCAAACAGAGAGACAGGTAAGCAAGTGATTTTTTGAATAGGTTGAACTGAAAGGAAAACAATAACCAAAACACAAGCAAGCATCAAATCCACTTAAAATAAACATTCTTAACTTTCCTTGCTGATGTAAAACCTAAACCAATTAAACATTGGAAATGTCAAATATTTTGTTACGATCACCTGCAATAAACGTAAAGCAAGAAATGCCGGGGTTCAAAAAACCCTGGAGAAACCTATTTGCTGTTAACTTGAGAGCACTAGGAGTGCAGCCCTCACCCCTGCATGGGACGGACACGTTTCACCCTCTCCTCAGCCCACAGGAGTCCGGCGTGCCCACGGCTGGCATCAGTGCTGTCCCCCTGACCACAGCACCACAGGGGCACGGCCCTTTTTCTTTATGTCAACAAACCTTAAATAATTTTCTGGAAAAATTATCACTACTACTATTATTAATTATAAATTATTAAGTTGTACTCCTTTTTACTTTTTATGGAAAAGTACGTGGAAACAAACAGTATCAGTTTTTCCCAGCTATTTTGGAATGAGCATCACTGGTCCAGGTGCTCCTACTTTGGCAGTAATACCTTCCATCACACTGATGAGACCTCATCTTTAAAGTCATTTTCAGAAGCAGGCCTCACTTAAAAAATCATGGTGGATATACAGGCACAGTGCTTTTCCCTCTCGTTTCATAGCTGGGAATGCCTAAACTGTGAAAACACTCACTAATTTTTTTCTCTTTGATAAGATACCTGATAATGGGATGCTAATGCTAAGCCGTCTTAAGAGATTTTTTTCTTTTTCCAAGATAAGGAAGACTGAAAACCAGCATGAAATGGGTATGCACAACTTGGAGCATAAACCTCCACAAGCAAGCCTTCATCTCCCTATTCAGATTGGTATCAAATTTTTTTGCCTTAGTGCATTCTGGTATTGCTTTTTTAAAAATGGCATGCCAGATCTACAGACAAGACAGGGGCCGGGGAGGGCAAATTCTGTCCATGGCACCCAACCCGCACGGGTGGAGGGACTCAGCACTGGGACCTGCCGCTGCCAGTGCCCCATGCTTTGGGAACCACTTGCATTGGGAATATGACTTCTTCAAGTCTTGCTGAGTTAGGAAGGTGCATCAGACCTTCAGTCAGGGCCAAAAATGACAAGAGCACTGTGGGTCAGGGTGACACGCTGTGTAAGGACATGGGTGCTGAGACCCCAGAGCGGGATTAGGGTGAGCTGCACAGGAATCACAACAAAGTGGAAACACAGGGTGGCTGCAGGTCATTTGGATCTGTGTTCATAACACAGAGTTGTGCAGGCACAAAGAAAGAATATCATAAATTCAAGGAAGATCGGGATCAACTTGTGACACTGCCACCACTATCCAAGCAGGAGCATGCAATATTTTTTGAAAGTATTATAAGAAGAGAAAAAAATGTTGGTTTCCCTTTAAAAGGAATGTGCACCTATATAACAACAGCAACAAAAATCAACCTATAGGATAAGCTATTTCTATAAAGAAAGAATAAAGTGTTAAATACCTGATATTTTTCTGAGTTTATAAATCAAAATAAACTTTTAAAGCTTTCCTGTTAACAGAATTAAAATCATCATCAGTCTTTCCTTAAGTGTCTGCAGTACATAGTCACAGTCCATTAAGGCAACAGGTTAGCATTGTTCATAACAGGATGTAAATGAAATAATCAAGTAATCAAGACTGTTTCAACATCAATAAAGCCTCAGAATGATGTACAGCCATGACACAATACCTTTTTGCATACTTTCCCTGATCAGATTAAAGTGGTGATGAATTCCTCGATGGCTCAAGTGTGCTCCAAGGAAAGCTAGAAGGTTGTACAGTTAACTCCCAGGGTGTAACTCTAAACCATACAACCTACTACCTCAACCCGGATGCACACAGCTTCCGACGGTGACCATAAAGTCTTCTTCACTTCTTCAGCCTTTCTTTGAAATGTGACAGCAGCCACAGGCCTATATATTTCCCAGGGGGGTAGGCTTTCAACTGCAGTTATTCCCCACTTTTCAGATGATAAGGCATATTGCAGTAAATAAATCTATCTAAGAGAGTTAGAATTTCTGTTCTATCCTGTTTACATATGTATAAAGATATATACATGTGTGTTTTATGTGTATATATACACATACATATTTGATAGGAATGATGCAAGCCCAGCTGCATTTCTGGAAAGAAATGACCATTTGGTCTTATTTTACAATAAAAATAAAATATAAATATATTCTTTCATTTTCTACATTTTTTGAATGTAATACCATGTAACGGTATATTTAATAAAGGCAGCAAATGGTATATCCTACTCTCCCTCATTGGAAACCCTACAATTCCCTGACATCCCTATGTAAATTTTAGTAAGATATTAAGGCAAAGGTGCTTAAAGCAACCGATAAAAGAATAAATCTCTTAATCAAGTTTGAAGATAAGGCAATGGACAAGAGAAGCATTCCAAAACCAATATATAGTTTTGTACACTCACTTGGGCTCCTTGTCAAATACCACTGCAGTGTGTGCTACATAAACTTTTGCCAGATCACCATACTGACACAGACCCATAGAAGCGAGCTTGTGCAGCACGTTTCAACACAAGATCGGATCTACGGGTTTATGCCAATTGGCATCGTTGATTAGGATTTTCCTTTTAAAGTGAGACACAGAAGACTTTAAACAAACAAACATACAAAGCAATGTAAGAATGAGTATTTAAGAGTAAAAATATTACCATGTATTGCAAAGAAGTCTACTTCAGACATAACTGCATAAATGGCAGATGCACCAAACTAGGGGAAGACTTGTGACTAGTTTGTTTTTTGAAAAAGGAAGAAAATACTTTTTTTTTTTACAGACTGACGGCACAACATTGTTTTGTCTGCAGCAGGAATTAATGTCCTTTTGCGCACGCTTTGCCTTACCGATGAACTCTCAACTCCCCAAAACTTGCATCTGACTATAGCATGCACACAACAGGCAAGACTGGAATCCATAATTGGACGTGACATAGACGTGAACAATACAGGTTTGTCCTTTGTGTCTGAGCTCATATCATGTACTACAACCCAAAACAAAAATCACCCCACCAAATCTGGAAAGCAATGAGGCACAGTGGAGTGCAGCTCCTGTACAACATTATAAAGACTGCTTAGCTATTTCTTCATATTACAGGACATCTAAGTACTGCTGGACAATAACTTATTGATTAAACACCACCTATTAATCAAAGCAAATAAGTTAATTCATATATTTTATTCACTAATCTTCCCATTAATGCTATTCCTTAATAATAATGTAGAAATGCAATCTTGCAAAACTTCACAGTTAACTCCTACAACAAATACTTTCTTCTTGTGACCGACAAGCAGTACGATATGGATTATCACACGCTGAATGTAGGATGCCCTGCGCAACAGACTGAAAACAAGTCCTTTGAGGCAATAACCAGTAATTCAGAAAGGTGAGACACAGATACAATTTTATAACTTACATATTCTAAATTAAAGCATCGATAAATCCTGCATCTTCAAGCACAGAATCTGACACATCAGAATAACTTGTAACAATATAGCCACAAATGCATTTGTAAAATACAGGCATAAGAAGCAGGTATAATTTTAAAACCAGGTGCTATAGAAAGGTGTCTTATTATTTTAGCAGGCTACTGAAATCTGTATCTGAATCTGCCTTCCACTACTTCCCACTGAAGGCCTAATTCTGCCACCATTAGGGCAAAACTCCTTTCGAGAAAATGAGTGCTGCCAATAACGAAGTTTTTGAATCAGCGCAATGCTTAATTTTCTTGCAGACTGCAACATGTATTTCTAGTTCAGTAATGGCAGATAAGCATTTGTGAAAGACCTTTTTTTTTCTTTTCTTTTTTAATTTAGTGGATTAAATCTTGCACGATCAAACGTATCCTTTTGCATTTTAAAATAAAGTTAATTTATTTTCTAAAGCAGTCTGTTTTAAACTTGCTTTCACATTATATACAACATTCAGAAGGAATGATATTTTTATAATTATTTTCTGCTGACATTGCAGATATAGAAATGTAAGACAAGCACTCAAACTAGAATAGTTATTGTAGTATAAGTATACAGACTGCATATATAATTTACTGAGTGATTGAAATAAGCACTATAAAATTATCCTTTTTTTTTTAATAAAGAAAGTCCACATTTCAAAATAATTGGTCACTGCATTATAGTTATATACTAGCAAATAGATATATGTACTATAAATATATAAGTAATATAAATATACTAGTAAATGTACGTGTGTTACACATTTACTAGGCATAACAAAGAACAAAGTATGTATTGATCTTTCAATTCATTCTAAAGACTTCATGGAAACATACAGTATAAAGGCTATACCAACTGCAATATTCCCAACAGAAAGTAATCAGAACAAAAGTTTAATATGTATCTGTGAAATTATTTTTGTAAGCTCTCTTAAGGAATTAAATTCTTTTCAAGTTAACCTGCTTCATGTTGCCATTAACTTTATTTTTTAATGAAAAAAAAATTAAGATCACTGTATTACCTTCGCTGAATTCTGGTATTTCTGATTAACTTCAGTTTCCTTTTCCCCTTTTTTTTTTTCTTTCACTAAAACAAATAAAAAGTTAGAGAATGATTTTGAAATGTCTGTTTCATGTAAAGTGTTTTCAGAACAACATGAAACATACACAAAATTAGTAATGATGCTTTTAAGATACAAAACCGACACACTGCTGACACCCCTCTCAGGGCCATGGGAAGACATGCTGTGAACACACACACTTTGGCAAAGGGACTATTTAATTTAGTATTTCCTAGTCTTTTTTTCACACTGCAAATATTTTATTTTTATTAGGAATTCTAGAAGGGAACGAGCGTGCTTAACAAAAATAAACAGTTTTTATCAAATAGTGCATACAATGAGGTAACTTGGTATGGAACTTAATAAAAATACTGGGATAAATGAAACAGCTTAAATCAAGAAATGTTTGCAAAACTTTATGGAAAAAGAAAAAGAGGCAATTATGATCACGTATAGGAATTTAAAAAGATCTTTTTAGCTAATGTAAGCCTTGGTTTCTCAACAGACTTAGGTACTAATGACATATGTAATTAGTCTAACAAAACTATTGGGGAGGGCAGTATCACCATAAATCTAAGAAACACTTTCTGGTACAAAGTGGTTGAATGGACATATATGAGTCATATACATAAGGTCTCCATTCAGCACTTTCCCAGAATTCATTGCAGAGCAACAAAAATATAAGGTAGCAAAATTAGCATATAATCTTAGACGTTACTGTTTAATCAGTAATGTATAAAAAGTGAAGCACATGTTAAAACAATTCTATTCTGTAAAGTCATAATATATTTATAAAGCCTTTTATTAGCCAAACACCTATCATGAACATTTTGAAAAAAATATCAGAGTTGATGATGAAAAAGACACTGCAAGATTCAAAGTGATTTCTAGCTGAGGACATCTGTATTTTTAACCTAAATTACAAAGACTAGGAAAATATTAAAAAAAAATCCAAAATACATGAAACACAAATTTGGCTGAGCTTTTCAAAATCTGCCAGCCAGAATGAATTTTGCTACACACTCTTCTAATTGCTTGTAATATGTTACAATAGACGGACAAATGCTTTAGGAAAAAGGCTCTACTAAAGCGTCATATGCTTAAAACTTACTTTAACTCTGCATGCACTTATCATAAACATTCTGAATGGATATCTTAAATACTGTTTTCAGCTATTCCTGGACAAGTGCTGCTTTATCGAACATCTTAAAATAGTCACTATTACTAGCTGCAAACCAGGCTTACTTCATGAATGTCCCAATAATGTGCCTTTTATTCCAGTGCTTATTACACTGATTTCTTTGTAATGGATTTAGATACAAATTCTAAGAAACTTGTATATGAATTAACTCAATGATAACTTTAATATACTGGCTACAAGAGCGATCCTTTCCTACAGTTTAACACTTTTTTTTTCTCTTCCCCTCTTTAGAAACTGAAAGCATGAGTCACACTATAAAAAAAGAATTTACTTTCCTTAGCAACCAGATCCAAATACCCACAACTTTCTTAGAGATAATCAAAGCTTAGACTGAATAAATGTAACATTAAAGTCTTTGCGTAACTCCAGTGCTTAACTATGACAAAATGTGCCTAACCACTTATTTCCATAGACCCTTGATTTTTTGTTTACTATTTTTAACAGTATTAGATCAAACACCCCCCCAAAAAGTTAGTTTTAGAAAGTGTGAACAGCTGACTATGTTAAAATTAATACACAAGGACTCAGTTTCAAAACAATGTTTAAAACGGTTTAAAAAAAGAAAAAGAGGAAAAAAAGAAAAAGAAGCTATACCTGATATGAAAGGTACGTTTTCACCCAGTGCCAAACACTGTTATATAAGCAATAGTCAAACAAACAAACAATTAATTCCTTCTTTCTTTTTTTTCGCTTTTTACTAAAAAAAAAAAAAAAAAAAATCAATCTCCTAGGCTCATTTGTTACACTGTTTCAAGAAGCTCTAACACATCCTGATGTCTCTGTAAGTGAAACATGCCAGATTTTTTTTTTTGGAAGCAGGAGAGTCACTTTTTTTTTTTCTGCACTCTTGTATGTAGGACAAACTCAGATTTGTTTCTTCTTCTTAGAGCTCCTGTTCTTTCTCGGAAGAAGACCAGGATGCCTGTCTTCTCTCTCTCACTCTTCTCGGAATTCCAGGCACAAAGCACTGCGCAAAAGCTGCACCAATCCTTGCCGCAACTGCCTGCACAGGACTAGAGGTGGGGAGAGACCAGAAAATTCACCTCGCCCCTGCGCCGGTTTTATAAATGGGGTTTGCACAAATCTGCCGGAGCAAAGGGGTGAAAAGGCAGGGTGCCAGTTTGCTACACTATGCTGCAATGATCTCACGTTGAACGCTGTCGCCCCGCTTGCCCAGTTCAAACGCCTGTTCATTAAACAGGAGGAAGGAAAAAAAACCCCAGAAAAATAAAAAACAACTTTTATCCTTCAGACACTCAGGAGGGCTGTTCTGAACTACAGAACAGCAATAAAAAAATAAAACACGTAGTTTTAAAATGCAGTTATGAAGTATAAATATTCTGCTTATATTTTCTTTCTTTCTTTTTTCTATTTGGAGATAAGAAGCAGAATTTATCAGGCGTGAAAGGGACAGCCTCCTGGTGGTGTGCCAAAAAAGCCAGAATAAAGGCAAAGTTGTGCTTCAAAGCTCAATCGCTTGCTGAGTCTGGCTAAAGTCAAGTATTAAGATCCACCATTTTCTGAGCCATGTAAGAAAAGAGGAAAAAAGTCAGAACGGGCGCTGCTTTCCAAGTCTCCGTTGGCACCATCACAAAATCTCAGCCGTAAGGTCACATGATGCGCTGCCAAATGTGGAGTGCATTCCCATAAACCATTCTGCTGATACTGCGAAGGCAGCTATTGTCTAGTTTATACCCAAAGTTCAGCCCACTCTTCATTGAATTAGCTGAAAAACGCATCACCTTTGGGGGCTGGGAGCCATGGAAACGTCTACCTGGCAGGCTGCCCACTTTTTCTGCCCATCAACCAGAGATGGAATTGTGCTGCCTAATGTAATGATGACTAGGAATGTGAAGAGTCGTCCAAAGTGAATCTGATTCTTGCAAAGCCTGCTTCATTTGCACAGCAAACTCTAGCTTCTTGTCGTTAAAAAGGGGAGGGGGGGAGTTAAAAAAAAAAAAAAAGCTCCTTTCTCCTAAATGTAGCAATTAAAGGTCTAGTAAACATGCCTAGTCTGCAACTTTCTTCACAACATTCTGAAATGGTTCCCGAAATAAAGCACTTGGTGTAGCACAAGTTTTCTGATTTAAAGCAGCACTTGCTTTTCCCGGAGTTAACGTGGCATTCCCTGGACATTTTTGCTCCCTAAGAAAAAAAGAAAAAAGAAAAAAAAAGTACACAGCAGATCTCTCATCTCTTTTTTTTATTTTTTTACCTGTCTTTATTACCTCCTGATTTTATCTAGCACAAATTATACATGTGTGTGGCAACACTCACTAGTAACAGTGGGGATGCAATATTGGTGCAACTTCCCTCAAAGCAGTCTCCTGGGAAAGCCGTTTGTGTTTCCAGCAGCACGAAACCCTTCATCTGAGCCCTCTTATCTTCACTAGTGAGTAGGACAGCTGGTTTGCAAGTTTGCAAACCAGAACATTTGAGACTAGTCGGAACCCTCTCTTCTTCAAAATGCGTTTAAGCTGGGTTTCGTGAAAAGAGATGCAATGAAGCAGAATTTCTAGAAGATGCAAGTTACCAAATAGACTGAATAATAGACATAACTCTTCTGCTACAGACCTGAAATTTCAATTTTGCCCATCTATTGTTCTAAAGTAAAATGTCATGTAAAATGTCACTTCCAAATGAAAATACCACGTAACCTACTGAGCAACAAACACACACCCTCCTAGCACCTAAAAACCTTGTACAGAAAAATTTATCTCGGAGCTCAGCGTTGTGAACCAATGAAGAAAAATCCGCTCACTGTTTCTACACCATGAAGCTCAATAGCTACTGCAAGAGAGATGTTAAAAATGTGGTTATTTCTCTGATCCTCCCATTAATAAAAACGGAGCCATGGGAGGAGCCTCTCTACCTATTAGCGTCTGTACAAATGCTCCCGTGAAGAGGAGGTTGCATGCTAAAGAGCTTACAGCTGAAAACTGGTAAGGAAGGGCAAACAAAGTGGGAGACACCAGGCTAGAAACCGCAGCGGGAGGACAGGAAAAACCATTCCCGGGGACACTGCGGGCAGTAACTCTCCATCTCGGCTACTTTCATGTTTTGTTTTACAGTTCTTTCCAGTTTCACTTTATTTACCTGGAGGAAATTGAAGGTTCATTACCGAAGGAAGGAAGTGTGAGAACAGGGGCTTTGAAGTGGAGGAAGACAGTTACGACGACGGTGCAGCCCTCGGAGGGAGGTCCTGGGGCTGTCCACCAGCCGAAGGGCTGCGGGGGCTGGCTGCACCCCCGGCTGGGACTGGGGCGGTGCAGGCGGCAGGCTGTCGGCGTGGGGCAGCCCCTGCCTCGCTCCTGGCACGCCCCAGAGGCCTGCGCCCCGCTTTTGGGGAGGGCAGGCGTGGCTGGGAGGAGGAGAGCACTCGGGGCAGCGTCTCCGGATGAAGAAGGGCCATGCCGGTGGGGCCTAAGGGAGCGGGAGAAGGAGCAGCTGCCACGGCCCAGCAGCAGTGAGGGGCCGGGAGGAGGTGCTGAGTGCAAGGCCAGGGGGTGGACGCGACCCTGCTCTGCCTGCCGAGCCAGCACACCTGGCATCGGCCCTGCTCTGGTCAACTGATGGGAGCTGTCTGGAGAAGAGAAACATTCTACGGCCCTACTAAATCAGTCCGTGGCTTAGCTCCTCTCTTTTCCAGGTTTGGAGCTTTTCACGGGCCAGAGGCCAGAGGAAAGCCCTCCGACGTAGTGGCACGGTGTAAGCTTTCTCAAACGGTCTCTCGGACTGAAGGGCCATCCGCGTGGTTTTGAATCCAGAGACCCTTCTCTGCTCCCTGTGAGCGAAAGATGGCTGCCCAGCTGCTACCAGTAAGGGAAATGCTGCTTGCCACTCCGGCTACTTGCCACAATAGTCCCACGGCTTGGACCACACCACGAGCAAACTCTGTGTGTTGTTAGGCCTCAGCCATAAAAACGACCTGTCTGCCATAAAGGCCTTTGAGATTAAATAATCTCTTTGAGATTATTTAAAACTGAATTAATTTCTCTAGGCTCATAAAACTCAGAAAGCCAATGCAAAATTATGTAGAAACAGAAACTTCAAAAAATTCCATTTTTATCATTTTAGTAGTTTTCTCATTGATTTGAGTCAACAGGTCAAAACAGATTTTTTTCTTTTTTTTCCTAACAGGACACATGGGAATCAGGCTTGGTTCATTCCACCTTATGTTTTACCATTAACCATAGAAATGTTTAGGCCACAATACATCAGTGCCTTCAAAGGAACCACTCACAAGGGTGCAACCTACAAACCCAGGTGCATTTTGAACCACGGTGAAAAATAATGGTTTCATTAGAATTGAGTAGAAACCTCCAACTAAACAACAATGAATTCATATCCTGTTCAAATTTATTGCTATCGCTGATGGTATGTGAAAAGGACAAGGGAACAGCCTGACTTTCAGATCTCAGAAGGGTGTTTGCCACTAATTACAAATAATAGGCAGACTGAGCTGGGCAATTCCGAGCTGCAGCTTTGGAGGGGTGACAGGCACAGAATCCTACACAGTCATTTTTATTTTCCTGTGTGGAAAAACACTTCAACATGTGGCTAAGCCCTCAGTAACGAGTATAAACTTCACCAATATTCAAGAAGTATGTCAAAAAGCTGTTAAAAAAATCACTTGCATATGTGCTCGGCAACAATTAGAGATGCAGATGAATCTCAGAGTGCTTTGTCTAGGAACTAATACAAGGGCAACACAAAGGGAGCCAGAAAGACCTATCTGCGGGAGCGGCTGGCCCTGTTCATCCACAGCTGGAGGAGGTAGGGAGGCTGGGCAGAGGCTGCACAGGATCAACCTCTCCATGAGAGGAGAGGGCACCGATCCTTCCTTCACCCAGGAGGCAGGAAGGGGAAGGCAAAGAGGACAGGAAACCTGGGCTGAGGATTTCTGCTCACAGCCGAATATGGTTTCCATGTCTGTACTCAGTTCCCACAGGACAGCTGGCACCCCAACCTTCTTAGCTTAACAGGCGGTTTTTAAACTAACCCAAAAGGAAAAATCAGAGTCTTCTGTGGGCAATGGCAACCCGCACAAGACTTGAGAGAAAAGCTGAGAGCAAATGGGAAAGCAGCACAGCAACACTCTCAAAGTAAAGGGAGAGAGGGAGGAAGGGAATCTCTGCTCTTTCACATGGCTGTTCTTGAACACAAAAACAAAACTGGCAAGTATGCCACCGTAGTTACTACAAGTTAAAAGTTGAAAACACACAAAGTGAAGACAAAATGCAAGTGCTGGATATATTATACAATTCGGGATAACTCTAATGTACTGTATTGCATGGCATAACACTTCACAATAAAACACTCCCGCTTTGCAGACTGCGTTCTCAAAGACCCTAATATATAGAGGTGACAAAAATTATTTGTAAAATGCATACAAATGAAAATTTATCATCTGCTTGCTACTTTCATTTTATCTTCAAATGGCACTGTGCCTTCTCTTTTTTTTCTGCCTTAAGGTTAACAGCACCGAATTAAGAGACTTAAGCAAGATGCTCTATGGTAAGAGCCAGAGATGTCATTCATCGTAAATTTAACTATAATTTTCCCCTTTTTGAAATTTTCATGAACAATCTTGCTTTAAGTTCCTTCTCCTCTAAACTTTTCACTGTTATCTGCAACCTATTTAACTTTTGGCCACCTTGGCTATACGGCTGGGTACCTGAACTTCACAACCTTCTTTCTGCTTTGCTACTGGAGAAAGAATATCTTAAAAATAAATAGCAACAAAAACTGAGTAACACACATCCAATACTCTTGTTCGCACAAAAAAAGCCTTCTTCACAGATGTTTTAAGAAAATCAGCTATTCCCTCAAGAATGCAGGTATTCATAGATAGCAAAGGGTGCAAATATAATGAATTGAAACAGCTACTAAAAATTCAGATGAGCCTTTTCCAATAACTATTCCACAGTATGAAGAAATCACCCGCTCCAGACAGAAGTCGCCCTTCTGTTCCTCACAGGGAAGTGTAGCTGTGGTAGAATAAGCAGCATGGCTGCAGTGCTAGGGGAGGGCTGGTTCTGAGAGGAGCCCATAGCAAGGCCCAGGCAAAAGCCAGGCTCTATTGCCATTCCCCTTTTCTTAAAAAAACTTTCATGGCTTTTATGGGTGATCATTCAGGCAGAAAAAGATACGACACTTTTTCCACAAATGAGAAAGTACCTCAGATAGGTAAAAATGCTGTGATGTTACAAAATATCAAACCAAACCATGATAGGAAGAGCTTTGCCACAGCTATTTCCTTCAACATACTTGTTTCAGCCCCCATTTATTTCACCGTCACTCCAGAAACTTAAATAAGTTCAGAGCAAGAGGCACAACATTCAATCCCGTCACATACACCAAGTCTTAGACATGTAAAAACACTTCTTATATTCTCTTTATCTCATTTGTCTCTTGCAGGTCTAAGTGCAAATATAACTGAGCATTATCATCACCATACATCAGATGAAAAAATCTGAAGCATCTATTTTTTTCCCCAAATTTAAAATCATTTAGCACATCACTCTTTGAACTAGGTGCCTGAGCACCTGGCATTAGATGTTTTTTCCAGTTCTAGAGCCAAAGGTACCAAAGATTAACTTGTTTTCATAAACAATTTATCATTACTCTATGAAGCACAGAATACCTGCCATTGCTTAGTGTTAAGTGCACTGCACTGAATCATAAGTACTACTTTGAGTTGAGGTAATTTCTAAATGCCACCTACACAGTGTGCATCAACTTGACCATTACCTTTGAAAACTAAACTCTGAAGATACCTTGATCTAATTCCTGGTCACTAGAGTAGGAGGACAGTAAACACAGAGAATTAGCTAGTAAAGAGAGTAGACAACAAATAATTCCTTACACGCCTTCTACTTGTGATAAATAAAACAATGTTGACTTCTTTCCCTATCACCTCTTCAAGACAAGGACAAGTATAGCCAGAATTGAAGCCAGAAACTGTTTTATTAATTCCTGATTTAGCAGCATGACCAGATTTAGCTAGACCTGCCCCAGTGTAACTCCCATCCCAATGCTCCCCTCCAGAAACTGCTGCAATGCTTAGCTGAGTTGCACACCAATGTACAGGGAACACCTTCACAACAGCAATCCTCTCTCAAGCTTCAGCATGAAAAACCTTCGTGGGTCTGGGATCACACAGACGTAACTCAGCAGGAAGCATAGGTGGTTTCCTGTTCCCTACTGTCCAGCAGATTGTGTAGCAAGGGTCCTCCAGGGCCACTTATTTTTCCTAAGACTCATTCTTGACCTGCATATAAACCAGGAATCAAAAGGATGCCACAAGGGCATTCTTCGCACCATCGATTTCTCTATCAGCGATAAACAGTTTTTATGTTTTTACTGCATACCTTTCCCATATGAATCCCTGTATGAATCCTGGCTGCCAAGAACTTAAAATCTTATGCAATGTTATTTAAGAGGAGCATTTTCTTAGCTTCCTTGAGCCAAAAGTAGCCTTCAGTCGAACACGTGCTGTGTGTCACCTATCCGGCTGCTATAACTGACTACAGTCTCACACCTCAATATGGCACAGTTCACTGCTTATGGGCAAAGTGAGAAAATAAGTATCTTCAACACATTCTTAATTATTTCAGGAAGAAAGTTACATACATCTTTAGGGCCTTATATTCCTACAAATTTGGAAAGTACTTTCCAAAACGTCAGAATGTTTTGCAGGCAGGTATATATGTACACATGTCCAAACCCACCTCACACATTTTGTTAATTACAAAAATATGCGGCCTGTGCCTGCACTTTGCTGCGTTACATTCTTAGCAGGTTGAGTTCCGTTAGCAAAAAAACCCATGTTCAGGTCATAACTCTAATTTTAAAAGAAAGGAAATGTGCATTATAGCCCAATGTAAGCTGTGTTTTTGATTTAGCAGACTAAAGGATCAATTAATTTTGAAGCAAAAATGATTAAAACTGGATAGGAAACAGTTTTCTATATCACACTTTTCAATTTCCCTACTGTGAATTTTTGAGCCTGCAAAATAATCTCACTCCAAACAGCACAAACCTTCAAATCTAGATTTTTAAGTACTTTTACACTGGAACAATTAACACTTTCTATATGAAAATGTTTTAAATATTCATTCTAGATTTTAACTTTTTCAGTGTTTTCACTACAAATGGCTACTCTTTCAATGTTTTAGTTTGAGTTGGCATAATTTCATGAGTAGAACCTACACTTCAAAATAATCAACATCCTCAGATAACCTGAACAACATAAAGACGAAGGCAGAGGAGATCAAAGGCATGGAGCCTTCTGGGAAGACTGAGCAGGCTATGAGTGATCAAAGGCAGGGGAGGGAGGACTCTGGATCTTAACTCCTGATTCCACTATACATGTATAATTTACAGGTTATTAAATTGTGGGGGGCGGAACTATTTATACGTTAAATATAGGTTACAGGTCTGAAAAGTTATTTAAAATGGAAAAAATGAACTTTGGTTGTTGAAAATGTCTAGGCAGGTGTTTCACAAGGCACTTTTCCAGTATTTTTTATCCAAAAGGAAATGGTGCTAATGCAAGCAGCTTTCTTTTCAATGAACTGGAATTTTCTGACAAAATCAAACAAACAAAAAGGCACACTATGGCTGATTGGTGTCATCATAGAGGAGATATTGTGTTGTTTGGAAGTGATAACTCACAGGAAAACGCATGTTCTGAGTAAAGCGCTACTAATTATATTAGCTTGCTTTTCAGAAGATTTGGAGCACACACAACTCCAAATCTTTATCAAATTACAGTTCCATACTATCTATGTGAAATTCACATTGAGCAATAACATAAGGGCATTTCTTTAGTTTCTGTCCTACCCATTTTGGTAATATTCCTGTCTACAGCCAGACTGCCTTCCATCAGACTTTTCATAGCTTACCAGCACAGGGCACTCAACTCAGCACTGAGATGATCTTCCATGCAATTGGTTGGGTACCTTAGCTACCAGATCCTTGGTTACTTGGTCATTATTCATCTATATCAGAATTAAGTTCTGTACTAGAGAAAAATTTTGCAATTAAATTTTTCCTAAAAAGAAAGAATTATTGCCCCAAAGTTTTGATTTGGTAAATCAATTAAGAACATTTTCTCAAAAAATCCTGAATAGCTACATAGAAAATAAATACTGAATATTATGTCTACGCATTCAATAAATTAATTAAGCAACCCACAGATTTTATAATGATACGTGAATTCATATGATGTGACTTCACGGCTCATTGAATTTCATGATCTTACATATATCTTCTGCCCCAGTGAATATGTAACATTGTGAATTTCCTGTTAACATCAAATTGTTTTCTTGATGAGGAGACAGGAACCACACCACAGTATTACCATAGCATAGCTGAAAACACACTTTTGAGCCTAAGAGATGGTTCTAGTTCACACCTGACAGTCAAAGCTGCAGACTTGGACAAAGGGTGACGTATTATAAATAAGCACAGAATGATTATTGGAGAACCTGAAATATACTGAACAATTAAACAATAACAGATAGCATGGTCTGTTAGTTACTGGTTTGAAATTTTACATACTGAGCACAAAGGAGATTTCAGAGGACCAACAAGGGTTACGTATCTAGAATATGGTTTTATCTTTCCTAGTAATAAGCAGAAGACCTTCATTTCTTATTTCAAATTGTGACAAGAGTACTTCAGTCCTGTTTCAACATCTTCCTGGAATTCTGACCTACTAGTAAATGTTTACATAGGCTGTAAGGACTTAAGGACATCAAATGGATTTTACTTTAAATTTGTATAATGCCTAGTTCTTTGCGATCAAAGAAAAAAATTTGTTTGGGTTTTTTTATTAGAACAACAGCATGTAAAGCAACCTTTGAACAAGAGTGATCCAGTATGAATATAATGTTTTTTGATCAGTACTGGGCACATCCTTGTTTAATAACTAGGAGGCATTAATTGTTCCAGAGGCTCAGAGGTAGAGTATCTACCGAAATATGCACAGTCTAGGTGGAGGGAACTGTCTGGTTTCCTTTCCAGAAAGACTTGGTTTTTGAAGAGAGTCAGTTTATAACCCTATTGCAAGACATTTGTAATGAGGTACATTCAAGGGTAAGCAGCTTCAGGGCATGTAAAGGGATGCTTCTGAAGATATTCTCATCCTCTTTTTTTAATATTTCTCCAACTGTAACAGGAAATTAAAGGTGACTAATAATTTAATCTACAAATACATTATTTGCAATTTGTTAACAGATGGTTCATTCAGCACAACTTCAGTGGACTATATTTGGTAACGTATCTGCTTCCTGAAAAAGTATTTTTCTAAAACACTATGGTAACTGGTGCTTGCAGAGCATGAAACTAAGCAACCAGATTTCTGGAATGCATTTCTGGATAGCTTTTCTCGAGCAAGAGAGAAGCAGGATGCAACATGTAGAAAACAGTTCCTTTAGTTAAAATGCAGTTAAGTTCCGCGAACAGATTCTAGTTTTGTCCTCAAAGGATTAATAACAGCCATGGGATTGTGAATTTAAGAAAAATAAGCTTTCACAGGAAATGCAAATTTCCTATATGAATTTGAACAATATATACTCGATAGACTATAACGTTGTGCACAAAGCATGCAGTAACCATGTCCTTAATCCAGTATGTCCAGTGATGAACCTTTTCTTTCCGTGGTCTGGGAGAAGAAAGGATCTGTATATCATCTCTAGATCTTTATCATGCAAACTCTTACGCTTTTATTCATCTTTACTACAATTAGCCTTCTCACTGAAATTAGGGGAACCATCCATAACAGTATAAACAAGCGTGAAGAATGCTGTTGTGTATGGGAGCCTTGAAAATAAAGCCACCTATAACAGATGTTGGTTTTAATTATGTAAACATAAAAAACTAGTGCAGTAAAACTCCTATACTTTACTGAGGTCTTCTGAGATGATCTAAGCAGCAACATGTAACATTAATATGAACCAAAACATCATCAATATATCGTCATCATCCACCTCAGATCATTATCTTATGCTGGTATCTACTGACAACTTGTAGCAGTTTCAAATAAATAGCCAAATGGCTCCTCCTATATGTATGTGGGGGATCTCCTAACATATTACCTTCTTACCTAACTGGCAAAAAGTTGCTTTTGCCATGAATAGTGCGTACTTGTTTCCCTGATTGTCCTCCCCATTTGTCCACTTTCATCTGTCTTCAATGGTATCAGTGATCTTTCTTGTTCAGGACATACATGGATATGTCTATGCCTAATGAAGAGCCTGGGATGCCCCAACAATCTAAATAAATATGCATAAGTTCTGCTTTGTTCTCAAAAGATGTGGCAACATACTAGCAGTACCTAATAATGAAAAAGAAAATTAATATATATTTGTATATACTTTCAGTCATAATGTAAAACCTAATCACTAAGTATTTATAAACCAAATTTATCATAGGAAATAACATTTTTGCCAAACAAGACTTTCTACCACAGCACTGTTTCATTCAAACCTCCTTTTGTGATTTTCATTCTGAGAACTCTTTTTTCTGTGGGAGAAAAATTGTGCATCTCAAACACACTTATAATAAACTATTTAATTCCTTTATTTTGGCAACTCCTCCCAAAACATCAGTATTTTTTGAGTTAATGTGATGTGACCAAGCCCCCTATTTACTTTTGATATTAAGGAGTTACTTACCAACAGTAACTCCTATTCTACAGGTGTATGGCCCATCACGAGCTACTCTGTAGATACTATAATGTGTGTGTAAAACACAGACACACATGTAGTCAAAGAATCCTTGTGAAAATATTGCTTGGCAGTGAAACGCATGTATTTTACTCTCTTGAGTACAGTGTATGACCGAGTAAATGCTTCACCTCTGTCACACCCTTTTTCTCTCTCATGAAGCTCTTTGGAATTAGGTTCTGGAGCAGAGGACATAGGACAGACTAGTATGGATCTGTGGGTATTATAAAAAATTAGAGTTATTTATCTGATAAGTAATCCCTTTTTTTCCTGTTTGTGGCATCGTCCCCACAGTACTGCGAGAAACTACTGCTGACAGAATACTCACTTTTGGAGACGAAGGATAATTGGTAAATTGCTGCAAATTAAGAGCTCTGCCCTTCAGGAAAGCAGATTCTGCTCTGATGTCAAGTTGTGCAATGTAGATCATAAAGTTTGCAAAAATGTTTAGGCAGCAACAGTACAAGTTTCAGGTAAGGTCATACTGTGAGTTCCTGGAGGTACTATTCACATATGATGCTTATCAAGAGAGGCATCTGCCTGTCAATATGCCCAGATGCAAATATCTTGCCCACCTATTGAGTCAAGCTGGACCATTGACATTTTCCCCCTAAAAGCTACAAATTACTTATCTGAACTCTTAAATATCTCATGTCACTCAAAGCAGTAAATAATGCCTGTTATAACTAGGAAGATATGTAGCTTAGCCTTTCCAGGATTTGTGAAAATGAAACTATTCAGCATAAACTCATTTAAGTAAAAATCAAGCCCATTTTTTGTAAGATACCTGGGACCAAATTCAAGCCCTGCATTGTCTTCTGAGTTAATGTATTTAGTAGGATGAACCCTGGGATTTCAAATGCTGTGCTCTTTCCAGTTAAAAAAAAGTTGCAAAATGAAACATCCATTTGCTATTTGACATAACGCAGAACTGTGTAATGGCCATGAGAAATACAGTTGCAACATTTACAAAATAACCTGTTACACAAAATAAAAACAATGCAAGGAGATCCTGTTCTCAACATGCTTCAGACCCATTTTTGCAGGTAACGGAATTGTAAGTAGTTAGACATGGATTAAAATTAAATGATTGAGAAATTTTGAAGCCTGATATAGATGAAGAATCATCCATTTAATTAGTTAGGTATTTCTTTAATACATACTGTGCACATATATTTTAAATATATATTTTTTAAGATTTTCTTCAGAAACTCTTTTGTTAATTTAAACAATTACTTTAAAAACAGAATTTTCTTGGACCTTCCTAGAGAAACTGACACAAAAATACATCAGAATTTCTCAGGTTTTTAAATTTTAAGAATTCCTTTTATGTTTGATAGAAAGAGTCCCTTCAACTGTTCTTTGCTATTTTTTTACTCCACAGTCTTCTAGCTTGTGTTTGATTATTTTTAGAGGCTTCTCAGGCCCTGACTGTTTATATATTTTCAGCTTCTTGCTTTTTCCGTGTACTGAACATAGTTTTATTTTGTAGCTTAATTTCATTTGCCTATTCTCCCTTTAATACTCACTTTAAGTATATTCTGAATGCAGGTTTTCTAGGTATCTCCCCAGCATCACTTAGAAACACAAGGTCACAGGTTTTTCGGGTACCTTCAGTCCTTGTAGAGCACAGCAGCATCTACCAAAGGGAGGGTTCTCTAAAACTTTCTGCCCTGGGAATAATCTCACAGAAAAGCCATGAAGATAGTATATTTTGGAAACTTTGTTCCTTTCCAAATTAAATATTGAGTTGATTATAAGCTAATAGTAAAAAAATCTGGCCTTTTCTACAGGTTGTTATACCTTTTAACAGTCTGTCAGGCATTTCTGAACTACTCTTGAGATAAATACCAACCTTCATGGATCAAGTGGCAACCCCTTACTAGCCTTAACTTCCAAAAGTCTTTGCAGTTTCAGCCAAGACATGGAAATGTCTTCATTTTCACCTAATTGGATATAATTTTCATCATTACTGCTCTTTCCTCCTCTTTTATTTAACATTTCCACATGCAGAATTTGTTTTCACAAGCAAGTTTTCACATCTCCCCTATTACGCCTTCCCTCAGATCTACAGGAATCATCACGCAATAGCAGAGAGCTAAGCAACAGATGCTAATCCCATAATTTAATGCACCACCAGAAAGCAATCAGATATTATGATGATAAAAGCAGTATAATAACCTATATGGTAAAGTACTTTCACTGTTCATTTTCATCTTCTCTCCCAATTTGGATTTCTGTGCTTTGAGGGAACTTATTTCCCAGGAGCACATCTATGATGTACTATTTAAATGACAGCATGGTTAACATGAATTCTTTTACTCTGTATAATAAAGTCTATTATGCGGATAATATTGTACAACTTTTAGGAACATTTAATTGCCATTCAAAAACTTAGCCACACAGTTACCTATTGTTTACTTTAATGTAAGATTTAATTAATCTCCTTGTTACTGCTAAAATACGGTGTGTGAAAAAAATATTGATCTATAATCCATGTCATCCGTATTGCATAATTTCTCATCACCAAATGTTTTTATTTGGATTAGACCCATCCACTTGCTCCTTCTTACTTCAGTTTATCTTTTCCTGTTGGAATATAATAAAATATAAACACTTTCTTACTCTTTTTCACTGTTCTCTCTTCAAAATGTCACACATACTTAATTGTCAAGATTTCTATCAATTTTTAACTTCTTCTGATATCAGTCCCTAAAGAGTCCTACTTCCTAACTGGAGTGCAAACATTAATACCTCAGCAGGTGTATAATAAAAAGCATTTGTGTTTTGCTGAATCAAGATATCAGATGATCACAGAATCATTAAGGTTGGAAAAGACCTTTAAGATCATCAAGTCCAACCGTTAGCCCAACACCACCATGCCCCTAAACCATGTCCCAAAGTGCCACGTCCACACATTTTTTTAATATTTCCACTGTCTCCCTGGGCAGCCTGTTCCAATGTTTGACCACTCTTTCAGTAAAGAAATTTTTCCTAATATCTAGTCTAAACCTCCCCTGGCACAACTTGAGGCCATTTCCTCTTGTAAAGACCATTTCCTCTCAACAAAGTTTTATCATAATTAATAATCTTTTATCTATATCCTACATGTACATATCTATCGAATTTTTTACATAAATGTAATCATCTTATATAAGTATTTTATAATTGTTTGTAAAAGAATAGTTTTATTAGGCGTTTTTTTTCAGAATTTTCCTTTTTCCAGTGTTGCTTGTGATTTTTTTTTTTTCCTAGAGGAATGAGCAGGATCAAGAGCAGTATATATGAAATAAATTTGGATGGAGAAACATTAGAAAATGCAATGCTCTGTTATATTTTGTTCAGTTTAGGGATAAAATTTGATCATTTCAAGTATGTAACAGGATATTAAACCTTCTTGAACTACAAATGTTAACATACCGAACTATGATCTTACTAACGATATTTTCATAATGCTGCCATTACAACTACATGCATTAGTTGTACAGGCCTACAGCCAAGCCTATTGCTTAATTTATTAAGTCTCCAAGTAACACTTCTAATCTTCACTCTCAATAGATTTGCTAATTTTATAGTTTTTGTCAATATTGTGTTTTCAAACTATAATTGTTTTTATATGATTTGTCTAAATGAATGCACAGGAATTGTACCCTAGAATGATGGTTTCTGTACATGTGAATAGAACAGTACTTCACAATAAAACAAATACAAACTCTTAATTTATACTTATGAAAATAATGGGACTAGTCATAGGAATAAGTACCTGGTAAAATTTGCAAGTGGTGCTCAGGCCTTGTAAAGGATGGCAGGAAGGAGGAAACTGCTTGGTGAAGCACATTAAACATATGGATCTTGACGAGCTTTTCCTATCCTTTGCAGCTAAGAGGTGCTCATAGAATCACAGAATCACTAAGGTTGGAAAGGACCTTCAAGATCATCAAGTCCAACCATTAATCCAGTGCCACCATGTTCCCTAAACCATGTCCTGAAGCGCCACATCCACATGTTTTTTGAACACTTCCAGAGATGGCGACTCCACCACCTCCCTGGGCAGTCTGTTCCAATGCCTGACCACCCTCTCAGTGAACAAATTTTTCCTAATATCCAATCTAAACCTCCCCTGGTGCAACTTGAGGACATTTCCTCTCGTCCTATCGCTGGTTACTTGGGAGAAGAGACCAGCGCACTCATCGCCACAGCCCCCTTTCAGGCAGTTGTAGAGAGCGATAAGGTCTCCCCTCAGCCTCCTCTTCTCCAGACTAAACAACCCCAGTTCCCTCAGCCGCTCCTCATAAAACTTGTGCTCCAGACCCCTCACCAGCTTCGTTGCCCTTCTCTGGACACGCTCCAGCACCTCAGCATCCTTCTTGTAGTGAGGGGCCCAAAACTGAACACAGTATTCAAGGTGCGGCCTCACCAGTGCCGAGTACAGGGGCACAATCACTTCCCTACTCCTGCTGGCCACATCTGGAGGGCAGCAGGGGCCTCCAGCAAAGCCTGCATAAAGCCCCAGGGCACTCTGCAGGCTAATTAGGGCCCTGCAAAGGCCCTTACAGAGCCCACTAAAAGCCCCTGGGGTTTTGCAAAGGGCAACTCTGCCATGGCAGAGCAGAGCACCACTGCTGTTGGCAGCGACAGGGAGCCTCCTGTCCGGGCCCGTTGCTGTGCGTGTCCTTGCCACGGGGAGCAGAGAGGGGAGAGAGGCAAAACAGCGAGCGGCACTTGCCCAAGGGACGGTCCGTACTCGCGTCGGTCACGCACCAGGAAGGGGTGTTCGTGGGGCACCTCGAACCCACTGCTGCCCCTGCGTTCGCAACCTGGCAGTAAGCTGAATGAAGGGGGTTGTTGTGACCGAAGTGCAGGACCTGGCACTTGGCCTTATTAAACCTCATACAGTTGACCTCTGCCCATCGATCCAGCCTGTCCAGATCCCTCTGCAGAGCCCTCCTACCCTCCAGCAGATCAATGCTCCCACCCAACTTGGTGTCATCTGCAAACGTACTGAGGGAGCACTCGATTCCCTCATCCAGATCATCAATAAAGATATTGAACAAGACCGGCCCCAGAACCGAGCCCTGGGGAATACCGCTTGTGACCGGCCGCCAGCCGGAGTTAACTCCATTCAACACAACTCTCTGGGATCAGCCATCCAGCCAATTCTTTACCAGCCAAGAGTGCTCCCGTCTAAGCCACGAGCCGCCAGTTTCTCCGGGAGAATGCTGTGGGAGACGCTGTCAAAGGCTTTGCTAAAGTCCAGGTAGACCACATTCACAGCCTTTCCCTCATCCACTAGGCGAGTCACCTGGTCATAGAAGGAAATCAGGTTGTTCAAGCAGGACCTGCCTTTCATGAACCCATTCTGGCTGGGCCTGATCCTTTGGTTGTCCTTCATATGCCCCGTGAGCACTCTCAAGACGAACCGCTCCATGATCTTCCCCAGTACGGAGGTCAGGCTGTAGGTGTGTAGATCCTCCTTCCTGCCTTTCTTGTAGACGGGCGTCACATTGGCAAGCCTCCAGTCATCTAACTTATGCTGCCCCTGGTTTTAGTACCTTTCCAGTGAAGGCAGATCCCGCAAGGACAGTCAGAGGAACTCACCCAGTACGGGCTGTGTTATATGCTGTAGCTGCGTGCCACAGCTTGGGAATCTGCGCAGTCCCGCCTGGGTTGCCCAATGGTTGCCCAAATGGATTTGCTTGCATTTTTTTTCTCTTCTCATTTGTGTGAGCGTACCAGAAAGAAGGCAGCAGAAGCACACACCAGCTAAAAGACCTTTCTTAGTGACAGCAATAGCGGTGTCTCTCGGCTGTGTCACGGCTCAGTGGAATGCACCTCACTCAAAAGACAGAAACAGCAATATGTTTGACTGAGGGAAAACAATCTCCAGCGAGAAAGTGTTGATAACACACCAGTGTTCTGGCTACTGCTGAGCAGTGCTCCCACAGCATCGAGGCCACCTCTCCAAACCGCACCCCACAGCCCAAAAAGGCCAGTAGCCAGCAGGTGGGCAAGACCTGCAAGAGGGGCCATAGACAGGACAGCTGACCCAAGATGACCAAGGCGATAGGGCTCCGTAACAGGAGATGTCTGCTCAGCAATACAAGCAAAGGGAGAGGTGGCGGGGAGAGGGCATCCGTCATTACGGCATTTGTCTTCCGGAGCAACCACTCCACGCACTGCGGCCCCGCTTCTCAGGCAGTAGCTAGGCATCGCCTGCTGACGGGGAGTCGCAAATGAATCTTTTTCTTTCCCTTTGCTTCGGCCTGCGGCCTTTCCTTTCTCTTTATCAAAATGCCTTTACCTCGTGTTCCCTTGAGTTCTTTTGTTTCCACCCTATTTCCTTCCCCCCGCGGTCCTGCTGAGGAGGGGGAGTGACAGAGCGGCTGGGTGGGCACCTGGCAGCCAGGCAAGGGCGACCTGAATAAGGCCCTACTGCTATTCGGCCATCGTGAGCGGGACAGGGGGGTGGGGCCAGGACATCCCATATAAGGCCATACTGCCCCACCCCGCCATTGTGTGCTCAGGGCCAGGCCACGTATATAAGGCCACACTCGCCTATCACCCCCGGCCCATGGCAGACGCTGTCTCTGCTCCTGCGCGCTGAAGGCAGGCAGCAGCTGACAAGGGGTCAGGGGCTGCCGCCCCTCGCAGACCCACAGAAAGTGACCCGTGGTGACTGTTGGCAGCAGCGCTCAGTGGCTGACCGCCCGTTCCCCATGCCTTCAGCCATGAGGCGGCATGGTGCGGGCTGGGGGCCTGCGGCGCCCAGCTGCCCCTCGCCCCGCTGGGGCCCGGCGCAGGCTCCCGGCAGCCCTGCGCAGAGGCGGGAGCACCGGCGGGAGCTGGAGGCGCTGCGCGCTGAGCCGGGTGGCCAGCGTCTCCGCTCCCACGAGCCGCGCCGCTGGGCCCGGCCTGAAGGCCCTCCTGGGCGCCAGGGCCCTCGGGAGGTGCAGAGCTCTTGCTCCCCTGAGGGAAGTGGGCCCCGGGCCCTGGCAGCAGCCAGCTGCCGGACTGAGCCTCAGTCTGTCCGGCCGGCACTACAGGAGAGACCCCCCAAAAGCCACAGCGCTGGGCGGCAGCCAACATGCCAGGCTGTGGCGGGTGCTCTGCTCCCGGTGCCGGAGCCGGAGCCGGAGCCGGAGCCGGTGGGGGAACATCCAAGGCTTCCTGGCAGCGCACGCAGCCGGCTGCTGGAGCTGAAGGCCTGCCTGCAGCGTGCCCTGGAAGACCTGGAGAGGCAACGCGCTGCCCTGGAGAGGAAGAACCGCCTCCTAAGAAAGAGAAGATCTTTGCAGGCGTGCAAGGAGGCAGAGAGGCTCCAGCAGAAAAGCTCTAAGCTAGCTGCCCTCGCCGACCAGCTGAAAGAAAGATGCAGGTGCCTGCAGCAGACCATCGAGCGCCTGGTGAATCTTCCGGTGCCACTGCCCGTGCCAAGCGCCGCTGAGGAACCGGGAAGGAAATCCTTGCCTCAGCACAAGGCTGGAGAAAGGAGGGATCCTGCCAGAGCTTTGCTGGCACAGGACAAGCAGAATGAAGCTGCACGGAAGGCAGCTGAGGAGCTTCAGGCCCAACTGGCTGCAGGCAGTGGCGGCTCCTCTTATGTGAGCACCCTCAGGCAAAGGTGTGAGGAGCTAGAGCTGCAGCTTGCGGAGGTGACAGGTGAAAGCACCAGACTGCAGGAGGAAAATTCTCGCCTCCGTGAGCAGAGGCTCTGGGCAGAAAAGGTTCAAGCTGAAAATGCTGACCTGAAGCAGCAACTAAGGCAAGCGGCCCAGAAGAAAAATTCTGCCCAGCGAGCCATCAGCTGCCTTCAAAGCCGACTGGAAGATCTAGAGTGCAAACTGGAAGCCATGAGAGAAATGGCAGAAATAAGGCAACAGCTGGAGAAGGACGGCGAGGAGACAAAGTCAGCCCTGCAGAGGACACAAAAGGAAGACGAGTGTTTCCAGTGTGCTCCGACAGAAGGGAAAAGGGAACACCAAGAAGCCACGCGCCTGCCTCGTGACCAGGTAAATGAGCTGGAGAATCGGTTTGAGAGCCCCTCGCCATCAGCTCAGGCAGAGGACAGTCCTGGGTCCTGCCTCCTTTCAGAGGAGGACCCTGCAAGCGAGACAGAGGAACCAGTAGCAGACAAACTCTCCCTCATGCTGCAGGCTCTGGGACCACAAGTGGGAAAGCTTCGAAAATTCATAGCCCAAGACTGCTACGATCCTCTTGATGGTCCCAGCCTGAACTCGAGCCTGAACTGCAGCTTCCTCCAACTGCTGGGCAATATGTTTATGTCTTTTTGGACAGGTGGACAAAGACCGTTGTTATGTGGGAGAGCTGGCGGATGGCAGGAGAGCATTCAGTCCCTCGAACTGTGTGAAAGAAGTTCCAGGTGATGACCTGGAAAACGAGAGCTGGAAAGATCCTTGTTGTCACCTTTTCAGTTGCCTGTTTTGGAAGAAGAGGATCTAGATGCGGCTGTCGGGGGCTAAAAAGCACAGAAGCAATGGATTGTAATAAAGATAGCCTATACAACCCTCCAGCATACCTGCAGAAGTGCATTTGTACCTAAAAGGGATTTGGTTTAGACCTGTAGATTTTTTAGAGGGGGGGGACACCTGGAGGGCAGCAGGGGCCTCCAGCAAAGCCTGCATAAAGCCCCAGGGCACTCTGCAGGCTAATTAGGGCCCTGCAAAGGCCCCTACAGAGCCCACTAAAAGCCCCTGGGGTTTCGCAGAGGGCAACTCTGCCATGGCAGAGCAGAGCACCACTGCTGTTGGCAGCGACAGGGAGCCTCCTGTCCGGGCCCGTTGCTATGCGTGTCCTCGCCACGGGGAGCAGAGAGGGGAGAGAGGCAAAACAGCGAGTGGCATTTGCCCAAGGGACCGTCCGCACTCGCGTCGGTCACGCGCCAGGAAGGGGTGTTCGCGGGGCACCTCGAACCCACTGCTGCCCCTGCGTTCGCAACCTGGCAGTAAGCTGAATGAAGGGGGTTGTTGTGACCGAAGTGCAGGACCTTGCACTTGGCCTTATTAAACCTCATACAGTTGACCTCTGCCCATCGATCCAGCCTGTCCAGATCCCTCTGCAGAGCCCTCCTACCCTCCAGCAGATCAACGCTCCCACCCAACTTGGTGTCATCTGCAAACTTACTGAGGGAGCACTCGATTCCCTCATTCAGATCATCTATAAAGATGTTGAACAAGACTGGTCCCAGAACCAAGCCCTGGGAAATCATGAGAGATCATGACTTTCCCATTACAACTCACCAAAAAGGCAAGGCTGGGTATTATAATAGGAGCAGGTTTTCAAATCTTCAGTAAGATTTGGAAATAAAATTCGTAGCTGCTTCTCTGTAAAGAAAACACTAAGCCTCTGCACCATCTAACCAACAACAAGAAAAAAACAACCTGCCAAAGGCTTTCTTCAAAAAATGAATTTTTCAGTCGTTTTTTCAGATGGGGGAAAAGAAATCACAGTTCTTAAGGGCACATGTACAATGGTATTAATGGACAGCCATAATCAGAAAAATAAAATATTGACTTTCAAATGCTACAAAGATTCAACAAGAGCTGAGACTGTTTATAGACTTTGGCCATTCATCTGCTTGCTTAGTTGTCAAGCATGGAATTTTGGCACTTAATTCCAGGTGTTAAGAACTGAAAATGTTCACAAACCAAGATGAACAGAAAGTATGTATTTGTGTGAGACAGGCAGGGGTTGGGAGTAGGAGAGTATGGCCTGCCTATACTTGACACTTTTTAAAAATTACTATGGCTACTTTTTTTTTATATGAAACAGCAGAGCTAAAGTTTTAAAGTGCACTGCAAGTGGTTATGGGAGTATGAACTAACTTGCTGACAAAATTCCAGGGAGGAAGAAATCTACTGTTTGTGTTTAACAGTGCTTTTGAAAAGACTTTTAGGTGACTTGTGAGCTAAGTATCATCACCATCAAACCTTCAGCACCTAGATCTGCTACCTCCTTTCCAAAGTGATTGACACCATCATATGCATAAACATAAGTCTGAAGTGGAAGTGCAAGCAGGACTCAGTATGAGCCATTAAGCATTTTTTTTTTTTTTTAAATATACTGCTTAGGGGCAAAACACAGTAATGCTGTATGCTAGAAACAGCCAAAGCAATTCAGAAACTCCCCCACAGAAAGAAATACTTATTAAAAATATGTCTTTTTGGTACAGTTTGAAATGTATAATCTGTTTTAAAAATGTTGAGCACAGTGTAAGTGCAGATTGTGCAAGGTTCTACTAACCAAAAAGCCTAGTCACAGCATTATGACAACTTTATGACATCTAACCATCACAGCAAGGGAAAACATGGAAGAGATGGCAGGTGGGAAGAAGTACTTAATATTCACAGGAAATATTAATGGATGTGTCTAAAATGTAACTACCTTTTAACGTGTCATGTTTAGGAATATTTGCATAATATTATCCTTTAAACTGCAGTGTGTACATGTTAATTTAAAGTGTCACTCCCAGTAAGTCTGGCATCTGTACATTCAGTGGGCCCAATCTAGCACACTTGCATCCCTCTTTCACAGACATTGGGAGGCTCAGTTGAGGAATTGGCTCAAAAGCAGGACAACCCAGACAGACATGAAGAAACATCAGTTTGTGGAGAAAAACTGAAAGCCCCCAAACAAATCATGTCCTAAGAAACTGTGTCCTGCAATGTGAAGGCATGCTCCAAGGCACCCTTCATTCTTTCCCCACATATATTCTTTCTTAAGTTATTCTTCTTCCTCTGGATAATATCTGTTATATACATACTAGAAGTCCGTACATAAATATATATGTATTAAGAGTCCATGAACAACCTGCAAAAGAGCTGAGAAAGAAAGGCGTACAGAACAATTTAGAAATAGGACTGAGGAGTTTAAAAACAGACAAAAAACTTAAGTGATGAAAAATTATGAAGCAAAGCATGTGCTCTGTATATGTCCTTAGCCCTTGGTGTTATATATTTCCTAGCACATTTTTTACCTTTTCCACTCCGCGCTCCCCACTTTTCCCTAAGAAGTACATCGTTAGATACATGTGAAATGTTGGCTGTAATTTTTTTCTGTTTCAAGAAGATTATGCTTCTTATTCAATAGAAATAGACCAAAAAACCCACAAAGCTATGTGTCTGGTCTCGTTATCAACGTGAATTAAGTCTTTTCTATTAGATGGTGGCATTTTGGAATTTAGTTTGATGCCCATCTGCAGTGGAAAGCAGGAATTGCACCACAGATCCTGTGAGCCCAGGCTGACAAATACGTGATGTTTTTCTTCTGCTGTATGAGACACCATTAAAGGCAACAGCACCTTGCAACAGTTAAGGTTTCTATTTTGTTTACTGTTAAAAGCATGAAGAAGCCATTAAAATCACTGAGTCTCAAGGAGACTACGACACACCTATGAGAATGCTTTCAAGCTGTCATTTTCTAGCAGGCCCCTGCCACTTTCAGTCTTCAGAGTCATACATGGGGAACAGCTTTAGATCTGTAAATCTGCCGTTTCCTAGCATTCATATGTTTCATTTTGTAATGTAAGCAACTGCCTTAGAACATAATTTCTTTATAGGGTAGTTTCTATTCAAGAAGAATTAAATGTGCTTGCTAAAAAGCTTTTTGTTTGGTTTTGTTTTAAAACCATAGTGAGTTAATAGGATACAAAACTTTAAAACACATTACTGTCTTAAAACAGAATTGGCACGCAAAACTCTATATTTAACTTCTTTAATTTATTATAGCTGCTGGTGTTTCCAGCAGGGCAGCTGTAAAAAGGTTGGAAAATATTTTAACTCATTTTAGCAAACCTTTCCTTCTAATCCTTTCTATAATTTTCTTCCAGATTATTTGCTTAGTTGCATTCCAGTAGATCAGAAAACAGAGTTGTCAATAGTGTGTAAAAACTATCCCCAGAAAGGGTTAGAAAAATGAAACTGTTGAGAAATCACAAGAAAATTGTAGAACAGATGTTAATTTTTGCTATATATTAGGAAAATTAAGCAAATAAGTGAAGATATAAAAGATGCAGTAATAAAAATAACTTCCTGAAGATAACAGTTCAAATTACAAAATAATACTGCTGGTATATTTAGATAAAATTTCCCTTAAATGTTCCAGGAAAAAGTACTTAAAACTAAGCCTTTGCACATATGACAGTCTTTAAGATACTCTAAAACATGAAGCAAGTTAGTATCTCATCCAGTTATTCATTCTGAGAAAATGCCAAAGCCACACTAGTTATAGCTCTCTTGTTCCAAGATGAGGCTTGTAGTTCACAGTTCCTGTAACTGCTGACATACTACTGTTTGAAGGTATTTGAGAAAAAAATATTTCATATACACTATCCTATTCTTACATGTATGACCAATTTGTAAAAGTAAATTTGAAGCTCTACAGAATTAAATTGTTGAGATGTTTCTTCTAATATATGCACATAGGTTACTTCGGGTGACTGATAATTTATGCTTCATTTGACATTTCCTTATGAAAAAAGAAAATGTAGAATGAAGAACAAAGGCATAATAAGCAATTTCCTTAAATACTTGCTTTAAAATTGTTTAAATAATTAGGTATGAAATAAATAGAATAATTAGGTATGAAACTACTTTTTTCAGGCTTCCTTCTCCTTGTAGTATCAATCATAAAAATATTGCATAAATTATGAGATTTAAGGAAGAAAAAAAATAATTCATTCTTACTTTTGGGTCTTGGATAGCCTTGCTTTCATAAACACTGTTAGAAATACTCAAGGGTCTGAAATTAGAACAAATCTTTGAAAGCGTCCTCTGTAACTGCTAAGGCTACAAAGTTACAGAGAGCATGAAAGGAGCGGTTCTTTCGTACTCACATCCAACAGCTGAAGCATTAACGAAGTTATCAAACTTTGCAGGATGGATGGCAGGAGAAAAGAGTTGCCAAGTTTGCTGAGAGCCTGACATTGCAAGCGGCCTCCTGTGCTTGTACGAAGATCTGTCAAAATCTGTCTTGTCTGAAAACAAGGGCTTTCTCTGTCTGGATGTTGCTCCACAACTGGAGCCTATATACACATATGCTAACAACTTAGTTTGTGAGCTTTGCACAAAGAGCATTAAAAGTATTTTAATTGGTTAGTTAGCTTGAGGGTCTAAATGGTTAGACTTTCCTAGGCCTATAGACATAGCACAAAAACAGATGCTGTGTATTCTACACACATTAGAACTTATTGTTCCAAGCCTTGTATTTCAGTTCAAAAGATCACAAAAAATCATATTTTCCTTTAAGAAAGACAAAGAGAATGTTTAGTGGCAGAGCTACTTGAAGGGAGACAGGGGTTTGGATCTTGACTTCTTGAATATACAGAGTTGGCCGGGACCACAGCCCTGATCTGTTAATGAAGGCTGAATTTCCCTTCTCTAATCAGCTCCCTCAGTGACTGTAGCACACACTGCTTTTATTCTTCAGGGGCAGCTCCTCTCCCCACCAAGGTGAGATCTGCATAAGAAGGGCTTGATCCACCACTACTAAAGTTGTGTTTTAACTGTGTGTGTGCAGCATCTGACCCAAGTGAGGAAGAATTTCTCATGATAAACTACTGCTGGGAAAAGGCAGATATATCTATGATATATGGCTATATCTATAGATGTATCATGATATATCTCTGAGATATGAAGAAAGTCAGTCCAGAGTAGCAAAAACCTTGGAGAGATTTGCTGTCCAAGTCCCCCACAGGATTTAGCATAGCTGACCAGTAGCTATTACTACATAAGAAGGGAAAGTGGGAGTGAATTTAGGACTAGTTAAATAAAAATATCGCAAATGAAAATTTATAGACAAAATAAATGGGACTTCTGGTGGCTTCCATTACCAACATAAACTGAAGAGAAATACCTTCTCAGCAAACCAAAATGCCATGATAGTTACAGTGAGATCCGCAAGCAATCTTTTTATAATTACTTGTACTAAACTCCTTCATATTCTTGCACACCCAAGCTGAAAAAGAAACAGCTCTTCCAACAAATGGCTTAATTTACGGCCTCTCTCAAAATGTACACATTCATATATTTTTGTCATTGATTAAAACAAGGGGCCCAGAAGAGCGATTACATAGTGCTGGGCATTATGAGAAATATCTCTGAATTAAATTATTTTCAATAGCAAAAACTATTAGCGCATGAATGAAATTACATTCTTTTAATAACAATACTGCCTTTTAAAGGACGTTTTGCACTCACCCAGAGATACATGGAATTCCGAGTACTGGTGCATGCAAACCCTAACACTTGGTTGAGAATTTGCTTTTGTTTTTCTTCTGGTTGTTAATTATTCAGGGGCAAACTGAAATGATTTCATCTGTATTGATTCTGTACGAAACTCACCCCCGTGCGCAGAAACAAGCACACAGTTTTATACCATGCAAGACTTCAAAATAACAACAATATAGAAACTGCCACATAGGATGAAACCTAAGGCCAGTACATCCAGTACTGGGTCTCTGAGAGAGGCAGGACGAGGTGTTTCAGAGAAGATTTAAGCCAAACACAATTAACAGACAGTCATTGGCTTATTCTATTCTAACTTGCATACCTTTGGGTTTATAGTTTGTTTGTGAACAGATCTCCCCATGTATCTGAAACCTGGGTGGAGAGTGATTAGCTGAATCCCGTGTTTTTGTTCAAGCATAACTGGCAACAAGATTTCCTGCGTGAGAGCTGTGAATCCAATTTTCACTGCCAATGACCGTACCTTATAATGCGCTCTGTGTCTGTCAGTAACTTGCTGTGCTAGAATAGTCCTAACTTGCTAAAATTTCTGAACATTTCGAAGAGACTCAAGCACTGTTGGAGTACAAAAAAATTCTGAATGACTTTTCATGCCAGTTACCAGAGCTCTTCTGGAATATACTCTAAAGATTTTTGTCCCCAAAATAGTTATTTACAGCTTTTAATATTTCATATAGACTCCAAATCACTCCTTGTAATGAAAATATAAGGTGCTACCAGTAGCTCAAAAATGCATGAAATGTAGATTTAAAATGAAAGAATTAAAAATTACTATTTTCGTGTTGCATTTTCTATGTCCGTATAGAAAATGCCTGGTCCACAATCTGTGTACTGTACAGAAATTGTATACTAATAATACACCCATACTTTTAGCAGGCTTTCAATGCCTCTAAGAATACCAGTAGGCTTGCAAACTTTAAAACAGAGCTTTTTGTCAGAGAGCTAGTTATTGTAAGAATTGTTGTTGCTCATATCTACAGAAAATTTCATTATTGCACAGTATTGCAGTAGCAACCCAATGCCTTAGTCACTAGGCAATCATTCAGGCTCACAGCATCCTACCCTGCAATAGCAACAGAATACAGGGCTCCTCAGAAACACGAATAATCTTGAAAAGACTTTGATTCGTGTTTTAAGTTGGTAAAGAGATGTGAAAGGTGCCAAATCAGCTCTCATTTCATTACCAGTAGAAAATATCAGCACTGCCTTCTGTGTTGAGGTCCTCATCATCACCAATATTCAGCCAAACTCCTTACCTCATCACAGACATGTTCATAAGCTGGGATCTAATTAATTCATTGAAATGTGCAGAATACATACAATGACATATTATGTCCATGGAGCAGAATTATCTACTGTAGCACTTTTCCTACTTCACGAAGGCTACAATCATCACCGTTAAGGACTAAAAAGCCCATAAATGAAGCCAGTAAGGAAAGCAAACAGTTCGTAACTACGAAACTTCTTTTGGGGGGGTCTAATCTCTGCCTTTGGACTAGTTTTCTTAAAAAATGTCAATTGACTGACAGACATATTTTATCCAGAAACAGAGACTAGGCAATCTTTGGGAGTGGGAGACCAGAATAAGAGGGTATGGAAGGTACAGGGAAGAGGTGGGAGAAAATAGTTTATTCATTAAAAATACAGTTTAGATGATCCAGATTAATTTGACTTCATTCTTCTAATAAAAGAAAATTATTTGTTCTGTTAAAGACAGGTTTGGAGAAATCTTACTGAATTACATTGATATTTGTTTCAAAAAAATGATTAATGATACTTAAAGAAACAAAGACTGTTAGAAAAATGAAAAAATTTGTTCTTTGAGCCACAATGATTTATAAACCAATTATTATTCCAAATCAATCTAAGCATTACAATTTCATTACAATTTATATCTGAAAGGCAGGTGACATGACAAGATCTTCAGGAGACACCTTGATATAAGAAGAAGAGACTGTCAACAGCCATCTTTTTGCTAGAGCTGTTAAAATTATATTATTAACAGATTTATTTATTGTTGATAATTATATCTTGCAATGTTTTGAACAAAACAGCATAAAAAAATTTCAAGCCTGTGTAATGAGCCTTGGACGAATGACTACTTTGGACATGTCAAAGATCTAGAAAAAAAGGGCCCAGATTTGGAGGGAAAAAAAAAGATGCAAATTTTGTTCTTTCCTCATTTGTCCCTTGTCATCAATCTTTTAACATGAAATGCTTTTGAGAAGTCCTCAAGATTAACATTTGAAATAACTAGGTGTTTTTTAATCCAAGATTTCCCTACTCGGTTGCAAGACTGCAGACTAATTTGCAAACAAAATCCAGGAATATCAAACTAAGGGAACCCAAAAGAGAGCACTAGCTGAAGCCTACATCTGTTTTTTAAAGGAAATAAAGGTATTGGGAATAGTAGGTTTGAAATGAATATTCAAGAGAAGATCCAAAGGGAATAAGTTTCTCCTTGGTGAACTGAGATCGAGAAAGCTTTCTAGGTGTTGTCAACACCACAGAAAAACCCAGTGATAAGAAGTTAGAATGATGAGAAGATGATAAGAGACCACCTTATCTAAAATAAAGATGAGGTTAACAGTACTTAGAACTATGAACTACGGAACATTTCAACACGAAACAAGAGAAAGACTTACCTAGGAACACCATGTTCTTATTTACTATTTTGTCTATTTACTATTTACTTATTTTAACCAGGCTTAAGATGAGTCTATTGAAAAGCACCGCAACTTTAAATCCAAGGAAACCCATATCTGTATACTGTGAACAAAATATTCCATACAAAATACTATCTTTATTTCATTTTGTCCACCCTTTTCTCTCCCAATAAGGTATCACATCACTCTATAAGAAGCATCAAAAAATGAATAGTGTGTAGACATTGTTACAGCTCTACTGCATGCAAATTTTATTGCACAACTCCCTCATTAAAACCCAAAATAATAACAGAGATGGCCAAAAAAGTGTTTTCTGCAATCTGTACCTACAGCATACAACAACAGCCAAACAAACAGGAATTACATAGGTAAAACATACGAGCCAGCCTACCAACCTATGCAGTAAGACTGTAAATTTGTGCTTAGCCTTGACTTTTTGGTACCAGGTCATTAACTGCAATTTCCACCCATTTCATAATTGCATTTTATTCATTTCAGATCTAGAGAAATCACATTTATAAATTTCCAAAGTCATGTCCACTTCCCAACAGCCACTCTGGTGTTGCTGTGCCATTCCTGTGGTATTAAAATACCATCTCTGAAGTTCTCATCACATAATCCTATTTGCAATTCTTATACCCTGGTAGGTAGAAGAAGACTGATAGCACCCAGCAAAAAAACCCCTCAACTTGTAAAGCTTTGAATAAACACACAAATAACAACGCAAAGCGTGAGGAAACTAGGACAACGAGAAAAAAGAAGGGAGAGAGTAAAATTAAGCACATCTGGAAAATAAACTCCTTTTCCAATTGAAAATTATAGCACTCTGGAAATTTCAACAGATTTTATGGATTAGAAACTGACAACAGCACTTTGAACATACTTATAGTAGATTTTGCAAATTTTCTCCAACAACGTACAACGCCAGTCTCTCAGAATTAGTCTGGAAAATAGTTTTATGAAAAAACTGTGACTGTGCACATTTGCTTACCTGGTCAGTTAAACAAAATTCACTGGCCTGAGCAGAATGCATGGTAAAAGATATCTGTAAAAGAAAAAAAAAAGTTTCATTATAATTTACTTCTCTCTCTCACATTTTTGATGACAAATTAGTAATGAGTGGTCACTGTTATATAGAAATTGCAAGCAGCAAAATCATATTAAACAAAAAGCTTCTCTAAAATCTATTAGGTCACTGTTTTCCCAAAAAAGTCCTGACTGTATGGCAGGATTACATTTATAAACAATAGTACTAAAATCAACAGACACGTTATACTGTGCTATTCCAAAAGGATTAAAGGTATCTCTTCTATAGTTGGTATCAACTTTTGTGTCTTTTTTTTTTTTCAAATACAAATGTATAGTTATCATTATTTCCTTAAAGGACACTCAGATTTATAATATGACCATGTGGTAAAAAAAGCATGTATTTCTCATTAAATGTTCTTCAGGGCACTTGAATACACAGAGTTCATTTACTTTCTACAACATTTCACATAAGCACAATATGAAAGGAACATTATTAAGACTGTAATGTGATGAAAATAAATATCAGAAAGTGCCAAATATTAGCCTGTCTGTGCAACTTTTATTTCTCCAATGAGTATGGAATATGCTATAGTTGCTAATTTCTTAGTCACATAGTATTCTTCCATGGGAACTCCTTTTCATTCCTTGTACAACCAGACATTCAAAAACTTCAAGCACTGATATTTTATGTTAATTTCATTGCTTAGCATGTGGACTGGACAGACATTAATGGAGTAGTGTTCAAATTAGGTTTGAAAAGCTGCAGTATTTTGCTGTGGTCTATGGACCACTCTAATTATGATGGCTTTGACTGTTGCAAACAATGCGCAACACAAGTTCAGCAAACTCTTTCGGAGGATAACATTGTCCCAGATGAGTTCCTCAGTGTTAAGAGATTAAGCTGAAAAATAAATACTTAATTTGAGTCACATGGGCTCAGTGTTTTCAGAAGACTCAGCATTACACAGCACTTTATACATTCAAGGTACTGCTCACAATGATTTCAGCTGGAGGCATAAATACCAAGCACATTGCCAATTAGGTGACAAACTAAGGTTACAAAAACGGGGAACACGCAATTGCTGACCATGTCTAAAAACTTGATGCAATGTATTCACACCTTGATGTGTGAACTCTGCAGTAAATCAGAGGACTGACTTTTATTCTCCAGGCCTTTAATCAACTTTGTCATGAGACTCCTTTTTCTTGTCCTGAGATGGTCCTAGTCACCAGATACTTTCCACTTTCTGCTTCTGAACAAGACTCTCCCTTACTACAAACCAAATTCACCCTCAGAGATGGCCCATCCCCTCACTCTCTAGAGCAAGAACAGTATGAAAAAGAAGAGTGTTACCAAGCAAGGAAAGATTCCCACAGTGCATTTGCAGATGGTTAATCAAGCTGCACAAGCCATGCTAGTACTGTTTGACTTTACCGCTTTACCACTTCACTAATGTTATAACACAGGTTTTCTTGATAAGTAAATGTCTATTCAGGGTGTTGGGAATGCATAAAATCTTCAGGAATTCTGGTAGGAAGTGTGATAACTGCCAACCACAACCACCGACTCCAGTGCTGGAACGAGTAGATGGTCCTCCCTGAGGTCAGGGAATAACGGACAGTATATCAACCTTTCTGCAAACTAGTATGACAGAAGGGTCGTTTTGTAGTTTCACTAAATACTTGTTGACCTCAAGGAAACTGACTAAAGAAACATGTTTCAACCTTGGACTCTGGAAACAAAGTCTTACAATGGGAAGTGTCATACGACGTCAATGAAAGACTCTTGTAAAAGGCTATGATAACACAGAAAGACAGTGCTATCACCTCTCTTCCATTCACCTGAGATAGCGGTTTCTGGCATATGGAACATCATTCCATATATGACTATTGGCCAACATGCCTTGCATTTTTGACTACAAGGAAAGCCAGTCACCATGATGCTGAGAAATTTGGAACGGACCAATAAACAACGAGGAAGGGTACAGACAAACTGTACTCTCTGCTCTGGGGAGACCCCACCTGGAGTCCTGCATCCAGCTCTGGAGCCCTCAGCAGAGGCAAGACATGGACCTGTTGGAGTGGGTCCAGAGGAGGGCCACAAAAATGATCCTAGAGTTGGAACACCTCTCCTGTGAGGACAGGCTGAGAGAGCTGGGGTTTTTCAGCCTGGAGAAGAGAAGGCTCTGGGGACACCTTATTGCAGCCTTCCAGTACTTAAAGAGAGCTTATAAGAAAGATGGGGACAGACTTTTTAGCAGGGCCTGTTGTGATAGGACAAGTGGTAACGGTTTTAAACTAAAAGAAGGTAGATTTAGAGGAGATAGAAGGAAAACATTTTTCACAGTGAGGGTGGTGAACCATTGGCACAGGTTGCCCAGAGAGGTGGAAGATTCCCCATCCCTGGAAACATTCCAGGTCAGGCTGGACGGGGCTCTGAGCAACCTGCTCTAGTTGCAGATGTCCCTGCTCATTGCAGGGGGGTTGAACTTTAAAGTTCCCTTCCAACCCAAACTATTCTATGATTCTATGATTCTATTTGTTTAACATTGGAGATCAGACTATGTTTCCCTATTAGACTTTTGGGTAGCCTTTCAGTAACAACATGCTACACATGAAAACTAGCAAGAGTAAGTGGGTTAATGACAGACCCAATACAATTTGCTTATCTTGGCTACATCTCAAAGCTGTGATGGACACCCATTCCTGCTGATGCAGGCTTTGCTGCCAGCACTCCTGTACCAGCCAAAAGCTCTGAGCATATGACTCCGCTCTGGGAAAAAAAAGGCACATTTTGCATCAGCAGCTCTGCTTCCTTCATTAATTATGTCACAGCCTCTTTCAGAACAAAAAAAGTACTGCTCACCCCTCCTTAGTCCACTTAACTCTGAATTGCTACGAGAAAGTAACTTGGATTCTTTACCTTCTAGTGAATCACAAACTGTTATTCCCATTGTCACTGAAGGAACAGGCATCATGAAGAGTCTGATGGGGGAAGACAGGAATTTTTCACCTGTGCTAAAGTCCAAGCAGGAAATGAAGTAAGTTTCCTTTCTACTTTGTAGAGTCTGCAGACGCAGCCACCAACTTTTTATTTTCAAACTGAGCACATATGATATGATATAAAAAGCATCAAGGTTCTGAAACAGTTATCATGCAACTCTAAAGATACAATTTTTACAATCACTTTTGAGAGGAGAACAGTGTCATTATTCTCTTTTTATCCTTTAAACATTTAATAGTAATCCTATTTTATGCGCATTAATTTTAAGTCACTTATAATGAGATTTGCAAAGGTATTGATTTCAATGGGAGTTAAGGGCTAAATATCTTTATATGGAGCCACAGCCTTCATCATATTAAATCTCTACATGTATTGTCTGCACGCAAATCATTATAAAGCAGGCATTATTCAAGAAAGAACTCAATAGCAAGAGAAAAGCCCAATTAACAAGGAATTCAATGCAATTATGGAAGTTCAGAAGTTGCCTGGGGCTGTGTTTGCCTGCAAATCATTGGAGAAAGATAAAAAGCGAAGAGTTTGTTTCATCCCCACTTCCAAAATATTATTTTCACTTTAGCTACATTATTAATCTTTAAAACATGAAGTATTAGGACTTCTACAAAGTCACAGGTTAGGAACAAAGATGCCATTAACTGGGTTTCTGGCAGATTTTATTTTGTAACACTATAATCAGTGCTGGGGTTAGCCCTATCAATAGCTAAAAGCAAAAGTCTGGGGTTGTTGTCTTAGATGTTCGTAGACAATTACACTTGTTTTCTGTCCCTAGTCTTGTAGACGTTAAAGTCAGGTCAGAACAAATAATGCTGGAATGCACATTTTAATGCCTAAACTTCTTCCCTCCAATTCCACACCCATTTAAGTGAAAAAAGGAAAAGAAATAAGAACTGTGGGTCAACAGAGATGGACACTGGTTAATTAAACTGAAGATTTTTTTTAAGTACTAAAAACTGGTTTATTTTATTATTACACTCAAGTCTTTGCATAAAAATTGGCACTATAAATTCTCCAGCTAACAATATAAAGTCGACAAAGAAAAGAAATCTATCAGTCTACATGCCCGCCTAAGGGGCACTGAAAAAGGGAGAATCACAGCTGAATAGCTTTATGATAGCATCAAGACATTTGAGGACAACATATCACAGAATCACTAGGTTGGAAAGGACCTTTAAGATCATCAAGTCCAACCATTAATCCAGCGCCACCATGTCCCCTAAACCATGTCCTGAAGCGCCACATCCACACGTTTTTTGAACACTTCCAGAGATGGCGACTCCACCACCGAAGTCAACATGGGCAGCCTGTTCCAATGCCTGACCACCCTCTCAGTGAAGAAATTTTTCCTAATATCCAATCTAAACCTCCCCTGGCGCAACTTGAGGCCATTTCCTCATATATTTCATTGCACAGTGTTTTATGGCCTTTTTAAGTATAATGCTGTGATGGGCTTCATACACCTTCTTATACTAGCAAAATACTTGGCTGGTTACAAATACAACGATGAATGTGTCCAGTGAACTTTGAGACCTGCAAATTCCTGCCTTCCGGCATGCAACTGTGTTTACCCCTGTGTCAGCTACCCACAGCTCTCCAGCTTGGAATCACGTTTCTGTTCTCAAGGTGGATTCAGATACATCATGATATATCACTCTGAGGTGGGGGTGGGGTGGAGATGTTTATTTTCTCAGTTTTTATCCCTAATACTTTTCTAGAAAGCAACCCGTTGAGCCAGACAAGGGTTCCTAGGGTGACCCCAATCACAGGACACTGATGGCTCTACTCAGCCTACAGTGACAGAAGGCAGAGATGCTGGTTTCTCCAACTCAGGCCTCCTGGGAGGGATTGTTGCCCGTACAGACATCGCCAAGACTGAAGGAAAGATCCACAGTTTGAGACAGACCTTAGACTGGCTGTCCTAGTTAATGCTCCTGTGAAATAGAAACATGGTTGAGTAAAGTGAAAGATGCTTAGTTCTTGCAACGACTAGGGTAGGGCTGGAGCTGAACACTACCAACAGCGAGAGGAGACTGCAGCTAGCTGGCTGTGGAGGTAGCCCTCACTGTGGCAGCACCTGAGCACCTAGGAGAGACCACTGCCAGCCCAACACTGAAGTCCTATCTAAATTGACTCATTTCGCTCAGTGGGCAAAGCCCTGGTAGACTTGCACTTTTTATAATAGAAGTAATGCAGCAAACACGCAAGAGCTTGCACTATTCAGCAGGACACAGTCCTACCCTGACAACTGAATGACAGCATATTTGTTAAACAAGACTGGTTCTGACCCATTTATGCAGCTAAAACAACATGAAAGTTCTATTACATGGCACAGAACTCAACAGTATAAAGCAATCTAAGAAAGCGTTAACTTAAAATTCTTTGCTTTTTTCAAAACCAAAATTATATATTTCAGGAGGAAAAGCCTACTAATATTGGAGATGGCAAGTAATAAATGCATGAGTAAATAGCCAATAAAATCCTCTAAATTTCATGGAAAATGTTGGAGTTTTTGAACTTCAATGTTTTAAAAAATTCTCTTTTTTGCAATGTGTATTTCCAGCTGAACAGGGTTAATGCAAAAAACCCTGAAGAAGTTATCTACCAGTACCTAAGACACCACTAAAACTGAATTGGAGGTTTCTGTAGGGAAAAAAAGGTGTTCATGGTATTTTCTGCATTTAAAGTAAGTACATAAGTACAACTTGAACTGACATCTCTTTCTTTCTCATGGTTTGTGTGAAAAAAACCACAAACTATTTAGAGGGATTTTCTTGATATGGATTTTTTTAATATAATTTTTATTTTGTGGACAGTTCTGTCTCAGAAACAATATAGAAAATGAAACAGAAATCTTATTAAATTAATTGAACTTCTTCAAGGTTCTTGCAAAGTCTGATGAATTTGTTGGTGGGAACATCACACTTCTTTCTCCAGAGATTTCTATTCTACTTTGTAAGGCTTCAAGTTCACTTCAGTTCTCAAATTAAGGGTGAAATTAGACTCAAATATTGGCTCTGCTAACTGCAGTCAGATTTCTACAACAATATGCAACCAATGACCAATTTATTAAAACAAAGTTTACATAACTGTTTTCATTTTGTTAGTAGCAGTTTCACTCAATGCTAAAAAAAGGACAAAGTCTTTTAAGTAAAAGTCTTCTTTCTCCATATGTACTTAAGACAGGATTAATTTTTACATAATTACTAGGAGTTGGATTGCACTGTAAACCCATGATAGCGGAAAAATATGAAGTAAAAGCTCCATTGCATTTGGAGGAGGATCAGAAGGCACATCCACAGCTCTCACAGCCACCATCCCCTGCAGCTCTCTCCCCATGACAGCTATTTTGTGGGGCACCTGGAGCAGATCTACAGGCAGGCAACCATCCTGGGAGTCACCCAAGAAGCCTCTTTATTCCCCTTCAATAGGCAAACAGCAGATTTCTGCTTTCCTATTGCTCCCTGCAGCTTCGCTGCCAAAGTGTCTCCCTGTGGAGATGAAACCCCACATCCATATCCTAAGGCTCGCAATAGGCAAAGACATCCTACATACCTCTTCCAGACCCACACTTAGCGACAAGTACGACATGGTGCTTCCCCTTCTGTTTTGCTGAGGGACTGTGAACGCTGCTGTTTGTAAAAAACTTGCCATGACACTTGCCCCTGTTATAAGCTGTCTTATATGCCAGAGCATTCAAACTCAGTGATACGCTACGCCTACAATCCATGCAGCATAAAGCTGAATGCACTGTTGAGTACAAGATACTACACAGGAGTAATAGCTCACAAAATGATCTTAGCTACATCAGTACAAGTGCAAAGCATCTCCATTAAATCATAAACCAGAAAAAAACCACATCCCGCTCAGCCCTGGCTCATTACATTACCATTTCTTTTTGATTATATATAAAAAAAACCTCCAACAGTAAGCATTACACTAGTTATTTATCTAGTAGAATAACTTGCTTAAGATTTTTGGCACTATTTCAGTTAAGCATTGTAATTTGTCTTGTAACATTTTAAATATACCACATGAATAGAAAAATGCATTTCAGAGAACTGTAAAGCCACAAGTTACCTAACAATGGCTGCAAAATGGAATTTGTTTTAACTCATAACAGGTATAATTAGCACAATAGAAATTAATCACATTATATTTCAGTGCATCTTTAAAATGTTCCAGATGCTTTATGCTTTCAATACTTCATTTGTATTTACTTAAATTCTTACTACACAAGGTTTGTACAGGAACAGTACATAGACCTGACAGCTAAACACCAAATCGCCCATGTTTTTTGCTAGTGTGACTAAACAGGGGAAAATTACATTCTGTTTGCTGCTCACCCCCTCAAAAAAAAAAAAGAAAAACCTCAGCTACCAAACCTATCCAAATATAGTGCTATACAGGAGGTGAGATGAAATGATATGTTGCTCTGTTCATTGTTTCTTTCCTATGAAACTGCATTGTCTTAGCAAAGTAAAGAAAATAAAAGCACAAAACAAAGTAAAAACTCTAATCTCTGAGATTCTCAAAGGTAGTATTTTATGAATATTTCATCTTCCAAATCCAGTCTGAAACTCTCTGTGCTTATGCTTTGTCCTAAGGATTTTTCTGTACCTTAAAATTTTGGTATCTGTTCCTAGATAAATTCCGGTTCATCCTTCTGGGTGCAGCTTCAGTATTCCCACTGCTTTCCCTTTTGTTGACTGTCTCATCCGTAAGTATTTTTCCACATAAGTCACATCTCCCACCCATAACTATTTTTACCTCAGGAACCTGTTGCCTACACAGCCAAACACTTACCTGCAATGCACTTTTCACTATCACGACTAAGCAAAAAAGGCATGGCTTTATTGCCCATGCGAGAGCCTGGCTCACTGCATGCAGACAGCCTGAGGTCTCCTCCTGGGGCCTGATGCAGACGACTGAAGCTAGTGGAATTTACAGCACCACTGTGACCTCTGCCTTTAACCTTGAAAAAGCCGTTATCTCTATAGCACTCCTCTTTTCTCTGGTAAAACAGACAGATTCCTTTCAGAGGTTTTTCATCTGGAGGGAAGTATTTCAATAATTATTATTCCTCTGACTGTTCTAATACAAAAATCTTCTCACACAAAACGTTTTTTTTAGCTGCAAACTAAATCTTCTGATTTTTGATCCTCCTGTGATCTCCTCTGCACAATTTCACCCACAACACTAGTCTTTCACTAGTCAAATGCAATAAATTGACATCTCTGTTCCAGTAGCCACTACTGCCACTCTCTCCCACTTCTCTTGTCCAACATATTCTCCCTCTCCTTTTCCAACTTCCCAGTTATGTCTGGAGCTATATAATCTACAAAAATAAAAATCCTTCTGTTGTTATTTCCTATTGCCTCATTTTTCTTCCATTTTTTGTTCCTGTCCCTGTATGTCTGACCTCCATGAAGAAGTCTCAATTCTAGAAATACTCCCACTTACAAGTACTTGCTTGTGTTGTTCCTCCACTGCCTCCTTTCTCAATGGAGAATTTGATAAGGCAGCTTTCTCTCATTCCCTGGCATGTCCTTAGACCAAGCATTTAGATTGTCCAGCCGCAGCACAAAGAACTGTCTTCCACCAAGAAGCATCTCTTGTTTCTGACACGAGTGAAGTTCAGCACACCACTGATCTTTCCATCTCCTTAGGTGCATTGGTTCCTCCGTCTTCCAGGCTAAGTGGAGCAAGTTATTAAGAAAGTCCTTGGTGCAGGGAGACAGCATACACACATTCCAGCCTAAAGAGTGCTTTGAGGTACTTAGACAAGCTTCATTACTGAATAATCCAAGCACTTAACACGGTTTAGGTATTTATCCCCACAACAGCCCTGTGAGAGACCCCTATTTTTACCTGATGGGCAACTGAGGCATAGGAAAACTACTTAGGCTACTTAACTGCAAGGTATCTGTGATAACTCGGGAACCAAAGCTAAGTCTCTGATAACCCAGACTAGAATGCTAATCTACAGACTATTCCTCTCACTTCCTACATGATAAGGGTTTGGCAAATCTTATGCATGCAGTTTTTTCCCCTGCTGCCCTTGGAGCGATCTGTGCACAGATGAGCTATTTTGGCTGGCTTCAAGGCAAAGAAATGTGTCTTTTTCTCCCCTGATACACCTTTAGCCAGAAACTGTTTAGCCATTTGAATTTGCTTTGTGCAGCACTTCTAATTTTAGTCTTTGATACAATAATAATTGATGTCCCTATAGCTGTTACCAGATGCAGTTAAAGAAAAAACAGAAGAAGGGGGAGAAGGAAGGAATGTGTTATGTGTGGTTTCTGTACAGAATTCCAAAGTAGCTGCGAAATCTATGCTATTTCCAGTACCATCTTGTTTCCTCTAGTTCTGAATGTCTTTTGTACTGGTTATAGCTGTGTGGTTTATTTTTATGTGAAAAAGGATTATTCATTTTCTACCATCTATCTTTCCATTGACATTTTACTTACTAAAATATTTGCATTCTACTCATCTCTCTGAACTCAGATTTTTATGTGGAAGTGTGGGAGATGTTGGCCTATCTACTGTGGATCCAAAGAGTATCTCAAGCAGCATTTATAAAAACCCAGCACACATTTGTGTTATGCTAGCAGAGTTACTTTAAATGAACTACAGACCCTGCCATGAAATTAGGCCAAAATGAAGCCATGGTATATTAACTGTGTATCTAGAAAGGTTTGCTTCTTTTCAGAAACCTTCCTCCAGCATGTTCCATCAGACCTTCCCATCTTCGAACTTCCTTCTGGCAGCTGATGTAATCATTCACCCCTCTGCAGCAGCCAGCGTGCACCACAGCATGAGCTGCACCACTGTGCCTTCCTTGCAACCTGAGTCAGCAAGTCAAGGAGGTGACAGCAAGGCTGTGGGGTCTGGTCTCCTAACTGACCTAACTTTCTGTACCACTGAAAATCTTAGATAATATCCAACATGCAGAGTTATACTAAAATCAGGTTCAAGATGAACTACAGATAATTAGAAGTTCTTTTCCGGGAGATTTGGGTTAATGGTTGGACTTGATGTTCTTAAAGGTCACGCATAGGTGGACATCTGAACAACTGTTATATAGTTCACTTTATCATTTATAGTCTGCTAAACAATTTCAAGAATGTTAGACTAGCAGCTTAAAATTAAGTCACAGGAATGGGAAGAAATAGCCAGTCGTGTTCCCAACTCATTTAATATCATCATAAAACTATGTTCCTATAAACAAATTGAAATTACTGTAATGATCAAGTAAAAGCAAGTTTTGAGATCAATTAATTTCTGTAAATCTTATAACAGCAAATATTCTACATGAGAAGTTATAGGAGCACTACTGCTACACTGCTGGGGACATGCTATAATGTTACAATGCACAGGCAAGTCAAACCCACCAATATATTATATCCCTTGTTTCCATGCACACATTAGAGCCACAATGTCCCTGTATATATAAGAGTACATCTAGATGAAATCACCACAACTTATGGATGTGTCCCAAGCTGGAACTTTTAAACTGGGCCAGACTGAAGGCGGGGGCGGGGGGGCAGGGAGGAGGGGTGGGGGGGGGGCGAAAAAAAAAGACATTCAAAACAAGGCCCTGCATGCCATGAAGCTTAGCACCATCTTAAACCATAACAAGGCCATGAATGAGCGTATGGCATTCACAAGTACCGACACAGTAACATTTAGCTCGATCTATCTTACAGATGGCAGTATTTTGCCACAGCAGGGAGAAGATCTTGGCAGGAAAGCACAGAAAACAGTAAACACTGAAGTTTTTAGAACAGGATTTTCTGAAATGGGCCTCCATATTTGTGACATCTGAAGCTAGTCTGGAAATAAAGCCTTTAATTTCCTCTGCAGCAGCTGCCAAGAACAGAAGGAAACCTTGAAAGGAGGAGGACATGAATGTGGCGGGCTGTGGAAGGTAAGGATTTGCAGCAGCAGCAGCAGGATGCTGAGGTGTCCTCCCACGACAGTGTAGAAAAAGAAGCTGGATTTCCTTCTGCAAGGTCAAAAGTTCATACTACCACAAGTAAAGCTTAAATACCAAAATACCCCATTATCCAACATATTTATGGAGGCTAATGCTCTAGGGTACTCAACCTTGCAACATCCTCAAAGGCCTTCTAGCAGTAGAGCTTGCATCTTTGTGAGTTAGCATTAGCTTTCCCAGACTATCTACCTACAGAACCATCTCACCATAGCCAAGAAAAAGAAAACATTGCCTGACTCGAAACTAGCACCAATAAAAAGATGGATCTCAGTTAACAGAAACCTTGCCTTTCTTCCATTATGACCAAAATGTCGCTCAGGGCTGCAATAAAGAACTGTCTTCTGCATCTCCATCCCTGCTCCACTGGGGATGTGGGACTGCAGGGGTAAGGCCAGAGCCATGGGACTGCCAGGGTGGTGAAGTGCCCTCCCTCTCCAACCAGCCCCTTCCCACAGCCCCCGGCAAGGTGAACTGGGCCAGGCTGGGGACGGTGACCAGGGTTGGCAACAGCCCGGCCATCCCCAGTCCCAACCGCAGACCCTGGGCCTGGCTGGGAAGGCAGCTCCCGAGATGGGATGGGATGGGGTTGGCACCACGCTGACCCAGCAGGGCCCAGGGCTGAGCAGGGGCACGGTGTGTCAGGACCAGGGCCAAAATACAGCCTTGAAGAGGAAGGTGAGCCCTGCTGAGTTTTCTCACTGCTCCCTTCAAGACTGGAGAACTGTGCCTCGAGCCAAGGCAGCCAAACATCAGGTGGAGGTGCGGGAGGGATGTGCTCAGGGCCTGGCACACATAATTTGTACTTGTAGATACGTATGTACCACATACTACCGGCACTTCCGAGCAGCCAGGCAGTGAATAAACACAGTGCTGGCTTCATTGCCTCTGCGCCCTGGCCAGCCTCACCAAGTCCATGCGAGATAGTGGTGGTTCACTCTCCTCTTCCAGCAGGAGGATTTACTCGTAACAAATTCCCAATCCTCCTGGAAAAGAGGAGCCAGAAGGGTTGGTGAGTCACCACTGCTTCCCTGCAGTGCCCCTCCAGCCACTCCACTGTGCCGCATCCTCCGCGCAGGAGAACCGGCAAAATCTCACATAATACTTGAGAGATTTCCACTTCATAGTCTCTTACTAAAAGCAACATTTACCATCTAGAAGAAAGAGGACAACTGTGCACAGGCCGCTTTACGGTTCAATGTGCAAGACTCCTAGCAAACATAAAAACCAGGCCTGCAGCCTTCTATGGTCTTCATAGCAGTGCTCCTCAATCTACTGACCCAAAGCTGCTGGTAGCCTGTAAGATATTACAAGATAATCTCCAAAAATATTTTAGGATTTAAACACTGAGAAAGATGACAACATACACGCATTGCTGCACACGCAAGCCAGTATACAAACAAGTGGGGAAAACGAACTTCATAAAAGAGCATCCAAAGTTTTGTTTCATTTTTATCTATTGGTAAATGAAAGCCACTGCACTATCCCTGAAGAGAAAGGTATTTTATTTTTGTGTTATCCAAAAGGTTCAGTAGTCCTTTGATTAAATAGGATTGGGAAAGGCTACTGTAAAGCATCATCACTGTAGCAGCTGAGATCCTCCTGAGTAAATGAGATCTGCACTGCACAGCACCGACTCAATTGAAAGGAGCTATTTACTCTTCAACCTATTCTTTGATGTTAAAAAAAAAAATAAGTTGAGACACTGAAAGAATGTTTTATAACAATCATCCTGCAGCTGGTAGTGGCAATACTTTATCAGAAAGCGCTCTGACAGATGTGTTGGGAGTTAGTCTTTCATATGAGAGATTCATTTACTGAGGATACTAGTTTAGAAAGCCAGCCTGTCATTTCACAACATTTTTCTTTCAATTTCCTTGACCATTTTATATTTAAGTAAAGCCAGTGAAATGATCTCCTCAGATCCTAGATTTTGTTACCTTTATTTTATATATTTATCTTTTTATTGTTTCCCAGCTCCTAATAAGCATTAGTGTCATCATAAGCAAGCTAGTCACTCTGCTACCATGCATAAGCAATCTAGTTCCATTTTCCTTGTAACATTTTCCAGGTTACAGAAGAGAGCTAAAGCTTATGCTAAAGTCATAAAACAATGGATTTGGTATCCTGAATTCTTCATCCTCAAGAGCTCTTCCTAGCTGCCATTAGACATACCTTCATCTTCCAGCCTGGAAATCCTTCCAAAGAAACCCTACCTGAACCCTGCCCATGAGGCAAGTGAGCAAAGTCATACACATCACCCAGTAGGCTATGCAGGTAACAAAGCGAAAAGCAGCTGCTACTCTTGCAACACAACGTCAAAGTCTACCTTAAAAAAACTGCACAAAGCTCATCAGATGGCTAAAATTCCAATACTTTCTCCAGTGAGTTGCTCAATACCTTTTTCCTTAATCTGCACTAGATGAGAGATTTTTAAAAAATGAGCAAGCGTGACTCATTTTATGACCAATGCACCATTCGCAAAATGCTTTACAACCAGATTGCAGTTCAAATAAGACATGTGTATTGTTGCAAAACAAAATATGCTGGCTGAACAGAATGTATTCATCTATATTAGTTTTTCTTTCTAAATCCAGCACACTGGGAGCTAAATTAATCTGCTGAGTGCTAAATTCATCTACTGAGAGCTACTGTAGATTCAGGGAAATGTTTTGAGTGCTGTCGCAAACAAGTCTCACTCACTCAGGAGCCCTCTGTGGGCTGTTGGTGTTTTAACCATTTTGTCTGCTTTCAAGCAAGCGAGCAGCTGATAGATGAGGAAAACGCTCATTGATTTGCAGTGGCAGCACTACAGCAAATCAGTCCTAGAACGAGGCACAATCATGAATCTCTCCAACTATGCATATTTATACGCAGCTGTTGTACCTCCAAGTCTCCAGTGAATACAAAGTGCTTGTGTGGCCACCAAGATACACAATGCTATCCTGCAGCCTCCTCTCACTTAACTACAGTAGGGGAAGATGGAATATAAAGAAACACATTTCATTTTCCCTAGCTAGGCTACCCCCCTAAAGTACATGTCTAATACCAGTATAATATACTCCCAGAAATTCTTTATCCAGAGGCACTTTCAAAGGGCTAAGTCATTTAAAGGGAACAAACATCTTGAAAGAATGTATTTTCCATAGGGTAGGCTGAGCTACAATGATATAGTAAGCTGTCTTGCCAACAGTGTCAAAAAGCCCTGTTGGTATTGAGGAAAAGGCAAGAGAAAGAACTTTCCTTTATGCTAGCTACAGTGGTGATGTGTGGGCAGCACACAGGGGCACAAGATGTACCTTGTGAATGTGACTCCTCAGGTCAGAAATGGGGGACAGGGCTTAGGAAGAGTAACACAGGGTTTTCCTTTTGGCTTAGTTAAGAGTTGAAAACACACCAAAACTGGGATAGTCCTGTGGAACTGAGAGAGAGAGGTCCTAGTAGAAACACAGATAGAGAAATGGCTCTGTGAAGAAGAAGAACCAGAGATCTGGCACTTGGCAGAAGGCTACTGAAGTAAATGCACTGCTGTTTCAGGGGGCTGACTAGTCTATTTAATGGTCAAGCCATTAGGTGTCTACTGAACTAGAATGACATTTTAAGTTGTTTTCTTACAGTGTACGGGCCTAATTTCACACAAAGCTTCTGCAGACTTGTATCAGAAGAAAGCCAATGCTGGAACCCAAACTGTGCAACATGCAAAATGAGTTGAAACAAAGCCTACAGCCTCCATGTACAGGTGAGACTGTGGCTGCCTCTGGTCAGGCTCCCCACATCTGGGCTCACTGGCACATTCCCTTGAGGAAAGTCCGTCGTTGGAGCTCCCTTGGGTTAGTAAGTTACACGGAAAACTTACTGTCCCAAGTTGGACCTTGCCTGCTCGGGCAAAATCACACTTGCAAACCAGGGTGCACACAAAAGGTTGACATTTAAAATCATTGCAATCCAAAACCATAAATAAAAATCTTTATCTATAAAAACATTCTTAAAATGTCTTAATTGAGTTGCTGGAAATATTTGCATTTGCTACTCCCTTGCAAGAAAGCCATACTAAGACATAAAAGGGGAATAAAAGAACAGGATGGAGTATTTTCACATCTGGTATTTACAATTGAAAAAGGCTACAATCAGGTTTTATTTATTGTGGCAATCACATATAAACTTAACTCCTACTATGAAATTATTCTCATACTTCCAGTTTCAAAGAACAGTAGAAAAAGACTTCCACTAAATGCCAAAAAGAAATCTCCTACATAGTATATATATATATATGCTAAATAAAACTGCTAATCTGAGAAAGATTGTTACAGAAATCTACATCATTATAAGATCAAACTCTGAATGGTATTGTATCAAAACGATGAAATTCTTGTATGGATCAGGAAATGAAGCAAATGGACCTATTTTATCTTCAAGTTTATTACTGAAAATGGGTTTTATGATTTGCTGTGCATAGTTAAAGTGCTATCCAGACAAATTACAGCTGCTCTTTTAACCTGAACATAAGATGGCACAGTTCCAGCCAATCTGAAGTATGGTTTCTAGGCAGGATGTCAAATCTCAGCCCCCTGGGTTCCAGAATGATGGATTGAACCTTGAAAGTTGCAGCAGAGCAGCATATGTGATTTCTGTACTGTATTTTGATCACTCATGAATACATTAAAACATGTCCATGCATGTTACTCAAAGTTTCAGTTTATTGTTTTAAAATATCATTCAGGGAAAAAAAAAAAAAATCCCAAAGGTAAACAAACAAATACTAAAAATGCAATGCTAATTGAAATGTAAAATAGCTGCTTATAAATTTGTTTTTTCTTTGTTTACTGAAGAGGACATTAGGTAATGAGGCAGCCAAAAGGGCACCATTTTAGAAGCCAGATCTCCTCACACAAATATTAGCATATACTGCCTACAATAAAAAAAAAAAAAAAGAAAAAAAAGAAGCTGTATTTTTTGCATTATCAACTATTGCAAGTACAGAACAACTATTAATCTCTTTTAAAACAGATTTGGCATGCAAATACACTATCCAAATGTTAGACATCACCCACATTTCTCCACCTGCTCATTCTGATGCTCCAAATGTTGCCATGCCACCACTTCCTTAATTTATTTCCCTCTCTTCTGTGTCCCTTTTACTTTCAAGTACTGTTTCCCTACAAAATCATAATTAAAACAAGGAAAGATAGCCCCCAAAATGTCCCTTAGAAAGCTGGGGGCAGGTGGAGCATACCGATACCGTACATGGATGCTGCTGTGGAGTTCATCCCAATTGAGTGCCTGAGGAGAGGCTCCCTGGGCAGGCAACACCTCCTGCTGCGTGCTGCGTATCACCTGGTGCAGTGAGAGGCTCTGGGCTCAGCCTCCGAGTACCATCACCATACAAGAAATAAATGTTTTAGCAGCATCACCATATTGCACGCTAAACCCCACTGATGTGGGGTTTAGCTCACCAAGATGCACGTAAATATTCACAGTTGAGTTTTCAGAATCAGGGGCAGAGCAAAGTTCCGAAAAGACTGAGGCAGCTTCAAGGGCAACACACGCTTTTAGTAGAAGTCAAGTCAAAAACAAAGAGTGGAAAGTCAACATACAGAGATCTTATGAATGATTTGCACAACTCAGCATTTTAAAAGCTCCTGATTTACTCATTTTTCAGCTAGTTAATGCCTGCCTCCAGGACATGTTTATAAACATGGTATTAACATTGTGAATTTACTGCTTTTTCAACTTCTATGATTTTACCCTTCAGAATACTCTGTTTTATGATGACAATAAAAAAATACTTTGGTGTTTAGTTTAGCAATAGAGTTACCAACTTCTAGCTTAAGAACGGTTTTAAATACTATCCTAAATACATACTATCTATATATTTTACATCACGGAAGTGCAAATACATTTTCAGAATCTGATTAATTTGTGTCTCTTTAAGATTATTAGTTTCAAAATAACATCTCTTTTTAAAGTTCTTACATTGGCCAAGACCATATTATAGGGCTCACACAGAAGACTGAGGCAGGAAGGCACCTCTGGAGATCACCTGGGCCAAATCTGCTCAGAGCAAGGTCAGCCAGAGCAGGCTGCTCAGGGCCGTGTCCAGTTGGATTTTAAATACCTTCAAGGATGGAGACTCCACAGCCTCCCTGGGCATCCTGTTTCAGTGTTGACCACCCCCACAGTAAAAAGATGTGTTTTTTAAAATTATTTTTAAATGGAATTGCCGGTTGTCTTTTCACTGAATGCCACTGAGAAAAGTCTGGCTCCATCTTCTGTGCTGCATCACACCAGGTTCGTATACACATCGTGCACATAATGTGTTGTATTTAAACATAAGAAATTAAAATGGCTGAAGTTAATTGGCTTACAAACATGCCTTCCTGTCTTTCCAGTTAGTTTTTAGCATGTAGGTGAGGGCATGACACCAAGAACAACAAAACAAAGAAACTAATCAAGATGTACTAACTTAAAGAAAAGATGGCAGAAATCTTTTTATCTGTGTCCTAATCTTTGCTCAGTATGTACAAGCATGTACAGAGAAACCAGAAATGAGGTGAGATTCAGTGTAGATCCTCAGGGTTTGAAAATACTATACTTTTTTTTAAGTTTCAAAGGAAATTAAGCACTGAGATTAGTCTAAAACCTAAGGCATTTCAGGTGTGAAAAGCAACCCCTTTAGTTTTTTGTTTGTTCTTTGAACAATGCTGTGGACTACAAAATAGGTTTTAAAATTTGTCTGCATTGAGAGTAAAGAGTAAATAAGCATTTTAAGTTTCTAACATCATCTTTGCTACTACTGAACTTTTCATAAGAAGGGCTATCTCTTAAATTGAAAGCATAATTACACTGAAGTCAAAAGGAAGTTTCAGTCAATTTCAAAATTAATTCAATAGATATTTCTGATAAAGGTGTGGAAAATTAAGAATGTGACTGTCAGACATTACTTGGAATTTGCAGACTTCTGTAAATTTGTATTTTTGAAATTTGATTGATCCTGTATGTGAACAAATGGTTACCAGAGAAGCTGCATCACTAAGCAGTTCACCTTTTTATTAATGTCATAAATCCATGTATGTCGCTGTGATATGCAGCCCATAAATAAATCTACCAACAGAGGTAGGTAAAGTTATTAATTTAGCTATAACATTTGACATGAGGAACGCTACATTTAATTGATTATAATCTACATCAAAAATAATTTTGAATGAAATCTGCCTAATGTAAGTTGCTGCTGCTGTTGGCCGTTAAACTTCACTCAATGAATCTCCATGAACAAATGACCTCAACAGCTCCCCAACAATTGTATGAATTTGTCTTTTATTTGTAATTGGATCATTTGATATTTTAACTGGCCAGCTTTCCAGGCTTAAGATCCTACATTTTATTATCCTTATGTTTAATTTGGTGCCAAATGCTGAACATTTGTTTCTTGGTTATTTCATTCTTTGACATCTTACAAAACTGGGAGACTGACATCTTATTTACTAAAAGTTAAAGCAGAGAGGGCACAGCAGCAGCAATTCTTCCAAAATACCTTTCCAGCATTTCTGGAAAACAAACGCAAAGATTACATACAAACAAACAAAAGACTACATACCTTTCTGCCTGTTCAGCCACCAGATAGTCTACTGAGTAAGGTACAAGCATCAGAGGTTGATCCCTCTATGACACAGGCGCAGGGACTATGAACGTTTCAGTCTAAACATGGGCAAGCGAGCAGTCAGGAGATAGCTTCAGGCCTCCGCCAAGGCAAACCAAACACGCAACTTTCCTCTGCTTGCCACAGACTCTGACTCAGGCTTTTGCTTATCACACCCCAGCAATGAAATTCTGATTTTACTGAAGTCAAAGGCAAAACTCTTGTTCAACAGGGCCAAAATTTTGCCTAAGTTTATTACTGACTTTACAGCAGTGACAAAATCTGATATCCCATTACCAAACTCTTAAGACACCAGCTGCCTTCCTGTTTAGGATCACACGTTAACATAATGTTTTTCCAATTATTAAATAGATATTTGTAGCCATAAAAGGGAAACCAAAGAAGAAATAAAAAGGAAAGAAAAAACAAAATAAAGGGCAACTGCTAACAGTTAGCATATATGCCCTAAGTACAACAAATGAATTTTCCAATGTAAAGGCACCAACTTATTACCAAAATGCTTCTTTCCTTTGGATGGAAACTAAGTTCTCTTTTGTCTTTTTTTTCCTTTTTATTTTATTCTTTGTTACAATTCATTATCATTAAATTTCCTGTAATTAAGACTGCTGAATTAAAAACACATGGCTGTTTGTGAAGCCAGTACTTTTCAACGTACTGAAATCCCAGAACCATGTTTAGCCATGAAAGAGCAGATCAGTTTTCATTATTGCTATAGGGTTTATTAAAACTCAGTACAGTACAGCTACAAGTTCTGTCTACTGCCCTATCATGCAGTTACTCTATCTGTGAGCATAAGCGCTGCAAAATTTGAAAACCATCTTACAGAGCATGACATTGTAATGTAAAAATCCAATTCCCAAAATGTGTGCTGATTTTACTTCCAACAGACAGTCCATATAATAAGCTCAGGATATCCATTATTTTAAACTAACTCAAAACCACTGACTTTTATGAGACCAAATCGAGGAAACACTGCTGAAGCAATATATTTCTAGACCGCACTGGTTCAATAATTTTCCAAGAATATAGTTTACCTGCCACTTCCACATTTTTATATGGTTTGTTTTATTATTTTGCAACTGTAGTTTATAAGGCATTATTTACCCCAACCTGCACCTGTCAGAGTTTTGTTTGTCTTCACCTTCCACCTGCAGACCTAGAGAAAAATTGCTTCTTTAAATAAATTTTTCATATCACAGTAATGAAATACTAGATAATTCTTTTCAAGTAATATGACAGCTCGTTTCAAAGAAACAGAGAATTATCGTGCCTAGAGAGAGATGCTGTATAAAGGTACTGTAAATACTTGTGCTCACAGCTTCTGATGAGGCCAGCTTTCTGTGAAATGCCATTCTTCAGCTACATAAGGGCATTTCAGACTATGTCTGTTTTTCACCTCCAGTTCTAGCCTCTGATATGTAATAGATTTCTTCATATATTATCTGACTGGCATTTAGAATAATGCATTACAGTAGGTTTCACAGGATGCCATTTGTGTATTCATAATGAGTAGAAAAAAGCAACAGTGAACTTTAAGTACTGTGGGAAGAGCAAAGGACAATCCTTTGAGTACAATCTCCTTTTAAACTCTCTTATTTTATATGCTCAGGATACTTTTTGAAACAAGCTCCCACAAAAATGGCAGATTTTGCATCCTTCTTATGATGAGTGCTGCACTGTGTAAAGGCACCACCCAACTTCTATAGTTAGCTTCGTCCTTCAGATGTGATATTGACATTTTCTTAAATTTATAATAAAAGCTATAATGATTTAAGAGTTGGTCTCCAGGAATAGAACTGACTAAAATGTATCTCCAGATACGTAAGTGAGAATTTTGCAATGCACGAACTTTCAGCAAATATCGTAGGGCAATATGGTCTCTGTGACACAGAAGTTGTTCTTCCCAGCTTAAAATACAGAAGGATCATTGTTTGGAGTCACGTAGCACTGTCCACAATGAAAAAGTGATGCAGATTTCAAAGCATAAGAAGACTGCGCACTACTTCAAACTTGAAAGAAGAGAGCGAGATGGGAATTTTGAAGTTTGCTTCAGACCAGCTATAAGAATCCACCTCTAATTTTCCTCAAGCTTAATAACCCACACTACAAGAGCTCAAAACAAAGAATAATGATTTTCCTGTTGCTTGACTTCTGGTACCTAACTTACCTCAGTTAAGAAGGCATGCCCATCAGTGGAGAGAGGGGGCCTCTTCCAGAGGGAAATTCCAATTGCCTCTTTTTCTGAACTGTTTACATTCAGTGATGGAAATAGCCCCCAAACTCTTCAAGAATGGATGCTTGAGGACCGTATCACAAAACCAAAGGATTCTAGTGAATGATTATTTCTACTTCTGTCTGCCTCCACTGAGGGCACAGTAAGCGGACTCTATCTCTACCCTAGAAACCATAGAAAATTCTTCAGAAGCTATAATTGAACTATGAGTAAGGAACTAATGCAAACACTTAGGAAATACTGTGCTTCATGGGTAAAGGCAGAACCAGCGGGGCTAAAGCATTGCACTGTAAGAAAAACACACAAAGATCTCATTTAATCACCTGCATAAATATAAACTAGGAATAACTTAATTGAACAGAAAAACCTTATGACACGATGCCACCTCTTTTTTTTTTTTTTAACACTACACGTCATAACCAGTATTAGCAAAAGCTTTACAACAGCAACAATCAAAGGCTAGTAAACAAACAGACAACTGTCCAGTGAATGTGTGATGCAAAGCTTAGCCTGTGTTTCCAACAGGAAAAAAGAGGCAAGAGCAACACTCGGAATGAGCAGTAAGAAGGGGCTGAGCAGAACTGACCAAGATGAAATCAGAAGTGACTCTGGGACAAAACTGAGATGACCCAAATTGGTATTACAGTGAGCACTGGAGAGCTGCAAAATCCAGAAAAGCAACTTCCCAACCAGATTTCAAAATGAAGAGGTAGACAATGGAAGTAACCGATGTGTGATACCTGTACAGCTTCCTTGTGCAACAGGCCTATATTGCAGCATTTTGAGCACCCTGTCTTTTTGAAGGAAGAGCTCTAAGGAAAAACATAAAAGAAGAAAGTGCAGTAGCTAAACTAGTAAGTGACAGAGGAAAACAGAAAAAAAAAAAAGTATCTAATGGAAAAAAACCATGGGGAACCCACATGGAAAGTTTTTATTTCAGAACTGAATTCTTAATTTCAGGCCAAAGTCCATTTGAACTTCAGTTAGGATTTTTGTTTGCTTGCTGTTAATAAGATGATGAAAATAATTTTGTCACCAGTTTGGTGTTCTCGGAGGTAAAGACTGAAGTGTTTCACCATCAATGGACCCAAGTAATGAAAAGACATCTGTATAACACGACCACTATTCTTCCCTAAATTCTTCTCAAGGAACATGTTGGAAATAAATCCTTTGAACTTTATTCTGGCATATTTTCCATCAGCATATGGTGCATACGATCTTATACGGTCCATTTTGCTAACATTTGTGATATCACATTAAACTGCTGAGAAGAGATCAGTTGTTACAGAGTCAACAGAACAAAAAATTCAGAGGCTGTCATCTTGTTTTGACTGTGAGGCTTTGAGAACGTATAGCTATCAAGAAGAAAACCAGAAAGTAGTATACATGACTGGGAAACGAACACAAAACTGCTGAACTAGTACTGTAATTCTGGGATAGTGGGCCCTGATGCCTACTCTTCTCAAAGGCCATTTCCCCTTCTGTTTTGTAAATCTTTTTTTCAAGTATTTCCTATATTTCCCTTTGAAAGCTGTTTTTTCCTGTTTTAAGTGATGCGTCATTACCTACGTTGTGTATAAGGAGGAAAGTGACTTCGGTCTGGCTGGAAGATGTTCTGTGAGATGACACACTCCAGAACATTTTAAAAATTGTGTATGTGCAAGTAATATTGACATTTAACTTGAGATTTGGGGGAAAAAGGCATATTTGAGGTTCTTAGCACCAAAAAATCTTGTTTGCTATTGTTTTCCGGAAATGCCACCTCACATATGGAGTAAAGCAGCAGTCTGACTTCTATTTTTATCCGTCAGTTATTCTGCTCTGACAGCTGTACATTGGCAGTCTCCCATGCTACCATAAAACCATGAGTTCACTTTCTAGACTGCACCAGCATCAGGGATTCCTCACTGTTTATTGGTTTATTACCTATGAACACACTACCAAATTATTTCAGCTTAAAACAGATTTTTCAACATACACTTCTCAGCTGGAATGTTGCACTTTTTTGTAACAGGCAAAATGTCAGAGACAACAGAGATTTGGGTATGCTCTGAAAACTTTGACATCTTACCCAGGATTATCCACCTCCTTACGGTGTCCCTTCCTCCTCCCTTTTTCATAACTTCAGGTGACAAGAGGCCCCTATTTGTTTCCTTTTCTGCTCCTCAATTTCCAGTCTTATCACAAGTCTGTCATCTATTGTGGAGATTCTTGTGGAGTTTCCTTCAATTCCCACTGCAAGCTCAGGTTTCTAAATTCTGATTCCTTTGATATTGATCATCTGTGGGATTTTTGGCAATAACAATTCTTCTCACCAGTTTCTTAATTTTTAAAATTTAAAAATAACCATTTACCACAAAAAATCAGTTGTCTTGTGCTCAGAAGGTGAATAATACTTGGAGTGAAATACAAGTCCAGCACGGAAGGGCAGCAGAAAGGCCAGATACTGCTTAATTCCTACATCGGCCCTATCATTATTTTGACCTTTTTTATCATCTTTGAGGTGTTCAAACAGATGTTCTTCAACCACACACCAGAAAAGATCATGGTACAGTTGACATCAAATGCATTGTCTAAAACCTGTAAAAAAACTGTGTTGAATTCAGCTGTAAAAAGCTGAAGGTACACCCAGTAAAAACTTGGGAGGACTGGGTCTGATAAGGGATCAAACAGTTTATGGAAGCAAATAGGCAACTACAACTCTACAACTTAAAAGTGGATGAGGTAAATGCTGCAGAAAGAGAAGTTTGTCTGTTCCTAACATGTGCAAAGATTTGTGGGTTTGGGGGTTTTTTTTCCCCCCCCTTTTTTTTAACCAAATCCAAGGGAACAGAAACTTTTTTACCTGAGAAGATAAAAAGGAGATTTTCAATGTCCACACAATGCACGTCAATTACACTGCTCAAAAATAAGCAGTCATTGACTAGAAAATCTCTTTTGCAAGATTATTCTTGACATACTGAGGTACTACTATACCGGATGAATTTTACCAAACTTACCTCCAGCTATGGATCAGGAACCATGGTGATCAGTTGGTCATCTTTGAATGTTATCTAGATGCATCTTTAACTGTAAAGGCATAATGCCATATACCTTTGAAAATACTATTTAGTAAATATGATTTTAGTGCACACCTTCTACTCCGTATCCTCACAGTTCCTAGTGTCTTTGAATGTATTATGGAAACCCACTTCTACCTTAACTTGCTTTCTAGAATCCTTAGAACCTTTAGCTTGCCCACATCCTTGCTATATTTTCAGACCGCACTTTTTTTACTCCATCATGAATTATATTCTTGTTTAACTTTAGTGCCTTCTTTCCTGTGTTCCACACAGTTTGATTTTCTTTCACTTTTTTGTTCATATGCAGAACACCACACATTGGAATTTTCTCCATTTTCTTCAAAGACAACGAGCATGCCCAACATGCCTTCTGCTCCCTTACTCCATCTCTTTTGGTTGATGTTTTCTATTTGCTCTAACAGACTTCTTTTGGATGTTCCAGTGTATTTTGTCTCCAGCCTATGTTTGCTTTCCAGTTTGAGAGCTTCCTGGCGGACAGGGGCTGTAAGTTTGCCTGATAGAGAACTGAGGCAAACAGTCAGCACTTAATGAGTGGTTGCTCAGGAGGAAATAGATGGATGGTTTTCACCATGTTACGAGACACATTCTGCCCTGCAAACTCCCCAGTTCACATCAAAGGAGAGAATCTGAACATTACTTTGAACACTTTTGACAATAAATTATCTATCTACCTACATAACTTTGATGGTATTTGATACATTTCTTAGCGTCCAATATCCATCGTCTTTTAAAGAAAGATACAGTAGTCTCCCGCAGCTCTAAGCTAGCATAACAAGACTTTGCAGTTTACCATTTTTTACCAAGAGTTTGTCATTTGCGTGTTCTCCAAGCTTATTCATAGCATGTTACTGAATCCATTGGCAAAATGGACACTCCATGTACTCATCTTTTGTATGTGCAAAAGGATTTGTTTAGCATTAGACACACATTCTCAGCATTGTACATGTCTGTTTGTTTTAGTGGTAAGAAAAGTCTAAAGTAAAATCCAAACGAAATTACCACAATGTTCAAAGACCCAGTTTATCTTCAACTATCCTTATAAGTACAGGATCTTCCCATAGGCACTTTCTTAGCCATTTAGGAAGCTTCCATTCTGAAGCTGAAATAATTTACAATTTGTTAGGGTTTGGGGTTATTTTTTCTTCCTCCCCACGTCTATCCACAATTCACTAGTAAGTAGTCCCCTTTATTTAAGCGTTACTGAAGTGGGGTTTCCGCATTGAATTTTCAGTGGTACATTTCAGATGGCTCTGGGGACAACGGACCTATGGATGGAGAAAAAACAGAGCACAGAGCATTTGCTCTTGGACCAAAAGCTCCAGGAGCATTGTACCTCCTCATTTCAGAAAGCAAGGCAGGTATTCAGGCCCTGTACCAGGAAATATAATTGCAACAAGGAGCCATGTTAAAGGCTGAAGAGACTTCTTTTCCCAAATGTCATTGTGGTGGGTTGACCCTGTCTGGATGCCAAAGCTGCTCTATCACTCCCCTCCTCAGCTGGACAGGGAGAGAAAATATAAAGGCAGGCTTGTGGGTCAAGATAAGGACAGGGAGGGATTATTCACCAATTACTGTCACAGGCCAAAACAGACTCGACTTGGGGAAATTTGTTTAATTTATTACCAATCAAATCAGAGTAGGGTAATGAGAAATAAACCCAAATCTTAAAAACATGTTCCCCCCTCCCTTCTTCCTGGGCTCAACGTCAGTCCTGAGTTCTCTACCTCCTCCTTCCCACAGCAGTTCAGGGGGTTGGGGATTGGAGGTTGTGGTCAGTTCATCAGACATTATTTCTGCCGCTCCTTCCTCCTCAGGGGGAGGACTCCTCACACTCTGCCCCTGCTCCAGTGTGGTGTCCCTCCCACAGGAAACAGTCCTCCATGAATTTCTCTGATGTGAGTTCTTCCCACAGGCTGCAGTTCTTTGTGAACTGCTCCAGCCTGGGTCCCTTCCACAGGGTGCCATCCTTCATGAAGAGACTGCTCCAGCGTGGGTTTCCCACGGGGTCACAAGCCCTGCCAGGAGCCTTCTCCAGCGTGGGCATTCTGCTCTGGCATGAGGTCCTCCATGGGCTGCAGGTGGATATCTGCTCCACCATGGAGCTCCATGGGCTGCAGGGGCACAGCCGGCCTCACCATGGTCTTCACCACAGGCTGCAGGGGAATCTCTGCTCCAGCACCTGGAGCACCTCCTGCCCCTCCTTCTTCACTGACCTGGGTGTCTGCAGAGTTGTTTCTCTCGCATATTCTCACTCCTCCCTCCAGCTGCAGTTGCTGTTGCGCAGTTCCCCCCCCTCTTCTTAACTATGTTATCCCAGAGGCACTGCCACTGTGCTGATGGGCTTGGCCAGCAGCATCTTGAAGCCAGTTGGCACCAGTTCTATCAGACACAGGGAAAGCTTCTAGCAGCTTCTTACAGAAGACACCTCTGAAGCCCCCCTGCTACCGACACCTTGCCAAGCGAACGCAATACAGTCATCCACTAAAGCATCTCTTGCCTTGCAAATCAGTTTGCCAGACACGAAATATTATCAGAATGAAAGAAGTTAATTTTTTGTTCAACTCTTCACAAGCTTAACAATGAGAAGCTCTGTGCACAAATTCTCCCTAAAATATTAAAAAACTGTGTATGCTGGGGGTAGGTGGGTGTGACGTAATAGGAGAATGGGGGAAATAATGGAGGGAATGGGAAGATAGGCTGAAGAGAACTCAAGGGATCATCTAGTCCACCACCCTTCCCCAAGGCAGCACCAGTTATTCTTGTCTTTGGCTAATGACTCCACTTCATTCAAACTTGCCTTGTAAATCAGATCTTCAAGACTCTGCCTTCTTCTTGCTGTACAGTGCCCAAAGCGGGATATCGCACTCCAGACTACCAACACACAACTAAGCAGGGAGCGTCTGTCAACAGCAATTGCACTCACTGTGCAGACATGCATTGAAACTGAACTGACAGAGAAAGAAACTCATGGCCTGTTCCTAAATGGCTAAAGCTTATTTCTCAGAGATATGCAGCATCTCTTTAATCATTTGAACTTGGAAGCCAGTTCTAACAAGAGACTGGGCAGCTCAAAATAAAAAGCTTCCTTAGTTGCATCACAGAAAAATGCGAATAATAAATATTTTGAACATATTCACTCTTCAGTGTCTCTAGTAGTTGAATCAGCACTGATCAGAAATAACATCAATTCTGAAGCATTTGATTAGCAACGAATATAGAAATGGTCTTAGCAAAACAGGTGAGGAGGGGATAGCACCACAATCAACAGCCCTGCACAAGAACGGAAAGCACAATGCCCACATTTCCGGCTGGGAGCAGATATTCCTTCATAGGAAATTCATAAAGCAATGGTATAATCACTTTGAAGGACAACCCTATTAAGAGCTGTGTCTTTAAGCTTTCCTTAACGCTAAAACATTTCAGCAGGATGATACTAAGCAACAGCAAAAAACTAAGGTATTTCAGCCCAATCAAATGGAGGGCTGATGCTGGGAGAAGGGAAGTTACTAGAGTCACACAGCTGGACAGTAGGCTATGGGCCCTCCGTGGAGACCACCCTTGGTTTCCCAAGGACTCTGTCTTGCTGCTGGTCATGCTGCAGTAGGTAATGCTGCTTTGGTTACAGACGTGTACTGCGCAGGTTCCCAGGTGCTGGGGGAAAACCTAAAGGAGATGAGAGCTCAGGGCAGCAGCTTACTGCATGGCTGTATTCAAGCTTATTTGCAGCGTAACAACCTGTGTGCGGATCTCATATGAGGTGTATTTCTAATGGTGTAACACATACTGACCTTGAGTAAATTACTAAGCACAAAACTTTTGGTGGTTTCAGTGGTCTTATTTACATGAGTACATGAGGCGTATCCCCAACCAAAGCCTTTGAACTAGATTTTCCATATATTTCTCCTATCATCTACTTCATTCTCTCTAAGAAGGAAGAAGAAAACTCACATCTGAAATCGATAATTTGTTAATGTTTCATATTGCACAAAACCACAACCACAAAGACTAAAGTAGTGCAAAATATATAATATGTAACTACTGCTACAGTTAGCAGGAAATATTTTAGAAAATTTTCCCTCAGAAAAGGCTGGTTCATTAAAAGCAAAGTTATTTGCAAGGAAACTGGTAATTCATTTGCCATTTAAAAATGCAAGACAGTGTTTTGAAATTGCTCAAATAGAGATTTTCAAGATGAAAAAGTTCTGGTTTAAAGTTCAAGATAAATTCCGCCCCCCGCCAAGACTTACATACATATGGAGAAAACCAAACCAAAATGAAATATTTCAAAATTACTGATATTAAATATTTGAAACGATCTGATTCACCTTGCCTCTGATCTTTATTTATAAAATAATGTTTTCTCTTTTTTTTTTAATATTTCAGAGTGGAGAAAGTTCTGAAACTTCAAAAAATTCTTGACACACATGATAATTATTTCTCATTCATCTTCAAGTTCTGTAAAGTCATTTCATGAAAATTTTTGAAGAATATTTTTAAAAAATATTTTGAATATTTCTTTCTTTCTCCTCCCTGATTTTTTTATTATTAGGGATATATTTTTTAAAAACAGTCTTAATATTAAAGAGTCCTCCTTTTTCTGTGGCTTACCCTCTCCAAGGCCTTAGTCAATGATGTCTAACATTATATTTTCTTATAGCAACTAATTGCAAAGCTGCAGACAGAAGTCTTTAACTTAAGGTGAAGAACAGGTATCTGGGAGACATCAGAAATGCTGGCAATGAACCTGATTTACAAGAAAGTATTAAAATCAACCACTCAAGGTCCAAAGTAAAAAATAAAGTGTTCTAAATAGAGATAAAATGCAAGATATAGCAGGGGTTTTCAATTTTTTTTTCTGTGTGAAATAGGGTGCATTGCACTTGTTGAACTCTGGAATACTACCAAAACCAAGGATGTAGATGTTCAGAAAAGATTATCCTTGCAAAATCGGCAGTAAATAGCAGCAACAATATCATATGTACATAACAGTTTCTCCACTCACAGCCATCAACTCACTGGCTTCTTGTAAAATTGTACTCAGTGTCTGGTAGAGGTTTATGCCACAGAATAGTATTGCCTCAACTATTCTAAGTACACTGGACGGGTTTGTTGCACTTGAGGGGAGATATGTCCTTGATGGGTTGTCTTCTCCATCTATTGGTCAAGACAAGATCTTTGCCATTCAATAGGCTGCCTTCTTCATGCCCCTTTGATGCACAGTGCCAAAAGACTTTTTGACATCTCCCCCAGTCAGGTCAGCATTTGACTTTTCATCTAATAATACCATCAATCAACAAGCTCTCAAAATTCTACAGTTACCAAGGATGTAAAACCTCCAATATTTAAATAATTTCGTTTTTTCAGTAAGCTGCTTATTTTGTCTAACCCATCTGAGATTATGTGAAAATTGACTCTACACAAAAAAGTTATGTACAAAACTGCAAGCTAGGCTGTGGGTCTGGCCGGGGCTGATCTCTGGTGTGAATAGCCAGTTCAGGGGAGTGATCACTAACAAGTCTCAATTGCAACAGACTGTGTGTTAAGTGGCTAGGTAGTGTTCATTTTGCACATTTTCACATCTGAATGTCTGTATTTTTGTAGACATTTCTAAGTTTGATGTTGAATGGCATTTTGCCAGGAAAAAAAAAAAGATTTATAACAGTTGGTTGCCAAAATCCTACCTTCTGGGCAAACAGTGATTTAAATGTTATTTAATATTAAATGTATATGCATGTGTTAGTAAATACATACTTGTAAAACAGTCACTGGTAGCACAAATTTGAAGTCTTTATATCAAGATAGAATATTTATATTATACCCAGTCATTAGAAGGTAAAAAAAAAAGGTCTGCTGTACTAGCAGCCCATATTGCTGAAATCAGCATTTTCACTATGAAGATATTAATATCCTGCTTATTGATTATCATCTGTTTTACTGTATCCTCAAGATGTCCCAGGCACAGATCAGATGTCACGTGCTATTCTGGACCCTCTATCTCGGAGACTTGAAAAAGTTCAAGCCAGAACACTCTTGTTTACCAGCACTAGGACCTTACCGAATTATTATGTTATTACAGAAAAGAAAAACACATAGGACAGTTTGCTATCTTTGCTACCAAGGTTGCATTTTGAATCCCTCACTGAACCTGTCAATGCCTTTCTAACAAGTTACAATGTTTTATACAGAGAAGTTAATAAAAAAATTTAAGTAGGGACTACACATTAAGTTTTATATTAAAAATTATTTGACCTGAGTATCTGTTTTTCTAACTCCATCTTCTGCAATGTATTCTAATATTTACACACTTCAAAAGAGGGTTCCAATTCTGCTTAGTCAAGAAAGAGAGATTTAAATGGAAAAAGCAACTTCTATGACGAAATGTCCAACTAAGAGAAAACATCCAGAAAACAGTTAATTTACTCAGTGTCAGTATTTTCCTGAAATAATATGTTAAGGATTAGACTTCCGCTTGACAAGGAATACTACGAGTTGCATCTGCGGAAGTAAGTAAAGGAAATATATTTAAAGGTCAGGCAATATTACACATAGTGTCTTAAAAAAAATCTTCTCATATTATTTAGCAGCCTGCTCAACAGTCCAAGACCCTCGGGCTAGTAGGTCCCAGCCTTCATTTTTTTCAAAATTAACTGGAAGACATAGTTATCAGTAATTGGTGCAGTGCTAGAAGAAGACTCATTAAGAAGATTGCAGGCACCGCGTTCTTCCCTTCTGCTTGTTCCAAGCAGCAGCAGTAACTAAAACTTCTGGAGTTGCAAAATCTGTCTTCCGAAACAGGAATTTTATTTTAATAACAACATTTCCAGGGGACATACTAGTTCTAAAGAAATCAAGTGGATACTAGGAAAAACATTTGTCCTAAAAATCTGTATTTTGCTAAATCAAAAGATCTGTAATCTCCTCAACAATATTTTAAAGCCTAGCACCTTTTCTGAATTCTGTTCTGAATTTATGTTTTTCTGGATAGTTCAACTAAGGATGCTTTATGTAAGCCTATAAGTACAGAGTTTCTTTGGTTTTCTGTTCTGAGACAAATTAAAGATCAATTTTCAGCACATTATATTTTTCTTGCTTTCTATTTACACATCTTGAAAATTAGGATAAAGGAACTGAAATCCAGTGTTTTAGGGTAGCATTTCTTTTGATGCACTGAAAACAAACAAGTAAACAAAAAACCCAAACTTGCTGCATCTTGGTGCAAATAAAATCGCTATCAAGGAATCACCTCTCAAGTTTTCATGAAATAAATGTTAATTTTTGTCCAGACAGATTGTGTATATTTGCCACAGCTCAGCTATGACCTACTCACAGAAAATCTTAAGAACACAATGTGAACATAAAATGCTACTATCTGTTGTCTAAAGACACCTCAGTTTTACAGTGGGGGTGTTGATGCTTCCAACCTCTTTATTACCTGAAAACCCATCAACAGCTTGATGATGATGAGTGCAACACAGTTCAGTTTGTATTTCAAAAATTCATTTTTAAAAATGGCGGATGTGTGCCAGCACATCTGGAAACCACTTTTAATTATACTTTCCTCAAGTGGGAAAGCAGTAGCTTGTACCCATAGTGAAGCTTTTATATCTGACCACACAAATGCTAGCAACCACCTGTGCTTTACACTGATTTTCATTATAGAGTATATCACATTACTACCCTATTATTCCAGAATGACATTTGAAGCTGTTGTGTGACTAAGCTGCAGCAAGTGTGGTCTTGAAAAGGCCTCTACTCTACAAAAATGTAATAAACTTGATTGCAGTTAGAGTACTTACCGCTCAGGATATCACAATATGCATGCTCCTAAAGTTGGCTTCTCTTGCTCTGAAAGTCATAAAAGATATACATTAACAATCATGATTACCAGCCTGGGAATTGGAATTTAGCAAACTGATGTATGCCCCCGAATGAGATACCTTGTAAGTATTTGGAATTCCTTTCCGATATTTGTTTCTTTCCTACTATTAATACAGCAGTATTATAGTCAAATACTCTGCTGCTTGAGCCATGCTCTGAGATTACAAAAAGCAATTTCAACTGTGATTTGTCAGCCTAACGGTATTTCAATTCTGTCAAAAGTATTTTCATAGGTTGCAAACAATGTGAGTTACACGACTATGTTGGGTTTTCTAACCTTAACCTTGCTCCCTTGCTCCCCCCACCCCACCCAAACGTAACAGCTTTTTTACGTCACTGTTCCTCATTTCTGACAGAAAAAAACTGATGTTTCAGATGTCTGTGGAATCCTTTTCTTCTTTACAACACTCTCAATATTTTGGAAGAGTCTAATGTTGACAGGCAAAACTCTGTATATCATAGTGGAGGGGAGAGGTTGATCATTCGTAATGCTTGGGAGACCTGGCATACCCAGGGTCAGACTCGTCAGAAATGGACACCAGTATGGGTAACTTAGCAAAATGTAAAGTACATAATTTAACAGACTATATTTTAGGATAATTTGCTATGCTGACGTACACAATGTGCAGGTAACTATAAACATCACTTTAGCATAATTTAATCTGTTTGTCAGTTACTATGCTTGAAAGAAAAACTTCCATGCTATTACACATCAAACAAACCACATTCACCTGTCTCGTATTTTCTGCCTTTAATTCAGGACTTAAGCTTTGCGGTAACTCATGAAGCCACAGAGGATCCCTCACGGGACGGAGCCCTCTCCCAGCGCGCTGCCCATGCAACTGTGCTGCGTGCTGCCAAGGGCTCTGAGATTGCAGCCGAAAGAAACTCGTCCCGCTTTGAGAAAGACTCAAAGCAGACCTCAGCCCGGGATCCCAAGGCAGACGCTACACTCCCTCTCTACCAGGCAGAACAACAACTGATCTGTACGCTTGCAAGTCCCTTGGCTTCGCTCCTGCCCTCCCACCGCTCTCCCCCGCCGCTACGCACAGCCGCACCGAGGCACAGAGCGTCCCGGTGCCGCTGCCTCACACCACCCAGGAGAGCTGCCGCTTCTGCGGCAGGCAGGACTCTCCGGGTCAGGAGAGGGGGAACAGCAAGATTTGCTTTAATGCACCCTTTTTTGTCACCTCAGAGCCTCCCCTGTGACATCTGGTAGGTATTTAAACATTCACCTATGCATTAAAATAATGTAGGGGGTGTTCACTGGGTCGTATATAGAACTTTTGCAAAAATTTTCATAATATTCTAATATGAATATTTTAACAGTCCATAACCTCACTGCTGTAAAAGCATAACCTTATTTCACCTTGCAAATACATTTATTATCCATGCAAAGAAGGCATAATATTCCTCCTCCTTTTTAGATTCCTAAAAAACCCAAATTGATTTCTGTGAAGTGCTTAAACCTAAAAGAAAAAAGCATTGTGGGCTACCTCAAAATACAGGTACACTCTGAATATAACTTATTAAAGGTTTTCCACCTAATACACTTACAGGGCAAACAAAAACTGAAGCACTCTACGGTACTGTACAAAAGATAAAAATATACTTTCTCTCTTTGAAGATGAAAGTATCCTGAAATCAACCTTACTGAAAGCAAACAATGTCTAATTATCAAAATAATAGACCTAGAATGTAAATTCATTTCATCTTGGACACACACTATCTAGTGCAGCATTTAAATAGGGATACACTGGAAGAGAGGTAGCTGTACTTTCTGAACTCTGCTTGAAATGGTGATACAAATTGATATAATCAAGGTCAGCCACAAGAGACATTTTTAGAAGGAGAGAAGGACGAGGGAAAAGACTGCAAATGGGCAAAAATAAGCACTTGGATGTCTGCTTCTTTACAACAAAAGGAAAGCACGTTCAAGCCTTTTACTCCGTAAACCTTCCTCTTCGAGGAGTGCCAATGAAGACAACGAAGCTGCTTGAGGAAGATGGCAATGCCAGTCACACTAGTGCCATCGGGAACTAAGGGGGAAGAGGCAGCTTTTGGCATCCTGGAGCAGCCGGGTCGCAGGGTGCTGGATATGAAGAGCTGCCAAGTCAGGGGGATTCTCTCTGCTGATTGCAATGAGCCCCAGATCAGCCCCTTGCCCTTATACCTCTTCAACTCTCCCACTCGTAACGCTGTCATCATGAGCTTAAGGAAGTGACTGGGAAGGAGAGCAGAAGTGTCTTTGAAGTCATGAAATATATCCAAGATCCTGGCTACCTGCCATTTTAAAAAACTGAGCTGAACGCACTCGGCCTTAGCAGCAGGTTAACGGTCTGGAAGCAAGGAGTAAACAAACGGAGAAAACAACCCACCACGGACGCATCCTCCCTGCCTAAGTCCCTGATTCCAGGCATTTTGGGCGCGCCGGAGCCGCACCCCCATAACTAGCCAGTCAGGCAGACCACACGCCGGAGCCTGCCCATCGCGCCCCCGTCCCCGAGACCCGCGGGAAACCAGCTCCGGGGCTCGGGGTTGCGCACATCTACGGGAGGGAAAACACCTGGGCCCAGGTACGGGGTGCCGGGGCGGCCGAGCAGGCGGAGGGGCTGCTCCTGGGAGCAGGGTACCGCCGACAAAGCTGCAGCCATTTTCCCCAGAGCAGGGTTGATGTCGTGCCCATTCTTCCCTATAGCAAACTGACTGAAAATACTAAAAAGTCTTTGCATTCCTGCAAAGGGAGCTTGACTGGCAGGACAATGCATCTTTGTTCTCAATTAAAAACATTATTTGGGCGCAGCAATTATTTAAAAGCTAAGAGGAATCTGATTTTGTGATTATAACCACAATTCATCAATTGAAGCCAATGTTTTAAACTATCAAGGTTTGGTAGAGAAAGGAGAGAGAGAGAGAGAGAGAGTAATAACAGTACTATGACTAAATGTAGCCTTCAGCCAGCCAGGGCAATTTTTTACTTGTATTCTGAAATCACTGTAGCATAATCACAAACCAAAATCATAATTGTAGGAAAAACCACATACGACACGCTGATATGGAGGGATTTCATTAGCACATTATGTTACTGTATACTGCAAGTAGTCTGCCTGCTACATTCTCTTTTTCGTAAGAATACAGAGCAATCGTGACTAATACAGAAAAATGGGAAGCAGAGCAAGAAAGCAATGGAGAGAATTTGTGTTGAATTGGATTTTCTTGTCTCCCCCTGTAGTTTTTATCACCCAGATGACAAAACATTATCATTAGCAGTTTATACCAAAAGTTAACATTTGTCCATCGTTTTCTATTTTCTCTAAACCACAAAGGTTGGAGCCTGTTATGCACTCCCCTTATCTTACTCTGTTACTTTAGAATCTAAGAGCACACTGTGCACATTAATCTTTCATGGCAGAGTTCACTGAAGTTCTGCCAAAATTCAATAATTATGTTCCATCCAATGCAGCAATTTATTTATCTCATTGCTGGAATTTAGAACATATAGAATAAAATGCTTAGTTTGTATGAATGAAATGCTTGCTAAAAAGTACCCACAGAACAAAACAAAACAGCCCTGTTTCATTTCTAAAGTTTTAAAACACACATTAGAATCTGTTGAGAAATAAAGCTATTTTTACAAGATCTCATAGTTTCTTGATAAACTGAAAGTGTTTGATAATATGTTTAGGGTTTTTTTTTTTCACATAAGTGAAAGTATTTTACAAATACGTTTGTCATTTTATTCAAATGTATAACAATATGTACCACTTACACTGCACTACTGAAACATGAAATATTAATGTCTAACGGTCATTAAAAATGCCAACTACAAAGCAAGAATTTGTATGTTGAATGGAGCATAAATTGGTTTACTGCATTGAAATGGGTAACTGGGAGTTCAACAGTTCTATGGAGTAAAATCTAAGATACAAAATTACAACAAAGTTAAGCTTTATAATTACAGTCTTTCATGAAATGTTTGCAAACAAATAGAAAGCATAAAGCCCTCCAAGTAGGAAGATTAGAGACATGTTATTAATGAGGGCTGTTAAAAATAAAAATGGCATAATGGAGAATACTTAATATCCTTCACCCTTTGTAGTCTCGGGAAAAGTAACTAACCAGTTATTTATCAACCTAACAATAAAGAAGAAACATTAATCTACTGGTTTGGGATTTAAAAACAGAATACAGTATCAATACATTTTAAACTTTATAGTTTATACTTATGAATACAGAATGCTGACTTATCTAACGGAAACATGACTTTTTTATGTTCATACAGACAATTGATTTCTTGATGAAGGAAAACGTTAATTTAGTGTCTGCAATCAAAAGCCAAATTTATAATGTTTTCAGTTTTTAAGTAAAACTCTCTGTTACTTCATATATTAGATTTTACACTTCAGGCATGCTATCAGACAAAATTTGACTCTGGATTTAGAAACTGCTCACAAAGTTTTTTGAGCATAAGTTGCTGTGATTTATAACACAACCCTTCACCAACCAAACCAGAAATGAAAACCTCTAGAAGTAGTGTACTAGTATGTGTTCATTATTTCACAGTAAAACCTTCTAGGTAAAACTAGGAATAACATTTTAAAGTTCGTTTTGCAGTAACTAGATGTGTATATGCATATTTTAAATTAACTGTATCTAGTTTAGTAACGCAGGAGAAATTTACTTCCACGCACCAGCAAATAAATTCCATAACTATTTGTGAAAATTCTACTATCACATTTACTTTTGCACCCAGTATGGTCATTTTCTGGCAATACTTTACATTAAAATAGGATTCAACTGCGATTTATTTTTTTCTGTTGTAAAACTTTTTAAAAATCACAGAAAAACGCAACTAAGTCCTATCCGTTTTATTTTACTAACATTCTCCATCTATTTTTTTTAACATTTTAATCTTGTCTGCTTGCTTTCATTGTAAATACAACACGTTATAGTTAAACTCATAGGGGACTTTTGAGTATTGTAACTCAGTCTCCTGCAACGTAACAATGACCAAACTCTCCCAGGCAAGTTATATGAAAGTACAGATATTGAAGAGTCTATAAAGCTCGAGTTTTTTCCCAATCTTGCTATGTCTTGCATTATGTAATAAAGGAACCACACACACATACACGCACACAAACAGAAAAGGTACGGTTTAACGGAAGAAAGACAATACCTGTAAAGCCCATTTTAACAGCAGGAACTATTGCAAAAGAGATCAAGGCTGGGGGGGCAAGGGGCAGGGGAAGGTGCGAAAAGGCTGTTCCACATCGATATTGCTGCTGAAGTATGGTATTGCTTATAAGCAAATAACACATATAGGAAGGAACAAGCAACTCCTCGGCTATAGCCACAAGTGCTGGTATGTAAAATAAAAATACCTAACAAAAATGCTGCCTAACACATTTTGTCTTTACATTGAAGGCACATGGAAAAGACACTGAGGTAGAGTATACGCAGCATGTAATAGGAGGTCCTTAGCTTCCAATTTCTGGGTTGCTTTGTTAAATACAGATTAAATTCACAAAACGTTCAAGTGTACAATAATAATGTATTCACTTACAGTGCCAGACTTGTTTATATAATATCAGCGAGGAATAATCACGCATTTATTGCACTGATGATCTCCACAAGTTTCGAAACTCAGAGCACACTTGAAACGTGAACTTTTGCGGCTCTTTATTAATGTTTAGACTGCCTCCCTTTCCCCCTTTTTAACAACAAAGGACAACCCAGCTCCTGCTCGCTGTCTCACAGATCAGCCCATACCCAGATTTCAAGGAATCGGGATAAATCCAAAGGCACATCCCAGATTTTCATTGCAAATTTCCCCCCAATGGATCTAGGCATGTATTTTTTAAAATAGTTATATCAAAAAGTTTCACTCGCACAATTCAAACAAAGAAACTTCTCGAAAATGTCATTACTTACTGTTCACCGAGCATAATTTACTGAGATTAAAAGTTTAAAGATTCATCTGCTTTATGTCCACAAGTGCTTTAAGCAACCCCTAACACTGTATCCTGCTTAAATGGGACAATTAGGGCTACTTTGGCATGTTGAAAAATATAAAGGTGCCAGTTCCAGATTATGCCTTAGCTCCCTGTAGCGTGGTTTTTGGAGGTGCATAAGCTGCGGAAATTTAGAATGATAATAGCAACAATTTGGGACACGAGGAAAAAACAGTCTTCCTCCCCCCCCCTGCCCCGAACGCTTCAGATATACTGTATAAAGTCATTTTGACATGCCTACACAACTGGTTGTGGCAGCTTTCAGACATGATTCCTAATCACAAAAAAATGCTTCAGGTTCTTTTAGAGAAAGCTTGCCGTTGGGAAGTTGATTTTGGCCAAGTGCCAAAATCATGTGCAAAAGGGGCCCTCATTACCAATTCATGGCAGCCTTCAGCGCTGACAAAAAATGTGACCCAACAGGCTAAAGCAACAACTAAAATTAAAAAGTATGAGACAAAGACAACTTACTTAATATTCCTTCCATCGCCACATTAAACTTTTCTGTAATTAAACCCTTGTTAGTTCAAAGCAGTTTTCAACTACTTTTAAATGATTGCGCAGGCAGTCTGTAACAGTTGAAAGCTTTCCCTGCACGTTCTCCCCAGCCACTGCACTTTTAACAGCGTTCGGGTCCGGCAGTAGAACTTTCTGCCGTGCGCCTCTGCAAGCAAACCCTCTCCAGAAAGAAGCGAGGCACCCGCGCGTCCTTCGGCGAAAACTAAGCAGATCATTACAAGATTTTGCAAGCATTAAAGGCATAGGAGGAGTGAGGAGGGGGGAGGAGAGAAAGAGCTCGATCCGCGGGAGCAGCTATTTCCTAAACTTTCTAAAAAGCTTATCAAAACGGGCATGCAAACATTAAGCAACCGCAATTAACAGCGCTCGCTGCACCACTATCCCATAAAAGCAGATTTGATACACAGCCTTACCTAGATGTCGTCTGGCTTTTCTGTGGATCAAAAAGTTTCCTGTCTAAGCACAGAGATATTCTTTCACAAACCATAAAGGCCCCTTTTATTAATCCAGCACTGTAACAGCCTGCTTTCTACACCACGTTGAGAGCAGGATGCGTCAGCTTTCGAGAGAAAAAACAGTCTTAATACACAATTAGTGGCAGATTGTATAATAGTGGATTTATCTTAAAGAGTGAAAAGGCATTTTTTGAAAAGCGAAAGAGGGTGCGGTCAGATGTTAGGCTATCCCTGAGAAAAGGGGCCTAGGCTGCACTAGTACCTAAATACTAGCAGAAGCTTACTGGGAAGGGAGCCAATGGAATGACTTTGTTTGACCCAGCTGCCAATCTCTCCTGAAGCACTGCGCCAGACTAAACACTGACACTATTTTAACTCAAATCAGGCTACAGCAGCTGTTTGCTTTCCGGCTCTCAGCTATGCACCATGGCCATGATGACTCTGCACAGCACATATGATAGAGCTGGGGCACTTCTGCTAAAATATGTTCCATGTTTGGACTGGTGGTATAGAAGCGGGGGTGGGGAGGGGCTGCAGTTTTGGGGGGTTTTTTTTCTTCCTTTCTTCTTTTCTTATCTTTTTTTTTTTTTTTTTTAAACATCTCTGCCTTCGTTTTCCCCAAAGTGAAATAAAAATGAGATTTGAGGCTTGCGGAAAATTCAGCATTGCAAGTCAGGTGAAAGGAGAGGAGTTACTGCTTGGGACTGACAAGAACCAGAATACATTGTAAAGGTGTGCATGTGCATGTATGACTCCAAAATGCATCTACAACATGCACTTATTTCTCCTCCTCTTGCTAGTTGCTCTAAAATTGCTCACCATAAAAATAAGCAACAGATTCTCCCTCTCACTCATTTTTAACTCTAGAATGGAAGTGTATATGTATGTAAGAAAGCAGGCACATGTGTGCATACAGGCACCCATTTACATTTACATCCAGATTCTGATCTAAATCACACCCGTGCAAATTGCACTGTAAGAAGCGAAGTTATTACAGGTTAAAACTGAGGGTGGAATTTGATAGCCAATTTACATATGAAAGTATATGAGACTGAAAAAATACATAAGCGTTATTAATAATAGGCATATGGCATGAAGGTTGGCATGTCTTTTCTAATTCAAAAGAAGTCAGAGTTGCAGCAACAGAATCAAAGCATATACACATGTCAAAATCCAACGGAGGCTTCTGAAGTACTGGGCGTGCAGCACAGTCCGACACAGCACCTACAGTTTTGCAGCATTTGCACCGAAACTCAGCCACAGTACTTAAAACAAAGCTGTTTCTTCTCACCCCACCACAGAGGGTTGCTGGCTATTCCCAAAAACTGTATGTCATGGTAATTTCCTTGTTCGGTAAAAAAATCAGAAGAGTACCTCCACCCAAAACTAAAGGGCATAGAGAGGGAAACCAACCCTTTTTATTTAATATAAAAGTGTGTGACTTCTCCTGATAAGGAGTAAAGAACCAGGGGAAGGTCTGGCTCCTGACATTTGAATGCCTTCAGTAAGCACTGCTGGGTATCTCAAATTCAATATGCATACCCAACAGAGATAAGGGGGGGGGAACAAAAACAGAAATGGAAAACAAAATAAAACAAACAAAACAAAAAAAAAATCTAAACCATGAAAGCTGAGCCTGTTGCTCTGTCTTAGGCTGTTGTGCACTGACTGATTTCCATGAGCTGTTCAACAGCCTGTTACCAGACACCAGTGGAACTCATTGATATTGCACAAGCTCAAATCTCGCTAACGACCGGTCCCTCTTACTGGTCCTCAAGTATGTTAACAGTTTAAGAAAAGATCCTGGAAAAGATCTTAAATAATCCACCATAAAATGAAAAAGGACTACAAATTAAATGAGTAATGGCTAGCACAGCAAATGCCCAATGTTCCTGTCTAATATAAGAACTGAAATGGAAGAGGAGACCTGAATTATGTCTGAAACGCCAAGAAGGAATGTGCAATTACATTTATACTAAGAAGGCAGTTACCTACACCTGAGAAGTCTAAAATTTTTAAATGGCAGACAGGTGAGACAAAGCCAACTGTTTTTAAAATCCCTCTCTCCTCTCTCTAAGGAGCACAGCGAGATGAATCATCATGAGATGAATTTGCAGCCCCCCTTAAGAAAATGTGACTCCTCAGCAAGGACAGTGTGTGCCTTGTGAATTCACACCTCACCTTGCACCAGACAAGAAAGGCAATATTGCAGCGATAGAACGACATAACAGCACTGAACTTAGCATGGCTGGAAGAGAACAAAAGTACAAGATAAGAAATATAGGCTGGAGTGAAGCTTTGCCAGCTCCTTGAGGCAGAAAAGGAGGTAATATGGCCAGATCAACCGACAAAGAATTTAGTAACAAAACTTGAGAATGACAGGAAGGGAACGATGTTGTTCTCAGTGAAGTCAGCAAGGAACTTATCCAAGATAGGACAAGATGGGGATACCGATAAACCATGGTGGATAGGCACTTAAAACACTGACATAAAAAAGACAAGACTGTACACTCAAAGGTGAACACAAAGGCTTTTCATTCAAATACAGTATAATTAGCAGAAAGCTCATGCAACCCCCTCCTCCTTGGAAAGCTAATCGAAAATTTATTCTTGTTTCGGTTTGTGAGGGTGGGTCCTCTTAGCATCATTTTGATTTGTAACTTAAATAGTCTTGTCATAACCGCTCCAGGGTGGTTGTGGGAGAGGGAGGTGGTATCTGGCATTTCTTTCGCTTTTAAACTTTTGTCAGCCTTGGGCAATGCATGAAGGAACATAGGGAAGCACTAGAATAGGTAACCAGTAGAACTTTGCTGATGAATACAAATTTCTGTCCTTCTAGAAAACTGTTTAGAATTCTTATTATCTTATAAATGAAGCATTAGTATAGCTAAGCATATTTGCAAGTTCCTGTTGTAGAAAATCTCTGGTCACTCCTAAAAGACTTCTCTCTTAGAAATAACACATTCATTCTTTTTACCTTGATTTTGAGGTTAGGGAGTTGAGTGTGTATGTTATTACACTCTGTGCATGTATGACATCTAAAACCTCTTCAAACCATTGGCCAATATTGCTAAAATTTAAGATCAGAGGTTTCAGGCATATTTTTGAGAAACTTGGTAGCTTTGAGATCTCCATGCCGTATCAAATATAGGTCAAAAGAATAGAGGAGAGAAATTTTGTCGGCATCTCCATGAGCAAATATGGAAAATCTGTAGGAGAAAAAGACCTTCTAACTGCTTCATTACTTCACAGCAAAAACCTCAGTCAGACCCACACACTGTTTTAAATATCAAAGTTCAATTAACCTCAAGAAATGAATCCATAGGAAAGCAGGCTTCCCTGGTTATGAACTACCTTTATTTTGCTGGGTATCTGGTAGAAAGCATATTGGACATAGCATACAAAGGTTTCTGTTTGTTTGTTTGTTTTGCTTTTTAGTTTCAGTTGTTACATTAAAGTAACTTCTTTTTGCCCTCATTTTTTCCATATTTAGTACCATAATTTTGGCCTACTACTTTATGACCAAATGATTCCTCAGTTCAAGTCAACTGTAAAGTTCTAATTGATTTCAAAGGAATCCGGATTTTATCCTTTTCATCCCCAAGCCATAAGCATCTTGCCAGAGGGTCCCCGAAAACGGTGCATGGAGAGAACTGTGCAGCTAGCACCCTGAGGTGATAATAGCTTTCAGCTTCCACTTGTGCATCAGCCACTTCTAGAAGGGACAGTGGCCAAAACTATGACATAACAGTGCAAGTCATATATGCCACTCTGGCATTGGAGACTCTGAGCTCCCAGAAAGCTGTGCATTTGTCCACTTACTGAGCCTTCCACTATCTGAACTTTCAGTAACTACCACTGCTAGGCTGGAAGCTTTTCACCAGCAAGAATCACTGGGGGAAAGAGGGAAAAAAAAAAGAAATTAAACATAGAACAAAACTTTCATTTTCGTATTTCAGATACTTCAGGTGAGCAAGTTAGATTTCCAAAACCAAAACTGACTTCAAACAACTTTGTTTCCCTACCTATACCATTAGTAGATCACACCCCACTAATTTTATTAATATGTTTAATTTATAATAGGTTTATTTTAAGCTGGAAGACAATGGTGAAATACAAGGGGAAAAAAGGAAAAGAAAAAACCCCCAAACAAACCAACCCCACCCCCAGCCAGGAATAAATGCTATACTTTCTATTAAAAAGTGAGAAACAAATAAATTCAAGAGACAGTCACCTATTCATGGCAAAATGGAACCCAGATGCTAACAGCTGAAAAGAAACTTGCCTCAGAAACTTGATTGCATAAGTATCTTCCGTGAAGGATTTTCACAATCCTCTGAGTGAGCCAATGCCCACCACACCACTACCAACAGTAGTGCATTAGACTTTTCTATTCCATTTGGTTGGGAAAATCTGGTATTTCCATAGTCCATAGACATTTTTTAAACAAGAGCATAGAACATGGCAGTGACTTTTGTAGCTATGGAATTAGTTTAATTCAGACTCTAAAATTAGTCTTACACAATCTCATCATCTCCAGATGCTCCTTTATACTCACAAATCCACTAAAATGTTTATATTGTCCCATGCAAAGGGGTGAATGCCTGCTGTGAATTGTTGCTCCAAGGCAGCAATAACTTAGTATGTCTTTTCTGTAACAAGTTGCAATGTTTTTCTGAAGTACAATCTATAGACATTTGCTCTTTCCATCACACCTTCCACATTTCCACAAGCCATAACATATTTATGCTTCAAGACATCTTCTGAAACAAATCGGTTTTAGTTTTGAATTAGAATACAGCATGACATGAGAAAGATATAGCTGGGGTTTCTCCTAAGAATATATTTGTGTGCTTTTAGAACAGAGACCAAGCAAACATTGAGCTTGCATATACTCCTTACTTCCAAGTGAAGGAAATAGCTACCATATCTATTAAAAAGTCAGTATCAAACATAATTAAATTAGACATAACCTAACTGGGCCCCCAAAGACCCCCATACAATCTTACTCATTCCATCTTTGGGACCAATTATCATGTTATTATACTGAGTAATGCTGAGAATCCGTCAAGGAAGAGGATCCTATTGTGTTGCCAAACAAAAAGGCAGTTCTTGCCTCAAACATCATCTATTTTGTCAGTCAAATTCAGCCGTGATATATGAGATCCCTTCCCTGAGCCCCTACATAAGGTTAGGTCTCTTCTCCCACAACCATGATTTCTTTTGTATCCTGACTACCGAGGAAGGGAGACATATTCCAGTTTTTCCTCTGTGAGTGAATATCTTCTATGAATTTACTTCCTATTATGTTCTTTAGCAAGAGGTTAAAGAGGATAAGGAAATTAAAGAAGAAAACACCCTTTAAAAAAAAAGAAAAAGATAATAAAGAAGATTGCTGGTAATGCAGCCCTCTAAACATTAAGCAAGCACTAACAACTGTTTCATACTTAGCACTAAAAATAAAAATGAGATGGATAGCATTTACAGAATTGCAGCCTACTGAGATGCTAGCAAATCTAGGAAGGAACGTGATACTGCAGTTCAAGGTGACTAGAAATCAGGGTTCTTGGTGTTTTTTTCTGACCCTGCTCCTAGCTCAATGGGTATATAACTTAACCTCCTATGTCCCAGATTTCAGCTGATATAAATTCACAAGGCTCAAAGGCCTGTGGAAGGACCTGCAGAGTCAAGCCTTTGGTCCTCTATATCCTAATTTCTCTAAAAGTGTGGCAGATAATATTTCTATTAATTTTTAAGCATTTAATAATATATTAATATGAACACTGTTAATTCTTGCTGAATGGTTTGAGATCCACCTTTGCAGCAGTGGTGGAAAAATCAAAGAAAGCATTTCGTCATAAATTGATGTAAACTGAACTACAATTTGTGATTGCCTGTAACGTTCATCTACAGCAGAAATAAATATTAAACAAGTCTGTTTTGAATATCCAGAATAAATTTGTGGTTGGTTTTAAGTGCTGGTTTTATGTAAATTGGAGAGACAGGGCATCAGATTCAGTTTTTCACTGCATGCTTCACAAAGGTAGTCCTAAGCACTAATGTCTACAGTTTTAAACTACCTGCTTCACTGCAAAGCTTAAATAACCAATCACTCTGCCAATGCATATGCCTTTAAGTCAGTGCTGTGTTGACTCTTTAAATATTTTCACTTTTTAATATAAACTTTTCAGACAAAAATCTCTCTTAGAGAACAAGGACCCTACACAACCAAAATGGAGAGAAGTCACTGTTTTCTTTTTTCCCAGTCTCACCTGTTTAAGTACAGCTGACACAGCACAGATGCATGCATTACTCTTGTCTGGGGGATAGCCTGTTTACCAACCTTTTAACGACGTACAGTTGAAATTGCCTCGTTTAGGAATCATGATGGTATTGAATATTAATGTGAAGCAGAACCACCTACACCAGGAGACTAAAAGTCTATGCCTTGGGTTCTATTCAAAGCTCTGGAGAGGAAAAGAGGGGCAGGTGGGGTTGCATACATTGGTGATTTCAAAATTCTGCTCAGCAGCCATTTCCATTGCTACACACTTAGACACAACCTAAACCAAACCTGGCAGTATGGGAGAAATTCTTCAGACCTTTGTGCATCCTACACCAAAATAGGCTGGCTTTCCAAACTATTACACCATAAGGTTTAGAAATGAAAACCTTTATTTGTATATTATAAATCCACCTATAAATTGACTGCAGACAAAACATAACATGCAACTGAAATAACATATACAATACTATTATTGTATTCTTTATGCAAAACCGTCTGTCTGGAATTTTCTCCTTTCAAGCTCAATACAAGACACAAAAGGAACATCTTTAGAATCCTTTATTCATTGCCTGTCAAACAGCTACCTCAACAAAGAAGCAATAGATAATGAAACTTAGTTATTATCTGCTATTACTGCACATGTATGAAGGCCCAAGAGAAAAGACCATCAGCTACAGCCGCTTGACTATGTTAGGTAAAAAATCATCACATTACCTGGTTTTGGTTAGAGTTCTGTGATATAGCAGAGTAGATTTTACAAGAACACAAAGTAGAGGAAAGCAACATATTTGGTAATAACAAAAAATACTATGTTAGAAAATGTACTTAATAAGTTTTGTTACACTATTTTGATGTTTTAAATTTTCATGACTGCCACTGCCTAGTGAAGGTTCCATGAAATACAGTATCTTGCATAGATTAAATTAGGTAGATCCTATTCAATACCTTTCAGTTATTCATACAAAGGTTAACCTCTGCATAGACACTACCTTTTTGATAAAATATCTCCTTATGTCTAAACCCAGCTTTTATTCCACTCTCAGCTGCGTTTTATTAGTTATTTTAGACAGCACTTTACTGTCACTGGAGAAGTTTCAAGTTTAATCTAAGGAAACTTCTGCATTCCAGCTGAAAAAGTAGCAGCTACGAAAAGTAATTTTCAGTTAGTCACATCATCACAAGTTGGTTTACATTTACACTATATGAAGTTAAATTACCATTCCAACATGAAACCCGGAAAACTGGAATTCACTTATGGAGGAGGCCTTGTAAAGCAGAAACCTTCTTCAAGTCGTGACTATGGTCTGTCACATCTGCTTAACACGTAAAGTTTCCATTAGTATTAGAGAGCTGTATGGAAGTACTGATGGACTGATGGGGAACACACACTTATTACCTTAGTCTCATGAGTAATTAAGTATCATGAACAATCAAACATATAGTTTTTGTGTATTACTCTGTGTACATTTTAAATGTAGAATCTTGGTGTGTAATGATCCCTACAACATCACAATATTTAAGGAGCAAATTTTTGAAGAATGTGTTCAACAAACTTCAGTGCATGCCAAAACTTTCTCAAACACTGTGTTCTCTAAACAAACAGAGTAAGAGGAGAAGATAGACAGCAGACTATGATTAGTTTGAATTCACCTGCAGTCAATGCTGAAAATGATGGTACCTCCAGGTGCATGTGGTTTCTACATATGCTTGGTATATTTAAGAAACACTACTTCAAAACTGTGACAAGTCCATGCAAAGAGCTGGATGGCAATCTGACTCATTTTCTTCAGTCAAATGCTGTTCTAAAAGCATTAAGTATCCACTGCTCAACTGACCGAGCAATGGGAAGAACATGGTCAGGAGAGAGGGCAAAGAAACAGAAACAAACAAAACTGTTTTCTGGCCTTCAAACAGAAGAATATTGTTTTCGTAGCTTTTGGGGGGGGGTATTTGACTCTCATAGTTTGGACGTGAAGAAGCTGAAATGAAAAGGAGTAATACTTGATTTTTCGTCATTTCACGTGAAAGACTAGCAAACTGCCATCAAACGTCAGCACAGCACTGATGGGTAAAAGGACCTAAATTTGGGTGGTGGAGTGGAATGAAAATGATGAGCAAGAATTGTGGATACATTAATAATAATACCAAGAAATTATGAAAGAAAAACAGAAGGTGGTGGGTTAGAAAGAATAAAACAAGGAAGAGAAAATGAAAGGGACTTTTTTGTCCTTGCTCATCAAGCCTGTAACTATGGGGCTGGACAAACAGAGATTTCGATACTTTGCTACTTCAAGTTCCATTGTTGGACAGAACTAACAATGGACATTTTACAGAGAAAAGTGCCCAAAATATTTGCTTAGTATCAGGGGCAGAGAGTCTATGATTCTAAATATTAAATAAAAGGGAAGGAACCAAAAATAGTAACATATTGCTTAAGGTTCATGTACAGAAAACAAAACACAGAAAAAAAAAAAAAAGATGTTGCTTAGCCATGCCTCAATTAGTAAGCCATGACTTTAAAAAATGTAGTAAGGAAGCGACTTTTTCAAACAAAAGAGTTAAGCAACAAGGCTATTTATGCAGTTTTCTCAGCACTCAATGTAGGACTAAAGAGCCTGCAATTTTCAAGGTGATTTGCAATTTCCATTAATTTGTTGAAGGTTTTGTAGCTCAGTAATGAGACACTTTCATCAGTTATTAGTGAATCAGAGCTGTTTGCAGCTTTAATTCAAACACAGTAAATACAAATGCAAATGTGCACATGAATTTCTATTATAATTTCTAGACAGTGAAAGAAGGCAAATGATCTTCAGGAGAATGGGATGTTTATCATTATTTGCCTAAAATTGGTTTAACAGTCCCATACTGCTGGAAGTGAACTAAGAATTGTTGATGAATGCCAATATTTGGGTTGTGAGGAACTGCAAATGGTCATTTGGCGCTGAGGTGTTGGCTTTACCTCCCTGAAAACTGAAAATCTTAAGATTTTGTCTAATTTAGAAGACAAAATTTTGGGGCTGTCATAAAGGTATGGTTTTATTTATTCATCAGCTTCTTGATTCGAAGGGAAAACTTCTTGAAGATTAGGTTCCATGTTAATTCTGGTCTTTTAGATTCAGCATCATAAAAACTTTGCCCAATGCTATAGTCTTCATCTGTATTGTGGAGTTCTGGTAAAATGGATTAAAATGAGACATTAAAAGGGAAGATTTACCTGCATATTAAGGTGCCTGAAAATGCAGGTGGACACTCAAAGTAGTTCACAAGGTGACCACAGAGGTTTCTAATGCCTGTTGAAGCTGATGTGAAAACCAGTGGCAACACAATTTGATGTCACCAAAATCCCATTCTTTTAAAGCATCTTCCAAAGCATCTTTGATCATCTGCCTCTACATATCTGGTCCAGAAAGCAATAAACTGAATTTGTTTCTGTCAATTAACAAGTGTAGGATATTTCCTCCTTCCAAACCAAGCTGTTAATTAAAAGCAAGACTAACATGTAAATTAAAGATGGATAACACAGAGGTTTTACTCAATAGCCACTTGATGGCAGCGTCATGTATAAAAAGATTAAACTGTGAAGTTAAACCTTTTAAAAAAACCTCAATAAAAGTAAAAATTCAACCCAAATGACACCTTGATTATTGCAGAATATTACTCCCCTAATAGAATTCTTTTTCATGATATTATGAAGGTCAGCAACTAAATCAATAAGTAAAGCCATAACAATCATGAATTTTAAACTTCAAAAATGTTGCTATAAAGGTTATTCCTTTAAAATCAATACATGAAACATTTTTAATATCTGTTATGAATTTGGTATTCATTCTAGCACATAACCCTCCATTGATAACTCATGGTTATTTTCTCTGGGAACAAATAAACTAAAAGAATTCCATTAGGGTTTACCAAGAAAGAGTTCCTGGGCACTAATTTAATAAAAATATGTGACACTAATGTTACCAGCACAATATCATTTCTGTAGCATATAACTATGAGAGTGGTTTATATTTCCTGCCAGCAGGATGACCCACATTCTTTGGTCATCAAAACACAGCCAAATAAAATTAAGAGAAGCAGGAAAATAGTTCATAGTCAAGTTAAAAAGCTGTCTTTCTCTTCTCTCCTGCCTTACTCATCTGTTTGCACTTCAGCCTGAAGAGCAAAACCAGACTAACTGTTTCAGCTGAATAATGAAGAGGCCTAGATCCCTGTGCTGTACAGGAACAACCAGTTAGGATCTGCCTTTACCTCCCAGGATGTCCAAATATGATCAAAGACAACTTCAGACGTTTTTACTCTGGTTTGAAAAACCGATCATCCCCAACATGTAATGACTGCTCAGCATATTAAGAGCATTGGTCAACAACATATTGCAACAATGCAACTGCAAAGACATCTCTGTGAGGATCATATTCTACCTTTGATTCTCTAGAAAACATTTGTTTGCAGTACCAAACATGTATCTAGTGAAGAAAAGACAACACTGTTATTCCAGTCTTTTAACAGCTAGGCAACTCCTTAGGACTAAAATCTGTCATTCTCTCAATTTATGACTGGAACTTCCCTTGTCACTGATGATTATTCAACATACTGAGTGAAACAGGAAGGAATCCTTCAAGCAGTAAAACAAACAAAAAATTTGATGTTCATAAATATCTTTCTGAGTTATAGAAACACTAAGTAGCATCCTGAGCTAACACAGAATTAATGCCCACAAATTTTTCTTTTTCAAAATTTGGGGGGAAAAGGCAACTTCATTCCAAACACTAGAGCTTTAAAGTTAGTTTTTCACAAAAAGTAAATTTTTTCAGTCAAGTTCTTAAACCTCTACAAATATGGTTTATAATGGAAGTTGAAAGAGAAACTCCACTAAATGCAGAATCACAAATAGAAGCAATCTTTTAGTTCTAAAACTAATGAAACATTTCTCATTACTTTTGAGAGTCAAAAGATTCATATGGACCAGTCTCAATGGTTCAATTGTACTTGAGTTTTAAAATTAGAGAAATGTCTTAGGAATTTCCAGAAAACTTAAAAAAATAAAAAGGATTTTCTCCCTTCCTCTACCAAAACTACTCTGCATGAAAAGAATCAACATTTAAAAAAAAAAATTAATGTAGTTCTCTGATGGTTTTTATCAAACAGGATTCAAAAATACAAAGACAATAATACCAAACAGTTCTGGGACCATTCTTCTAACAGTATCTTGAAAAGATATTTTTCAGTGTTTATGTAAACCCAAATGTATTTAAGTGTGAATTTCTAAGCTTTCATTGATGTTGTAGCTCACTCAAATTTATATTTCAGCCATAAACATTAACTTTTATTTTATACCTAACAATAAACAGTTTACTATAACTGGGACTGGCAGGTGAATAGGGAGGAAGGGAGAGAACTGGACAAAAAAAAAACCCAATTCAATTTCCAAATGTAGCAGTACTGTGTCCTTTCCTATAGTGAGTACTGCATCATATTAGACTTCATTTTGATATTTAAAAAACCAAAAACAACAGAAGACTATGGTAGTCCCTTTATTTCAAGTAAACTTAAAGAATAAGTATCACATATGACTGAAGTATTAGCATTATAGCAGAAATTACTTCTTTTCATACAAAAAAAAAAAAAGACTCAGACTGCAACCTAAGTGATTTAGTCAACCATATATGATTTATGCTACAGTCCATGAACCAGCTCCTTTTCAAACTAGAAAGCAGCTGGCAGAGGAGATGTTTGCTTATTTATGAAGGAGCATCTACCTCAGTATTAATTTTTATACAACTCCTTTATTCATTGCTATATGACAAACTTCATTAGTTCACAATTTGGAAACTATACAAGCGGCATTACCAAGATTGATGGATTCCCATCTAAGTCTTACAAACAGGGGTTGAGAATTTATTACTCATCCATCAGAAGATACACACTTTCAGCATGGTGGCCCACACATTGAAGTTGTCCTGAGAAGCCTAGTAATGAAGAACCTGGAGGACCATTGCTGTAGAATGTAGTCAAGTAGGCAAGATAGCTGATAAAATCAAGTACTTTCAATTGTAGTGGTGAAACTGAGAAACAGAAAATTTTGTCTCTTCAGTTTCTGCCATAAATGGCAGTTCAATGTTTGCAATGAGATTATGCATTTTGGTGGGGGCTGCACAATAGGTGAGTTTAAAAGTATTGAAAAGACGACATTGTATGTTCTTGCTGGACAAGAGTAGCATTCTTGTTAATGGAAGGGAGTTACGTAGAGAGAAGAAAGCACTGGCAGAGCAAAAAAGGTGCCATGATATATGCAGCAACAAGGTGGGAAATGTAAGCAAGGTATAATGACCCGAGGTGAAGATATGCTGGAATTCTGAAGACGCTTATGAATGAGGAGCCCGAGAGCCAAGGTGTCAATTTTACAAAAATATCTTTCCTAAAAATTACATAATTTCATGTTAAAGGTCTGAGAAAATCTTATTTTAAGCTAACGAGTTAATGTTAATCAGAGTTTTTTTGCATTTGGGGATTTTGGTTTTGGTGTTTTTTTTCATTTAAATTGACTTCAAAATGACCTTAAAAATATTTGTTGGTGGAAAAAGGATAAGACACTGGCAAAGGTTATTTTAGCTTTGAAGTTTTATATTGCCCTTCTTTTGGCCTGCTAAGCAGTTAATATTTCATACTTAACCAAATTGATTGCATGTGGAAATCTAAACAATTTCTCTCTTTTCTAGACAGAATTGATGAGCAATAACTACAAATGTTAGATGTCCTTTAGATATTTCTTGTTAATGTTGTTTCTATTTACTTGTTTCTTTTCTTTATCTGTTCCTTAACGAATCTTCTCACATAGGTCAATGTAATCCCTTAATAATTAGGTGGGAGATTTTTTTTTTATACAAAGATACATAGAAGTGAACTGCACATGCAATTTCATGAAAACATATAAAAATCTTCCCCCAATTTGCTATCAGTTATCTACTTATTAGTATATCTACATACATACAACACTGGGAAAATATTTCTATCTTTACTGGAACAGAAAGGACAAAATCAGAAAATATGACAAAGAAAAATTCATGATTTTGTAAATTTTAGGTCAGCTACATCTTTAACAGATACTTGGAAGAGTATGTAAGATTAGCCACACTGCTTGATCCAACTTCTTTTTTTCCTTTTAAAAATGGATATAATTCCCAGATTTCCTTTCTTTCTAACTTGAGCCAAAGAAACACAAGTATCAAATTGCATCAAATAAATCATAATATATGCTTAATAGACAAATATGCTTGTTGTTTTTCTTCTACTTGTTAATGACCTCCCCAGACTTAGTTTTTCACTTAGAAGCTGCTGCTTTTGTTCCAGACTGTCCTTTTGCAGTGTATTTCATCATTTGTATCCTCATAAGCACCGTGAAGAAAATCTTGTAGTATGGTTGATATCAGTGACGCTTGGTTTCAAATTTGATAACATTTTCTTATTTTCTTTGTGCTGTCTTATAAAATGTGCATGGAGAGTAAATTTGCTACTCATGAACAATGATATATTTTACAGAATAGTGATTTTTTAATATAAATGTGAAACTTGTCCCTAAGTGTTCAAAAAATGTGTGGATGTGGTGCTTCAGGACTTGGTTTAGGTGGCGCTGGATTAATGGTTGGACTTGATGATCTTGAAGGTCCTTTCCAACCTTAGTGATTCCATGATTCTGTGATTCTGTGTCTTTGATGCTCTAAGTCTATTTACAAACTAATTTCTTGTACCAAAGATCATAACTCACGAGAATTTGTAAATTAAGTGGTCATCTTTAAGGGGGGGCGGGGGGGGAAGGGGGGAAGTACTTCCCAGGGAATAAAAATTATACAAGATTACTTTTCTCTCTCTTTTTTTTCCTCTCCTTTTTTTTTTTCCCCCCTGCCTTTTATGAGTATATATAAACTTTTCCTTCAGAAGTAATGTTATACTATACTGAGGGTACTGATAGCATTGCTTAAGTTATTTGGAAATTTACAGTGGAGACACAGTACTTCAGCAATGGGAACAAAGCACAGCAGGATTGTCCCTACAGTACCACAACATAAAGGAAGCATTTTCTAGAATGTAGGACTTTTTTTGTTGTTTTTTTGAAATACTTAGAGCTCTGGACTTACTAACAGGCTTCCCAAACTTTTTAATTTAAACTCTGATTTAGCAAGATATTTTAGTACATACTTTATAGTATGTGAGTAGTCCAATTAAGAATTGATCAGAAGCTATCTGAAAATATATCTAAACAATATATTAAAACATCCCACTAAACCTGGAAATTAATGCTGTTACTATATTTACTTCAGACCATTTTTTTAGGTTGCTATACTATTCTTTTACTATAGATAAGCAACACTACAACAAGCTTTTACAAAATACCAGATATTTTTACAGAGGAATCGAAAAATAGAACTTCTGAATCAATTTTAAGCATGAAAACATAAATGGAAATAAAAGAGTTCTAAAACAGACTACAATAAGCAGGAGTCAAAATGTCCCTTTAGGTGCCTGTTCCCTTTGTCAGGCTTACTACTTTTATTTCTAAATCATGCACTAATGTTCCGTGATGTTTAAACTAGTCTTTAAGTTAAATACACATCCAATAACTTTTCAATATATTAAATCAGTTTAAAAAATAAATTTTCCTGGAAAAAACAATCCCTGACAAGACTAATTATCATAATGACTTAATGCCAGTTTCTTAAAGCGTCAGAGGAATTTGTTTTTTTTATTCAGTTACTGTTTGATGTTGTCTAGTATACACAAGATCCCGTGTTACACAATATTCTTGTGTGTCCTAAATTATAATGCCTTTGTTATTATATATTTAAAAACTGATCGCAATCCTAACAAAGTTTCATACCAAGCAACTATGTATGTTTTCACTTTATAAATAAGGAGACTGTTAAATTCAAGGTGTTAGTAAAATACCTTTTAACACACATTTTTCATATCCATTTATAAAGTTGATAACGTTCAAAGAAATATTGGACTAGTCAAATGTTGGCAGCAGGCTAATGGTTATCACAACTAAGATGATGTTAACTTAAGAATGACATCAACATTTCTGCTTCCAAAACTGATGATTCTAATCAAAACGTGGAAATTACACAGCCACCTGGGATGGATGGGAAAGTTTAGGCATGACATCCACAATGTGTTTCAGCAGTGACAAATTAAAGCTTTCAAGCAGCTGCAATGTTTTCAAGTGGGAGAAGCTGATAAAAATCACGAGGTGAAACGGAGATCTCCTTCACAACATACAACTGGGCTAAGGATAAAGAGAGACAGAAATAAGATTTTGCTCTGAAAGTAGGGGGAACCTACCAGAGGGGGTGGAAAAAAAAAAAAGCTGTCCACCAGAAAAAAAAAAAAAGACGACAAAAAGACACCCTGTTGTTAAAAAGAAGGGCTGGGTAACCTGAAACATTCTTCTCTTCTAGAACTGTAACATGTGAGGTCTGAAAGGGCCTGAATAATTTTCTTTTTTTCAGAAAGAAAAGAATCCTTGTACGAATACTTGTTTTGGAAGAACCATCAACCAAAACAAATATGTAGTTCAGCAGCCGTTTAACCCCCAAGAGCATTTATTGCAGGTGCATCTCAGAAAATGGTTGAGATTTGCTTCCGGGACACCCACCGGTGGCCACATTCAGCCACTTGAAGGTAAAACTACTGCGGGTAGTTTCAAAAGTAGAGCAAAAGGTAAGGTAGAATGCCGCGATTAGCGCTGATATAAGGAATTCATACCTGTGGACACCTCCAGGGCCAAAATTGGAACCACATCAAGTTTTATTTTGTCATATTATTTTCCATGTTGGAGAAAGCAAGGGAAGGTGTGCTTCACAATGGAAAGTACAGTCCATAAAAGGAAAGAATTTAGGACATGTAATTTTCCAACAGTATTTTTACAAGAGACAGACTCCCCAACTGAGGGCCAATCCAAATACATGCACATGCAAAAAAATAATTTAATGCAGACACTACTACGTGATGCTCTACTACACTGTCATGGGGCAGACATCTGCATATGAAACAATTAATGACTGTGATGGCTAATCAGGAAGCATGCTAGCAGGGGTTATCTAAGGAAGCAAATCTCTTGTAATTGAGGTTGAAGGATGTTGGAAATGAAGGGCAAGCTTTGTTTCATGGACTAAACAAAGAGTAGCTCCCCAAAATACACAGCAAGGTACTAAATACAAGGAACGAATCTAAACCAAATTATGCCTTCCAAGACTGCACCTAGTAGTGCCCTACAGTCACTTCTGGGCCTTCAGTCAGTGGGACCAGAACACAGCCAGCCTGAAACAACCTCCCTGCTCCCCCAGATCCCGCCGGTGGGGAAGCGGGATCCTCAGGACCAATTGTTTCACTCTGCAGATCAGGTCCTATTGCTCCTCACTACTTGCTAATGCAGACATAGCCAACCAGTATTTATTTGGAGACTGAAGCAGGGCTACATATGGAGAATTTCACCTTTGACAAGTACTAACTTCATTTACATTAACACCTGTCTAGACTGTTTTCCTAAGTATAAACATAAAAATCTCCTTAGTGTATTTGGGCCCTTCTTACTTAATTAACCATATGTGACGTAAAGTGATACAACCCAGTTAAAGGTATGTCATTGTTGATAGGATCAATTACAGTCAGACATAAGTATTCATTGCTTATACCATCTGTGCTGTACTCCTAAGTGCAGAACCTTGTCAATGAAAGCATACACAGATTAACTGTATTCACTTTCATTAAAAAACACCAATCTGTTTTGTCAGCTCTAGGCACTTTCTGTTAAAAAGTTGCAATAATATAATGCATATTCACCTTCTCCTTCCAGCATACTGTAGCTAGTGCTATACCATCTGAAGGGCTTAGAATAATATTTGAGAATATTCTGCATCTTGAGTGATTTTATTCTCAACTAGTAGCAACTGTACAACAGCCTTCCAAAATTCCACTTATAACCCAGCCTGGGAAATCACTGTGTTCATGGTAAAGAAGTCAATCTTGCCTGTTCTGTTACATTTTCATCAATGTTTTCTAAGGCTTCTGTTCCTCACTACTGTTCTTCAATATTACAGGTTCTGATCATATCACATTTGAGGAGGAAAAAAATCCAAACAACAGTAATTCAAGATTTGGAAATCTTCAGTTGCCAAGTAGATATGCCTACAGACAAATACACACAAGTATATATATAGCGGAAATACTACAACCAATTTCATACCTTTGATGTTAGCTGCAGTGAGAAATTACAGTTAAACTAATACTCTTCAAGTTAATTAACAATTTCATGGATAAGCTTTATACATAAGCTGTAAGATGTGTTCAGATCTATATGGCTTGGAATGGGTCTTATTTTTATTTCTATCATTATTATGAGATAATTATTTCTATCCAAAGATGACATCTTCAATGAAGACTAGGAACTAGTGTTTTATTGTTAAATGATTACAGTTAAAACTGTAATCAATCCAGGTCACTTGAGAAAGCAGGCTGTGCATCTAAGCACACTTCTTTCTCACAGAAGATTTGAAGGCCACACTTAAGGTTCCCCATGAGTAAAAAGCAAGAAGGGATAAATAAGATGCACATTTATTGCTATTGTTTGCATACTGTTTTTATCTCTCTGTGTTTAATTTGGAAGGGATTTAGAGGCACACCCATGTGGGAAGAGCCTGGTCAGTTTAAAACTGGAAAAAAAAACCCCACCACAAAAACCAAAGAACAACTTTTGTCTGATGAGGATTTTTCCCTGTGTTTATATTAAAGTAATTCTAAGGGCTTGATCTCCAGTTGTTTTGCATATCAAAGATACTAAACAGTGCTGATGAGGATACTGACCAACAGTTTTATAAAATGATCCAGAAGTAAAATTATGGAGAATAGCTTAAATATGCTAAATACAAAAGAGGAAAAGTTAAAAGCAATGACATTCAGATTTATGATTAGCATGCTCATTTCTTTAGTGTTCAAAAGAGCTGAAAGTAAATTACACTTCAGGGTGTTGTAAAATACATATAAATATGGAAACATTTATTTGAAATCTATAGCAGGCTGCCTAGAATATTTTTATGATTGTATATAACACAATTGCAAATAAAATCCTGATTACAGCACCTTTTAAATATAAAAGTAAAAAAACCCCAAACAAACAAAAGGAAATTTTGCCGCAGCATAAAAAGTCCCTCCTTCACCCACCCAATGGCACACATAAGAAGTATTTTAATAAAGTTCTGATTATGAAAGGATGCTACTTGCATTCTTCAGAATACAAAAAAAAGCATTTAGAGTAATCAGCAGAAAAATATCTGAACTCACAAATAATTCTAAATTTTTTTGCAATTTTCAGTAATATTTTTATATGTTATAGTGACAAAACAAAACCTCACAATTCTCTACACAGAAGAGCCTGAAATGCTCTTTTCGCTTTGATCTCTTTATTCATAAGCTCAAAATTTTACCAACTTCTCCCTTGTAACAAAAAATATATTTAACTAGTTCTATTGGAGCATAGACAACCTGACTTTCACATTAATTTCTGACAGATACACCTTTGAAGAGGAAGCATTATTTGAATCTCACCTGGAGGACAAGGTTAATGTAAACTAAGCAGAGTGTTTGCTGTAATACCACCGAACAACAGTTAAATGATTATGTGAAGGTGTCAGAGTTGGCAGCTTCAAAATCCCAGTATAGAACCAAAGAGCTTGCTTGATTTTTGAAATCAAAGAAGTTATGTAACGAGATATTTGTTTGTGCTGGGAAAACATTCTCTGTACCCTTTAATGCCTTCAATGAGTATTTATCAAAAGGCATATTTGTCTTGAGAAGACGTTTTCTTACGTTAGATAAGCCAAATAAACACATCCGAAAGCAAAAGGCTACCTTCTGCACAGTGCAGACATACAGACATTATATATAGTACGTTATTTTATTACAGATGCTCTATGGTAAAGTATATACATTTACCACAGTCTATGCTGTATGGTTTCAGAAATGTACATTTTAATTAAAGGTAGGCATTTGATTTAATTGCACCTGTTTTTGGCTCCACACTAAAATGTTTGGCTGAAGGCTTGCAGTTCAGGTATCTTGTTTGAAACACTGCACACCAGAGATGGTTACGCAGGCTTTGGGCTGGAGAATGAAGATAAAGGCCTCTGAAATTAATAGTGTCTGCTGCACAGCAAGCCTCATCATTAGGCTTCCTTCTCTCCCCACTAAAGACAGACAAACTGGAATGTAGTACAGCATCAGTGCAACTGCAGTAATTCTGCTGTATTGCTCTAGGAAACAAACTTTATGAACAAAGAAAACTAGATTTCTGCAATTCCTTTTCACATGGTTACATCTCTTCTTAGGAAATGCAACTAAATAGCTATTAGGTGTGCTGTGTCACTCATCCTTACAATTCATGTATACTACAGAAGACATTTTAATAACCATCATGTACAAGTTAGTGTTTCAAAGATAACAAATTTCATAATTATCACTATTACCCATAATGATCACACTTCAGGAGAAATTGCCCTAGGAAACTTAAAATATTAAGGCACCATTATTGAAAAGGGGCCCATGCTGAATTTAAAGTGCATTCAGGTGTTCATCTAACAGTTTAACAATGTGTTTTGTACAAACAATAAAGGTGTGGCAAAGCTGCTCTTTATTCCTAAAACAATTAAAAAAGCTTTCTACATTATACAACTTTTTATTGAAAAGTTAGGTAGTTCTGCCTGTTTCATCATGAATAAAGTTACACTGCCTTGTAAAAAAATAATAATTTATTTGAGGTGGACAATACTAGGAACATGAAAAGATCAGAGTCTGCTTTTGAAAAATTGATTCTCTCCATTTGGAATTTTTTCTGTATTCATGTCTGGACAGATTCTTGAATTAATTCTTTAGGCAAAAATTTGTACTACATATGTTAGTGAAATCCATCTAAAAAACAATTGCCAAATCAAATGGCTACAATTATGGCACAACAATTACAACGCTTTGAAACTAATTTTATAGGAAGAATTTATGATCCACAGAACAAAAACTCAGAAAGAGGTCTTAATGGTTGGGGTACCATCCTTGAAATGGTGGATTTAGATTGAATCCCTCATTCCAGCTCAGATCAACTATGAGCTGACCCCCGGGCCACAGACCCACAAAAACAGCAAGGTGCCAAAACTATTCTGATGGACCTCGGGTACTTTTGAAGATCTTAGCCTCAGTCTCTCCTTTTCTCTGGCTTTTCTGTACGTCCATGAAATGGGACCAGTAATTCTGTCCCGTTGATTAGTGTAAATAGAGAGGGGAAAAAAATCCATAAATAGCTTAAATAATGCAAAATAGGCAACCCTCAGCCTGCACTGAAAGCCTGGAAGATGGAGCACACAACAAACTGCCAGAGTGCTCTGAGAAGCCTTTAAAAACATTTGTGTCAAGAGTTGACAGTCTGTCTCTCTTATTTCCCTCATACAATGAATTTCTACCACAGATCTACCTTTTTGCTCAAGAATGGTCTTGGCAATCACCAGTGCTCTGTGTGATCTCTAGCTGTATCCCATCAACAATATACCAAGGACTTTAAAAAAAAAAAAAAAGACTCTTTGTTCCCCATCTCATGCAGTTTCTACATTTCAATTTCTACTCCTGGTTATCCAGGCTCATGTTGTTCATTTCTAAACAGCAGTTTTCCCATGATTGCCATTACTGTTGTTTCAAGTTTTCACTATGTTTGATTTGAGTCAAGAATCCTATTTTCTATTTTAGTTTTGCCCCTTCAGGACTCTTCCTACCTACGCTTTTTAAGCGCTGTATCCTCAAAGCTTTAATACACTCAGTTTCAGATGACCATCTTGTACTCAACAAAGAGTTCAAAGATGAGACATGTTTCCAAAGCCCCTCTGGACAACATTTGTCATCTACATATATGAAAAAAGTTGAGAAGACAAAGGATGGAGAACAGATGAAAACTACAACTGGAATAATACAATATTCATAAAATGCAGTAATCCAGAATACATCTGCCAGTCAATCAGTCGCTGCATTTATGTCCTTAATGCCCACACGCAGAACAGCCAAGAGTCTTTTTCTTACTGCAGGTGCCTGCAGCTGGCTGACTCCTGCAATAACCAATGCCAAGACCAGTCTCTAGGATGCAAGTGACCCCACTAAATCATGTATCATATCACAGCACAGTGACACAACAAACTAAAAACCGTTTTACACACAATTGACATCTTATATTGGCTCTTCACAGTTTGTATTGTCTCTTCAAATGGTCTTTACACTACTTCCCTTAGGGAGCCAACCTCCCCATAATTAATGCGTTCAGAGAGCATCCTGGCTGGCACTGCCCACTGCTTTAAACAGACCTCCAGAAATGAAATGGAGGCTTTAAAAGCAGTTCATAGCCTTAGCTACTTCAATTACTTTCTGAACAGTCACATGAAGATAAATACATAAATTAACTCCAGTTATTTCTAAGGTACTGTACTGAAAATCTGTTTAAATGTAAGGAATGCAAAAACATCAATGAAGCAACTGAGAATGTTATTTGTTTTGCTGCAGTGGATTATACTTGGTTAACGTTGAGAATGAATTAGCCAAAAAATAACAGGAACAAAGTAATCTTCCCATTCTTGCCAGGACTGGATATTTTGCCACCATTATTAGGGTGGCAAGTGAGGGGAGTGAGCCCAATTGTTTATATATGTTTAATACAGATGAACAAGATTCAAAGTTCGGAATTGGTCTATCAGCCTCAGCTTCAAAGTTCTCAAACATAGTTAAATGAAACCAAATGCAGTTAAATGAATACTAACTGATTTCTTATAAAACACTGAATTCTTGTGCTTTTTGTGGTTATCTGATATGCACTTCCAATAACTGAAGCCAACAGAGCTCAGATCTGGAAAATTAGTTTTGCTGAAAATAGACAAGCAACTCTTCTCTAACATTTACACTAATATAGTCTGGAAAAAAACCAGCAATCTTTTGTACTTCATTTGAAAGGGTTGAATAAATGTCAGTACCAGGCAATTTTCCCATTCTGACCAGGACTGGCTATCTACACAAAACCAGAAAATGACTTATAAATCAGATTGCTACTTACCTGCTCTGTTCTTCCTTCAAACAGGCACCAAGTACTGACCCACATCCCACTGTCTGTACCATTCCCCAACAGCTCTGAATGAAGATGATTGCAAAGTGAAATGGAAAAATACCATAAGGTCTTAAAGCAAACTATCTCATGTCTTTTCTCATTAGCAGTTATTCAGAATTTCTTTTGTAATAGCATCTACTCTTCAAGGAGACAGTTTTACTCCAATGGTCTTGTCTAGTCTTCCTAACATTAAGAAGGGGATTTTTTTAGTCAGTGTAAATACTTCTTAGCTTAATACAATAAGTATTGATGAATCCATTTTTATTAGATGTCTCTCAAACTCCACCTGGCTTCCAAGCAGATCAATCAAAAATGAACTAGTTGTCACTCACATCAGTGAAAAAGCAAACATACACAACACTTCATCTCTGTAGAGTATACATGGAGACAGCCAGCTTACAACTCACATACTCGTGCCATCCCCCATTCTATTTAATCTTTTAGAAGTAGCATTCCTTTTATCCAAATTAAACTCATACTACCTTTCTGTTATCTCTCTATGAACATCTGGACATCAGCTCAAGCTGGGTATGACTAAAACAAAATTTTGAGACTTTGTCTCACAAAAGTCCCTTCCATAAAATGCTTTTCAATCTTTCTAAAACCTTTAATATCTGGCCTTCACTGATAGGATCCATGAATTTCCTTCTATGTCTTCATAGGCAGGATACTCTTTCTTTATGCCATCAGCTGTATGTATGGTGTTTCCCACCTACATCCTCAATCAAGTGCCTCTCCCATATTTCTAAAATATCACTTCTTGATTTTGTCAAGACATTCTTCTCTGGCTCTGACAAACCTATATGCTCAAATCCATCCAAGTTTTTTGCTGTAAAGTTAATATTCCTTGCCCGAGAGTTCATGCCATCCTTTTTAGCTCCCTGGTTACCACCTAGGGCAAGATCTCACTGATGTGGATGTCCAGAGTGGTACTAATGCAGACTGTCAGCATAGACATTTTGGAACAAGCATTACTGTGTCACTTCCTAAGCTTTCCATCGTGCCAGGGAATAACAAATATAAAGGCACCTCTAACTGCCTGATGTTTTGGTCTGCTATCACTTTCTCAGTCTGCAACCACAGCCTCTCTCAGTAAAATGGCTATTTTTTCTTCAAAATTTTTATTTATCATTACTGCAAAAAATGTGAGAACTGGGTGCTCAGGCTGCTTATGATGCTAACACATGGTCAGCTATATGTCCTCATCCATCTACATTTAATTCTTATTTAGATTACATTTAAGCCTGTATGCTTTCAGATTTGCAAATTCAGTTGTCTTCTATGAAAACAGCTCGTCAACAAATAATCAAAATGTCCTGTTCTTTCTGCACTATGACTGTTTTGTGAATTAAAGGAAAGGAGGGAAAGATCAATAATTCACACACTTTGGCACATCAGTTACACAGCCAGTTAGTAATTTTCATCTTTGGTTATAAAATTTCTCAATTTTTCACCTAGTGTCCAACTCCCTTAATGGTTCCTCATTTTTCTTCATGACCTACTTTGTGTGTCAGTCTTTGCTTTGGTTTTGCAAAGTTGGAATGCCATGTTAATAATAATTACATAGATCATTCTTGAATAAGACAATGATATCTATGGTATATACCAGAGCTCAGCCAGGAGAAGAGGTAGCTCTGGGGAGACCTTATTGCAGCCTTCCAGTACTTAAAGGGGGCTTCTAAGAAAGAAGGGGACAGACTTTTTAGCAGGGCATGTTGAGATAGGACAAGGGGTGATGTTTTTAAACTAAAAGAGGGTAGGTTTAGACTAGATAAAAGGAAAACATTTTTCACAGTGAGGGTGGTGAAACACTGGAACAAGCTACTCGGAGAGGTGGTAGATACCCCATCCCTGGAAAAGTTCAAGATCAGGTTGGATAGGGCTCTGAGCAACCTGATCTAGTTGCAGATGTCTGTGGTCACTCCAAGGGCTTTGGGCCAGATGCCCTTTAAATGTCCCTTCCAACCCAAAGATTCTATGATATACTAGTGGATGAGGCATAACACAATAAAAAGCAATGAAGCATTTATTGGTAAAGATATAACACTATGCTGATGTTACAGCATATCTATGCATAATCATGCTGATTTTTAAAACACCATTTAAACTTAAAGTAATAATGCCTTTCTCTATGCTATCCTACTGATGTCATCGCACTACAACTATGCTGAGCTGAATTGAGTCACAAAATTTTGAAGATGATTCAGAAATCAAAATACTAAACCTTTCAGTAAGGAATATAACATTTCTGGAAGGCTTGAAAGCTCTAAAAACCCCAACAAATGAAGTTGTTTTCTCCCAAGTTTTCATCTGACATCATATTCAACCATAATTTCTCTAAAAAGATTCTCAAAATGAAGCCTGCTTAGCCAAGTTGATCAAAACCAGACTCCAAAGGATCTTGGAACAATATTTATGAACACTACATTTAGAAAGTGTAGCCAAGTTTGAGTGCCAATATAGTACCCATGAGAAGAAAAGTTGTTGTGCATTGAAACATTCAATATATTAACTATATATATTACATATTAATTTCCAGATGTGTGTATGAATGTATTTATAAGCTATCTTCTGATGCTCAACTTTGTAACCTCAAAGTAGCTTCAAAACATGAGGTTTTGTTATTTAGTATGTACACGCATTAATGTATATTTAAAATATACATATATTTTGCTATGAAAGCACATTAAAAACAAAAAACAGTCCTGAAGGATAAATCTTGGTTCAAAATCTCATTACAAAACAGTCTTTATATGACAATACATAATTTATAATCTGAATAGCCATCGCTCAATGCTCAGAAAGGACAATAGTCATTGTCTAAGTAGCCTTTCAACACACCTGTTTTGGTCTCATTACTCAATGTTTTATCTCCTTTAATGAAGGTACTTTTCAGATCATCTTAAACTTAACATGCCATTATTAAATTCTGAAAGGTTTTTTCTTTGGCAAATACTATACAATCCAAGCACTCCAGAAACCTTCATCACTTTATCTAAAAGAACACAACACATGCGTACATGAAACCATTGTGTGGAAAAGTGCCATTAGCATTGTTTCAGTTCAACAGGCAGAAAATAATTAAGGTCAGTTTATTTTGGGTACCCAAAACAAACTTTTTACAGACTGATATTTTTCAGAGTACCTTTTTCCTGTACATTCAAAACACACCTCCACTGTTGTCTTTTGCCGGAGTTGTGAGAGTTCCCAGGTGCTGCACTGGAAACCACAAGTACCTTCCCTAAGTACTCTGGGAATAAGGAACAAATGATAGGGGTCCACCTGAGCAGGAGTGTGTATACACAGTATATACGTGACCCGAGTGGTGTGGCAGGCACAGGAAGAGGACCCAGCTCTCCAGGGCACCAGTCACCCATACTAAACATAGATCAATTTCTTCCTGGGGGGATAAATACAGGACTGAGCCAAACAGGGGGATGTGCTGCCATGCCATGGGGATCTCAGATGTGAAGCAGTAGCTGGTGCTAAGGGATCCAGAGCCTCCCCTAGCCCCCAGCCCCCTCCCGAGCAGATGCACATGCAGCTGTGAATTCAACATATCAGACACACTCCAAACAAGGTGTCTAACTCCCTTTGATTTTTTTGAAACTTCATTCCAGAGGTCTATGTTAGGTCAATATGGGGGCAGAAGATTTAAAAACTCCTTAACAAAACAATACAAAACATAAGATAAAACTTGCATATTTTAAATGTTCATCAAGGCAATTCTCTTTCTGAACACCACTAAACAGTTAAGTAATCTGAAGGGAAGTAAGAGCCCAAAAAAATAAAAGTACAGGCCCTGCTGTAATATAACCTGCATAAAAGGTGTTACATGCAATCCTGTATCTTCTGTTTTAAAGCACTACATAAATGAAATACTGGTATGAAGCATAAAGACCATTCTAGCTTAAGACACAAAATTAAAAACCAGGCAAAATTAAAACCAAACCTTTAACAATAATAGATATTAAAAACATAGGGATTTTATTATTAAGCTGAATTGCTATAGCCACTCAGTTACCTCCTCACTGCAGCATCATCAGTTTTCTGTTGTCCAAGGTAACAGCAGCCTGGATCCCCCAGAAACTGAGGGGACTGGGAGGCTGGAGATGGAGAGGAGGGAAGGGGAATGGTGGAGAGGTAATACAGATCACTTTAGAGAGAATGCCAAGACCAAGATGCAGCTCCACGCAGCTGGTTGTGACACGGCAAAGCTCTGCATCCATCACAGTACAGTGCTGCTCTGAGCCTTTGCTTCCTGAAGGGCCGGGTACCTTTTGCAGCTCAAACAGACTCTGCCAGCGTGGGTTCAGTGCTGTGCTCAAGTTATTGTGTGCTCTTGTGCTGTTTGGGGAGTGCAGAGAAAAGGCATTCCAGTGAAGTATGATCTCTTGGAGTTTACCAGCTCCAGACCAGTGCTTCCTCCCAGTTCTTACATGTTTGGTACACCTGACCTTATAAGACCATTTGGAAATGGAGCCAGAGGAAGTGATAGCAACAGCAAATAGATTCACTGTGGGTTTCGTACAGTTAACATTGAGTCCAAACTGATAATACCTGTTGAACTTGCTTCTGCATACATTTTCTGTGTTCCTCATCCAGGCAGAGTGATGTAGGGACATTCAAGTTAGGTTTGCATGGAGCCTCTTGGGTTCATACAGGGTTTACAAGTTAGAGCCCTATGCAGCATGAAAGTAGCTAATCTCTTTGTGGACTTAAGCTGGTTTTATCATTGATACAACCACACTAGTACAGCATTGAGATCTGAGGTATAAAAACACAGACCCAAACTGGCTCTGCATTTGTGGCATGATTAATTCACAAACTGAATGACAACACAATACTGAATGATAGCTGTAGCTTGGTTGTCTATCTTGGCTACTTACTGCACCAAATTACAGTATACATAAATTAAGCACTACACGTCTCATTGGCATTTCTTTGATTATTATTCGTCAAGACTAAATTCAGAGATATGATGGTTTTTTGTGGATCAGTTGTGCATCCCTAAATGGAAGGACAGCATACCAGGAAAAAGAATATCAACATGGTGGTACATTATTGAAACTGATTTCTCACAAAATGTAATCTAACCACATCTGTGGCAAACATGATGTCAACTTACGAAGTGCTCCTTGAATTCAACTAACCAACACTTCTGAATAACTTGAGTTTTGAAGTTCCCCCAGTAAATAGGAATAAGAATGGCATGAAGTTCATAAAAGTTTGTTTTACTTGAGATATTTGCTCAAGAGCAGCCAAAATTTCTTAGTGTCCTAGACTAAATTACTTTTCTACCCCAGAGAGAGGGTGTTCCCTCTAAACCAGAGATGACGGCACAAGAATTTCAGAAAGTATTGTTTGCATTTTACTGATACTCAGATAGCTAACACACAGGATTTTAAGAATCAGTACTGACAGTCTGAAAGCTATAAAATATTTAAATTATTTTGCTTTAAATACAAATAAAGCACCATTAAAACATTTAGTATTCTATTAGAGGTATAGTCTTTTTACTGCCTTTAGCACCAGGTTATCAAAGTACCCTCAGTAGTCCCTTAAGAGCTAGAAGTATTGTCTGTCATAGTTGGTTAATTTCCTCTTTCCTTAAGGGTGAAATTAAGTGTAAAATATAATGATTTGATAAGGTTTATTTTATTTTCTTATTTTAATAAATGCATACACATACTTCTATGTCTGTGTCAGGCATAGCCATGTAAAAGAATTGTGTCTTCCACTTGAAGTTCTATAGGAAGTGGGTCCCACCACCCAGAACAGTCCTCAGAAAGGATGAGGAGGCAAGCTTTATAAAGGTGATAGAAAGTTCTAGTGTGCATAAACTGAGCTCAGTATAGTGATTTTCTACCTCAAAATTAAGGCAATTTTTAAAAGTAACTTCAGACACTCATCACCTTCAAGATAAGAAGTAGGGTCTTATACTAAAATCCCTATTCTTTGGGAACAACTTGTTTTCAGAAGTCTAGATTTCATGGCATGGAATCACAGAATAAATGAGCTTGGAAGGGATGTCTCGAAGTCATCTAATCTGATGCCCTGCTCAAAGCAGATCTAAGAGCAGGTTCCTCAGGGGCTTGTCTAGTCAAGTCCTGAACACTTTCAAGGATGGAGAGTTAAATATCAAATACAAATATCATGTCTAGCGGATTGTTCCTGGAGAGGTTCGTCCACACCCTCCTAAGTTTTCAAAGCTAGCTGGGATCACTGTGATGCTCTGTTCTGATTTCCTGTATAATGAAGTCAAAGAACTGGACTCACTCATTTCTGTATCAACTTCTCATTGAGTAAGGACATGTTTATAATCAATTTTGATTTAAAGAGTTGAAATTTGAGAGACTTCAATACATTCCACACTCCACACATACATGTATATATTCCACATATAATTCATATCATATAACATTAAACTATCTCAACACTGTCTAGAAGATGGTAATTTTTGGTTCAGAAGATTCATCCTTCTAACCTTGTCTTGCATTATGTTTTCACCACAAATGTTTCTCTTGCAGCTCAGTTATCTTAAGCACAGAGAACAATTACCTACTAGTTACCAAACTGTTTATTAATGTCAAGGGATTATAAATAAGTGTGAAGGTATATGGGAGGCAGAGAGAAGAGAGGATGAAAAAGGGGGGGAGGGAGAGAAAGACACACAGAGAGACAAAAAGAAAAAGATATTCCAGAAAGCTCACATCTCAGTGCCACCAGGTTTTCAAAGAACAGTTAACTGATGGTCATTTTATCAACAGTAATGAAAATAAAAAGCAGCCAGTTTTGTAATCAAGAGCTAATCAACTTAGGTACTTCTGTCATACAACACAAAGTAAACTTTATGTTGAGAATTGAAGGCTGGAAGAGGGAAGCAGAAATTATTTTCCTTCTGAAAGCTGTTCCACTTTCCTGTCTTGTGCAAACTAGACTGAGTCAGAGAGAGGTTTTCACACTGTATGGTTCAAGCTGTGGGCTTGAGTTTGAAGCACTTCCTTAATATGTGGTCATGTACCACCCAGCGCTCTAACTGTTAAATCTTTCCAGTAAGAGTCTTACTGTGAGAAAAGTGTCTGTCTCTCTGAAAAACAATTAGGCAATTACACTGCAAAGTCATGAAAAAGTACTTCCTCTAAAACCTATGAAGAAATCAGGCACCTGCATGTGCAATGTAGTCTTAAAAGCAGAGTGACAGGATTACAAGGTCAATGGTTTTCCTTTTGAAAGATGTTATCTGGGCAGGATTCTGACTCCTAGAGAGTTCAGAAAAAGGAAAGAGACAAAATACAAACAAACAAACAAAAAAACCCACCTACAACAGGCAGCAAAAACCAACCAAGTGAAAAAGAATTTTAAACAAAATAAACAAGAATGATGAGACATGAGAAATATCTTTTTCTGCAACCACAATTAACCCATTCAGTAACATCTAAGAGATGTACAGAAAGTCAGTATCATTAGGTTCTTTGCTTAACTAGATTCAAGGAAGAAGGAATTCACAAAATTGTAGGGCCCCTTCACCTGTTGTTTTGAAAATGAGAGCAAGAAGAATTTGGCTTCCACACAAACCAGACTTGACCAAGCACTGGTCAAGTAAATGTATAAACCAAGAATCTCATAAGCTGCTCTTTATAGGACAGAAATGGAAATTCCACCTATATAGGAAGCAGGACCCCAAATCTTATCAACCAAGTGAACTCCTGCAATTCAAGCTAGCTGGTCTACAGGAATATAACATGCAATCAGACAAACATTCAGCAGGAATCTTTGGGATGTCGCTGTTGAGGCCAGTGAGCAGCCAAAGAAACAAAATGTTGCTGTAGGCTACAGCATTAGAAAGCCCACAAAGCAAGACTTCCATCTTACATTTTGTGCAGTGTTTTGTGTAGCACTTCCTACGCTAGACATGACCACTAATCATCCCTTTAAAGAGGAATCTAATGTTACTCTGCCACTGACTTCTGCTTGTCCAGCTCAGCATAAGGTATGATGTTCACACGGGCCTGAAGTGAGCCTCCTCAGTCACCTGACATTACCAAGGGCCTCAACTCCACTTAAGCCCTGTGCCTAGTGTTCATCATCAACCATGTGCCACTGAGGGCCTGGAGACAGTCAAGCCTGAGCAACACTGAAGCCATGTATGCCTCTTCGAGTTTTATCTCAACCAGTCTTAGCACTTGCATACTGGTAAATCTGGGCTGCCATCGGAGACTAAGGATGCAGCTGAGGGCTTCGGACAACACAGCAGTGCTGAGAATTTGACCATGCCACTGTGCGCACTGTGAGGCTCTTGGATCCCCCTAACTTTTTTTTGACTCTTAGCATGAGAAGGTGACAGTTAAAAGATACACTTTTGATACAAAACCAATAAGACTTGCCTTCTTCGCAGAGAAAATGGAAATTTATTCTGCAGATTTAAGAGCAAAGGACCATTTCTACTGTTCTCTACCAGAAGAAAACACAGCATACGACAAGGACAAAGCCTATTTATATTTGTACATAAATGAGACCTAATCTTGTCTGGAGTCTTCAGACACTCTAACAATGAAATAAGAACAAGTTCTGGATACTAGTTGTTATTCTCATATGGTTACCGAGCAATTTATTACTAAAGATAGGCATCTGACACTGCCTCCCACAACTGAATCTCTCTTCTTCTGTTACCTCTTTGCTTATCATTCACTGCACTGTTACATCTAACATGAGTGTTAACTCCTTGAGAAAACAACCTGATTAATTTTATATGTGTAAGATGCCCCACAGACTCCCCTGATGCACTACTCATACAAATTCATCCCTATTGGGCTGATCCTTCAAGAATCACACAATAGTTAACACAAGTGTGTGTTAAGACTCAAGGAGGAACAAACTTGCTGCACCAAAGATAAAATCTAAGTAAAGACTGGAGCACTGACGCAGAGCTAGTCCAGATGTTTTTGCAGCATTAATTAGTGGTCATCTCTAATGTAGGAAGTACTACACAAAACACCGCACAAAATGTAAGATCTCCAGCTCTGCAAAGTACAAAGCAATCTTCGGTGGACAAGTTTTGTACATGCTTACCTATGTTAATCTAGGCCAGAAGTGCAGGTGCACTGGCAGTACCACAACATGCATTTTGCATACACCTATCTGCTCTACCTCTTCCGTTTTCCTTATTTTCTTTCACACATTTCCATACTGCTAATCTGTGATCCAGCAGGCCATTCTGTATCACTGAATATTTTCAAATTCTTTTAAAATGAGCCCCAAATGCTAATATTATATGTAGATATATCTATATAGATGCATATATATACACAGACACCCTTACGCACAATATTCGCATGCATACAGAGAAAGTAACCCTAACAGAATTGCTTCCAACTGTAGTGATATAATACTATTTTACCCACCAGATGGCAGTAACTTCAACTTAATACAAAACAGACTGGTTGCCACATGTGCAGCAAACAATGGCATTCTTTATATTTGGGTTTTTCCGTAAGGGTGAAATGCTGGTTTTTTTCAACATGTAGAGCTATTCCAGTTTCCTTCTATTTAATGACAAATTGGAGGATAAAGTTTATTACCAATAGCTAAGCTCAACTTTGATCAGTCTATCCTACAAGGTTTTTTTTTTAAAAAACATGTATCATCCCATATTGTTATTTTTTCAGTATACTGTAATTTTGTCACATTTGATAAATATGGCTGTTATTTCCAGTCATTGTCTTTTTCCAAGAATAATTCCCAAATAGAAATGACTGGGTAACCTGACAATTGCATAATAAACTTAAATGTTTACAAGATATGCTAATAATTAAAATGACTAAAGGACTCCAAAGAAAGGAAAAAGATGGAAAATATCTTCTACATAATTGTTTGAGGAAAAATATACAGTGTGCAGACTTCTTGACTTATGAAAAATTCAGGATATCATCTACAGCAAAAATATTGCAGGCAGCACACACTATATTACATATAGGCTAAAGTGTCTTTAATGTGGGAGCTAACAATTACTTCCTCTGGTAAGAGTAGAAGAGTTTTTGTCAGCATAGTCCGGGCACTGTAAAAACAATGTCATCTGGTAGATGGGGACTTCTCTGTAGGATATCCAGCTTTAAGAGAGACTGATCCATAGATTCCAGCCAAAAGATTATTGTTTGTTTTTTATTTCTTTAACTTCTCCTTATTTCTGAAGGAAATTTTCCAGAAGAAAATGTCATATATTGTCAAATTGTCAAAGGGGACTTCAATCCTTTTCTACTAATGTTAGTATTCAGAATGATTAAGTGGGTTTATATTCAGCTCTATGCCGACTGCAAAGAAAATTTCAAAAATGCACATTCTTATTAATATAGCACAATCATCTTTCAATAAATTTATGACCAAATACACAGTCTGTTTGGACAGCTGGCTTCCTCTAGCCTTCAAGCACAGATTCAGATGCTTTTTTGTTTCATGATTTTTAGTTCTTAGGTAAAAAGACAAAGTAGAGCAAAATTTTCTCTAAATACACAAAACAAATAAGTACAGTGATGGAAAGAAAAGAGCACAAAAATAAAGCAAAAAGAAAATTACCTGGATTTTATGGACAAACAGAAGTTTGAGAGAAAACAAGGACAGTGAAAAAGCAGCTGATCGTAGACACATAAAAGAAATGAAAGAAAGGAACCAAGACCTTACAAAAGATTCACAGTAAAAGGAGGAAATGTAAGCAGGAGGGAAAGGAATCATGATTGTGAGGCTTTTGGGAAGAGAGAGGAGGAAAGTGAAGGAAAGCCAGTGTTGCCAACAAGGAAAATAGTGTTGCCATCAAGCCTGGCTTTAGGAGTGCCCTTGCGATGAAGTTCAATGCTTATTTCATAGGCTAGGCCTCTATTACCTGCTCTGTTTGAAATGCACTGGTGAATTACTGCTTTTTAAGAATACGGTGATATGACTACTTTCTGCTAATTCAACATAAGCAGCCAGCCATACTTGTTCTTCACACTTATGGTTAATATTCTCGAATATTTCACTTTTCATAACCAGCTCCTCTACATAAACTAAAAATGTAAGTCCAATTTACATGGATATGTACTAGATGCCCGACATCCCAAATCAATGTCATTTGAACTGAAGACAATCTCTAGATACCGTATAATTCAAAAGACCTTTTCACAAACTTTTCATTATGGCTTGATATGCTTCTGCGATCACACATTCACATAATCTGGAAGTATGAGCACAATCCACCATAAAAGTAAGTTTTTTGTAACATCTGAAAGAAGAGGAAAAGTAAACGTAACAAGGAATTTTTAGTATGAACCTACCCAAGAAGGTTTTAAGTGGAGAATGCAAACCTGTGTGAATAACCACACACTCAAAATCCATCCTTAGTGTCAGAAAGACAAACTGAATGAGTCATCGATGAAGTGGACAGAGTACGCACAGGGATCCACCATTCAACATAAGGTCCTAGCATAAAGAGTTTAGCACAACCCTGCAACATTCAAAGAGCCGGTAAATTAGGAGTTACAGAACTGCTTTTTCCTCCAGCTGCAGTATCAGTAGTAGTCCTACAGTCATGTTTAGAAATTCCTGTATGTTTTGAAAAGAATAGGGGAAAAATAGAGAGAGGTGAAGGAAGAGCAACAAAAACTGAATACTGGAGAATATGCGTTACAGTGAAAGGCTTAAGAGATACCAGATCTATTTTAGCTGAGTTGAACAAATATGTAGCAGTGATTATAGACAAACAACTACCATCTATCAGTGCCAGCAGAAAACAATGGTTCAAAGCTGAAGCCAGTCAAATTTAAATCGGGTAAAAGGCACAATTTTTGACAGTTTGTTTCAGGAATTAATCACTCTTGCTATGAAGATAAATAGTGGATTAAATAAAAAATAAATCCTTTCCTGCTTCAAAGACAAAATACAAGGGAGTAATGGCACAAAAAATACAAACTTAAAAGAGTTTAAACTACATGGTCCAACGGCACATTCTGATTTGAAACATTACCACTCCCCATGAAAGGTGTGAAGTAATTAGTCACCTCTGTACGGAAAAGTATGTTGAACACATCAGGGCGATCCCAGCCTTCCCACGTGAGAGGGCTGCCATTTAACCTTCCTTAGAAACTGGTGGGGAAATTTTCATCTGAGTGAAGATGACGATGACAAAACTCCCATCAGATGAAATGGCGCTGAGATTTTAGACCTAGTCCTGGTGTTGCCGGTGCTGAGCTACACCCCAGCAGAAGGAGCCTCAGGGCCTTGCTGCACCATCACAGCTGGGCCGGGGCCATGGGTGCCAGCCACCACAGCGGGCCTTACCCAGCCTCCCTCACGGCAAAGCCTGGCCTGGCCTTGCTGCAGGGCGCAGCGTCTGGGCCCTGGCCTGAGGGACACCCACCCCGCACTCTGGCAGCCCTGTGCTGTGAAGATAGGCGCCGTGACTGCGCTCATTGGGAGCCATTTCAAAGGCAGAGGGAGCGTCTCCTAACCCTGCCCTGGGAAAGCCACCATGGGACGGAGAGCAGCAGCACTGCCGGTAGTACCGCATGCCAGAGGTTGGTCACGGTGACTTGGCAACTGAAGGTTTGGGTGACGGTCTCAAGGCTTACCTGCGGCTTGTGAAGCGGCAGACCCGGTCCCGCCGCGAAGCGGAAAGGCAGCTGTACCTGAAAGAGACGCAGCACATCAAAACAAGCATCAGGGACTTGTGCAATAAACCAGTTGAGCCTCTTGAGTTTCCCTGGTTAGTTTATAATTAAACCCGTTTCAAAAGACGTAAAGTTATGTCCCATAATTACAAAATATACTGACAAATAAGGGGAACCTTATTGTTTTTCCAACGTTTGATGAACTTCAACAGGCTAACAAATTTACGGGAATTGTCGTGCAGCAGCAGATCGAAGCAACAAAGTAAGGCGGTACTGCACAGAGGGGTGCCTGCCCCCTCGCTCACCCGACGCGCCCATCCGAACAGCGGACGAGCGCGGTGCCTGCCCTCAGTGCCTGTTCGTCCGAGGGCTGCAGCGGGCACAGGCAGGGAGAAGGCTACAACAGAAAGTAAATTACTTTACATCACCACCATCTTCTTTCTCTCTTGCAGGCCCCACAGCCTTTCGTCACGTAACAAACTGGGGGCACTTTCTTGCTGGCTGCACATTCAATTGTGCGCCGAGCTATAAATAAAGTCACAATTTTATTACTTTTATTATTTTTATAAAGTGGCAAGCAACTCCATTTTTTAGACTGGATTGTAGCACCTGACAATACTTTTTTCTCTTTGTAGACTGTTAGAAAACATATAGCTTGAACTTACACACAAACCCCATAATTTTTCTCATTTGTACTAACATCTCTACAGCAAACACAAAGCTGTGTTTAGGAGAACTCATTAGGCAAAGCATTAGTCTATAATCCCATTTCTAGTACAATAAATATAATATCAAGGGAAAACACGTGTAGCAGAAGCACTATTCTGGCAAAAGATGTTTAGTTTATGCAGTAAGAAATCTTCTGAGCTGTTTGTTATCAACAGATCGCATATAGTGCCTTCCTTTCATTAACGTGGAGTTAATTTTAAGAAGTGGGATAAGTTAGTCAACTGTTGTTACTTTCAGCAAATGCACAGGATTTTTAAACGAGGACCCCTTTAGTTTCTGAGAGCTCAATTAGTATTAATTACAAGTTTAAAGAAGCACCACAACATACTCACATTGATAGTATAGGCATATCTACAACATAATTACTGTCACTTCAATAAGTGCAGTCATGCATACACATCCCTTTCTAGGATCAAAGTGGTGGCATGTTGAGTCCAGGCTCCTGCTATCAGAGGCAAATGTGTTTCACATTCCCTTTCATAAATGTATCATTTTCCACCTTGCAAATGTTTAGACGTGTGTGGAAAAACAAAACCTGACCAACTTGTTGGGAGGCTTCTGCAGAACATTACTGCCTTGATGGCTAGAAATCTTCTAACTTCCAGTCTGATTGTCTGCCATTTATTTCTGTCCCAGCTCTGTTCTTCAGATTAAATGTTTGTTTAATAACACGATAGATAATAACAGATAAATGATTGTTCCTCTTTGCTTGCAATTCTCCTCTCCCCACAGCCTATCTATTCACTTGGCCTTTATTTCATTGAAGAGAAATAAAGCTTTTAGTATTCTCACAAAAATCCCTCCCTTCCCACTCTTCCTGTTACTAGCCTTTCTCTGTTACAACTAAGTGCAGGCTTCCTACACCTGGGTGCTCTGAATGCTAGGAAGTATTCCTGGGGAGGTTGTTGCAATGCCTCACATGGAGGCACTAATAATTTTATTTCACTACCTGAAAGGTCTAACGATACATTTTAAAATGGCAAAAACCTGGTTTATGGACATATCACAGTGGGGTCTCAGTCATTTTGGATGAAATTCATCTTACCTAGTTTTAAGCAGCACCTCTGAGCTAGTCACTGCAGGCTCCTTTTATAATCAGAGAGACACTTTACAGAATGAGTCATCTGATCTATTTTTAGAGATCCTGACTGGATGAAATCTGTTGTGCCCTAGAAATACTCCTCACTGACCACGTCTAAACAAATATGTCAGTCGGAGACATCTATACTGGATCAACTGAACAGCTTATTTGGTGGTTTATTAATATAATCATCTCCTTCATTTCTTTTTTAAAAATCACAAGATATGAGATAATAGCAGAAGTAATCATAACAACAGATATAACTTTATGTTTTCAGACTTCCATCCTGTTTCTATTCCTCACAGTCCCTCAGTTGTGAAGTTTTCCCTGGATTATCCCAAATCGACAGTACTTTCGAACAGAATATTGGAAATGGCTCCTCTAGTACACCTTTAAAACCCACAGTAACTATAAGCAGCACAATTTCCCCTCAAAAATCAAGTGCTTGTGTAACGAGTTGACAGGATTACAGTTTGGCAATTTATATTCTAGAGTAGAACATAAGAAAAGAGCAAGAGGTATTTTAGGAAATCAGATTGTCATAACATTCAGAAGTGAAAACAAGATGCTGAATTTTGATCAATCATAAATAAAAGGATGTAGACTTGTGGAAGTAGGTAGGATGCTTTTTGGCAATCCATCTCTGTCAAAGCTCCTCAACTACATCTTCTAAGCAAGAAGGTTGAAAGATTTGAGTAGTAAAAGATAAACACTAAAATCAAATAAACAAGCACAAATACATATTTCTATCATCTTCTTCTCCAATGGAACAACTAAAGAATTTTGCTTCACAAAGAACAAATTAAAATCAGAAGGAAGTCAATATTCTCCTTCACCTCCATAGACAAATCAATGTACTTACTGTACTGTATGGTCCCATAGTAGATTAATATTTAAAAATTGACTACTGTTGAATCTTAAGAATTTACCTTAAATGCTCCAAATATGAGCTATACGATGGAAAAAGTGTTACCACTATACCAGTGTTTCTTTGTTTTATGAGGGAAGTGCTAGTACAGATAAATAGGCTTATCCCAGAGGTTTTGCAGCAAGTGACAGACTGGACTGAGTATCTCTGCAGTTTCTGTTTTGGCCAACACATACCCATGAAGGTTTTCATCATATCTCATCAATCCTGTTTGCATACAAGCATTTCAACAATTCTTCATGTGACATGACTGTTTGGACAAGATTCCTTCTGACAGAGGATAAGTGGGGAAAGTCTTCCAAACCAGTGTCAATCCCAAGCTAACTACAAATTACAGACTATTTGCAAGATTACTGAACATGCAAACATGAACAATTCAAAACTGAGTTATGTACCATAACAGAACTCATTATGAATACTTTTCATCCTACTTGGTGCTCAGAAACCAAAATTCTCAGGAAACTCTCAGAAATGCAAACACCTAACAGCTTCATTCCCTGAACCACAATACCAAAAGGATTAACTTCCACATAACTCAAGCTCAAGGACAAATTTATGGACAGGAGGTCCATGAACAGATACTGAAGGGTACAGGTAGCAATGTCCCCCTCTAACATCACAAATCCAAAAATGATGGATGCCAAGGGAAATGGACCACAAAAGCAGAGGCGTCCACGGGCTCTCCGTAAATTGGACGCCCTGTTGCATGGATATCCAGAGCATTAATCTGGCCCACAAGAGCATTTGTTGAATTGTCTTGTTCCATGAATAAAAGACAGATAGACTTCAGTATCACCTTGAGAAAACTCAAATAAAATTATGGGAAAAAGATATTTATTTAAAATTGTTAAACACCGCAGCCTAAAAGTGAGATCACTTAGTCAGAACTCATGAGTGAAGAAATACCATTAGAAATACACAACATGCATTCAGACCCAAAATCCCAGTCACAGCAGGATCGTTTCACAGAAATATAAAGATTTTGTTCAGGATGTAATTTCAGATTTTTTTTTTAACATTAAACTATGAGCCACCATGCCCCTCATAAAACAGAAATCATGCAATTTTCCATTCTCTATGAAAATTCTATTTTCTTAGGCCAGAGCTCTCATAAACATGTCCTTGACAGTGGCATTTGTTAAGCATATATGCTGACCTTTTCAAAGTTTCTCTTTTTTGAAATGACTGTTCTCATTTTCATGTGGCTACGTATTCTTTCACATACTGCTAAGTGCAAATTTTGCATGCTTGCCCTAGTTTGCAAGGTTCTTTACTCATAAGCGTACAAATATTACAAGATTTCTTTAGAATTTTTTCTTGTCAGTAATGTAAAACTTCCAGAGCTCTTCAACAGATATAAACACAGGGAACATTTCCACCCCTGTTTCTGAAACAGGATGTAACAATTCTACCAAAGGCAAATCTGTGTATAAATTAGCCAATATTTATCCTGAGAACTCCCTCTTCCATGACTCTCTCTTTGAAAGAAATCAAATAAGAAAAAAAAATTTAGTCACTCCCTAGACTGCGCAGTATTTTAAAACCAAGACCAACAGTAGCTTAGACACATTCTGGTCCCTCATAAGTCCTGTCTGATTTTCCATAAAGTCATTATGTAGCATACAAGAGGAGGCAAATGGTGAGAAGGCATGTTATGCATAAGAAGGGCCTCTGTAATGCTCCTCTGAAAACATTAGACATGCAAACCCAACCATTTTTTAGAAAAAAACTTGTTTTCTACATTAGGGCAGTGCATATTCTTGCACTCCAAAAAGCCAATCATATCCTGAGACGCACAGAGAGAGGTGTGGTCAGCAGGTCGAGGGAGATGATTCTTTCCCTCTACTCCATTCTCATGAGACCCCACCTGGAGTCCTGTGTCCAGCTCTGGGACACAGAGTATGTAAACATACTGTCTGACACATACAGTATCTAAGGCAAATAACTGTAACTTACTGCCTTACACTCATCTACCAGCTACCTTGGTTTTGAGGGGAAAAGCCTAGAGACTTTCACGTGGTACCAAAATTCAAACAATGCAGTTTTAGGCTTTGACGATTCTTCACTAAATGGGCTTCTCCCAGTCTTTGCTTTTAGCAAGTCCACAGTTAAGCTTGAATATTCTCTGTCATTAAGGAATGTAGAAAAGGATGATCCTGGAGAAGCAAACTAAATTAATTTTTGTGGGAATTAAAGCTTCCAGCACATTCAAAAACCTTGAAATAAAAACGTATCTTTTCCTTCCAATTTCAGATAACTGTAATTCCTCTCATATCACCAGACTAAAACCTGGGCTTTCATCTGCTGCCTTTAGTTTATCCGGTAGATTAGTAGGATGTGCAACATGATAAACTCCTGTCCTTGAAATGATGACTTACAACATTGTTGCATAACATCATAAAGTGCTGGTGTTCAAATTGCTTAAAGACGGTACCAGACTGCAGAACACTTATCTTCACTGAGCAAGAGCAGCATGGTCTCTTCAGGGTATTTTCTTTGTTTTGGTTCAGTATGCTATGACAGAGCTGACCTTTTCTAAGAGGCTTACCTGGGTGACTCAAATTTAGACACTTTTGGTGAAATAATATCTGTTAGAAAACCTTTTTCTCAGTTGCTCAAGTTTTTGTAGGCTACATGTTCTGCTTTGGTTCAGTTATCTTAACAGATTTCCATAATTCTTCATATTTCTTCAGGGAAGAAAAAAAAATGGAGAGAAGAAAGGGTACAAAAACTAAGATTGGTACCTCTTTTAATTCAAGCGAGCTATTCAGTGTAAAATTCCTCTGAAATAAACTGATGACACAGTGAGCCTTGCCTACAGCCTACTTCATTAATTCTTTGTCCGCCTCCCCTGTGAAAACAAAAGAATTCGTTCTGAGGACAACAGGGGCCTGAACTGCAATGATTATGAAGGAAGTTGCATCTGATAATCCTTGCTATGCAAATCACAAAACTTCACAACATCCAGGATGCAACTCCAGTACAAAAAAAAAGCCCTCCTTCTCCCTCTTCTCAGAACCAGTGGTGCACTCCCTTTGTTCAGAGAAGCTGAATTAGCTTCTATATTGCAATGGAGGTGAGAAGATGGGGTTGCTTCCTGAGGCCCTTAGAGTCCTGGTATTCAACAAGGGGAATAAAATGTTTAGATTATTTGCTCCTTCATCTAAACGAATGGTTCAAAGGGGAAAGGTAAAGAGAAGTAACAGTCTAAGAGCCATCGCTGGCTTTAACATAGTAAAATGTCGACAACAGAAGAGGGCCAGGAGTGTACGTACTTTGGGGCAACACATCAACACATGGTAAAATCCACCCTACAACAGAAACAAGACTTACTAGTTTCACAATCATATTCATTGCTAATAAAGAAGCACCTTTCCTCTTCAAGACCAAGTCTTACACATCTTTCATTGCAATTGTCTACCCTCAGCTCCTTACAGGAGAAGACTAATTATTTCAAGAGATGATCATGAATATAATTACGATGAGATCCTCGCTTTGGTACACTGTGCAGACTGCTGTGAATCTAGAGATGACTTTCTTACCAATTACATTAAAATGAACAAGAGGGAGGCCTTTTATTTAAAAAAATCTTCCTTCCAGGAGCAAATTTCTCTCTCTCCCTCTCCTTTTTTGTTTTTTTATTAAAACTTAACATGCTATTAGCATAAGAATAAATGATTGCAGACACTGCATTGCTGAATTTCAAGCAGTATTTGGACACCAGGTACAACAGCACTGTCGTCTGCACCGTTGATGCCATACATATAACATTTCAGTACTTAAACTTTTAATTTATTTTTGAAGGTAACAAACAAAAATTAAGAGGATCTCACATGGTCTAAATGAAGCTTAAGGTACAACACTTCCACACGGTGTATGAATTTCTAAACTGCAGTCAGGATACGAACACATTTGTCATCATTAACATGCATCTGTAGTTCATCAGGAATACCAAAATGTCATATTGCATGTAACAGCCTACACAAAAAGACCAGCAAATAGATTTTTCTCTTAAGCTAAGGGACTAGTTAATGGACCTTCTGGACAAAAGGTACAGTGTGCAATCGTGTGAAAGACTATCTGCAAACTGAATTAATATGCAGGATATAAATTATCCAGAACAAATCCAATGAATCCAGATCATGACCATTTTAAGATAATGGACTTTCTATTTTTGCTATTAATATTTAATTGCTTATATTCATGTTTATGTTTATATTGTCCTATGCATTTTTTGTTGTGTTCTTAGATAATTTTTGCCCATAAAAGTGAAAGACTTTTTTCAAAAAAGTCTATCACTATTTAGAGGCAACTTACAGTTGTTTCACACATACACTTTCATTTTGAATATGCAATCCCCAGTCTGAAATTAAATCAAACTATCCTATAGATCAACAGAACTTCAGAATATACCCCGAGAAACTACTCTCCTTGATACACTCATAAATATTAACTACATTTATAGGATAGCAATAAAAATTCTACCAAGTACCACAGGACCCTGAATTTATTAGAGCAGCAAAAAATACTGTCAGAAGTGACTGGAGTAATTACTAGTGTTCCTGAAACTTCAAACTCTGTTCAACAGTTCGCCAGATATTTCCCCCCCCCGCCATTTTAACAAGAATATTTGGACTAAAATTAATCTTGTACTGATAACAACACCACAAATGCTATAGCTGGTAATAAAACAGAGCAACATATAGTAAGCACATAATAGAAGCTACCAGTCCTAAAGCAAACACTTTAATAGTAATATTCTAATAAAAATTAGAAAGCCATGAAAATTTCCAAACCAACACAAACAGTTAAAATTGCACAGAACAGATTTAATAAATACAATTAATAAAACAGGCACACTTATGCTGGAGCAAATAGACTACACATTTTACTTTTTCAAGAGGAAATGTAATACGCTGCAGCTAAAGAAAAAACAAAGCAAAAAGAAACAATGTACAAACATAACGATTCTCAAAGGTTAATGGTTACACCACTGGCTTATATTCACTGATCGCATTTTTACCACCTATAGCCTGCAGATAATATTCCCCCCCGAAAAAGCTGACTATTATGTGTTGACTTGCGTATGCTTTTTTAATTGGCTTGCCCAGGAGTGCAAATTTTGAAAATTAGCGTTGTAGAGCCAAAAAAAGAAGAAAAATAGCTGGCAAAATATTGGAACAAAAAAGTTATTGCAGAGAGAGAAATTCATGACTTTAATGCTCTGTCAAACTTATAATAATATGCACTCAGAAAAGCAAAATCTTATTTTAATCTGCGTTTGCTAAAGCTACGCTAACAAAAGGATTTGTGGCCCTGTCATGAAAAAACATTGACCCTTGACCTTTTTTCAGTTTAGAGGAGAACAGCCAGAATCTTGTGTATCAAACAAATGTTTGTTTTGTATAAACATTCTCCCAATTTTCTTAGTTTGCTGCAAAAGCAGAGAAAAAAGGAAAGTAAAAAAAGAGAGAAAGGAAGAAGAAGAAAAATGCCCCAAACGAAAGGCTCGATTTGGAAACAGTGCAAGCCTGCTTCCGAACAGTCATGTGACTTTTTTTTGCTAACAGCCATGTGCTCGCGTATCATTTTACTCTGAAATAACTCTGCGGATTTCAGCTCAACCTGCCTTTGCTTATAATGCATGACATAGCCTGTGAGGGAGCCTGAGAACCGTCCCTCTTCAAAAGCAAGGTTCCCATGCTTGGCCTGTAACCATGGAAGCAGATGCCTTTTTTGCTTACCCCTGCTTACCTCTTTGCAGCCACGAGCTGCTCCCTATTGTTAAAAGGGGTACGCCTCGATTTTTCTTCGTCGTGACCGAACTTGCCTCTTCTTCAAAGGGCATGATGCTGCAGGTCATTGGTCTAGACTGTTTGCACGGTCCAGAGAACAGCCTTGATGTAACCCTTGCTCCGTCTGTGCCACACCACCAGCCGTGCGACTGCAGACTGTAGGGGGACATCGGAGATCTGTATTTGAAAAGAAGTCCGTCCGATTTTGCCATTGTGCCTTTTCAGTCATCGATCGAATGAATATCGAACCTTCTGTCATTGCATGTGTGAAATAGATAGCTTAGCAAGCACTTTTGTGCCCAAACCTGTGCAGTGGGCCAAACTCTCTTCCTTTATTCACAATTTTATTGTTTATGTTGTATAGTAATTTCTTAGGTACTTTAATAACGGTGTCCTAATGTTAGACCAACCTCGAAACAGAATCTCTTTGTTGTAATCTGCTTGATTTAGCACTTTTTTTTTTTTAATTCTTTTATAAAGGTGCTTTCTCTTTTAGTCATTCTCAGTTGAACATCAGCCCTCTTAAACTGCAAGGGAAGATGATTTTGAATTGGTATGAATAGCCCAGAATAATAAGGGATTTCAAAACAAGAAACAGACTGGATGTTTACTACCATAAGGCTTTAAAAATAACTGGGGGGGGGGGGGGGGGAAGGGGGGGGAGTGAACTTGGAAAGCTTCCAAGGTAAATTCAAAAAAAGTAAAGAAATCCAGAAAATATGGCACTTTTTTTTTTTTTTTTTTTTTTTTTTTTTTGCTAAATACAAATAAAGTAGATAGTGGTAAGGAAAGACAAATATTGTAATAGATAAAATAACCTGACAGTGTTGGCTGAAAACCTAAAAGAATGCTAACTCCTTTTTCCCCTCAATATAGAAAGACAAATAATTTGGAAATTTAACAGCTGATAACATGGGAGCTCTAAAATACTTTTTGTTTGTCTGTACTATTGCACAAACATTTTTGATACTCACTGGCCAGCTTATTTTCTTAAGATGCATTTCATTTAAAAAAAAAAACATATAGATATGTGTCCAAACTATAGCAAGAAATTATGAAAATTATGCTAAGCCACTGAGAAAACCTAGCTGAAGCGTTCAGTCAAAGAGTTCAATAGAACTCTAGGAATTTCAGGGGGGAGTGAAGAAGAAGATGCTCTAACAGCTTCGAATGAAAAAAGAATTGTAGACAATGTGGTAAACGATACATTCTTGAAATGAGTTGGTAAGCAAGTTTTTACTCTTCTTTTAACAGAATGGCAAACTCTCTGACCACTGCCTGTCAAAAAACAATAACCTAGTGACAGCCATCAGCACCTACTCATTGTAAAATATGCCTGCCTCTCCTCTGTCCTAATAAAATCCGGATTGCATCAAAAAGGGCTTATATATTCTTCAGGGTGTTGCTTACCCAGCGTTGTCTGTATATGACATCAGTATATATATTTTTGAGATACCACTATCTCATACTTCAAGGCATACCTATTTTCTCTAATTGCCGCAGGCAAAGGGGAGGTGCACTAAAGAATAAAGAAGGTTATTGTGACAGATGAAACATAATTCACGAGTACTCTTTTCATCCAGCCTTAAGTAGCAGAGGATTACTCCAAGCTGAATTTTAGGGGAGTATGTATGATCTGATTTAATAATACGAGGACAGGCCACAAGCTGAAAGGCAGTGTAAACCAATTATGCTTTTGCTGATTGTTTGGGGGTTTTGTTGTTGGGGGTTCCCCCCCTCCTCTTTTCTGGAAGTAGAAGAAATGTTAACGTGAAGAGGGTCTGAAGAAACGTGGGGAAAAGTAAGAATTGCCGAGAAATAAAAGTTGGGATTTTCTGGAATGGATATTGATAAATGATTATTCTATATTTCTGCTTCATGACACTTAAATGAAATAAGATCATGCCATTTCTTCAGTAAATATGCGCTGTGAAAGTAGGTAAACTAATTTTGATACACTTACTGAACTTGTATTGCTTCAGAGAAATTCATTCTTGAGTCTTCTAAAAATGCTGTATGATATCAAGTTTAGATGTAGATAACTGTGACAGTAAAATAACTTTCTGCTGAACATATGTACATTGTTTTTCTGAGTCACTGTTTTATTATTTAAACAGTGAATAGGTAAGCTTGCATGTGTATTTTTATATGTTTGTTTCCTTATAATGTGCTTTGGAAAAGACTTGCTTAGCATAAATTACCGTATTACAATCTGAAAGTATATATCTTTTTACGGTTTCAGTTTTTATATAGCAACTACTTTTTTTATGATCTAAAATTGCATTCAGAATATCTGGCAATGCCTAGCTAGTTAAACTGCAGAAACTACTAAGGTACTTGGTAAAAAGAGTAAACAGTATCTCATTTTGTCTATAGAAATGTTAATTTATATTAATTACTTTTGTAAGCAGTAGGTAACTTTTAAAAAATCCTTTTTAATGCAACTGTTGATAAAATAATCATTGATCTTGTCAAATAATGTTTCTCTACATTTTGTATAATTTTGTATGCAAAATAAAGCCATTTTTAGATACAGATTCTAAATGTGCTTTTCAAGCGTTCATCTTATTTGAAAATCACATACAAAAAAACCCCAAACAACCATGCGTTATATGTTTGCTTTCATATATTTTGTACTTTTTAATTACACAAAAAAATGCTAAGCAGACACAGTTAATAAAACTGTGCTGCTAATTGAAAATAAATTATTGCTAGGGTTTAGTTCATATCTTTCAGATTTCAGAGTGAAATATAAAATAAAGATTAATTAGAACAGACTTTCTGTTATCCAAGTGCTGCTATATATCAGCCCAACTAAGATGATTCAACAACTTAACACCAAATCTTACATAAATAAATGGCAAGGAAACGGCATTAAAAACCAACAAAGGACACAGAATTTTCGTCTTTCTATAGGCTGTGTTACTGAATTATTCTCTTATATTATATGGTTTCATGCTATTTTTAAAAGCAAGTATAAAACCAATATAAGTATTTCATAAAAACCATAAGCTATTAGTTCGATTTTGGTGAATAAGCAGTATGCATTAAACACACCTCAGTACTATACTCTTAAAGAAAGGATAGTCAGAAAATGTATCAAAATACAGTAAGGAAACTGCTCGATTGAAAGCATACATTTTAATATTTTAGTTCGCAAAGGGAGCAGCAGCCAAAAGACCGTTCTAACCACCTGACAAATAGCAACAAACAACAGCTCTCGAGTCAAAATATTTATTAGGGTGTCATGTCAATGTACAGACTAGCATATGTGCTAAGGAGAAATTATTCTATTATCTTCAGCTGAGTGAAGTAGTAACAACGAACATAAAGATTTATAAATATATGTAGAGCTGAGAACGTTTCTTTCAAATCATACAACCATTTAATTTTCATTGATCATTTAAAAATGTATCTAGAAGTGTAAAATGCAAGTTACTTTAATTCCCGTGACAATTTTTATCCAAATGTTATTGCTGCCATGTCACACTGCACTTGCCATCCAATGTAAAGTTTCTTAGTGACAAATATATACTTAAGCATTTGTTTAAGGAGTCAAGTGGCATTTTTGCTGAACTGAATGACATACGTTTAAGCAATATATCTTCTACTAATAAACTTTCAAACAATGTATATCTTATGGGTATTCACACTGATAGACTGTTTCTGTTCTCGTTAAAATTAATTTGAAGTAGAATTTATTATTGACATTAAGGCACATAAAACTTTCAGCAAAATTGCAGATGAAGGTTGTCTTTGGAAAAGTAGGGAGAAGAGAGCATCTCAGATCATGCCTGCATGCAACAAAAAAGTACACATCTCAAGATGAACAAACAATGTTTTAAAAATGAATCAAATTATAAGCACTCACATCTTTTACAAATCTAAAAATATTACTATTATGCACTATTTTAATTCTTTTCTGTAAAATATACATCAGGCTGAATATATATCAAGTTCACTATGTTGTTTTTAATAGCCAGTGTTGAGGTTTTTTTAAACTAGAAGGAGGAAAAAAGCACTCTTCCCCTCTCCTGCAAACAGCTTTGATTTTAACCAAATCTCAGTGTGCAGGTATAGTTGTCTTATCTCATACCCTACAAAGCTTTAAAAAACTGGGAATGAAATTAAGATTTGTAATATATTGGGAGCTACAAAGAATACGGCGGCTCAGGAGACAACACTGGGAATGTAAGAAACCACAGTCTTTGATTCTATACGACAAGCTGGATAGGAGTCAAAGCTGCCACATGTGGTGTGAAAAAATGCCACCCCGGTGTGAACAAAGGGTTTAAAATGGAGTCAAGAAGCGTGCAAGCTCAATGTCTAAGCTTTTCCTGTGAATTGTACTGCCACAACCTGCAGGATATCAAGTGGGCTGGGAAGAATAGAGTGCCTTTGGAAGCTACAATGGAGTAGCGGTGGCCGTCAGTGCGTTCGGGTTTCTATTGTTTTGGTCTTCTTGTTTGTGCATCTTTACAATGTGCTGCTTTACTTCAGCAAGAAATTAAAGTCTAAGCACCAAAGATGAAGTCACAAAATTCACCGGGAAACTGCTGAATGCAGTAATTCTGATCTTTCTTATTGTAGTTCGAGCTTACAGCTCAATGAGAGAATTTACCAGCTAGATTGTTCATTTTACCGGGGCCTGAACCACAATCTCACGCATACGAAAACCAGAGTAATAAACGTTGCTCATAAGTATCTCTATGGCCTTTTACTGAGATAATAGTTGCAATAATATAAACATTTGTTGGAGTTTATTCAAATAGAAAGAATGTTGCACCTTATTTCAATCAGCAGCTTTCCTCCTTTTATTACAACATAAAGCTATTAATCTGCATATTCTGTTCAGAAAACACTATTTTTTAAAAATAATCTATGCAAGTGTGCAGTAGCAACCCAAAAATGTATGGGTCATACACTCACAAAGATGCTATGCTAACAATGTTTAACAGCAACGGTACTGAAAATCGTAAATATTCTACCTAGATAAAGGAAAATGTTATGTAGTCAACGCACAAGGAATAATAAGACAGAAAACAGTTAAATATATTTTCCCAAAAGATGCAAACAGTAGAAGTTCCTCAAAGAGAAAATGCAGAACAGTTATTAGAATTCCTAAACAAAATCAATTAAAATCCAAGGAAGCACGCCCACAAAACCCAACAAACAGTAAATTTTCTAAGAATTAAAGAAACCTTCCGATTTCCTATATTACATTTACATTTTTTATTAAGGATTAGGTCAAAAGCCACTGATTTTTTGTTTATGAATGCAGGTCAAGACAAGAACATTTTTCTATTTACTCTGTGTAACTCTGTATAGAAATCAATCTGTTACTTTCATTACAACCACACAATCAATTCCATTTAAAGTACAATGCAACAGCCAAGTCCAAGGACAATATGGATCGCTGAAAATCCTTCGTACTATCTACAGGATTTATTCAGTATGACTGGGATAATTTTTCTTCTCATTAGTATGCAACAAGCTTTCACAAACAAACTTATCACGGCTTCGCCTGTTTTCAGTTCAAAGCATAAAAAAAAAGGCAGGCATACACAAATTTACTGATACTAGCACTAATGCGTAAGTATTGCTTTTCAGTAAATAACACAAATCATCTATTAAGAACAATTTTATGGAGGAAAGTGTCTCATTCACACTGAGTCACGATTATTTCTACAGCTGTAATAAGACAGTACTACATGCTAGATAAACCATATGACATACATACATGCAGACACACATAATGAATGCAGATAATGTATTTAGGCAGCCTGTCTCAAAAGGCTATATTTTTTCAACCGACCAATATTTGTAAACATGCCCCTCTCGTTTTTCTGTTCCTTATAATGCTATTCTGAGGTTCCTAAGGGACATAAAGCTAAGGTATTTAAAAACTGCAAAATATTACCAAGGTCTCTCCCTGCACACTCAAAGACTTGGTATCATCATTTGGACAGATATAATTTAGCCGTTTTTATAAATGTTTTAAATGTTCATAATTACTTCTACAGTCCTAGTGCAACATATTAAAATCAAGGAATAATATCAGATTTTAAAACTGTAAAACTCCAAAATTTACTTTTATTTATGGTATATTTATGAAGGTTTATTTTGCTGGTTTGGTTTTGTTCCCGACCTATTTTCTCAACATACCTTCTCCTGCATCTTAGTAATTGTAGGGTTTTTTTTAATACCTTTTTTTCCTTCTGCCTGCCTGAAAAGTAAGTCTGACAAATGAATATTGCTGTAAATGAACAAAATATACTCAAAAATCTTCTGTTCAGAGATTTCTGCAGAATAAAGCTGCCTGTGATTCTCAAGTAAAAACCGTATCTTGAATATTCTTAGCATTTGTTCCTTATACGTTCTTTTATTGATCACTTTGTTCAACTACATGCCTCCCTCCCCAATAACATATCAGAGAAAATGAAAAATGAATCTTGGAACAGTGCTCCAGAATGTGCAGTCAGATGTCTGCTGATGGTGCTTAGGCTGTGTTTTGATGTCCCTGGTTTCCCCAGCATTGACAATTTGAGATAGCACTGATATGAAACCTCTGGGTGTTTCTTAGGGTGCTATCTCCTTTTTAATCCCGTGTATGTTTTTAAGTCACCCTTAAATTGTGTTGTTTCTGCCAAGTGGTCAACCAATTAGCAGCATCCTCTCTTGGGTAAAAAGACGGCATGCACACATGCACGTACATATGTGTATAGGTACGCTTGTGAATGTACCTATTCCGGCTTGTTATTTCAGCTGAGTCCCATGAGCTGGGACTCTCATGCACTAGTTAAATTTACCTCTGCCAAACCTCACTGTATGCATTCCAGTCAAAGAAAATTGCATAATGCCAAATTTCTTACTCACATATAACAGCATGTGAATAGACAAAGGGTTCACAGCACTGTGAGGAGAGAAACTGTCCCGACAGACTTGCATTTATCCCCACTGAAAACCTTAAATAAGCACACATAAACGTCTTTTTCCTCTTGTTCAGCTGTGTTTACTTGCCACTGCTTCCCTCCTCTGGCTTCTACCAGCTCATTTTTCCCCACCTCCTGAACCTGTTTATTTTCTCTCTCCTGCCTGTCTGCCAGCAGTGGCGCTGAGGAATCCCCCAAAAGCTGCAGCCCCACGCATCCCCCTCCCAGGGGCACCCTGAGCATGCGAACGGGGCGCAGGACTTAACAGGTTAATTCCATACAGGCAGGAGTAGGCGTGACTCAGGCCTTGAGAAGATGAAGCTGGACAGTCTGGAAGGATTGCATTAAATGTGAGACATAATATCTGCAAGTGAAATAGCAGGGATACTGTTCAGAGAGAAAAATTCGCTTTCCCAGAATACTCTCCATCTATTCAGACATTAAAGAGCTGAAACGTGGGTGCTGCAGAGGTTAAGCTTGCCAGCTGAGAGCAGGACACTGGGCTACTCGGCAGCCCTCGCCTCTCCCTTTAACTACTGCAACAGCCTGGGGAGCCACGACACCAATTTTACCAGCAATCTGCCCCCAGGGGCTATTTTAAGACTGTACTAGACCCATCTGCAAAGCTGGCCCCAGAGAGGCAGCTCAGATCTGTTTGAAATGCCACAGACCGGCTACGTAATCCCGTTCAGAGCCTGCAAACAAGCAGTTTAAGGGATCCATGCTGGCTCCTCACCCTTGCAGGAATTTGGTGGCAGCAAGGAAACCAAAAAATGTTGGATGATAGCACGGTTAAACTATTTATTGGGAAAGAGTCAAGTCTACTTTTTAGAGGAGAGTTACCTTTCCTTGCGGCAGGAACATGTAGTGTCTTTATTTACTATTAGGAGAAAACAATTCCAAATTTTCCTGACTCAGCTGCATAAGTTCACAAACTAGGTTTTCCCCTTGCTAAAATGCACACTGGAGCAGGGCAGTAATCACCTCCAAAATTAGCTACTCCCTCACTTACACCAAAGGACATCTCTTATGGCAGCCCCTCCTGCCATCTCCCAAAGCCTGCCTGCATCTGCCTGAGCCTCGCAGGCCAGTCAAGGTGACAAAACACGAACAGACAACAGGCAGAGTAACACGTAGAGAAATCACAGGCCAACAGACCGTACCCAGTATAGAAACGTACCATCAAGCAGCTGATTTAGAGTAGTTGCCTCAGGTTGAAGTTCTGTCAGTGTGATACCAACAAACATCAGCATCCCTGAAGCCCTCACAAGCTTGGATGCTACTTCTTTACCCTTTGCCTGTCCCCTGAAGATGATGCTTGGAAAAAATCAGTCAGGAGAAGTACCGCGATAGGAAAACATCACCACCCTCTTTTCTGCTAGGGTCCTTGTTGAGCATTTACTTCCACATGGGTTAGTAAAAGCAATTAAATTTTCCCTATGTGCAACCGGAGTTCATCACCGGTACAAAGGCCAAAAGAATTCTGATTTCTTGCCACAAAATGTTCAATTCACACTTCTTGACAGTTCAACAAGAACAGCATTGGTGCAGGTACACACTCCACGCTTTAACCATCCTGCGATGCTCAGGAATGAGGGACCAATTGTAACATGAGAGTATTCTCTGCTTGGAGAGAACTTTTCACTGCCTGTCTTAATTTGTAAATCTCTTTCTGTGGGTTTATTTTAGTACCTTGATTCTATTTGAACATAGCTTATTATGATTCAATTTCCTCCTTTCTGTTTTTTTAAACAGAGGATGGAAAAGAAAAATAAATCTCTCAGGCTCTCAGCATATAACAGTTGATATAATAGACTGAAATGGCTCCTTCTAATCACTTGGGGATTTTTAAGTGCATTTTATTGACATGATAAGCCATTATGAGTCCTTCAGACTTGTTATGGTTTATCATATCAAGGCTCATGGTTTTAAGTAATATTCCTAATATGCATTCAACAGCATCCACTCCAATAGCTTCTTTAATCTCAATTAAATACCATTAAAGATATGTATGGTACCTGTGTATAAGTGGCACTAGAACAGTATTTATATGCACCGGTAACCAAATAATGTCAGACTGGCTCAACTGCCTTCCATCTCATACCATACCCAGGAGTCTTATTACCCAGTACAAGTTCATATCCAAAGGTAACATTATTCAGTGGAATTATGGGGGACAAAAGTTCCTGGTGGTGGCGTTTTTGGTAAGGCTTCTTTCTTCCTTTTCTTCAAGTTATTCATTAAAATGAGATCCCTTCTGCCAATCCCCAGCAGCTGTCTGAGCAGATCTTAAAACCCCTTGATACATCCCAGCAAAATGGAGGTTCTCCCTAGTGTCTAGGACAACATTTGTTCTCAAAAAGAAATAAAACTGAATGTCAAAAGTCACCAGGGAGAGCAAAACTCTGACTGCACAGAGCACAACTGTGCAGCTATCCTGAATAGCCAGGTAACACACCTATGTCTTCCCCAACCTGTGCCACGGAATTATAGTCTGCCCTATGTGCTTTTTGTACTTCATACTACTCCGGTTCCTCGTTTCATCTTCCTTTTATCTTTACATTCTGGCTTCTCCACAGACATGGGTCCCCTGCCCTTAGAAGAATAAAATGGGAAGCAGCAAAAAGGGATCATGTCCAAGGCAGAAGGGAGGCAGTCAAAATGAGTACGGCTGCCAAACTGCCCAGACCTTCTCTTAACAAAAGACAGGGAGTCTTGTGCTAAGAACAGCAACAGAGAAAGCTGTTAGAAGGTCATAAACCGCTTAGAACCTGAGTGTTATGAATTTATGGCAACTGCTCTAACTCCAAAATGAAAAGGATGCAGCTGACAAGGTGGTTTAGGAGGTTGAACTGGGGCAGAGGACAAAGCAAGACCCACTAAAACACAGTACAAATAAGGAGTGGGTTGCCTGGCAAGGCAGGCACCAAATGTGGCGTAAGTACAGATTTTAAAAAACAACCAAAGTGGGTTGCCAGTGGCACATCTTAACCATCTGGTGATCTCCCACAGAGACCAAGGGCAGAAGCCTTGGGAAAAGTATAAAAACAGACCAAACCTACACTGTTCTCCAAATCAAAAGATACTGGGAGCTGTCACCTTGCACAGAGACTGGACAGCATTAATCAGCTAATGCTGTAGCATCTTGTCGCTTCAAGTAGAAGCGCTTGGCACACTTGTCTCTAATTTAAGGGAGAAAAATACACATACATAAAAGATTAAGAGCACATTTGTCATTTAACCATTTATATCAACAGCTGAAACAAAGATACTAATGATGCAGAACTAGAGGATGTAGATCCAAATTGTTGTCATAGTCATGGTCAGAAATATGCGCAATCCTCTAAATACTTTATGCAAAATAGCTGCAAAAAATGAATTAAGTTTTTCACTGTTGCCCAATACTGAGGTTATCCTCAGTACAGAACACCGTGCTTCTTCTATAATGGATTTTAAGTTTATGATGCACTCCCAGAATCACTTCAATAAAACCAAAGGCTATCAAATGATTTCATAATCAATTAACACTACAGCTTAATTCCCAGTTTGCTACATCCTTCAGTGCTGCTTTGCCACATAATTGATGTCTAATTTGCCATACCATACAAATGGGCCTTGTTTATTCTCCTTCCATTATCAGTAACTAGCTCATTATTCTAATGCACTCTGAAGTATTTTAAAAATAAATGTGAAAGCAAGTTCCATTCTATTCTATGTCCATTAGTTATCCTTCCAGGTTAGAAACCATGTTCAAATCATTATAGTCCTTCCTCTTTATACATACCAAGTAACTCATTTGTAGCAGATTACGATCCATTTTTTAGGAAAGCTTGCCGAGGTAAGACAACAAAAGCATGTACCAACAGGCAGCAAGACTGATATATAATAATCCTCAAAGTAAATAATTATAATCCTATAACTTTTTACTTTATTTTGATGGCTCAACTTTACAGAAACAGTCCAAAAGTCCCTTCTAAGAAATCACCTTTTTTGGCTTAATGTCAATAAGTTTGTTACAAAACTCCAGAACAAAACCAGCAGTATAAGCATGCATGTGCAACTGGAGCCTTGCAAAAAAGAGCTTGTAGCAGCCATAAAATTACCACAACAGAAGAAATCCTCTTCTCTGATCTCTGCCACATTCAATAATTGAAAAGTGTGCCTCCTTGGCAAAGAGACATTTCTGTTCAGCTGTGAATTCATGGATGTCTAACCACCACCACCACAAAGACGTTAAAGTCTGCTTTACTTCTGTATTTGACAAAAAGTCATGTAACACATGTCAGTGATCAATGGCTTACATAAGCAGGTAAAAATTGATCAAACAACTACAGATTTCTCTTCTGCTACCTACAGAAACAACTGGAGCTGGAATTATTGAAAATAATTTACTGCCCACTTGAAGTCAGAAAAGATATGCTCGAGTCCCCTAAACAGAGCAGCTGTAGAGCAGTATCTGACTGCATATTTCCACATTCTTTCAGCCAACTCCAAATTCAGACAGAAATTCACAAAGATAAAGCCACTTGCTAGAACCCTGGGCCTTTAAACTACCATCCTGATCTCATCTATTCATATGTTATTTTCTTGTACTGTTAAAGACAGTATCATACAGTTATTATTCATGTAATGCTCTGTCATTTAGTATTTACTTTCCAGGTTTATTTGGTTTCTTAAAGATACATTAATGCTCTTTGATTGTATAAAGACATTTCAAAACTCCATGCAAGGGGGGAAATTTTTTTTTGAGGAAGTGAATTACTAATATTCATGTGATTAAGGTATTACATTCCTGGACCACAAATATGAAATTATATTTGCTAATGATAATCTAGAAAACCCCTACCCACACCTTTTTTCATTCCTTTTTTTTTTTTTTTTTTTATACTGGGACTCAAGATCTGTTTAATACATAAAATTAATCAAGAAAAGAGAAAGAATCAACAAAAGAAACAACATGGATTAACACTTAAGGATCTCAGATTAAAATTTGCCTTCACTGGGCCAGGGGACCAGAGGTCTGATATCCATGTCATTTGGAGCACCTGATGATACCAGCAACTGTATTCTCATTTCACTATCAAGCACCTGGGAATGGCCATGAATTTTATTTCATCGTTATATAGAACGCCAAATTCCCCTTTTCCCAAGAACTAGAATAAACAGGTTTTGTGTCTGATTGCTATAGATCAACCATTCTGTACAAGATTTTTCATCCCATCATTTTACATCTAAATAGAACTAGTTCAGGATTTTCCAGTTTGACAATAAAGAAGGTCGACCATCAGTTAAATATGACTATCTAAAATATATAAAGAAAATAAAGCAAAGAGGAGGAAAGGCCTAAGGAGAATGAATCTTGATACCTGTAATGATGGAAATGAATTCACCCACGCTCTCCTTTTTCTGGAGATGCTCCAATGAACCTTTGTCATCCCTGTAGCTTCACCAATGAGAATTTTACTGTCAAACAGACTTCAAGTATTTCATTAATTTAAGGTAATTAATATATTCTCATATACATAAAGAGAAAAACTTATGACTGCTTTTCTAATATTGAGGTTTGCTTATTAATTTTTTGCCTCTGCATAAAATAGAAACAGATATAAATAACACACAAATGTGAAGTGGTATTATGATCATGACCACAAATATTGATTATAATCCTATAAATACATTTTTGTATTCACAGGTACAGCCATTTATCCATCCACCCATCCATATGTCCATCAATTCAAGATATTTGAAAGAAAACTAATGTATACAGTCTGAGCAACATGTAAGTTCAGGGAGCACAAAGAACTACTATTTTCATTTCTTACTCTCCTTTCTTTGAAAAGGCACAGTCCCTAGTACTTTGGTATGCTGTCCAGGTTTCCTTGGAAGTATTTAGAATATATACTCAGAGATAGAAAAAGTTCATCCAGTCCAGAGCCAAAATGGGAGGTTTTTAGTACTATATTTTGCTACCTAGCTTAGCAGTTTGACAGAATCTTATTTTTAAAAGAAGCTTAAATCTCTACTCTCAGCAATTCCAAGGAAAGTGTTCCAAATCTGAGAATAATATTAAAAACATGATGTTTTTTTCTTTTTAATTCTGGGAAAATGATCTTGGATTTCTTGGATGTTGCTTGTAGCATAGCCAAACAAGAAAGCAGGAAAAGTAAAAGGCCATTGATTTTTTTTTTTTCATACCACTATAAAACTAGCAAGAATAACTTATTTCATTGGGGAAGATGACACTATTCATGGAGACAAAATCTTCAAAATATAGCCTGAATTTTAGGAAAGCAAACTGATTAAGAAGGGCATGCCAGAACACATTACAAATGACAGAAGCATCATGCCAGTTTATGGACAGGGCATCTAGTAGGCAATGACAGAACCCAGGCCAGAGTAGCAGAAAATGAAATTAAACAGAAAAAAAAAAAATCCCTCTCTCCTCCTCAGAGAAGCCTTTGACTAAACAGCTCATTCTTGACAACAGCTAGGGAACAGCTGTAGTTTCCTTTCCAACTCCTGCCCACAGACAATACTCTTTCATCTCAGCAGACTTGGTGAGGTTCCAGTTGCCCTTCTGTTTGCTGTATATTCTCTATACTCCGAAACGGTAAATATACACGAGAATGCAGTCTGGCTTCACCATTGCAGCTCTTGTGTGTCTTATGGTGGGGAAGTCATGAAGTTATTTCGGAGACGGCAGTGCTGTTGGGAAAATGAAATGCAATCCTCTTGAGCAACAGCCATTAAGGTTGCCCACACCTTCATTCTAAAGCATCTGCATTTCTGTGAATCAGGCAATCATAAAGGCATGGGCAAACTTCCTGATAATTTTGGACACCTCTCCAGAACTACATAATACTATTCTTCTACTCACAAAGTTACCCTGTGCTCCTAAGGGACTGACATTACACAATGTAAGAAAATGCAGCATCACAAGGAAAATTAAGTACACCGAGCAGGGTTCATGCGAGAACATCATGTAACGTTCTGTAAAGGCTGCTATGAACTCAGAAAAAGTCAATTAAAAGTTCTCTTCACTGGAAGAAAATTGAAGAAATATTTGGTCTTCCTCCAACAGGACAAATAAGCCTTCATCTCTTTGTCTCCTCCAAGAACAAACAAGATGTTTGCTGTGCAGGGAAAGATTTTAATTTTTACTGTGCTTTTAATTTTTTTTTTATTTGTGGTCCCTCTACAAGTGATTTCAATATGTACAATCACTATTCAGCTGCCCACTAACCCCACTTAAAAATAATGCTTAAAGGACTGCCTTACAAAACTGAAATTCTCAAGTTTGTTCTGTCTGGGAAGCATACGGATCATTAGAAGCCATCTTAAGCTGCACAAACTGTAAAGAGCTTCAAGAGCTTCCATATTACAAATGAAGAAATATATGTAGTGGTGCATATTCTGGGCCAGCAGCCTTGAAAGTTCTTCCTTTCCGTCAAGAAAATGGACCTTGACAGGAAAATTCTTATCCATTTTAGTAGGAACTAGACTTTATTTATCTATAAAGATAAATATCCTTATTTATCTTATTTTCAAATTCACTCTCTGCATATGACATTTCCTGGGAAGATGATATTCCTGTTTTTTGAATCCCTAGCGCTAGAAAAGAGCAGTAAACAAAAGGGAGAACCTAAAAAAGCCTATCCTGCCTTTTTAGAAGAAAGTGATCTTCACTGCCATTTTCAAAGTGGACACGACCTTTAACCAAAATAGTGCCACACTGCCACGTTTGTGGACAAGTGTTACATTCTGCACGCCACAAGTGAGGAGGAGCCTTGCACAGAGATGAAACGCTCCTATTTTCCAGCTTAGGTTCAGCAGCAGCTTGCTCCTTGTTTGAGGGCCTCCAGCGAGGGAGGTATTGGCAGGCAGCAGCAGGAGCCGCTATCCTGCAAAACTGGGACTTACCTGCCTTGGAGCAAGTAAGACTGTTTGCTTATCAGGGCAGCACCTGCAGCAGCTCAGCAGGAGCGGGGAGTTCCCATTTTGCAGGACAAAAACACCACCAGGTAGACTACCACCTCCCTTTGTTTACCCACACTGGGAGCACAGTGTAGAAACGCACACTCGCTCCTAAGAGTTAGAGGTGCTATATTAAAATACAAATAAAAAGACAATTTTTATTTTGAAATATAAAGATACAGAACTGGTAAATTGATCACTGCTATATTTCACAAAATCACTATCAATGTCCACATTGCTAATATGACTTAATATGGCTTACCAATTTTTAAAAATGCACATACAAAAGCAGGTGTGAAGGGTTTTGCTCAACTGGTCCAACCCAGAAATGTAGATGAGGCAATGAAGAGGAGGTCTTTGTCTTGCTATAAGTTAGCAAGACTGTATTCCTGACTTTACTTCAAAAATATTGGTAATCACCGTTACCACATCTAATCATTATTATGACTAAATTCATAATGCATTCCACTTTTATTTATTGATGCTTTCACAAATGAAATTCAGTTTAGTCTTCTTTAGCATGTGCTTCTTTTTATATCTACTATCTGACATTTGCTGACAACCAGAACTAGTACACGAGTTAAATACTGAACTTCAGGTGGAATGAAAGTTTAAACACCATTGATTGCTCTTCTGTTGGAATATTATCTATGAAAAACTGTCCAGTTTCTGATTAATGGGGAAGAATGCCTAACTGAAAAATCAAAAGACAAAAATAGGGCTATGCTACTAGCTTTAGTTTATTCGATAAAGTGCAACGAAGAAAAGTAGTAGTATTTATTCTTTCACCTTCACACAGAGACTCAATGAATGTTCGTCATACTCTGGAACCAAATGTCTCCAAAATTCCAGCAGACCCTAACCATTTCTCTCTTTTTCTCACTAAAAGAGCTCTAATTACTAAATAATGTGAAAATACTATAGACATTCTTTGCACACAAAAGTAATAAAGGTGAATTCCACACAGGAAAAATGCGATTGTCTACAAATCCACTTACAGTTAAATATCAAGAAGTAGTAAAACCCAGGAATTTGAGAAGCCTAAACATAATGCCAAAAGAAAAAGTAATTTTTCTTAAGCAAAACTTAAGTTTCTTAGTTTCTACCCTAATTTTGTTAGATGATTCCTGGGTAACTGGTAAATTCGTGCTACAGCTGCTAACAGTCAAAAACATAACTAACTCAGCTATTGAAAGACTTTTGGTTTTTTCTGTTTTAAGGCAAGCTGTTTAAAGCTCTGCCTTGTTTGTCTTACATATTTAATCCTAATTCTCCATAAGCACTTGAAGAAGGAAAAAAATTGTTGGTCATAAATTAAGCACTGAACCCTAAGTCTTCAGAACAGAACAGAGCATGACAAGATTTGATATACTTTAGGGTTGTGTTCTCTTAGATTTGTATACATAATGTCGGCTATAATTTTTCAGGTCCCTTTTAACTCTGTTGCACTGCTAACAGAACTGCAGCTGCTCTTTATTTATTTTTATCTTTTTTTTTTTTTTTCCCCTTGTTTATAATACACAGGCTTTCTGGCTTGTTTTCAAGCTATTGAAATATTTCAATTCTAAAAAAAGTACAATAGGCCATAACCACTTATGTGCTTGTGCTTATTCTTAGGAAACCCTTCCTCTCTCTCCCCCTCCCTCCATCCCCAACCTGTGAATTTCCAAAATATAGAAACAAAACTGGAATTCAAGTGAACATGTGAAAGACAGCAAGCTTGTATTGTACTGTTATAGCTGTTCCCTTCTGAGATTAAAATACCTTACAAAACAACTTGTTCTTGTGCTACTATTTCTGGCACTATGAAATACACACATCTACAAAAAGTGTGCAAATTAACACAAAACCATCTAATTAAACTTTTACAAACTTAATATCTGCTCAGTTTCAGCTTAAGGGTTAGCTGTGGGTGAGATGGATTTATCCAAAAGTACACCTCAATGAGTTTTCATCAGGTCAGGGAAAACCGAAGTTTGTGGTGGAGAATGATATTAAAAGCTGCCTTGGATTGCTTATTAAGTAGTGCTGAATTTGGAGACTGGTTTGCTTTTTTTTTTCCTAACATTAGTTTATGTAGGGCTATTGGAGCGCGGTATACTTAAATGCACTATTGGAAAAAAATCCAGAACAAATCATGGTCAACTTTTACATGGGTTATGAATTTTTCACATGGCCACAGCAAGGCCCTTAATCTCCTCCCTCAAAGTCACATTATTTTAAAAAATATTTTCTTCTTTTTTATACCACAAATATTTTCCTTCCTGCAGTAAAATGAACCCTATTTAAAAATAGAAAATTATTCTATATGTTATATTATGTGAACCTGCAAAGCCAGGAAGAAGCAATGCAAGCCTTCTGTTTGGAGTGCAGAAAAAAACAGAAACCTATGCCTATTCAGGATGTTAAATGAGGAAATCACTTTAACTACTTTACGTTAAGAAGCTGTACCAACAGCACTGGCACCCAAAACACTTGCTGTGTGACTGCCCATAAAATCCATGGAACACTGTTTCCCTTTTGTGCATACTAACATTTTTAATTTCATACCTGAGTGGTAAATGCAGAAGGGATGATTTATCAAACGGTGCAGCACTGAAAGTCTCCTCAACAAATAGGGGATGTTGCGCAAACAATGATGTCTTTGCCGCAACATATTATAACATGACATAACTTTAACAATAAAAACAATGTCACTTTTAGGGGATAGGAAGGTAAGAAGAGTCCACCCCACTGTCTTTTAATAAAAGTTATTTCCAAAGATACTGGCAATGGAGCAACTATTTAAGTCGTACGTACTCAGAACCTCCGAGACTCCAAGAACTGCGTATAAGGGAGTGGGAATTAAATAGCTATTATTCACCTAAGCAGCCTCCTCATTCTAGACCAGTCCACAAAGAGCAGCTCCAGCAGTAATTCGAGAGTTCTGAATGTACCTAGCTTTGCTACTCAGTAAAAAACCAGAAATGACTGGAACTGCCCGAGGCCCTTCTTGCATCCTCATGCTTGGGAGGCCATACCTTACTCATGATTCCTTTCCTCTAGAGTCCTCAGAGGTTACAGATCCCTTCTAGAACTCGTGCACAAAGGGAAGATGCTTTATACTTACGGCAGTGTAAACATTGCGGTTCGATTTAGCAGAAACACCTAACTAGAAGCACAAGTGGGATCAAACTACTCTGAGAAACCTTTGCTCATCTCAGTTCCAGCCTCTCATCAGAAATTCTGTAGTTCTGAAAACTCAAACCCCAGTTGACACTTGATCTTCAGGCTCACGAATCTGGTACTCAGGCCCGTAATTCTGTTATAGGCTCTACAGAGCACAAAGTAACTACTGCTAACCTGAGTCATGTAGCAATCACAAACAAGCACTCAGAATACTTCTCTGAAGGAGTAACAGGGCTAGAAACATGCTTTTTAGTTTCTAAAATCTCAGCCTCATCACATTTAAAATGTGACTTAAACCTTAATTGCCTTAAAACTTAAAAATCTTAAAATTTAATTAGCTCTCACAGTAAATTAATGCCTCCCAAGGCTGTAACTGTGGATTCAATAATGGCAATTGCAAGGAAAATACAGTCTTAAACATCAAAGACCCAAGGTTCTTCATTACAATGTGGCTCCTAGGGCTCCTGTGCTCCCCAATGCAGGAAAAGGGACTTTGGGAGGCACAGCCAAGCCACAAAGGGTGGAACATCATCACCAACCACAAAGTCAGAAGCTTGGAAAGATGGGAGTACCAACCCTATATACTCCATTTGGCACAGCTACAGACCTTGGAAATCCAGGTTTCCCAGAAACTCATCAAGCCAGCTGGTGGGAATCTATTCGGTTTGCTTTTTTTGGGGGGTTGTTTTTTTGTTTATGATACTTGTAATAGCCAGTATACATCTGTGAAGTACTTTGGTTCTGGGGAATTGGCTTTATCCCAGGTAACCTCATTTCAGCAGAGAATCCCAAACCTGCCCTGAACGTCGCCCTTTGAGTTGCAAACCCTTCCCCTGTAAGTTCCCTGGGAACAGAGGAGATCTGGACATATAGCCCTGCTGCCTTGAGGTCCAGAAGATGGGAAGGAAAACCAGGAGGTAAGAGTTACTAAGGTTTTTCTCCCAGGGCACTTCTATCTGACTAAGGAGCCTGCCCCAGGACTGATGACAAAAAACGCTTCTGGAAATGGCCTTATGCAGAACTGTCTCGTTCACATTTTAAGCAGAAAACTGAGAGTTAGATTGAAAGTAATTTATTAGTTCTGAAATGACCACAGTCTGAAGACTAGGCAAAAGTCTCAACTGTTGTAAAATGATGTAGGTCTACTTACACCTATGCAGCTCATCTCTGCATTTTTGTATTACATTGACAGAACTGCTCAATGATTTTTTTCCCCATATTTAAAGTAAACAACAGACTGCAATGAACAACTCTTATCTTCAGATGTTTATCTGGAATTACTGCCCTACAGCCTGCAGGCAAGTCTCTTAGGCAAGCAAGTCTTTTCATTTCTTGGGCCTTTTCTATGCGCGTACTAAATTCAGAAGACTCAAGTGTTTATTCATAAATCACAGACAAGATCTGGACCAAAAAAAAACATTACTACGATGAACAATGGGTCGGATATTTATGGATACTTATTAGCAAGACAACACAGAATGCTAGCTCTGCTAATATTGCTTTTCAATGTAGCTTAAGAATAATGATTTTTTAAAAAGATAAGTTTGATCTCTAACTCAAATCACACTGTATCTTTGATTTGCTACCCCTTCCTCCTCTTGCTCTCCCTTCCCTCTTCCCTCCCCCAAAAAGCTTTATATAGAGTGGCTGGAAAGCAAAGTAGGAATCTATGCAGACACTATCCATCACATTTCTGTCTTAATTGAATGACACCAGAATGAGATCGATAAAATGTAACAAGAGACAGCTTTGCATTTCCACACTCACTTATTCTCCCCCTCTATTACTGCCAGCCACCATCGTGACCAGAAAGCCTAAGTATTGAGTTTGAATATTGCTGCCAAGCAAGCTGTTAGTATATGAATAAACTTGTCAGGAAAACAATAAAACTTATAATACTGTGAAAGGCCAAAATGTCAAAAGGCCGCTGCAAGCAGCATTAAATATGCTGCTTTTAAAGCTGTACTATAGAAACATATGAAGAGTTTCTAAATAACATGGGCAGTGGCAATTCTTCAGATATTATTTACCTCATTCCCCCAAGACATGTCTCTGTGTGTGTGTGTGTGTGACCATCTGACATGCAGTTGTCATGACCTCTTGGCGCAAATCTGCAATTTTGACAATAAACCCAGACCAGCTGTTATTTCCCTATGTTCAAGGATTCTGAGATCGCCAATGCATTATTGATAACCTCATTGCTGTGCTAAAAGCAGAGGGTGATGCACTCATAATCCCAGACTTTTCCTGAAAAGCTCCAGCTTCATATACAAATCAATCACGAGAAATAAAATGAAAAAAAGTCAATTTCAAAACAAGGCTACATTTTATGTATTGCATCCATTTCAGTATGCACGCTAAGTAAAAATGTAAGCTTTTTTCAAACTTTTTTTTTTCTCTAACCTTCAATTATGATGATCTTGTACTCCTGACCATGTAAGGGTAATGCTAGATTATCGGGAGCATAATTAGTATGTCAGTTTTGGAGTCACATTGATGTTTAAAGTCTACATTGCTGTTGTATCTAGGCTCCTTAAGCAGAACTAGGGCACATTTTACTAGGTATTCTGCTAACCGCAAAGCAAATGAAAGTTTCCAATGTAAACAGCTAACAATATTTAAAAAAAAAAAAAATTAAAAAAGAAGTAAGCTTCATCAAGTGAATGTGGTAAACAAAATGAATTACAGAGACAGGAAGAAGAAAGAGTTAACAGTAATAAAACTTCACAGGACAGAGCTTTAGTTATGCATAATTAGAAGACTCCTGGAATCTAAAACCACAAGTATTACCAATTTTCTAGTCTCCGTTTAGTACCTAAAGAAATGCTTAGGCATTGCATTACAGAAAATGTTCTCTTCATGTTTCAAGATGGACTGTTATATTTCAGCTTGAAACTCAATTAGGTATTAAAACAATTGCTGTACAAGTACATGCACTTTTGCCAGGCATTATTAAAATCCAGCTGATGAGACACTTCACCTCTTAGCTTCAATGGATAATTCTTCATGCCTGGTTGACTACGTTGCATTGTTTCTTCATTATTATGTTCATACTTAGTCTCAGAGCAGCTCATTTTTCTTATCTTTTTCCTATACCAACAATCAAATACAACTTGGCTGGAAGTACGAGGTCAAGACACTCATGACATCTGAAATCAGAAAGAATTCCTCAATTCATCACTATTCAGCAAATTTAAGCGTGTAACAACTTTAGTTTCTCTTGATGTTGCATTTTTTAGAAAGAATATTTACACAGCAGACCCAAAAGGAAATAGTTTTCAATAAAGTTACAGCAAGCACACAAAATTATTTCACTCTAAAGATCACCAAATAGGCAGTATTATTGACATTATACTGAAATTTTTTGTATGTTCTCCTGATCTTTCAAAACAGTATCTAATTCTGAGTTATCAAGAGAGAAAATAAAATAAAAAGGTTTTTCTGGTCTGATGACTGTCTTCTCATGTAAAATTCACCCAGACCAATCAGAACTTGTTAAGATAAATACATTTTTCTTATCGAATTACTGCTGAAAAGCAGAAAATAACTAGAGTATCATTAAAGCCTTCCCATCACAGAAATCAGAGATTAAATATTTTACACCTACTGCAGATAATGCCTTATTAGAACATGGCCAATATTAAATGCTAAATAGCACCATCATATAATTTGGTAGAAAAGCTGGCAACATTAATTGAAGGGAGGTAAGCTGGGAAAGTCTTAATGCCACGGTTTCAGGGAAGTCATAATACCAAGACTTCAGGGCGCCTACACAGTCAATGAGAAAGAGACTACTCTGAAAGGGAGAGTCGAAAGAAGAATGCTCAGACAGTCTTTGGGAAAAGCTGCTCTATAAACAGCAGAGGAAGCATACAGAGACTGCCCAGTTTAGGTACCCAGTTTGGGTCACTGAAGTGGGATGGTGTGAATGCTCCTCTGGAAGTGCTTGCATTGCTAAACAGAGCTGACAGCACAGATTTTATTCTGATGCCCACTCTATGAAGCTACGGAAAACATAACATTTGCCATGTACGAAGGGGACAGTGCAAGCTGAGGGCTGAGTACAATAGGCTTCTTCCCCTCCTCTTTCCTTGCTCGCACCAGTGTATGAGAACTATAAACAAAAGCTGAAGAAACACACCAAGCACACACTATATGCCATTTATGACAAGTGCAATATGTATCACTTGAAGATGGCTCCCCAAGATGCTAAAAGAAATAAAAGACAATTCCAAGTACAAGTATTTACTTCACTTTTACTTTAAGTTACAGTTTGAAGATTTGGGATTTCCAAGAATATTTGCAAATTTCATCAGGTTTCCAGATGAAGACAGAGCCTTCTCCTCAACCAACTCCATCCACATGGTAAATTTCTCAGTGATTTACAAAAGATTTTTTTATTAACTGAGTCTGTATTTCACCACAACACATAAACATAAATCTTTTAATTTAATCCCTCATTAACATCAATTTACAGAGGTCTAGTTTTTACTTCCTATTAACCTACATGAATGACATCCCAACTCTCGTTCCAAGGTCATCTTTCTCAGGGAAAGCTGATCTTACAGACCATCCCCATCTTTAAACAACTAACCCTGCCCCTTGGTTGGTTTTCATTGTGTTTAATTCTGTAAAGCATCGTAAACGGCTGCTTGAAGAGCAACCTGAGAAAGGCTACATTACTTCAGGCACTGAGAAGTGAATGCTGTGGATTCAGATCTTCTGTCAAGATTCAAATCACATTTTTACAACACAGATTGCCACTTATTTGCCTAATTCTCGTGATTCTAGTTGTTCTGCTTTCATCCATTTGTGAGGGGAATTCATACTGTTTATCTGAGGTTAACTTCTGTATCTATGATGAAATTCAAAATATCTAAGTTTAGGGCCTAAACTCTCTGTGCAGGCACTGGAAGGAAGTACGTGCCTCCCTCCAGAGGTCAAATTCAGAGCACATAAACTAGATGTTTGAAGTCCAGCAGTACTGTTGTCCTCACGTTCCAGCAACACTGAAGCATAGACACATACGCAGATGAGAAAAACTGCCAGAGACAGGCTCCAAGTTCTTCCTCAGAGGCGTTTAAATGTCCTCAGGGACATTACAAATAGCAAAAGCAGGGCTGCCCGGACAGCAGGTGTCCCCTGATGTCCAGGCAAGAGGAATCTCTCCAGCTCCACAAACTGCCACACATTTAAAGGAGTGGAAACCTCCCACATGCAAAGTGGCAACAAACTCTCAGTCCTACTGGGAAATTACTGATCTCTAGTCTCTTTGCAAATGCAGAAATCAAGGTCAGTGATCTGTGCTACCGTATGAAAAAGGCTTCAGACTTTTTCCACACACGCGGGTGAAGTGAATTTCAAGTGTACATGGCACGAAGCCACGGGCTACCGTCTCTCCGTTACATCACTGCAGGTGAGAGCCACGAAGTTCGCTTCAGGAGGCATCCAAGGAGACAGCCGTTTGGCAGAAGGCCGCTGTTCGAACCCTTTCCCCTGCAAGGCCACCACAGGCTTGGGGCAGGGAGGCTGCATTGCAGGGAGTGGCCAGCACAGCCAACAAGGCGCAGGACCAGCTCCCACCTATCCCACATCGAAACACATGAACCCAAGCCGCTGTAGCAGCTTCGTCTTCCTCCACCACAGCCTCCCCTCCACGCCTGTGACGGTCCGGAGCTTTGTTGCGCCTGAAGCGCCGGCGACAAGATAAGAGCCCGCGGGCCGCGCGAGCGGGGAAGGCGCAGCTGTGCCTCTGCAGCTCGGGAGGAGCGTGCGGCGCGGCCTGCGGTGGTACGTCCGCGAGTGTAAATGTCTTGTGGAAGTCCGAACACCTCTCCTCACATACACCCACAGTTATGGTTAGGGTCAGGGCAAAGATCTTAAAAGTACACGGAGGTGCAAGAAGGACAAAGAAGTGGGATATGCACGTCTACACCAGCCAAGGGCTGCAGGTGGAAACAGAGGCGAGCGCCCGGCTTTTGCTGGGGCAGTTTTCACCTACAAATACTTCACTAAAACCAGCTCAAGCTGTTTTGCAAAATACCATTCTTTGCTGGTACACTGAAGGGCTGCGTCTTTCTCTTAGCTGCCTTTGAAACACAGATATTTACACCTATGTCACTACAAACACGCGGAGGTACAGGGCCCTCAGTGGAAACGGGGGATGGCACAGAGTTCAGAATTACTGGTGCATTGTGACTCTGCTACAAAGTTGATGTTTTCATAACCGAAGCATGCTTTAAAAAAAAAATAAAGTTCTTTCAACAAATTTACAATAATTCAACTTGCGAGAATCTTAGTCCTCTATTTTTCTTTAATCCAAGAAACAGCACTTACATAACACTAAAAATTTCTAACTCAAAACATCAATTTTCTTTCTCCTTTTTCTCCAAAACTGCTCGGGGTGGGGGGGTGGGGGACAACACGGGACTGGACAAATTTTACAAAAAATCATGTCAAAAAATCGGTCTTAATTTGCTTATACATTTTAGTAATTATAAAGATTTATTTAAATAACATACCACCTAATAATGATTGATTTTTTTCCAAATTTGTGCAACCTTATTTTAAAATTAGTTCTTAAACCTAACTCATGATAAAAGACAAAAATAAGCATTTCAAGGCATAAGGAAGTGTGAAAACTTTCTGACTATAGCTAAGATCAAAGATAAATAGGACCTAGTCAACAATCAGAGACAACATTTCATCACTGATGCAATCCTGTACCAGTGAAATGAAAGATACAGTTCTCTGAGTTTTGTAAAACAGGATTAGACAACAGAGAAAAAAAGTACAATTTGTGAAAAGGTAAAAGCTTATAAAATATTTCCTCCTATATTTTGTAGTTTTTTTGGCTTTCAATAATTTAAGTACTTTATTCTTACAAAGCCATCAAAAATCCCTTTTAATATTCGTTTAATACTTAGCTCCTTCCCTCTCTATTCTACGTTGGTATATGATGTTCAATGTATCAAATTTTGTGACATACATTCATTACTCCCCCCTTTTTTTTTTTTAATTCTTAGGAAACAAATAACACACACACACGCATATAAATGCTGGTTTTTCCATAGCGCTTGTATGAAAAACTAGAAGTGGCTTTTACTTACTGCGCTTACTCCAGACTTTAAAATATTTATATAGCATTAAAATAATATAACTTGGAAAAAAACAGATAAACACTGCTCTGTACCAAATACCAGTTTCATTAACAGGTAGAAAATACAATTACAAGTTCGGTGCTGTTGTTCTAGTTCAGTGAAATAGAATCGTTTTGTTGAACACACTGTAAAATAGTAGGAGAGAAGGTAGCGGGGTTTTAACTGGTAAAACAAAAACAAAACAAAAAAAAGGCTAGATTTCGTAAAGTAACTGCTGGGTAAGTTGCTAAGGAGTACTTTGATATGAAAAACTAATGTTTTACCCCAAGAATTAATTAACACATTATGTTACTAATGTATTCCTTCATATCAAAATTACTTCAGGCTCTTGAACAAATAACATTTACTTTATTTCAGGAAAAAATTATGCCAGAAATCTGTTTGTTATCACATTTCTATAAATTATGCCAGAAATCTGTTTGTTATCACATTTCTGTAAAGCAATTATTACATACACTGAAGAAAAAAGTTTACTCTGACACATTACCACTAAGAATATTTATGGAGAAGGAGAAATGCAGAAGAGGCTTGAACTTAATAATGCAGGGTCATTAATTAGCATCAAATGAAAGAAAAGCAATAAAGCAATTTTGTCACCAATTACTGACAATTTGCCTAAGTACAACCATTAATTTTGGATAATATAACCCCCATAAAATTAAGGGAACAAAACTATTTGAATCAATATCCTTTGCTAGTCTCTTTCCGCTAATTTAACTGCTTTAAGGAGTATCAAAAGTTTTGAAACATTTAAACACCTTAAGAAAAATGGAAAACCATATGGTTATGATTTCCTACCTAAAAGTTGCTGGCTTTTGGTTTGGGGCTTTTTCTCCTCTTTTTTTTTTTTTTTTATTGCTGAAAATGATGAAAACTAGGGTGCTTAAAATTGTGACTCTCTGGAATTACCATAGTCAAAACGTTTGCTTGCTTATATTTTTCTTACTATCTTAGAGAGATTTCATAAAGGGAAGCCTGATCAGGAGAGCCAGGAATATCAATGTTTAACGGATTGATTAAGGAATCTACAGCATTTACCAACACTGCCAATATTAACATCAGGCAGCAGCAGGGAACGTGAATTATCTTTTTGGAGTGGGGTACCTTCCTAGCCTTTCCCACCTCCAGTCTCAAGAAAACAACAAAAATCACCAGCGAGCCCCCGCCATTCATCCCCAGCTCTCGTCCCCGGCAGAATTCCCCTGACAGGCAGCATCGCCCACCGACTGCCATTGGCGGAAAGTGATGGCCGTGCAGATGTGGCCACAGCAGCCTCGCCTCACCCGTCCTCCCTCCGCCCCAGTGCTGCACGCCGCTGGCTTCGTAGCACAAGGTCAACCAAGTATACACAACGTTTAATCGGTACAGCTACTCAGGAGCCGCCTTCCGGAGCGCTGGCAGGCTAAAGCGTCCGTCATCGGTGACAATCTGCGCTGATGTTTTCAAGGTTAAAAACAGGCGACATGTCCTGAAGCCAAAGTTTTGCAAAACTCTCCTAAGGCTGGTGATGACTTTTATTAATGAAGGTACTTTCTGGAGCGCCTTCTCCCTCGGCACTCGTCCGTGTTCGCTTACCGGGAAACCGGAGCAACCTTTTGATAAATACCGATACATAGTTGGGAAAGAAAATACTTGCGGAACAGCTCCGTGTCCCCCAAAAAGCCTCGCTGAGGAAACTTACAGTGTTTAATCGGCATCCGTATCAATTCATGAACCTCGGGTGCTAGAGTACAAATAAACACTCTAAAGGGTTTTAGCTGCAAGGAGATAAGATCTCTCCCTGGGGAGACGGCCAGAAACTGCTCCATTGCCTTTGTGCAGACTACTGGAATGTGCTTGCTTTTCATTTCGGTCTTTGTGTCTGGCACTCAGGCCTCACAGGCAGTGTCTTAAGCCATGCAGGGTCAGGGCAAACAGAGAACTGCATTCATGGACAGATCAAGTTTATGTGAGAATCTGCTCCTCCTGTGCCCTCAATTTCCATTTGAATTGTTAATAAAATCTCAGCCTGAAAGCACATGATCCCATCAGTGGGGAAGTCATGCAGAGAATCCTCTAGCTCAGAAAAACAAAATTTCTTTATCTTTTTCATCCTCCTCCTACATTCGTGGGAATTATGCCATGTAACCCCCTCCTAAAGTAGCTCCCTCCCCCAGCGCAACACCTGATTGCCAGCCCACAGCTTGCACTAAAAGGCAGGGGGGGAAGGAAGGGGAGAGAAAGAAGGGAAAGAGATGCACAAGCAACGCTCAGCTACAGAAAAATCACAACCAGAATAATTGCACCTTCGTAGCAGTTTAGACTCCCAGACACCTTCAGGCAAAAGGAAACACAGATATTTCGGTTTTTAAGTTAATTTCCAACAGCTGATAACACTAGCTGTAAGACTTTCCCACAGCTTTATGACACTGCATGAACTACAGGGCCACAGAGATAATAAAAGGTCACACATAAAGGAAAGAACAGAGCCATACCCCAATTAACTTGGTCTCCCCATGCAAAAATTGTACAGGAACAAGAGCCAATATTTGCTGCAGGCATCAGACATGCATCTCCTAACCTTGCCACGGTCTAACTGGGCCTCTTGTTTCTTCTGCCTTTGCTCCTCGCAAACTGTTTTAATATTGAACGCTTTTCAGAGGGACGGGCTGATGAACGAAAACATGAATTTCCTGCTTGCCCTTTAAGGTGGGTTAAAGGGGGTGCTAGTAATCAATTACAGAACAAAAAGCAAAAGAGAGACTAAAGATTTTACGAACTAGATGTCTCACAGCTTACACCCTCTTTTCTAACCAAAGTACGCCCTTTTACTCCTTCCTTAAAAACATTTTTTTTTTTGGCAAGGACAAAGTATAGTACAGTATTCACGTAAAACCTGTGTGAAATGCAACGATTACGAGAGATCACTGCATTTTCACTTGTTCTTTAGAGCAGCACATCAGCCCTGGACGAGCAATCACTACACTAAATACACAATGGAATTTACAATCCTGTGGTTCTGAGTTGTGCGTGCCGTGCTCCCAGCCCTGGCCTCTCCGCTCCCTCCTCCTCGTCCTTGACTGGGAAGACGTTTCTGTTTGCAGTAGTCACTGGAATGAAATTTGTGGAAGCTGTGTCTCTGGGACCAACCCTGCCCAACACCTCACTCGCCAAGGTTTCCTCTTCTGCCCAGTGACCTCAGAGGACTTGCTCCTTGGAGTAAGTACAGACTCCTGGAAAAGCAGATTAGGCCTTTACTTGCCCTATTCAGGGCTTGGCCGAGTCATTACCGAACATCATGAGGAGAGTATCATTATTGTGACAGTATCTCATACTCGAAAGCTAATTAAAAAATAATACAGGTATTTGAAGGTTCTGGAGGCCTGGGGGTCTGCTGGTTTGGACTGAGGGGATTGCACAACTGGATACCGAATCCATTGTATGTTATATCAATATAGGATATACCACAGCAGGTGTTGAGGATGGATGTTGCTACTACATGATGAAACTGTTTCTGTTCTAGGCTTGATTTTAGACACTTTTAGCTAGAGCTGGTGGAATTGTTCCTTGGGAAACATAACCAATGGATTGAGTCCTTAAATCTGTTCACCAGGTGTCTGCAAATAGGTCATGGGTGTTATTAATTACTTCGTTAGTCACAAGTCCTTGAGCAGTGTATGCAAACATATTTGACCCTATGACACATTTTTAACTGGCTGATACGCACAATCACTATTCGTTATTCGCGATGCGTGACTGGTCACTTAATTCACAACATTGTGCTCTTTGCCTGATTGGGTAGCCCAAGCCATGTAGACAAGAAGGCCTTTTCTGTTTGCTAATTCTCCAGAATGCTTGCAACTGCCTAATGAATCTATTTTCATATCAGTTAAAATGCTTTGTTCAAATGGGTCTTTCAGTGCAACTGTGCTTGCAAATACTTGTTGCAGGTTGTTTTTTTTCCCCCCACAGAATCTGGGACTGGTGAATGTGGCTTTGACTTCACGCTGTGAATACCTGGAGAGCTGCAGAGGGAGCAGAGGATGAGTGGATAGCTTCATTAGACCAATATGTGCACACTCAGAACACACCAACTGCTGCATGGATTTTACAATTTCAACATAACATCTAACCCTGTGACCGGATGTGTACAGGCTTTCTTGCCCAAATGACCTTCTCCTTTTCTCGCCAGTGCCTGAGCATAAACCCAGAGAACTCACCTTCCTTTTTTGTACAGTCATCCTCTCCTCATTCAAATACTTCCTTAAAACTCCTTTCTCTTGGATAGCTTATTGATGCTCACTCATATTTTATGGATACAGTGAAAGCTTGCCATATCAGAGCACTAAATACAACAACTGAGAGCAACCGCAGAGCAGAAGACTGTCCTTCCATTAAATCCAGACCAGAAATGCAATTCAGTGTGCATGTAGATATGGGGAGTGGTGGGGGGGGAAAGCAGGACATCACAGCAGTAAGTTGCATAAAAATGATGTATCAGAGATATAGATATCTCTCAGTACAATGTAGAGTATATATCTCACTATTTTTCTTTATCTGTATCCATTTAAAACACATGCCAACTATAACCTCAACGTAATCTTTTGTACTCTGCGGGAACTTCTATCAAGACCAATGAAAACAGAGTAGTGAAATTAGTAGAGAGTCCTCTCATTAGGGGTTTTTGGTCAAAATACCTGTACTTTTTGGACAATTCTTTCCCACATATATGTCCTTGAACTAGTTATGAATGTGAAGTCCCATCAGTAAATATAAATATTTTAATCTTTTTTTAAATACTCTTATCATTATTTCCCACATTACCTTATATATACAAGTTTTAGGTACAGTATGTATTCTCTACATGACAGTCTGTGAATTTTAAAAGGTCCAAATGCTTAAGTGGTTTTGTTCTTTAAAAAAAAAAAAATAATAGAACACCATACATGTCCACATTAATAATGTAACAGAATTAAATTATTAGAGTTAACAGATTTTTTCCTTACTTTGTAACAGTTTGATTATCAGTATATTAACAACTAACTTTGGTATTTCATGAATCATTAAATTGTTTTCTATAAAACCATGAGATTTGCAAGGGGTATACCCCACTAAAACATCAACAATGTAAGGCTTATTCACTTGTTTTAAATAATGCACTTATAATAGCCCAATAATATTCTCTAAACTTAACATTAACTGCTATTTTGTCAGATAATAAGCTGATAAACAAAACACATCCATTCTTAAGGAACTAGAAGTAACCAAAGCACATAGCGAACAGACTTCGCTTTCAGCGAAATCTAAAGCACTAAACAAATATACACAGAAACAACAATGCTACATAATTCCTCTCTTCTTAAAGCACTTTTTTCCTGTCTGAAGTGTATACAGAAGCAAATCAGACTTTACGTGAAGTGGTTGTGAATTTTCATGAGTTTTTCTAAAACTGATAATTCAGCATGCAACAAAGCCAGAACTGCCTATCTAGGTCATCCTGATCTTCCCTGGCATGGCCCATTGCTCACTTGTACTTACACGGGCTTGCTAACTGTGCCAGATTATATGCTGTACAGATAATGTGAACAATGTGATTGAGGAAGTGGATTTAAAATATTAATTTATGCAAATTTGAACACAGGTCTCTTGAAATGAGATTACAGACTTAGTTAAACTACACTTTCACCTTCCCTCTGGCAAAGGTGTGTCTTTGAATATCGAAACCACAGCTACACAGGTTTTTTTTAATTTAATCATCCAATATAAAACATTTCTCATTGGAGAAATAACATCTGCATTTCTTTGAGTTCTGTCAGTAAAAAAACAGGCTAACTTTTGCTTGTAAAGTGTTGTTCATGAAAACAAACTTCTACATACTACATGGTGCATTTTGAAATACTTCACTTCCAAAAACATACACTGATATTAGGATTAGATTTTAAAGTTTTTCATTCTTCTATAAATATTCTACTTTACTTTCTGTTTAAAGATGGGAAAAAAATCTTCCTATTAGTCCCCTACATACAAGGGGGCATTTAGACAAATATTCAACAGCAAATACAAGAGAAATAATTTTTTTTTCCTCACATAAGTATGTTTAAAACCCAGGATCTTGTTTTATTAATTCTAGAAGCCCTTTAAAATACCTAGAGGACAGCTTGGGGTGAAAAGCTGAGGGAAAACCAGTAACAATGTGTCTGCGAAGGTGCCAGTCACCATCCTAGCTTGCACAGTCTCTTCAGCTAGCTCAAGCACTGCCATTCAGACCAAAGTTGCAGAGGTATAAACCAAGAAAACCCCAAAAAACAAAGCAAGCAAGCAAAATACCCATGTTACTCCTTCCTATTCTTCGTGTCAGCTGCAGGACTGCCCAGAGCAGGAGGACAAAGGGAGGGCAAACAAGCCTGTTGACGAGCACTCTCATCACTGCCTCTGAAGAGCAGCCTCCTCCTGTGCATCAGCTGAGTCTCTCTGCTCCAACAGACTGATTAAAATTTGGTACCTTTATTTCAGTGGCAGTGTTCTGTATCTCTAATGTAATGGGCAGCTGCATCTCATATGACTTAGGTCTGGTTTAACAAGTGAGCTTTCAGGGATGGGTATGACTAACAACTTTATCAGCTCTTTCATTGTCTCAGATGTCTTTCCCCTTCCTCTCTTGGGGATGGTGAGGCCCAGCACCTTTAAAGCATCAATCATATGCTTGCACAGCAAACAAACAGCAGCATAAGCTTCTGCTGGCATTTACCTGATTTAGTTTAATCTAGCAAGCATGGACAGCAGTGGCAGAAAAGACGGAAAGGCCTGGGTTTTGGCACCTGTGCTGACAGCTTCCTAGGTACTCCTGGCACAGCTTGGTTGTGTTTCCCTTGGTACTATTCTCCAGCCTGGCTATGTGTAGCTAGCCATGAATCTGCTACACATGCTGTTAGATTTACTCCTTTTTCCTAAACAAATTACCTTCTAGAACAATTAACAAAACACAATGCACTGTTTCTTTCAAGACACACACTTTCGTACTTTATAAGCTCTCCAATATTTCTCTGTCCCAATAGCTAAAGAATATGAATACGAACCTCTATGTCTCCAATAATATGGCAATATATTTTCCTGGAGGTTTTGGAGGGGAGAATGTCCCAAAGAAAAAAAAAAAAATCAGAACAAAATCAGAAACCTAGGCTTAGCCCAAGCATCTAATGACTACTTAGTTCAATACATTACATGCCTATTTATCCTTGAGGATCTGGACCTTATGACAAAAAAGCTTGAAAGGTTTAATTTTGAAAGATACACACCTGGCACATAGTAACTTCTCAGGCTCACAGGCCCTATGTGATTTTTAACTTCTGCTATGCTGACAAAGCAAAATTGGAAATCTGTGAGGGTGTAAGCTCAATAGCCAAGCTTGGTGTTCCCCAAGTTAAAAAACTTTCCAAAGTCCAAGGCAGTTCTGCATTTTCTGTGATATATTACATAAAGTTCAAATTACTCCATTAAATTATCTCAAAATTCTCAGCTAAAATCAATATACATTTACAGTGAACAGTGACAGACCTGGGATACAGGGATAAGGACGAACAGCAAATGCCCAGGGCTGGTTTTCCAAAGCATGCAAGAGAAGGGCAGGATAGTCGAGTGTTATCATCTGAGACAGCTGATATAGCAACAATTTAGGAGATTACTGAGAAACTGGGTCCTGCAACACCCGATGGTCAGCAAGTAGGCAGGTGTCATACCTTTCACATACAACTCTTACTCAGGTGGGTGCGCACAACTCATAACGGGTGACTTGCTGCAGCAAAATGTTAGAGAATCCTGGTTTTCACATGTAGAGGAATACTACAGTTTCTGACATAATAAACCTAACACAGGAAACAGCAAACCCTGGAAAAGAGACAGGCTTATCCCCTCCAGATGCTGCTTTATGGCCAACTTCTGGTTTGTCTCCAGCTGTCTCCTGGGTCATTAGGCACCACAGCAGCCATTACCAATTGAAGGGATCAATTCCCACTCCCTTGCGGAAGCTTCGCTGGAGGTGAGAAAATCCTGCCAAGCTACAGGGGTGCTTATCAGTATGGCTGAATGCATGATCCTGGAAAGCTTTATATCACAGGGATCAATTCTGCAATTCATCTTTGGGGACATCTTCAGGAATTTCTTCTCATGAAGCATCTGGCAGAATTTCCGTGATAGCAGAAACTCTATAAACCTATGATTAAAGCAGTAGTAAGTGAACTTAGTGCAACTAATCAAAATAGAACTCAAAAGTACAGTAGGAATCAAGATTAGGTGATAAATCACTTTTTATTATAAGTTTTAAGAAGGAAAATTAAGAAAGGAGGAAAAAATTCAATAAAATGGTCCAGCTAGCTAAAAGCTCAAGCAAACAGGAGTAATAGTCCAAGAAACGGTTGCATCCAAATTGCATAAGTCAAACAAGGGCATAAATCTGAGAAGTTAAAGTAAATAAATGTGAATAAAAGTACAGAAGATTTTTAAATTAAATCAGAAAATCATGTGTTTAATTCTGAAGGGAACAGTGTGTGCCAGAATATTGAGTTATACATTGCTTTATTGAAGAGTAGGTCAAGATCTTATCAGCTCTATTATGAGGAATGTCAATAAAAGGCTGTGCGATGATAAAATGTTTAATTAAAAATGAACATTGTGCAACATATGAACTCTTTGTATTATACAGAAAAAGAAGTCAAATGTATTATGTTCTATGAGTTACAAATTGCACTAAATCATTTTCTCTCCATCAAACATTCTTATCACTGTGAAATCTTGTATAAAAATAGATTTATTTATATTGGCTCCTTTACAAATTAGTTTAAGGTTATCTACCTCCAGGGTACTTCAAATACTTTGAAAATCTGGGACAACTGTGATGAGAAGAACACTAGGGTCTTGTTTTCTTGGTGCTCTTCCAGTTGAATAAGTAGTATGCTTTGGCAAGTTAATTACACAGCAAAGGCTTAATACTGATTCAGTGTGTTGATCAAAAAGTAACAGGAACTAGCAAAATTAAATATTTTGGTTTATTATTTATATAATATATATGCATACAACATCACTGTCCTGAAGATCTCTAACAACTCAGTAGAGATGGTAACAAACTATGACTCCAGGAAGAGCATACAGAATTAAATTCAGCAATACGGATGGTAGACAGGCATCGTGTTTCCTCCCTGGTGAAAATAATCTTACCCCCCCCCATCCCCTCTGGAATGCTAGCCATCTTAAACAAGAGGAAGTGCCAATGCAAGGATACTTATCTATGGTGGTAATGTCTCAGCAAGGGTTTTCAAGCTGCAAAGTATGGTTTATACATACTTTTAAAGGAATGAAGCAAAACGCAGGGAGCACAAAATGGTAAATTAGCACCATAGGACTAGGCAATAAATGGCTTAATACCTTTGTGGTCTTCCCTCCTGGCATAACTTTGTATAACAAAGCATAACAAGAACATTCTTATGGACACTTTGGCCTGAATATGTAGAAGAGAAGATTTTTTAAATATTCCTACCAAGCAGCTCCAAACCCCCAACATAAACAGACACATGTACATACATCTGCATATGCACACTTAGTGTACACAAATTTTTTACAACTGTAATTCTAAAGACACAGCCCGAACTGGGAGGGATTTTTAATGGAAAACATTGTAAGATTCCTAAAACAAGGACCACCACTAGAATGGAACTTCCAATAGGAGCTGATGAATGAGCTTAATGAACCTGGGATACTGAAACAGAGAAATCAAATAAGATATCAGATGAGAGCACACTCAGCATTTTACATCTGTCCCTTTATCCAAAGCAATTAATACTCGCATTAAGAAAACATCCCAGAGTCAGAGAAGCTTTGGTGTAGCATTTCTGGTTTTGACAATCAAAATTTATCTTCCATATGTCACACACCAGTTTTAACTCACTCTTCTACTTGCTCTATACAATTAATAGAATACATAGTAGAGCAAAGAGCAGTTAAACAGCACATCAGCTGATACGAAAGAAAAAATATGTAACAAATAAGAATCCTGATGCTATTTAGTAGAAGGTTTTGTAAGGTACTAATGACCTGTGGGCGATACATGCCCCAACTGAAAGAGTGTGAAACAGTCTCTATTACTAAAGCAAGAATAATACTTGAGAACAACTTTTCACCCGTGGACAAAAATGAGCTTATCAAATCAAAACAATTGGTAAAGAAAAATCCACAATATGCTCAAGGAAAGACTTTGTGATCATAGAAACTGGTCATACTAAAGGGCTAAGTGATCTAGTCTTTCCTCTCAGAGTGAAGCCTTGTTTCTTGCAGTCCATTTTATAGCCTTCAATAATCAGAATAGTTTTATATTGTATCTTATCTATAGGATTGACACCTCATCCTTTGTGAAACTATTTTGAAGTCCTTTCTTTTTATCAGACAGTATTTCCTGAGAGTCAGTCTATAATTACTCCTAGCAATATTGTCATATTTAAGGATAGAAAAATATAGGTAAATAAATGTGTTTTTCTTTGAGCATAGGATCCCCCAAATCAAGTACAAATAAACTGCAATAAGGGAGAATTATTACCTAAGAAGCAGCTTTGGTAGTAATATTAAAAACTAAGTCCTCAGAGGAGGTCTAGTTAGAGGCATGAATAGAACAAATCCTTCACCAGGAGCCAGCAGAGATTCCCAGGGTCACGGCCTAGCTGTAGTTAAGAGAAAAACTCCTACTGATTTCAATGGGGCCAGATATCATCCCCATATTTTATTCATAGTATAGCATCACAAATGGAAACTACAAATGAAGCATCATGAAGCGAGGTGCCTATAATTCGTAATGTTTTCTTCCACTGTAATAGCCAAGACCTCTCCCTGAACTCCAAGGGAGGCAAATTAGTTCCACATGTCAGATAGCAACCGTAATATTTTCCCTTATACTTGGTACAGTGGGGGGATGCAGTACAGCACAGAGCAATTAATACATTTATTTTTGTGAAATAATGCATGACAGAACAACTCAGAAAAGATGTCGTTCACTTGAAAGTGGTGTGTTGCTAGCCCATGAAGAGTAGAAGTAGGAAAAGCAACCAATGGAAAATAAGATAAATTAAGCCCCCCTACTGTCTTACATCTTCCTAGTGGTTGCCTTACTTGCTTCATTTCAACCTTTCTTTTCTTGCAGGTCTCCAGGTAGCCCCACTTACATCACTACCTCTGAGTCTGGGATTACAGTCTGTCACAATCTGAACTGAATCAAGTCAGGTTGTATGGTTCCCTGCAACAGAAGTCTAATATATAGGATAGGACTGGTAAACATAGGCAACTAGTGCATTTTGCATACCATACCGTGTCCTGCCAAGGGCTCAGCTGCCATTCCAGATGGTTGTGGGTCTATTGCAGGGTTTGTGTCATATTTACCAGTCCCATGTTTAAGTAACAAACTCTTACCTCAATATGTCTTTTACCAGTGAGAAAATAGTAAACTGGAACCAATGCCTTTAGGCAGTATCTATTCATTGCATTGCACTTTGATCAGAGATGATATGCATAAATAATATGCAAACATTTCTCAAAATCACTCTCATTAAAAGATTCTATTAGCAAATAACATTGGCTACAGGGTGCTAATTAAGATATGCTATCTCTGACAACACATGCACAAAGACTACAGAATATACTTGTAATCACACTTAACAGTCACAAAATCCCAAGAATGCTTTGGAACAAAACTGTGAGACTAATGAAAGCTCATAGAACACTGTAGCCCAGTATAACACCTGGATGCATTAACAGCTCTGTTCGGTAGATATCAACACAAAGAAAGCCACCAAAGCCAATGACAAGTCAAGGTGAAGTGAAACATGGATCCAGCACAATACTCTATTTTCACAACTGCCTCCCTCTATTGTCATACTTCTACAGTTACTCTATAGCACTTCTTCAGGGTTTGCTAATCAAAGGGTCCTCTCCAAGCAAAAGTCTCTTCCACAGTTTCCCCAGTTCTAAGCTTGTCATATAAATTCTTTTGTTCTTTCCCAGCTCCAATTTGCTCTAACCTATTTTTGCAGCATCATGTTGAAGCAAGACCATATGTACTTGATTCTTCTGCTGCTATTTCAACAGTCTTTAAAACTGCAAGCAATGAATTTTGTCCATTATAGAAATCATTGATATCATAGACACTATTTTTCTCACAAGCAATGATAGGAATTAGAATATATCTTTTTATTTCCTAGTTTCTTTCTGTTTCTGATCATGAATGGTGCTTTTTGCTGCAGTGCAATGGTGATACCTTGAAAATACCTTCTGCTGATAATTTTAGAGGTACAACCAAGTAATAGCAGCAATAGCTGTGAAATAGGTGACACTTCTCCAATATTTAGAAGACTTAAAATACCTGTTTGATTTATTTGACATTTATATTAAATAGAAAAGTAATTATGAAGTACTTCATCAAGGCATACCATTGAGGAAAAGAAAGAAACGTACCTTATGCCAAGAGACCTTTTCCATTTGGCAGTACAACTCACTGCTGAATGTGGCATCATCAGAAGAATGGGGCTTCACAGACAGAAACTGACATCTACAGAAAATGTTACTTTCCAGGCCTGTAACATAAAGACAATATACAGTTCTTTCAGAAACAATGATTTTGCAAAAACATTGCACGGTGTAATTCCAAGATTATTGTTGTTCAATTCATTCCTATCAAGCCCGATGTTTTACAAGGGTGGGAAAGAAAAAAAAAGACCACCACTCCTCAACCTGGGAAACCCAACATGACATCTAGAGTTCAAGCTATGTTTTTATGGGTTATACATCATCATCAGTAAAGTTGATTCAGTTTATAAAGATAATACAGTGCCTCTCTTTGAAAAACTGATTGTTGTCATTTAGAAGTATACAATATAATGTTTAATACCATGGTAACAGTTTCAAAACATGCAGTAATTCTAGAAGTGTGAAGATAAGCATTGCAGAATTAGACTTAGGTGAACAAAAGAGGTCTAAGTATATCAGATTGAAGGTCATATTATTGGAATTCCATTAGTTTTTCTGATAATGCATTAGCCAAAGCAGAAACTGACTTCTGCTCCTAAATCCACATGGACTTGTATACAACCAACATGAACAGACACAGAAAGTGGAAGTGAAGAAGGAGTCAACGAACAAGCTGAGACCACAAGGAATACAAACACCTTAAAAAATATGTAAAATTTATAAAAATTATTTTCAGGCATTCTTTTTTCACAGTCATCAGCAGATTTTGAGCCAAATTCAAGGCAGTTTGTAAACATGCATAACTTCAATAGAGTGGCGATCGAGTTTACAAGAGACTAATTTAATCCTTTATTGTATAAAGTACCAATGACTTCATATATCCCTTACTCTCTTTGTTTGGAGTAGCAGAACCTCACTAGCACTCTGTTTTAACTAAAGGTATGCAGACCACAGTTAAAGTATACAATTTTAAGGCAAGAAGATAATGTCTTGTAACAAAGTGTCTGTCTGAGTTTGAAGTCCTTTTAGTGACTGAAGACAGAAAATAACTATTTTCAATATTTTGTTCTAAGAAATTTGCAAAACAAGTGCCTACCTGTAGAAAGCAAATAAAATATTTTCCTTATAATTGATGTACCTGATAATTACATAATTATTTCTCCGAAGCAAATTTCTTCTTTGATTGAAAGTAATACATATTTTAGGAATGCAAAAATACAAAGCAGTTGATCCCAATATAGTATACATCCCTTTCATTAACCTCAAGTGCTGAATTATGTCTACATGTTTATCATGGCTGGGTATCTGCTTATATGGATACATATATAATTATGAGACCCATGGTTCAGAATGTCAGCCATGCATCTACTGTAGATGAGTAGGTCCAAAGAAGAAAACAAACCTGGCATGCTTCTAATTGGTTTTCTTTATTAGTATACACACAAATCACAACAGGCAAAGCCATTCACAGGTAAAATGATTTGGTTTCAACTACTTTTTGCGTAACATTGTTAAGCCTTAAAATACAGATTTTAATGCAATCAGGTGCTGGCATTGGGGGGGTTGTTATGCAGCTTATGGAATAAATTGAAATTTCAGTCTCTCAACTGGTAGCCATTCAATACAAAACTCAATAGCTGCACCACAGTATGACATTCTCTTTCACTTCACATAGTTTCAACCTGGTGAGAAAAGGGTATATAACTATGTACCATAAAAAAGAAAATACATACTGAATATCTCTACAACTACTTTACATAACACTATGTTCCTCACTTTTGCAGAGATATTCAGTCTTAGTAACAGGCATAGGATGATAACCTGAAATATGTACTATTGCCCTAAAAAAAAAAATTACATCTTTCAGGGGATAAACATTTACTCAAAATGCTTGATACAAATTCATCTATGTCAAGGAACTCTGGTCAGATCCACTTTAAATATGCTGAAATGGGGTCCCACCAGCACTCTTTACTTCATAGCTGATCAAACTTGGCATTTAATATATAAATGATGAAGGCAAAATATCAAAGTCCAGAGAATAAGAAATTATAAGGTATGTTCAGAATCATACACTGTAAGTCTATAAAAAGGGACTATAGCACACCTATCTCAAATCAACATCTTGTGGAGGGCCAGAAGTAGAGCTACAATGGAAATAAAAATTTTTCTTCCTAAAGCAAAACAAAACCAAACTCTGCAAGGGACAACAGAGCTCGTGGGAGGGGAAAAAAATACCAAAACAAAATCTTATGATACTGAGACATTATAAGCTAAATGCTATCATAATTCTTCTCTTGGATAAGGAATGAGAATAACCTCTTATTTAAGGTAAGTGTAATAGGAACAAATTACCATGAAATATCAATGTCCTGCTGCTTTACACATTAAGGTAAAAGAGTAAAGCATCAATAATTAAATAAGATTTTCAAGCCCTGCCTAAGAATTCTATGTATTGAACCATTTTCTAAAGGATAGATGCAATATGGTTCTGAGCACAGCCAAGCCCTAACTTCAAACAAGCTAATGACCCAGTCCTGTATTATTTCTTCTCTTTCAGAAGTGAAACCTGTATTGGGTTTGTGTGACAAGGTTTTGGTACTGGGAGGGCAAGAAGCTGCTAGAAGCTTCTGCTGTGACCAATAGAGACAGTGCCAGCCAGCTCCAGGATGGACCTGCTGCGGGCCAAGGCCAAGTCAATCAGTGATGGTGGTAGCGCCTCTGGGATAACATACTCAAGAAGAGGAAGAAAAACAGGCAGGCAACATTTGCAGCCAGAGAGAGGAGTGAGACTATGTGAAACAGCTCTGCAGACACCAAGGTCAGAGAAGAAGGAGGGGCAGGAAGTGTTCCAAGCACCAGAGCAGAGATTCCCCTGCAGCCCATGGTGAAGACCATGGTGAGGCAGGCTGTGCCCCTGCAGCCCATGGAGCTCCACGGTGGAGCAGATCTCCACCTGCCGCCCGTGGAGGATCCCATGCTGGAGCGGGTGGATGCCCGAAGGAGGCTGTGACCCTATGGGGGGTCCACACTGGAAAAGGCTCCTGGCAGAACCTGTGGACCCATAAAGAGAGGAGCCCACACTGGAGCAGGTTTACTGGCAGGACTTGTGACCCCATGGAGGACCCAGGCTGGAGCAGTCTGTTCCTGAAGGACAGCACCCCATGGAAGGGACCCAAGATGGAACAGTTCATGAAGAACTGCAGCCTGTGGGAAGGACTGACATTGGAGAAGTTCATGGAGAACTGTCTCCTGTGGGAGGGACCCCACTCTGGAGCAGGGGAGGTGTGAGGAGTCCTCCCCTTGAGGAGGAGGAAGGAGCGGCAGAAACAACGTGTGATGCACTGACTGCAAGCCCCATTCCCCATCCCCCTGTGCCGCTTGGGGTGGGGAGATGGTAGAGAACTCAGGAGCAAAGTTGAGCCTTGGAAGAAGGGAGGGGTGGGGGGGAAGGTATTTTAAGATTTGGTTTTATTTCTCATTACCTACTCTGATTTTGATTTGCAATAAATTAAACTAATTTCCCCAAGTTGAATCTGTTTTGCCCGTAATGGTAACTGTTGAATGATCTCTCCCTGTCCTTAACTCAACCTACAGGCTTCTCATTATATTTTCTCTCCCCTGTCCAGCTGAGGAGGGGCAGTGATAGAGAGACTTTGGTGGGCACCTGGAGTCTAGCCAAGGTCAACCCACCACAAAACTCAATACCACACTCTCAGGGCTGCATCTTCTCAGCCAGTCACAGGAGCAGCACCTGAAGAACTAGAGGCTAGTCTTCTTTTTCCAAAGTGTGCAGAAAAGAAAGGAAGATTGCAAGTCTGTCCAAAAAATTTGGTATAAACAGGAAAAGTGTATATTCTGAAAAACACATTCTATACAGTGCTGAACAGTCATAATTGGCCAAATAGACATTATAGTGATCTTTCCTTTTTCCAAGAATTGGTGTGAAAGACCCAAAAAATTACTATGAAAAATGATAACTTTGCAAACTACTTGAACAAAGGTGACCAATTTTATGACATTTACAACTAGGAACATTGTTTGTCATTTTGATTATTGTCTCAAAATACATAAAATGCGAGTACAGACTACAGTCATTCATGACTATTAATTATAAATATTTTGGCACTAAAAAAATTCAGCAGAGAGCCTACTCAGAAAAGAAGAAAAAATAATCTGTTGAAAGTAAAAATGACCTTTTTCTTCATAGACAATCTGGAAGCTTTATGTGCTATTAATGCACCTTGGACTTTCCACATTCCATCACATTGCAATGTGTTCCTATACAGATTCAGAATGATTTGACAGAAAATGACAACATTAATTTAGTCTGTTTGATCCCTGATCTTTGTCCACTTGGGGTGACACTTCTGAATATCAATTTGTTATGGAAAGCACCATTTTTCCTTTCTTCTTTTGGCCTCATTATTTTTTAATTTATTTATCTATTGGTATTTCCTATAAGCATTAAAAACATATTGCCTACAAGCATGAGCCTTCAAATGTATCATCTCCATGATGCATCATTTTTCATATGAGGCAATCCAGCAAACAGATCACAAATAGATGTTCTGGTTTGCCCTCAGAAAGGTCACTTCTCTCATGTCATTCAGTCATAAGCAGAAGTGCTAGGATTCTTTCCTAAATAAGAATTTTTGAGCTGGTGTGACAACTGGAAAAACAATAAACAAACTATACGTGGCATAATTTCTAGGTTATATAATTGATTTTATACCTACCACAGTCTAATGAAACAAAAATATTATTGACTCCCAGGACTGTGCCTGAGCAGCAGGGTTTTTTTTTCCCTTCTGATAAAGGACTCATCACTGATGTTCCTAATCCGGTAAGGATATTAACTATCTAAATAGATTTATTACCACTTCAGCCTTTGTATTTACTGTACTATACTTAAAGAATGGTTTTTTATTATAATTACTATTGTTTAAAAATTAGAACAATATCAAAGACAGACATGTTTCTTTTGCTGAACAGAAGTTAAATGGGAGATTCACAAAAACAAAAAGAATCTGGAAAGCTCCTTCTGCAAACTTTGGGCCTATTTCCCTTTTGAAAACATTCTCAGCAGTTGCCATTTGTTGACATTCAGTTTCATGACAGCAGATTATTGCAGAAAATAAGGTTTGAAAATGAATTTGAAATTAATTTTGCACTAGCCACAGTTCTGGTGCAGAGCATTTGTCACCCTAACAAATGTGTACTAGAATTAATCTTCATACTGTACAAGGCTTTCCCAGTAGCTTCACACCAGAGCAGATCACAGAGAATTATTGGATTTATTATCCTTTTATTGATCTTCCTGAGGCATTTGGATGGATTGATTCTGATATGCTACTCCTTAGACATATTAGATAGATAGATTACTTAACACATTTCAGAGCAGCTGACCACGACCAGGTCAATATCTCACAGGAAGTTCTTGCTCACATATACCCATCACTTGCCAGGAGCATGTCTGTCTTCTACAGCTGTCTTCTTGTGATACACAAAAAAGACTACAAACAGAGGAATTTGAAGCATCCTAATTTTGTCTTCTGAATTTAGACTATATTTGTGGTTTAATAACATGCTGCTTTGCATAAATACTTTGAAAGAGCTCCATTATTCTACTGTTATCTAACTAGCAAAAGGAAATGTGTTTTCAGAGATTAATCACCCTTCTATTACAACTTTTTGCTTTTAAAAATGCCAACTTCTGACTAAATGGACAGACAGGCTGCTGCGGCATGTTTTAGTTTGAACTGTGCAGCAGAACAAAAGGAAGAAAGGATATTTAGCAACTTTTTAAGAGGCTACGTGATTGATAGAATCTAGCAAGGGAGCGTGTGGCTTACCACAGCAGATTCAAAGACTAACACAATTGTTTCCTAATCATGCTAAATACAACCCATGCTTCTGAAGTGGAGAAAACTGCATTCCCTGCAGATCTCATCCTACTGCCTGGTAATAACGGGCTGCTCCTGCTTTACCATTAGTCAGGAGCCTTTATACCCTACGGAGACCAAGGCTATGTCCAGCCTAGGACTATGCACTTCTAAACCTCAACTCACCTCCCACTCAGTCTGTAGGAGCCACCCAGCACAAACATCCTGAAAATCTCAGGTTTCCTGCTGGGACAGGAGGCTGGGCTAACTCACGCCTGTCACTCAGAGTCACAGGAGGCCAAGCAAGCCGGACCTGGGAGGCCATTGTACAGCGAGCTCAAATGCTCCCAAATCCAGAGATTGAAGAGATTGTGCCAGGCCAGGGAAAAGGAGGAGGACTCGTCCTCCTTCTCCTTTCTGTCCTTAAGGTCTGCCGTAAACTGAAGAAAAGGCTGGGATGGAGGGAGGGAGGGAGGGAGGGAGGGAGGGAGAGGGAGGGAGGGAGGGAGGAAGGGAAAGGAAGGAAGGGAATGAAGGGAAGGAAGGGAAGGAAGGATGGAGGGAGGGAGGGAGGCAATACAAAAGTCCCTGGCACACTTATCAGACCACTGTCTCAAGTTAGGCAATAGGGACTACTAAGGACAGGACTTAATCCCACTTCTCTTATGTTTTATTCAGAACTGTAGGAGGGTACCTTTATCGATGACGCCTGTAGAGAGAGACCTCTCTTGAGGCTAGATTTCAGCAGTTTCCACCTTGCCTTTTTTTCTTTAAAAGTCATGCCAACTGGGGAAGAGGAAAGGCAACACTGTTGGCTAGTTCCTCCAACTCTTTTTTCTTATTTTAAATACAGAAATATAATTATTAGACCTGTTGTTCAAACAGTATGAAAGTTGAGCCATTTCTTTTCTGTGCATGAAAGGGTCAATACACAAAAGTCCTTTTTAAAAAAATCCCCTAACTGCCAGGCCACAGGTGATTCTGGCTACATCTTGGTGCTGAGGACCTGATGTCCACACTATGGACACTTCAACTCTAATTTCCTTCTGCGGTTTGAATGCCCAACAGGAGACCATCTCCCACATCAGCTTCACCTGAAACGAAACTGGTTCATGTGTTCCCAGACCCGATGCACAAAATAGAGAGGATTTTTTCTGCAAGTCTTTTTCATGTGCATCCATATGAATGGCTTCTCAAGCTAATGGAGACTATATATAAGCTAGAAGAAGTATGAGCCAAGGAGTTGAGATGGGTGGCTGAATTATGGATCAGATGACACTAAAAGAGAAGGTAACAAGTATACTCAGAAAAGCTTATTCACTGAAAACATTTCCCCCAGAAAATTTAGACAGATTAACTTAAAATTATAAAAATAAAGAGCAACTGGCTAGAAAGTTAATCTGAATATTTTGCAGAGCAATTCAAGATAAGAGCCCAAAACCAAATTTAGTTATCTAGAGAGACAGAGATGGCAAGTACTTTTTTTCTGTTGGCAGTATGAATAGAAAAAAATAAAAGTGCTTTTCAGTAAAGAAAACAGTCTTCACACCACAAATCTTTCCCAGTACAGAGAGAAGTTCTCTTATTTAAATAGTGCAGCTAACAAAAAGGAAAAGGTTACGAAAACTTTGAGAACACATGGTCTTTTTCACGGAATTAGATGGACCCTAAAGGTGAACAAGAAGAAAAATTAAACTGAATTTACTCTTTATGAGGTATTTAAAAGTCCCTCTACTAAGACTTCTAAGAATTCCAAGTTTAACTGAGGATATTTCATTTTTCCTTATTCAGATCCACACATTTTTGAAGGATGAGAAATTTGGACTCCACAATTCACCACTTTCAGTAGTAAAGGTATAACTGATCCAACCCATGCATGCTCGGATTTTCAAGGAAGCCAGAGATAATAAAATGTTTAAATTACTTTTAAATTCAATGAGAGTCAGACTTCTAGCTCCTTAAGGCCTGTTGAAAATGATATCTGTAACTTCCAATATCCTAAAACCAAAGAAATTAAATTTTTGAAAATCCTTCTGTGAACTAGTAACTATTGATTATTTAATGGCTAATTAAAATTTCTTACTAACTGTCTCCAGAATTTCACAGTAGCAACATTAGCACTCATATTTCTATTTTTCATAAATGTCAATTCCATCTGACATTGTGTGTTATTCAATATGAAAGATATCTGGAAAGTAATTCTCCATAGCAGTAGGCTACGGCATAAAAGCTATCCACTGAATGCTACCATTCACATCCCTGTTCTGTTTAAGCATGGCAAGGGGCATTTGGGATTCCAGTCCACCAGCTGTTCCAGGATGGGTTCTCCTATTCCCGTGTGCTACACTCTTTACCAATGTGCTACACCAGAAGGCATGAAAAGCCATGCTTCTGTTGCAATGAAATGCAAAAGCAAAAGTAAACCACACAAAACTATTTTATGAAACGAAATTCTTGGCTTTCAGCCAGCTGTAGGGGTTAGGATGTGACCTGCAATCACATGAGTAGCTAAAGTCTAATACTTGAGAAATGACTCCCTGCACTGTCCCACAGAACAAGTCCAATGCCAGCTCCTCTCCTGCCCAAGGCAGAAGTAGCCCATCCTTGGCTTTTCATTACAGGGACAGCAAAAGGCAATTTTATCAACAGTTCTGAGAAGCTTTTAGACAGCTGTAATCCTTTTTTACAGTTCTCAAAATCTGAAGACTGCACTTTCTTGTTGGGAATGTTTTGTGCTAATATGGGATTATGTTGGAAGAGATTTGGGGTGCACAGACCTCACTGGGAAGTTGCATGTGGTTGTCCAGTTGATACTTTCAAGAGTGGAGAACATCTGCAATGTATGAGGGTTGGGGATTTCTCTGTATAAGCATTGGAACTGAAGAAAGAGAAACTTGATTTTGGTCTAATAATGAACAAATAACCAATAACAAAGAAATTCTAGTATTTCAATGTGCAAATCAAGAACAGCATTACTTGTTTGCATGCCAGGTCAATTTTATTCCTGTTTTAAATACGGAGAAATGAGGGCAACAGGAAACTGTGCAACTATGTAATCAGTAAAAAAGTGGGTGTTAACTATATCCAAGATACCTAACTAATATGTAGCCTGCCTACAACTGCCTTCATTGTCTTTACTTTCTCTGCAGGGCGCATTGGTTTTGTCCTTCAAAAATCTCTCCTGCACATGAGAACTGAAACCTTGGTCAAAAAAGATACAAGTAGAAAAATGGAAAAGGTCTTAAGGGGCCACATATAATATATCCAAGCATGAAACGTTCCCACTTTGTAGAGAAAAGTAAACATTTTACAATATTTGTAATCAACATAGGGAGTCTTTTATCGCTTTGCAGAAATCTGTGCCAAGAAAAAATTGCAGCTCTTTTATTTTTTAATGACACAGCATGCTGTTAATTTGGGTATAATGCCAAAAAGCTCTGTAGTGATATTTAGGAAAGAGCTGTCTAGAAACCCCTCAATGTCTTAGATAAAATTGAATCTGAATGGCTAAACCAATTTGAAAACAAATCAATTAAAAACTAATTTTATCTACAACATGCAGTTATTTAACAAATGTCTTTCACTACAACAGAGATGCTAGGGACATCCTTAAACCAAATACATTTATTCTGTTCCTGATATTGTATATAAAATGTGAACACCTTTCTGATACTACTCAGACTACAGAGAAAATGAATGCCTGAATTCTTCCTTTTTTGATGTCTCATTCCCATCATTAAAAACAAAGTCCCCCTCACAGCTAGGCAAACACCTTGAAATTTCTCCTGCCCTGGTTTCTTGCTTATTCATCAAAACCATCCTCTCCCCCACCTGCAGTTTTAAGGTCACACCAAGGCTCTGCACACAGAGTCTTTTCCCTTCCTGCCTAAATAGGCCAAGACCGGTTTGAAGTCTCACCAAAAAGACCGTGTATTCCCTGGCACTTTGTATCCAGACGCTGCAGCTACGAGGTGGGAAGGAAGAGGGAGACAGAGAGTTGCTGGAAGTGGCTGAAGGGAGCTGACGGGCAGCCCGCCCGGCCAGGGCGCAGGGCAGCCCAGGAGCAAGCCGCACTCATCTCCCTTCTCCTTTCACGCGAAAGACATTTTTTACTCTGTGTCCCAGAAGAGCTGCTTCCTAGAGAGTTTTGCTCCTACTGCCCCAACAAATGACCGATCACACCCTAGAGTGCCCAGCACCCTAATATTACGCTATAGGGAAATCCTACTACTCTGCTGGAAGGTCGCATAGCTCAAAATCAGAGCTTTGCCATTAAAAAAGCTCAGCTACGCTGCCCATCACTAAGCAAAACACTTCAGCGCAGCCTGGTTCCTTAGGCATTAATTGTAATGGAAAACAGAATTACAGTCTGATTTTTAACAGCTTTTTAACCTAGCAGTTGGCACGTTTATACATACGTGTGTATGTATTTATAGACACACACATATATGCTTTATTAATGCCTCACTTGTCATTATTTTTAAATGTTATCACACTCCATCATATACATGCTGTGTACATACAACTATAACACTTTTTATTCAGTTAAGTTAATGACAAGCCTGACAAAAACCTCACTCGACTCCAGCAAGCCTCGATACGTCAGCACAGCACACTCAGTGCAGGTATTGCATTAACCACTTCACGCACCGCACAGAGACGGGAACCGTACCTCTTTTCAAGGAAGAAGTGAAAGGTCAAAACCTCTCAGCCCGTCATACACTGACTTGATTAAACTGCTGCCACCTTCCACTCACATCAACAAATATGACCGTATAAAGCAAAGCACTGTACATTTGCGGCAAGACGGAGACCTCTCATGTATGTGTATGGCTCTAATAACTAAGTAACAAAATAAGTACATGCAATAGTAAGAGATGGAAGGGACAAATAGTTGAAAATTAGTTTTTTCTAGCTTCCATAAAACTGTGTGGATAATTAGCTACCTCAGTTCCAGTCTCCATCTCGGAATTTGCATAGGAAACAATCTTGGAAAATGCATCAAAAAATAAAGCAAATAAATTGTATTGGTTGACAAAGCAAGGAGCCTAATGTTTTTTACATCACTCCCGATTAACTCCTAAAAAATAGTATGTTGTTTCTTCCATGGTACTTTCAGAAAAACCCCACCAAACACCTACCAATTAAGACAGCAATATTATTGAGCACTCATTCTGTGTTTTACAGATTTAATAAACATATGGCATGCTTCTTGCTTTACATAGTTAGGTTTAACCAACTCACATACTCTTGATTTTGCTAATTCATTATGTTGCTTGATCTTGCTGATTCATGCACAGTACCTTACAAGAATCAGATTATTCCTATAAATGGAAATAATCATGTATTCGACTGTTTCCCGGCAGGAAGGCAACACTGGTAGTATCTCTGTTTGTACAGTACCTATCACATTTTTGCTGTGTTGGTCTAACTAATGAGAAAAATAAAGTTTTGGGGTTTTGTTTTTGGTTTTTTTTAAATGTGTGAGCCCTTAGCAATGTGTACAGCATTCATTCCTTCCCCCTAGATACCATTTTAGACAATTTCACGTAAACCCAGACAGCAAATGACTCCACGCTCTCTTATCCTTCCAGTAGTTATGATCTGGCCCTGAACATTAACGTGAAGCAATATCAAGTTTCCTGTTACACTTTTTATTGCTTTTGAATCCAGCCTGAAACTTCACCTTAACCTTCTAAGTACTGCATTAATCATATCCTCCTTTTTTCTGTTGACATAAAGATAGCATAAATGCAAAGAAAACAATGATTCAATATTTTAGAAAATGTGAAACAATACAATCTTTTGTCCTCTCTACCCACCCTTTTATAATTACACTTATATTAGTTCTTATCGAAACAAATCACTACTCTATTACAGTGCTTTCAAATCAAGGAGAAAAAAAGGCAACTGAAGAAACGCAAAACTATTTTGTCTAAGTTTAAGTTTCACAAGGAAGCTTAGAATCAGGCTGTTCTTTCATTTATTCTGAAGCACTCAGAAGTTGCTTCAAAATGGGCTTTCTGTTTTCTCATCTACAATGGCTTGGTGAAAAAAAAAATTAAAAAAAAACTCACAGCAAAACCACCAACAAAAAACCCCAAGATAACAAGCTTAGTTTCCTTTTCAGGAATTGAGGAAAATTTGTTCTACTATGTAGTTCATTCCTTTGTGCCTTTATTTCTTTGTCCCGTAAGGATTTTCTGTTCTTACAGAGGGCGAAAAAACATTACCCTCTCCTAGAATTTCTGAATCTAAACCAGAATCATATCTCTATTACAAAATCTTATAGAATTGTTCAACAGCCACAAAGTACTACAAAAGGAGCATATTTCCTGTTACATGACAAAGAATTTAAAGTAATTTCCATTAATATTATAAAGAACATTTTTGGATCCATTCCTACTACATCCTTGTAGAAAAGTCCTATGGGACTGAAGAAGTCATTCAGGATATTAATAATATTTAATTTTACAATTACAAAGACATTTCATTTGACCTGAAAGTTCAATGTTAAGTTTCCAGACTGGATTTAAAAATACAGGGTTTCTCATTGAAGCAAAATGCCATTTTTCCATTAAATAAAAATAGTACTATAAATTATATATATATTTAAATGTTAATATTAACAATAAAGAAAGATAGGCTAAACCAGATTGCCTTTTTAATGAGTCTGTACCATTTCACAGAAGGGAGATGCTGACAGAAGTCTTAAATTATTATTTCAGTTTATTCTGCTAATTGAACACTTGTTTGCATAGAACTTTAAACAGAAGTTTCACTGAGATGTTTTTAAAAATTCAAAAAGTAGATCTGAGGAATTTTAGAGGCATTATTACTGTTGTTAGAACACTTTTATATATATAATATATCCCATTGGAAAATAATATAAAACTAATTGAAATGGTTTCATAAAACACTTCACATACACCTCTCAAATTTTACGAGAGCTCTGTGGAGCTAGAAGAGATTTCAGATTCATCCCACACTCTCAAAAAATAATGAAACTTTAGCGACCGTAAACAGTGGTAAATTTAAATCTAAAGGCTTCCATTAATATTGGTAAAGAAAATTAGCAAATAACCTAGCTTACGTATAACAAAATGTATTAAAAATACAAATTCCTAGAAATGTACCTACACAAATGCCCAAGTACCTGAGCCTTAACTTTACTTCCATGTCTCAGTGGGATTACTGCAGGAGTGAAGTTACTCCCTGTGTTAGCATCTGTTAAATGAGATCCATAATTACAGCTGGCAGTTGGAAAACCGAAGCAAAAATAAATTAGCATTTCAAATATTTCAGTATATATACTATTCCCATGTCACCAATTACAGTCCCATCTGTACCAAATTGTACCAAAAATACTCCTATTTTAATATCTTTCCCTTTCATCTCTAAATACTTTTCTCGCATTAAAAAATAAATTTAAAAAGCTGGTTCTTCTCCACCAGCTCAGTGGTCAGCATGAATGGTCAGCGCTGCTACCACAAGCAACAATGCATTCAATATAATACAAACTACTTCATAACGTTGGAGTGAATTCATTTCAACAGCAGTACAGTTTTCATTGCTTTTGAGTTGTTGACCATGTTAACCATTATGAATTTTTATATATATCTATAAAAGTAATAGTAGGGTAGAAGTAAACAGGAGGTAAGTTATCTTAAAAGATGAGATTTTTTTATGAACTTGGGCACATCCTCAGAGTTTTTTCCTCTTGCTTTTTTCCCCCTTTTTTACTCTGCTACTTCTGCGGTAATACTAATTCACTTTAGTATTTATAAAACTCAAAATAATAAAATCCTCAAATAATGCATATGCTGCTAGAAAGGTGGAGCAGCCCCAGTTTATTTTTTAAGAAGAAATCTTGCGGGCAAAAGCAGTCCAAAAGCATATGCCATTTTATATTTTACAGAATATATTTCTACAGAATATACTCTGTGCTTCTGAAAAATAAATCTCTCTCTAGTAGAGTACTTGTGTCTTGTCAGAGAGCCTGAGAAAATGATAGTAGTCCAAGCCAAGGTAGCCTAGGTAATCACTTTATTCAATTAAATGGAAAAATCATAATACTATATACTTTGTTATATTTATGTGTTATTTTCCAGACACACATTCTAATATTATCAGAAATACAAAAAGCTTCAGTATAACAGAGAAATTTTGCAAGTTGTCATAGAACAAGTTTTACTTGCGGGAAAGTAAAGAAAAAACTCTGAATTGAGAAATCCAAGCAAAAATAAAAAAGGGTAATTTTATCTGTTTTAAGAACAGAAATTAGACCATCTAATTTACTGCTTCTCTGTTAAACTTTAAGAAAAGAGAAACTGTATCAAACTATCTGGACTACTCAAGAAAAACAGAACACAAACTCTATAATCAGACTAAAAATAGAAACAATGAAAACAAGGAATCATACAGCATCTTTATTCTAGAACTCTTCTGTTAAATTTGAACTAAAATAATTTTATTTCATTAAAACTGACATTTTTAAGTTCTGCACAAAGGTAAATAATTTACAAACACACCCAGGAAGTGTTCTTCAAAAGCAAGCAGTTCAGTGAAGTTTCAGAGATGGAGAAGTTTGAGAAAAATTTTACTGTCATGAATGAAACAACAAACAATACTTCAACCTGTGTCACACTGCAAAGCTTTATTTTACTATTAATTTAAAATTTAATGAGGTACATGAAATAGATAGGTGTCGATTCTGCAGGTGCTTGCTCCCAGGAGTCTCACCAGCTTGCATACATTTTCTCAGACAAACAGGACCATCTACAAGTATAGTCATTGGAGGAACCCAACACTCACCTCTCCCCCCACTCCCAAATATTTAGGAACTACTTTAAAACAGCAGACAAGGCCTGACTGAGTATAACAATTCTGTTATGATGCAGTGTGTTTACTCTACAGCATCGCACTTAAAAGCTTATGTCGTTGTAAAGCTCTATTGTAAATTTCCATGGAAAAATATTTTAAAGTGTTCCTCAAATCCTGTGAACTCTAATAAAAAGCCGAATACTGGATCACAGACACTACTATGAACCATGTTGTTCAGTGCCAGAAATCTGTGCAATAACATCAGTTTGTAATACTTACTGTGAGGCTGAACATTTGCCGTGTGAATACATTTAATCACAACTAGTCTCTTCGCAACTTGGAGAAAATGTGGGGGGTTTAATTATAAAATCTTACAACTTTCATACAAGATTTTGTAGGTGACTGACTACCTAGCTTTTGGGGATGAATACTCATAAAACTAAACGTTTGTACATTTCAAATACCAACTAATATAATTTTGTATTAAGGATACGTGCATGTGAAATCACTGGCTAATCAGCGTCCAAGTAAATCTGAAATACCGTGTTTCCATGTACAAAACAGTTGAAGGGAAGAGGCAAAAACGCTGCGAAGAGTTACACGGATTCTAACACCTCCTCCCTCTCGTTCGTAGCTTAAAACATAAAGTCGTCAAACATGTAGCTTGTCGACCAGAGCATGTAAAAAAATAAGCACACAAAAATAAGCGATCACCAGACAGGCAAAGCGGTAAAATCTACGAGCTTATTCACTCGATGACACATACCATTCTGTGGGCGAAGGAATACTTTTAATTTAACAACCCGGTATTCCTTTAACGGAGACAAACGCTGCATCAGAAGCGACATAAAGGGCAGACAGGCAAGATGACCATTTCTCTCCTCACACAATAAAAAAAAACCCCGCACAACACCAAGCCCCCAAACCATTATCAAGTGAAACAGAAAAGATCTTCTTGAAACGCAAAGTCAACAGAGGGACAAGCAGGTGTTTGCATTCTCTGCAGTTTAACTCGCGGATTTTTATTGTGTGCTTCACAGAAAGAAAAACAGTTCCCTCTGTAGATCTTACAGGGAAACAAAGCATTTCAAGCGGGAGTCCCGATAAACATCTTACACCGTTAAACATCTTCACCGGGGGAGAGAGAAAACTCTCCCTCCGCGTTGCACGCAACCGCGGACATCTTTTGTTCCCTGATAAATATTTGCCTTTGTCTTTTGTGATAAGGTCTGCTGCCTTCGCCTCACACAAAAAGGGCCCAGTTGCGTCTGGATAGAAAACATTTAATTAAGATCATTTCCGATGTCCTCGCCTTCCCCCCCCGCCCCCGCCTCCCGCGCTCCCGGGAGAAGGCGAGCGACAGGGCAGAAAGCCCGGCACCCGCTGGCTGCCGGGACGGGCCCACAGGCGCCCTGCGGCTGCCGGGCCGGGGCGACCGCCCCCCCGCCGTCGGGCCAAGCCCGGGCCGGACCCGCCGGGGCGCCGCTGGGACCGACGGTGGGGCGGGGCCGGGCCCTGCGGGGTGGGGCTCTGCGGGCGGGTCTCGGAGGGGTGGGGCCCGGAGGGGCGGGGCCGAGGAGGCAAAGGCGGGCCCGGCGCAAGCGGGGCGCAGCGTGTTCCCCGCTTCCGAGGAGCGCCGGTTTCAGCACCTTCCGCGGCCCCCGGTGCCGGGGAAATGGCGGGCGGGGGCACTTCGGTGCGCTCTGGCTGGCGAGGGAGGAGGAGGAAAAAACATCATTTTGTTGTTTGTTTGGTGGTTTTTGTTTGTTTGTTTGGTGTTTTTTCCCGGAGGATTACACCGAGTTGCTCTTCATGCTTTTTTTAAGTATGATAAAAAAATGATTTAAAAAAAGTATGCTTTTTAAAAAAAAAAACCACAAACTTTTAAAAGTAATGTACAATTCGGGTTTTGCCTCTTCGTCAAAATTTAAGCTTCACAAAAACATCAAAGCCTTCTTACCAAAACGAAGAAAAAGAGCAGATTTCATGATTTTTTTAAAACACCATGCCTACAAAAAGAGCTCTATGGACTCTGCAACATGAGTGCTCTGAGGACTTCACCTATTATACATACCAGAATTCACAGAACAGTTCCCACTGCTGTAGTAGTTCGAAACATTGAAAAGAAATTCTAAGAATGAAAATCATTATAATGTGTTTATACACACACACACACAGAGTACACAACTTCCAAAGCTCTTAGTCCTCGTGTGTATGTTCATTTACTGGAATTAATGCTCTTCATCATGTTGACTGCCTGCAGGACCCAGTCCCGAAATATTCCTGCATGCCGGGTACTTACTGCAATATTGTTAAATGTGGCTTCACTGCGAATCTAAGCCACTCGATGGAGTTGCCTCCCTGTATACCTCAGGACAACATACCCACTCACAACCACAGACTTACTAACTTCACTCTGTATGAAATTTTGCTAAGAAATATCAGCCACTATACTAGTCTGTAATAGTGAGAATTAGAATGCAAAATTAAAAAACACGTGATATGAGTAAGCAGAAATACAGCAAAGATACTCTGCTAGGAAATACACACAAAGTTGGGAGGGAGAATCATTCCTGCAAGCCAAACATAAAACACAGAAGATGAGCTCATACCGTGGACATGACACAGGCCCGAGAGATTTTCCTTTGGTTAAATATTCAGAAAGAACAAAGTTGCATTTTTTTCCTTCAAACCTTAGCACGATAAACTACATTTCTTTAATGTTTGTACCATCTCTCAGAGACTACAATTTTCTTCTCCAGGAATATCAAAGGTTTTATTTCAGGAATGAATTTCAAGACTTATTCATTGTGTGACACTAAAGACAGCACCATAAGCAGAAACAAACGAAAAAAATGGTTAATGTAAATAAATCAAAGTCATTCTATCCTTCTCCAGCCATCTGTCTCCCCATAAATACGTGAAAAATAGAATTTGCCAGAAGCAGCGATTTTTAAAATCTACCACATTATTGTTCCAAGTGAAAAAACAAGAGTGGAAAGTGCTAACAGTATCATCTTACCTGCCTTTTAACCAAAAGTGTAAAACACACAACACACAGGAAAGCCTGAAAACTGACAAAGACTCCCGATTAACAACAGCAATTGACCCAGTGAAATTGAATCAGACTCACTTTTTCTTTAAATGAAACAGATTACTCCCCCACATATTGACACATCAAAAACACGATTACAGCTCATCTTGAAATTACAATGAATAAAATAAAATAAAATAAAGGTACCATAAACTTCTACGCTCTTAGCAGGTTTGCTCATCAAAGCACTCTTTCCACTAGAAGTATTTTTTATGATCCCATAAATGATGTGCTAATAGTTTTGAACTGAGAAAGGTAAATGCACTTTATGTTAGGTTGCTTTGCATAGACTCATTTCATAAAATCTCTAGTAGTTGACGACTAAAAGCACCATTTTTTTAACTTCCACTAGTAGTGAAAGTTTTAAATTAGATGCCTGGCTGAAAGTCTTGAACTTCCTAAAACTTAAGTGTGAAGCTAAAGCTAGTTTTGTTAGCAGCACCACAAATTTCACAGGAGCGTATCAAGGTGACCCTGTACATATTAATATGTGTAAGAGCAGTACCTAAAAGATAGTATTTTTAAAGTAATGTAATACAAAATCTTTGGTGCCTCTGTTTTGTGTGTCTGTGAGCAGCAGGACTGAATGAAGGATACATTTACATTTTTATAGGGGAGGAAATTCTGTAATGAATGATAATGACAGTACCACAAACAGAATACTGTCTTTTCGCAGTTTGTGTGAATTCGATGACAAAGCAAGCCATAAAGGAGACGAAAGAGTGTAATGGGATTAATCCAAGATTATCTTAATTGATCCTCTCCATAAGTACAGTGAAACCACATTCACTTACGAGCATTCAAGAGGATAATGAGCAAACAGGAATTACCTAACTTCAACGTCAGCTCTGGGCTGACAACATCAAACAAGCATGCAGACTGCTGGACACAAACTAAGATAAAGATTAAAAGCTTCTGTCACTTACAGAGGGACCACCAACAGACCTACCTATGTTTCAATTTTTGTTTATATAACCAGGACAGAGAAAGATGGCTGTAAACTTGAGACCACTTCAGTACACTGGGGATACACTTATTAGCATATACTTATACCGTAGAAAAGTGAGATAAAGCCTTTTCCAAGGGTGGTCTGTGTTATATTTTTGCCTACAAAGTCTGGGGCTAGAGGAGAAATGTTTTTATTTATCAAACAAAATGTGGTAGGACTATTTGTAAGTGGTTCAAATATATTTAAGAAAGAAAGAAGCGCACTTAGTACCTACTCTAATACCTAGCCATTGTTTAAGTAACACATGATTAAAAATGTTAACTGATAATGATCAAGGAAAGCTAGAAACTTTACTTATGGAGCTATGGATCACAAGTTAATGTTATCCTTATCAACTCAGTAGGACAAAGAAGGAAACAAGGCAAATACAAACAAACCATACTGCCTGTCACTGGCAGGTCTGGCATGTTCCATACAGAACAAAAAAAATATTTATAGAAAGTTTTTCCTAGGAAAAAAATTGTCTAGATCACAGTCATTACTGTTATTTTTGTTGTGTTGCATATTTATGTTATTGAGGGGCTTGGGGTGCATAGTTTTAACTTAAGTCATCTGTTCACATCATATATTCCTGCATAGATGCTGTTCACATCATATATTCCTGACAGACCAAGTTTATATTTTCTAATTGAAGATATACATAGAGAAACTGAGTGTGCAGGGATGAGGTCGGGAAAGCCAAAACCCTCCTGGAGTTGAATCTGGTAAGGAATGTGAAGGGCAACAAGAAGGACACCTATAGATATTTCAGCAGCAGAAGACAGACAAGGGAAAATGTGGGCCTGCTGTGGAAATGGAGCAGGGGACACAATGACAGGGGAAATGGAAAAGACCAAGGTGCTCAATGCCTTCTTCACCTATGTCTTTACTGGTAAGACAGGAATCCCAGGCCCCTGAGACATGAGGGGAAATCTGGAGCAAGGAAGTCAGCCTCGATGGAGGAGTATGAGGTTAGGGATCTTTTACATGAACTGAAGTGGACATAAACAAGTCCCTGGGACCTGATGGGATCTACCCATGAGTGCTGAAGGAGTGGGCTGATGTCCCTGCAAGGCCATTCTCAATAGTCTCTGAAAGATTGTGGTGACTGGGACAGGTTCCTGAGGACTGGGAGAAAGTAGAAGTCACCCCCATCTTCATGAAGGGCCAGGAGGAGGATCCAGGGAACTACAATCTGGTCAGCTTCACCTCAATCCCTGGAAGGTTGTTGGGACAAATGCTCCAGAAGAACATTCCAAACATATTAAAGACAAGGAAATGTTAGGAGTAGTCAGCATAGGGACTGCAAAAGGAAAAAATCATTCTGGACCAACCCAAGAGCCTTCTTTGATGAAATGAGCAGTGAACATTTATCTTGATTTTAGACATTTTACATGGCCTCCCATAACATCCTCATAGATAAAGTAATGAAATATAGACTAGAGAAGTGGACAGCAAGGTGGACTGAAAATTGGCTGAACTACCAGGCTCAAAGGGTTGTGATCAGCACAAAGCCCAGCTGAAGGCCAGTCCCTTTCAACCCCAGCCCCTGGGGTTGAAACCAAGGAATAATATTTTTTAATCGTCGTCTTCAATGAGACAGGGACAGAATGCACACTCAGCAAGTTTGTTGGTGATGCAAAACTAGGAGGAGAGACTGGTATGCCAAAGAGTTGTGCCATTCAGAGGGACTATAACAGGCCACAGAAATGGGCCAATAGGAACCTCAAGAAGTTCAACAATGGGAAATGCAAAGTCCCGAATCTGGGGAGGAATAACCCCAGGCACCAACACTTGCTGGGGGCTGACCAGCTTGAAAGCAGCACTGCAAAGGACACCAAGCTGATCGTCAGCCAGCAACATGCCCTTGCAATATGTTGACATCCTGGGTAAGCATTGCTAGCAGGTCAAGGGAGGTGATCCTTCCGCTCTACAAAGCCCTGGTGAGACACATCGGGAGTGCTGGATCCCAAGCTGGTCTCCCCAGTACAAAAGAGACAGTGACATACTGGAGTAAGTCCAGCAAAGGACCACAAAGATGATTAAAGGGCTGGAGCATCTGTCATACAAGCAGATGCTGAGAGAGCTGGAACTGTTCAGCCTGGAGCAGAGAAGGCTCAGGGGCATCTTATCAATGTACATAAATACCTGATGGGGGAAGTAAGGAAGACAGAGACAGGACAAGAGGCAATAGGCACAAGCTGAAATACAGGAAATTTCATTTAACATAAGAAAACACTTTATTATTGTGAGGGTGGTTGAACACTGGAACAGGCTGTCCACAAAGTTTATGGAGTCTCCATCCTTGGGAACATTCGAAATCCAACTGGACACGGACCTGAGCAACCTGCTTTTGCAGATCCTGCTCTGAGCAGGGTGTTGGATCAGGTGACCTCCAGAGATACTTTCCTGCCTCAGCCAGTCTCTGATTCTGTATGTTAGGCACTATGATAAACTTAATGTTAAAACAGAACACAGTCGCATGTTCACCGTTTTCAGCCACCAGAACTATTTCTATTACGTTATCCAGGCTGGAAAAAAAAAGAAATGAAACCCAATTTGGAATTATACAAGTGGACACATAGCTACAAGGCAAAGCTGTAAAATGAAGACAGACTTGGCTTATCCATAAAAAAAATAAATAGAGAAATGAAAGTAGACTTCTGATCTGAATCATATACTGAAGTGAATCCAGCAGAGGCCACCAAGCTACTGAAGGGCTGGAGCCCAGGACATAGGAGGAGAGGCTAGGCGAGCTGGGCATCTTCAGGCCACAGAAGAGAAGGTTCAGGGGAGACCTTATTGCTATCTACAACTGCCTAACCAGAGGATACAGAGAAGATGGAGACAGACTCCTCTTGGAGCTTCACAGTGGAACAACAAAAGGCAATGAATTTAAGTCAGAACATGGGAAATTCTGATTAGATAGAAGGACTTTTATTTGTTTCTTTGTTTGTTTCTTTTATCATGAGTGGTCAAACACTGGTGCAGGGTGTTCAGACAGGCTGTGGAATCTCCTCATGGAAGAATTCAGTGGAGGAATTCAAGACACAACTGGACACAAGTCTGAGCAACCAGATCTAATTAGATCTGTTTTGAGAAAGGGCGTTGGACTAGAGACCTCTAGAGGTCTTCTAGCTTCATTCATACTGTGATGTGGTCACCATGATTGCAGAAAGACTAAGAATGTAACTCGTAGGCAACTTCACAAGTATAAGTATGTGGAGTACTGTCATGGTTTAACACAAGAGCTTGTAACTGGTTTTTTCTTGATGAAACTTAAAAGAATAAAAACATGCATGTCATAAAAGGCAATGAACCTCTCCTCTTTCAAAGTGGTTACTGCGAATCAACTCCGCAAAAATATCAGCAAGAAGTTACCTTTGTCAACAAAGACTGGCTTGGAAGACTTACATAACTAACACTCACTTTACATTTATTTTATTAAGTACCTAACAAATCACACAGATTCAATGGCAAGCTTTTCACTTCTGAAGTGACTTGCCATTTATACCTTTCATTGTTAAGCTGTCAAGACAGCTTTTTTTTTCTCACAGATATTTGTACAGAACCAAGTGCTATCTAACTCCTGGTGAAGGTTCTTGGATCTACTACAACATATATCAGTAATATTAAAAGAACCTGCACCAACAAAGCAAAACAAACCAAACCAAAAGAGAGAAGGTATTAATGCCAGAAAAGAATCCTGAAAATATTTAGCAGACATACATGTGTGTGTGGTGGTGGCATGGGGAGGGGCAGAAGATGAAGCTGGTCATTGCACTATACTTCTAACATTTGTTCTGAGTAAGCATGCCAACACCAGTAGGTACAAACCTGGCCACCATCACTAACAACAGAACCCAAAGGGCAAGAGGAAGCGCTGAGCAGACGCTTGAAATCAGCTCAGCTGTTGATGTGCTATGTCTTTGTTCATACACATAATGCCAGTGCAAAAAAAAGCCTTCCTCCCTTCAGCCTTGGCATTATATAAACAGAGCTTCCCTTCTCCCAAAGCATGCCAGGACGCCGGCACAGCACTGTGCCGCGTGGATAACATACAGGCAGCAGTGCCTCCTTTGCCCCTCAACCAATTCCATAGTACAGACATGCCCTGCAGCCCCAGGATTTAGACCTCAAATTGACATCTACTTCTGGCTGGACATGCTTGGACCTTCTCCCATCAGACCAGACCTGGGGTTATTGTCTCTAGGAGTACCTCAACTGGTTCCAGTTAGGTTCACGTTGGCTCCCACTGGAACTGATGACAGAGCAGTCAGTGACCAGAAAAAAACCCTCAGAGTGCTCTGCTATTTGTTCACAGGGGAAAAAAAATTGTAACAAACAGGTCTGAAAATAGATTCACATGCTTCCCTGTTTTTCCATGAAGTTCACCATTTCTTGAATCTGCTTCTAGACCCCTTGTCTGTTCCAGGCATTTTCCCTAGACAAATATTGGCAATGAACACTCCTGCACACAAAGGAGATTTTTAACTGTTGACTGATCCTTTGTGCTCTGGGTGCCAGCTAGACAGAAATGCTGTATCTCTTTACATTGGATTCTAGATGCTATACAAATTGTTACTTTGGTGCTACCATCATGCACTTTCTCAAAAAAATTCAAGGGCCAAAACCACATAAAAAATAAAAAAGCAACCAATTATATAATAAAACTTTTTTTTTTTTTTTTTTAAGAAATGACCCTAAAAGGAAATTAAACTACAGACTTCCAAAGTCGTTTTCATACTACACTCTTACTGGCGTAAATGGAACCAGCACTTCTTGGCACTGTACTTGTTGACATACAAATGTATTATAAAAGATTTCCCTGCCCTGAAGACTTCATATATTTTTTAGCTACCCGAGAAACCTCTAAGTCAGTGGTTTAATTCATTGGCTAGTGTTTCAGAGAGTTCCTATGAGCTATAGGAGTTAAGTTAATTTTCTTCAGGGCATGAGTTTTAGGTTGCATTTTTTTGCTTGAGAGAAATACATTCCAAATGTCATCCATGTGCTTTCCTCTGCCTAGCAATCCCTTGCAGGCATCATCCTGCACCTCTTTCACTAGGGAGTTAAGATGGGCATCTTCATTCTTTCCTACTTGGCTTTTTCTCCAAAAGATTAATTTCCAGTCTTCCTTGTTTGCTTTCTGCTGGGCTTGTATTCCCAGGCTACTTCTCTAGGAAATTGCATGTTTTAGACTATCTTTAATATCTCAGAAGCCTGCTTTGAAAGGGTCAGTTTGTCCTGAGACGGGATCTAAAGATAAATTGGGTAGCCAGAGACTTCATATATGAGCACCCAAAGGAGAAGGTCAGATGTTCATTCTTAAAAATCAGTTGAAAGCTTCTACTATCTATGGATGTTCAATAATATTTTTAGGATACCTTTGTGAAGTTTTTTCATTCGATTCATTTTACCTTTAATATGGTCCCTTACTCATACTGCTAATTTATGTAGTAACAGATGTAAATAAATTGACTGCAATCACTTATGCAACCAATTTTGCTGTTGCCTATCTCTGCTATTCTTTCTATTCTATCTTTAACTCATCCTTTCACTTAGGCATAAGTTCAACAAATAGTTGAAGGTTCTGAACCTTGTTTCTTTAGTTTTCACCTGAATGGTATATTGGGTACACTGGAGAGATTGAGGAACCAGTGTCAGAGTTCACCATTAGTATGCTCAGGCCAAAAGGTGGATATAAAAAACACCAGTGTCTCTGAAGTCTTCAGAAACCCACTGAAACCTAGAAGAGACCAACAGAGCCCTTGGAAGACCTACTGAAATGTGAAATAAAAAAGCCTAGAGCACTTTTATGAAGTGCTGGAGCAGATCCCCTTGGAAATGCAGAAACTGCTTTTCCTTCAGTGAATTCCAAATGGATCTGAAACACAGTGAGGAACAATCTGTACTCCTCATGGACATTATTGCTTTTTAGTTGTTCAAACTTCAGTATACTGAAGCTGTACTATTTTACTCCAATGTTATAATGTCACCACCCGAAAACAGAAATAGATACTGTGTGCTATAAATAATTACAATTAATTCTGTAGAAAACAACCTGATTTTTGGTTCAGAGTAAGTGTAATAAATATAAATATCTCTTTCTAGGGGCAACCTTAATTTCATGCACTCTTGTTCTTTTCAAGCTGTTAAATACACCTCCAGCTCTGGGGCCGCTCTCCATGCATAAATATCTCTCAAAGGATACCAACCTAATTAACCTCCTTCTGTATCTGCTTTGCACTTGCATCAGAAGCACAGTCACTGAGAGCCCAGGAAAGATACAGTCAACATGCTTTTTGTTTGAGGCTTCTATATCAAAATCCAAATTTACCTGAAGCAGCTCCTGATTGAAGCAACAAATAATACTCTGCTCAGTCCTAAGCTGGTGTTTATTCAATGTGGAAAGAATACAAACGCATCAGCTGTGAAGGTCTAGAACTGAGCATGTAAAAACTGAAGCATTCTGAAAGCTTGCAACCTGGCCAAATTTGAGCAATTTTTGTAGTACTATAAAAGGCACCTTCCCTTCTGCCCTGCTACATTAACTGAAGGGTAGGAGACACTTGCTGGAAGTGATTGACTGAATATTAGTGGAAAGAAGGATTTCCTCTAAATTTCTCAATCCTTGTGGCAGAAAGGGAAAGGGAAGAGTGAAGAAGATCGATAATTTTAACTTAAAAAATTACAGTTTGCCAGAAATGGGTTGAAATGGATTTCTTAGAGTGGAAAATACTAGGCACCATTCATAGCCAACACTTGCCAGCCTGAAGGCAAAACCATTGTAAACTTGGACAATACAAAACAGGAGTTCTAAGCAACCATATACTGAATATTTTAAAACATTAAATATGTTAAAAAATAGAAATCTATACAACAGAAGGCCTATGAACAAAGTCCAAAGAATAGCAGTGAGTTCAATGGGAGCTGAGGAGTCTCTATGGCTTTTAGCAGCAAGTGCAGAGTTCTATGTGAGGAAGTGTTTAAAAACTGTGTGCTTTATTTTATGTGACTTAAAAAAATAGTCCTTTCAGGTGTATATTGACTTAAAGCATGAAAGTTCCAAGCAAAGAAACTGGAATTGCACTTCCTTCATCCAAGTCTTCAGCTTCACACTAGCTGAGTAATAACAACACAGTAATGCAGCTACCCCTTATCCCTTAAGCTGTGGACTTAGTGTTTAAACTGTGACTTGTTTTTCCAGATATGCAGTGTAAAATCCCTAAAGAACTAGAAAAGGAAGGCAATAAAAGGCAGTTAGAAAAGCACGTGTTTTACTAAGTTTGACTGGAGGTTTGTTAATTTTGTATGATTTCTATTTTGAGATCTAGCTGAACACATAAGTGGGAGGTTAATTTAAATGATGATGGAATTGAGGCCTTCTGAATTTTCAACACTATTGTGCCCATAAAGGCTAACTTGGCAACATTAAATCATTAAGTCAAATGCCAGATGTTGGGTTCATAGCTACCTTCAAGTCTTTGGGCTGAACTCAAGTGACCATGTTATTTAGGGATGAGGCATTTCCACATTGCTTCAAAATCCCTCTTTTTGAGAAGACACTGGTAAAATTCCTTTGCATTTATTTATTAACTTTCCTTCTTATAGCACAGATAGTTCTAAGGCTACTAGAGAACAGATAAATTGAATGTTAAAATATCCCATATCTACTAGGTCAATTAACACACAAACTTGTATTTCTTTTTGTAAACTTACATGTCAAAGTAGGTGAGAGGTGCTACACCAAAATTAATAGCAGTTATGATAGGTCAGAAAAAAATCACTCTTCTCCTCAGTGCAAAAAACAGTTTTAAAAGCTCATGTTGTTTAAGGTCTTGCTTAATTTAATATAAAAAAAAATCTTAATTTATTACTTTACAGAAAGGAGAATGATACTTACATTATCACTTGAAATCATGATTAAGGTTGTCTCTGTTAGAGATTCTGACTATGAAATCTCTTTAGTTACATGAGAAATAAAATGGCCTACAATCTTTCTATAATGTATCAGAGTATCTCTTTCAACCAATTCATAGTCTAAGCTAATGAGTCTTGCAGAATGCAGAGAAACCAGACTCCAAAATAAGAAGCTACAATATAAACATTCTTCCTCAAGTACCTTCAAAACCAAAACTCTTCGTTGTGGGACACACTCAGCAGGAAAGCTGGCACTAGTGGCATACAAAAGGCCAAAGAGGAAGAAAAATCAAAAGTGAGAAAAATATTTATAATTCTGATGGAAAACATTGTACAAAGCAGTGTTTCTGTTTGATTTTTTAAACCAGGGGTATATTTCAAGTAATCTATAAGATATTTTAAACAACGGTCTGGACTTTTAATATTGCTAGAAACATAAAATATTATTAAAGCAATAACTGTAACATCTAATATTTCAAAATATTATATGTATTTCTTATATCAGCATTTTTCTTACGATATTCACCAGATGTTACTCCCACTATATAACTGATACGTATATGTTATGTATAACCAATAATTAAGGCCAAATAAATTGAAGGAGAATGAATCAGAAATAGCATCACTTCCAATATAGCTATAGTACTTCTTATATAGCTATATATATTCTTATATAGATAGTATTTGATATAAACACTTATATAGCGTTTAAGTACAAGCAAAAGGAAGACACACACACCCCCCAACACGCATGAACACAAATGCCAGAGTCGTTAAGAAATCATCACAGCATGATCTCCACTTACGTATGTTCCCTTGTGGAGTGCTAACACTACATATAATGGAGACTGTGGAGTGGAAATACCAGCAAAGATCAACCATTGTAAATCTTTCTGCAAGCACTGGAACTGACACAGCTAATTAAACTGGTTCATATAAGCAACAGGCAAGTCCATAAACACAACAGAAAGACAAGTAGTTCAAGTAGTTAATTCGCATAACAAAAAGCAAGTCCATAAAGTTGTTTCCAATTGAACGCTGTCCTTAAGAAGTGCAGTCTCCTTAAAAGGGATCATGTAGAGGCAGTAAGGGTCATCAGTTCAGCATTAGACAGTACATGACATGGGCATGAATCAACTATCTGCTCCCAGCAGAAGGGAAACAGGCTAAAAGTTTGTGGAAGGGACAGCAGAGGTCCTCTTGTCCCTACTCAGGTCCCTATCAATTCCTGCCTCCTACCATTCCTGAATATATCAAAGAAATATATAAAAAAGAAATCAAGATCCACTGCAAGAAACCCACAGCAAAGGTTCCAAAGGAAGGTATTAATTTCTCACCTTTGTATTATTGCTTTCGAGAATTCAAAACATGCCCGCTTAGTAAGTCACACATGAATAAAAATCCACTGTCTTGAATTTCAAAGCGTCAGTTGTTGAAAGAGTCGCTTGACAAGAGGTGGAGCTTTTTAGTTTGTTTGTTCAATTGAATGAAATGGTGTATCTCCTGCACATTTTACTTAAGTATTTACAATTCAAAGACTTATTCTTCCATCCTGTCCCAAAGTAAAGTGAAAAGTAATTTCATTTTCACATTGGTTTCAGTACTGGAACAAGCAAGACTGCTGGCATTGCTCCTTATTACAGGCTTTGCCTTTCTTCAAAGACAGCTTTCTTAATATTATTGAAATAAGAACCACTGGAGTGATTTTCTGAACAAGGAAAAGTTTAGAACAGTTTCAGGAGAGTCTGAGGGTACTTACTGGGAGAAGAGTGGGAAGGAATACAGATCAGGGAAACAAATGGCCCAGATAGATGACCTGCAGACTATTCCACTGAAGGCACCAACATCAACTATACTCAAACAGAATACAAAAACATTAAGGGTTTCAGTAGAACTTGATTTTGTCAGGATGTTCTCATGTTGAGCTTGGAGAGTAGAAATAGGAAGATGGGCAAAGATGTATGCAGTTCTGCCATACACACAATTTTCAGCTTAATTCTGGTTTATATACAATACTCACAACGTAATATAAACTCTTCGCACTCAGCCTCATTTTCACCAAAAAACAGCTGCTTTTGTTTTCCACAGCTCTTCCCTGTCAACAGCTAAGCCAGCTAAGAATGCTGTCCAATACTTTCACAAGGCAGAGGAAGGAGAAGAAAGTAAAAATGACACCCCTGTGCTGCGAGTGGAAAGTTTCACTACTGTCCTGGGCATTGTGTTTCGTGAGTGCCAGCTTGGGTTGCATAAGTGATCCCTGCAGCCAGCCATCCTGCCCTTCCCTCTCGGCCTCGGAGGAACAGGTCTTCTGCAGGGGTTTGAGTGACAAGTTACTGCATTTCCAGTTTTTATAAAATATACAAATGTCAAAGAGAAATCTAATGAAATGTGCTTGTTCATAAATGAACACTGAAGTGAACAGGAGAAAAAAAATATTGCCAGTGGCAAAGGAAGGTATACAAATAACATTTAAATACAGAAAGTCTCAGTGTACTGTGAAATATTGTATATAATTAAAAAAAAAGATAGAAAAAAATTAACACTTGCAATTGCTTACAAGCCCATCTGACTGGACATTCAGGGTTTGTTTTTTTCCCCAAGCATTTAAACATTATTTTCAAATGCTCTAGCTGCCACTTTAGAAAGCATAATCCAAAAGATTCAAGGCAGCTATTGTAGCAAAAAGCTACAAAAATTCTAGTCAGGCACCGATCACAAATCTTTATTTTATTAATATCTACAATTAAGAAGACATTTTGGGAGGTAAATGATGGATACTGTGCTTCCATGGCTGATTTGGGCCCAGTAGCTCAAGTAACTTGCTGAGGGATATGTCTACTTGCAAAATGAAAAAATATAGATGAATAGAAACTTATTTCATCATTAACAAAATACAAGTATGTTAATCAGACAAGGCGGCTTCCAAATTTATTCAGCTGATCTACAGAAATTAGAAATCAATTTCAGTAATTTATAACTTGTAGACCATCTCTGTAGAGCATGGTCTAAGGCATTTGAAGATATTGTGGTGAAGCTTTTAAGTTGTCTGTACCTAAAGCTGGAACATAGAGAGGTCCTTTGTATTGCCAGTGTCTTGATATGTATGAAGTAAACCAGATTTGTTTTCAGACTACAATGTTTTCAAAATATTTTGCTTAAGGTAGTATAACAAACAGAGAACATGATATGGACCCCAAAGATATTGCCCTGGGGCTATTTCATTCTACAGCCATCTAATATAGGGACTCCTAAATGCCAAAGCACCTGGAACTGGCTGCCATCATGGAAAACACTGAGCAGATGGCCTGCAACCTGTTTCAGCCTGCAATCTCTACTAAAACATTAATTTCAGTAAAATATGTAGCAAAACCTCATCAAAATGTGTGTTATTTGTAGAGTAGGATCTCATTTTAAAACCTTCTTGAATCAACATAAGTTTAATTGCATTTCATTGGGATACTTACTGTATGTCAGGCACATAACCCAAACCTATATCAGAAAATCATACGCATGTCCTGGCAGAGGAAAAAAAAAAAAAACACCACATATGAAATAAAAATAAAACAAGAGTGGGGCTGCTTGCTTATGAACAATATATTCTCTGATCATAAATGGACATGAAGTCCACAGAACTAGACAGGACCTAATATGAGGTAAAACCACCAAAACCATCCCCAGGTGTGGACATCAGGTCCTTCGCACCACATGTTTTGCTCTTCAGATTTGCTGAATATTTGCTAATGTAAACAAGCAAACTGATGCATTAAATTCTACCTATGACTAACTCTGAAGAGCTGCATTTAAGGTTTTAAGATCTTGATAAGCTTTCAGCATAGTGCAGCTGTTCTCATAAAGGTGTAATGAAACCGTAGTGCCAAATCTTTAGTTTACTTTCAGACATACAAAGCAAACATAACAGGTTCAAACAAATGGACCTTTACTACTGTTTACTCAAGGGTGATTTGACCTCAGCTGTCAGCAGGATCCAGTGGTACTTCTCAGTGTGGGCAGCCATCGCATTTCTGGCATAGTCCACTGCAACACCAGCCACATGAATACAAACAAAAAACCTGGGACCATCAGCTGTGTTAAGTCACACCGTATAGATGTGAGATTTTTGAAACTAATATTCAGTGGCTTCCTAGCTTTTTACAAACACATTTTTAAAGTGTTTCTTTTCTGCTAGCCAGCATTCCAGCTTGAACTTTGTATAGAGTAAGTTGTAAAGATAACTGTATACCAAACACCTGTAACAAACCTAGGATTTCAGCCAGGCAGAGAACTACTAAATGCATTGAGAGGTACCCTGATCTCTCCACTGGGTATGTGACTGACCTGCAAACAGTTCTGGTCGCCAAACTGTGTTACATGTTACACAGCAAAGTAGACTCAGTCCACTCCTGTACTCCCCAAGTATTTATTCATTCTCCTAAATTCTCATTCTACATCCAGATGCTCTTTGGCAAGCTGCAGGGCCAAAGACGTCAAGGCCTCAGCTCCCTCTAGGATGCCTGCACAAGCTGCAGCTGCTTTTTTTTCTTTTGTCCTGACAAACTCCCTTCTGACTTTTGTGCTGAGTTGTCCCAAATCCATGCCCTCTGTAAGCACTCCCACAGCAGGGATTTAAGCTCTCCTCTGCAGCAACAAGTGAAGACACAAGCTGTACAAATTCCCCCTGTCAAGGTACCTCGCTTCTGGAAAGATACTGGGTGACTCAGGGCCCAGCAGATGTTGCTCTGGAGAAGAAGCACCAATGACCAAAGAGGCAGTTCTGAAGAAATGCCACTAGGCACCTGTGTTGCCCACAAAACAGGATGAATAGGAACAGAGAGACTTGGTGGGAGACCAGGGAGCAAGTTGTGCTAGGGTTTATTTGGAAGAAATACATGGCAAAGGAACAAGGTTTCTGATCCTACAGTGAGGTTAACCAACTGTATTGATTTTTATCTCAATCTCAGCGGCTTTAGCTCCCCTCACGTTTCCGATGATTGGCAGTACATGTATATTTTCTATTACACTAGACTTCTTAGACAGTTCTTCTCCAAAGATATCAAACTTTTATGGTACACCAGCAGAGCAAAATTTGCTTTCATATGATGAGGTCTATGGGTGGGCCTAGCTCCTCCACTTCATTGGTGTTATGATGGAAGTCAAACACACATAGGCTCAGAAAATGGACCTCAGAAACTCATTCTATAAAACACTTTTCCTTAGTTTTAAAACAGTAACCTTGTGCTATCCTTAGATGTAAGGACAGATTACTATACAGAATACTTTAAGTGCTGTAAATTATTCCATAGCAGCAAATCTCAGATTCAAAACGTGAACAGTACATAGTCCAATGGTGAAGAAACTTTAGGTTGTATGAATAGATATGCTTGACTCTTCTATTAAATACTGGCTTCATAAATCAAGTCCCTACATAGGCTGTTCTGCAGAGTTAGGACCTTGCTGATAGACAGTGTAATATGACCACGTACTATTCTATGATAAACTGTAAGGAGGAGACCAATGCTGAGTTTTAAAAAGCAAAACCCATACCTGAGCCCTGCTATGCTTTACATTATCTGCTGAGGCACTGTCCTTCCAGTTATCTTTCTAATTCCTAGGGATATCTCAAATTCTGACTTTCCAACGTGCAGCTAACTTAGTCTGTGAGCACGCTCAGCAGACTTTTTAGCTGAGTGGCTTGAATGCTTATTATTAAACTGCACTGCCCATGCTTAATAGTTAACAATGAACTAAAATCAAACCCAGCCTCTTTGTGAGCTGTTACAGAATTCCCTGCCAAAACTGGTTCATCTCTCCCCAGCCATTTTAGCTGCAGAAATTTTCAAAAAGTGAATAAAAAAAAAAGCTGTCAAAGTATTGTGGTTTTCTCCCTTACCTCAGAATTGGAGATGCTATCATTATCATCTACTTTTTTCCCTAAAACCAAACTAAACCAACAGAAACCCCTCACTTTCTAAAGCAGAAAACACTTCCACTTCTGAGCTTCACAGAGGTTACAACCCCCCAAAAAACGTATCTAAAAGGAAAACTAGAAAGCTTGTTACACTTCATTACATGTATCACCTCTACTCCATTCACAGTAAGGGTGTATCATTTAGGAAGTGTGTTAGAGGTCCGTTATCTTACATTCCACACAGTAAGTGTATGCCAAAAATTTTAAGAGGGGAAAAGAGGTAGCTTTGCTTACTTTGCCACTTACATTGACCTAGTTAAAAGGAGCTTTCACAGTAATTTAAAAGTAATCAATCACTTAAGGACAAGCCAATCTTTCTATTTACCCAAACCAGCAAGGATTGCTTTTCTAATTTCATAAGGATTCATTACCTGGTAGGTGAAAAACAAAACAAAAAGCTAAAGCATGAAAATAATTGAGGTTGTCTTTTACTTAGCTTAACATATGAGCTGTAGAGCTGATTTACAACTTTGAAAACCTGGCACTTCTGAGTAGTGTAAAATACATTTCTGCATGCCTCCAAAAAGCCAACAACTTTGTCTTGACTAAAGACATCTCCTTAGGCCGTTCATCTCCCTGTCCTGCTTTGCTCCAATGAGTCACCATTTTAATCCTCCAAGTGCTTCTGGTGCACTTACATCATAGCACATAGATACCATCTGCTTTTTAACTCAAGAACTGCCACAAGAAAGGATTTCACACTAGCCAACCCAGAAACTGAGAGATTTTACAAGAGGAAGGGCCTGTCTGCCTGTCATGCTCTTCCTAAAATACCTTGTGCTGGTCACTGTGTTCCCCCTCTGGGAGGGGCCCAGGTCAGAGCAGGGGAAGGACATGGGGGGCTTGGCGCCCAGTATTGCAGTGGGGAGAGGTAGGCCCTGCCCCATTCTGGCTCCCTGTGTTGTTTCCAAGCAGAGCTGGCACATGCTGTGGACCACCTCTGGCCACCACTGAGGCTGCTGAAGCCGCTTATGGTCTGGCCCACAGCGCTGCGGGCCTGATGCCAACGATAAGGCTGAGGGGCGCCTCGTCACCCCTCGAAGCCTGGAACCCTCGGAGGGGGCATAGCACAGGGGTGCAGCACCTTGCACTGGGTCTGGCATGACATGTGCCTTAGCCCCAAGAGAGCACTGTCACCTCTCCACTGGCCCTGTCAGTCATAGAGTGAATGATCTGAACTCTGGAGGATGGGCAGCCGTGCACTGCGTGATGGCCCAGGAGCTTCACATCCCTGAAGGCTTGTCCGTACTGTCTGCTTCCCCTCGACAGCGGCATCTCTCCTGGTCCACGCCAATGTTCTCCTTCATGGTGCAAGCTAGTAGCCCGGTGATGTTTCATCCCTCCTGCTGCTCAGGCAGTGCCCAACCACACGCAACAATGTGTCCCCTCCAGTAGCAGGAGACAGTGAAGTTCATCATGGATACCAGGTGAGCAGAATCAGAGCGCCGCTGCCATCTCACCCACATCGCATCAAGCGCACCGCTCCCTGCCACAAAGCGGGCAGCTCGCCCTGCCACCACCGGCAGCTCGCTGCACTGCCTGGGCTTTTGGTAGGACCCAGCAAGGCTACATGTGACTGCAGACCTGCAAACTGTATAACTCACACCAGACAACTGCTTTAGCAAAGGATTTCAAGGGAAAATGGTAATTGAAAATAAAAGAAGAGGCCTCCTTCATTGCAAGGAAGATGAACAACTGTTCAAGAAATTGTTAAGAATACCTACTAACTTCAAGCGGGTTCGGCTTTTCATGGGATTCATTTTTATTTTCACATACAGTTTGATATCCTAAGGAATCAAGATTGTTTGTTTCAACAAAGCGCTTGCTCCATTCAAATAGAAGCATTTAAATACAGAATATTCCTCAAAAAGTAGTCTTACTCTTCTACTTAGCACGAGTCTTCTACCATCGGAGAAGGGAAACAATAGCTTCTGCCCTTGGTGCAAGGGTGTCATGCTGGTAATGTTGATCCATTTCAAGAAGACAGGCGCTCCCTCTTCCTCTTCTGCGTTCAGCCCATGAAATAGATTTCAGGTTCAAGCTCCTTTTTCTTGAAATAATTAATTTCTTGCTGCACTTTTCAAAAGCAGAAGCATTTGAAACGTGTATTACCAGAGGTTATCCCTGGAAAAAGGGTTGGGCTGCTAATGAACATTGCAAACCAGCATGATATCAGCTCTCCAGAAGAAGCAGGGGAAGAGTACCACCCTGAACAGGGCCCAGAAGCAATGAAACAAATTTAATCCCATGTTAAATGAGATGGAAGGCATTTCACAATATACTTGAGATAAATACTTCATTCATCACACAACTACAGGAAATAATTAACCCTATAGATAAGATTTTGTAGTAATAATAATAAACATGATTAGAAATAGCACTATCACCTTGTAATCTCTAAAGTATACTCTGTTCATCAGATGAAACTAGAACAAATTTAAAAGAAAGAGCATGTACAGCCTCAGCCCGTGCAGGGAAACCAGGAAAATAATCAGTCATACAGAACATAAAGCACAGGGGAAGAACCAAGTAAATGAATAGTCCATTGGCAAGGACATAGTATGATATTTAGGAGTTTGATTGTTCCTCCCAGGCTCTGCCACTGTGAGCCTCTGGGCAAGTCACTTCACTCTAAGAACCAATTTATATATCTATAAATTAAACAAGAGAGTAGGGTCCTCTTGGCAGAACTAGAGAGTTTATGCTGGGGGCAACAATTCTTAAAAAGACTTGGCACTAAGAGTGGACATGAGTCCGCCGAACATGAGATCCTGATGTGCTGTCGGGGCTGAAGGGAAAAATGCATCCCCGGAGGCCTCTGTGGAAGAAGCCTGAATAGGACTGGAGAGCTTGGATTAACTGTATACTTGGCACTCAAGCATCTAGTGTTGGAAAGCTGCATCGATGTCTGGTGTGTATAATTCAAGAACTCACTGAAGAGCCTTGTAAATAAAGGACTGGAAGGGACTCTTTAATGCAGCTCCATTTATCCTATGAAAATTATGTCTGACTTGGTAATTTTATAAAAGAGCAACACTACAAACAAGCTCCAGCAGACAATTTCAGACCAGACATGTGATGCAGATACACACGGAATAGCACTTCACCACTGGAACATCTTCCCAAGGGTGATGACAGGTTCTTTGTCCTTGACCCTTTTAAATTAAGGTTGGATCTTGCATTCTGAAAATCATACTTCAAATAGGAATTCATTCAGTTCACATGCAGAAGGTTACCCTGAATGATCACAATTTTTTTGTTTTGCTTTTTCTTTTTAATCTACAAGCACCCACTACATGTAGCAATGATTTAGGCTTATATAATTCAAATAGACTTTGTAAAACAGTCTTAAAACCTCTGATGAGAAGTCACAGTTGCAAAGTATTGTTCATGGATATACTGGTTCCTTAATATGATGTGATTCCTATATTGGTGAGTCACTTATTAAAGACACCTTTTTTCTTCTTATATATTAAATTAATGGAACAGCAAAGAATAACATATATAATAAAATACAACATACAAAACATGGCATGCACTGCACAGTTTAGCCTGGTATATGCAGATGTGGAAAAGAGGTAGATGAGAAGATTTAAGTGACCAAATAACAGCTTTTGGGGAAAAGTTCTGTATAGGAGCAGCTGCCACAGAGGTAAATATTCACACACCTGTTCCTGGCTGCAGGTTTTCTTCTCATCTAAACCTTTGCTGTCAGGTTCTTGAAGTTTCTACCCTCCAGCTGCTGCCTACCTTCCTTGCCAGGACTCATTCTGGGGCCTTCCCCACCTGTGCACCAGTTCTCATCCTGGCTAGGATGGTGGTCTAAGTCTCCAGCATCTACATGCCCTACAAGCTGATAGATGATTCAAATGGACCTTATGGGCCAAACAGCTTATAACTATTCACAGAACTTCTTTTGTGGTTAATTTACAGGGAGGGAGGGGACCATCCAACATATGGGACATGTTGCTTTTAGACACAAGGCACTCAGATTACTTTATGTTATTCAGGTTTTTTTTTTTTTTAAAAAGGCAAAACAATAGGCTAATTTCATTGCTACCTGTTGATCTGTTGTATCATGTCAGTAACACAAAGCTGTCATAAACCTTGTTTAATCAGTGCTTTAAGGCAGGTTTATGGCTACAAGCATTGCTGAAGCATTACAAAGAAGAAGATGCACTGAATCCTTTCCCCATTATCCCAGACACTACAAACATCAACAGATATTTACACAGTCGTCTATCTATTTATTGATTAAATTGCCAATAACCATTTTCTGCTCTCTGATTTCTGCTCCTTTTATCAGGTGTTCAGCTACCTTCAGCTAGCAAGGACCAGAGAAATCAGACAACGTTTTGAGGTGATCAAAAATATGCTTTTCTATATATACACACGTATATATTGTGTGCCTTTACAGAAGCTAAAACGCTGTCATGTAAAAACTCAGAGTAAGACTTAAAAAGACTCTGATATTAAAAATTTAAATGACATTAAAATGCATGGTGGATTTTTAAACTTTACTTTAGCATGAGATCAAGTGATCAGCAGAAGGTAAAGTTTTATAGTTCTTTTTATAACAGTTTGGAATATGCACCTTTATTTTTTTAATGAAGATTAAGATTTTTACCTAAACTCATGACCACAGGACTTTAAAACCTCAATCCACTCTCCACGTTGCTAATGCTACCCTTATAAGTTCCTTGCATTAGAGAGATCTGTGGGCCCAGTGACGCCCAGTGCACATCTTTCCAGATGTTTTGCCCAAATGCTGTACACCTGCAGTAGTGTTGATGCAGGAGAACATTTACCCATTTGCTGCAATAAGTAAATCACTTGCAAAAAATTATATTGCCTCATAACTAAAGTATTAAAGGTTTAGAAAATTATTACTATTTGGATGAAAAGATAAAGAAAATAGAAGTTAACCAAAACTTCTTTGTCCCAAGTTATGTTTTTCTTCCAAGTTCAGAAGCATAGAAAATACTAACATGCTTAAAAAAATACAAGATAAGCAATAGCAAATACTTGCTTTCTTAGTATAAATGTAGTCTCTTTATAGAATAGTAGATGCCCTATGTAGTCTATCAAAGATGACATACACTGGAGTAAAATTCACGCTCCTTATGAATACACAGTAAGATATGTTCGTAGGTACAAGATAGTGAAAGCAGGATAACAAAAAAAACAATCTGAAAATAAAGCCTCTAGTGGATCTTGCCATCAACTACAACTGCGTGAAAGCACTAAAGAAGGGACCTTATGGGTTTCTCTGAATATATACAAAACAAGTAGGCAACATCAGTGACAGATTCAGACTCGTAGTTTATGTTTGTCTTTGTTATTTTACCACAATTCACCTTTAAAAAAGATGACGTTTCATGCAGCAATGGTTCCTTCCTTACTGCAAGTATTTTGATGGAAGATTGCCTTGGCATTCATTTTAATGGCACACAGCAAATTAACTTCCGTACTGTAGAATTTGTAAAACAAACACAGCAGGAATGATTCAACAGATCAAAACCATCCTAATCTTAGTTATATGAATAATTATATAATAAAAAGTAGCGAATAAATATCTAATAAAAATCAACATTTTTTCTTTTTGAAAGGCAGTTATTGTGAAACAATTAGTCTAAGACATACTTCCAAGAAACAGCAAAAAAGGTTAAAAAATAACCTCATCTTGTGAAAATTTTAGATTTCTGCCCCATGGTTTCCAGCCTATGTTGGCAATACTTATCATCCAAGATGTTCACTCTCAGCAACTATGTGTAGGACTTCATGCAAGCATGTGTACTGTGGCAGGGTTGCATTTATAATCTGTCCATAATGGGTGTGGTACAGTGGGCACTGCTTATTGTCTACACTGTCAAGGAACTAGAGATATATATGTTTGATCAGATTTGAGGGAAAGGGACCATAAGATTGCATCTGCATTTGAATTAGATAAGTCATTTCCCAATTAGTTCCAATTTTCTGTTACATATATAAATATATAGATATATATATCTGCAGGCACACATTTGCAGATATCTCTCTGTACTTATATTTAGCTTTATTGTCATCAACAGTATGCCAGCAGTATACTGTTCAAAGGAGTTGCTTTATAGATGCAATCAGGCATTTCAAATGGAAGCTGTTTTCATCAAAAATTCTCCCTTCATCAAAACCAACTTTTCTATTTGTGGAAACGTACTGGTTTTAATTTAAATGCCACTGGTGCACAAAGGCTAGTGTGAGACTCTGACTGAAAAGATTTTAAGTGTTTCAATCTTATTGCAATAAATATTTTTCCTCCAAAGTTTTTTAATTCAGCATGTTTAATTACTAGGCTTCTGTTATTTCTCCTCTTTATAGAGCAATTCTAGCAACACATTTCTAAGAGAGCTAAAATTACTCTATATATAATCTACCCGCAGGGCTGTGATCTGAATAGAGACTGTGTTACTTGATTCATTGCACAGTACGTTTCTGTTGTCTATGTTTTTCTGAGTCACCATATGATAGAAGTACTGGCACAGCCCTTTCCAGTTTATCAACGTTTGGGATGTCCCAAGTGAACCAAATAAAATCTGCTTTTTGTAAAACTCCAGCAGAACACAGCCTCTAAGCCAAGACTGAGTTCACCTTACCACATTTGAAGCAATTCAGATAAATGATGAACATTTCTGTGCACCTCTCACATAATTTTTTTCTTAAAGATTTTCCTCAAGCTACCAACAAATGACCCTGCATGGCATGACCTGAACAGATTTCAGCATCAATCTTTTCCTGATTCTCCCAATTTATTGCACTATGAATAAATATATCAAGTAAAGTTTCTTTTTCCCAGCTTCCACTCACTGAGCCTTTATAAAATACTCCAATTTTACCTTTGTGACAAGCTTCCAAGTTCTTGATTTTTCTACCTATGAGCTGAGAACTTACAGCTGCCCCAAAACTTCCAGTTCTTCCAGGAAATATATTCCATGGCAATTAGGTACCTATCCCATGGCTTTCCTCTTGTTTTAGACACTAGATTCTCAAGGAATGCCCCCACCTCAAACCAGGAGAATTCCAAGAGGGGTTCTGTGTGATGAAATAAGCAGATTCACCTATCTCTCACGACCCAGACTTATGGGGTGCTACACAGAGCTGCTTTAAGTTTTTCAGCTTTCAATGCATGTCTGGTTGAGCTCCTGCAGAACCTGATTTAGCAATAGGAGACCTGCTGGTGTTTGATTTTGCTAATGATTCCTGCTTGGAAAGGAAAATGGGTGAAGCACAAGTAGGACTGAGCCTTCTACAAAGCCAACATGTGCTTCACTTACCTCACATGCACTTCCAGTCACACTTATTGCATTATGTAGGAAACGCATCTCATCCTTTTCCTGTGGCCTGCTTCCTTTAGGGGCATTCCCTGTGCCCAGAGGGACTGTCTGGTGGAAAAGCAGCAGGGACCTCTGGTGATAGGAAGCCATGAACAGACATGAATTTACCGATCAAAGAAGGGGAAAAAAGGAAAACTGAGAGTAATTTTACCTCCTATATTAGCACATATAGTACATTTGCATGAGGATTTTCTAAGTCCAGAACACATTAGTCTTCCTGCACAGATACATGGGAGTCCTAAGCACATACCCAGCCTCTCTGCTTGACTAGGTGCTTTGCCTGGCTTTGTCAAGAGCCTGCTGAAGCATGAGTAGATGTCTGATTTATGAAGGAGGAAGGAAAAGGAAAAGCATTTCCTCTTCCAATAGGACTTTTCATATTATTAAGCTACTGTAATTGAAACTATTGCACTGTTACTGAACATCTCTGAGAAAACTGGCGACCTGAATCCATTGACTATACCAACAATAAGAGTCTGACAGCCTAAACCAGAGCTTTTGGAAGTCAATAGAAAGCCACACATTGATTTAAAGGCTGTTAGATGCAGGCCTTCCCAGTTTATCAGTGCGGAAGCATGTGCAGTAAACTGTAACCAAATATATGCTTACATCTGGAAGCACTTTAAAAATGTGATTAAAATATAAAAACCATATGAAACACATGATTTTGCAGGAAGTTCTAACATCACAACATGCTGCTAAAAGGAAAAGCACACTACTGGTCTGGTCCCTGGTTACTGAACATGAAATGGGAGAGCCCTGAAGGGGAAAAAAAACCCCTTGCTTGGAAGCAGTAATTTGCTATTGCATGTACTGAAGAATCTTTTCCTTCAGAGAATTCCCGTGGTTTACCCACCAAAAAGGGTGTTCAGAAATACACAAAAAGGGGCAACAAAAAGACCTTCATATCCCACTTTCACAGTAGCCTTTATGCTCTGCTTTACCAGCTGTAAGAATGGAATATTGCTCTAAAGAAGTCCTTCAAACTCTAAATGCTGTGAAGAAGGGAAAGAAGGGAAGGGAAAAGACTGGCATCCTAAGCACAGAACTTGTATGCGCAGCAGGTATCAGAGAACAGCCACTGTGTCTAAATGCCAGAGAGGTCTCTTGCTGGCAGTTAGCTTCAGATGCACAAGAGTTTGCAGATGCGTTGCCAAAGGGCAATCTCAGACACCTATGCAACAGCCATTTTTGGAAGTGCTGTACCTGCAATGCTTCCCATGAAGACATGTAAGAGCTATTTTAAAATATATTTTATATATTATTTGTCTGTATATTAAAGAGGACCAAGCACTTTTTAAAAACCTGACTGCTTGCCTTCATATCTACCGTCACATCAAGCTCTTAGGTAAAGTTATGCCCATTTGCACATACTTCCATCTTGTGAAATCTAACTAAACATATAATTAAATCTTACTTCAAAAGAATTAAATCAAATTTTCCATCTTCAAAACAGAATTTTGTATTTTGGTTCTCACATTATTGTACTGTCAGTTTATCATTAATTTAAAATATCTTTAGCATGATCAGCTAGAGTGTTTTTGTTTGCTTTAATTTCTGGGAGGGGAGTTGTTTGTCTGGTGGTTTTTTTTTTCTTCACGCTGGTGCCCAGAGCATACTCTGTGACGGACAATGAGGCTTTGCAAAACTTGCTCCTAGACAGAAACAAAACTATCACACAGAACCACTAACTTTCATGTCTATTACCCCTGCCATAAAGAACTCTTACCAAATTCGAAGTACGGTTCCTTAAAAACAAAGTCCTTAGACAAACTTCAAGATAATAACTGCATCCAAGATGACTTAAAATGAGTAAGGAGAGGGCAAAAAAGGGTCCAGCATAAACTTCTTATTATATTAAACACACACAAACCTGCACTATTGCTGAAACACGGGATTTTAATATTTCAATTTTTGTTGCCTTAAAAAGCGTGTATATAGTGTTCGCTCTGTTAGTCAGCATTTCGAAGTACAGAGTACTAATATCTTTCTAAATTCAGCTACAAATTCCACACAAAACTTGTTGCTGAATGGACTTCTGTCTGCAGTGACCTGAATCGTTAAGATTTCCTGTTACTAGTGGCAACATTCCTATCTTAAAAACACCCAGGAGAATATTTAGAAGTAGTACCTTTCTAAAATAGTCTATAAAAGACAACTGATACTCAAATGTCACAGGTTTCTATTTTCCTCTAATAAATGAACTAGTGATTGCTGATGATCATAATCTGGCATTCATTCAGCTTACAAAACAAAAGCATACTAACAAAAATCAGTTGGTGTTTTCCCTTATCTTGAATGACTTTAGGAGAAGGAAAATTATCTTAGACACTAGCTCCAACATTTTAGAAAATTGTATCCGTGTAATCAATGAAATCATAAAAGGCAATGGTGATTCATTTCCATTGATGAAGCTTGTTTGGCCGAGAAGTAAAATGCTCTTTATAAATATTAATGAAAAAAAAACAATAGGCAAGCATTAATATTTTCAGTATTATCATTCTCATCTTTAGAAAGGTAATCCCAAGTCTACAGAAGCAGGCAATTTGTCCAAGGTAAGATGAGATACATATATATTTTACATGTAAACAAACAGAAAATACTGCACTGCTTTAAAATCAAGCTTTTATCCTCATCTAAACATGTCTATGCTGACTTCGACACACCCAAGAAAAGAACCCAGTTCTGGCTAAATTCACAGCTGGAAAAAGTAGGTTTCCTGTAACTTAACCTTTATTATCATACTTAGTATCTCGGCATCCCTGTCGTTATTTATACAGAACTTAACTGCAGTTGGGCATCTCATACGAAAGATTAGTGCGAATCTCATGTGTTGAGTGCAGCTTGTGATGACTGAAATAGTATGTGATTTTTTCCATACAGGATAAAATGCTCAATAAATAGAAAAAAACAGCAAACAAGATGTTCTTGTTTGCCTATAGCAAACAATTTACATCCTTTTAAGATCTTCTGGCATTTGGTCCTTTATTCTTTTGCAATAGCAAACCCAAGGTGTCCTGTAAGCACCAGATTGAATGAAACCTGCTTTCCTACAGATTTATGCTCTTTGCTCTGTAACTCCACATTCTTTCTTCACACTGCAAATGGCCAGATCTCTCCACATTGCCTATTACACTATCACCTGGCAGGGGAAACTCTGCTGTGACTAGTCTGGGACAGGACACATTTTGTTTGGCCACTGAGCCACTGCAAAACAGAATGTATAACAGCTATGTTCTGCCTGCCTTTTCCTCAAAATTGGCAAGTAGCTGGGTTTCCTTCCGCCATACAGTCACAGATTTTCATAAAACACAATATTCATTGAGAATTTCACCTTTCAAATTTAACTGAGAGAAGCAAAAGGGTTCAAAACTCATGGAGGAGGGAAAGGAAAAAGGGGAACAGAGAAACCTTACTATAATTCTCACTTTCTTAGAAAGTGAGAGAAATAACAAATATTTAAGAATAATACTGTTGATTGAAATATGACAGTTTAAGAATAATTTAAACAATTTGAAAGAATAGTATGACAGTTCACCAGCTCTGTGAAATGCCAGGCCACAGTCTGGGTTGTTAGTTTTTTTTTTTTTAACAGATTCTAAGATTAAGCTCTTAAATCCATTTTTAACAACCGTGTTGAATGACCCTGCTTTCAGTATGGCAGGAATCTAGCATCTTAATTTAAGTGTGACGTGCACCATATTTAGCACTTTAAAATACAGAACGTTCACTTTCTGACTTTAGACATACCGATGATCACCTACACATTTAACCAGATGTAAATAATTACACATAGAACATAGAAAATTAGACCTACAAAGCTAAAAACAAAAAAAACACCTTCTACACAGATACTATCAAATTAATGTACTTGGAGCCAAAAAGGAACACGTTAATCTATAAAATAAATAGAAATACTGAGAATATTTTAGCAGTAAGAAATTAAATGCTTAAAGTGATTTGCCCAAAGGTACAAAGAAGTTAGATGACACCTTGATATTTCTAAATCCAGATGCAGAATGGAAGATTTAGAACCTCTTAATGCTCTAGTAAACTCAGAGTAAACCTAGAATGACACATATGGACACAATTGCAATGCCACTGTTTACTGTACTTCTGTTTCTAAATCCCCATAAAATGGTTACCTTTTCAAATATTTAAACTGAAATCAAGGTGTTCAACCAAGCTGATATCTGAAGTTGGAAGTTCTTTCTAACAGTTTATAACCGAACTGTCTTAAGAACAAATTCCCCCATCTGAAAATCAGGCTGATGTGCAACTATACATAGATATATTGCTCAATTCAGGTAAAAGAATCAAATTTCTATCTAAAGTTTTTGATATTTTGCTTTTGGCCAGGTTAAAAAAACTGCTGTCACATTTTCCCTTTTGGAGTCCATCCACAATGACTACTGAAGAGTTCTTTGCAGTCACAATATCAGACCATGTATAAAACATTTTATTAATTTCAATTTATTGCTGAGGAGAATCAGGAACAAAGAAATTAATTTGCAGTAATAGTGTAATTTGGTTTAATAGGTAATTCCTAAATATAACAAAGAAATTAATTTGCAGTAATAGTGTAATTTGGTTTAATAGGTAATTCCTAAATATAACATAAGGTAAGTGTAGTTAAATTTCCTTGTCCCCAAAAATATATGTATTTCCCTATGGACTGCTCATCATCCTTTCTTTTTTTTTTTTTTTTAATAAAAATATATGTTGGAGGGGTGGCAGTTTTGACCAAATTTTAGGCAAAAGTGTTGTGGATTCAGTACATGAAATTAAGCACCCTATTAAAAAAAAAAGTAATACAACTGAAGTCTTAATAATATAAAATAAAAAACGTAATAGAAGGAATAAAGTCAAGATTCTGTGTGGCACACTCACACTCTTCCCTGATACTTAAATATTAAGCAGAATAATTAAATATTGGTTCAGTAGTTTTCCACGGAATTTTCTATATTTCTATTTCAAAAGCAATTAAAAAGCTATATTCGTCATGACCTGACGATATGACAAAAATAAAATGTGTATACACTCCATAGTCTAGTAATATACGGCATGATGCTATTTAAAAAAATAACAGGTTTTTGAATATAAGTGGCTGAATAAAAGAAAGAAACTTAAAATAGTGCTAGCTTTGGGGTAAGACAGGGAGGTGGCCACCGCCTGTCCTGCCACAGAGCAGTCAGATGCTCAGTTATCTGAGTTCTGTCTACAAACTAGTCACAGCACTGTTGTCTATAGCCTGGGGGTCATATCAGGAGAGATGCAGAAGCTGTTGAAATATTGCAAAGATGGTACACGAGATAAAGAGGGGGAAAAAACCCAACACATCTGTAGATTTTGAATTAATGCAGCCTGATGATGCTCATTTAGTTTAAAACCATTACTCCTTGTCCTATTACAACAGGCCCTGATAAAAAGTCTGTCCCCTTATAAACCCCCTTTTAAGTATTGGAAGGCTGCAATAAGGTCTCCCTGGAGCCTTCTCTTCTCGTCTCGTCCCGTCCTGTCTCGTCTCGTGCAACCCCAACTCTCTCGGCCTGTCCTCAGAGGAGAGCTGTTCCATCCCTCTGATCATTTTGGTGGCCCTCTTCTGGACCTGCTCCAACAGGTCCATGTCTTTACTGTGCTGAAGGCTCCAGAGCTGGACGCAGGACTCCAGGTGGGGTCTCACCAGAGTGGAGCAGAGGGGCAGAATCACCTTCCTTGACTTGATGAACACGCTGCTTTGGATGCGGCCCAGGATACAGTTGGCCTTCTGGGCTGTGAGTGCACATTGCCTGCTCATGTCCAGCTTTTCATCCAACTAGCCATATTTTCATCCATTAGCCATACAAATACATATATTGACATCCACATGAAACTTGAACAAGCCCTATTCACTCAGAATGCCTCCTAGTGTCATTCCTTCTTTTTGTGGGAAAAAAAAACCCAAACCAGAAACCCAAACAAAAAACACCCTCTTGTAAAAATTGATTGCATTTATTAACTTCTAGTTCAGTAATAAAATCAAAACAATTCTGAGAAACAGAGCCCACAGCAGCATTAAAATGAATAATCTACATCAAAATTGGTCATCAAAATAATACTTGAAGAACCTGGACAATGGAAAAAGGATTCATTTCTTCTCCATGTGAGATGCCCCAAGATGGCAATCTTGCTTCCTGTGCTCTTACTTCTCAGCACCCAGCTAAGTTAACCTTTGATACGTGCTCATGTCAAGCTCTTCCAGCATCATGGTCTCTAAGGACAGGACACTCAGTGCTATACATATGCAATGCCCAATTTGTGATATGGTCCTCACAGGAAATAAAAAAATATCATTGTGTACCCCAATACTTACTGCCAAAAGACATGTAATAAATAGCTATAATTTAACATCTCCAGTTCATCAAAATTTAGAACTTTCTTTACCTCAAATCCTTTAAAAATAGTCCACAAACAACCTGTTGATCACGTTGTTTCTAAATTGTTGTTCAAAGATTTTTGTTGAGTTTGTTTTGTTTACTTCGCTTTTAACAGGAAAAGTAAAATTTATTCCCGCTGCTGCTGCTAAAAATAATTGTAACATATTTCCTTTAACAAAAAAAAAGAAAGAAAAGAAAAAAAAAAGAATCACCTGTGGTTTGGGGCTACACAATGGAAAATTTCAGGCCAAAAAATGCAGTTAAAAAAACAGCAAAGTGATAGAACACAAATGGTTTAATATAAATTAAAACATTATTAAGTTACCAGATCCTGCCAAATTTCTTGTTTTTTTCCAAAGGCTGGCAGTAGATTGTTAACGAAGGGGAAAAAAATACAAAGGAAGGAATTTGAAGAGTCCTACTTTTTCTTTAATTCAAACTATCAATTTGTACAGTTTTGGCTTTATACTGATGTAATTCTCATTGATTTCAGTGGCAGGATAGCTGGGCTTTATACCGCGTACTTCTGGAAAAACTGTCCTCATGAATTTCCAGCCAGAGCTTGAAAGGAGTTTTATCAGGCTAATACAGAGTGCAGTCTGATTTCCACGTGATAACTACAAAGGTATTTTCAAATTTTCATCACAGATTGATTCTGTCACTCTGCCATGTCACATTTTGTATGTTTTATGAATAAAGTTCCTTGCTGATCACTTTCTCCTGCATTTTCCTCATTTAGTCTTAATAATTTACTCTCCCCTACTAGGGGCACAGAGTTTTTGTTTCAGGAATTTGTTGTACACAGGCTGAAATAACAGAGGCTCAGTGACAACCAGGTCATAATCATGAGTAACTTATAAAATACACACCAAAACCAGGGTGGATATTTTCAGAGGACACTGATTCTCACTGTAGGCACAGCAAAGTCAAGTTGCCTTAGGAAACAGCTATTGAAAGGCACTTCCACTAGCCTGCCCATAATAACCTAGACATTTTTAGTCAGCAGTGAAGGAAATTAATGTCTCCCTCCCTGCAGCTTTGCTCTTTTGCTTGCACAACCCTGGATCTAGTGAAAATGCCAGTGAAGGTATATGGTGAACCAGGTCAATCCAGATGACAAATAATCTTCTTTTTCAACATTATTTTTAACCAGGGTCAATTCTGATCCATTCTCTCTCTGGAATAGCCTTCCAAGGTTGTATACCATACACGGGTAGCAGAGAAGTGGGAGAAGAGTCAGTGAAAGAGCACTGGAGTACCAACCAGCTCTGCCACAAGGGATTATTCTTGGAAGGATGTCTTTAGCTGGTGCCGCTTTTTAGAAATAATTAAAATTAACAACAGTGATGGGACAGGTACTTCAGGGTAGGCCCTTCTCTTTAATTTACATTTTGCTTTGTCATTTAACACCATTAAGCATGCACCGTTCAAAACAGGACTGATTAAAGGGCCTGCACGTCTTCCACAGGACATTTAAGGTCCATAGGACATTTTTTGGGTTAAGAGGAGATGTGGAAAGCTGCTGATATAAATGGAACATTTTCACTGAAAACAGCTTAAAAGAGGGAGAAGAAGGTGCTTTTTGCAGTACTTGAAGCTGCATTTCTTACCTACTTCTATCACATTGCTAAATAAACCAGGATTACATAATTAACACTGAAATACCACCTTTGGGCTTTAAAGGTAACATTGGAATTGGAAAACTCATCTAGTTATTGTTTGAATCACTGGACATTTCTCTAAAGGAGAGGTAGGTATTTCAGTAACTGGAGAGAGCACTACAGTGTACTACCTTGGTTGTGTAGTATGGGTGTCATTTCCAGTAGAATACTGAGAAATCTTAAGCCGTTATGGATGTCACATACATATATTGCAAATCGTTGTGAATACTGTTTTGAACTGATGAATGAGTGCTTTGAATATAAGGCCTCACCCAATCCCTACGAAAGTCAGCAGGATCTTCGATGGAGTCCTGGATGAAGCCCTGGGTCATGAAAAAAATATAGAAGTGGGTGGTTTGGTCAGAGGAGAGGTAGAGGAAAATCCATTGCCATTTCTCTTGCCCTTCACTCCACTGATTTCCTATTTAATATTGTCTCATGTTTCACGCTGCAAATGGCTTGCATCTCTCCCAGACCCAAGAATCAGAATTGCCAAAAGACCTTCCAAACGGTTTTAGAAGAATTTTTAAAAAGTTACTGGAATCCTGTTGGAGCTGAAAAAAGAAACTTAACCTGTGCTCAGAAAATAACCTGTCACAACAGCTGTAACTATCTGTCTTTACCTCTAACTTTGCTGCTAGACAGAGAAACGTAAGTATAAGAGGATGTTAGGTGGAAAACAGAGGGTCCCTCCCACATACCCCCTCTCTGAAATGCTGTGACTGTAATTTTGGAAGGAACAGACTTTTTTTCATGGGTGAATTTATTATTTCATGTATGAAACTGAATGCCAGCAGTGGAAATTCTTCTGAACAAACCAAGAGAATGATAGCACTTTTGTCTTTGTTTTTTCTACTTTTTTCCTCAGTACTTTGCTTCTTGCTTTACTGAAGCCAGATGACTGCACATTAGTTGCCAAGGCATAGGCTCATATCAGTGACTGAGAGACCATTTTAGATAGGCTGGGTTTCCTCTCATGCCATGTTTCTCCTACTTTTAGATCTCCTCTGTTTTACTCCTTAAGGTCTTCTCTCCCTTATCACTGCTCCTATCCTCATATCTGATTACTTCTGCTTGTTCTCTGTGTCCATTTGTTTTTACCCACTTATTAGAATCACATAAATCACAAGACAAATGTTTTTCCTTTTATCTGTTCTTCTTTCACCTTCTTCATCACCTTTTGGGACAGTCTTCTGCTGATGGTTTAAATATGTTGCAGGAGAGTAAATATGAACTGAAAGTCAACTTGGGTATTCCAAAGATCAGGTCTCAGGTCTCTCTGTGTTTCATGGACAAGCACGTGTATGTCTTCTGTTTCTTGCTCCCTCAACTATTTACTGAGCTCCAAAACTCCATGGCTGGCAATTCTCATTCTTTTTTTTTTTTTTTTTTTAACAGATCTATGGTTCCTGGATCCATAAAGCTTGGAGATCAAAGAAGTTTAAGGCCCAAGTAATCATAGTGGCAAAAGAACTTTAAAATGTGATTATGAGTTGTAGCTGAGATGATGAAAGAAATTTATTTTTCTGTTTTAAAATTCTTTAAAAAATAAACTCTTGCAAAACTGCTAGGATATAACATCAGTGGCTTTTTTTCTTTTTAATTTGTCTTACCAACACTGTGATTCACTGAAACCATGAGTGCTACAATTCTCCTGTTCCTGACAATTTTCCTTCATCTCTCAGTATAGATATCACCTTGTCATGACAGCACAAACTAGTTCCTCTCTTTGACAGAGAAATCAGCTGTTAGTCTTGAATTTCCATCCTTTCTCATGTGACAGTAAAGATGTCCACAGGTACCATGGAGACCCGTTTCTATAATGTACAGATGTCAATAAAATGAACATGTCTAGTAAATAACATTTTTCCTTCTTCCACATAGAACAACAGAACAAACTTAAAAGTGAGCCTCCAAAACCACTTTTCCATGTAATTCACACCACAAATCTAGTTCATTCTTGAGTAAACATTAAAGATGTTAAATACAAACCTTTCAAAGAAATGAAAGCTATAAAGCAGTTGTGTTTTAATGCTTTCAAAACTACTTTTTTCTTTAACTGGTGTCAGAGAGAATGTAAAAAGACAGCATAATTATTTTAGTCTGAGCTCATGATTCTTTGACTTTCTCTAAGAGAAAAAAGCAGTATGTGGAGATATACTATTAATATTTAAACTTCCTGCCAGTCACATTATATTGTGTCAGTCCTCAGACAGTCAGGTAAGAACACCACATTTAATCACCATTCACATCATTATTGTAGGGGTTTCCAAGAATCACAGAACACAGCTACTGGGAGCAGATATTCTCCTTCTAACGATAGATACAGGCATAAAATCCTCAGTAATGTCTTCTCCTCCTCGTTAAGCCTTTTCCCCTTCATCAGGCTGGTCATCAGAGCATGAAGAAATGCTACATAATCCCCTAATCTGGTGTCACAACACCACTAGTTCCTTATTTTGCCAATGGAAAAGCCACAGCACAGAAAGCTATGGTTGTCTGCTGCTGTGCCTGTGAAGGAGGTGGCCAGATGTGATCACCCACCATCCCTTGCTCCCCAAGTGCCTTGTGACCACCAGAAGGTGTCTGGCTGCCCAGCAGTTCAGGCCACCAAAACTGTAAGGAGACTATCTCCTCAAAATTTCTTTTACTTTCAGCTTTTAAGGGTGTAAAGAGCACTTCAGCAGGTATTCCTCCATCACAGCATAGCCAAGAAGAAAATCATATATTTATGTTACATAAGAGGACACAGTTCTTTCCCTCAAAACGAACCTGAAACTCTTCAAAGAAAAGCACACCCTTAACTGCACTAAGGACATAGACAAGAATTTTCCTGTAGAAAGTCTAAGGGTTAACCCAAATCACAGGAGATAGGAATCCAATTCACAATAAGAAAATAAGAAGTATGAAGTCCATTTAGGTCATCTTACATTGCAGCATTGCCTTCAACTCCGTATTTGTTAGCATTCCTTTGAAATAATCTTCCCCCTGCCCCTTTTCTTTTTAAAACCACTTTCAAAATTGATGGGCAAATTCAAGATCTCAGACAGGCAAATAAGAATGGTTTCAATAGGTGAACAACATGAACTTCTGCACTTGAAAGGGACTGCAACATCAGATCAACTCAGATCTGAAGCATCATCTTTTTTCTTTTTAAATAGGCATTCTGCTAATTGTTAGTGTCAGATGAGCATACAAACTTAGAAAGACAGGTCAAGAAGCAAATAGTATATACCCTCTGTGTAGAGTTCATATGACCAACTTCTTACATTGCATAGTAGAACTATTCTATCAAATGAGCATTTTCCTTTAGCTCCAAATAACCACTACATAGTTCTGAGACTTTTCTTGTACCTTCTGACTTTGGTTATCTATTTTTTGAAACGGAAACTATTTATTTAAAGAAAAATACAACAAAGATCATGTTGTACGGAATCACACTTCTGCTGGAGGAAAAACAGACTCATTTCTCCTCTAAATCACAGACATCTTAAAAGATCACATACAGAGTAATTTTGACATGCCTTGATGATTTATTGCTCTAAATTTCATCCACTCAGCTGTTTTTGCAAACATATTTCTAATGTTACTGTCAACACGCAATGTTTAATTCTGTTGCTATGCTAATAAAGCAGCTTTTTCAAACTAAGCTAGTAACTGAAATAACATTATAGCTCAGATCATATGTATTACCATTACACTAGGTGACTAGTGTATCTAACGCAATCTGTTCAATAACTTATCCAGAAGTATTGTATTTCTCTCCTCAAGCAAGACAAAAGTTACAAAAGCCTTATCTTCTGCATAATTTTGCAACTTACCTAAAATTTAGATAGATCCCAGGTATTTTTGGAAATATGTATCCAAGTATAAATCCTTTTTCTCTTAGCAGAAATCAGAATAAGTGAATGTTAAGAAGAATTTTTGTGTATCACAACAAAGGAATGCAAAAGAGCTGCAGGAAAACTTGAGTAAATAAAATACATATGGATAGAATAAAACTGGCTTCCCCCCAAAACCTGAGTTTGTCAAAAGAACAAAGCACGCACAATCAGCATGTAAAACCTGAATTCAAAATACATTTATAAAAAAGGAATGAGGACACGTTTTTTCTATTTCGGCTTGAAAAATAAAGGGACACAGCAATGAGTCTTGCTGGCAGACAGATAACTCATAGGCCCTGACCCTTCGACTCACCAGGAATTCAAACACAAAGCTCTTTTCATAGTGACCGTGCCATACATTCTCAAGATAAGGCAGTGAAATAAGGAGCAATGGAGAGGTGCCACAAAGCTCAAACTGCAGAAAACTGTGCATAGAAATTATGTTCACTTATTCATCTACATGCAGCTGCACACCAAGTGCTAGCTGCAAAACTATTTCTTTCCAAATTGGAAGCCATGCAGCGTGATTTTAGAAATGGGACCTATCTCCTGAAGCAAGCAAAAGCAAAAGAGAGAGCAAGCAGCAAGGAAAGGACTATCCCTGTTAATTTCTGCACCGTTCAGAGTTGAAGTGCACATCCGGACAAATAATCTGTAACACAATGAGCTTTGCAAAAGGATTGCTGGGGTAAAACGGAAGGGTTTTTAGAAACAACAGAAATAGCTACATTTCAAACAACATTTCAAATCTGGACTCACCATGAAAAAGCAACAGTTGCCTGAAGTTAGTGTGTTATTTTCTGCCCTGTTCCACTGCACTTTTTGCCTAGTTGTCCAACACTTGGTAGCTCAGAGCTGCCACACAGAGGCCCCTTCCGTGATCTGGCTTATTTGCCTGTCAGTTTGAGTCTCAGCTTCTGTATGATGCAGCTGTGCACTTTGCTGAAGGTCTAATACAATTTCCATAAGCTTTCTCCCTGCCTGGAGCAAGCAGTTTGTTCTCCCTGCTCAATAAATACTCAAATCACTTTTCTGGTACTCACAGGGATAAAGCTTTAAGTTGTTAAGGAGTTCTTACTAAGTAGTGGGTGGAGAACATAAGCTCAGTACAAGGAAACTCTGCGCATAATCAGAAACTGAGAAACTTCCTCCCTTTCCCTCAACCCCTCCTCTCGCCAGGCGAAGCTGCCAGTGCCTCCTTTACAGAAATTTAGGAATGTAAAGGGAGGACTCAAAGGGGCCCAGTCAGACGAGCCTTTCTCAATCAATTAGCTTGCAGCCATTACTTGTGACCCTAGGTCACACAACATAAGTGTGTGGGGTGTGCCTTTAGGGGTACACCAAAGCTACTTATTAAAACTTACATAACCAAAAGTGTTCAAAATCAAATGAAGTCTGAAAGCTGGAAAATATTTTCCATGTACCACAGTTTTGCAGGAAGAAGAGTTTTGAGTAAAGAAATGTTACTTTGCTTTTCCAATAACAAACCATTTGATGCAGGAAACTAACTTTTTTGTACTTAAAAAGAAAGGATTGAAATGTGAGATACACAAGCAGACTTTAAAGCGGTACTTGCTTTACAGTTACGCAAAAACTAAATAATACCGGCATGAGTGATATTTGACGAAGCACATGATTGTTTTTTCCTGAAATAAGGCTATTGTCTGTAGCTGCAAAGGAATAGATGTTTATAGGACTGTTTAATTAATTCATGAAGTTCAGCCCATGTATTTCAGCCTGCTCTCGAGTTCTGAGCATTCAGATTCCATTCTTCATCTTAATACTCCAACATAACAAACCAAATAATTTACTTTTTAAAAAGGTCTGGAATATTTAAACACTGCAGTAAGTTATCCTGCATTGAACACAAAGGGAGACGAGGGTGTAACTTACCACGATTCCCACATGACAAGTATATACCCCTTGGTGTGAAGGAAAACTTCAAAAAGACCCTCAGCTTCATATCCTGCCAACCCAATGACATGGAGATGATGCCTTGGAAAAACCCATAAGGGAGTCCTGATTTCAAAAGCAGATCTATGACAACCCCTTTCTGGGCCAGACAACATCAATGCACTGCAGGGGCGATGTACTTTAATCTCAAGGTGCATCGCAAAGCATCTTTAAGTAGTACCACAGATCAAGGCTTATACATAGTTGAAAAAAACAGTTCAGCCCAAACTTTACCCTCTACTTAAGGTAACTGAGCAACAGCTACACAAAAACTCACAGAGGACTCGGGGAAACGGATAATAATGTAGGAAAGTAGCAGTAATGTATTGAAATTCGTTGAGGATATTGTAGACAACCTGCAATCTACATGTCTCCTCTTCATTAAAATCCCAGTCAAACTCCGAACGAGCAGCATGGCTCGTGTTAGTTCAGACATTCATTCCAGAGATCAGATTGCAGGATCAGGGCCACTGAGTAAGTGCCCTGGGGTAAGGATTTTGCTTCTGTCTTGCACATGAGACAGCATTTAATAAATCAGGTCACATTCAAATCCTTGGAAAGCCCTGGCAATAGAAATAATAATCATGGAGACTTTAATTTTGAATTAAAAAAATGGGTTCAGGATTAAGATGCTGGACTGGGCTTTAGGATATTTGGGTTCTCACTCGTGTCTCAGACTGCCCAAATGATTTGAGAGACATTGTTTCATCTTTTGAATTTATGCTGAATATCACTTGCCTTACAGATGTAATGCCTTTGCCTCCCCAAAGTCTATCAATAAAAAAGTGATAATAATATTCAATATATGGATCCCTCCAATACTGGTTCACAACACATGCTACACATACTGTAATTAAAGCAGTATTAAACGTAAAATATTTACTGCCACGGGACTTCTGAGTAACTGAAAACAAGGAAACTATCTACAATAAATCGCCTGAAATATAATTCAAAACCATTAAGGGCTTCAATATACAGACAATCTCCAGGAGATAAATGCAAATCCATGCACGTGAATAACGATATACATTTCATTCTCTCTCCTTTAGCCATCTAAATGTAAGGTTCCTGGAAAGCTTACAGGGCTGGGCCTTTAAATCACAAGGGTTTGAAGTCCCTAATAGTAGAAAAAAATGGGAAGACAGTGCCTGTCTGGAGACAGGTTGTCTAGAGTGCTGTTCCCAGCAAGTGTTAAGAAATGGAGAAGTCACTCCATGTTTGGCCAATCGCCGTGAACTTCCAGGCTAAGTCAGAGAACAATAAACCTGTTCATTTCAGGTTTCCCTTTAACCTGCAATTTCTAAAGCAAGATACACCCCAAGCACTCCATTTGGATATATACTATAGATTCACACACCTTTCTTTTGGAAAGGTTGATATGGAAAATTTACAACACAAATAACAAAGAAATTTAAAGGATGTTTTTAATGTAACTTAAAACAATGCTTCCACACTGGAAATAATAATAGAATAATGGCTCCTCCTGGCACTGTTAAGTCCCCTGGCTAAGGGCTCTTCCTTTTCCTGATTGCTGGCTGTAAAATTACCCCTCCATTGGCTCCACTCCATCGCTGCCACATTTCAGCCAAGTGAAGGCAACGTGAGCCATTTCAAAATAATCTCTAATGAAGAAAGACACAAAGTTAGAAGAGGGACATGGTGCTCAAACCAAAACTGGTAGCCAGAAATATATAAAACTCCTTTAGCATTCTCAGGGTGCTCTCATATGTACAAGACTCTCTTTAATTAAAGAAAGTAAACACCACCTTAGTGTTTCCCTCTTTACATTCAATAAGGATCAGCCCAGAACAGACTATTTCAAGGAAGGATAATGTAAGTTTTCACACATTTTTCCATGTTCTGCTCCTTCTCTTCAAAAGTAATGAATTTGGGAGAGTCCTACCTTAATTAGTCAACTTTTTTTTTCCCCCTTATATCTGTTACATGTTCTTTCATACTAATAAGTGCACGCTCACTTAGGGTGCATGCATCTTCCCCCTTGCACTGAGATGTTTTCACGCTTACTAACTCAGAGGTAGCATGAGATGAAATGTACAAGTATTACACAAACTTTTCCTTTGCATATGCAGATCTTCAGGCCTGGAATACACCCAAGTTCAATGTGATCAATATAGGATTATGCTACATTGGGGGTTCCTTTGAGAACAAAAGAGAGTTCTTGTTATTTAGGGGGTTGTTTTTCTGCATAACACTGGTCAATATAAAAAGCAATACCTGTAACAATTCACAGAACTAGCTCTCCTCCTCTGTTATGCTCTTGAATTAAATTATATTCATTCTAGTTAGATAAAAAAGTTATGTGCAAAACACTTGTGGTAGAATGTGCAAAGTTTATAGTGTTGATAATGGTACTCAGTATTCATATCTTAAGTCGTGCTCTAAACACTCTACATTAAAAGCAACCACTTCTTTAAGAAATCAAAACAAAACTAACAAAAAAAAAAAAAAGGAAAAGCTTACAAATACACTATAGTACTTTGAAACAGATCTTCCACTCTTTAAGCCTTCTTCCCCTGCCTTCCCCCACCCCCTTTTCCTTTCAGGAAACAAAACTCAAGAAGAGAAAGAGGGAGAGAGTCAAAAGGTTACAGCCGGCTTGTAAGTGCAAAGAACGTGAGAGGCCCATTCTTCCCCTTAACACCTGACATCCCAGGGTACATTTTCTTCAGTACTGAGTCTGGTGGATTAGACATGCAGCTCCTGTTGATAATGGAAGCTGTGTATCTCATTCGCCATGCACTGCTACTTAAAGCTCTCCTCCTATCCCTGCCTCCATAAATTGATCTCCCTCCTGCTCCACAGTTACAAACTTAATTAATGGAAATTTGCATTTTGCCATTATTAGACCCAGTTAAATATCTTGTCTGAGTCCTGGATAATATATAAGAATTAATTCCTGAAACTCTAAAGTTTGAGAAAGTTGTAGAAAAAACAGTAAAATTATGCATTTATTCTTAATTCCAAATAAAAACCAAGAGAGGATCCTATACAAAGCTAACAAATGTTCAAGTCTTGTTAAAAAAAAAAAAAAATCTCAGCTGAAAACCTTTCCATCAGTGTTACAACATTCATGCTACTATTCCTTGACTACTCAGAACATACAGGTTTCTAGGATTTTCCACAGCTTAGTGATGTAGGTGAAATGCATCTCAGGAATGTTTGTTACAGCTACAGAACAATGAAAAAGCTAGAGAGAAATACTAAATTATCAAAATCTTTGCTACATTTTTGCTAGGATGGAGGCCCCCCCCCATATAGGCAGATATAGCTGAGATCCACTTGCTTGGCTGATGCTGTAGGAGCAAGGAAACAATTACCTCTAATTAGGTGCATAGTCATACACAAAATGGAAAAGGACTGAGAACAAAGTTAATTCTAAACATCAGAAGTCTCCAGGCAAAAGGACAAAACAGAAACAAAGTTGGTTAAGGTAGAAAATATACAGTTCAAAAAAATCAACTTCTAACTGGTCTAGCTGCAAAAAAAATAGGAGGAGAAAGTGAGACAATATGTTACTTGGACTTTCATACTATTAATAAATGCTATGATCTAATTTAAAGATAACTTCCTTTCAAGAAGATATCCAAGGTCCAAAATGACTTTCAGTAAAAACTTTAAAAATTAATTAACATAACTGTGGAATTGAGAACATGGCAGAAAATGGGAGTTCTTTGCTGTTTTGACTACTCACTCGATCTGGTAGTGTGGTAGCTCTGGGATGTTGCTCACCAGCTGCAACCAAACAACGTCAGTCCCTGCTTCCTCTTATCCCTCACCTACCCCATCCAAAACACTAGCCAAGTGTTTTTTCTTGCATATACAAGACACTTGAACAAGTTTGAGCATGGTTTTTTGTTTGGTTTTTTTTTTTTCTTTTTAGGATGATGAATATTTTAAGTTTTGTTTCTTGGGGTTTGCAAGCATCTTAGTCCAGTAGCTACTAAGACAGAACTGCCACAAATACTACAGGAGGAATCTGAGAAGGGAAAACAAAGATCAAAGAGGCAAATGAAAAATCTGGCAGTTGATAGCCAGCTCTCCAGAAAGATACTGAGATAACTCTAATTTTCAGGACTCAAATGTGTGAAAAATCCAATGAGAAGATCCCAAAGAAGGTTTAGAGGAAGACTGCAGAGACCTGCAGCTCCTTTGAAGAAGATTTTATAACCAGCAGGATAACACTTTCCTGAAGAAATTGGTTCTTACAACTTGTTTAGGTGCATTGTGAAAAACTTGCTTCAACTGGTGTGATTTCCAGGAAATGAAAACAAGTGGGTTTGAGTTTGTCATCTGGTACCTCATTGAAAGATTAAGGTTGTTATTTATTTCTTTTTTTTTAAGTCACTTGGATCTTAGAAGTATGAGTGAATACAAAGACGGAGATTAAAGAGAATACAGTAACTCCAGAGACAAACATTAAAGAACTTAATGAGGTCTGTCCATCACCTCATCAGTAACCTGCCAGGTACCACCACAAAAAACTCACTAGACTTGCCCATTGGCCAGGATAGTTGGATTCATCCTTGTTGTTTAGGTGTGAGGTAACATTAATTTTGACCACACAAAACAGGCCAGATATATACACAGACACTATCTTATCTTAGCACTATTTGTATTTGTAAAAAATACTCCTATAAAACAAATCCAGTGCCAAAAAGACCTTGAAGGGAGAGATATATAAATGAATCCCAGCACCCATGTCAATATAGCAAAAATATAATATTTGTATCCAAAAACTGTGCCAGGCTGACTGGGGGCAAGGGAATGAGGGTGGGTGGGTAGATATAGGCTGGAGAAAGTTCAGAAAGTAAATCTAGCCCTGCATGTCCAGCCACAGAGCCAACTGTAAAAAAGAGAGTATCTAGCTCTACTTGATGTGAATGAAAACTTCCTAAAGCACCTGTTTGGTGGACATCTTCTTGCATCCTCACACTCAGCTCACTACATTAATCCATTCATATCTGCAATGTGGACAAGCAGTCAATCTGTTCTTGAAAGAATGTGAATGTCCTAAAAAATGTTATAGAAGTTTTAAAATTTAAACTCACAACATACATGAAAAAACACAGATGGGTAAAATCTTTTTCTACCATTGCCCACTCCAGCATCTAACACAATGCTCTCAGAATAAAAGTCTGGAAAATTGTTGCCTACTGCATATCTAGGTACACTTCACTGACTGAGAACTACGGGGGGAAAAGTTTGGTAATATTTGTTCCTATTTGTTTCCTCTGAACTTAATGCTACTTCTTTGTCTGTGAACTTTTTTTGGTGTCATGAAAAACATGACCTTGCTGAAGCTTCTCAGTTAAAAATGAATTCTCAGTAGAAAAATATCCCTAAAGTAGATTCGCTCTCTTACCAGGGAATGCTCCAGCAGTCAACTTCAATTTGCCTTAAAGACAAAAAGGCATCTCTCTAGGGATGAAAATCAATCCCCAAACTGTCAGCAGCAACATACAAAGTTTAGAAATGTGCTTAATTCAGCACAAACAAATGCTTGTAAATTGTCAAGCCAATATGTGAGAAGTGACTCTTCCATTAAATAAAATCATGAGCTAAACGAAAAAAATAGGGGACAAAGACACCACAAGCAAATATATTTTATCCTCCTGATATCTATCAAGTGCACTAGTACAGAAGAAATAATAAGAATCCATTCTTTACTACTAGATTACTGATTATGCTTAATATTATTTTAATTGTTATTAATTTTTTAAAATATTTTCATTACTATTCTCTTCTGTTCATGTACATGCAAAAGCATACCTTCTCCATACAGCTTGGCAAGAAGCAGCAGTGTGGGACTCCATCAACTCAGATTTGCAGTTTGAAGGTAATCCACACTCAGTGACAAGGAAATCAGTTTTCCAGCTTGGAGGCATCATCACAAACTGCAACAACTGCACAAACAACTCAAGTCATTGCTGGCTACAGATGTGCAGCAGGCATGCCCTTTTCTCCTTCTCCCCTCAAGGCCTGAGCAATGTTAGAAACCACAGCTAGAAGTTCTTGGCTTCTCTCCTTCTGCACCTTGTGGTACCTGTGGAAACTGCTAACATACTTCTGCCTTCCTAAGGTGTCCCTGCCTCCACCCAGCTGTATTCCGACACACTGGAAACTGCCTCCACATCCACAACAGTCAAAGATAAGGTACAGAGTCTGGCTGGATGGCATGTGAGCAGGCAAGGTGACCTTCCCCATCTGGCCATTCTGTCTACAGTCACTCCTCTGCCTCTGGAGAAAGGGATGGGACTGTTTGGTGGGTTTAGTTCAGGCCTATACCACACTCCTGGAAACCATTGATCAAAACAGACAGGAGAGAGACAGAACATACCAACAAAAGGAATAATATAGCGGTGACAGCTGTTACACTGATTTCTCACCATCCCTCCCAAGATAATGGTAACTTGGACTTTTCTTTCTAGGAATGTGTTTCCTACACTAGTAGATAAGGCCATGATGATCTACACTTGTAAGAAAGAAGAAAAATCTTGAAACATGTTCAAGATTTGAGCAGAGCTCCACCCCAGATCTCCTTAATCTTCAATGACACAATATTATCTTTTTGTACCCCAGTTTCCAATCTGTAAAATCTCTGTTGAGTGTATGTTGCTTCAAGCATGGCCTTCATTATTACATAGGTTTTACACAGTAACTAGTAAAAGCCTTTAAGTTTTCTTCTCACAAGTGGCTGTAAACATCGGAAAGTCCTGAAACAAGAAAGTGCTATTCAGTGTAAAGAAGTAGGTGTTTTGCAAAAAATAGTCTGTATTTTACTGAAAGATCCCTGCAACAACCAAAAAAAATGAAAACACAACACCTCCTCAGAAAGAATCTAAAGCAGACTCAAAGATCAAGTTTCAGTGATTTCTGCAGAGTTACACCAAAACATCCCTATGTGCTAAAAATGGCAGGGCATGTTCTACAGTATTGAAAAACCCATGATAAATCAGTTAAAATATGAAACCATAAAAACATTTGAAAATGTGAAGTGAATAGACAATACAAGAAAAGGAAGGTTCCATACAACAAACAGGCAAGTGAGGGAACTATCAGAGCAAGATCAGGAATAACCAGAGCACAAAACAGTGCTATTTGAGGGCTCTTTTGTGAAAAATGTAGAAAAAAATAGACCAAGTTCCATGCTGAAGATCCACTGCAAGACAGACATCACCACGTGTCATCACTATGCTTGTATGTTATTTTCTGTGAGCACAGAAACACCACATTGTGAACTTTCATGTAGATCAAGGAAAGAAGGAAAAAACACAGCCAATGAGGAAAAACTGTGAGACAAGAGTTGCCATCACTTTCTGCCATTACTTTCAGAGGTAACAATACAGTCAGACTTCCGCACACTGACACAACATGTCATGCAATTTCACATACAAGGTTGTAAGTGCCAGAAAAAGAATGGCTATTGCTACTCTCTGAATTGCTTTATTATAAAGCTTTCTACAGAGATTACCAAGGATTGGAAAAGAAGGGGGGGGAAAAAAAAAAAAGCATTTTCTGATTTATCTTGAAAATCAAAAAGTCTAGGCTATTTGCAGCTGATACTTCAGAATGGTCAGAAATCTCTTCATCACTACATTACCAAATAAATTTTCTGATACACAAGATCAAAGGCAAAGATTAGTTCAGGAATCCAGCCATCATTTATTTTGGCAGTGTGCATACGTTAGTAGATTCTTTTGGTCCTCCCTAGGATTAACATGAATTTCTAGAGATGGCTTGGGGTTCATACAAAAATCTGAAAGTGCATAGCTATATTGCTTAGTTTAGTCACCCAGGAAAGTGAACTAGAACCACTGAACTATTTTGCATTCAAAAATATGGTTGTAAACTTTTACAGAAGAGCGTAACAATTCATAATCATAGGTATTAGAGATCTCTTTAGCTGGTTCCCTCTTCCAGACAGTAAACCATCACGAGAGTTCTCACTGTGACAGTTCTTAATATAAAAAATATTTCCCCAAAATGAACACATAATTTCTTTTCTTAACTTAATCCAATTAATAGCTATATTGGTTTTCATAACACTGAACCATTTATTTATTTTTTAAAGAGCAGTTACTTCTCTGCCCCTTTTACAGAAGACACTGGTTGTTGCTCAGGTCCACAATATATATGTTGCCATTTTCATTGGGTACAAAGATGACATTAATGCAAGTTCAGGCTAAAAGGCCGAAGAAAGAGGTTCAGGTCAGGATCAAATAGATCGGGATCTCGGACATTAACCCCATGCCACATCCTGGAAGGCAGTGATACATTTTGGTTAGGTCAAGCAGGGCAGTCCACGCTGCCTAGAGTGCTTGTTGCTGCATACACCTTCAAGCAGTGTGTCATATTTTCATGCTTTTCTTTGTATCTGAGTTAGAACCTCTCTGATTTTATAAGCATGGGGGCTGTTACCTCTTGCAGTATCAGGAGCTTCAGTCCTAGGCACAGGGCTACCGGAGTTAAGCCAGCAGTCCTCAAGGAATTATCAGTGTTTAACAGTTTCATTTCAATACCTTTGGAGGAGAATTCCTGATTCTGCAAGCCAGGCTGAATCCACACCCCATGCCTTGAGGAACTGGCGGGACAGGGAGCTCCCGGGGCAGCTTGTGAGCAGGGTATGAGCACAACGTGCAGGAATGCCGCTGCAGAGTGAGCCGAGGGAAGCGAAGAGCTGGGACCTGCAGCCATTCTGATGGCAGCCTCAGAGGAACCTGCTGGGTTTTTCTTTCAGCAGCCAGGGATCCCAGTTACCCTGCACTAACTGAATCCTGCCAATGGTCTTAAGAGCTGGGTTGGCAACCACATCTCCACTGCTGGTAAACCGTTTACAGCTCCAGAGTTGTAGTCTGGCCACTCCTGGGTTAAGTTACATTACTAAGGTACTGCCAGCAAAAGGAAAAATGAAAGCCTGTGCTCGTTCCCTTCGCAGTACCACTCTCACATCACACCCTTTCATGGTGTGCAGTCTGCTCATCAAGTGTGCTGGACCCTACAGCCCTACAGCAACAGGGAGGGCAACGGGGACTGCGACCCTAAACCCCTACCCTAAGGCCTTTGAGGAAAACAAGCTGAAGTGTTCCTGAGGGAAATCCTTGCCTGGGCTTACTAAGAGGTAACTAGCAGGCTGTTGTGCTTTCCCTGTCCACTGCATGAGAGCCAGACAGTGTCTGAACAATTACTGTTTGATTTGGGTTAAGAGTCAGACACCACCTGGGGCAACGTCCAGACTGCAGCGAGGGATACTATTTCCGGAAACACAGATGACAGGTGGGAATTTGCAAATGGTAACACTTTATACATTTAGGGCACCGCTGTGTTTCCGTGCAAACCACTAAAACACAAGCACACAGCATTATTCAGTGTGATTTTTTTTTTTGCATTGGGCCGTAGCAATGTCGAGAGCAGAGTCTATCTCCAAACTCCCCGATTTTTCACAGCAGCTGATGATCCCATGCTCAGGGATGCAAATAATGCCTTACTTCTGTGCTGTTCCAATTATAGCCTGTCAGATAAATGTGCACTGCATCGTCTGGTGAGAGAGCAGGGAGGCAGTGAGAGGGCTGCTGTATGACTGGAAAAAGGGTTTACTTTCAGAACTCCATCATTTCAGTTGTGGCTGTCATCCTGGTTTCTTTTGTTACCTGATGTACAGGAGGGAAAAATTGCAGCAGGTCATTGGTAACTCCAGGAATGCAAAACTATGGAGGAAAAAAAAAAGTATGCTCCGATTTCTGGAAGTATGCATGCTCTGTGCAGGACCTTCATTTCATCCTTATCAGTAAGGACAGTACATAGGTAGACAAAAAACTGCTCTCTGAAGTCACAAAATGTTTTGTGAAACAGTCTAACCTCCATCAAATCAACCTATTTTTTCTGCTTAGCAGACAACCACACATAACTAAACATTTGTCATTGATTTTTGTTATTCATTCTTATTTTCAAGGGTAGATGGAGGTAAAGAAACTTTGCTCAACTTTGAATTTGAACAATGTATTTTATCACCTTTGGCTGCCTCACTTAAAATACTAGGTAGGTACATTACTCTAGTCTTAATTTAGTGCTACTTCACTGACTGTATTCAAGCTGAATGGGCTGATGGCTTCAAGTTCATGACATTATTTCCACCCTGCCTGAATGACTGAAACTTTGCAAACAGAACAACAAAACAAGAAATAAACTTCTTAAATGTAAGGCTTTTGGGAAGATAATAACAACCCATAATAAACTTTCTGAAATTATTATGGTCTGGGAACAATTCCAAATGTAGGAAGACCATGTGGAACTATGCTTTTGTAATGAACAGAACTTCACAAACCTACTCACAAAACACTGTATTTTTAATATTTAAGCGGAACTAATTTATACCCTTTCTTAGCCCAACAAGTGAAAAAATTGGCAGAGCAAAGGTACTTATGCATGCTGGGCATGGACCTGAGAAAGTTTTGTCTTTAAGGAATACATGCTCCCTCTCCTATCCTTTTCCAGTGCCGTCCCTCAACTGGAGTGGTTATTTGTCATCCGACACCTCAGAAGACGAGGATATTGCTTAGTGAATGTTCTCTTTGTGTTTGTGTCTGAAGGAAAGCTGAAGTGATTTCAGAGTTTAAAGTGCCCTGTGGCATTCAAAACGCACTACGAAAGCCCTGAGGAGTGCAATTCCCTAGCCACAGCTCCGGTCTAGCATTGCAAGATGCACAGGAAAATTCCACATATGACATTACAAATGTGCCCTAAACTCTGACCCAGAGGGACCATCTTTAAGGTTGAGAGAGCACTTCAGTCTCCGTTCTTGTACGGACCTTTGGCTCTCTGCTGGGGCTGCTAGCCAGGGTGCCAATTAGTGCCAGCTGATTGCTCTTCTGATGTGCACACCTCTCCAGGAACAAGACTGAAGCTACCAACTCATTTCATATAGGTCATTGGATGTTGACAACTTTGTAAGAGATTGACTAAGGCCCAATTTGGATTAGCAATTTAGCAGGAAGTTCCTGTATCCCAGTGCCCTCCAACCTCTCCCATGTACGTAATTTTAATATAGCAACTTCCAGGCTGCAAATTGACTAGTTTCAGATAGAGGGGTGTTAGAAAACTCCAGAAGCAAGTACATTTACAAAGTCGCCCATAAAGTGTTATTGGGAAATTAAACTGTGCCTTGCCCCCTTAACCTTTTGCTATGTAGACTGCATTTAAAGGATTTCATTAGGGGCAGAGGCCATAGCTTACATTTCTGTAGCTAAGTGAAATGAATCATGGAAGAAATTGGCTTAATTGGGGATTCCAAAAAAGTACTGGTTTTAGAACCAGGGAGTCAAAGATTTAGCCACTTCAAAATTTTTAAGGCATGAATGGGAAATTTGTATTTTGTTTTAGAATAAGAAAAATACATAATTATAAAGCCATTTATATTGTAACAAGCCTACTTCTACAAAACTGTAGGTAAAAGGAGTGGGAGAGTCTTATTTGAAAAGTACATATTAGTTTAGGCCATAGGATACCTGCAGTAGTTAAACGTTCACTGCTGTTAGTACCATAAAGTGCGTTCTGTAGTACAGCAATGTATGTATTCTTTAAGCTGCAATGATCAATTTCACTAACTAAACTTCTGCCAAATACCTAGATCCTATGTAGTTTATTCCAGTGCCAGTTACTACCACTGTGATCAGTTTGATGGTTTCTTTTCCCTACATTCTCATTCCTGATGCTGCTGTGGAAGGGAAGGGATGCAGAGAGCATGTGGAGTCTGGAGAATTTAGGAAGAAGAAAACCATCATGCATCACAAACAAAGCTCCTCCACCTCAGACTGATTTCTTTCAAGAACTTCACTGCCTTAAGCAATTTGAAAGAGTTGCAATCATTTTTTTTTAAACAATCATGTCTGGCGTAAGTAACATCATGACTGCATCCATGGCAAAGGAACTGTATTTATAGGTCACAGTAGTTGCTAAAATCGTATCATTTTCATATGCAATCTGCCCTTATTATAAGATAAAGGTTGTTACAAACTTTCTGTGTATCTAATCCAGCTTAGACACATCTGTACTCTGGAGGTATGTAAACACTCAGCAAAAATAGAAGGATATCTGCTCAGCAGTGTCAGCCACTTGAGGTGCTCCATTTCCTTGATTCCCACTCATCTTTGACAGATGATTGTAATGCAATAGCTCAAAGGAGACACAAAACAGTAGACTGAGACACCCCCACAGGGCTCCACTGAGTTTCAAAGGCGCTGGCAGCAAGAAACACAGTAAATTAAAAAACTAGCATGACAAGAAGTGCAATCTTCCGGGCTAAATATATATGATATATTGTATGCAGAGTCACAATATAGTGGATCTCCTACTGGAGAACAGCTGTACAGTAAAGCTTTATATTGAAGAGTTAAGTTGGCTAAGCCATTAAAAAAACAGTTTTCTGTAGTGTTGGGCCGTATGCAGATGGGATGACAAAGCAGTTGGGGACTTTTGTGTTCCCCTTGCTCCCAGCACTCAGAGCACCTCACAGCCAAGTGAAAAGGGGAGCTACTCCCTGCTTGTATCGCAGCCAGGTTACAGACAACTCAGAGGGACACATGCAAACTGCAACATCACCTGTGCTGTAATCCTGTCCGTTTCAGCATGACGTGATTGCTGGGAGTCCTGGATTTTACAAGTGGAGCTGAGTCTGCACTCTGTGGCACCTAACGTAACCACTTTGCTGATGCCTCATGCTGCTATCCCAGCATTATACATCTACTTTGCTCAGGTCCAAATGCCTACAGAAAGGTATCAGACAACAAAGAATGAAAATCAAAAGGATTCTCTCTATTATTCATGTTTCTTGAAGACTGAGCTGAGGAGAGCTGTTCCAATGCCTTTTATACAGAAAGAAGGCACAGCAATTGTCATTCTGAATTGCAGGCTTCAGGACTGGTCTTTACTTGCATGGACAGGAAAAGCCTACCCATATTCTTGGATATTTGTACTTTACAAGAAGGACTTCACAATATCCTAACGAAGAGGGGCCTCTTGCTACCAGATCAGATTCTATATATAATCCAGAGCTGTATCTATTAAAAAATAAATTAGGTCAACGAGTAACTTCTGGTATCTAGGTGAGAAGAGACTACTTACAGAAAACAATTTATTGTAAGAGGAAGCTGGACATATTCCTATTAGAGGAATGACATTTTAACACAAAGAATAAATGGTAATTAAAATTGCCTATTTATGAACATGTCAGATAAATCCTGAAAGTCTTTAAGTCAAGCCTGATCATCTTTTTAAAATCTGTGTTAAAGCCCAAGAGAAGTGATGAGCTTGAGACAGCTTTATTTAGTGCAGCACTATGCCCTTTGGTAGGTCAGGGGGTCAGAGAATATTAGTCACCCGGGCTGCCTTTTCTGATGGCTTTAATCTTTGAAACCTTCCAGTGAAACTCTGTGACCCATCATTAGCAAAAGGCATGAAAAATGGCCGAAGTGCATATTTGGCTGCACATCACATCATAAATTACCAACAGGACTGTTCCGACCAACGAGTTTTCACTGAAATTAACCAAGAAAAAAAATAGGGAAGCAGTGTTCCCACTGTCACCACTGCCCATTAGCAGACATCACCACGATGAGCTGATGCTCCTGGTTCCCCAGCTGGGCCTCCGCTCCAGGGAGCAGTCGCTCACCTCTGCCAGACCAGCCTCCACTGCTGCATGGACAGGCGGCTTGTCAGTCCGTCGTGTTTCGACCTGCTGGCCAGTGGGGCAGGCTGCCCATCGCACCGCTCATCCACCAACGGGATGGAGCCATCCTCCCATCTTTTTGAAACCACCTTCACCAAGCTCTCCAAACAACTCGTTTGTAAAGCACCAGCAGTAACACCTGACTGCCTTAGGGACCGGGAGGCATAAGTCAGTGGTGACTATTTGTGTTTGGCCCCCACAGGAAAGCAGGGGATTTCAGGAAGAAAAGACCAAGGACACCTTGGATCAGGAACAGCGTGTCAGGGCACGGCAGGCAGAGCCCGATGTGGCTACAGGAATTTGGTGCCCACAGCAGTGTGGAGTTCCCTGCCAGAAGCACCAGTGGAGGGGACAGTCTGGAAATGAGCCTCCATTCCCCCAGGGTGCAAGCAGGGCTCCATGATGCCCTCCTGCCTCACTACCTCTCAGAGCACAGAGACTATAAACAGGACCAAATTCCAGTTTTATATATACTTGTACAAAAAGTTTCACTTGATTAACTTTAAGGTTGTTCAAATATCTTTACTCATAAAAATGGACATATTAAAAAAGACATTATTAAAGAGATATTTATCCTCAAGCCAAGACACTGAAATCAAACTAAACATAAAAGACCAGGAAAACACACCGTAACTCACTCAACAGTGTAACAAAATGTTATCACTGAAGAAAATCACAAAAGTAATAAATGTAACTTCGACCTTAGTAGCTTCCAAAGTGTCAGGTACTGATGGAATTTTTCTAACCTGATTTAAGAAATCTATACTGCTCTGCAACCTCCTTTTTTTTTTTCCCTCTGTGGTATGAAATTTCAAAAGCTTCCAGCATTTCTTCCAATTCCAAGATGAAGTTCAAGAAATGAATCTATCATTTGTTTAAAAATTACCTTAAATAATGACAATACTTTAATAAACTCCACAGCTGTCACCATTCTTTTACCCCTCTTGGGAAGGCTTCCTAACATGTTGGAGTGAATAAGAGGTAAACATCTTTGTAAACACAATGTCAGCAGTGAAGTAGAGTATGGTTCCTAAATCACTTGAGAATGTAAATTAAGCTTCTTGGTCATTTGGTCTCCTAACATTTTTATTTATCTCCATCTCTATTTAGATTGAAGCTATATGTCAGTTTATTTTCATAGCAAAAGACAGCAGCTGTAATGCAGACTCCAGAACACATTTTAAAATTCGTATTTCTGAGGTTCCCTTTCTTTCACACTCCTGTTACAACTATACTGGGGACAAAACAAAACAGAGATGATAACGAAAAAAAAGTATGCTACAGATAAAAAACACAGCTTGTATTCTGTATCCTGCAAGTATATTCCAGGCCAAATTCCAAAGTAAAAAAATAGACATCTTTTGCTTCCTAACACACACAAATGGGGTGAATTATTCTGTTTTAGGAATTAATCTTCAACCTTTTTTCTGGGTTACTTTGCTGGATTTGTGTGTTTAAACATCTTACAAGCAGGAAAACAAGTTGCAGAAGCAAGGTGGCAGCTGAGTTCACTGGATGATCTAGAGGAGGTTTCTTAGCTTATCACACTCATACAACACCATCTGCAAATCTTCCAGTGTCTCTTTTCAATAGTTTAGAGAGCAATTCGCTGAACTGCAAGCTCACAAAATTCTGCACACAACACAAGTTGCATAGAAAGGCAAAAGAGCAAAGGTGTATTAGCTATCCACATAACATCCCTGCGTACTTGCTGTTGAGTCCAACGTTTCTGTAAGGACATAGCTCATCACCCCACCTGGCTTTGCAGAGCATGTATGAGAACTCTGATGCTTCCTGAGCATCAGGAAGCAAACTCACTCAGCATATGACATGAAACTGTTTTGTTTACATGCAGTGAAATGCAGAAATAAGGGACAGAAACACAGGACCTCTACTCTTCATTAGAAAGAGAAGATCATGTTAAGAATAGTGACTGTAGAACACACATGAACCTCCAGCCAGAGAAAACAGACCTATTCCAACATGAGTTCTTGCTCTCAAACAGCTAAGTTCCTTGCTCCTTGCCGCAGGAATCGGATTTCACTTTTATACAATTTACTCAAGGAGCAAAATAGAAGAGGAAAAAATCACAATTAAACCATATTTTAGAGTCTTACCTGGACTTACAACCTTCCTTACCAAAATGTGCTAGCCTGCTATTACTGAGGGTACTTGGACTGTTTCTTTTTTTACTCTACAAACATACATTAAGCAGTATCAGTCAGGTTACAGAATCCAGTACATATGTGTTAGGAAATTTCAGAATTAATGTGCAGTCTAAACTCAGCCTAAATGCTTATCTAGGCTTGATTAACAAATAGTTTATGGTACTTGTCATTTAATAGATAGCACTAATGTTGCCTTATTTAACGTACAGGATAGACAATGCTCATTTTAAGAGCAGCTCACTCTGCAGTATTTTCTTTTGTTCCATTGCTCATATTGTAATCCTCTGATTTATTTACTTTGTCCAGGCATTTGCTTGGTGCTCATCATTAGAGGACACAAGTGATTCAGACATATTATTTTTACTGTAGCCTTGAAAAAGTCTGCATCTGTCTTCTACAGATGACAAAAGATGTGCACTGAGATTACAGTCAGAGAGATATAAGTACAGAGAATCTGAGACATCTGGCACATGAGCTGGAGTAGTAGATAGCACTATTCATTATTCTGTAGACTCTCTTCACAACTCTCTAGTGACTTCAGGAGTAGATGTGGGTGTTCAACATTTCTGATTAATCAGAGTGTAGGATCTCACAGTCAGCGTGCAGAAGCTGGGGAATACATGCATGATATGGAAAATTTACCGACTTGACTTTACTAAACGTCAGTGGCAGAGACAAGACTACAGTCCTATTTTTCAGAGACTTATCTAACTTCTTACCTATATATTTCCTTTCCTGTAGTCTTTGATTTATCTACCACACACCATCCAACTGCAACAAATGAGCAGTCTCTTCCACTGCACAAGCCTATGTATCTCCAGGCAGGTCTAACTTGTAGTCTGGATAAGGCAGAAACCGCACAGGAGATGAGGACGGGGGGAGAGAGAAAGAGACAGTACCTAATTACATAGTTAAAAGACTGTGTTCTAATGCACATGAACAAATGAGCTATCTTAAATGACCTTAAATCTGCCATTTAATAACTTTTGAGTACTCCACTTTGCTACCTTAAAAATAATCTTTCTACATTATTTTTTCATGCTATTGCCATACAAAATCCTGGGCTCTATTTATCAGAGAACTTGCTTATGCTACAATAGGATTTTGGAAAGGCAGTAGGGGTCTAGAAGAAGGATATTGCCATATAAAACTTTTTTTTAACTTTATCCTTCATTTTTTACTTAAGGCATTGTTGGGTTGGGGGGGCACTGTTTGTTGTTTTTTAATTTAAAATATGGAACTAATTTCATGTGTGTGCCTTTCATGAAAAACTATACATACTAAATAGTCCCTTATTTAATTAAGAATGTATTTTCCATTATATTTAATGAAGAATAAAACTGAAGTCTCATTCCAGCACTGAGATTTGGATCACTTAAAAAGACTGGACGAAAAACAAAAGCTAGCTGAACATCTGAATAACCAAGGTGTGACTAGCCACAGCAGAACTCAAATACTGTGGGGCACATTTCAAATATTCCATTAAAAGTATCACCTACGTAAGCCCAAGGACTTCACCAGAAGAAACACATTCAAATTCCTACAATGTGTTTCTCTTATTGTCATTAGCATTTTGCATTTTTTATGTGAATTGGATGGAATTTCTTTTCCATTTAGACGGTGGAAAATATCCCGGTTCTCCCCAGCACAAAGTTGCATTTTACATATCCCAGGCTATGCAAGTGACGCCTGACAGGCGATCTCCTCTTCGGGGAGCTGGGCCGGGCTCTGTGTCGGGGAGAAGGATGCCCGGCCCCGGGCACGCTGCTCTCCAGCGCCGGACCAGGAGCATCCTCTAGCGGCCAGCGCCTTGGGAGGTCCCTGCGTCCCCCAGGAGCAAGAATCTTCTGGAAGACGGAGAGAAATCAGCAACTGAGGGAAACGGGCAGAAGCCAAAAGGATATCCACAAGATGAAGGGTATTTTTCCCAGTCTCATATATGCCCTAATATCAGACTAAACGGGAGACCGCTCTCTTTCGGGCCCTGAGTAGCAGAGAGACCCCTTTCCTTCTCTGTGCTGGAAACCCCTCATCATCAAGGAACCAGCTCAGCAGTGCTTTGGCATGTAACAACAACAGCAAAAGAAAAAAAAAATAATGAAAAAGACCCCAACAACACTCCTCAAACTCCCACGAATAACTCCAAACTAAACCACCCCACAAATCCAACTAAATAAATACTATAAGGAATGAAGGTATGTGCTGAGAGATATGGGTGGGAACTGTACGCAAAACCGTGTTAAGTGTATTACATTTGCATTAATCTTGTAGCCACTTCACTTAAACAATAGCCACCTTAGATTGTAATCAGCATACAGTGAAAATTAGGGGCCAAAAATGAAAGAAAGAAAAAAGAGCAATCACATGTGCTTGCCATTTCCCAAGCCCATAAAACAATCTCATTGTGGTTAAAAAAATAAAAATAAAAAATTGCCCAATAAGACTTCCTTATTTTAACTTCTTGGGAACTTTAGAGATTTTGGCACAGATGTGGACTGAAATTTGGCTCTCTATACTATTATTATGATCTAGGATTAAGGCAAGTAAAAAGCCTACGGTGGGTACACACTGGCTGAAAAAACAGATTAATTTGTTAGGGCATAAATCACACAGCAAGATCAAGCAACTAGAAGGCAAAGTACAAGTGCCTAATACCTTAGAGGCTATCTGGGATCAGAAATGGACACCTCAAGAGTTGCAGGATGAGGAACACAACTGAGAGCACGCTGGGGTTTGGTAGCTACGCTGGCTCTCGCAAGGCTCCCAGCTGCACAACTGCGCTCTTTTCCTCTGATCGGCTGCTTCCCCTCAGGAAGCATTTGCCCTCCAAACACTTCAAAACCTGGCACATTCTCCTGGACTACTCTTCATATTCTAATACAGCCTGGCCATGCCTGGATTACGAAAATAGGTAGCAAACTTCGACAGGTATGACAGCAATATGGACAAGTGCAGACAGTATATTTATAAAAATGACCATGTTTAACTTCCAGGCAAAGCTTAAAATTAGTCATGTCCTAATGGGCAATATTTTGAAATAAAATTTGTTTATTTACCACCTCAGGTTTCTACTGAGGATCATTTTAGTGAAACTTTGCCATGTTTTAAAGCAGATTGTATTTGCCTGTCTTTTCATGAAGGGAAAGTATGACTCTGTTTTCTTTCCTTTCTGGCTGGATGCAGTTAGAGACAGGGAAAAGCTCCTGTGCCTGGAGCAATGACTAAGCCACCGTGTGCCTTTGTGGATTAGCCATGACCTGGGCAGCGAGTGGTGCATGTGTAACCGGCACTCCAGCAATCTCAACCAGACCCTGCTGCCCAAGGGTGCTGGCCCTAACATACCCATCACCAAAGAGAAGTAGGTAAATTTAAGTATTCCTAATGTTCGCTAGACTGGCAAGACTCACACCAAGCGCAGTGTGTTGAGAGCAGTATGTTTGCCACACTGCTGTAGATTGAGCAAACAAAAGAATTCACAGGAAAACAAAGAAAATGCCTTCTGGCAGCGATAACTATCCTTCAGGTGCTTAACCTGAGCTCCTAGCAAAGAATCCTGGTGACTAATTTTTAAACATATGGCAGAGACCATATGCATTGCTGATGTAGTCTTACAAACCACCTTTTATATTTCAGACTTTTCTGGTAAAGACACAATGTAGCAGGGGATCAAATATACGTTCTTAAATTTCAGCCAGGTTTCAAATCAGGTTATGGCATGGTACGGATATTTGCAAGTGGATAATTTGCCAGTCCTTTCTGCTTTTCATGCTTTTGCAAAAATATTAGAGAAGCATTGCTCTGCTCCCTCTTTCTTTTACTGACCTAGAACCTGGCTGGGCCAATGTAAATTTAGGTCTGACTAAAAACAAAATACATGCAGGTGATAACATGCATGATGACATTTAACTATAAGCTAACACTGAGGATTTCTGAAAGTCACATTCAGAGACTAAAGAATAATGTTTGATCCAGCAGAGAAACAGGGACCAAAGTGACATACAGATGTCCTTAAAGAAGTCAGTGTACAAATAGGAAAAATAACTTTTTTCAGACCTGTTGTGGTTTGACCTATAGGTCAAACACCTAAAGAAACCTGGACTCTTTTACCAAACATGCAGCTATTATAAATGTACTGAGATAATCACTCAGCAACACTTGAGAAGTTATAACTTGTTTTATCTGCAGTACAAAGTGAATGCTGAAGTTCTAATAGCTAATGAGTTTGTAGTTCTTCTTAATGAGGAAACTATGCCAACAAAAGAACACCTTTTGTTTTATATTGCTTTGATTAAAAAAAAAAATAATTTAAATTGTCCAAATGTCATCCAAATTATACATTTAAGTAGCTACAAATCAACTACACAGAAAAAATAAGGTTATATTCGTTTGCACTATGCTCTCCTATGTTGCAAAGTTACACAAAACTGTTCCAAAGCTTTCAAGTTGGTTTAAAGGTTTGGGACATGAGAAAAGAAAAATTATGAAAAATTAAAGCTCTTATTAGACAAAGAGAAGAGCTGAGGACAGATCAACACTGTTTGCCCTTTCGTGTTTGTTACTTTGGCTTCCAGTGTGGCTCTTGCGATAAAATAGAACAATTATGAGCTGGTTAAAAGCAAGGAAACAAAGAGTAGGAAATTAATGTTTGGTTTTGACCATAAAGGAAATCTACCAGAGCAATCCTATGCCAGATCTATGCCAGGCCTTTTTTTGTTCATGATACAGTTTTTGTTATAGGAAATAATAAAAGCAGAAGGAATAGTGAATAGACTCTGTTACAAATACAAAATTATTTGTGTAGTCAAAATAGTAGGGAAAATTATAGAAGATCTTGTCATATCAAATAATGAGCTTGTAAAATAGCAAGTGAAATTCATTGTTGATAAATGTATAGTGTACTTGAGAAAAATTGACTCAACTATCCATACGTATTTATGCATATATATCTGTACAAAAGTGTATACATATCCTGTGTACCTAATTATACATACACATACATAATGATGCAATCTTAATTGACTATTACAATTTAGGACAGTTATTGTCTGCAACCCTATAAGAACAGCAATTTTATGTTCAGTGAGAGTCAAAAAGAAAAATAGAATAGTAGAAACTTAATAGAAAAAGAATAGAGAACAAAAGTTATTAAGCCATTATGATAAACTCCAGGCACAACGCTGGCAACCTTGCCAAAAAAAAGATCTACCAGAACTCTAAAAGAGAAAAACAAAGAGGATGATTCATGGTGTAAGAACATCCCTGTATCAGGATAAATTAGAAAGCTATAAAATCACTAACAGGATAGAGAATGTGAGGGGTAATGATTATTCACTCTTTCCCATTGGGGAGCTTCAAATACAATTATCAAGCAGCACCTTTAAAATATATGAGAAGTACATTTCCACACAGCTTATATGTAGATCCTGGAATTCATTGCCACAAAATGCAGACAACTTCATTAAGTGTAAATGTTTAAAAAAATTTTTTTTTTTTAAATATATGCAAGAAGGTAAATCATAGCCTATTAACACAAAGATACAGATACAACCTCTGGCTTAGGACAGTCAACTGCTTGATCCACTAAAGGATGAGCGAATATAGTGAGGAAGCATCATCATTTATTTGCCCTGTTCTTCATATTTTCCCACATTTTCCATTCTCAAGCACTGTAAGGTTTTGTTTTAATTTCCTTCTCCATGTAAGCTTATGTCTGTAGCCTACCTATTACTTTACCCTTCATGAATGCATCATACTTTACTATAAATAATTAATAATGCTGTAATTGTCAAATGTTTACAGCATTCTTTTTAACCTGCCAGCTGCTACAAAATTCAGTGATACACTTCCAGCATCCCAGAGTAATCCAAGAAGAGAAGTGTTTATATTTATTCTGTTCTAAATTACTCATTAACTTTCACCTGGTAGATTTTAAATTTTCTCATTATCTTTATATTTCACCTTGCAATTCTGAACTTCTAAGACTTTTAGAAATGGAAGTGTGAAAAAAGCACAATTTACACATACATAGTCTTACGATCATCTTACACACATCACAATGAAATGAAGAATTGAACAGCCCTTGATAACCATTGCTTTATGTTATTTAGACTTGTGTGCTGAAAAATACATTTAAAGATTTCTTCTTAATGAATTACTAAAACTCTATTAATGTTACTGATACCATGACCTATTAATTCTTCAGTATAAATAGACCAAAGAGAAAAAGTTAAAATTAAGAGAAAAACACATAACAAAACATATTTTCACATGTAGTTGGCTTTCAATTTTGGTTCACAATAATTATGTAAATTTGAAGAATGTATTTTTTATTCTCAAAACATACATATCCACTCTTAACTTTGTTATTGCCAGTTGAAAACTCTGTACTAGTCTACGGTCCCAAACACATTCTTTGAAGCCAGATGAGAAAAGAGAGGGGGCAGAAAAGGAAGCAGGAGAGAAGACAGAGTTTTGAAACTTTCAGATTGAAGTTCTAAACTGTTACATTTCACATGTAGGCCACTCTGCGATTGAGCAAATAAAGGAGAAAAGAAAAAGACTGAAAAATGTGTTCTTTAAAATACTTGGAGGGTGGTGTGTGCAATTATATTCCAGCACATTTAAACAAAGGTTGTACGAGTATACAGAAGAAAGGTAGAGTTGGTTGGCCATAAATAGTTGAAACCGCATAGGCCATTTTCAATTGCAACTGTTGACTTCCCTTCCTTTTAAGGATGGGTGCTCAGAAGCTTGGTCTTTCTTGAGCTTGCTGGACAGACATGACAGCCAGGCAGACTCTTTGCCTTGCATGGAGAGACTCTGGGGTAAAGGTAAATTCTTAGCTGCCAGTGCTCGCAGTGTCACTGTGTTAAGCATGATGTGACACTGCCAAAATAAACATAATCCTAGGAAAAGTTCACAGATGGTCAAAGACAGGTTTGGATTATATTTCAAAAATTTAAAACTGCTCTAAATTGAAGTCCATGTCTCTGAGACTTTGCCAGCTAACCAGTGCAGAGCTAAGCACCATTCATTAGAGTTCTTGCGAGCTCCACACAGATTAAGAAATCATATAACCTCAAAAAGGATTCCTAGCTGAAATTTGTATGGCCTTAACTAGAGTGGATTTTAAACTTCCATGGTTGAGGTTTGTAACTGCTACCAGAACATTACAGAAATGCAGGAGCATCACTACCACAACCAGTAGGAAAAAAAAAAAACCAAAAACAAACCCACAAAGCAACATGCCTACAGCAGAAAGACTAATTCTTTCTCTCCAATACCTACAGAGGACATCTTAACCATGACTACAATCTAGTATTAAACCAAACATGGTCAATGGTCTTTTAAATATTATTATTTCTTCTTGTTCACATAAACATGTTGTGAACATAATAGTCCACTGAAAACAAGCTGATACCTTTTCACAGGAAGGGATCAAATACCTTCAAAATGTTGTCATCCAAGTGTAAAAATACAGATACTTTTAATTAACATCTGGGTTTTTTAATATCTTTTTTTTTTTTTCTCCTCCCTCTCACCCCCCAAATCAGTGGAGATACGATTCTATTATCTACTTTGTCAAAGTTTGACAAACACTAGACAAACTCACCCTTTTAATAAAAGGATGCTTAATAAAATTGTGCTTTGTAACAGACTTGCTAATGATTTAAATGGAATGTTCATGGAGGAGAACAGGTGCTTGAGCTCCTACTGACTATATACGGCATACAGGCTGGCATGCTTTATTGATGTCTAGCAAATATTAAACATGGTGCACATGCTATCTTCTCTGACAGAAAATTATACTGCATATTCTGCAACAACAACAAAAAAATAGCATCTGTATAGTAAATCACTCAGAACACAGTCAGTGCTGTGAATACTAACAAGCAAACTAAGTCAGCCTTTTTGTGAATGGACATTATACTGAAGTTTATATGGTCCCATCTGCTTCAGTTCTTCACATCAGAAATTTCCCAAATGTATGAGTATTTCATTGATTTAGTAAAGCAGTTTACAGATTATTCAAGACTGCAGAGATGTGCCGTGGTCTAGGTACTGAGATTGGAAATTTTGTTAAACAGCAAATAAGTGTTCTGTATGTTCACTGAAAGCTGTACAGCTTGGCCTTTGTTAATTAACACTTTCCCCCATGCCCAAATTACCTCAGCTTTCGCTGATATACTATGACCTTGCCTTCACAAGGCTAGTATTATCTTAGATGACCCATTTACATGGACCAGATAATCTATAGGTTCTCCTACCTCCACCACAGTGGGATGTTCAATCACAAGCCTTTCACAGTAGAGGACGTAACTGTACAAAGACTAATATGTAATCTAGATCATGAATAAGACAGGATTTACAAGCTTTTGTTTTGGTTTGTTTGGTGGAGGTTTTTTTATTACATACAACATATCAAATTTGACTTGGGCCCAAATGAAAAACTTGTCCAAATTATTCATTTTAAGGAAACAAGTAGTAAAATACTTTCGTAAAAGATATGCTAAAATATTTGGGAAGTGGAAACGTTTTTCAAAAGCCTACAAAACCATTGCATGTTTTCAGAATATAGTGTGTTAAAATACTGCTAAATTTTACAGTGTAGTTTTACTAATTTGGGGGTGCTGGCTGATGAGAAGCTCAACATGACCCGGCAATGTGTGCTCTCAGCCCAAAAGGCCAATCGTATCCAGGGCTGCATCCAAAGCAGCGTGGCCAGCAGGTCAAGGGAGGTGATTCTGCCCCTCTGCTCCACTCTGGGGAGACCCCACCTGGAGTCCTGCATCCAGCTCTGGAGCCCTCAGCACAGGAAAGACACGGACCTGTTGGAGCAGGTCCAGAGAAGGGCCACAAAAATGATCAGAGGGCTGGAACACCTCTCCTTTGAAGACAGGCTGAGAGAGTTGGGGTTGTTCAGTGTAGAGAAGAGAAGGCTCCAGAGAGACCTTAAGCAGCCTTCCAGTACCTGAAGGGGGCTTTAAGAAAGCTGGAGAGGGTCTTTTTACAAGGGCATGTAGTGACAGGACAAGGGCTAATGGCTTTAAACTGAAAGAGGGTAAATTTAGAGTAGACTATAAGGAAGAAATTCTTCACAGTGAGGGTGGTGAGGCACTGGCACAGGTTGCCCAGAGAACTTGTGGATGCCCCATCTCTGGAACTGTTCAAGGCCAGGCTGGAAGGGGCTTTGAGCAACATGGTCTAGTGGAAGCTGTCCCTGCCCAGGGCAGGAGGGCTGGAACTAGATGATCTTTAAGATCACTTCCAACCCAAACCATTCTATGATTCTACAACCTACACAAACTTGCTACCATGTAATTTCTATTTGGAAGAATAATTATTTGGTTAGATATTGTACTGCATAATCTGATATGTTTATACAACCTATAAATAACATATAACAAAATCCACATTGAGATTACACCTGAAGGAAAAGTTTGAGCAGGGAAAAGTCCAAGCTCTACAGTTGTAGTTCAGGCTGAACTACACCAACCATTTCTGGAAAATCTCACATCCTTGATGACAAGAAAGCAATATGCTTCTAAAACTGATTAAAATAAAACTAGATACTCTATTTTAAGTTTATTTATATTGCAAGGAAGAAGAAAGTGAAGTTAGAGCAGCTTTTATCAAGAAACTACTGAGAAAAAAAGAAAACTGCCTTACCTGATTGAGAAACATTTTTTGGTCATAAAATGGAGGGAATACAAACAGTAATGAAATACAAATACAAAAATAATATTAAAAAAAAATTTATACAATTGTTTCATTTCAGATCAAGTGCTTTATATAGAAAATTTTATTTAGCATGCTACGAAGGAATTATATTCATTCTAAATATGTCTGCATTTCATTATTTCAATTTACAAACTGTAAAGCAACGGACAAAGTCATTACCTATCAGACCTAATGTTGTTATATTTGCGAGGTACACTGAGGTCTGACAAAGATAGGCAAACAGGAAATCTATCGCATTTCTCACATTCACATGCAGTCAAAAGATCTAGCCATGGACGTCTGTCACTCCGAAGTATGTCTGCAGAAAGCATATATAAAAGAGGTGTAATAATGCCTTTCAGATGCTCTCATCAGGGATATAATCTTTGTGGCTTCTTACAACTCATAAGATGCAGAGGTGTCAGGAGAAGCATAGAAAAGCATATTTATCAGTTTTGAAGGGTATGTATTTAAGGGCTTTTCAAAGTATCAATATCGTCTCAAATTCAGGTGCTACACTTTTTCACTAAAAGTCATTGAGACCATGTCTACAAAATATTTCTTTAATATGAGATTTAAAATCATTAGGTGCTTTTTTACTGGTTCACTTAGTCTACTAGATCTTTTGCAAACTACCTAGCAGATAGGTGTTATGAGAGACAAATAGGATACATCAGATGATCTTGCCTGGACTCTTATAACTGGTACACCCACTCAACAGATTTCAGTTTTTTGAGATTTGGAGAAAGAAAAATTATTATCTACTTCCACTGCCAGATTTACCCATACTATCTGAGGGAACAGATACTACAATTCTAAGATAACATGCACCCTGCAGTTTCAGATAGGTAGATTTCATTCACAGCTAGTTTCTGCAACTTGCTGGAAACTGTTAAGTAATGAGAGACTTAGAAACTGCAGATCCTCTCATTAGTCAAGTTCCAAGGCTGATGCTTGCCCCTTCCACACAGCTACTTGTTGACTGCACTGCATAAACTAATTAGTGATCTTCTTCCTCATTGACATCAGCACCTGGGTTCAATTATTGCTCATTTGGCTTCTGCCATGGGTGATACAGCTTCTTGGGTTATCTAACTGATAATCAATATGAATTTTTTGTACATACACCATTTACCTTGTCAAAAAGAAGTTTTATTAAAGGCCAATTTGTTTTTACTGACTGCTTATCATTCAATAAAGGAATAAAAAACATCTTTAATACAGGGATGTAAGATGCACTCTTGGCAAATTAACTTGCTTAGGTTGTCTCCTGTCCCATCATTTGGATTACAGGACAGAGCTTAATAGCAGGGTACAGCTGAATTAACTGCTCTACAAGCTGGCAACAGTCTGGAGAAAAATCAGTTTATAAATGATTGTTTATGACGACTGAATTATCCAGAAGTTTAGAGTTAAGTATTTGCTGCACTGATAATTTAAAAGATAAGATGGGGATCATTTAATGGAATCTGAAGCATGACATGGCTGAGGAGATTATAGTTTACAATCTACACTTTCAGTACTAGAATAGCCTTTTAGCATAGTATTCCACAGAAGTAATGGCATAGAAAATACTGCAAAATTATACAGTTGCATATGTACAGATCACCTGCTTTTACTCAGTACAGGCATTACATAACCCAAAACAAATGTATGTTATTCCCTTCCAAAACAAGCCACGGATTAAAACCTATGAAGCAATATACACACCAAGACATTCAATAATTAGGAAAGAAGGAGGATAGTTCACATGAATCCAAGTTTTACAAAGGCAGTTAAAAATAAAAAACAGGCAAAGGCAATGGAAACAGACAGTGTCTGTTTTCAAGTAAATGCTATGCAAAGTATTTCCCTTGCAAGAGAAAAGTTAACCCAATTGTGAAACTATCTCAGTAGCGTTTCCAACCTCAGGCAACATTTTACAGCTATTGCTCATGCTGTGCTTCTGGCAGGAAAATGTCATTTTTAAATAACACGGGAGCAATGCAGAGTTGGAGTCAGAGTTCACCCCAGAAGATGAGCACAGGACTCAGGGTTTAGTATACAGGTCAGTTGCAACTAGCAGTCATACATTTTCTCGGTAATCTCTATTGATTAGAGAGATCACTGTGGTCCAAAACAAAGACAGAACGTCTACCTGTCTGGTATGACAGGTATATAACAGCTCTCAAAACCAGGCACTGAAAAAATATAGTAGTTTAGTTTAGTGCAGCATACCAGATAGTCAGACAGAAAGAATCAGTTTTAAATTATGTTCTTCCTGCTGACAATTGCCATCTTGCAGAAAAAGTAGCATCAGGTCATCCTGTGTGATTAAGCTGTAGGCAAAAAAGTGACTGGCAGAATAATGCTTCATCGTTTACAAAAACCAATAATGAGAGAACCCAATTTTCTAGGTTAAAGTCCAATTACTGTCCGAGTTCTGAAATACTGTGAAAAGAAGAAGACATCTATTAAGCTTGGTCTTTAAAACTAGTATGCAAAGCTTTTCCCTGAAAATCTTCCTGTTAAAATGGATCTTTGAATCCCTTCTTGCAAGGCTTCAGGATAATATTTGGCTATTTACAAAGTAATATTTTTTTTTCCTTAGTCAATTATTTAGCTTTATTTCTGAAGCAGCCATAATGAATGAAAAGATAAGCATCCTAAAAGTGACTGTTGCAGTTTATCAGGAGAAATCGTCATCAACTTCTTCAGCTGAACAAAGTCACTAGAACAGGCATACTTTTTCATTTTTTTTTCCCTTCTTCTTTCAGCTAAAAGCTCGGAGCTCCTCATTTAATGGCTGTTACTTCATTATGGTAAAACTTAAAGGATTAGACACCAAAATTTCAGCTTCAGTTGCTTATAATCACTCTCCACTGAATTCAGTAACTCCTGCGTTACTCCCCCCTCTCCACCGAGGTCACTCATCTATTTATGTTATAGAAATTGTTACGAAATGTTAGGTACCTTTAAAGTCAATAAGAAATACTTTATATTGTACAATAAGAATGAAATTACTATTTTAAATGCTAGAGAGAGATTTATAATTTTTTAACAGTTGAATATATTTTAAAATGTTTTTAAGCTTCTGTTTGTGGCAGGATGTTTCTCTCCTGATGTTGGAGACATCCTGCACCAGTAGGATGACTGAGCACAGACCGATTTCAGTTACCACCCAAATTCTCCCTGACTGATTCATGGCTGACCTCAAAGGAAGCCAAACCTTCTCTACATTTGTAAGTAAAACAACTTGTATGTATGCATGGCCAGAAATGTGACAATTTCAGCTGGTCTCTGTATTCAAAAAAGAAAGCCTACCTAGCATCCAAAATCAGACTGCTGTGCAAGGTCCTGTCAAAGTAAAGCTTCGTCTATTAAGGCGAAGCTATCTGAAAATAGTGTCACGCTTCCAATAGTTCTAGCATGTGAAAAATGGGACATATATCTTTTCTTAGAAAGCAAAAGAAAAGTTCTTAAAGAACTCTTCTCTGTCAAATCAACATCTGCCTTATTGTCCATGAAGAAATATGGCCCTTGAAGTCTGAGAAGCAGAACATGTCTCACTCTTACATTACTAATATAAAAAATTAGATGTGAATAAAAATTTACCCACTTGTTTTCTTTTCTTCTTGTCTTAGTTCTATGTTACACTAAAGGTGATATATTTCCACTGAGGGCCTCCAAGGCAGAATTTACTCAATTTTTAAAGTAAAAGGTAGTTTTGTATTTACTCATTTTAAACCAGATAGATACACCGAGGTAGCATAAAAATAGAAGTTTCCAGGTTTGTTTGTTGTTTCTCAGAAGTGATGCTTCAAGTGACTGGGGCAGTTGCCATGGGTATTCTTGTGGCCTCATTAAAGTTTTCACAAAGGTTTCCACAATGGTTTGCTGGTCTGAGAGTGTTCTACGAGTACTGCTAAAATAAAACGCTCTAAGTACAAACTCATGGCTGTTTTCTGCAATCACCACTGAATATTAATAGCACACACCCTTCCTACCCCACACTTTAACTTAAAATATTAAAAAAGAACAAGTGAAAAACCATGTGTGCCATAAGAAATACCCAACTGGAGAGATTTTGCTCAGGTTTTTGTTTATCACATATTTCTTTCTTTATCTCAGCATCATCATTTCTATTTCAATGTGACTAAGTGGGTATTAAAATGAGTGACACTACGCATGACCCAAACCATTGAAAGTAAGTAATGATGGGCAGCTGAGCCCCATGTTGAAAAGCTGTTGCCAACCCCTCCTGCTTCTCCTCCCTCACTTTTTTCCCAACCTTTTGGCCAGATCTAATTTAAATGTGAATACCTTAAGTAATTGCCAATATTTGTAAAGTCAGTATATGCAACTGCATTAAAGACAACAGATTTCTGTGTACTGTTTTGCAAGGATTTTTTTATTTTTTTTAATGCCCTGTAGTTGCTGGGAAGGTGCTTGGTAAAACTTGCCTCAGTTGGTGTACAATTGTTTTATACACTTTCCCCTTACTTCATTCTTTAGTGAACATCTCTGGAATAAGTAATTACTGTGGGAACACTTCTTTACAGCAATTCTCAAACAGCAAAATTGGCAGAGGTTGGTTTTATAAAGTTCACAAACTGAATGGTGCCTTATTGTCATAAACAAAGGGATTTTAACTACTAGCATTAAAATACACCAAGAATAACAGATAAGTGAATCTGTGAATGAAGATAAGTCCTTAATTGACAAGAAAATGAAGGATTAAGCTAATGCAGCATTATAGCGATATGCCAAGGATTCAAACTTTGGCCTACATCACCATTTTGGACTAAGTGATTATAAAAGCTTTTTAGATGACAGAAAGCAGGACTCCCCTGAGAAATTGTCTGCCTAAAATTTGTCAAAATGAATACAACTGGTACTAAGCCTCAGTATAGGCTCTGTAAATGAATACATAATGTATTTAGTTACTTAACATAACTGAAGTCTTGCCAATTTAATTAAAAATAAGTCACATATTGAAAGGAAAAATATTTCAAAATCTCACTACTGGTACCACTGGAATTCTTTGAATTTGTTTTAGTATCTTCTGTATACTGACTACCTGAGAAATCAAAGATCTGTTGCCTGAAAAGACAGCTCATGCAAAAGCTCTGGAACCAAATCCAGAACTCTCCATGGTCTTAGCTGAATAAGAACTGCTAGCCTTGAACAGCAATTTGTGTACATAAGTATGTATGTTGCTCTAAATTGCATCTAGGGAGTATCTTAAAAATCTCATTGCTTTTCCATTTGTCCTTGACATCATACCCAACCTTTGTTGGTAAATAAATAAAAACTAAAAGTAAAAGGAACTGAATGGAACCCAAAGAGTTCAAGTTTCAAGAGGTATTGCAAGCTGATCTTTCTTTCGCGTGAAGTAGTGGGTGAATACCTAGAAGATAAATAAAGTTTCTGTGGATTACATTGAAATCAAGGATGCAAGAGAGCAAGTTCAGGTTACTACCAGTGGAAAAGGATTTATTCAGAGACCCTTGTATAACTTTTACGACTATCAAAGAAGATGAGACAACCTCCATCTACTAACAAGTGCATAATGGCATAACTTACTCCATGTACAGTCAAAAAATATGACAGTCATTTCTTATTCAGACTACTGGGTACAGACACACTTCTTGTCTTCCTAGTCTCATGAAACCAGTTCTAAATACTACAAAAGTGTCACATCGTGGAGTGGCTCTGAGACCTAGTTTGTCTGAAACAGAAACTGCTCATAATGTATTTTCTCCTGAAAGAGACAACTAGAGCACTTAAGCATACAAAAACTTAAGTGTTTTATTGGATTGAAATCAAATGCTTTTATCCTTAATGTTCAAAGCAATCTGTAAGACATTTCACTACACAGGAAGGCCCGGATGTCTGTGTAAAAAAGCCTTCGTTTACCCATAGTTCTTCCTGAGTCAGTATGAGCTTATTGAAGAGAAAAGTATTACTCAGTGTGCATAAAGACAGTATTTGACTACAACACTGGTTGTTCTGCATTTTGATACATCTGCAATATCATTACCTCCCTGACAGAAGACAAAGCGTTTTAAAAATAAATCTACAGCTGAAAAAGTCTATTTTATTTAATGGCACCTATTATCAAGAGATGAATGGTAGATTCGACTCCGACAATGGATTGTGTTCATTTAAACCACAACCATGAGAAACCTCTAAAATCTAATCTAATTGTTTTGATCCCCTTCATTACAAAAGAGGATAGTAATTTTTGAAAATTTTTATTCTAACCTTGAACTGTGGTAGAACATTATCAGAAATGTTTTTGAATCTGTTGAAAGTGATTTTTTTCATAGAAAGATTCTGAGATTGTCTTGATTTTGTTAAAATCAAACAAAAAAAGCAGGATTTAGCCCTGTTTTGAGCAGATGGTTGGACTAGCTGATCTCAGGAAGTCCCTTTCAAGCTGTTTGCATTATATATCTATGATTAATTATCATCAGCTGCAATGGACTTTTGGTTAGTCCCTTCTATATTTTCCTCTAAAGTCACAGAACAGTTTTTTTTCAGTTTCTGTTTTTAGATTAATTTTCAGTCTTATTGGATGAAACAAGGACAAATCTGTAATCAAGAGCAATGTCCTTTATAATCCTATGAGTTCAATTCATGCAAATGTACCCCTAACACAACTTAGGTTTTTAGGTAATATGTTATTTCATCTGAAGTAAACATATACACACCTTTTTATTTATTTACAATGAAAAATAATCCAATTAAATTTTAGGTAATTTTACTGTTATTCATTCTCCTTCTGGAGTGGGATGAATTCTTCAGAACTATCCAGAGACCTTAAGAAATACAGACAAGTCCTTAAGTGTCAACTAAACTGTTTTAGGAGTGAGATAGCCAAGGCAGAATATTCTGCAGCACATCGGCTATTCTCTGTCCCCTAAAGGGGTAAAAAAGAGAAGAAAAAAAAAAGGGGGAGCCAGGGGAGTAAACTAGACATCCAGTTGCTAAATCTGAATTACAAAGCACACAGTCTGGAGAATACTCTGGAAAAGGGTTACCCACGCAAGATACTTTAAACGTAGCCAGAGAAGGATGAGCTGAAGGAAGATTTCTGAGGAAACAAAAGTGACAAGGAAGGCAAGCTAAGTTTCAAATAGAGTGGGTGAGTGCAAGTAGAAAAGATTCTGGAAAACCAAATCACAGTAATTTTTGGGATCCACTTCTTCCTCTGGTGACTGACAAGCTCCAAAAGTGTGCAAGGTTGTTGTGAATGGAAAACAAGGTTTAAGAGGGCTCAGAGCCATCTCTAATTTGTTATATAGTTTACCTTTAAAATTATCTTAAAGCCAGCGTTGGTATGTCATGCCACATATTAACACACAGAGCTCAAAATACTGTTTTTACTCTGAATTTCAAAATGAAGTGCAGAAATTGCACCATTTTAAAGTTATATTATATCTAATTTATTTTAGAGAAAATAATTTATAGGACTTAGGATAACAAAAGAAAACATTCACCAAGAATCAAAGATTCACTAAGGTAAAATGAAGAGCAGAATGTTCCCTTGCTGGTAAAAAGCAAAGTGATGGGGTTATGGAGAAACAGGTCCATATCGTAAAAGATTATCTCTGATTTGAAATGAGACTCTCATACAAAAGTATATGGAATGCAACTGTAGCAGGAAAAAAAGATGGCAGAAATCATAGGTGGCTGTCTTCAAAATCTGCAAGGTTTTTGTTTTGGTTTTTATTGGATCTTTAAGAAACTAATCTAAAGAGCTCCCTTCATTCTCCCCCTTCCCAACATGGTCATTACTTGTTCACTAAGACATTTCCTGTAGAAAACATTGTAGAAATATACCCCAAGATAGCATCTGTAGAATAATCCTGGGAAGTATGTCCATTGTAAGGAATTACAGAGAATAAGATAGAGCAACTTGAAAAAATACAGTCGAAAGCTGGCCAAATCAGATGTAGTTAATTGCTGACAAAAAGTAACATCAGAAAAACAGAATTATGATGAATGGTCATGGGTAACTCTAACGTGGACACGTCAGCTGAACTCACAGACCCTGCAGCTACATACAAGTCATCATAGTATGTGCTTGGACTGTGCATACAGGAACAATTAACCGATGTTGCATGAATGTAGCGTGCAACATGGAAATGAAATTCCAGGCTCCAGTGCTGATCATGCCTGAATTTGAGCACTTAGTGTCTGTTTCAGGACAAAGTCGAAATCAAAAGTTAGCTAAAAGCATCTTCAGTACAGCCATATGAGTTAGAAGACAACATCTGTAATGAGAAGCATTCTGAATAAAGAAAGAATGCAAGGGGTCACATTCTAACATAATGAAAATCAGTGCAGATCCATTTATATCAAATTTGCCAACTTATTTCCTGTGGCAGCTTGGTTTGGACACCAAAACCCCAAATTCCTTTCAATTCTGTTAGCTAACATAAACATTAGATTTCCTGGGCATAATTCTGCACTTGAATACACCAGTTTAAACAGCATGGACTTCATCAGAAGTCCTAATTTTATATTTACATAGGCAGTTGTGAGAATAAAACTCACCATGGTTAAACCTTAACAGGCTGGCATCCATGTTTAGAAAAACAGAGGCAAATTTTCTTTACACATTAAGTTTAGCATTGCTTATGTATATATTATAGTTCCAAAGCAAAGGACTTTTTTTTCCTGGTCACAGTCTCATACATGTTTGCAATGTTTAGTCTTCATTTATGAAGTTTATGAAACTTTAAACTTTGCTTTAATGGTATTACAGTCTTGTGTAAGGTATTCTACAGCAGACATTTTAACAGGCTACTGCACATAATCAACATTTGGATATATATCCTTGTCACAGTATGGAAACATATTTATAAAAATTTGGGAACTTGATTAAGGTTTCACAGACCACATTTAAAACTGTACTGCTTAAACTTAAAAAACAAGTGGAAATGACTTCATTTTTGAGTCAAAGTACTGATTAAAAACTTTCAGGAGCTGTGGGTGGTCAGCATCTCTGAAAGTCAAACATTTATTTAAGTTGTCTGTGACTAACTTAAAACCTTGATGTTTGAAATGGTTTGTGGATTTGAGGGTTTTGTTTGCTTTTTTCTTTCTTTTTTTATTATTATTTTTAACGTATGTTGATATTTCTTATCCTTTTCTCCCAGGAAGGACATGATCATAGAAGAGGGGTGGATGTTTTTCTTTTTCCCACTACTTTGTGAAGATACTTGGTTGTAAAATTCATATACTTTTTTGGAAAACAGATTGACTCAGGTCTTCTGGCATGAAAAAACATTCAGTTCAGTTGCAATGCCATCAGTGCTACAGCAGTACTATGGGGTTAGCCTAAATAAGATGGTATTCAGTACTGGTTTTAGTACTGGAAATGTGTTTACCTCCACAATGTGGAGCAAGGCCTAATTTATTCTGTTCCCTTTTCTCACACATTTGATCTTGTCTAGAAAACAGTAGAAATTACTTTCTACCAGCAGATGGACTTTCTCATGGCTCAGGCAAGACAGCTGGTGGTCTCAGATCTATGGCCTTGCTTGCTGGCACTCTCCTTAAAAATCAAGAACCAAAAGAGCACAGACTTCACTAACATCTCACTCCTACCAGGAGGCTCATGAGATTAGTAATGATGCTGTTTGGAATTGCAAAATGAAGCAGAAATTCCTTTGAAAACCAAATTATGAAAGCAAAGTAACATAAATGAAAAAAACCCACATCAATTAATCAAACTTCTGATGAAGCACAAGGTAATTTCCAATGAATCCCTAGAAAGCTTATGCAAGCCACACTTCAGTAACCTGTCCTAGGATTTGAGGCTGTACGCTGTGGAGCAAGAAGCCTGGGAGGCAATTCGGCTCGAGCCTTTACTCTGACAGCCTAGCCTGTTACCTCCATAAGAGAGATCTTGAAAGATCAAAGGAAACTTTGTATTATGTCTTAATAGGAAAACAAAACCTGTCCTCTGGCCCTGAGGTCCAGAGGACAGAACGGCAAGGCTCACAACCATGTAGTTTATTCTGCTTCCTAAAAATAGGATACTGACATATCATATTACTTGGCCCATGCTATAGCTTAAGACATGTTCAGCCACAAACCAAAACTATACCAGGGAGCATGCTAACAATTAAACAGCATGGACAACTGCATACTAGAACTAAAAATAAAAACCTGATCCTATTTCTTTTATTAATATGGACATAAACTAGAAATGCTGAAAATTACCTCCTGTGCCGGCAGATCTCAGGAATTTCTTATGTACTTTCAGGAGTTTAACCACCACATCACTGGAGTGCCAAAGCTATTCAGCTTAGCCATGGTTAATAGATACCTGAAACCAGTCCACAGCCTGTCCAATAGGACTGAGGGGCACCAGATCTCAGGCAAAGTCCTGAGTAAGCTGATACCCTGTATCCTATACTTTCTGGATCATTTTAGTTTGGAGATATCTGAAAGGAAATATTCTGTTTATTTAAAGGTGATTTTCCTCTCTTTGCACAGGAACGCAATTTGACTTTTTATTCCAAAACTGAACAGAAGTCTTTGCTTTAACTTCCTGCTTCTGACTACCTCATATCGAAGCAAATTGTCTGACATACTGCAAGATCACTTATGGGCACAGACACCAGAAGAAAAATACTAGCTTTGATCAACTCTGTGTGGAATACTAAATAGATGTTACACAGGAAGGGAAACTAAAGGAAGACACATGCATTAGTAATGTCACAGCTGGAAGATGTTGCTATTTTTTCTGAACTCTGAAGCACTGGAATTCAGTATAAATTCTTAAGATCAGGTTGAAATTTTACTTGTGAAGTTAAGAATACAAATAATTTGTTACTCATAGCATCATGCCAGCATAGGTATAAGCAAGAGCAGCTATTTCCAGAAGGGTTTAGATTGTATTTCTAGTGTTTAGAACTAGAAATTACAAGTGGCAGTATGCTTAATAAGCAACATGGAGTTAAGCAACTTACCACAGTGAACAGGGGAAGACTGAAGCAATCACAGAGAAATGTATTTAAAAGGGAATACTAAGCAACGTTTTCCAGTCTCTTTAGCAACTTTCTACACTATGTGAAAATGCAGTTTCATCTCTCCACATTTCAGGATTGTTGCAGTTAGATAATAAATCATTAATGGAAAGCCTTTTCCAATACATTAATTTGGAAAGAGCACATGCATAGCTGCTGAGTGAAGTAGAAAACAGTATTGAAATAAAAACAGAGTGGCAGGCAGATCCAAAGGAGAAGTGTTGAAGCAAATGCTGTTGAAGCTCAAAATCCACAAAAAAGTGCAGGAAAACAAAGGAGGAAAAGGTGTGGAGAGAATGACAGTAATGCTATCATGGTTCATGGCATTAGCTTCCTCAGTTCTGGGTCTACTGGGAAAGCTACTCTTTTGTAAGAACACAGACATGATGAAATTATTAAAAAATGAAAAAAAAAATTAGTAAAAAATACTAAAGCCTGACATTTACAGAAGTTTACTCAAAAAACAACTAACATGTTATCACAGAAATTTAACTGTCTAGGACAGATCAAGATAGTCTTCAGTTTTCTAGTTGTCATTCTTTGTGAGAACAGTCACAAAGAACCCTGTGCAACTTCATAATAAGCCAGTTAATAATCTGTAGAGCAGTTTTATTGTGTTGGGAGCTTTCTGACTTTATTGGGCATTACATTCTTCTCCATATGAGTTCTTGTCTAGATAGGAGTAGTATATAAAAAGGGTAATTGTTTTAGGACAAGAGTTATCCAGGACACAGATTGATGGTCACTGTAGAAGAGATTTAGTAGTTATGTTTTCTACTATCAGTATATGAAATATTCAGTTTGAGTGGCAGGCAATGTTGGAGTCTTCCTTTTGAGCAAATGAAGGTTAATCAGGAAAGAGACTGGTTGAGACATATATACCAGAAGGCTCGACTGCCTCAAAAAACTCACTGCAATTTATGTCTCAAGATCAGATGTAGATGCTAGAGAACATTTATTGGCAGTCAGTCCTATTCTAGACTAGTTTCTTTAATTTGATCCATGTTATTTGTTATTTCAGAGCACAATTTGGTTGGTATATTTTATACAGATCTTTTGAATATTACCTGCAATGCCAAAAGAGGTAAGGTTGGTAAAATCTTTTTACAGTAAGAACAAGATGAGGCTACAAGACTGTGTCTCTTCCCAAGCCTCTGCCTGGAATGAGGAGAGGTTGTTCTTCATACATCAGATGTGGCCTCTGCTCCACAGTCTGTTCAATCTGAACAGCACTATCAGGAGGGGATCTCCCACCACTGTCATGCGTCTGGTCACACGAGTTTACGAGCAGCCTTACCGTGGCAAGACACCTATGATAAGAAGGGCTGCTAGTGCAATAGCAGAAACAAATCCAAACACTGTAATAGAGCTTGTCATGGCTTAAACCTTTGGAACTGTAACTATAGCAGTTTGCAGTTTGCTCCCTAAATTTGGGCATCTTTAAGATGCTCTTTGGTACACAAAATGAACAGGCAACAGAAGAAATTCACTCAAATATTTGAGTTCCTCTATACTCCAATTCTACTGATGAACATATTCATACAGGTTTCCTTAATGACAGATTGACTTTTCTGACTACATCATTTCTGCGTATCTGCATTCTGACTGCATCTGAACTCCTTTTAGAATGAAACACATTTGTCTTCTGTGTTGTCTTTGTGAACTTCCCATCACACCAATAGAAAATTTCCATCCACGGGATAGATGAGAGAGGGTTAGCAGCTAAGGAACATTAAATCTCGGCAAATACTGTTTGGACAAAATTTGAATAATTTACTGAATATCCTTTGGGATATGAGGGGTAGTAGTATGTCTTACCATTTTTTGTTGCATGAGAGTGGTAGCTAGTAATACATTAGATGATGAGGTAAGACCAGTCAGAAAGTCATCTAACAAAAAATGACTGGAATTTATAAAGCAAGGCTTAATGATTATTTGTTTTTTCTTAAAAAGAGAGCAGATGGAGAATGACTGCAGGTACAAAAGAGAAACTCCACGTTCCAGAAGACACTGATAAAGAGAAATGAAGACTTCTAAGTGCGATAAGCAACTCTGGCTTTTTCACTGAGAGGTGTCAAGACATGAGGTGAGGAAATATATTTATTTCTTTAGTCTATTTCTTACATTGTTTGAAATAAAAGTGATTTTTTGGGAACAAAGTCTGCATGCCTGTTAGTTTATGGTTCAGCCACATGTGGTAGTTCAAACTAAGACTGTCCTGTAAACCAAGAAAAGGGGAACCCAAGTTGTTGTGAAGTACAAGTACCTTGGTTTATTCAGCTAAAACAACAAGGTCTCCAGAGTCTGCAGATGGGTAAAAGGCTCATAGCTCCTGACCTGAAAATTTGTCAGAGAAGAGGCCCAGTCATTGCAAGCTAAGGAAAATTTTTAAATATAAGGATTCAGTTTCTTGAAAAGGTTTGGAGATTCAAAAAGGAGCTGTTACAGAACCATGTGTTAAATGCATACATTCCTATAAACAAACCCTTCAATAACACTAAGAAAAAAAAGTCAAAGTAGCATAGCTTAATTTCTCTTAATAGCACCCTGCTAGGTAGAAAGATGACTGTATGCCAGTACCTTCACTAGACACAACTTGACTATTGAAAGTTTTATTATTTTGCATATTATTTTTTCTTAGTGGACCACACACACTCTCTTGTAAAAAAATAAATTGCATGTGCTCTTCTTTTGCTTACCTTTTTTTTTTTTAATAACTTGTTTGGAAGCGTTAACAGTAGAGTTGCTCTATCCTCTGGTTTGTTTTCAAGAAAAACATACAATATGCCAATTTCTTTAAAGAAAGAGACTGCTGGGAATTGTGAACCCTAATAATACAATTTTAAACCCATCTTACTCTCCCATTCTTTAAGAGACTATAGAAGGACCCACTTCAGATGCAGTCAGGAACTTGATGCCAGTTCTTCCAATGCCTGTTACTTGCATATATAATTAAAGAAGTAATTTTGAAACTGCCTTTCCCAAAACAGTGCTTTTTTGAGGACCTATCACACTTTGTAACATTTAATTTACAAAACTTTATGATTATGCATAAACAGAAAAACTATGAATTAACTTGATTTTGTACCCAAAGAAGAAAATGGGAATCCTAAGAGGAGTAGGGTATATAATAACAAGGAAGAGCTGTAGGGCAGTCTGAACCTCAAGGGGCATACCTCCAGGCATACTAGTTATAGTCCTTTCCAGAACATGTTTAAGTAATTCTGTCACCAGACTTGCATATAAAGTTGGATTTCTTTTTCCATAACGAACCCCCAGGAAACCTGGAGAAAACAGCAGCATTACCCCCATAGACTGAGCTAAAATTACCACAGCTCTGGGGGAGATTTCTACATTACTTTCAAACCTTAACAATAAAGGTCTGTATTTTCATCACTTTTATCACTTTCCACCACAAATTAAATTCAAAGCTAGAAAGGACAATAATCTCAGCACATATTTCAAGAGCTACCAAGTTGTTTTTAGGAAGATGGCGCTATGAAAAACCCAAGAAACCAAGAATTGTGCCAAAGGCTCTGAAAGAAACCAAAGCAAACTGAGAAGACACAGCGACCTCTGATAGAGCCTAAATCAAAGCCTTACACAGCTAGTAGGCATGGCAGAAGACTTCAATAAAATTTGATCAAATTTGCCTTTGATTTGAAAGGGAACATTGACTGCACAACTCTAATTATCAGTCCATCACATTTCTAAATAGTCACCATTAGCAGTCAAAGTTTTCAGGCAGCCAGTTAAACTTGAATGGATAACGGAAATATGAGGCAGTTCAAGTAAGTGAAATGACATGTCTGCCTACGGGCACACATGAAAAAGGACAGAAGAATGAGATGTTCCGTTTTCCAGAAATGTAACAGATGAATACAACTGTCATAACAGTTTTTCCGTAATGTATTCAATATACTATGAATGTGAAAAGAAGGACAGCTTATTTGATTTCAATGATCATCAGCTGGATTCCCACTTCAGAACAAACAGAGCGAGACCAATGCTGGAAGCATTCAAGAACGGGTATCACGTTGCCTTTCTAAGCTGAAGGCACTCATCTTTTGCTTTTCAAATAATGAATGCTTTAACTTCTCCATCATACATCTGTAAAATCTTTGCTACCCTACCCACCTACTTAAACATTTTCAAAGCACCTCATCTCATTATTCAAGTCTGTAGTCTAACATCCTCATTCCCTGAGTACTTTCTTGCCATATAAGTAATCCCAATCACTGCAAAAGTAGAATTAACTTGCATGTAAAGGCACTGTTCAAAGTGAGATGAAGTGGTAGAGTAAGGCCCTAACTTATAAAGCTTAATTATAAAAGCTGGGGATTTTTATTACCTGTACCTTATAATTAATTAGGTACAGCAAATTAAAGAGGATAGAAGAAACAGTTTTAGTGACATGTGCATTGTTTCACTTAATTGAGCCTAAGAGTTTAATCACTTAATTCTGCTATGATCTCTTCATATACCCTTTCATGAATAAATACAAAAAATCTGTGACTTCAACAAATAAAGTGAAATCAGTGATTAAAAAGAGTAATAGCAATTTAAACTAACAACTCTGGATCCAGTCAGGAAAGCCACAGTATCATTAAAAGCTGTAGTGGTTGGATATACAGAAACAAAAAGAGTCAATTAATTCTGTGATTTCTATTTTGGAAAATAAATAGTACTTATGCAAGCACTTATCTTGAGAAGAAAGGATAAAATAATAACATTTTTGGTCTAAAGTCGCCACTTTATCTCCCTCCTTCTTCTCTTCCTTTTTCTCTCCTTTTTTTTGTTCCTGTTAAAGAAGTTTTTTCCAAGGCATGACCCCCTACAACAAAACAAAAACTCCCCCAAATTACCCTTCAAGAATAAAAATTAGTTTCAATCTAATAGTCTGTGAAGTATGAGTATTTTCTCCATCAAGGTAGTAATAGAGCACAGACAGCTCAAAGTTCCCACATTTGCTTGCTAAATGCTATTAACTGACGTTGATGGAGGAACCACATGTATAACATAAGAATGTAATTTTGTGCCCCCAGAGACACAGAGTCCACGGGTGCTTTGCTGAAACATCCATTTTATTGCCAGTAACGTTTGCATGTCTTGCACAGGCGCAAAGAGGGATGTTCTCTATATGAGAAAAATATGTCTCTCTCCCATTTACCTAACCTGATTGCCAGCTTCTTTTCATGGTCTCAGCACTTTTTGCTCCTCAGTATGAAGAACAGATGCCAAAATCCCATAACAAGAAACTGCATCTCACTAGCTTTCTTGTAAAGTTCGGCATACTAAAGAAGGTTTTGACAAACCATTAACAGAGTCCAGAAGAACAGCTTCAAGGTAACAATCAGGTTCTGAAATCAAATCTCCATGCTTTAATTAGAGCCAGAGACTGTAGTGAAAACAGCAGAATCAGAATGCATTACGAGAGCTTACGATTAAATCAATGGAAACAACTTTCAAAACAATGTAAATTAATAATTTTACTACTTCCAACTCTGACAATATTTCTTTGCTAGTAGCTCAGACTTCTGGTGGATATTTTTCTTTTTATCTCTTCGCAAGCCCTTTTTCTATGTCACCAAGTAATAATTTTCCTATCAAATCATGTTTCTTCATTTCACTTTTCACATACCTTTTCCTTTTTTTGTTGTACAATATAGAAACGATCCACTCACAGAAAATTTCAAATACAAACAAAACCACAAAAAATAAAGTCAGAAAATAAAAACATATTGGTGAAGGTTTTATGGATATTTTTAGCTAGATGACATCTCTTGCTTTGATATACACTGCAAGGGAAAGCTGTGCTCATCTCTGAACAGAATCAGATCAAAAAACATTTGCTGAAGGAAGTTGAATTTACCTTTTGACCTTCATTCTCTTCTGCGAGCTTCACTCTCTTATATGAGAAACACAATTTGTTTTCACTAGTCAAAAGCTGCTTTATAGTTATGTTGAACTTTCCAAAAGGGATTCAGTGTAAGCATGAACATTGTGTTTTCCCAGGCCACTCCAACAGTAGAATGGGAAGAACAAGGAAGCCAGAAGTCAAAGTTCTTACATAAAACTTACATTACTTCCACATGCAGCAATCCTTTATTTAATCTATGAGTCTATCTGTGACAGACCTTTGTGTAGAAGAGGCCTTGGAGTTCAACATTTATGTTGCAGTGTTTTGCTATATACGTTTGTAACTGAAACTGCCCCATGGAACATGGGTTCTATTACCCCTTGGTCCATCTTGCTAAAGGTATTTAATCTTAAAAACACCCCTCCCAAAAATGTTAGATACGCAGCCACACATACACTGTATAAGACTACACAAAGGCTTACGTATGCTCAGCCACTTTTCCCAAACCTTCTATGTTCATTACCCATTATAATTATTTGCACTTCATCTGAAACACTGAACAGTACCATAAGAGAAATACCTTTCAACCTTTCTGAAGGAATATATCACTTTCAGCCCCAGTTCACACTGAGATACTAGCCATAAAGACAAGACACTATGTAGCTATATCATCTCTATCCAAAAACTTGTAATATGTGCTAGAATTGCCTTCACATTTTAATCTCCATACAACAGAATTGACAAAATACTCCAACACCATTTCTGATTGAAAATAGAAAAGCTGAAATAAGAAACACAACAATTAAATGTAAAGACACTTTTTACCTTGCTATGTGATAACTACAAAAAGTACCTTAAGATTTTAATTAGGGCCAAAAGTTCTCATTAAAAGTTGGAGAGTTTTTTGAATAGAATTTTTGTTTCTTTCTTTCTTTCTTTTTGGAAGGGAAAAGCAGAGCAAGTCACACACAGGCATTGTTCTGGCATTTAAAAAATTATTTTCTATTAGCATTTTCTCAACTAATTCTTATAGCTCATCATAGTGCACTTATTTTTGACTTTTTCAATAAGCTATCTATAAATACAGCTCAGGCTGGAAGATTCTCAGATGCTCCTGAAAATTTCTAGGAGTCTTTCAAGGCCAACATAGCCCAGGAAAATGCTGATGTGAAAGGTTCCAAGGACTACATCCACAGAAAACAATTCAAGATGGTGCAGTCTTGCTCAGAACTACTGAGCAAATCAGGAAATGAAAGCTAAAAAGTTCTTAGCGTCACATAAAACTTATACAAAGCATTAATGCCAAATATGAGTCTGATTAGGTCTCCCCTAACAACACACCTTCATTCTATGTTACCCAACAGAATTACTACTTTTATCAGATTTGCCATCTTCAACACCAGATCCTGCTTCACTTGTAATTTTCTTAAATATTATTAAAGAGTATGGATATCTATAACCACATACACAGAAAACAATATATTATGTCAGGTATCCTTCCTCAATATAGTGTAACATTTAATGTAAAAGCTATACACAATATACTTCTATACGCAGCCATAAAAATCTACATGGTGACACAGTTGTAAGCTTAACTCTTATTCACCAACTATCCATAACAGTAAATTCAATAAAACCACAAAATTAATAAAAAGAACACACCAGACAAGCAAGAAACACAAGAAAAACAGCAATATTCCTGTGATAGAAGGTAGAAATACCTGATGGTATCTTCAAAACTTATCTCTGAACAGGGAAACCCACCAGGGAACAGCTACCAAACTGCATTATCTTTTGTAATAACAATGGAGAACTAAACTCATCTGTGAAAGTCATTAATGCATTTAGGTGCTGCTATAAAGATAATATATAACCATGTATAACTGAGAAAATGAGCATTTTTTTTTTCTAAGTAGCACTTCCCAGCAGTCTCACAAGTGATATTGAAACCTCTTGTCTGATTGGGCCAGGCAAATTCAATAGCTAATTTAGCAAAATGCACTAGTTTCTTCTTTCTAATAGATGTTTGTCACACATTGCTATAATAAACAGTCACTGAATACATTTGACACTATCACACAAATGGAACAACAACGTTTTCAAACACCACTGCGAAGCAGACGGTTGACAAGGATGGAATTTAAAGCAAGACTGAGGAAATTCCTCTAAAGAATGCTTCCTTTTCCAAGATGCCAAAAGCCCCAAATTTGGACAGAAAGGGTGCAGAACAACTGACTCATAATACAGAGAAGCAGGAGATGGAATGGATATTAATGAAGACCAAACATATGTTATCTTTTTCAATAAATGTGAACACAAAGCTTGCTCTTCATCATGCAAGTGTATTCTGTGCAGCCAACTGAAATCTTTTAAGTCCTTTAAATTGTATGTTTTATCTACATACAATGGGAAAACACACTGCTAGAATTGCACTTTCATTCACTATTTTTCAAAGATTCTAGATGTATGATTTTATCAGGATTTCTAGTGACTGGCAAAAAAAGGCACAGGACAAGCAACAGCTTAAACTGCATATCAGGGTTAAGTAATGAAGAATAAACATTAAGATTGTCTATGCACCAAGGAATATTTCAATTAACAAAAGAGGGTAAGCTATAGAAGCTGGAAGCACAGTTCTGTACAGGAAACAAGGGAGGAGGGTGAATCCTTGCAAGTTTAACATGTAGAAATAGCTCAACGGAATGTAACACAGGTGCTGGAGAAAACATCTAACACTGAGGTTTGTGTGCATATTGGAAGAAGTTGCTGATGCTTCAAAGAATCAGGTCAAAGAGATGGAAAAAATCACCAAATCTTTTCAAACTGACTTGTGACATAAACTCTTCTTTCCCTCAAACGCTTCCTTGGAGGCCATTTAAATTAACAGTTTCTTATATAATGAGCAATTCACAGGATCTCTGCTTATAGCAAATGAACTTCTTGCTGAAATGACTTGCTGCCTGTTGCTTACCAGGTGCACTTAGTCCTACGATTCTGCATGAATATACATCATACAAAGCTTTGTCTTCAAGGATTATCCTAGTGGAAAAGGAATCCAAGTATGCTCCTATATTTCCTGGTTGGTGTTCCATTTTTTCACCAATGAATGAATAACCTCAACAAAACCAATCTGAAGAACTACTTTAGCTCCCTTGAGAACCCATCTAATTCCCTTGAACTAGATGGAAACAGCATGATCAAAGTGGAAATGCATGCTGAGAGACTTGCTGAAATTATCCACCAAGTAAAATAGGGAAGACAGAACCAATGGCCTGAACTGTTTTAAGTACAGTATGAAATAAACTTTCTACTACCAAAATTTAAAATATGCCAAGTACAGAACAGAGGGAGAACAAATTGTCTTATTCACCAGCCATGCACAAAAGTTGGAAAAGAACTGATAAATGGATTATCTCAACAGCTAAGTCCTTAGAAATCAGTTCTGTATTTTCCATTCTGTCCTATGACTCTACCTTTCACAAATATGGTAGGGGATGCATTTGTTTATTTGTCACTGACTGAATCCTTCAAAGTATTTCAATGCTTAATATATATTTGTACCATTTTTTAGAGTACATCTTACTGACACAGATCAGAAAATACAGTATAAGAGTCCAGATGAACAGGCAGATCCCTGATCACAGGTGATTCTGTATCCTTCAGCACTGTGAGTCAAAGCTAAACATCCTTGATTTACATGCTTGCACTTAGGCAATGTGTGATTGCTTAGAAAAATTCTTGAATAGAGCAAAATAACACCATTTATAGAGAGAAGTGGAGATACCAACTCTGATTATGTATAATCCGAACATGGTACCAACATACATTTTATTAATGTTATTGTGTAGAAGAATCTACACGTTCTTGTACGATGCTAATTTTGAACAACATGACAATGTCCACATTTTAAAGAAATCACGTGGGATTTGTGTACTGAAGGTGACAGAGTTTGCAGCAGCAATAAATAGGACAACTATATGATATTTAATACCTGCTACACTGCATTGTTTTTGTTTCTTTCTACTTTTTTTTTTTTTTTTGGTCATTTGAACAGAATTTGTGTCTTCGTACTTGCTGTGTAAAAACAGTAGCTCCTGATTCTGATTAGGCCTCCAGTGCCATCAAAAAATTGCTCTGATTGTAAGGTTAAAATAATAACTGCATTGGTAAGAAGGCAAGAGGATTTTAAATTATCAAGAGGTCTCTGGAAAATTTTAATAAGTCACATTAATAATAAGCAATACAGATAATGAGAACTATGAAAAGATTTGAGAGAAATCAAATAAGGTAGCTACCAGCTATGAGAGCCCAGCTATTAGGAATATGAGGCAACTGATTATGAGGTGCACAAAATTTGTACCCAGGTCTTCCCAGAGACATTTTATTGAAGACCTACATTTCTGTTTTCCATAGACACTCTTGTAAAAGAAATGATGCTAGTCAAAAGGGAGACCGAGAAGGTAAGCTAAGGAAGAAAAGATTAGTCATTTATCCCATACCTGGAGTTGCCAGTGACATGGCGTCCCACTCTAACGTCTGTTCATTGGTAGACCTCGGACTTCAGACAAGGGGCAGGTATCAGAGTATAAATGACCACTCAGCCCTTGTTTGGGCTGGCGTTTCAGGCTGTGTCTGCACATCCTATCATAGCTATGTTTCTAAAAGACCATCTGCCAGAAGCATCAAAGAAAGCAGACAGATTTTTGAAAATAACCTTCTTTTCTGTTTACTGCATTTCTCCACCTAGCATCCCATTTCTTTGACACCGCAGCTGTGACTTGCAGTGTGAATCCCTGGATGCTCCACTGGTCTCCCGGTACTGGCCCTTGAACAAGCATACATCAGAGTAAGGCAAGTTTTGCCCCAAGTAACTGACAGCATCTATACAGGCCAATAGGAAATAGGTGATTATTGTAGCCCCCTACAGGGAAAATGACTGGTAATGCAATAAAATCACAGGCTATTTCAGATATGTATCAGAATGACAAAGGAAAACGCAACTGTGGGGCAGGTCTTTATTTAGTCAGCTAAGCCAAAACTTTTTGAAAATACATAAATATAGTTCCAAATACATGCCAGAAAATGAATATGTATACTAAAATTATGTAACTGTATTGACATAATGGTTTGCATTCACATCAACATTCATGTTGATGTTGGCTCACAAATTTGGATTGAAAACAAAACCACACAGTGTCTTCAAAAAGAACTTGTAAAAAATTTGCAAATGCAATTATTATAATTTTTTACAATGACACTACGTTGACTGTTTAGAAATAGAAGCATTAAATACCAGAATTTTCCAGGTCTTTATGATCATTGTATTCCTAAAAATTGTGGGAACAATGCTTAACATTTTATTGCTCTTCACTGACTCAAATGGAAACCTATTTTGTTACAAAAGACCAACAGACTGACAAATCCTTATAGTCTTGTTTTCAGCTTTAACTAGTGCTTAGGTCCTATTTACAACGTAAATTCTTATTTTCAGCATGGCAGTTATCATTATCATAGTCTTAACTCTGTGTCCATATTTTGCAGGACAAGAAACAAAAAGAAATAATTTCAGTTTTGTAGACCAATTGAAGCAGCTGGTTTAACAACGAGTGCTTTTACTAAAAATACGTACTTTTACTTCTATATAGTCCATTCTGCATGGGCAGTAAATCTACATAATTTTCAAGATGTTGCATGTATTACAATTAACTATGTCTTAATAACTTAAAGACCCAAACCATTATAATCAACTCTCACAAAAAATTGTAGACTAATTGAAGTGATCTACAGGAAAGAAACCTAGAACATAAATTTTGTGCGAGAAATTGACGGGAATCTAAGAAGCAGCTATTTCACACACATAGTGGTTGTTTCACAGGTATTTCATGGGCAGGCTTCAGGTCAGAACAGCATCCTTCAGTTAATAGAAAAGGGAAATAATAGCCTTACAGCCTAATACAGCAGCTTGCTGGAAATTACAAAAATATGAAATTTTCATGTAGCAAGATGTTTCACCATTTCAGATTTTGTTACATCACCAAGATGGTCAAAGTATAACAGTTTCAAAATCTTATGTTGAATAGGACATTCCAAAAGAATTTTAAAATTCAGAAATATTTCAACCTTGCTGATAAATGGTAAACACATCTGAACATTCAAAAATTAAAATATCTTGTTTTAATTGACAACATGCTTTATTTCATGCACTATCAAAATTCCTCTGTTTTATTATCACAACATAATACCTAAAAAGAACAATTTAGTAGCTTATTGTTTTCATTTTTGTGCATATACCATCTGTTCAACTACATTTCATTTATTATAGCTGAAGTCAATTGATTCCTGTACACAGCACTGAGGAAAATCTGAATGGTATTATACTTAGCACCTCAGGGAACCCAGTGATGCATGTATTATAACACATCAGAGAGTCCAGTATCCTATCTCTGATAATTGATGCCTAAGAGGAAAGAGTAAGGACACACAAACACATAGAGATACTTTCCTCCTATAACTTCCTAGCCTTCAGCAATTCACATCTCAAGTATTTCCTGAGTTAGAGGTAATGCAAATTTTTCATCCATGAATTTGACTGTACACTCTTTGAATAAAGGTAATTTTTTTGAGTCAGAGATGTCCCACAGTGAAGACTTCCAAAGCAGCATTTTGTGTGTGTGTGGAGGAAGATAGCTCCTATTGTTTGTTTTGAGCATGGACCATAAAAGAGAAAAGAAGCCCAACTACTATTCTGATAAGATAACATCTTAAAATGGAACACGCTACACACAGTTTTGTCAGAACAACTCAAAAGCAAATTTGTCATTAGGTGATTTTTTTTTTTTTTTTTTGAGGTGACTTGGCCTGCAGGGGAATATTATTTTTCTATTCCTTACCTGTTTTAAACTTGAAAATTCTTGGTAACAAACATTACCCAAAGCTAGCTCGGATTTTACAAAACCAGTAATTTTCACTGGACAACCAGCACAATTATAAATTCCCAACCCACTCTGCCAGCTGCAAAACATTCCAAATGCTGCACACTAGATCAGATGCACTAAAACGGTCATAAATGAGCTACAGTGTGTTTTTCAGGATAGACCTTATAGCTTTCTCCTCATATCAACCCCAGTAGGACCAAACATCACTCCACCTTCCCTGGAAAGTCCAAAATGTTTTAAACATGTTTCTTATTACCATTTAGCCTCTGTTCAAAGCCTTTGAGAAAACTAGGAACAGACAGCCCCTAAAATCTATATCTCCTTTATGATGAATATAAAAGAATAATCCCCTAAATTTCTTAGTGTCCAGGTGAAGTTAATTCCTAAGGATAAAGCAGCTAACTAATAACAGAAGCAGGCAAGCCTTGCTTCCTTGGTGCAACCCCCATGTTAGAGGTCAGTCATCCTCATATTGCTGCCTCAGCCCAAAGCTTTCTGCCCCGCTCAGAGTCCTCCAAACCCCCAACAGATGAACAGCCCTAGAGACAAAAAATACCCATTTCTCTTTGCAGTGGACAAGATGACATGATTACACTTTGTCAGATACTGAGCAGGTTGTGATCGGTGCATTTTTCCAGCTCCATACATATGTGTTAAACTTACTTCCAGGAATGAAAACACTCAACAACAAGGATTCAACTAGTGTAAAAATAGCATTTGATGTGTCTAGCAATAGATTTCAAAACAATGACATCGCACTCATAGCGTCTTGCAGTAAGGTTAAGTTCCCCGGTGATTCAGTTTCAAGCTTTCTGCCCTGAAAGTTAAAAGTCTCAACCTATCTTTTTACAAATACAATTCCGCACAAAATTTATCCTCTGCCAGACTACAACACTGCCAGCCAGTATGGAAAGTCTGTGGATGTCATATAAAGTGATTATGAAATACAGCCTTTCGTAAAGTTCCTTCCAGTTCCAATCACTTTGATGCTCACTTGTAACTGTAACGAGGGTTGGTTCTCAACTTTCAAGATAAATTTTGGCTCATATGGATTTTGTGACCTTCTATTTAGCGATTTTGGATATACACTGCACAATGCAGAGCCATCTAGTGAAACTGAATTTATCTCAACTACACTAGGGATCTATCTCAGCTCATTAGGCTAACCCCCCCCAATCCAGCCTTCTAAGCTAAGAATTTGGCAAAGATATTTCTCTAAATTTGCCTTTCAGAGACAACTTTCATTTCTTCATGGTACTCGCTCATAATTTTCAGTCCAGTGTATGACTTCTTTAATCCTCCTAAAGACACTTCCCAACAATGTTAAGTGATAGTTTTCATAACAAAGTATTAGTGCCTAATTGTATAGTTGCTGGATAGGAACACAGAGCTCAGTCTGTCTCAGTGAAAACAATTTACTGGGTTAAGGGTTTTCTAATAGCAAGATATTTTCTCCTTTCATTTAAGTGCAGGAATAAAATGAAGAATGCATTAATAAAAGATGTCTGGATTCCAAAACATTCACGAAGTGCAATACAACATTAATGTCTAACATGAAAAATGAAAACAACTGTAAGAATAAAAACACAACCATAGAAATCAGCAATTTACCACTTTGCACATCAAAGGCCCTGTCTGGTGGCCTTCAGGGTGACATAGTCCAACACACACTGCTCAACTGCCCTGCCATTAGCCGCCAGTAAAACAAAAATTTCAGTGCACCATTTAGGCCAAGAAAGAGCCCCTTTTCCAGTATCATCATTAAGTCATTGTAGGACGGGCTTTGAACAACTCATGACTCCTTTATCTATTATTCACCATTCTTTCTATACTTGCTTCTAGAAAACAGTTTTCAGTACCTCCCAGGCTTTTTCTCATACAGAGAATAGCCATCACACTCCATTTCCCACAGCCTAATTTAAAGTGAGGAAAGCTAAAGTGTCATGGTAAAATAGTAATTGACCTTGTTTATCCAAGATCGTATTTTGATTCAGTATTAAAGTATCCCATAAATAAGCTCTTTCCTCCACAGTCTTAGACAGTATGTATCTCAGTATTGGCTAAAAACAGAATAATGAACATTTGGTACTCAAAAAACATTTATATGTCCAGGTGAAACATATATGTATGTACTATTCTAGATTTTTAGACCAAACTCAGCAAGGCAGATATTTACAGCTTTCTACCATTTCACTGTTATCTATAAAAGGAGATAGTATATTTAATAATTCAATATCCTCTGCCTTTAGGTAAACATATGTAGAGTATTCTAATCTTGATTTATGCATTTGTATTAAAAACAATTCAGTTTAGCACACTGCAAAAAGAGAGGATGTACAAGCCTTTTAACGGGTAGCAGCTGAAAGGTCATCAACAAAAAAACCCCACAATTATGTCTTTCTCACAGTTGCTCTTTTTATTTTTGGAGGAACAACCTAGAAGTTGTTGGTTTCTTAGTGTGTTTTCCCAGTATTGTCACCCTTAATTCTAAGAATTGATTGAATGAATCTGTTTAAAAATTGACTATGTGAGGAAAGAGGAACATTCTCTTAAACTATAAAAAAATAGATATGACATAAAAATGTAAATGCAGTAATTCACACTAACAGTCACCTCTGCCATCCAATCCTATTGTACCATTATAAATGGTATAATTTGAGCTGCAAAAAGTATGATTTTTATAGACCATGTAATAGCAGAAAACAAATTTCAGAGTCTACACCCTCTTCATGTAGGTGTCCTACTTGGAAACATCAGACATTGAAATAACAGGCTTTCGTTAGAAGAAGTATGTTGAATGGACTTTTTGTTAGGACTTTCATCAGCAGAAATGTTAGCACAGAAGAACAGAATCAAGTACAATGTATTTGTTCACAGAAGTAAAAAAGAAAGAGTGGCTGTTATTTGCTGGCTCATCCTCCAGAGTGATATAATTCTTCTTTTAAAATAGGATGAACTATGACAAATGCCATGCTCCACTTACTCTGTTTCCTCGTTTCAAAGTAGAGTTCAGCTATCATTAAGAAGATTTGGCTCCCTGTGATCCATCATATCATTATGTTCTTTTGTATTGTTTTTGCTATTAATCCCTAGTGATGAAAACTCAAGGACTATATAGAGGATGTTCTTCAACGGAGCATCAATGGCCTATGAATCTTTCTTCCTCACTACTAGCTTGGCATGAGTCAGGGAGTAAGCAGTAACCACAAACCTGTTTGTCTAAGCTTTAGTTGATTTCTAGGCCACATTACTGGATTTCCGTTGTTTCTTTGAAGAATACCAATCTTTTCTGTACAATATTTTGAATATGACAGATTATTCAGGTGCTGAGGTCACGTCTTCCCTTTAAGAAGATTCTTAAAATGTGTGGTTGGTTGACCTTGGCTGGATGCCAAGTGCCCACCCAGCCGCTCTATCACTCCCCTCCTCAGCAGTACAAGGGCAAGAAAATAAGATGAAAAAGTACTCATGGGTCAAGATGAAGACAGTTTAATACAGAAAAAGCAAAGGCTGCATATGGAAGCAAAGGAAAACAAAAAGATTTTTTCTCTACTTCCCATCAGTAGGCGATATTGAGGGAGCTTGTAGTGGTTGCTCCGGAAGACAAATGCCCTCCCCTCCTCCTCCCATTTCTCAGCTTTTATTGCGGAGCAGACGTCATAAGGTATGGAATATCCATACCCAGTTTGGGTCAGCTGTCCTGGCTGTGTCCCCTTCCAAGATCTAGCCCACCTCCAGCCTACTGGGTGAGGAGGAAATGTTGGAGAGACAGCCTTGATGCTGTGGGAGCACTGCTCAGCAGTAGCCAAAACACAGCACTGTGAGGGCTGCTATGGGGAAAACTAACTCCATCTCAGACAGACCCAATACAAAACACCAGCCACTAGATGATGCCCATTTAACTATCATTCCTCTATTCTCAGAAGGATGTCTGTTCCTAAATATTCGCACTTTCAGTTTCCAGCCAGGTTATGGATCTTATTTCTCTCTTCTAGAATGTAAAACAGAAGATGAAGACAAGACGACTCCTCCCCATCTCTATACATCTCGATAGTACTGTAATAAATGCAGCTTGTGTAGGATTAGTTACTACAGTTGTATTTTTGCTCTTCAATGAGGAATATGTAAGTCTGTTTATCTCATCCTGGAGCTAAATCAGACTTTTCTTCTCTTTCTCCCCAATACTTCCCCTCTCTCTTCCCTAAATCAAAAATAGCAAGTGTCCTATCACTAACAGGAATGGTCAAACCACTAGTACAGAAGAAAAAGTGCCACTTTCTATATGCTTACACGAAAAGAATACTTGTAAAAATAAGATCTCAGGGGTTTTTATTAGTGGTTTAGGGATGATATTTATGTGAATGAAAGCACAGAAGATAGTAGGCCACAGTGCTGGTAGATACGCTACATGTGGCAGCGGTGCACATTCTATAGAGTTGCACAGATGTGGCGTTTCTCTTTCTCTGCCCCCACGCAGCTGCTTTCACTAGCCTTCAGATGCCCTAAAGAGGTTTTACCAGCAGACACAAATCACAAACTTGTATTTTCGGAGTATTCTCAGATTTTGCATTTCTGAGATTTGTTGCTTTATTGTGAAGTTTCCGTATTTTCTACAACCTTAGCCCATTTTGTATCTGTTTTTCATTCACTACTAACTGATAATACATCCTGTTGAGTGCATCAAATAATGTTAGATTCTCAACTTGGGAAATGCAGCTCCAGTCCCAACTGACTACATACCATCAGCATATTACCTAGAAAATTACCTTGTCAGCAAGGAAAACGTCACATTTTTAATATAGCACTAATCATCAGCTAAGTCAATAACCTGAGTTTGAAAAAGTTTAGCATGAGCCACAGAATAGCCACCAGCTTCTATTTTCTTCTCCTCTGCCCCTGTTAGCCACTCCAAATGTCCTCACAGCCTGGATTTCAGCACATGGTACATTCAATACACTGCTGATGAATTCCTGTAAATGTCCAGGTTTTATGCTCCAGTATTCTCAAATATTCCTGCTTCCAAGAAAAACAGATTTATAACATGAGGGGAGGCTGCATATATCTGGCACATGCAGTTGTGCAGATGTTATTCCTTAAGGAAGACTATCTTGATTGCCTCCGTGAATAATGGCTACGAGATGGCTAGGAGCCAACAGTTCTCTTACAGCAGAAGGTATAAAACCACTCTCCTACTGAAAGAAGGCCCCCAGTAGGATAATATATTATTACGCATGATTCAAATTACAGGATCTGCAGCAGGGGAGCTAGTGGCTGAATCAGGACAGCCGCACACAGAATACTGATGATGGGATGATGGAATGCATCATGCACTGAAAGAGCTATGGTTTAGTGTTTAAACTCTCTGTATTTTCAAAGTGATTACAAGGATCAATATATAACTGAAGCTCCATAAACAAATTGTACATTATTGTGAGCGTGGAGGAGGGAAGTTATCACGTTGTAACAAAAATTCTATTTAAGAATACTTCTTTAAATAAAATTTTGCTTTACCAAGAACTGTTGACCTCTTGAAGCCTACTAGCAATAGGTATAGCTTTAATTTAATAACATAATATTGAATTTGTCTCGTATCTGATTCTGTTTCAGCTATTAGAATACTGAAGAGCAAAACCTTGCCTCATTAGATTATGCGGTCTGAAATCTCTGCATTCCACAGTATTCTGGGCTGGTTTTAAATTGTTCGCACAACAAATTACTTTACCCACAAAGAACTAAATCCAAATGTTCAACACAATGTTGGCTTGCCCAAATGTTTTCCATTTATAATTGAACACATCTCCAGAAAATGTGCATGTTTATTATTTAAAAAAAAAAAACAAACACCAAACCTATTCCCTAATATGAAAAGCTGGCTAGAGAATAGTTTTTCAAGCTAAGATATAATCTTTTCTGTGTAGATTAAGCACATCCTAAGAAAGAAAAGAAATAGCTAAACAAAAATTCTATATTTCGCTTTGCTGCAACATACCCTGAAGCAGTATGCAAGCTCTCCCTTAACTTCTTTTCATACTGGCTGTTGTATTCAGTTATTCTGGTAAATGGATGCAAATCAGGTGCATTGTATTGAGGTGGAAGGAAGGGGGTGAAATTTGTTCAGAAATGATCTCAGTTCTATTCATTAATAAAATGACATCACGGCTGAAAGTGGTGAAGAATGAAATATAACAGTACTGAACTTCACTCAGTTGTAACAGATGCATGTAAGAACCTTTAGAGAAAGTCAGATATGTAAAACGGCCACAGCGAAATGATTTCTGAAGCATTAGAATAAGTACTTAGACCGTGATGGCAGCTAAAGATGCAAACTCGATGCTGCAGCAACACCCTTTTTACCTTCCAAGATGGTTAAAGGTAATCTCAGACTATAAATGGAGGAAGCAGTACCACATCAGGTAAGGATGACAAGGAGACAAACATACACGAAAGAAAAATATATGCACAATATTAACAATAAAAGACTCTTTTAAAGGTTTTATGGGGCCAACAGAAAAAAAAAAATGGAACAATGCCCATGGTTACCTGCAGAGACAGCACACCGTTAAAAAAAAAAAAAACACAGGAAAAATGTAGCCACCGTTTTGCATAGCGATTCAAATTATGCTGGCAGAATAATTAATGGAGGACCTAATCTCTGTGAGGAAAAAAAAAAAAAAAGAAAAGAAAAAAGGATACGTTAAACAAAGTTCATTACTGCATGATGTAAATGAGTTTCTCACCAGTGATGTCACTGATTGGCTGGGATGTAGAGCTGGTTTCGAACAGTGCAGCATGGCCGGATTGGCTGCTAGCTCTTCTGGTTACTGCCTGCTTGGGCAGCGGTCGAACCAGACACTTTCTGTCTCTCTTGTTGTCGTTTGAAGCAAATCTTGTTCAGCCCAGCTGTGTCTCCATAGTAGTGGCACCCTAAGAGAGTCTCCCTCCTGCTTCCCACAGCTCATCTGTAAGGCGGTCGCTGCTGTGAAATACCAGCCTTTGGCACGGAGCCCAGACTGCGTTGTTAGATCCGTCTATAATACAGAAAAGAATTTTTTTTAAAGCAGTTCTTTCACCGAATTACATCCTAAGAAGGATTAATAAGCACTAAATTGCAACTGATTTGTGGACTTTTAAATTATGTAGCTAGCACACTTTCTGAAATAAAACATTATCTGACCTGCAACAGCAATTGGTTTAAAAAGAAAAAAACAGAAAAAAAAAGCATGAAAGAAAGGAAGAAAGAGAAGCAACAACTCTTCTTTGTTTACCTTGATTACAGAAAAAAATTCTTCATTTTTTTCCCCTAGAACGGTAACTGATATCTTGGTGCTACGCAAGAATATTTTAAACTATCGCCAGTTTTCTATTTACATCCAATTCATTATTTTCAGGTTAAGACAAGGGATCTTAATTAGCATTCTCTTTAACTATGCAAACTGAGACAGGGCACGAAAGAAAAATGCTGTATGGAAGAGACAGAGAGAGAGTGAGAGAGACAGAGGAAGAAGGAAAAAAAAAAAAAAATCTGTGCAGCTTTTACAGTTCAGCTGTCTGACCCCCTGCAAAAAGAATGCAGTCATATCAACTTTGCCAGACAATGGAGTACCTACAGGCTTTCCTCTAGACAAGTCCTTTATAACCAGTCAGTATTATGTGCTGCAGACAGTGGCCAATCGCTAAGCCGCTTTCTACAGCAGTGACACAATAGGTGCACTGGCCGCACTGTCCTCCTAGCCTCTGACAGCGGTTCAGGTTCATTTTCTGTACACTGGAACATGCATATGTCTTTAATGTTCCCACTGTATGGGGGGAAAAAAAAAAAAATCAGCCTAAGCTTGCTTTGTTTTGCTATAATTACATCAGCCTAATTACTGCAGCCGAGCCGCAGTGCCACTGCTCAGAGCGGCGCATAGGCATGCACGTCATATAAATATGCATGAGCACGCCTGCTTATTTAAATACAAAAATGCATCCATTGCTGGTGATGCCTTTTTGTTTTTGTTTTCTGCATGTCCTTCCTCCCTGCTCCAACACCCGTTCCTGATAAACCAAATGAGTTAAGGATGCCTAGCAAATAGGGTCACCGTCTTCTCCCTTTATTAATCCAAACTTTTATTCGTTCCGTTCTAATTGCAAGGATCCAGTAGGAACTACAAAAAATTTCAGATGCAAATGAGTCTCGGTGAGTGAGGGGAAGGGTATTGCAGACCTAGGGCGTTTTTCTCCCTTGTCACTAACCATCAGAGTAAGCGCCTGTAAATGAATCTGCATGCACTTCATCACAGCCACGCATCAGATGCCCAGTTCTTATTAAAAGCCCGATGATCCCCCGGCATGTGCACGCATCCAGCTTGCGTGTTTGGGTATTCTGTAATTACAGCATCTCTTGTAACACTACCTGAATCCGCTCATCTAGTCAAAAGATTAAATCATCACTATTCACGTATTAGACAGCCATAATTGGGCACACTCTATAGTGGGAATCGCCATGCTAATTTTTCTGATTTTATGCATGGGATTTACATATTCATGAAGAGAATAGCTGTTATGACCGCCGACAGAGCAACATGAAAAGAAAAGACACCATTCTTCAGCACACAGTGTATACAAAACCTAGGGGGAAACGATGCAGCATATGGCGACAAGGAGAAGAAGTTGTTTGGCTTTCAAGAGTTATTTTATTTCCTATTTATAATTTCTGGGTAGACGGCTTACAAAAACATGTAAGTATTCTGAACACGAAGGCAAAGTAAGTCTGTGTTATTAGTAATCATCCACTGGTAGCTGAAATAAAATAATTTTCCAGTTGGTGCCCAATGTTCTGCAAGTTTTGCCTCTGCGTTAGAGACCATTTTCAGTTTACAGATGCTTAGGACATATTCATTCAGGAATGGACAAAAATACTAATGAATCAGAAAGGAATAGAAATTCCATCTGATATTTAAAAATCTTGATGCCTGCTCTGAGTTAGGGAACTATACCTTTCCCAGGAAAGCTGGTGTTCTTCATTACCATAGGTGTATTTTTCCCAACTTATTAGAAATGCATGTTTTCCAAATCTGATAAAATATATCCCCTGAGTGACTTTCAGGTTCTATTGTTTTTTAAAGAGAAAAAAAAAAAACCACTAGACAAAAAATAATTCAGGCAGTATCGTAAACACAGAGTGTGTTGATTTTTATAACAATTTCATGTAAGTAAATAAAAAAACACATTATGTTTACTGTAACCTTTTCCCTTTTATGCATTTAGTATAATTATTTTTAAATGTTTGTTTATCGTTCTGGCAGCTGCCATTCAAAATAGCCCAGATTTCCTTATTATAGCCAGATAGCATTGCCTACAGATGTGTGCTTTGCCCTGCGTTTTCCTACATTCGGTAAAGATAATACTACAGATAGCAATGTGAAAATATTTAATTTTCCAGTGGGAAATGAAAAATTTTAACACAATAGCCATATATTTCACAGGCCTTGTTGTGTGTCCATTTTCAGAAAACACTGTATTTGATACTACCACAACAGAACAAAAAAAATCTTTTTTTCTTTACATTTGATACTATACATTTCTTTGAATCACAGTCTTTCAATGCAGTCATGCAGTAACAATTTTTAATGACAGAAATTATATAGTGCATTATAAAAATAAACATAAACAAAGTGATAGACTTATTTATAAGATATCATCATAAGTTTAACTAACGATATTGAATGTATATTTTAAAATAATCACGAGAAATTGATTTTGGTTCTCTAAAGTAGTTTTTTTTTTTTGCAAAAGCAAAATAAAAAGTAAATAAAAATTTAAACCCATTAATATTAACTAAAGCATATTTCTTCAACCAGACCACTGTTACTCTCTCTGTCAAAACAATAAGCTGCCAAATACCTTATTTGTGTTTGTCTCTACCTAAAATTCAAACTCCAGTGACCCCAAATATGTGAGCTAATTTTTAATTTTTCCTTTTAGCTTAAATGTCTGGGTTATGACATCATACAGCACAAAAATAGGCTTCATTGCTAAAATGAAAGCCTTTAGAGAACAAACCAGTGATATAATTTTTAAGGTATGAACATTTTAAAAACTGGCCTCTATTCAAGAACCCCACTCCATAACATCAAGTACACTAATGTTAATTTGAAGACTTTGTTAGAGAATAACTTCTGAAAACTTCAAGTATTCATGGAAGAATTTGAGGCACTTTTGCTTAAAGATAATATGTAATTATGTGTTCTGTGCTTTCTCAGAGAGAAAAATTAATATGTTTCTTGTTTGTAGCAATGAACCTGACAAATTTTAAGCACTGTATTGAAGTAAATGAAATCACATACCTATAAATGTGGGAAGATTTTTGTATTATTTTATAATCCCTACCATACCACTTTTTTTAACTCATTCCAGCAGAGTAAACATTTGTAACAATAGTATCACTTAAGAAATTTCAGTAAAAAGATTATCTGATTTGTTATGTCTGGCATCAAATGAAATGGACAATAGTTAAAAAAAATGTATCTATGTTTAGAGTAAGGTTTCTAATTCTAGAATTGCATCTTGTATCACATCAGTTTTCTACACCCTTTAATTTCGGTTGCTGTTTTCTTTACAAACTATCATCTTTTATTCTGTATTTTATAGCATGTAGTACTATCAGCCTCAGTCCTTCGTTCAAGTTCCTATAAATTCCCAGAATACACAACACTATGTTAACAGCATTAGTTATGATGATATTTCGCATATATACTTGCTACATCTTCAGCTTCTGAATTATGGTCTGAATTTTCAAACAGCACTCTGGCTCTGGCATCCATGTTTAGACACTGGTTCTGCTATAAGCTTCATTCCAGAAAATTACCACATAACTGAAATTTAAGATCCTAAATAAGCAGGTAGTCTGACTTTCAGCACTGCCAGAAACCTGCAGCTCAATTATACACTACAGGAGCTCCTGTTAACTGAACTGCCTTAACATGATGCAGATGCCAAACACTTTGCTTTCGTAAAGGACCTGATGCAAATATTGACCTGATCTTTTTCATTTTAGTAACTCTTACAATCTCAAATGCTCTGATGAGTATTTCCAGGCTTGGACTTGTAACCTTACGTGGAAAAGCAGCAATGGCTTAAGAGGTGAAAAATGTAGCATTCAATATTACAACTTAAATTTGTGGCAACACAAGACTAGTACTTGGGTGCATGTAAAATATCAGGTCTGTAAAAAAAGTTGCAGTAAAAAAAAGTTTCGTCACCATCTAATAATCTCTGTATCTAATATATGTATCTGGAAGAGTACTAGAAACGTGGAAATTCATTGCCCAGTGCCTAACCAGTTCAGTTGTAAACTGCTCTGGCAGTATGGCATCGACAGACACACACAGATTAAAATTCACTGAATGATTTCCACCATTGTGTCTTTCATTAAAATATCCAGCCAAACAACCCTACATGGTAATAATAAGATATAGTAATACTTCTCACTTTTAAATTCAGATTTTCCAGGAAATTTTGCTGGGCTACATAGGAAATAAATACAGTCTACACTTTTAAAAATTTGATTAATAAAAGCAGATAAAGGTGCTTTATTTTTGAGGAAAATCATGACCTGTTTACATGTAGAGTTTCATAGATTCTTTGGGGATTTCTTCCCATTTTAAAATATTTGTATGTACTTATTATTTAAAATAATGGAAGTAAAATTGCCTGGCCCTTTTAAATGTCACCGAGGAGTCACATTTAGGAAATTTTTAAATGTATCTGTTTTAAGAATGTATAAAAAATATTTGCCTAAAGTCTTTGCCTCTTAAAAGCACGTGTAGTTTTAGTGAAAAATTCATCTTCATTTTCCCCTTGAAGAAACTTATCTCTGGGTTATTTTAACCCTCATTTCCTACTTGGTTGTATCTTCCCCTTATTCAGAATTCATCCTTTCCTCAGGCTCTACTTAGTCTCCTACAGAAGAAAAATTGAATGATACGCTTTTGACAGTAATTTAATTAAACTGATTGTACAGGCATGTAAACATATGATTAAGTGTCTATTTCTCCACAGTAGCTATAGTGCTGTAAGCACTTTTACCTTGCAGTACCCCACCATAAACCTAATTTCACTTACCTGTCTTTCATTTATTTGGGAACAGGATACTCTGGGCAAAGTTACATGGGCTGTCACTATGTCAGTATTTGACCTGTTGTATGTTCATAGCCTACCATAAGCTGTTGCTGTAACTGAGTTAACTGAACTAAATTGCTGATTTAACTTAGTTTTTCTTCTTTTTCTTGCACATGCATTAAGTAAACATCAATAAATGTTCATTTCCACTAGCAAACACTCTGGACTTTATCACTTGATACAAGTACCAAAGCAACTTCATACTAAATGATGGATCTACTTCCAAATGTTGTTTTATCTAAAGTTGTTTTCTTGTTTTCATGGCATAAGTGGGTCTATCTGAAGGCCGGCAAATGCTATGGTACTGTTGAATGTTCGAATTACCAGGACCTAGAGACAAAGATAATAATTTTCAACTTTACTATTCTCCTTATTTATGATGAAGTGCTATTGCTGTGAAGATGACTGAACACACCCATCTACGTTATCAAGGATTTTTGTTGTATTAAAAATATGCATCTAGGACACATTTGAAATGTCTTAATCTACATTGAACATGAGAATCTACTTTTAATGGAGCCTATTTTGGGTAATATTTCAGCACATGATGCAGTCAGCAGCCAAGCAGAAAGCCTATGGTACCCAGTTGCAACTCCACTTACCTGTCAACTGTTTTGTAACCTTAGGTTAAGTCTCCTCAAATACAGAAAACGATCGCTGCATTTGAAAGAAAATGCAAAATTAGGAAGTCCTCTAAGCACAAGATGTCTAAATACTAAGACAAGATGTCAAGAGCAAGGTGACAGTCCTCTCAGCCCACATGTGAAATCTTTCAGGGAGGCACTGACAGTCTGGGCTACTGGGTGCTACTGGCAAAAGCAGCAAGGCAACAAAGGTCAGCTACTGATAGGTACCTCTGACATGTCATTACACAAGGAAGTTCCACCACTTCCCCTAAACCACAGAAAACCTCCATCCATATAATAACCAACACATGCATTGCACCTTATAAGGTAGCAATCAAGGAAGAACTTGGTGGTTTGTGTTTAGTGTTAAACAATTTAGTGCCACCTGGCCTCAAAGTATGGGAAACCATGAGTCCTGTGTGGTGGCTGGCCAATGTATGGAAATGCCTTGGCTACCTACCGGTGTTTTAAACGGCACTCAGTGCCTAGTTTTAAAATCCTGAATCTGCTCTCAGAGTTTATCTTCACCTTTCAAACAGAATTAATCTTGAAGCAGTCCAATCTTTCTTTCTCTCTCAGGAAGCCCAATCCTCTCAGCAGCAACCATCTGCCATCCCTCTCGGGCGTGTCTACACCGCTAAATGCAGTGCCACAGAAAGATACACAGTCTTGGGCACCATTTGCAGTACAATATCATTAGGACAGTGTTTCATATTGTGGTGGGCTGACGTTGGCTGGTTGCCAGAACCCCACCTAGCCACTCTCTCAAGCCCCTCCTCAGGAGGACAGGAGGAGAAAATACGATGGAAAAGTCCATGGGTCAAGATGAAGACAGGGAGATCACTCACTGATTTCTGTCACTGGCAAAACAGACTCGACTTGGGGAGAGTTAATTTATCTCATTGCCATCCCCCAGTAGCACAGAGGGGATGAGGAACTGGGGTTGCGGTCAGTCCGTAACAGCTCCCCTCTGCCGCTCCTTCCTCCACACACTCTTCCTCTGCTCCAGCGTGGATCTTTCCCACAGGCTGCAGTTCTTCAGGATAAACCTGCTCCTGTGTGGGCTCTCCGCGGGCTGCAGGTCGTTCAGGGAATATCCATCCAGAGTGGGGTCCTGCACAGGCTGCCTTGTGGATATCTGCTCCAGCTCGGTCTTTCCCAGGGATCTCTACTCCAATACCTGGAGCACCTCCTCCCTGCTCCCCCTCTCCTCTCAGGGCTTGCAGGGCTGTTCCTCACACTTTTCCTCTCACCTCTTCCTTACCCCGGCTGTCCTCAAGGCGCCGCCATGGTGGCTGCGGGGCTGAGCTGGGCCCTGTGGTCGGTCGGTTGGAGCCGGCTGGAACCGGCTGTGTCCGGCACGAGGCAGCCCCGGCCCCTCCTCACAGGGGCCCCCGGCAGCCCCCCGCCAGCCCTGGGCGCCTGCACACGGTGTACACTGTTCCTTTTTTCCTGACTGAGAAGCTTCAACAGTTGACACGCACATTTCTCCTTGACTGGTAGCATGTGTAAATGAACGCGCACAGGCCAGTTTGCCTGTGTGAAGCACCGCTGCGAAGCAGCTGTAGTGCTTAGGACTTTTCATCCCAAGCTCAGTTTTCTCTACAGAGCGCTTTAGTTTTCCATGGAGAGGTATCCTCGGGCAGTCTTCAGGACAAAACATGTATAAAGACCATTTTCTGTCCAATAGCTAAATTCCTTCTGTACACAGATACAGGAGGCTCCTGCTGTTGTCTCACCTCCGCAAACCTGGAGACATAGAAAGAAAAACCTGTTACAAGAATTGCTCAAAACCTCTCTGACTTTTGCAGAAATTGGCTGCTGGGGTATACTAAGAAGTTACTACCCCCAGCTATGAATCTGCAACGTAGAAGCAGGACAACCCTTTGAGAGCAGAAACAGTGGAAACAGCTTTCACTATCAGCCGCTGCTCTAACCCAGGCCCACGGGTTGGAGCACGGACAGGTAGTGAGACTGCTCCACCGCCTTTTGAACTCCTCCAAACACTGTGCTGCTGAAGAAAGGAGGAACAGTTAAAATAATGGCTACTTTAACTGGCAAAGGACAAAAAATGTTGACTGACTCAACCACAGATACATAGCCATGGGAATATCCAGGTGATGATACCTAAACACTTCTTTTTTACCAAGGAGAAAATGTGCATATCTATTACATTAAGTCTTCCTCCCCTTGCCTAATTCTTAGGAAGCAGAGCCAGACGTCAATCAAAGAACCCTATGTAATACTTTAATAGCTAGGATTAATAAATTATAGGTTTCCTAGTATAAATATGCATGTATTCAGTACAAGCTGCTGTTTGAAATGTATTGATAATTGTGAAAGGATTTGGACTGTTCCCAAGTCAAACTGTGCACCTCACGCAATACAACCTTCCCTGCACCACTCACTGCCACTGTCTGTATCATAGCCTGCTCCTTGATTTAACACCCATAGGTGATGCCAAATTCCTTGACAACTTTATCCTTGACAAAACTAGTACATCCTCAGATGCAATGCACAAGGCATGTGAGTTAAGAAATGCACAAGGGAACCCAAAACTAAGATACTGGTTCTGTGTGGCTCCCACTGTCCCTCCCAGCAGAGGGATGCTGCTCTTGAGCACTCAGAGGCTGGCCCAGTTCTTCTAGTGAGCAGGCTTCCCTACACAGGGTGAGGAAATCCCTGCTCTAGAGGCACATGGCTGAGTTTCTCACCCTGGTCTCCTGGTGGAAAAGGTCAAGGGTTGCTTCGGACGGGCTCAACTTTCCCTGTGCCCTGGGGACTGGGAAGGAAGTCAGAGGAGTATCTGCTTCCTCAGAGGTTCTGGCCCAAGCAACATCTGCTGTAAAAATCAGGATTCTCTGCTGTTCCCCACAACTGTTTAGGTTGTTGGTTTGTTTGTTTGAGGTCAATCTTCAAGACCCTTGATGAACCACAGCGTTATCAGAAACTGACTCTGCACCTAGGAGATTGCCTGAGAAACGCAGATCTGCGCCTGTGATCAGCAATGCTCAGCTCTGGGACCTGTCTACTGGGGCCACTTACAGCTGTCAGGAACCTGCCCAGAGAGACACTGGACCAAGTTGCAAGCAGTGGCAGACTTCAAAACTAATTTCCAATCTAGTTATTTCTCAGCATCAGTAACTTGTCCTAGGAATAAATAAAACCAAGGGAGACTGAAACAAGATATGCAGAGGGATTATATGTAGCCAGTGTGAATCATTTTGAGACAAAGCTGCTTTCTTCATTCTGACTGATGAAATAGCTCTTTATGCAAAAGAAAAACTAAAGGTTCAGAGCAAACATTGAAGTAGAAAATACATTGCAAATGTCCCTCAAAACATTATCCTATTCCTGTTTTGCCAAATAAGCCTTGGTAGCCATTTCCAAGGACCTTAAGTAGAAGGAACCAGCCAGGAAAAAAAAAAAAGTTATTTGTGTACATATTATATCTTGATATATTTGTTGAGTATTACACCAGTATTCATGCAGTTATCTTCAAAATACTTATGAAAGATACGACTGTTACCTTTGTAATTTTACAGATGGGACTTTAATCCCAGAGATATGAAGCTAAAAACGTAGCACCTAGAAATGAAATGTTCATCTCCTAAATTTTCCTTCCTGTGAATCGATCTAGAGCAAAAAGAGGAATCACCCTGATCTAAACTATGTAAGAATTAGGTAAACAGCACTTAGTAGTGCTATTCAGTGTTAGTCCAACTTAAACCACTTTAAATTTTTATTAGCTTTCATTACACTTGTATGCAATACAACATACATAGAACATATTTTGTACATAAGAAAAAAATACAGATGATAACTCACCTGCAGCTACAGTAAGTACCAGTAAGAAATCAAAGGGGGAAAATTTGAGTGGGTAAATTATCTAAATCCCCAAGCTTGCAAGCATGCATACAACTCCTGTAGCAAGCTGACAAAATAGTATTCTGCGATGAGGTTACCCATTTGCCATTATGCCATTAAGATTTTTTTCTTAAAGTATCAAAACTCTTTGAACACAATCACTAAAACTACATATGAAAGGAGGGCTAATCCTACAGTCTATAAAATTCCTTTTACTTTTCTCTGAACAATATTTGGCTCCCAGATTTGAGGCACAATACAAGAACAGACTGCTCCTCTCCCATGGACTGTAAGGGGGAAATGCATTCAACACCATTAGCTCTCTTTGCCGTAGCTCTTTAAGATACACCCTCCTACATCAAATGAAAGATGTTACATACCACGACTTTCATAACTGCACAGATAGCTCACTGAGAACACAATGCCTGTATTAACTCTTTCCTTGTTCAATTGTTTTGCTTCAAAAAAGACCTCTTGGCCCTCTACTTGAAAACAGAGGTGGGAGATAGAGGGTGGGAGAGGAAATCTTAATGAACACATGCTCAAGGAAACATTCACGGATTTCTCTGTAGGATTCCCAGTAGCATCAGTTTAGGGATTTAGCTATACAATGCTTTGGAAACAACAACCATCCTCTGTTGGTAGGAGGACGTAACTGCTCTGAATTTTACTTTACCCCTATGTCTCCAGCCAGGAAGGTTAATAAAAGGTTTAAAGAGAAGCAGCAGCAGGATAGAGGTTCTGATATGATGGCAATGCTGCCTGTCCTGCTGGGCTCTCAAGTCTATTTGACATGTCACTTCATGCCATCACTGTACAGTTGGGCAAAAGGCAGGCATAGAATTATGTGCACTGTGCACTTTAAGCGTCAGCCTGCCCAGAACATCCAAGCAAGCAAAAACACTAGGGAACTTAACATGGTTTGCTTTAGTTCCATTTTCCACCAATTAATCATTCATATTTTTCTAACTCCTTAGGAAAAAAATATGAAGAATCTCATAAAAATTGAGAAAATTCAGGAGCAAACTCATGTTACTTGTATCCTTTTCAACATCCTGTGACTTAGGTTTAAGTTAGGACTTTGATAAAAGCCTGATGTAACAGGGTTTTTTGTGCAAAGAATTCTATTTCTACCCCTACCTAAAGCAATAGTTTGTAATTTGGCATTTAAAAAAAAAATAAAAAAGAAGTAATCTTCAAAACATGTTACATGCAAGAAATATTTAGCATTAATCTTTCTGGAGGTAGCTAGAAAAGGAAAGGAATAGAATAAATCCATTAGGCAATAAGGATTCAGTTAACATCTGAATGCTCAAGAAGACAGGAGGAACTCAAGAAGAGTTATTATCAGGAATTCCATGGTGGGGAGATTTTGTCGAGTAATAAAACAGTTTCTCCTGGCAAGACAGCATTCTAACCTGCCTCACGGTGTCGGGGGAACATGGAATTTCATTCTTCTGTAAACCTGCTCACAAGATATGAAAAGTACTGTCCTGAGGAAGTGGTATGGTGGCTAGTACTAAGGTAACAGAAGCACAAGCTTGCCAGCACTTTGTCTGTTCCCAAATGCTGGTGAACTGCAAATTCACATCTTCTGTTAAATAACTATTTCACCTAAGTACTAACACATCCACAGTACCCCCTCTGCTACAAAATAAACCTTCAGACATGAAATCCACGTAGACAATATAATCACATAAAGAACTCTTGAATAAAGACCAAATGAACAAGATGCACGTGAGATGTGCAAATGAAACACATCATTCCAAGTTAAAGTCAGAGCATTAAACTAACGTCTACTGTGTTGCTATGCAATGTCTGACCCTATGGCTTGCTGCACTATGTAAACCTCTTTAGATGAACTTCAGTGCATCGAGGAATTGACATAAACATTGATTGTGCTGCATGCTATCTGTCCCCATATGTCCCCAAACAGCATTACTTTTTTTTTTTTTTTTTAAACCCTTACAGGAGGCAGACATTACATATCCTCCCATTTTTTTTCAGCATCATCACCCAAGAAAGAAATCATCAGGTAGAAGGGTCTTTGCTCTGTTTGGCAGAACAATGATGAGAACTGTCCTATTGTCAAAGAGGATTTAGCTTATTGCTCAAATCTACACAAGTACAAGCAACATATTTTGCTACAATATAAAGATGATGAGAAACACAGCATATACTTTTTTTCCATAAATATAACACACAGATTTGTACAAGATACATGGATAGTGTCGCTACTCTTGTTAAATTTTTACTGTGCTGTTGATAACTGATGACACCCACTGGAACATGGTTCTTTATTATTTTTTGGACTCTGAATAGCGTCACAGTTTCAAGTACTACATTAACTTCCAAGAGATTTCATTATAACACTCTAGCAAACCACGAAACAAGATGAAAAGGTGTAACACTCAACTTTTCCTGATTATGACCAGTCTAATAGGGAGACAGAAATGCTTTCACTTAAAATGAAAATGAAAGGAAAAAAACCCTCACCTAGAACAAGCTTGTGCTGCAATAATAATTGCCTTTATCCACCATGCTACTCATATCAGCCACAGTGTACAATAAATGTTCCAGTAAAGTACTGAATGAACCATATTGTCTGGAAATTGTTGTACCTGCCAGTCATGGCATTAGAAGGTCAATAAAGATGCATATCCAGCCGTTTAGTAAGAACACCACAAAGAGAGGGATTGTTTTGTGCCAAGTAACTCTGTGCACTCTTGAGATGGAGCAAATGAACAATCCTTCCTTCCTCTTCCCTGTCCCCCGCCACTGTCCAAGAAGAACATTTAACTTAAAAACATGCAGCAGTTACTGCTACACAGCCATAAATGCAGCTAGATGAGTGAAAATAAGTGCACACATCTGGTAATCAAATCCTCTGGACAGAGCTGAAAATGAGAAAAAGCTTGTTTGATAGGAAAAGAGGCACCCAGCCAGGAGAGCAAGTCTCAGCAAGAAGGCAATACAGTTCGCTAACTCCGTGCTGATGGAGCTCCTGGGCGTGAGGTTCAGTGGGGTCCAGCGAGAGAGAGGATGTACAAGAAAAGGGGGAAGAGGACATGAAGGAAAGCTGAATGGAATTCAGTCTTCCAGAGAATGTGGGAAAAAAGATTGAAACTGTTAGGCAAAGGCATTTGGACAGCTTGTTTTATCCTTGTGGACCCCATTCTCCTCATCCATCTATAACAGGCTTTTCAGGCAAAGACAATTCCTGCTCCAGAAATTTTAGCAAGCAACTATATGTTTGTACAAGACCTTGCATGCAACAGGACCTTGGCCTCTGGATATCGCAGATAGATATATATATAGATATATATATAGATATATATTAAAAAATCAGTAATAGAAGGTAGAATCAAATCTCTGAAAATGGGAAGAAAAGGAGAAGGTTAAACTACAACCAACGTAAGCTGGACTTACTTTTGGTTAAGTGCATCATAACTGATGTTTATACAACTGCTGCTAAATCAATTTAAAGACTGAAGCACAATTCTGAATTTAGGACAAATTTACCTGACAAAAGTAATATCAAATTTTCCTATAAAGTGTATAAGGGAACTAACACCATCAGCAAAGGTTGATACAAAGACAGAGAATCAATCTCTGAGTAATACTGCAGAAAGAATTAAAGGACAAATTATGTTTTTCTCCAGGTGGAGAGTTACATATGCCTCAGAAAATTGCTTTTTCAGAGTTTGCTATTGTTTTAAAGCAATAAAGATAAATTGAAAAAGTAAATCAAAAAATATCCTAAGCTCATCTCCAAATAATATCTGTCACTGTGGCATCACCATTTTCCAGCTGGTTTGTCATTATAACAGGCCTAGAAGGCTCTGAATACCTGGAAAGCTAAAAAATTACTGTTTCATCTTCACACTTGTGTATTTATTAGGACTGAACACAAAGCTTGGACCCATGATCTCTCATTTGTTCCCACAGTTCCCCTCCTTTTTATCTCCATTACTCATTCAGTGTTGGAAAAGGCTTAATAGAGTTACTTTTTCATAACCCAACAAATCAAATCCATGTTCTGAAAATGTTCCAGTTTATATCCAAAGTAGATTCCAATATATTTTTGGAAAAACAAAAACCAAAACAAACCAACCAAATAAATGCCCAACCAGGAAAAAAAAAAAAAAAAAACCTACCAGAAAACCAAGTATATATAATCTGCACAAGGATGACCTGACCCTAGCTGATATTTACATTGCTGTCATACTCTTCATGTATTATTCTTTCTTACTTCTTTTTATGGACCGCTTTCTTTTTCTTTCCTCCTTAAAATGCTTTCTGAACAAGAACTATAGAAATAGTCTGTTGCAGTCCTCAAATACTGATGTCCTTCCTTGAAGGGTTCCTCCTTAATTTCTTTGTTCTCTTGGTTGTTATTATTTAGCTTCAAGACATAGATTCCAATGTAAGGCACTAAATAAGTTTCAGTTTATTTATTTATTTTATTTTTATAACCAGGAACAGTTCACAGTGGAATATTTTAAGAACTACACTGTAATTTCCCCTTCATAAGGCTGCTGTCCAACAGTGTATTCCTAAAAGAGCATCCTCCCTACTGATAATTATTTTTTCCATCTTTTGGTAAGAACAAACATATGTTATTGACAGTCTCACACATCATAATGGGAAGGCAGTACAGAACTGAGTGTGTTAAAAGCTGCCCTGAGGTCAAAAGTGCTCTAGAGCAAATACTTCTAAAATTGTGTAACCATCTAACATATTAGGTTTTGTTTTAGGATAACCGAGCAATGATCAGTGGATATCTAAGTATTTGGGGTTTTGTCTCCTCAGTGTTGAAATCATAATATCTTATTCTACAAAATTAAACTGACTGCTTCATGCCAGAGAAATGAAATATGTATGTTATTATCAATTAATTAAAAGTCTAACTGACATCAGTTCACTAACACATGCCAGTCCAACACTAGAGACTGAAAACTTCAGAAAGAATAAGGACCTCTCTTTTTTTTTCCATTTCCAAATGTTGACCACACTTCTATATCTTATTTTAAAAGTATTATATCATAGAAAATAGAGTAAGGTTCCTCCCAACTTCCTTTTCCTCTGATCCTGTTGTGGTACAACTCTGATCATAAAGCAGTAACAAACGGTAAGTGACATTTCTGTACACCCTTGAGTATCTGCACTTCATAATAGCTAGGAATTACCTGTCCTTCTTGTTAGCATTTTTACTAGGCTTGTAGTACTTAGCTGTAGTTGATGGAAAACTTTTCTTTTGGTGTGGGTATGAAATGCTTAATATACTAATGGAATTTGTATTCGTAACAAACCCCTGCTTATCATCAGTCTTATTGATGGAAAAGGTGTTTCCTACTCCTTTAACTAAGTGTCATCACAGTTGTAAGACAAACGTTGGTCTGTTTTTTGATAGCTGGTGAGTTTGCCTTTGAGATAAGAGTGCACAGATCAAGCTATATAAAATAAATATATTTTATCTGTTGTGCACAAAATATATGTTGTGGTTTCCTTAATTTTGGGGGGTAAAAAATTGCAGGCCTAGATTTGTTGCTTTAGTTCTATCATCCAAGACACTTGGCACATATTTGGAGACAACTATGAGGGTTACTATAGTTTGAGCTCTGGTATTTTGAAGATGAAGTTTAGCATGCTCAGTTAGAAAGCCCTTTTCCTCTTTTTAACCACAGGGAACAGCAAAGACGTTTCAGCTATTGTTTGACAGAATATAGGTTTGAGACAAGACATCTGCAAAAATCCTTCAACCTCCTGCTCCACCCCCAACTGCATGAATCGCCCAAGGAGAATTAGAATAAACAGTTGAAAAGGCACTGCTTTCAACCAGCAAAGCAATATTCAGAGGTATTTTCACGAGACTTCTCTGCCTTATGTGCATGTATCTGATCCAAACAATTTTAAGGCACCTTTAATACCTAAACATTCAGATACAAACCTTCCAGACTATCACAGTATCTTCTTCATTCCTCTTCCCAGTGCAACCAGATGGAAGAAATATCCATATGATCTCCAGTCCAACACCTGCTGTTGGTCTTGGAGTGATTGTTGCCTGTACCAAAACACGAGGCACCAAGAACCATACCTGCGTCTGTCTTCTTTCTTTTCACCATTTGTTTGTTTTAAGGTAGACTAGTCAAATTCAGAAAACAAAGTTTTTAAACAGTAAGCTTTAACCAACTTATTTTAGTTGACTGATTAGTCAAAAAAGGATAATACTCATTTTCAATTATGTGAAACTTTTGTAATTAATCTGTATTATTTTATGTGATTAATCCAGGTATGTTCAAAGACATCGGCCTCTTTCAGTGGCGTAATATTAAGAAAAATAGCCAGCACAAAGAAAATCAGGTCTGAGTGATAAAAGGCTGTCTTTAAAAAAAGAGAACCATATAGATCTTTTTTTCCGTAAGAAATTTTCGAAGTTGGATTTTCCTTCATTTGAAATCCTCCTGATCACCGTGCTCCAAAGAAAAACATACACATACAGAGTTACAAATTAAAGTAGTTTACTACTCAGCTGTATAAGCCATCCATCAGGGGCCCCTGGATATTGGGTGTTCCTAGTTTGAAACTAAATGATCTGTAACAAATGAAACTTTATAAAAACTCAAATAAAAAACTATGAAGGGTGCCAATATATCAATGGTATGCAAGTTACTCCACAGAACATGACCCAAAATGCTTTCTCTCAATATTTTTTTCTGGAACAGGAGATGGTGCTTTTAACAGAGAACAAAGACGTTCAAATAGGTTACAAAAGTGGGATAACTTTTGTCCCAGTGTCACATCTGTGATACATGCCCGTGCAGGCTGTGGGGAGGGAAAGCAAAGATAATTGTTTGTGGGTTTTTTGGCTTTCTCTAAGAATCATGGAGCAGGCAAGGAATTTATTTAGCAAGACAACTTTGCTTTCTATCAAGTTTGAAAAACAAAGCCGAGGAACACGAATCTATCTGATTATAGACCTCGGACAGCCAAATGATTACTTGAATGAAATAAAATCAGATTTTGTGGCCTGTACCTGTCATGGATCCCATCGTTGCTTTGAATAATACCAAGGACAGACAGCTGCACATTGGAAATTAAGGACAGGATTTGATAAATGAGCAAAGCACTTTCCCATACACCACATATTAAGAACATGCTTAAGGTCTCTTTACTGAAATAAAACTTCAAAATGAGCATAAAGCTTTGCTGATTTGTGAAAGGAGTGAACAGTGAGGACACTGTTCAAAGTCAAAACTTAGATGAGGAGATCTATATTACACATTGCTGCAGATTTTTCTAGTAACAACGCCTTAAAATACCTCTTATATTTCCATAAAACAAATACAAATGAGCATGAGCAACTTACATTTTTTTCAAAGATTAACAAAAATTAAAAGGAAATAGAATATCACTTAAATTTCCCAGTTCAATATTCAAAATAGCAAGGAGATTTTTTGGTGGGTTGTTCTTTATTTTTTCTTTTTTTTCTTAAATATTGGGGGGAAAAGACACTCTGGCTCAAACCAACGTAAATTCAAAAGCCAAGCTGTGATTTTTCTCTCTTGTGGCCACAGGACACGAATGTAGATTACCTTTTGATTTCTATATTGCACTCTGTTCCATGAATTGCCAGTGAACATCCTTTGAGATAAAGTTAAACGGCACACTTTGAATAAGATTGGTAATAACCTGTTAAAGTTCAATAAATAAATTAAGTTCAATAAAGATAGGTGGAGGCACTTGGACTGAGAACATAGACACATTATCTTCAGTTGAAAGCTAGCATTTAAATTTGGGACAGAGGTTTCTGATCAGAACAGCAGATAAAAAGCAACAAATACAAAATAATCCCCTTTTGTTTGAACAACACTACTTCTGTAGTTCATCTTCTTCTTAAGTTAAAGCCACACGGACAAGAAAATCACACACGATAGGTCTTTTCTTGACTGAAGTCAACAGCAACCATCATTTTTTTGTACCGTCATTGTTTCAGCACCAGCCTCTATAATGAAGAAGAGAGGGATGCTGATATTACCAAGCATTGGTCAGCCAAAAAGGAAGGTATTACAGAAATATGAGAAAACTGACTTATTTAAAGTAAGGGCGATTTTTATATTCACCCTGTTCAGTATTACTCATGAGGAACCTGAACAATCTATCCCCCAATCTTCTACATCAAGACCAAAATGTAGACATAGTAAAATATTTATGAAGATATTTATAGTTCCTACTAACCCAGTTCAGACTAAGGACAGTGAGTAATACATCTGGCCACTCCTCCTGCCAAAATTAGTTTTTCAGCTTGCAGTTCTAAAAGGCCACGTCATTATATCAATTCTTCAACCAAGCTATAAAATCTATCAGGTTGCGAACCCAGATGCCAGAAGAAGACTATAAATTTCCTATGCTTAGATAATTTTGATTATTTATTTTTCAAATATACTGAGAAGATATTCTTGTATAAATCATAGTTCATTTAAGAGGACATATAAACTCTTATCAGGTCAAGCATTTTTGATTGAGTGCTCTGAGACCAATAGTGTAAACTTGAAAAACCCAGGACAGTAGCAAGTGTTTGCAGCATATAATTAGAATATAATTTCACATTCTGATTTACCATCAATGTCTTAAAAGATAGTTTAAACATTAACTCAATGAGAGAAAACCATCCTGACTGACAAAAAGTCATCCACTGGTCTCCACTAAGCAAGAAGTCTGGAGTATGGTGACTGCTTCACCAGCTCTCTTTCTGCCTCTCTGCCCAGTTGGGATGATACAATGCAAAGCATACTTTCAGGACACAGTAATTTTGTGGAAGGGTTTCCCCCTAAATCCTCACTTCTTTATATCCCACACCAGGCTCTGGCCCTGATCTAAGTTTTGGAGAGTGTCTCTATAGAGGACTACGTATACAGTTTACATAGCCACACACACAAAAAAAAAATCTCAAAACACAATGTCAGTCTACACTATATAACTTATTTCTAAAACTCACTACTGCTCATTTTGGTGTATAAACACAACAATAAAACTATTAGCAATAGACAGGACTGACAATCCACGAGATGCCACTTTCCTAGGGACCCAGGGGAGAGATTAGGTAGGAGTTTTTTGCAACCCATGAAACCACAGAAAGTTGTCACACTGAAAAGCAAGACTGGAGAATATGGTCTCTCCTGCAAGGACACAATGGCTTGCTATGAGAAGCCTCTGAGGCATGGGTATGCGCTTGCTTCTTGAGGTCTGCAGAGATCTCCCTCTCATTCGGGCTGTGGGCTGCCCGCCTGCTTAACCCTGCACTCTGGAAGTTTCCTCCAGCTAACCATGCTGAGGCACTGCCAGCACAGCACTCATCTCCTCCTTTTGAGGCTTGCACCTCACCTAAAGGGCAGGAGCCAAGTCCTCCTCCCTGCTGCTCAGGTGCACCTCTTTCTAAGAAACATGGTGTGGAATATACATGCATTTTCAGCATAGAGAACAGTTATATCGTCCATCACAATTTGAAGCACAGTTCCCAAAAAATGGTTCACTGTCAAACTGGAAGGTTGTAACATGCAAGGTCTTGGCAAAAATCAGGTAAGTTTGGAATATTTTCATTAACAACTTGGATAGCAAATATGTTATAACATTTATGGCTATCGCTGAGCTGGGAGGGGTTTCAGGCACGCTCGAGAGTAGGATTAGATTTCGTACTCATTTCAGAAATTGGAGCATACAGTCAAAACTTAGATGAGGAGATCTATATCACACATTGCTGCAGGTTTTTCTAGTAACAATGCCTTAAAATACCTCTTATATTTCCCTAAAACAAATATAAATGAGCATGAGCAAGCTACCTTTCTTTGAAACGATAACAAAATTAAAAGGAAATAGAATTCAAATATTTAATTTCAAAAAAGTGAAAAGAAAACACAATATAAATTGGGAGCTACCTGGCTAAGCAGCAGTAGTTGAAACAGGGTTGATGTGTTACAATAGCTCAAACTGAACAGAAGCCAAAAACACAGTGCTGTTGCAAAACTGGTAAATGTCAATCTGAAAAATATTTTGTAAAATGTTATGCAAAAGACATGGGAGGTAGGTTTTCCACCCTCCTGGCAATGAGGGAGACTCATCTGGAATACTCTATTCAATTGAGTCATTTCTCCTTGAGAAAGGCAGAGAAATTGCAGCGAACACTGAGGGAAACCTTAAGACTGACAAAACGTTTCACAAACATGATCTGGGAAGAGATGTTAAGGGAACTGCATCTGGTTAGTAAAAAGAAGACAAGGCTAAGCAGGAGGAAGGCTTAAAAATAGACTTGCAATATGTAGAACATGTTATAAAACAGGCAACAAATAATTTCTCTCCATAACAACCAAGAGATAGGATAAGAACTTATTCGGTTATTTTTCAATAAGAGGGATTTCAATTAAATATTACAAGAGAAGTTTCTCACTCTAAATATACAGGCAAAGAGAGAGCCTGTGTCTCTGCTTTTGATAGAAGGGGAAACTGTCAGAAGGAAAAAGATCATGTACCAATGATAGTATTGCAAGCTCATACAGTTAAATACATAAAGAATGATAGCACTGGAGTCCCTTTGCAGATTTTCAAATAAAGAAAAACTTCACATACTTAGTTTTCCCAGGAAAATTGTTTCAGAAGAGTTTCAGTGAGAAATCTGATGGAATGGAGTCAGCCTGCTTGCAAAAACTCCGACATGAAAAATAAACGCTTTTTTTCCTGACATAGAATTGGTAACTTTTTGAGAACAAAATACTGTGCTTGTTGCTGTGATGGGAGTGGGGAAAGGTCAACATCAAAGAACAGCAAAGAAAAATACTGCATCAAAAAGTTGATCTTCAGAGATCCCTTTAGTATAGTATTTATAAAACAAAAACAGCTAACAAAACACGATTATACAATAGACTTGGAAAAAAAGCTGTCATTCTGCCAAGTGACACATGAGATCCTTTTGGCAACAGGATAAATCGGTGACACAAATAGTTTAATAGTTCAAGAACAACTGCATATTTCTTTTTAAAGGTACAATACAGTGAAATTTTATTACATAATGAAATTGCTATTTTCTACTTTTAAAAGGAAATCTTATTTTTTCCCAAAGAATTGCATGTTCATACCTGTACACTCATCACTACCCATCTTCCCTCCTGAAGAAAAATAAGGAGGGGAAAAATAAATTAAAATTAGGGAGAAAACACATCGTGGAAGTGCTTTTTACCAAGCTCATGTTTTATAAAACAGAAATAAATAAATGCAGAAATAAATGCTTTTCCTCGGTAAGTAGGTGATTCATTGTCAGAAATATAACACAAGTTTGGGTTGATTTTTTTGGTTGTTTTTTTAAAGAACGTTTTGGGTGTTTGGGAACACAGACGAAGGAGCTGTTCTTGGCATGTGGTTGTGATTCCAGTTGGAGGTAGACGATGAGGCACAACTGAACACGCTAGATGAGGGAATGGAGGTGCATCTCCTTCAAATGCACTTGTGCTCACCTAGGACAAGGACTCTGCTGCTGCTGACACCTGTCATCACTGGCACTGCTACTGACGGTGTCCAAGGAAACTAAACGCTGAATTCTCTTTAGTAGATCCCATTCTTCACTTAGATATATTATTATTTCCTGGGAAATAACAATAATTTCCAGTGTGGAAAAAATCATGATGAGTAGTACAGTCAGTTTAAAGAAGTATACCAGAGCTAACAACTAAAATCTCTTACAAGATGAGCCTGTCTACTCTGTGTTAAAATACTTCGAAGACTATTTTAATGATGCCATACAGCTGGCAAAATTCAGTGACACTATAGGTGCCAGTATAAAGCTCTCTAAACCCAGTATTTAATAGGCATATAAATGACCTGGTAACAGGGCTTGATATGGACATGTGCAGATTTTTAATGCCCGAAATCTAGGCTTGAAGAAAAATGAATTATAATGGCTTCACTCTGATTTCCCGAATCCATGGACAAATCATTCTAAACTTCCCTGAGCACAAAGTATTTGAAAGGGGAGTTGTTGCTGTTAGAGGGGAAGATTTTTGTTTTGTTGGGGTTTGTTTGGGGATTTTCCCTTCAAAAAATGCCCATAAATTAATTTTGTTTCAAATTTTCCAAAAGAATTTGCAATCTAAACACAGATTGATCTGGTAAACTACAGCCAATCAAACCACCATCCAAACAACAGCTCTGTAAAATACCTTTGAGTAACAGAAGTTAAATTAAAACCATTTAATTGTAATAATCCACAGAAATTACTAGACAAAAAATTCCATTTGTTGATTTAAAAGATGCCACCATTATGACTTGGTTAATCTGACAGCGTCTTTGTAAGCTGTTCATGTAAGACCTCTGGTTAAAAGGCAGCCAGTGATGGATGAAACAGGTCTAATTACACATCTCTTTGTAGGTTTGTCAAATGCATAAATATTACACAAAGAAAATGACTGTGTGATAAATTATAGTAAATTACTATAATAAAAAAGTTTACTTTTGTTTTAGATAATCAGCAAATTAATTGTGTTTGTTGCCAATTTAAAATATATAATTAGCACTACATCTGTGTCATTTAAATCAGCTAAGCAATTCTCATTGTATCATTACTGGAGGAACTTGAAGTATACTTAATGTATTAATGATTCACAATGGGGAAGAATTCTCATTAGTGGAAACTTTTGCATAGTCAATAACCAGGAAAATTAGTAAATAAATAAATGAGTTCTCCACCAACTATGAATTCCAGGTAGGCAAATAAATACTTGGTATAGAGGTAAACCTCTCAACAAAATAAATTAGATATATATTAAAGGCGGATGTTTGCAAAAGCCACACAATACTAACCTTTTTGAACATTTAATGGAAAATTTGAAAAGTTAAACAGACAATGCTAACAGCTTAATTATTTACTGGGCAGAATCCAGTGGTTTTACCTGTCCTTGCTACCAAATCACCCATGCATTCCAGTCTGGTTGAAAACTACAGAAATTACCAAAATTTCGAGGCATTGAAGCTGTTGATAATATTCTGCTTATGAAAAAGAGGAAAGAGGGAGCAGTAAAGCACATAAATGTCATATTCCAGTGTACCTACCAGCAAATCTCAGCAGGTGAGATCGCTGGGATGAGACTGCTCACTAAGAGATGCAAGTGGTGAATGTAGACCTCATATTTGGTCAACATCACTTTCTTGCCCTGATGCAAAATAGGCCAATTCACGCAAGTGGTAATGAGTATCTGTTTTGATCTGGTCTGCAAGGACAGGCCAGAAGATGGATCACATTGCCAGCTGAAGATCTGAGATGGTTCAAAGCTCATGAGAGTATGGGCCTCATTGTCATCAATATACCTTTAATGTGTGCCATATAAGAAGTCATAACATTGAAGAAATTAATCAACTCATCCAACTGTTTTTAGCTGACATACTGTTAACCTGGTCCCAAGTACCTTTCTGCATTAGATATTCAAAGTGCTTTTTGGAAGGCTAAAGTGCAGGAATAAATGTGAAAAAGTGCAATCAAATGGAGATAATTAGCTTCTGTACCTCTCTAAGACAAGATTCACGTTCATTTGGGTTTGAAACCTTTGAACTCAGTCTAGCTGTAAGACTAAGATCTATTATGGAGATCTAGAACTTTACCAGTCTGCACTTTATGTAGCATACTGTTTATTTCTAAAAAACTACATTCCTGTCAAATTGGAAAATATTTCATAGAGTTTCTGGCCTTGAGCAATCACTGCCCTGATATTTAAATGTGTTTATTTTCAGCAAGCCAAGAGAATAATTTCAGTAAAACTGACTTGTCTAACCAGTCAAAAATCTAGGAGTTCTAGATCTGGCTTCTAAAAACTGGAAAAATGAGTTAAGTTTAATCTCACTGAAAACAGTCCTTAAAAAAAGAAAAAGATGGGTTTTTTTTCAAAATTTCTTAAGTAAGTTAGAAGCAAGCAGAGCTGGAAACAAAGACTATATGAGTGAAAATTTTTAAAAGCCACTGCATTTAACTACTGATCATTTAAATTGACTAAGAGTGAGAAGTATTATAGTAGTCTGTATAAGCCTTTTTCTCTCAAACTATTCTTAGTAAATATTAAAGATTTTCCTTTTCCTCACAGATTAGTATAGATTCATTCTGGGCACTGAAATGAACATGAAAATTTAAGTTATTGTACACACATGAAAAGGCAACTTACTCCACTGCATGACTAAAGCCACTAAAAATTATGCCCTTAATTCTCTAATTCACTTCATGAGAAAAGTCAGAGATTAAAGCAAATGTCTGTGGAACCAACTGCACCACCCAAGCCTATAAATACGTTGCAAAAATAAAAACAGAATCAGTCTGTTCTTTTGAGCTAGAAAGAGAACTGAAACACTATTCCAATTCCTCAGACACTGAGGGAAGAAATTTTCAGAGAAATTTTAGCATTTTTTTCACCTTATATGCCCATTTCAATGCCCAGGCACCAAGTCAGCAGCGGTGTTCCCACAGAGGTAAGGGACTTGGGGTCAAACTCTTCTGTCACTGCAGAAGGATGAAGGCTTCCATGTAAATCATAAGGAGAAACAGCAAGGTCCCCATTTGAAAGAAGCCAAGACCAACTCTGGAGGAATATGAGGGCTGGCTGGTTGGTTGGTTTGTTTGAAACACTGTTTGGGTGCGTATGTGTATATCAGTTGATTCTACATTGACTAAAAGGAATAAAACTGGAAACAATTTTGCAGCTTCTCTCAGCTCTGCTATATAGAAAAAGTTTATCTTTCAAGCTATCATTGGGACATTTAGTGGGGGGAAAAAAAAAAAGCTAACAATACAAAGCCTGTGTTTTGAAAGAGCCCACACTTCCCCCTGGTTTAGCATGCAATTCCTATAAGGAATCAAGAGTAATGCTTTTCTCAAGGGCCTTTTGAGTGGATTATTTATTGCTGTTTCCTGTTCAAGTTTTTATGGGCAGGTCAAGTGCCAGAGTGTTGCTCTGCTCTGTCTGCCAAGAATGATAAAAGCTGGACTGCAGTTTGACAACAGGACCATATCTAATTATTAAAGCAAGCAGTGCATGGATTGCAGAGGGGTCTCCACACCAACCCACTCACCCTTGATTTCATTAATTTAACAGACATCATCTTCATGGAACAGTATACAGCAAGACCGACAGTAATATTTATTTATAAGGGATTCTTTTCAAATTTCATTCTTACAGGGTTTTTTTTTCTTTTCAAAAAGTAAATAAATAAAAAAGAATGTATTCTTCCCTCTTCCAATTTAAGCATATAGTGGCAATGGGGATTAAAGATCTCTTTCATAGCCATGAGCTAGCTGCAGTCATGCTGCTATACTGGAATCCCCCATGCTGTGCTGTCAGTGACCTCAGTGGCGACCTGAAGTAATGGCTATATTTCTTTTTTTTTTTTTTTTCTTTAGGAGTACCAAGTAATTCAGCTTCTGTATCCTAGGCATTAGTTCTGCACTTCTAGTACTGAACAGAGACGAAACATTATACCAGTGAGCATATACCTTCTTACAGTCAGATTTTCAACACGGGTTCATTTGAACATGTACGCAACATATGTACAGCACATGATTTACATAAGGCGTTAATGGCAGCAGGGGTAAATTTATTTTCCTTGAGTGCTGCAGTGAAGTGGATCACTTGCTTCCCATTGTAATCAGTCCCACAATTTGGAGACTTTTGAAGAGGTCCTCTTACTAAATAAGAGCTTTCTGGGAAGAACATCAACTCTTCCTGACAACAGTCAGTCCCAAACCATATAATGAACACTGTCATACACAGTTACATTTGCAATGAACACAAAGAAATGAGAAATGAATACAAATAAAGCAGAAGCCAGAGCAAAATTTAACAAGACCTTTGAGTCCTAAAGTTTTGTTAACATTGGGGGTTTTTTCACTTCTGGGTTTTTCATTGCTCTGTGCTTCTTCTGGGAAGTTCAGAAGAAAAGTAAGCTAGAAATGTATGTGGTGTAAAACATCTAATGCTTCAAGTGGGATGAAAGCAAGTAGAGATTCTGCAGATGTGCATGTTAATGAAGATTTAATTGGGAGGCAGGTGCACATAAATAAGGAGCATATGGAATGGGGCAATGGTAAACACAATAAGGGCAGAGCTCACAGATTTAAACACAACAGAATTTAATCTTTTCTATTCTTGTAAGATTTCCCACAAAAATATACTCAGGTAAACATTCAAATTTAGGACACACAGCTCATATTTGCTGTCCAAACCATGTTCTGACAATAGTGATCAACACTATATTCTTGTTATCAAAATGGTGACACTTACTTTTACCTTTTTGGTTACTAATTATTTGATGTATTAAATTAATTAAATTTGAAAGCAGGCTGCACATAAGAGGCTTCTGTTTCATGTATTCACTACATCATTTCAGAAACAGAGAAAAACTTGTCTTTAGAAATACTTCAGTTGATGCTATTTGGATATCAGAGGTCAAAAAGGTGAGCACTTTGTGGATCTGAAATATAAAAGCTCATGTTCTAAATTACAGATAAGATATCTGGGCAAAAAGGAGAACAGGATAGGAGCTGAGCCTGTTCCCTTGATGCTCTGTGCCATTTTCAATTTAAATTTTAATTTACATTTCAAACAACAAACCACTACTATTACTAAGAATGTAAAATTTCTTGCCTCTCTGCAAAGAACTCAGAAAAAGTGAAGTAAACCTGGGGAAAAAAGTTACACATGCAATAAAAATCAAGTATAACTCAGATCTTTGCATTTAAATTGGAAACCAAACAGTGCTGAGTTACTACTCAGCAACAACTATAACAACTATAGTTATGGTAGGCCTTTTCCTCAGGACAGCACATTCCTAAACCACCACCCTGGAAAACAGATACTTTATGTATCGTGGAAATAAGTGGGTATTTTTTTCCAGAATGAAGTAGCAGACTTTTACAAATATTTTTGTGCTTTATTTCTTTAATATCTTCTCTGTTAATAGTGTTAACTTTGCGCTTTGACCAGGAAGCAAGATGCATGCTTTGACTTTATCCTCATTCCAAACAATGAGCTAGAACGAGCTGTTTTCTACCCATCAGCAAAAGAGGATCAAAAAAACTCCTACCAACATTTTTCATTCATTTTGACAAAGCAGATATAATAGATGTAATAAGACTCAAGAAGAGAGGAGAGTTTGGCTGGAAAGATTAGAAGTTCGCAAAGCTGAAAGAGGTATCCTTCCTCCTCACTGGTCTGCTAGGTGCTGCAAAGATGTATATGGTATCAGTGACAACGGAAAATGTTTTAGCTGGAGTATTATAAGAGATCAAGACCTTCCACTGGTGAAGCTTAGGTGCCAGGTTTGGGGCTAGACAAAAGGCTATGTACACTAGCAGAGGGCAGTTAGTCGGGAGAATAAATGCGAGGAGGACTTGAATATCGGCACCCAGTTTGAGACAGTGCTGGTAACCATCAGTGTTGCCTTGCTCAGAGCCAGCTGGGTCTGGGGTAAGACAGGATGAGTGCCACTGCACAAGACGATCTGGAAGTCTGCCATTTATGGGAACATGAGTTAAAGTTGGGCCAGTGGTAGAAAATGGCTACCAGGGGAAGCAGGGGAATTGTGGGACCTTGCTTAAGCCCAGCAGAATAAAAGCTGGCAGAACCTGAGCACGCTTTGTATTCCTACACTGGGCATAAACGCCAGGCAGAGACAGAAAAGTACTAAAACCAGACTGGGCTAAAAACACCAAAGATATCTCAGGGCTGTTTATAAAGCCTAAGTAACCCAAGTGCTACTGCACTGTCTACCAATAATACCTCTTCTCTTAAAAATGCACTGAATTAAAACCAATAAGTAAAGCCTGCCATGTACCTCTGCTACAGAATTATTTTTTTAATGGTTGGTTAGTGAAGACAAACCCAAATTTCAAGCATCCAGACAGTTCTCAGCTCAGAGGGAGCTTGCTCTTAACGGGCTGAACATCCCTGAGTTTGAGAGAAATACCACCTTCCTTACCCAATAATTGTACCTCTTGCCCAAGGTATCGATGGACTACTATGAGTATTTCTGTGAAAGTAAGTATCTATTCATTACAGATTTATTAAGGTTGGGAAAGACCTTTAAGATTACCAAGTCCAAGCATCAACCCAACACCACCATGTCCACTAAACCATGTCCTGAAGTGCCAAGTCCACACGTTTTTTTAATATTTCCAGTGATCATGACTCCACCACTTCCCTGGGCAGCCTGTTCCAATGTTTGACCACTCTCTCACTTACCTGGCGGAAGAGACCAACACCCACCTCACCACAACCCCCTTTCAGGTAGTTGTAGAGAGCGATAAGGTCTCCCCTCAGCCTCCTCTTCTCCAGGCTAGACAACCCCAGTTCCCTCAGCCACTCCGCATAAGACTTGTGCTCCAGACCCCTCACCAGCTTCATTGCCCTTGTCTGGACACGCTCCAGCACCTCAACATCCTTCTGGTAGTGAGGGGCCCAAAACTGAACACAGGATTCGAGGTGCGGCCTCACCAGTGCCGAGTACAGGGGCACGATCACTTCCCTACTCCTGCTGGCCACACTATTCCTGATACAGGCCAGGACGCTGTTGGCCTTCTTGGCCACCTGGGCACACTGCTGGCTCATGTTCAGCCGGCTGTCAACCAGCACCCTCACCGACTAGTTAGGCAGACTTCTTAAATTATAAGAATCACTGTAAGGAAAGAGAGCCCTTTTGGTAAGAAAACCTAACCTCCTAAAATGCAAGGTGACCTTGTCATTTGTAAACTGTCCTTGCCTACTGTGATAAATTATGGAGCATATCATGTGAGAGAGTATTGTTTTATTTCATTTGCAGCCATCTCTGTCCAGAACTGCCTGATTTCATAGTATCCTTGTTTCCAATAAAAAGAGGAAACATCTATGTGGATATAAAATAATTCCTAAAACAGAAGAGATAAAGCATGCTATTTAATTTCATTTTGTCACAATAAATAGATCAAAAAAGACCAACTGAGCTACCTCATATGTCTCACTGAACTTTTTGATTCAATCCCTATAAGCATTCAGAGTGGTTTTTCCAGTATAGCTATTAATGTCACCAGCAATATGAACTTTCAGCACTTCCCCTCGGAAAGTATGCCATGGTCTGATAAAACCTTTATTGTCAAGAAAATTTAGAACAGACATCAGGAAAAGAAGATTTTATTTCATTTTCATCTTATTGCACCTCACCCTCAGTTATTTATCTTCCTCCACAACGTTTTATATACTCAGAGATGGTGAACATCATCTCCTCCTTTTAGGTAACCAAGTTGCATTTTGGGATCTGGATTTTACTTGCGTTTTATAGTTGGTTCCTACCGAAAGTGGAGCAAGCCATTTTGTAACTAGTCTAAGGGGCAGTAAACAACAGGTTGCTATAGCTCTTTTTGAGCGCAGGTGCTGAAGTGTCTCCGAATGGAGCGATGACACGAGTGTGCCAGGAGTTGATGCCCACTGAAAGCTTGGTTGCAAGAGTTGAGCCATACACACACCCAGAGAAGAGCAACATGCACTGTTACTAAAGAGCTTTGTGTGTGCATACCTGGAAATTGCTGAAATTAGTGAAATTAGTGACGCTAAATGGTGTGCCAGTAAGAACGTGGAGCCTGAATGCCAGGTTTTGTAATCGCAAGAAGGCATGTAATACACCATGGATAACTTCTTGTGTGTGATGTGTGTTTGCTAGCACACGTGCGTGTGTATTGGAGATCCTAATGCAAAGTAAGCTTGAAAATAGAAACATATACTTCCAGTGTCAGCCACCAGTGGACCGTGCAAGATAAAATGAAGTGAGGCATTCCATGATTTGCCCGTGTGCATGCACTAGCAAATCCATGGTGGTAGGTGAGAGCACCAGCACACAAGGCTACATGTATTTTGTGGTTCTGTGTTATAGAATCTTCCTGAAAATCTTCCTCAGACAGAAAACTATGTTCCAGAGTCTAGAAGAAGGTTAAATCTTAAAAAATAAATAGTGAATGCCCTAGCTCTTTTCAACACCATGACAGCTTAGGTAGTCCTTATCGCCTGACCAGCCCTGTGCATTGTGTTGATATGTTTATTTGTATGGTTATGCTGCAAAACTGACACCAAGTAATGGGTGTAGCTGAATAAAAAAGAAAAATATTTTCTCCCTGCTTGCATAGGGTTACTTTTTCAGTCAGATCTGTACCTTTTACTTAAGCCAAGACACAGCAGCTACAATGACAATGCAGAAACGAGTGGCCAAATAAAAGGCTGCTTAAGTATTGCTGTTGTGTGTGTGTCACACAGTCTTAGATAAAAATATATTCACGCATATGTATATATGTACATCTATGTAGGTACAGGTATGTGGTATGCATACATATATACACACACACGTATGTACATGTACACTTACATACACACACTCAGTATAAAGAATTAAAACAATTCTAAACAGATTTCCCAGGCTCCTAGCCCTAACATATGCAGTGTAACAGACATTTACCTCAGTAGCAGCATTAATTCTTCAGGGTCATCTCTTTCCCATTGTTTTTCCTCTATTCTTAACCTCCACAGTTTTTCAAGAAACTTGACACATTTGTCGTCAAACTTTACACACTTGCTGATGAAATCCAGAGGAAACAAAAATAATTATACAGTGCTTGATCTGCATATTAAAAAGTAAAACAAACAAAACCCACACAGACCTTTTGCCTGTGAGAGTAAGGAGAGTGTTGGAAGGTTCCTATTCAGGTCAACACGTTTACAAAATATCTGACGATGTCATCCTGACCTCTACTGGAAACTCTAAGTATTTGCAGGCTGAAATCGTGGAAGTTCAGTAAACCCAAGGCAACATGTAATTTAGAGATGCAACAAGTATTTCCTAGCATCTTTTCAACATTAATTACGAGTGACTGCAGGAAATAGTAGTGGAAAGTTGCAATTCTATCATCAGCTAAAGAGCAAATACAGAAATATATTGCAACGTTCCAATATGCTCACTTCTACAGCTTCTGTAACTTCTATAGTGTTATGTCTCCTACAACTACTCACAAGGTTCAGTATCGCTTCTAATCTGATTATTTATCCGTATTAGTTTTTGCATGTCCATTAAGGTAATAGAAATATAAGGGACTAAGAGTTAGAGTCACAATAGGTACAAACGTTTACATCCTATCATGAACTCCTGAAGCCCTTAGTATGCAAAAGATTAATCTGAAATTCAAAGCGACATTCAGAAAAAGGCAAGAAAATTATCTTCTGCTAAAATCTCAGGTATGTATAAAGGAACAATTAACCCTTCCAGGCTCATACTAGAAATCACAAATGCTGCACAATTCAGCTGTTGCAAATCCTGGAAGAGGTTAGAAAACTTACAGCCTGGAAATTGCAAATGAAATTTGTAGTTTCTGCATTTCAACCCAACCATATCATTTACTAACAGATTAAAAGTGACATCAAACATCCTGGAATGGTTGTATTTATCATAGAATAGGATTGGAAGGAACCTTTAGAGGTCATCTATTCCAGCCTCTCCTGAAATGAGCAGGGACATCTTCAAACAGATCAGGTTGCTCAGAGCCTCATCCAACCTGACCTAGGATGTTTCCAGGGATGGGGCATCTACCACCTCTCTGGGAAACCTGGGCCAGTGTTTCATCACCCTCACTGTCAAAATTTCTTCCTTATATCTAGTTTGAATCTACCCTCTTTTCGTTTAAAACCATTACCCCTTGTCCTATCACAACAGGCCCTGCTAAAAAGTCTGTCTCCATCTTTCTTAGAAGCCCCCTTTAAGTACAGGAAGGCTGCAATAAGGTCTCCCCAGAGCCACCTCTTCTCCAGGCTGAACAACCCCAACTCTCTCAGTCTTTCCTCACAGCAGAGCTGTTCCATCCCTCTGATCATTTTTGTGGCCCTCCTCTGGACCCGCTCCAACAGGTCCATGTCTTTCCTGTGCTGAGGGCTCCAGAGCTGGACGCAGCACTGCAGGTGGGGTCTCCCCAGAGTGGAGTAGAGGGGCAGAATCACCTCCCTCAACCTGCTGGCCACGCTGCTTTGGATGCAGCCCAGGATAGGGTTGGCCTTCTGGCCTGTGAGTGCACATTGCCAGCTCACGCTCCGCTTTTCACTCACCAGTACCTCCAGGTCCTTCTCGGCAAGGCTGCTCTCAATCCCTTCATCCCCCAGCCTGTACTGATACCGGGGGTTGCCCTGATCAGGTGCAGGACCCTGCACTTGGCCTTGTTGAACCTCATGAGGTTCACATGGGCCCATTTCTTGAGCTTGTCCAGGTCCCTCTGGATGGCATCCCGTCCCTCAGGTGTGTCAACCACACCACTCAGCTTGGTGTCATCTGTAAACTTGCTGAGAGTGCACTGTCTATGCTATTGATGAAGATACTAAACAGTATTGGTCCCAATACAGACCCCTGAGGGACACCACTTGTCACTGATCTCCATCTGGACATTGAGCCATCGACCACTACCTTCTGGATGTGAACATCCAACCAATTCCTCACCCACCCAACAGTCCACCCATCAAATCCGTATCTCTCCAATTTAGAGAGAAAGATCTTGTGGGGCACTGTGTCAAAGGCCTTACAGAAGTCCAGATAGATGACATTCATAGCTCTCCCCTTGTCCACTATTCCCTGGATGTAGTCATTTCATTATAAAAGGCCACTAGGTTGGTCAGGAAGGACTTGCCCTTGATGAAGCCACACTGGCTGTCTTAGGTCACCTCCCTGTCCTCCATATGCCTTAGCACAGCTTCTAGGAAGATCTGTTCCATGATCTTCCCAGGCACAGAGGTGAGGCTGACAGGTCAGTAGTTCCCAGGGTCCTCCTTGCTACCCTTTTTAAAAATGGGTGCAATGTTTCCCTTTTTCCTGTCTCCAGGGACTTCACCTGACTGCCAGGACTTTTCAACTATCATGGAGAGTGGCTTGGCAACTACATCAGCCAATTCCCTCAGGACTCTGGGATGCATCTTGTCAGGTCCCATAGACTTGTGCATGTTCAGGTTCCTCAGGTGGTCTAGAAACTGATCTTTTCTTACAGTAGGAGGGACTTTGCTCCTCCAGTCCCTGTCTTGCAGTCCATCCACTCGAGAGGTGTGGGAAGAGACACTACCAGTGAAAACTGAGGCAAAAAAGTTGCTGAGTACCTCAGAATTCTCATCTGTTTTTACCTGTTTGCCAGTCATACTCATCAAGGAGGGTACGCTTTCTTTAATCTTCCTTTTCTGGCTGACATGCCTGTAGAAGCCCTTATTATTCTTTACATCCCTTGCCAAGTTCAGCTCCAGCCATGCCTTGGCCCTCCTGGCCCCATCCCTACCTGCCTGTGCATGTCCTTCTTGTCCTTTAGTTTGACCAGCAGGTCTCTATGCAGCCATGCTGGTCTCATGACTTCCTTCCTCGATTTCTTACACCCGGGGATGGAGAGCTCTTGCGCTCCATGGAAAGCGTCCTTAAAGGTCTGCCAGCTCTGTTCTGCTTCCTTCTCCCTGAGGGCAGTTTCCCTGAGGGTCCTATTGACTAACTCCTCGAACAGCTGGCTCACTTCTCTCAGTACATAAAAGGTCTATAATAAGCCTGTGATAGGCTCATAAAACTGTTCTATGTTTTGAGCAATTCTGGTGTTTGATACTGCAATTGCTAAAGATAAGACAAATTTAGAACTGTTCTACTCTCTTTTCATCAGATAAGTGGAAAGCCAGAGCTCACCATCCCATCCTGGACTACTTGTGCAAAATCAGTATATGCTAGGTGGGATCTCAGCTGGTGCTGTACCAGCTGGTGTGAACCACTGTAGCTCCAGGGACATGTATGAGAAGACATACACTCCTCCATTTCCAGCTCTTACTGTTTTGCATTTAGCAACCATCTTTGACTCTGCTGAATTCATATAGCTTTTTTGGGTAAAATTATAAGGAACCTTATTTGTTGCTTAAGACATTACCCTTATTGGGATCACTTACAGTGGCCTCCCAGACAATACCCTCCTATAAATCTTTGCCTTGAATGCAGGCAAAAGTAAAGGTAGATGAATGTGAGGAACAGCAAAGGGAAGATTTCAGACTGAAACACATCCTGAGCAGCTGAAACCAGTGTCTCAGACTACACAGGGAAATGTGTATTCCACACGTTATTAATCAAAGCCACCCGAAGCCATCTTGGCTATAAAACAACACAAAGTTTTGATACAGCAAAGCACATAGGGTTGTCAGAAAAACTAGAGTTTGGCCTGCTGCAATGAAATTCAGGAAACCAAAGCTTCGCAGAGAGCAAGAACCTTTCTGAACAGGGGCATTTGGCAAGAAGAGCGTTCAAAACAACATTACTCTAACAGAACAGAATGACTGGATGTAACCTAGTATTTTAAATGGCACATGTTTGGAAGAGCTCACATCGGTGCATACCCAAACGCTACATATTCTTCCAAAGGCAAATCTAGCACTATGAAGGCTGAACCAGGAGTAGGGGGGATACCTTACTGCCATTACAAGTTATGGAGCATCTCGCATGCCCGCTTCCTTCTTGTGTAACATAAGGTGATAAATCTGCTTGACATAAATCAGTTATGGAAGAACACAAGCTTTCCAAATGCATCTTTAAATCAAGGGCAGGATTCTCCCTTAGTATTAGATCAAAAGCTCAAGTTATATTTAAGCTCTAATGAGAAGCATCCTTATTTATTGGTGTTTGGGGCACAGGGCCAGGAAAGCTTCTGTGTTCCAACTCTGTAGCATGCCAAACACTTCACAGTTTTGGACAAGTCTGTGACTCCATTTCTCCGTCACATAACCAGGGATTATACTATTTGGTTACCTCATAATGGTCTTAGGAGAATATATACAGTCCTTCTGTGTTGTATTTAATGAACTCCTACCGTACAGTTTCTGTAACCTAAATCTAAAAGTTTTCAGATTGAATTGAAAAGAAAGCATGGGAGAAGATGTGAAACAGAAAAACAAAGTGATTATTATATTAGAATAATACAATTTCAGTTCTGATGGGTTATTATAAAAACATCAGTAAGGGAGGGTCAGAGACCCTTGTTTCTCTAATTGGCATGTTGTTTAGCAATGGAAGAAAACCAAACAACCCACCACATGATAGGCAACCAAAAAAAATTAGTCACCCTTGATTCCTTCTATATCTGCTAGTTCCATCCACAACAGCTATTTCTTACAGCAAATTATGCCTTCAGCAAGCCACATACAGCCCAATGCCAATGAGGATATGGCTTGGTCTGCACGTCTCTCCCCGTGTGCTCCAGAGGAAGGCATTCCTATGGGAACCCACTGGGAAACAACAACAAAGCCAACTATTTGCCTGTGAGGGAAGCAGCAGGGACACCATGGCTGCAGTTCTCCATGAAGCCACAAGCCACTCCAGAGGGCCCAATGATCAGGTATTACTGCCATGAGGAAGAGGAACACATCTGGGAGCAGCTCCGTGCACCACACTGCAGGCTTTAGCCACAGACACCTGATGTAAGCTCATGCGCATCCACGGACCCACAGCCAGCATCCCTGCAGTGCACATGTACACACACCGCCTCTGCCCTCAAAAGCAATAAAGCCTCAAGACAAAAATACAAGCACTGGCTCAGTCTTACTCTTTTCTCAACCCACCGCCGCTCCAGGCGAGAAGAGAGGCTTTTCACCCTATGCTAAATACAAGGTGACTTGGAGCAAGGTGTGACTTTCTCCAAAGGACTTGTGTGGTGATGCACTAAGGGACACACCGGCAGCTGGGGGGGTGCGAGGTCTGGGAGGCGTGTACAGTGTGAGCTGACCACACAAGGTATGCTCAGGCATAAGATTCCTAACGGAGTATAAGCAGGTGCTAAATCCATATATTTTTAACAACAAACATGTTTATGGTGGTGCCTTTCACACTTTATTAGTTGAAGCCTATCCAAGCACCCTCATGACTGACGTTCCAGTCAGTCATAAAAGGAGGGACCACCTCTTAGAGCAAAGCGTCCATGTGCCTTTTCAACCTTTGGGAGTCGAAGAATCTTAAGAATATATCCATAGTAAAATTTTACTGCATGCAACACGGTAAGAGAAGAAGAAAGGAAAAAAATGTTTAACTCTCAGGTCTCAGACCAGATTTGTAGTATTTACGTTTTGGAAAAAAAACCACTTTTTCCCCCATTCTTAACTTATTTTTATATTCAATGGCACTTCACAGTCAAGGTTTCTAGAATAGAAAAGGAGGTAAGACTCAGATTTTTCTAAAGAGGCCTTGAACTTGCTGCAGTGTGTATGAACCCAGCTCTTTAGCTGTCAACTAGAAAGTAGATTTATTTTCACAAAACCTCAGTGACATAAAGTAGAAGTGAGCTAGTAGAATAAGGGAAGATTTTGAGTTTCAACAGTTGTAAGTTCTTTTGAACTAAATTCTACCTAATACTTCAGAGCAGGTGTGGAGAGAAAGCATGGCTGCATATCTAAATTCAGAAGTCCTAGCATGAACACAATATCTGATTTTATTAAGTACATTGGAAAAACTTTGGAATACAGAAAAAGTTAATGGAAGCACATCATTTCACGTCTTCGGTTTTCACTCTTTTTACCTCTTTATGATTATAATGTGAGACATTTTAACAAGTTTAAAAAACCTGCAGAAACTTGAGTGAATCTTCTAGTAAGAACCACCTCAACTATTTCTTGAACTGAAACCAGTTTCTCCACTGCAGAATGGCAACAGCGTTTCTAAGGAAGATGTAAATAACTGAGTTCTCTTGCAAGTCACTGTTGCTTATAGACAGTGAAGTTTCAAAATACGGACATTTGTGTTGTCTGTCAACAAGAAGCTGAAATTAACTGTTTGAAAGGTGCTTGACCAGCAGCGCATTCAATCTGTACTTCCTTTGGACTACTGATATTTAAGATGAGAGAAAAACAAGCAATTATGACAAAAATGCATTATGGTTTAGAAAATAATTGTTTTTAGAACTATTCTAACCTTCAAAATTGCTTACCCACAAAACTATTTTCAACCTTATCTTAATTCCATTTCTGAAAATTTACAAATCCAATGGAAGTGTTTTATAAGTAGTAAGTGATAAGAAGGAAGAGAAATGATGGCCAAGGGTCACATTACTAGACAGAAGCTCAAGAGACTCAGGGACTGTGCTTCATCAGTCTCTATTTATAAATGTGATGCAACAAACTTGCTTGCACAAGGATATTGCGAAGAAAAGATTCTCAGTCTGCAAGACGAAATTCTACAAAGGCGAAGGGCATAAGAGTGAACATACAAGGAAAAAAGATTATTAGGAGGTAATGCATTTTTTTGTCTACACAGAATGCAATAAAATTCCTGCTGCTAATTATGATTTTGACATGAAAGTTGTTCCCGCTATAGTGCCAAAATGCACATTTAATGGCAAAGAGATTAATACAAAGACTTTTGAGGCCGAACAAGCATTTCATTCAAAGCCATGTCTTTTATATCCAAAGGTGGTGTGGGGTTTTTTTGTTGTTGTTTTGGTTTGTTTTTTCCTTTGTAACAGTAAGATTTGGGGAAGGTATAGATAAATGTTCTAAATCAGATCAACTTAATGAAATAGTGCTACTTATACTTTAAATACAAGTGACAAACAACTTTGAAAAAAAAGAATAGCATATCATATTTAAATATGAAAAGTTTCTTTCAAGTTAAAACAATGAGATCCAAAGCTGGAAGTAAACCCCAATTCTTTATACACTAGCTGCTAAAATAAGATGAGGATTACGTCCTAGAGCAGTCCTCTACTGGTAGGATTCCCAAGTTTAACAAATATTTTCCAACAATTCACTGATCATGCTATGGATTTAAAATACACATAAATCTAAGGAAAACAGAGAAGAGATGCCTTAAACTCCACACTGAAAGTCAGTGAGATTATTCCCACCTCCGCCAAAGATTTCTTACATTATTTTTATTAAATCAACCAGGAGCAGATTTCCGAATATCTAGAACTCAAAATCCTCAGCCTATATCTTCAAAATTCTTGAGTATCCATTTGGTGAGTGAAATACAGAATAGATATCCAGAGGCAGCCTACTGCCATGGGGACACTTAAGACCTGATTGGTCAGCACCTGAAATTGTGAACTTTTAAACATCTAAACTTGTCTTGAGGTCTTGAAAATTTGATCTCCTCTTTTTTTTTTTTGGCACTTCACTTTACTGTCTCTGCAAAACAAACGATACTGCTTTCTTTTTTCAAAGAAGGTCCTGTGTAATTAGATTATAAAAGGCTCAAGTTTTGTCTCTTTTCACACATACAGGAAGTGAGACAGCAGAACCATAATTCTAGCTGGAGCTTTTAAGCACAGCTACAATAAAAATAATCCTCCAGTCCTTTCTATATATTACTCTTTCTTAACAGACATTTACTAGATATAAAGGAAATTATGTAAGGCATAGAATAAAACAGAATGTTTTGACAGTGGAAATGAGAAATTGTTTCAATCTCAGCACAAAAGATGAATAATTCTAAACTGGTTGCAGAATATATGCTATAGACAAAAACATTCCACATACATTTAACTGCATTTTACAGAGGAAAAAAGGCTTTCAGAAGAAACATGTGTTAATGACAAATGTTATACTATTTGGCAATTGTGACATAGTGACAAAAAGCTACATGTCAATAACTGTCCATGTTGTTGAGACTAGAAAAAAATGCAACCTCCAAGCTTGCACAGTGTTACTTGGCCAAAGGGTACACATGAGCAAATACAGACCTCCAGCCTGGTAACACATTTCAGGCTACCCTGAAATGCTGTGAGGCTTTCAAAGCCATTGAGTTTGAAAAAGCTGGTTTAGACCACTTCTGTAGCTCTAATTTAAACACCCAAGGTCAATAGTTTCGATCATGAAATCAGTATGAACTTCAGTATAGCTCACAGGACAGAGCCTATAATTAGGTATAAGAACATTAAAGGTAAGCAAAAATGGTCCTAAGAGCAAATCTGTGGGCAACTTAAATCTGACAGTGCTTACAGGTTCAAGTGGACAGGCTTGCCTCTTCTTTCTGTGTAATGCTATTACACAAATACTAGCCACTCTTTCCTGACGTATTATATCTACACATGTGCTATTTTATTTAGAGTATGTTTCCTCCTCAGGAGGAGTTAGAACAGGGAGCATCTACAGAAATACGGTTCTAATTGTAGAACTTGACTAAAGGAAAATTATCCAACCTTTCTAAGCTTTCCATAAAAATAATTAAAAAAAGAAAATAATATGCCAAAATCAGTCACGTCTTAATTCAAGTTATGCAACTATGAAAAAACCAAAAAGAACAGGTGCACCATTACTGTTATTTTATTTTAGTCCTTAAAGCTGTATCTCCTTCTCACAACTTCCCACATGATTCCCATAAAAACAGTAGATTAATTTTTACTTCATCGTTAACATTTTTCCTTTTGCTCTCCTACAGTAACTCTACTCAAGGCAAAAAATCAATCAAGACACCACCTTTCAAGATGTATTTCCATGACTGAATTTGCATGTTCTGTAATACTCAGAAGTAGAGATCTGCCAAAAATTAATCCTTAATATGTACACATAATTCCAAGCAGTGAAACTATCATCAAATTTGAAATTACAAACAAGCTCTGGGAGAAAGCAATCTTTCCCAGGTCTTTTTGAACACTCAGATGCATCAATTTGTGGACCATTCTGATCATCTTCCAAAGATTCAGCACACTTTGGCTCATGAGTGTTATCAAGTAGGACCTTAAGGCATTTTCAACGGGGTTGAAAGTACACGGGAAGCAAACGGATCAGAGATCACTGTGTGGAGAATGTTAAGAGGGTAAATTGCATTCATGTCACAAAGCATTTTCACTTTTTCAAAGTATCTAAGCTGTAGGCATTTTGCTGTCACTAAAATACAAGATTTTTTCCTGAACTTCAAATTTGAAGAACACGATGTTAACAAAGCACGTCAAAAAACAGAATCAGCAGCAACTTCAATTTTTTTCAAATCTGAGCAAAAGGGGTAAGAGCGTTTATCACATAAACCGTATGAAAAAACCTCATATCACCAGATACAATGTATTCAATAAAATTCACATGTACATGCGAAGTAATGTTAAGTCTTATTTAAATTGTGTGGAGCCACAGAAGCAAGGCTAGGTTTGATAAATTAAAGCTGTATCTTACCGCTGTGCAGCTTGCACTAGTCCCTGCTTTCCCACTAGCCCCTTCGGTCCCTGGACAACAGAATGAACTCATTTTATTTACAGTATAAATTGTCCTCCTACTGAGAAGGACATCATCGCACCTCTCCGCAGAGCAAGTTCAGTACATTATTTATAGTCCATTTTTAGTTATTTAATTTTTCAGAATCCACTGAGAAAAAAATTAACTAAAAAGACAAGCAACTTAATTGTCCCAATTTTTCCTTCTGCACACTCAAGAGGGAAATTCCCTGGGGTTTACAAAAAGCTAATGCTACCCCCAAGCAGAAGAGTATGTGTGGAGGCTATCTTAAGAGTATGTGTAATATCCCTACAAGACACAGACTGCTTCTCAGTGTTCTCGGAATTGTTAAGGGACAAACAAAACTCAGTCCACTCAGGTAGCTCTAAAATAGGTGCACACACTCCTATACAGAAGATATTTTGTTTTTACAGAGGCAGAATTATGAAATCAGCTCTCTTGTGGAAAGCCAGCTTTTACGAAACTAAGTCAAATCCTCAGTCGATCGTCCACAAAAAGAAACTAAGACTCCCGCCCCAATCTCTAGAAGTAGCACTTTCATTTTCTTCTTTTTTTGTTTTTACGATAGGCCACAGTGTCTTTTTCTGTGGAACAGAGGAGTAATAATAACCTTCCGGTTTTATTCATAATACAAAAACTCCAAAATAAATCTATTGAAGCTTGCGCTGATATATTTGTCTTAATCTTTGTGAAATAGTGATTTAAAATAATACTAACTAAAAACTGCTGAGCATCACTTTAGGGAGCAAGGAAATGCTAGAGAAGCTTCCAGTAAACGATGAAAGAATGAAACAATTAACCAGTTTGTCTACACTTAAACCAGAATAACCTTCTCTTTCTTATAGGTCTCTGCTTCAGTTTTAGCCCTAGTTATAAAACCAAATGGAGTACTTTAAACGACACTAAAACACACCCGATTTATGAAACACTGTTTAAACTCCATCATCTTGAACAGGCCAGCATTAAAAGATTTAATGGCGACTGGTTCACATCATTTATGTTTTCCCCTCTGAGGGTAACAAAGATTTACAGGGCTTCATTTGAGTACTAACTGGATACAGAAACTTAAGTACCTTATCCTGAATGAATGAAAATTGAAACCCTTTCAAGAACAATGCCAGTCCCAAAGGCTTGCAGTATATACAACATTTACAATTACTAATGACTAATTATCTAATAATTAAACATAAATGGTATTGCACCCTAACCAATGGCTGTATTGGGATGCCACAACATTTCTTTATTCTAAATTGTGATTACTGCAAAGCATAACATAAGGGCAGGCCTACAAACAATAAGTGAAATTAAGAGACATTTGTGAGGGGAGAAGGCTTTCTCACCAGTTAGGGAGTTCAGTATAAGATTCAAGACAACCACCTTACAGAGGAGATGAAGTTTGAATGTTGGCGTGTAACTATTTAGAGCTAGGTAATAGGAAATATTGAGAATGAACAAAAACCCCAGCTCTCCAGTCTTATGTCTCACCTGGATATTAGACATTTTAATCAGAATTTCAAGAAAGTGCCTATATGCATTGGGGATCCAAAGCTGGAAAAAAAATTACGTCCACACTTCTTCCTGTCTGAGTCTTTTCTTGTGGCTTGAAACTTTCTGGCTAACTGATCCTTAAGATAACTAGTCTCTTATCACATGCTTTTTTCCTTCTAATGAGTTTGTACATTTTCATAAAATTTTCACTAACAGCAAGTAACACCAGAGAGGGGGCAGAGTAAAAAGAAAGGTGGTTTTGAAAATGCAAGCAAAGTTGTCAGAAGCTTTGGCACAGTTTTACTGTGAAATTTGACATATATTTCTAAATATTTTGTTTTACTACTTATCAGGCATGAATTGAATTCTTCATAGAAACTTAATATTTCTCTATCTTAAAAAAGCATACTGAAGGCAGACATGAGGAAAAGGGCCCAGGCACCTCTGTAGCCTTCCTCCCTACATCATAACACAGGACCGGAATTCTGTGATCAGAGGTATGGGGTGGGAGACACCAACCATCCAAACAGGACACAGCCCGGATGCAGGAGGCAAAAAGAAGCATAGGAAAACTGGGAAATGCTATTCACTGTTGAAACTGGTCAAAGTAAAGAACTTTGTTGAATCTTGTATAAAAATTGGAGTCTGTGATTAGAGAATGCAAAGTGAAATAATTATTGTGAACCACTCAGGAAAACAATGATTACATTGGAGTGAACAAAAACAACAACAAAATTCTGATTTCAAAGAAAACATTTTTTATTTTCATGGCATGAAATCCTGAGCTTTGACCTATTCTTTTCATAACAGGGGAGTTATTCTCAGAAGAGAGTTCTTCCCAAAGTCTTAGCTGGAGCTATTCAGCTTTCCGAACTCTTCCCTTATCTAGTCTCCCTCATATGCATTCTGAAAAGATCTCTCGCCCATATTAACAATGAATTCATACTTTGATGGAGTTTTGAAGCTGTTCTTAATTTCTTCTACATATGGGCAAATCACTTTAAAAATCACTTTAAAGCACAACATACTTAACTTTTTCTCACTTAAGTGATGGAAAAATTTACAAGAAAAGGCAGGAGACAGTGAGATGAAAAAAAATGAGACAAAAGAAAGGTGTGAAGAACAGCTTAAAGAAGGGATAGCTATAGTTTCCTAGGGGCACAAGAAAAGTGTGTGTGTGTGTGTGTGTGTAAACAGCAGAAACTATACAGGGTAAAGAGAATGCAAGAGAAAGAGTGGGTTTGTTTTTCTTTTAAAATACACATGGATTTTTTTTCTGGAATGGTACTCTAGGCTCACCAGTAACTCTTTCTGATTGGTTTACATACTGCTTTCTTTTTATAGTTTTAGAATGCAAAACTGTTAAAATGCTAAAGTAGTCCCAATTCAATCTGATATGCCAAGATCTTGTCAGTAGTCAGTACAGAAAATTTCTCTGTAGCACATAAAAATAAATATTTGTTGGTCTTTTTGTACCAAATCTGGTTTATGTCATGCTATTGTTTAACTATTAACATGACTCCGAGAGGATTAATGCAACAGCAAGTTTCCTAACTTACAAAATATCCTATATTTTACAGTGGGGTTACACAAAAACCCTCTTCAAAACCGGATACTGACAGAGATTAATAGTAGATGCTGTAACTTAATCTCAGAACCCTGATGATGTCAAACCTCTTGAGCGTCATATACAGTTTATGGTACGGTATCATCACAAACCTTCAATGGAATTACAGTTTTGTAACTAGTCTTTCTCTATCAGTTACACTACACAGAAACTGTGAAGTCCAAATACAAAGAGACCACAGGTGTGAATGATTGCACTTGAGCCTTTTCCCTCAGCCATATTTCTAAGCCCGAGAGTGATAAATGGCACACCAGTTATAAATGGGCAATAGGGTCAGTGGAACTAAAAGCTGAGAGTTCAAAGAAAAGTCACAATTCTGAAGAGTTCAGGAAAAGGCCAGAGACTGATGTTGCAATGCTTAATGATAAATGGCCAGGGTTGTTATACCCCAATTAGAGAAAATAGCTGATTGGCAAGTAACTGCGGTAATGTGAATGCTACAGTCCCAGACCTTCCAAATCAGTTTACAAGTGTTATAGTTTTCCCACAGAGTGTAAAATTTTTCTTTGACAGAATCTGAATAGCTACAAATACAGTAGCCACAAGAAGTTCTCGCAATAAGGAAATTAATCATATGAATTAAAAATCAATCAGTCACATCTACACTAGTCCACATGATGACACCAAAGTCTGAGAGAAGAGGGACTTCGTCATTATGTCTATGAACAAGATTTGTCATGGCAGGCCAAAGGCCAAATCTACTGACTATTTAGGTACCTAAAGTGGGAAAAATTCAGGAACTAGAATTTAGGCACACAAGTTCAAAAGGCTGACCCGGGAAAAAATCTGCACAGACACCTGAATCTCTACCCGTGCAGCTCAGAGAAGTGGAAGCTGACAGCATCTTTCTTTTGTGGAAAGGGTATAATGTTTAGACCATTTTCTCAGGCATTGAGAAAATTGGATTCTAGCCCACCCCCCCTTTCACAATCCAGGTGAACACCTTGCACATGAGGAACAATTTCCATCCTGCACTAGTGAACAATCAGGAGATGAAAACCGATGGATCTGGAAGGAGTGCCAGCAGGAGGGAACTTGAGGATTTGACCTTTTGCCATTCCCATGCAAGAAGGAAAGATAAGACGGTTCCTCATTTCAACTCCAGTATTACTTCTACTTTTCAGACAACAGATTACTGTAAAAACAGTCACCACGGTGAGGCCGGGAATAAATCTCCTTCCTGCTAGATAAGATCGAGATCCTAGGTAAGCTAAGTTGGAGAGATCTCCAGATGTCTCTAGGAAAGATTTGCTGAACAGACTTTCCTAGGATGCATTTCCAGGATTTGTTCAGAGCTGGAGGCACAAGAGCCCCAGAATCTTCTTATGTCATGATCTTACATGCTTGACTTTGCAGGACCAGGTTTTAAGATTGGATATCAAAAGTGATCATGTACTACAAAATACAGAAAGATTTGCATTAGAAATTAAGTTGCATATTTTCTAAATTCTCCTCTCCAAAATAAACAAACTTAATCTTTGCTTATTGCTTTTGATTGCACCTCTGCAATAACAACAAAAAAATAGGTTTATGCCAAATATTTTTGCATAAAAGTTTGAACAGTAATGAACTAAAAATAGATATCTATTTGCCAGAAGATTCTTAGAGACAGAACATGAGGAAGTTTTACATGGAACAGCTATTCACGCTACCTGAAAATATTCTCCAGAGATGTGTGTCAGTGCCTACAGCGAAATTACATAAAAGAGAAATAACTGGCCCTCCTCACTTTCGTATTATAGACCTACACGATGGATTAAATGTCCTAGTAATACTAAAAGAATCCACCCATTAAATGAATGACAAGGCCACAGCATTTAGAACAACTTGCTTACCTTTAATGACTAGAGTTGCAATGGGAATAGGAAACACTGTTCACAACATCCAGAACACTGCTTAATGTTATTTTAAATATCACTATTAGATTTCCCCTATCAAATCAGTCCTTACCACGGGACTCTCCCCTTGTTTTCAGAACTCAGGAACATTTGTATTATTTTTTTGTTAAGTAAAACATTCATAAGGCAGGAAATGGGGAAATTAATTCCCCATCTCCCTCACCTGTATATACAGACTGAACACAGAGTCTTTATGTGCTCATATAACATTTGCTAAAGCATTCACTCCCTCATTACAAATACTAAATGGGTCGCTATCCAGTTTTTCACTGCAAAGTTACAACCTTTGGTTCATAAAGTTCCTGAACTACAAGTTGCTGGAGGTTAGGAAAATATTCTTGGGCAGTATTACCGTATGCTGATATGTTACACATTCCTCCTTAAGCATCCACAACTGGCAATTGTCAGAGATGCAAGGTTAGGCTACACGGAGTTGTGTTGAAACCCCATGGGGCCACGCTAATAATACTGGAACTGGTGACAGTCCTGGTGTCACAAACACCACGCATGCAGCTAACACTGCTTCCTTTATTCTCATATGCCAGAGAATTGTATTTACTATTATAGCTTTTTTCCAATATGCTTTGGAAGACATGGTCATTTGAGTGTGAGGGACATGCTTTCATCTAGTTGTATATTTTGACATTTAACAGTATTTAGAGGTAACTTTTCCAAATGAGCCTACCTTAGCAAGCAAGGAAGCCTGACCAGTCTATAAAGCCTCTGCAACTTAAAATGCAATGATTTTATTTCATTTTGTTCCGATCACTGGCTCCCCTTCAAAGCATGCCCGAACACTGGGCACAGCATGGGCAAATCTTGTTTAGCCTGATCCCCTCACTGCTTCACAGCCAGCAGCACGGGCAGGACAGACAGGGAGGCAAGGAGCAAGTGGCAGCAGTTTGATGAGAGGCCTGGGGTGGACAGTGAGGGAATAAAGCAAGGGGGAGGCAACGGTGAAAGACAAGAAAACAAGGCTGAAGTTACCTGGATGCCTCCAAACAGATTGATCTAGAACAGGACAGTGGTTCCCATTCATGAAGAGAATAAAAAACACCGAAATAAGAATCAGTTCACAGAAACCCACTATTGCACAGTCATCCCTTCCTCAGCTAACCGTTTTGTAGATCATCTAGTGGCCACTACTTATTTTGTAGAGGAGTGTACTTTTAATACACTGTACCTGGGGTATCATTTAACTTGTCTGTAATCCATTGCCTCCTTTTGCACTTTCCTCCTTTTCCAGTTCCCTCCCTCATTATCTACATGCTTCCACAGCAGAGCTGGGATCTACAGACAGCCCGACTTGCTGCACCACCCTAATCCACCCCTTGCCAGTGATCTGAGCAACACACGGCCTTCAGCAAGTATTCTGCAACCGGTAGAAAGTAAGGGAGAGACATGCAGCCATATGCCCGTAATACCCTCTCGGTATATAATACCCATATGGTAATTGTCACAGACTGTCCTACAAACCATGGTAGATCAAGATTTAAACATGAACAGCAACAAAAAAACCCACATCAGGACAGAAACTGAGGGCTTTCAAAGTTTGCCACTCATTCACAACTACGGACCCAGACTCACGTCGGAATACCCTGGCGCCTAGGGCACGTCTCTTAGCCATCTGAGATACAGACTCACACGTCTGGTTTGCTCGATATGGGATTTTACATGGCAGAGAATCCTTTGTGTTCAGGTTGTTCCAAAAGTGAATTCTTCTTGGCGATTCAGGAAGGGGGTTGAACTTTGGTCTCCAAGATCCCAAAGCTGTAGCTTGATCACCAGCTATTTTGGAGAAAGCACCTCCAGCTTTTCTGGAGCTATTCCGCCTTGTATAAACAGTGTGAGAGACCCTGCCTGGATAGCTGGTGGCTGGGGGACACCCTTCAGTCATGTTGGAGGGACAGGAATCTCAGCCCGAACCTCAGCTTCCTGGTAGAAGCTTCCATAACAGCGTTACTTGCTATTTGGCAGCAGAACCTTCCTCTTCCTCTCCTCCTCTCTTCCACACACCCAAAGGGTGATCAGGAAGATCTCTTAGGAATCAGAAGTAGATCAGATTTATTTAACTAGAAAATTCCCAATCAGCTGCTTTCATACAAGGCAGAGACGGGGCAAACAAAAAGCTGTGCAGGCATCCTGACAATCCCTAGCTAGAAGCCGTCTGCCAAAATGAAAACCAGAATCCATCTTTCTGGTTTCTCCCCAACCACTTCAACCTTTGAGACAAAATTAGCAATTTTGAGAGCAAATATCAGCCTCACTTCTGAGTCTAGATATCAGAAGCTGGCAATTGTTGCAGGGCAAACACTGAACTTTGAAGTCCTGCACTTTCATTTAGTACAGCAAAAGTCCTTATCGCTCACTTTTAAACCACAGTGACTTTTCTCCAAAGTGCAGATTGCACTGAAGCTCTTTTGCAAAAGACTCTGAACTTTATCTTCCATTTTGAGAATACTGCTCAAAAAAATACAATTTGGCACTTCAAAAGAGACATTTGACTTGTCCTTGTCTCAAATGATTGCCCCTTATAGCCCTTGAGCAACTGCAGCTTTGGGAACATTTCAAAGAGAAATGCTCTAGCACCATGGTCATTTAGTATCAGAGAAAGCAGTTAATCTGAGCCACTGTAATTCCCATTACCATCTTTGCAAACGTACTACTGCTTAGTGGGGCATAGAGCTTAATTTTCTCAGCCTTGTTTTTAAGCTGTGGTACCTAACGTGGTTGATACTTAAGATGCAGAAAAGGTGTTTCAATATGTTTCTTTTCATCAAACTTGGAGAAAGTAAGAGCTGCAGCCATTTGGGGTAGTAGTAGCAGAAAAACATCATCAAGTTATTAAAGCCTGTGTTAAAATATAGCCTGCTATTCTTAAGAAAACAATCATTAACTTTCATCTCCACGAAATATGTGTGTGTACACACATACATATGTATGTGAATGTACACAGACACAGGTTTTTCTTTTTTTTTTTCCAATTTGTTTTGACATACTGTCACTTAAACATGCTTTGGTGTATATATACTTATTCTTTAAAATTATTTTGCTTGAAATATGGCAATAAACCAACACAAACAACAACAAAAAAACAGCCCCAAACCCAGAATTACCAGTATTTTCCTGCATTTCATTTAAAACTATTCATTATCCATACTGCTTTCTATTAGGTTCTCAAATGTGCTCCATCTGATTTAAAACCTCATAGCAAGGTTACCAAGAGGAACAGAATCAGGTCAGCACATTAAACCATTTTTTTCTGTTACATCGGCTCCCAGGCAAATCTTCAGATTTTCCATGTTATTTACAAGGACATTAAGAACGTCTTGTTCTTTCTACCTCAGTGATTTATTCTTCCCATATGCAGATGTGGTAATTCTTTAGAAGCTGGTTAATGATATGTTCTAGCAATAACAGTAGAATCTTAACAGATTAATACATCAAAGATAACTTTGATTTACCAACCTTATAAAAAGTCTGTCCTTACCTTTCAGAATCTAACTACGAGATGTGCTAAATCAGAATAATAGTTCTTAAAATAAATTAGCTAAAAAAGTCAGTGTCTGACACCCCAAGACACAGCTGAAAATACAGTAAATGCTTTTACATAAATACTTGACAATTTGTTAAAAAATATGTACAAAAATAACCTGTAACATCAGAATTATCAAAAATTAAGCTATTACTAGAAATTGCTTGGTGATAAGAGATGCTCTTAAACAAACACCTACTAGTTTTGTCAAATACACTTCGTGTAGCTGTTAAGAGAAGAGAGAAAACAAGATCTTCATTCAGCTAGATTTTTTTTTTTTTTTTAACTAACATTAAGGCGTTGGAGGTGCTCCTATTCAGATATTTTACACTTGGACTATGTGGACTCTATTCATAACCTTGATTTGACACAAACCACCGAACACACCTGGATCCACATGTGTTTTGCTGACTTGCTGACACAAACCCTTGTTTTGCTTGACATGCTCTATTATAAATATTTTCGGGATCACTGGTCACCTCGGCTGTTCACTGTCAGAGTCTCAGCCTGGTGGCCAGAGCTCTGCCAAGTTCTTTCTCCTCTTCGGGAAACAGCTGAACAGCTTCTGCCTTATCTTGCCGCTTGCAGAAGCTTGCGCCAAGGCACCCATTTGCTCTTACCTAGGAGACTGCGTGCGGATGACACAACGCGCGGACGCAGGCGCCGAGCCTGCAAACGCACCTGTGCTTCAAACCGCACGTCCGAGTTGCCTTAAGGAATTCAGTCACATCATAAAGGGAAATAATAGGATAACAGTACACAGCACATGATAGAACACGCTAGAACCGCTAGAAAAGGCATCAGAAACCATCTCCCGTACACTGCCCGCCCTTTCCAGTCTTCTTCCCCACATCCTCTCTGCTGAAAAAGACTTTGATTCACTGGGACTGTTAAATGTTGGATGTAGCGCTATTCAGTGTGAACCAGATGATTCCCCTCTTGCAGGAAGTTGTAGGTTGTTTGGAAGAAAATTTTCAATAATTATCCTTTTTTTTTTTTTTTTGTATCAGAAATAACTGATAGATCTGAAGTAGTTACCCAGACTTACCCAGTTTATTGTTAGAGGCAGTAGTGTTACATATTTAGATACTGAATTCAACAGGAAGATTAATTGCTTACAAAAGCTTTGAGAAGAATGCCTGTAGAATGGACCTGAATAATATCAGATGAAGAGCAAGTGGCGAATACACCAATGCGTTCTGAAAGATACCTAGGTAAAACCAGAGGCATTTTCTTCATGAGGCTGTTTCCTAAGACTGTGCTATTTCTGCACGTACGCATTCAGTTAGGCCCAGTGAAAAATTCAAAACCTTATCTAAACTATAACAGCACATGCAATTAAGGAACATGTTCTATAGCAAAGATGCCAATGTTTGTTTCCTTAAATATCAATTAGAAAGTTACAATTTTTCACCTTAGGAAATGTCACACCAGTAATCAGTCATACATGTAGTCAGTTCCTATATACCAGATTTATCATCAGACTGGCAGTAACCAGAATGCAAATGCTAGGGTTCTGCAAAATAGTGGCGACAAAGAAATCCCACCACTCTTGCTGCTACCTGAACATGCTCAGCAGCTTGCACAACTGGACACTAACCATAAGACCAAACCGGAACAGATTCTTCCCTAGGCTGCTTTTGTTTATACTCAGGGAAAAAAATGGGTTTTAGTTAAAGTTACATACTCAACAAAAAATATTTAATATTCTTCCTACAGAACTTGATAGTACATTTCTGTCAAAGACACCATTAGCTTGGCTGGAAAACCCCTTAGGAAAAGCCTTACCTTACATGGAGAAGACAAATTAAACCCAAGTTTGCAGCTTGAGACTTTTTTTCCCCTTCTAAGGATGAATTTATCTCTTTTCAGTTCAGTACCTCTGTGCTCTCTTCTGACCTAATTTTGACTGTGATAAACGCCAGAGTTTCAGTGGAGTCACTTGAGCTCCTGTAAGAAAAGAGCTGAAGTAAAAAATGAATGCACTCAACATTCCTGCTCTGACAGATTGCTTGTCAGGACACTAAAAGCCTTGTAAGGCTGTAGGTGAGGTAAAGCCCCAGAACTGCCATTCTTTAGACAAAAATGCATTTTGGTTTTCTACTAATTATTCTGTACTAACATAATGAAGTCAAAGCTCATTCAGACTAAGCAGTCCTACAATTTGTCCAGGCCTGATACAGGCTGTTTTATAGGATTCATTCCCAGGGGTATTGCATGGCTAGAGGACATTCAGATTAAATTTCAGCCTTGGTTTAGACAGGGGAAAGACAACAAATACCTTCTACTGGGAGGCACAGCTGGCCAAAAAAGTTTCTGAATTTAACTACTTCCCATTCTTTCCCCACCCAGGCACCTTCCAGGGAATATTTTTCACTTGCTGATAGAGGGTTAGCAAATCGCATGAAAGGCTGAACACAGTTGCATCTGCTCTTGCAGAAATGGCCAGAAAATGACCACAGAAGTTGCAGGGTGGCTTCCCATTCCAATCCTTCCAGAGGGATCCTGATGTGCGGTGGAGGACCCGCCACCAAAGCCCATGAGGCAGGCAGGAAAACTCGGACTAGGTACCAAAAACATAAGAAGAGCTGTACTGGGCAGGGGCAAAAGCTCTTCCAGCCCGGCATCCTGCCCCTGTTGCTAACCGGTAATGAATCCTAGGGGAAATACCGAGGCAAGCACATTGAGATTTTTCCTCTACTATAATGCTCCCAGCTTCCGACACCCTTGAACCAGCAACATAAGGGCTCTCTGCTCACCCATGCTAAAGCCCTCCCAGATTTACAGGGCTCATTTTGCTCTACCTCAAGAAGGTAAGAGTCCCTCATAGAGCAAAGACTTCAGCTCTAAGGGAAAACTGAAGAAAGTAGATCAGATAATCTCATAGCCACACCACACATTTAAGGAAGAAAAGTCTTTCTCTAGAAACTGTCCCAAAGTACATGACACCTTATGAAACAGTTGCTGGGGGGCCAACAATTAAACACATATATCATGTGGCTACATGATACATAGTCTTAAGATAAGTTAATAAAAACATCATTAAAAGATTGTTAACAGTAGAAACTGCACAAAATTTTGCTATTTTAATACCACGATCAGATTCACTGATTTGCTGCAAACACTCCAAAGTAGTTTTACATTACCAGAAAACAAGTATATGACTATTCTTCTGAGGTCTCAGTTTGCCAAACAGGCAAACATTGTGTAACTTAAGAGGAGGAAAGGAATGCCCAGTTCCATCTCCTAATAGCAAAAAAACCCCCAATAAGATATCTTACCTGAAGCACACAAGGACAAAAGTTCGCTGCTTTATTCGGTTAACAAACACTCATTTCATAGAGATGAGCAAGAAACTACTTCCATCAGAAGAGCAAGTTATCCTCTATTAGAACAGCTCCATTCGTTCTAGAGTGTCCCTTCAATCCTCTGAAAATACAGAAATAAATGAAACGATAACTTTTTTAAAGGAATAGGATTATCAGATTTTTGAACTAATAGCAAAAGGCAGTATTGTAGGCATGCTAAGGGTACAGTGCTTCCCAAGCCTATATGATAAAATTCCTTAGTGTCTTAAGAGATTGACTGAGGCTCCGAAAAGTCAATATGTAATAATACACATCAAGTCTAACTGCCCAAGTGATCATTTAAAAAAAATATTTTTTAAAAAATCAATATTTAAAAACAGCTTTTCTTCACTTCATTATTGGTAGAAAGATGGGTAAATCCACACGACCACCACAAAAGAGTGCATACACATTGCTTAGGTTTCATCAAAACTTGCAGACCTAGGAGGAAGAGGAACACGTTTGTGAAAGTATTTATAGTTCACATTCTTGTTTTTCAAGGAAGAATAGATAGCTTTCATATATCTTATTGCTTAAACATTTCTTCAATTCCTAGAAAGCATTTGGATTTTCAAAGAAGGTTTAAGGAAATTACAATTTGTGTCCCCCCAGTGTCAATGACACTAAGGTGTTCACTGTAGTAGCCTCTCATTTGAAAGTTCTCCCTAAGTTAGAAAGAAAATGTAGAAGGCATAGACATATGTATTAATCATTAGCATTTTCTCTTGCACCATGCTTCCCCATATTTTTTTTTCAGAGTATTTAAATACCCAAGTCAAACAAAAGCACCCTGATCACATAGAACTTTATGGGAGACAAACAGCCTAAAATAAAAAAAAAGTAAAAGAAAAAAGCATGACTTGGGCACCCTAGATTCTCTTGCAGCAATGAGATTTAAAGGCCTTTGTGCTTCATTCATTTCTGATGTCAGAATAATGGTATTTCTTTTTTAATGTTATTTTCTTAAAATAAATTATACTATTACTGATGTATAGTTATATATATTACTATATTTATTTTTTTATATATATATAATACTATACTAATTACAGTATCAGAATACCAGTTATGGAAAATACAGCATCAATATATTCAAAGTTTCATATTGCTGCTGTTATACGGTTTCCCAGTTTTGGCACTCCTTTTATAAACACTTTTTAACTTGTACTTTAATTTTCTGGCCCTTAAAACTTTTCCTCAACTTGCTGAACAGGATTTTAGAAGCAGCAGTTGGGACTGCAGTAGAAAAAGGCAAATAAAATAGTGTTTTACATATGTTTCATATCGCTCTCTGCTTTCCATGATTATAGAGATAACAGGATTTCCAAAACTGGGATTCGAAACTGCACGTTCCCTCCGCTTCGAAATCAAGGGGGGTCTTTGCCTGTGAGAACTGGGGGAGTAGATTACAGCTGTACATTCGGCACTAGTTTGTAAAGCCAAATATTGACAGAGGGGTTGTTGTTATTACCGTTATTATTATTTTAAGAGGAGCACCTGAAGCCCTTAGCACCAGGAAGGAGCAGGACTAAAGACAGCCAAGACTCATCTTCCTGTCCGTGTCAGGACCCCAGCCCGGGCCGGGGGCGCGGGCTGCCGCCCAGCACTTCCGCAGCCCTGCGCTGAAGGTTTTGCCAAGGAAGCCTCAACTCCGTGAGCCTGCCCGGTTTCTGCAGCACCACCAGCGAGGTGGCAGTGACTCCAGATTCAGAACTCGTTCTTCGGAGCTTTCCGGGGACCACGGAGCAGGAGGCGTCTCAATGCATTTATGCCACCTGCTCCCACGAGGGGTTTGCACCGCGGTTCGATCTACTACGACCGAGAGGACGGGAAAGCAGCCGATTCTGACGTGAGCGATGACAGCAAAGCTGCTTTTTTTTTTTTCTTTCTTCTCCCTTCCTCCTTCAAGAGGAGAGGAATGCAACTAAATAAGGACTAAAAGCTGGATCCAAGGACCAGTTCCCACTAAAGGGTCCTTTCAACAAGGTTGTTTTGCGTTGGTATCCAAGGTGCCGCTGCTGTTTATGCAAACAGGGATCCACGGCAGCCGTGCAAAGCGCCGCGCACAAAACCCTCCTGAGCTCTGCAATCTTGCAGCTCACTCGGGACACAGAGGCTTTAACAAAGGAAACAAGGTGCAAACTAGAAGCTGAAAATGACAGTTTAAGTCCCCATTTTATCTTTAGTATTTACCCCAACAAATAGCTGGGCTGAAATTCCATTTCGCACGGAATGAGCTAATAGCTGAGTAATTCCCTATGGAGTGCACACTCCAAGAGTTTCAGTATCCGCACCACAGAACTGAATTTTAATTGACTTTGGCATTGCAGTTAGTCTCAAATGAGCATTACTCTACTTTCAACTACATTTTAAATAACATTTTCTTTCATATTACCTATAAAGTGACAATGTTATTCAAGAGAAAAAACACAGATTAGACTTGGATTGTGAACATATCAGATACTGAGGGCTAACATTCTGAAAAGTGTGTTTGTTCCACACAGCACTCCAAAATCTGTATACCTGCATTTCACCTATTATCCATATAGATTTTTCACAGTTTCTTTTATACTTTTTAGATGCTTCGTTACTTTTGAAAGTGATTTTTTAAATTATTCTTTTTTCAAAAATCAAAACAAAAAAAACTTTAAATCATTATTAGGGTTGCATAGTTGCAGCAGTCTGAGTGGCTTTGAACAAAAATATTGTTTATCAGCTTTCAAGATGGAACTGCCGAGCCCTTGCAAACAAATCCGCTCGCATCACAACCTACAGTCATCCAGAACTTGTTAAAATGCGAGTCTGAAGGTTTTTGTCTTTTTTCTGAACGTACAGTATACTCCATTTTCTCCTTTGTGGAGAAAAAACCAGAATGCACATGTTTGTGTGTGTATTCTGACTTTTTATTGTGATTTATGGTGATACACACACATTTGTGCCAATCCCAGACTACAGCCAGCAACTGTTCTGTCTAATCCATAGGAGGAACAGATGAAAACTGGCCTGACAGCACATGAAATCAAGACTTGGTTTTAACATGTTTTAGGGTTGCTTGAGTGGAAAAGAGGGATCATTCAACCAGCTTCTCTAGAAGCTCGCGGTTCTACAGGCAATATTCGATACCCCAATCAGAAACATAGTCCTCAGACACATGGTTTAACCTTATTTGTCTTTTATTTCTGCTCAGCTTCCTTTCCATACACTGGGGAGGACAGAGATTTCTCCACTCCGTCTTTTAAAATTAGGAGATGTTCAAGATAAGTATTCACTCTTACCATTAGTGATTTTATGGCACTAACAGCAGAACTTTCCCCTCAGCTGGGGTTCCAAGCACGTACTCTAACACAAACCAGAAGGCGGTGATGAGACTACACGTCTCCAAGTTTTGTGCTCCTCCCTCTGCCACAAGTGAGTGTCGGGTCCAACCGCCGAAGGGCTGTATTCGCGCAGGGATACCTGCTCGTAAACCACGACAGACAATACCTGGTTCTCCCAAATTGAAAGCACTTTTCCAAGAAGCGCAAAATCAACCTTTCAGAGGAGGAACAGGGCAGGAGTCTGTTTTTCATACTTTTGTAACCCCTCATTACAACATATCATATTAGGATTTTTTCCAAGTGTGCGTCATTTCAGACCATACAGGTTACAACTACATATTGCCACTGAACATTCCCATTACAGCATAAACTTTGCTGAATGAACCACAGAGAAGACTTACATGCCTTGATGCATGAAGAGGGGATTAGTGCTGCACTACATTAACTTTAACACACTGGACAGTGAATTAGTTCAGAAATCTCCCAGCATAGCCTAGAGAGAGCTTACCAGCAGCAAAAACAGAGACTATAATGACAAAAAACAATTTACTGCACTTTCATTCTGCAACAAGACATGGATATATAGCTGATACTGTTGTAACGGCAAGGAAAATACTGCATGTTTGGAGTTTATAAAAAAAGATATGCTGTTTTCATTTTACTTCTCCCACCGTTGTAGGTACTGCTTTAATAAAAATCCTGTATTTCAGTCTGGCGTTCTGTAGCTCCAGGTGGTTCACCTCAGATTAAACTCAGCAAATTTACACAAAAAGGACAAAAATATCCATGTGATAAAAGAACGGGGTGTTACTACTGCATGCACTCACTCACTCCATCACTGACTTCTGGCAAGCGCTCTCTCTGAATATTTTGGAATGAGCATGATGCACAACCGAAGGAAGTTACCGCTACTTTTCAGCGAAGCATTTGGAAGTGGAACTACGGAAAAAGCTCGGCACAAGACGCATAACATATCTCCTTCTATTCAGTGCCAGGATTTCGACAGCGCGGGCTGGTAGCTGAGGACTGCTGTCAGCCCTCGAGCTTTCTATTTGCAAGTGGCAGAAGCCCATCGTCGCGGCCGAGAGCCGTATGACACGCTGCCCGCGACCCACAGCATGACGGGCCCGGGACAGTAAGGCTGAGCTCCAAGCAGCTGGTAGAACATTGTCTTTGGTGAAGAAAAGGAAAGCAGCAAGCACGGAGCAGCTGCTGCCTTACTGAAATCCCTCAGACAGCAGCTCTTCCGCACGGGCACCACAACTGGCCTAGCGCCGGCCTCGGCTCCCCAGCCCTCGCGGAGCGCTGTGACTTCGAAGCAGTGGAAGACTTCACCGATGGCAAGAAAGAAAAATGCAACAGATCTTAGGAGCTGCTGGTTTTAAACTTCTCGTTGATCTAGGAAAACTGAATAGCAAAGAGATTTTGTGCGGTAAGTTCGGGTTCTATTTAAGGGGGCAAGTTTGGGTAAATAAACGTTTATCTTCTTTCTTGCCCTTATGACTTTGTACACTGCAAGGCCGTTAAAGGGAGGAAGAAAATTTCAGGAGTCCTAAAGCACATCAGGTGAGGAGAAATACTTGAGGAAACCTCTTGTATATATGTGAGAGCAGACCCAAACTCCATCCGCTTTTATGATTTTGATCATGAGTATATCTAAACATCTCAGGTTCTCTCTGACATTTTCATATCGTGCTAGTTTGGCCTTGCACGTGTGGGGCCGAGTGGCACAGAGGAGGAAACACTGAGCACCACTGAAATCCATCAAGAATGAAAAAGTTGCCAACAGAACTGGTCCAAAGATTGTAAAAGACTAATCATACCTCCAACATGTCCAGCAAATAATATTATGCTGCTTTGCAGCTTTTGTACCCCCACACACACCTTCGGCCAGTATTTTCGATACTCCGTGACGCGTACCTCAGGGTTTTGTGGAGGAGGAACTCCTCACTGCCTGCGGGGTGAAGAAACGCAGAGAACCTGCACTTGGGCGCTCGCTGCCAGGGCACCGGCTTCCTCGCCGGCACCCCTGGTCCTGGCAGAGTCGGGCCCCAGACACCTTCCCTGCCCTCCCTCCACCAAGGAGCGACCGGGCCCTTGCCTGCCCTCCGCTTGTCAGCCCTGAAAGTGGAACCGATAGCCGGCTGCAAATTAGCTGAGTACGTGCTGACATACCACCCTGGAGAGCCTATTTAAAAGGCTAATAACTTTTTAAATCCTATTAGAGAGCCTAATTAACTAAAGTAATCTTTGGTCTGCCTACAAAACCTCAAACTAGGTGAACGCAATAAAGATTAATCTCCTCTTTGTTTTTTCGTAAGCACCAAATAGGATGCTGGAGACCCCCAATCACCTCTGTGTTCAGGTAGGCACCGCGATGAAGAAGGTGAAGATAGAAGACGCCTTCTTCAGAGCAGGTTCAAATACCACAGAAAAGCTCAAGCCATGGACCTTGCGTGCCAGTGTCGTGACTGAAGTATCGTGATGTTGATACTTCAGTCCTGACAAGCAGGTAGGGGACACGGCCATACATGATAGAACAGAGACAAAACTGCCATTTTTGGAGCATCTAGTGTGGCACATTGGGTTGAAATTATCTCACTTGCTACAAACAGTAGCAGTTAAAAATACGGTGCCCAAGATTATAGACAGCAATTTTATTTCTTCACTCTAGTACCTCTGTGGAATTTTTCCTTTGAGACTTAGACCAACTCAGATCATCTTGGCTTTGCTATTGCTTCTTCACATGTACGTATTTCCAAACAAGCAAGAAACCTGTTAGATACTAACCCATTAGCTAGCTATTAGGTAACCAGCTCTAGGCATCCAACTAAAGCCCTGCTCCATCATTTCATGAACTATTCTTTCTCCTCCCTGCTAGGCATGCACAGCAGCCATAAAAGAAAAAAAAACAAACCCACAAACTGTTTTCCTAGAAAGTTAAAACAAAACAAAACCAAAAAACCAACCCCCCAAAACTCCAACAAAAGCTCCTGAAAACTTCCAGTGCATGGCTATCCTGAATCTGTCATCAACGCACAACCTCAAGGTAGAAAGATGAAATTCAGTTTGTCAGATTATTCTTAAATGTCTTCTAATAAACTATCCTTGACAGTCTTGTTCGCAGGCACCCAGGGTCTCAGAAAGCCCCACCAGTTTCCTAGGAATGCTTACTGGGAGCTGGTACATCCTGCCAAAGGCAGGTGATCAGTACCAATCAAAAAGTGAATTTCAAAGCAAAAGGACCAGTCGCTAAAAATGTTGCATTACCGGTCAGTGGCCATTTAAAAATCAGAAAGCTGTTTGGTATGAATGGCAACACTAACTACAGCCGTTAGAAAACCTACTGAAAGACGCTGCCTACCCTAACAAAATACCTAATCGCCTCAGGCTTTCTCTGGCAAAATCTACACCTTATTTCCAGCCCAAGGAAAGAAAGGAATGGTTCTAAGTCACATGAAGACGTCAGCAAAAAGCGTAAAATTATTTCCCCTTGCTGCAGCCAGATGCAGGTATGAAGGGTCATGAGATAAAAAAAATCACATCCACAGGACCTCTAATGTGCTTTTCTGCCCCGGCAGAGCATAGCATTCACTGCTGAAAAAAACCCCACCTGTATGTTTAAAACACTCCTAGCTTTTTAATGACTCAAATAACTTTGGCATTCATTCAAGAACAAAGCATCAAGAAGGTCTGCATAAAACTCCCTTCACGCGCCCCGTTAAAAGTTAGCAGAGGTGAGTGGCTGCCGCTGGTACATTCCTCTGACCTGCCAAGACTCCATGACGAGAGGAAACCAAAAGCAAAGGGTAACTTCTTCACTTCTTCCCGTCTGGAAGCTCGGCCGCGGGGGCTGGCCCCGTGACGGCCGGTGTCCCTCCTGCCCCCGCCCTCGCAGGGGATGCACGACTCGCTACCCCCCAACCCTGTAACCAAATCCCACCGGTGTCAGGCAGTGGGAAGAGCAGCCGCCCCCGGTTACACGGCTCAAGGGCTGCCCATGGTTTTCGGTGGCAAGAGCAAGTTTGTCACCGTGTCCAAAAAACTGTGTGGGGGTGACGAAGAACTAAGCTCATGGGAAATGAGCTCAAGGCATAGGAAATGAGATCTCCTGCCTACCTCTGACTGGAAATCCTTTGCCTAAGGGCAGAGAGCATCCTGAGGTCTTACAGGAAACTACAGCCTGCGCGCAAGCAACGTCCTCCAGCTCTTGTTCTGCAGTTTCTTATCACCCTGAGCCAGACTTTTGATACTTTCAGTAGACCTATATAGACAGAAGAAATTTAAAATATTTCAGAATCCTTTTGCCCTGGAGATTAAAACCCCACAGTCTTCCCAGATAAGCAGCTGTCTCCACCACTGCAGAAAGCATTTAGGTTTTTAACGGAGCTCGGCAGGGCGAACCCTATTCCCTGAGACAATACATCGTCAGAGACCCTGAAGTGATCGCTTACACCATTAGGCTCTCTAGAAAACATCCGAAGTATGACAGGCATGAAACCAAACCCAACCCAGACCAGAGAAAACCCACAGGCACCGTAAAATCTGCAATATAAAGCACTGTCAATAACACGTATGTTTTACACACTTAAAGAAGAAAGGCTGTCCCAATTAATGCATTCATTTAAAATGATTTCCTATGCAGGTCAGCTGAAAAGCTCAATGGGAAAGTTTAAAAACAAGAAAAAGTTATATATGGCCCATATATAACTGGTCAAAATTTCCAGACTCCTAGTTTACTTTGTTCCTAGGCCATTTAATATAAGAAATAGAAACTTTAAAAATATTGTAATGCAACATGTAAGAGCTTGGTCAAAATTGAACGAACAGGAACCTTTGAATACGTCAACCGTGTTGCTCACAGAACTGTCGCCATGTAAGATTTTTCAGAAAACAAAGTTTTCAGTTTCAACATGTCTGTGCTCATTTGCAGTCCATCTTATGCCGTTGTAACCTGAGTGTTTATCTTTCTCTGGTGTGGGAAGCTTCCTATTAATACTGAAACTTGTAACTCGGGGACTTAACATGTAGAAGTAGCTTCCTATATGCAACCTGATCACCTCCTACACAACCCTTCTGCACATGCTGTCGGGATACTCGGTATTACTCTGGAAAACCATGAAAACTCTGTCACGGCAGCACGCTGTGCTGGGGTCAAAGTCTAGTGCCAAGTCTAACTGCACCAGGCAGTACAGGTTGCTCTGTCGTCACGACGGGGAGAGGCCACAGGCCACCAGAGGAGCCATCTCATTACGGTCTCACGGCTCTTAACGCTGCCCAATATGGCTGCAAGACCAAAAGTTTATGTTTATTCCAAAGAAGTTTTTGTGGAGTCATGACACACAGTTTTCTTGTTACTGGGAACTACGTTCCAGGGGAAGCATTACTAGTGAAGGGAGGGGAAGGAGCCAGGTCCTGCAAAGATCTCTTCATCAGGGAGCTGAAAAATAAGCAACAACTGATGAAATTTGAAAGTGCTGCAAAAATTTGAAGGAAGGATATACATTGCCATGAGTCAAATACAGTGTAGCTGAGATTACTCAGTGAGCTGGATTCAGTTGAACACAGGTTTAATTCACTATTTAGGAAGCATGAACATCACTTCGCTTATCCAACAGGGCTAGTACCCTAGAAAGAAGGGGCTCAGAAGGGACTTAAAAAGAGGTAAAAATGAGCTTGCAGGTGTGACATTGAACAGGAGAGCAGCAAAGCAGGCCCTCGGCCAACAAAACAGGCTGCTGCTGGACAGACTTGTCAGCTCTGCGCCCGCTCCGCCGACACCAGCCTGGAGTGGAGCCTTGCCAACGACGAGGGGAAGGAGGGGAACGGCCGGTGTGCGGGCAGCGACTCCGATGGAGACGAGGGGTCTTCTCCCAACTGTCTTGTTTTGCCTTCTCACTGCCAGAAAATTGCCCGCCTGGCTCCCTAGGGCTCCTGTCCAAAATGCGCCCATTTCCTCTCCCTCTCTTACAGCAGAAGGGAGCCCTGTACCCCACCTCCCGTGGCCAAACCCAGCTTTGCCTACATTGCTGAGAAGTGCCGAGTCTCCTCTGGACCAAGAGCCTGGGGTTGACCAAAGGCAAGGTGAGGGAACACAGCACACCCTCCCGCTCTGCAGAAATCCCAAAGGAGCATCTCTGTCCGTTCATACCTCTGAGAGTTTCTGCTGTTGATAACACCTCTCATTTCTTTTCCGACCTCTGTTGGGATCAAGCCCCACAATACTTTCACTCTGGAAAGAGGTGTTAGACTACGGTACTTAGGAGCCCCCAACATTTACTCATAGTCCAGCACTTCCCTTTAGACATTCTTTGTACAGCACCCTTTTAAGGAGGGCTTGTAAACAGCATTTATAATGCTTAGCACACCACTTAAAACCAAATTATTCAGTCTTAATAGCAGAAATAATGCATAAAATAGATTAGTTTAAAACTGGCTATATTAAAAGGCTCCCTTAGCCAGAGCTTACCATTATTTGCTAGCTACCTCTGGTTTTTTGTAACCCTCTTTGTGAAACAACCGATTTCTTCCTAAAAAAAAAAAGGAACGTTACAGTCTGCCCTGAGGCCACTGCTTAGTTTCAAAAGTGTTTTGACTGGGGGGAGGTGAGCTAAAGTTAGCCAGCTAATAGGATAGCGATAACTGAGGATACCTGCAAAGTTTCACAACTTCACTGAACTTGTGATAGGAAGTAGCCATCTGAACTCATCATACTTGCTTATCACCAAAAATTGACATTATGCATTTACAAAACAAGCCTCTTCAAAGCAAACACATATAAAGCAAAAAAACTCATAAAATTACTACAGATAAAAATCCAGCACAAATACTTTTGAGTCAGTATTTTTAGCTGTAAGTCTACTCCAAGAACAGAGACAAGAGAACAAACATGCTATCCATGCAACTGTCCTCCATAAGGGATTATAGCCAGTTTTAACACTTGCTGGATTCTACCCAGTGGCTTCTAATGTCTCAGAAAAGATACTCAGCTCTCCTAATTTTGCGAGGCACTGTGTCAAGGGAGAAATTATTTAATTTTACTTCGTTACTAATCAGAAAACATCATTACAGCTCTCCCCTGTCAACTACAACCAGCAGTTAATTAACTCCATCACTTTCCATTTCAGCTAAACAACTTCACAGAGCACAAAGCACTACAAAATCCCTTAAGAAGCCCAGATAACACAGAGATGCCACTGTCTGCAGTGGAAAAGACAAATGATGGCAAACAAAATCAGTACCATTTTACTTGTCCAGTGCAAGGCTTTTGAATAACAGGATTAAACTGGACCAAGAAAAAAAGGGAAGGGGAGTTGATTCTTGAAACACAGCAGTGTAAATCTTTGTATGCAAAGTATATTGAGGACTTGTCCTGGTTTCAGCCAGGGTAGAGTTCATTTTCTTCACAGAAGCTAGTGTGAGGCTGCGTTTTGGATTTGGGATGAGAAAACGTTGATAACGTGCTGATGTTTTGGGGTTGTTCTAAGCAGTCAAGGACAGTCCAGCTTCTCGTGCTGGCCTGCCAGCAAGAAGGCTGGGGGTGCACGGGGAGCTGGGAGGGGACACAGCCAGGACAGCTGATCCAGGCTGGCCAAAGAGACATTCCATACCATATGACATCATGCTCAGTATATAAAGCTGGGACAAAGAAGGAGGAAGGGGTGGAGGGACATTCAGAGGGATGGCGTCTGTCTTCCCAAGAAACCATTACGCGTGATGGAGCCCTGGAGCTTCCCTGGAGATGGCTGAACACCTGCCTGCCCATGGGGAGTGGTGAACTAACTCCTTGTTGTGCTTTGCTTCTTGCATGCACAGCTTTTGCTTTACCTGTTAAACTGTCTTTATCTGAACCCATGACTTTTCTCACTTTTACTCTTCCGATTCTTTCCCCCGTCCCATGTGGGGGAGTGAGCGAGTTGCTGCGTGGAGCTTAGTTGCCAGCTGGGGCTAAACCACGACAGCACTCCATCATACAGATGGATACTGAAGTGAGAAATCATCTGTTCAAGCACCTTGCAAGAACCACATAACTAAAATCACCATCAGCTGAGAGTGGAACAAGCGTCTGTGCCAAATACAATGACAGGTCTTAATCTCATGTTCAAAGGGATTGGAGATAACAAATTTTCCTTCAGAAATTCAAAGGAAAAGTGTATGTATTCCAAAACAGAATGCACTTGTTCAAAATAAACTGTGAGCATGGAAGGGAGGAGATAAGAAGTCCTTTGAGCATCCAAACTCGACTTGGACTACTCAGAACAGTATTATCTCCCTTAAGGAACAGGGGTTGATTTTGAGGGAGGGTTATTTTGGTTGTTGTGGCTTTCTTTAAAGAATCTGTTTCATGAGATGCAAAACTTAAAGAACCTTTCCAAAGGAGCTTCATGAGCAGATGACAAGAATGTATTACCTCAAGCTATTAAAAGTTACAAGACTTTCAGTTCCACAGATCAAGGTTTCTCGTAAAAGCCTAACACTCCAACCTCTTCCCTAAAAAAAGCATGAGGTTTTCTTCAAATTGTGTTACTTAATACTGACTTTTTTTTGTTTAAAACTTCTTACTTGAAAAAATGTTTTTTCCTAATCCATATAAGTTTACTATGTTTATGTAGTAATTCCCTCCACCTTATGATTCTGTATTAGCTATAATAAAAAAAGCACCCCCTCCCCAAACTCCCACAGGTTTTCCAAGCCTTTATTCCACAGTTCAATTACAAGTTTCACTGTTACAGATTGAAGTCACAAACAAAATACGAGTTTTGTTTCTTGAAGGAAATGTAGAGGAATTAGTGCGCTCTCCCTGTTGCCTGTATGTCTCTGAAACACAAATGGGTTCACAAAACTTTAAAACACATAATGAAGAAGATACAGTCCCACAAAGCAATAGGAAATACCTAGATACAGAACACAGATACAGGTAGGGACTGCACAGATACCAACTTAAACCAGCCAGACATAGCTGCCTTTTGCCAAAATTTATGTTTGACTGCTGTTTTAATAATTCAAGACAAAGCATGAGGATCAGGGTAAACTGAAGTTTATTCAGTATCAGGAAGAGCTTTTACAGCCTTCATAAACCTGGATAGATAGCGCCAAGATACAGTGCACGAGACACCCCTCACACTTCTGATGTGCCCAGTTTGAGAGTGCTCAGTTAAGTCAGTCTCCAACAAATTATTTACTCTTTTAATGCCAAGAAACTATGCAGAAAAAGTCTACAGCTTGAACTGACTACCCATATGTTTCCTATTTCAGGCTCTCAAATGCTGAGTTGCCAGACAGCATGTGTGTGGATGGTGTTATTTGACCCACAGCTCCTGCACAGGCACACACACCAGAGCGGTTCCAAGAAAAGCACTCAGGAGCCTGTAGAGGTGAAAACTGAAGCCCACGCTAATCAGATGGAAGCAGAAGAATCCCGGTTCCGTATCACTAGCTCTACTTGGTAGCAAAGGCACAGTGGTTACACCAGCTGACGGTGAAGTAAAAACCACACTAGAAAGCCTGGAAAGTGGATACTTGAGTGACTTAAATGGGGAACAGGGCAAGGGGGAAATAAAAAGAGTGAATGAAAGAACCATGGGGCCCAAACCTTTGTTTAAGCGGTACCTCAATTAAGATATGAAGGGAGAGATGAAGGATGACAATATCCTTAAACACTCATGATGAAACCATCCAGTGAACGCCATTCTGAAAATAAGCCTTTCTGACTATACATTTCCCAGCCTGCGGGAAGGGGATTTGAGTTGATCCTAACCACCAGAAAGCAAGTCAAGATCTTCTTTCAAAGTGTTGCTTCAAGAAGCTGTTTCTGAGAAGTGCAAGTCTCTTCCTGCTACTCACAGTGAAGATCTGAAATTCATGGTGAAGAAAGTTTGTAGCCAAGTCCAAGATTTTAAGGACATGGCAATAAAGTTGGAGCACACGTGTGTACAGTAGCGATGGCCAGAGCAATAAGAAATAGAGGTGTCTGCAAAAGTTTTGTGACTTCGGTCCCGTAAGGATCAAAACTGAAGCAGAAGAGCTGAACCAAGCAGGAATGGTCTGCTGATGGAAACTCCAACTACAGGAACAGCAATACCGTTAGTGTGCCTACAAAGAAAGATGCTCCTTAGGAATTAACGGAGTTTTCAGTTAATAGCTTATCCATCAAGCCCAGGATTTCAAAAGACTTTCAAGGACACAATACTTAAAGAAAAACTGGATATCAATCACATGAAAAATAATTTGGTTTCACTTGAAAGAATCACTCCCCTAGTGAATTCTACCTACTGCATTTTGCTAAAAAACCTCTTTGGATAAGAGCTTTTTTATACCTGTATTAATATCCTCTCCAAAGCAAGTAATGGAAAGATGCAACCACTTTCCTCTTAGTGCCATGACTGATACTGACTTTTCTTTCATCCTTCTAGACACAAAACCAGAATTTATTTTTAAAAAATTAAGGTATATATTTATGTTGGAAGATGCTGCATAGATGAGTCGATTTATTATATAATTAGAGTGGTGCATTTTTTCATCAACATTCTTAACTCGTGTCTATATAAGGCTTCCCACAGACATTTGGACTCACTGGATTTTGAGCAAAGGAAACACCACAAAACGAAGTATATAAACAACCACCACTGTCTCTTACAGACCTTTACATTTGTTGGACAGTATCAGCCTGTTTCCTGTGTGCTACTGTTTATGTTGAGTACCTTTCTGGAGCTGCAGTCTTCACACGCGTACTCGAGTAGCCTAAAAATAATCTGAAAGACATTTAATACAGATACTATCAGTTTTTTGGGTTTTTTTAATGCCTGAACACGAAGCACATGCTTTTGACTATGCTCATACTTCATGTTTTCTAGAGCAAATCTGTTGATTGCATCAGTTATGCACTGCGGTTAAAATACAGACTGTCCACACAGCAACAGTGACTCAGTAAGGAAGGTCTAAGTCTAACCCCTTGCTTCTGGTGTCACTTCACTATTGCCACTTCTAAGCAGCACAAATTCACTCTTCTCAATCCTCTTCATTTGTTCGCTTTAATTCTGCTGCTGCTCATAGTCTTCTGCTAGGCTGGATCTGCTATGGCAGCTTTAACTAGAAACAACAGGGTATTTGATACTACCAAAATACCAGCTAGGTGCAGCAATATGATAGGTAGCTAAAAAGACGACACATGGCGGCGGGGGGGAAGGGGAGGGGGGCACACAACTGAAAGATGGCAGTGCCTTACGGGTCCTTCATGGTGTGAACCAACATCTGGAAAAAAATAAACCCTTGCATTTAATTGATGGCGCAGGTGATTCTGGAAATGAATTTGGGTTCAATTCCCTTAATCTTTTTGTGTTCTACAAACTGAAAAAAGCCCGATTAAAATCTCTCAATTCCCATCCTGAAGAGAAATCTCTACTTAAGTAATTCAGTCACAGATTATTAGGTAGCCAAATGAAGTGTATTGCTTTAGTACTTTTCACAGTTACTTGTACAGGTTTTGTGCTAGGCATTGTGAATCTAAGCTATGAGCTATCTTACTGCAGTGAAAAAAGCAAGGTTTTTAAGACAAAAATAGTACCTTAATGATTTAGCTGAAGGTTTAAATTCATATAAGATATTTAAAACATAGTAAAATACATATATATTTCTGGTCTATTAGTCAGACCTTCTCAATTCAAGTCATCGCAAATTAATACATATTTATCTTCAGTACTATGAACTACAATGGATTATTTTCATACTTTAAGAAACTGGAAAAAAACCGAAGAGAACAAATAATCTCATCCTTGCTTGCTTCCTTTTAATTGAAATATCTTAGGAATTCTTCCCAAGTGAAATCCTTCCTTCCTTTCTTTACCTTAGAAAGAGTGCCTTTTCCCCTGCGTTTGTCATGTAAGATTACAAGGATGATGAGGGTAAGTGGCTCCTGCAGGGTTACAGGGGAATTTTCCTTTAAAAGTTTTCAAACATTTGAATTCAAAATCTTTTAGCAATAAAGAAATAAAATTGTTCTTTCACTTTTCATTGTTTTTACCGTTATTGAAAAAGGCAAACAAAAAGTCTGATCTGTTCAAAACCTTGTTTAAAAATACACAAGGTTAAGCAAGCATATTTTTGAGTTTCAAATCAAAGTGTAACAGATGCATTTTAAAAGATTTCACACTTTGCATCTTCACCATTTTCATAACATGCATATCTTTTTCCTTGAAATGTGATATTTCACAGATCAATAGTTTCAGACCCAAAAAAGGCTCCTGAATAGTGCTGCACTTCTAAGAGTTTAATATTCTTTTTTTTTTAAATTTGATAAAATAAATGGGTAATTTGACAAAGTATGAAGCACTTCAATACTGAAACCAAAGAGGAAAACATCCCTAAAAAGAATCTGAATTGAAGGCCACACTCTAGTCACTGTATATTATGATCCAGTATCTCTCAAGAGTGAGCAACTTTCAAGACTGATACGTACTAAGATTGAACTCTGCCTCTTCTTGCATGTAAGATGCCTACATTTATGTCCACGACATTTCTAGGTAGTCTGAACTTAATTGCTCCTTCCATCCCTCTGTGTTCTTTTATTAGTAGATATTCAAATAAACACCACTTGAACGCCTGTAATGAAAAGTTGAGTGCCGCTCCAATAAAAACATACAAATAAATATTCACATATTTTACTGTTCTAACACAAAATGTTCTCTATAATAAGTAGGAATCAAAATAGTGTCAGGTAACAGGATTACCTATGGACGCATTAAATTTCTTTTTCCACAAAATAATTAATTTTCTTCATTAAAACCAGACAGTATTTCAGTTCTACAAAACAAGTCCTATAGATCTTTTCTTTTACTTCCAACAGAAATTTCATTAGGACAGATAAAAGATTTCTGAGAGGTTGCGTTGCAACAATAGCAACCCATTTCAAGTAAAGAATTACTGTAAGGTTTTATTTCTGGTCACTTACATGACTAAAATACCAATTAAAAAAAAAGGATTAATTCTTAAGCTTCACAAATTCCATTTTTTAGAAACCTTTATTTCCTCTATGTAAATAAATTTCTAGAAATTTTGCTCAGAGGGTGTAATATATTTCTACTGAAAATACTTTTTGTTTCTTCTAACTTTTTTTCTAAGAATAGAAGGAAGGTGCCATTATTTTTTTGCTTCAGAAGCCAGTCCCTACTATCAGAATAGACTTGGCATTGTCACACACACACAAAAGTGTTCAGGTGCAGTATCATACATATCAGTAAAGAATATACAAAAAACCATAGTGTATAATACTGTGACAGTTTTTCAATATATTCACATACAGTAATCTCTGACTACCTGTAACTAAACTGGCCATAAATCCTGAAGAACCTTGTCTATAAAATTGAGTAGCCCATCAATATACTTTATCTCTTCTAAAAATACCCGTATTTTACACTAATATACAAGTTATCTGCTTGCAAACACAGAAGTAGCCATAAATAAAACTTTATTCTTTCATTTCATTTACAAGCTACCAAGTACCATGTATTTACACAGCACTGGACACTTAAAGTAGTTGCAGTCACAAAATGATCCAGACAGCTGTTGATAAAGTAAAGGATCTTAAGATAAAAGCAAAGTAATACTGTAACAGATAAGTGGCAAAAAAGCAGTTTTGCCATTATGATCAGACTTGCATGTTGCATCAATTCTGGTTGAAACGACTGAGTGCCATGCGATTCTCAGCTTTAATTGTTTGCAGTCTGGCTAAAGTTTGTACAGTCATTTCTCTTTTGCAGTTATTAAAATAAAAAAGTTAAAAACTATAGCAGCAACAAGCAAACCCTGTGACAGGAAGGCAAGGTTTAAGAACTAAAAAAAGTTTATACAATGTGCTTAGGAAGGTTGCAGAATTTATCTTCCATCGGCTGGAGTTCGACTGAGTGACAACATGATTCGGGCGTATCTTTCACACAGTTCGTGTGTGGAGTAGGAAGGTAACTTTGGCGGGTCATTGAAACCTTTAATCTCTGTAGAACAATCTAGCAGTTTTGGCAGGAAATCTGTCAGCTTTTCTTGCAAGTTTGCTGCAAATAAAACAAGAAAAATAAACATAAGCATTTATGTTTGCACATGGAATCCTCCTTTTTCTGCCCAACATCGACTTTTTCTTTTTATCGGTGGGTGGAAGAAGAGGAGTTTCACTTCAAATAATCTGCTTGCTTCAGGTCTGCCAGCAATAACTAGGACATACCAATTCCTAGTAAGATGTTAATATAAATGCCCCTTAAGATGGTCTAACACCACAAATGTTCTTCCATTCAAAAAGCATGTTTCCTTTAAGGCCTAATACCCCAGTGCAATATATTTAGATGTGTATGGGATTATTCAAAAGTCAGGGCAGCTCAAAATACATTACCAAGGCACAAAAGATATAGGATCAATTCAAGACATTGAAAACATCACATTTATTTAAAAAAAAAAAAAGAAAAAAGTGCACAAGGGCCTTTTACCTTAATGAAAAAATGACTTACGTTCCATTTCTTGTCCAAGATAGGAACACCAACGGTTTCTCATATCTTCCACAGCAACAATATCTTTTTCTTCCATTTCATCCACCAGTAGTAATGGCAAACATGGGACAATAAGCTCATTCATAATGATCAGGCCATTATTTACTTCCTGATCATCTCCCGATTCAAACAGTGCTGCAGCATGTTCATTTAGTTTCTTCATAAACCACCACAAAAAAGGAAAGCCTTTAAGTAGACAGCATTTCACATTCTACCATGCATCAGTTTCTGTTTGTTTTAAAGTACACTCTTCCTACAAAGCTACCTGGTAATCTGTATTAACCACAGTTGTGCTTTAACATCTACAGCAGTGATGAATATACCCTATTAAACCACTTGATCTTGTGCTATTCCTGAAGCCACTTCATTTGATATCTGCCAACTTAACCTTTGCAGCTGTTCTTTTTAAAGACTGAGGCCTATCACCTGCTTTTGTCTTCTCACTATTGCTGAAAGTGACATAATGAAGAAAAAAACCCTTGTTTGCTGCTGATGCTTTTTCCATTATTTGTCCCCCCATCAAACTGTGGCAACAGGGTGAGTCTGCTCACCCAGCGCTGTCAACTGTTGTTCCTACCTAGCCCAGACATGATGGCAGTGATCACACTATTTACAATCATAAAGATGATTGATTATTTTAAAAAAAAAAAAAAAAAAAAGAGAATAATGTTTTCATTCTTACTTTTGCTTTTTTTCCTTACAGAAGTCTTAGTATTAGCTTGTTCATGAAAGGGGGTTTTGGTTGGTTTTGGTTTTGTTTTACATGATAACAATACTTTTCTACTAATTAATTTTGTTAAAGCTATGCAGCAAGTTCAACTTTTCGAAACATACTTCACTCTTCACTTACTAGCAAACATTCTCGTCTGTAGTGAGATATCAGCTCTTCATCATGCCCTCTGTACGGGCCTTTGGACAAGAGTTCTTTGTTATTCTGGTAAGCATAGATAAGGTAGAGCAAGGCTTCCATATAGCTGAAGTAAAGAAACAAAAACATTAGATGCAACATCCAGGCACCACCTGTTTCAAGGCAACTACTGTGCTCTTCAAAGGATAGAAACCTCCCTTGCTTGTTTGACTGTAAGTTCATCCCTCTCCCTCCCCATCAATCTCTTCATAATGTTGTTTTTCTACTGCACAATTTCATCTTTTATGTCCGATAGAACAATTTATTTTATTATCAGGTTAGATCACTTGCACGTTAAGTCTGACCCAAAACTCACTGAAGCCAATGGACACTATTTCACTCACTTCAAAAATAGCTTTGGATTAGCTTTCAGCATACACGAACATTTACTTTTTCCTGCCTGCATTTATGTCACATTAGGTTTGATCTTCTGTCGCCGTATATATCTTGACAGCATTCTATACCTTACTAAATAAGATTTAAAGCTGTCACCTTATTTCTAAAATATAAACTGAATTTTTAGCCTCACTAACTGTTAGTTCTTTCAAACTATTGAAGTCTAAAGCGATGGAAGAAGCCACAACAGCATTTCAAAAGCAGAAGTGCCGATATACTGTTGATATTTGTCTTTAATCTAAATGCGGAAGATAAATACATGCCTAATTGGTAAAGTATGAGTAATAGAGGACCTAAGAACCTAACAATTGACAGAGAACCCTTCACGCACGGATTAACAATCTCCCCTCACACTGCTGCACACCATTTCCAGCAAACACCTTAAATTGTTAATTCTCTGACTTACAGAAACCCAGTTATGACAGCCACTGAAAACAGTTCAGGCAACTACCCTAAAAACAAGCAGTTAAAAGTCTCATCATTATTCAAACTAAAAAAAAAAAGATAAAAATCTAGGAAGAGAAATTTCCTAACACAGTGGTTAGAGGAACAGTACATCGTGCACTCACTCCTAGTGAGAACAGGATGTCATGGTTAAGGTTTAAACTACCAAAATCAAACCACCGAACTACTGAAAATGGTTAAAAATTATGTGTGAGCACACACAGAGCATCCATGAAAAATACATGTCAGAATTTTCCAAAGTAGACAAACTCAAGACTTACACTAATGCCTCCCAATGAGACAACATAAAGAGAAGGGAAAAGGCTACTTGAAATAGCAATGGTTCCTTAAAGTTTTACCTTCTAATATTCCCTGTTTAGAACAAGATGAAACCCAACACCATAATTTCAGAATCTACTGTGAAGTTATTTCTTCCACCATGAGATCTGCCCATAGTCCCTTGCAATCCTAAATATTTATTGCTTAAGAAATATATTACAAGTACAGTCACTGTTCTCCATCTTTTTGTCCTCAAAATACAAAGCTATGCTTTCATTAAAAGAAGTAGACCTATTACCCTCTCCCTCAAGTCTATTCCTCCTACCCATGAAAACTCTTCACACCACTGATCACCAACACAACTGACCAGAGAGCAAAAAAACTTACTGTAAGAGGAAAAGGGAGAAAGCAATTGCTAGTTATAAAGTGAAAGGAGTAGGGCCTTCTTTCCCTTTCCATTAGTTCAGTTACTTGTGAAACTGCAGATTGAAATCACAGTGTCAATAACTCAGCTGATCCAAATTAAAAACTTGCTGGTGGTAAGTGGCCTTATTTCCAGTCCCTCCTCCTGCTCCTTCTTCCAGTTGCGTGACCTTTCCCTGAAACAACCACAGTGCCATCTAACAGCAAGGTAAGATATTTTAAATCATCATTACTGTACATCCAAGCTCAGAATCCTTCTATATCTTGTGACACTGAGGAGTAGGACTACAGTGTAAACTAGGTGTAATTGCCTTTTCACACATGAAATGCATATAATCTCCAGCCTATGAAGCCTAAGCCTAAAATCACTGAAGTTACTCGCAAAATTATGGAGTTCACTGGGTCTAGGCTTTGGAAAAGATGCAGAAAGCACAGAATGGCTAAATTTTAGCACTGCTTTAGAAAAGGCATTCCAGTCAAAAATGAAAAACTGTACTGGCTTTTCAAGAAACTTAGGCAACTGCTATGGTTTAAAGTTTATTCACTTTTCAGTTACTACCACAAGAGTGAGCTGCAGGTAAAACTCCTGCTGAGGTTCATTGGCTGGCTGCATTCATCTCACCCATAGCAGGTTCCTACTCCACAGTACAATCAAGAGAAGATATGCCTGAAAGACCCTTTAGTTCTCCATCGGCAGTGAAAAGCGGGCCTTGTTAACCACCATAAGGGATTATGAGCTAACATCAAAAGTAGGCATGAAAAAGATACACCAAACTACTACTTTAATGTTGATTTTGTATTTGTTCAACACAGTACCATTTAAGGAAATCAAAGATCACCTGGATAAAGGCCAATTTTTGGCTCCATCTGGAGATTTGAGTGCTGCTAGGTATTAATCAGTGTTATTAAAACTAAGAAAAATGGGTTGACTGAGTGAGATGGATTTCTGAAAAAAAGCCTCAGAATAGTCCTTCTAATGAAGGTTGTATTTGAATTATGAAAGTCTATGTTTTCATAAATATATTTCAAGTTATGTTTTTATGATTTCAGTGTTAATAAGGGAATTGGAAGAGTTCATGAATTTAGTCTTGTTTTCAGAATTAGGATGGTGGCACTGCCCTCTAGAGCATACAAGATGTGATCCTCAGTAAGTATCTCAGTCCTCTGGGAACCTGTAGCTGAAACATGGGTGTGAAGTTGCAATAGATGCCTTTAGAGCAGGTCAATGGATACCCAGATCCTCGCCCATCTTCTAAGCACACTTAACCCTAGTCTTACTGTATTTGTGTTAAATACCTCTTGAAGCAAGAAATGCAATTTCGTAAATGCTAAAGGGAATGAATGCTACACTTCTTCGGATGTTAAATGTGTCTGATAATAGTGTATTTTTTATTTCTGACCAGTATCAGAGTCTAAGACTGGTCATTATAGGCTTGTTTTCTAAATTACAAAGATATTTGTTAACAAATGCCTCACTCCTATTTTGCAAATTAATGCAAATAATGGAAAACTATACCAAAAATGCTATTCAGAGAACACAGAGCAGAAACCTGTGCATCCTTCCCTCCCCCTGGCATAATCAGAATATATTATGGTAAGAAGTGGATTAGTGAAAACATTGGTATTTTGCAACTGAAGGTGCCATCCTGGAGTCCCCATACCAAGGAACTTGAAGATTGTCTGTTCCTGCCTGAATGAAGTCTGGGGCTAACAAGGAGGGTTCCTATATACCACACCAATGCCCATGACATTTTTGCCTCCTTAAAGGATCAAGCAATACCAGAGCGTTTAGTCTTCAATTAAGCCAGGCAATCTTCTGACCAGCCTTTGTACATAAGCTGTTCAAGGCTGACAAAGTAGCATATTGCAATTCTTAATTCTTAATGAATGTACTATTTATTACACACTAGCAACCAAATGAGAAAACAGCACTATGTACTCATTGTTTTAGCCACTATTCAAAGACATAGCTTGTCACAAAGACAAGGCAGCATCTTTTCCAATCAATTTTCTTGTTTTGTTTTGGGCCTTTCTCATTTGGAAGCATAAAAGAGAAGAAAGAGAAATATGAAACACAGCATACACACAAGAAATTACGTTGGATCCCCAGTATAATTCCCCTACCTACTGTGTTATACAGGAAAATTCAGTAATCGACTACAGAATTATTTTCACAGTCAAAAATTTGTATCATGCGATAGCTCAATTTTCACACAACAGATGTCAGCCACTTGGTATTCTGCAGCTAATCATTTTGTTCCTTTGGCTGGACACCGGAGGAAGGGGCAGTTTTGAACAATTCTGTTTCAAAGACTTTTCCACAGAATGCTTTCAGGCATTTATGCTGTAATCACCATCCTTGTTGCATATAGTAGATCACAGTACAAGTTTTAGCTGTGGTGCATTAAGTACGCAAATGTCACCAATTTTATATAGCCACAATTCCTGACTTGGTTGGAAAAGACAAGGGAATGAATCACCACTGCCTCATGGAACTAAGAAGAATCAGCTGCAACTATGATAGTTACGCATGATAGTTTTCCTCAAATATGTTCTTTTTTCCTGACCTTTAAAGCCCATCACAGGTGGAATTTTGGCTCAGACAAATGCAGAGGGCAAAACTGCTTCTGTGGGAAGATCCAGTAAAAAGATGGGTAAGAGAGGGACTTGACTAATTGTGATTGCCAATGAAAGCAGATAAATGTATGTGCACATGTGGTGCCAGAGAGGAAAGATTCTTATGTCTGAGGGATACCCAGAGCACTTAGATTAGGAGAGAAGGAGGAATACAGGTGCACATGGAGAGTGCTCTGAAAAGAGTCCATGGCTTGATAAGGAAAGAAGAAACGGAGATTAAGAATAGAGTCTGTGGGAAACTTTGAGGTAGGTGCAAGACTGAAGACATCAATGGACCAAATAAATGTTTAAATAAAATGAAGAATACATTAAACAATTCTTAATTTTAAAAATAGCTTTACTTATCAATATTACATTTTGCCTTCAAATTGCTCTACCACATTTGAGTTCTATACTACCACTTACCTCTTTTTTTGGAAAAACTCCAATCCTACCATGAGAAACATGGTTGTTTCCCTGAAATTTCTATAGTCTTGATGCCATCTCTGCATATAAGAAAGGGTATATAGAATTTCATCCACAAACATGAAATACAAGTATTATTTTTTTTTTTAACTTCTTTTTAAATTTGTTTTTAAACACACTTCACTTAGAGCTGAATACTCACAGTAAGTGCTAAGGACTCATAGTAAGCTTGCATGTGGGAAAAGTCTGCCTGCATCCCCCCTCCCTCAATAAAAAGAAAATTCTTAAATATCCAAAAATATTTCTAAATTAGATTATTTTTAAAGAATGCATTACCACTTGAAAGGAACATAAAGCATCTTTGGAGAACCACAGTCAGAATTATATGAGAACCCTTTTTTCTTCTCAAAAAGGACTGAGAAGCTAATAGCCTTTTTTTCTTCCCTACACTACACTCAGTTATTTACTCAGAAAGTGTTAGAAAGCTTTTTGACACACTAACTATTTAGCTTAACTTATTCAATATAAGAATGACATAGAAAAAGCCTAAACGCATTACATGGAAAGTGACAAAAAAACCAAATGCAATTCAGACTGTGCAGATATTTATAGTGGAGCAAAACAATTATCTGACTGCATCGCCATTTATACCGGTGGCTACTGGTACGCTTTACAGGTAAATGTTCAAAGTGAAAAAGGTGCTTTTACTGCAGTTGGTTAGTAGCCAACTTTCAATTGTTTATTAAAGGTAAAAGAGGAGACAGCATACCATAATACATAGCCACTTACAGATTCAACACAAAGAGCATGAGAAAGGGTCCATGAAATGCCAACTCACTATATAGGACATATATCGATACAATCTTTGGAGAAACCACCAACTATCTGCCTCAGGAGCTAAAAAAAAGTGGCACATATCTGCAGGTGAACAGAAGATACCCCACTGCCTCACTCTTAAAGCTAAGCCCAGAATTGTTTATTCTACCTGTGAAATGCCATTCAGAAAATGGTAAGATACTGAGCCTTGCACAGCCTAGAAAATGCAACAGAAATCCCACGATGAGAGTCCTTTCCCCTCAGGCTAGGGAGGGCACATTGTGATGTAGTAGCATCTACTGTAGGTCCTGAACTTGGTAATGAAAAATGACAAGTAAATATTTTTCACTTGGTTTGCTGAGGGAAAGATTACTCCCATAGTCCTGCTGAACAAGTTGTTTGGACCTAATTGCATAACAATGAGGTTTAAGTGGTGCACTGTAATCTGCCTAAGACATAAATATCCACTGTTAAGAGGCCTTAATGAACAGTATTATGCAGAGTTGAAACTGATGCTGTAAAATCAGCTATAGACTTAGCTTTAAATTTAGTGAGATTAATTATTTTGGCAAATATTAGTCACAACTATTTAATGTCTGAGATTTGCTCTTCTTTCCAAGTTTTTCTAAATAGCACAGGAGGAATAATCAAATGCATAAACTGTATGGTCTCGGTAAACAAAGGAATCTGGTGCTGATAAGAAAATGGGAAAGTCTGCAGAGACAGCTGGCGGAAAAGCACAACTGTGACTGTGCCTGTGACCCAGTTCTCAAGATGCGTAAGGCCAGGCTTAGACCACTCTCCTCCACTGCTAGGTGTTTCTGACTAGAGAAAGCCAGTTGGCTCATATGGTAATAAACTACAAAATACTGTTAGTGATGCTGAGACCCATTAAGTAGTAAGGACACTCAAACTTGACATTTATTTATGGCTCGAGTCATTGGAATTTCACGTTGAAAAAAACCAGCTTTAGATCAACTGATCAGAGCAGCCTTCCTACAAATAAAAGGTCTTTCAATAACCAGTTTAGACTGCTCAGTGTAAGAGAAGAAGAAATTTGTGAAGATAAAATTCAGCTTATGATAACTATTTCATGTTACAATTTAATTCAAAGCATAAAAAATACTGACCTCATATTCCTCCATGTTTACTTCATCCGGCTTTATCATTTCAAGCTTAGCTTGAGCAACCTTCATTATGTTACGGCACCTTACAAAAAGCAACAAGAAATCATGGAGTATTACCAGAAATTTGCAAAGGACATTATGCATACAAAGGTGGCAGCCTCAAACAGTGTAAGTGATGGCCTTATGCAAAACAGTATGAAAACACTGTGGAAAATGTATTTTTTATTATGCATGGTATAATCAGCAGGAGAGGGCACACGTTTGAAGTATGTGTTATGGAGGCCTATGCTATTTCAGAACTACTTCTTGTTTTACTTTGCTAAATTGCCACATTGCTCAGTCTTTCTTTTTAATTTAAAGTTTAGATAGCTTGAAACTCCCCAATATTTACTTTGCAAAAGTAACATTAGAAGATTATACACTACACAGAAATCAGACTAATGTTCTTCACCTTTCAATTTATTTATTTCTTTAAGTAAGTACATATATGGAATTTCGAGTGGAAAAGAGACATTGTTTTGCTTGCAAGTAAGTTACCTATCTAGCTTGTAAGGCTTTGCTGTCTACTGCTGGTTTTCAGGGCAGTGAAGAAATGTAAATTACACAGCCTTACACAGTGCTCTGAAAGAAGGTATGGAAACCTATGTACAAAACTATGAACAACAATGAGCATTTCTCCTTATTTCATACCAACAGAAACCCAACTTCTTGTTTACTCTTTTTACAGATTTTTTTATAAAGATGTTATTTTTTACAAAATACACTTGCAAGCTATTAACTAGAAGATAAAGCCAAACACACATACTAGCCTTCTCTCTATTACATACATTATCTGAAGACGACAGGGCATCTCCACACATCAGAAAACATTGATGAGCACAGGAAATAAGACATGCAGATGGTATTACCTTTCATCAAAGCTAAGATTGTGATCTCCAAACTGTTCCAGTAATGTTCTCTCAATTATCTTCTTTGGTGCCCGGTTTTGGATGAAGTAAACAACTGCATGACGCAAACGGTAATCACATTCAGGTGGTGGATCTTCCTGGGCTAATTTTAGCAGACGCGTGTATTCCAATTTAATTGCCTAAATAATTTAAAAAAATATACATTTTTCTTCCTGGCTTTTAACTTCAATGTCACAGACACTAACAGGATAATTCATGTCCCATGGCCTTTTGCCTACAAAATAATTTTTTAACAATTCCATACTCCACCCTTCTAACAAGTCTGAACTACTTTAAAAAAAAAAAACAAAAACAAGTAAGAAAAAACCCCACCACACACCAAAAAAAACCACCCAACCCCCCCTCACACACAAATGGTGAAGTTGTTCCCATCTCTCCCCAACTAGAGCGTGACAAAACCCCAGGTAGACCTTTACTTCAAAAGCAGTCCCGATCCTGTGCTATGTGTCCCTGAGAAAAGGTTTGTCCAATCATTAGAGAAGTTTCTTAAAGCATTTACAGTATAAAAGCAGTATAAGCTTTCAAGCACTTAAAGTAATCCAAAATCTCATAAGGTAAAAAAAGATACCTCTAACACATGGTTAAAATGAAAATACATGAATAAAACACATTCTACAGAAAGTTTAACAAACAGGTATGACTTTGGAAACACTAAGTGAGAATGGAAAATGTCTTTCAACAAAAATAAAATTGTAGGATTTCTAAAGAAAATAATACTTCAGTACAAATAGTATTAGTCTCCTGTAGGGCAGGACAGAATCCTCAGTGAGTATTTTCGATTGACTTTACGGGTCATCAGAAGTGTTTACTTTGCCAGCACATTAGATTCTAATGAACATGATCTGTTATGTTCATTAGAATTTATTCACTGGAACTATATAGCATGATCAAGAGCAACAAGAAAAATAATTAGAAAAACGGTGACAAATGTTAGTATGTTCCATAATTTCTCTCTCAAAAGAAGGAAGTGATCAGATTGTTTGCTAACTCTAAATGTCGATTTCTGACAAATGACTTAACGCAGTAGCTTCATACATTAGTTAAGTTTCCATATAACATATGCATAAAGTAAAGCTCCAAAGCAGGCAGAAGAATACCCTGTTCAATATTTCACATTCCCTTATGTTGAAATACCTGGCAATAGCAGGTAATTTCTTGACGTTTAACTATCAGAAATCTACTCATACACATTTCGTTTAAGGACCAAACACAAGGGTAGGATACTTTTCATACAGGCTTAATCACAGAGCGTGTGGAGAACTTTAAAACTTAAGAGAACGTTCTGCATCAACTTTTTAAAATACTAATCATATGCATTATCATTAGAAAGGAAGTTCGTGAGAACCGATTATAAACATCAAAAGCCACCAACAGTGTTTCTATTATCTTACATCAGAAGAAGTTCTACCATTAGAAAACCAACATGGACAGCTATGCAATTAAACCCTGTTTATTAGGGTAGTCCAGAAACAAAGAGCAACTCCTATTAGACATTTAATTTTTCAGAGAATTACTTGAAAGTAGGAAAAAATGCAATACAAACCCTATATTTTTATATATATATTTAAATAAAATAAAATTGCATACTACAGATTCAGAAATTCTCTGTACAATGAAAAGTAACATTATTTCTTTACATAGAATACAGGAGAAAGGGACGTTAGAAAAAAGTATGACATGCTTTCATTTTCTCACCGAGAATGTTATATAAAGGTCTTAAGGCAAACATTCTGCAAGGAACCGTCTATAAAGTTTAAAGAAGAATGACTGGAAGACATCATTGACCAAGAAATATCTTAATGGGTTTCTATTAGTCACGTCTCAAGCCTGAGATCTAAAGGGGGAGTTAAACCTTGGCAGTAACAATGACCCACGTCAAATAGGTTTTACCTGGGTTACACTAAAACAAAGACGTCACAGAAATAACCCAAAATTTTCTGTAAACACTCGTTTTTATAAAAAACACACACATGAAGAAACCCAAGAGTATAACAGTATTAAAAAAAAAAAAATCACAGAAACTTTTATAGGAAATTTACGGAGTAACATGAGATTTCATCTGATACTTTTCAAAATACGAATTTTGTTACTAAGTAGGACCACCTCATCTGCATACGCTAATACTAATGTATTCCTCAAAAATGAAGCATGTTCCACTTCGTCTAAGTTATTGCAGACATGTTTCAGCAGAAAATGAGTAAGGAAACTTTTCTACCCTCCAACAATTTAATGTCAGAACATTTTCGCAAAAGCAAATTCTGTCCCCCATGAAGTGAAAATGTCTAAGCATTCAAAATTAAAGACCTAAAAACATTTCAACTGAGCATTGTTTTGATAACTCTGAAGCACTAAATATAATTTTATTTTGAGCTGCATTTCTGTTTCAAAATCAACAAAACACCCTTCATAATCAAAAACTAACTCAGTGTAATTAACCTTTCCAGCAAAGAGTTTGATTTGATCAAAGGAGCATTTTTTTTTCAACATAAAAAAATAAAAAATATTGACATCTTTTCATTAAGCAATACACTTGGAAAAAAAGGCAGCACTGAATCCCAAACAAATTCTATTTCACTAAACAGAGGCTATGGCAGGTGTCTCTCCATTCCCTGAGGGCAAGCATGGTTAACAGAGACAACCCTGCAAAGAAATGTTATGGTTGTAACACTTCTATTTATCCATTACAAAAATCCACACAAATAGACAAACCAACCCATGAGATTTCAATTTCCTCACCAAGGGGTTAGAGATTTTTTTTTTGGTGGTGGTGGTTGGGGGGTATTTGTTTTTTGTTTGGTTGGTTGTTGTTTGTTTGGGGGTTTTTGTTTCTTTTTATTTTTACAATTTCTTCTAGTGCAACTATACCATAACAATTAAGAAGAAAACAGACTGCTACTCAATGACAAGCAAGAAACTTTTTCCCCCGCTTCCAAATCACATTTGAGGGGCTTTTAAATCATGTCAAAGTAATTCCCTTTCCAACACCATGAAAATTCAAAAGATCATGAGCTAAAAGTGATCAAAAGTTTGTGTATTTAAAAAGACTAACACATTTTTAAAACTGGTGTCATTGTGAAGAGTAGTAGCCACAAAAAGCCTAATGTCTAATTCCCAGTAATAAAACACTGTATAAATAGTACTAACACCCATGCAGTTACACAAAAGAAATTAATTTAGTTTTATTAAAAATCTTCTAAGGAGTACAAAACTTCTCTTTGAAATAAACAACAAATGACTAAACACTGATGTCCCTGGGTGAAAAAAATGATGTCCCAAACAGTCTAGTGAAGGCATGTTGTTTGTCACTAATAGAGGGAAAAATACTCTTATTGATTACACATCTAGGTTTCATTTTACTTGCTACTATTATTAGCAAAGTAAAATGCAGAAAGGCACATAAACTACTGATATCAAGGCAGTGTACTGCTGAATCCGCAGAGGAATAACTGTCCAGTTTTCAAGGGAGAAATATCTAAATGGAGGACTGATACAATAGAAGAGTATGTATAAATGCTGGAACAGTCTTAATATGCAAAGGGTGGAGGGAGAAGGCATATCTAACGAGAAAAGTCAGAGGAGAAAAAGTTGAAAATGTTAGTTGTACCTTAAAGAACCCTGCTTCTGGCCCACACCTGTCATAAACATTCCTGGCTTTACCTATAGCCATGATAATACCTTGCATGTTCGGGGTCAGCATGACCTGCCACAAGGGATTTAAGGTAAAAGTTTTGAATGATTAATATTTTAATGACCAAATTCAATATGCTTTTAGTCTCATGCAAAATAAAAAGCAACTTAATGCATGCATACATCGAAACGGCACATTTCAAGACAGATCTGGTGTGCATATTCTGCAAATCAGTCATGGCATATATATATATATATATATTTACTGTAACAATACATGATTAACAGAAACTTAGCAAAAAAATGAAGAACTGTGTCAAACACAATTTAAAAGTTATATGGTCAAAATTTCCCAAGAAAGGAACATGCATCGTTCAGCATTAGTATCCATCAAAAACTGCACACTGAACGAGTGCTACCCATGACCACAAAAGGATTAAAAAAAAAAGTTTCAAGTAGAAAAATCACTCAATCACACTTTATATATACACTATACTAAATCCATACTAAGTTAGACTGCCTGTATTTATACGTATTGCAACAACAAAATAAGCAACCCATTGCTGGAAATACAATTGGTCCCTGAAGCACTTGCAGACAAATTTTTACATTTCAAACCCAAAACATTTAACGAACACAAAGCCAAACATAAGACACACATCTCACAGCTATTCACATCAGTTATATACAAACAGTCTGATATGCCTAGGTTACTCAGAAGGGTCTTTCCCCTTGATTATCTGTGAGCAAAGAAAAACATTCCCTCTCTCCCTGCCCAAGGTATAGCTGGCAACAGCAACAAAAGCTGGCCCTTAAGAGCAGAAGATGAAGAATCCTAAACTCTCCAGAAGAATTTCCCGACACATAAGAACAACATTAGAAAAAGAAAAAAGCAAATACACTTACAAAAGGAACAAGGAAATAGGGAAGAAAGTTATCATCCTCTAGAAGGACAATGGCATGGGAACAACAGCACAACAGCAGAAAAAAAGAAAAAAAAAAAAAAGCAGGTCATTACGTGAGGCTAAATGCTCATGTCTTTAAAACAGGAGACTACCACATCTGTGAGAAGCCAAACTCAGTGTGATGATGTCAATTAAATAATTTTATTCCCCAACCCAGATTCCCAGCTACAACTGATCACAATTTCAGGGGCAGAATGACCTGAAATATCCATTTGCCTAGGGAAGCAAAAGCTCCCCATAGTCCACCAAGAAAACATGCTCAGACACCTGAGAATATAGGCTGCACCAATGCTAACGCCACCCAAAACAAAGATAGAAAAAGGAGTGTCAAGGCAGAGCAGTTTGATGACCTGACAGCATTGCCTTCTGCTGCTAAAACAGGGCAGCAGAAAGTTATGTCCCTTGGGATAACATCAGGCTCACATCTGTTCCTCAAGTAGTACTAGGTACAGGCATCACCCTGGGTCTCAAACTTGGAAAAATTAATTTTTTTTTTCTTAAGTTTTGCAAGAGTCAGCCCCCTCAGCCATATCAGTTTCAGGTCATTTCCATGGATAATTTGATCCTTGAAGTCTGAAAAGCTTGGCAAATGAGGGACCAGACTTGAACATTAGCTTTACTGGACTGACAAGAAAGCACAAACATTTAAGAACATCACTTACTATCCTGGCTTTTTTAAAGTAATGTAGTAGTCCACAGTCTATCACCAACATTTCAAAGGCTATCTGGCCTAACACAAACATTCAGCTCCCACAGCTAAAAAGACAAATATGCCTCCAGTGTAAACGCTACCATGCAAAGCGTGCCCAATTAGAGTAGCTAGTGCTTTCCTTTCATACTTCATTACAAATTAAGACATTGTTAAGGTTACAAATCGCTAAGCATTTAGTTTTGCAGAAATCTGTTAGGTGTCACAATGTGCAGACATGCCAAAACTTCTCATCAGGCAGCACAACAAAGCACCGAGGAGGAGTGGTGCACACAATTGCAATCAAATGTACCTCATCGTCATAACCCCCCTCCTCTGACTCAATCACAAAAGTCCCTACATCAGGAATCGCCACCTCTACAACTCGCTGGTTAGGAGCTGGTTGAGCTGGGGCATTATCAGTGCTCTGCAGAAGAAAACCATTATCAGTATGTGTGTGGGGGAAAAAAAAAGACACCAGAAAATAGAGAAAATTACGGAGAGACGCAAACTGACAGGCTGATCAAGTAAAATGATGTCACTGCTGAAGTTCTGAAAAGAGTTATAATATTACTTATATTCTCTAATTACTTACAGTTTCTTAATTTTTAAGCAGTACATTTTTAATTGAGTAGTAATTATTAAAAATATTTCATTTGTTCTTTATTCACTAATTATATCTTTACAGGTTAGCATGCTAGTATCGTAACTCCAACATCCATTAGAAATTTAAGGCAGTTGTTTAAGGATGAGTCGGTGAACCACCATTTCTTTTCGTATATTTCACCATACTAAGTATATCTGAAGTATCTGATGAATTCATATTAAAGGATGGCAACAAGTCAAAGGCTAACATTTCCTGATGCTCTGGGGGAAAAAAATTACAAAAAAAGCCTCTAGCATTCAAGATAGTTTGAAAGAATAATAAAAGGTGCATTACATTTAACAGGTTTATTTTTTTAGAAGAGTAGTTAGACAGAAAATCAGGGGAAGATTATGCTAGTCACTGAAATTCTTGTTATGTTAAGGTAACAAGTTAACAAGTTATGTTAAACAACAACAGAGACAAAGAGCTCCTATAGTCTATCATTGTATAATAGCCAGTTCAAAACATTTGTAGAACTTAAACCTTGACTCTAATCTAAGCAGAGTGCCATGCTACTTGTTCTGCAACTATTACAATAGCCTCATTTTTTAACAAAGATTCCAGAAAGACACATAATATCTATTTACACCCAGCATTGTATAAATACAAAGGAGGACTGAAATCAGAGGGCAGAAAAAAGGACAAAAGGGCAGAAAGTAGACACAAATGATCACGTGGTGACTAACCTACAATCCTCTTTGTTACATGTTCTGATGTTGGCTTTCCTTCTTGTAAAATGGATGAATAAAAAGTGGAGGAAAGGAATATATGCCTGCATGTTAAGAATGCATATGGAAGTAGAATGATTACAAAGCATGTTGATACACTGAGAAGGAAGCACAATTCTGTCTAAATTAAATTTGGGTATACAGAGAGCAACTTTTAAACATTAACAGAGTACCTTCAGATTAGCTAGAAACCAGCTTTATTTTCTAAAAGCTGAAATACACTTGTTTCAAAATAGAAGAGTTTGCATGGTTTGGGTTTTTTTGGTTTTACTTTTAAAGAGACATCCACCCTGTTGCAGAACAATGCAGTGAAAATATTGGAATAAGATGACCTGCATCTACCTCATTAAGCCTGTCATGATGTTCCCCTTGTGGTTCTTCAACCAGAGTTTTGTAAAGTCCTAAGGCTGATCACTGCACAAAGTGTCATTAGGCTAAACTAAAACACCTGAATCATGGAATCAAGTCTGTAAGATTCTTCCACATCCCACCTAGATGGATGCCCACAGACCCCAGAAAGAGGACAGCATCATGCAAGACATTTTATCATGGGTTTGGTATTTTCATAGCTACCCCTTTGGCTGGAAGTAACTCATATTAAACAGACTCCCCCTGAGCTGTTCTGTGTTCTGAGAACTCAAAAAAGTCAGATATGCAGTAGCCTAAAGCATTAATGGTAGAGAATCTTTTGAACCGGGGTTAGATTAGTTTCCCTGGTGGCTTCCATCTCAGTTTAGTGGAGAAAGTGTGCTTCTCCGCTCTCCTGACACCACAGGAGAGAGGGATGAAAAACATGCGAGGTTAAGTCAACAAGCTGTCACATAATTTTCAAAGGCCTTAAGAGGACTTTCCTGTTGGCCCCAAAGATATCTGGGGCCAGACTGCTTTTGTTTAATGAGGATTCATACCTAACTTACGAAGCATGCTTTACATTTTACGCAGATCTAAATTGTTTGTATTTCTAGTGGTTATTAGGAAGGAAGCTATACTGTATGTTTCATATGTTTTATCCTTACGGATACAGTTGCAAGACAGATGCATGTATTGCATTAAAGGCACTTGCTTTTGTGGCAAATACATTGGTCATTTATCTACATACTAATAGGGAAGGAAAAAAATATTTGCTGAAAGAAAAAATTGTTAAATATTAGTTTCATTAATAACTCATGGAATTTCTAATTTCTCTTCATATTTGTTGTATGAAGTGAAAACAGAATCACCCAACAGTAATTCTTATAACCATTTTAAGTTAATATATGCATCTGATGAATCGCAAAAGGTAATTTTCATCAAGTTGTGAATTTCCATTAAAGCTACAGAATACTGTTGAAAAATCCCTTATTTTTGAAAGCTACTTTAACTTCCATAGGTCTTTCAAGGGAACTCAATTATAATCTTATTTCTCTCAGACAAAAACCTGAATGGTTAAAGCAGTATTTTTCAAGTCTTTTACATGTAATGTCAACATTTACTCCTCAAAAATAAGTGGAACCATCTAGCATTTTAGAAAGATGGTGGGGGCACAAACACGTGACTGTCACTTGAACAATATGCTGTACTCTTGACAAGTACTTTAATCACACAGAAGACATCTGTCTTAGTATTTTTTTTTTTCGCACTACACCCATTACTGTAGTACACACTTTCTGGATGGACTTCAGTGTTGGACAGTGCCTGAAGAAGCTGCAATTTTCAGTTCAAAGTTTCCACACACACCCCTTTTATTAGCTATTATATCATTTCCACTTGCAGAATAAAAGCAAAAGCAGTATTTCAAGCTTCAAAATATCCTCACCGTATCCATTATAGCTTCTGGACCTCTATCTTCTTGTTCAGCTAAGGCTTTATTGATTGCTTGTACAGAATCTTCTTTTAAGTGCTTTGAAATATCAGTCCTTGATGGCTGCTCTAAATATTCTGGTTCTCCTCCTTGAACTTAGTGACAGAAATAAGGTAAGAATTTTGTGTGTTAACATAAGCATGAATTTTTAATTGTTTAGTTTTATTTGGATCACTGTCTTATACATAAGGTAACCCCCACAGAAAATGCAGGGTAGGTCACACCATTCACAAATACAACTTTACAACAGTCTACATCTCAGGTTGTTTTGAACAGTTTCATATGAATGGACCCATGATTTTATATTAGAAACAACAGACCTGTCCTGTCTATAGACCCATTAAGGGTCTTGAGTGAGAGGTGTTCATCAATCATACTGGGGGTGACTGAGTAAAGATGAGATTGTATGCGGACTTTCTGTGGGATACAGGCCCAATATATGGAATTACCTACAGCCACTTGAGTGCCAGATGTGTTTTTACTTCACAAAATAATCAACACATCATATTCTTCTGACTTAAGGGAAATCTCAAAGTCTTCCCCACTTGATGGCAATAAAATTGATTAGCATAAATAGTGTCTTATATCCCTTACATGATGAAAGCAAATTTTGGCACACAAACAGTCATTTAGTATTTTCCATTACAAACAGTACCTTTAGTACTTTTCGTTACTAACAAAAGAACTAAAACCAGTCTAGCAAAGTGTTTGTGAAGTTAAAATTTATAGAAGATGAAGTTACTCCCCACAGAGTTTGCAAAAAGAGGAATGTCGTTAAATCATTGCACTTTTTACATTCAGTTTTTGGTCACAGATAGTTATGACCAAAGACATGCTCAGTGTTAATGACTCAAATACAACAATGAGAACATCTGGACAGCAGTCTCGCTACACAAATCCACCATGTCATCTTTCACATGATGAACATATAGCCTTCTGCAATGGAACAAAAGGGGGACGTAACCTAAAACTTTATAGGTTTTTCTGTGTCAAAGCAGGTGTATGTTTTATAGTCAGATTGCCAGTGGTCTTTTTTAGCTAGGTTCCAAACAGCATTGGGCTCACTGTTGCTGTTCAGAGCCTTTTCCACAGTTATAACACCTTTGTTTTTACATTGTCATTTCTTAAGTAGGCCCTACTGTGATTCAATACATCACACCAAATACATTATTCTTCTCTTCAGATCTAAGTTCTGTCTGAATTTAAAATGAGAAGGTAGATCTTCTACTCAATCACTCTGAAGAGAATATACATCACTTACGGACTAATAAATTCTCAAAACAAATTGGTAAGACCTGTTAATAATTACCTATCTTAAAAGGCCAAAGTTTCTATGGAGAAAAAAAAATAATTTAGTAAAAGCTAGGCACAACTGAGAGGGAAAAGGCAGAAGAACCAACAAATAATTTTTTTCTTCAAATAAAAAATAAAATGCAAAAAAACCCAACAGACTAAACTTCAAGTACAGTTACCTTTGCCAAGTAGTTATAATTCAAGATTACACAAACTTTTTCTTACTTTCTCAAGCTGCAAAACAATATATACAAAATCCAGTGATTTTTGGTTTTATTCCTTTTATAAACACGTAGAAGCAGCTAACCTGGAGCAGGTGAGGGTGCTGGTGCCCTGGGTATCTGAGATAACAACTTCTCCTGCTGTGCCTTCTGAGTGAGCTCTGCATCCCATTCTTCAAGTTCTTTTTCAAAACGTTTATTGTCTTCTTTGACGTAATCCCTTAGATCAGAAGGTAATGTGTCCATTCCAACAAGGATCTGTCCCGTTTCTTTGTTAAACTCCTCTGCGGTAACATGAAATATAAATTTCAGAAATAGAAACAATAGGGAAAAAAAAAGTATGTTCAACAGATTTCCTCAAGTGAATTACTGGAAACATAAAGTACAGCACCAAAGCTCCAAAAATCTATTACTTTTAATTGGTTTTATTATCTGTCGGGCACTCCTCTGCTACCGAGATGTATGGCGATCTTTGGACTACATGTTCTTGGGCACCATCAGATCATTGCCATTTTGAAAGACCAGCCTTTTGGGCCATGAGCACTTTTTGATAGTGAACATTCAGGGAAAAAAAACACCACCACAGCTTGATTGCATTACTGCCACATGGAGCTGGACACAACTCAACTTCCTAGCTGAAAAGGGGGAGGAGAGTGGGCCTACAGGGATTTGGAAAGTCAATTGATAAGAACACCAGCTGCATTGAGTGACCTTCCTTTTTGCTTTGAGAATGGTCTCTGCAAGAGTATCCCAGATCCTAGGGGATCAATCAGCTGCAACTGGCCCCAGCAAGCAGGCCTCAGATATAGAGTGGCCCAGCCACCCTACAGGGCCCATAAACCCTATGGCTGCAAGTCCACTACCAATCTGGCAATCTAGAAAAGTCAAGGTTAATACCGGTTCTTATTTAAAAACTGAACGAGTGTGTACTCTAGCTATCTGCCCTATGAAAAGACAGGAACATGAAAATTTTCTACCACCTGTTATTGCATGTCTGGCCATTTTCACAGTCAGCTCCCTAGCTGCCATTATCAGGCCCCATAAAACTCATGTTAAGGGACCTTTGCCCTCTTTCCAAACACTTTTGTACAAGCCTTATAGTTACATACCACTGCATGACCTGAAAAAAAGTTCCCAATCCATGTATTACTTTGGTTTACTGTGTGGTTGGTAGGGCTGTTATTCACATTTCAATAGACTGCATAAAGCTTCAAGTTTCCACACTCCAGTGAGGTGCATCAGAGTTATGAAGCTTATGAAAAAAAAGTTATACGAGGATTTTAATGTCAAGAGGCTCATTTCTGTATTTCCATATTTCTGTTCTAATCTTCAGGGAGATAACATCTCCAAAATCCTGAACATGCTATCACCTGGCTAAAATGTTTACAAATTAGCATACTTAGTTTATTTTGCTCTCTTATTAATGCTGAAACACGCCTTACCTTTAGTAACCTAGAAGTTGAAGAGTAATTGTTCCACCCACAAAAAAAAAAAAATCTAACAGTTATGAGCATAACTAGAACTTTCAGTAATTATTAAAGCCATTTCAAAAACCTGAAAATCTATCTGAGAGAAGCTCGCTTTATCAATATACTCAGCTATTCTGTATCCTGCAGAAAACATATCCATAACATTACCTTGTATCAAGTATTGTTCCTTATCATTGATATACATTAAACAATATGCACTGGCATTCCTGTAACCACCAAAAGAGTCCCGTTCCAACTCTTCCCAAGTTGACTTTGTCACAGAAATATCATTGTATTTCATCCATCTGTTCTGGTGGTGGTCATAAATATATGCCCAGTAGTGTCCTGCATTAGCTTGACCTTCATGAACTAGTACAGCATGCAACCTATAAGGAACCTTAAAAAAACAAAACAGAAGAAAAAACAAGATGTCAAGATCTCCTTGCCAGCATTTAGTTCCTACTACCTGCCAGCAATAAGAGCTACATTAAATAAAAGTAACAAAAATAAAGTTAAACAGGATCAAAACATGACACAGGAAAAAGAAAAAGGTAAAATGAGAAACCCACTAAGCAAAAGAACTTTGAATTATTTTACTTACCACTACGAGTTACAAGAGACAAGAGATCTTAAAAACATTAGTGATTCTATAGCATAAGTGTCTATTCTGCTGCCTTTACTGCCAGGCATCCTCTTTTCTTAATTCCTTAATATTCTTTCTTTCCTTGTATCTACAAAAAACCCTCAAATATGTCAGCCTTCAGTGTCTATAACTTGCTCCAGTTCTAACCAGGTAAACTTGTCCTGAAGTCTGGAAAGGCACATGCAAATTCAAGGTAATAAACTCTGTGCTTTCTATGTGCCAGTAAGAGTTTATTTAAAAGAATATCTGGGAGTTGAATACTTCTATTACCCAAAGGTAAAATTCTTAACAGTAGAATAGCAATACAACCATCTTCCAGTATTTTAAACGTATCAGTAAAAGCATTGCTAAGAGAAGCACAGAACACGTGAAGCAGTCCTCTCCTTCTCCTGAGTTAGAGAAGGAAAATATTAGTTGCTAGGATCAATGTAAAAAGTATCCCAGTTTACATGCGTTCACTGCCAATTAAGAAGAATGGAAAACTTAGTTTCTACATAAGTAGTTGAAAATCTGAAGGAGAGAGAAAGAAGCAGAATGAATGAGTGCTGACTTACTTACGAGTCTTTTAAAAGCATCTTAGTGATCGGTTCATTTTAGCCTGCTGGAACAGCACATGCAACATAAAAGGGAAAACTGATCTTCCCTCCTATGCACAGTATGCCTGAATGACAGCACCTCAGCTAGGATGAAAAACCTAAAACCATCTTTTACTGGTGTCACAGTTCGGACTGTAGATAAATGGTCTATTTAACACAAGGTGTACTAAATATTTGTTGCAAATATAATTTGAGCACCACAATAATCAGTAACCATAAATACATATGTAACTATGACTTGACAAACTCCTTGAAGTTATTTTTAACCCGATCATTCTCTTCCAGGCTATATACAAGTGCTGGAGATTTTGCAACTCCCCTTGAACTGTAAAGCTGATTGACGGCACCGCAGCTGCAATCAAACAGTCTGTCATCCTACAGACCAAACCACACTGTAAATCTCCCAACCACAAGACATATACACAGAAGAAATCCTAGCAAGTCCTTAAATCTGAATGCTCCAGGGTTTTTAACATGTTATCAAACCAGCGTGAAAGCCTTCTTAAAATGATTGCAAGCCCATGTATATGAACATAAATATATGCAGATCCTGATTAAAAAAAAAAAAAGGTAAGTGAAGTCTCTTTAGACTCTGACAATAAAATTTCATCACCCTACAACAGGGCATTAAAATTCCAGGTGAATTTCAATAATTTTACAGAAAACCATGCTAATTTGGTCAGCTTGAGGGGTCCCTACCCTTTCCTCTGGCTCTGAAGGACCAGCTGTCAGTCATCCATGCTGAGCTTCCAAGAAGGTTCACCACAGAGGTCTATGACCAGGAGACAAGCGAGTTCAGTGCCAACAGGCATCTCTTGTGATAAGCCATTATATCAATAGTAATTAACAGCACAGGGCAACACAACGCGTAAATAGTTGGCATTAAACTTCTTAGCTTACACTTGCTACTTGTGAAACACAAATGGAGCTTCACCAACCTCATCACATGTAGCTACAGAACAAATCTATCAAAGCTGATACATCAAAGATGAGATACACCTGTTTTTCCTGTGGGAATTCATTTCCCAACAGCAAGTTCACAGAAGGAGGGAGATAATCAAATAAGCAACTGATGAAATCTATTCATTCAGGAGAACCAGACAAAAAAAAGAATTTTGGGAATATATTTCATATGACAACTTGACAAGGGCTTTATGGACAACTGTAGTTTCCCTTGAATCAAAGGGGATACAAGGAGAAGATGAAGAGCTGCTTAAATAGATCATAAAAACACTACGAAATATCCTGCAGATAAAACATTTTTTCCTTAAAAAGTAATTTCAGGTGCCCAGACCTCACAGAAGAAAAGCTTTCAGTCCTGCAGTTGTATCATTCAGAGGGAAACATCAATACTGTGAAACTGCTCCCAGAGAATGGGGCAATACTATCCAATCGCCCAGATGCAGAGGTAGGCAGGGGACCGTAGACAGCCATATGCACCTGCCTCCGTCCTACTGTGCCACAACACCCACAGGGACAACATCAGCTGAGCTGCAGAAGGGCAGCCTTCGCCTCCAGCCTGTGATTTCAGATGGGCTCAGTACCTACTTCTTCCCTAACAATCACTTAACACACACCACTACTTTCAGGCATGGCACAGGAACCCCCTCTACAAATCTATACGCCATCTTTATCCTCCTCCGTTTCTGGAATTCGGTTTCAAAACAAACACACAAAAAATATATCTAGTCTACATTATACAAATCTGCACTAGGACAAAGTGTTTTACTAAGAAATCTTATTCCATTGTAATGATTGCTGACTAGTATCTTCGCCATCCAGAGGTATGTCCTCCTGTAACACCTAAGCCAACACAGGTAGGCTATTTGGATGCGAGATCACCAAATTACTTCATTATACTGTTAGATGACATATAGCCTGTAGCTTTCCTGTTATAACACAAGTATTAAGAAAAAAAATGCCTGTCAGTAGCACGCTTAACGAAAGCCATCTAGGCAAGTCTGCCTGAAATACTTAACATCAGAGTTCAGCTGCCAGGAACTATTACAAGCCATATACAAAAAGGAAACATACCTCCAGGAAAACTGTAAGCTGAACAGATCTTACTTGAAAGGAAAATAGTTCTTTTTACTAACATAAAGTAACAGAGGAAGTAATCCTTAACCTTAAAACCTGAAGAAGTGAGCAAACATGAGTATGTGAACATAAGAAATACCAGAGGAGCCACAACTCTGTGGTAAAACATTCTAAAAATGCTGTACAGGCTACACAGCATGAGAATCTCCGTAAAAGGCAGCTCAGACTCATAGTCAAGGTTGTGACTGATACTAAATGTAGACAGTTTAAAAAAAAAAAAAAACCCACAAGAAAAACCAGAACAACAACAACAACAACAAAAAAATCAAACCCCACTAGTATTATTAACTGCAAATTAAAATCAGGAGGCTTGAAGTATTAGTATGGAAGTTGCAATATACATTGGCAATAAGCATCGAAGTATAAAAATAAGTTTCTTGTGTCTAATTATTTGCCACCTTAAAGCCATAAGATTACCTAGCAATACAGTCAAATCGGGGTGAGAAAATTTTATTGTGTTATACAAAAACTGAAGCTCTGCATTCAAGTAAAAAATGCGGATCAGAGATAGAACATATTTGGGCTTGTCCTCACAAAGTTGCCTAAACTTAAGTATGTCACCTGTAATACATTGTAACTTTGTCTTTCATCTGACTGTACATACTTAAAAGGTTTGCAAAACCCATTATGACTTTCCAATGAAATTTCTCAAACCACTCTATATAATTGTTGTATACTTGCTCTACTTTCAAGCATCTACGAACTTTTATTAAAGTGACAAAGAGGATATATTTTGAATTATCTCATGCAGAAATTGTACTTACTTGGACCATTGTTTTGTCAGAGTACATCAATTCAATTGTCCGATGTATTCTAGATATACTTTCTTGTAAATCTAAAAGAAAAATAAAAAAAGAAGCTCTCTTCCACGAGGCTGCATAATTGCACATGGCTACATCTTTATTTTATCTCATTAAAAGCCAAACAAGGGCATGTTTCACATTTGGCACATCTGTTTATCTAACACTAGACCTTCTCGGATGATAAAGCAGAGTGATTCATGATACACCACTGCAGTTTCCCAGAGCTCAACCAAGCCCACCCCTGCTGGAACAACTACTTCCCTGGTTTCTCCCAGAGCAACAGAACAGACCATAAGCTCTACCCACTCCAAAAAGCCTTTGCTCAGGAATTTGCTGAATTTTCCCTCATAGAAGGGGCCACTATACCCTAACCCACCTGCGGAGCACCAAGCCACAGCACAGGCCGCGGCACTATCACGCTGAGAGTTCAGACACGTCTGCAGAGACGTTCTTCTGCGTGGATCCCACCTCTGTTTCACTCTACTCCCCCCAACACTAGGCGCACAGGAATCTGCATTCTTACACCCCTGTACGCTTCATTCAATGCCCAGTTTGCATCTTCAGTTTATGTAACTCCAGTCTACTACATTTTCTAACTGACTTCCCTTCCTATGTGCTAGAGATAAGTTTGGAAGTACAAAACAAGCAACTCAACATATACATGGACATTAAGGTCATTTCCCCCACTTCCACAAATCCTTCTCAATGGCAAATGCATTCCCCAGCCTGTGGCATTACCTCTAGTGTCATTCTCTACTTCAGTCCTCCAGCGATGTAAACAGCCTTCTAGAACAGACAGCTCTTCCTCAGTGATGTGCCTTGGTGCTGGATGCATGGGCAGATCGGGAGGAATTCGTGATTGTGTGAATGGTTTATGTATTACTGATCTTTGTACAGGAGATGTGCTTGGAACATCTGAAGATGAAGGCCCCTGCTGCTCTGTTGTGCTGCATTCATTCAAAACATGAAATACAAAATACAAAAATTGAATCATCAGGTATACAAATGAAAAGCAACAATATAAAAATAAGCTTTCCATCTGAAAACAGAAATTTTTAAAGGTAATAATTTCCTACAGTGCAATCCAGGAAAGATACCTACAATATCAATATGGAATTACTATGTAAATTCTGAAAACTTTGTGGTGTACTACATGTTAGCAGAATAACAACTCTGCCTGCTATTACCAAAGATAAAGGAATTGGAATGGGATCGGTCAAGCCAGATCAGTCAAGCTTTACTTGAAATGCTATTAAACACTTTCAAATTATGTCATACAAGTAATCTCTCTGGTTTGAAACATTTACTGCCAAACTGCAGAAAGAAAACTGCAGAAAGAAAAATCACAGCAGCTTGCCTTATGGCCCATTGACCATAAAACCCAATAAACACACGTTTTCTTTTTAATAACTTCTTTGCATGTCTTATGCCTAGCAGACTTCCTTTTTCCGATCACCTACCTACAACTTATGTTAACTGAACAGCAACAACAAAGGGACCTCTGATATTTATGGAACTCTGGAAATTTAGCACCAAAACACCTAAACTTGTTCCAAATGATTCTTGTAATACAAACAGCAAAGTGGCCAGCTTAGGAGAATTCTAAAAGAGCAGCAGAATATTAAAGATGAAAACCTGTTACAGATTTTTCTCTTCCCATCAACAAGACCACCTATATGCAATCATATGCATAACAGGTATCTGAAGATCTTTCTAGCAAGCCACTGGCATTTTACTTTGTGTACAGCATCATGATACAGCCTGAGGAACCTGGATTCTTCAGTATTTTAGAAAGTTCTGAGAACATTAAGAGATGACAATGTCACTCCACATAACATGCTGTTCTGTTTCTACAGATTGACAAAAAAAAAGGCACAATAATTACATTTTTACAGAACAAACTTCCTATTCAGCAGTTTGAACAAAGTATATTACTTCTGATATTTTATTTCATGCAAGCAATGGTAGCTTTTAAAAGTTTGTCATCTTATCAACCATCACAAGTTCTACTGGCATTATATCAGTAAAACATTTGGAATCTTTTAAAGGATTTTTAGATTCACTTACTTCACTTCTCTGAACCACAAAGTTAACCATCTTAACTAGACCAGAACCTAGAATCCTACACGTTCCAAATGCAATTTAAAAAGCTCTGTTATGGACTGTTAGTGTCCACCTAGCAAAGTGATATCCTAGGCTATACTCTACTAACTGTTGCTAATAGTTACTAGCTTCAATAATGAGAATAACAACTTTACTGGACCTTTATCTCCCTGATACTTTGGATACTCTGTATTTTAAAAGTCGGATTGTTAGGTTCCTGACAAACTCTGTGAGAGGTGTAAGCTGCAGAGCAGAAAAGCAGCTTAACTTCCAGGCAAAAAATAACAGGTAAATTGTACACCAGAAACCTTAAAGCTCTGCAGCACATACATGCTACCCAAATTCTTATTCTTAAACAATACACTTGAGAAGGAGTGATCTCAACAGATACTGCGTCTACTTGGAATTGTGCTTTGTTTGAAAATAGTAATTCTCCACCTAAAGACATTTTTATAAGCACATGAGACAAATGCAGATTATTAACATTTTGGTTTATTTATTTAAGTCTGTTGTGCTGAAAAATACTTCTAGGAAGAGAACAGAAACTTTATGCTATACTCCTTCGGAGATGCTTAGTTGTATTAATCTGGTGAATGAAGCAGTTAAACTTCCTCGCCTCTCTCTCAGCGACTGGGTTTGCACTGCAGGGATGACTGGCCTCTCGCCTTGGGAGCGTGGGAGGCAGCCCTTACCTGGGTGAGGTCTGGGCCGGCAGCATGCCGCTGGCAGGGGCACTAGCACCCAGGTCATCAACGGGAGACGTGCACACCGGCTTGCTGGAGGCGAACTCCAAGGCGTACTGCAGCACATCTACCAAGGGGAATCGTTTAGGACCAGAACCATAGCTTAAATATCTGTTAACCATAAAACGTATTAATGCCATGACTCACACATACCAATAAAAAAAATAAAATTTAAAAAAAGAAAAAAAGGATTTTTTTCTGGTTGATTGCAATTAAACAAAGCAAGCCTTTCCTAGTGCGTTTCATGCATCAGAATTACCATGCTTATACATAATTTCCAAGGAAAACAGTAAAAGAAAAGGGATACAGAAGGGAAATCTAGAGCAAATAACTACACACAAAGTGTATAGTTGAAAGGAGTTATTCTATGTAGCCCATAATACTATTTGCATTTACAGTTATCTATAGTACCGTTCTAATCTCTGTTGTAAAACTGTGAGGTACTCTTTGAGCCTCTTGATTTCATCCCGTTTAATTCTTGTTATTTCTCTGTTTTTGTGCATATATCTGTAAAACATGAAATTTAGAAAAAGGTGTCAGCCCATTGTATCCCAACACTGAAACTGAGGTATATACCCATCAGCCATACCACTTAGCACTAAAAAACTCACTCTCTCTAGAACCTACAACATATTAAGCAGTAAAACAGAACTGAGAAGAAAATGGTTAAACCCACTAACCCTTCCCTCCCACAACTTTCAGACAATGCTTTTTCATCAGTGTCAAATGCTCTGTTCATACCATGGATGACAAACATGTATTAGAAAGCTTCTAATTTAAGTGGTTTATATAGCAACCACATAGCAATACTCCTGTTTCATTATTTAGGTTCACAAATAACATTCAGCATCTAACTGAAAGCCATCATGGTATTTCACCTCTATACATAAACAGCATGCATTGATGCTGAGAATCCTCTTCAAACCATGTAGTCTATCTGGAACACCATGAAATATCTGACTTCTCACACTCTTTCCTAAATGTACCCATAAAGAGTGTGTTTTTTCAGAGTATTTTGCCTGTGTACACAACTACATAGCAATAAACTGAAGACTGAAGGGCAAGCAGGTTTTGGCACAAAGCAGCAGTATGTCTTAAATGGTTATCTATGTGTATTTTCTGAAACTGATGAAACCCATGAAAATTATAACTTGTCTAGCTAGAACAGAAGTGTACTGTGATTTAAGTGAGTATAAGATGCACCAGTAACTTTACCAAACTCATGAGATTTAGTTTATATACATACTAGGACTTTGTTGATACTGTTATACTGTACCTGTCCAGATACAAAATTGGAGGAAATTCTAATTTGTTGTGTATCTTCTCTGGTCTCCCCAAAGCCTGATTAAACTCAAATCTTGATAGTTCAAAAGTTAAGACAGGAGGAAGCTCAGTGAACCAGTGCTGAACGAAAGAAAAACAGAAAACCCCACAGTGAATGCCTTCCAATAGCAGAACTTTAGTAATAATGGTACAACACCTGCAGACTGACATAGCTATGGGAAAAACTAGTTTTACAGGGTGAATCGGCATAAGCTTTCCAAAGTTCCCATCTTTCACCTTCACTGTAAACAGAGACCATTTGTCACCCGTGCTGCATCAGAGCTTTTCAACGCATCTATCGCTTTCTGCATTAAAGCAGTGTAGGCAGGAAGGCTTCTTGCTTTCACCTTCATCCTGCTCATACTAGAAGCGGCCTATGCTTGAACCTACCTGCCTTGCCAACTGTCCTGGTCTCTTTTAACTCCCCAAGGCCACTGAAAGGGTTGTTTACACTGTATCAAGTGCTCTTCCCACTAGGTGCTTCAGGCTCAAGTTTCTGACCCCTTCATTCACCTGGTAGCACTCCAAGTTTCTAATGACCTCCTCTTGAAGCAGGATCAGCAAATACTCTGGGCTGGGTAAGACAAGCTCTCTCACTGCTGTGAAATTGATACTTTTTCTTGACATCTCCTCCATACTAACAACCTCTCCTGAAGTTTCTGCTCATGTCTCTAATCACTGCTAATCCACCCATGGACCAACACATGTTACCATTACTTTATCCCAGTTTTCTTTGAGTATTTGCTAGAGGTCTACCCTTAGTGCTCATTTCTTTCCTTACATAATTAGTTTCTCAACTACAAGACAAATTCAGCTCCAATTCCAGCATTAGAATTCCTTTTTTCTCCCCACTCTACAACATAAAAAACATGGTTTATCCATTTCATATGTGTTGATGTCTAACCATCAACTCAAACTTCCCTGATTGCTGCAGACACCATTGCCACCCATTTCTGAAATCAATGCTCATAGCCCAGATGTGGCATTGGACTCGGGGCTTGCTTCAAGTTCTCCAATCCAGCCAAATGTCTTGAGTAGTCTTTTCATACAATACCTCAAAGACAGCCTTTTCTTCCCGTGCTTATGGCTAAAATTTGGGTTTAGGTTCTCATCACTCCACATCTCATTGCAATGTTTCCTCTCTTCTCCCCTTGCTCGGCCTTAGTGCACGTAGCCTTGTCACCCTAACAGATTTCCAGGATGTTGCTGAATTTTCCTAGTTCATTGCCTTCAGCATCACCCCTCACTTCTTTACATGGCAAATGAGCTATCTTCCCTTTTCTTGCCTGTATCAGCCTCTACTAACCCCTTTTGAGTTTTAAAAGGAGAAAATGATGACTTCTCTCTCGCAGAAACTTTACACAACCGTAAATTTCAATGCTAAAGTTAGCAAAGCCATACCACAATCCTTCCCGCTAAAACCCTTTAATTGCGAGGCCCCCAAACCACTTAACGATGATGAAGCTGCTGATGTGCTGAAGTTAATCAACCATGATGCTAACAAATGTTATCTCATTTTCCCCACACTTCTAACTCCAAGTATGTGCATTGACCTCAAATCTTTAACTTAAAAGAGAAGATGAAGTTCCTTAGGACAAGGAATGTCTCTTTTTTCTGTTAGTACATTAGCTTGCTTGCTGACACCCTACTCCATGGCTGAGGCTTTTAGGCATTGTGATAATGGTAATAATTATAATAATAATAACGAACAACAAGCTAAATACCCCATTAGAGGCAATCAGGGGAACAAGGGAAAAGAAGACAGAACATTACTTTCAGGATAAAATGGATCTTTCAACACATGTGACTAAAATATTAATATTATTCTCTTTAAGCTTTGATATCTACCAGCTCAGATGAATGCCACTTTAAGTCTTTGTTCAGCAGAGACAGACTTTGTTAAAACTACAAGAAATTCAGCTTCCTTCAGTACTTCCAAACCTTCCAATGCACTGTAACATCTTTCAGGCATTACGTTTAAACATAACTACTAACAGCAGCAACCACTATAAATAAACTACTTCAGGGAAATGTAACCGATTTACTTCACCCTGGTAATAATGCAGTAATGTTTTTCTAGATTAGGACTTAACACATTACCTTTCTTGTATTGCCACTGTTGTCGATCCATCATATGACTACTGCATTTCCATTTCCATATGCTAAGAAGCCAAACTGATTAAACCCCTGACAGTTTCACAGAACTCAAAGCTTAACATTCTAGACCTGTACATGACTATCTGTCTGTTCCCCATAGTTTCCTTGACATTACAGGTTAAAAAAACCCTCAAAACCAAACCAAAACAAAAAACCCAAGTCTGACATTTCTAGTCAAGCATTTATAACTGAACTGACATTTTATGCGTGAATGCACACAGGTTTTAACTGCAAGCCAACCTTCAGTTTATAAGATGAACAATGCTGCTCTTGTAGTAGGTAGATCCAATATTTCATCTTGCATAAAGAAATTGGAATTTAGATTGTACCAAGATATTTATGAGATTTTTTTTTTTGTCCAGTTATATTTCAGGAAACATGCTCATTATAAGAAGACATTTCTACATGTGCTGGAATAAAAAAAAAAAAAAAAAAAGAAACATCCTGTGAAAGATGAACACATCCAGTAAGATGTGTAAATACATTTGAAAATGCTTGTTAACATCTGATTTGGTTGATCAACATTTGATCAAAAGGGACTGCAAAAGGGATCTATAAAACCTTTGCTGATAACTCAAAATTGGAAATATAACTTCAGACTGGAGAATGATTTCAGGGTGCGTCACTAGGTTTAGTAATTAAACCCTGTGTGTATGATTAAAGGATGCAAAGTTTCATTACTGCAGAAGATTGCCATCAAGGAAGAAACAAACTATACCTGAACTTTTTACTTAAGTAGAAGAAACCTCCTAAGATTTCACATATTTAAAATAACTGTGATGAAACATGAAAAACTGTGTAAAGAGAAAGCAGCTCAGCATTTACAGGCAATGGGGATTCCCGTATTTCCACATCAATAACCCACAGGTTATCAGAGGGAGCTCTGCCAGAGAAAAATGCTGGGCATGCCAGCAATAAGAGGGAACATTTCAGAGCACACTCTCTTGGTTCTACAACCACCATCAGTCCAACTACCTCTCTTCCCTAACCCGTGACTTCTGCACAAGAAATCCCATTCGCCACGTCATCCCAACACCATATACTGTATACACTTCTTAGCAGGGCTGCATCTGAATCCTTCCACCCATGCTTCCAGCATGCTCTGACATTTGGCAGCCTCCTGCTCTAGCAAGAGCTCTTCTGGGAGGAACAGCAGCCCATAGAGCAAGTACTGTCTGTCCACCACCATGAGCAAAGAGAAGAATTGCCCACCATAGGGAGCAAAAAGGAAGGTGCTGGGAAACGTCAGTAAAAAGGGGAGAGGGGAAGAAGGTAGAGTGGTGAGGAATTACAAGACAGAGGCACAGAGAGATAACAACAATGCTCTAAAGCAATGGTCAAACACACAGCTTGCACATGCTGCTTACAGCTTGGCACAGGGTGGCAAGTCAGTCAGAGCAGTGGTCAGCTACCACAGGACATTATACCCCTGACCTCTCTGGAGATCAAATATCAGCAACAGGTGGGAACCAGCCTGTGCCAAATCATTGCAAGCACTTAACTGTGCCATCCTTTACCAAGCATGAACTTTGTATCTTATAAAAAATTCAAAAAGATCATACTTTGGGTACTCCAGAAGAGATACAAACCCTACAAATGAACAATCCGATTATGGCAGACATCAGAACCTGCACAGCAACAGATCACATAAAAACCAACCATGAACCCAAATAAAAATGAAGAGCACTACACCACCATCCTGAGAAGCCCACAGGAGCACTTAACTCACCTCCTGACCAGACTTGGCAGAGTTTTCTGAATGGAGAGATTCAATTTCCCCTTCAATCATGGCAGCTTCTAGGCACTCATGCAGATCTTTAAAGCCATTAACCTGGAGTGGATACTGGCCAAACATTTCTGTGTTTTCAAATTTTTTGCCTTCACATAAGAAATTAAACAGTTAAGGTTTTAGGAACAAGCATTTACCTTCAGAAAAACCCTAACAATCCTTGGTCACCTGATCTAGTCTACTGAACAATACCCACATTTTCTTAGTGAACAATTCAATTATATGTATGAAACCAAGTTACTCGAAAAAGTCTCTTGAATGTAATATTGAAAATTACTGTATTTTTCTCTTCAGCCCATTTTTTTATATTGTTTTTGCATCTATTGGTAATAAGCAAAACTCAAAATGACTTGGCACCACAGATCTGTTTTACACATAGAAATCAAAGTCCTCCTACGAATAGCAGCTCAGTAATACAACCCTACATTGTATCAGCAAAGTCAGTGGAACTGCTGGTATGAAATAGCCTTTTGTATAAGTACATTTTGCAAAAATAAACCACAAAAGAGAACATTCATGATTTCTGTCCTGAAAACAAGATCATAATTTTGTAACTGTGTATACAGGTGTAAGCTCAAACATGAGGAGAAATATGGGTGACAAGTGACTTCAATCTACAATTTCAATTTATTTTATCCTAGAGTCAGTAACAAGCCTTCTTACATCCACCAGTTTCTTTTCATTGGTTTGGTTTTTATGTATCTCCTCAGTCAAGAGGAGAACGTAAGGGATGAAAGTAGCGGAAACAAAGGAGCAGGAATGCTCGCTAGTAGCAAGAAATCTGCAGAACGGTTTTGAAATCTGACTACAAATTATTAGATACACTGTTCCAGGCTGAGGAACAACCCGGAAGCCACTTTAAAGATCATAGCTCCTTCATTCAGATGCATCTCAGGAGTCATTCACTCTAGGGATGGGGGACAGAGTCACCAACATTAACAACTGCTGGCCTCCTGGAAATAGAGAATGCTGCAATTCTGCAGATCTACTAATTATATGCAGATAAGATAAAGGGAAGCTTGTTGTACAGTCTCTTCCTCTCCAGTGCTTTCTCCGACACTGCCCTTGAGCAGGTTTCCACTGATTTGTTTTCAATGAACTGTACTTTTAAGAGAGTGTGTTATCTATACCAGATATTGTGCAGAAGAAAATGCAATAACTAAAATTTTAAACTGCATTAAATGAAGTAAAGAGAGTGCAAGACACTAGCTCAATGAAATACAGTAACTTCCCTTCTGTATACCTTTGGTAAGTGGCAAAAGCACCCTGATAATAATTTCTTGCACGCATTTTTGCTCAGCATCTCACCCTAACTTCTAATGCACTTAAGTACACACACTCAGCTCCTGAAAGTTACCCAAACAGTCCTTCTGGACCACTGCAGCTCACAACATTTAACTTCTGTCTCATATTCTTAGAAAAAACCTTTTGTCACAGACCGAATGCGTCTTCTATTCTCCAAATGTACGTCCGCAGCAGTAGCTAAAATGCTACAACTGCATCATTCACCTGTGTACTTAGACAAGCACTTGAACAGACACGAGCACAGAAGTCCAAGTAAATTCAGATGCATACCTTCAAGCACACCTACTGCTAGAAACCGTCCATAAAACAACTCCACCATTGGGTTCTTTGGTTTCTCTCCATCCCTGAAAACAGAAAGCATGTTAGTGCAAAAAATCAAACTCAAAGCTATGATCATTTATAAAACTATGAGCAGAATATTCTGAATTCATTATGGAAATGCTGCCTATTTTACTCAGTTACTGTTCATTAAGTTTTGTACTTTCCTGTAATGACAATAACAATGATTCATGTATTTGCAATGATAAGTATATTCTGAAAATTAAGTTCTAGAAGTGCTTCATTCTAGGAAAATTTATGTAAATCACATTCAATTCGTGAGCAGTTAAATTGCACAAAACCCTTGTAAAAACTGTTTCTTGCAACAGTCTAGAAACAATTATGTATTCAAAAGACATTTTATACATGTTCATATGTATAAAGAAGAAAAGTATATTGAACATTTTGATGAGAAAAAGCAAACCAAACAACCAAAAATCCACTTCTCACCGTATGGCTGAAAAAGGTTCAACTGAGTTGGATACAGAGCTAGGAAAAGAACCCAAAACACTTACCTCTCTTCTTCAGCTTTAATTTGGAAGGCATCTTCTAGCCAATCTAATAATTTGTGTGTAAATTCACTAACATCTTGCTGTTGAAAAACATAAAGTGATCAGTATATGTTCACATATGTAACAGAACACAACAAAGTGTCACCTTACAAGACTAGTATAGCAGTATTCCCCCCCAGGAGAGCTCCAATATCACACTATGTCTAAGACTATGCCACCATTGGTTTTTTTTATGGGTGGCTCTAATAGAACACTAAGGCTATGGTGTTCCTCAGCCATTACGCTGTCCTGTGATCTTTATTACCTGGGCTCTGCTTTCATACCATGCTAGTCCAAAGGCATCTTATGAATCCCATTGTTCAGACACTTTGGTATCTAACAAGTGGTGACTAATACTACTTTCATCAAGCGCTAAATTCAGAATGCTGTTGTAATTAAACACCTTAGCCACATAACCTCATGTGGGAAAAATAAAGCATCTGAAGAAACAAAGTGTTTCTCAGAAAAGCAAAATATACCCACTATGATTTAGGCAAGAATCTTGAATATGAGTATTAGGACCTTCCAAACCAGTATCTATACAGACAAATAGTATACTAGGACTGTACCAGCCCTGGTTGTACTGTTAGATCAGAAGAATAAAGCTCTTTCAAAAACCACAGACTCGGAAGCTAAACTAAACCCTAAAAGCAAGAATGTAGAAATATTAGTTAGTTTCTAAAATAAAAGGAAGTGTACTGAATAAAACAGTCATGCTGTCTGGAATTTTTTTTGTTGGTTTGTTGTTTTGGGGTTTTTTTGGGGGGTGGGTTTTTTTTTTTTTAGTAAAAGTGACTTGAGATCACATAATATTGGAGAAAAAGCTCAAAGACTATGATAATTAGAAGTTTCTTTTCTGTGGACATTTGGATTTTTGTTGTCTGTTTCAAGTATTTCCTATTGCCAGATGACCACACTAAAACATGCATAAGCTTGAATAAAAATACATAGAAATCACCTGTTGGGAATCATTTGATTTAAAAGCATCTTTAAGGATTTCAACAGCTCTTGATGGGTCAACATATTTTCTCTTTGAACCAACTAGAAGTGCAAACAGGTACCTCAGTTCACGCATGAAAGGCAGATTCCTATGTTCCTGTATTTGAAGAAGAATTACAAATATTTAACAAAGTGGTAACAAGTTACCCAATGAACTAAGTATATATCCAGCCAACCATCATAATAATATATGTTTATTTGTAGCACTACCAAGGTAAAAACCCTTTTACTTGTTAGGTTTACAAAATAATATAGTTCTCCAGGAAGAAAACTACATTTCAGAAACTGAAAGCTCCCTGAAACCACACCTAGATGTGTCTGTCTGACTTGAAATGGGGCTGAACAGACAAGTGGACGAGTTGAACTGCATTTAAGACAGAACTGTTGTTTCCAAGATTTACAAAGCCTTAAGTAATGCACTGCACAACATGCATTGATTTTCTTGAAATTAGTATTCCTCTATACCTCTATCAGAATTTCTTGTGAGCCTACACAATACCTAGTATATTTTTAAGCTTATTTTTCACTGAAGCCAAAATTTAAGGTGTATACAAATCATTATTATTTATCTTTACAGAATAAGAGAAATAGCCTGCTCTCCTTTCTACCTTTTTTTTTTTTTTTTAAAGTATAGTTCGTGGTGAATATAGAGTTCTTCTTCTGGTTTCCAGGAGAGAAGAAAAAATACTTTCTGCCTGTATAACGAAAAGCAAGTAAACTGAAACACAAATCCATCATACCATAGATTAAACCATAGGCTACAAGTACTGTGCAGATTGGATATCACTCACACTCCTGAGTAGATAGTTGACAAATACTTGTGAAATTAAAACCCATGTAATATCCACTTGTATTTAGAACAAAGCATCATTCAAAGGCAGCACAGATGTCAGATGCCGGTCAAACTGGAATTACTTGATGACAAACTATTTCACATGCTCATCAAACAGCAGACTTGTTCAGTCACTCCTATGTCAATCCAGCATGCATAAAGCTTTTAGTACATAAAGTCTGTTTTATTTCAACTTCAAAAACTGCGTGTGGTGAATTGGAATATGTTATGCATAATACCTAAAAAATACTTCTAGTCACATAAATTCACAAGTTTTACTTGCTCTTCTAGTCCACCTTGCAAAACACCTACCAGTTATAAACACTGCTCACAGAAAAGGCTGAAGAATTTGTCAAATGCCACCCTAAGTCACCATTAAGTCATCATAATTTAAGAATAAAATCTGTCTCCGATTTACATATTTAAAGCACTTCATAAAAACAAAACAGGGAAACAAATTGTGAAAGTGATTTTTTTTTCCTTAACTATTTTCATAAAGTGATCTATTAAAAATGAAGAGAATTTCAAGTTTTCAATACGGATATAGATGCAGATGTCAAGATGCTTCTGTGATGCTACCGGTGATAATTCATATGCATGATACAGATGACTGACCACAGAACACTCTAGATCTCACCTTCCTTTTGTTAAATCTGAAGTACATAGGCAGTGAGTATTATTGCATTACTTACCCAAATTTACACTACTAATTTGGCTGAGTTTTAAGCATTCTTGTAGCTTTAGGTTGAATAACTGGCTACTGATGTCAGTAGGATTACTCAGAACAAATATCTCTTTAAAGCCTATAAAAGTTCTCTGAAACAAGAAAAATCCTTGTTGTTTTTTGAGAAAGCTCGATTTAATGCATTAGGCATGATCCTTGATGAGATTATGTGGGCATTACCACAACAAACAATGATTCTGACTAAACAAAGCCTAAAAATCTTCAAAAGGACATGAGCCAGTCTGCAAGACAAGGTTCCACAAAGGACTCGCACATTAAAACAAAAGAACTAATAAAGCAATCACAGCACAGCATACAGCTCTCAATTTTAAAGCATACTGTAGGTGCAACAACACAAAAAAAAATTAAAATCAATTTTGAAATAAAACTGTACGGAAAGTTCATAATCTATAACATTCTCTATTTCAGCACCTATCCTTGCTGCACAAATAATTTCTTAATACACTGATGCTGGAATAACTTATCATTAAGAAATGCTTCTAAAGCAATTTACATGTTTAATGCATATATTCATTATTGTCAATCAGTATTCCAGGACACTGGCACAATGATAATGTCAAAACAGGGGGAAGGATGTGCTAACCTGTAGCACAGTAACCCACCTCCTCTGATAATAAAACATTTATGAAGATATCATCAAGGCCAATTATGTAGCTGGCCTCACTGCAAACAGCAAAAAAGATCTGTTCATACAACAGCAAGAGCTAAAGAGAATTGGGAGAGCAAAGAGGCTGCAGTAACTAGATAACCTTATTTGTTCTACAGAAGGAAGCTGAGGAATGCGCCAAGGGAGAAAAATTAATTTCAAATGAAAAAAGAATAAAAACCAGATTGGTGATTTTAAGTGTATGCCCAAGTGTACACTCCAGAAAAAAGAAGTCCAATTAGCTGAGGCAAACAGGGTGGGGTTGTTGTTTGTTTTGTTGTTTGGGGTTTTTTTTTTTAGTCAAAATTTATACCAATGTCTTTTGGATTAAAAATTTTACATGCCAAACTACTAACAACATTTGGATTCAATATACTGATAGGAAAGAACAAGAACACCCCAACATGCAAGATTCCCTGAAGTACAACCACATGCTTTAATTCTAAATCAAGAGATTGTCATCACCCTAGCATTAAACTCTACTTTCCACCAACTGGAAGAATAACAGGATGTAAACCAAAGTCTCAAAAATCTAGGATTATTAAAACTTGGTCTTTATTAGCAAGGAAATTTGATCCTAGGGAGTGTCAGTCACATACAATACTTAACACTAGGTTAAAAATAAAAACCAAACAAAACTAAGTCCAGATAGTTTTAAAACAAATAAGCAGATGGAAGAAAATTCCACGGCTTGCTTTTTGTCAACTGGTAGCTTATATTACAACTTTAAATCAATTTGCCTCTACTTGCCTTCACCTTATAAAGAAATAAAAGCACCTTATTTGGGGGCATGCATGCTTATTTCTTCTATTTGTCTGAGTTCCAACTAGTGAAGCAAACTCTTTTCCTAAATTCTCCCCAAAACATATTTCGACACTAATACAATCCTTTTTCAGCTATAGTTAAGACAGATGATTTATATATTAATAATGTTATTTTATTCTGGAATTTAAGTTAACAAAGGAGAGGATACAAACTATTGCCAGAGATTCTTACTAGCAGGCTTGCTGAGAGCAAGGTTTCTGCACAAATCCATATACTTGCCTGGTGTCACACCATTTCACATGGCCTTAATATTATCTGTCATGATCAGTATTTCTAAGAAACAGCACTTTGGAATTGCTAAAGGCATTCAGCTGTGTCAATGCCTGGGCAAGACTTTTTCAAAGACAACAGCTTGTTATTACCTATTTCATACCACCCATTAGATGCCAACTGCTTTTTACACCCTGAAAAATGAAGGTAAAGAACTCTGAGTACTGGAGGATATTACTAAAACCAATTATATGATGAAGAAAGAAACACCAGGCAGAAAGTAATTTTAAAGATAAAAAAATAAATAGTTCAGTAGAACTCTTTGGTAAAGCAGGACTTCATCCTGCCTTTCTGTAAAACACAGTGTCCCGTCCCCCTCTTGTGGCATGCTCCCAATATCTCCCATGTTGTATTTGCACACCACCTCATGACCTAATACAAACATTTTAAAAAAAAAAAAAAAAAAAAAAAGCTTGTTCTTTGAACTGGGTTGGGGTGGGCAGGGGAGAAATTACATAGTTCTGATGGAACATGCACTTCCTTTTTATGGTATATACCTAGAGGTTTAGAAAATGGACACTATCTTCTCTATGTCTGCTTTCTTTTGCTTTTTATTGCAGCTCTTACTTTTGCTAGTGAACATTCCAGTCAAGCCTGAAGTGCCAAACAACTAAGAACAGGCTGACAACCCACTCCCTTTTTCCCTTTTTCAAATCTGAAAGAAAGGGGCAAAAGGTAATAGTCTAATCTCTGGATATGCAATAATTCACTGTTCTGTAAGCCCTTGCTAAAAATCAGGGTATCGAGTGCCTTCATGCTTCATACAGCCTTCATACTTCCCTTTTCCTATTTCTTCCTTTCTATTTCATAACACAGAAATCAAGGTGCCCCCATGTATCAATCCTCAAAGGGCAGCCATGAAGGAAGAAAAATTCATCTGTTTTGTCCCTCAGTCCATGACCATTCCCCCTCACTAGTCTGAAGTCACAAGAAACCTGAGCCAAAGCCCCAACTCCCCAATCCCATATAAGTACAAGAATAAACATGGGAAAATTTATGCTTACAATCAGAAGGCCAGAAGAAACAAGCTAATAACCAAAAATTTAATCTCAGATCATGAGTTACAGGTAATCAAGATCCCCCAAAAAAACGATGAAGTGGCCAGGTCAACACTAACAATGCTATTGGCAAAGCTACACAGATAAAAAACATGGGCAACCAGAGAGCATGCCCATAGCTGCACAGTGTGAGGGAACTAGAACAAAGTAAGTTTGCTAACACAAGCTATGTTCACATTAGAAATGCCCACCCACTAGTGGCAGTGCCGCTATAGCTGTATTAGCAAAGACCTTCCACTGAACCTGGTCTAAGCAGCAGCACGCTGGGCAAACTCTGCCTCTCTCAACACCCTGCCCTGTACTCTACTGCGAGGCTAACGTATTTTGTGTAAGATCTGTAATAGGAAGCTCAGAGAAATATTAATTGGCACCTATAAAATCCATGCTAACTTGATCTAGAGAACAGCGCAAAATTCAATTACAAGAGAGAAATGCCTTTACCAGCCACTAGAGGAAGTTAGCTTCTAATTTTACCTTTTGGTTTCGGGGCAAGTCTTGAGCATTTGCAGGAGGATTGAAATTCAAAACTAGTCTTCGAAACTCCAGTAGGTTAAATAATGACTGCAAAGGAAAAAAAAAAAGTTTAAGCACTTCTGTAAACAATACAAAATTCTTCCAAATATGCCTTAGTGAACTAAATGAAATGTCAAACATGAAATGCTAAAGTTTCATTTCGGAAGCTGTATTTTTTCACTTAACTTTGCTAAACATATTTTCAAAAGACAATTATTTTTGCCAAGAAAACATAATAATAAATAAAAATTTCTTTTTAATTACTCACATAACTAGAACAATACTTTTAGATGATAGGTAAATCACTTTTTACAACAAGAATTTCATTCCTTGTATAACTGTCAGCTTTGAAATCAAATTTAAAGCCTGTTTAGCCATGTAAAGTTCATCTTGTAAGCCCATCTATCTAGCATATAGAGCACATCTTTGTGTATGCAACCTAAATCCACTTCCAATTATCTATACTTCTTGCATTCTGTCCACTCCTCCCATTATTATAGGATCTGAGTACTGTACATTAGAGTAAGGAAACTGGGTTATACATCTTTGCAGGTAAGAAACTGATAACATTCTCATTTTACAGACAGTAAGACATGAAAACAGGTGTCTACGGGCACACCCACAAAGGACTCCCACTGTAACACAGAGCCTGGAGCCCAGAGAGAACAAGATGACTCTGGGTTGCAAAAATAAAAGTCCAAAGCAGCGGCTGAGAACTGAAGTCCTCAGCACTTGCGTTAACTGTATCATTGCTTTTCTGTACAGGCAGAAAGCACTTCAGTTTAAGTTCACTTCATGACCACAGACTAGCACTTTGAAGAAGAAAGGGTAGCAGAAAAGGTCCAAAGTATTTTAATCATGCTCATCAGAGAAGCATAGGAAAAATTTGCCCTCCTGTTCATCCCCATTGGTTTTACAACCTGCAATTAACTTTTTTTCCCCAATTACATTAGCTATTTGTTTTGGAAAGGCTGAGCTTGCGTACCCCAGCAATAGACTGATCCTACAACTTCCCCTACACAGATAAAAACTTAAGTCACAGACTACAGCAGGTTTAACAGTATTTCAACCCCACAGCGTCAAGAAAGTGAAGGACAAATTGTGAAGAAGCACTGCATTTATTCTAATAATTTAGAACATGTAGGAAGGAAAAAAGGTGAGTTTGTGAAAAGTTGCTTCATTCCTGACTCTCCCCATGAGAGAGCCTATACTAGGTTTAACCTCTCCCCATACCCCACAGTATACAGCATCTCCAGTAAAATGAAAAGGCTAGAGTTGTCTTTCCTAAAACTTTTAGATTTTAAAATAAAATAACAAAAAAAAATCAAAAACACCAACCAAAAAAGGCATTTCTGACCTTGTTAAATGACAGAAAATTGAGTAGTCAAGTTTTCCCCCCGCAACCCCCTGTTCAAAATACGTTTATTCGTCCTTGCAGAGGTGGGAGATTAAAACAGAGTCCTTTGTTTACTTACTCAAAGCATAGAAAATGTTAATATTTAATTCAAGTGTCATTCTAGAAGTTGATACTAATTGCAGTTATGTCTCATGATGTAACAACATTCCACTGGTGGGCTCTTCATCAAGTAAAACATAGCAATGTCTTACGTACAAAATAAACCAGCTGCTGAAATATAATGTCCAAAGACTGACTTCTCTCCATGACTAATCCAAGTGCCAAAGTGCCAAGCAGCTGAGCTGGCCAATTTCATAATACACACACACAAATTAAGTACAGAAAACTGTACTGAAGTTTAGAATTTTTGCCTGGCATTCAATCCACAAGCTTTTCACAAAAACTCTATTTTTTTTATTCCAGAACTCTAAACTGTGAATATGTAACTCCATGCTTTACTAAGCTGAACAAACCTTCTTCTGCAAGCTGCTGAGAATAATTAAGAGGATTGTCCAATATGCTCTTTGCTTCTTCGGCTTTGTTCTACTCAAAAGTTCTTGTGCAAAATAGTTATTAAACTTTTCTCCAAAACAGCTTGCACTGTGTGTGGTTGTACTGAGATGCAGCAGGACGCTCACAGTTAATCTGCTGCCAACACCACTGACGTTGCTAACAGGACAGTATCATGTTGTAGCTCTTCTATACTGACTAAATTAACTTCAGAAAACTTCTGTCTTCATAAAAAAAATAAAAAAGAGAATTTCCCAGTGCAAGTGTAAACAAGCATACAGTAAGTGTGTCTGAGACCAACAACTTTTCATGACCAAAGTACCTCAAGGAGGAACCTCCGGTTCTTCCTGTGGTAAGGAGATATAAACAAGCTCACCTAAGCCCTCATTGCGGCAGAGACCTCCCACGGCCAACCACCCCAGTGCTTCATAAAGGGGCTAGGCAAAACAGTTCCCAGTTTGCTGAGCCATCTGTTGACTCTGCTTCCTATGCCCAGGGTAGGCAACGGCCATGGAGGAAGAAGCTGTTCTTCTGTAGCCACTGAGAGACACAGCAGAGACTGTCCCTGGCCCGAGTAGCACCCACTGGCCCTGGGCCAAAGCATTGGCCTTCCTAATATATTGCATGGGGCAGCACTTCATCTCTCACCCACTTGGCTTCAGCAACAGAAAGGGGTTAGCAGTCCCAGTGCAACAAAACAGCCTGGATCTAAGAGGGTGAGATCGTATCTACTAGTTTTGATAAGATATGTTTAAAATTTACCAGTGTAAATTACGCAAAATTTATGCATGCAAGAATTCTCTAAAAGGTGGGGGGTTTTGTGTTTTCTTCCACAAACCTCCCCCCACCACCACCAGTGTATTTAAACCTATTAAAAAGCTGTCATCTGGAAACCTGACCAAGCTAAGGCTAAGACAAGTTATATCAATTCAAATTATCATGAAAATCAACAGACTTTCAGAATACCTGCCTCGTATTATGTCAATTTGGGGGCTGAACAAGACAGTAAAAGAAAATGAGAATGAACAGCAACAAAATCCAGCATCAGTTTAGGGTGTTCAAAACAACTGTTCTGAATGACAACGGATATACTGTGGCTTTCTCCTGCTATAGGTGGTGATGATGCAGATGTATTTTCTGCCATGCCAGAGGAAGCTAGGTAGAGTTGTAGCTTCAACACAAGGTACCGAAAACATTCATTTTTCTGAGTAATGTCTACTCTTATTACATATAAACACAAATTCAGAATATAAACTGCCTTCATTTCACCTGAAACACCCTGCCTATCCCTTTTTCCACCCTTAATGTCTAGGATTATCAAATATAAGGACCTTGGCAGAATTTAGGTTGCCTGAGTAAAGGATTAATTCTTAACATCCAAGAACCGTGATGCTACATTAACACTGCAAGAATATAAATTAGTCAGCATATTAAATCCCTAAAAGCTTGGCATGCAGCACAGATCATTAAGAGCTGCCAGCAGAGTCCTAAAATAGTAAAAGTACTGACATCAACAATACTTGGAGAGTAGGAAAACAGTACTTCTGTGTCTAGATAAAAGATGACCTATCAAGCTGACGCAGAGCACTTTAGACAGGCTCTCTCTGATGGATTCTTGCAAGTTCTGTAAGCACAGGGCAGTAAAGACAGCTGTTTCAGTAGCAGATGTATGAAAAACTTTTGTTTTCTTTGACTAGCAATTTGCATTTATTTCCACTGTTGAGAACAAAAAACCAAAAATTTTGTGCAAGAACTAGGGAATTTTTAATATTGATCACATTTCTACAAGTTTACACAAAACCATAATTTCATAATACTATGGACATAGCCATCTGTCTATTCAATTCGTAAAGATTAAGCTTGGAAGGAAAGAAGGACTTTCAAATTGATCTGTGAAACACATAAAGCGATTCAGGCTACTAACTCTAAATCAGTCAGGAAGATGCCAAAAACACTCTCATTTGGCAGAAAGGCACCTAGGATGATTAAGTAGAGTGAATACATTTGACCAGTGCTGTAATGAGTACAAAAAAACTAAACTTCTCCTAAGGTGGTAAGGAAAGAAAAAAAAAAAATTAAGCTTAGCATACAAAATAGGGCCTACCTACTGGCAGACAGCTGGAACACCACTGGCATATTGTGAAATGAGGTCATCATCCAGGTTTCTCTTAGAGCAATCCAAGAAAAGTGCAATTTCTGGTCTTGTGGCAGATCAGTTTGTAATGTCCCTTTTACCAAAGTGAAGGGGATTAACAACAGGCAAGGATGCCACAACTAGTGTAGGTGTGCATAACGATACCTATGTGTCAGCAGCAAACACTGGCTAGGAATTTGTCCAAATTAGTGCCAAGGCTTGAGATTTAAACAGGAGAAGAATACAAAGACTAACTTGAATTTTGGCAAAGCAAATTTAGGAAGGACTTCATTTGGCTAGCAACCAAAACCTAAATATACCTCATTAGTACAGCTTGAAAAGCAACTCTTTGGCAGGGGGAAAGAAAAGTATGCATTCCTACAGAGCCCCTGAACAAATGGCTTCAGGTACTAGCATTTAGCTAAAACAGGATCTTAAGTTAAAAGTTCATGCATGCATTAACACATTACAACACCCATCTGCCTCATCCGGGGCCTTTTATGCGTTTCCAATTTTACATTTATTCAGATTTGAAAGTCACAAAGCGGAGACCATATATTGCTATATTTTGTATAGCAAGCAGAGCACAATCTTAAAGTATGAATACATTATTATTGTTCCAAAAATAAAAAGCAAATATAGAGTTCTTCCTATGACATTAAGTATATTATTTGATGAAGGGATTAAGAGAAGCCCTGCTGAGAAGGACTGGTGGATGAAAAACTGGACGTGAGCAGGCAATGTGCACTTGCAGCCCAGAAGGCCAGCTGTATCCTGGGCTGCATCCAAAGCAGCATGGTCAGGAAGTCGAGGGAGGTGATTCTGCCCTTCTACTCTGCTCTGGGGAGACCCCACCTGGAGTCCTGCATCCAGCTCTGGAGCCCTCAGCACAGCACAGCAAAGACATGGACCTGTTGGAGCGGGTCCAGAGGAGGGCCACAAAAATGATCAGAAGGATGGAACACCTCTCCTCTGAGGACAGGCTGAGAGAGTTGGGGTTGTTGAGCTTGGACAAGAGAAGGCTCCAGGGAGACATTATTGCAGCCTTTCAGTACTTAAAGGGGGTTTCTAAGAAAGACGGGGACAGACTTTTTAGCAGGGCCTGTTGCGATAGGACAAGGTGTAATGGTTTTAAACTAGAAGAGGGAAGATTTTGACTAGATACAAGGAAGAAAATTTTCACAATGAGGGTGGTGAAACCCTGGCACAGGTTGCCCAGAGAGGTGGTAGATGCCCCATCCCTGGAAACATTCAAGGTCAGGCTGGATGGGGCTCTGAGCAACCTGATCTAGTTGGAGATGTCCCTGCTCATTGCAGGTGGGTTGGACCAGATGACCTTTAAAGGTCCCTTCCAACCCAAACTATTTTATGATTCTATGCACAAGTGGATTGGGAGGCAGCACCAGTCAGATTATAAGGAGGTGCGGGGTGGAAAGAAGTGTAGTGCAGGAGCATGTCTTATTCGTATAAGTGCCACATCCTGTTTTCAGAAGAGACTAACGTTGCGCATTAAATGTGGTCATCAGGCCTGTAAGCTGAGCCTATGTATGCATTGCATTAGCAGTAAAAGTCAGGAAGCATAAATACAACAAGAATTCTTCCTACAATGCTTAAAAGTAAAAGGAAACTGACTGCTGTATGTCTTTGCAAACTAGTGTAAACACATTTTACTTACAATGTAGAAAGTAATTATTGTAACAAAACTATTGAGAAATTTAAATATATCGTCTCTTAAGTACATAATAGCCTTGTGTATGGTCTTCTACCTTTTAGAGGGGAAAAAAACACCTAACCTTTAGAGAATGACAAAGTCACCCAAAACATATTCCTGATACTCTTCCTTTCATACACTGAGAATCTGGCACAGTCAAAAGCCTTCATGAAAATCCTCGCATTCTTTGGAAAATTGCATGTAAGGAAGAGGGAAGGGAAGAGAGGAAAACAGTTCCAAAGCTGGGACTTGAGCAGGTTCCTATTCAAACTTAATTGTGAAAGTACAGGAAGAGGATTTTTCTTCCTCTCTCTCCCTCTGAAACAAAACTCCTATAGATAGATATGACACTATCTCATGGCTCAACTTCAGCAGAACAACCCCACATGTACAGTGGTAGCAGTCAGGAAAACATCTAGCATTTTCAAAGTCACAGAGACATTCAATCCCAGATCTTAAAAGCTTTGGAAAGTATCTAAAAAAGGACATTTTTATTTATGAACAGTCAACCAATCAGCATTCCAAACTGCTGAAAACCAAGGCATGAAATGCAGTTTTAAGCTGTCATGTTTTGCTTTTCCAAAAGCCTGAGGTGTAACATGGAAGAAGACGGCAAACAGCTTTCACACTATTTGATCTAGAAAGTCAAACTAACCTAAGACCTCTAGCAGACTTGGGTTAAGTCAACATTTTAAACAAACAGCTCACCATGGTATTACCAGTCTGCATTTAGAGAACATTTGCTTGTTTATAGCAACAAACTGAGAACATTACTGCAATTCAGAAGACAGATAAGTATGATATGAGACGTGTCCAAAGAATTCACTTTATATTTGTGTCTTGGCACATACTAAAAAATGCCACTCAACTATTCCTCTATTACATGTTCAACAGAAAAGAAAAAAAAAAAAAATACTGTTAGGACATAAAATAGCAGCCAACGTTTCCTTACATGGTTACAGTTTTCAACTTCTTGCCTAAATGCACAACAACATGAAATAAGTTTGTGGTATAACTTCAAACACCACACCTAAAACAATGCAATGGCTTTATGCCCTTCTAAACCTAGAACTGCACATAGGATCACAACGCCACACTTATTCTGTATCCTTTATTTTTAATTAAATGAACAACTATTTATGAGTCAAAGCTAATGTCATCATCTGTTAAAGCTTTCCAACACTTCACAACAGAAATTTTGCAATATTATATACAACTAAATATGAGGTTAAGAGTTTGAAATATTATATAAGCAACCCAAGGAAACTGAAGACCACAGAGGAGAACAAAAAAAAAGCAGGGGAAAGGAACAAGACTAACAGCAAATATCATAGGATGACTGAACTTGGAAGTGACAGGTCGATCTTGACTCAACAGGGAAACAGGGAGTAACAGAGCGGGAGAGAGTAAGAAACTATGTTTCCAACATCATTATTCCTCTGCCCATGAAACTATAGAACAGTCTGTATCACAGCCCCCAACCACCACCCCTGCCCCAGGGGGTTTTCTCTGTTGTTCCAGAGAAAACAGTAGAAAGAAAATATTCCATCAATGACCATTTTAACTCAAACAGGGATTGTACATTGAATGTTCTTCAGTATGCAACGTTCCACTGCATGCCCAAGGAAGCAAAGGAGTTGCGTACAATGTACATACATGCAACTCATTATATAATACTAGGCTTTTTGGTATTAATGCACTAGTATATCATCCATCACAACCTTTTCCATTCAACATGACAAATAGGAAAAACAAACAATACAAAAGTTAGATACTTGAGGTATGCTGCTTCAAAGGTGGTGAAGAACAATAGCTGAGCCATCTACCGGGAAGAAAATACTTGCTTGATTCTCACCCATCAAGCTGGCTTGCTTCTTCCCAGAACTAAAAGCTTAGGACCAAAGTAGATCCTAAATCCAAATATATTGACATCAGGAAAGCAAGAAGGCTGCTCCTAAACACAATGCAAGAAGTTAAATGGCAGAAGTGGTGTTAGGGAGCCTGAAAATAAAAGTTAAAGAGTAGCCATGGAGATTTATGCTTATAAGATGGTAACCTGCTAATTCTTTGTTCTGCAAGCTATGCACTTTGGGGGGGGGGGGGGGGGAAGTCTCATTTTTGAGTGACTAACCATACTCTGAGAGATTCCCAGAGAAAAGAGTATGGGAGATGCAAAACCTCAGCTGTCCTGTTGAGATAACTCATTTGGTAAATGGAGGAGCTAAAATCTGGACAGACCTTTGGAAAGTCATGAGACATAGGAAAATGCTGCACCTCATACTTTAGGTATGGGCCTGGGGGGGAGGGGAAATACAGCAGCATTTACAGTTCAATTTTCAAGTGACTCCCCACACGCTTCCTTCCACCAGAAAGTTGTCTTAGTGCACCAAGTGGATGATATTCACTAATGACCAACTATTCGCTATCTCCCACGACACCTTTTTCAAGGGGCAAGTACTTCCAGGGCATTACTTCTTGCACAGGACTGAAACCCTACTTGGAACTCCAAAAAATAGTTAGTCTTGTGCAATGTCTTAAAGCAAAACACCTGGGAGACAACTTGCAGAGGCAGCAAGCCTACAGACGCAATTCCAATAGTGCAACCACATCCTGCAAGTTACCCACCTTCCATGTCCTACGTCCTGCAACCACTTAGCTTGTGCTCAGCATGACACAAAGGAGCCGCCTCACAGGCTCAATAAATGTATTGTTTATAAGCCATTTTCAGACTATAAACTCTTAAAACCAAGGAAAATCGTGAAGTTATCTTTTTACAAGGGAGCCACTGAAATCTACTGCAAAAAAGGAAGTAAAAACATGGTAGTAGTATATTCGTGTTTTATTTCTTTAAAGAATTTGATATCTTAAGTTCTATTTCAAAAGCAGATATATGTAGTTACAATAATAAGAATTTTAAAAAAAAGCACACAAACAACCTTCTAGAAATATTCTAAACCCTCAAGATTTAGGGATCCTTCTATAAAAGTTAATCTAACTAAACAATAGCAAAAGCATGTATGAGTGAACCCCTGCCAAAAATGTAAGTTTATTACAGGTTCAAGAGGAGGTGGGAAAATCACTGAGGGATTTTATTCGTTTCTTAGCAGTTAAGGAAGAATTGAATATGCTTTAATACAGCTTTGCTTTGACATACTTTCTTCAGGACTCAGTTTTAAATTCAAGTTATTATCAAGTCAAAAGTCTTCAACAGCAGGACAGATTTGTTAGAAATTACACTATGGAAAAATATTATTGTTCATTCTAATGATGCTGAATGTAACTGTCGAAAGCAAAACTTTGTTTTGGAGCCATCTGAAGAGAGACTCCCCGCTTCCCCTACAGAAAACAATGACTCCTACATGTGTGTATTTCTCTATCACACAAATGAATACAGATTAAAAGGCAGTATTTCTAGCAATCTTTCAATCTTTTGGGGTTTTGCTGTCACTCCCTGCAAACATTGCAAATATCTTAAGTAATTTCATGCTCTTAATACAAATACAACAAACCATTGACGACTGCATTTGACTAAGTCAGCTAATTAGTGTCTATAAAAAACACCATACATCGCATATGGAAACTGTCAAAATGTCAAATGCTTTTTTTTTTTTCCCCTTAACAAGCACCCCTTGAATAGAGGAAAAAATATTTTTCTTTGTTTGCAATTTAGCTTTAGATTATATGACACAATATATCATTGTTACTGACAGTAGTTAACATTTAGATATTGTTGACCTCTGATGTGTCAGGTTTCAAAAGACCCCTAAAGAAAGCTTGAAAACATTTCTACATAGTCAATGCAACCCAAGGAGTCAATCTGCCCTGTGGATAAATAAATATGGTATTAGCTAATGCTCTAAATTAACATGCATTAAATTTCCTGGGATGGCTGCTTGAAACGTAAGTCTTCCTGGCTGGCAGACAATATGAATAACCTAAGTTTTCAACCAACTTAAGTTATAAATCTTTCAATGGTTTTCTTGAATTACATTCTATAGACCTAAATACAGAAGTTTAACTATCATTTAAGATCAAAGCATTATAATTCCAAATGCCACAGATTTTCACTTAATATGCGTGGTGACCATAAGAACTAGTTAGCCCTCTTTATAATCCGTTTTCAAGGTATAAAGTTGCACATCGGGTATAAACAACATGAGATCATAGGTCTAGCATAGGTTTTTAGATTCCCTAGCCTCTGTTCTTATCTCAGTGGTTAATGAATTAAAATTCAAGTTTCCTTGTAAACATTTATTTAAACATTTGCAGCTTCCTATGTATACATATTTCTTTTACAGAAATGCACATACACATAAAAATCAGTCATCTTGTGATTTAGGACTACTATGGAATTTAAGATCTGATTACACAGAGAACGTAAAATGCCAAGTCATATTAGTTCCACAAAGAGCTTTATGGAAATAAAATGTTTCTCTGTATTAGCACCAAGACAACGTTTCTGCTATTGGAAGAAGAGCTATGCATGTGAAAGAATAAGAAAAGGAGAAGAGACAGACAAAGGAAACATCAAAACATCTCAGGAAAACAGAAAATTCAAACACCTGATAGCTTACCAGATGCTGAAAGGAAAGAGGCCTAAGAACATAAAAACTTCAGTAGGAAGGAAGCTGGTAGAATAAAGATGTCTTTCAATTTCCTTATCTACAGCATTACCTAAGTATTACCTGCAGGTAAGTAAATTCTGCCCATTGAAAAACACAAACAAAACAAAAACCCCACAAAAAAACCAACAACCAACACCAAGAAGTCAAAAACAACACGGGTAACAGCAACACAATAGATGTAACAAAACAATATATAAACCTACTGGGATTTCAGAGTAGTTTCTGAAGAAGTCACCCAACAAAAGCTTTTAACTAAGCAGCGATGAAGTAAGATGGAAAGTCCAGGCACAGACAAATAGGCAACCAAAAAGAAAAGAGGGCAGGAGCAAACCATCTGTTCCAGCCTGAAGGGAGGTTACCGCAAATTCACAAAGCCTGTAAGCAAAATTCAGAAGTGATCTACAAAAGAGCACAAGTGGCAAGATGACCCTCTGGCTCAAAGCAGGAGGTCATTTGTGAGATCAGACCAGGCTGCTCAGGACTTTTTCCAGGCACGTCTTAAAAGCCTTCAAGGTTCAACAGAGCCTGTACAGCCTCTCTGTGCAACCCGCACTGCCTGCCTGCCCTTATGGGGAAAAATGCTTGTTATATCCAGGCTGAATCTCTCTTACCTCAACTTACTCCCATTGCCTCTGATCCTCCCAATATGCACTGCTGTGAAAAGCTTGGCTCCATCTTCTCAAAGGTCAGCTAATGCAGACCATCCCATAGCTTCCCAGGTTGACTTTCTGGCCTCTCTGCAGTTAATCAGAAACCTCTTTGATTTTCCATGACCTTTCAAAGATGGTAAGAGTGGCCTTGCTAAGACCTTCCCCTGCTCTCTCAGCACCACTGGATGCAGCTCAGTGAGTCCTGTGGACTTACATGGGTGAAGTTTCCTCAAGTAATGTCTAACTCAATCCTTAACCATTGCTCAGAGTTCCTCTCCTGCTGCTAAGCACAGTGGTGTATGGGAGACCTCATCAGTAAAGACTAAGACAAAGCAAGGCACTGAGTACCTCAGCTTTATTTATGCCTTCTGACACTACATCACCTGCTCTATTCAGCAATGGTACCCCGTTCTCCTTGCTCAGCCTTTTATGACTAGTGTAGCATCAAAACCTCTTGTTGTTACCCTACACATCCTTTGAGGTATCAACTCTAGGTTAGCTTTCACTTTCCTGACACCATCCCTTCATGCCTGGGCAGTGTTTCCAAACTCCTCCTCAGTAGCCCATCTCTGCTTCCAGATCCTGCACACTGCCTGCTTGCACTGGAGCTTAGCCATGAGTTCCTGGAGCAGCAGAATGGACCCTTCTTGCAATCAGAGGATGCTGCCAGCACTCCTGAGCTCCTCTTCCCTTCAGAGCTGCCTCCTGCGGGATTCCAGATACCAACTTCCTGAAGAAGCTGGTCTGCTCTCCTGAGCTCTAGGGTCTGTAGCCCTCACTCCCATCAGGATCTTGAATTCCACTATTTTATGGTCACTGTGGTCAAAAGTACCCATATTACTACATCTCCAACCAGTTCTTCCACTTTAGGGAACAGCATATCCAGCTATGCATCCCCCCTAGTTGGCTCATCAGTACTTCTACCATGAAGCTGTCCCCGATATCCTCCAGAAATCTGGTCTGCTGGTGTCCTGCTGTGTTGGACTTCCAGTAGGTGTCAGGATGTTTATTAAAGTTGCCCATGGGAACCACAGACCATAATCCAGAGACTTTCTTGCCTTTAAAGAAAGCTTCGTCCACATCCTCATCCTGAGGAGGGTGGTCTGTAACAGACTAACCAGGGTGGTATCTTTACCAGCCTCTCCTCTGATCCTGACCCACGAACTCTCATCTTAAACTGTCATCTTGTCCCACACAAGTATGGCATACATTTGAGCTGCTCCTTCACAATGAAAGCAACACCCTACCTTGTCATCCCTACTTGTCCTTCCTGAAAAGCCTGTATCTGTCCACTGTACCATCTCGTAAATTCATAGACCACTCACACCTGGAGAACTTTCCTGGTCCCTCAACTAAAATGCTACTAGATGTAGAAAAGGTCATGACAATGGCAACAAGGCAGATGAGAGGTTACAACAGATTTCATACAGGCAACAACTCAGCAGTCAGCTTGGAAAAAGAGACCACCAACCTGTTGAAAGGAAGTTTGACAGCAGGCCACAGAACTGTCATGGCAATCAATTTTTAACTGTCTTGTCCACAAGGAGACATGGAAGCCACCAGACAAAGCTAGTCAGAGCCAGGTTCAAAAACCAAACAAAAACAAGGCGGTTCTTCATGCAACAAGGAGCACAACTATGGAATTCCTAACACAAAGGACCCTATGGGTGCAAGAAGTGTGCAACGTTGAAGGGAGACAAATACATAAAAGAGAAGTCCACTGGGGATTACCAACTAAACAAACTGCAAAGGATCAAGAAATGAAAGCAGGTAGAGGCTTGGGCGTGTTTTAACAGAGTAGTATCATGCATACTGTTTGTATTCCTCTGTAAGCATCCACTTGCAGAAATTGCTAGGCAGAACATTGATCTAAATGGACTCAGCCTGAAGTACAACAGCCATCACTATGAAAATAACAGTATTAGTTTATCTGAAGTGCTTAAGCCTGACAGTAATTTGTCAAAAATGAGTATTAAATATTTTATTTGCTTCCTCTCAAAATGTCAGACTATGAAAAGTTCAAATATGCTGAATTTACTTCTTGTAGACTAAAAATAAGTTTTCCCCTATTGTATTCCAGTTTCACTCAATTTTCTGTGGGTTTGGATGCTTATGAATATATCTACAGATTATTTACAGAAACTTACAGTTTTAGCAATCATGTCTAAAAAAACTTTATGAATCCATTTTTTAAGATTTTATGTACAATAAATTATTGATATTAGAACATTAAATTTCAGTAGACAAGTTGCAGTATCTGTACTCATTCACCTATTGACCTTATCTTTAAAAAAAAAAGAAAGAGGTAGCTTTTAATTCAGCTATGTATACACAAAAACAGACAGAGAGCACAAATATTGGCTGTATGAGGTAAAACACAACCCAAAACAGACACAACTGCATCCATATCAGACCCTCACTTTACTCCTTCTTAAGCTTCCTTCTCCATCAGTTATTCCTTCTTTTAGTCTACTCAGCTATCTATTTCCTTATACCTATTCCAGTAAGCACTCCATGACTGAGAGTGTCTCATTTCCTCAACTTATCTCCATTGTCAGCCTTTCAGTCATTTGCATGCATTTCTTTTAATATAAAAAGTCTGTTTCTCATCTGTAACCCAGTTTTCACGTTTTTAAGCATCCAGAATTGTCACTGATGTCAGCATGAGCTGCAGACACCCAGGATCTTCAGAGACTCAAGTCTTTGTCTTCAACAACTTCTTAATAAGAAACATTTTTAAGCATCAATTAGTTATGCTACAGTACTTTCTACACTTCAACCAGACTTATGGCTGAATACGTTAAAAGATGCAATAAATAAGTAATGCTCAAGAACATCTCACGCAGTGGCCTAAACTTCCCAGGAAAACTGGTATCTTAGGTTATCCACTTAAAGATAACTCACCTTCCATTAAATACAGTGAAGAGTATACATAGCTAATTGAAGAGGGTGCTTACCTGAATGACAGCACTAAACCAGCATGTGTTGCCAACATTCTTTAATCCTACTGGACAGTTGTCTTGCCGCTTTCGATCATAAGGGTTTGGAGAGTCACTCCATACCTCTGGATGTGTCCTCTTTAAACATGCTTTATTTTCTGCAATACTGGCTTCTAGAACTCTTCGGGAACAGAAGGGAGGGAAAAACGTGAGAAAAAGTAAAAAAAAAAAGACATAGTAAACCACCTTCAGTTACTAATACAGACATCTTAATTACATCATTTGCTAACTTATTTTTGATGAACTTGGTTTTAAATTTCTATGCAATAATGTATCTTCAAAAAAGTAAGATGATCTTTTACTTTTAGATATGTTACAGTAATTCCATTACGTTTTGGAAAATGGTACCAGCGAGTGAGTGAATCTCCTGTGAGAGTTCTAGATACATGAGCCATGTCTGTAAATCACCAATTATTTAAGAACCAGATTCAAACAGGATGGACACCAAGAAATTTTAGGCAGTGCTATTAGCGTAGTGCTCTCATCTACAAATGCTTTTATTGGTACGTAAAGCATGAAGTCACCAACATTTACTTTACTGACAAGAAACCAAGGCTAGCTAGGCAACTTTCAAAAGTGGAAGATGTTTTTTAGTTTCCATTTTTACAACTTATGCAACTGTATTTATCGCTTTACACAGCAAGAAATTACTTTATGAGCCATAGAAAGACAACCCCCACAATTTTCCAAATGCCAGCCGGCAAGTTAATTGTACATTTCAATGACCACACTCTTTGCAGGAAACTGTTCCTATGTGATTTATGTTGAATGTCCATATTTCACATCACAGTAAGATCTGATGCGTGTTATGCTCCTAAACACAAGCTTCACTCAACACAGTATTTCTATATCAGCAAATATTTTTAGCTTGGTGACAGAGAACACATTAAAGGTAATTTGCGGTAGCCACATATTCTAAACGGAAAGATGGAGATGGATACATTCAGGTCATATAACAATGGCTCTAACTAGTATGCAAAGTTGCCTGGCATGCGCACTACTGACACAGTTACTATCCCCAGCCGTCTAGTCCAACCATCATACAAAAGGCTGAGCTGCTACGGAGCTACTACGTTTGCCAAGCACAGGATTTCAGGAGCTGCATGACAAGCACCGAAGTATTCTGTGAAGCCTGAAGCATTGCCCCCTTCAGTTCTAGACTCACTAAACATCAAAGAAAGGCAGGTCTAGGCTGGTTTGTAAATGGAGTTACTGAAGGACGAAGTTTGAACACCTTAGAAAAAACACAGAGGAGGGACAGGGATGGACACCAAAAAAACACCACATGATGTAACACCTCAGTCTCCTAACTGTGTATTTTTGTTTCAAGCTATGCTTTTGTCAAAGGAAGAAAAGGTATCTTACAAAATATAAAAGAATCATGAAATATTATATGAATTTACTGTAGATAACTGCCTTGGGGGATACACTAATTTGTTATTACTACTTATTTTGAAAAAAAATAGAAGCACTGAGAATTTGAGGGCCCATTTGGTATAAATACCACTTTTGTATCAATACATCGCAGGAAGAACCTAAAACTTGTCATTTCCTAATGATTAATCAATTTCTGACATTTAGTTTTTGACATATAACCTCATTAACAGCACAGTTTTTCTCAAAAGACACTGAAAGACTTTCTGCTCTGACATGTCTTCAAACAATGCATAAGGATGATGGAACCTGATTCTTCAGTGGTAAAAGACTCTTACACTATCATTGCTAGTGTTATCTCCTAAGCAAACCCCAAAATGCAAAGAAACAGTCAAATTCATTTCCCTTCTCACTGATACAATCCTTCGAAAGTGTTAGATGACCAGTGTATCTCTGTTCTGAGAGTTAAAGTTAATTTTTGATGTCCCCATCAAATAATTCAAAACAAGTGTCATACATATTTCAAGTAATTTCTCATTCATGTATCATTACTTAAACTCTTGTTTAAGTTAAATGGAAGGAACCTTTAAAACTCATGGGAAGACTCTGACAGACTGGAATAAGTTTAGAATGATGTTGTAACAGGACTACAATACCACTTTTATTTCAAGAAAACAATCAAACTTTTTTCCCTCCCCCAAGCTCAAGAACATTTCAAGATACAAGTTCAGAAAAATACATATTCTCAAACTGAAACAGTTCCCTGACCCCAAGGGTATTACCCTTTATCAGCTTAACCGCCTACTAAAATTTCTTCCTTGTATTTTAACTTCTTTAGCAGGTGAGGCGTTTCCTCATTTCTAGCTCTACCTCAAATCTGTTTCCATCAAAGCATTTGATGCTCAAAGCTTCATGACATTTTCCCTTATTTTTCCTTATAACATCTCAGAGATCACAAGCAATAGCTGCACACCCTATGTGTCAAATTAATTTTCAGCCATAATGATAGCTGTGATACAAACTGAAATGAAAGTCAGCACAGTAAACAGGAAGCTAATGATCAGCTCAAAAAGCTACTTAAAAAGTGTAATTACCAGCATGCTGAATATACCTCTTCTACTATAATGTTCACTACATTATATTCATACAGTCCTGATTTGGGAGACTACCTTTATGAAGCATCTTACACATTAGTCTCAACAAGATGAGCGTCTTTCCAGAATGTTGGTACAAGGACTTAACAATTCTGATTACGCAGCCAAAACACCCTCTTTGTGACCCTCGGAGACCCCAGCAGCAGAGCCATAACCTACGTGCAGGGTATGGCATGCCTCAAAGGCTTCCCCACCAGCAAGTGTTGGGATCTTGTTTGGAGGGCAGGTCTGGAGCGAGGGTTAGTTAATGCCAGGCCTGGCACGGGACTTGAAAGCAGTCTTCTGTTCGTCTGTGTAACGAGCTGGGCACAGCCAAGCAGCTTTGCAGAGCTGCTTGCGTGGGGCAAGCCAGACAACGCAATAAGCCTCAGGCAAAGTGAGCCCACGGCACCAAAGCTCAACCAAACCATTTTGAGGAAGCCCACTCAACATGCTGCAGAAAAGCCCACTCCAGCAGGCTACTCAGCTAAACGAACAAGGAAAGGTCTTTATACTGTGACTGTCTCACCACTGGACATCCAGGAATATCCCCCAACTCTGCATCCCTTCCTAGTTTCACCTTTGATCTATACATACAATGTTTAATCACAGTGCAGAGTCCCCAGCAGTTTCAATGACCATGTTAAAAAAAAAAAAGCCTAGGGGTTGTGCACATCCTTACACGCTTACAGTATGGGCTCTCATTTTAATATGGCTACTACCCTAGGCACAACACAGGCCAGCTAATTTCTCCTTTCACTCATACCTTACTAGCTTCCCCAGTGAAGCTCCATCTGGCTAGCCTTATTCTCCTTCAATCCATGAAAAGTAATATAAACAAGGAGAAACCTTTTCATATTAGGAAATACACTGATTATGCACATCTCTCTGGGAGATTTAAAGTGGGAACAGTAAAAAAAACCTTAAATGTGCCATATACACGATGTTCAGCTTGGACACTTGGACATTTCACTCCTCTCAACACCTATGTAGTAAGTCAGATCTGTCCTCATTAAGTAGCACAGGCAATTACATTCAGGAAGACAAATTCTACGTGCATTACAACATTAATTACACAAGTCAAGAAATTCCATTAATGCTCCCTTGGAAACCTTAACAAAAAAATCAGTGCAAATTAGGTTCCAAACCACTATGAATACCTTTGAAAAAAATATCCTCCACACCAAAGATTATTTAAACATGCACACATCCTACATTATTAAAAATGAAAGATTTCCATAGTTTAATTTGCTTATTATTGACTTCCTATTTGATTTCTGCTTCTTATTTATACTAGAAAAACAAAAGTAAATGGCTGCAGCTTGACTTGTTTACAAGCACAGTGTTCTATTTTTTTGTTTTGAGAAGTCCTGCACAAATACTGTGCTTTCTATTGGAATGCCAACATTCTTCTGTGGGGTGTTAACTACAAAGTGATTTTTTTATTAAAAAAAAAAACAAAAAACCAAACAAAAAATCCCAGTCTGAAGTTCTGTCCTTAAGGAAACTGACTGAACAGTTCAGATCAAAAATTCAATAATTCTGAACTTCCTGTATTTGTACAACGCTGACATAATTTGCCATCAACTCAGGGTGTATCTTGGTATGTAACTGAGCTGATCTAACACTCCAATGCTGCCAAAACCCCCATGGTTCTCACTCTTCTCTGACTCCATTCATAAGCAAAGTCCCATTTCCCATTCTCATGCCATGATACACTCTGGATCTTTTAGTGAATGTTTTTGTGTGGCTCTGGGAGATGAATTCATGCAACAAATGCTCCAAAGAATACTACAGCAAGTATAGAAGATGTGGTACGGCGTGCAGGCCGTATCCCCCTTGGTAGCAACAAGCTCTTAGTTTGGCACATGCTATTGTGTGTAATTTTGCCATCAAATATATATCTCTGTTTCATCATACGACCAACATTTTTCTCTGTATATAACTGAACAGACTGTCTACATGCCTTTATGTGTACAGGAAAAAAAATGGCATACTTTGTTATTTTCTGCAACCAGAAAAAAATACACCATAATTTAAGTAGAATGTATTTAGAATACTTAATTATGGGCTAAGAAGATAAGACCAAAAAGGGCTTTTTAGTCCAAGAAATGAAAAACAAAGTCTACAGGAAAAAAACTAAAGCTTCAAGGCTCCCAAGAAGTGAGTGCAGCAGAAGCAGTCAAAGCTTGGGGAAGGAAAAAGGAAAAAAAGATTTCCATGTCCAGAAATAGCTCCATCTTTCTGAGTATCTGCCTAAATCACAACTCTGTAATTATGACAATTCTGTCCTTCAAAAAAGAACACGCAAGAGCTCAACTTCTGAATCAGAACTGGACAGAACTTCCACCATGACCTTGTATACATGCACATACTGAGGTCTTAGGAAAAAACAACCCCTTAAAATCTTCTCCCAATTATTAATGAGAATATAAATCCCCATAATCCCACCTTTCTCTCATAAAATATGTTATCTTAAACCTGTATAACAAGATGGCATTTATCACAAATGGAAGGAGGGAGGGAAGAGTATCTTTATTCTCACAATTAGTACATTTATTTTTTAAAAGGAAAAAGAAAATGACTGGATAAAGTAACACTCCATATTCTCAGAGTTGGACTTTTCTGATAAGTCTGCCAAATACACTGAACTGAGAAAAAGAATTATTGTGGTCAATTTCCCCCATCTAAATGATATTTTATAAAATTAGTCTTTTACAAGGAGGCAGTATTTAACCTTCTTACTCAAGGATCAAATCATTGCCCTAGAACAAGGCCAGCCACAGATAAGAAAAAACAACATCCCTTCCAAGGCCAGCCACATATGGAAAAAAAAAGAAAAATCAATCACCCTCCCACACAACCCTACACCAAGGCTTAGTTCAAGTCCAAGATATTCATAGATATGCTTATATTTACATATAAACACACACTGTACAATTAGTTATTATAAAATCTGATAAAAAATTAACTTACAGATTCTTATCACACCCAAATTGAGAAAGTTAAGTTCATAAAACTTTAAACCAAGAAGTTAACTTCACTCAGAGCTTATAAATCCTAATTGTTAAACAGGCTAATAACATACTTTATTAGGTGAATATACCGAGAGCAGCTGCTGTATTTTAAGTCATAGCTTTACTACTCCCTCCCTCAATCTCAGCCTTAGCACAGAATTAAGAAAATGTTATTGCAAAAATGAACACTGCAAAAAACAGGACAAAGAATTTTTTAGCTTCTTAATTATATTTTGTTTTCATTGCTTTTTACCTGATACACAAGAGAAACTTTTAGTTTTAGGTCCTATTTAAATATGGCCATATATCCTCTATCTCCATCCACTTCCTCAATACGTAAACAAATAAATCAACATGAAACATACTATTAAATCCTAGCCCACACACAATAGACTATTTCCAGTATACAACATACAATACGTTAAAGCAAACATCCTGAAGCCAGGCATATCAGTAGCACAAGTGATCATAAACAAGTTATTCTTTGTTAAATTAAAAGTTAAAAAAAAGCAATACAGGCCAATCTCCAACTCTTTAATTTAATTTCTGCTTTAGGTAAGTTGTTCGTTTACCTGCTAATGGCTTGTTCCTCATCTGTTATTCCAGTCTCCCTGAATGCCCTGTTTGATTCCTCCAAACTCAAGGCAATTGCCCTCTGAAGATCATCTTTATCATCTCCAGTGAGATCAATCACATCTGAAAAGCAAAACTATCTTTCTCAAAATTAAAAGTGAAACAGAATGAAAGGCAAGTCTTACTGTAGAAGAGAGCGAGCCCACGTGGATTGCTGAGCGCCATTCCAGTCCATCCCTCCTGTGCCCTGTGCTCTTCCAACCACTAACCCTGCTAACAGTTCCCTTCTGCCTCCAAGCTGGATAAAAACCTCAGCTTGCTCTCGCTAAGATATGATGGGCAATAGTCTTCCTTCATCCTAATGATTTTAAGTTTCACAGAGCTACGGGACAAATTTAGGAATCCATGGTCTCTGAAAGCCGTCTTAGAGCAATACACTTAAATGTATTACTTCAGCCACTGTAATCAGTTGCTTCCAGGGAACAGATGCTGAAGACAACCTTCTCTTAAAAAGGATACCTTAAGTGAGCATAGTTGTTTTTCCTTCCTCATGGGGGAAAACATGTGCAGTTTTCCCAATACAGCCCCAAATTCTACAAGTATTTCTGTGCACTAGTGAGCCAAATACTTTCACACAGTTTCATAATATGTGGGAGAAACATTGCTTACTTAACGTAATTCTTTTCTATCCTGTCTGTGCTGTAACTGGAAGTTATCTCAACGGAAGAATAAAGAAAACAAATACTGAAGTCAAAACGAGCATCCATACTTGGACACGTGGGGAATGCTGGATGGGCTACTGACTGGGTAATGAAGATGAAAACAACCCTACTTCTGCCGTCCTAAAGAATGAGGAACTAACATTGCCCATAAACCTCCTTGTTTCCTGAGGGTAGCGACAGCATGCCTGCCCAGAGCAAGGAGGGATTTCACTACCCACATCACAACATGACACCCATCATCCCCTCATCGGGCACAGCCATGCTTTCAGAGCAGTTGGGGCCAACAGGAATGCCCAACAACTGCACAAGACCTTCAGAAAAGCCAAGGTCGGTGGTTATCATGATTTCAAGGGCCAGAAGTCTTATCTTGCAACTCAGCCAGACAGAAAGAGAGGGAAAAGTGCAAAAGAGACTTTTATGTGCAATATTAGACAGACACGCACATGGAGTGTTGGCTGGTTTCAGTCTCCCTCCTCCAAGGCGAAAATTTACCCAAAGAGCTATGAAAGGGGCTGCTCTAGTCTGGGGTTTGGACAGTAGAAGCTAAAAGACTCTGGGAGAAAGAGATACAGATTTGAAACTCATGACTGCTCTCAAACAGATGTGAGCAGCTTGTCTGCATTTTTCCTTCCACAGGCCAGCTCAATTACTTGTACCCAAAGAGCTTCACCATCTAGCTTCTGACTTTTCTCCTGGATGAGCTGACTTGCTGTAGAGATAGCTTCCCCTGTTTCCCTGGCTTACTCGTCTGTGACATTTCTCATTGGAACAAAATAAAACACTGAAATGATCATACAAAAATCATTGGCATAGGTGTGTATGAACAGAAAATGGGATGACTTGTCCTCACAGAAAGCTGAAACTGAAGAGAAGTTGTGAAAGAAACTTTTCTGTTAACAGCAGCATCTTCAAGAATCAGTTTAACTTACCAATTTCTTCCCCCAATAAAGATGGTTGAATTTCTATGTTATTTAGTGAGCCTTTAAAGGAAGCACTCTTACCTGCAAAGTAAACTGGGCAATCTGTCATGATCTGGAAATAGGGAAAAGTGCTATGACCACAAAAGCAGCAGTTCGTAATTTTTACTCTTATGTCTTTTATAGTCAGCTCAGATCTTCCAGCAAATCAGAAGGATACTTCAACTGAGATGCCTGAAATTCCCCTTCAGAAGTACTAAAGCAATTACAAGAACGACCAGCAGAAGTTTTGATATACGAGCTGCCACGTTGAGAACAATGTAGTTTGGGCTAAAATAGTATCTCAACTTGGGTCACATGCAAGCATGGCTCTATTCTACAGCCTGAGAGCAGGAGAAAGGATAGAAAGGTCAACAGCAATGAGAGGATCCCGTGGACTACATGCACTACCTATTACATTCTAAAATATGGTGCTCATTGTTGCATTTTCTACCTACTTGCAACTAGTCACACACAAGCACCTCATCTCTACTGGACACGAGCTGTTTTTCTGAAAGTAGTAATAGTGGTCACAGCTACAGATGGAGTAAGCCTCCATCCAGCAGCCGCACATGCTGATGGAGAAGCATGGGACTACTCTGATCACTTACTTACAGAGGTGTATATTCCTTTAGCTAGTCTCTAGTTAGGCAAGTGATGAAATTCTTATACAACAATAAAGAAGAAAGTTAAATTAAGAAGTAAGCTCCTTTATGTGGGGAATATTTTCCAGAAAAGAATTCATATACTAGCTGAAAATTATGTGATTAACAAAAGCTCCCTCGTCAAGGTCAACTTCAACTCACACTTTCATTAAATTATTCAACTTCTTTGCACCTCCCTAGCTCCTTAATCTTTATTAATCTATACCACCACCGAATGTGTTCAGAAGTTTATTACCATTCATATTGCCAGTGATTATATCACTTTAAAAGCCCAAATCTTGACTTCTGCTTGCTTTCAGAAAGCAGATCAACACAACAGTTTCCTTTGGCATGCAAGGGTTTGGGAGCTGACAGTACCCTGTACTTTCAGGGTACTGTACAGACAATACCCTGTATTGTCTTCAGAAATGTTTTTTTTTCCACATATACATTGTTCCTGATCTGCATGAAAAAAACAATACAGTGAAGACCTACTGCCAGATGCTACCACCACATGAGTGGTGCAATCGATTTATGTCACGGAGGGCTTACCTAGCATAACTCATGTCAGAAAAATACATTTCTAAATATTAGCTGATCCATAGTAACCTGCTCCATGCAAGCTTTTAGTTTGTAGCAAATGTAAAATAAAAATGTTTTGCAGATTTAAGCTAATGTATTTTAGCTCATGTTTGCTACACCTGGAGCAGGTCCAAGGTCTTTTTCAGCATCTCAGCTGGCACAGTAACTCATTAAGCTGCAAGAACTCATGTATGACTTGAATCGTAAGTCATAGGATTATAAAGAAGGAGATGTCAGTAGAAGTCATAACAGAAGGGGAACAGTCTGAGACTAAACTCTTTCAAAAAAAAATATCTGCTCGTGTGCACAGTTTGCATTCCTGTCGTTTGGTTATAGATTACACAAATTATACAAATACTACATGAAATTCATGCACAGTTTTTTTGTTTTGTTTTAAAATATCTTTGGATTATGTAAATTCTTATATGGGGATTTCTTTTTTTTCTTTTTTATGAAAAGATGCCCAGTTTTCAAGCAGTTATTCTACAAGTATGATCACTCTGCCTTCTCTCACAATCATTAATATATTCAACATTAACCTAGTTTTACAATATTTATTTCACTTCGGTTCTATAGTGTTAATGCAAACCTATGACTGTTTATCTTATAGCAATTAGTAGTGGAATTCATTCATGAAGCTAATCTACTAAAGTTTCCTATCTGACCAACTAATTTCTGTGTTCAAGGTCTGAGTTTGAAGAAAGAAAAAAAAAACCACGAAAAAAAAGCTGTCTTCTCCAAGTTTATTGTTACCTGACTTTAATTTAAATATGCCGATTTTGTAATACACCTCCCATTTAGGCCACAGACCACTTTAGTTCTCACTGGCTCATATCCTCATAAAGGTACTTCTTACTGTATAACACACAGGCTTAGAAAATGCAAACATTCTTAACTAAGCCATGACTATTAAATAAACAGAAAAGTTTCTGCTGAAAAAATTCTTTATGAATGAAGAAACTGCTCATCAAAACAGTCTGTCTTAGTGCATTCATGATGTTTATTCAACTAAAATTAACATGCAGAATCATTCAGCTGCATTACTAAGAAATGTATTTTTGGTTTACAACATTATTACATAATAATGTGTGCTTCTGGTACATAACATCCAGAGTTTGACGTAGCTTGTAATTCTACAAAACAATTTTAAGTTGTATATTGAAATTCGTGACAAATATACTAGTGTACATATAGTATATGCACACACTATATCTATCTATCCCCATGTATCTTCTTTTTTTTCTGAGAAAAATTATCAATCTGTTCGCTTAGGAAGTTTCTATCATCATTTAAACAAATGATTCTTACTTGGTAATTGCCTAGGCCATTAAAATAATTACTGTGTTATTGACTTGCTACTTTTACCAGGAGGAGTCAGAGAGTAGGAACTTCAAACTTAAGTAGGCTGGGAAACTCAGCATGAGGGACAGAGCTGAAGTAGCAATTGAACCCAGGGACAGGCAATAAACAACCACAGTGATGCAACTGCTGGCACAGGGAGAGGAAAATGAAGGGGCAGGCCAGATGGGTTCAATGGATAGGTGCCAAGTATGGAAATGCAGCAGCAAGACTCCAATTTCAACACACCAACAATATAAAAAGAAAAAAGTTGAGACTACATCGGTTTTGTTTATTACAAGCGGAGTTAAGCAAGATCCTATATTCTACAGTCTAGTCTGAGATGTTAGATGTCATGATGGTCTTGGGCTCCTACATGAAGATTTAAAGGAATTTAACTGGCTGTATATGCCAATTTTGGTTAAAATTGGATGCAGAAAGAATACACAGCATCCCAGCAGCTGCTTAGCCAACCCAAACAGCTCTACTGATGAAAGAGCTAGCAAATGTTAGCCACCACTATCTCACAGGAACTTCCTCATCTCAGCTGCATTTACACTGTCCTAGGATGATAACGCCTTAAACTGATGAGTCTCACACTGACAGGGATGGGAAGGAGAGAGGTAATCATGGAACAAAGGAACAAGTGAATCTCTAAAATGAAAGGAGGACCTCAAGGTACAAGACTCCTGATACTCTGAAGCTGGGACCCTGCCATACCAAGCTGGAGACACTCCCAGCAACCTGGATGGAGATGACACAAATAATCCCCAAAACAGAAGGAAATGTCCGAGATAGGTAAGGTGACAGAAGAAACTTGTGACAAATTCTACTCACAGAAACAATAAAATGCACAGCTATAGAACAAGAACTGACTAGGACTTGGGCGAAGAAGGATCTAGGAGCTACAGCTGGTTCATGTTCAACCTGCAATTCACATCATCACAGCACTGAATAAAATATGAAGTGTTACACTGAGGTATATTGCTGGACTACCTCATGGACATTTATAGAGATTCACCCATTTTTCTTAAGAACCAAGATGAAGTCTTGGTTATTATTTTGAGTACCACACTTCATGAAAAAAGCAGAACAAATAAAGAAGGTCCAGAAGAAAGAAAAAAAGAAAGTGACAATAAGTATAGGAAATGCATCCAAAGACTTGGAAAGAATATGGGCTGTTTACTTTAGATCTGAGAAAACTCTGAGGGGACATTATGATGCATTTGTGCATGCAAGACTTCATCTAAGACAAAAGGAATGAACTGTACTATGATCCCCACAGGGGATAGCACAAAGAATAAAATACTTAACCTGAAGCAAGAGGGATTTAGGCAAGACATTAGAAGTCTAAAAGTAACGATAGTGAAGCACCAAACCAAATTACTCTATAAACTTTTCAGAGCCTCTAGGACAGAGGACCTTGAAGAAGTATGTTATATGAACACCACTTAGGGAGGTTTTGGGTGCATTTAAGTCTACCTCATTGAAAAGGGTTGATTGAAAGACTTTTGAAACCTATGCAAAGGCTTAAACTCTAGAAACAGGGAGATCTAAAAGTCAGGTCTCCAGAAGAAATTAAGTCTACAACCCTCAAGTTGGTGTGTGTGTTATTTTATAGTTACATTGTACTATGACCTCATAAAATGTCTTGAATTCTTTTGTTTGGCTGTAGAGTGTGCAATTGCAAAGACTAATAATTCAATTTTTGTGAAAAAGAATTTTGAATTTTCAAAAGAAGGGAGGGAGAGAATTTGTCTTGACAGCTATTTCATTTGAACACAATACATCTTCTAAAATATATGTCTTCTCTTCATTCTGTTGCTTCCTTTAACCCTGGGTTCTGCAAGTTTCTCAAATAATGAGAAGGAAATGGATAAATGCTTAGCAATGCAATAGTTCTATTGCGTGGCCATAAATGAAAATACACTGAATTATGCAGATGGAGGGAAAAAAAGGTTTCTAGAGAAATCAATAAAGTGAAAATATTGGAAAGTACTACTAAACAACTTCTTTTATTTTGCTTTAACTGCAGTGCCTAGGATTTAAGCTACTAAGGAGAATCTTAGATTAAAAGCAGTTCACTTGTACATTGCAACCCTAATACTTAAGCACTTTCTGCTCACTAACAGATTGCACGAAAGAAAGAAAAAAAAACCTTTGCAAAGGGGTCAGATAAAGCATGCATCACTTGATATGAAAAAACTACACTTGCAGGTGCTTGCACATACCATTTTGAACAGGCAAAAAGGCAAGCATCATGAATAACACTGTGCAAGTCAGCCTTTGCTTTTAAAGATGGAATAAATTTTATGCAAACTAATTAGTATTTTTGCAGCTGCTGAAATGTTGCATTTGCTAATAAAAGAAATGAGGTTTCCTTATACCATTCTGCATAGAATGCAACGCAAACAGTTGAATGACCATTGTCACTTCTGGAAGAGCCAGTGCACAACCCAAGCTAACTGCTGACTGTTTGGATATGACTTCTTGTTATATACATTTTTATTTTACCCCTTAACTAAGTAACTGTTTCAAAGAAATTTAGTCAGTCAAGCTTGCAGAATACATTTGATATACCTTTATGTAAGGCATACATTCAAAAGCCTTTGTAAGTGGCTGGAAGTTTTCTGCAGCATAAAAGATAGGTAAAGTTCTGATATTTATCTGTAACTCCCTCTTATCCACAGTTTGGATGACTTAACTTGGTGGGACCATGAAGCTCAGTGACTCATAACATTGTAAGTTCCAAATGCACAGAGGTAGTTAGGCAGTAACGAACAGTAAGGGTGAGTTATAATTATCTTCATATAATTATACCTACGTGGGATAGTAAAAGGGAGTTAAATTTGAAAGGCAAGATAGATTCAGCATCTCAGCATAGTTAGTGAGAGGTGCTAATAGCATTCTTTGCAGAAGGGAGTGTTGATGGTTGGACCTATCATTGCTGAGTATGTTTTCCACCTATGCCCACCCTTCCATTCTCTTCTCCCAAGTCATCTGATGTCTTTCACCATATTCCCTTACACGACAGTACTTACCAATGCAGGACCTTGAACCTTGTCAATTTTTAAGTGTACTGCATTTTTAAAATTCATAACCAAAATAATTACAGACAAGCAGATCCCAACAAAAAGAACTTTAGGGTTCTGCAAGAAGCTTTCACTAGATCTCTACAGATGGGGGGGGATCTATGTTTGATTTAGACTTTTGTTCTGCTGTGGGTGTTCAGTTCTTGCCCCATGAGTCCTCCAACATGAAGAAAAGTTGGCCAAGATCCCTTTATCTCATAACATGTTTTCAGTCTAGCTAAAACAACAAAGGCTGGCAAAGGGCTCTCATCTTTGATGCCAGCGAGGACCTGAAACAGACATTAAAGATATAAGGAAAAAAAAAGTCTCCCTGCGTTTCCCACAGCAGTTGGTGCTTCTTGATTACTGACTTGTAGTGCTATGTAACTGTAAGGAATCTGGGTCTGCCATCAGCCCTACAGAAAAGAGAAGAGAATCCTGAAATCCAGCTTGGAATGTGCAACTCAAGACTTACTCTTTTCAGTTTGACCATCAGGCACAGGCAATGTGGACTCTGCAGCTTGACTCTGATATCCCTTGTCACCTTGTATCTTCAATAAGGTTGCATAGCACAGTAAGTGACAGCAAAACTAAACACTTCTGTTAATGGGATTGCTAATAAATCTTACTAAACACAGACTGCAAGAGAATCCAGCTTACTATTCCACTGCCATAGTAGATCTTCAGTACTGGAGACCATAACAACAGTGGTAAGTTTGTTGAAAATAGTCTCCATTTCCTCAATAGCAATTTCTGACATGGAAAATTAAATACATGTGGAGTTTTGTATGTGTTTTCTTTCCAAAGGAGGGAAAAGGAAAAAAAAAAAGAAAACAAAACAAACAAAAAAAAACAAACCACCAAACAAACAAACTAGCCCACACAACTTAGTGGGGAGATAATACAACTGCCTATAATGAACTCAAGACATTTTATACAAGGTTGCCAGTAATACCAAGGATTAAAATGCAGTTTTCAGATCTGAAATGTTGAAAATAAACTCTACTCTAATTTAAAAAAAAAAGTTAAAAACAAAAAAAGATATTTATGCCAAGGTGCCAGAGACAAAAAGACAACTGTACAACTGACAAGGAGATCTAACTGAACTTCTTTACAATGGTGCCACCATACCCACCCCAATATTAGTGAAATGAAGGGAGGAAAAAAAAAAATCCTACTGTGGGTGTAACTAAATAATCCTACTCATTTTAAAAAAAGCTATACAGATGTACTAGGTATAGGGTCAGAGGATCAATATATAATTAAGATATTCTACATCTACGTTTAGAATGTTAGAATACAAACACAGTATCAAAAACCTTGTATTTTACAGAAATCAATCCTACTACAAAACTTCCTTGACTTTTTTTTCATGTTATTTCCCATATTTTTTTTCAGAACACATTTAACATGTGTTAACCCCTTTAACACATTCCCCCCCGCCTAAAAATAGCTATGAACTTAAACAAAGGAATAGAACCTGCAAGGCTCATAGAAATACAGGTTGTGGGACCTCTTGCATCAACTAAATAAAATTGTTTAAAATTTAGTACATTTAAAGTTGATGTCATATATAAAATACCTACTCTTTTCCTACAAAATGCACACCTAACCTCTTGCTTGTCTCTTTGGGAAAGTCACCCTTGTCAGGGAGAAGCTACTCTTAAGCCTATTAAGCTTTAGCATATTGGCAGACATTCACAGACTCTTCTCCAAGTCCATTTTATTTTGACAGAAGAGTACCCAGCTTTTGCCTTTAATTATTTACTTCATGACCCCAAAGTAAATCCTATAATGGAGAGCGAAGACTGAAAACCTAATTATTCACCCTCTGATCAGTACCATACGTACATGTAAAGGTAATGCTTAAGGATAGCTCAAATGAAAAAAAAAAAAATACACTGAAGTAAGGAAAGAAAGAGTACATAACAATCTAAAAATTGTTAAGTAAGAATTATCAGAAGATTAACAGTCATCTCATGGGCAAGTTTTTAGTTTCCTTGCCTTTAAACTAAACTTACAAAAAGAAGAAATACCTACTGGTATCTGCCTGGCTGCCCACGCTGATGTATCTGTCATTTCCAGGAAGGGCTGTTTGATAGTAAGTTGCCTCCTCTAGCTGGGGAACCTTGGCATTCTTCGCAGTGAGGAAAGCCACAGCCAACTCCAGATTACCATTGCTGTCCTTTAAGAACCAACAAAAGAAGTGAAAGTTCCCTCAACCTTTTTTCATTTTTCTTAACAGTAAAGGACATTACAAGCAACTTACAAGATCAATGACACATTGTATTTTCAGGTGAAATATTGATTAGAAAAGAAAGTTTCCAAACTTGACATATTCTGCAGACTTCACTATTTTAAAATAAAGATAAAACATCTTATAAAAATTTACTTTGCTAGAATTCCACGTATTTCAGAAAAAAATTACATGTCTTGTAGTGTAGGTCAACCCCCCAACAAGCAAAAACAGCACACTCGCAGACTTCAACAGCAGTCATCTGAATTCTTCTGAAAATCTACCATTGCATTTTTAAAGCCAGAAATACTGGCTTTTTAAGGACAGTTGTGTACATGATTTATGATGAATCTGAAGCAACAACTATATATACATGTATGACTTAAATTCACTACATCCTCATTTTCCATGTATAAATGGCTAAAAAGCTCTGCTTGAGGGAGACAAGGCTTTTTTTTTTTTTAGTTATTATTTTATTTTTATATATGTATATTTGGGGAAACAGAACACAGAGAGACCTGCCATTCTTTACTTACATCAAAGAACTCTTCTGTGCTGTGAACGAATTTAACAATGGTTGAAAAAAAACAGTAAAACAATAGCACATTAGCAAAGAGCAGCAAGTTCAAGGAGAGTTCTTCATTCTACATACCGAGCAGGACCTGTCCATGATAGAAAACCTAACTGCATCTTGACAAGAAAACAGCACTTAACTCATCAGGAGTTGACCAGCTGTAGTAGCACCAAGGTATCTCAAAACACTTTAGCCAAAGGTTAAAGGCAAGCCATGCCATTCCTGTCTTTTCATTTTTGAACACCAGATTAATTTTTATGCCAGTACCAAAACAGATCAAGATTCCTTCTAATGTGAACATGCCCTCATTATCAGCTTTTTTCCCCTGAAATAAATCAGAAAGTATTCAAGCTGAGAATGGAAGGAAGGGAAGGTCAGAGTAAGAAAGGGTGGGGTTTATGGCTTTCACAGTCAATTAAGATGTGTACATTCAGCTACAAGTCAAACACATCCATCTTACCTTCAGTGCCTGTTGTAGTACCTGGACATCATTGATACCAGTGATCTCCCTCAGTTGATTTAAAAATGTTTGCTGGTGCTAAAAACAAAAACAGAATATCAAAATAGGATAAGAGCCCAACAACAGCAAAACCACTTACTTACAAGAGTATGCTTCTCTACAAGTATTGAAAGTATCTCCATATAAGCTTTACGCACCACAAAGGGGTAGAGCATTTGCCATTCAAGTTTGTCTTAGTTTCTGCAACTTGGGCACTTTAATTCACAAATGTGATAGTTTGGGTTGGTTGAGCTTGGTGGTTTTTGTTTTTGGTGTTTTTTTAAAAACAAGAAAATTGATGATGGGTGAGCTTATGCAACATGGGTTTAAGGAGCCTACATAAAGCCACAACTGGCCCTCCTAAACAAATAAAACCCCATAGCTTGGTCTTCAAAGGCAGCAGGGGAAATAGTTGGCTGAACTCCCATCAAAACCAGTTTCTTCAACTCCCAATTATTCTCAATCCCACTATTTCCTTATACAAAATTCCCAGCCATTCCAACCTCAAAACTAAGAAGTTAATCCTTACTGATCATTTAGGTGTTTTAAGAGAAGTACTGTAAAAATATCCACACAAAACAGAGTTTCTTGAGACTAATGCAAAACCTTAGGAATCCATCTTAGCCACCTTCCTAGACCAGTTGAATCCAACTCTCCCAAATCACAGTATCAGTCAGGACCTATGACTGAGTTTCAAGTAATGCTTGGAGTTAGAAAAGAATAAGAGGTTCTAGGTCTCTTAAATGTGCAATTCATATGAGTTTTGAGGCTATTTTTTTTTTATAAAAATCTGGTCCCCCCTCCTGTTCAGAGCCAACAAATTACTCCCTCCACTCATGCTCAGATATCACATCACAGAAGCAAAAAGCATACACTAGGCTGGACCAATCCTTGAACTCCAGTTAACCATTAAAACTATCTTAACCATTAAAAACATGAAAATACAGAGGACTGACCATTGTTGCATACTAACAAATTCCATTCTTCCATTGGCAGATAGGAAAAGGAGAAAAGCTTGGTGGTATTTGCAAGTGGTTTTTCTTTTTTATTGTTTGCCCACCACATCCTGAACTCAAAACAATAATTTCAGCTATAAAAGACAAGATTTTATAAAGTACAGGGGTTTTTTTGCTAGACAAAAAGTGTATCAGTAACAAATAAACATTCTCATGTTACTCTCCAAATCCGATTTAAAAAAAAACAACTTTAATTGCCTTGCTGCTACTTCTAAAATACTTTCCTTTAGAACAAACTATCCGGAATCAAATATTCAAATACCCTTATTCTCTCCTTATCACAACTTTGTATAGAAGAGGAAAATAAGAGCTGCATGAACACTGAACTCCACAGCATGAAATTAACCTGGCAGGCACTACTTCATGCCCTAATAAGTTGAAATAAAAGATATAGTTCAGGATGTTTATGAATTACATACACAATCTTCCCTTCATTTATGATAGGGACACTGCTAGCAACCCAATTGCCCTTTTTTTTTTTTGCCCCTTTTTCTTTTTTAAAAACCCTGCTATTGGCACAAGAAAAATGAAGTGATAGAGCAAAACAAGCTCCCACTCTATCCCCATGCCTCACCCCCTCATTTGTTTATTCTGGGCATTTTATAGCCATATACAAAGGCAGGAGTTACTTCCCCTGTGAAGTTGCTTTCCTGCCCCTGGGTCTGGCAAGAAGCAAAGAGAAAAGATAGACTATTTGGAAAAAGTAATTACAACAGCATTAAAACTGACAGGAGCAATTCAAGGGCAATGCATGGCAGCAAAATGGATTTATTTTTGTACCTGCCAATGTGATGGTTAATAAAATGGAAAATACTTTCACTATAAATTATTATAACAACAAGTTATAACAGATTTCTGTATCTTCCACAATATATACAACACTTGGAAAGGCTGACTGGAGGATATTCATTGTTCATAGAGATTGGGAAAAGACAGAAGAGACATATCTTACACAACAACAATCTCTTAGCAGTTCAAAATATCGGCTGTTCATTGATGAGCACAGCTGCAGCTTACAAACCTAGACATCTGTAGTTTATATCCAGATTTCAGTATTCTGGTGTAAAGCTGTGGTTCAAGGCCCCCTTCCCAAGGACATACACATTTAACAGGCCAGAACCAGACCCAGAGATGCTCCTTTCTCAGCAAGAGATTATTTAAGTACCTAAAAATACTTTTTTAAGGTCAAGAGTTTAAGGCACTCAGCTCCAAAATTTTTAACTGGTAACTAAGTGAACAACACAGAGGATCCATAAGCATCCTAGTTACAAGTGACAAAAATTAAGAGGAAAATTAACAGTTATCCTGAATACCTCAAATGGAGCTAAACTGCTCTGGGGCCACAAATACCTGATTTAGACATTACTGGCTTTTCAGGTAAATGTGGACAAGCTGCCATTAATCTCTAATTGAGTTATTTCAAATCACACAGAGGTTAAAGAATGATGATACACTACCCTTCCGAGGAGGAGGAGGAAAAAGATAAAAACAAAGCAACAAAAAAAAAAGTATAATTTAAGCTCTTTCCACCTGATCAGTATTTTCTCCTAATACCTGCTAATAGACTAACAGGTCTTCAAAAACAATTCTGAAACTGCATAAGGCAGCTAAAAACTCCTTAGCACAGTATTAGACTGGTGGTCTTCTCCATGTATTCACCATTCTCCGCATCCTCTCAAATCTGACATAACTGCCTCATCTTTATCGTGTATAGACCTTTCTTGCAACTGCATGTTTAACTTTGCCATCATTCTCCTTTACTATTAAATTGACAATATGTTATCACCCATGAAACTGTATTAATACAGGTAATTTATTTCTTTTCATTACAAATGACAGTGCAGGCAGTTACTACCAAACCCTTTCCTCATTCATTAATTGGAGGGTTAGATCAGATTTTCTTTTTGTTTTTCTTTTCACTTAAAAAGCTTGTAGTCCTAATTCAGAGACCTAAGATTAAAGTTACACATCAAGAACGAAGTAATTTAGTGCATCTCCACTAGACTGCCAAAGTCAAAACGGATGAAGCTTATTTGTTTTGAATTATATTCCTTCAGTACATGCTATTGTGGCATATAGGATCATTCAAAAAAAACCAAACAACTTTAATTTACTATTACCCATGACTGAAGTTTGGAGATCAATTTCTAATGCAACTGCTAAGCAATTAAGTCTCTTCTGTATTATAACTGATATTTAACAGAATACTTCGGGCAGACTTCTACACACAAAGCAAGTCACCCTCTTTACTGCTGTTAATGCTCTGCCTGATTACATCTACCCTAGAAGCTTTACTCTTCCTGGAGCTTGGGCTATCTTGAGTTGAAGTGACTGTAGCATATAGACCCTCAAATGTCGACGAACACTAATGTAGCTATTCTGAACAATTATGATCATAATTCACTCAAAGGCTTACCAAAAATAGCCAAAAAAACTCACACTATGCTAAAGCAAAGCTAAAAAATTAAGGGGGCAGCCTACAAGTATTTACAAATGTCTGAAGCATCTACACTAATACATGTTAATTGAATCAGGTCATATATGTTAAGTAAATCAGAACATAACTAGCAGTCCTAACATAAACAAGTTGTTTCTTCCCCCTCCCCCCCCCCCCAACACAGCTCTTCCCCGGTTCCCTATTTTTTCCAACCTTGCATTAATAGACGTTCAAATTCTGTATTGTAACTCACTGTACTTCAATTCGATTTAATAAGCAGCCTCTCTCTTCAAATGCAGAGCCAAAGTGATTATTCCAACAGAACCAGGTGCAACTCCTGGTGCAAAGAAACCCACTTCAGTTCTTTCAGAGCTTATTTGCCTGTACCCGCTTCTGTCTGCCATCCTTTCCTCAAATTTATGTGGCAGATTCCATAGTTTATCTATAGCACAGATCCTCCAGTTTAGTAAGTCAATACTCCACGTATATCTGCAGTGTACACACACCACCAAATGTGTTACGTTATACATGCACATGTATAACACATATACAAACATAATCCATGTAGCCTGAATTGCATTTGACTCAACTCTACAAAGGCTCCAGGACTTGGTCTGCAACACCAGACTTTGCTGGTGCAAGTGCTGCAGGGTAACCCAAATCCCTGGCCAGGGGAAGGAGATTGTCCGCTGATGCTATAGCTGCCCTAAGATCCAGCTGCTTACGCCCCTCAGTCCCACCACATCACACAGCAATCGGTTCCCCAGGGCTTTCACACACGAGCCATTCCCAGCCTTCCCCCTTCCTCTGGCTCCCCGAGGTATGCGGTATGTATCTCTGGGCTTTCAGCTTTTGGAAGATTTTAACTAACAGGAAATTCTCCCATTTTCCTGGATGGAGGCCAAATTTGTATACTGGAAATGCATGCCCTTATTTCCAATTCTTCCCTTTTTCAGCCATCCCTCCCTTCGTTTCAGGAAATGCCCAATTAAGATTATCTGGTTTATAACCTCACACAATAGCATATTCAGTAGCTGTGCCCGCGCTAGCGAAGCACACTATTATCTGCTTAGGGAGATATTGTGCCCAAATTAGTTCCACGGCAGTACTGTAAACTCTGATAACTTATCAAAAATCAGAGCAAAAAGCTTCATTACACAAATGCTTTTTTGGACACAGTAAATCTCATAGTTGGCTAATTCTGAATTATACTGCAGGTAAATTTGGGGGAAAAAATTAGCCACCTTATGATCTGTTTATTCTCTCATCTCTGTAGCTTCTGAAGAAGTACACGATAGCTTTGGTGTTATTCATGGCAACGTCCAAACATTTGTTTGCAACACAAGCACTTTCAAGCTTTGAAGATAAAACAACCTTCTTTAGTTTCCAAGCAAAGGAAAAGTTGTATGTTTAGTAATAAATGAGACAGTCTAACCATTACCAGGAGAAGACAGGGCCTACTGCCTCACTAAGCAGTTCATTTAAATAGTACATAGTGAAAATGAACTATGGGAATCTTCTTCAAGGGATGAATACTTGTCCTAGAGACAAAAAGAAAGAGGGGGGAAAATGCAAACCCTGTAAACAGCATGTGGACTCAGACCCTCGACACAAAATCTGCTTACTTTCCAGTGCAACACCAATTTATAAGAGCTATTTGTTGGAGGAAAACCTGAATGACATCGCATAAAATATTTTATATTAAAGGCAATTCTAATGTAACCTGAGCTGCAGAGGACCTGCTGATGGTACATTTGCAGACAAGTAGCTAACAAGCTAGTTTCCTCATATGCTGTTGTGGTAATGAGAAGAACACTGAGAGATTAGAGGAATGTAATCCTCTATAAAAAGGCTGTAAGCTTCTGCTACAAACAAATAAACAAAAAATAGTTAATGTACAAAGGCCAAGCATGCTAAAGACCCTCAATTACCACTGTGAATGTCATTTTCTGCCACATTAATCATATCTCCCAGGAACAGTTAAGAGGCCCACACACACTGCTGGGCATTCTGGCTCCCAGCAACACAGATACATTGACCATCTTCTAAATAAGCTGTTGGTCAAGTTCCAAATAAGCAAATAAGAACTAACTCCTTCCAGGCAGATACTAAGCTGAAACACAGGGAAAACACAGAGTCAACTCCAGAAGGCTTTGTTGCATGTCTTTGCTCTTACCATCTCTGTCCTCCAGATTTTTCACTCTACGTGTGTAGATTAAACAAATACGTAAATTAAAAAGAGGGTATACGTATACATACATTTTAAAAAGCAGTCTTTGCACTAGCAAAATACCAAGTCAAATCGCTGTCCTGGTTTTAAGGTGTACATTCTTACAGGACGTCCTAAAGCACGACAGAATTAGGTTCCCTTGCCTGGTATCTGCCAACTGGGTTTCCTTTTGTTCAGTAATGAAAAGAGAAACCTCTTACATGACATTGTATCCTCTAACAAAGTAGGTAAAGATACATTTTTATACACACACAAATGCAAAATGCATCTCAGCTTTGGCTTGGACAAAACTCTCTTTTTACTCTCTCACCTGCAGAGAGTAAAGGATGTGCACAAAGACTGCTTATTTTCAGTCTGGGACTGCTCTGCACAGACTGCCAAAACCTGCACAAGCTGCTGCTGTAATTGGCAAAGAGGATAATTACCCACCTGCAACTAGACTGAGAGCAAACTTACTTCAAGGAAGCAAAAGGACACACTCTATCGCAGTAACTTTCAGCCAACCACAGCCTGGACCAAATAAAAGTTTAATGGGGAAGAGGCTTGAGTACATTACTTACGTGCATACAGTCCTCCCTGAAAAATTAAAGGGAGGATCCTACTTAATCATAGCATTATATCACCTATATTCATCATAAGACAACACTCAGAATACTCTCACCACATTTCTACGGTTTCCATGAACAATGACAAAGCTGTACTACTTTAATTGAAAATGCTTTAACAAGTGACTTTTCAATGAATATCAGTATTTGATATTATGGATTCTACACAACACAAGAGCATGCATCCGTGTAAACACTCACTATTCTGAGCCTCATGTTTGTGCCCCAAAAAGCCTCATTTACTCTCAACATATAACACTTAAATTTATTTTGATTCAAGCCAGTATTTAAACTTTTTGAAATGAGATTTTAAAGAGAGGCTTGAGGAGTTTGGTTTGTGTTTACTGACACTAAACATAAGGCAAACCCACCTCATATAGTTACACACATTTACAAAAAAAACCAGAAGTTAAATGTGAGCCAAATCATCACCTACATGGGGAATACTCTTGCAATGAGACAAAAACCCTGTCAGTTCACAGGGGGAAAGTCTCTGGCTTTCCAAACTCACAGGCAGGAGAAGTGGTTTCACATCCTTTCTTCCACGTTCACATGGACAGCACAGGGAAGGAATGAGACCCTAAAGCCTGATTTCTTATGCAGTTCAGGGGACAGAAGTGAAAAGCAAGGGGGAAGCCTCACTTTATTACTACACAGGTCTTCCTAGGCAAATTTTGAGGTGCTAAAGAACTGGAGTAATAATGCAGCTGGAAGAGGCATCACTGAGTACATACATACGATATCATAGACACCATTCAGAACGCAACAGAAACACACTTCCTTGAACATGTGTAGTGGATTTTGGTCTCATTTTCCCTCAGGTCACAGAAGTACTGAAACTCGGCCCTGGACTCCAACTTAATACCCCCGCAGGTCTATTGCCTGGATTACAACTAATCATGCTCAGTTTACATTATCAAGAGATTCAGTCTTCCCCAGTGAAATAGAAACAAAACAAAAACAACACCACAAACGGAGAAAACAGTGGCTGAAGGCAATATGAGTAGTCATTATAAGACAAGTCAGAGTAAACATTAGGAAGGAAGCAAAGCCATTTAAACCAACTTACAAGAACAGAATAATAAATGGTGTGATCTACCACAACAAAAGTGTGAACTGGCTCAAAAATCTTGTCATTTCCATCAAAGCAACATGGTTTAAAACCAATCCTCCAAACCAAAGGAAGAACAAACAACAGAAACGTAACTGAAGTTCTGTCTTAAAATTAGTTTGTGAACTGACTTATGAACATTGTTGAGTCAGTTGCTTATGAACGTTGCTTGAATGAAGCAGCATGTGAAGAATTGCTTAGTTCCACATTCCTAGCTCTTACTGGTAGCTATTCCTAAACAGGCTTCAGCGAAAGGCTTATAATCAAGAAAGGATAGCAGCCTTAGTACTTATTTAAAACATAAAAGGTGTCAGAAACGTAAAACTATTGAGAGTTTTGAGGTTTGTGTGTTTTAAACCACTACCACAATTTCTCACACCCTGCTCAGCGCAACAGAGAGAGCTTCCCATTAAAACAATGTCACGCTAGGTCTTTTCTCTTGTCACTGCTGCTATCATAGTAATGACAACAGCTCTAAAAATTAACTAACTGATGTAAAACCAGTGAGATCTTTAGTCTCATTTAACTAGATGCAAGCCAAACTTCAGGTTGTATTCACTGGAACAGCCATGGGAAAGTCTGCTTCACAAAAATAACTTTTTTTTCTTACACACTCCAATAACTGTGACAGTAATCAGCAGAAATATCTCCACTCTGATCCAAACCTGATGGGTGCTTAGAGTTTCTGGGGGCAGCAGGGTGTCTTTCAAAGCACCAGCACATGTTATCTGTAAACTACATACAAAATTCAGAAGGATTCTTCTGAGAGCTCATGCATAGACATCAGCTGGGTGGTGCCACACGCCGGTGGCACGCCCCAGCCTTGGTTCATGTCCCAGTCCCACCTCAACGTGTTCGGATCCCAGCATCAAGAGAGCTGCCAACAGCATGCACAAGCCACAGCAAATTAAAACCAGTGGGCTTAATGATAGGTGGCATTATACAGATAGAAAGGAGGAGGAGGCTGGAAGATGACAGATACGCAGCTAACTGTGTATGCATATAATAAAACACACACACACATACATATGGACACACATTTTCTAATCACTCCTGGCTACTTCCTGTTGTAAAAGTTTCCTTCCTAATTTTTTTCTTCTGTTCATAGACATTTACCGTCATACCTAAACATTAAATTTCACAGTGTCTGCCAAGGTAGTATCACCAAGATACAGGCTTTCTCTTCACAGGAAAGACTATTGCCCAGGGTATCACAATCGTACTGTAGCAGCTATTAAAAATGACCTTTTGAATGTCTTTTACACAATTCATGAAATCTTTGCTTTCTGAGGTCTAAAACAATGCTGCAAAGATCTGCATTTTAACTTCCCACTTTGAGATATTTTCCTTTGCATCCCAATCGCAGTTTAACCCATCATGCCAAACACAAGCTGTTGCGGCTCACATTTGAGTCTCTTCACAGTCCTTTCATCACTCATTTATTATTGGCCACTGAAAGGCTAAGACCTCTCAACTCGAGAGGGCAGCCCCGCTAGCCCATTCAAGTGTTTAGCTTTTTTATGGTTTGTTTGTTTGTTTTTCCAGCCAGCCCTTCTGATAACCTCACCCTGCTCTGCGCAATACGGAAGAGCTCCCAAGAAAACAGTGTCAAGCTAGTTCATTCGTTCTTCTTGCTCTGCTATTACGATCACGAGGACAACTACTCTAGGAGCAAACAAACCAACTGTGGAAGCTGCAAGTGTCCTCAAATCGGTGGGAACCCAGTCTCTGCAATACTTGCAAACAATAAAGTCTAATGGGACTGTCAGACCACAAGCTATTTCTGACAACTCAAATGTCCTTCCCAGGCTGTAGCTCCTGCCCATGCCAGCCAGCCTAGGCTGGTGTTGCCAGATGCCACCCGCTATGGCCACGAGCCACTCCTCCCTTTGAGCCAGCACTGCCACTTGCCTGAACCTCTGGCAAGCCATCCCAGGCTTTCAATAAACCATCAGAAAGCTGCTCTTTGCTTTTAATTAATTTCCTGCTGACTTAGTGAGAGCCAGGGGTGGGACAAGGGAAAGGACAAGACCAAGGCTATGCCTATTGCCACAGGATTAAATCATCATGAAGCAGCACCCTTATGAGATTGAATTGTTTCTCTGTCTTTATTTTAATCCTATTTTTATCAAGTGAGAGAAACTGTGGGGAAAAAAGCCTCCTGCAGTCCTCATCCTACTTTGGCACTATTGCAGAAAACTTACTCCAACAAGAGGTGAATATAGAGTACCTACAGCCACAGGGCACTTGCAGGGATCTGATGCTCCTGCTGTGCCTCGGTGGTCAAGACTGCACACCATGCAAGTCAATGCACACACCCAGGCCCACTCCTGCATGGGCTGAAACCACATACTCTGCTCTCCGCTCCCTGCTTTAGGTATTCACACCCAGAAAGATCCCATTTACTGCTGACACAAGTATCAAAGATCCCACCTCACCTCAAACAATTCTGCTATCTGCCCTAGGTAAACTATACCAGAAAAGATTTCACAAACTAAACAATTTTTCCATAGAAAATCCAGAGTAGTACAGCTTGGAAATCCTAAATAAAAATTAAATTGCACTTTTTAAGACAGGTCTTTACTACTAAGAGTCCATGGTATTCAATAGCAGGGACATATTTGGGCAAAGAGCTCAACTGTCTGGTTTCAATAGAGAAAGGGGAAAAAAAAAAAAAAAAAAACACCTAACAGAAAGCCTTCAATAAAGGCTTTTCCATTTAGTCCAATAAAAAAAAAAATTACTAACCTGATTTCCTAAAGAAATAGGCCTTGCAAATCACAGAGCATGCACGTACCCAGGCACGCCTGCCCTCCTGTCTGTTGAGAGCAACAGCCTCAGCAGCCTGAGGCCACCTCCAGCAGCTTGGCCAGACCCCAGGACTCCCTGACACCTTCGGCAGAACCCCTGCCTCCAGGGGTTGCCCCCAGCAGCTGGGCCAGCCAGCACACAGCTCCCCGTCACGCTGCCAGCTGCTGCCCACTTCCCAGGCCAAAAGAATTTAGGTGAGAAGACACAGGGGGCTGGGGAAGAAAGAGTGGAGGGGAGTACCTCCACCCCGCTGCAGTGAGGTCTTCCAGAGGTGAACTCATCCTGCAGCCTCAATGGATCCTCCAATACACAACTTTTAACCCGAGGCGCATTACAAGGCAAAATTCCATCAGAAAAGTCAGGCATCATTATCGGCAGCATTCAGTAAAATTATTTAATAGCTTATCCTGCTCCTCTACTAATCATTTTAAAAGAAATCCTGCGAAGAGACACACATTGTTAGCTTGCAGGAAAAATAAATAAATCAATGAATCAATACATTCTGCAGAAGAACGAAACTACAGATAACATTGTCACCTAAAATCCAGGGCAGTGTTTAACAGGCTGCCTGCACTGTGATGGGTTTCTGACTGCAGTTCCAGCTTCTCCAGCGAGACAGCCTTTCCGGGGTCAACCGCCAGGAAGCCACTGGCACGTGTTGCGTCCCTGCAGAAAGGCCACGGCAACACCACAGGCTATCGGCCTGTGAAGGTCAGCGAGCAGCTTTCATTTTCATTAGGTAATAGCCTCAACAGACGCAGATGATATTAGAATTAAAATGAACCTCAAGTACAACGGAAACGCTATAGCATTTAAAGATGCGTTGAGATTTGTACTGAGGACCAGAATATAATTTTACCACCTCAGAATTAAAGAAATAGTAACTTCAGCAGTGTACTCCACAGAGGGCAGCTGAAATTTTCTAGGACATTTTTTTTCCAAGGAGAAAGAAAAAAAAAAAAAAGACAATCTTGAGGGTCTTTGGTGGTTTGGGTTTTTTTTGAAGGGACTTTGAATTACCTTATATTGAAACATACATCTGCCTCAGCTCACACAGAAAGCTGAACATGTTGTATTCTCGTATGTTAGGACATGGTCTCAACAAACTTACGACAATTTTGGTTTATAACTGCTAGTTGTTACAATTTAGCCCTGTCAATCTTCCCTGTGTTGATGATGTTGTGACCAATCGTGACTTTCTGCCATCCTTCATCACCATGTACCTAGCTGAAACTTCACAGGTTGGCTTGAGTAAAAGGGGTATGAAAGACTCCTCTATATAGAGGTGTTCACATTTTTGAAAAATAATTTGAAATATGAAGAATTACAATTCTGTGCTGCCTTCCTAGCAGCAGCAGTATGCCAACACATTCCCCACCAAACAACAGAAAGAAACTGCAATAGCAGAATTTCCTACTCGGTCACAAAGCAAGAGACCTCAGCATCTTTGCTGGGGATAGCAGGCAGCTGCAGACGCCTTCCCTGGTCTGTAAGAATGCAAGTGGAGTCTACGCTGCGCACACACCCCCACTCAGCACTAGGAAGTAGGTGGCACATTTACCAGTCTTCAGCCCCAGAAAAAGCTTCAAGGCAACACGCCACGTTAGCAAGAGCTGGAACTGGTGATGATGGGGAAATCTGACTATCTTTACCATCAATAAATCCAGAGGTTACCCAGTAGACCAGCAGAGTGTACCCAAAAAAGCAGCCCAGTCAGCTTCAAGTGAGGGGACAATTATGGTCCAGCCAGAGTTGTCGCAAGAGACGTTCTGCAGCTTTCAGCACTAAGTCCCATAAAAGACATGCAAGGCTAGAGGAAACTTTTGAAAGCTGCCAGTAAGATGTTGGTTATTTTTTAACTTCAAAACAAGTAAAGGAATACAGAGAGAAAGAGAAGACTTAATTCTAATATCCCATTAAAAAAAAAAAAAAATCTATAAACTTAAGTGAATAATTAAAAGGTTCTAATGTTGAGGAAAGAAAATGGTAGTGGAAAAGTCTCTAAAAGAAACGAGCAAAGTCCTCAAACAGGTGAGAATTTCGAAACACAAGCAGAATGTGCAGAAAAGAAGGTGACAAATGGGAAAGTACATAATATCAAGAAAGGAAACAACTCTGCAAGCTGTCCAAAAGCTAGTTAGCTTTAAAAAAAAAAAAATTTACAAGCTTAAAAACTTTCTCTTATATATTTTCCCATGATTCTATGCCAAAAAAAAATGAAAGTAAAATCTGCAAAATATAGAAATGCTTTCTCAGTTGTAACATAAGATTTCTGGGATACAATGAAATACACAGTATTTGGTCCTCTAACTAGGCCATTTACACCTATGCACTTTGGAAAGTATTAAAAAAAGAAAAAAAGTACATTTCCAACAGTTACGGTCCCAGGAGAGTTTTCTTCTTCCAAGCAGCTAACTTTCAGAGAACTAGAATGAAACTGAGCACAAAAGAAAAGTGGAGTAGGAGTCTGTTCTCACTATATCCTCCTCTTCTGAAGAGGATGAAGAATGCCTTGTGCCTGTGCATACCCAGCCTTTTCCAGCTGCTTATTTTAAAGCACTCTCAAAGCATACACCTGAATGTAAATGAATACTATTTTCAACTTCCACATAGCACTTTTTTTTTTTCCCCCAGCTTAATCCCAGTAAAAATACAGCTAAATCCAGCTTTTCAAAATTATTTTTTTTTAAATTGAAATTTTATTGAAATTCAGAAAGAGTCATTTTTAGTTTCAGAATAAGAATAGAAATTTTCAGCACAGGTAATCTGACTTTTCTTGAAGTCATACAGCTGTAAAAAGAACAGCTATCACAGAAACCATGCGTGAACTCAAGCCTAGCATTTACTATTCACCAAAAGTAATAGATGGCATTAAATATAGCTACACAATTCACAATCCAAAACTTTTACATCTCAGACTCAGACCCTAATGTCACATGAACATCCTGTTTTAATTAAAGGGAGTCCTCTGGATTATGAGGTACAACACAAGTGAAATGATGACATGTCAACTGGCAGGAAGGAGCCACAGAGGCATATAATGCCATTGTATCACGCGCATTAATTTCCAAAATTCTGCCAAGACCAAGGTAAGATACAAGGGTCAATTAAATTTAAATAGCTATGCATCATGCCTTGAAAACACTAATGCCTCTCTGAAAAGCTTTTATTAAATACATGTGCTTACTGTAAAGCTTAAACATATGCTTTCACCTGATGGCTAAAACACCTTTAGTCAAGGATATTTTAAGCACAATCTGCATTTGCTTGACACCTAGACTATGATAAGCTTGACTGTTACCAATTAGCTGATTACAGAAACATTTGAAAAGAAACGTTGTGAAGGGTGTAATTTTTTTCAGCAAGAATCCACCAGTTAGAATAATTCAGAAACCTACTATAAACAAAAGCATCAAGTCAAAGCTGCGCATCTCAGATTAAAAAATATTAGAATTTGCATATCTGCTGCCTTATAAAAGAAAAAGTGTTTTGCATACACAAATCTCTGTCAAGCTATGTTTCCAAAGTCAACCTAGTTGCACTACAGCCTTCAGTCCTCCTGGAGGACCCCACGGCAGAGAATGTGGATGCCCAAAGGAGGCTGTGACCCCATGGGAAGGCCACGCTGGAGCAGGCTCCTGGCAGGGCCTGTGAAGAAAGGAGCCCAGGCTGGAGCAGGTTTGCTGGCAGGACTTCTGACCCCATGGGGGACCCACGCTGGAACAGTCTGTTCCTGAAGGATGGCACCCCATGGAAGGGACCCAGGCTGGAGCAGTTTGTGAAGAACTGCAGCCTGTGGGAAGGACTCACGTTGGAGAAGTCCATGGAGGATTATCCTGTGGGAGGGACCCCACACTGGAGCAGGGGTAGAGTGTGAGGAGTCTCCTCATCCTGAGGAGGAAGGAGCAGCAGAGACAACGTGTGATGAACTGACCACAACCCCCATTCCCTGAGCCCCTGTGCTGCTCAGGGGCAGGAGGGAGAGAAACCAGGAGTGAAGTTGACCCCAGGAAGAAGGGAGGGGTGGGGGGAAGGTGTTTTAAGATTTGGGTTTTTATTTCTTATTATCCTATTCTGGTTTGATTGGTAGTAAGTTAAGTTAGTCTGTTTTTCCCGCGACAGTGATTGGCGAGTGATCTCTCAACCCACAAACCTTTCAGTATATTTTCTCTACCTTGTCCAATTGAGGAGGGGAGTGATAGAGCAGTTTTGGTGGGCACCTGGCATTCAGCCAGGGTCAACCCACCACACTCATGCTGATGGCTTTCAACATGCTCCTGAATTTCATCCATTATGGCAAAGAAAAGCAAAAGTATGCAGCTAATGACATTTTCGAAAGAAAAAAAACTACAAAACCTAACTGGGGGAAAAAAAAAAAATCAATGCCGCCTTAAATTGCAAGAATCTACATCTAAATAGATTAAATATTGTCACTGTGATTTTCAAATGCTTGGAATTAATGACATTATTAACTACATGGAAAACCAGTCCATAATTAGACAGACAAGAACTCACAAAGCCTGCCTCAGACAACTGAAGTTATCAGTGTCCTAGTCACAACCTTTTGTGTCAATCTGTCCTTTCACCACCCTAGGACCCAATTCTTCCTTCATACCACTTCATAAGAATCTCAGTATAGACTCAAAACAGTGCTTAACATCTCATTCATGTTAAAGCCTAAAACCATAGACTCTGCACCACATTCACCAGCAAAACTACTATGTTGTTCAGCATGTTAAAACCACCCCTCTACCAGAAGATCCAGCCCTGCAACTATCAGCACACCACCTCTGCCACTCCAGATCACAGACCAGTGTACCCACCCCAAACACCTAAGTGGGGAGTTGTAACCAGCTGCTGCAAGAGACAGATTAACATGCCCTTTATTCACTGCCGAAAACTGGGATGGTAGCACAGAGCAGAAAGGTGGTATGGACAGGATTACTCAAAAAGAAGTTTCATGAAAATTCACCATTGATGGTCTGTAGAGCCCTTAGTTAGTCTATTGCAAGTTTTGAAGTCCTAAAGAAATCTAGCGACAGAGATCTAAAGCCTGCAGTACAATGAGAGAGTGTAAATTTTAATGCTGTAAGAAAGCAACATTTTAGCCAACGATTGTACTCAACCATGGCACACACTATGGCTGCTCTCTACTCTACCTGCAAGTTTTGCTGAGGTGTGTTGGCACACAGCTTATGACAACATTTCTATTCAGCACAGCATTAATGTCAGGTAACACTAAAAATCTGGCATACGCTGTTCAGAATGCATTGTTGCCAAATTAAGAGTTATAAGTGTTCAAAAAAGTAGCAAGAGATGCCATTTGCCAACCTGATGCAGGAAAGGGGAAAAACATTTCCTTTTACTTAGCATAAAGCCTGAGTTTGTACATTATACAAAGGCGTGCCCCCCCGTCCTATTCAGCAGTAAAGCATCTCACCACCTCATCTTTACTTCAGCCTCACAGCTTTACATTTGTCACCGTTATTTTTTCCCTTTTTTAAACAACAAAAAAATGAAGAATTTATAAGAAAAGTTTCAACTTCACGTGGTTTTACATTCAACTAACTATTGTGATTCACAGTACTAGCATTTCCCTATTAATTGTACTTGAACACACATTAACCAGAACTTTGCACATACGGCAGTCCCGAAGTGACTGGAAGGAGTTACCACCCCACCAATTGCACACTTAGCTCTCTGGCAGAAGTCGCATGCGAGTTATATTTGTTTCACTGAACTTGGTTAAACTAACATTCATTCCAGTGAAACATTTGCTACTCTTGGCAGATATTGACTTCTTTAACAGCACCCCAACTGATGAAGTGTAATCATCAGCTAACAGAAGCAGTCTTTATTTCCTAACAAGGCGGGGGGGAGGGGGGGGGGGGCAGAAGACTGAAGTCTACTCTGAATTCATAAAATCATTTTGAAATACGTTGTCACAACAGCCTCTCCTACATCACTCACCTAATACTCTGGCTTGCTATTTGCATCATGATGCTACGAGTCAACAGTCCCCCAGTGAGAAGTTGAATACTCTCCAATTACAGGTGTCTGTCTGCTGACTAGAGACCATCACATCAGTAACTTTGTCATTAACTTAGTCCCTGGGTTTTGATGGGGAAGTTTAACACATTCACCTAAAAAAAACAAAACCCCAAAAACCCAACACACACAAACCTTTTTTGTGACTCAATGCAACCTTCCCCACCCTTACAAAAATCACGCTGGTTATCACAAGAGAACTAGAAAGTGAAAGCGCTCAGGATACTTTCGTTTCCCAGAAAAGTTGCTCCCAACATGTGCTCTTCCTACTCAGTGAAAGTAGAAAAGATTTTCCTGTCTCTGTCCAGGTCCTGGCAACACACACGTGCACATACACACACCCCCCACACCCTCCACCCAGATTAAGAGCTCTGTGCCATAATAAGTACAAGTCAATGACAACAACAACAACAACAACAAAAAAAACCACAACAAAACCACCAAAAAGTCAAAACCCAAACAAAGCCAAAAAGACAGCCTTTTAAAGGAATTTATTCCTACACGAAAACATGTAAGTGAAGACACTGCTCTTAAGCTTTTTGTTTACTTTTTATGCTAAGGAATATCAGGAATGTCAGTTTGGCTCTTAGCTTTTGCCAGATGACCAGCTGGGAATTGAAAATCAGCATCTTTGCTACAGAAAGCAAAGAGCAATAAAACAAAAAGGAACCCTGGAGGCACTCCTGAGTGCCTTGATAATCCCTCCATCACTGGCATCACCAGCAACGGCTGTCAGGGGGTGACTGATGCAGCACCCCAAACAACTCCTGGCACAGGTGATGTGTGAGGGTTAGACACCTCCCAGCTCCTTCTGCGAACATTTTGGCCCAGCCTGAAAAGGCAGCTTCCAAGTCGGCTGGGGCATCAGGTCAATTTAGTGGCCAACTCAGCCACTGTGCCGCTCCCCAGCGTCCAGGGTGTCCCTTGACCCAACCAGTCACATCACTGACATTATGAAGCCAGCTTCTTGCAGACTGAATAATCGACTGTCAACGCTTGGGTGTTCTTCTTCAGCCAGGAAGAGAAGATTTAGCCAAAAACAGAACAGAAATTATATCTCTCATTCTATCTTTCATTCCCAGGATTGAAGAGATGCTACTTCCTGCCTTAACATACCTTTTCAGGAATAAGAGTGCAAGAAAAGCAACTGTTCAATTATCCTCCCACTGATCTTTACAAAGCACTTTTAAAAATGTGACATATTTTTTCTATTTTGAGACATGAGTAATTTGCTATTTGACCTTTTCATAGAAGCTGATGGGCTTTGTTGTCTTTTGTAGCTGCTGTTCCTAGCAGTTGTAGATACAGGGTTATCCTAAAAATACATTTTTTTAGGAAGTAATATAGTTATTTTTAAGTAATATTGCAAAAGTTTAACAGAAAAATGTACAAACCTTACATTTTAATACTCTGCAGCAGTATTTTTTTTCCCCAAGGTGTGGACCAAAAGATATTTAAAGATGTTATTTCGGACAGATGCTAACGATAGTACTATAGTTGTAAATTTGTGCTAGCACAATCAAAGTCATCACTGAATTTTTATGAAAGTTTTTCTAGAATGCAACAGGTTTAAAACTACTACTAAATGTTTCAGAAAGGTGCAGATTCATAGCGCATACCAAAAAAAGCAAGACTGCATGCCTACCAAAAAAAAAAACCAAACCCCACACAGAAAAAAAAAACCCACACACGCCCCCATCAAAATCCTTCAGAACATTCAGAAAACCAGAAGGTATTCAGCATACCAGGCTGACAAGGGCTTTCAAAATTACTTTGAATCACTGACTTTTGCACCTTGCTCTAGCTTTCAGAAAATACAACAGGAGTCTATGTAGAAGGTGTAACTACACACAATATGAACTTCTTAAATTAACATTTTTTTTTTTAAATACATAACAAGATGTGCATATCTAAAAGTGTGACTCCATAGCACTTCAAATAATTTTTGAAAATTACTTAGTAGTTGGTAAAAACACTTTCAGTAAACCAGTCTGGTTATTCTGCTCATCCTAGCCGAAAGAGGTAATAAAGGTTTCAATACCAGCAGTAGCAGGTATAACCCCCCCCCCAGCACACACACACACTCAAGCCCACCATGCAAGGAGCCCACCTGTCACACAGTCCGAACACAGGCAGCCTGTTCATGGGGAGATATGCAACCCATCCTCATTACATGACCCGGAGTGTAGATAAAGGCGGACACCTGCGTGTTGGTCACAGGCAAGAGCGGCTCTGGGCACATCATGAATGCAGGAGCCTGCGGCCTCTAGGATCCACCAGGCAAACGGTCAGTCAGGCAACCCTGAACTCAACTGATCAAACCAAAGATTTTAAAGGTTGTATTCTTGGAAGGTTGCCACCTATCGAGATGAAAAAACAATGAGCACAACTCCCAAAATACCCTCCTTGCATATCAAGTCCTCAATGGATATTCTTTGCAATCATCTCCTGCCATTCAGGACTGCATCAACATCCCTATTTCAATTCTTGGAGACACATGACTGTATCATCTTCCATATGAACAACTATTGCAGTATTAAGAAGTCAGTGGCTATTGCTTTCAGGGAAGAAAAGGAGTCAGTACCATATTATTAGCTAAATCTTTCAATAGTAAGTACATCAAACGCACGAGGCGAGCAGAGCAGAAGCACACACATCAGCTAGTACAATTTTCTCCTTAGTACCATGGGGAAGAGGAAGGGAGAGGAAGTACGTAGTATTAGACCTCGCTTAACACCATGCATTATTATTTAAAGCGATAAATATCCTTAAAGGTTTCTGTTTCTTTAAAAAAAAAAACAACAAACACTAGCTGAGCTGACACACATAACTTATTCTACTACTCTGCCAATATGCTGCTGAATCACAGGTCTGAAGTAACAGTGGGTGTGGGAAACCAAAGGACAGATAAGACAGACTTTAAATCCATGTATCAACCAACACTCGGTCTCTCTCCAGAAGCAGCAGAACTTGATAATACACATTGCTGAGAGGCCAGCTAAGTGTCAGCCTTTAAAACCCAGCTTCTTCAATCTGCTGTTCTGAGATAACCGTCGCGATAATTATGAGCTGACAGACTGATGAAACATGTATGACCTCTCCACATCATTTCTTCCAATTACTAGAAAAATCACCGCCCACCCCCATCGCCGAACCCACTGTGTAAGGGACACTGGCCAAGGGAAAGGTCTGTGCAGCATGAAGGGCAGCCTGGGACAGTCTTCCTCCAGGAGGACAATCATCGGACACGTGCACCAGCACAAGCTGCCCCCACAGCAGCGGTGCCGGACTGCCTGGAGTATGGTGAGTCCTGCAACACCTTAGCTCTTCAGCAGCAAAATGCCTGACAAAAAGAATTTTACTGGACAGAAATACAGACAGGACAAAATGAGAAGCTGCTTTTTTTAACTTCCCAGACCATCTACCTTTATTCACATGCATTAGTCTTGATATGAACATTACAGATAACCTACAGACACCTAATGACCTTAGAGAAGCACACAAGGGCTGTGAGCAACAAGGGGAACACGATTATTATTTGCTTCAGGAGATAAATTACAAGTTTTAACTAGGAGTCAAGATGGCCAGTAAACATGAAAGAAAAAAAATCTCTTTTTACCCGATCCAGATGCTTTAACTACACAATAAACTCAAGATAGCTTCAGTGGGAAATGGGCTGTTTGCAGTTAGAGCATTTATTAATACAAACTTACATCTTCAAGTACTGCTAAAGTTTGACACATACTTCCTGTATGACAGTAAGAAAACATCTGATGAACAATGTTGGGAACCACAGTTCTGAATAAGGTATGCTGATGACTCAGGCATCCCTTGGAAATCCAATGTATTTCTGCTTGCATGTGGTTTCTTCACACTAACAGAAATCATGACAAACTTTGAGGTCTCCAGAACAAACTCTCGTTAGTTGTGGAGCATGGGATTTTCTTCTTTTGAGGGCAGACGATGAGTTAGTGCTATGATAAACTCTCTACCTTTCAACCATGCATCAGCCCACTATACCTTCACAATTTTTCTTCTTACATGCAAATAAGCTGAACAATATGTTAAAGTTTGTCATCCAGTTAGCTATTCACTAGTCTCACTGAGCAATGAGGTACTCATATTTGGAGTCAAATAATATTTTTTGCAAAAGTCTCAAGATTGGCCTTCCCCCCCATGCCCAGCACGCAATTAGGATTAGGGATGAAGTAGGTAACAAGGAGTTTCAGATAATAATCAGATGATTCAACAGAAATAAGAAAGAAAATCCTTGCCACAAAAAACGCTTATTATTTTATACATTTTTTCTAGATACTTAGACAAGTAATCATCATCATCCATAAATGCTGACTTCAGCTTAATTAATTAATAGTAATTTCATTTTTACTGCAGTATGGATTACCAGGTGATCTACCACAATCAATCTCCAACCAACCTTCAAGTTTATCCTCAATTTGAAACTAAAGTAATCCTGAACTACTGACCTGCAAGCAGTAGTTCCCCTGAAAACTGTAACATTTATTCTTCGGTATTATGGACAGAAAGTGCAAACAGGCCGCTCTGACCAGTGTCTACCATTTATTATGTAACAGGGTACTTGATACAATAATTAAGGGATATATTTAAGTAAACCATCAACAACAGGTTTTGTAAAAGATAATGTTGCTCACGAAAGTTGTCAGGTACACAGCAGCAACAAATGAAGTTGTTAAACACAGAAGACACACACATAGCATAGGATGCGGCAGCAAAACCCTGCTACGTTAGCCTGCTAGCACACCTCAGTTTAAAACACTACCAACTGAAGAACCAAGAGATAGAATTAGTCCATTCAGCCCTTGCCTTCCTGCTGAAGGGGCCAAAACCAGTGCTAACTACTTCCAACTATGACAGCAGTCTTTGGAGAGGCATGCTTCTCCCTCCGAATAAGCTTCTTGAATGTAAGTTGTATCACTTTCACCAGCTGTACCTTAATCACCGCATTCTCACCGTCCACTCTTACGACTGGAGCCATTAAACTTCCACAATGACTGTACCAAAGCAAATATACCTTTATCCTCTTATAAAAGCACCGTGTGCCATAAAAAAAAAAAATCAGGGAGGAGGAGGAGGCAGTCACATCACTAACCAGAACAGCTGCCATCAACCAGCAAGTTACCTTTAATAAACAAACAAACAGCATTGCTATTTAATTGCAGTTTTTCTCTTGCCAGTTCAGTTCACTTCCAGCAAAGAAGAGCTGTAGATGATGTCTTTTTTTTTTTTTTTGACGGAGAAACATTTTCCAGCAACTCCCGGTACGCAGTACAAGATTCATAAACGCTGCCATTCGCCTAACTCCGTTTCACGGCACACGTTAACACCCGTCCCTAAAGCCAGCACTTTTTTTTTTTTTTTCCCACCCCAGCAAGAGCGGGCGGCGGCCAGCCGTGTGTCACACGCTGCAAATAGCCTTCACCTTTAACAGCCACGGCCGCGGACGGGTCACGCCGGGCGTGGGCAGCATCTCGCCCCGGCCCACGGGCGGGACCGCGCGGGCCCCACCGACACGCCGCTCCCCGTCCTGCAGCTCTGCCAGTGCAACAGGCCAGCCCGCGGCCCCGTCCCAGCCCGGGGCTGCCCGCTGGCCTGCCCAGGGAGCGGCGGGTCTCCCCCGAGCCGCGGAGCGCTGGCGGTGGCTGACCCGGGGCCTGGGAGACGGCGGTCCCCCGCTGCCCGGCCGCGCCCCCCCGCCCCCGGCGGCTTCCCGGTCACCCTGGCCCCAGCCCGGGGCTGAAGCGGCGGGGACCGGCAGAGGCCGCGGCGCGGGGAAGGCCGGGCCGCTCCCGCCCCGCCCGCCCGGGGGAGCTTCCCAGGGGCCCGGGGGGCGGCAGGGAGTGGGGAGGCTGCACCCCCGTTGCAGGGGGGAAAAGTTGCCGTTGGGGCGGGCCCGGGCCCGGTGGCAGCCGCGGGAACCGCGCGGACAAGCGGCGGCCCCGGGAGGGGGTGGGTGCCGGCGCCGGGCCCGGGCGAGGCCAGCGGGCAGGCAGGCGGCGAGGGGCGCGCAGCCGGCTCCGAGGCCGGGCTCTGGCGCAGCGGGCGGGCCCCCGCAGCGCAGGGCGCCGGGCCGGGCCGGAGTCTCACCTTGGCGGCGCCGCCGGGCTGCAGCACGTTCTGCTCCACCGTCATGGCCCCCACGCGGCTCCCGGCTGCGCCCCGGGCTCGGCGGGCGGCGGTGCCGTGCGGCAACGGCTGGGCCGGGCCCGGGCTGGGCGAGCGGAGCAGGAGGCGGCGGCGGAGGAGGAGGGGCGGGAGGGGGAGCCCAAGTCACCGCCAGGCGGGCGGGCCGCCGAGGCGGGCGGCCGCCATGGGGCAGCGCGGATCCGCTCAGGCCCCGCTGTCACTCCCAGCGCGGCCGCCCCCGCCGCCACCGCCCAGCGTGCCCGGAGCGCCGCGCGCGCCGCCGGCCCCGCCCCCGGCCCGCGCCGCCGCCCGGCAGCGGCTCCCCGGCGGCGACGCCTCGCGCACCTGCCTCGGGCGGAGCCCCCCCCCCGCCGCCGCCGCGGCCTCCGAGCCTGCCCCTTCCCCGCGGTATTTAATACCGGCCGCCTCCATCTTGGCGGCAGCTACTCCTCTCGCGGGACAGCCGCGGCTCCCTCGCAGGAGGGGGCTCCGGCCCTCTCTGCCCCCACCGCGCCGTCTCCCGAGGGATAAGCGGAGTTTCTCCAGCTCCGGCCACGGCGGCGGCGAAACCGAGAGCACCTGGCCGCCGCCGGGGAGCGGCACGCCGCCCCGCGGGTGCGTGGGCCGGCTGCAAGCTTCTCCCGGGGCGTGGGAGCCACGGGTGGCCTGCCCTGCGGCCAGCCCAGCCTGACAGCCAGCAGCCTAATTCGGCTTCAAGAAGCCGGCACTTTCCAGGGGGTTTTGCGGTAGATTTCTGGCCGGTTCCAGCGCTGGCTGCTCTCGTACAGGCAAGAAGGCTCCACACGGAGCGGCACGCCGCGTCGCGACCTCCCCCTCCCTGGCTGGGGTGAGCTGTGAGGCGATCCTAGTCGGCATTCAAATTAAGCGGGAACGGCTTTAACTATTTCACCGCTGATTAACGCATGGAGAGGGTTTCAGGTCCCGGCAACCCTGCGGTGGATTTTGGCACCGCAGATCAGCGGCGTTAGGAAAGAGACTGTCGTGTCCCCCCACCCCCCGCCGCGGCGTGGAACCGAGGAGGGGCGTGGGGAAGGACTGGGCTCCGGGCATCCGCAGGAGCAGGGGAGAGCTGGGCTTGGAAAGCCAGGGGGTACTGGGCCCTCCAAAACGCGCTTGAACAGGAGCAGGTGGAGGGCGGCAGAGGAGCCCGGCCGGCTCAGTAGATGGTGGCTGCCCCGCGGTTTGGGCTTCTCGGGCTGTAGGGAAAGCGGAGGAGAGCAGCGCGGTTCGGAACGCCCCGGCCTCCCCAAAATCGTGAGCGGGGCTGCTGCTCGTCTGTCACACAGAGCCTTAGCTTTCAGGAGTCCGCATTCCAGTTCCCCACTCTCCGCACAGCAGAGTATGAATTTTTTTAAAACCGAGATTATCAAGTAATAACGCCACGGCGAGACCTCGGACTTTCAGTAAAACACCCATTTTTGCACAGCTCGTGAACGGCCTGCAAACACTGCCTTGTTTCGCTGTAGCTTCTCTGCAGTAGATGTTGCAATTTGCTCGGTATTGTCTCTTCTAAGGTTTGTTGCTCATAGATTGTATCAGTTTTGGTGTTTGCCTTTTATGCTGCAGTATACAAGGCGATTTTTAAAACGAATGTTCCCAAAGAACTTATTGTGCAATAGGCAAGAAACTATAATAATAGTTTCTTAGCAGGTAACCTAATGAGATCAGAAATGGCTTGCAAATTACTTTTCTGGGAATAGGAGCAGAAACTCTCTCTGCTCAGACTGACGGGTATGTGTAAGAAAGACAACAGTAGTAGTTCGGGGTTTTTATAGAAAAGTTTTCTGTTGCACTGCTGTGCCGGAGTGCTAGACCAGTTTCTCTGTCCTTCTCCCAATATATAGTTATGCTTTTTCTCATACAGTTTTATAGCTTCTTCCACACCCTGTGTTTTTGACAAATGCTGTGCTATTTGTATTCAGATAATTTTCATCAAAGCATTTGATGAAAAAAGCATCAAATTTCAAATATCTGAAAATATTTGCTTCAATGCCCCATTTAAAAAAAACCAATACATTTGTCTTGCAGTAATTTTTTTCTTTTCTCTGTTTCATTTAACTTGATGGAAAAGCTTCCCTGACAGATAGAATGTGTTGAAAAAGAAAGTGTTGGGAAGAAATTTTACTTTTTATCCAGTTCACCTCAAATCAGGATAGGATGACAAAGTATCGTCTTCCATTAAATTCCTTCCCTTCTTCCCCTGCTCTTCCTAACAAAACTACCACTTTTAAGGGCTCCTCCCCTGCGTCACTTTCTTAAAAATGAAAAAAGGTTGAGCAATCCACTCCTGAGACAGGGATTTATCTTGAAATGCTGACATAATCTGAACCATAGCCAGGCAAATTAGGATTCTGTGGTACATACAGTGTTGCTGGAAACCAAGCAGAACAGGGTTTCGTGTTCCATCTATAGCACAAGCTCTATATGAACTTACACTGAGCACCAGACTGGAATTTGTCCCTCATCAGAAAACACTAACGACACTTTCAAGGCCGCAATTTAGAAAGAGTTCTTGACTCAGTGATATTAGTATTCCTTAGTGTCTATAATATATTAAGGAACTCTCCTTTCAGAAGAAATTTAAGTAGCAGATTGCTTGGTTTCACCCCTCCTTCCTTTTCTGCCTTCAAATCGCATTGACTGGAGCCCAGATGAATTTTTGTGTGAAGCTAGCAGAGAATTCAGCATGATAACTCAAGGTCCAAAAGCTGCGCTGGTACAGCACAAAAAGAACCATATTGGAGACTTGCTTTTTTCACTTATGTGATATCATCTAATCTCCTACCTGTAAAGTATTTTTTCTGAGACATGCTACCTTAACAAAGAGCCCACACTCTTAAATTTCTGAGCTTCTGTTGCTCGTCTGCAGCGATCATTTAGCTGTCACGCTCCCAGAGCCGCAAACATTTTCTTGCTAGTGTTATTGATGATACTAGTGCACAGAAAGAGAGGTGATCACATTTGCTTACGAGTCTCAAGAGCTGAAATGTATTTCTCTCTTTTTATCTCTCCCTGTTGTTTATATTGTTGGTTACAAGCTGGGCAATGTACCTTAATGTATCTTTAATATCTTAAATAGTATAAGGTGTAGCTATGTGTATTTTCCCCAGATTTTTATCATATTTCTGCTTAGTTGCTCCTCACCTTTTAACAGTATTACAGGGTTTGGTTGTTAAACATTTGGCAACGCTTTGCACAGCCTCTGCTCCTAGCTGCCTGCTCCCCTCAGCAAGGCAACCCCTGTTTGCATGGTCTCCTCACCAGCAGTGCTGGAGAAGAGATCCACCTGAAAAAGAACCACAGCCTCCCCCCCAAACCAGTCATTTTCTTCTGCCAGATCAGTTCCCCAAAACGGTTCACTGACTGGCTGTACGAACAGCTGTGCCGGCCCAAACGAGAGGGTGACACAGGCTCAGCAATGACACCCGTTGAGCTTCGTTTCACCTATTGCTTAAATCAGCAAGTGATCGCGCCTTTCTGATCTGCAGCCCGCCCGTTGGGTGCAAACCGTGTTCCCTCGCGCTAGCTCCTCGTCTTCCTGTTTTTGTAAAGAGCAAACAAAACACCAGCCAACCACACAACACTTTAGCACGTTTTGTTGTATACAAAGATAATGTACAACAAGAAATAGCTCACTATTTCCCTCCATTTTCAATAGGCTTGTTTTTGTCTTTAATTAAGTGCACCATTTATTTAGGGCTTTAATTATATTGTGGCTGCTTTGGTTAGCTGGGGAAGTACAAGTCGGGACTTCTTGGTTTTCTTTTCTCAGATGCGTTAACCTGCTGTATTGGCCATGAGAAAGTACTGCTTTAAAAAGTGCTGTAAGCACTACAAACAGCTTCTGTAATTAACCTTAGAGAAGAGTTTCTCTGGATTCGCATTTATAAAACCCATTTTGGAGCACTTTCACTTAGGCCTTTTTGGTTTGCAGTAAATAGTTCAGCCACCTGAAACAAAAACACTGCCACTCAAGAAGCTTTTTAAGCACAACCCTTTTTAAATCATAATATGACAGTTGCTCTCTGCGTCACTAGTAACCATTCAAACACCGCTTCTGTGCTTGCAAAATCTTGCATTAGCTATTCCCCGAGGGAACCAAACCAAAAACTAACCAAAGTTGTAACTCAGCAAAGAGGGTGATCGTTATCTGAAAGCTCTTTGAAAATCTAAAAGTAATATTAAAATGATGTGAATGTATTTTTGTTACTCCACAAAACACAGATACGTATTCCGTGGTACCTTAAATTAAAGGTCCCTCACCTTCCAGTTACTTCCTGACAGTAGATGCCTGTTCAGATACCTTCTAAAAGTCAGATGCTACATTCAAAATAAAAAATCTGAGATTTAAAGTGCTGGGTCCATGTAACTGCAGCTGAATTGTGGGTTGGAGTAGGTGACCTTTAAAGGTCCCTTCCAACCCAAACTATTCTATGATTCTATGAATTCCACAGAAATTATGGAATGTCTGAGAACCTGGTTCAAGTGCCTTACATTTAACCTTAGCCATTTTCACATTTTATTTGCTTTCTTGACCACACTTGCGCATTGATCATATATTTCACATGGCTTTCCTGAGAGGCAATAAGGTTTTTTTCCTATGTGGATGAAGGTAATTTAGAGCTTAGCAATGAATACTAGTCCTTCCAATAGGCATTACCCACCATTTATCAAGCGGTAGAAAGTTTCAGAACTTTTCCCCAAAATACTTCTTTGTCATTGAAAAAGTAACTCATTTAAAGGAACATGTTTTACAACAAATTACTATCTCCAGTGAATTTCCTTTTAGGTAAAATAATAATTAAACAAACACACACACACCATTTTAAACTTTACCTAATGATTCTTTCCAATGTTTATTTTGAAACATTTAAAATTTTTAACATCACAAGTGTGTAACACTCAGATATTCAACATCTAGACAACTTATTTTGGATTACAAAGTAATTAAGCCAGTTCTTGCAGAAAATTAAATTTTTTTTTTCATTTTTATTTTTAATGTATTTTTAACATGGCAGAGCTTCCTACAAAATAAAAAGTCATGTTCTTGTCTTCCCCTCATCTTCTCAGCAATTTCTTGCTTTCTGTTCAAGCTAATGCTCACTGACGATGATGACAGCCTATCATACCTCCTGGACAAGTTTCCAGGACATGGACATGCAGTCATGTAGTCATGTACATACATGCACTCTTGCTTAATTAAATAATGACATACAATTTCTTCATTATCTGATGACCTTACATCTGATGGTCTATGTGGATAAACAAGGTTGCTCTCCACCAGGATCCTGTCATCCACAGATAAAAATAGAAGGAAAAGCTAATGGGACTAGTACCAAATTTACATTTTTTGCTTCTGTCATTTTTTGATGCCTGTCTAGTCAGCCATAATCTGCTACTCAAAGAGAAAGAAATGAAAGGACCCGGACCACTGAAATGCATTATTTCACGTAGGTTTCAGGTATTTAGTTCTTAGGGTAGCATCAAAACCACTCAGCTAGTTACCTAAGCTCCCTGCCCAAGGTGTGTGTGGTGGGTCGTCCTGGTCTGGATGCCAGGTGCCCACCAAAGCTGCTCTGTCACTCCCCTTCTCAGCTGGATGGGGGAGAGGAAGTGTAACGAGAAGCTTGTGTGTTGAGGTAAGGACAGGGAGACATCACTCACCAATTACTATCACAGGCAAAACAAACTCAGCCTGGGGAAAATTAACTTAATTTATTACAAATCAAATCAGAGTAGGATAATGAGAACTAAAACCAAATCTTAAAACACCTTCCCCCACCCCTCCCTTCTTCCTGGGCTCAACTCCACTCCTGGTTTCTCTCCCTCCTGCCCCTGAGCAGCATAGAGGATCAGGGAATGGGGGTTGTGGTCAGTTCATCACATGTTGTCTCTGCTGCTCCTTCCTCCTCAGGGGGAGGACTCCTCACACTCTTTCCCTGCTCCAGTGTGGGGTCCCTCCCAAAGGAGACTGTCCTCCATGGACTTCTCCAACGTGAGTCCTTCCCACGGGCTGCAGTTCTTCACAAACTGCTCCATCTTGGGTCCCTTCCATGGGGTGCCATCCTTCAGGAACAGACTGCTCCAGCGTGGGTCCCCTGTGGGGTCAGAAGTCCTGTCAGCAAACCTGCTCCAGCCTGGGCTCCTCTCCCCATGGGTCCTGCCAGGAGCCTGCTCCAGCGTGGCCTTCCCACGGGGCCACGGCCTCCTTTGGGCATCCACATCCTCAGGCTGCAGGTGGAGATCTGCTCCAGAGTGGAGCTCCATGGGCTGCAGGGGCACAGCTGGCCTCACCACAGGGCTCCATGGGCTGCAGGGGAACCTCTGCTCCGGCACCTGGAGCACCTCCTGCCTCTCCTTCTGCACTGGCCTGGGTGTCTGCAGAGCTGTTTCACATATTCTCACTCTTCTCTCTGGCTGCAGTTGCTGTGCTCTTTTTATTTTTTTTTTCCCCCTTCTTAACTCTGTTATCCCAGAGGCACTACCACCGTTGCTGATGGGCTTGGCCTTTTCCAGCGGTGGGTCAATCTCGGAACTGGCTGGCATTGGCTTTGTTGAACATTGGGACATTGGACATTTGTTGAATGTTACTAGAACATAGCTGTTCTAGCAGCTTCTCACAGAAGCCACTCTTGCAGCCCGCCTGGTACCAAAACCTTGCTATGCAAACCTAATACAGTATGGAAGGCACTTGGATGCTGCAAGCTGGGATCTACAACATCCAGCAACCCACTACTTGCTAAATTGCTGAAAGAGGCGCATACCTAATATCCTACACCTACTGTGGACTGGGAAGGACTTTTGAACAGCTGGGAAGCTGCTTTAGATAAGGATTTGTGTTTCACAACTGAAGCTTAATGATTCTTGCTCACGTCCAGCCACGCCAGCTCCTTATTGCAGCATGGTCTACAGCCTCCTTGTCTGGCCGCTCCTCTGGAATGAGGGAAATGTCAACACCAAAGCCCTGATGGTGTAGGAGGACACAGCACCCAAATCTTCCATCTCCTGAGAGAGTACTCTAAACACAAGGAGATTAAATAAGGAAAAAACATCATTACCACCTCCCCCGCTGGCTGTATTTTTAAACGTAAGCACCCAAGGCTGCTGTGTGTCATGTTGATTCATTCCCGGCAGCATGCTCAAAGCAGAGCTATCAAGTGGTCTCAGGGAAGATGAACTGGGGAATACCACCGCTTCCCTTTTAGAGAACATTTCTAGGCACTCAGCCCCGGCAGGGTGGAAGCACACACACAGAAAGCAAGCTTCCCCAACACTCAGGAAACTTTACCAATGAAAATTTGCTTGTCTAAAAATTTAGGTGCGAGATTGCTTTTTTTTTTTTCTTTTAGATCTACATTTTCAGTCAACCTAGCTATAGACTGATAGCTCTCTCTAGAACATGGTGGGCATGAGCACAAGGTTCGTTGTATTCAGCCCTTAGAAAAGTTAAGGAAAGATTGGACAGTCCCTCACAAATGACGATAGTCACCATGACAGGAATTGATTACACCTTTTTTTCCAAGAAAAAAAAAAAAAAAGGAGGACAAACCAGACCTTTAGGATTTTAATAGGTTCTTGTAGGATTTTTATAGCATAAAGTTTTCATGCCCTCACCCCAGAGGTTTTTTAAAATTAATGCTTCTCAGTCTGGATCACACAAAACTACTGAGTAGTAGGTGTAGCAATTTCTTCAAAATGAACTGCATGCTGGCTTATTTTATATCGTCTGAGAGGTTTTCTTGCTCTGATATCCAGTTGTGGGACCATAGGTCCTTTATTTTCTTGAATAAGTGTCAGTTTGTTTTGTGTCTTACTACTGACTGTAAGAAATTATATGTCAAAATTCAAGTAGATGTGAAACATTACTGACGTATGTGCATGGTCAGGCTCATGCCATCTTGTATTTTTTACCTGCATGTAGAAAATAATTCTTTCTAAAATATTTTTTGGCAGAAAATAATGTATTCCCCATGTTATTTCAATGAGCCATGGTGTTTGACCACATGTACTGGCAATAGCAGTTTTGTAAGTCAGAAGGCATCTGAATACAACAAAAAAGTACTTGTTTTCTTTGCTTCTCATGGTTTTAACCAACAAGCCTGCCTCGCTTAAATTTTACAGAACACTGACAGTTGAAGACCATTTCACCTGCCATATTTGACTTGTTTTATCTGAGCACATTGTTCATTTGGGTGTTTAAAAAGTTAACATTTTAATAATTAATATTGGGGAGGTTACCTACCAGAAAGAAAGAAAAAGAAAGTTTTAAATCAATATAAAATGGCACTTTAAGACCTCCTTATTGCTATTAACCCACTCAGAGGAGTGTTGACAGTAGTATGTTGCTGTTGTCAGTGAGTGCTCTAGACATAGCCGTAGGACAACCTCCAAATAAATATGCAACTATACTCTCTGTATATTCACATGAAGGATAATATTGGGCTCCAAGAGAATACAGTTGAAACCACAAAATCTGTCACTTTATATATTCTAATGAGATTTCCAGCCCCGCTTGAGCTGAGATGACCAACTGAAAGCAAAGTAATTTAATATGTCCAGCATTTAAACCTGATCTTGTCAACAGACTTCACTATGACTTTTCCTCATCACGTTTGGTATGTAAAAATGAAACCCACCTAATAGTAAAGTCAGCTTAGTGACCTTCACTACTTCAGTATCAGGCACAGGAGACGCAAAGCCTTTAAATGTTAAAACATGGACAACTGGGATGAAACATAAAACTCAAAGGGTGACACAGTAGATAAACGGGAGGCTGATGAGATGAGATGGGGTCATAAATTGTGTTAGTCATGCTGTTTGACAAATGATCTCCAGCGACACTTGCTTCTCAGTGGGGACTTTCATTGATGAGCTTTAGTATTGCACTGGTAAAACTTTATTCAACTTGTTACACCATTGCGTATTTGGTACACAATACCAAGGAAAACCATTCTGGGGGCAAGCTTTGCTGGCATGAAGCTCAACATCTGTGCAGAAAGCGGTGAGTGCTGCACTAGCTAGGACTCCTGCTGCACAGTTAAAGCAATGGTTAATTTGGGGGAGGAAGAGTCCACGACTTAAAAGTGGAGACAGGATGGAGGTGCTGACATTAGACAATGCTTGGGTGCGGCGGTCTCATCGGAAACATCACGTACCAATTGACACTGAGAGCTGCTCTGAACAGCAGTTCATGTATGTTTTATTGAGGCACACTACACATGCGTATGCTTTGCAATTTAAAATAAGCTCAGCATAATATTCCAGAGAATCAATGAAGCAAGAAAAATTCCAAAGGCAAAAACCTAAGGGAAGTATTTATTACAAAAATGGACAAAATGAATACAGTAAAATAACTCATCACATGAACAGGATTGGGGACTGATTATTGAAGCATGAAGGCAGAAACAGGTTAAGAAGTTTTTTTAACAGTAGCTGCTCAGCATTACAGGTAGGTGAGGTCTCATACATTTAGTTTAGTGGTCCATCTAGAAAACAGGGGCACAGGTATTAATTCGGAGGACTCGCATTATTTTTGTTAATGAAGGCTGGGAGATGTTATGGCTAAAGAGTACCAAGGGATGGCAAAATGTTAACTGTAGAATACTCGATAGCAAGGAGAGACTACGGAGAAAAAAATCCACAGTATGAGGACAACCAGCCCTCTGCACCAGGCTAGGTGACTGGCATGGAAGTTCTGCAGCATGCAGCCTGAGAGGTGGCCATGTCACGGTGTCTCCACCACTCTCTGAGGAAACACACACCTTCATGGCATGTCAAAGAGAGGTCATGATGCTGTAATAAAAATACGAGTTCCATGCACATGGTGACAGAGCAAGACAAACAGGGCAAGAGACACACAATTCTCCATCCCACCAAATGTACATCTGTAATAAGGTGAGAAGTTCAGGTAAACACATCTTATATGGTGTGAGGTTTTCTTGTTGTTTGTTTGTTTTCAGATATATGATAAAAGAGAATTCAAACTGTTTTCTATTCCAGGGGACTGGTCTCCACAGAGAAGACACCTGGATCAGTGTAATACACAAATTAAACGCCCTTGTCTTAGGTTCTGATTCAACAGGTACACCTCTATTAATTCATGCAATGACAAGGGTTTGGATCTTCACTAGGGGAATTCAGTGGAAAGAAAAGTTTGGCTCTAGGGTTCATACTTAAAGACCAGATTGTATGGAATGTAGAGTCAAGTTCGGCACAAGTGGTAATGGATTTGAGGACCCATCTGGAAAGGTCGTAGATGAAGGCATCTATTTTCTCACAATCAATGTTGCTGCTTCTGATCCATTCAAATTTTCTTCTTAAAGCCTGCTACGCTTTTTAGAGTGACCTAAACTTAGATTCATGAATGATATGACTCTCTGGACAGGCACATGCCTTAGACTTTCACAGATGACCAGGAGAATTACTAAAGGCCAACTGAGACTCTTACCTTTCAAACCCACTACTCCTCCTTCTCTGTAGCAGAACTTGGACCCACAGCTGGCCACTCAGCCTGCTCCACTGCACAGCCGAGCCTGCAGGGTAGTAGTCTGCCTCTCACACGAGTTAGTACTCATTTCCTTCCCAGCTGCTTACGATCGCAAATCTGTCAAAACTGAAGCATCTTCCCTTTTTTAGCCCTGCCAGACAGACACCCTTATGACAAAGCAGGAAAAGACAAACTAAGGAAGTAGATGGTATCAAGCCATCTATTATTTACTGCTTAGGAAGTTGCAACACCTTCTGGTTCTGGCACAGCTCCTACTGCAGCAGCGTCAACACATCAGATACCCCTTTCATTGACTTTCTGGAAACTTTGAAAATGCAGTTAGAAGCCAGCTCATTGCACCAACTAAGGGAGCTTCGAGTTTGCAACCTATAAACTTGTACCCTCCTCCCCTTCTACAAGTCAGTTGCACTCTAAGCCACAGTGCTGTAACTTCAGCCGAGCTCCTCGGAGAGGCTGCATGAAAAACATGCACAGGAGCAGACAGCAGATACGAGCTGCTGTGGACGTGCCCCGATTCCTCTGGCTCTGCAGCGAGCACTGCAGCCCAATGCCACAAGACCAGTTTCTACTTATCAGGAAATACAGAAAAGAGGGTAATTGTGAGAAAACTGTAAGTATTGGAATTGTTGCTAGTGCAAAACTTACTGCTTGGTTCTGAGTTCAAAGTGAGGAATTAACAAACTCTAGTTATAAACCAGCTTTGGTAACATCTGAGCTCTCTAACTTTGGATTTCTTACCTTGCCATGAGGAAAGCTGCCGCAGAACTGCTGTATGCCACATATGGTGTTCATACTGGCAGTAATTCTATGTTTTCCTATAATGCCACTTTACTGTTTTGACACTGAATAGTAGCAAGAATACAGTTACTAGTAAAAAATGAGAAAGCCACTCCCAACATTAAAGAATTCATTTTACTAGGATAGATCAACTTTAACTGAAGACTCAAGCTATTCCAGGATGGTGGCAATTGTTTGTTTGAAAAGACTCTTTTCTGAATGTGTGCATATGTTATGTTGTCATTTAGGTGGCGCCACTCCTTGCATAAAATTTACTTTGCATAATTACAGGCAGTTTTGCAAAATATTTACTTGTAATCTTCGGTGCTTGCATACCACATATTTTCTCTTTCATTTAGTTGAGAATGTTTGTAATAGCCTTCTATGCTAGTTACTTAAACGGGGCTAAAGACTGGTTTCTGCAATGCCATGGAAAAAAGCCTTTAGATACTCATAACAGAAATGACCAGTGGTTTAAGACACGATTTCTTTCTTCTGCTTCTAGGCCCTCCACAATTTGTTACCGCTTGTTTGCCGGGGGAAAACATCCCCACAGAAAAGCAGCCGGCTGGGGCTGTGTGTACATGCCTCAGATGCAAAGTCCAGCAATTTTCTTTAAAGTGCTGACGAAAGCTAGTTTGCGCTAAGACAGCAGACTTTGCGCCGAGGCACGTGCAGGTGCTCCACCTGGCCAGGCCAGTGGCGGCAGGGACGGGACAGACAGCTGGAGGGGTTCTGCCTTGAACAATCTCAGCTCAATTTGCCAGGCTGTCTCTGTCCTCATCCCTGGACTTAAAGAGTGGGTAAACTTCTTTGATCAAGGAATAAAACAAGTGTTATTCATTACAGGGTACCTGTGTGATGGATGAAGTAAACCTGTGACTTCTCCCATTTCCAAGCAGAAGACTTCTGTGGGAAAATGCTGGTTCACTGAGTTCAGAGCATTTAGTTCACACCACCTTCAGGTTTGGTGGCCTTCTGCTGAATCCAAGGTAGAGGTGAAACCTTTCCAGGGTTACTGCAGACAGCCGAGAGCAAAAGAAGGCTTCCAAGTTTTGTGGTTCTCCGTCAGAGCCACCAGCCGAGATCGTTAGAGATGGTGGGCACGTTTACACAGCACAGACAGGCCCGGGAACTGCAGGCAGCATCATGGCCTCAGAGGAGCACGGTGCTGATACGCATGCTGGCTAGCCAGCATGACAAGAGAGGGCCATACCACACCACTCTAGCTAGACCAATGGCACAAAATGTGGATATCCCAGCCTCATGGGCTTCGAGGGAAGCCATGGTAAGTCTGATAGCTCATCTGGGGTATTAGGAACAAAGATCAGCACAAACAGAACACATCAGATGTGGTACATGTAGGGGAATTATTTCGGCAGGAAACATCACAGAGAAGGAAAATTATGGTCTAACATAATTTTTATGCACGTCATTTTTAGGATTCAGCAAGACTTTCATGTTCAGATTCGTATTTTGTAGGCATTTCTCTCTCCCTTTTCATTAGATGCAAAAATCTTTATCATTTTCTCTGTTTTGTTCCCCATTTCCTTTTTCCCTCTGCGTTGTTTTTTCCCATTTTCTGAGTATTTGTAAAACTCAGTTTCACAAAAGCTCATTTTTCATACGTACCAGGTTGTAAAATATAGAAGCCAATTGTTGCTCATTCTCACAGATGCAAAGATACATCTAAAAATGAAGTAAAAGTGTTGCATGGCCAAGTTTTTTTCATGTACAAACAAATCTCATGTTAAAACAATAAAGAAGAATTGTCTTTCTGTCCTTCCTAGATACATAGTTTAATTAATACTGGATAAATTCAGTTTTCAGAGTGCCTCTCCCACACACAAAAGCCAAGGTAGAATAGGAATATTCAGTTGCTATATAATGGGAGAATATTTATAAAAAACAAAGCTACAATCAGAAAAGTATTGTTCATTTAGATCGATGAGTTGAAAGAAGTAATTAATTCTAATTTTAATGTGAACTTGCACACGTATGATTAAGAACCCATACAAATAGCTAAATTAGATTTTTAACTTGACTATGCAGAGTTTGCAACTTGATTGTTTTGGAAGACATCGCAGGCCTAGTTTTACTAGTCTGTTAGCTGTACAACTCCTTGGCTCACAACAGCTTTGCATGGTGTAGAAGGGAGATTATTCCTTCTTGCATTCCTTCATATGACTAAGTTAGTCTGTCATGAACCTAGTGTATACAAATGAAGATGAAGGACAAGATTCTTCATTCCACCCACGAGAAGGAGTAAGTCATTTGAACAGAGAAGTATTTCAGACATAGCTTGAAGGCCATTTGGAACTAGCACAGACACGTTCATTTGGTGACAAACACTCCTCTAAGATCTACACACTCCTACACGGTCTCCTACGTAGGAGAATTCTCGCTAATTAATTTGGCAGACTGTATTTCTTCTTCAGCTTACAAAGTGATGCAAAATGCATGGATGTGACACAAAAAAATCTGCTTCTACAGGAAATAGATCAAAACGCCCAGAGAAAAAAAGAAATCTGGCCACTAGATGTTTGTTATATTCGGTGGTGGTTATATTCAAAGCGCTGTGCAATGCTCATTGCACAGCAGCTAGTTTGCACAGCGCAACCAGTCCTGTTTCATGTTGCAGTTTCCCACACAGAAAGAAGAGCTAATGAATGGGCTCTGCTTCCTTGACACACTGTCACCACCAACACTCTTTCCACTTACGACGATGTTCTTCAAAATAATACAATTTCCCAGCTTTCTTCCACTGTTGCGGTCCAGCTCCCAGTGAGACCTATGGCACGGCACTCTGTGGTGACATGACAGATGTGGTAACAACTCATCTGACATGTTCTTTTTGTTTCAAACGTAATACCCAATTTAAAATAATCGGAGGTCACCTTGAACTCACAAGTTGTCAGCAGCCAGCAAACGAACAGCAACCTACACTTCAGGTAATTGAGAGTCTTGGACTTTGCAAAAGCATAATTAGTCTGAGACCATTAATATCTACAGCTTGGAAAAATATCTTCAGCCAGCTTTCACCGAAGGGAATGACTAGTTTTAGTACTAAGGCACCTTTCTGAGGAACATGTGGAACAGGGTTTCCACACCAGGTTCAAGACATCTCCACTACAGTAAGCAGGTGGCTTGGGAGATTTTAATCTGCTTGTGTTCGTGTGTTGATATTCAAGAATTTTCGCTCTCTTTAAAACCACCAATTGAAAGTATTTATACAGATTTTGGAAATTGTCACTAAACAGACTTGGCCAGGAACTGGATTCTCCATTTCACAGGAAACTTCATGCTGCCAATTTTTTTCCCATTTCAACTTAATAAATTCTATTTTTCTGTAGTTGCAATACATTTCATACAAAGTTCAAATGTCTTTGAATTGTTTTAAATGAAACAATTCACACTTTAAAATTTTCTAAAAATGGTCAAAACTTTTTTTTTTGGTGCTTTATCAGTTTTCCTTTTTCTCTGATTTGCATCAACTTAGCATATTTTTCACAGCATTTCATTTTTGACAGAAATAATGCTGCATTAACCAAAAGAATCTTCGAACAAACTACACTAAAGATCCCATCTACTGTATTTGGCATACACCTTTCTATTTCTTTCCCTAAGTTTACAGTTCCTAGACAGCCTCATGTGCACCCAGAGGAGGAGCATAAAAATGTTGGCAGTCATTCTGGAAGGCCTCAGGTCAAGACATTTTTTATGGCTACAGTGGTTATTTCTCTAAAAATATTCTTGGTAATATTGCTCTAGTACCTATTTATATCTGAATGAAAAATGCCAGGGAAAAAAAATGCTCATCTCTGCTTGAGTAAATGTTAAACTCCACAGCAGTTCAGAGAGCCACTGCAGAGCAGTGAACCACTGAATGGAATCACTAAGTGAAGAAGCCTCTTCCCCTCCCTTCAAGTCTTTTCCCTAAGAGAGGGCAATATTGAAGGTCTTTTGCATGTGCTAAGCCAAGAGCTACTCTTGGGTACAGACACGCCTCCGATTACCACTGTAAACTTCAAACCCTTTTTCTGTCAGCCTGTACTTTAGCTCATTAGGTTCCATCTCTGTAAGGAAGGTGGCAGAGAAGTTCCTGATGCAGCAGGTTTCTTAATTGATAAACTAAATTCATGAGATGAGTCAAACCAAGGAGCTCTAAAACGATCACCAACGTACACATATTCACTGTTCTTTAAAAGGACTAGTTGTTTGACTTGTATTTGACCTTGAGGAGTGGCGGATCATTTTTTGACTTGGTCCAGGGACTAAACTTTCAGAATACACTGGAAATATCTCAATTTACCAGGCTCTGTTAAAAAAGCATTCATGTACAGCATTTATGTAGTGTTTTGACAGACTTTATTTTCTGCTTAAGTGATTCAGTTTCCCCTGGATATATACAGCCCTCTCTTTATTATGCAGAACTGTAATTGCACAGAAGGAGGATGAGGTCATCAACTAAGTTGTGATACATTCATTAAACAAGTCATTTCAAATAGCCTTAAATAAATGAAATGTTCTGTAAGTAATATCGGATTCTCACCTACTTTGGATGTTAGGTTGCCAGGCTAAATGAGAAAAAAACCATAGTATCTGTTAATAAAAAGAAGCACTGTTAAGAGCAAGCAAAATAGCATTATACTCAGAAGAGCCAGTAGCCTTCAGGCTTTTGTACCCACCAAAGTTTCAGATTCAGGGAAGTTTTTTATGTCTTAATCGCTGTAGGAGAGCTGAGCAGTTTTATCGGATTATAAGGATGAATACTAAAGAATCTGGCAAGAAATTTCAAGATCCAGATACTTAAAGCAGTCTGTCTAAGTAAAAGTTTAATACTAAGAGGATATAGCAGTGCAGTGCAAAAGAGGACAGCAAGCTAGATGACTTCTTAACAGAGACTGTCCAGCACAAAGATGCAGGAGCTCAGTGCCCACCTAAAGGATTGGCTGAAGTAAATCAGTCAGTGCACACATTATCTTTGAAGTCTGCTGGTGACCTCTCTGAAGTCCAGTTTTGGGTAGATCCAAAACTGTGAAGTCGGAAAGATAACCCCAGACACATGCAAAGGTGCACCCACAACTTCAAATGCCGGAGCAACTCCAGTCTCGTAGCTACCACTGAACAGGATCCTCGTGGCAAGCCGGTGAGGCGGCTGCGGGGACAGCGCGTGGCAGGTCAGAGGGCCTGCGGTACTTGCGCATGTTCCTGAGACCACTCTTCAAGTGCAAAGGCACAGTCAGTGCTTTCTGGTTGCAGATGTCATCACCCACAGCTGACAACGACAAGTGGAACAAAGCATTAGTCAGAACTGAACGTCAGACAATTTGCCTGGCACAAGCATGAGCAGGAAGACCTTGCCCCAAAATGTCAAGTACATAATCTACAATATTCTTGAAAAACAAAAGCCAGTTTTGACAGAGAACCTGTAAGGCAAGAGAAAGGATGGACAGATATTCCGAAGAATAGGTGGCTGAACTGGTGGCCTACAGGTCAGGTACAGGGCACACAAGATGGTCCTAACTTTCCTACAGCGTTTCTGGAGGAGACAGAGCACGACAACGGGTGAAAACTGGTACCTCCCTCTGCATCTGTGCATGGCACTCCATCAGGAAAGCCCTAGACCTGGCAGCCAGCCTCCAGCACTGAAAAATTGGGACCACCAGTGCAAGCCCATCCCTCACATACTGCCATGGGTATCTAAGACAGTTTTCTCATCTTTCTCACAAGCCCCCTCTAAAGGGTAGCACAGAATATCTGAGTTAAACTTCTGATCAGGAATCCCCTGGAAGATCCTCTTTCTCGTTGACTACAGAGGGAGTCCTTGGAAATTAAAGTCTTAATTTTATTGACCAAAATTAGTCACCTAGGGCTAGGGAATGTGAAGCCCTATCCTTTCCTCAAGACATTTCCCTTGGGCAAAGTAGACATTTTTAAGGTTTTAAAAAATCTTTTCTGATAAATCAGTGTTTGAGATTCAGCCAAATACCTTTACATGATTTCCAAAAAACACTGAGAAACAAAACCTTCTGTTAATAAGAAAGATACAAAGCAACCCACAATCCCTGAGCTGAGTAAACCATAACCTCTGGTAACTTCTGGAGTCTTTGTGGTGACGCTGTATCTCTTGCAGTGAACATTTTTCTCTGCCAATGTAATAAAACACATAAAGAAAATTATTTATGCTATTCTTTAACATTGGGAATGTAGATGCCCCATTCTATGCAGATGCAAGAAAAGGGTATCATCTCTGTTTAGGAGAGGTTGTAAGTTAAATAAAGTTTACCGAAAAAATCAAAACTATCAACGGTAAGCCAGTTTTTTAATACTATCATGGCTCTACTGTATTACGCTCTACAGAGGCTACAGTGAGACAGTTGTTGAAAGAAGCTTTGTTTATTGTTAAGCAATGAACTTAGCAGGGGGAGGGATTCCTGTCACAAAGCAGGATATAAGGAAGGAAAAATAACAGTGTATTTCTGTTGTTGTCTTTATTCTGTAATATTCTGTATAATCCAAGTAGCTGATGATGCTAGGTTCTTGGCAGCAGAACAAGGCGCTATTGTAATTACAAGCAGCTAGCCAATTTTCATATAAAACATACAGTATATGTTACAGCTTTCTGAAACACGACGGCAAGATTCTAGGTTATAACAGAAGACCAGGGAGAAAGCCCATACAAATGAAATACAGAAGAATGGAACAGGACATGCTGATAATTTCTTCAGCTTTCTCACGGGCAAAGTCAGCCAATGAAACTCACTAGTCCTACACATTATCCTCTGAAGTTGGTGGTGATGTTACGACTCGGAGCCACTGCAGGGCAAGATTTGAGATCAGCCATGTCTAATCCTGCCATCTGTATAAAATCCCCTGCGAGTGAAGGGCAACGGCAAGGCTGGGCCTTCGCTGCCTACATAACAACTTTTTAAATTAACACTTTACACAGCAAAAAAGTAGTCAACTGAAAAACATTACTTTCTTGCTGAAATATGGCATATAAATATATCCCATTGATTTCTCTATTTCCCAGCAGTCAGACATGGCAGATACATCATCTCTCTGTTGTCATTTTCTCTTCTGTCCCCTGCCTCGCCCAAAATGAACCCATGTGCAAAATCAGAAAGGGAGAGAGGGCAGAGAACATCAGTTGACAGGTTCCTTTGTAATCATGGTGTTAAAATTGAGAAAGACAGTATTTACCTTTGTAAACTTTTTGTTTAAAGACACAGCTTAGCGTAGAAAAATAGATCAAATGCAAGAGTTGGGAATTTTTTTATAAATGCATTCCCCTTGTTTTTTAAATTGTGGAATTATGTCAAGGTTTCTTAAAGAGGGTGTACATCACTTGTGCTCCAGAAACGGTATCTAGCCAGCTAGATATTCTTACAAGGTGACAAGAGAGAGACTTCTGCAGGAGTACAAGTCTTTCTAGTCCACAGCACCCAAGCTCTTTACTAGGAACTGTGAGAGATTAGCTGTCTAGTTTGCAGCACTGAAACCAGGTGCCTGGAACTGTCTGGAGTTAGTACCTGCCTTCAGGATAAAAAGAGGTATTGCAGGTTCTGGCTTCACACAATTCAGTCTGGGCAATTCATCCCCAGATGGGGGTTCAACTTTAAAGCAATGCATAGACTACTAGTTTTTGGCCCAAATGCTCTGAGTTTTTTCAGCAATGTAACATCATAACCATGCAGTATTTATTAAAAAAAACAAACAAAAAACCATAAAAAACCTGAAACCCCTAAATATCTTCTTGTATAATTAGCATTATCATTAACAACCCAGAAATCCAAATTCCCGCCTCTGAGTGCAAAAGACCCACCACTAAGCAAGGTTACTATCCAGGTTGTCAAACAGCATAGGGTAGCCTCTCTGCGAGATTCTCTTTTCCCTGAGCTGGGCTACACACCGCCCTCGGTTACACATCGCCAATCCCATAAGCGTCTATACATCCGGTACTTGCAGGCGACACCACACGCGGCTCCTGTTAGAGCCCACCTGGCACGCAGCTCTAGGAGGAGCCTTAGCACATTTCCAAGGACTTCCGCCAATGGATGCCGCTCACCAGGGTCACGACTGCGGGGTTAATTAGCACGCTCCTTAGTTCGTATAGTTAGCACAGGCAGCACCTGCCAGGTCAGAGACTGGGGAGCAGGCCAGAGACCTAAACCAACATCTTCAACAAACAGAATACAGACCTACGTACGTCAATAAATACATTGAAGGAATAAAATTTCCCAGCAAATTTGATTTTTTTTAAAGTAATTTACCCACTACTGTAATGCACCTATAGAAAAAATACTGCAGAGTACAGCAAACATTTCAAATTGCCACAAAAAGGTCTGAAACAGCAACTCAATTTGTTACTTATTTTGAGAAATATAATTAATAAGTATAACTAAGGCTTATACAACTGCTTATTTCCACTTTGCTGAAATGAAAAGTAATCCTTGTATATACAAAATATATGTATTTTGTGTGCATATATGTATATACAAAAGATATATATTTAAGAACTAGCCTTTCTTTCCCAAACCCATACAAAATTATTTTAGGTCTTCATAAATAACTGCAATTCTGTATTTGTAAACTGTTTTCTGAATTCAGAGAAAGCTACAAATATATTATGGCATCCTTCCACAGGAAGGATCATGACAGGAAACAACTTTTTCAATAATTGGATTCATACTTTGGAAGCCTCTTCCGTAAAAGCAGTTGACTATAAATCTCATCACATGCAAAACCAGTAGAAATATCTCACTAAAATCTCAGTTCTTTGATTAAAGCTTCTACTAAGCTGTTCTAGACACACACAACATACATATATGCAGGTTTTTTTCCTCACTCCTACAGAAAGTAAAATGAAAATATATGAAGAATTTTGAAATAGCAGGGACAAGCACTGAAAGAATATGGATAGGTATCACACTTTCTGACTTGTACAGTTAAGATTGGCCCATTCACTTATCAGGCAGATCTGTAGCCTGCTCTTCCATATATACCGTTGCTCAAAATGTTAACTTTCCTTAAGCCAAATGTTTAAACATGTATTATCTGATAAATCTATAGAAGTTGGCTATCGCAGGAATAATTTTTGCATGAAACTGATATTATTTTCCCCCCTCTTTGTCATCGGTTTTCACAATGCTGTCAATGTAAACCAGAAACTACAGAATGACTCAGCACAGATGGCACAGCAATAAAAACCTGGACATTTTTCATGTGAATGTCTGTCTTTGGACCTATTTTCTAAGCCTATGGAACAGGAACCACTACATACTGCAGCATGGCAACACTCTCAATAGCGATAATTGATGAATGACTATTGCTTGAGTATAATGTTCAGGGTCATTTAACATAAAAGAAATGTCTTAAAACAGATTATCTACCTTGGCAGAACACTTAACTTGTTCTACTTTATCTGGTACAGTAAGAAATCCATCTGCTGTTTTTAGATATCTTCAATGTTGAGGCTCAAGGTGGTGATCTCAAGGATGAAACATCTGAATCTCTCTTCCAGTCAGCTGAAAGGAAGGTGGGGGTTTAACTTATGGGAATTAAAGTTTTATACAAGATCAACTTGGACTACAGAAATTAAATTCTACCGCCCTAGAAGAAAAATACTTCTTACTATATGAATGAGCATGTATTACTATTATTTTGGAATGAGGGAGAAAGAAAAAAAGAAGATTCAGAAACCATTTTAGGCCAACAAGTCACAGCAGTTGCCATACACAAAGACAATGTAGCTAGCGCAGCACTGTAAAGACATAGCCAAGTTAATCTGAAGCTGGCTGGTCAAGTATTAGAAGTTTATAATATAAGTCTATTCATGGCAGCAAGAAATGGAGTCTCACCACCTTACCTGCGGAGTCAATGACTCCACACCAAACTCTTGCATTGCCACTTCTGATACCTCAATGGCTAAATTAAAGCAAGTTCAAGTATTGACAACTCCAGTTTATTATTTCTAAATAATTTTTTAACAACAGTTTTTGAGATGGTAATGCATCTTCACAGTGACAACTCCTACACATTCTCTCATTTTAAAAAGAAAATGGGGATTAGTCCAGACTTGAAAAGGTCCCTCAAATTACGAGGTATCAATTGCTGCAAATCAAGAAGCATTTGAAATACACTTCTAAGACAATCAAAGTATTCAGTCTTTCAAGTTGCAAATTACATTTTTTGAAGGGATTTTTATGAAATTTCTCATATGATATTTGCATATATACAGCCTCCTTAGATTTTGTAATTATTTCTGATTGATTCCTGGTGTTAGAATAATTTAGTTTATTGCGTAGCTATCAGATGATACTTTTTAAAAAAAATCTAAGAAAACTCAGAACCATTTGCAAGTCATAGGGTATCTAAAATTTTTTTTCCAGCTGTCCAGCCCAACTAAATGTAAACTTTTTCTGAAAGAATAATTGTCACACTGTTGTGTTTCTATAGCATTAAGCACAACCATACTCCAAGAAACTCTGGCAAGAATTCAGGCAGTGGTATTGAACACAAATTATATTCTGGAAAATTACAACTTTCCAAATCAGATGTTATCAATAACTGGAAAAGAAAATTTTAAGAAACGTAAAACTTTTTAAGAATCATCTTCTTAGATCCCTTCCATGTACCAGTATGATTGCAATTTTTTTTGTGCAGGTAAAACTGAGCACACAACTACTGCTTCCTACTCCTTTATTCTAATACAGGTTATTTAATATATCTCACATAAGGTCAATGCAGTTTTTGGATATGATTTTTGCAAGTGCTAAGGACGTGCCATTCCTCTGAAACAAACTTCTGATATGTGAGATTTCTAAAGAGCGAGCCTGTGACATCTGATACAAACCTTGCTATAGGCTGAAGAGGCAGTAGTGGTATAAACAAAGTACAATTTATTCCTGAAATGCTAAGCCCTAAAATAAAGCAAGAGCAGGTGTAGAGACATCCTGGTGAATCAGGATGCCTGGAAGTGCTGTCGGAGTACTGCAGATCAGACGTGAATACTTGCAGCATCCAAGAGGTCTCACATGCTCCTCGAAATAAAACCTGGCCAGTTCCACAGCCCTTCCAGAAAGTCAGCTTCCAGTACGAGGTGCTTGCTGTCAAATTAGTTGCCCTTTGAGGAATCAAATTATGTGCCTCAAAATCTATATTTAAACCCTTGCTACTACATAATCAGGCTATTAACACCATCCACTAAGACATTTGTTGAGATGTGGGACAATTCCACAATTACTACACTCTGGCTGGTGTTAAATTTCAGAGTCATTTACTCTGTATTAATTACATCATGTGAGAGTATGGCATGACTAACCTCTTACTACCATTACCCGCAGTACATAATACGTGCATAGGCCCTCAATAACAGATTATTTTTTTTAATGCCATTCAACTAACAGTGCTACATTTTAGTGATTTCTAAAATAGTAAAGGAAACAGAAGCTAGTTTACAGTCACAATTTCAGCTTTAAGAAGTACTCAAGATAAAGACCATTATATAAAATCTAATTATTACTCTGCCTCCCCCTACATTTGAATTTTGTTCCTTCTACTATTTATTCCACTCTGCCTGTACTATATGTCTCTTTCTCTTCTGCAGGTGACAATAAGAACATGAAGAGGGACTAGGAATGACATGTAATAGTATATAAAAAAGGTGAGATTGAAAGTACCAGGTGTAAAATTGCTCTTCACTGGTATCTTACACATCTTTGCCTTTTGCCATATTTTAAGCAGCAAATGCAGTTACTTAATAATGTTTCTCAGCTCCCAACCAGTGAATTTAATAAAAATGCTGTAGTCCCTTAATTTGATTTGCTGAGATGGTATGAAATGGAAACACTAAAAAAAGAAAAAAGAAAAGTTTAATGACTTTTTCCTCTCTGTGGCACTTTCATACCAACGTGTCCTTACCTGTAAAAGGTTTCAATATTCATGTCATATTTTAATAATCAAAGGAACTCTTTACACTGTCAATGATTTCTTATTAAGATGTAAATCAAGAATAATCTCTGATCTTCTAGCAGAGCCTGAAAACACTTTCTTAATTAGTTAGGCTCCACCTAACATCTGACAAGACTTCCCTCATCACAGGAAAACCGACTTTAAAATTATCTTCTGAATTCACATTTGTGGTTAGCAGTAAGGGTCTAGAATCATATGTAAACTATCAAAATCTTATGATAATTTTTAATTGTCACTAAAAATCAGCGTACATTCTCCTTAACAACAGAAAGCGTGAATGCTTTGGTTTAGTGGTTTAACCGGTATTTCATAAACTGGTTCCGATACCTGAATTTCTTTAGATGTTAAAATGAAACATCCCATGCTAGGCAAGCAGAACAGTATTTCACTGACTTGAGTCACTTTTAACTGCTCACTACAGGAGTTTTAGTTCATGCTTTCTTTCTCACCACTTTATAGGTCTTGCAGTATTTCCCTTCATCTTTTAAATATATACCTTAGAAAATATAAGTCTATAAAGCATCTATGTTGATTACATAATTACCACACCTTACTTCTTGCTGTCATCATACGGTCCATAATTAAACTTCAAAGTGCTTGTTGCTATCTCAGCCTGAGCAGTAAAATCCTTGAGACAAGCACCATGGTTTGCCTTCGTTTTTAGAGAGCTTGCTTTCCTCTCAACCAATAACAGATTAAGAATAAATTATTAATATTTCTCTCTTTTTCAGACCTTCAGTTATATTGAGCAGAACACTACTAAGGCCAACAGATGTCAAAGGTCAAGATGAAGGAGAACTATGTCACATGGTAGCAGCTTTATAGTCTTCTTCATGCATTTTGGCAGTCTGACCAGTCACATTGTAGTTACGGGCACACTGGGAAAACCCAAAGAAGGTAAAATAGGTATAGGTATCTTCCACCCACATTCAAAGGAGCAAATACTCCAAAGAGGCTGAATGTATATGCTGGTCCTGATTCAACAGAGTTAACTTCCATACCAAATTTTCAATTTCCCCAACTTCAGTGGGACTGCTCAGTATCTTAATTTAAAATTTGAGTCTGAGGAGATTTATTTAAAGGACCTAATCCAGCTAAATACACTAACGTGAAGAATTTACACAAGCTAGGTCTCTACACTTGCATCTCCCCGAGGCAGTGCTCTAATGGCACCATAGCGTAAGAGTATGGCAACACCAGAGTATTGTCTTGCAAATCTGGTGTGTTCAATCTTTTGAATAATTAAAAAAAAAAAAAAATTATAGGTCAATAAGCACCTGACTAAAACGTAACTCCAAACAACAGTCTCCATCTACATTTTAGTGTTTTTTATTCCTACACCTTAAATAGCCTGAAGATAATAGATGACAATATGGCCAGAACAATGCTCCATCATCTCTGTTGACGCCCCAGATGGCAGAAGATCCATGTTCTGCCTGCGTTCACCTCCATTCTTGTTCAGGTCAAGCCTTGGGCTTCGCAGTAACCACAAACCAGCTAAATTTTCGGGTTTTGAGGATTTATTTTGTTGTTGTGTTTGGATTCTGTTTTGTTCTGTTCGAGGTTGGTTGTTTCTGTTGCTGGAAGGATTTTTCTGAAAAGACTGCTCGCGATTTCTTCTCTGCCAACTCGAGATCTCTGTAGCTTTCAGAAGTCTGCATGGTCCCCTACAGGGTCACGTTGAGGGCTCTAAAATAGGTGCTCTTAATTATATCGAACTTTGGGGTTTTTTTAATCGTACCTGACCTAGAATGCAGGCTCCATTGCCCTGCTTGGCTGCCCTGCAGAGGAGGCAGAGCAGGGGCGGCAGGGCAGGCCGCGTCGGCTCCCCACTCGGTACCTCTCCACAAGGTTCACACCCAGACGTGACCGGTTTCACTTCCCACAGGCGGCTCCGAAGGGCCGACGGGCGCAGCTACAGCCCAGCCCGCTCCGGCGGCACCCCCGCACCCACCCGCGAGAGGGAGCCGCCGTTCACCCTCCCGCCCCCGCGGGGAGGGCTCTGCGGCGGGGCTGGGGCGGCTCCCCGGGCGGCGGCCGCCGGGCCCCAGCGGCCCCGTCACACACCGCGCGCAGGCCCGACCTCGTCCGCCCCCGCCACAACCCGCGCCGCGGCACGGCGGCGCCACCTGCTGGGCGCGCCGCGGGCACCGCCCCGCCGCCGTCCCCGGCCTCAGAGGCGGGCCGCTGCTGGGTAGGGCTGCGCTTGTAGCCGCTGTGCAGTAACGGCACCGCGCGGGGCACCGCAGGGCTCCGGCACCCTCGTCTGAGGGACGGGCTTCCCCACCGCCCTCCTGCTGCTCCCCCCTCCCCGAGAAGCCCTACTCGGCGCCGGGCCGCAGCCTCCGCAGGCCGCTTCCCCGGGCCGGCCTGCCGGCTAAGGGTAGAGCCCGGCCCTGGCTGTTGACAGGTACCGCCAGGGGAAATGGCCGTTTTTAGGAAAGCGCACAGAGGAAATCCAGTCACGGGCAACAATCACATTACTAGAGTGAAGTTACACTACATTATTCGCATAGTAGGAAGACAACTTGGGAAAATGTCTGGCTGCATTGGTACATTTACGCTTCCACTCAGATCAGTACAATTTAAGATGCACAGAGACAGAGGAAAGTCACTGCTGATGTGACTGAGCATATGGTTAGGATTTTTTGGGAAGCATTCGCCTACCTGTCACCCACTATGATGTTTTCCAGGAAATTAGTGAGATCCTTGAGACTCAAATGTGTTTATAGTTAATTCCACTAAGTCAGTGGAAGAAATACTTCCTACCACAGATTTGTCTTTTATAAGTCAAATAAGACTTACAGCCAGTTTTACAGATCATGAGGGCAAACGTGACCATTGATCAACCCGTTTCAGGTGGAAACATCCCAAACGTGAGGTGAAGAAAGAAGCAACAGTTCACTCCGTGCCCTGCCGCCCTGACACAGAGTGGCCATTACTAACAGCCCTGGGGTAGTGCTGCAGCTTCTTGCCAGCTCAGCCACGGGGGGCAAGCACTGCCAGTAATGGGGCAAGCAAGGGCTGAAACCTTTTCTTGTGGCTGGAGTAGTCAAGGGTTGCCCACTGCACTCATGTCCAGGTGTGACCCTGGCACCATGTGTTAGGAAGGGGAGTCCTGCCTTCAGTATTGCTGCAGCACAAAGACAAGCCCTGGGTGACCTACATGAGCTACCCCAAGTCACCCCTTCACATTGCAAGGCAGCCCTGACCTTTGATCCTCTGGGTCTCACCTCAGTTATTTCTTCACACAAGCGCAGTCTCCATGTGTGGTAACATCAGGTAAAAGACCAAATTTTTGCTTTAAAAATCCTGTAAAGACAAGCAAAACAAACCTTTGGTTTTGCTTATCTGTATGCAACTCCAGCAAAGTTTTCTCTGTTCAAGCTCAACATATACTCACCAACAGAGTTTGTCTGTCTTTCTTGGACCTTTCCAGAGCCACAGTCATTCTCAGGACTATTCTCTGAGGCCTTTCAAAATTTTTCTGCATCATTTTTGAAGATCTGATATCAGAATTGGACAGAGTATTCAACAATGATCTCACCCTTGGTGCAGAGAAAACAAACCAACCAACCCCTCATCACCACTTCCTTAGGACAATGGAATGAGATTATCTGCCTGCTCACAGGAAAATTATACTGTCTGTCAATTTTCAGCTTTCTGACCAGAAAAAAAGATTGCTTTTCATAACTGTAGACCAATTTAGCTCCAGAAAAAGGCCCTTTCTTCTAAAAACCTTACCCATAGTTTTAGCATAGAAAGTCCAGATCCTTTTTCTTACATTGACCTACATATACTGCCCTCCACCTGAATTCAGGTTTTTATCCCTAACTCAGAGTAACAGAGACAGCTTTCAGGTGTGCCCAATCTTATTCAATAGCTTCTTAACCCTTTTCTCCCTTGTAATTGTAGCAACTACTAGAGGCTACATTCATTCTGACAGTGCTATTTTTTTTTTTTTAAAGTTAAACCATAGTGTAGGTCTGAGATGAGCACCTTGCAGAAGACCATTTCATGAGCATTTCTTTTTCCAAACAAGCTGGTGATGTTCTCAAAAAATTGCACAGTGTTTGGGTGACCAGATTAAATTTTCATGGCTAATCTAAGACTACAGAGGGTTTATTGAGCATACGAATCTCGTAACTCTTGTTTTCCTTCCTTAGTGTGTGGTGCCTGGAATTGTGTGATGAAACTTTCCATCCGGTTTAACTCTTCTTGGGACCTCATTTTCAGACATCCAGTCAGTCACAAGAAAGGATCTAGTTCAGTATAGTCATAAATAAGGAAAGAAGCAACACCATTTAGTAAACAGACTGTCTTCAAAGGCCAAGCTAGAAGTATTTATATGTCGTCCTGGAAAAAACCCCATACCCAAGCTAGTGGGGAATAGCAGCGTATTCACATGATGAAATGGCAAATGAGCCTGTGTATTTGTGCATACCTGTGTGTATGTAGCAGGTCAATGGTAAAAAAGTGTCCTCCCTGGGAAACTTAGAAGAATCACACCCATTTTTATGGAGACCAAAGTCATACCTTACAAGAGTGAGTTTTCTGCTTTGACTGGAAAATAGATCACCTCTTTCTTCCTTTCAGTTTAGTGGCAAAAATTTAGCAAGAAGCCAGCACTTCCAGCACTTCATATTTCTGCAAATGCCAAAATATAAAATGTGTTGGAGAATCCAAGTATTGCCTTGCTTATAAGTAGGAATGATCTAGCCTGAGTACTGTTGAAAAGAACAAAAAAACACAGAAACAAAAGCAAACAAAAGGAGAAAGTAATAATAATAATAAACAATCTATCCTAGGGGGCATGCATCTTCAGGAATTGGAATTTTTTATTTCTTCTCTGGATAAGAAACTATACTGTGCTGTTTTATCTTTGCCATTCTTTTAAGCTCTTTGATAGATGTCATACTTTAAGGAAAATCATCAACAGTTTCAATTATATATGAATGGTACAGAAAAACTGATCAAGCAAGATGTGGAAGGCAGGCAGTAGGATGAAGAGCATAGAACTTTAATAATTAGAGATGGGTTAGTTCTTCAGATATTTTTTTAAATGAGGATTTTTCTTGACAAGTATAACAGCATGTCACTACACAGTGGAGAGGCTAAACCAGGAGCTATCAAATTCCTGTTAATAAACATCATCTAAAGCAACTTTGTAAAAATCTTCATTCAACAACAGTCTGATTCAACTTCCTGGTTGGGAAAAAAAAACCCACACTGGTAGTAGAGCTCCCTTTTTTTTATGGTGCTCTAAAACTGATTTAATCAGTCCTTTCAGTCACTTGAGAATAAGAAACCTAATAAGGGTGCTGTAAATGTGATCTTCTCATTTCTGTATTTTAGCTAATGCTTTTTACCATACGGAATGGTGACACGAGCTGTGCTGCAGGCAGCAGATCTAGGGCAATGTGTTATGTCCCTGTCCTCTTCCTCCACCCACACCACAAGCCCAGTAGAGATTTCATCTCTCAGTGCTATTCATTTAATTGTTTTCCTGGTTGTTCTCTAACCTATAGATTGAGCTAGCTTGAAACAATGCTTTTCTTATAAAGAGGGTTTTTCAGTTGGGTCATTTCTCAGAACTGATTTAGAGACTACATAACTCAACCTGTTCAAAATGAAACAAATGAAACCCAGACCCAGTGGCAGGGACCTCTGGCAGAGGCAGCAACTAAAGGTAAGAACAAGTAGCAACGTGTGGGGGGGGGATGGTGTCAATAAAATATCCATTCAGCTCAGCTATAACCAGGATAGTTCCTCTGACCATACCTGTAGTCCTTATCTCCTGCTCCATCATATTGCCTGTACATGATTTCTTTAATTGAAGTAATATATCTTTTGGGTCACTTTCCTTGTGTTAATACATGATAAAAGACCTAACAGTCAAGTGAGGGAGGAGAAATAAAGAGGCAGCTGTTACACTTTGCATTCACCTTCCTAATACATGACTGGAAGAATCTGGAGGCACATCTCAGGCAAACATCAAAACAGCTATTATACAAATATGTTAGAACATCAAAGCGAAAGCTCTCATGTACCCTAGCTGATTTCCATTGCAAATTCAAAGCTAACTCATTTATTTTCCAGTTTGTGCTCATGATTATTTTAATTTAATATGTTTGTCTGGAGGCAGCCGTCATGTTGATGCCATGGTGCTGTGTCACACAAGCTGTGACCTGAGACACCCCAGGTGGGCATCTCAGTATCAAGAGAATTTATTCATGCCTCATACAAAATGTGTTGTACGGGAAAGCTTGCAGCAGTATTTTGCAAAATAGCAAAATCTGTTACTCTAGAATGTTACAGATATTTTAAGAATCCCATATGGACTTGTCTAGTCTACTTTTTCTGAAGGTGGTCAGAATATACCTCAGTGGCAAATAGAAGAGTCTCAAGACGCACTTACTGGCATCGAAAGCAGATTGTGGGCAGATCCAGCTGTCCTTCTGCATGAGAAAAGCTAAAGGGAAGCTGCTGGGTTAGTGGAACCACCACTGCTGCCAAGGTTGACATCTAACTGAAATTTTATTATAAGATCAGTTACAGGTCTGTCACAGAGCAGCAATTCGACTGAGTTTTGAAGAGGAGGTATCAGCTGTTATTGTGAAGAGCCATGCAAATACACCCTGGAGCCACACAGGAGAAAAAAAAATATATCTTAGCTTTATAAACAGTGAATTTAACTTCAGTTGTTGGCAGTTGCAGGCATCTCACAGGTTCATGGAAATTAGGACTGGAAGGCACCTTAAGAACAGGTTACAGCTGGGAAGTTTTCTTAATGGTTATCTGAAATTTATCTTGCTGCAATTTCCATAAACTTTTGTCCTGTTTGTTAGGGAACAGAGGCAGCGGGACTGCTCCCCAAGGGAGGATGAGCCAGGAGCCAGGGGTGACACCAGCACAGGCAATGCCCTCGCCAACCCGGCTGCAGCCTCTTACGCGGCACATAAGCGGAGCCAGCAGAGCCAGGGGCTGGTAACAGCGTCTGTCAGCAGCCCCAGACACAAGAGAGGGGGTGAACCAGGGCCCGAACTATCCAGAGGCAGCAAAAGGTGAGAGAGAAGACGAGGCTGAAGATGGGAGGAGAAACAAGGCAACAACATAAACCTAACGGCCACCTGAGAGGCCCTGTCAGAGAACCGTGACAGGGGAAGTTGGAGTCGGAGTCCCAGGTGAGGCTGGTCAGGGCAATTAAGACCTATTAGTGCTGCCAGCGTCCTGACAGTATTCATACACACAGTGATCAGTTATACTCTTCTGTGGAAGATGCATCTGCTGTTTTTATCCTTTCCTTACATTCATGGAAAGGAAAAAGACATTGTGAAAATGTAGTTTAAAAAGGTGTATAAAATCATCCACTCAGTTCTTGTGTTTAGTGTTGTTCGTTCTCAATAGAAGCCTGTGGAAGGATCTTGTTTCTTCATTGCTGTTGTTCTGGTTTGGGGTTTTTTTTGTCTCTTGGCAAGAATGAGAAATACTGTCTTTTTTTTTTTTTACTTGAGCCACTTCTCTACATTAAGATGTATGAACATGTTCAAAAAGCAGTCCATGAGAACTGTGCGTAGCTTGCAGTGCTATTTCTTTTATCAAAAAAATTGTATAAAGATTACTTTTCTCCCAAAAGGAATTATCAAACAATAATAGGTCATCCTCCAGGTTTTTCATATATGCTGGGACCAACTGGATTTTTATTTGCTCAACACTATTAAATGCTCATACAAAAACCATAGGCTGAAATCTGATAATTACCTCCCATCATCTTCCCAAACTACCAATTGTTCAACTTTTCTTCCAGACATTATCTGTGAAAGATTTAGGAGAGGATGGAAGACCTCTCTAAAGGCTAAAAATGTGAGTACGGTTATAACATGCTGAACTGAATGACAAAATGAATAATATATGGGGGGGGGGGTGTCATATATTTTAATTAAATAAAAGACTCCAGAATTTCTAGTTTGCAGTATGTTGTCTTGGCATTGCTGTTCCTCTTTCAAAGTGTACACAGAGCTATACCTATACCCACTGTGAGATGTTTCACACACATTGTGTGAACAGTGCAAACACTGAGTTATTTAAGAAAAAAGTATTTTGACAAGGAATAGCTGTGTACAGAGAAAAGGTACATACTTAGGAAATAGATCCATTTACAGTGCTAAAGCTTCACATATTCTATTATTTCCCACACTTTCTGCCATATGTTTTATTAAGCCAGGAACTTTTGAACCTTTGTCCCTGTAGGGAATTTAATTTAATCAAGGCTCATTCACAGGAGTGACAGATACTGTATCTTGTCTCAAAGTGCAGTCTAATTCTGCCTTGATGCTGCTGCATAATGGATGCATACTTTACACTTACTTTCCAGAGAGTATTTTTTCAGCTAATATACTGTTCCAGCACTGTAGAAAAATCATCTAAAAATTGAAATGTGTGTCAGTCAAATGGTAGAGATTAATAAAAATTGCTGCTTGCATGAGAAACCTAAACTAGGTTTCTAGCAAGAAGATATTTTATTAGCAGAAGTAAGCAGTTCTTTTCTGAATTCATTCTCATATGATAAATTAACTTCTCTTACAGTACAGACACTAAATCATTCGAAGTTACCTTAACAGAGTTCTCAACACCTGTGCCCTTTTGGAGATTCTTTCAGTGCCCAGCAGCAGGAGCACTCAGCTAGCTGGAAACGAAAATGAGCCATTTATATAAAAATACTGAGCCACCTTTGAACTGACTAAAAGTCCTCCTGTACGCCAACTGCATAAGGGATCATCTGAGATTATTTGCTTTGTAAACCCCTCACCTGTAGTTTCTATCTCATAACATTTAAGACCGATGACATTTTGCAGTGACACTTTCCAAGCCCAGATTCCTTACCTATGCTTTTCTTTAAGATTGTTTTTTTAAGACAAAGTTTTTATATTTTGCCCAAAGCAGTCATACAGTTGAAGTTTTCTGCATCCCTGTAACTAAGTAATACTATCCAGACAGAAAAGGTGATTAAATTCATCTTGCCTACTGCAGAAGTTTGGTCTTTGTCAACTGAGGGTGGAGGATGGATGGGACAGGACACATTTCCTCATTTGTTGCCAGAGACTGAACTTTGGGATTACTTCATTTGTCAGTAAATTATCTTAGAACGTTGTTATTCTGGTTTCTTTACAAACTAATTGAGTAATCAAACTCTTGATGATGCATCTTCAGACACCCATTCATAAGGCACTCATTTTCGTTACATATTGCAAGTGGATGATGTACATTTTGATTTGATGATTTGTCAGAATCATCTGATGCATGAATTTTTTTCTCATTGTATATACTTCCTCTTGGCCAAACTGATTATTTGTTAATAATGCTAGTGTATGATGTCAGGAGCCTGTTGTATATGAAGACTGGAATGCAGTTTAATGAGAAAACAAGGAAAAAATCATTCCCTTCCCCAATCTCAGTATAAAAAATAAATTATAAATGTTTATGAATAGTCAGCCCAACAAGAGCAAAGAATGAACTTGAAGCTGGTGATTACCAGTGATCTGATGCTTCAGGCCAAACAGATTTGACTGTTTACTTTGAAAAAACCTCATGCTTTTTCCTCTTAAAAGCTAGAGGAGATTTTCCTGTAGCTATAACCTTTATAGATCTTCTCAGCAGGGGCTGCAAGTCAAGAGCATAAGTCATGTCATGGGAGGATCTTCCATATTACTCCCAGTTCTACCTACCATAGTTTGGAATAATCCAGCTCCCATTACTGAATGGGCTCCCCAGAAAGCAAGTCCTCCCAACACCAAGTATGGAAGCACATGATCAAACCATTCAATAGTTTTTGTACTTACTATGAGCAACTGAACTAGAACTGCCTTATGAAGAAAAATTAAAACCAACTAAAACATACATGACTAACCAAAATTGACTTGTATGTAGATATAATTATAGGCTGCAGGTATCAAGGAAAGATGCTGTTTAGCATGGTCAAAGGGGCAATCTGAATAAAGAGGTGATACATGTTACTTAGTTAGGAATTCTACATTACTAATAAACTAACCTTTATCACTGTATAAGTTTTTCAAGTGCTGTGATATAAAGCACTACATAGTTTTAAGAATTACATTAATAAATGTGAAATTTTCTGTGCTTTATGTATTTTTTCTGAGTTTATGTGTCTATTAGGATAAATGAGGTTTTATTAACTCTTGGATACTACATCAAATACTTAAAAGATCTGCAAAAGTTAAAAAAAAAAAAAAAGCCCAGAGAAAAATATCTGTGTGAAGCAGTTCTGAAGAGGTTAACTTCCTGCAGATTATTTATTTATGTTGTAGAAATGTACTTCAGCCTTATCTTAAAGACTGATTAATTACACCATGTCCACAAGCTCTTTCTTCGGGCTTTTTGGAATTTTCAGCTCTCATATGTGAGAGCCTAACATTCAGAGAATAATATAAATTGATGATTTGTTTGCCACTATGATACATTAAGTCTCATAGTTCATTTTCTAACTAGTGAAGTCCAGTGCCCTCTCCACAGAGAAGGACAGCGTCCTTCCCTTCTCAGTCCTAACCACAAGATTGCCCACCATTTTGCCAGCACTCAGAATGTCACAGCTTGCATGGATAACGGCTAATGTTCTGTCTTCTTCAGAGAACACCCATACAAACACACATATACACAAGCCTCGTCTGCGCAAGACAGAGCAATCAAATAGGATTAGATATGCATTTCACAGATCAGCACAATCCTTCATGCATTTAGTTCTGTTAGTATCATCATGCCATTTTCTGGTGTTTTATGTGTGGGTGCATGGGGTTAATTTAGCTTAAGCTGATTCCTTACCAGTTTAAACAGAGTCCTTATGAGACCTCCTTAAATATATGTCTACATCAGTGTGCTGCAGTGATTTAACAAAATCAATTTCTAACCCGATTTTCCTCATGCAGACAAAATCCAAGCTTGGAAATAGCCCAATCTTCCAACTTGGACTATCAATTGACGTATAAAAAATCCTTCTACACCATCATAAGGACCGTAATCTATTATCATTCATAGTGTTGGGGGAGAATAAAATTGACATCCACATAACAGATAAAACTGCTCAGCACAAGAGCCAGGGTTCATTGCATGTGAACTGAGAGGACTATCTAGGACATAATTACAGGCTGAAGGGTGTTCCAGTCATGCATACCACATGGTTAATTTCTAAGATGTAATGTCTCTTCGAAGGCCTGATCCAAATCCCTCTGAAGCTCGGCCTGCATGGTCTTGATGGCATCCATAACATAGGCTGTTCTTCACTGCGTTCAGTGGTTGCTCATCCATGGACTAATACTGGGACTTCTGAAAGAAGGCAACACTAGCCTGTCCTGTTTCTGAGGGGAAAGTGGACTGTGACAGGAACGATGAGAGGCACACAAGTGTCATCAGCAAATCTCACACCAAAGCTCAGTCATACAACCTACAATCAGAAATCAGTTTTGCTCTCTCTGGGTAACTCTGTGTTTCTAATGCTTTCTGTGACAATGCTGGATTCACAGCTTTCTCCTTCTTGTCAAAACCTCTGGCACCATGTAACAAGCAGTCCCAAAGTGCCAAATGCAGGCTTCACTTTATGCTGTAATCTAATTTACCTTCTTTTTAGTGGCCAGGTCTTCAGAGAATCTGTGAGAAAAGATCTCAAAGTCTCTTAGAAGCACAGCACAATTATTCTTCACTAGGCTTCAAAAAATTCAAGATATGTTTCCTACAATTTCTCCAAAGCATTTGAGATTTTTTTTTCCTCTCTGCCCACCTAAGCTAGGTATACCTTCCATTCCTAATGAAGTGATAAGCTGAGCATAAGCTTAGTACATTAAGCTAATGGTGGAGCAATGAACAATTGCTGTTATTCCTACTTCAAATGGGGGGATGAGGCCTGCTAGAGTAAAGATAGTATTTTTGGAAATGCTTGAGGGACAGAAAAATCATGAGTTGAAAACCCGGTGAGAAGCGATGGGGATGGTAGTGTACTTTGTTGCCAACTAAAAATTTATTTGAGAAGACTCATGTAATTTCAGGTGGGTTTCCATCTTCTCATTGGATGAGTTTAACCCTAGTGAGAATTTTCATGACAACAAATGAGGCTGAACATAGGTTACTGCCAGAGTCCCGGGTCTCTGCACACCCACCCAGAGATGCCATCTGCTAGAATACAGGGGGAAAATGAATGCAAAATATTAGAAATATAGTTGAATGAAAATCATATGAAGATTGTATTTATAACTTAATGGTTTTATCTTCAATGTTATTTAATCTTCTTAATCTTCAATAGAAAAAATTTGGTTTACACTTATTTTGTCTTTGCATTTTCAGGTTTTCAGATATTTCTGCTCAGATGAGCAATTACAAACAGGTAGCCTGGAAGGAAATGAAAGCGGAGGTAGCACAGGTATAATACTAGAAAGCAAACACGTCAGAATACTGTTCAAGATTATGTCTCTTTATGTCTTCTATAATATGAAGATATTATACTTCAGCATTCGAGGAGAGGAGAAGGGAGTGCAGTGAAGATTACATCTTCCCACTCCATTTTTCTAACCAAACTGTGCCCTCCAACCATTAAAACATCCTCCATGCTGCAATTCAGTCTTGGTTTACTCACAAAGCATTTGAATGTGATGAATAAGGAGAGACATTTTAGTAAGCGTGATTGACGCACACAGACAGATCCTGCTGTCTGCCAAATTCACTTTGTGCCCTGTACCTCACAAGTGGCCAGAGCTGCGTGGTGGAGAATAAACTCTCCACATGAGAAATTTTCACAGGCACAGAACTGCCAGCTCCAGACATTTGGAAATCACAACTTAGGCCCCAAAGAGTGCCGCTGGGCTTTAAAAAGTATGAAACATACTTAGAGTAATACGTTCTGCACTTTTGCATTTATGCTCTGGATTTGGAGACAACTTTTGTTTCTTTCTTATTTTTCCTTAAACGAAAGCTGACATTCTTTTGGAATGTTACGGTCCAGCAGCTGGTCTCTATGAATACTTTCAGAAATGACCAGGCTTGGGATAATGTTGCAGGAGCTGGCAGTATGTCTGGCACAACAAAGGCTGCGTCCGGCACAGGGAATTCCCTGTCAGGTGTAAGATAAATAGAAGAGTGGTAACAGGAATATCAGACCGAGATGAAATATCTCAGAGAAAAATAAGGGAGCAGATGAACTGAACTGCTTTGGTTCTTTTTATTGACACGAGCCCGAGTTCTATCTCCTGAACCTGTAACTCACAGAGGGCTTTCACAGGGGGAGACCCTGCCTCCACCAGATCAGGCTTTTGCCATCTGTCTTGATCTCTCTTTTTCTCCATCTCTGTGCAGCCCAAACAGGAAGGGAGAATGTAAAAGCCACTGACACGTTATTAAATGAAAAATGTTCGGGAGAGGTCAGGAACGAAATCTCAGGGCTGTTTAAAGTTGCTTGATTGCTGCCTGTGTAGCAAATAAGGCAACCATGCAAAGGTCACCGTGTCTCATCCTATTACATCAGTGCCCTTTCAAAGTACACCGTGTCCCTTCAAGTTGTGTCACATCAAGAGCTGGTCGAGTGCTTCCCTGTGACTGATATTCATTGCTAATTTAACTTTCTGCTGCTGGTACATTATTTGTGAAGTGAGTCTTGTTCCTGGAATCACATTTGTTACTTGCAAGAGTGTTTGAGCAATTTGCAGGTGCTCCATTTGATCGTTCACGTTGTAAGGAGAGTCACATAAAACAAGTGATTCCTTCTCTTTCTTGATCAGATGGCACTTTTTTCTAATAGCAGAAGAATAAGATTGCTGAAGCATGTATGTAGTTGTTTATTTCCAAAAAGCCGTAACTGCCTTTACAAAAATAAAAAAGCATGAGTAAAAAGAGCCAAAACCCTTGTCAAAAAAGATGACAGTGAGCATGATCTTGGAGGATTTAAAATGCTGGCTGTACTTTCAGTACAAGCTTGTGAGCTGGGGTATTTTTGCATTACAAAACCAGTTAAAAGTCAAGTCATTTCAAATGTTACGTTAGGAGCAAAACTCAGAATTCTCCGCTAGAGGACTCTCTCTTCTTTTAAATTACATGCTCGGCGCTCAGATACGGGCTACAGGACCACGACCTTTGGTCCTAGCTATCGGAGTGGTTCGTTTATAAAAATGTGTGAACGAGATCAATGCCGAGGGATTTGTGTGAAATCTCAAATGTTCAGCCTCTAGCTTAAAATGGAAAAAGAATTTCAAAGCAGCACCCAAATCAATTAACCAAGCCGTGAGATTGAACCGAAGTGCATGGGAAATATCACTCTGTTTTGACACATGCATAATATTTTATACATGCTGTTGCACTCTCAAAAATAGCTTCACCTTTTTCTACCATTCACACTCCAAAATTTATGGAACATGATTCTCACCCATGATCAGGATACACTGTTTTATTCTGACTTTCGTGAGTGTGGGAGTATGTTAGCGCTTAACATAAGCTCCTGAAACACCAAGGAAAATAAAGCGTTGCTTTTTCTTCGAGTCCATTTTCATGTTAAACCCGCCCCTTGTAGTAGGGAGGTGCTAATGAACGGGCTAGTGTCATCACACCGGTCTGCCCGTGCCTGGCTGTGTCTTCCCCCTGCCTTTCCCCCAGCCGACCTGATGACTGTGCGGCTGCAGGGTGAGCTGGCTCGAGAGAAAACAAGCCCACCAGAAGTCAGGTGCAGAGCACTGGGTCCTCTGCCAGCGAGCTGGAGGTACCGCACGCTGGCAGATGGCTGGCTGGGAGGGGAAGGCAGGAGCAGGACTTGCTTTCAGCAGCAGTTTGCTGTTGCACCAGATTAGGTGCAACATGATACCGCAGATTTTCAGGCCGCTAAAAATGCCATGCGAACACCACTTTGGTTTTTATTTGCTTTGTTTCTGAATCTGAAGTTAGGTCACATCCTGGCTTCTGCTGCGGTGTTAGGTTCATGCAGTTTCCTGGAGTTCACCGCGTTCACAGCTGAGTAGTTTTATGTGACTACAGCACAGGTGGCCTGAGAGAATTAGACCAATAAAAGATGCATAAGTAAACTTGGGTTTGCTTTTTTTTTTAATTTCTTCTCATAAACATTATAGTCACATGACTGTTCTCTGTGACACTACAAACTATAGTACTCAAGGATGCAGCCACTGACAATAATGAAGACAGTATCTTGTGCATCCATTGGTTTGTGAAAACAGTCTCTCTAGTGCTTATTGAATAGAATGGAGACTTACTTGGACAATGTCTGCTATATGTATTCAAGTTCTAACACATACTTACATATATGGTACATTTATGTTGAAAGCCAGATCCTCTCTTGCTAAGAATATGTGTTGAAGACACAAATATGTTGTGATGAGTTGATGTTTTTCCTGTGTCTAACAGATTTGTTACCATACCCTAACTGGAACGAATAAGAGAGGAATGATGATTATTAAAATAAAGATGAATATGAAACAACAACAAAAAGATGGTTTAACATGCTGTATATTTTTTGCCTTTCAAGAGTGATATTCAATATTTGTATACAACAGCTTTACAGATGTTTATGCCTTTGGTAGCATAATAAAATGTGTAAAATATTTGCTACTAAACATGATTTTCTGGCTTTTTTGTACTTGCTTTGGAAACATACAGATAAAAAGCAAACAGACGTTCAGTAGGCAGACCTAAACCCAGAGAAAGCAAACTAATAACTAGAGCTTATTATGTTAATTAAGTATCTTGCCTTTCTTCTTGATGGACTTAAGAAGAGGATATCTTTCATTGTAAAAAGGTCGACTGTTTACCTTAGTGTTAGTTAACTTGATGCTGGATGACATGTACGGTTTATACAATAGGCACAGCTAAGAAGAGGGTGCTCGTATGGATAAATTCTACCAAGTCACAGGATAAAAGAGTGTGCACTTCCACAGAACAATGCAATCCAATTTCAAGACTCTCTGAGGTTAAAACCTAAGAACTACAAGAAAACACAGTTCTGTTATCTATCTACTTTCGTATGAACAGATAGTTGTGTTATCTAAATTTAACATTCTCCATTTCTTTTCAAGACAGACGTCTGAAGGACCTAAACTATGACATGGACCATGTTCCCAATGCAAGGGAGTGGAAACCCTTTTATTTGTACTTGAAATGGCTCTCATGAACTTTAATCTGGAATGTTTGCCTGTTTGTCTGCTGCATGGTGCTGGTTGAGGAAGAAAGGAGAGGGGTAAGTCTGTGCTGTAAACTTCCATTTGCTGGAGGGCACAGCTAATACAGGGAGAGAAGGCACCATGGGGTACTGCTAACACAGGCCCTCCGCAGGGGTATGTCTGAATCAGTTCTTGCTGTGGGACTCAAGGCAAAGTTTAATTAATAATTCTTTACCTTGTGACCTTCATTTAGCTTTGAAGCTTCATACCTTGCCATGGTAACCATAGGTAATGTCTATTCAATCATGATGAAAAGGTCTGGAAAAAAAACACCAAAAAAACCCCAAAATTCTGGTGCTAATTTTAGCTGGACTACTGGTGGAAATAGCCAAAGTTCCTGAGTGTTAAATTAAGGCAGCAGTAATCAGAATGAATTATTATAAAGCAGACTATCCAGACATGACACGCAATTCCGTATTGTCAAAATACACTTTAAAAGCAGCTACATAGCATATACTCAGCATTGCAGAGTCTTCTCAGGCAATGTCTGCCAGGTAGGGATGATAATTTTATTATGGAATAGAAACCAAATAGTTCAGCAAGTATAAAGGAATGACTCAAGTCAGAGAAACAGGAAGAACGATCCATGGTTTAATAGGAACCTCACAAACTAAATATAGTCACAAAAAATGTAAGTAGAGCTTAATGGGAATATTTTGGAAGAAAGTACATATTTTCTTAGGCAAACTGATAAAGTTGGATAAAATGGAGATGCTTTTGGACTTGGCATCCCTTAATGCCAAATCCAAAAGCATAATGTTTTTTCCAGTATATTAGCTGACTTTACAAATGATACATCCTCTCCCTTTCCTCACTTGTATCCTTAGATCGTCGTGGTTGCAAACAACACTAGTGCTATTTTGGCAAAATATTACAAAGTAGAACAAAGGTGTCCTCTACCGTGATAGGCATCAGAATGAAAATGAGAATACACATTCCTGCAGAAAGTAGTTCAGTCATAAAGATTTTAGTTCATCATCTGTGACTCCTTTCCTCTTCTTACAATGAAGGCATCTTTCTTTTTGCATTGATGGCAAATGAAGTTCTTTCCTGATTATGGTAAGTTGAAAGGTCCTGGTTTCTAGGTGAAAGTTTCAAATCTTAATTTTTCTTTGGAAGCAAAGGCCAGTGTCTAGTCTCACCTGTCTTAAGGTCTATAAAAATTAAACCAAAAACAATGGAAAAGCACAATTATGTAATCTAGCAGTAGTTACCCCACACAGGATCAGCTTGGTGCTCTTGGTGCTGACCGCTGGTGGAATCTTGGGTGTCACGTTTAAAATCTTGGTCTTTCTCATTGATAGCCACCCCGGGCCTTGGCTTATGATATGCAAACTATAATCCAATAAACCAGGACTGCTGTTGGCACCTTCAAGTCTCTGGCACAGCAGCGATCAGCAAAGCTTTCCAGAAAAGCACACCAACCCCATCGAGTGAAATTCCCCAGAGTCTGTGAACCATCATACCCCTTCATCACCTCCAAGTGCATTTCTTTGGCCATCCCTCTGCTACCCCGCATAAATTTACAACAACATGCACGCTAATAAAGACTTTAAAAGCAATCCTCCTTCCCTATCTTGCTCTCATTAAAAAATCAAAGCTTTTTCTCTCCCTGGGGGCAGGGTGAAAGGAGGAAGCAGTGGCAGATGTGAGCTCTTTTGGTTAATGCACTGTTAGAGAGCACTCGGGCGCTACGGGGGTGAGGGCATCATGAAAGTCTGTGTGGAAGAGAACAGAAAAGGCGCATCACACCTCACATCAGAAGCCCAAGCGGTGTAATGGCACACGGTACACGTGCGTGCTGCGCATACGGCTTGTTTGCTGCACCTTGCTGAAGCTCCTTGTCCACTCGCCAAGCCCGCACCATTTGTCCTGGCCCGCTGTTGGCGCTGGGGCAGAGAACCATACAGGGTGAGCACTCTTTCAGAGACTGTATACTCTGTCTTGCGTGTCCGAAAGCACTCCAGGGATTAAACAACAGGAATCGCAAGCAGAATTAGCATTTTAATGGGGAACAATGAGTTTGAAAATTCCCATAATTTGGCCTTTGAGCACCATCTAAAAAAAACGCAGGCGCAGGGAGACGGAGACAGAGAGACGGAGAATGTACTCTGACCAGACTTATGAGAAATTCAGCCTGTGTTTTAATGAGGGATGGGTTAAAGTAAGTCAATGCAGCTGACCTTGCTGGAGACACATTTTCCTCACGCCAAATCCTGACGTTTCAGACCTGCTTTCACACGTTCCATGAATAGATGTCATTACTCATCATCACATTTATCATCACAAGTCTAAAACAATGAGATGTCAACGAGGGCAAGGATTAAAATAGGTTTTAAAACTTCCCCCCCGCCTCCACAAAAGTACCTGGCATAGGTTATTATGTGGCGATATGTTCTAAGAGAGGAAAAAGAAGGCAAGCTTCTGACACCAAAAAGTGTTCCTCAGAGATGTTATTCTACTGAGACCAAAACCTTCCATTATCCCGTTCCCTTCCAGACTGACACAAGACACTGAGCTGAGCTTGGCGAGATAATAGCCAGTTCTTCCCTGTACTGGGGCTTTTATTCCCTGTGTCACTGTAGGTAGCATCAAGCGCACAGTGCAGATCTTTCATCCTGTTTTGGAGGAAAGTCAGTGCAGTTTTCATGCATGGCAATAAAGTACCTTATAAAGAATAACTTGACAGTCAATTTCTGAATCTATTTGTGGCAAACCGTCATGGGATAGTTAGGGTGAATGGGAAATGACACAGTTACTGAGGTGTGGAGAAGGGTGAATACCTGGCATGTGAAACCAGAGAGGCTGAAATTATCTCCTTACGGATGTCACTCACTAAGCCTAAAGAGAGCCCAGCCACCCTGTTTCCAGGAGGTGATGCTTGGAGCAGATCACAGGATTCCTGCCCCACGCTGCACCTTGGTCTGCTGTGCCAGACCGCTCCGTCCATTGCCTTGCCAGCAGCCAGATCCTGGAAAATGAATTTTGAAAGGAATTCTCCTCTTTTTTGGTAGGGTTTGGGTTTTTTTGTTTGTTTGGGGAGGGGGGTTAAGCCCTGTCGGTTCTCTGGCTTGCTTCACAACATGGCCACACGGACAGCGGTGCCAGCACACAGGGAGGAGGCAGAACACCATGGCACAAGGCAGAAATGAGCAGGAGCTACGAGAAAAGAAAGCGGTGAAGAAAGTACAGGGAGGTATTGCTGTCATATATCTTGTGTGGTGACTTGTAAGCCTGTTCCACAACCCTAAATTTGGTGATAAATGCCATGTGCTGGGAATGAGAATCACACCTTTAGATCTGCTTTAATAATTTTCTTCTTTTAATCGAAAGAAAACTGGCATTTCACAAATAGTAAATCCTGCTATTTGCAAATGAACTTTTTAAAATAAACTGCATCAGTTAATAGAAGTCTCTGTCATTTAGCCAAATGCAAACTCAAGTGAATAAGATTGCCAATTATCAGTATAATTTTGAAAGAAAGGTATTCAGAACTAATTGTATGCTTCACTTGGATAGCTAGTCTCTATCACTTTGTGTTTGCAGTGCCATCTTCTATCTAATTAACAGTATTATGGCTTTTTTTATAGAATTTTCTCATTTGAAAAAATTAAAGCTTTAAGAAAGGAAAATCTAGCCTCCCCACATTAAATCTGTCAGTTACGTTTTGATGCCACTCCATCGTCACCAGCAGAACAGTCAGGAGGACTGGAAAACTTAACAGGACGTTGTTGAGGATGGTTGGAAAATGGCTAGTTTTGTACACACCTGTAGTCCTGGTGGGGAAATTGCGTATTACTTATTTCGGTGATGCAAAGAGCCTGATCACGCTTACGTCAGAGCGAGTGCTATGTGAGAGCTCGATAACCGTGCCCTTTTCTCATGTACTCCTCAAGTGCAAACCTAGAATCCACAGAGCACCGATGGATCCGTGTTGCTTTCTCTAGCACTTGCGTGACTCAAGTTATAAAGTGCTGTATGCCATACTGACAGTGGAAGGGTATCTAAAATGGCTTATGTGATCCAGCCTGTGATGCAAAAAGCTGTCTGTCAGAATGGATAGTGCCCACACACATGCAGAATATCATGTTCACCTCTGTATATTTTACAGCATAAAACATCAAATGCACATGCCGCTATGTAAAGCAAATGAAAAGAGACATTGCCTGATTTTGGAAACAATTTAATTTTCATTACTGATCACAGATGCATGGGTTTAAAAGGCCTGAGGGACTGTCATGACGGTTTGTCTGACCCTTTGTACCACACAGGCCAGAGAACCTCACCCATTAATTTCTGCCCCAAGACCGTAACTCCTACTTGTGTGAATACACATGTTCTTTCAGAGAAAGATTTTTTTAGTGCCCAGTCCCATGACTGCAAGGAAGCAAGAATCGGGCAATTTTGTGCAGAGACTGTAACCATCTAGTGGGGGATATTTTTTTTTTTCTGGGCTTTTTTAAAACTTCTGAATGGTTTTGCCATCACCTCTGGCAAATGAAGTCTTGCACTTCGTCTTAGCAGTGGAAAGCACAGCTATACTAGTCTCTCCAACACCCACCTAACCCTTGGCCTCTGCCAGTGAAGGTGCCAGCTTTGGTGGCAGTTTCTGTAATATGGAGAGTTCTTAGCTCCAAACTGGACAGACAAGTTAATTCCCTTCACATGGTCCACTGAACAGCCATCAGGTGGTGATGGATTTCAGCTGCTGTTCACCTGCACTGGGTTCACTTTTGTAATTGTAAGTAACTGAAATATTGTAATGTTCTACTCGCAGCTTTATTACTGGTATTTTATAACAATTAGTTTCACCCTTTTAAATTGTAAGCATAATTTACCATGCTAGATATTTGTTAAACCAGAATGAAGATGTAATTTTGCATACGACACGGTATACTTCTGTCATTTCACAGAAGCATCAAGAACAGTTAGCCCCTGTCTTTAAAAGTTTAAAAGGTAAACTGCATAGAATGTGCCATGGTAAAGACCTTGTGGTATATTATATGATATAACTCTTAAGATAATTCCTGTCACTCCGCTTTGCTACTTCCCTTGCATTTCCTGTAAATTAATCTTTAGTTTCCAACTGTTAATCTATGGAACTGCAATGTACAATATAAATGGGACCTTTTAAAAATAGCACAGTAATATAATGAATTAAAATGACAGTAAAGAAAAAAAATCTTATCATTGTGCCAGAAATCAGTTCAATATGCTGGCTTAGTCTTTTTTAAATGAAATTGAATTGATGAAGTTATATGCAGTTCTTGCACAGAAAAGTATGTATGATAAATATTTATATGGTCAGCACTTTGAAGTAACATATATTCACCATGTATATCCAGGGCTATCTTTATTATTTTTATGCAGGATGCAAACAAGAATAAGATTGTAGTGAATGAAAAATAGAAGAATTTTGTCCCATATTAAGCCATATTTATTAGTAGATAACAGTACGCTCTTACCCTTTTTATCTGAAAGTTTAGTTAATTTTCAATGATGTGACTTTATTTAATCAGAACTAGAAATGGTCACTAGAGTCATTACCTTTGCTGATAATTTATTATTTGTGTATTTTACACAAAGAATGCAACATATCCATACATTTGCACACGGGAGGATTCAAACAAGTGACATGTCTTTATGTCCTCTGCTGCTTTGCTCTAAGCCCAGAAATCTCTCTGAAGACTTTTCTCAAGGCCATAGAGCATGTTCCCAGTGCTCCTTTAAGCTGTCACTGTATTTTCTGCTGGTTCTGTTTCAGTTTCTCTTCCTTGCTTTTGCTAAAACGTTACTCAGCAAAATCTTCCTGACCACTGCTGCTTTTACTTTGAGGAGCGGTAGGCTGTAGTGTCTTGCTTAACAACTCATACTTCAGCTCTTGATTTCCGTGCTGGAAAGCAAAGATTTTTTTTCAACTGCTGTAAGCAACAGCAGTGCTATAGCCTAACATTTTCAATGAAGCATGAGAGGCTCTATATTAATATTTAACCTTTGTTCACTGCTTTTAACATTGTGCTTACGAAAGACACTAAAGAGAAATGAGAAACAGCTCTAGAAAATACGGCACAAAACAAATACCACACAGAGCCTAACACAGGACTTTCTTTCACTTTATTCACCACTGCTCCCAATTAATTGTTAGCTGGACAACATTAGCAAAAAAAATTTACTCAATAGCATCTCATATCAATGCTTACAAGCATAAATACTAGCCCTCACAAATCCTTATGACTTCTTGCACAATAAAAGGCCATGGATGCTGTTTATATACTTAGCTGGGTTTCTTCATTACTAGAATCCTCCAAGGGATTTTGTTCCATTCATGTCACAGCTGTCCGGCCCAGATGTAGATGTTGTATTTGGGCTCTGATGCTGCAGTGAGTTCAAGTCCACAAGCTTCGGCAGAATCAGGGAACAGTTCTCAGCAAAAAATACGCGTGGGAGGACCTTCCTTTGCTCCTGTGAGCCGGTTCAGGGATCTGCCCGTGGTGGGCGGGGGGGATCCATTTGTAGGAGTTAGGAAAATAAAGTAAATTACAGCCCAAAGATGGTGCTAATTGCCTCAATCCAATGAAACTGAGCGTCTGTAATCTTCCGTACTTACAAAGGTGTCATCTTGGATCAGTGGCGCAATAGTAGCTAAACAGCTGCTGCTTCTAAAAGTCAATCTTGGATGGAATTAATCTAAATATAACTGTCTAAAAATCAACCATCTGTTCTATACCTGGGCTTAACAGAAAGGAAGGTTCCCTCAGCAAGGACACATCTCGTTGGACACAATGCCTGTAACACTCCTTTATAGCCTAGATGCTTACAAGCTAGATTCTTACCTTTAAGAAAATAAGGTGAGTTGTGTCCCAGCACTGGTGTGTATTTACATGGCGGTCACAGAAACAAGCTTGCTTGGATGCCACAAGCAGTCTGCTGGTAGCCTACACGTGATGCTCATTTCTGATGTGGACATCTGGAGGTGTAAAATTCTACTTACCTTGGATTTGAGATGTTGCACAGGAGTATGGTGACTTAAGCCACTTCTATTTGTTGCAATGGCAAAAACTAGGAGGAATACTTGACAGTAAAGTATTCTTTACTCTATTTCATACTATTTCATGTGACTTATTGTAATTTTGCCAGTATTTTAGGGTTAGCACCTATTAAAACGCTTTTCCTACCATAAGGCTTTTCTCCATGTTCTTGTAACAAGTGTGAAGTTATTTGTTTGTAGTCATCAGAATTGGTAAAAGGAGGAGGGCAGCAGGCATCAGAGCTGATATGTGAAGTGTCAATCAGCTTTTGGATCATCATTTGCTATGACAGCAGTGGGAAGGAGGAAGAATGGCAGTCGCAAATTTATTTTAATGTGTCCTGCAACCTTGTGATTGATTAGAGGAAAAACAGATTGTTTCATCCTTTTTCCACAATTGGATTTTCTGGTTTAATCCAGAACTGCTGAAGTGCAATAAAACACTCTCATGAAAGCAGTAATCTCCCTAAATCTTCAAGTTCCCCCCACCCCCACACACCTCATTTCACACACAAACACAGAACAAAATGATGCATAAAAGCAGCAAAACTGATTACCATCAGCAGAGTTTCCTTTTTAATGTATTAGACCTTTAATCTTTTCTTAAGTGTTGGCCATTAAAATTATTAAACTACTTCCCCTCCTCCTGCCAATGTATATTTTTTGAACAAATTTACTAAGGTATTTAAAAAATATTACCGCATTATTTCCACAACTCTCCCAGTGTGTTTTTTAGTGTAAATTTTACACTTGTTTAACGAAGTAACCTCATCCCTTTCTGCAAAGTCAGTGGCTCCTGTAAGCTGCGGGAGCTGCTTCTCCCCTCAGTTCTTCCCGGGAGCCGAGGGGCTCAGGAAGCTCCTCTGGACGATGGCGAGCAGGCAGAAAGACCGCTCGCTCTGAGCTCAGCTGCTGGGAATGGGTAGGCAGGCTTTTCGGAGCGGCCCCTCACTTCTCTTTCAGGCCCATGAACTGAGTGACTATTGGTCTTAAGAATGGCCACAACCAGTCAGTTAACTACTGGTTAAATAAACGTCGTGACAGCTAATAATATAATTATTTACACACTTCTGAAAGGACTACAGCACTGCAGGCTCCATAGGGGCAGCAGCAAAGAGCAGCAGGTTAGGCAGATCCTTTTCTTTGCAGGATAACTAAAATGCCTAGCAAAGATTTCCCAAAGTGGTGAAGGGGTCTCAGGAGACCCTCCTGAGAGGTCTCAGGGAGGCACAGGCTTTTCAGAAAGGCAGAGGACCCGCTTTTTGAATATCACACTGCCTGAAGGAATCTCTATGATGGAGCTACCCCAAATCATTTGTAATATTTGAAAATACTGATCATTAATAAACTTAATACTATTGATCCCAAATGAAGTGTCACCCTGTATATCAGGGGGGTCAGGGTTCTTGCACTAGACTTAAGAGCAAGCGACAAGCCTTTCTTCAGCTCTTCATTTAGTATAAATCTAGTGCCTATGACTGACAGAAATTAATAATGTAGTCTTGAAATATGAATCATGGAAAATGAGTAAGATAATTTTTTTTTTTTTTTTACTAAATAGGCCATGCACTGACCACGATGACTTCTGTCTGCTCTGTCTACGCTGTCTGCTTTCCCTGGAGAATTGGGTGCTGTGGGAAAAATGTTTGGGTGTAGCAGCTGAGTTTCTGGATGTTGTGATCTGGTCTTGTGAACACTTAAGCAAATGAACAAGTTCCCACATTTGAGCAGTCCCGCTGAACAGAAGTCACTTCCTCCTTCTACGTTTGCAAACTCAGGGGTGTATAAGTATTCAGCTTTCTCTATAAACAAAATTTAGTCATTTACTTTTCATTTGTAACAGGCAGTTTAATTTCACTCAAAACAAGCAATGTTCTTATTTAAACAGGAACTGAGAGTGCCACATCAGTACCTTGACAATTAGCCAACCCAGCTAACACAGTATATGAGTTACAGTAAGCACACGTGAAAAGTTGCATTGGTCATTTATTTTGAGCAAGTTTGCCAGCTTGGCCCATCTTCCTGAATAGTTCACTTGTTTGGTACAAGCAATGAAAGACATTCCACTTATCTTAATTACTTTACTCATGTCTTCCATATTCCTGTAATGGTTCTTGATTGTTCAGCCTTAGAAATTAAGTGTATCGTCTGCTATTATTTCCACAGTTACCAAGTATGAGCAATTAGGTAGTATCATTGATAGATGCATGCTAGCTTTTCACTTTTAAAAGTCTGAAACTCAGCTTTTGTATTAGATTAAAGGTACAAGCAATGCTGGCTGGATTAGTTTAGCTCCTGGATGGCTCCTGTAACAAAGCAACCAAACCAAACTGGCAGTGTAATCGGTTGTCACTAGCGGTGTTGATAACTGCAGTTCTCGTGCATAACTTGCATGTAGATAACCTTGTACGCGATCGCAGAAAGTTTACTTGCCGTTAAAGCCGTTGCTTTCTCTTCACATGAACAACTTTGTTTCAGACATTTCTATAACAGGCAGGCATAGCTAGCAAAGTTATGCATAGGCAAAAGAGACTAGGTGATTTAGCTATAGTAACAAAATCCCTCCAGCAGCCCACATGAAAGTAGATCATGTTTGCTTAGGCAAACATGCAAAAGCTAGGAAGTACCAGAATTAATGTTCATGTAACCTTAATATGGCAATATATGTGACTCAATTGCATTGGCCTCTGGTACCTGGGTGGGGTGTGAATCAGAGTTGTGTAAAAAAGACAGGGGAATTTTGATTTTAAAACCCTCCTCAAATACAGGGCTGCTAGGACAGCTTTACAGGATTAAAACAATGCATTGCCATCCTCCCACACTCTTGTGTTTGGAGATGCCTGCCTTATTTTAGATTAATTGTTTCAGAATCTGAGAGGCATACTTCCAGCATCTATAGTTCTGGTCTTGCTTGGTGGAAGCTCGCCGATATTGAAGAACAACACAATGTTGGGCTTTAGAATGGAAAGTGTGTGGCGCCCATGGTGATACAATGATCTGGAGGAATTTCTGTTGGGAGTTGTGGTCATTTGGGTGTTCCTGTGCTAGATTGCTCCGAGAGTGAGGCTCATGGAAAGGTTTTCCATCTGTTTGCTCTCTTCTGCTTCCCCTGAGCCACAGTTTTTTAAGTGCTCAGTTGTGCTCCATATGTGGCTACACTTGAAATTGTTCCTTTTTTTTCTGATTTGTTTAAAAAAAAGGATGATTTCACTGGTTGGGTTCAGAGAGTGTCTCCACAAAGAGCTGCAGCAGCTCGGCGGAGGGGCTGGTAAATTGTGGTGGTCGTTGACATAGCGGGTGTGAGACAAGAGGGAGATCAGGAACCGGTTAAGCTGGCTTTTCTGCTGGAAAAATTATGATGTGGGACAAACCTTTCATTTTTACTTGTGCTCTCACCTGTGACTTTAATTTACATCTCCGAAGACATCGTACTGCGCTGCTACTTGAATAGCAGTCTCTTATCTAGCCCGTGAGCACATTTTGCCCAGACCTCACCTTATCTGCAGGCTATCTGGTATTTCTTACCATTACCCTGCTCTCTCAGAAAGCGGCTGCGAGTCGTGAAGGCAGAGCGAAACCAGTACATTGCTTCCTGCTGATCAGATCGCAGTAAGAATTAACAGACCTTAGAAGAATTTCCCAGCAGACCTCACTAGAAATTAATTAAGTACCCCTTCTCCACTGGAGTAACCAAAACACACGGTTTCACTTAGTAATGAGAACTTCTTTGATATGCAGACTGGGCACCGCAGCTCCATCCTGCCCCGACCCCATCCCCATCCTGTCCCTGTCCCATCCCAGGGGCTGCCCTCCTGCCCAGGCTGGGCCCCATCGTGCCTGGGGGTTGCTGGGCTGTGGCCGACGCTGGTGACCTTCCCTGGCCCGGCCCGTCTTGCCTTCCTGGGGGCTGCAGGATGGGGCTGGTCACTGAAAGCAGAGAGCAGGTGTCAGTTCCGTGAGTGGCGCTTGCCAGCCTTTGGCACACAAGGGCAGTCACAGCGGTTGGCCGTAGGACTTCCTGGCGTCATGGGGCCTTCCTAGGAGCTGCGCAGGTACCCTAACTCCCCATCCTCATGTCCTTGAGGCCACGGACATTGATCCTCTCCTTGATTCCCGGTGCCACGGCTGCACCTCCATCTCCCCCAATGCCCCCTCCGGGCCGAAGCCAGGACAGAAAGCAAACCAGAGGGATAGCATCAGTTTTGACTCCCTTTTCTACTGGGTTCCTCGCAGGGAACCACGCACTGCAAGATGTTTCCTTCTTAAACTGAGCTAGCCCTTTCTAGCCAGGCCTGGAGCACACCATGTTGCTACCAGGAGACTTTTGTGAGGTGAAAAGATGGCAGATGGCTTCTCTCTGAGGTTTTACCTTTCCTTTTGGCTCCTGTTCGTCCTCACCTGTCTCACAGCGTACGGGAACGCAAGGGTCTCTGAACAGGCTCCCTAGAAATTTCACTGTTGTGCACCGGAAACCGGAGACGAGAACACCCGATTCATCACGGTGCTGCTGCTGGGCCGAGGGCAGTGCGGCACTGTGGACACCAGCTGGGATGAAGCTTCGAAAGAGCTGCAGTGGGTCAACACAGGGAATGAAGAGTCACGTTGTTATGGCCATGCTTGAGGCCCTTGCGCAGGGAATGCGCTCCTTGCACCGCAAAGCAGCGGCGTCGCACTCGTACGTACCAATGGCGCACGCCTCTTCGCACAGCTTAGGACACAAAAACACAGCAGTCCAGGTTTGTGTAAACAGCCTGGTTTTCCTTTTCGGAGCTGTGAGATGGTAACGTATGGCCACTGACTGTCTTTATTCAACAAGAATAATGTCAAATGCTCTTCTGGCAGAAAAAACGCAGACTGTGACCACACATTAACCCCATTAGTATGGTGTTAACTTTTGACTTTTAATTCTGGCGCGGTGTTAGGGATATTTAAAAGCAGAACAAAATGAAAGGAAATGTTAAACACATTCCTCTTTCTCTTGAAAACTGGAATGATAATTTAATGCTAATGTCGTGAGATGGCTGAAAGGGTTCCACGTCTCTGTGTCTTGCATAGAGTGTTACTGAGGGTAACCTGGGCAACTTGCAAACAGCAGCTGAAAAAAAGAAACTCGTAACACAGCTTTTAAAAGGAATTACTTGTGTACTTTACCCCATGAAATCATTTCAGATGCGTATCTTATAAGGAGTAAATCTATTACTTCAATAACACATTTGTTATTTGATGAAAATATAACGGTGATCAAAATAATATAATGAAAAAATCATATTAATTATTAAATTTCCTATACTGTAATGTATGCCAGCACTTTACATACAAAGAAATCTTTCTTAATAAACATTTGTTAGGGGAGTAAACCTCCTAAAGAGATGTAATTTTGGTCTTTGAAAGGCTATGTACACTGCCTCCAGAGGTTTAATATTTGGCATAAGGTAATTTGCAGCTTCAGCTGCAAAAGGTGTCTGAGAACATTAGAGGCCATAAATTACTAATTACATAAAACTTAAAATAGCCAAATGATAGTTGCTTCCAACAGTGAGATTACTGTAACAAAAGCCAATACTCTGACTTCCCAAGATTGCAAGATTGTAAATGGATAAACATGAGGCATACAAAGAGAGATGTGCTCAGCACTCTCTTAAGGTAAACCCGAATTTCATTTTTCAATTGTTGCATATATTTACTGAAGGAGAAATGTAGAGTCAGCTGCAATTGCATGAAGAAACCGTTATATCCTATGGGTAGTAAACTCCAAATACGCCCCAGGGGACTGATTGGAAGTTACCTGCAGTTCTCTCATTATCACAGCACTTTGCGTCTCTGGTGACTTTTGTCATGGTAAGCAGATTGCAGAAGAGTGAGTGCAGGATGAAAAAATCAAAGTACATGAACATATTTTATGAAATACCCACACTTCATCTACTTCAATGAAGCACAGGAACAAGCAATCTTAACTCTTCTGTAGCTCTAGTTATTTGTTCTTCCTGCATTGATGATACCTAAATTTTGACAGGATTACCCCTCTGTGTGTATTTGTAAGTACTATAAAAATGTAAAAAGATGATCCACACACAGGATTTTCTCATTTCCCTTAGTAACTGAATGGGCAGAGGATGAGCTTGAATCTTTCAAATAATGTACACATGGCCAACACATCCAGCAGAGGGACAGATAAGGCAGCCCATCTCCCTGAGTCCTTTGCTGAGATGTGAGAATGTTTCCATCGACTACTGAGCTAATCACCTTGGTCATGCCTTCTAGTCCGTGCTGAAAGCTGTGCGGAGGGCATCTCCATGTTGCAGTGTACTGATAGCTTGTCTCTTTGCATGTTGCTGAAGACTAAGCTCAACAGCTTCTACAGGAGGGGCAAGTGGTCAGCATGGACATGCTAAGACTGAAGTTTTTTAGTTCAGTAGGCCCTCCTTCATGTTAAAGAAGATCTAGCCACCTTTTTTTTCCCTTTTTTTTTTTTTAATTGTGTGAAGAGGAACATTTTTTGAGTTTTATGTGCACTAGGAACAGATTATGTTATTTGGATGTTAAAATTAATGCAGTTCTTTCCTGTCAGTCAACATAAAATGCATTGCTTGGGATTTCTCTGACGTTTCACATCACAGTTGTTGTAAATTATTTTAAATAACAAGGATGAGAAATGTGGTATAATGCAGCACAAGAATTTTAGCTGAGATAACACAGAAATAATGGATGCTTCTTTATAGTCACAAAATTTTTTATAGTAGTGTAATTTATACTTTGGTAAATGAAATATTATGCTATATACAGAATATCATTGTATTAGACATTGTAGGGGTATATCAGAACTGATTGTCTGTGTCTCAGAGCTATGATCTAAGAGCCTTAAGAGAAAAAAAAGCAGCAGAAGAGAGAAAAGGCTGACAAAAATATCTCAACAACTGAAGTGCAGTTCATAGCCAAGCATTGAAAGCAAGTATCTCACGATTTCTGATGTCCTCTCTTCCTGGGCACCAGATCAAACAACGTGATGAGTAAGAATTCCCCCTGCTGCCTTTCTGTGACCAGAACTGGACCAGGTGCTACCAGCCTGAGAAAGACTGTGGCCATCTCACCATTTGGCTACACGTATGAAGCGTGCCTGGCTGGAAGCTGAGAGTGCTTGCTACGGGCAAAATGGCAAACTTCATGCAGGGTTTTTTTCTGTCAATGACTTCTGCTGCAGTTACTCTCAAAAACCAAACATGAAAATCCAACACTTAATATCCAAAACATCACAAAAGAAATTTAGAAACTAAACCAGTGTATATAAATTTTTTATTGGTTTAGAAATGCAGCTAGTCCAGCTTCTCAGTTCTTCTTTGGAAATCCCTAGGTAGCATACGTTGACTACAGAAGAAACACTGGGCAAGCCGTTAATCCCAAACATGGGCACCGCTCTTAAGGGCTAAGGAAAATGGCTGTAGTAATTGGATGCAGTGAAAACAGTAAACATGGTGTAAGCTGAAGCTCCTTTTCCTGAAGTTATGTATTTCCTGTTTATTTTCCCTAGCTTGCTTTTCTTTTGCTCTTTGCATTTAGAGGAAGAACAAGTAAATATTATTTAGGATTCATACAGCAAATAAAAGGCATTGCAGTTAAAACCTTTTGATAAATACATGTTCTAGAAATAAGTTTCTGCATAAAAGCAGACAGTCCATACATATCTTTCATATGATTGTTTAACCTTAACATTTTTTTCTCTATAAGGTTAATATTTTTTTCCATTTTACCTCCCATAAATTCTTGAGAAGTACACCATAAAAAAGTGACAAGAGGTATCCAATTTCCTACTGAGAAGTCAGGGAAGTCAATGCAGGTCCATTGAATTAGCTCCCAAGCACTGATTTTCTAATCCTAATTGGAAGCGTATGTTCGTTCTCTTCATTAACCTAATTAGTAATTAATAGGAATATGCAGCCTCAAAGAAGGCGGTGCAGAGGACTAGGCTTTTCAGCCTTGAACTGTGTGGAGATCCCTCTCAGTACAAACAGCAATACTGATTAATGCAGTCTCCCTTCTGATTCTCCTCTGCCCTCTTTTCCACAAGCACTTTTCATAAGACCGTGCTCTGAATCCACAGCTTCACCAGCTAGTCACAGCCATGCCCGTTCTGCAGCAAAAAGTCGCTCACATTGAACGTGCGTCAATCTCCTCGCAATAAGTGTGTCACAACCTGCTGCTGGTAGCCCCATGCGCTCTGACACAGAGCCTCTCCAGGTCCCAGGGGCTCTCGAGGAGCCGCAGGCTGCGGTACGGTACAATCATCGTGTCTATGCCTTCACAAGGGGAGGCTGTTAACCTGGGTGCTGCTGATCCTTGAGCTCAGTGTGCTCTTAATCACAACACATGCGTCAATTCTTCTCTAAAATACCAATGTAAGAACATGAAATATAAATAAATGCAATGCAACAAGCAGAAAGCGGCATTTATTTTCTCTATTTTTTTCTCTTTTTCCTGCTATCTTATTACTTTTCACCAGGTAATCCACTCCAATGCTCTTTCCTCTCTATTCCCATGTTCTTTCATCTCTTTTGTCTATCTTTTCTCCTTCAAAGATGCCTATTTTGTATGAAATACTACTGTAAAAAGTGTTAGCTCATAAAAATGATTCAGAGGAGGTTGCTACTAGTCTGTGGATCAGTTTCCAGGAAGCTATGTTTATATGACAAAACTGATCAGGCGTCAACCTACCAATATGAAAAGGACGCTGGCGGCCATCAAAGAAATTCAGATAAACCATTTTAGAGAGCTGAAAAAGAAATAACAACACGGTGGTTTCCCAAATGAGAGGAGATGCCGCAGGCTGGAGGAGAGCCACATCCAAGAGGGAGAGAAGAAAGGAAAGAACCTGGAAAATTTGGGCCTCAGCCTAAAGAATTCTCCAGAAAATGATGAAATGGAGGCATGGGAATACATGGATGACCTGCACTATTTTATCTAGGTTTATTGTCTGTCTCTCATGGTACTAAAAGAAAGAACAGTCAGTCTAGAATATCTTTTGAAAGTTATGAGTGTTATGTGTTATGAGCTTTAAATGCTATGTAGCCACAGAGAGGCCAGAGCAAATTCAAATTGCTCATGTGGATGCAGATTTGGGAAAGGGAAGTCCTAGGTTTAGCACTACTTCACGAGGCTCGACTCATGCAGGGTACCCATACCAAGAAGGTGCACACTGGAGAAGGCAAGGAAAGAGTGGGCTAGAATTCACCCAAACCAAAGACCGCTTTGAAGGGCATCGGTCCAACATGTGAAACTAAAACACAGACATCTAGCTACAGAGCCTCTCCTTATTTCTTTCTTGCCTTCCATAACTGGCCTTGTCCAACTTGAGGGAGAAACAAGCTGGTTATTCACCATTAATGACCTTTTTCTTGGGTAGATCTCATATGTCTGGGTTCACAGGCTGCACCGTGGATGATCCTGTCACTGAGCTGCTTTGCCCCATGCCTGCTAATTGGAGTCTCTAGCGAAACTCAGTGGAAGTTCAGAGTGGCTGAGGTGCACTCAGATCCACTTGTGTGTGAGTGGTTGCTGGACCTAATACAGCCAGAAGCAAAAATAGGCTTTTAGGGAATAAGACCTATAGGGACCTATAGGTCAGTCAGCAGTGTCCAAATGGTACTCAAAAACTGGAACTTGCTGTGGGCTCTTTTAGCATTTTGAATAAGCTTCTAGTTAGCAACAGTTTAAACCTTTAAGCCTATTGAAGACATACTGAAAAAATCTTTGTCCCACATTGTTCTTTCCAGTTCTCTCTCAGTAAATTGCTTTCAAAGAACCTCCAACCACAAAAATCTGGTTTCCTGGTGATATTTTATAGATGTGATGGTTTTAAACTAAAAGAGGGTAGATTTAGACTAGACATAAGGAAGAAATTTTTCACAGTGAGGGTGGTGAAACACTAGAACATGTTGCCCAGAGAGGTGGTAGATGCCCCATCCCTGGAAACATTCAAGGTCAGGTTGGACGGGGCTCTGAACAACATAATCTAGTTGAAGATGTCCCTGCTCATGGCAGAGGGATTGGACGAGATGACCTTTAAAGGTCCCTTCCAACCCAAAGATGCTATGATTCTGTGATTCTACATGCATTTCCGACTTTTCAAATCCAAAGTGCCCTTTTCTTGCCAGAGTGAACCACGGGGTTCATGCATGCAGCTTCACAGAGTCCCAGCTGATGTCAGAGTCCTACAGATGGGTCTGCATACAGGATGGAAAACCAAACTCTTTAACCTCGAGTGGTCTTGCATGAATTAGAGGGTAGTGCTTCTGACTTTGTCTTCATTACCAGTGGGGCAAGTTGATCTAGCTGATCAAAACTGGCAACTCCTTTGCTCAGTATCTTTATGACTACAGTTATTTACCACTTAATGTTTCTAATGCCAGACTTGTCTCCATATGATCACACTTCATGACAACATGAGAACTTTGTTGGGAATTCATAAGTACTGCAGCCAATACATTCCTCAACCCAGCTGCACTACTTCTATAATTCTTTTCTTTAATTAATTAATTAATATCCACTGTTGTACTTATTGTCTGTATCTAAACTCTCTCTTGCCATTAATGTTAACTTGATGGTCATTAGATTATTAATATGCTATGACCATTGCTTATGATGATTTCATTGTTCTCTCTTGCCTCTATACATTATCTGTTGTCAGATACTTGCAATAAGTTATTTGCACCATCAAGTAAATTTTTGCTTGTTTTTTTGGCATATAAACCTAGGAAAGTCCTTTTTCATACCCACAGAAATAGCAAAATTAGTTACAACATCACCACCAGTTCTGTTTTTTGGTTATACAGCAGTAGCTGAAACCAACTGATGTGGTTACTATTAAACTGTCTTGGTCCCTGTTGGAAACTCAAGTGAAGAGGTTCAAATGTTAAGTAACATTTGGTATCAATTATAGAACACTAAAGATTTTCCTATTTGGACTAACGAGAAGATTTTCTCAACATTCTTGCATATCATCTTTCGTAACGAAGCCATCTTTATTACACTGCGTTTGGCCAACAATTTCTGAGACATCCTGATCTTATTTTATTCATTTGTCATCATTTTATTTTCACTCTGACAATACTTATTTTTCATTCCTGAAACATAGCCATGCTCAAATTGTAATATGCAAATTTGTTCCCACCTTTAATTCTTAGATACTTTGGCGTCTTAGTATTCTGCAAAGATACACAACAAACCTGATTCTCAATTATGCTAAGGTGGTTTTTTCTCAACCACTCTTCTATGTGAAAGGATCTTAAACTTTATGGAAACAGCCCCCTGAGAATAACTCCTGTATTAAAAGCCCTGTAAGCAGCACAAGAGCTCTAACTCCCTGGCCCTGCTGTGAAGGGGGGGCAAATAGGAAGACAGGAATTTGTTGTGCTGTACAAGTTCTTTGCTTTGCATGACTGTTAGTAGGTCATGGGAATCAGAGCCCTTGGGTGCCTCAAATTCATGGCACAAGCATATCCAGTTGAGTGCAGAAAGTACAAATGTTTCACATTGAGAAACATGCCCATGTCACTGTCAGGTCCCAAGTTAGCTGCTGCAGACATTCCTTATTTTTTTTTTTTTTTAAAAGCTGTCATTTGTGGGGTAATTTTCATATGCTTGAAACTGTCAACACAGAGGTACCCGTTTTTTGTATTCTGAAAATATGACAAGGCCTGCATATTTTTTTCTCACATTGGCTTGGTGGCTGTAATGTATTCAGTACAATATTATTTTCTAATAAGCAATCATAGCCCTCAATGTTTAATGAGAAATGAAAGATTTATAATTTAAGGTATGCCCAGATTTGTTTCTGTGACTGCAGCTGTTTTAAGGATCTGAATGTGATTACATTTATTTTCTGTTGATTTCGAACTCTTTGATTTGGGAACACTTTTGCCAGGTTTTACAATTTGTATGGCTATCGTGTGTTTTGTGAGCAAGCCTGTCTTAAAAGACCATCAACCTAACAAAAAATCTACAAATGTAACAAATTTAAAACATAGAGATTTGTCTTGGCTGCTCTATCATATTCCCTTTGGTCCTATTTGGATTGTTTTCTAGCTGAGAATAGTACTGTCATGCATCCAAATACCATGATGGTAGGTGCATACAAATCTTTTAAATGAAAATAACCAATACATGTAGTCAGTGGTAGAAAAATATTGAATAAAGATGGCTTTGGCTAGGGATCACAGGAAAATTTTGAATGAAATGTTATGTGGTTTCTAAGATCAGTGGAAAACAGGGCTCAGGGGCTAGAATTTGGGGTTTTTTTTTTTGTTTAGAAATTTGCCTAAAGGATGGGCATGCAGCTGTCAAGACAGAACTTACAGTCTGTGGACAGACCAGTCAGTATGGCTGAGATTGGAACCTGTTGGTCCATAGCACTGACATGTTTTAAAGCAATATTATTCTATCCCCCAGCAGAGTAATTAATATTATGTATAAAACAAGAAAACAAAAATTCAAAGCCTACTTCTCTTAATGTCCCATCCCCTCCAATCCTACAGAACCAGACTTGAAGATTATGAGATGATAGAATAAATATTTCCCAAGGAAATTCTATTTTGATCTATAGCTACCCAGTGCCGGGGATCCTGCTGTCAGAAGGAAGATCAATAATTTCAAACAGCTTTTTCAAACAGAACCAGAATGAATTGGACTAGAGGGGCAAACTATGATTGCACAGCCAACCTTGACTGTGTCATTTTCCAGCTTTTGAGTACTTTAGTTTGCAGCTTCAATTTTAATTATAGTGAAATTATATAATTTGGATGCATTATTTCTTAGGAATATTTTAAGGTAAAGTTAAAATTATTTGTAATTTGTATATGTGATGTACATGTGCAAGAAAAGAACTTCTTTAGTAGCTTTTGCTCAGCTGTAGCAAAGAAGATTTTTAGAGAAAAAAGACACTTCTGAAGCTTGAGGGTGTTTCTTTTGCAGTTTATCAAAGCCTCACAGCAAACAGCAAAGCTGTGAGAGATTCGTAATGGAAAAATCACAAGACTCCTTCATCATGGAGAGTATTAACTAACATAACTACTAGGGAGGATACCAATTTCTCTGTAACAGTCCTGTGAAAGATCCCTGAAGAAAGAATAGCAGCCTCATACATGTATTACACTTATGAAAAAATTACTGAAATCTTCTAAAAGTCAAGGTGTCAGTTCTGCTGGGAGGAGAAACCCCTGGAAGCTCTTGCAGCAGCCCTTAACAGCCATGGCTTCATGATACGGGCGTCAGAGCCTTGACGTGCTGGATCACCAGGCAAGGCAGATTTAAGCCAGTTTAGGAATCAGTAGGAGACATAGCCAAATTAGCAAAAGCATGCAGTGGTGATTTTCTGCCAGCACGTGTCACTGGTATCCTAGACAGCTCCCTGCTTGCCTGCCCTGTGCATACCAGGACACAAGCCCTGCTGCACAGCAGGAACATTTTGGGGCAGTTCACTTAGACAGGGCCAGCTTTCCATTTCCAAGGTCAACTGGTGACCCAGGAAATAGCTTCATAAAAAGAATCATGACACTGGCAGGCCAAAATGCCCCAGGAATCTTGGCATTACAAGTACCATGTGCTATTTTTGCCTCTCCCTTGAGCAACAGAAATAGCAGCAACAGCGTGTATCCATGCCTGGCAGGACCAAGCAAATGATGAGGCTGCACCGTGGCTTGGCGTCAGCTTTCTGTCCACCATAGACCGCATAGAGAAGGCAGGAGGCAAGAGGCAGAAAATGGGAAGCACGAACCAACAAAATAGCTGCAGCACACACAGGTGTGTTCTGCAAGAACTTCTCCAGGGCAAGGAAGGCAAATGTTAAGTTTTTCCCAGCAGAGTTGATGTGTATAGGTGTCCAATAGAGCTGGTTTTGGTCTGGAGCTTGGTTCTGGCTAGACTGCAATGGCATCTGCTGTGATTGCTGCATATAGATATAATGGCCAAGGTCTGATGATCACAGTGTCCAAAAAGAAAGAGATGCTACAGGGCTCTGGCATCTGTATTGAAGGGTAAGCAAGAACTTCATGTGAAAAATCAATAAGTATGGAGGGGTGAAAAAGCTTACAACCTTGTTGTGGACATGCTGATAGAGAAAGGTAGCATGACAGTGTCTTTTCAGCACACCAGTGCTGCCAGCATGAGTTTGTACTAGATAAGTCATTTCCTTTATGGTATTTTTGATATGATAGTAGAAAACCTAAAACTGAATTTATGGCTTAGGAGAACCATAGCTGTCATTGACCTGTCAATGCTCAACACCACTTGCCTCTTGTATGTTGGACTGTGAACTACTGCCAATGGAGAACTTGCAAATATTTGTTTTTGCATCCTTTGCTATAAGTGATAAGTCATCTGCAGGCTGGGGTTACAGCTGGGCTGCTATGTCTCAGACCACTGCAGCTAGACGTGTCAGAGGTCACCTGCATGACTTCTGCTCAAGCAATACAGTTTTTTAAGGAATCTCTTATGTGGATTTGTTCCCATAAATAAGAAAACCTGGAAAAAAAAGAAATAAGAACTGGTCCAAATCAACTGCTCCCACAAAGGAGTAATCAACTCACCAATCCTGACCACAGGATGAAAGGTACATGTACATGTAGACTATTAATAGGGATATTGCTGAAAACAAGCAGACTATTTCTCCCAGATTTACAAAACAGAGCAGCTTAATTCTCAACTTTCTGAAGCCTAAATGTCTGGAAATTCCAAAATAAGAGATGCTAAAATGGTGTGCAAAAAATGTAGAAGTGTTGTCTGAATACCAGTGTTTGTATGTCTTGTTTCTGATCTAAATAATATTTAACCACAAAGCAGGGCAACACCAAGTAGGACTAGAGAGAAGGTCATTCTAGGACCATGATGGATTTTGTCCTTGTAACACTGGTGCTAAGGAGACAATGTGAAATACTACCCTCTGTTTTACATATTATGCCTTCTAGAAAGCCTGAGATGTTGTAGAAGAGTTAGTGACCTGGCAAAGCTTTCAGGGAAAGAGTTAAGAGCTATTTTCTATGTCACATAGGCAGCAAGGGACTTAAAAGAAGGGACTCCTTTTTCTCAAGAGTTAAGAAAATCAAAAGAGCTAAGAAAATCTCTGCCAAGGTGCTCAGGTGAATTTCTTTTTTTGTTGCTTGTGCTCAGAGCTGTCTGTATTGTTGACAGGTTTTGTTTGCTTCATGGTCATTTTCCTCTTAAGTGTTTAGTAGACCTAAAATTATTCATTTCCAGCCAAATTATACCCTTTTTAAAAACTGACATGAAAATATTCTAATTGCATTTCTGATGTTGTTACAAAAAAACGAACAACAAAAGCAAAAAAAACAATGAAACCCAAAACTGAAAACAAAGGGAAGAATTCTATAAAAAATTAGAGAAGCACTGGTGGTCCTTGTAACTACTTAAAATAGTTAGAATAAGGATATGTTTCCAACCACGTACACATGCAGTTAGGCTATTCCCTGGTCTAGAAGTGATGCAGGTTTAGACTCCTTTGCAAGCAGGTAGCAGGACTAGGATCTTCTTCTGTGCAGCAGTTTCTAACTAGGAGGACGTAGAGTGGGTTTCTCTCAGTCGTTATTGTCCAAACATTCCATTTTACATTCAGAACATAGGTAATTTTTGGTTGAGTTACTCATTTTTTATCTTGACTTTCATGTTACTCAAGTGGGCTCACACACTGAAGTTTTAGCCCACCATGACTGAATCTCTGCAGGCACTAACCGTCTAGATCTGGGACCTGACCTGAGCAAGCTGAGCCCCCTTGTAGGCTGTGCACCTTCTGGAGTTTCTTTCCGATGGGCATCAGGCCATGGGAGCAGAGATGGGAAGCAAACACTTAACGTTTCCCCTCAATACTTGGAACATGACTGCAATGCGTGCCTGGAACTGGGAAGTATTTCTGAGTCCCATCAGGCTCTCTGAGCCCATTGCTGCACCTAATCTCAGTCCTGAACCCTGTAGGCTCCAGGAGCTGATAGCACTGTTTCAAGGGCAGGCACTACCTGATCTAAACAGGAGAGCTAAGCCATGGATCATGGCTCCTCCTGAAGAATCTGGGCCGCTCTTGCCTCCTTACAGGACTCACAGCAGGATCCTATGGACGCCCCTGTTCCTGGAGCTAGCACGGGGACAGGCCTCAGAGGACATGCAGGCAGCATGCATAAAGTGGAGCGGGGCAGAGGGGGAGAAGGAGGTCACATCCCCCTCGGCCATCCTGCTAAATCCACACCTGAGTTTCATTACATTATTGCCATACAGCTGACATCTAATTATGTAAGCTCACAGAAGGCCTGGACTTTTGAACTGAAGAGCAAAGGTCAATTTTTGCCACTAAATCAAGGTGGCGGAGGAAACATATGGTCCATGGCTGATCCCTCCACCCTGTCCCAATTTATTAGAAACCAAGAATTTATCTTGGGAACTACTGTCTTTGCATTTATTTTCCCTGTATTTGGTATTTGTGATCAGTTAGATCTCTCAAAAAAAACCCAGAACACGCATAAAAAGACAGCAAACCTTTATACACAGGCTTCTCTTTAGCTAGCTGATATTGAGAAGTTTTTTACTTCAGAGAGCATTTTAAGCTGTAGCCTCTGACATTGCCTTCTGTTGAAGTCTCCTACTGTCCTTCCTTGCAATCCTTCTAGGACTTAGCAAGTTTTCATCCACTGTCCATGTTCCATGGTGATCACTTTTGGCTCAGATCCTGCACTAACATGGTCAAGAAATGAAAACATGATAGGAAAAAAAACCTTGTAGGTGAGCTAAAAGTCCTTTGCTGGGTAATTTGTATGCTCTTTCCAGCTAGCTGTAATAGCATCAAATCTAAGCGGTAAGAATACAGCTAAACTTGCTTTAATTAATGTCAATTTTACAGTCATAAATCATTATTAATTCCCACATTAATTTTTGAAAATGGCCTAGATTTTTTTGGCCATTGCCGCAGTTGGTCTGGAAATTCTCTTACTCACGGACCTTTGCTTGTTCTTCTTACTCCTGTCCTGATGTTTTCCCTGTGAAGTTAAGCTTCTATCTGGCTTGAATGTACATACAAATTTACTCTCACTTTAAGAAGGACCCAACTCCGCTGCTGTCTGTGCCTGGCCTTTTTCTAATTTCAAAGGTAGATGAGACGTTGTTGCAGCACCGCCTTTCAAGAGACAATATCATTGATCGGCAACTGTCTTCCCATATTTGTGCATTATTGCAATTCAACAATACTACTGATGTCTACAGAGAAAGGCTGAGCACATCAGCTTAAGCTATTCCTTTTAAATTAAATGCAGCCACTGACTTCACTGGGACTTCCTGCTTTCAGAAGTATTAATGAAGGTGAATAAAATATTCAAATTACTTAGCAGCTCATATATTTTCCTAGATGTTGACTTTCCAGTGACTATTTATCAGGCCTTTCTTTAATTCCGTTTGGGAGCTTGGACTAGTTTGTCTTCGCTGTTTTATATGTATTGACAAAATTCACTTCTGCTGGAGGGAATTCATTCTTTAGGAAGGCTGTGATTCTCTTATGGTTTCAATTTTAATTTCTAATTATACACTTCCCTTAGTTAACATTATTCAGCTGCCTTATTTGCTGTGTCATTTGTATGCAGACGATATTCGGATATCTTCTCAGTCCCTGCAGAGCCTACAAAGAAGTTTGATGTTTTGTGTAATTGCCTCTGTGATATTTAATCATGGGTAACTTCAAATTTTGTTAAACTTAACACAGGCAAAACTGAGTTGCTATTGATTAGTTCACTGGTGCAGAGGTCTCAGGTGTCATCTGTGGTAGTTTCCATTTGTGGTAGTTCTTTTATCCTTCAGATAATGCTTATGACCTTGGGGTCATTGTGGATTCAGTGCTTTCTTTTGAAGCCCACATCAATCATGTAATTAAAGTGTCTTACTACTGTCTTTGGAATCTAGCTGGGCTGAGACCTATGCTCTTTCTAGCCCACTTGCTAAAACTTTAATCCATATTTTGTTTGTCTGACTTGACTACTGCCGCTCTTCCGTATGCCATCCGCTGTTTGCATTAGGGACACAATCTAGCTATTTAGGAATACACAGTGCAACAGTCATGAATTAACAGCATTCATTGTCTTCAATTCTAAGTAGAGGATTTATTTTTAAAAGGTGGTTTGACACTGAGTATCACTAGGCTGCTTCTTAGCTGGAGGCTTTTAATGATATTTCATTTAACAGGATACTCTTTCCAGACAGACCAGTAGAATTTTTACATGAATCATATCAATTCACTGTTATTTTTCAACCTGTTTCTGAATGTGGATAACTTTAAAGCATTAGAACTTTAAGACTGCTGTCATTTTGTATTATTAAATGCTATATATTTGGCAAGTTGTAGCAGCGTTGGTTATGATTCCGTTACAATCCTGTCTTTACTTACTTGTCGCTTTGAGGGCTAATGTTTTCCAGAACAGTGGCTACTAAAAGTTGACTTGTTTCGGTTTCAGTAGAATTTATTTGAAACAGTTTTTTTCTTAAAGAGATGTTTTTGCCAATACAATGTCACAGGCCACATTCTGCTCTCACTTATGTCTATGGAGTTCAGTGGGATTGTACAGGATTAACTGAAGCCTTGACCGTGGTGGAGAGTTTTAAGGTTTTTAAACAATCCTGATATACCAATACAAATATGTATGTAAACACTTATTTAAGTTTAAAATTTGTTTAACTTTATGTAGTTCAGGCTGATTCCTTGAGTCTTAAGAAGCACTGAAACAAATGAAAATAAAAAGTGATGCAGCCTATTGTCCTGGTAAAAAAATCATGCTATATATTTGCATTTTTGAAAGTTTAATGTGTAAACATAGCTAACAGCAGGCTACTGCCACATACAGCTAACTATGGTTCATACCTCTTCTAAAAGGCAAAGCACTTGAGGTGAAGTATGCTCTGACATACAGTGAGCAAAGGTAAAAAGCTGAAAAAGGTAATCCATGGAGAAGCAGGACAACTGTTATCTGTATGTGAAATGATTCGCCTTAAAATCTCTTGAAAGGAAGAGCAACGTGGAACACCAAGTGGATTATCAACCACATGCATGCCAGCGTGTCAAAGCAATGCGCCTCTGCTTCTATTACTTGACAATAAGGGTCACTCCTGAGACTACAGGAGACAGGAAGCTGTCTAGCATTCAAATACAACAAAAATCACAATGGTACACGCATTTTTTTTTTTTTTTCAGTTAGGTTCTGTAAATAAGTACCTGAAACTATTCATTACCATTGCTACACGCAATCTCAGTGTTGATAAGGCAGGAAAACGGGTGAATTTCACTGCAGCAAACTGCTACAGGAAAGATTCATTTACACAGCATTATGTGGAGCAGTCTACTGTCTGCCTTTGCTATGATGCTTTTTGTCTACATGCCCAACTGTAATCCAAGGCTGTATAGGGTATACTTAAATGTGAAAATCAGGTGTATGGAATAAACTTAACATTTTATTTATAGCAAGAACATTAATATACAGCACACTCTGCGCTGTGTGCAAGGATGGTCTAATGGCATTCTGGAGCAGCTTGTTCCTAGCTGAAATGTGAACTTTCATCTCTGACAAAGAAGTACTGGAACACTACAGCTTTCTCTGAAGTTGGATGCTCTTTCTGAATCATTACAAAATTGTCTGGCAGTCACTGCAAGTGTTAATTGCTGCAATGAGAAGATAACTTAACCTACCTCTCTAATTAGAGAAAGTGCACTGGCCCAAGGAACGGAAATATCTGAAGCTTTGCCTAGTCCTCTAAAATGGATCTGAACAGTGAATAGATTCAATTTTCAGTACCCGAGCAGCACTTCCTGCTTTTCTTATGTCCATCTGCAGCCTCTGGAGGACACTGGACTTGGAGAAAAGGAGAGGTGTCCTCAAACTGCGAGGAAGAAAGGAAATCTGAAGTTATGCAAGAAACTTTCCAGACAAGAACTTTCATGGGAAGGTTATTGCAAAGTCTCTAGAGAAGTGCATCAAAGATGCAAAGCCTCATTTAAAGCTTGCATAAGCAACCGAATTTTTTTAATTCACCCACAAATGCAGCTAATTGATTTTAATCGGCCACATATTTGCTCCAGGGTTTATAACAAAAGAGCAAGAATTGTTCCAAAACATTATGCTAAAGATATTACTTAACTGACTGCAAAGTCAGTTTCTTCCCTCTCCACCTGGGCTCAAAACTTTTGTGGAAGCCATTCCAAAAACGAGAGAAGAAGTTGCAGACTTTTTCCCACCACATAAAGTAAGGGTCAAACACAAAAATAAAGGGGATATAACATGAAGAAGTATTTGTTCTGCATTATGATGTTCTCCTTTTTGGCAACAGTGGAAGTTCAAAGAGAATTACTTTATCTCTAATATGGACATGAGTAATAGATGGCAGAATGTACTGAGACTTATATAGGCAGATTTATGAGGCATGCCAGAAAACAGTGGCCTGCCGAGTTCATTTAAAGCCATAGAGTTTGAGCAAGTCTGCAGAAAGGACTACAGCATTCATTGCCCTTCTTGCAGTAAAACCGTCTCAAGCTTGCAAAGGCGAATGTAGCACCACTGCCTCCTACCCAGTAGAAATTGGAGCCATTCAATAGTCTCAAAGGCTCCAACAGCTATATGAAAGTTCTTCATTAGTGAGAAAGAAACCTTTGGTTTTTGAAGCAAAAGTCTCTCTCTTGTCAGTCTGTTTGACTTGGTTGAGTGTACAGTGAAACAGAGCTCTATGCAACTATAAACTTCATTACAATAGATTTTTAAGATGGTTTGCTCACTTTTGACAAATTTAGATACTTGGCATTTGGTCTGTTGGCACTTTGATGTTTATATCCTCTGGTTAGTAAAAAAAAGGTCATGTGACTCCAGAAAAATATGCCCTAGGAAAATATGAGAAAACTTCAGCAGCCCTGAGGAAGAATGTAATGTTCAGCTGCTGTATAATAAAGAGAGGTGGAACTGGTAGTGGAGTTACCATGCAGTAAAATATTGAGAACTCATAATGTTTCATGGGGCCAATGCCCCTGGGGAGAGAAATAAACTCTTTTCTATAGCAGAGTAATAAATATTTATATATCATATTGCCCAAAGACCTCCATCAGAACGGACTGAGTGGGAGCTGAGTTTGCAGAAAAGAAAAAGATGCAATCCTTCACTTGCGTTTACAACCTGAAGATACAGACGGGCAGAGAGGAAGAGCTTGTTCCGATCTCATTATGAGAAATTAGCACATTGGAGAATTTGCAGAGAATTTGGTAACTAGAAGTATTACAGGCATGCTGCTTTTCCCTCTTCTTCGACTTACTGTTTATCAGCAAATCATACATGGTCTTTGAATCAACACAGCTGGCAGATTAGCAAATTTTACTTTTTGTTGGAAGAAAAATTGATTATAATTGAAGTGTTTTCCTGCAGAATCTGGGTTATCTGAGTAACTACTTAACCCTTAAGGACAGAAGAGAAGGAATCACATCCCTTTTGAGCACAGAACATTAACTTTCCCAACTTTCACAAATGCTCATGGACACAGTCCCTTCTTAGAAGAACATAATTGGTTGAGAAAAGAAGAGAATCAAAATTGCAGGGAAATCATTCTCTCCCACACAGACTGTGTTAAAGGTATTTTCCAAAAGTATACGCCTCGTATACTTAAATGTAACACCCACAACACCTATTCATAAGACACCACATGAAAGAAATAAGTTTCAACTTGATTTTCTACTTTAGTGAGTTTAGACTATCTCCCTAAGACATCAAAGCAGCCCAACTACAGTCTTAAGTCAGACAAGTGAGGTTTGGAGATTCACAGAGCATCAGAAACAACGCATCGCCCATTGCAGGCATGAGAAGAGAAATTCTTTGTACATCTAGTGACTCTCAAATGCTCCTCAGATATTAATGAGTTTGAGAGGAACAATGTTCATCTAAGAAGATTTATTCACAATTTATAGATAAGGAAACTAAAGCATTATTATAATGAGCAAGTTTGCAAAAATCAGTCTCTGATTTTGCAGGCACTGCTAGCTGTTTCCACCCTGAGCCAGGCAAGGCATAAAGAAGTCTGGGAATTTCCAAACAAAATTGGGTTTGGTTTGCTGTTCCATTAAGCATGTCAAATTGTCAACAGCAGAAAGTTTTGCAGAAATATATGACTTTAGATGAACCTCTGCTGAAAAAAGGAGGCCACTGGAAACTGCTTTTACTTCCTGCCTATAGGAACACGGATTTCTAGGGTTGGGATTTCTGTGGTGGTCCCTCTGAATGGATTACCACAGATTTACCATCCCACAAAGTTTTAAGGTTCTTGCAGCATGCTTGGGAGCCCAGAAACCCAGGCTGCAGAGGAAGTTTCTCACTATCTCAATTCTCCAGTTTCCGGAAGCTTGGAGATTCTCAGCTAACATCCAGAAGAATGAAAATGCTCAACTTAAACATGAAAGGCTTTTGGTCTTCTAGGAGCAGCTCAGTAAGAAGCAAGGAAAACAACTGTTAGTTAGTGAGTTAGGAAATATAAACTTCAGGTTTTTTTAATTATTTGTAGGGGATGGAAATACATTTTCTGCAGGGGAGTTCAGCATGTGTAGCTTTTTTCCCAGTGATGAACAAAGAATTTTGAAATACTGGAATTGCTTGGCAGAACAGAAAAGTTCCATTTCAAACTGCTCTGCCCTGTTGCTGTTCAGCCTTTAGGGAGATCTTGTCTCTCCTGCTTTCTTTCTCTATGCAATGACTGACTTTTGAAAATGCTGGACACCAAAAATACCAAGTGAGATCACTAGGAGTTCCTATTTCACCTCTCAGGTATGCATAACACCAATGTGAAAGAGAGGTCTGAGAGGCCAGAGAGGATCCAGGGCGGCACCGGGAATACAAATGCTGAGACTCGGAGAACTGAAGACAAAAGCAGGGAAGTCCTGTTAGCCTCCCTGGCAGCCATCAGCCTTCCCTGTTTCTAGAAGAGACACTCAAGATGGAGTAATCCTCAGACTTGGGCAGGAAAGAATGGGGACACACTGAAACCAGAGGCTGTTTTTGAAAATAAACAAACTTTACAAATGGTAAAATAAAGCCAGAGGGACCCCAGTCCCAGGGACGTGAGGGGTGCAGCGCCTGTCAGGACTATAGGAGGAGGGGTTGGCCATCACCTTGGGTGGCCTAGGGTTGCTTGAGGCACTACAAAAGAGGCCATCTCTGGTATTTGGGGCTTTATTATATGTGTGTGAATATTTATCACTCCGAGCAAAACATTATCCACATTTCTTCCTGGCAAGGTGCTATCCTTTTCTGAGGTGTAAAGAGAGGCTTTCAGCTGGGAGAGTTTAATGATAAGCAAGTGCAATTCAAAGGAGAATTGTAAATTGAAATCTACTCCAAAACATTTCTTAAAACCCTGAGTCATTAGAGGCTGAATCACATTATTCCTGTCAGCAAGATCTCTTCTCTAACATCATCCTCTATTTACTGTACATTACCTCATGGTCCTGGTCAAACTGTGCATCTTTTACATGAACGTGAAGAATCCTAGTCATTAGGATGAGTTTGACATGATGCGAACTTTATTTTCTGATGCTAGTTAGAAAACAATCCCAATTCAAGGATTTACTTAGGCTCACTGTGCACACAAAAGAAGCTTTTCCTAACAAACAGGTCAAATAATAAGCCTTGTTTCCTGTTTTTCGCATTTCACTTATTTGCTGAAGCTCATGGCTGCCTGTTACAAGGGCAATTCTAAAAGTCAAAAGGTTACAGAATAAAGCATCACCCTTAAAAATTCATCATTTATCTGTCGAACAGTGACCTCATGGTGACTCTCAGCTACAAAGCCATTGATTGCATGACCCTTCATTCTCCTTCTGTGAATCCTATAAACAAGCCCCACTGAACTGCTGGAAGAAAATTTTAGCATGCAACTCTAATCACATATTAGAATAATGATGCAATATTAAATTAGATATTAGACTAATTACCACGTATTTACCTCTTTCCTACAATTCATCATATAAGATTAAGGGATAAATTATCAGAAAAAGACATTATTTGATTAATTTTCAAATGTTTTAAAATTTGACTATAAACATGTGTATTTATCTACGTATATATAACTTTAGGCTTATTAATACGACAGGTATTATATTAAGGCGATAAGCACCTCCAGTCCAGATTTGTCCATGAATTTTAGTTCCTTTAGGCACAGAGCTACTGATGCTAGAAGGGCACAGGTTTAGAAAGTTTAAGCAAGCTGAAAGGTAAGGATAAAAATTAAATCGAAAGTTACTTTCGTTCATTTGTTTCAGTGATTAGAGAGACCATATTATCAAAATAGAGAGTCAATTGTTTAGTGCTGCTTATGACACAACTGCTCAAAGGACAGAATTAACAATGGAAAGTTTAGGAATTAGAATTCCACTCTTTGCTGAAAGAAAAAGCTCAAATTTGCAATCAAACAATTATATTTACTGTCTGGATGATGACAAACTTCACTGGCAAGATGCATTGCTTCAGTAATACACCTGAGGGATGTGAGAGTCAAGATAAGAACTTTTCTTCTCAGACATCACCTTCTGCAGAGGAAGTTCTTTAATCAAAACAGAGCTCTACATTACAGAGGTGCAGCCTTGTCATCATTAATGCATCCCCTCTTTTCTCTTTAAACAGCTGTTATTTCTGAGGATGACGAATAAGAGGAAGGATTTGGGACTGAATTCCAAACCTTGATACAAGTTCATAGGGTATTTGCTAGTAATACCACACAGTTCATAGCATCACTGAGACAAAGCCTATGTCCCAAGCCAGTTTACAACCACATTGCAGAGGCATTCTTACTCTAGCCAGCCTCTCAACCAAGAAAGTTATTATTGGAATTGCGCTTTTCCCTGATCACAGTTAAAGTACTCCTGAGGCACCTGGGAGATAAAACTGCTAAGATTAGTCTTGCTGGATCTACAGTTTGGAAATTACAGTGTTGGAGCTATTCTATCAATTCAGTCAGCAGATAGCCTCTGGCAATATTTTTTTCCTTCAGATTAATTAACATTTCCCCTCAGCCGCTGGTTAGAGGCATGATCATAAAGTCTGTGCATGTTAACAGAAGTTGCATCAGATACTGTTCACGTAGCGAGCCATGTAGCAGTGATTTTCTACCTCCGCACAATCTTCGCTGGTGTTTATGAGGGGTGGGAGACCCTGGTGCTGAACGTGAGGACAGTCAGATCTGAAATGACTGGACAGAAAGCCTGTCAAATCTTTCCATTCACCTAAAAATTTGTACCTTCTGGGCTACTTATGCTTTCATACGAGGGAAAGCTGTCATCTTATACAGAATCAGGCTTTCATTTTCAGCAGTACAGTAACAGCCTACTATCAACAACACCAGGTAAAAATTTCAGAGGTTACTTCAGGGAAAGCTTCCCTCCTATTTCTCCATCTTGACAATATACATCTCAGCTTCTGAGGCTAACAGAAAATTTCCTTTAGGAAGTCTCCTTCCTTCAATAAGGCCTTGTTGGACAGTGGTCTTGCTATTCTTCAAGATTAATTTTTCTTACTACAAAAATCTTATCCTGGTATTACTGAGAAATAGACTACTTTCAACAAGGTATGAGATCATGATGCAAATGTATAAACTATGGTGCAATTTTCCAAGTACCTTTTAACCATCAGCTTGATAATATTAAGTTGCTGCAGTAGGGATCTTCATGGATGTGAACAAAGCTTGCTGTGACTAAGGTTTGCAAATAACAAAACCTCTGCATCTTACAAATGGTTTGTCAAATTTCTACAGAATTGCTTCCCTCTCTCGTTCTCAACACAGCTTTAACCACACACCCTGTCTCACACCATACTAAATCCTCAGGAAAAAAAAAAATTAAAACAACAGGTTTTTTTCACTATTTGATTTTTAAACTATTGCTGACTGACGCTGATGAGAACCTGGAAAACATAGACTATGTCTGGCAAAGGAGGAACCAGATCTCGGACATAATGATTACATGCATTGCCTCAATAGTATGATGGTGTTCAATATGCCCCTCACATTATACAACTGCCAATGCTTTGTTCTTTAGATGAAGGTAAACATCCCTCCTTTCCTATTACTTTCCTAGAACTTCTGTATGCATTGCTGTGGCTCTTGAAGCAAAAAAGCAACCCAGATTAGTAGAGAAGACTGGAGAGGAGGACTTAAAGTGTGAAATCTGGGTACACGGGTATCATAGCTAGCCTACAGAGATGTCTACACCAGTTCTTAGAAAATCTCCTAGAGGCCTTTGATAAGTCACAGCTGGAGAGTTTGTTAAAGAAGAAGTCGTGAGACAAAGCCTGTCTATTCTATATTAATGAAATGTATGCATTATTTGGCTACATTTAAAAAAAACAGAACACTGAAGTCAAACCCTAAATTCATGAATAGGTCAATATCAAAGATCATCTGTAGATCAAAACCTGGAAAATGCAAAATGTTCAGATTAGTATGCAAAATAAAACATCAATGTGGAGAGTGGATTTATGTGATTATATTATGAATAATTCATTAGCACAAGAAATACATTTAGCTTTTAAAAATGATCCAACTACCACACTCATGTTTAGCAAATCTAACATATAGTAACATCAGGAGGTAAAAGTCCATAATGCAAAAGAAATTGAAACGAATTCCTTTAGGAGTCCAGCTGCCTTATTACTAAGGGGGAAAAGGGCAGTGGATTAGATGGGTTAGATCATGCCCAGAAAGGTTAACTTGCCTGTAGTCAATACCCTTGCATTTGCAGGTGTGCCCTCAATTGACCTTATTACTATGTGCAACCCTTGCTGGAAACCTTATTTCAGAAACATTAAGCTCTGGTTGTTTGAAGCGGCTTTGACCATGGTGAAGCGTTCGTTAAACTTGTGCGGGGCTTATTTGTTGGGAGGATGCAGAAAAGCCTAAATATTTTTCATGACAGGCTTTTCTGCACTTCCAGTAGATAGAAATCAGAGGGCTGAATCAGACAGAAGATAATCGATGCTATAGCTGGCACACTAAATCAATACATTACTGGCAACTGGAGCCAGTTTTAGCTGAACCTCTGCTTTCCAGAGCAATCACTCCAAGTCCTGACTTAGTCATTTTCAAGATGAAATTGCATCAGGCTCTTAATCTGTATTGTACCAGTTTGATGTTAGCCAGCCTGATACCAATAGTAATTTCCTGGGAGGCCGACTTCTGTCGACTGATACTACTCAAGAACTGAGCAGAGCAAGTGCAAATGGACAAGAGCTGGCTGAGGAGAAGCCTTCTAGCTGGTGGTGTGCTGCTTCCCTGTTTCTGCAGATGGTTTACATAAGGGAACATCGATGGTGCTTATCTACCCTTTGGTATTTTAAAAGTATTGTGTATTTATAATAGTTTTTCTTTCAAGAACGAAGAGTGCCACCACTAAGTGACATTAAGAACAAGAAGCCAAAAGCTGAGACGACAATTCAAAAGCATACAAATTAAAGTCGATTGTCAAATGGATTTTCCATTCCATTAAAAATGTCAGGCTTGAAAAATTTTGACATGTAAAAGATCATACTAAATATTCATATTAAATTAAGTGGGGGAAAGCCCAGAAAATAATCTAAATATTGTGCAAAATTAAATTCTGAAAATAATTATTTTGCCCAAAATGTTGAAATCCAAATATGTTGTTGACATTTGGATCCTTCCTTGGATCCTTTTATTTTCTATTTCAACAGCAGCTCATTTTTAAATAAAGCAAAACTTTTTGTGCATAACGTTAAAAAAAAAAGCATTGCTTTTCTATGGTGTTTTGTTTCTTTTCAATTGTTATAGTTACCATTATATTTTTGTTATTTATTCAAACAACATAACTTTTTTTTATTATTTATTCAAATAATTCGTCAGAATGAAAATTGCCAACGTAAAATAGCTTTAATGAAAACTTTCAACCTGCTCTAACATCACTGTAAATTAACCGTTACGCTTCCACTGGCTGGATTAGGAATAGGTATAACTATTATAAAACGACTAGCACATTCTTCTCTTTAAAAAAATTCTTGCCACCCGATGAGTGCCTAGCCTAACCCCAGATGTGCTCATTTAACACAGGCCTTCCCACTGAATAGCCGTGGACTTTTGAGTCTGGCCTTCGAAGAGTTTGGATGCTTCTGCACAGCCGGGTGGAGGAGAGCCGGGGGCCAATACCTGGCACAAAGGGTCGAGTGGCACCCGCGGGCTCGCTTCGAAACTCCTGAGGGCTGGCCCGCCACTGCGCGGTGCTCGCTCCTCTGTCTCCGGCCCTGTGGGGTGCCCCTCGTGCCTATTACGATTTGGGGTTGAGGACACTAGTTGGAAGTGTGTTAAATAGTGCTGCAGACTACCGGAGTGCTGCCGGTAGTTTGGAGCTGGGAGGGCGCTTTCATGCCGCGTGGGCGTTGCACGAGAGTGCCTAAAGGCAGGGAAGAGGACTGTGGGGGATGGAAGAAGTCGGACTCGGTACAGCGTGGTCCTTGATGTCTGTCAGCCGAGATCGCTGGTGTGAGCTACCTCCCAAAGCAAACGCAGGCTCTGCCCTGGGCAGAGCTCGTTGGAGAGGTCCCAGACAGAGGCAGATGTGAACAGAGAGTTCAGCAGTGTCACCAGTCTGGGGGCTTGTGCTCAGCTACTCCCTGGCCCTCTTTTACTCAGCGAGATAAATCCTGTAATGTGGGCAAGGCCCAGGTCTTAGGAAGTGTGACAATTTAATTAGCAGGAACAAGTGTCTAAATTTCTTCCTTTTCTCTTAAAGAATAGAGATGAGGGCAGTTGTATCACTACATGCACATCACACTGTGCCTTTTTTCCCCAAATTTCCTTCATCTGTATTAGAAAGCTCTGTCAACAGAAAGGCAGCCAGCACAGTGTTAGTGGCAATATTTGTTTGGCACACAATGTTCACTGCTGCCTATTTGTGTTGATGTTTTTGTTCTCACTCAGCTGTGGGAAGGTTTGCTGCACTTCTTCTGTCCCGTACTGAGATTTTGTCGCCTTCAGCACTGTAAAGAGCTCTTTCGGCGCCCTTTCCTCAAAGAACAGCGGCATTTCTGAGCCACGTTCCCAATACCTCCATCTTTTTCGTCCCAGCAGCTACTCCTTTTCACACCGTTTTCAGAGGCAAGCATAGGTATAGCGCTATTCAGCAATTGCTCATCTGTCCAATTTAAAGAATGCTGCATAGCGAATGTACCTGATTAAAAAATCAAGTTAAATTCCACTAGCAGAATGCCTTTTTTAATTCTTCATCCAGTTCAATATGTATGACCCAGAACTGTACACTATAGCAGCGACCTTGCCTTCTGCAGGCACATCCTAACAATACATTTGCAGAAGAAGGAGCTGTAGGTGCCTGTGAACTCACCTGAAGAGTGTTTTGTTTTAAGAAGAATAAGGCATTATCCGTAACACGTTTTTACTAGAGCTGCTGGTGTAGCAGCTTTGAAAGAGTAGCTGTAGACATGGGATGTGGAGTTATCCTTAAACACTGCATAGTAACTTCAAGATTGGAAGAAGGACATGAAGTGCTATGACCCAGATTTTGAATCTGAAGTACCAAAGACATAAAGACAGCTAGGTAACGTAGACGTAATGAAGAGAAGGCACAGCAAGGGGAATTAAGGCTATTTGATCATAATTCACAATCATCCATGTGAGGAAGAGATTTCTGATAGCAGAAGCCCTTTTATCTAGTAGCAAAAAAAATCATCAAGACATGCAGTCACTGGAAGCTGAAGCTAGGTAAACATGGGCTGTACGTAAGAGGCATTTTATTTATTTTATTTTATTGTAACAGATCATTAATCACTAGCAGAGTTTACACAGGGACATTGTGGATTGTTTGGTGAGTCTGTCCTGGCAGTGACTCATATCATGGTCCTTTCCTCTTGACATGATTTTCCACATCTAGGCTCCTGCCTTCAGTGCACTCTGATATGTAAACAATAACTCAACATTTATCCAGTAACTCTGCTGCACATTTATGAATTTTAACCAACCGTAGACACACTTACATGAAGTGAAACAAATGAGCAGAGGTGACAAATGAGATTTTTGCTTAGAAAGGATTTTAGATTCATATCAGTGTTCAGTTCCTCTTTAGGACTCTTGACATCAACTGTGTTTTGGCACTTGTATGGCTGTCTTGAGCCTACATGATAATTTTCTATAGCCCAAACAGCGACCCCATTGTGCTAAGCATATAATAAAAAGACAGCTGCTGTTTCTGGGAGCTCAGAATCTAAGGCAGAGAGAATAAATGGCTGGTAGATGAGGATGAGTAAGTTTGAACTACACTCAGCAAGGTAAGAAGCACTGTTGGTATACCAGTTAACTAGCTGTTGAAACCACATAATTGGAACCTGCTCCAAAGATGTGGCAGATTTCTGTGTATAACGCAGTCCTCACAATTTGGATCAGATTTTTTTAAAAGTTGTGCCTGGTGTGTCAGCTAATGTAATTTCCCCTCTTTTCCCTCTGCTGCCCTGAATCACTCCCTGACCAAGCTCCCCTCAGGTAAAGGTCTTTGTGCCTTTGATTATTTTATGGCATTTGCTGCAGCCCAGTTTTCATCAGAGGTCTTTCCCAGCAGACTAACAGCCCCATGAATGAAATCAGCAGGGAGGCTCTTCATTATTGCAATTCTGGCAGTGAAGTCTCTGTACTTTTATCACTGTACTGGTATCAATTATTTGGAGCCACATTAAATAAATGAAGTCAGTAACATGAATATGTCATGCCCAATTCATACAGAGGCTCATGAACTCTCTTTAAAAAAAACACCCTTTTTTATGCCTGCTGCTTCCCTTATGAATTTTTTGTAAGCTCTGACCTTAGACATTTCTCAATCATTGCAAGCATGCTTGGTTCAAGATTGAATACACATCTATTTTATATGGGTTGAGGGGGGCAAAAATCATGAGAAAAGCAGATGGCATTAGAAAAAAATGACTTTTCAAAGAAGGTTCAATGACCTCCATATAGATATGACATGTTAAAGTCCCTGACTTCTTTTTAACTCAGCACTTGCGTATATATATTTAGTATCATATAATGTACTTGTAAGGGCAAAGCCTCTTCAGCATTTGGTCTACAATATTTATTGTAGAGTTCTGACTCACCTTCCTTGGGTGTAGCCCAGAGTCACCGTAATACCAGTAATGACAATGAAATGGGACTGAATTGGCCAGTGCCCTTTGGTTGTTTGATGGGTCACAGCAGCGTACTGATCACAATTTTCTGCAACTTAAAGACAATCTTACTTATTGATTGATTCTGCTGAATCAGAATTAGACTTGGCAAAGCCTAATCTCAAAAAAAAAAAAAAAAGAATTAAGAACTCTCTTGGATTTGGAGAGTATTTATAAAAAACATTTCTAACCGAAATTAACATATTTTGGTCTGAAGTAACAAAAAAATGTAAATCTCTGATGCACATACTATTAACTTCAGAAACCCTAAAGCCAGTTCATTTTGCTCATAATTTTACGGACCTGTTTAAACAGAGTAGGAAAAACACAGAACTGTGATGGGAAAGGAGATTTCTTGAACATTGCTTTGCACGTACTCAGAATGAAAATCCCTAGAACCTTTAAGGTTATTGAGAGAAGAATTACACATAGATGGAAGGAATAATGGGTAATGCTTTGTGGGAGTGTTCGCAAACTCTCAAACTCTAATTCAGCCACATTCAAACATGTTTCAGCCTCTTTTCTGCTAACGTTAATCAGAGTAGCTTTTGTTTAAAGAGATGTTGGAGAAAGTATGTTGAGAAACTCACATACTCTTGCAAACACATTTCATTCAAACCTGCCTGAGAAGTGTTTTCTTTGCTTACAATCCAGACAGTCAACCTGGCAGCCGAAAGAATGGCATGTTTCTCAGGTGGCCAATTACACACCCAAAATAAGGAAGAGTGAATAGATAGAAAGCATAATTAAAATAAATATAGCTTGTAAATAAGCCCAGTCAGAATACAGTCTGATGAAATGATTATGCAGCCTGTGCCCGATGTTGCGATTTGCATAGATGCTTAGTTCTTACGCACTCTACTTCTGCTGAAAATTACAGGGAAAAATCCTGTCCTGTTACAGACAGAGACAAAAGCATTGAGCTCAGGATTTTGGAGAGAGTGCATCAATTTAGATCTGTGATTTCACTAGGACTATTAGTGGTGTGCAAACCTGAGCAGGTGTTTGCACCTTTGCAAAACTAAAGCCGACCTCGTAAGAAAAACAACAAAACCCCACAGTTTTTGGAAAGTTATCAGAAAATAGGGAGCATGGGGTGTGGAATTCAGATTAGAAATATGCAGACAGTGAGGAGTAAAAAGAAGAAAATTAGTTCTTCCTTGGAACCCTCAGGAATGGATGCTTTCTTGTTTTATTTTTAACAAATTTCTTAAACATAAAGTGAACTGGGAAACCAATTATTCAGGTATCACCTCTGAACAAAAAAAAACTTGATTGCGAAGTCAGCAACAGGAATAATTTGGAAGTCAGTATCACCTGAGAATTTCCAAACAGACCATACCGGATGTCAGTGTTCTTTATTCAGGAACTAGAACTGAAGGACGGAGAGGGTCTTTATCTCAGTCTTCTGTCATATGATAACCAACTGGAAGAGTTTAAAATAAAAGGCAACAATCCTGTATTCCAGTTGACCATTCTCCACTCTCTGGGTCGCACTCTTTCTGTTTTTTTGTAATGTAATTTAAATACACAATACTTCCACGGTGGGCATTTCATCATGAGTTAAGCCATTTTTGATAGCATTCATGCTGCAGCGTTGCCCAACCACAATGGAGATATCAGTGCAAAGCTTTTTGGGTCTTTTTTGACAGTCTCTTCGCATGTGCTGTCCAGTAAGATAGGTGTGGGAGATGTAGCAGTCCTTCATCGAACGTGCACTCCTGGCATGATCATGTTATTTCACGAAGTAAGACTGTCAGGTTTATACCCACAATGACAAAAGAAAATGGTATTGTGCGGCTGTTCAGGGGAGAAAGCGAAAGACGGATGAGTCAAGTACACAGCTCACTCATCAGAAATTGCAGGTGTCTCTCGGTTTGGATATATTTCCACATATTCCTAAACCGTTCATTATCATTTTACTGTATGATTGCCCTGCAAGTGCTTGTCATCACTGCAGCAGGAACCCTGAAATCAACCTTTCTGAAATCCATGAATTAAAACAAACAATCAGATAATTGCAATGCTATGTATTAAACATGAAATGACACATCTGGCTGTCGGTATAGGCGAAAAGAATTTCTAAAAGATGCAGACTGCAATGCAGACTGCCACCTCTATTTGTTTCTGATTGCTATCACACTGCACAAATGCAATGATTGAGAATGAAACTTGAATTTGGTGCTAGAAGTCCACTGTAACATCAATCACTTGAAATAAAAATGTCATGCTTATGATTCTTTGGAAAATGCTGCATTTAACTTCCAAACTGTTGCTTTCAGAAAAGGCTAATTCAGGGTTGGGTACGTTAATGTCAATGTCCTATAAAAGTGCCAGCTAAAAAAAAAAAATGTCAGCAAAGACATTTTTTAAGCCTGTGTCAGCACAAAAGGGTGCCTCAGTTGTTTCATCTCACAACAGCTGCATGCTTTCATTGACATTTGTTGCCCTTTCTTTGTGCACTCATCCTAACCTCATAGGTTATTTCCTGGCCTCCCTTCCATGACCTATGACCGGTGATGACCTTTAGCTAGAGAATGTGACATTTTGTTCTCCTCTGGCTGACATGTGATGCCCTCATTATTCAAAGGTATGTGAAAATAATGACCTGTACTGACCTCTCTGTTTCCTTTCGTTTATTGGTCTATACTAGGTGCTTGTTCAGCAGAGTGCTATGACTAGGTGGTGGGGTGTACGATTTCTTTTGAAGAAGGAAGCTCGTGTAATGCACCAACATTTTCGCTCTTTGTGTCTGTTGCTCCGTTTGAGGAGTGGGACATGAGGTGGCGCAGCTGGGGGAAGAGGGATCAGGATTCACGGTTCAGATCAGTTTGGGTGTTGGGAGCATCTTCGTAAGGCTGGCAGATAAGGCCAGATAACTTGTGTTCTTATGGAGTGGCAGTTGAGTCCCAGGCTGGTTACCTACTGTAGGAGCATCTCAGATGGTACAGGATGCCAGTGCATGAGCTGCTCCTGCGAGTCCTCAGTTCTCAGTCATCTGAAAGAATGGATGACTAAGTAACCTTAGGAATTCCAAACAGGAATGACTGTAGCTTTCCCATCACCCAGATTTCTATACCTTCCCTGTTGTAACTGCAATGGAAACACTGTCCCAGTTACAAGAAATACAACAGTAGTTAATAGTGCTTTCTTGACTAAGTCACTTTTTATATTTCAAATGGTGGAAATTTCAGTGTTCTTCAGAAATGCAAGTCTGAACACATTAAATTTTTTTCAAGAAGTAGATTTTATCTCCTGTGAGGTGAGATGTGCCCTCATTGACTATAGTAAATATTTCAAATGCTGAAAGACTAAAGGAAGAACACTTTTGTGGGGGAGATTGTGATACCAATTAAGAGTTTATTCAAGACCTAGCCAGCATGAATATTTAAATCTCCTTTCCTTGAAGAAAGGATAGTTACTTCAGGTCAGGGATGAGGGCATGTATGGAGCAGCATAAGGAACAGATGGCTGCTAAAGACAATTTCTGACTCTAAATTGTCCCTATTAAGAATATAGAAATAATCAATTAGGGACTAAGCTCTGATTCTCATGTTGCACAGGGGCAGAGCAGCAGAAGAAAATGTTAACACATATGTCAGTGTGTGTTTCTGTCTGGGAAGAAGACAGCAGGCCCTTTCCCACTGAAAGGTGAGAAGCTGCACTGAGTCTGAAGGTTAAGATAGAAGATTATCAATAGCTCTTTGGAAAAGTTTTTAGATATTTAGTATGCAGAACGAGAAATGTGCTGAAAATCAAGATCAAGATTTTGACCTTGCCTCAGTGCTCTGTACAAACTAATGCAGGAACTAGGGGAAAAGTCCTAGCAACAATCTTTATTGGTAAAGAGAGAGAATTCTCCACCACCTGGAGGTTGTAAAGAAAAAAACTTCATGTTGGAACATGTCCACTAAAGGCATAAAAGGTACTAATAACTGACGCCCAGATGTCGACTTGTGAACTTTGAGGTTTGACATGGACAACTGGGCCTTCAGGCCAGACATTCATCCTGAACTGTAATCCAGCTAAATAACCCATTAAAAGTTCAGGCTGACACTTACAGCACTGCAGTGTGGTGGACTTTAGGTTTAGATTAGAGGTAGCCTGGCTTTGGGTTGAAATAGAAGAGTTAGTATAATCTGATGACGAAAAGTATTTTACCAATCTTGGTAGAAAATGCTACCTGTAGATATTTCTACATAAGTGGCCTAACTATGGATATGACTTACCAGTCGTAGGTATATGTCTTCATCTAAAGGAAGCATAGCTGAAAATTTTTGGAAGTACTGTCCTCTGTCTACCGATATCATCTTTGTCTTGCTTGGACTTAACTTTGCTGCATCAGTCCCAGCAGCAGGTCTGTGCAGAAGGCTGAAACCCAAGAATGGCAGAAAGAAACGGCATCTGTGATATATCACATCTATTCTGTTGGTCATTTTACACATGCCCCTGGTGTTACATTTCTGAGGACTTGCTACTGATGGATTAATTGAAGGAAAAGCAAGAGCATATAAATGGGTCCTAGCTGGTGCCAGGCAGTCCTCCTGTCCCTGACCTAACAGGGCTCCAAACACTGTCACTGAGCAGGGCTGTTACGTGAATCCTGTCATTCCCCTTTGGCTGGCAATAATTTTCATGTAACTCGCACATGGAATGCTTTTAAAAGGATTCAGCTAAGGAGTAGACACACTTTTACGTGTGACCCAAGCCCAGATCAGATGTCAGATTGCTTATGACCAATCGTATAAATGAACTAACCCACCATGGCAACATAATCCTGGAAGGTCTTGCAGAAACCTTGTAGAAATATATTTATTAAGTGCCCAAAAGATTGTGAGACATGAAACCATCAGTTGCTTTCGACTGCTTTGGCCAAGAAAGACAACTTGTTCATATGGCAAGAACATGTGGTTAAGAGGATAACACTAAGGTAAGTTTTTAAACCAAGAGCATGTTTAGACTTCGTTGTCTTTTTTTTCCCCCCCCAGAAGCACAGTCTCAGAAATATTCTGGTTTTCTTCCCCTCCATCTCATTTGCCTCTCATTGTTCAGGAGCTCATAGGGTTTCACTCCTCCCAAGATCCATAAATCAGATGATTAACTTTCAGTCCAAGACTGTTTTATATGAGCAGAAGAAATCTAATTGGAATACAATCACCCTCCTACTGCTTTTCACAGCATTCTTTGCATCTCAGTGTGATCTGAATTTCAGATATCTCTTTCTGTGAGATATTTATTTTTCCCCATCATGCACTGAACCCAATTGTGCTGCTATCTTTTTCTGCCCTTTTAAGCTCTGGCTGTAAATTAACCATTATCCAACTGAAATGAGTTCCTTAGGAGTTCATAAACAGTATTTCAGCATGATAGCTTCCAGACTAGTTGCACAGGAACAAACCGCCTAATCCCCTGAATATGGGGGGTTAATACCAGTTTCATTTTCCCCTCTCTCAGCATGGGTGCTTAGGGGAGAAGCTCTTTTGTAAGATGGGGTACTGGATGGACTGAAGGAAGAAGGAGTCTGGAAATGCAGAACTCCATTTGCAGGTGCTGGATGAACTCCAGGTTGGGGAATCTTTGCATTGCACTTATGGTTACTTGTTTTGATTTATGCTGATAGAGATTTAGTACAACTGAAAAAACCTGCTGATTATGGACCAATTATTGTTCTGCAATTTACTGGCTTATATTACTGTTTTAAAAAAAAGTCAAAACCTTTTCTTGTTAACTTAGCATTTAAAGAAACTGGCAGCCCAAGAGTCCTGAATACTAAGGTGCTTCCTTTAACCATGCATCCCACAAGCAGCACAAGCTTTTCTTTAGTTTCTCCACTCCTGCACTCCAAGCCTTCTCCAGACCAAGCAGGGCATGTCTGTGGGAGAAGTCAATACTCATGACTCATGAAATACTTGCATCTCTTCTCAGATGCTGTTGCTGCAGTGATTTGTCTGTATATGTATGTGCTACAGATACTAGCCTATCTGAGAAAAAATAAACTTTAAATATAACCATTTTTACATATTCAGATATCAAATGAAAACACTTTAATTATTACCACATGACCACAAACAGAGACAGAACACAACAGGCGTACTTCCTACGACTCTATGAAACCTGCAAGATGATGCATCTTTCTGTCCACATCCCCAAGTCATTTACGCTGGGGATCTGTCAGAGAGCATCACAGCTTCTGCCTTCCCCTCTCCTCTTCCAGAAGACACCAGGGTGCTCTTCAGACTGAGACAGAAAGGTACATGCCTGGATTTCATCCTGATGTGGAGTCCAGATGCAGCAAGATGCCAGCTCCACATCTCACAGCTCAGGCATAGCCTATCAATCCATTAAGCAACTAAGTGTCATTTAAATAACTACATACCAAGCCCAGCTTTGCTTCTAATATTTTCAGCAGTCTCACCTGCCTCAACGTCTTGTACAAACATCTTGGGGAATCTGACCTGGCAAATGTTAGAACAAAACCTTGCAACCAGTTACTTCTGAGTTTGAAGTGTAACATGGATGTTGAATTGGATTTCCAATCTAAAGTAAAAATAATGATTAAAATGATTAAGCCATTAAATAAATACATCTCAATTCACAGCTGCTTGTGAATCAGTGACAGGCCAATTAATCTAAAAGAAATAGACATTCATATCTTTTGGGCCTTCATGTGCATTGTTTTACAGTGGTGGAACTTTTCTCACTTTGGTTTCAGCAGTCTGAGGGAAAGGAGGGTCTGACTTAGTGTAGCAATTCCACTAACATGATATGATACTTTTTTTGTGCCTGGTTTTGTTCAAAACAGCTTTTTTATCTCTGAATTTTTGGGTAATTATTTTCCAATATAGACGAGAATATGCAGTGGGGACTAAGATGGTATTTATCTCACCTTACTTCAGGTATCTCTAGTGTAAATGTTTAAATCTGAACCCATCACTAAAGGCTCCCTTATAATTTTCATTAATGGGAAATTCATCTGGCCAAATGAAGACTCATATTTTTCCCACCGCTAAATGGAGCCAAAGTTGATTAATTCAGAGGTAGATATCTGCATTTAATCAGACTAATCCTATCCATGTGCCTGTCTTCAAACCTTTCTTCCCTGCTGACCGTAGTAGTGCCAGGTGACAATGTCCACACTGGTGCTCCACTAGGTGTACTGGAAAGGACTTTTTGTACAATAGTCTCTTGGTTCTTAGTATTTCATTAAATAGGGTTGTCATGGGGATACAGTCTCAGGGTGGCCTCTCTTTCTCTCTCTCATCCACTCATACACCATGTGCACTGCACAATACTTTATGCAAATAAGCTCCCAGCAGAGTTGCTTGTCATTAGCACAGACAACTCTAGAGGCAAAACCAAACAGAATTTGTAAGTTAGAACTCTGTCATTAAGGAATTTTATTTGCATCCCTGCAGTGATTCATAGTGCACTTGACTGTTTTGTGCCTACCTCTTCATATCTTTTTTTGTTCACAAAGTGTAAAAAATGTCACTTTTGGTACCTTTTCTCCAATTACAGGTTTTATTGATATCAAACCAGAAAGCTGGTTTCAGCTCCTGGCAAACTGGCAGCGCAAAGAGAAGGATTTCCTGGATGTCATCTTCATTCAAATGCTGATAAACTGCAGCCAAAGCAGGGAAGACAAACAAAAGATTTAAAGCATTGCTGGAGAAAGAAAGAACTAGACAAGAAACCACAGCCTGGTGGTAATGAAGAAGTAAAACTGGTGCACTTACGCTTTGTTTTTACAGTTAAAATGTATATACATACATATGACCTGACTTTGCTGAGTATGTCCTGCTTGAACCTGAGGGTAAGTTCATATGAGGCGATATGTAGAGATACCTGAGTTGCTGTGAACACCTCGTGATCTTAGCTGAGTGTTATCCCAGGAATATCAGGAGAGCATGCTGATTCCCTTGTGCTTCCCTGGTATCTGAACTAGCCTGGATACCCCTACACAAACCTGCTGCATACTCTACACACACTGTCACTGTCTCTCAGATCCCACTATCTTTGCTGGAACTGAGGTCTGCTTAAAAATTCACTGGTTCAAGCACTAACCACCCAGCCAAGGTCAGCTTAAACAAAGCCACCAGTAAAGCTCCCACTAGGCCCAGGCCCTGTCACATCTGCTGCCTGAAATGGCCAAGTTTTTAAATTGTGAGCAGCACAAAATCTTTGGTTTAATTTCAACTAGTGAAGGAAAGAAAATAACCTATCATCCATGAAAAATTCAAACACAGCTTTAAAAACGTTAGCCATGCAGAAATACTTGTGTTATATAAAGTGTTCCTCATGAAACAGTGGGAGATCTGTCTGGAATTAGCAAGAATTACAAAACCTCCCACTCTGAAGGTGAAAGGAGAAGCAAGGTTATAAATATATAAATGACTATGGGGGAAACAGTTGCGCTGTGTAGAGGTGTGGGATCCAAGCAGTGTTGAACACTACTTGGAGACGGCTTTCCTAAAGCCAGGGATTTGTTGTTTTTTGGTTTTTGGGGTTTGTTTTGTTTTTTTTCTTTCCCTTTGTCTCTTAAAGCTCCAGTCACTTCCCTGGGAAGATTTCCACTGGGGGGTACACCCCACCTGTACTCTCAGAGCAAGGGATTCAGATGCTCTCTAGTCTTAACCTGATTTGGTGGCATCACACTCTTTCACCCTCTCTTTACATCCTCGCTCTCACCCTTGCTTCCTTGATGTGATTCTTAGTACAGACCTGTAACACCTGTAGAAGAACTGGACTACAGGATTTACATGTTTTTAGGCTCTACAACTGTATTTACCCAGGGTAAACTAGGATTATAGTCTGTTCTTGTGGGACATGTGGCAACAGAAACAAACAGAAATATGACCTTTGAAGGGTTCTGAACTCCAGTTGTATCTTACATCAGTTTGCCCTAATTGACTCAAGAAACATACAAACACATAAAAATATGGCACTTATGCACATTATTGATTAAATTCCCTAACCTTTCTGAAGTAATCCCTGAATTGGAATCAACAGCAAATTAAGGTCTCTCTCTTGCACATGGCTTCTCCTATAGATCAAGCAGTGTCTGTTCCCTTGGCTTTCTCTTCTGATGTCTCTGCTTTTACAACTTGCTTCCATTTTCTTAGCACTCCACAAAAAGGGCACCTCTGTTACAAAAACATTTCCCACTTTTACCCTCTCTCACCATTTGCACCCACCTCTTTCTCTAATCAGTTTGCAGTCAGATCAGCTGACCAAACTCATTTTGCGGCCAAAGCATTCCTAGAGCCACGTGAACTGTGGGGACATGGGGCCTGGGCTGAGACAGGCAACTCTTCCTCTTTCTACATGGCTGGCTTCAGCTTAAATTGAACAGAAAACCATGCAGAGGCTGTATAAGAATCTGCTTCTCAGTGTATGCCTGAACATCTTTGCTATAAACTTGTCCACAATGGCGATTACAATTGCTATTGGGGGAGGGGGGGAATCATGCTTTTTTTCCTGGTTGTCCCCTCTTCATTTTCGTACATTTGAAAATTCAACAGGATGATGTTAACAAACATCAAATTTGCACAGCTGTGACTGCTGCACATTTAAATGAACTGTTAGGTGCCTACAGTCTCAGACCTCAATAAACATTTCAAAGGATAGAGCAGAAGTCAACATTTGCTAACCATCATCACCTATAATATATGGTATCTTTATTGTAAGGAAAAAGAAGTACAGGTCCCTAATATATCTGTGATAACTGTTGACAAGTGCTGACAATTAAACAGCAAGCAAAACAAGACCTGACCCTGCAGTGTCCCCACAAGTATCATTAGTTACCTACTCAAACCCACTAGAACCAAATGGGATTGCTCTCCCATGACTGCACGTTTCAGGATCAAGCCCTTAGTGGGAAGAGAATCTCTCCTGAAGTAAAATCCTGCTCCACTCATGCTAATGGGCATATTCAATTGTAGCATGACAGAGCTTGTAGTATAAACATGAAGTCTGTAATTTTAAGGTACTAAACTGTTATTAAACCAAATATCTAAGGTATTTTAATTTAAAACTTCAAAGAATACCAAGTTGGGCAGTAGGCATTCTTGCCATTAATTAAAATACAGTTGATGAACAGGGCACGGTCCATGAAACCATACAACTGAAAACCCAGCAACTGTGACCCAGCACTCCAGTACAGAGGAGTTAGAGGAAACCAAAAGGGCTATAAAGCTACACCTTTCAATCTGACATATTCTTAGAGGTGAATCTGTGTCACTCTCCACACCTGTTCAAAAACTTGTCGAAAGTGCTTATCATCAGAGATTACTTGTCACCCCCTCAGTGAGGTTTGATGGTATTAATTTCTTCAGGATTGAAGGGATTTAAATAATGGAACAGTTCTTCACTGAAGTGCACAAGACTGCAAGTAGCAGGACTTCAACAATTTTAAAGGAGCTATTAAACTTTCTGATGTAAATATGCATTACCTGATCTTTTCTGTAATGTGGATTACATAAATTTGAATTAAGTGACTTTTAAGAACATTGATTATTGATCTGATAAACTATAATGGCAAGCCATCAGGAACTATTGTGTAAATAACCATTTTTAAAAATTTGTTATGTCATAAAAATTCTTATGAAAAGTACTTATAGTACTTTACATGCTGAGTAACCACTTTTCAACATTAAGTACCTCAGCCAAAGATACATTTTTAAATTAAGCAGCTTTTAATTTATATATGATTTTAAAAGAATGCTTTTAAACCACTCAGCATATACCTTTTTGTACTTGTGCAATTTTAAAATGGCCAAGCCAATGGTTTTTTTTTAATCCCTGAGAATGAAGAAAATAGTAAAATAGGTGGCTGTACCAGGCTCATCAGTGGCTTTGTGACCATACAGCTTTTGTGACAATATGTACTGACAAACATGCATCGGTCCAAAGAAGAACCTTTCAGCTCAAATCTCATTAACAACTTCGAGAATTTGTTTGCGTCAGTTCATTTCCAGCAAAGATGGAAATATCGGCTATCTGTGTTTGAATCTAGAAAGGGCTTGTTGAACAGGCTTTATATCATGTAGTAATGGAAGTAGAGGAGTTCTCTCGTAACACAAGTGATCTGCCATGTCCTACTAAGAGTAAAAAAAAAAACAACAGAGAAGGTGGAGTTGTTTGGGATGAAAGGCACTGACACAGAGGACTCTGCATGTACCAGAGTTGTTAAAGGCAAGCTGAATGCGGAGTAAGTGAGAGTACATACAAATGATGCTAAAATAAAGCAGCTACATTCAAGCAAGCAGGCGCGCAATGAGAAGAATGATGCCCACAGCTGGAATGCTGTGGATCAGGAGCAAAGCCCACAGAGGAGAAAAGAGAGGTAAAAGGGCGATGAAGATACCACCCACACAAATTTCTCCTGCTGATGCATTCACTGAAGCAGCAATACACTGCAAGAGGGATATCAGTTCCCTGCAACATAGCCATTTTGTTACAGTGACTCACCCAACCAGCCTAACAGATATGCCAGAAAATATTTACAGCACCAGCAATGTAAAATTGAACATCAGAGATTGTGATAGGGAAATTATTCTAGAAAGGATACTGACATGGAACAAAACCCAAGCAAACACATATAGAAATGATCGCAGGGGATATTTTCTCTAAGTGTTTTGGACGCTCTTGCTCCCACAGCTACACAGACTCATGCACCTTCCTTGGGACCGCTGCTTGTGAGGGCAAGAGTCCAGACTGTGACCCAGGGCTACCTCATGTTGCAGTGGGGACCTCTGTCCTTTGACAGCAGAACATTCCCGCACTTGCATATTTGTGTAGAGTTGTAATGTACCTACTCCTCCCTGCAATGGCATGGCATGAAGTTCTTTTAAAATGAGGCTCTGTGCCACAGCATTGCAGGAACCACGCTGAGGGTTGCTCCAAGGCAGAGCTCAAAGGACATGGGGAAGATCCCTGGGAACTGGAACTGACCCCAGCCTGACCCGTGTTCCTCTCTGGCTTTACTTAAAACTGACTTGACACACTCAGCTAGCACAAACAAGAATGACAGGGAAGGGTAACTGCGCTGTAAAGGCACTGCAGGTCACTACAGGGGGGAGTTTCATCAGGATGGCAAACTGCAGTTTGTGGAAAGCTGCTTGTTGCAGGGGCCAGCACATACAGAACTGAAAGCGAAGTCAGGCAGAAGTGGCAATGTCTTAACTGATTGCTTTTATTCCTGTTTTATCAACAGGTATTTAGTGTTGCTTCTCTCTGTGATGCCACTCATTACTGGGCAGGACATCTTCTACATAGAGCCAGAAGACATATTTGCAAAGAGGATATACTTGAGTGTAGCTTAATGCATCTCATCACCACACTTTATTTTTTAATCTCTGGCATACTAGGAACATGTGCCAAGCAGCATGTGTACCTTTCAGAGATAACCTGGAGTCAAGGTGTCTCACAGAGAGTCACCAGCACAAGCAACGTGAACTTCGGCCTCACGTGGCCCATCCCAATTTGCCCACGCTAAGGTCTCATGTTCCCACAGCAGATGCCAGTGCCTTGTGTTTGCTGGCTACACAGATACTCTGCAGGAATACTTAGGTATGCAGTTACATACATATTTGCTTTTTCTCAGCTGATGGTTGGTTTTGGGGTTTTTTGTCGAAAAATGGAAATTCCACTTGTAATTTTGGTGGGGGTTTAAAGTTCTGGCAATATCTCCCAATGTGCATCACCATGCTGTTTCAAACTCTCGGAGTAATAAAATGTTGAGAATGTGACTGATTAAACAGAGGTAGACACATCAGAAACTGCTCTGTAGATATTTGGGAAAAAAGATAAATGTTCCATCTGTCTTGACTACATCTGTGCTCTTTCTGTATTTAATTTCCCTTAATGTTCTAGGGGACAAGTTCCCTAACAGTCTAGAAGAACCTGAAATTATTATTTTTAATGTTTTTGCAAAAATTTAGAAAGTATGAAGGAACAGTAAAGTGAACCTACTTTTACACAATGAGCTGGATTCAAAAGAGTTACAAATATCCACTCAGGAAGAAAACCAGGACCCCTGGCCCTTCTGTCCAGCAGCTTTAAATGCCACACGCTCATGACAGAAGTCTTGAGAACAATCTAACAACCAATACTTATTTGCAACAAACGAACACATGATTTCAAGTGAGGAATAGATTTTTTTAAAAGTGCTTGGATCACCAAAATAAAAGCTCCTGTTTGTCAAACAAATTATTCCCTATGAACTATTCAGTCATCTGTCATAGCAGCATACCATTTTTTGTGCATTTTAATAATTGGTCAGGAACATTATTCAGTATTGTTTATGAATGTCTGGTGGATAAAGGGTCCTGTACAGTAAAAAGCATGTTTGATGTCAGCAGGAGTTCATAAGCAACCTAGGGAAAGGTCATCCTGGTGTCAAAGGCTGCAAGAAACGTCACATGCTTTCTCTTAATTAATGCAGGCTAGGAGAGAATCCTCAGGGAGGACCCAAGATCAGAAGGAGGAAACAAACACTGTTGTACCAATTATCACTACTTATTTCAGGGTCTCCTCTTTGTGATTACCCCAATTTAACCAAACATGTAATTTCTAGGCTGCATCAGTTTATCATAAGTGAATCCACTTGGATGAGCGTTCATTCCATATTTAAATATAGATAGACCCATCCTTGCCAGGTGCTGAGTTTGCTCAACTCCTACTGAAATTAGCAGGGGCTCAGCATTTTGCAAGAATCACTTAGCAGTGCCCAGAACTGGGTTCTTTATGTGTCTTATACATCAAACCAAAATCTGTACTCCTCTAATGTCCATTTGCACAGTAATCCATATTTCTTTTCATTCATTTATTAACAAACAGACATCCACTTGGTGTTTCTCCTAAACAAATGTTAGTGGCTGTCACTACTAGATACTTAGGCAAATTGAATGTATTCCTACTCCCTTTTGCACCATAGCAATATTATGCAGTGTACTTTAGCTTTCAGCTTTTCCTTATGTGCAGAATATTTATGGTCCATTTTGGAGTTGTCATCCAAGCACTTGGGGTCATTTTCTTATTACACAGTACAATATTAAAGCAATGGGGCACAGCAGGTGGTGTGTTTCTGGCTATTTTGTCATGCCTCCGGCTGAGTTGCCATCTTCCACCCAAAATAATGTCATACTGAATATTAGTACAAGAAAAAAGAAAAAATCCCAGTAAAAACAGATCGTTAAAGAAAAAAAAAAAAAAGATGTTGCATTGTAAGTTCCAAACTTTTACATGGGGGCACTTTTCACCTGGGATCTCTTCAAAGAGGTAAAGTGATTGATTTTTGTAAAAGTTGGCATGCGTGACCAAGGGCAGATGGTGCATAAATTTGGGCCCCAGTCTTACATTCTGCTCCGTGTAGGTGGACCACTGAACTGTTGTGACTGAAAAAAAAGAATACAACAACGAACAGATGCAAGACTCCTGGGTACCATGATCAGGCTGTAGGACCAGAACCAAAACTTCCATTGCAATAATAATTTTAAGGCCAGCTTTTGGAAATACATTCAGGTATATACGTTAGAATTTATATGCTGGTATTTATATGCTGCTGCTGGATGGTGTAAGATGTGTGGGATGTGTCTGCTAAAGACACACTTTGTGCTGTTCTAGACTGTGTGGTAGTTATTTGCTCATACACCCTGCTAACCATTAGGTCCCAGCCACCATCACAACTAAGAGGAAGGTACGACATACCTCCCTAACTAAACTTATTGCAGTGATGACTAGAGGGACAACCGAAAGGTGAGGAAATAGAGAGCTGGGCAGTGTAGCAATATAAAGGACACAGTTCAGTTTCCACCAAAAGACAATCCACATGGCTGCCCATGGCAGATGGCTATTAGTAGATCTCATGTCTTCTCTTTTACTAGATCCTCTGTCTTCTATTTTACTTCTGTTGTGTCCAGCTGATTTTCTATCGCTATACCAATCTAATGCATTAGTTCAAAGCACACCGTTGTTTCATGTCTGATGACACTGAAAATATAGCATGCTCCCAGAATATATGCCGCCAAACTAATGAATCACATGAGCCAAATGTACAGTTTCTTTATCATTTTGTGGTACATTTACATACATAAAGCATAGGCTGTCTTCATAGGGTAACAAGCCTGTAAGGCTCCAGTTTGTTTAGCATTTTCCAAATTGGAAGATGCCTAACATTAATATCTTTTTCCCTATGGGCCTCCAGAAAGGTGTGCAAGGATGAAGAAAGGGCACAAGGCGGCCACAGAAAAGGGACAAATAGATGGGCAAAGCTCAGACAAAAAATTCCAGTGTCCCTAGAGAGAGAAAACCAAGGAGTGTCAAAGTGAATTTGCAATCTCGGGAAATGAGGAACAGACATCATATACTACCGATTGGGGCTCTCACCATTTACAAGCTTTTTCTAACATCTTCAGTAACCGATGTACTATTTCAAACTGTAACAGCAAATGCATTCCTTTGCTGTCTAATTACCTTGGGATTAGCACAATGCCTTTCTCACAGAGAGTGAATTCTCTAAGAATGGGGGGTAGCAGAAGCGCACAAAATTAAACAGCAATGTACTACATCCATTTTTAAAGCATTGCCTATACCTTGCAATTTCTTCAATTTATTGTGCCGTGGGCAGAGTTACAAAGCAGCCTCAATCTGTATTTCAGTTTCACAGGATCTGTCAACACTTCCAGAACTGCTGAGAACCTGGACCATGTCTGCCAGCTGAGATGGCAGAAGAAGAAATCCCCATCATTTAGCTCAGAAATGAATGGTTCTGACTGCTGGTCTTAGAGCAGCTGGACTAGGTAATTGTACAGAATGAAGAAAACATCTAGTGAAGACTCCATATATTCCTAGTTACTACTTTGTTTTACCTGGCTTATGAATATTTACATGAAGAGATTTGGTCTCACACTGGGAGAGTCTCGTATAAATATCTATGGTAACATAGCAACGAGGGATTTTGTGCACAAAACTGTTTTTCTAAGTAATTTCTCTTGATTTTAAAGATAATCAGTTCTGGTGGAAAAACAATTTTTAAGTGGTTAGTTCGTCTTTGAAACCTAAGCTCACTGTTTCTTGAAGATTTTCAACAGTGGTTCTGTACAATAATTATTATGGCTTCATTCTTTAGTTGCAGATGCCTTGAGCATATTTTACATTTGGCTTTGTATTGAAACAATATCATTGCTAAAATGTTCTTCAGCTGGCCATTCTATAGTATGTCCTTTTCTAGAATTTGTATTTTAAAATTAATCATTAAACCCTTCCATCATATATTAAATAGGTGAGATAAAGTGTAGAAACAAGGGCTGTACCTGGTACTTGAAAGTTGCTATTCCTGACAGCATTTCATCTTTTTCATACCCATATTGGCTTTTATCCCGGCCCATCTATTCCTTAATGTAAGTGTTATAAATTGTTGTAAAGTGCCATAAAATATAATAAACATGAATCAATATTTCTTGGTTAAAAAACTTAGAAATGCTGATGAAGCTCAGGTTTATTATAGATGTCCTGAACCCACAATGTGCCTTTATTTTTTTACCTTCATCATTTTTTCAGGTCTTGAGTTCATGTGTGCATACACATTCATTCTTCACAAATCAAAGAGGCAGTAAAAATTAAAATTATGAATGCAGACCTAATGAAGCATCTAACATTTTAACCAGTTGTTTTAGGCAGGATATCCTGTATATACAAGGTTGTTATATTTGATATGTATGACCCAACTGAAGCAAATTCCTTATGGATCTAGTGAAGATTAAGCATGTGCACGGCACCAGAAAGTTTGGGGATTACTCAGATGCTTAAAGTTAAGCATATGCTTAAATGCTTTGCTGAATCAGGGATTTAATGAAGAAGCATGGCACAGTAGTGCTATTTGCCATAAAAATTCATCATTGCCATGGATCTCAGCTCATTAAAGAAGATGCTATGATTTGTGTTTAGAATATGAAAGAAATACGATGCCTGCATGGTGCATTAAATACCCAAGCATACACATGCATTTAAATTCTTGCTATCTTTTTAAGGATATTGTTGTGAATTATGTTCTTGTATATGCAAGAGCATCCTTCATAGTGAAGTGACAGTTCGTTTCCACATCCAGCTGATGCTCTTTACATATTATTAGTATTATTTATTCTCAGTCTGAAGCTAGTGATGGAGTTCTTTGTCCTCGGTTGGTTTTGTGGTTTCTCACAGGAACCGCCATGGGCCCCGGCATTTCCAGGGGCACTGGAAAACTCTCCCCGGGGCAGAGCAAACCCAGCGCCTTGCCCCGGCTGTGAGGGGAGGCACCGCCGGGGTGACCCAGGCGCCGCAGACACCCCGCTCCTGCCAGCAGGCCAGCCCCTGGGGTGCCCAAACTGCCTCCGCTCCCACCGGCTCGCCGCTGCCCAGCTGAGACAGGGCTGCCGCCCTGGCCTGCTTCAGAGAAGGCAGGTGGGCACCATGTTAGCGAAAGGTACCGCGAACTGCCCTCCTGGCTCCGTCAGCGATACAGCCTTGGTGAAGGGAAACAGCCCTGCTCTGTCCTGTTGGTCATCACCGGGGATTTAAGAACCCCTTTAGAGCAGGTCTGGCAGCTGAAAGGAGAAGCACTGCAACAATGCCAGGGCGATGCCTTTGTCCCGGCCCTTCTTCCCATGCTGCCCGCAGAGGCAGCGCTGCAGGGGCAGGTGCAGCCTCAGCGATGGCCCCGGCAGCTGCCCGGGAGTAGCTGGACAGAGGCCTCCTCCTCCTCGGGGGCTGCCGCCAGCCCTGGGGCCTTGCCCTCGGGCCCGGCCCTGCTGCAGCCCTTTCCCCAGGCCGGGGGATGGCCGGGCTGTTGCCTGGCCCAGCTCACCTCGCTGGAGGCTGCGGGACAGGGCTGGGAGGGGAGAGAGGGCACCATGCCGCCCTCCGGCCCCACAGACCCCTGCTCCACACTGGAGCTTTGCTGTTACAAAATGGAAAGATATTGTGACAGAAACCTATTGTAAAAGATCCACATCCTGGTAAAACAATATGGCTGCTTTATACTGTGCCAATAAATTTGACTGAGTTTTGCTGGGACAGGGAGGCTGGCAAGGATGAGGGCAACGACTGCAGCCTCGCACCACACACCATGACATGCCTGTGCTGCCTGGCCATTCAGACCGAGCACCCGTGGCTGGAAATGAGGCCACTAAAGTGGAATAAAGATAACATGTCTCTAAACTATGTGTTGTTATGCATTGTTTTTTTCAATTCAGCTATTTATAAATGTGATAGTTCTCTGTTCCTCTTGCCTCTTTCAGCACCCCAGTGAAGTATGTGTGAAAAGCTCCAATTTCCCTTGAGGACAAGAGTTAGTATCTTGTGATTTCAGTGGAAAGCTGTGTTCACACTGTGGTCAATAAATTCCAATAGACAACTTTTCCCCATTGGAATTCTCTTCTCTTGTTATTTTGTTAATTCTTGAGACGAATATTCCAGCTCAGCAAAGACTGGTGGAAAGCTGTCCCATTCCTTGCAGGTCAGCTTCAGAAAGATGATGTCAGAGCTTTAACAGACTCTCCTGGCATTACGTTTCCCTTTTCTTTCATGAAAACTCAAATCTCAAATACTCTTTGCTTTTCTTCTGACTTGGAGCAAGATCAAATTTCAGAATATCCAAATCCTCCATGAAACAGCATTAGATCTTTCTCTAGAGCCCCAGTTGTTACTTCTGGCAATGATAAATCCCACCAGTATCATAAAAATAAATTTTTTGTTGAGAAAAAGATTGAAATGTCTCCCCAGACCAAATCCATAAGAACTCCCTTTTTTTTAGGTGAAAATACGGTTTGAAATATCCGAGCTGAAAAGTTCCTGCCTCAGTGGTTAAACTACTTCTGCATTCACACCCCATATCTCCATGAATTCCCTGATGAAAGGAGGCAGAATTCGTGGATGGCCACAAAGGAAGGCACAGCTCCAAACCATGTGTCCCCAAACCATGTGTCCTCAAGCCATGTGCCAAACTGCTATGTTGTAATTCTAAACTCATGGGAAGATCCTGCACCATCTAAGTCTAGGGATCACTCTGATCTTAGCCCATCAACAAACCCTAGTGCAGGTCTGCACACAGAATTTTAATTACTGTCTTTAGATATGCCATCCTTCTAATATTATATTTGAATACTATATACTTTCTAAGAAGGCCAGCAAAGAAAATGTTTGACGATACTGTTCTCTCTGATAATACTGTTTTTCTCCATGTTTTGGGGACCATTGTATATATGTCATGTTTGGCTTTTTTTTTAATATAAGATTTGCCCTGTTAGAGAAGGGGTGTCACTTTACACTGTAAGACTTCTTATTTTCCAATAGTTAGTTTGGTTTCCATAAAGTAAACATAACTGTCAGCACTATATCACAGCACCGCTGTACAGAACACCGCAGCAGTGCTGCTAGTCTGACTGGCAGCACACAATGAGACTGAAAGAAAGGCAAAAGAAAAGTGGTTTAGCCTGATGAGAAGCTGCACTCAGGTCTTAGCAGAAAATTCAGAGCAGGAACTGCAGCCACAGTGATTAACAAGGAGTTTCCAGAAGTTAATATACCGGGCAAAAGGGTTGCTCCTTTGGAGGCTGAGCACTGGAGAGTGGAAGTTAAAATGACTTGTGCACCATTGAGCTGGAACATGCTGCTCCTGGGTCATTGATCTGCTCTGCTCTAGCAGGGCACTGCTCTGGTATTGTTAATTTTCAATGACTTAAAGACTTGTATTAGTACAGGAAGCAGAATTGAAAGGCCAGAGACTAAAGGGAAGACAAAAGAGAGGCCAGCGGTAAACACGGAGGGTTCCAAGGACTGTGATGCAAAACCAGAAACAAATACAGCCCCTGAACAATAAGAAATTCATTACTTCATGGATCAAATGGACCAGGCCAGATTCTCGGCTGCCATAGGTTAGAATTGTTTCTTTCATATCAGGGAAACCAGGCTCACGTGAACTGGAAGAGTAGGTGACATAGTTTACATAGGCAGTGAAGCTGTATATAAGAATGACATTTTTTCCCCCTAAAAGGTGAGTGCACACAGAATTGTACAATGCATTTTTTTATAGATATTTAACATCTAAAGCACACTGCCACTGCAATCCCTTTTTATGACCCCTACTATAATAATAAGTATGAAAAGGTGCATAAACCTCAAAGAGCTATTCATTTATCAGGAAGAGAGATGCTCATTCTGAAAACTAGGGGTAATAATTTATTGTTTGGATCTTCTGTAATAAACTTGAAATAATGCCCTTAAATTTCAGAATTTTACTGTCAGTGAGACAGTCATTAGTTCTTATGACTGGATTTCCATGCCGTAACATTCATCAGCATCTCCAAACAGTCCTCCTGTACTTTTCCCCAGGCTTTATATTGCAGTGGGTACACTGCCCTGGGGTCTCAGTGGCACAGGCACACTCACAGCTTCCGTATCTTTTTAACAAACAAAGCACTGTAAGTGTAGATATTTTCCTCTTTTTCTTTGATATAAGTGAAACTCCTGTTATGGCTCCACCTCAGGCAGCTTGGGAAGGCAGCCATCACTGCTGGTGTTAGATGTAAGCTGGCTGAGTTGTGTATGGGGGAAACAAGTTCTACTGAAGTGTCCATGATGTTGTTGTGTCTGATTGATAGCTTTGATGCACACAGAGAAATGGACAGCTAGGGAAGGAATTAAGCTGGTAACGTGAGCTTTGGTCTACATATTTTCTGCAGTTCTGTATCTGCAAAACAGAGAAGACTGCCTACTTCCTTCAACATAACAAATGGAAAAAATAAGCTGGTACGTTGGAGAGGTCTCTGGACCTTGTCTGGGCACTGAATCAGTTGCTGGGCTTAATATAAAGTACCAAATATAGAGAATCAATGTTTACTTAAAATATCAACAAACTTCAGCTAACTAGGGAGGATGAAGAAAAGGCAGTTGAATGGCAGCATGAGAACAACAGGCACAGTCAGACAAACTGGAAGGAATCAAGAATTGTTACCTGAATGAACTCAATGGATATAGTGATATGTCTGGTTACATCAGTTGCTTAAGACCAGAAGCAAAACAGAGTGTTTAAAAGGACACAGCACTTAGCATTCAAATACTAATCTCAGATTTGATTCCCAAAAAGAATCTCTAATTAAAAATCTTCTGGACTTCGCAAGAGGTTTTTTTTCTCTCTTATTCTCATTTCAGCCCTTCCTAATTCTAACATAGATTCAATGAAAAAAATATTTAAGCATTAAAGCATTGCCCCATTTTTTTGGTTTAAATAGTTTAGCTTAGATGGTGTCAGGAACAGCATAATTCATTAACATCAGCTCAGCTCAACAATAACTTAGCAATGCAGAGTATCTCTCAATTCTAATAGATGCAAAGGAAGTATCTGAGTCTTTAAGACCAGCTGCAAGATATCTCAGATCTTAAATATTTTCCTATCCTAGGCTTGAGAGTGTTCTTTTACTTGCTCTACAATGAATGAGGGCTCAGTGCTGCACAATGAAAAAATAAAGAGATTTTACATTAGGAAACAACAGCCTTGCTTTGTAGATTTATATGTAAAGCATATGCGCTTGCTGAAATACAGACAGTTTTACTGGGATTCTTTTTTCTACTTTTTATTGCTATAGCAAAAAAGTACTGGATATCAATGCATGAAAATCACAAAGCGTGACCAAAACATGGTTTGTATGCTGCTGAGAAGTTGTACCAGAACTGTGTTGTGGATTAAAATGCTTGATTTTTTTAAAAACACAGGCAAAAAACCCTACACGTAATTTGAGTCAACGATTCTCTTTGGCTATACATAGATTAGTAATTTAAGTAGTGTCTGGGCACTGAAACTCAATTGCCTATAAAGTTAAATAATTTGAATGTGGCTTGATTTTGTTCTGGGCCAGCTTACGCTCTCCCAGACTATTCCCAGGCAGATTCTGAGGGTTAGTGTGGGACAGTTTGTATTACGGACTGCCATATCTCACTGACTGGTGTAAATGCAGCCATCCTGCTTTGAAGACTATGAGAATATAATGATATGGACAGGACATTCTGTGCTAGTTATCCTCAGTGCCAGGAAACTAAGATAGAAGTAATCTTTCTGGCCATGGGACTCCTGAAATTGTAAGGCTTCACTGGACAGTCATGGTAGTCTTTGATATTCACTGACTAGGTGTGACTGATATTTTATACCTAAGCAATTCTCTCCCATTCTTTCTCATGTTCCATTGTACCTCCATATATCTGAAAGCCTATGTTTCAGATCATCAGTTGGAATAGGACAAAGTCTTGTGAATACATTCTTGAGAAGGTAGAAGAAAGAGGAAAATCCTCACTAATTCTCATAATAACACTTATCTGTTTTTCTAGCTCCTTCTTTTCCTTGTCACAAGCACCATATTTCAAGATCTTCAACGCAAAACTTGGCATATTAAAAAAAATAATTCTTAGACTTTCTATTAGGAAAAGTAGCAGCTTTACAAAAGAACCTGTTGCCGTATTTTCTTCACAGCCAAGAAAGCAAAATCAGTCACTTCAAATCCTTGGCCTTCCCCAAATGTGTAGAGTCAAAGACAAGATTAATAACAAATTGTTGTCTCAAAAGAAAATTAGAATCCTCCGCTCTCTACATTTCCTGGGGTTGCCTGGTGTTATTCTTGGCTTCCAGCTACCACTCCAGAAAGATGCAAGTCTCCTGTAGGTCCTCTCTTATATCTGCCATTCCTGTAAGCAAGTCTTGAATATCTTTGGGTATCTCCAGTGGCGCTACAAGTTTATGTTTCATCCTCAGTGTTCAGGCAGCAAGAACCTGGATGGAGTTTTGATCACAGATGAGGCTTGTAAATACCACAACGAGACTAATTTTGACAAGCACATTAGGAACAAGTAGTAATATTGCTCTACAAAACTGTCAGTGTCCAGGCCATGCTCTTTTTGGGGTAGATTTTTGAACTCTCACTCTGAATAGTTCTCACTCAGGTCAGTGGTCTCCCTGAATATGTGCAAATGACGGACAATGACAAAATAAGACATTTCATATTGCAGCAGATTTATTGCTTCGGTACTTGAAAATAGCAGATACTTGGTAAGAGACCTTATGTTATGTGGTTACAAAGAGCATTGCTTGTGACTATACTAAAAAGCCATGGATAAGTTTAGGTTATTTCAAGTACCAGCAAAACGCTACAAGTTTCATAGTGTCTTAGTAAATACTATGAACCAGTGCACACCATGTCACCTAACACCAACATCTGTTACCTGAGATTTATAGGTTTACATCTGGTCTGCCAAGGTGCTTATTTGTGTGGCTACTGCAGATTTATCTCTGAATCTTTATAAATCTGGGCCCTATCCTTTCCATTCCTAAATCAGCTGAACACTCTTTTAGCCCTGTGAGTAAGCGAGGGTGAGTGATTAGATACGCAGGCGTTTAACTACTCCACCACATTTAGAAAGAAAGGAGACCTATGGGTGCATTGGGTGTATGTTACTCTTTTTCGGTGAGATGGCTAACATCAGCAGCAGTCAGTGGACGGGGCAGGGACTTAGCTCCTAAACTAAGATAATTCTCCCGGTCTTCAAGGACATCTGAATTATCCAGCCATCTGAGTGCAAAATCTTTGGGGTGCAGACTATTTTATTATATCAATGGCACAGAAAAGTTTGTCAGTACTTGACCAACGATGAGTAATTCCTCAAATGCTGCATTCAGAGCAGGTATTAGTCATAGTCATTGACATCTCCATAAGGTGCAGCTTTCCATTGCATCAGAGGGCATCAAAAAGTAGCCAGTCCCTGGATCTAAAGACAGGAATTTTATCTGTGTGGCTGGTGCCAGGAAACCATTTCCAAATTAGGTGTGTCCATCTCTATTTTGAAACCCTTTGGATGGAATAAAAAATTGGGTTTCACGGTAAGACAGCACTACTGATTTCCACCAGATGAGATTTTACTCAAGTTATATGCTAAGATTGCCTGTGGCAGTTCTAAATATTAAAGTTCAAAAAACCAGCAAGGACTGGAAATTGATCATAGTTCAAAAGACTGCTCAAAGCACATTATCATAAAAAAAAAGAAGAAAAAACAAAGAAAGAAGGAAAAAAAAAGAAAAAATGTTGAATGGCAACAAGATAATCAAATTCTAACATCTATGTAGTTTGAAAGTCATATGATTACTCAAACAACTGCCAGCATGCATTTATTTCTCATCTGCCTTTTATTGAAGACAGTTCTTTATCTCCTATGTGCAACTTCAGCTAGGAACAATCCCAGACAAATATTTTCTAGCAATTCATAACTACATTTGTATTTTTACTGTTTTGCTATCAAGGGTTAAGGTCTACTCAGACATATTAATTTCTTTTTTGGAATTTTCAAACACGTAAAAGAGTAGGAGATTCTGATAAGGCCCTATTGTAGTTATCATGTGATATAACTACAGCTAAGGTCATGTCGACCTGCTCTTGTTAGAGTACATCATCTACTTAGGAGAAAAGAAAACAAATTGTGTCACATTTTATTCCATCAACGGCTATAAAGGAAAAGGATATTTTGAGAAACTGAATTAATAATACATTAAAATAACTAGAAAGAAGGGCTGATAATTAAACATCTTCTGTAATTCAATCCCAGCCTGAACAATGAATCTACTCTTTTGGTAACAGTTCTTTTTAATTATAGAAGTGACAGTTCTGAATGACTCAAACCTTCTCTGTCATCTTGTACACAGACAAAGCCAATTAAGGTGAGACCAAAGCAAAAGTAGAGTTCATTCATTTTGCATTCAGTTTACCCAATCACATAATTTTGAAGAATGCAAAAAGGGAGCAAGACCCAGATCTGGTATACAAGTGATGGGTTTTGTTTGTTTGTTTGTTTTCAGCTGTTTTTTGAAAAGGTCTTAACAATTCACTCCATAGTCACAGGGATATTCAGTAGCATGGCTTTCCAAATGTGGTAGAGAATCAGCAAACCCTCTCGAATCCCTTCAGGTATTCTTGGAGTCACATCCAACTCTACACGAACATAGCAGGTGAAATAAGGTCTAATAACAGTTACAGCAACTTATCAGAAGCAATTAAAGATTTGGCTATCCAGGTTAATTTAACATGGAAGCATTGTGAGACATGGAAACATTGTATCATAAGAGCCAAAGAAATTTTACTAAAAGGCTTGCTGTTACATGTTTCTAATAAACTTTTGTTCAAAAGATCAGGAAAATCCATCTCTCTGACCCTAGAATCTATTGAAATAAAACATAATTCTCAGTGCAGCTCAGTTGAGATGCATTGATGATGTTGTATGAAATTACACTGCCAGCATGTATGGTTCAACGAATATCATGGAGTCTAAAAACAAACCAGGAGCATGCCCTTACTGCTCTCTAGTTGGTGTCTAGTCATTTGCACCTGTGTGCATGACCACATTTCATCACCATTCCACTTTTCCTTGCATGCATGTATTAATGCTGGTAGATTCAAACGAAGATTTGGCAGCAAATTCCAAATTCTTAACATCCTTTCAAAGGACTGTGCTTCCTGATAGTTATTTTACTGTCTGGCCAAAGAGCATTCCTTCTTGCTGAGGGCTTTGCAGTACAATTGTGCAGCTGGGGGAGGGACAGAGAAGTTGAGAAGCTGTAGCAAGTCCATGGTGCGTCTTTCTTGTTTGTATGTGTTCAGGTAGAAGGACTCTGAACAAAGCCTTGCTTGTAGAATATGCCTAAACTTGACTGTCACCATTAGATTCAAAGATTAACACCTGAAAGAAATTATTAGAATCCATCAAAGTTACTGTCTCAAATAATCTGCATCATTATCATGATTTTATCCTGTAAATAGTAGCATATTCCCTAGGTAAGCAGTAGCAATTGCTTCTCCTTCAGTGTGTCTTGTATGCAGTGCTGAGGCACTCTTCACAGAGGTTGGTGATGGCGGTTTCTTGTGTGGATTGTAGAAATGAATCACAGGCTGCAGATGAAAGCCTACTCTTCCTACACTACTCAGGAAAACTGTCACTTCTATCTTGTGAATGATGTAACTTGCCTGAATGATATTTTTCATCATTAGTTGTACAAGTAATCTTGGATTAGTAGGGAAAAAATCCCCACACTCTTTTCTTTCAAAGGGAAGAGGAAATTTGGAATGCAATATCCCCTTCTACCCATTTTCAAGGTCTGATCTGGCTGTATTGGTCAGGGACAGGTCCTGTGTCCTCAAGCAAACAGCATCAAGTAGTTGCAGGATATTTGCTGTTTGTTTTTTACATTGGGAACCTCATAAAAGACTAAAAAGCAAGCAAGATTCCACATTTCCTCTAGGTAGATTTATGTTAATGATAATCAAAAAAGACGACTTATTGTTCCAAGTTTAGTAAAGGAAAACATCACTGTCATAAACAGCTATATGACATAGGCAAGGTGGATATTTTATTGCTGGGGAGCAGAAGGGCACTCACATGTTAAGAATACATACAGAATGCTTTACTGTGAAGCTGTGCTGAGCCATATCCTTCCAGAAACTCTTCATGACCTACTAATTGATCCCAAACCACAGTTTTGGAGCTAGATTGTAGCAATAACCGTTTCTTGCTATACACACATTCCAGATGATGCCGATATAAAGAAAAATCAATCAAGCTTTTAAGAAAGGTCAGGAATAATCCATCCCAGCTATGATTTGAGGATACAATTTGAGTCCAGCAAAGAAGAAAAACACCTCTCTCTATCAACGTCATGGATTTCTGGCTGAAACACTCCATACTCCCTAGCCTGCACTTGTCATTAAGAGGACTGATGTTACAGCATCCTGCAAACCATCTCATTTACCGAGATGATGTGAAGCTAATTAAGACCCTGAAAGGAATACGAGTATCCCTCTCTGAGGAGAAGCAGGTTTCACTGAGGCACATGAACTTCACAGAGCCAGCTGGTACCATCATGTTCAAGGAGTGAGGAACTGCCACAATCACACAATTTTTTTTTGTTTAAGACTTCCATAGAAATCCAGCCAGGAGCTTTACCAAAGGCAATTTCTTTAAAGACAGACAAATATCTACTAATAGTCACTGCTTTTCAAGGAGAGTAATTGATCTGGATATCATTAGGACCTGGTTGCACTTTCTTAGTAAGATTCAACTGGTGATGATGTAGCTGCCTACAAGGATCCTCAGTGAATCTAAACATTTGAATTCAACAGTCAGTTCAAGGTTTGTACATAAAGTATACCTCCTGAACTTCTATTCTATTGTTTGTATGTGTGAATATAGACCATATTTTGTGTAGTTGAGAGCCAGGTGGCACAGTCTTATCTCTGCAAGCGGAGCCATACAATATGACCTATATGATGAGGGATGTGCCATGTTATCCTTGACATGTATTTTTTCCAGTTCAGAAATACTCGTGGCCAGCTACAGAAATCTAAGAAAATCGGATTCAAATGAAGAACTAAGCTTTTTATGTAGGTTTTCTTTTTTCACTTCCTACAGCTAAGGAGAACATGATCAAATATATCAATTATCATTTTTGCTACTAGGATTTCGTGTAGTACTTAACTTCAAAACTCTGAAAAATAAAGTGGGAAAATTAAAAGGGCAAAGTGCAGAAAGAATCAAGTTAGCTAGATCCTAATAAGCACGATAAATAAATGCTGTATTTAGGTTAACAAATGGATGACTGTTTTGGGGTCAAACTTTGCAGCAATACAAAAAGCAGTAAAGAACATAAGGAAAGACACAAGCTTTCTACTGTTAGATCACACAATAAGACATAAATAATGGATACAACATAGGTAAGTACAGACAACATGCTACCTTTAAGCTCATTACTGGACTGCATCATTACACTGAATATTTAGTACAGAAACAATTATAAGCAAGAGAATACTCAATATAATCTACAACAAATATTACACTTGCCTGGTTGATCACTGAAGGTAAAAAAATCACAAGGAATGATACAACCTTACATCCTGAACTGAAAAATCTAAAATTGAAAGAATATAAAACTGAAAAACCCCTCACCTATGAGGGATGTTAAATGGCCAAGTGCAAGCATTTAGCAAAAGAGTAAAAGTGGCAGAAGAAGAGTAGACTTAAAAAAAAACAAGAGGAAGCAATTCCACAGGTGAAGCTACAGACAGATCAAGAGAAGACTTTTCATTGCCTAGAAAAGGCATTCTAAATCCCCACCTAAACTGAGCTGCTTTAATAATTTATCCACTGAAGAATTTTTTCCTGAGAGACAGAAACTGTGTATTTTAAACTAAGCAAAAGAGTTTTAGCCCCTTACATACGAGACCAATGTGTTCAGGCTGGGGTTTTTAGAGTCCCAACCATTGCTTTCCCCGTGGTGACCAGCATTCTCAGCACAAGAATTACCCCTAGATACACAGTAAATACTCAATTGGTGTTGTCAAAAAGCCGCTTTCAAGATTTCAATACTACATCTAAAAACTAATGCACTAATGGATTTGATGGTAAAAATGTGCTCCCCTTTCCTCCCTGCCCTGTTTCATCTGTCCCATCCTTTAAGTGCACTGGACCTCATGGCTGGAAATTGCGACAAGGGCAGGCTCCCTCCTCCAGGGTTAGTGACTGTGCTGTCGCCTCATCCCGCTGTGCGGGTGGCTACAAAGAGGCATGATCCCTTGTAGGCAGCAACACCACCTCTTCTGGAAATGGACATGTTTCTGCTGCTGCGGTCAGAGAGAAAGCAGCAGCAGCTACCGAGTGGCTTAGCTCTGCAGCCTGTGCACTACGTCAGCCTGGGAACCGCTGCACAAATAGCGCAGCTACACTGAGCTGGGTGGGCGCTTCCCAAACATCTGTGACTTGAGTCACCACTCAAAGCTTCTGTAGCTCTTCCTGTTTGCAGAGAGCAAAAAGTAGAGGTGGTCTGATTCTTTGTGCAGTTGAAAATGTTCACATGTGGTGTAACATAACAGAAAGGAAAAGAAATATGATCAGTCACAGGAGCATTCACAGAAGATGAATCTTCACTGTATTAGCAGTGGATGAAACCCCTTGGCTAGGTTTCCATATTAAATATCTCTATTTATTTTCATTTGTTGCTATTCTACTTTGTACTTCGCATCTTCTACTGCTCATGTTATTCTGAAGTTGTATTTCCATGGTCCAGATTTGTAAGTGCTTTTTGCCGAGAGGCATGTAGTAAAAGAAGGTGACAGTACTTGATCACAGGAGCTTCCACTGAACACACAATCTTATAGCTAAAAATCTGCAGAAGCCATGTCAGAACTATAGTTGCATGTAAAATGGATTTCTATTCCTGAAAATGTTTGAAATTATGAATTTATATATGTGTGTGTGTTTTTTAAGACTTTGTATTCCAATGATATTCCATAGAAAAATTACAGGAACACCCCAAAACTGCCAGTAGCTTGGAAGCCCTCTTTTCAAATATAAGAAACCTTAGAACTGAACCCTTGGAGTTCTGAGGCCTCACTTTCTGGTGTGCTTTTGGTTACTCTAAGCTCAATTTGTACTCTTGACCAGATATTCTTCCCCACCATAAACAGAGAAATGTTTCCTAAAGAAACTGTCATTGAAACAGATACTTCTTGGCACAAATTTCTATGACTAGGCACTTTCTAATGAAAAAAGTCAGTCAAAAATTCTCAGTAAGTTTCATACAAATAACCACCAAAATTAGAGAAAAAGCAAATGACTTGGCGTGTTAAATCAGCATTGTTTCCAAGCACAAAGCATGGACAACATAAGCTCCTAGAGCTGTTTTAAAGGGAAAGTGTAATTGAATGGCATGTAGCTTAATCCAAACAGTATTTTTCTTTGCTTCTTGCTTTCTTAATCCACTGGAAATGGCAATTTATATGCAGAAACAGTTCTGTCCAAGTAGCCAACCTTAAAATGCCTTTGTATTTAAATAGAGTGGCATCTGACATTTCTGTGTCCATGTGTTGTCAGACCTCTGTTTACCCTCTGGAAAGTGCCAGCATAAGGGAAGAATAAGGGACACTGAGAACTTGCCTGCTGGTTTGGGGACAGCTGGAACTCTGATTTGCTATGAAAGTTCAGGATGCCCCAATTAAATCAGGACACTTGAGAGATATGAAGACCTAAACGTCCCCCGAAAGCTTTGGTCTAATGTAATTAAGCTGGCTGGTTTTGCTAATGATAGACACATTCGAAATTGCAGAAAAATGTTAAGTAGCTATAATGGGTTTTTACTGTTGTGTACTTGTAAGAATATGCCCCAAAAAGGTTTCTATTCCCTGCTTCCATTTTCTATTGAATGTCAATCATTTATATCTTTTGGCGCCTATAATACAATCCTCCTTGAGAGACGTGATGCCCTTAGATCTCAGGAACATCATGATCTTTTATTTTTACTCCTAGAATCCTCTGCTACCTTTTTTAAAATTTTGCTTGTTGATTTTTAGATTGGTATGCATTTGTGAAATGCCTATGACTTCTTCTTCATGTGGAAAAACACTGTTTATACAGTGCGTACTAAGAGAAAACAGAACGTGAAGAAAATGTACCACACTACGCAGTATACTACTATGCAAGTGTGCAGTGCAGCTGGAATTTTGAATAGGCAAAAAAACATTATGTCCTAAATATCTGAATAGCATTGAGCTGGGATAGCTTAGGAGTTGCTCTCAGCTGTTTTCCTGAGAATTATTGGTGAACTGTAAGCAAATATAACTTTATTGCTTAACTTCCACAAAGACAAATACTCTTCAAGAAATGAAAGGGCAAATAAAGGAAAATGTGTGCTCTGTACTGCTGAAACAGCCTAAAAAGGAATTAATAATAGAAAGAAAATCCACTTACAAGCTCATAATTTTTAAATTTCTGTATTGTCTAATGTTATTTAAATACCACACACACACACGTTTTAAGTCAGTGATAAGTTACCATTCACAGTGAAATGTCTTTCTTTAGCACGATTGCCTCCTTTCCCCCCCCACCATGACAGATTGTATTTAATTGAACAGTTGCTGGTTTAGAACTGTCATTAAAAATGCATATATTCAAATAGTCTTAGTACAGCATATTGCCCTTTCAGTTCATTTCCTCCTTTTATGTAGCAGTAAATATCCTTCTGTGTTCTGGTTCTAATTTATTTAGAAATAATGTGCTTCTTACTAAAAGCAAAGATATTTTTTAAAGGATGGACTAAGCTTGTTAAGTTGCTTGCTTATATACTTTTTATTGACCTAGTGTCTTTCAGTCCTTGTACCATTGAACTCCAGGGTCTTTGTAAAGAGGACACATTTAGAGGAAAAACTTGGATCTAGTTCTCTTTTTTTTTCAAGATGGTTTTAAAAGGAAATTCATGCTGTGAAAATAATTCTGGCCTTACATGAGACAGAAATCTTTCACTTCAGTCAGCCAACACGGATCCTGACTATAGGTGAACAGACGAGAGAGATCTAGCTAACTGGAGTTTGCCAGAAGGAAGAACTAGGGTGCCTAAACCATATGCATGCACACTGTGACTGACTGAAGAAAGTGATTTTGGCTACCCTGCTTCTCCGTTTATACAGTCTACGTTTTCCTTTAAATACAAACACATACCAAGTCAGAGAGTGAGCTGTTCATACAGATGTTTTCAGCAACATATATATCCACTCTTCATTAATAACCTGGGATGGAACCAGCAGGACATAGTTACTGTTAAACATTATGGTCTGCCCTGCAGCATTCACTACATAAATCTTAAACCTTTTTAATCTCTTCTTCCTCTTTTATTTGTTAGTGGGATTGATCTAGGTATGCAACAAATTAAAATTAGAATAACTAGTTCTATAAAATAGAATAGCTGTGAAATATCATCATCTTGGAAGCAATGGGACAGACCTTTGGCTGCTGTAAGCTGTACAGCTTCATTAGCATAAATGGAGCTACGACAAATCTACGTCCACTGAGGATCTGGCCCATTCTTTGCTGATGACAAAATCTTCACAAACGCATGTGACTTTTATGGGATATGTGTGGAGGTTGATCTGAAATTTTCATAGACTATGAGAGAAAGGAATGGTTATCACCAGTGACAGCTCTAATGCTTGGAGGACTCTGACATTGCTCATTCTTCAACTGCCTTCAAAAGTTTTTAATTTTTGAGGATTTTTTTCCAGTAATACTGTTATGTACAGAGAAAATAAGATTAACACTTCATTACTATTCATCATATGGCACTGCAGACAAACTTGATAAAATATACATTGCTTACCATCAGCAAGCTAACATTATCTGAAATTCATTAAAAACAATAAAGAAAAATAATCATTGCTAATCTACTCACTAAATATTCCTCCAAGACACAGACCTAGCAAAGTAGTTGGATGAGACATAATAGTACGTTAATTAGGTAAACCTAAAAACCATCGCAATTAAGATGAAAATTAGGAATAAAAATATAGAAATAAGAGACAGAAAAATTCTTTTCCACTAGGACTTCTCAAAAGCTTTGAGTTACCAACACGGGGAACAGATCTAAGAAATGAGAATATAACTGAAGTATTTTAAATCAGAAAGATCTATGATCACTGATGAAATTTGCATGAGAGATATGCATTTTTGTAAATATAGTTGTCTTCTTGGCTGCAAATTCTAGGATGTTTTTTCAGACAAATATAGAACAGTGCCAGCCAACTCTCTGTCAAACCAAGCTTTTATGTGCCTCTGGAGCTATGGTAGAAAGATAACACATATAGGCAGAGACCACCATCTCAGTGTCAAAACTGTTAAAATCTGTGCTGAAAGGATAATATCACATATGTATCTCCATGTAATATTAAATAGAAGGCACAAGTGCATGTTTCTCAGTTGTCAGGCAGACATATAATGTGTGTCTTTATTTAGATTTTACATAGATACATAATGACACCCCTCTACTTTCTTAAACTGCTGCCAAAGCTTTAGATATCAGTGGGGATTAGACGCTGGTTCACAGCCACTTGTGCTTACAGTCTAAGCGAGTGGAAGGTCATCAGTTCTTCCATGACACCAATGACAAAAAACAGGAAAGAAAGCAGCAATGCAAAGGCTTACAACTGGTAACGCATTTGTAGTGTAACAACAGAATCACTGAAGGTGCAGATGACTTGTTAAGCAGCTGTAATGACATGCTAACATAAGCTCTGTAAGTACAATTATTGGTCAAGGACAGATTATTGTAAAAATGGTAATAAAAGACATTTTTAGACTCCCTTGCAATGAGTCTTCACAAAACCAATATTAGTTGTACGTGCTATATATGCATATTTTGTACAAAGCCAATTAACCTCCTTATTTGAAAACAAGAGCTTCGTTATTGTTGAATACAGCAGCTAATCCTTTGCAGCAGATAACTTTCAGCAGGTATGAGTGGAATGAGTTGCACTCACTATGCCCATGTTCTTCCACAGCTGCAAGATTAAATATTTAATTTGCTAAACACTGGTATATATGAAGGTTAAGAAACTTTTGGTATAGGAGAAGTCAAGGCATCATCTGAGGATATAAGAAAAGTTTGCACTAGATCCATCTTCCCATTTATTTCTTGTCTTAACCAGTTCAGCCCTACAGGTAAAAACATACACTTTTTTGGATAGCAAAGTTCAGCTTCTGTTAAGGAAGTAACAATTTTTAATTGGCTTTAAATTAGCATCATGATTGCATGGCTAACAAAAGGACTGCTAAGAGCAGCTATCCTTTTTTATTTAAAAATGTAACAAAGTTGCATGGCTAGACCAAGGTAGCTGAGCCATCATTTCAATCAGTTAAGACAAATATATTTCTCTGAGATGCTTAATACAGCATTATACATATCGCAGGGACAAATACTTAACCACAGTCCTGTCTTTATGATTAGGACCACACAAACTAATGCAACAGTAATTCCTGATTCATGGTAAGGTTGATGAAGCTAATTAGGAATAAATAGCATGATGAATCAGGAACAAAAAGTATGACAATGCAGTCAGAAAAAACTTTCAGAAATAAATTCTTGTTGTAAGAAGTTAATAAAACAGATTATCAGGAGGCAAAACAGGTCAGCAGATCCTCCATTCTAGAGTTTAGGTTTAACACCCATTCTATGGTAACATCTTGTTTGCAACCTTCTCATCCAAAAGCAGCACTGATTCTTGTACTCTTCGCAAGAACAGTGAGACACTGAGGGAGGCTTAACCTTTTGTTCATCCCCAACCAGACAGCACTACTAAACCGTAGCCTCAACAAGGGACAGAACATTAGAAGAGTCTATTATCTTTCTCTACTCAAAGAACAGCAAGCTTCTTATTCCAGGTAATACATTCAATTTTGAAAACAGACCTATTTTCCTTACATGTAATTGAGTTCTGTTACAGAACACAAAACAGGTAGGGCTTGCTGTCATCTACAATGGAAAGAGGTCGATATCGAAGGACACAGACGCAAGTTCCACTTTATTTTCAAGGGCATAAGTTTCTTTATGGAAGGTCTCCAGAATAAAAGAACCTCTCCCTTCTGCATTCATAAAGGCCAAATGCTGTTTTCACTGGGTTAAGGTACAAACTGAACCTCTTGTGTATCATTATTTCACCTACCCCACTCTTTTTCCACCTTCAAGCAAATGTTTCAGTGAGCACCAGGTGCAGTCAGGTCTCCCGTCAGTTAATCCCTCCTTGCTTGGATTTCTCTGCTTGCACGTTGTTATTGAGCAGGTTTCTGTCTGTTTGCAGCTTCTGTAAAGGGAGCGGGGTTTGGCCTAAACTGTGTGACCTTCTTTCAGATACTGGAGGAAGAAGGGCAGGCTGCTAGCATCATGCAGGTGTGCTCTGCTGCAAGAATGGCTGTTAAAGAGGGTTGGCTGATTCAGCATTATTTGAAAACCATTTTGGACTGTGCTTAATAGGATGTTACTGGTGAACTAAAAGTAAGATGGTGATGCTGGAGCATAAATATCATTTTTTTCATGCAGCAGACAGGAATGATGCAATTAGAGTATGTCACTAGTGTCAGAGACTATTGGTTTGTACATCACTGACGTTAGTAAAGAACCAGTTTATGAGATGCCAAGATGCCATCTTTGATAATAATAGTAATAATCATAGAATCACAGAATCGTCTAGGTTGGAAAAGACCTTTAAGTTCATCAAGTCCAATTGTTAACCTAGCACTGCCAAGTCCACCACTAAACCACGTCTCTAAGCACCATGTCTACATGTCTTATAAATACCACCAGGGATGGTGACCCAACCACTTCCCTGGGCAGCCTGTTCCAATGCTTGACAACCCTTTTGGTGAAGAAATTTTTCCTAGTATTCAATCTAAACCTCCCCTGGTGCAACTTGAGGCCATTTCCTTTTGCTCTATTGCTTATTACTTGGGAAAAGAGACTGACAGCCACCTCACAAGAACCTCCTTTCAGGTAGTTGTAGAAAGCAATAAGGTCTCCCCTCAGCCTCCTTTTCTCCAGGCTTCCTCAGTTGCTGGGAATCCCAATTCCCTCAGCCGCTCCTTATAAGACTTGTGCTGTAGACCCTTAATCACTTTCATTGTTCTTATCATCATGATGATGATGATGATAATAGGACAGGTGTTGAAAACATTAGGGTTTTTTAATGGTTAAAAAGAAACACTTAAGTTCTATATGTGTGCCAAGCACACAAGTGCTATGATATGCGCTGCTACAAAACAATTTTGTATTTGATCATCTGAGGCCATAAAAGGAGAAAAATGGCTTTTGTGGAACCTGAGAGTTCAGATCACGGCACAAAAGTACATCTCTGCTTTGAAGATATAAGCAGATTGTCTGATTTCTCCATCTACATATTAGTATGTCCTTTATCATTCTTGTATTTCAGCAATGATATGTCTTGCAATGGATGCAGGATTTCAGTTACCTGTATTCTAAAATCCATGTCCATTTATACTCACAATATATCACTGCCACCTGCTGAACCTGACATTCTACTATAGTTTTCTTAGAAACATGAGGTGATAATAAGATAACTGCTGATTAAATTTTTCCTCTCCCTCTCACTTACAAAAAAGTGAGAGCTGGGTAGGTGCCTTCACATGGCCTGCTTTAGATATCAAAGTAATGTGTTGCTCTGACTATCTATATCAGGACCCCTGGCTTCCTGTACAGTCAATGAAGGTAACTGGAGTTTTCACAGAACAGAACAGAATCACAGAACCACCAAGGTTGGAAATGACCTTCAAGATCATCAAGTCCAACCATTAATCCAGCGCCACCGTGTCCCCTAAACCATGCCCCGAAGCGTCACATCCACATGTTTTTTGAACGCTTCCAGAGATGATGACTCCACAACCTCCCTGGGCAGCCTGTTCCAATGCCTGACCACTCTCCCACTGAAGAAATTTTTCCTAATATCCAATCTAAACCTCCCCTGGTGCAACTTGAGGCCATTTCCTCTTGTCCTATCACTAGTTAGTTGGGAGAAGAGACCAACACCCACATCACCACAACCCCCTTTCAGGTAGTCGTAGAGACTGATAAGGTCTCCCCTCAGCCTCCTCTTCTCCAGACTAAACAACCCCAGTTCCCTCAGCCGCTCCTCATAAGACTTGTGCTCCAGACCCCTCACCAGCTTCGTTGCCCTTCTCTGGACACGCTCCAGTACCTCAGCATCCTTCTTGTAGTGAGGGGCCCAAAACTGAACACAGGATTCGAGGTGCAGCCTCACCAGTGCCGAGTACAGGGGCACAATCACTTCCCTACTCCTGCTGGCCACACTATTCCTGATACAGGCCAGGACGCTGTTGGCCTTCTTGGCCACCTGGGCACACTGCTGGCTCATGTTCAGCTGGCTGTCAACCAGCACCCCAGGTCTCTTTCTGCTGGGCAGCTCTCCAGCCACTCCTCCCCAAGCCTGTAGCGTTGCATGGGGTTGTTGTGGCCGAAGTGCAGGACTCAGCACTTGGCCTTATTAAACCTCATACAGTTGACCTCTGCCCATTGATCCAGCCTGTCCAGATCCCTCTGCAGAGCCCTCCCACCCTCCAGCAGATCAACGCTCCCACCCAACTTGGTGTCATCTGCAAACGTACTGAGGGAGCACTCGATCCCCTCATCCAGATCATCAATAAAGATATTGAACAAGACCGGCCCCAGAACCGAGCCCTGGGGAACACCGCTTGTGACCAGCCACCAGCCGGATTTAATGACATTCACCACAACTCTCTGGGCTTGGCCATCCAGTCAGTTCCTCACCCAGTGAAGAGTAAACCTGTCTAAGCCATGAGCCGCCAGTTTCTCCAGGAGAATGCTGTGGGAGACGCTGTCAAAGGCTTTACTGAAGTCCAGGGAGACAACATCCACAGCCTTTCCCTCATCCACTGGGCGGGTCACCTGGTCATAGAAGGAGATCAGGTTGGTCAAGCAGGATCTGCCTTTCATGAACCCATACTGGCTGGGCCTGATCCCTTGGTTGTCCTGCAGATGCCCTGTGAGCACTCTCAGGAAAAACCGCTCCATGATCTTCCCCGATACAGAGGTCAGGCTGACAGGCCTGTAGTTCCCAGGATCCTCCTTCTGGCCTTTCTTGTAGATGGGCGTCACTTTGGCAAGCCTCCAGTCTTCTGGGACCTCCCCTGTTAATCAGGACTGCTGATAAATGATGGAGAGTGGCTTGGCAAGCTCCTTCACCAGCTCTCTCAGTACTCTCGGGTGGATCCCATCAGGCCTCATAGACTTGTGGGTGTCCAGGTGGCTTAACAGGTCCTTAACTGCTTCCTCCTGGATTATGGGTGGGTTATTGTCCTCTCCATCCCCATCTTCCAGCTCAGGGGGCTGAATACCCTGTGGATACCTGGACTGGCTATTAAAGACTGAGGCAAAGAAGGCATTAAGTACCTCACCCTTATGCTCATCCTTGGAGACAATGTTCCCCACCATATCCAGTAAGGGATGGAGATTCTCCTTGCCTCTCTTTTTGTTGTTAATATATTTGTAGAAGCATTTTTTATTATCCTTTACAACTGTGGCCAGACTGAGCTCTAGCTGGGCTTTTGCCTTTCTAATTTTGTCTCTGCTTGACCTAACGAGATCCGTGTACTCTTTGTGAGTTGCCTGTCCCTTCTTCCAGAGGTGATAAACTCTCCTCTTTTCCCTGAGTCCAGCAAAGTCTCCCTGTTCAGCCAGGCCGGTCGCCTTCCCTGCCAGCTCTTCTTATGGCACATGGGGACTGTTTGCTCCTGCACCTTTAAGATTTCCTACTTGAAGACTGTCCAGCCTTCCTGGACCCCTTTGTCCTTCAGGACTGTCTCCCAAGGGACTCTCTCAACCAGTGACCTGAACAGGCCAAAGTCTGCCCTCCGCAAGTCCATGGTAGCAGTTTTGCTGACCCCTCTCCTTACTTCACTCACAACTGAGAATTCTATCATGTCATGGTCGCTAAGCCCAAGACGGCCTCCGACCACCACATCTCTCACCAGTCCTTCTCTGTTTGTAAACAGCAGGTCCAGTAAGGCACCTCCCCTGGTGGACTCACTCACCAGCTGTGTCAGGAAGTTATCCCCCATACACTCCAGGAACCTCCCAGATTGTTTCCTCTCTGCCGTGTTATACTTCCAGAAGATTTTCCTGAAGTACATCCAAACATTTAATTTAGACAGTACACAGTAAGAATATTTCTCATGGAATAAAATGGAATAAAATGGAATGGAATGGAATGGGATAGAATAGAATAGAATAGAATAGAATAGAATAGAATAGAATAGAATAGAATAGAATAGAATAGAATAGAATAGAATAGAATAGAATAGAATAGAATAGAATAATTTCAGTTGGAAGGGACATACAATCATCTAGTCCAAATGCATAGTCCTGAAAATCAGCACTGACTTTCTTTTCCTGTAAAAAAATCCAAAGTATATTTTGTAATCTCCATCTGCATTTTGCAGTGGGAAAGCAGAGAGTCTTCTATATAACTACCATACACAAAATACATGCACTGGTGTATATTTTACTTCCTTTTAATTGTACATTTTAAGGAGCACTTACTGCAGCTAGACATTTAAATAACAAAAAATCCAAACCTTCCAAAACAGAGATAATTGGTATCACCTTGTGCTATTTATAAAAGGAGTTTCTGGAGAAGAAGTATTATCAGTAGGTCATTTTCTTACCCTCTGCTGAAAGAATGCTCACTGTTTAAATTAACTCTTGAAATAAACCTAAAGCTAACTAATGTTTACAGCTGCTCTACTAAAACTGTAAGAAATAATCGGAACATGTGATCCTGTCTGCAGTTCCCATCAAAATCACAATGCAAGACAATTCTGCGGTCATCATGAGGCAGATAACATTGATTAATGTTCCTATATAGCAATGACACTGTACATTTATAGACAGACTGGTGAACCTTTGCCAAAGCTCACTAAAAGCAGCTGCAAGGCAGGATTGACTTTTCACCTCCCCTGTTTAATACAGGAACTTCTTGGCATAAAATCTGTGCTAGTAGCATACAACCTGCAGAGTTACCATTACAAAAAACAGATTTGGCCAGCAGGACATCTCTATTTCCTGAATAAACTCCTAACACGTTACATGAATGTGAAGTTATACAGGTATATCTGGAAACTGGAAGAAGAAGCAATCAAAAGAAATTAGCTCTTAGGAAACTGAAAAAAACACATTTTTGCTTAATTTTTGATGTGACAATCTATCTTTTCATTGGTTAACATGTGATATTGTTTGAAAAGTAAACAACTACACGGCTGTCTACAATGGTGATAGACATGGATATGGATCCTTATTTCTGCAGACATACTGACCTCTAAACGGTGACATGGAGCTTTTGCTTGTCTCAGAAATATTTTGCTAAGGTGTAGGAGAATTGTTTTTGCTTGCTGTCGGATTATCTATGGTTAAAGCTGGCGTGCCAAAAGTGACTTTTCTGTGAGTTGCAAAAGGGTATTGTGGGAGAACAATGGTATTTTCCTTCTCGTTTGGACAGGAAAACAGGCAATTCTTTAATAAGGCATGCTGATGAAGGAGGATTCTTTTTACTCCTCAGAAGGCCTTTATTCATGTCAAGTTCCATTTTCTGAATTCAGCGAATTATTATTAGTGTCATTTTCTGGAACAAATGATACTGTAAATAATTCCAGCAAGTGCACTTAATATAGATTTGTTTGCTAAGTGGCAGTGTCTCCATCCAGGGTTAAAGGTAGAATAAAATGTTGTTTATCCCAAGGGGAAAAGAAATTACAAGATTTCTTGTTTCCTCTCTTGTTTCTGTCTGTGAGCCTTTGTGATCCCAGGGCATAAGGTCTATCACATGCTAAAGGAGAGAATCTTGCAAAGAGCCCTTTGTTTCAGTAGGGCAGTATCAGTGGCCCATTGTACCATTCATTAATGTGCCATCTCTGCTGCTTCTTCTGTTTCTTTTAAACAAGCCAACTTACTTATGGAAAAAGTTGTTCTGTGCTCAGCTGTGTAACTCTGGATTGCAGCCTCCCCAAAAGCAAGGCTGTTAAAGCAGGTGGAGGTGGCATGTTTGAGCTAGAATAAATTATATTCACAGAGGGGGCTCCCTGTCCCTCAATTTTTCTTTGAGAAATCAATGCTGTTAGTGAGGCCTTTTCATTGCAGAAGTCTGACTGTCCCCAGACCACCAGACTGGACTGCCAGAGGTGATATGGCAACAGTCACGATTGCATTTGCGTACCTGGAGTGGACCCAGAGCTCAAGTCCCTCAGTGCTCGTGTGCCCCCTTTCCTGGACTCTTCCCAGCCACATCCCCTGCTGCCTCCTGCTCACTGTCCCTCTGCGGAGCTGCTGCCTCTTCTCCTCAGCACCAGCTAGGGCAATGGTTGTTGGACCTCGTACATTTGCTGCTGCTTGGTGCTTCCTTCAGTAGGGCAGCAAGGGAAGGGAGTGTAGGCTTCCCGAAGGATGGGAAAAAGTACCACTACTGGACATCATATGTATGAGTTTCCCGTTTAGCAGATGTGAATGTCACCATATGAATAAAAGAGCTGTCATAGCTATGGTGGTAGTCTATGAAGCTCTTACGCAGCTCTGGTCTAAACATGATACTTCTGAGAAAAGAGGGAAGTTGTGTAAAACGTATTATTTTCCATTCAGCTGCGAGCTTCCAGAAATCCTTTAAGCCGCGGTCCCACATCCGCTTATACCTTTGGTATTTCATTCCATGAAAGCATCGATAAGGCAGCCACATGTGAGCACATGCATAAACAGTGCCTTATTTCATCCATTTGGTGGCAGACAAAAAAAGATGGAGACAGTTTTGCTGCCTTAGCTACTGGCTGTGAAAAAAAGCAGCTGCTAACCAGCCTAATTATGTGAAATACTCACCTAAAGGATCCAGAAGATCTTTGTGGGTCAAGCACCATATCAGAACACATATTCTTTTTTAAAAAAACCCTTCTGGTTTCAAGTCTGAAAGCTGATAGCAGGTGTTTCAATGCAGGAATGTTCCATAAATGAGTCATCTTTATACTGTTTGCAGGCAAATTAAATTAATATTGGTTACAGAAAGTTAGGCGTTCCTATTACGTGGCAGGAATCAAGATCTGCTGCCTCCAACACATACTGTCACAGGTGCTAAATTTCAAATCACAGCCTCCAAACTTTTTTAATTTCTGGCTGAGGAAAAACTAGGCTTGCAATAGTGAGATGAGTGTACTAACATGGGTAACGTTGTTTCTTAAAACAATTGCAGTCATGCTAACATGCTTTCAGATACAAAATGGTTATTTCCTTAAGCATTTCAAGCAAATTTATTGAAAACAGTCAATCTACTTCTGAAAACTGTTACTTTGCTCCTGAGAACTGGCCTGATATATCACATCTGCAAGCAGACATAAATGAACAACTTTCAGGCAGTGACTCTAGTAGCATCCTCCCTCTCAACAGGCACATTTTAATCAAATAGCCTCTTATGAGGTAACCACCACATAGAAACTGTAAATGCATTCTTTACGTGCAATATGTGTATGAACACTTGAACAAATTTCACTTGAAAAGTCATCTTGATTACATCAAAAATATGAGACACACAAAACTGCATGTAGCTTGCTATCGCTGGTCTACCTAGCCATCTGTTTTATTTTCAAATGATTTGTCTTGAGAGCACTAGAACACCTCCTGAAATGTGCAAAATTAATCAATCCTGCAATGGACTTATGTAAAAGCATAACTGTGAAGATGTGAGTTGTGTTACTGACTTCATTGGAACTATCCACTGGCTTGAATCTTAGGCAGTCTGAATAAACCAGCTGCCTGGGTTTTATTCCTCTTCCCTACTTCTCCACAGACCAATTAGATTAATTTTTTTTAGGCTTAAGTTTTTTCTCTCTCTACTGCAATATCTATCTTCTCTTCCTTCTAATCCTTTAATTTGTCCCTTTTCTACCTCTTGTCTTTTCTCCTTACTATAAGTATTTACCTTCTTAGGAGTTTTTATGCTCCATAGCAGATTCTAACAGAGAACTTTGACAATCTGAGATAGCTTTTTAGTGCACAATGGGGCTCTCCGCTATAGCCTGTGCTCATCAATACTATCGCTACATAAATACATTCAATAACAACATCCATAACAATGTTGCCAGACTATAGACAGTGTCAAACACCCTGATATATCCGAGTCAAAGAGGTTGTTTTCTTAATGTCAGCTTGAGAAAGTGTATTTTCATTTTCACTCTAATGAGGAATTCAGCCGTGTACGAATGAGGTTAGGAAAAATGTGAAGAAAGTTCTTATCAGAAATTTAGAAAAATAGGTGTGGACTAAAAAATCTGACTGCTTTTCCACTTTTCAACTGAAAGGACATCACACTTACATGCGGCTATATCAAGAAGCATGTTTTCCTAGAGCATGGTACGAGAATGTCTTTCCTCATGAAAGTGAAGAGCTGCAAGTATACACCATATGACTAGAATGGCAATTGACACACAACTGAGGGAATTACCACGATTTGGAATCACTCCTACTCTTCCGTTATCAATAGAATTTAACTTCTGAGACTTTTTTTCCTAAACTGATAGCACTTGTCTTCAAAATAGACAGACCTTATATACAAATTACAACTGGAAAATACAAGTGGCACTGTTTGGCAAGCATATAAACCTCAACTGATTGTTTTCAGTTTGATTCGCACTGGGTGTGCTTTATTTCTCCCTAAAAAAAAAAAAAAAAAAGAATGCCAGTTTTTAAAAGGAAAGGAGCTGTGAATAATCCACTTTTCAGATAAGCACTGCTAGCAAGCAGAGCAGAATAAAGATGCCTTCATTCCACTAACAATTATGAAAAGATCATATCAGACAATGACCTTTAGAAATGTTTCAGTGACCACTGTGTCAGGCTCTAAGTCCTAAGTGGGAATTCTTCAGACAAGATTTGGCTTCACTTTCACTTACATGCCTAATTTTGCTGCATTCATGTTAACATGAGTTTTACTGTTGACTTTAACAAAGCCCTGATGTAGAATAAGCTCACAGAAATTAACAGATAGCCATATGTACAATGGAGAACTGAGTTTAGCTGTGTATTTTTGCTTCCTGGCCTCTTGATTTTCGAAGGACATCCTTTAGCATTTGATGTTGGTGCCAATTAGAGAGAAGGTAGAGGTAGAATTTATAGCACTGCTATCGATAAAACTCCTACTGAAACAAACGGGAAATATGTGCATGAATTTGGCTGAGTATCACTACGGTAGAAAAGAGCCAACCAACTGATTATTTTCAGTTTGTAGATGGACTAATAAGCCCAAGAAAGCAGTGAAAGAAAAATGTCTGTTTGTTGAAGCTTTAAAATAACATTTTCAAGTGAACTTCTTACAACAACACTCCGCATAAGATTCAACAATACAAATCCATAATATTCTCCTGCCATTCAAGGTCACATTAACCTTCTTGAAGAAGAAGCCAAGAACTCCTTAAGTTAATCATCCTCTACATTGAAGCTGGTGCTTATTTGATTTTGAGGTTTTGTTCAAGATGGAACAAGCATGTGAAAAATTGGTGAAATGCAAGATTTCATTTACACAAGGTCAAAGTGACCTAGATTTCAAGTGAGGTCCAAAGTATTATCGGCCCTTCACACAAGAAAAGTTTTGTGCACAGTTCGTTTAATATTTAAGACGTTTGCATAAGGTTATGTAAAAGAGCATTTTCTTCTTTCTCTGCCCAGGAAGGTCAAATAACTGTTAATACTAGATAAACCTTGTGTGAGTACTAGTCTCCAGAATAACTTGGATTATGTTTAGTATTCTCAATATACAACAGTTTATTCAGGGAGGAAATATATAGACAGGGGCTACTTCTACCACAGATGCAAGTTGTACAGCTGTGTGAGCTCTGGCTGTGCCTGCTGAGGACCTGGGCCCACTGTTTGCTAAGACAAATAGGTGTAATGAAAATAGACAACTTATATTCACTGCAAGATTGATAAAAAACTTTTGAGCATTCAACTTAGTCCATGATGGAGCTCAAAAATACAGGTAGTTTTATTAAAAAGGGGTCACATTTTGAGTAGAACCTCTTTATGACAATGTAAGAAGAAATCTATGTTGTGGTATTAATATCTCACTGACTCAGACCTAAACAACCAGCATATGCACTGGTGAAAAAACTACTGGCTTGAAAATTAACAATTATTTTTATATTAGGTTTGGCAGAATGAGAACAGTGCAGTCAATAGCTCTAGCAAACAGCATGATTTATATATCACATTTAATTACACGTGAATTCTTTAATGTTATTACTAAAAAAAGCACATTAAACTTATCTTATAAATATTTTAGCAGTAACATAATGGACTGAGTTGTTATTTGTAGTAAGATTTTTTTTTTCTTCATATTTTCCATCTGTCCTACCTGTCAACATGTCAATAGACAGATCAGGGACATGGACATTGAAGACAAATGGCCAGTCTGAGACATGCAGCATAACTGACAACTGCAACAGGCAGAATCAGATTCGAGGTGATCTTTTTGTAAAGAGTGTTACACTACGTTGACGTAGTTACTCACTTTCAGCTTTTGAATGTTTGGCAGCTACTGTAATTAAAAGAGGAAAACAAAAGATGTGACAAGCTGTGCCATTTTTCCTTCAGGTATTTCTGTAAGTTAGAGAGATGAGAAATCATCAGTGTATAGGTCTCCTAACAGGTTTTTGTTATCTGCTGACTTTCCTCGTGCTGAAGGTCAGAAAGTTGAAAATTCCAGCTCAGAGGAAGGGCCGTGTCGTGCCTTGAGCACAGGTCCCTCACCGGGGAGCAGGGTCCCTGCCCGGCTTCTCCGGGAGCGCAGGTTCTCCGGCACACCTACCCAGAGCAGCACAGTGCCGCCTCCCCTGGACGCCCAGCTCTTCCCACCGGCTAAGGCAAGGACAGAAGAGCCTCTGCTGCAGCCCATTCCCAGCCTAACGCCACTTTGGCGAGGCTTATGGTGTGAGCCAGCTGCGGCCCGTGTACACAGGGAGAGGACGAGCTTAGCAGCAGTACCTACCTCGCTGGCTGCTCAGTCACTTCATGAGCTTTTACTCACCGAGTAACCTGCAGAGAGGCCAGGAATCCTGCATCATTTGTCTTTAAACCCAGTGCTTGTCTTACGACTGCAAGCTACTGCATTATTTATAAAAGGGCACACTGCTCTCTTCTTTTTTAATACGGCCCCTCCTATTCTGAACACCTCTTTAAATTGAATATTGTCTTGTGCGCCTTGATTGTGTGTGAAAATATACTACTTCAAGGTAAAAGGAGAGGAGCTGAATTATTATCCTGAAGGCTGTTTGTACACTTCCATGATCCACCCACTCATCTTACCTTCAGGGCGGTGAGAATTGCATGGGCTGGTCAAGAACAGAGCAAAGTACTCAAGTGCTGACTGACAAGGTTGCCCCTCCTAAGCGTTCGCTCTGAGCTCTGATCTCCGAGCACTATTGATACTCTGCAGTGAAGCAGAACTGCTGACGCTCCCGCTGGTCTCCATGCAGCAACATGAACATCCCCACTGCATTCACAAATTGGAGCCAGAGTTCAAGGAAGGAAACTTAAAGCAGGAATTTTCATCTCAAATGAAAGATGTTTTCACTCTGGCTCCTATACGGTAACATACTTAAACATAAACCTAACTTTAAACATTAAAACCCTGTTGTGTACTGGAAGGCTAGAAGTCACATGTATGATTGAACTTGCTGAACTTAGGCTTGTATCAAGATAAAAACCTCTAAAGCATCTCTCTTTATTAAACATCTATTTCTACCAAGAGCTGATATGTTCCAGATATGACAGCAGACTGTATTTCTTAATAGCTACTTCACAATCTCAACCTTCCTAATGACACTATAAACCACTGGTTATCATACCAGATTTAAAGTGTGTATATACGGAATGAAAGCTCCATTACAAAACCAGCTATCACAATTGGCCTTACAACTATTGCTTTATTACAGAAGAAAAGCAGATATATGTGCATGCATATCTAAGTATCTGTATGTATTTAATTTATAAAACACAGGGAGTAAAATCCTGGCACCAGTAAAATGAATAATTACCTTCCCCATGGATTTCCATAGGACAGGACTTCTCACATTTCTCATCAGCAGTTTGATTGCTTACCTGACTTCCCCAAAATGTGGTTTAAACTTTACCAGGTTCCTTTTTTCCCCCTATTTCTTGTTTTATAAAAATGAAAATGCAACAAACTGTGATTATAAAAATCAAACCTGCACATTTACAAAGGTACAATTTTTTCCCTTCATCTACTGGAAATGTGTCTTTACGAGTTTTAAAACCACATTAGAATATTAACAATAACTAAAATAGTTCTTTCGCATGAATCCTTAGAGGTACACATTGAACTTAAAGCAACAATAAAATAATCTACAAAAGTACTTTTTAAATAGTTTGGCCTCTTTAGGAACAAAAAAAAACCCCAAACAAACAAAAGGGAAAACATGTAACGCACGTCGGTGTTAAAAATGTTGCTGATCTTACAACTTGCTAGTGAGAGTAACAACATTGCATGCACTAAGCCACCGAAGGGCACATAGTGGGTCTCTGTTGTCATGTGCTGCTGCTGCTGAAATGTAAAGGAGCAAATCAGAGGTGGAAGTGCCAAAGACGGTAAATTCAAGACAATGCTTTAAAAGAAAATGAGTTGAGTGGGATGGCTTTTTAACATCCAGTTGGCATGCTATAGAGCTCTTCCTTGTGTAAATCTTCCTGCCTTTCCACTGAACGTTTCTCCCAACAGCTAGAGGTATAAACCTACACCTTATGTGTAGTAGGAGGGGGTGGCTGGGTCAAGCTGTATGGAAATGGGTGTAACAAAGAGGTAAAAATATTATATCCAAGTAGGTAAAGTGGAACAGGAAACCAAGATTGGGACTGTATTCCTGTAAAGGGGATGCTGTCAAAGGGTTGACCATCATTGGAAGGTCATCCCCATCTCTCTACCACAGGTCTCACAAAAGCCGAGTACCACCCAGTCTTATGTGAGATACCCATGTATATCATGTATGTGATATGCAGGTGGATATACTAGATATAATGCTGAAAAGCCCTTGATGTGCAAAGCCTTAGACCCTTTGAAAGCTCTAGGCTAGGACTGGGCCGAGAGATGGGCTTTTCCTCCCTCACCCCTCTGAAGTGACATTCTAACTCCAGTGTGGGCAAATCACCCTCAACTGCTGAATTAATTGAGCCAAAAATTGAAGAAGATGGAACCATGCTTCACCCTTGCCACATACATGAAAACCTCCGGGGGGGCAGGGAGGGCTTCCTGATCTTCCAGCTGGACCACTCCGCTAACACTTTCAAACACACCTTCAACTCCTCGTCTAGACATGGCCTTATGCAAGTGAGAGATAAGGATCAGCCCTGAATGGGTGTTTTGTTATATAACCACCAATGAGGCACGGGGTTAAACATTTGCAGTAGTTTGTAACATTCCTAAAGCATTACGTTTTCAGCAAAGTGGATTATCTTGTCTCATTTTTCTCTGATGAACAATCAACTGCGATCTTGACACATTAATTTATTATGCTTGGGTTAGACAAACTAAGCCTTAATAAGCTTCAGTTAAAAACCTCACTTTGTGTTTGTGGAGGGAAAACTCAGCGCTTAGGTTGCCTGACAGGGGTATGAAAATGAAATCAGGCTTCTCTACCCTTATCTAGCTTACGTTGGATGTCTATATACCAAAGATGTGATTTTTTTTTTTATAGGTTTTGCTAGATATTTGATTGCTTTGTTGGAACGGTTCCACGGTATCTGACTGAGCTGACCTCCAGATGTATCTCCTCCGGGGCATTATGTTCTGTTTCACATTATCAGCTGCATGCTCCAAAGGTTAGGTTGTGCGAGCTTGGGTGGGGCTTTTAACTCCTTCTTCCAGCTCCAACGATCTCGGCGTGCCTGTTCTCGTGTGCTCGCGTGGTTAATTCTACCCAACAGTGAAAGAAAAGCAATACAAACTCAGCTTGATTTAATAATTGCTGTCACGATTTATGTATAATGGTGTCACTTTATTGAACATTGATTTGATAGGTAACGGAGAGCATGTGCCTGGCTTATTTGGAAAGTTTATTCACCACTACAGACCCTTTGAGGAATGTGCAGAAACTCCTAAATATATGGAACAAACTCATCTGGTGTAAATCAGGTGTCTGAATTGACAACACCAGTAACGGGTAAGGCAGTAATTAGTATGCATATCTATTTCAAGGTGCGTAAAGTAATACAGTTCCAGTGCTGGAGTGTCATTGATTTACGCCAGCTGAGGATATGGCCCATAGAACTGACAAGAAATGGCTATGCCTTCTAATTACTGAAGCTGCTCATGTATTTCAGCTGGTACTGTTTTTATGTCACTGGCAAATTGCAGAAGTGCTAGCTCTGGCAAATCAGACATCTAGAAGTTTTTGCCATTTCTTCAGTTAAGAGGTCAGAACAGTGAGGCTGCATTTTGCACTCTGACAGTCCTCATTAATGTTAAACCCCAGCTTGACGCACTGATCGGACTTCTTGCTGGCTTAGGCATCACCACTACAATTTGCGCTGTCTTCTTTCTGGATTGCGACAGGATGAAAAATTGATTTTTTGGTTAATCTTTTGGCATAGTATGAAGATGCATTTAGGATGCTTTGGAGACTGTTACAATTTCAGGTAGTCACCCAGAAAGAAGCGGCTAGTGAGTACAGAAAACTACTATACTTGGTATTTCCAACAGCAAATCGTTTATAAGTAGTGACAGCTGAAAACACATTGGAAGTATTTTAAACCCGGTGGCTCAGATAGCTTCTAGTTTCTAATTTATGTAGAGGGTATTGAGGGTTATACTACATGCCATATTTTGTCCTGCTATATTTATGTCTTGGATCGCTTCAGTCATAGGTATGTCTTTTCAAGGATTGAAATCACTGAAGGTAAAAGCCCTCACAAACATGAGGATGCCAAAGTCCTTCACGGCGTGGCCCTAAGTTGAGCTAGCATTCCTTCCCTGCTCCGATCTTGTTCAATTCAAGGGCCTGTGTGCATTTTGAAACGCGGGGGCGGGGGGTATTCCTGGATCAAGTTGCTTTGGTACATCACTGGTAACTGTTGGCCTAACTACTGGGGAGCCTTGACCATGTAAGAAAATTTACAACGATTTTTAAGACTGAGGTCTCTGCCCTGGCTTTACTGGTACTGCCGATGACACAATAGCAGTAAAGCTCCCTCGAAATTGTCAGGCTCGAACTTAGCCATTCTTCATATATTTACATGCTCAACATAGGAGACGTTACGGGAAATAACTAAATCTTTGTTGTTACTTCCCTGAGAGGAAGTTCACTTTGTACAGTTTTGGGCTGGAAGACAAACGAGTGAGCCCAAGACTCTTCGTGTTCTTAGACTAACTTGTATTATTTATACAGTCAATCCTGGAAAACAGATTGTTACAGAAGCATATAGGCAATTCCTTCACCCTCCATTCCCAATTCAGTGCTAGTGCGTAAGGTGCTGGAAGCCACATTACCTCAAAAGCTGAACGTAGTTCATATGATAAGAATTAGAAAGGAGTACTGCTTTTCTGCTATTCACAATCCCCTTAAAGAATTAGAGTTATAAATCTACCAAGTGTTATTCTCAAGAGTAAAAATCTGGCCCACATGCTAACAAAAAAAAATTATACATCTGCGTAGACCAGCACCTTCTTGTGACCTTTGATAGAAAAATATAAATAAAAAGGAGAGCTAATGGTGGTGTGAAATTTTCTTGCTTTCACAGTCTAAGCAAAAACCTGATTTTAATTGTGGCAAGTATGTTTATGTTAACATCTATTTTTCTTCCAAGTGACAGGCTATATCGTGTTATAATGCTAACCCATTTTGACAATATGGACAGGATATCTTCATAAGAACCAGACCTTAACAAGACTTTCTATTGACCTTTACCATGTAACTAGGTTATTTTCATAATTTACCTTGATTATCTTCACTTCAGCTATGAAGAGTCACAGTACTATGGAAAAAAATTAAACTAAAAGCAAATTTGCCCATACAAAAAATTCTCAGATTTGAGATGCTTCTTGAGCAGATGTTTTGAGTTTTAAATGACGAAGTCGGTTGTAGCTTACTTGTCCTAATATTATTCAGTACTGCTGTGCCTGCTTTAACTAACACAACTGCTACTAAATCGTTATGAAAGAAGAAAAAGTATTATTTGATGTTAAGCCAGATTGCTTTTTTTAATCCGCTCCTCGTTCTTCTTTGGGTTTATTAACCACAAGGTTGGCTACAGCAACATTTAAGGACCTAAACTTTAAATAACAAATCATGTCCAAGTTATTGTGCTTGTCCATTAGATCTGTTATGTTTTACTTATTCTCACATAGAAAATAAATATACTAAGCCTGATTCTTCATTGTCTACACTGGGAGTAGTCATTATGCCCAATCCAAGATAAACACAACATAAAAGGAAAAAAATCTGATTTGGTAGCATAATGGATTTACTTTGAACTCATCACAATAATTATACAAGGTGATGAGTGATGAAGAATCCAGCTCATTATTACTAAGAAGCAACTATCTTTTAGCTAGTACTGCATATCAGAGATATAAAGCCCCTGTCTTATTGCGGTGATTATTATTAGTCCAGTTGCCAATCCAAAAATCATATTTGATTGCCTCATGTGCAGCAGAATACTAATCTACTTCCCTTCTTACTTTTTCCTCTATGCTTGTATGGACAGGTACATTAATCTATTCTGCCAAGAGCGATCTCTTTATCTATGCAGAACTAAAATGGTTCTTCACTCTTATCAGTATGAGCATCTGCATATACGCAGAGGATAAAACAAAAATATTTCCTCACCCCATTTTTTGTCATTTCTCTGCTTGGAGGCAGATCAGATCATCTTTAATTGCATACGGAGCAAAAAGTATCTGACATTTGGGTTTGAATAACTATGATCTGCATTTTGTTGACAATATTAATATGCTCTTGTGCTTTATGTCTATCGTTTTTTAGGAGTTTAATCAGGTTAACACTTCACTGAGCACTCTTAAGAATACCTTATTCTGGCAATACCTAGTGCTGGTCATTCACCGGATAGCACCAAGCTAAATTCCTTCACCTGAAAGATACTGGACGCGTCACATCCCGGTGTATCCTGGGGAGGTAAGTGGCAGTGAGAATAGACACAGTTCTTAGGGAGGAGGTTTCAAAAGACGGGATGATCCAACCAAACAGCTCACTGGCAGCAAAAAAGGTCGGTGCTGCTCCTCCCCTTCCCTTTCCTCAGGCACTGCTCTGATCTCCTGTCAAACAGATTAAGCACAGCAAAATGGCAGAGTGAATCATCTTCTGAGGGCCTACTGACCTCACCAGAGGAATTTCGCCATCATCTCTTTGCAAGGCAGAATCAAGCCCATAGGGAGACTTGAAAGTAATTTAGCTGTGGGAAGAGGGATCTGAGGTTATATGATCCTTAGCTTGGCTGGAGGGATAGGTTTTCATGCAAAATTTTGATGAGATTGGAAACTGTGCTTAAAATGTTATTTTGATAGTGCTTGGCTGTTTGGTTCATCTTTGAGAGTTACCTAGGGCTCTAACTAAAAGGGAGATAAATAAATAAATGAAGAGGATCTCCTCATCTGTTTATCAGCCCATGAGTCAGCATGATGAGAAGAGGCAAGGTGTGACCCAAGTGCATCTTTTGGATGACATGTTAAAGCAAAGTTCTGACCACTTGTGGTCATTAAAGATTCCACTGCAGTAATTATATCTGTAAAGTGTGTTAACTCTGATGACCTGGCCAAATGACAACTCTAAAAATTACGTTCTCTCTTCCAACATTCACACTTTGTTTTAAATGGATGCTATACTCTTCATTTCCTCTCCAAAACGGCGATGTTGTCGTAGGCCGCTAAATTCTTCCTGTGTTTCACCACAAAGCTTCAGTGCTGCAGTAGATTAAACAATCATATGGTTTCCGTATCAGCTTATAAAGCAAGACAGTATTTCATGAGATGAAAGGCTCTATAAAAATGTAAACTACAAATACTTTTGAGCCTATTCAGTGCAATACAAAATTTGGCCAGTGGCAAAAAGTACAGTCAGCTGAGACGGTGTTGAGTGGTTCTGTTAACCATTGATGTACAATATTTCTCCCAGCGTGTTTAGTGTCATGAATGTATAAGTTTGACTTTTTTATCAGATCCTTCTGTACATTGTGGTACTGGCTCTGCTTCCTTTTTAGGTCAGATTCTCATCTGATTTATGCTGCAAACAGTTAGACATCCTACAGGAGATGATACACTTGTGTTAAGCACAAAAATCCCAAAAGTAGTACTTGGGCTTTTTGTGCATGCTTAGTTGCCTGCTTTGAGGTCAGTCCAAAAAGAAAGGGTGCCAGACAAAACTCATTGCTGTATGGGGTCAAGGCAATAGAGTAACCTAGCTAAGGTAATAACAGAGTCATAAAGGACACAAAATGAGCCATCTGCATTAAAATAAAGTTCTCCCCGTGGCTGATGCCAACGCTGAGTGCTTAGAGACAGAACATAAGAAAAGGGGGCACCTGTAGCAGCGTTTCCCCTGGTAGTGTCTCCCCGAATTCTCCCAGCTTCCGGCAGTCTGCAGGACTGCACACAAAGAAACGATGCACAGAAAGGATAAACCGGTGGCATGGAGAAATGATATACAGATGTAGCTGATGCTGAAGATGCAATTTGCATAATATGGTAATGTATGCATTATAGTTCCAACTACATACATGATCAAAGCGTTCATTGTAAATGATAATGCAAATTAATTTTAGGCTCATTATTATTAATTGAGCCTGAATAGAAATCAGATTCAGTAAAAATAGAATAACGAAACAAACTGAAACTATGTAGGGAAACAGTCATTAATATGATTATTCTCTGACTTATAGTTAGGTACTCTTGTCTGTGTTTCTCTTGTGTGTGTTTCTCCTTCTGGCTTCTCTGGAACCATTTCAGCTACAAATCCTCCATTATTCCGCAGCTCATGCTCTTGGTTTCTCCGTTGATGTTCATGTCACTCTCTCAGCACACTTTCTCAAATGTATTATTAAGGTCTGCATGGTCTAATAGGTTGCCATTACCCTGAGCTTTATTCGTCCCTTTTCCAAACTAAATCAATTTTGAGCTTGAATAATGTTGGTAGGGACATTTGCCTAAACTAAGTTTGTTACTGCGGTAATGGGGTTGTTTTTGTGAATTAATGGGTCATTTGCTTTTAGAAACAGAACACCAGTATGTTCCTGATGTTCCTGCCCCTTCTAATAAGTTTTTAACGGTGATCTTTGGTCCTGTTGTAATGGTTTCTAGTTTCTGCCATGGCTTATGCCTGGAGACAGGAGGATAAAATACTGGGATCGAGCCGTTATCCAGCACTGAAGCTTCTGTCCTAAAGTGGGTTTTAAAGCATCTAATCATGTAATGCATCCTGATTTTCACTAAATATACTCAAATCTGGTGAGAATATATTTCTTTTTTTTCCTAGACAGTACTAGAGAGTGTGATCTTCGGTGACTAAAAAATTACTTAGCATTGGTAACCCTCATTAACCACTGTAAGAAATGCATGGTTAGTCTCCTTAGAATTAAAGCCACCATAAGGATATCAGCATCTTTTATTTCTCTGTAGACATTTTAACTTTATCAGAAACCTACTTTCAGTATAGAATAATGCATTGGGCAAAGTCTTCATGCAATTGTAGATGCAAAATAATATAAAGTTTCTTCCTAAACTGAAGAAGCAAAGAGGACAGATAAAATTTGTGATCTCATTCCTAGGAATGTTCCTGTCTGTCCTTGGTAAGATATTAACAACTTCATTCTGTCATTTTAAAAGAAAAAACATTTTAAGTAATGATTAATCTTATACTTTTCTTTACTGTTATTTCTCTTTTCCTTTTTATAAACCTTATGATTTATTTACATGTGGCACTGTAAGAAGTGTTAACGAAATTGTATATCTCATTTTATTTTTTTTACAGTTTATACTATATTGATACTTATAACTGCAATGAAGTTGCACAGAGCTTATTGTCTTTATATCACAGCACACACTAGTTAAAATCCAATCACTTTCCCCAAATAATTTTGGAAGACGTGTTGGGGCGATGTTGTATTTGTATCACACTGGCCGCCTCTCAGCCGGCACGGCCAACACACCGCGGATCCGATACTGCTCACATCACCTACAGGGAGCAAAGCTGGAGTGACAATGGGAAGACTAAAGGGTGGTATTTTTGTCCCTGCCCCTTGCTGGTTTACTCACACTTTTATCCCACTGTTTTTGAGATGGTCTCACTCTGCCTCCTCTGAGGGAGACACAGGCAAGGAAAGGCTGAAACTCTCTTCCCATTTTCAAACATAAAAATATTCTGCTTAGGAAGTCCCTGTTACAAAATGTGCCTGCAGCTTGTGCAGACGCTAACAGCATTAGAGCATGCCCAAAAGATTGATTTTGTCACCTTTACTCATGAGAAATGGCATTTTACTTCACATGTACTCACTGAAGTCAGCAGGAGTTGAAGCAGAGTATGAAGATACTGGTTTTGAATCCTGAACCGGCATACTCTGCTCCTCCCAACTCTTACATTTTTCAGAAATGCTGGTCACTCTTTTAACAGCTCTAAAACTGGTGTCCCGTATTGACAGCTGCAATTTTACTGATGCTATGCAGCACAGGATGTCCAGTCTTACTACGTTTCAAGACATAGGAAAGCAACTCAGTAGCTGAATGTGTAAGAAGGAAGGAGCCTTTCAAAGTTCAAGGTAAGTGCCATTATTTTTAGGTTGTTGGAGAAGGAGAGAGCATTCAATACTCCTTTACTTAATTTAAAGTACTCAATTTTAAAACTTCCTTTTCATTTTTAATGTTTCCTACAAAATTCAACAAGACTGCGGAACACAGTACATGCTGATATAGAAATCAATTACAAACTTTCATACTTATATGCTTCTGGCTCCCTCCTCCCCAAAAGCCCACAGTAGTTAGAGGAGGTTCACAAATGGGAAATGCAGAACTGCCAGAGACTTGGGCCCTTCTCGTGAAGACAGACTGAAGAGAAGACAACATATGAAATGCAGGATACTGTCTAGAAGCCTTTGAATCAGAGTGGGGGGCGTAAGTATGCAAAATTCTAACAAAATAAAAATACGTAGAAAAATATGCACAGGTTCACTGCACGCAGAATTAGTCTGTTGACCTCGTTTCCTGAGGCCATAATTTACGTCAGCCATTCAGCAGGATTCAAAAACTGACTAAATATTGATGTGGACATCAGCAAACTCCCGAGGTATAAAAACAGGTTTTCTTGAGCCCTATTAGAGCGGATATACCTTCCTATGTTGTAAGGCATAAGGCGGTTCCTGATCATCAAGAGCAAGGAGGAATTTTTTCCTGAGAATATATGTTTAATCCTTCCTTAGTTCCTTGTACTTTCTCTAAGCTTCAGCTCACTAATGGTGTGATGATGGAAAACATGGACTACTGGGGTCTGATCCAACATGGTCATTCTTACAGCTCTACTGATAATGGTTATTCAATAAATAAATAAAATTCCTTGTGACGTTCAAAAGGAGGAAAGGGACAAAGCACTCCAGGCCGAGGTCAGAAAGCCACTACAAGACTTATTCGCGATTATCTGCTGCATTTTTTTTTCCCCACATGGCTTATTCTTGCAGACTTTGACTGTCTGATGCTTTTCAGTCTCACAGGAATTTTTTCAGATATTGACAATAGGTGATTTACCTTAGATGGCAAACATGACAAACTGTAAAGTCGCATACTAGATATTCTGGTATGTGCTCATATCCTGGTATGATCTCATTTTAAGGAATGTGATTGTGACTTTCCAGCATTATAAACTGAAATCAGGATTTCGTTGTAGACTGCTGTATACCATATAAAATACTGTCCCTCTATGAATTTCAGCTCATGTCAATACATTGTCATAGCCAATGCTGGAAAGCATCACCAACTACTGTGGCTTTTTACAAAGCACAAGAACAGAATATTTAATTTTGCAAGCCTCTAAGGACAACAAAGCTGAATTTGAACTCTAGTTAAAGTTTTGCACATTACTCTTGACCTTTCTGGGACAAAGACATGAAGGTCACTGGAGTCATGATTTTTTTCACATTCTGCTTGTCTTTGTCATTCTCCTAATAATGCAGAGGACTAGAAACAAGAGCTGGGTGGTGTTTTTTTCCCCTGCCTGGAAATCTATTTAGATTAGTCACCAGGTTTTCCAGTCTATGGTCATTGAAGGTCATTTGGTTTATAGCTGAAATTCTCAACTGGAACCTCACCTTGCAATCAGAACTTAAAACCCAAGTGAGGTTTTGTATCTCCTCTGAAAGGGTAGGTTGTTGTATGATTAGCTTCAGAATGTTAAATGGACTGTCTGTGTAATGACGGGTAATTTTGGGGGGCTTAAATTGCACTATGAGAAGACCTGTCTTGAATAATAAGTACTGGGCTAGACGATAAAGAACAATATTCTAGGCTTCTCCTAAATGCTAATTCTATTACACATTAACATTTCCTTTGCTGCAAAATGGCAAAAGGCAAGCCAGTAAGACGTAAAAACCTTGCAGAGTGCATTTTCACTTATAGACTGTTCCTAAGAACAAGCCGTTTCCTGAAAATGTCCCTTAAATAAGCATCCACTTACAGTGGTCATCATTATATAGTCAGCATCTGCTAATAGCTGTTCCAGAGCCTTGGTTGCTGGCAAATACAGAGTATTTGTTGTAAACTATAGAGTGATGGAAATGGGGGTATAATTTTTACACTAATTTTTAAAAACTATTCTTAGCCCTAAGTATGAAGCATCAGCCACAGTGTAGATGTACTCCTCAAGGCAGTTCATAAAGTCTGGTGTCCTGTATATTCTTTGAGGTTGCAAGACTACTGGTGACAGTCTGAAAGCCCTTTTTTAAAGTTTATTTATTGATTGATTGATTGATTATTTTAATGTGTCTTTGGCCCTTGTGCAATTCAAATCCAAATACAAATATATACTTTTACATGTACGTATGTGTATATATATATAACCAAAACTGAAGACTCTGTGAAGGAATAAATGCAACAGTGCCATGATAATCTTATGGAGGTTATTATTTTGCTTTGTTAGGGTAAACCAGCTTTTTGGTCAACATCTCCTTGCCTATAAGCTGACCTTTGATTTCTTCATTTTTATTACTCCTTAGGTTCCTAGATTCAGAGACCATCCCATAGATAGCTTTAGCATGTTCCATCTCTGTATTTACCCCAGTTGCTGGCTCCCATTCTGTGTGGCCATTTGACCTCCACACAGCTGCTTGAATACAAGCAGGAGATTATCTCGCATGGGGTTCAGTGTCAGACACTGCCCTGTGCAGTGCCAGCTTTATGCGTGTCTCCAGTTGACTCATGGACATCACCCCACAGTCCACGACCATCATCATCACAACTTGTGACGTCAGCTCATTGCTTGCTCCAGCAGGCATTATTGTCACTCTTATCAGCAATCTGGGGTTTCAGCACATCTCTGTAGGCAGTTGGTGGATCCACAACTTGGTCCCATTCCTTAAGGAAACTGAATAACCCTTTGGGCACACCGTTTGGATTCCTCTGAGCTTGCAGGAGCTGACATCACCCAACTCTTAAGCCAACTCTCCAGAACCACTAACCTAATGCTAGATTACCTTTCTCCTTTATCTTCTTTAGCCACCATATAAACACTTTTTAACTGATTACTTTTATATATTCACCTTACATGGATTAGAAAGAGTCCAGTGGATTTCAAAATACCCTGCTCCTGTAGGTCCCAGCTCAGCAAGTCCACCAGCTTCCCAGAAGTCACAGATACCACAAACATGCGCGCACCCCTACTCTCCATGTTTCTAGATCAGTGACATATTCCAGGATTCAAATTATGCCACTGTTGCTTTGCATCTCTCTCATGCAGAGATGATGGAAAGCTGCTGTAACTGAATGTCTGGAAAAAACCCAACCACCTAAGGAATCAATACTGTTCAGAGCTATCTGCGTTTTTCAGCTGTCATTAGCCAAACTAGATCCTGACTACTTAGGAGAACAGAAGGCAAAGGTGTTAAGCAGCTTTCTTTTACTCAAATTCATTTCAGGATTCAGAGACATCCCAGGGATCTGGGCTTACATTTCTAAGGCAGGCTATTTGGCTGAGGCCAGGCTGACTTTTCCAGCTAGCTTCCTTTCTCCACAGCTGAGATCTCAGAAGAAAAAGAAATTAGTTTAACTCACATTAAAAGGGCACCTTTAACTCTAAGTACCTTTCCCAGACAGCCTCCTGCTTCTCTCAGGCTGGCAACCAACCACCAGCATATTAGCGAATGCATTTACTTTTTGATGAAGTACAGACCTTAAAAAGCTAAGTCGGATACAAGGTTCACGACAGACAGCAAGGTCTTTCACTGCAGAGGGAAACGTGCAGCCGGAGAAAGAGACTGCCTACAATGTATTGTAAAAAGACTACAGTTTGGGAAATTCTGCTTTTTAATAGGTCATGTAGCCTCTTGGACGTACGTGGGTACTATGCCGACTATACGCTCATTTCTCCAGCAATAGTGCAGGTAGCTGTGTATTCTCTTCTAGGACGTGATTTAGTTGATGTTCCTGAACCTAATGTATTCTGGAGGCAGGAATGATAATAGCAGACAATTGTTTGTCCTCAGTCACTAAATTTTGTTACAGAGTTAAAATAAACCTGCCTGCTTGACTAGTCTCACGTATAACAAAATACAAATAAGCCTTCACAAAGAATCATTTTCAAGCACCGTTTTACTTTTTGTCCTAGGCTTGCAAATGCCTTTCATGCTTTCTGATATGTCAGATATCATAATGCAAAATAAATAACCAAAGGAAACACACAGAGATATTCTCTGGGTGGCTTGTGATGGAGAAAAAGAACCTTTTGCTGCTTCTTTTACCTCCTTCCTAGTCTTTTTTTCCTGTGCTTGCAATAGATGCTTCTTCATAGCACGCGCATGAAACACTAATGTTATTTTAATGCTGTACCATTTTGCAGCATTTTGGAGCCCAGTCACAGCTCAGGACCCCTACTGTGCTAGATATTGTGCAGACAGAACAAAGTCAGCCCTGGCTCTGAGGACAGCCCATCCCACACTCCACCTCCCATGGCCACAGGAGACTAACATTGTAAACGTTGATGCGTTCAGCACATCTGCCGTGCATGCAGATCACAGAGACAATGACATTGGCTGAGACATCGGGGGTTTTTGCAGAATTGCCTGTTGGTTGCTAAATACATCATTCAAATGTTACCATTTTTTAAAAAGGCTTAAAGCTAGCGTTTGCCACAAGGGACACATGTGAATTCAGCTTTGAAGGAAACAGAGGAACATGCAAGTGGAGCAGGACGTCTCAGGTCAAATACTTAAAAGTCCTCCAGTCATTTAGGAACTCACAGCCTTAATTTCCGAAGTGAATTGGAATTGAATCTCAAGGACCAAAGAACAGAGGACATTTTTGCAAGGAGGACTAGGTTCCCATTTCACTCTTCGATATATTACCCCTTCTTTATAAAAAGCATGTTGCCACATACAGACCCACTACTCTCACTCCAGAACAGGAGGAGAACAGCAGTAATCCTGTGCTGGTTAGCCCAGCCCAGTGCCTGCTTGCTAACAACAGCTGTATCAGGGCTGGAGAGAAGAAAAATCTCTCTTACACTCCTGCAGCAGGAGCTTCTTCCTTTTTTGGTAAGTGAATCAAAATTAAATCCAAAGTCAAACTTAAAACCAAAATCCTGTCCTCCTCTGGTCCCTAGCTCTAGCACTGTAGCTTGGTTTTACATCAAAGCCGTTAAATAAACCTTCAAAATGGCATAGGACCTGTGACCTACCATTTAGCATCCGTTTGCATTTTTCCATGAAAGCAAACCTGTTTGTGCTAGAAATAGCTATAGGCATTTGACTCATTAAATTTTTGTTTGAATGAAAATGTTTTTCTGATCAAAATAAAATGTTTTTTCTAAGTTACCCACAAAAAAGATCGATTAAAGCTCCTTCCTAAAACAAAGCAGACTTTCTAACTTTTAAAGTGGGGATCATAATTAAAGTTTATTTCCTTTTTCGATGAAGTTATTTGGGCAATTAAATCTATTCTGAAAAGATCTTTTTCTTCTATAAAACTAGCAATCGTGTCCCTTAAAATAATAACAGAGTGGATGAATTCATTCCAAAAAGATAAAAAAATTTACTCTCTTCCTTACAATTTTTTGCTTTTGACCTATAGGTCAAATTAGGATGATACTTCCTGTTAATACTCACATCTAGCTCTTTAAGGGAAAATATGTGACTTAAAAGCAGTATCAAGCAATGAATGATCCAGCACCCTTGCTTAAAATCCCTCATAAAAAAATCTCTTCCTCCCCAGCCTGTAACCTTTCAAGGTCTGTTCCTGAAACTGGCCTCCACGCCCAGCTGGTGCTGGGTTTGCTCTCGCTGCTGTACGGTGGCCCCCAGTTCTGTAGGTGATGCTCTCCAGGCAGATTCCTGGCATCTGTATAACACCCTCGAGTTGCTGCATGCTATGTTTTTCCACATCATCTGCTGGTTCATTAAAATGCAGTGAAAAAGCCCGTACTTTTAAAAAGTCAGTGGGGACAGCTGCAGGGGCATGGTGTTACTTGGATGGAGTAAGACCACTGGGACCCGGGCCCATATCTAGACCTTTAACCGGTGAAAATGAACAAGGCTGGGCTGATGTCTTGCAGCTGAGGGACTTGCTGTACATTTCTGAAGGGCCTCAAACTACTCTTATTAAATACCTGTCACACTGTTTTCCACTGATACACGCTAGGGCGACACGCTGCACAATGGGATCAATAGGTGTTTTCTCACCAATTTCAATACTTCCACATATGGTAAAACTTGCAGCCACAGAAAATCCTGCGGCACGTGAAGTACTTTGTGTGGACCGTATCCTTAGCTGGTAGAAATTTGGCATAGCTCCCTTGACTGCATTAATGTAAAGTCAATTTGCATCAGCTACATATCTGGCCCTAGAAGTCGATTTATTGTTTGGTCCCTTAGCCTAGGTCAAAAACAATCATGCATGTACATAATTGCACGTGCAGAACACTTGACATGTAAAGAGAAAATATGTTTTTAAGAAAACATTAAAAGTATGTTTAGAAAGCCACAATATCGATCCTAGCTATTTTTACAGAGCTTATGACAAATTTCTGATATGCTAACCACCTGTGAAGGCAACGCTAACTCCTTTCAGCTAGAAAGGCTTCCACTTGGTCTTCGTCTTTACAGCCAAAGATTTCAAGGACACGGCTTGTTGCTTAATTCATTTGATCCTATTGGCTAGCTGCCAACAAAAGTGACAATCCTGTATTTGTAACGTCATAAACTTCCAAGTATGATGTTGTAAACTGAGGACCATGACTTTGACTTAAGGGCAGGAGCAGATGGCTTGGGCACTTATGATCTTGTTTTCAGGAAGCGAGACCTTGCAATCATAGTACTAAAAAGTTATTTCACTGGAAAAGGCGGCAAGAAATCATTTTGCTGAAGTGCCCCTCTTGTTTCTCCAAGCCTTCCCGAAAAAAAGTAATTGATTTCTAAGATCTGTGCAAGACCACATATTTATTGCACTGAATGAAATATGGATTTCATGAATTCTGTTGGTGTGACATTCAACTCACTCGAATATTATGAGTTTGACAGTTTGACTCTAACTCCGTTTACTTCTCACTTGAGAGACTGGAAAGGAACAGATGGGAATGTGAGAACGACCAGGGAGGGGAAGAGCGTGCAGCAGCTTGTGCTGCCAGCCCTGGTGTCAGTGCACCTCCCTGCAGATAGTCAGGGGTTGCGACCACCATCTAGAAGTGGTTTTCTAGACATTATTAAAGCTGTAGAAGCACACGTAACCCTTAAGACAGGCGTTAGGCAGCCCCAGAAGGTAAGAGAAGGTCTGCTCAGTATGGGCTGTGCCAAATTTAGAGCTGGAAGGGAAAAGGTGCTAGAGGTCAGCTTTACGGGTCTTGTAGGACGTTGGCCGTCTCAACTGATCGTCAGTGCCATCAGGCACGTCCCCACATAAGTGCTGAGTTAATAGATAACTAGCTGCATCATCACAATATTTACTCTGCCAGTTTGAACACTTTTTTTCCCCTGTTAATAGCATCTCTCTTTTTTAAACATTTTGTGTGTTTTCAAGTCTTTTGTCTACTTACCAGATTTTGTGTCCTTATTACATATACTGCTTAGTCATATATTTACCGAAAATTAATGAAGAAGAACACTTGGCACTTTCCACAGTCAAAATACTTTGCAAACATTAACTAATTAATAATGTATCCCTTATTTTCAGGCATGCTAGCATGCTTGAATGCCGAGTGAAATTCTGCTAAATCATTGTCTCCCTGCATGTCCCCCTCTCTTTTGCTAACCCATTACATGGTTCAAGGGTCTGATTATCGAGTTTGGTTATAGACAGCAAGTCCGATCCAAACTTCTGATAAGCACATGATTTCCGAAATGCCATTACAATCCAGACCGGGCTTCTAAACAAAGCTCAATGTGACACATAGCTGTGTCTGAGCGCATGAGGTATGATCTTAAAATAAGCTAAATGTCTTTTACCTGATGAAATACAACCACCATTTGAAGAAGGCCTGGCCGCAGACGGCGGGGGCTTTGCCTTGGAATCAAAGAGGTTTTGCCACTGTGTCGTACGTTCCGGTGGAGACCCTGAACTGAAAGCGCTCCGTATGCCAACAGGGAGACTGCAGCAACGCCAGCCCGGCCTCAGGCAGCAGCTCGGGCCAGGGCCTTGCGTTTAACTCCTTGCCAGCCACGAGGACTCCGGCAGTTGCTCTCAGGATAGAAAACCAAGACACAAATCTTGTCATTACCACCGGCTATGCCCATGCTTTATAGAGCCTTGTAACCGGTTTGGTTCAAAGGTGTTTGTTTTCACTGCAGAGTTTACAGAGGCTGTGCCTTTATTTATCCCAGGACACCCTTATAAAAGCGGGAGTGCAAGGCTCAGTTACTGCAATTCCCTCGTAGCAGGAGTTTGCCATAACTCAGCTGGTTCACGAGGCTTGCTCACAGCTCTGACAGCTTGAGCGGTATTGCTCCCGCCTTGCTTTCCCTGATTTTTGCCGGCACTTGTATCGCGTTCCCCTTTCTGTTTACCGTCTCCCCGCTGGCTTAGGACGATGCAAACTGTCTTCTTGAGCGCAGCACAGAGCGTTGCAGAAGCGCTTTAGGAAAATATCCCTTCCCGAAACTTCTAACTGACAGATTAAGCCGTCTGCAAGTCCTGATGCCTCTTCAAGTGTGGGGGTTTTTTTATGGAGGGGGGGAGTTGGGGGGCTTATGGGTTTGGTTTTGTTTTACAAAAATGGGAAGGGTGCACTGGATCTGGAAAACGGATGCTCTTAGATCAAGAGGACTGAACACTGCTTTCATTCGCGTGCTACAGGCAGATGAGATGATTTTTAAAGATTCTCTTCCTAGAATGAGCGATGCCCTTCTAGGATGTACCATCTGCTTACCAAAAAGAACAAAAAGTACGGTATGTACATATTCATAGGTAATATTACTGAGGGAGGAACAACTAGTCTCTCTCCTCATGGGAGGCTTATCTGAATTCAGTACACCAGTTCCTTTGAGTTTGCGGTATCTACAGTTCAGTCGCAAGTTTTCTTCTACCTTTTCCACCTCACTTGAGTGTTCCAAAGCCTAATACAAGAGCAAGCGGTGTGCTTTTTCTGGTCTGCAGAAACCAGTATGCCCTACTTTTCACTTTCCTTAGGAAAGAAATTTTTTTCTTCAGAGAGTGTTCTGTGGCAATGCAATGAATCCTCCAGCCTGTGATTTTATATCATGCTGTACTCCCAAGGTCAATCAATTAATAGTCTATATCAATCATTAAACTTCTGATTAACTCTTGTCATCCCTGAAAACATTATAGAACTTGCACAGAGCAGCTGCTGCAGCGATATTTGTTGCTCCCTGCGTTCTTCAGTTTATATGGAGTCTTTAGGGGTGAGCTCGAAATCACTAGAACCTAGATAACAAAATATATTTTGAGAGAACTGCAATGGCATCTAGGCACTGATACAGAAACAGCACCTCTTCTGTGTCATGCAGAAATTAAACCGCCTGCCTAAGAACTTACTGCTTCTAGGGCTCCCTAGTCCTTATAAATAGCAAACTTGTAAATAGTTTGCCAGCCTTCAGGGACCGGTGACCTTGAATTCCCTTCCTATGAGTGCATCTGAAGACTGTGCAAGCGATCCACGTTAAGCAACTCCTACATTTATAAAACTTATAGAAATGGACACTGTGGCAGACCTGGCGTGGCAGCAGCTACTCTTTTGACTGTTTTACCGTTCCGGGGTCGTAACACAGGGACGAAGGAACATCCAGCCGTTCGTTCATCCTTGCCCTTAAGGAACATCACTCCTGTGATTGGCTTAATGCTTTTTGTTTGTAACCCATTCAACCCCTCAGGCCTCCTAATCTAGTTCTCACTCCCATGCCACATGTAAAAATAGGCAGAATAGCCCAAAGTGAAACAATTTTTCAGTATTATGCCCAGCCTCAGCTTTTGGATCTATTTGTCCCAGATCCTTGCAGCTGTTTGTCTACCTGAGAGTCCCGTGAATGCTCCCGTCTTTGGGGATCCCCAGCTGCTGTTGAGCCGTCTGCAGGCAAGGAGGGGGGAACGATTCAGAAGAAGGGTTGTGACTGAAGTGCGTTTCCTCGATTTAAAGAGAACATAACGTAAAGCAACCCTTTGGGTTTTTTGACAAGGGCCGGGGACTGGATCAGAGAGCAGAAAAACACAGGTTTCAAAGCTCGTGCTGGCATCTGTGCCTCTTTCCAAAGTCACATCCCGTATTTCTCAGTTACTGACCCAAAAAAAACACAGGCAAATACATCCCCGCACTTCCACCCCAACTGTTAATTCTGATCGTCGACGTGCTCCACGTGCTCTTTACCTTAAATATTATCGAGGCACTGCTGTAAACTGGAACATTTCCATTAAGTAAAACTGTTGATTCATAGTGGCAAAGAATTTAGTAATTTCTTTTATGGGTGCTGTTAAATGGAAAGTACTACATTTGTCTGTTTTGTGAGCTGAGCACTGAATTGCTCTGGTGAGATACTCATTACTATTTCTTCAGGCTAACTTTGCATATGTAGCTTAATAGGAAAGTATATAACTTTATTATTAATTTTAAATAGAATTACGTGTGTTCTGCTTGGACTTGCATTTGAATTTACTTAGTATTATCTCTATATAATTTAATGCTTCTTGTCCTGTGTTTCAAGTTGACTGATAAAAGAATAATATTGGGGGGGCATTTAAAGTAGTAGTGGTGAAATATGCTTGTTTGTAAAACTGAAAGAAGTGCACTGATTAGGCGGAAAAATTAAATTTGTGATGTCTTGAGCTCTTTTGGTTTTAAGAACTCTGATTATACAGCATTAACGCTTCAGCTTAAACTCAGTGTTTAAATTGATGCATACAGGAATAGGGGAATATAGGTCTCCGGTGCATTTCTTGGACCTACTGATTGGAGGGTTCACAATAAAAAGCGGGTCTGGAATGGCAGGCACCAGGGCATAGGGGCACTCACGGGGCTCCCGACCCTGGCTGCCCACACTGCGAGTCTGCGGGGTACGGCAGCTCCCACGCGGCCACACCACTGGATTTTCCTTCTCGAGGGAAGTGGCGAGCGGGTTCCCAGACCCAATCTGAACATGCAGCCAGATACGCCGGGAGCTGCTCCCGGGCTCCTCAGTTCAGCTGTTGACAGTGCAGGATCGGTAGTCTGCTCCAGGTCACTACGGCTATGTTACAACAGCAAAACACAGGATGGGAAGAGTAACTCCTCACCAAAATAGCTTCACCAAGGATTGAATGTTACTCCAAAGATAATAAGGCTCCAGCTTACAGTTAAAAACTAGTTTGCCCAGTCACAGAAACTGCAGTCCTGTAGTCCCCAAGGGAAAAAACAGGGCTTTAAAAAGCTGCTTAAATACAGCACTACTTCACATAGTAACCTTGTAAAACAAAATTTATCTTGCACCTGTATTTCAGATCCGGAGAGACAGGGCCCTCAGTGACGCTTTGCTTGGCTTCGGAGGTGTGAGTAGTACGGAGAACAGAATTTACCAGTGTAGGTGCAGCCTAAAGCATTAACAAATTTTCTGAACCCTTAGAAACGCAAGAAGAAATTCTTTAATCACCACGAGTTGAATTTCACTTATTTGGTGTAACAGAACTTCCTTTCAAGGAGGACCATCACTCAAGGATATTTTGTAGAGATACTCCAAAAGGGCACCCGCTTTGTTAACAATTTTGTTTTATTTCACAGAGTGAGGCAAAAAAGATCGGGACTCTCAATCCCCATCAGACGTAACAGGGACGGCTGAAGGGGCTGCCGCTGCCGGCTGCCCACCCTGTCCCTGTCCCAGAGGCTCCTGCCACCACCGCTGGTTAGCACAGGAGAACAGGCACCACGTCTGCACCTCTGCCGCCGGAGTTCATAACCCAGCCTATTAACTTGAATTGCCACTCAGGACACTTTAATTTGCACGGCAGGAACTGCGTCGAGTCCAGCCCACCCCATGGCCTCTGCTGGGAGAATGGGACATCCAGCTGAGACCCTGACAAAATCCGATCCGGATCCCAACTCGGGCATAACTTTCGAGTTTTTCAGGGACATGGATGTTATACTGTACCATTACATCAATTATTTACGGGATTCCCTCTGAATGCATCTGCAACCAGTTACCAGTGTTGGCTTTTAATTAGAGCTGGTAGGGAACTTCTACCGGAAAGTATTTTTCACCGATGCCTCAAATCTGGAGATTCCTCCAAAACAGAGCTATAAGCAGGAAAGGGCTAATTGGCCTTCTGAAGAGTAAATGTGTTTTGAGGTGGTGAGGGCTCTAGGAGAGGAAGGAATTTGTCAAACGGGGTGGATTGGATGCATACTTTTTTAATTGCTGTGATTCAGAAGGGAGGCAACATTTTCTATCATGAAGGATCTTGTCGCAAAGGAGAGCTGCTGCTTGCCCAAATTCAACATAAACCCAAAGCAGAGAGAAGCACAAGAATAACTGTCGGTCTCCCGGCCGAGCCCTGGCGGGATGCAGCGCGTTTCGTGGTGACGCTGTCTGTTCCAGATCCTCCACCCGCGAGGAAGCTCAGCGGCACGCACGGCCTCCTCACCCTCCCGGCCGGTGCACCCACCGGCCTCCCGGGCTTCCCGCGCCTGGCTGTACCAGCCTCGGCTCCTCCGGCATCGGCAGGCACGCCTTGCCATCCCGTCAGCGCCGCTGCAGCCCTTTCAATAATACATGAGCTTTACAGTTCTTAATCCATGACAGGTAGATGTTTCTTAGGCAGCGCTGTGTGTTCTGCTGTGGGACTGCCACGACAGTCTGGTTCGCGTTGAGTTTTGTGTGTAGAAATTTCACGGTATGTTCGGGAGTAGGTGCTGTGACTCCGTAGGGCAGCCGCCCAGCTAGGCGCAATGAAGCGTATAATTTCCATTCTGGGACTACAGGCAAATCCTTTAATTAAAGGAGTCTTACGTACTTCAGTGGTTCCTTCTGGAACCACAGGATCCTCCTGAGGACACAGATGTCCTGCTCCACTTCTACCCAGTCCTGTTCCTGGACCTCCTCCTTTACATTACCTTGAGCATGACGGGGTGGCTCTTGGCTCATTCACATTCAGGCTCTGACCTGACAATTGGGAGTCACCCGAGGACACAGCTGCAGCAGCGTCTCCACGCCCTCCCTGGTGACACCGTGGTGGCCAGGAAGCACAAGCTGCGTAGATGAAGCAGAGCTCCTGCCCCTGAGGGCTGGTCGTGCCTGCTGTGATTTGCCTCACAGCAGATCATTTCCGTCCGCCTCTGGTCCTGGACCAGCTCCCTGCCTTTGCTGCTCCCAAAAGCAGGTGTAACCCACCAGACGTGCCCCGTGGAGCCCACCTTGCACACTATGCCTGCTTTCACATACGGCCAAGCCAGAAGTGCAAAGAAAGAGGGTTTTCAATGAGATCCTGGGCGGGACCGACGCCGTGGATGTTTGCACAGCTGTCACGTCATACGCGGTCCTGAGATGAGGCGCAAGCCCCCGCTGGCATCGCTGGGAAGGGGGCCTGCCCCGCACCGCCCTGGGGCCCAGCCCAGCCGCCCAGGAAGCCCGGCTCCCCCAGAGCACCGACCACCATCCCCACCGGCTTCGCAGAGCAAGCTGGAGTCACCCTGAGCAGCGGCACCTCCTCGCAGGAGGCACAGCTCGAGCCTGGGAGTAGGACTAACCTGGAGGTACCAAGCTACCCAGCATACCTATTAACGAGAAAGGCAGCAAAGTTCACCCATTCAGAAAGGAGACTGATTTCTTAAATTCTTTTCCCCTCAAAACTGCCTATACCCTCCTGTTACGGCCTCAAGTTGCACCAGGGGAGGTTTAGATTGGATATTAGGAAAAACTTCTTCACCGAGAGGGTGGTCAGGCATTGGAACAGGCTGCCCAGGGAGGTGGTGGAGTCGCCATCTCTGGAAGTGTTCAAAAAATGTGTGGATGTGGCGCTTCAGGACATGGTTTAGGGGACATGGTGGCGCTGGATTAATGGTTGGACTTGATGATCTTGAAGGTCCTTTCCAACCTAGTGATTCTGTGATTCTGTGATTCTGTTTTAAGAACACCTGCAGCCAAGATTTAGATTCAAGCAATGGCATAAGTCAGACTGTGAAGTTATTTTAGCTACTATTAAATAATTACAGTTTTTGTACTACATGAGCTTGTACTTGGTTTTCTCTTTTCTTTTTCCTCTCTAACACAATATAGCAGTTCTGCTACTCTGCAGATGGCTATAAAAAATACTCAGGAAAAAACATTGGAGGACTTTTTAACCTTCAAAAATTTTCCAGAACTTTGTTTTGTAAAACTTTTTGGCATTTTTAAAGGTATTGGCAAGTCCTGTTAATATTCAAATTCTTACTTAAAATAGTAAAAATATTTTGACATATTTCTGGGAGTAGTCAACCCTGTTAGCTTCCACTTAAAGTGCAATTATTCAGGAATATTATAGATCATTATGTGGCTTTGGGGAAAAATCAGTACGACTTAAGTGCCCATTAGTGAAAGTGAAATGGTAGTAGAACACCTAGGAAAGCACATGTGGTATTGCCATGAATATCAAATTAATTCATTATGATAGCACTGGTAAAGTGTTAAACTATTTCCTATTTCCTGGCACAAGATTTATTTTCTGAGTCTGGATATAAACACCATCCGACAATGTTGTAAGAAAGGGTTTGTCATGGAGAAGTTTATGTAAGAGATGGCCTTGGGTGCCTATATTATGGTGTCAGTGGTGGCTCATTTCTTCTGTCTCCTTTTCCCAGTTAGAAAAACTCCCACGTGGTGTTTGGACAACAACTTCTGCAACAATGAGATTTTCCCTTCCCAAATTCTGCCCAGGTGCAAGGAAGAGCCCCTCTCTGCTCGGAGTAAGGCGTCCCGTGTTTGGAGGTCAGTGAGAGCACACGCACTTTCATACACAAAATAAAGACACATACCCCAACAGGAGACAGGGAAGCAGCTCCCACGTTGCAGAGCGCATGCCACACTCTGCCTCTCCCTTTCCTGGCCAGCTCGCTGCCCTGAGGAGACAAAATGAGGGGCAGCACCCCCAGCAATCCCCCTTGCCTACCCCAGAGCAGCCACCGCAGCCACCCCGAGCCATCGGCACACCAGCCCCTGGTGCAGATGATCTTCTGCCCCATCGTGGGCATTAAACAGGACTCACACAACTGGCTCCAGCCTCCTGTGAGCCAAGGGTACCTGATACATTCCCGTGGCACAGCACCACGGCACCTTTGCTGCTTCAGGACCTCGTGAGCCAGAAGCTGTTCTTCAAATCTTTGGAGTTTCTGGCCAGATCTGTTCACATGCCTGACAGTCAGGGAGCAAGCAGGGCTTATGGCATGGTGGACTGACCAGGAATGTGACATTTTGTGGCCTCTCTCTGGTATATTGTGGTATACCTACCCATTATGGGTAGATGAAAAAACGTCTTCTCCTCTGTTTCTCACTCATTGCCGTTTCGGCTCAGAATCCAGCATGGCAGTAGGAAAAATCCACATCTCGGGCCGGGGTAGGATATATGTGCTCACAAGGGCCATACCATGCAAAAGGAACAAAGAAGTCTGGAAGCTGACAGGCTGCTCTGAGGAGAGAACTGGAAAAGAAAGGACAATGACCTCCTGCCTTGCAACAGCTCTCAGGATGGATCGTCTGCGATGCCTCCTGGCTCCTGATAGGTGGGAAAAACGCGGCGTGCACCTCCTCTCCTCTGAAGGTACCTTTGTACCTTCCAAAGTTTCCCTTGAAGGTTTCAGAGGTGTGAAAATTAAAACATACTTCCAGTCCCACATCATACAGGCAGGACATGCAGTGATGCTTGTCTGAAAGAATGATGGTTTTCTAGACCTAAGACAGGCATTTGCACTGTGACAATGATCATAACGTGAAGGGAGGGGAATGGTTTTTCAAAACACTTTGACTTCAGAGTTATTTGCACAACGTAGTGTTTGAAGTTGACCAAACTCGTAGTTTCTATACTATTTTAAATAAATGCTTTTTAACCAAAACATCAAGTTTTTGCATTTCTCCTCAAGTTTCCCAATTCCTACGACCTAACTTGGGGTTATATTCAATAAAAGCAAAAAACCCCCACCACAATCTTTGAATGTGCTATAAGATAAGATTTAAAGACATATTTCCAACAATCTTGCAAATAATAGAACTTTTAATATAAGAGAGATGGGGGTGGCTTTCTAAGAAAAAATTAAGACCATTTGCTAAGAGATCTCTACAATCTCCATTTAAAAGCAAACAAGTTATACAGGAAGCTTATTTGGGAAGTGAGCATCACACTTCAAGGCACCAGTGGTGTAGCTGTCACGGTTCATCTCTCATTCTCAGGAAAAGGTCTGCAGACCACCCCTTGCCCTCTGTTTCCCCTTCAGTCCACCACCCTTCGTCCAGTGACCCATTTAGTTGTTCAGTCGCTAATTTACTCCTTTAGGAAATGTCTCCCAGCTGCCCTGGCATTTCACACCTATTACCTGTTGTCACCTCATTTGACATACATTTAGTAACCCAGAAGGTTGCCCAGTCAAGTGACACCCAACTGACTCATCTCTTTAATGCTGTAATTAAAGGTCTGCCAACCTCCCAGGGGGTTGGAAGTGTCTTTTGTTTATGACCTAGGTGCAATTTCTCCTGCAGGGCCCCCAGAGACTTTCCAATGACAGTGGTCCACAAGCCTAATGTCCTTCTGGGGAAAGTGTTCCCAAAAATGGTGGTACGCTTGGGAGTTTTCAAACTAGGAATTTTCTCTTCAGAGAAATTTAGGAATCAGCATACAGGGGAATTAACCCTGGAGGATGCTTAAAAAAAACTTAATTACAGCCAAACCAAAGCCAGCACGTCCCAGACCAATAAAACAGAAGAACTGGGAAACGGAGGGGGAAACAGCTACAGCCTAAAACAACAGGGTACAAATTTACTCTCTGCAAGGTGACACAAAGCTCTCACAGCATTCCTTCGGCCAGGACAGCTCTGCACAGACCGAGAAGCTACCTTAAAAACACCTATAGTTCTGAAAAAGCTCACACAGTGAAGAACAATCATGCACATACGGCAACCCATCTAGTTTAAGACTTCGTAAAAATAAATTTAATGAGTTGCTGGTGGCACTGTAGAATTAGATGCATTACTATTACCTCAATAATTTGTAAGGGGGCTTTGCTAGGTAGTAGAAGGGCATAAGAGTAATTACCAATAGAGGAGGAAAACTGGTGTCCCAAGTGCAGGCCACAAGAAGCAATTCTGACATCTCTGATGAATTTAAGTATGGATTTTAGACAGGGAGAATACAGTAGAACTCATGCATCTAGATTTTAACAATTAATTTCGTACGTTGCAACATAGGAAGTTAATCTAAATAAAGCCCATGTTAGCAGCAGTATTGTAAATATAGTTAAGCACCTTTCTAAAGGGTGTCAAAACGCAAAGTACGAGGATGCAGGAGAATGGTGCAAGGAAAGGTCTTGAAACCTTCCCATCTTTCTTTAAGGATCTTGGCACACGGGTAGGAATGTACAAATGAAATTTGCTGATCACAATGTTAATGTTGAGATACTGTTAATACAGAGGACTATTAGGATATCACGTGGAAAGAAATAAATGACAAATGGAGTAATAGAAATTGGATTAAATACAATTATACCAACTGCAAGGTCACATGCTCAGGTACAAGTAGCAGAAATCTCTTATAAATTGGGAACTTTCAAGTGGAAACCAGATGAGTACCCTACAGACTTTGATACAGTTATTCTTTCTGCATAAATACAAAGCCTTTGTATAACACAATCACGAAAGACAGAAACGCAATCCTAGACAGGACTGGGCAGCCAGAAAGAAAGGCATATAAAACCTCACGTGGAATTCTGGGCATCTGATCATCCACGTTCGGGAAAGACTATTTCAGATGAAACAGATGCAGACAATGATTGGGGAAAGAGAACAGTCATGAGTAGTCTGGAAATCAAAAGAAAAAAAATTAAATGTAGAGCAGAGAGATTCTAGAAAAATCCAGGCAAAAATTGTACCTACTATTAAACTGGTGATCAATCAGCTTATGAAAAGGATTGTATGATATAACTGTGGTGATAAAGGATTTGAGCATAGGACGCTCACAGGAAAACCCCTAAATTTAATCAGCTGAGCAGGAGAAAAAGAGGTCAAAGAGGAGAAAGAACTCACAGAGGTTGCCAAATAGTTTCTGTGTGGGTCTTCACTCTGAGGAGGATGGGGAAATACCTATCTTTGGTTTGTGAAGGTGAACTGCTGTCAGAGGAGTGTAAGAAAAAGTGCTGAAACAACTTGACAAATTAAATTGCAATAAATCACTCAGACTGGAGCCTATTCATCTCAGAGTTCTGAAGGAACCAAACAAAATAGCTGAGCTATTAAACATATGTACTTTATCATTAAAAACAGCTACTAGATCAGAGATTTGGAGGGGAGCCAGCAGCATTCCAGATCTATAATTTATATAGGTACCCTTGGTAAGCCTAAGAAACATTACTGTGGTCCTGACACAACTGGCTGCGGGGAGGAACGACGTCAGCAGCGACGACAGGGTTTCCAAAGGGCTGCCACAGGAAAGCGCCTCGCGTGAACCGCAGCACCCAGCCAGGGACAGGCTTTGTCCAGCTTAGATTTGGGGCTGCATTGTTTTGAAATACGCTAGATCAAAGCTGAGGAGGGAAGAAATCACCTTTAGGGAGATGGCAAGCTCGCGGTGTCAGCCCACGGTCAGCACTCCATGCTACGCCAAGGAGCTCCGTAGACACCAGCACATGTGTTTGTGTTATATATCGACTTCAACAAGCCTATTCACCATTAAATTTTTAAATTTTTTTTTTTTTGGTGGTGTTGTTATTTGCTTTGCTGCAGTCCCTTTTATGGATCAGGATCCCATTACGCAAAATGTTGTATAGGCAGGAAGGACAAGCGAACATTATCCAATTACCCAGCAGAGACACGAGACGCCTGGGCAGGCAGAGGGGACCTAGGAGAAAACAGCAACACAGATCAAGAGGATGAGCAGACACCCCTGTGCACCCACAGCCGGTTTTCCCCAGAGCTGTCAAAGGCCGGCTGGAGGAGAGGACTGCAGCTGCCCGCTGGTCCATCAGGTGTTGAGGGGCCCCAGGGTGCAAAGCTTTAACACGTTTATTTGGAAGTTGAGCATCCTGCAAACGAAGGACGGTAGGACTGGCCAGCGGACAGCAACAGTCTTTCCAAGATCAGAGTCCATTACAGCTGCACTTTGGGAGACGGGAGATTAGATAAGCACCTTTTTAGCTCTAATAGGATTGTACAGTTAATTTCAAATAGATTATTTTGTATATGAGGAAAAAAAGTCAAAAATAATCTTTTGTTCCAGTGTAAAAGACCCCCAACAACCCATGAAAGTAAAACATCGTTTTAAATGTAAATGTAAATGAAATGTTAGTCATTGCTCTAGTGGCATTAAGGAACTTTTGCTTGAAAGAGAATTTCTCCCCCAGCTGCAAGTTCTGCAGTGCTGATAATTCCAGATGCACAGACGTGCAAGATTCATTGACCTATTTAAATGCATTTCCCTGTTAAGAGGTCTGATCACCCAGGACTGGCCAAACTAGTCCCACTCTGTATCTAAATGTGACATCATAACTCCAGTGTGATTCACTACTATATGATAAGGATGCCAGGAAGCAGCAAACACAGGAAGTGGGGAGGGAGTGCAAGCGGGAAATATCTGACATTCAGGGAGGGTGCTTGAAGCCGACTTCGTGAATGCTAATGAACAGCCAGTTTGGACCATTTGCTGTTCACGCTCATAAAAGGGTTGCTTTATCAGAAATGAACCCGGTTTAAATCCAAGACAAGTGTAATGCATTAGCGTGGTTGAAGAATACACCTAAAATCCCTTTTGCTCTAAAAAAATACAGTGCTATTTTGGAACCAGGTCAGAAGACAAGTCTGTTGTAACTGACTCAGTTATAATTATAGTACAACAGATCAGGCCCTGACTCCGCTGTAATTGTAAAGCATGACAGGCTCGTGCATGAGCGAAGAGTAGAAGTCTTGGCTAGAGCAAGACAAATTCTAATATCACAAACATAACTGTGAAAATCATAATTACAGATATGTCACCGCGGATCAGGGATGTAGCAGGCACGGACTGATTCCCAGTGACCTGGGAGGGACCGACTCAGCTCCATGTTGCTGCTCGTCGAAGCAGCCGGGCTACGATCTCTGCCTTTTGCCAAGAAGGAAAATGACTGATGGGGTGGATATTCCTTGTGGGTCGTTGCCAGCCGATGGTGGCACAGGGGCACATCTTTTACTTTGCCATGGTGGAGCGATCCCTGAAGGTGAGTAAGGGCCTGCCCCTCAGAGCAAAAGCCAAGGTACCAGCAACAGGGTACCTTTCTCACTCCTGCAACGCGTGGGAGAGGCAAACGGTTCCAGTGGATCACGCTGGGGTTATGCTACCCATCACCATCCTCCTGCGTGCTCTGCTCCCCCACCTCTCCAGTAGCACAGAAAAGTGCACCGTCCCCTCAGCTAGCAGGTGACTGCAAAGCCAGCACACACTTTCATCAGCCACCTCTGCAATGCAAAAGGTGACTAAAGCAAGGGCACGGGAGAGACAGCCAGCAGGGATACTGTTTCCCCAGTTGGGTTCTATCAGAGTGCTTCAATGCCTCAGGGATTGGTTCAAAGCCATCAGGGCACCACGGAGAAAGCAGATGCAGAGAGCCACCAGGAGCAGGTATCTTCAACACCTCACCTCTTGGGCATTCTTGGCAGCAAGCGCCAGGCTGCAGGATGGTAGAGAATATTCTCCCTGGTGTACATTCTCCTGTTACACCTTTCCTTTAGGATTTGGTAATGCTATCAGTACCTTTTATAGAACGGGGCAGTAGTTAAGCACTTCCATGGGCTTCAAGATCCCCCCTTCGCAAGTTCAGGGGCCTTCTCAGGTTTATGGATTCACATCTGACCTTTCCCACTTCCCAGAACAGCATCCTTTCATCACCAAGCTCTAGGCTACAGGGAACAAGTGGGTCCTCCCCACCCTTCCAGTGCTGTGCGGAAGATATGTTCTTTTATATCGTTCCAAAAATGGGTGAGGAAGGGAGACATGATTATCCATTTTACATTAAACAGTTACTGGAGTTGACATTTGAGCGTACAACAAAAAAACAACAGATGGATATTGACAGATGGAGGAGCATAAAGAAACAATGAGACATCTTCTACCACTCTTCTCTGCTTCTGAAACATGTTATTGTTTCCCCTACCATCTCTCTTGACCCCAGCCCCATTTTCAAGTGCCACTCCATATGCTTCCTTTCTTTGCCTCCATATGTCTTAAACATGTTAAAAAAAATTTTAAATAATTAAAAAAAAGAATCTCATTTCTTCTGGCCCTACGCAGCCAATTTTCTCCCCCTGTAAGAAACTGCTTTCTGTTCTTTCTCGTCCACAGAAATGGCTTACGGCATTACCAGCAGCGTCACCAGTGAGCTCTTCCTCCCTTCCGTTTTAGGGCGACGGCACACCCTCCCTTCCTGAAAACCACCTGTTCTCCAGCTTTCAGAAACGCCATACGCTTCTTGTTTTCCTCCATTCCCATGCCATGACACACTTCCACATCTGCAGCTATCCTTTATGAACTCGGCGATTTAACTTCTTCGCTTCCAGTCTGCTTTGCTAGCAGCTTGCCTTTGCCTCGCCGGCTGAGCCTCCTCAGGAGCACTCTGCAGAAAGAACACCGCGTGCCAACAAGCTGCGAAACTCAAGCACTTCCATGAAGTTCCTTCTCTGCCTTGATGCTTGCTAAGCTTGAAAACGTATCCTCTGCTTTTGACTTACTGTTTCTTAGCCAACTTTTTCCACTGTCACTCGGTCTTAAAATTCACACGATGGTAGTATTTTCTCTGCTATCTCCAACAAACAAATGTGCCAGCACTTCTTAAGTGATAGATAAGCGATACGTTCTTTTTTGGCTCCTGATATTTTACCTAAGCCCATTTCCACCCTACCTTTCACTTGGATCAAATCCCATTCTTCTTCAAGTTCTTTTGCTAACATTCCTATTAAATTTAAATTCTTTTCCTCTTGCCTTCATGGACGTGCACGTGTCAGTGTCTTTCTATATCTCCTTCGAATACACTTCATCTGCAGAAACACTTCATTCGCCACTTTCAAAGATCCCATCCTGCCTTTTCTTTCCCTGTTCTTGGAACTGATCCACTGGCCCAATCCATCTAATTTTCGTTGGCTCTTCTTTGAAAACAGCTATAAATCCTATCTTCCCTGCTCTCAATAATAGAAATTACTGATAAAGATTAATGGAGGCATTAGCCAGATGTAAGCAAACTTCACTGTTTGTTTACTTATATTTCATTGTTTATTTGAAAATTTCATTTGTGATTATAAGCTGTGATAAGACCTTTGCCTCTTCTGATGCACCTCTAAGCACCTGGCACGCTTTGAGATGTATATAAATTACACTCAAAATGTCATGATATTGAACTAACGTTTAAAGCTTTGCAAAATTCATCTCCACCAAATTCTGGTGCCTGAATCCAATGTTTCATTTGGAGCCTGGCATGCAATATAATTACAGTGAAAGGTGAAATAAAGAAGAGTAGTATGAACATTTCGCATACCTGCTATTCACCATCTGTTCTTCTCTGTAACAGAATGATACAGCTTCTCTTTACAGAGAAGCCTTTAACTTGATAGAAAAGGGATAACAGCACTTTTTGTTATACTGCAGAAATATTTTTATTTTAGTTTTAATGAGCAAATAAAACAAACTTCATATATCTCAGTGGGCTGTGATATCAGATGACTTCTAACCTCAGAAACCATAAATTAGTATGCCATTCCCAGTAAACTTTAACAGGACCATAAGGCACCAATTCCCCCCCTCACCTTTGGAGTCTTTTCATACTCCACCTGGATTACAGACCCTAAAAGGTGAAGCCACGAGCACTGGAAGTTATCCTAAAAAACATACTGAGGTTTTCACATAACCAAGGTCTGAATCATTAAGAAAAAAAATGCCATTACAAGTTTTGCAATAATTCCACAAGCTTTTGCAAAACTGAGAGTGAAAGATAGCATGGGCACAGGCATCCTAGCTGAGTGACACCTGGGCTGGGTCATGGGGAGAAATTTGCCCTACCTTGCCATGCACATCCCCCCTGCCCCCGCCGACCTTAACACAAGAGCAAACGAGCGAATGACTGATTGCGTGAAAATTGGCTGCGGGTGTCCTTTCTCCTGCCTTTTTAGAGCAAATTCGCACCTGTGGCACAGCCCTTTCCTTCCTCCTACCTCCACCACCCGCTTCACCGGGTGCGGGGACGCCGCGGCAGCAGCGGTACATCGCTTCCCGCCTCAGCCAACAGGTAAACCCGCCGCGGGATGACGGCACGCCTCGCTCTCCGGACTTCGTAGTCCTTTTAAAAACAAACCAACCAACCCACCCTAATACTCGGAGCACGGGAAGGGTTAACTTTGTGGTGCCGGGCAGCCCTGCTGATGGGTAATGAGTAAGCGATGCGGCTGGATGCCAGCGGCGGGGTGTGAGCTCGGGTCACCCGGCCGTGGGGCGGGGAGGGCTGGCGGAGGTGACCAGCCTGAGCCCCCCGGACCGCTCGGGGCCCCGCCGCCCCGAGCCTGGCAGCAGCGGGGCTGCCTGCCGCTGGCCTGAGCGTCAGGCCCCTTTGTGATGGCGGGGTCCGAGTCAGCTGCTGGGGGTAATCTAATACACGTCAGCCGATAGCTATATGTTGCACAATACACGATGTGGCAGTTCCTTTCTAACTTGGGGAGCCACCCAGTCTTTTTAGGATTTCCAGGAAGAGTCTGTGGCATCTGACCTTCAACTGTTATTAAAAGAAATCAAAGATTGTATAACCGCCTGTCAGAGCTTTGCATTTCTTAGCGGAGTTACATTTCATCAAATGCCTCCACATTTCTGAGCTTCACAGGTTCTTTACTTGTTTATCCTCTGATAAGCGTTTATTAATAGAGAGATTTATTCCTTTACTGTACTTGTTTATCTTTCAGAGGTTTGTTTTGTTTTTCAATTTAGAGGCAGAAGGGTCTCCCACGCATTTCACATTTCTATCTGCGGGTGAAGTCACTGCATGGTTTTGATAGCAATCTTCCAGCTGTCCGTTTTCACCCCGGAATCCCTCCCTTCGGCTGATTTTCTGCATTATCACCATAGTTTTTGACTAAGGCTATTAATCCACCTGTCCCTCTGTGAAAGCAGTTATATTGGCTTGTGTAAAAGGGGAGTAAGATGGTATGAACCATAAGTCTGCTATTAATCCCGTTAATAAGGGATTAAAGTGAAGCTCTGTGAGTAGGAAAGGCTGATTTGATTGTTTGGGACTGTAACTTAGCTCTCCCTTCTGAAAGCAGTGTTTGCCGTGCATCACATTTGGTGATTTGCATATTTGGTCTCCAAGGAAATCAAGGTTAAATATAGCAAGGAGATTCTGCTGGCTTAAACTGGTAGCACAGCTATGCTCCTTCAGCCTAACAGTCCCTCGGATAGCAGAAGAAGGAACCCTGTCTGTGCTTGCCTGGCGGTAACTGCCTCCTATAATATGACTTATATTGTTAGCTTATGCTTTGCCTCTGACCTTTACATGCACTTTGCTGATGTACCAGATAGGCTGCGTGCCTTATTTTGGAAGGAAAAAGCAACAGAGGAACTGGACTGAAATAAATATCTTACCACTGCTATTTTCAGTAAAAGGCTTTACAAAAGCAACAGCAACAGAAAGCCGAACAGCACCATATATTCCCTGTGTGAGGATATCCTATAGAGCAACATCAATCTCATAAAAAAAAAAGTTGATGCTGTCTCTGTGTTAGAACTTAGCATTCTGCTTCCTCCTCAGCCTTAAGAGAAGGTCTATAAATTATTAATGTTAACATCAGTGTGAGACAACAGATGGTAAAGATTACTTGGAAAAAGTCTTCACATTAACATATTACAGCCCTGGTTTCACAGCATGTTGGGACTGTTTCCTGCTGCTGCCAGCCAGTCTGGCCCTGGGAGAAACCTCCCAGCAGAGGGGAATCCATGGGCAGCAGCAGAAAGGTCCTGCCCTGGTTCAGCTGCACCGATATGGCGACCCGGCCACTGCCGCAGAGAGGGGTGGTCGTGTGTCACGGCACCCCTCTGACGCTGTCCCCGTGAGGGTCCTGGCATCTGCTGCGCCAGGGACAAGGCCAAGAAAGAATGAGATCCTTCAAGTAGCTAAAAAATTTATTCCTTGCTGAAATGGTTCCAGGTGGTATCAGTTGTGTTCCATGCTCTGAAAAATAAGAAATATACATTTATCAGTTTTGAACTGTTCTTGAGCCAGTGGTGATTTGAGACCCAAAGTATTCACTGATATGTATATGCATTATCCAAAAATCTTGCAAGCAATTAAATTATTTTAATATTCTCCAGAATGGGTTACTTCAGCTTCTTCATGTTTACAAATGTACTAAAACTGGTAGCAAGCAAGTAAATGAGAAAACTCCTTTAAGAGGGTCAGTGTATTGCATTGTCTCGCTAGCTAGCACTTGTTACAGCAGAACATGACCTTTACTCTTGTTTAGGAGTTAACTGGTCTATGAACCTCCTGCCCATTTCTCTGCTCACACCATTTTTGAAGATAACTCTGTGTCAGAACCTCTGACATGGAAGGAATTTATCCAGCCTTTTAGGGACTTATACAGGAGACGTTTTCTCATGGCCCATTACTTCTGCAAATGCATATGCCACATGAGTGCTTCACTGTGATTAAATCATGACTTAAAACAATTCTCATGTTCCTACAACCTCTGGGTGTCATGGAAAATTTTCCACAAAGCCTAAATAATGAAAACGTGAGCGAGCACTACTGTTCTCAGACTTACAGCGGTGGGCCCAAGTGTGGCTCTAAAACGAACAGGAACCAGCTCTTCATTTATCAGCTTGTTGGAATCTTCTGTTCTCAAGAGATGGACAGTATGCGGGCGAGGGCATGGAGTGATTGCTGGAAAATGCCTTCAACGGCGTTGTTGCTGTGCTATTTTCATAATGGGTACCAAAGCCTTGGCTGAGCAGCTTTTGATTCGTACTTCATTATTTTCATAAACTAGTAATATCTATTTTACCTAACAAATATATTTATCCCCTTCATGTTTTTGTCACATTGCCTCGCAGAATCCTTCATTGCCTTGTCTCTCACCAGCCTTCTTTAAGGGAAATGGCTATGTTTGCACTGCTGCTAGTCCAAAACCCTCACGGTGGAACTGTTGCTTGGATGCCGGTGGCATGGTGTCAGTGCATCCAGACTTCACCTGCAGGGACTTCTGGCTTCACATTCAGCTTTACATGATGACTTGGAAAGTTAGGTGCTCTGTAGAGATTTGCTCTCGATGAAGTGATTTTGCAATTTATCGTAATCGGATAAATTCCACGCTGGAATCAATCGGCCCTTTAGATTTCCTGATTTGGGAATGAGGTGCTGGAATTGCTCTTTGAAGGTGCCTGATGTTACTGAGTCATAAAATGTTGGTTTCTGACTTTGATTCCCCCCCCCCCCCCAATAATTTAACAATACAGTCAACAGGTTCTTGGAATAAAGGTCAGGTTAATCAGGTCTGCTAATTAATATTATTTTAGAATTGATTTTTCCACATGAAATTCCACTTACTACTCTAGCGTTTTAATTTTGGTTCATAAAAGAATTGCCCAAGGACGCGGTCCTAGGTCTGTTGAAGATGCAGGCAACATTGAGATCAAGGTTAGCAGGGAAAGCATTCAGGAAACAGTATGAGTGGCACAGAAGAGCGTTCACATGTTAGCATCTGCTAATTCGTCATCACCTGCACCTAAAAACAGCTACACTGGCACAGATTTGTGTTTGCCCACGGACAACTAACAAGTGTTTACAGGCTCTGGATTACAATGGTGGCAATCTGTTATGTCACAAATAATCTTGTTTCCAAGTGCTGAATGTGGGTAATTTGTAATCCGCTTTCTGTGAGCGAATATACCCCTAATTACTTCTTTTTATTGGCTGATTTTACAGGGACTTGGGAGTCGAGGCCCCGGTTGTCAGCTGCAGTGTGGGAGGACTGGGCACAAACCAGGGGCAGGGCACAGAGCTGGTCCCCAGCCCCCCTCTTTTGGAGTCCTGGGGGAGAGCTGTTGCTAAGGCTTCTAGCAGAAGGCGTGGGTGCGGGGGATTTCAGGTTAGTTATTTGCCTCCTGGGAGAGCTTCCGGATGCTCCAGCCCATCGCTGATATCAGAGGGGTGATATCACGGGGCCCCAGGGGCAGGGGTGGCAACTCCTCTCCTGTCTGAGCAAGTCCTGGGGAAGGCTGCTAAGGTTCCCTGAGGTCAAAGGAGAAAAGCAACAAGATGTGCATAAAAACAGAGGTGTGATATGTGTAAAGGCAAGTTTACATGAAGGAGTACAGGCCGTCCCGCACTTGCTCTGCCTGAGCTGCCACTGAGCGAGCAAGCTCAAATTCAGCGTCACGAGTTGTGCTTAGCCCAGGTACCTCCAGCCTCCCCCAAGTCCTATCTGCACCTTGGACAGGAAGAAGTCCCCACGTCTTTAAATTATGAGACCCAGTCCTAGCGGAGTGATCTTTTTGATTGATGTGAATCAGTCGGCTTCAGGGAAATGAAATAATGGTGAAGAACCAGGAAAGCCTTTTTGGCCCAGCCGGTGAAGTACTAGGGCTGGAAAGGTGATAGGAAGATTTGGCACATATTTTGCAAATATGTATAGAGGGACAGTAGTCCCTGCTAGGCTTTTGTAAGTACAGAATCGACATAGTTCAAAACAGTAGGTGCCACCTCTGTCAAAAACAACAGCACAGGCGTAGCACTGCATGTTACGCTGTGCAGATGATACGAGTGCTCGAATTCTGATATGCGCCGTGTTTTGTCTGAAGGTCAGCTGGTGACCTACACAAAATAAAAATGCAATTAAAGATAACTTTGAAAGCATTGAAACAAACCCAACTGAAGGTATCGGTGTGTCTGAAGGGGGGGGTGTGTGTGGAAACAAGCACACAGAAAAAAAATTAAGATTCCTGGGAAGGGAGGGAAACTGCTTGCCCTCCGCAGAGGGACTAAATGCTGAAGGGAGGAGCAGACCTTAGGAGGTAATAAGAGTGCTAAATGGCAAAGTTTGGGCTGGGAGAAAGGTAGAGCTTCAAAGGAGGAATGTGCACAACTTGGATCGTAAGCTGCCTTTACATCTGTCCTTCGCAAAGCGGAAGATGAAAGGATCTGCACTCAAAGGACCTGCTTTTCTGTTGCCTTTCACCTTCTGAGCTTATTTGTATCTATGCAAAGCATATGTAAATTGCCTGAGCTCCAGTTCAGTGGCTTGTTCTCTATGTATTTAGGATGAACCAAGCCTATACGCTGAGCTCCAAATACATGGGGCCTCTCATACCCTGCCGTGTGCGTGCTGCTCTGGTAAGGGGGGGCGAATCTTCTCCTGCGCTTTGGATGGTGTATCCATCGTGCTGTGACCACAAATGTGCGTGAGACGAGATACTGGCATACTGACGAATGTTTTGGTTTGGCTTGTCTGCTCCTCTGCCGACACCCGCGGCGCAGTGCCCGTGCCTCTGCCTGGTTGCCTGCCGCCCTGCTCCCCCTCATGCTATGGCGGCAGGGGCGATGCTCGCGGGGAGGGCAGCTCGCTGCCCCGGCCCAGGCGGGCACAGAAGAGCCGCGGTGCCCACAGCCTCCGTCGTTAGCCATAGTAGCAGCCTTCCTGCTAATGAAAGAGGCTGGGTGCCTGCAGGAGTTGGGCTGGGGTGGGAGAGAGGGAGGGGTGCGTTGTGAGGTCCCAGATCCAAGGACCATGAGGGAGAGAAAAAAGGGCTCTCCACGTCGGGGGGAGCACCATCCATTTAGTTTTCAGGCGAGTATGGAAACTGTGTAGGGAAAATGCTGAAGGATCAGGAACTGATGGAGAACTCTACAGCAGAACACATATTGCACTTTTTTTTTGTCTCATTTTGCTTGTGGGAGTGTTAATTATGAGACTGTAGAAATGCTTGGGAATGCCTGTATTTAGACAGTGTGCTTCACGATTCAATGTAGTTAAGCCCCAATTATTCCAGTGGTATTAAAGGGTCCTGTGTGGGTTTCGCAAAATTCACTTATACCCACTTCAAGGCCGCTTTGCACAGGCTGAGCAAATGGTAACAGAGCTTAAGTGCAAAAAACAAATGGAAAAGAGGAAAGATTGATCTCAAAAAGAAATGAGCTTCACATTTGTGGTCCATTATAGCCAGAGGCACAATCACCTAATCTGACTCCTAAGGTTAGTCCTAAATATCAGTGTAGGCAAGTCCCTGGACAGTTGCCAGTGTCTCAGGGAAGATAACATCATCACAAGTCGAGAAGAGGTCTCTAGTCTAGCCTGCGTTTTAATATACTATTAAAATAAAATGAGACAGCAATTAGTTTCTCTTCAGCTATTCCGCAGCATAACTTCGTTGGTCAATTAGTATGAATAAATAAATATAGGTCTTGAATTATTAAACTGCAAATAGAAGAAGCTTCTGCATTTAATATTTCACTGTTCCTTCTCCTTGGTCTTTTGCTTTGCTTGGAGTTTTGTCTCAGTATCATAGGAGTGCCTTTGTCTATTCTTAACTCTTTCCAAACTTTTAATTCTTCCTTAGGATAATTTTCTTACTCCAATAACACTTGGCTCAAGACATGAAGGTTGGATTATCAGAGGGTATGCATTCACAGAGCAACAGTCAAGCCTCTGGGAGCAACAGGGAGGCTAGTGATTTTAAAAAAAGAAAAAAAAATAATCAGGACATTTATTTAAGTCCTTCAGTTTGGGCTTACTAACTTTAGGTTCCCACTTACTAAAATCTTGGCCTTAATCTTTTTCTGCATGGGCTATAGCGAGTAAACAATGTCTGATTATCCCACCAGTTAATCCCCTTTCCTAGTAAGAGAGGCAGGAGCAGGGGTTGATCGGGGTTAGGGCATCTCGTGCTCGTGTCTGAAGGCCCATAGTTACCTGGGGGAGAGGGCTCGTCCGAGAGGTCTGCTTAGGCAGCTGGGGCACCACCGACCGCCGGAACAGCCCGGGACCTTTGGCACCTCAGGCTCCGAGTTCTGCGTCTTTCTCAAATTTCCGGTGTGATCAATACAGATCAGTTTCTTCAGCTGCTATTGGGGGAAAAAGTCCTGCAGGAAAAGGAAGCCTCACTATAATTTTAGACTTGGGTTGTTTCCATGACATCTTCAAGAAGGCAAATCAGAGCATTTTCTCACTTGTTTGTTCACAAACGCTAGCATTGACCTCTTCGGTCGCCAGTGCTGGCTCTTACAGGAACGAGTCACTACAGTTCTGTGCTTTACCAAAGCATCTGGACGTCAGATCATGCATTCCTTGTGGGAAATGGCCAAAGAAAATTTTAAATAATAGCAGCATGCTTAATATTTTGTTGATAAGACTGTTGATGCACGTAAGAGGAGGAAGACATGCAATTTTAAATTAATAAGCAGGAGAGAACCTGAAAGCTCTAGGGTATTTCTCTCCCTCCTGAGATGCACCTGCCTTCTGACCTCTGGTTTTTATTTTAGACCAAATTCTTATAGTAACGGCCCTGTTGCTCACAAGAAGAGTGGGTTCTCCTCTAACCGCCTCGGGGTGAAGCACAAGCCATGTCCATGACGTTGTTTCTCTATAGATATGTATGCTGGCGACCCCAGCCTTTGGACTCAAGCAAGTGGTGCAGTGCAATAGGCGTGGATCCATAGAAAACCAGTGTCCTACTGCGTGCGCTGCGAGGGCTTTTTGGGCTGGATGAAGCTCTAGCAGACTGAACTCCAGCTCACTCCGGGAGCGCGCCGGGTGAGCCCCTGGAGCACATCCTCCAGTGAAGCTTTGTACAAAAGCAGTCCACCCCTCTTACTCCGAGACTGCCCCGCGATGTGAACGCCACAACATGCACCAAGTGTGGGCGGTTGGGAGGTTTGTTAACCTGCATTAAAGCGTTGCACCCTGCTTAAGTCAGCTACAGCAGCACACCCCCCACCCCCCCAAAAAAACCCAAAGGGACGTGCAGCAGTGCCGCCCGCTTTAAAATACAGGGCTGGCAGCCAGCAAGGGTGAGGGGTGCACACATGCCATGCGGAGCCGGGGTGGATTTACGGGGCTTAATAAGACACAGGAGGGAGCGAGAAGGCTGAGCACCACAGCTCCGGGTTGCAGAACGCAGCGGTGACCTATGCCTGCCCGGGACAGACGGACCTCCGCTGCTGTCCGTCCTGGGCTTTCCCGCTCCTCAGCTTTCTGTGCTGATGACAAACCTTGAGTTGCTTCTCTATACACTCTAGATGTATTATTTTTTTTCCCCTTTGAAGCTGCTTGAGGCACTCTGAGCTGAGTGCGTTCCTCTTAGATTGGCTCACTGCAGTGCATTTTACAATGTTAATTTCAATGAGATTTGTTTTTTTATTTTAGTTTAAATATTTTTTGCCATTTTCTGGCCTGCTTTTATGTTCTTGTTTTCCATTGTTGCTTGCGTAAGACCTTTTGAAGACTGTAGTTTGGGTGTGTTGATAGAACCTTTCCATGTTGTGCAGCTTTCAGGTAGAAATCATAAATGGGTCACGGCAGCAGCCGGGGAGGATGTGACACACAGTCTTGTGGTTACGTCTCTCAAGTGCTGATCTGCTCCGGTCTGCGGCATTTTCTCCTCTCCTCTGCTTAGCTGCCGTGGTGATAGGTTACGTGGACACGCCATAAATAGAGAAGCTAGCCCGGCTCTCACCGAGTCCCGCCGTGAGGACGGTCCTCTGGCATAGCACGTCCAAGTTCATCCACAGGTTCGTGAGAGCTGCCGCTGGAGGCTGTGGCCTACAAAACCGGCGCTGCAAACAGCACTGTGCTTGCGCTCGCGAGGGCAGGAGAGCTTTTGCTGGGAGGGCTGGATACAAGAGACGGGATACTTAATTCTGGCCAGCCTGAAGCGGAGGGGTTTGCCCGCTCTGCCTGGTTCCGGGCAACCTTGCGCAAACCAGCGCGGCTCCACGAGGGCTTGGCTCGGTAGGCCAGCACCAGCTTCGGTCTCTGCACCCCTGCACAGCAGAGATGGTGCCTTACTGCTGGTGGAGTCTGTGGCCCTGGAGCTCGGAGGCAGGCACAACCGCACAGCTACCCTTTCCGAGCGTGCCCCCTCGGCAAGTTCCCGAAATCCCCCCGAATGAGAGATGTGCCAGACTCTGGGAGAGACAAGTGCCTGTCCAAGGGCCAAGGGAGGATGTTCCCCGTGTCCCCGCAGTGTCACATAAAAGAGGGCTCGCAGCTTAAAGCGAGGTGAGGTGCCCTTTTGTGAGGTGATCCACGGGGCGCAGAACAGCACCTCTGGGAAGGCCAGGTTAAGCCAGAGCCAGGACAGGGCGAGGGCTAGGACAATAACTCTGGCAACGGGAGCCTGGCACTCGGCTCTCGCGTCTGCGGGGCCGGGGCAGCCCCCAACAGCATCCCTCGCGGTGCTCGTCCGCTCCTCGGGCCGAGGGGACAGGCTCCGTCCCTGCCCACGCGCTGAAGGCCACCGCTGCACGCGGGGGGTGGTCCTGACCCAAAGGCCGCCTGGCGAGCGGAGAGCAGAGACCACCTGCCCCTGTGGTGCCACGGGCCCCTAGAGGAGCAGGAGCCCGAAAACCACCCCTGCAGTGTAGTCCCTAAACTGTGAGAGGCAGGAGAAGATGGAGGAAAATGGGCCAGAAATAGTTCGAAAGAAAGAGGGAAGCGAGAAGGCTTTTAAGAAGGGAAATATTTAATGTATGGAGGTATGTAGGGTAGGTCAGCGAGGGGGGGAAAAGCAGCAGAGACACAACAGGTAAAGCAAGCGGAAGAAAAATGGAAGGAAGAGGAAAAACTGGGTAGATGGAATAAAAGCATTAATAAGGATGATTGGAATTTTTAATCAATTACATGAGCTGTTAAATATAATTTTTCAATAAGGACAGCTGATTTTTTTTCTAATGTATTAGATGAGCTCTTAAATATAATTTATTCTGCTCTTTCACATTTGAATCTAAATTTTTTTAAAAGTAATTCCTGAGGGAGTCGATATGATTTTTTTTTTGGATGCGATTCAGCTGGATTTGATTGTTATATATATTTGTCAAAATATTCCAAACTATAGCTTTTGCTGTTGTATTGGCCCTTTACACAGCATAAACCCTGCAGGAGAGTGGCAGGTGTCATAGAAAGGGAGAAGAAACCATTCAGAAATTAAAGTGCTCACAAAATAAGAATTTGTAGATGATGTCCTCAAAACTGAGGTGTAAATACAGAGTGTGTCCTTGTATGTGCTTATATTTTATATATATGTGTATGCATAAAGGGCACATAAAATGCAATTAAAGATGTTTTTACTGGTGAGATGATGATATATCAAGCAAACCTCTCCCTTAAAAGGAAAAAAACCCACAAGGGAGGGGGAGTATCACCATTATTCAGATGTAACACCTTGTTTTGTTGGAGAGAATGCATTGAATAGAACTCAGTGACTAATTTGCTGGCTATTAGTCCTTCATTAGTTTTGCTTCCACCTCTGTTTGATTTATGTGCTACATAGCACGATTTGCTAAGTAGTTTCTGCAAACAATTATTTGTTGTAGGAATATAATATTCAAAACTAAAGCTACAAGTTAAATTACACAGATTAGTTACAGGCTATGGTTTTGATCCCTGACTGGATTAATAGAAAATGGATTCTGGTTCAAGTACACAAGTCTAGTCTAGGTTTCGGTTTTAAAAATAAACAAAAAAAGCACATTCTCTGCCCTGATTCAGGAAGGTGCCTTCACAGGCTGAGGTCCTCACTTTCTGATATGTTGGTCAACCTGAAACACTTGCAGCAGGACCGAAGTATATGCTTATGCTGTCTGAACCAGCATCTACATGCCTCTTGTTTTTGTTACTAGAACTTTTTCTTTCTAAATATTGATGTCAAAATTATAAGAGAGACTTTGAGACTAAAGAATTCAGGTTTTCTAGGGATCAGCTGATTTAGCCTTGGGTCCTTCAAATACTTTAAGCTGTTGTGCAATCTCATTCATGTGGGATCTTGAAGTTTATGACGTTGTCTTGTGTTCCAAATTGCTGTATATATATGGCCAGGTCTTGAATCCTGTTCTCACCATGCTAGATGACATGGCTGTGGTAGGCATAACCTCTTCAAAATATGTTTTCCACAAGCTTGTCTTTTTCCTTGATAATAAGGGGAAAAATCACATGTAATACTGTTGAATGATAAAATTGTCACTGCATTTTGCAGTGGAAAGTTCTCCTTCTATGGTAGATTTTTATGCTAAACTAAGTGTAAATTGGAGTCATCTGATTCTTCTTATATCAGTTTTGTTGTAACTGGTCACCAATAGCTATCTGCTGTTTGGAGGATTTTTTTTTTAATGGTCAATGCCTGATCCTAACATTTTTTTCCCCCTAAAATTAGAGAAATCTCCTTTAAAAGGCCGGTCATGTTTCTGTGACCTTTTCTTCTGTTAGTGTTGGGTCAAAACACAGATCTGATGTGAAAATGAAAATAGCTTGTCAAGATTTACAAAAGCGTGCAAAGGCTTGGGATTGGGTCAATGTGAGTCAGAAAGAGAGGTTCACATGAACTTAGGGGATTTTTTTCTTCCACTGTATGTGACAGAAAGGTGCTACATGACAGGGTGTTTTTGAAAGACACAAACTCCACACCCTCTGTCAAAGCTTTCACCGGAAGATGGGAGATGCTCCTAGCAAAGAGGAGCTAGACTTAGGCAGTGGGTCAAACCTGTAAGCTGCTTTGGCTCCCTGTCCAGGGAGCGATCTGGGGCACTCGTGCCAAGGTAGGAGCAAACAGGCACTTCCAGCTGGTTTAGTTCCTTATCTGCTGCAGAGTCAGCAGGGGAGGTCGTGCCTGGAAATATGGCACAACACTGAAACATGATGGACAGCTGTAAGCAGCATGTTAAATCACCAAAGCAAATGGAAGAATTAGCTATTGCCCATGTGCTTGTGGGCAAGATAAGTCCTTTCAAGAACCTGGTCGTTTTGGTGCTGTCCAGATGGGTGCTGCAGCAGCACGCTCTGCCCAGGAGTGCCTGTGTGGGTGCGCACCCGCGTTAAACAGCCACTGCTGGATAGAGGGTTGGGGGGGGGGGGGGGGGGTGTCATCTGCAGTCAAAGCTGAATTTTAATTCTGTTGCTGTTTGAGAGCTGTCTTGAGCTTCTTTTGGATGTCATGGCTCTGAAGCCATCTTCTGTTATTTTTTTATAGACATTTAATTTTTTCCATTTTATACTAAAGCAGTCATAAAGCCTCTCCAGTGCATCTGTTCTTCCTTTTGTATCTGTACCCTCATGGCCTTAGCTGTGTCTGCTACAATAGTCTTTTGGGTTTTAACATGGTTTTCCCTTCCAGGTCTGGGTGGTATGGCATTGCTGAAATCGCCTTTCTTAATAATCCTGGGACTTCTGTCTTGTAAAACCCAGAATATACTCTCTGATGTTCCAAGTACTAAACTCTTTCAGAAAAAGTTGTCCTGTATCTTCAAGAGCCTATTTGACTCAGCTTATTGCTACATCCCATATTTTTGTTTCCTTTTTTTAGGTTCTCTTTTTACCAGTCAATGACTAAAGCCCTTATCTCCATCAGTTTTTTCATGTCTGTTGCTTTTCCCATTTGCATTGTATCTGTTAAGTTGCCACCGTTGCCTCACTGTAGAGTCAACTTCAAGTCACAACTAAAGGGTTATATTAAAAATTGTTTCAGCTGCCCTCCAAGCTCCGGTCCAGCAAAGGACTGCCATGTGAGAATAGCTGTAGGCACAAAGATCACCCCACTGGATTTAACAGCCCAGAGTTTTTGACCATTGCCAGCAGTGGTACCACTACATTCCCGAAAAATACAAGCCCCAGCAGAGCTGGCTGCATGGCATGCATCGGCGTGTTCTCTGAAGGGTGGTGCTTGTGGGGTTGTGGTCTTTCCTGCGTCATTTATCTGCCTTCTGTGTGTTTCAACACTCAAAATTTGCTTGTGTGCTTGCTGTGGGAGTAGTTTTGAGAAATGGGAAAATTCTTGTCCTAATAGGGTTTGGTTGAAGGTCTGTATCCATCCTCAAAATCACAGCACGGCAACATTCGCGCGTGGGGGCTGCATGTGGAACAGGCCACCGAACATCGCAGCCTTTAAAGGAAGACAAGAAGATGCAGGTTGAGAGTGCAAAAGGTAATAGTAGTGTACATAGAATGGCAGTGAGCTTAAACGATCGCGCTGGACTAAACGAGGTCATCATCTAACACACCCTCCCCTCTACGCCTGGGAGCGAATATGTGGCTGAATTCTGATGAAATATTTGTCAGTCAGAGGGTGTTTCTTATGTTTACTCCTACAAGTATGGAGGCTAAATCACTTGTGGCAGGATGATATGAGTAAACTGAAGGTCACTTTCAGCATACTTTAGCACGCCTTGGAGGCACTACTGATAAGGAAAAAGACAAAAGGACAAAAACCAGAATTAACTTTTAATTTCCCCTCAAAACTATGGCTGTTGGGAATAGGGAGATGAGTGAAATCTCTTGTAACATACAGCACAGAACTGTATATTCAACACTTTATCTGATTCAGCCCATCACAGAGACAGAGCATGTAACGCAGTGTGTGTTCGTGTAAGTATGGATATATAGGGATCCTAACAGGTAACTCAGAAATTTTAGTGACACACTTTCCTATCTAGTTTCAGTTTAAAAATCTTTCTGCCCTAAGTTAGATGAATACATAAACAAATCAGATATATTAATTTTCTGTTGAGAATGCTTTGGTGATTGCTTACAAAGAAAAGTTATTTACATGCTGATATAAGGCATTACTTAGCATAATGAGCAGTAATTTTCTCATCCTCAGAGGTATTGGGCTCCCTTATGTGTTATACCTAACTCAGTTACACAGTTTTGTTGCTCTGGATGATCCCCAGGAGTATATTTGAAAAGCTTGTTTTTATCTGACGGAGCTCTATGGAGCTGGCTCCGGCCCCAGCAGCCAGCGTGGTGGTACCAGACAGGCAGCCCCCACCAGCCTCCGGCACCCACCACCTCCAGCTGGGCAGGCGGGAGCCTGCTGCACCCCCAGAGCCCCTCCTCGCTGCTGGGGGAAGGTCAAATGCTTTTGGCCACCCACTGAGTGTTGGTAGGCAACATGCCTACCTGCAGCCGTCCTTAATGCGATGGATGTCATGGTACTGGGTTTTTTTGTTTGGTTTGTGAGAAATGACTAAGACATCCCCTGAGGATAACCGGTTATTATGTTATGTGCTCGTATGGGAACACTTCCCCCTCCTCCTCTTAAAAATACGTTTTTTATATATATATATAAGTAAGGATGAAGAGTCACAAACAGTAATAGTTGTTATTAACCAATAATGGCATTGATCTGAGGCTTTAAAAAGATGACAGTTTCTGAAGATAACTTTCAAAGTCTGAAGTATTATGTTTTTCTGGCCTGAGTTGTGGAAAGCCCCTTCACTTATTTTTGAGGTTTACTGTAGAATATGTTTGTGTTCAGAGTCCATCTCTCTGGAAAATGAAGACTTGTGTTCATCCACCAGATAAATAAAATGGACAGAAAATTAACTCAAGCCTCACTGGGCAATCCTGTGGTTTTGTTTCAGCCTTGATCTGCTCCTGAAACCACTTTGCCTTTTGGCTTTTTGGTTTCTAGGTTTTCTGTGGAGAATCACAGCGAGGATATGAAGTGCAGTGGTGGTCTCTGTAAGGTAGATGAAGAATAGCATGAGACTGACTGAATTGAGACAGTCAACTTTGTTAACCTTTATTTGAATTCAAACCAGTGACAGGCTGCAAGTCCCACAGTCACTCTCAGTTTTATGATCTTAAATTATGAACTGTTGAAAAATACATTGTATTTTCTGCTTAAGTAGTTTTATGTCTGTTTATATCTTAATTGAAACAGTATGTAGGCATCTGCAAGTACCTTTCATACGAAGGCCATTATTAAATATTGGTATTGCAAAGGTGTCTTAAAAATGCATTTTTATTGTGTTACAAGCTAAGTGTTTGTTGAGAATCTCTCCATTAAAAAATTAAGCCTCTAAGGCTTTTGCCTGTAACTGGTATAGGTTCTGTTTTGTCAGCAACAAATGACATATTTTCTTGTAATTGGCAGGCAGTTGATCTTGCATTGAGATACAGAGAGGTCAGCATGCACCTGATAGCAGCCTGGGCTTCCCCACGTTTCAAAATGGTGCAATCTGGTCTTCTGAAAGCTCCCAGCGTGCTCCCTGCGCAAAGGGGCTGGGGGGCACCTAAGCCCTTGCCTTTACAAGGCACGCATGAGCGGGAGTGCTTTGAAGAAGCAAGTATCTGCTTCGTCCTGTTGATCACAGCTCTGATGCACCAGAGCGAAGGCAGGCATTCATATAAACCAAAATGTTGAGTTTACTCACTTCTTTTTAAAGGACTGCAGAGGGATTTAGGTTGGAAGAGATGTCAAGAGGTCTCTAGTCCAACCTACAGCTCAAAGTAGGGTCACCTGTGAGATTGGACCAAGCTGCTCCAGGCTTTTTTCAGGCAGCTCTTGAAAGCCTGTGGCAACAGAGCCTTCACAGCCTCCCTGGGCAGCCTCCTCCACTGCCTGCCTGCCCTCATGGGGGAAAAGTTGCTCCTTATATCCATCCTGAAACCCTCTTTTTTCCAACTTTCAGCCATTGTGTCTCATCCTGCCGTACGCTGATGTAAGAGTGGCTCCATCTCCTCGATCACTGCCCTGTTAGTACAGGCAGGTGGCCGGCAGGTCCTCCTGCAGCCACCTCTTCCCCAGGCTGAGCAAGCCCCAGCCCCTCAGCCGCTCCTCAGTTCCCTCAATTTATTCATCATCTAAAAAAGCCCTCCTTTTGCCTTTCCTGCCTTAGCGCACCTTCAGTGAGGGTCGCTCATGGCTGTGCACCCACAGATGTTGGGAGGAGAGGAGGTGGGAAGGGCAGCACAAAAAGGACTTCTGAAACAGGATAATACCTGTGCTAGCTGAGACAGCTTCTGCAGCTCCATGATACAGAGAACTGGGAGTCCTAGCATGGGCTGGCTCTAAAGCTTTAAGTTAAGAAATCATTGTTCAAAGCAAACAAGAACTGTGTGCACGCAGCATGGGAATACAAGTGCAGGATGTTAAGCACCCTCTGCATCACGGTGCTCTAACGGCACAGGAAGGTGCTTTCCGCACGTGTCTGATGAAGGGGCTGTGGGAAAGGCAGACTGAGTCTTGGCACTGCCCGTTCATGTCTTCAACTCCACTAGACCACTCTTGAGGTGGGACACTACTTGCACCATACAATCACCTCAGTTCCAGCATACATACAAAAACTTTCTTAGCACCTCATCATTGGCAGGTATAGTTAATAGAAAATCTGGAAAATCAAAAGTCGTGGCTTCAGCAGAGGAGTACTTGGGTTCTGCAATAGGGGCAAATATTAGAGGTTCCCAGCACATTTTGATTTCATTTCACTTTGGTTTCTGTTGCTGGTCACTGGAAAAAAAGGCTCTTCCCTCCCTGTCCATTCTCTTTGACTCTGTATTGAGTATTGGATATGCTGTTGCACTCTCACCTAAACCACTGTAATGTCATTAACTGCTGGCATACTGTGGAGCACAACAGACAAAATCTTGATCTGTGATTTCCAGGCTGCTTTTTTTGTTTTGTTGGGGTTATTTTAATTTGTTTTTGTTTGTTTGTTTTGTTTTTCAAAGGGGGCAGGGAGTGAGTTAATTTGGGGGGGAGCTTCCTGTGGAAGTTTCTTAAAAGATTTCTGGGGAAATCTGCTTGGTATTCAAGTTCTGACAATGCTGGAAAAAACCCACGTGAAAATGCATTGAACTTCAGTCTATCCTGGCCCTAAAAACCTAGAGGAGTTTGTTTCACACTTTTATCTTTCAACCGTGGACAGATGAGACAAGACAGCCAATTAGCAATGATGCATATCTGTTGACTAGACATCATGGGACAAAGCCATGGCTAGTTTAAAATAGCATAATTTCACTGCCTGCCCTGAGTTTTCCCCTGGGCTGGACAGGGAACCTGCCTAGTGAGTGTATACAATGGACATGTGGGTATAATTACACATAGGTCTCCTTTAGAAAAATAAGACAACCACAGAAACAGAAACCTTATTGTCTGAAGGCAATAATTCTGTAAGAATTGGGAGAGTCTTGGCCAGAGCTGTTATGAAATAATGTTGGGGATCATGGTACAGCGGAGTGCCATTTCTTTCACATTGCTTGTGAGACATTCTGGCTGAGCCTTCTCTTCCTTGTGTATTCTGCAAATCTGTCTCGAAAGAGCAGCTTATAAATTTGGAAAGGAGATTCCATGAAGTAAATCCCACTGGATATTTCAACTGTTGCTTTTAATTTTTTTTAACTCTCTACACACATAGATAAGGACTCTAAAGCAATTTATCTTTTTTTTTTTTTTGCCACAATGTAGCTCTGTCACGTTTTCAATGCAAGGGTCAGACAATTTTAGCTATAAATTTACCCTAAAGTTTCTCCTGAAATCAGTATTTTAAAATAAAACTATGGAATTAGAGAAATAATAGAATTGATAGCAGATGTTTAAAAGCTGCTGCTTTTCAGCATTCCTCTGATGATCAGTAAATCAAAATAACAATGGGAATTGCTTGAGTGGAAGACTAACTATCACCATGCATTTAATTTACATCTTAATGCATTGTTGTTGTTTTTCCTGTTCAAGTAAACTACTCCTCAGGATGCACCTGTGTAATTAATTTCCATGAGAATAGGCTTCTGTGAATTTCTTGCTTCCTATGTTAAATATTAGAGGGTCTTCCAGAGATCAGGCTGAGATTAAAACAAATGTCTTGAACACTAGGAGTGAAGTGGAATTTTAACCAGGAATTAGGAGTTTAGGGGTCAGACCTCTCCTTTTCTTTCTTGGTCTTAACAAATACCGGCGATTCAATGGCTTCAGCTGACACATAAAAGCTCGTGTGTTGGCTATACAGCAACAGTCCCAGCTGGGTAGTTTATTATTAGTGTCACACGGTGATGCGTATGTGTGTGAGTGAGCAAGCAGACCTCGTACGTACAGCCAGCATGTACCTATCACAGTCCCATTTCCACCTAAAATTGGGGTCTGCAGCAGCCTTCAGCACTGGCCTGAATATTGCCTACAGCTCTTGATCCATCAATAAAACACCTGCCAACCACACCACACCTAAAAGCCCCTACCTGACTGTTCTATATGAAGTTTGTGAAGTCCTAGGAGAAATCAGGTGAATATATTTAAAATATGCAAGTGGTGATGACCTTTCTGACTAACACTGACTACAGGTCTGACTGACCTTGGCAGCATGAGAGGGTCATTTTTTGACGTGGCTGAACTGTTCCTGAACAATTTATCCAGTGTACTGGGTACAAACAGTCTTTTCTTCAGTATCAGGCATGCATGTCTTATCTTTCTACCTATTCTTTTTTTTAAAGAATCTTAGCTATTGTGAAGCAGGCAAGGAAAAACATGTTCTCTATTTATATTGTTTGTTCTTCTCAGCCTCTACTATTCTATATCTTGGACAATAACGTTTCATGAATGCCTGTTTTTACTCATTTTTTGCTTGGATGGTTTTAAAGGAGTCTCTTTTTCTTCTCCAGCAGTACAGAACGGGGTCTCAGGGCCTGATTCTGTGATGCTGATGTTGACAGGCTGTTTCCAGTTGACTGAACTGGGTTTAAACAACATCTAATATTGTCTTGTGAATGCAAGGAAAGAAAAAAAAATACTTGCCAGTCTTTTAAAACAGCAGTTTTTGAAAGACAACAGGAGCGAGTGAGAATACTTACTAAGACAACTCCCTTTTGCTTTGTCTGCCAAAGAAAATTCTACATTAACACAGGGAAGAGAACAGATTTTCAGGTATCCAGAATGAAGAATCCAGTGAGCTCTGTTTTCTCTTTGTGTGGGGGGTCTGTAATTTCCATGGTGGGTTGTTTGGGTGTTTGTTTGTTTGTCTGTTTTACCCAAAAGAAGAGGCCAAAGATCATGTCAGGTTTGGGTTCAAAATGAAGTTCAGTGTTTTCTTCTCAGTGGTTTATCAATGATAGCCTCTAAAACAGATTTACTTGCCTGAATTAGTCAAGTCCCAATGTGGACAGTGACAAATGCAAGTGTGTTTACGTGCAAGGTTTTCTTTTTCTAAAGGAAATGTTGTGAAGCCACAGCACATGAAGAATATCTCTGGGGGAGAAAAACACTGTTATGAATTTTAAGGGAGAGAATCAACTCCTATCTGCCTCAAGCCACTCTCCATTGCCTTGGCTATTCTGTCATTGGGTTTCTTTGCAGCTTTTTTCCTTCAAATTTACTGTTTCACAGAGGACTTGGGGTAACTAGGAGGCATATTTTTTAATATTTTTTTTTTTAGCAGCCATCAAACAGTACATTACAAGAGCTTTTAGATCGGTATTGCTTCTTGTTTTCCTGACATTTTATTTTTTTGTCCTTGTTTTAAAGTTTTATACCTGTTCTCTGTGTTAGAGAAATAGAAGATGCAACTGTTGTAGGCAATATTTTAACCACATCATTTTAGGCCACAATCTAACAACGTGTAGTGCTAATTTTAGTAACGATTTTGGTGGAACACATCTAATTCTACTGTAGAGCATGAATCTCAGAAGAAATATACCTGTACATTCCTATTAGGATGTCCTTGTTTAAAAATCTGGAAAGTAAAGCATAATGCAAATGAAATCAGTTATGTTATGAATAATGTAGGCTATCCATTATTCTTTACAAAAAGTTGCACGTGCTTCTCAAACCTCTCTAGGTATGTTCCTGTTATGTGACCCCCATAGCAATGAGAACCATGGAAGATCAAATGTTATGTGGCAGAAGGAGAGACCAGAGGCGATTATGTTTGACTGGAGTGTTAAGCCAAAAATGCATCTGAATTACACCCAAGTGCCTCCATGTCTTCACGTTGATAAACTCCTTCATGAAACGTACCTCCCCCCTCTGCAGGTGGAGGGGCACGGGGCTTTCGCGTTGTCTCTGCTTTGCTTCCCACTGCTCGGTGAACTCCTTGTGGGGGGGGTCGCAAATGCACCTTCCCAGAGAGAAGTGAACTTGCGTTTCTGAGGACAGGGTTTGGCTTATGGAATTACCACAAGCCTACGTCTCTATTGTTTCTGAATAAAACAGTCTCTTTGGCTGAGATCCTGCAGAGATTTATGCACATGCTTAATTCTGTACTCTGGGACTAATCCCACCGGTTTCAGTGGGACCACAAGCAATGTGTAAGTGTGAGTCATTGCAGCACTTGATTCTGAAAATCACTGTAAATAGAAAATAGATTTAAATGTATAGCTGGTTATGCAGCCTTCTTATTTAAGGGGGGAGGGGAGAGGAAACATTTTCTCTTGATAATATGGAGCTCAAAAATCTTTCTCCAGTCAGATATTGTTTCAAAACTGGTATTGGGATCTGGTTTTAAATAAAATTCACTGCAGAATAAAGTTGATCATAAAGGTTTCTAGGTAGTAACTCCTCAGTGACTAGTGATAGAAACATCAAGAAAAATTTTACTTCTGTGAGGACCACTGAGTTGCTTTTTCACTCAGCCTGGCCCCGTTCTGCTACCTCCCTCTGTCTTGTCTTGCAGGATCAGATCTTCAGGATCTGAGAGAGAGTAATCTTTTCAGTAATTGAGGCTCCAAGAGGGTAAGTTGGGATCAGAGAAAGTCTGGCATGGTTAGCACTTCCTTCTGCAGTACATGCTTCCCTGCCTAGGATATTTTCTCATGATGACCTCTGCAGCTTGGGATGCTTTCTGAATACCTCACCCACTCACTTGGATAAATGAATGTATGTTTTTTCTTTTTTTGTTAATATTTTAATTTCTTCAATAAGTGATTTCTTCTCCCCCTTAACTAAGTTTCTGTATCCTGCAAAGAGTTAGAGACTGGATTTTAGCAAGGGTCAGACACACCAGGCTTCAGCAGGTCAGCTGCCGACCCCACTGAGAGCCTCTTCAGAGTGGGAAGAGGAGGATCTCAGCAGTGGAAAAGCAAACTGACCCACATTGCATGTGGCTGGGAGGCTGCACAGGGGTTTTGGAAAGGTACACCTGCGTGTACCAGGGTTATGCTTCAGTGTGGACATAAATGCTGTGGTTTTCTACTTATTTGGAGAGAGAGGGAGAAGAGGGATTTTCATGGTGCGAGGAGGCAGGTAGTGAGAGAATTAAAAAGCAAATGTCCCATGCTCCTTTTTGACTGCGTCCCCACTTTTGTCAGCCTCACTTCTCAGTTTGCCTTTAGAGCCCCCTCCTCAGAGGGACTAGTGGATGTGAAGATGGGGGAAGGGAGCCTACCAGTGCAGTAGAAGTGGGTGCTAACCCCACTCTCGTGTACTGAAGGGCTTCTGCCGCTGTGGTATAATCCTTTGCTAGAATGAGCCAAACTCTCTGTTACTTAATTGGGCAAAGCTCCCATCGAGTTGTGCTTGATTAACAACTCTGGAATCTGGCTCAGTGCAGCTGGGGTGAGAGATGCTTCAGCACTGCAGCCCAGCCTGCCAACACTGGTCTCCCCAGCTGCTGCTTCCCAGAATTTCCCAGCTACTGTTGTTGTGCACTATTCGGGGAGGGGAATTTCTCTTTGAGCAGCTGCAAAATGTTGTACTAGGCATACTGAAAGGCAAAGCCGCAGGCTGGCAAGCAGGAATGAGGGTTAGGCAAATGGCAGAGCACAAACCTCTCTCCTTTCCAGCCCATCTGCAGTGCTATTGCCAAGAAAGTTTTGGGTTTGGCTTTTTATTTTCCTTTTAGTGTGATTGGGTTGCTTTTGTGTTTGCCTTTGGGCATCTGTGCAGTGCAAAGGCCATTGGTATTTGGCATTAGTTAAGACTCTCTATAGTTCTGTCTTGATGGTACCAGAAGGTTTGGTTTTTTTCAGAGGTTTTGTTTGGTTTTTTAATAGACCTGATTGCAAACAGTTTTTAGCGTCTCAGGAGGTTAGAGTTGGAGACCACTGATGCTGCATCATGGGGTTTAGTGGTAAAGTATGGTCTCGTCTAAGTTATAGTAGGATTAGGAAAGCGCTAAGCTAAGCATACACTTACAGGGGCTGCCTAAAATTGTATTCTTCAGACAGACTGTGAGGTGTCACCTGGTGCTCATTGTACATGGCTTTCTAACTGATGCATGCAGTTTGAAAATCTGCACGTCAGACATGTACAGCTATACCGCACTGTTGCTATGCTGTTACCGTATGCAAGAGTCACTTTATGCAGAAAATAGTCTGGTTGGCAATGGCTTTTAAAAACAAATGCTCTGCTGCACTTGTCTAATGAGCACTGGTTGTGTTTTATCATACTTAAACTCAAAGAACACTGTTCATCCCCTAAAAAAGAAAATACTCAAACTGGAAAAATTAGGTAGTGCACAAGGCTGTTATTAAAACACCTTCGATGGCTTAGCCTTTGAATTAAAAACAAACAAACAAAAGGCCTGCAGGCTGCCTGGTGTTTGAATACAGAGGGGCAATTAATGAATCAGGTATGAAGCTGCACTATGATTTTTATGAAAGATTATGGAAATGGTGTTAAACTTCTGGAATCCATAACATTTGGGACAGTGCTTATTGGTTTTAATTTCACATTCTTGGTTCATTTCTTAACTGCCTCATGTATATATAATGGACAGGAGAAACTTCCTGTGTAACACTCTCTCAGTATTTTCACTTCTTTTCTGTACAAATATGAAAAGGTTAAGCAAGACAAGGTAAACGTGTACATTATTTTGTTTCTACTACAGAATTATTAATGATATGGCAGATGTAGTGCTTGCATGTTATGCTTGATCATTAAAATCTTGCTGCATATCTCCTTAATGGTAACTTCTTTTAAGTTGAGCAATAACGTGGCTTGAATGAAGACTTCAGGGTTTAGCAAAGGAGGAATACACAGGCTTGGGATTCAGAGGAGCTGATGCTCCGTCAGCTCTTCTGTGACGGTGATGTGCTCCTGTCATGTTTAGTATCTGTGCTTGAGAGTTGCCTTTTGAGAAGCAAAACAGCCTCACGCTGGCTGAAATTGCTCTGGGGTAAATATCTTTATCTTTCTTCAGGGGAGGGACCTGGATCCCACCATCCTCTCTATGGACCACAACATATTTCCATTCCTTTTGTTTAAAGACCATAATTCCCATTGTTTGTTTGTTTAGCTTCTTTCCAGTCCAGGAAGTTGTAATGACAGGGTATGATAAATGTGTATGAGTTGTATTTATAAAAGGCTGGACACTAATTTTTGGGACAGAGGTAAACAAGTGGATTTCTATGGGGCACATATCTATTTGATTTGGTAGGTAGAGGAATGATATCACTGGGGAAATAATGCTGGTTTGTTTTGTTACAGGAAAAAATAGCTGATATTTTGGCCCAATTCTCAGAATTTCTGGAGTTATATACCATCTGAAGAGTGATTTATTAGAAAAGCAAGAATACTTTTCCTTTGTTTGAAATCAGTCTCCCCAAATATGCAGCTGTTGTACCCATAAAGCCAAAAAGAACAGATGTGGTAAGAAGAAACTGGAGAACATAAGAAGATAGCATAAAACAGATGATCCCATACCCAGAAGCACACATTTCTCATATGTGTGCCTGATATGTAGGTTACACCAATTTAGATTATCGTTCCTGATACTCTGGGTGAATGGAAGCAAGTTTGGGAACACTGAGGGACAGTCTGATCTCATCTATGACGCTTTTAGTTTTATATGCATGCTCCTCTGAAGCTGGTCCCACCTATGGTCCCTGCAAGGTTAACCCAGGATCCCCTTACCACAGAAACCGCTTCCGCACCGCGGACACCGCGTGGCTCCATGCTCTCCGTTCCGCGACGCACAGCATCGCTTTTGCTGGGAGGGGGCAGAAAGAACGGGAGGGACAAGTAAATCACAGCAGTGCAGGTTCTGGTGCTCTGTAGCTTTTATGGGGCTGCTGTGCCTGGCTGCGGAGGGATTCTTTGCTCTGCTGCCTTCTGTTTTCCAGCATCCACTTTGTGTTCTACTTCACTGCCGACTTTTCATGAGTGTTATTTTGTTATCAATGTTGTTCATGAATTGCAGTTTTAATTGATGGAGACCTTGTGTCGGGGAAAAGAGCTTCTGATGTGTCTGCATGTCATTGTTATTGCTTTTTTTTTTTTTTTTGGTGCCTTTCTATAGTAAATCTACTCTTACAGTTCTGACAGTGCAGTTGTAGCAACTTAAGCTGATTGATTATACGTAGACTCACACCAGTCTTTCAAAAAGCAAATACATTAACATTTCCCAGGGAATTCTTTAAATTGTTAACTTTTACCAGTAGTGAAATGACTCTAAGCTTTAATGATATTAATGTGATTTTATGTATTGGGATCTAATCTTGATACACAGGACATCCCTAGCAGCTAATGGTAGCTCTGAGGCGTCAACATCTGTCCCTATGTAATTAATTCCTCTCTTTATGTTTTTAGAGTGGAGGAATAGTGGAAAAATAATGAATTAAGGGTATATTTTTGAATCTTCCCTGAGGTGGATTCATGCATAAAACTTAGAACTGACATGTTGCTCAGCTAGTAACATTTCAGCAGAGACACCTCCTGTTTTGAAGCAATAATTGTCTCTTCCAAGTATTTGGCCCAGTCAGACACTGGTGCAGATCAACGTAGCTTCCCTACTTGTAGCAGATTAATGGCCCTTCCTATTTCCCAAGGCTTTGATCGACTGTTTGCATAAAGGCAACCTTGTCACCAATTTATAGGGAAGTTATACTTGATTTTATGTGACTTTTTTCTTTTAGCTGAGTTTAAATCATTTGGCAATATCTTAAACTGTGTGTGGCACTGGTATTTGTTGTTCGTTGGTTTGGGGTTTTTTAATATTAAATTCTATTAAGTCTTCTTGAGCTCTGTGTTGAGAGATTCATTATGCTGGTATACTGGAAGACAGGTAGACACAGAAATGTATGTCGCTTCTAAAAATGAAAATTAAAAAAAAAACTGTTTTACCTGATTTACTTTGTTGGGACATGTGATTTTGCTAAAGAAAAAAAAAAAACCCACACAACAAAAAAAACATACAAACAAACATCAACTGCCCAAAGCAGAGTACATGGAAAATATAACAACTCAGTAGGAGGCATAATACAGACTTGCTTCATGTAGTAATCCCTTTGATTTCTTTTTCTTTCATGTGTGGTACTAGCATTTATAATTCTAGCATTTGTTTGTGTGTCTCTAACTATAGTGTTTACTCCCAGGAATTGTGTTGTGGTGGCTGATTGCCCCAAATCAAGAATGACTAGATAACCTTGCCTTTAGCTAAAATAGCTTGGTGGTTTTTTCCACAAACAAAATACAATTATTGATAGAATACCAAAATCAAATATTTTTTCTTTACCCAGTAACCTGCAGAGGAAATAAAATGAAATCTGACCTTCTGTAATAATTTGTAGCACAACATTCACAATCTTGTTGAGAAATCTGATTCTTTGGTTGAAATGCAAACTAACAATGCATTTACTTCTGCTTATTTTTCCCTACTTGCTATGTATTTGGAGACTTAGTAGAATAACATTAACTTGGAGGCTAAATACCTACTGAAAAGAATGGTCTCCACTTTACTCACCAAAATCTTCACTCTGAAGAAGAAAATTTGGACAGGCTTTCGCAAGCTTGTTGGTAAATTACAGGTGACACCCACCAGAGATATGACTGCTGTCATCATTTTGATGTACATTCTATAATCATTCCCTGTGATATCCTATATGTATACTGATGATCATTCTAAGCCAAATCCCTGTAGAAAAACATATATAGAGTCACTGGAGGCCATCAAATCCAAGTGGAGGTTTTGTTGTTGGACCCTTCAATTTTGTCAGGTATATGTGCTTTCATTGCAGATGTGTTAAATTATTGTATCAGCCCAGTTACTTGGATATTCTACAGCTGCTATTTTATATAAAAAAGTGCTGACACATTGCAAAATGCATTCTTGTTTGCCTGGGGTTTTGTGCTGTGTGGGTATCTATCTCACAAGTGTAGGAAAAAAGTAGTGCCATGAGGAGTAATAGTTATGAAGTCTGATTTCCTATAGGTTTGTGCTTAATGTGTATTTTCTTGTCTAATAAATTAACATGGCAAGTTTTCCTCAGCAGAAGCATTATCTATCTTCTGCCCTACCATCTATAAGTGCACAAAACTCCATCGGACACAACATTTTCATAACGGCTACCATTCTGTCAAAACCTCATTGAAATTGCCCTGGAAAACTGGAAATTATTTTGCAAGATAGACAAATGGACAGAAACACCTGTACAGGCAGTTGTATAAACTGGCTTCCTTAGGAATATGGACTGATAATAGAAACTGACTTGCTAAATTGAAGCTCCTTCAACTGTATGCTGGAGTAGATAACCTGTGCCTCCGTTTGTCATGGAGGGAAGAAGAGAGAGCAGCCCTATTATTGCTAAATTTGATTTGCTGCAACTCAGAAGTGTTCTTCGACTTCTAGGAGATCTCTGAATGGATTTTATTCTGCAATAGTATCAGCTGGACGGTGACTGATTTGGTTGTGCTTTTTTTTTTTTTTGCCTTCCCCATTGTGTAAGGGTCTTGGAGATTTCAAAAAATATTTCTGTGATAGCATTAGCTGAAAGGCTGGGGCAGGGGGAGGAAATCAACAGTGTATCCTCTCTCAATCCTTCTCTTTCACCCACCACTAAAATTCAGTGAATTTGAGTTGCTGTGTTTCAACTTTGACTATATATTTTTTTTCAAATTGTTAAACTTTCACAGTAGCCAATATCCCTCTAGAAACAGCAAATGTAGTATTTCATTCTGAAACACTATACATACTGTTGGAATCTTGCACGTTTAAAAATATTCCCCAACTCAAAAATGTGGTCAAAATGGTGCCTTCCTGGGCAGAAGCCTTGTTCCTTTGGATCCACATTTTCTAATGACCAGTGGGGAAGTGTGGATCTATGATAAATAAATAAGTAAATAGAAATGCTGGCCTGTTTCAGTATTCAGGCTGTGTCAGCCCTTCTGAGGAGCATCTGTTGGGAAGTCTAAAAAGTGGTGTGTATTCTGCATGGTTTTCCCTTCCCCTCCTCTTCCCCCTTTGTTTTCATTTCCCTTCCTGGAAGGGAATATCTGAGGCTCCCAGGAATTGGGGATGGTTGAATAAATGAGAGAGACTGACAGCACTATTTTTTATATCAACAGTGGCTAGATCTACAAGTAACCTGAACTTTTAGAAGAGTTATGATCAGCTAAGCTAAACAGATTGCCCAGAGTAGCTATAGATTGTTTCAAACAGCTCTTCCTCCATCGTTTTGTTTTAAGCATATACTTGAGCAAGTTTTTTAAAGTGGAGTTGGCACTGCAGAAATTGGTTAAAAACCCAAAAAGCCTAAGCATGAAGATGACGATGCTTATCAGAAGGAAAGGTCACTATAGCTTTCCATTGTATTTTGCTTCCTTGTGGCTGGAAAACGTGATTCTTGAAACGGCACGTTGTTACCCGAGTAACTGCAACCATTGGCAGGGCGATGCTCGCAGCCAGCCCAGGAAAGCACATATCCCCTCTGTACGTCTGCGCACGAGTGCTAGGAGGGTAAAGTTTTCATGCCAAAACCCGAGCGACTCGATCATGTTCCCCAAGTGGGATCTTCTGAGATGAAAAACAATCTACTGCACTTGCTCTGTACAATTACTCGCAAGTTACACTTGAGAAGAGAGCGTGCAGCCTAAAAGCAGCTGTTGAAGAGCCAAGAAGAGAGATTTATACTAGGTCTTTCCTCCAGGACCAGAGCTCTGTGTGTATCCTGACAGGACTCCTAAAGCTGAAGTTTCTACCGGTGAGGCACAGGCAGCGGTGGGAGGTGTGCGGATGTGCCGGCGAGGCCCTACAGCGTGGTCACCGCTTCTCCCACTGCCACGGCCCCCTTCGGTCCCCCCGCAGATGGGGAGGAGGGAGCTGCCTGGCAGATGTGGCTGGAGGGGCTGGAGTTTCTCCTTCTTCTTCTTCATATCTCTTTAATGCTATCCTGCTGGTTTTGTCAGCTGAGTTTTCTTCCTGCTTGAATTATTCCTGCTACAGAACTGGAAAATTTATAATTTTCTGTTTTGAATTTTCATCTTTCCTACTTTGAGCATCCATCCAGGTAGCTGTTTCTCATGGTCATTCTGACTCATGGCACCTCTGGATCATGTTTTTCCCTGTGGTCCATGGGCCCAGGGAACAGCCAACAACCCTTCAGAGACACCCCAGATACTGTCTGAGACGTGCCATGATGAATAATCTGTGTCTGCTGCTTGTGATGGCCTTCGGCAACTCTGGCTGCTCCTGGGTTTTAAAGCTGCTTGAAGATGTTTGCTGGAGCCTCTGGGTCCTGCATTAGACAGTAGCTGATCCACTGCAAAGCTGCCATTAATTCAGACCTGTGGACCTACGTCTACATGATGGACTGTCTTGCTCAAGGTTACAGGGATTAGTGTTGTCCGACCGGCAGACACCTTGCATAGATGCAGTTAAAACTTTTTACCACAGCAGTCTGGTAATAGCTCATTGACAGTGGCAGCTGAAAGGGTGGAGGTCAGGGCAGAAAAGTTGCTTCTGTCTTGGTCCTCCATTAAGTGAAAACTGCTGGTGTGGTACAGCAGTTTTCCTGTATCAGCACGGGGCTACTTTGGTATTATTTTAGATTCTGTAGATTGTTCTTCAGATGACTCCTTCCAGCAAGCAATCGGGGCTGTCCTGATGAATGTTCCATACAACAGCTGTTTGCCTCTGCAGGGCTGAGGTTGGTCACCACCACTACCCTGTTCATGTGCAGAGCCAGTGCAAGAACACACCAAAGCACCGGTGTTTTTAGAAGTTTAATCAGCAGTAGTTAACTCTGGATGATGAGGTATCACCAAGGTTCTCATCTCGCTGGTTTCATTTACTCCTAACGCTTGAGTATTGGAGATGAGTGTCACCAGGAGCTACCCAAAGCATCTCCTAGAATAACTTTCTCACTAGACCTAAGCCTTGCAAATGTTTTCCACTGCATTCCTGTCTTCTCTTCAGTCCTGTAAGAGCTTGATGCTTTAGTCAGTTAAAAACACTTTCTGGTCTCGTGTGTGCTAATAGTCCTTAACCACAAACATGCTTTAGCTGTACAGGCTAAAGTATGTGTGTATCAGCTTACTGCTATAGGTGTACCTTTCCCTTTAGATGTACCTGGGATGCTGGGGAAGATTCCCTAAAATGGGGATCTTGATGAGAGAAAAAAAACAAAAACAAAAACCACAACCAAACAAAAAACCTCAAAAACCCAAAATTTGAGTGAAGAGGATAACTAACTGTCCTAGTTAATGACCTCTCTGACGAGCTTATCAAGCAAATACTGAATAGTCTTTGAACTTGCCCTTAACACAGGAATTGATATTGGGCTCATCAGTGCTGCAGAATTACAGTATACTTCAGGGAATTGTTCATCACTGTGATCCTCAAAAATAGGATGACTGGAATGGTTAGAGGCAAATACCAGCCATTTTGTCCCGGCATGGGCTGGCTTTTCAAACACTTTGAGATGATGAAAGCTATATTCTGTTTTGCTTTATGGATGTTATCCTGCCTACTATTATCTTTCAGCATCTGGGAAATAACCTTGCATCTAAATGGCAAACTGGCATTTTGTTCTCAAATTTTTTACTGCTTCCCAGTATTTGTGGCTGCACAGGCAAGGTACGTCCAAACTGATATACCTCATGGCTTGGTTTCTAATGCATCTACCAACCTGGGGCCTCTGGCTCTAGGCTTTTGTGAGTCCTTTACTGAAGTGATGATTTCAATAGACAAAGCACTGAATTTTGGAACCCAAAAACTACTTTATATTCTGTCTGTAATGGAATGGTAGTAAGAAAAACATTTTACTCTTATAAATTGCTTTTGTTTTCAAGCAATTTCAGAAGTTAATTCGCTGGTCACTGAATCCTTCCACATCTGGAGTGGAGCACTGCTGTTAGACGATTTATTGAAGGCAAAACATTGGCATACTTGAAGTGCACACTTCCAAGTATGAGACATACTGCTGCTTTAGACATTGTGGCTAGGCTATTCCAATGTGAAACGGGAAGGAAAAGGAGAAACTAATTACAAGAGGTGGCATCAGGAGAAGCAGTATCCTCCTCTCTGAAAATAGAGAATTTTATATTCTACCTCTTCTTGTGTGATTAGTCATTTGGAGAACAGCTGTTCACCATGGACTGGGCAGCGTTCCAGCTGTGTGACATTATTGGCATGCTCCGATCATCACCCATTTCTGCCTACATTTTCAGCCTACATGCTTGAAATGTTCATTTTGTCAGCTTTTGGGTTGACAGGAGGTTGGAGCCTGTGTGAAAGTCAGGTAAGTGTACTTCTATAACAAGGATTTCTCATTTCATGCGTCCTTGCAGTTTTCTTCTTTCAGGGGGATTTCAGTTGAGTTAGTAAAGCCAATGAGGGGCTCCCTCAACTTGGGGATTGAGTTGCAACATGGAGGTTTTTTTATTTAGCAGTCCTGGGTTAAATAATCTTCAGCAGCTAAAATAAGACCCATATCTTTTTTCAAAAAGGTGGGTTTCTGAGTGCTTGAGTTCTGAGTGACTGAAGGACAGATTCCACAGATAATCTTAACGTTTCTGTGTGGTCTCATGAAATTATATCTGTAACCCCTTCCCCCTCCAAGGAGTCAGTACATCATCACATCTCGGTCAAAGGGGTTTTGGAAGGGTTACAAAAATAACTCTGTTACACTCACTGAAACGTGACTGATTCAGTTGGAAGTAAAACCTATGCTAGGGAACCATAAGAAACAGATGAGTTATGGGTGTCCCAGATTTTGGATGTGCTTTTTGGTCTCTCTTTGCACTTCAAAACCATTATGTAATTGTCAGAATGAATCAATGAGTTATGCATATGTGGAGAAAGCTAAAACAGAAAGGTTAGTTGCTTGAGAGCAAAACCTAAAAAAGCAATAATCCTTTTCTTCGCAGTTCCACAGTAGACATATCTGTCGGTGTTACGGCTTGTTCTCTTCCTTCTTGTTCCAAGGGAGGGGGGGTTGTGTCTTGGTCCCTAGTGCTGCACTCCCACAGCCATGAGGGGGGCTGGCTCTCCTTTGAGCAAGGGTGCTGTGGTCGGAGCCTGAATGAGCCCCAGGGACCTTGAACCCCTGGCACAGGAGCAGCAACTTATGATCTTGCAGGGAAAAACAGTGATAAATGTTCCACTCAGGCAGTTGGTTGCTCTTTCGACACTCCCTTGAAAAATAAGGATTAAAAAAATAGCAGAAGACTGGCATATTTAGGTTTTGGCTTGCCTCGTTTTTAAGTATCTCAGTGCCTCAGCAGCTGCTTCTGAGAGCTCCAATATCAATTGGACAGTCATTGCTCAGAGAGAGGAGCTTTATATTTCCTTCGGTGTTAAAGGACAAGAGCTACCTGCCTAGCTGGTGATCGTGATTAATTGTCACTTGTCTGTAGTAGAGGAGTTATAGCCTGCTGGCTTTTCATACTGGCTTGTCTGCCTTGCCTCGCCTACAAGGCTATGAAAATGAGAGGAGGGGAGGACATTGTAGAGTTTATCAGTATGATGTTGATATACAGTAAAATGCATGAGCATAAATATACTGATCCTTTTTAAACTGATCTGCATCCACATATAAGCCGATTACAACAAAGCATGGGCTAAATCTCTTAATTTTTTCACAAAGATTAGTCACAAAATGTAGATCAGTTTCCAAAACTACTGCTTTGCCAAATGCAACATTTCTATGTATACACCAGTGTGGATCCAGCACTGACATCCTAACAGCAATGAAACAAATTCTTTGTCTTTTAATGCCACTGTTTATTCTTTGTTCCCTCAATAGCTGCTCAAGACATGACTATGTTGATGGGCATTCATCGGGTTTTGTTTAGAAGAATTATTTTCTATATGCTCCCTGTGACATGGGCTGGGGAAAGAGCTTTTTAAAAAGAGTAGGGCTGCCATGTTACTGAAAAGATTTATTCTTTGACATTTCATATAAAACTCATAAAATGATTGTTAAATACAGAAAAACTAGTGAGTTGTTATTACTTATTTGAAAATAAAAGAAGACCCTTCAAAAGGTTCTCATCCTCATTATCATATGCAATTCTTACTTTTGTTGCTCATTTAAGCACAGAATTCTACCTATCAGGTACCTGGATTATGCCCCAGGAAGTCTAGGATGTAGTCCTAGCTGTGTTATAAGCCTATGTCCAGATAATGATGACCACCATGATCATTTTGTTTTCGGGGGTTGGGGGAGATAGGACTGTAGTGAGGCATTTTAACACCAGAGCTGGGATCACCATCAGGTCTCCGCCACTCCAAACTTTTATCCTGCTCTTCATTATTACATTGTTATTATTATTTATTTCTTCTGTCTGTCCTTAGCCTGCTCTCCTGACAGCCCAGCTGGTATTATTCATAATTGGCAGGCCTTTCAGGGCTTAGGCAAAAATAGCTATGAATTAAAACACGACTGACTGACCACTCTCTCCCCTGCCTTGCACCTTCTGTAGATACTTCCATGTGTGGAAAATGAGTGGGGAATTATATCATTTTGATCTAGTAAGGTTTTATGCATGCTTTGCAGGGATGTAAAAGAGCACAGAATGTATATGGCTGGTATCGTATAGACACAGAGCCAATAGTTTTGCATTAAGGTTTGTGTGCTAATTCTTCCTTTGGTTCATGCTTTCCACTCTTGGTATATTTTATTCATTTACAATACTAATAATACATCGATCCTCTATTCTGTCCCAGTGGGACCCTATCATGAAAGTTAAAAATTAGGTACGTTGTTACTGTATCTGCTAAGCATTAGGAGACTGATTATTCTAGATAGCAATATCTGGAGACTATACTGATAATTTTAGATAGAGAGTCACCTATATAGTGAATTGGAATTGAAAGAGGGGTGGGGGGTGTCAAGCTATTACAAGCTCTATAACAGCAGCTCTGGAAATCTCAACAGTGATTTAATAACAAAACAGATTATAAAAGCATAAAAAAAATCCAAAGCTTACAGTAGTCCCTACCTGTAAAAAAACTGATTAAGAAAGTACTTTTGAAATGCTAATTATTAAGATGAAAGACTAAGAATTAGTCTGTGTAATTATCAACCAACTTTCAGAACTGACCTTACAGCCATTGTCTTTGTTTTGGAAAGGATGATGGGCAGAGGGAGAAGGCTGCCATAGTGATCCACCCATCCTTACCGCACAGGCACACACTGTGAGATGTAAACCCCACAACTGGCACTGTAACTCAGAAAGAAAATCTGACAGGTAAGTGTATTCATATTGAATGAATAGAAGACATGCTTAGGTTTGATCTGATATAAATCATCTCCTCCCCTGAAAAATTAAAAGTTCTGGGAAATTTTTGGCATGATTTTGTCATCTGCTTTGTTGACTGTGTAGTGTTTAGATATCTGTACCTAGCTAAAAGGGTGATTCGTTTTCTAGCAGAAGGTTTGCAAAGGAGTCGGTGTCCAATGTTTTGGTCTAGCATCTGTAAACGGGGTGGAAGCTCTCCTAAGTCTACATTTTGATAGTGCTTTTGTACTAATGGCTTTCCTTAGAGCAGGCATCCAATTTCTCTTAAATCCTTTTAGGTCCAGTTGACCCAGGCGAAGGAATTCTTTGCAGGAATTTTCCATTCCTTCTGCATCCAACCATTGTACAAACAAAGTGAAGAACTCGGCCCCTCTGAGTAAATTACTCTGTGTGGTATAAATGTCTTCAGACTTCAGCAACTGCAAGATGTGCAGCCAGATTTGTTTTAATTCTCCCCGCCCCTCTCCTAGGAACTGTTGCTCAGAACAGAGTTTCTGGGATGAGTTTTGACTAGTTGTTATCAGAGCTTTCTGTCTTTAGATATACTCTTCTTCATACGTGCTTGCTGGCATATTAGTGATATTCACTGGGTAATTGCTGTTCTGTACCGCATGGAGACCTTGATCTGCCACTGAAGCAACTGCAGTTCCTGTACTGAGAGTAGAAGCTTCTTTTTGAGGCTGCCATAAGGCTCCTATTCTTGCAGAAGGTAATGGACTTCAAAGCCATAAGGAAAGCTGTCAGTGGGATCAGGCTGAATATTGCCCTAAGGCACATACATATCTATCTTCTCTTTTTTTTTTTTTAATTAATTAATACAGACTAAAGCTTCCCAAGACTTGGAACATTAGGAGTATCCTCAAAGTGGATTTGCTGGCAGAGGCTGGTGAGAAAGATCAAAGATGCGTAATAGATTCATTACTGCATGGACCAGCCTCAAAGAATTGAGTTGTATCACGATGCAGACGTTGATGACGATTTTTTGATTTGTTCTGTAATCTATTTTGAATGCCTGTTGGAGCTCTGCTGTGACTGCTTTTGTTGAGCAGTGCTTAATGCATAGCTGACTGGCTTATAAAGTTGAAGGTATATATTCTGTTTGGGTTACTTCGAGTTGAAAGCCTACTTTAGCACGTAGCTAGCTTCACATGCTTCCTTTGTTGCAGAATAGTACAGAACTTGAAAATGTGTGCTTTTTGGATGGAAAAAGAGAGTTTGTGTGTGTTTGACAGCAGTTCCTTTTACTTCTTTGAAGAGTGTACTGGGTATGATAGTGTTATTTGACTGAAATGAAGGGTGAAGAAGGAATTGGTGTTTTGCCTGGTTTTTGTTTTTCCTGTTGTAAAGTTGATGGCTGACTTGGTTTGGGACTTTGCTTCCTTTCACCATTTCTGATGTTGAGGAAACAGACTTAGGTTCTTCCTAGGTTCATGTTTGGTATGCAAGCAGCAGCAACATGTTGACAGGCAGCTGTAATCCGAGCGTTTGATAGAGTAAACCTGAACAGAGACTGTACAACCTGAAGAGCTGCCACAGAGGAACAAGGGAAGGGATGTGAGAAAATGGGTGGGCTAGAGGAATTGGAGGGAAATGACTCCTATGTGTTCCTCATTACCATACTCTTCTGCCTTTTCTGCATTTTTAATGAGTTGCCCTTGGTCCTGGTAAGCCTGCTGTCTTGGCTCCTGTGCTTTTGCTTTACCTGCATGCTAGGGTGCTTTGCTGAAACAAGGTTAAGAGCATAAGACACAGAGAAAATATGTTCATACTGTTTGGTAGTGGGTGAATACCTGAACCGACTCCAGGTGAACCACCTTCTAGACTCATTAGCCTGCTGCCACACCTGAACTAATTAGCCTCACAGAGATGGTTTTATTTACTGTGAGGAAGTCCTCAGGAGTTGTGCTGTCTGTGTAAGAGGAAGAGTTTAAATCATTCAGGTAACCCCTTTCTCACACCCATTTTCTGTTAGAATTATTGTCATCTTTATTCTCTATGTAATATTGAGAGCAAACTGATAAGTGTAGCTTTTGTAAACTCTTGGTATGATCATTTTTTCTAGGTTAAATGTTTTATGATGTTTTACCACAGTCCTTATAAACAGGAAAAGCCAGCCTAAAGACAGAAGAGAGATATTAATTAGAGAATGATAGCAACACGAATTTAAAGCAGTCACAGTAGGGCAGAGAATTTAAAGAAAAGAGCGTCCCTTTTATTACAACCTAAGCCTTAATTACATATCCCAAGTCCTCTATTATATCCAAAGTTTAATTGCAGAAAACAGGGGATGGGAAAAACTAAGCCTTCACAGCCGCATTTGGCAGAAGCTCCAGAATGAGATTGCCATTAGAGGAGAAAGTAGGCAGCAAGGCCTCGTGAGGAGCACCTAAGAGAGATCAGGATGCTCTAACTCAGCCAAGGGCAGACGAGGAGAACCTGGAGATCCTGCCACCAAGGAACGGGACAGAAGTAAGTTGATGAGCGCAGGCCAGAGCTGGATGCCCCCTGCAGTAGCTGAGGGAGAAGCTGATGGTGAAGTATGATCTGGTGATGTGTCTTACTGTTTTATCATTTTAAAAAATGTTTGACTCTACACTGGTGGTGTGTGTTTGTAACAGGATGGCTTAACAGACTCCCAAATTGTCTATCAGCCACCATGAATGGTGTTTTCTTGAGTGTATGTTCAAGGAAATGCTTTTTTGGGGGATTGGTAGTATGGGATGCTTCTTAGAGAAGGAACATCTTTAGTAGATTATGAAAGGATACAGAATACAACTCCTTGTTACTTCTCAGTATTCTTGAATAATAGCAAGATTTCTCTACTCAGTGTGGGGACTCTCTCCTGCACACAGCTCCCCTCTGCAAGCTATCTCCTGCACAGAGCATCTTTTTGCTTTGTTTTGTTTCTTCCCACCCTCTCCAAACCGGCCGCTGAGGAGGGACATGTCCTGCCCCAGCTAGTGTACAGGGCTGTGATCAGTCCCACTAGCTGGTTTTTCTTCCAGGGAACCCTCGACTTCATCCATGTCCTAGTTTATTCTTCTTTGTCTCCAAGTACACTGGATTGCCCGGCTAGTCAAAGTTGAGTCTGTCCTTGTGAGTGTGTTTATTAAGTCTGAATAACGAAAGCATCCCTTTTCTCTCTCAGCCTAGTACAAACAATAAAAAGAAAACCATAGCCTAGACAATCATGAAGGCTTAAGCTCCCACAGTTCAGTAACTGAAAGCAGATTCTTCAAAGTTGCAAGAGTTACGGTGGGTTTGGGATTTTGTGTATGTGTGTGCGGTTTCTGAGACAGAGTCGTGTTTTAATTAAAAATAGGTGGATTTTTCCTCACAAAGAAAAAGGCACTTATCTAACCATCTTTGGTTTATATTTTGAATTCTTGCTTCAAAACATGGGAATCCTATAGAATTTACGAATAAAATCATGCAGTGTTTTGCATAACAATATTTTCCAATTACATTCTTTAAAAAACGTGGTTGTTTTACCTGAAGTTAAACACACAAAAAGAAAATGGGTGCTGGTGGACAGTCTATTAAATATTAAATATGTCGCCATAATACCTTAATATTTCAATGCTTAATATTATCTACCTATATTAACTCTAGAGGTAGAAAATTGTCCTCTATTTTCCCTTCTGTACAGATGAAGTGACATGCAGAGACAGTTAGATTTATCTCATCAAACCCTGTTTAAAAAGTCTCGGGGCCCAATGCCATGCAAGTATGATATGGTGGTGTCAGGAGCTAAACTTCACTTTTCAGGCTTTAGAGAGTAGATCACACTGTTCTTCCCCCAGCTGAAGTGCCTCCACAGGGGATTTGGAGTGGCTCCATGTCACAGGCAAAAGGTTTCCTGTGGATGCTTTCCCTCTGCTTCCAACGCAGTTTTGGAAGAGGTTGTATATGGTCTCCTTCAGTAGCAGCTTGTATGAAGAAGCCTGGAAGCTCTCGGGGAGAGAGCAGCTAATGGCAGACTCACAAAAACAGTGTGTGCGGCAATGGGTGACGGTCTCTACCTCCATTTTAAGTACCGTGGCTTGTAATAGGCTCCGCTCCCAGCTGACAGAGGCACTGGATGAGTCTCCATGCAACTCCGCTCCCAAATGAGCTAGTGGGGCCCAAGGCTTGCTATCTTTATTCCCAGCTGTCCATCAAAAAAAAAGTTTGCCTCCGTTGCTGCCGTCTATTCAGGGGCCTTCAGAGAGTACAGCTGGATTCTTCACCCATACAGCACTACAGCTAGGACTTTGGTTTATTGTCGATGAAGAAAATGATAAATTCTTCTGTGTTTATATTATACAATTTTCATATCTGCAGTATAAAATGTATCTGCAGCTGTGGCATTGCAAAACCTGGGCTATTGCCTTGTATTCAAAGGTTTCCGCTTTTTTTTTTAAATGCATCGTTTTGCCCTCAGTACGGGATCTCTTTGCCAGAAATACTGGGGTGAAGAGCCACCCAGCTGTCACCTCGTGAAAGAGGTTTAGAGAGAGGTGCTGCTATGTGCTTCTGGACTGGGGGACACAAAGCAGGGACTGGCTGACACCTTTGAGAAACAAGAGTGTGTTTTCACATCTCTATCTCCTTTGCATAATCTGTGATATCTGAATTAAGTTTCATGACATATTAACACTTTGAGTTAATATACTGTGGTGTATAATACATTATGTATGACTTGGGCATCAATTGTGCTGGAGCATCAGCAGCCGCAGACGTGAAAATGTCTCTTTCAGTGACAGAAATCTTAAACAATACTGAAACCAAATTCTGTTGGCATCATTTTATTTCGTATTCCTTGTCCCATTACAACCTCTCTTACTTGCAAAGCCGCTTGTGTTCAAGCCATCTAGATTTCTCTTCTCTCCTTCATGTACTTGTCACAAAGTCCCCATTCCACATCTTTCATATTACAAAAATATTCCCATGGTGCTGCATGGTAATTTTAGTTTGTAACGTCAGAAGCGTTAAGATTAGGCAAGCTTTGCTGAGCCTGAGCACTACGATGTGAAAAAGAACAATGATGAGCATTAACATTTCCAATAACAATTTGCTACGAAGAAGAGTAAGAACCAAAAAGTGAACAAACCCCACTGCATTTTTTTTCTTTTTATGTTTGTATTTCATGCTTCCAAACACAGCTAAGATAGAGCTTGTTTTACCAGAAGTAGTCTTGTAAATGATACATTGGCATGATATTGGATACAGTATATATATATAGGCAAATATGCAGTCAGAGGTTTATTGGTCTTAATATAACTTATCTTAAGCCTGATTACTTTGTTTCAAAATTAGAATCTTAGAACATATTAATTATGGACATATCCCCAGACAACATGGCTGTCCATGGGGGATTTCTGCCCGTAACTCTGATTAGTGTTAATAGGAGCTATCCATGTAAACTCCCAGAGGATCAAAACGAAATAATTTTCTGCTAGCTGTATTTTTCTTTCAGGGTATAGAATGATACTGAAGTGTTCTGGGAGTGAATAGGTAGAGTGCTTGATAGTGCTAGTCTGAAACTTCTCCTCTTGGTGGTGGATTCTGGACCTGATAAAAGCATATTACAATACTATACACAACATCGTGTATTTTTAAGTTTACATATAAAGCAAGACTCCTTTTTGTTTGGCTCAGGATTTTAGTTATTGTCTTTGTTTTTGTTTTCTAAACTGAACAAGACATTAAGGCATATTTTTTCTTTTCTTTTTTTTTTTTCCTTTTCCCCCCCAGAAGCACTCTACTGAGGAATGTTAGTGTTACACAAATAATGAATGACTACGTGACCTGGTGGTGTATGCACTAATTATCCACTTGTCATGATTCTCCCACCTCAGATTACTCAGGGAAAAAAAACCATCTAATTTGGAATTAGCAACAGGCACAATTTTCAGACAGATGGGGTGGCTTGTGCTAAAAGCTAGATAAACTTAAAGATTATTGGGCCTGTGTTGACTGAGACTTCTGGGCTCTAGTGTAAGCTAAGCATACAATAATTAAAATAGTTTCTTAGTGATGGAAAGTTTACTGCATCTTTTAACAATTAATCTCAGTAGCTAATTATACTTAAAACGTGCTTTTTATCTCCAGATTGAACTTGCAAATATTGGATTCTGTTGTTTGTCTGCCCACTAATTTAGAGACTTCTGAAATATCTTCTTCTTGTCTAGACCCTTAAAGATTATAATCTTCTCTTTGAAGCAAAACACATTTAGTTCAATGTCTCATTGGACGGAGCCTTTTTTCCAGACCTAGATAATTCTTGTTGCTCTTCTCTGCACTCTTTCCAAGCTTATTTATTTTTATTTATTTATTTTAATTAAAGGTATTGTAGTTTCCCAGAGGCTTGCCTGCTTTGTTCACTGAGACATTATGGTGTGCTTGGCTTCATTCACATTCACGTTTGTGACTGTCCATAGCTACGCGAATGGTAGCAATCTTCGTGCCTGCCCTCACCGAGAGAGGTCTGATGCCCTTGATGAACTGATGGGAAGAGCAGGCAGGTGTTATCCAGAATCCAACCTAAAGGTTTTATTGTCTACCACCATTCAGAAACTGTACCCAGAAATAAAGTAGGATCTATTTCAAATGATCCTGTCTATTCTTAGCAACAGCTAAATCTTATGATCGTCGTGGTAGACCCGTGTGATGGGAGGGCTGTGTTCCAGGGATGAGGTGATAAGGCATGCATAATGTGGATGGGGCCACCTCAAGGAGGAGAAAACATGGCTTTCTGGATATAGAAAGGAAAATAATGAGGTGTAACATTTTTGTACTTGTGCTAGCTGCGTTGCAGTCATCGGAGAGCTAGCAGTACTGTCGCCCAAAATAGCAGTAACGCAAGAAAAGTAATTCTGTCATTTTCTGTCAGTCTGCTCTCTGCACTCCCTAGGATTAGACAAATGATGATGCTTTCAAAGCGGTACACTGAAGGTGGTGGGTAAGCAAATAGATCTAAATACGAAAAGTCATGGGCTTTTCACAAGGCAACTCAAGAGCTGACCAACCTCACCCAATTGCTTCTGAGTCCTGCCAGCCCAGCTTCACGCAAGGGAGCAGTCTGAAATCTCTTGGCTTGGTTTGTTCTTTTTCCCTTCTGTCATTCTAGAGTAGTTGAAAATGTCCTTTTTTCTATCATTCTGTTAAGAAAACGGAAAGAAAGTTCTGTCTCTCTCTCTGTGTGTGTGTGTGTCTGTCTGTCTCTTCCCCCATCATATGGAAGAGGAAAAAAAGGAAGAGAAAAAAGCTGACCACAGAGGCATGGAAAGAAATTCATGTTGAAAAGATGGTGGTGGTAGAAAATAGGAAGAGTCTAACTGTGATCCCCCTGTGGATGATTTCTTTCAAACAGGCTGTGACAAATACTTGTGGTATCTGAAGACAAAGAAGATACACTTCGAGTATTTGTTTCATTCTAGTTGCATATGAGGAATTGTTCAGGAAGCCTTTCCTTTGTTAATCTCCTTTGCCACTCCCTATTCTTATGACAACACAGACGCGATGGGGCATTACCAGGATCTTCTCGTACCTCCCTGTTACCAGGGGTTGTTACAGCGAATGCCTAGGCGCATCTTCAGCTTTTACTTCTGGTACAGAAAGAATTTAAGTGTCTTATGTGGCCCCTCTCTTGAGGTTTTCATTTGGTCCTTGTTTAGGTAGGTTTCTGTTCCTGATCAAAGTTTTACTTTAGTGAGGGCTAACGAATAGATGGGGCACAAATGGATTTGGGCCTCGAACACCTTCTCTGCGAATTCGCGGTGCTGTGTGTGTTAGCACATGCTGTGGTGAAATACACAGAAGCCAAGCACTGACGCTGCTCCAGAGTAAGAGCAGTAGCAAAAAGCTGTGCGACTTTAAAACATCCCATGACACCTTCTCAAAGTACGGCTTTTTAGTGTGAGTGGGATGACGCTTTCCTATTATTTTATTTTTGTATATGATTTGTTAAATAAGGTTGAATGTTGCTGCAGGCTGAATTACTGTGGGTACCATCTCAAGAAGTGATCTCTGCAAAGACAGGCCCCAGAATATTGCCTGATTTCCATAATTAGCTTTGGTTATTACAATTGAGTTGCTCAGAAGAAAGTGCAAAACAAATATCCACGGTATTCAGAAGGTGCATAAAGTCTAACGGGGTTTTTTGGGGGGTTACTTTTTAAAAGTTAATGTAATCCCAGCAAGTTGGGTGGTGGGTTTTATTTTTGGGGGAGAGGAAGGTGGAAAACCCCTCTCACACCATGCTTTAAAGCTTCATTAACAAAGAACTTTACTCAAGGAGATGTTAATAAGTAATGAAACAAAGGCTCCGTTATAGAGATTAAACGCGCATGTGTCCAAGTACAAAGTTCGTGTTGCAAAGCGCAGCTGCTTCTCTGCTGGCAGCCCCGCGGCAGCCCCGGAGCCCCCGGTTCAAAGTCTGCCCGCTCTCCTCTCGCGGAGCCGACCGGGGCAAGGTCTGGCCGAAGTTCAGAGTTCAGCGTCTGGAGGCTTGCTGGCTCTGCCTGCCCTGCTGACGCGTTCGGGATAAGCAATAGTTGGTTTAAGATTATAAGTACAAACAGCAAAAACTTCCCGTTCTCTTTTCTGATGTGTCAGATTTCATTAAAGAAGGAACAGTTTGGAAGGAGTCACTGAACTCTTTAAAAATAATGTGCTGTATAATAGTGCGACCTAAGCAAACCCCACTGAAGGAACAGGCTAGCAAAACGATGCATGCAGGAAATAGCACCTGTTTGAGTTCTCCTTCCTCCTGAGATTTATTTAAATGAGGAAAAATTAAGTAAAAGAACTAATTCCCTATATACAAAGAGATGAAACTGAACCCTAAAAAAAAAAAAGGCTAGTCCATGCGTTTCCTTTGTGTAATGATAACAGTGTTCCACACCGTGGGGATGGAGAGAACTTAGTATGTCTGGATATCCTGCTTTCAGATCCTCCTTTTTCTCCTTCTTCAAAGGCTTTTTATGAAGCTAACCCCAGCTTTCTTATTCAGAAGGGCTGCAAACCCCACCTGTGCAGCTCTTTGGATTAGCTGTGGTCACATCAAAGGCTGCTGTACCCAAGCACAAACCTTGAGTGAGAATGGAGGCTGGTGGCTGACAGCAAAGGGCGGTACAAACCCCCTTGGAAGAATTTATGTTTTAGGCAATGCTGTAGCAGTATTACAGGCAGAGAAAAGTTTCCTATCTGTTGCCACATCCTTTCTCAAGGAAAGGATGGTAAACCAAGCCATCAGTGCTCAGTGCCCACAGCGTGCCGCAGGTCTGAGCAGACCGCTGTCATCTCACTTCACTAAAAGGAACGTGGATGATCAGAAAACTTTCTTGGACATCAGAGGTCTGCCCCATTTGTATCACAGTTTATATTTCTCTGGGTTCAGTAAATTTAACCAGAGAGCCACATTTAAAAACAGGATGCAAGGAAGGACTGTAGTAGCTGAAAACGTGAGTTCTGGACCAAAAGACTTGTGTGTTTAGCACACGATGATTTCTTACCTTCCTGCAAACACTCATGAGTCCATCAAACACCAGAGAAGCCTTCCTCTGATGAGCTAGTCTTATGCTTTGGTTATTACCCTAGGTCTAACCTTCCACTTCCGAGCAATAAACTTGAGAAGCTAACAGAGACCCTACAGTGAACACTCCAGACCACGGCTGGTAAGGGTTCAGATGGGTACATGAGATACTTGGTGTTTAAAAAAAAAAAAGAAAGAAAAGAGAAAAACCAAAACAAAAGAGGCAGCCGAAGTCCAAAGATCCAAAATAATGTGTTAAAATGGCTGAGCCTTTCCTGGGAGCATGTGGGGAAGAAGAAATAACAAGAACTGCACCTCTGATGTTCCATTCCTGTCCAGGACTGTGGAAACTCAGGAGCATTCAGGGTTTTTTTTTTTTTGGCTGTTACTCTTTGCTGTCTCCATGCAACCACTGTAGTGAGCAGACCAAGTCACTGAGAGTAGTAGTTAGTGACACTGGGAGTGCCTATCCATAATTAGTTAATTTGGTCTGCACTGATGCAAATCCCTGACAGAGCAGCGCCTGTGAGCAACAATTTCTGTTGCTTCCACTGCTGAAGTTCCACCTGCAGCTCTGGCACCCTCTTTGCCAGACTGGTTATACCTGGCCTCGAAATCTTTGTTTCTCAAGGAACTCTGACTAGTGCCACTACTCTCCCCAGCAATGTAGGCTACTGAAAACATACAAAAGGTGAGGAGGTGATGAAATTAAAAGGTGTAAGACATGTATATTGCTTACCGCACTGACAGAAGTCCTTCAGACGGTATAGCTCTGCTGGGTGGTAAATACAGATTTGAGCCTTGGCTTCCCTCATCCAAAAACATGGCCCTGTCAGGCTGTTACCTACTGTGTGGCGTGGGTTTCTTTCACTCTTTTCTCCTGGCATTGACCACATATTAATAAAAATGTATTTGCAGAGGAAGGTTATGACGGGAGGAAGGAGAAGAGTCCCTATCGCCTTGTGGTTAGTAAGGTTGCGCAGGCTAGCGTGGTAGGCTGAAGTTCAGGTACGTAGTCCAAATGAAGCAAAACAGGAACTTGGACCAGGTTTGCAAGGTAGCAACTATTTTGGTTGTTGGCTCCACTGAAGTAGATAGGTGACTGTCTGCGTCTCTCCCTCTCTTGCCTTCCCCTCCCCCCATTTTCATGACAGTTTTCTGTGCCTATGTCATCTGGCTTCAGTCAGAAATATAAGAATAAGCAGGAAAATTACTTGCAGGTCAATTTTTCTTCCCCCCCCCCCCCCCCTTCTTTCCTTCCCATTTTCTCCCCCCCCCCCCTTTTCTGTCTGGGTGTATCTGCTTTTGTTTAAAATTATTTTTTTTCTCAGCAGGCAGTTTGAGAAGCATCCCACCTGTTACCTACCCGAACCAAAAACCAGACCATGGAGTAGGACTGCGCTGGCTCTAGCTGGCTGCAGATCTACTGGGATCCTAGTACTGAAAGAGACCTAACAGGTAAGTAAAGATCGGATTTTATTCAAGGGGTTGAGGCCCTTAGAAGAGTACTACTGCTGTCTGCCCCTCTCTGGGGGAAAAAAAAAAAAAAAAATCACAGGAAAAGGGTGTGTGCATGCAGATAGGACTTGCAGGGTTTTTCTACCTTGAAGCTAATGAGCTAATGTCTTTCCACTAAGAATCTGTGCCTGTGAATTGTTGTCTTCTCAGTTTACACACTCCCCAGCCCGTTTTCGAACCTCTTCAGGTTAAGGCTATCAGAAAAGCCCTCCTTCCATCTAGCTTTCCTCTTCTCATTCAAATTCAGATGCCTTAAGAAAATACAGAGGAATTTCCTTTGGCAGGAATGCTGGAAGAAAGCAGAGAAGAATTGTCCAAAGGAGGATTTGCGCAGCTGCCCTTGGGCTGCGGTCTTTACTTGTTTCTGATTTTTTTTGTTTGGTTGGTTTTCCTCTCCACTTTAGAATTTTTCTTTTCTGCACGTCTTCTGCATTCAGTCTCGTCCACACTGGAGTGGTAGAGTAAGAGGGCTTGTCTGCAGCTAAGGTTTTACTGCTTTATTCTGCCAGAAAAATTAAGGCAAACCCTCCACCACCCCTTGCTTCTTCCTAATGCAGGCTGTGTTTTATCAGTAAGAAGGTGCTTGTACAGATACTTAAAACGCTCTGTAAAGCAAATTGATATCTATTATTTGTCATGTTTATGCAGTAAACCTGTGCACTAGGACTTTTAGTTATAGAATTACTTAATTTTAAAAATCATATTTCAAATAAAACAAAAAAGTATACCGGGTAAATGTTAAAAAAGCGGAAGAGATCTCTGGGTAGCTCACTATTTTATATGTTAGTAACAATGAAACTAGCACACCTTAGAGCAGTGGCACATGTTCTTACAAATTTAGAAAGAAAGAGTGAATTAAAATGAAGTTATTTCTATAGCTATACATACATCTGCCATGTAAGGACATTGACAAACTTCTTCAAAAGAGTTGTTCAAACTATTTTTTTTTCCTTCCATCCAGGTTAAATCTTTCACTGGCAAGAACCTCAGGTTTTTGCACTTAAGTCCTATAGCATGGCCTACTGTATCTAAAATAAGGATTGAAATTCTGCTTTTCTAAGAAAAAAAAAATGAGTAAAATAATCAAATTTGCCTACAACCTGTTAATTATGGCATAATATTGGTGAAAGGTTCAAGTCTTTATTGTGAAAGTAGCTTGTTCTTTTTGGCCTTTCTGTCTGAAATGAGATTTCATATGAAAACACAGATTTGTATTGCTTCTGGGTCAAATGGAAGGTTCTGCATGGTCTCATCTGTTGTCTGAATCTGGGCTCTGGTTTGCCATAGCGAAGGACACAGCTCTGTAGTTTATTGTGGAGATGCTGGTTTTAAATTCAGAGTACAGATTGTGGTAGAAGCTTTTGGTTTACTGGGATCTCAATTCTCAAAAAAAAAAAAATCTCAATAAACTGCCGCCTAAGGTGGGAGCGATTTAAATATGAAATTATATTTTGATGGAAAATGAACGGAAGCAGAAGGATCTTAAAGAGTTATCACAGAATTTATTTCCAGCCAATGTTGGGCAGGGGGAAGCTTATTCAGAAAGCAGGTATCCTTTCTGCCAGTTGCTCTCGCACTCTGGGATTGATCCTTTGCTCCTGCTCTTGTTCCCCAAAGTGCTCCCCGCTCGACTATCAGTTCTGGACATGTAGTTTTCGTCTGTGGAGAATTTTCTAACTTTTTGGTCGTAACTGAAAATTTATGTGCTAAGTTCAACTTGGTGAATTACATGACAAATCTGCAGCAACGCAGGCGCCATCAGGGAGACGGAGAGGCTGGCCGTCTGTCTTGCCAAGCGTCTCGGCAATCCTAGGGCAGAATAAGCTTTCTAGTGCGCCGCGTATGTGACAACGAGATGTGCTGACTTTTCCATATATACGTGCACGAAGTTCCTGTTAAAGATTCTGTTTCCGAATGAGCGTTTGACGCAGCTGGGTATATGCTGTGCTTTCGTATCTGTTGGGGAAGCAGAGGGAAGGGAAAAAGTTAGGGCATTTCGGTACGTTACCAGCCGCGCAGGTGGGCAGCGCGGACATCAAAAAGGAGCAAGTGTACTCCTCGCAGCTTTTAAGGTGTGTGCCTGCATGCGTAGGGTATGTTCCATAACGCAACTTAAACGAGCACTAATTAGCTTTTGCTTATTTACATGGATTGAATTTAGACCTATGTACTATTTTGATGTATTTATTCATATTTTAAAAGTTTGTATTTTTTTTTATGCTGAATATATAGCACCACCATGGTTCTATTTCCTGTTTTCACAAGCAAACTTGCTTCCTGTTAAGCAGATGAATTGTTTACTTTTTAGACAAAATAAGAACATGCTCTTTGGAAATATACTGTAGCATGATCTGGTCTGGCTGAGAGGCTGGTAGGTAGGCATTACACAAACAACAGGTGTTTGGGTTTATTGCTATGGCTAAAACAGCATTTGCTGAAACATATACAAAAATGTCTGCGAATTCATGGAAAGATTGAAAAATGTGTCTGAATTTTTTGTTCATACCCTATTTGGACAGCTCATTTTTAAATAATAGTGAAATTGTTTTGGCTTATTCGGTTTCAGTTGTTACTGGCTGGAGAAGTGGAGACAGGATAAAATAACTGGTTATCTTCAGTTACGTGTTAAGATGTATTTTTTTATTTTTCCAGAAAAAGATCCTTAAATTAAATATAAGCAAATCGATTTTTCATGGATTTCATCTGAGCCACAAGCTTTAAGTCAATAAGACTTTGGATTTCTTTTTCAAAATACCAAATCAATTTATGTGAAGGATAGAGTATAAGTTTCAATTTCAGTCTCAGTTGTCTATCTTTAATATGTTTTCTGAACGGACTCTTGTAGTCTGGAATATCAGTGATGCAGGGCTTGCTTACTTTGACTAGCACCAGTAGTCAGCCACTGGTTGCGCATGATTGCCGCAGTGAAACGAAGCTGGTGGGAGTAGGGTATCCTTGGGTATACCAAGGGCTATCCTTGGAAAAGAGGAAAAAAACTGGAAGAGCAGCTTCTTAAATTACCCAGCATCTTCTCATAATAAAATGATGCCAGCAAAAAAGCTTTAATTCCCATGTTCCTTTCTGTCTCTGTCTTCTGTGGAATTCAGCAGGTGCCTCTGGGTACAGTCAGTGGGTCCAGCTTCTAGAAGTGGTGTTAATGCTTTCACAAAGCTAAGCAGATATCGACCCCCAAAACGCTACCTGCGTGCAAAAGGGATACGTGTATTTAGTTTCATTCCTTCCTTTGACGTGTAATAAAAGTAGCTTTCACATGAAGAGGATAAAATCAATGTAGCAGAAGTAGCTTTCACATAAAAGAATAAAATCAATGTCGCAGTTTAAGCATCTTGTCTCTAATTGTCATTAGATTTTACTTTTCTGTGTTTATGTAACCCTCTTTTTCCCTACTTTTGCCATTGACTTTTGTGGCAAGGAGCTAATGTAAAGAAGGTGGTTCTGAAAAACCCATCCTGTATTTCTTAAGCATCAGCTTTGTGAATCTTCCTTTGAGCTGCAAAGCCATTCCGATATTCAGGATTTTAGCCCAGGCAACAGGGCAAAACTCTTCTGTTACACACAAAAAAAAAAGGAAGGAAAAAAAAGCCAAGGGACTTTTAATGATCAAGCAGAGATGATAGGACCTTGGCATATGAAAAACCCTGGTGTAGTAAATCAAAGCAGGCTGTCTTGAGTGTGGTAATATTTTTATGCTAATAAATTAGTGTCATAAGTGATTTGTCAATAAGATGTAGAATATGCTATGAAGGAAGTCAGACAATATTTTTCTTTCATGTAGAAAAATAGGGTGAGGTCATAACAAAATCCTCAACACATTTTTTTTTTTCTAAGAAAGATGTTGGTGGTCTGACCCACCGCACAATATTTGCATATTTAAATTCTTATGTGCCTAAGGTATCTTGTATACCTAAAGTAGATTTAACCATTTAAAGAGTTTAAACGAGAACTGCTACAGTAAACTGCCACACTGCCATAGTGGAGAACACTCCAGTCCAGGGATGTGCAGCACTTCCAAACCAGTGGCTCCAAAACTTGCTTGACCATAGCTGTACGTGTGGGTAGGGAGCAGCTCATGGCCCATTCCCCCTTTCATCTCATAGATACGTACCTCACAGCTGCCACTTTCAACAAGAACTGCATGCCCAAGTAGTAGAGACAGGAATGTCTGTCCATCACTGCTCCCTCACATGCATACCAAACCATGCCTGTGCATCTCGCCAACACACATTTTGATCCTTTGGTCCTTTGTATCCTTTGCATACAATCTTCCTCCACTGCCGCTTCACACATGCAAAATTATAGGTGGAAGTCCAGTCTGACCATCTGGCACCGTTCTCTGCAGTGATACTTAGAAAGAGCCTTAGGAAGGTGTCAGAGGCTTATCAAAACTCTAAAGATTCACACTAGTGCAACATTGGACTGTTTGTTTTAACTCATTCCTCCATTTAACAGATTTGGAAGTTGCATGTTAGCACCCAATTTAAAAGTGGTATTTGGATGTAATGCCTCTGGAACTTGCTGGGTCAGCAGTGGCAGAAATGGCAGTGTTCTATCAATCTATGCAACAGGAATGATAGCCAGAAAAGTGTTTCCATTTCTCTCAACACCCAGGCAGTTTGGAAGGGTAGAAAGCTGGTGCGTTTGCCATATTTTTCATGGTAAAATTTGCCACGGCTGCATCTTGATGCAACAAGATTGTTGAAATTAGTAGTAGAAGACTTTCTTGTAGATATATGGAAGGTATGTGAATATTAATCTTTCTTACACCAAGAGTTTTCAAACCTTCCCCCATCACTTTCAGGTCCTCAGCACCTCTTCTCAAAATCACAAGCATCAAAGAAGAACATGTTTAACCCAGAATCTGTTGTAAGACCAATCACAGTCGTGATGCAGAGATGGAGGTTTTAATATGCACTCGCCCTCTGCAAGAGCGTGTCTACTACAGGCGCCTGTTGGTTTTGTGAGAACCCAGAGGGAGCTCCCTGCGGGTGACCGTGCCTGTCAGCCGAGGCAGGCTCTATCTACCAGCACCAGGGTGCTAGATGGCTGTCCCATTTGCAGCGTGATGGAAGCAAATACACACCGCACGTACCATTCACACAAATACACCAACTGCCTTATCTTCACGTTATCCTCGGTACTGCTAATCTGGGATAAGACCTTCTCCTGTAGTAGTAAATCAGGTTCTCTGCAGTTTGGACCTCTTTTTAAGGGGTTGGCCAGCACACATCAGCCAACGACTCAGAGGCAGGTCTCCGAGGCAGAAGCCCGGCGCATCCTTCCGCACGTCATGCTACACATTTTCAGAGCCACCTCTGCATTGTGCCCTGGGATGGTAATTTTCTCCTTGTGAGTGTCTGATATCAGTTCGTGATTCCTGGGCAGATAATTATTCCCATCTCTGGCTGCTGACCCTTGCTTTGACTTTCTGGTTCCCAATTTTTGGCCACGAATATTTGGCTTCTTTCCCAGTTCTGGACATGGGCCCTAACCTTTGGGCTGAATAGACTGTGTTCTAGTCTGTAATCCTAGAAGGCCACCAGGTCATCTGTAGTAGACTATTTAATAACACATGAAATCTAGCAGATAAGTTAACTTTTTTTTATGATAGCTTTTTTTATGACAACTTTTTTTATGACAACTGCAGCTATTTATTTATAACCTGGTCTTCTAGTATTTAGCTAGATTGCTAAATGTGAACTTCTCCTTTCCATTAGAACTGTGCTTAATGGCCATTCTTTGGGGAGAATATAATCATACCTCAGCCAGTGGAGAGGGGGGACAGAACTGTCAGCCTGTATACAAATTCCAAATTGGTGGCTAAAAGTCCAATAAAGTACACCAGAAAAGGCAATGGTATCATATTATTAAGAACTTGCATTTCATTTTGTGTATGAAATACTATAAACATTACTGATATAGCATACACGTGGTCTGCTTTTTCTTCTGGGAGTTCATAATGTCACTTCATCACACATGACATGAGTGTAAACATAACACCCAAACACAGTCACGCAGACCTGTTATAGTCTTGACTGAAACTCAGCAGATGAAAATATGAGATACACAGCTGACAAAGTATTAAGGAAAATTTCAAGACGAAAGAGGAAGAACTGAAGCTTATAATGTGTGTTAATGTTGATGTGCGAGAAGGGTCAGGTTGCTTTGGCAGGAAAATTAATGGAAAACGAATACAAAGCTGAGCTGTAAAGAAACTTAAGTTCATGCTTAATCAGCTACAAGTAATACAGAATAGGCAGTAATGTAGATCTGAGTGAAAATAAACCTGCTTTTGTATATACCACATGTTACACTGTTTATACACAAAGACCGTGTAAAATAGACATTTATATACACATGCTCAAGAGAAAAATCAGAAGATCTGGGTGGATTTTATTTGATTTTGCTCGTCGGTAATACAGGGACCAAAATCTCCGTGTTGATGCAATGTTTTTGCTTTGTAACATTTTGATGGAGTTGAGTATCTAAAATCAAAGTAATATATGATCCATCTGTCCTGCTTCTATTTTAAACTATGTGACAGTTGTCAGTCTAGGAGAAGCGTGTTAGTTATTTTGCTTTAGCCTAAAAGCAAATTATAGTCTGCTGTTCGTCACCGTTTCATAGAAATGTGAAGCTTCCTTAAATTTAGAGCTTAAATCAAGACCTATTGATAAGGAGAAACTTAGATTAACTTTTTAATTATATTATACAATCATGCGTACTAAGCCCATCTCCTTCTGTCTTTTGACAAGGGAAACCATCCTTTACTGGAGTAATATTCACGGACATACATATTTATTTGTTTTTTTCTGAAGTAGGCTAGCTCAAATAAGGCAGATAGCAGGATGTTTGTGGAATTCAGCTAACAGCAACTCGTTCAGACTCTGCTTAGTATAACTGAAGAGGACGGTGGAAAAAGCAAGTTTAGTGTATTGCTTTGGTGTGTGTCTTCAAATCTGTCATGTACATTAATATGATTTTATATACTTTTGTTAAACTAAGAGTTCAGACAAAGAAATCCGGTGAAATGTAAGAAGTGACTCTTCAGTTTGTTGTTCAATTAAAGGTTGTTAGTAAAAAAAGCTAGAGCAGAACAGTAGGGCACAGCTTTTATCAAAACTGAGAATTTTTACTTGGTGTAAAGCACTTAAATGGAACTGCCCGTGAACTTCTGTGACATTCACCATGTGTAATGACATCCTTTTTTTTTTTTCCCCCCCCGATGAATTAAAAATGGAAAGTACTTCCAGTACTTCTTGGTAAGTACCAAGAAGTCAGATCCCTTGGTACCACAGAGGTCCTTTCGTCATTAGAGACAGGTACTTTCCATTATTCATATTTGGTAGCATTTCGCTTAAAGTCCCACCATCTACTTAAAAAGCAAGATATTAATGAGAGATGTTACTGGAGTGATGACTTTTAATTTGATACTGTTCGATCCAGCTGTTTTAAGATTTCAAAGAATAAAGCTTCCATTACCTTACAACAGAGAAGATTTTTATAGGTAAGAACATCTAATTCTTGCCTAGTTTTCCTTGATAGCAAATTGGCTTTCTTAAATCTTCAACATTTACTTCTAGGTTAATCCTCTTCTTTCACTTTAAATAATTTCTCTGAATCCTTGATATTCATGCATTGCAGTTAGTTATATATAGATATTTTTCATACTATCCCCATCCACTTAGCTGGTGAGTAGCCAAGTAATACACACTTAGCACTTTTAATTTTACCTCATAAATCAATCATTGTAGCTCCAAAATCAGTTGCACTTTTTTTTCTTAAACCATCATTCAATACAAAGAGTCCATTATGCATGTCTGTGAATAATATATTAATTGTGCGGTTTAACTTCATAAACAATGTTACACAATTAACTTCATAAAATTGCTCACTTTGAAAACTGTACAACTACAATTTCTATAATAGTAACTACAGGATGACAGTATTAAGCTAAGCGCTGTCGCTCTGAACTGTCACTGGTAAAGCAGAGGCCTCTTAAATGTGCAATTATGATAGCGAGAAAGTGCATTCCTTGTTACAGATCTATTCCTTCAAGTACCTTTTCAAAGGTTTTCACCTTGTTTTCCATTGCCAGGCACTAATGGTGTAAGGCAAGATTACTTCAGTGAATTACTTTATTATAAAGAAATACCACTAGATTTTTTTTTGAAACTAGATTAAATTTCTTTTTTTTCATTGTGCTGTATTCTCTATCAGGTTGTTTAAAGAAAAAAAAAATTAACTTCCCTACTGATTTTGCTCCTTTGCTTTCAGCAAACACTGTTCTTTTTCTGTTGGGATGGAGATAGGGATGAAATAAATAGCAAGATCTACAGGAAAAGAGAATACAAATCAAAACCGAAAAGACAAATGTTTATATATTGATAATTATTTGTTTCAAGTTGGAAGACTAAACCGCCATTCAGTTTCCATGGGCTAGACAGAGTGCTAATGTCTCTAAGGGAAGTATTCTTCTTGTATTACAGCCTGCTCAGGTAAGGCAGAGAAAGAGTTGAAAAAGGCATTACCCTGCGTTCAGATCTGGGACACTGAGGTTCAAAGGGACGGAGCAATTTGCCGCTGTTACAGGAGTCGGTGGGAGAAGCAGGGGTGTGAGTAAGCTCCTGCCTCCCAGCTGAAGCTGATCTACAAGACTCTATTTATTCTATAATCTGTTTTTATGCTCTCATCTATTTAATCTTCCCCTCCTACCAATTTTTATAAGTATGCCTCCACGGCGAACTCCAGCGTAAGAAATGTTTCTGCAGATGAACCCTGAGGTTTTATAGTAACGCTGCATAATCATTACGTGGGAGGTACGCGGAGTTAAAACGGTGCAAATTACCATTAGACGTGAATCATTTCAGCACAGGGAAGTAAAGGCAGCTATCTGCTTATTGCTGCCTTTCCATCCTCCACCATCGACAGCAGCGGCTCATACAGCGTTACGTAACCTTACATATGTTTAGCCAGATTGCCCGCTTCTGCGGGGGGGGGGGGGGGGGCAACTACCCCCCCTCCCCCTGCTGCGATGGGGAGGAAAATCCCGAGGCGTCCCGCTTGGGATTCTCCGATGTTGCTTTCTGGGTACGGGGAGCTTTGGCCCGGGCCCTGTGCCTCCGCGCCTGGGGTACGCGGCCGTGGGCACGGCCCGGGGAGGCGGGAGGTGCTTCCGCTCCGCCCGGTGCGGGGGGAGGGGGTCCGGCTCTGCCCCCCTTTTTCTCAGCGATGCTGCTAAGAACAGGCTGTACCTCCTTCCTTCGCTCGCCCCGTGCCCCTCCCGTCCATCCCCCCCTCGCTCCCCTCCGCGCCAGGCGGGCGAGTGGGCGCTGCCCTCCCGACACGGCGCCTCGCCGCCGCCCCTGACCGCTGCTGCGCGAAAGCGAGCCGGGGGGAAGGTACCCCGTGGCCCACAGCCGCGGCATGGAAAGGCATTAAAATGAAAGCCCAGGGAGGGAATTAACGGGCTTGGTCCCCTCCCACCCCAGCCACCAGCCACCAGCTGTTCAGCGCAGTGTACCGGTTATTTCGCAGGTTCTTTGGTTGAAGGGAGGATCCCGCCGCTGCCTAATCGCACCCTGTGTGAAACTCCAAATCAGCTACGCTTCCAGGTTTATAAAAGAGCGTTGTACAGAATATAGGCCTATTAATTTTACAGTCTAATTTCTGATTAGATTTTACGGCACCTCTGACGAACGGCGTAGATTTTCCCCATTAAAAATGATGACAATTCTGTTCTGTCATTTTAAGTGGAATTAAACCCAGTATTGCCAAGTATAATAATACCCTATGAAAAAATGAACCAACATTTATTAAAAAAAAAAAAATCCCTAGCAGCATGTTCTATCTGTATGGGGAAAGTTCACTTGCCGAGACAGCGGGACTAACTGTTACCTGTTGGTGCAGTCAAGAGCTTGTGGGTCTGACAGCTGAAGTCAACAGAAATTCTCCATTCAGGCTGAGCAGGTTAAGTAATGTTTTCTAGCCCAGCTGTGTCACGTGGCTGTTGGCAGTTAAAAAAGCCTGCTAGAGCTGGTTAAGGAAAAGTTTAAACTAAACTATTTACTGCCAGAAAATAGTTTTGTTAAAAACTAAAATCTCTGCAATGTCTATGCCTTGTGTCAGAAGAAACTAAAAAAAAAGTGTGTTTTTTTTAAAAGGAAAAAAAAATCAAACACTGAAAACAGCCCGTTCTTGATTTTTTTTTTTAGGTGCAAACTCAAACAAACACCTCTGAAACCAAAAATGGAAATGTTGTAATATGCAAATAAAATTTTCATTATTTTACTGTCAATTTTAAATTTGGGGAAGGGGTTTATCCTGATTTGAAACAAAGACAGATTCTGCAAACCGACATAAAATGACATTCCCACGCGTGACATGACTTTCCATCTGCATTTGTAGATGCAAGGTATATTTTTTAGCTCTTGCTTGCTACAGTAATCCTGTTGACTTCACTTGAAAAAGAATGGCACGTTTCCCACTAACTTTATTAGTGACAGGATTGGGCCTTGATGCAATACCTCATGTCACAGCAGCAAAACTTGTTGCCAATAGACTGTCTCAAGGGAAGAGATTTCCAGTAACTGCTCCCTGAGAACTATTCTAAAAATGCATCTTTTTTTTTTCTGTCCAGCCATCGGGATAATGATATACTCCATCCCTAAAGAGAGGGGCACTGACTGAGCTGCATTGATGGCACCAGAGGTCCCTGCTGACTTGTTCACTAAACAGAACTGGCAACTGACTCTGAAGATAAAAGTTCTTGACGTTTTTCCAAGCTGGTGGAATGGCGCTGAGTGACACTTAGAAATAAATAGAGGAGGGAATAGTATGATCTTGAACGACAGAGGAGCTTTCATGAAAGACTTTCATGGGGGAGATGTGGGATGTACTGTTCCAGGCTTGAGCCTAGGGGATTTGCTGACAGTTGGATAATGTGCGCGTTTGCTACCACTGGTATGAAATGTAGAGGAGAACAAAGGGAAGAAGTCCAAATGAATTCTTTATTCCCACTTAAACAGTTAAAACCAAAATAGAACGATACATCTCTTTCTTCCCTATAAGTGACTTTATACAAATTGCCAATCTCTTTGGAAATCTGCTAGAATAATGTTCTCTCTTCTGACGAGGAAATGTACTTCATGCAAAACATTTGTCATTTGTCTGTTATGATAATTCATGGTCTTATCCTTCATTCTCTCGCTTGTTTAAGCAAACAGTAATAGTACTTTTAACCTGAGACTTCAAAGGTAAAAATATTGTGAAGAGGTCCCCATTCTTTTTCTTCTCGTCTCTGATCTCAACCAAAGTCTTTAAACATCAGAGTGGCTCACAGTTTGGGGCAAGTTCTTAAGGGTTGGGTTGTTAGAAAGAAAGTCATTGAATGTCCATGTTCGTATTCAACATAGGCCAGAACAAATATTAATATTCAAGAATAGTTTAATCACAACAATTAAAACAAGTTGCTGCTTAATCTTTTTGCTCAGTACAATGAAGCTCACTCATTCCATTGTATTGCTGTGAAAAATCCTTAACTTCTGTCAGTCAGAAATTGCTTGAAAAAATTTCTAGCCTAGGAACTACAAAGCACTTAGAAATGTAAAATAAATTCCCCAAACAAAGAGTGTTGCCGTTTTAATTACAGTATCGCACTGTCATGTAAAAGGTTAACACTTAAAAAATGAATCTTGTACCCTCAATCTATAACCTCTAAGCAATTCTCATTTTCACATTAATTTTTGTAGGCTGTCATCTAAATTAAATACTTTTCAGCTCTCTCAGTTTATCTCTATCTGTATTCTCATTACAGCAGTCACTAGAGCCAAAGTATTTTAATCTTCAGTATAATCCCTGTAGGACCATATACTTAGCTACAACTTTAGGGGTTCTACAACTGGTCTTTTTCTTTTAAACAGCAGCACTCCTTTGTGGAGCATCTCTTGCCCTTGTAAGGACTTTCTATAAACAAGTAAGTTTTGCAGTCTGTTCTGAAATTACCTTCGTCAGTGGTTAGATAGTCATATATCCTCCCTTTCCCCATTTCTAATGCTAATTTCTGTGTTCTCGGGAAAGGTTCTAATAACATTATTCTGGTAGGTTCAATTTCTGGTCATTTAAAAGGCAAATCCTGGAGACAAAACTCTTAACATTTTCCTCCCCCCCCCCCCCCCCGATAAGAACATACTGGACATAAATAGTAAAACTGGTTAGCCCCAAAGCTAGCTCCCCCCTCAGATCAGCGCACCCACAGCCGGGTGAGCACAAGAGTCGGTAACCAGCTCTCCAGCAGAAACGCGTGCCATCGGGAAGGCCAGTAAGGTGGGCTAGCGACTGCCACGCAACAGCTTCTGACTTAGGTTACAGGATGTCTTCTTACGGAGAATTTTCACTGACTTCAGTAGCACCACCCAAGAAGCAAGGTACTCGTTTGAATCAGGTTGCCTGCAAAAAGGGGCTGCTAACACTGTTGTTGGTTGTTCGCCGGCATGGGCTTTTGTTTTCTTTATTAGTTATTTATTAGTTAAGCGTAAGGAGTGGTCAGTTCAGACTCCTACAAATGACTACAAGGACCAAAATAAAATGAAGCAGCTTCTTAATCCTTGGCAGCTGACAGACAAAACACCTTCACAAGCCAGGGCTCCTCAGCAAACGATGCAAACTTTGTGCAGCTTGTGGCACGACGCTCAGACCACGGCCGGGCAGAGCAGCCCCGGCTGCCTCTGTCAGCCCTCGTCCTCTGGTCAACCGGACAGCGGGGCGATCGCGTGGGGGGGTTTCCTCCAGCAGAAAATCAGAGTTTGCAAAGGCTCTAATTGCATATACCTAGGTTTCGTTTGCAATACGTAGGATAACTTGTGCGTATGCCTAGGCTTCATTTCAATGTGCAGGATATAGGCAGAGTGCACGAGCACCTGGATTCAGGAGCGGGAAAGTGCTTCCGAATCTGCCAGGTGGGATACGTCAACTCTTTCTGAAAAATACATAGGAATATGAGCCAAAAGCCGTCACCCAGTGTCCATGCAGTAGCTTTAAGAACACGAGTAGAGGCCACGCGGGTTTACAGCTCGCTTTTTTCTGAAGTCAGTGATAGAGCTTCCATTAACTTAACTTGGTAAGATCAGCTCCCTGACGAATATGTCTTAGTAATAACTCAAAGTTCATGAAAAACTTGGTAGGGCAAGAGCAGTAATAGCTTAAATATATTTTGTGGTGTATTAGTAGCCACTGTGAGAGAACAGCAGGTATGAAACATGCATTAGTCTGTAGAATACATTGCCCTGGAAACAGAACTTGCTATACAAGATGAAATTTGATAATCGGTCTCATCGGCGGATCAACAAGCTGGGCATTAAAATAATCTAGTCTAGGGAACATAAAAGCATGAATGAGCAATAAGCAAAGCACATTTATTTCAACTAATAATAGGAAGCCTTAATCTTTTGACTGCAATACTGAAAGAAGAGCTTGCAATCAAAAACCACATAAGGTTTTTAACCAACGAACCGGGGTTGAATTTTAAAGATGGGTTAGAAGTTCAAGTGGGTTTGGGTTGATGGCAAGAGCCAGCCACGAACAGCTCAGTATTGTCTGTTTTTAACCGAAGAAAATTGATGCTTGTAGAGGCTTTTATAGCCACCAGCTTGTCAATATGGTAATAGCAGAGTTTGAAATTGCTGGTTTGGTTGACACATAGATCTGTGTCTTGTCGGCACAGAAACGAAACCCAGCATCATGCCAACGAACAACCCTACGCACAGGCAGCTTTGGATTGCTGAGTAAGAATGGGGCCAAAATGGAACCCTACAGAGCACGAGAAAGAAATGCTGCAGGAGAAGGACACAAATTACTCTTGAAAACATAATGCAGGTAACTGTTGGATAAATATGATTTAAGCCAATTTAGAGCTGTGCCAAACAGGAAGATAAAGTCCCTCAGGCATTCAAGAAGAACATTAAGATCTAGCAAAATGAGAGTAGCTGGAGAATGAGAACCTGTCTTTGGGAGAAGGTTACCTCTCATTGCTGTGTTGTTGAACATTTTAAATAGTAAAAAAAACCACTCAAAATATAGAATTTGATTCCACGCTCACTGAAGGCAATGGCATATCTTTTATGTATTTTGGTGATGCTGGATTATGGGGATCTGAAATAAGATAGTAATTCACGGAGGGATTTTATGCTTTGTGTTGGGTATCGACATACCTCTTTTTTCGATATAAAAACCAGAATTTGTGCACGGTGTTGCATCTCTTGATTTCTCTTGGATTCCAGCAGCTAAATAATGCTTATTATTACTATTTTTCATTTAACCCCATAAGAGACAAGAAAAAGACAATTAATCATAATACTTGGATGAAATGTTCTGCAAATCTGATTTTTATCAATTCTTAAGAATTTCAGAAAACATTCAACAGGTTACTGTCTACCTTCTGGTTTACAGATCTTCTTTCTACAAGAAGTATTCTAGCAGGATTGGAAAATGTTGGTGAAAATGTTCACTGATATTTCAACTCTCAATGAAGAGATAGGGGAAAGGGAAAAATTGTACAGTAGGAGGAAAGGTTGACTATCATCCTCTTTTGCATGGTCCAGACCATGCAACTTATCCCACAATTTTTAAAGAAAATAGAAATTTTTTTTTGGATGTGAAGGTGAGAACTGGGAAAAGCTGATGAGTCATAGAAAACAGAATTACATGTCTTCGTGCCATGATTTACACTGTTCTTTACTCATAAATCCAAGTACAGCTTGTTAGTGGAATCACAGTAGATCTCTGATACCGGGAAAGAGAATTTCAGTAGAGAATAGCAAGAGTCATAACACAGTAAATTGTTTCTGCCTTTTGTTTTTCTTTACAGAAATCTATCTACAGTTGAAGGAATAACTCTGGAAAACACATGAAACTATTTGTTTCAAAAAGCCAAGAATTCATCTGAGTTGTTGCTTCATTTATTAGCTTTCTTTAAGCATCCAAATGAGCAACATCAATCAGCATGAGTAGAAAATTACAAATAACTAGTACATAAAGTGACTCGGGAGACTTGAAGAAATGTTTATGGATTTAATTAATTTATATTGTGTTGATCTGGCAGTTTTAACTGCTTATTAATTGTCTGTTAAATAATTGTGAAAAAATAAACACATTTTTAAGAGTTTAAATTTGCTCCAGACAAACCACACACGCACTTTTTGTTTTTTTCAAATTTATTTTTTCAAGCAACCTTTTTTGTACATTTCAGTTGGCAGACAATGCTCAGAGCCTCTAAAATATGTAAGAGTTATTAGGGATATAGTATTAGGGATATAGAAAGTAACATATTTTAGGAGGTACCTGTAAGGAGTTGTGTGAGTCCTTATCCTTCTATTAAGAAAGTCAGAACAGTGTTAAAGAGCGGAACTATTAAGAGTTTCAATATCATTTACATTAAAGAGGGATTCTAGGGAATGGAGTAATTTTAAATGGAGTTTGTCAGAAAAACATGGATCCATTTGTATTTTGTATGAGATACTTCTTGGAGTATTTTATCAAGGCAACAACATTAAGGTCCTGGCTTCTGAAATGAATTGTACAGGAGACAATAATTATGATAATACTGGAGGAATTAAAATGTTGCTTCTCAGTCCAAATAAATATGAAACAAAACTTTCAAACCATTCACAAAATGTAATTATTTTTCTCCACTCTAGCTTTTATTTTTAAAAACTTGTTTTGGCCATTGTAATGCAGCAAAGTCTCTGTGCTAAGTCATCAAAGTTCAGAATGAATTTTCTTCGCCACAGAAAACATTTTCATGTATTTTTTTACTATATATCAGAAAAGAAAAAAGAGATGCAAATATTTCAAAATTAGAATTATATATATTTAGAAACAGGTTATAGTATCTGCCACTTATGTACAGAACCATCCCCATGTTCTTACTCCTTGGTTTTCAAAGCAAGAGCAATCTCGGCCAGGCAGTTCTCTTCCTACTTTTTGCAAATATTTTAGAGAAACTTCCCAGCTCTACGAGGGGATGTAACTCACGTGAACGTAACTGTTGCTATCTGAATCACTCCTGTGCCTCTGCCAGCCTTATGTCACATGTGAAATACTGGTATGACGATCAACAGCACCAAAGATGGATTTGTTGTATATCTAACATTTAGTGAAGCTAATGTCTGTCACCTAATAAAACCTAGATGTTTGTATGCTAATGAAAATATACAAAGATCAGTTATAAAAGCCCAGCTAATTTGATTATTATGAACTAATCACATAAAATACAATCAAACAGAAACTTATCTAAGCTTACATGGCCCAGTGATTCGAGCTCCTTAAATTTTTTGATGCACAATTTAAATGGATTTTCCCATTAGGCACCTGTAGGTAAACAGAACCAGTAATCAGTAGTGACTAAATCTGTGACATTCGGTAGGTAAGCACCAATTTTTTTGAGAATATTTAATCGTTAGAACTAGGATCATACTTCCCAAACAGTCACCTTTTAGGCCCCTAGCCAAAGAAGCCAGGTTTTTGTTTGGGTTTTTTTTTCCGAATTTCTTAGGTGTTATTTTTCTGAGGGCTTTCATGAGTGATGTTAGGAAATGTTGGGTAGTAGTCCACGTTCCTTCTCTTTCTGTTATGCTTTTGTGCATTTCTGAAAATTCTTAAGTGTAGGTTTTTCCAAAATAGTACTTTTTCTCTTCATTATAAACCAAGAAAATCATAAAGATCTTCAGTAGCTTTGAATTCAAGTAATCTTCTGAGACCAAACTCCTTCCTTCACCTCTCCCTCCAACTCTCACAATGAAAAAAGAAAGAAAACAACTTAGGATGTAACTCAGGAAAAAAAAAAGTTACAGGCAAATGGAAAAGATAAGATGCTACTTTGGCATTTATTGTCTTATTTCATCAAGAAAAGGTCCTTTCTTCTGACGTATGAGGACTCAACTGGCTATAGGAAGGTAGCCTGTGCCATATTAGAAATTTCATCTTTACACTCTGCAGTAACTGAAATCAGATAACAAAAATCTGGACTTGCTTGTTTTCCTTTCATTTGTTGTCAAATAAAATAAGCTTTTTTTTTTTTTTTTTCCTTATAAATGGAGAAAAAGAATAAAGAGATGAAAACTTGAGTTAATGCTACTCAGGCATTCCAAGTTCCAAGTTAGTGGATGGGTAGAACCATAGCCTAAGTTTATTAAAGTAAGTTGTATTTTATATCGTTGGTTTTCCATCAAAGGTTGTCTTGTTCATAAGCTAATATGTGAGTAGGTAAATACATTTAATAAAAATATACAAGTGTATACTCAGTTTAGCTTAACACAACAGTTTCACCTACTTGAGTCAGAGATCATTTATACTAAAGAATAGTATGACAATTTCAGTATGTAATTAAGGTGTTCATATATTGTAAAACATTGCCCCGGTACCTGCGTTACGTTGAAGGGCATACACGGGACACTTCAGCTTTTTTAGCTGCTTCCTAATGGTCCTTTCCAGAGCTTTATTCATTTGCAGCGTGGCCCAGGCTGCCAGATCGCCATATGCACAATTTGTATGGACTTGTTCATTTCAGTTTAGAACATACTGTTTCAGCAACATGGCTTGTGTCATCATGGCTTGTGCCATTGTCGTGGTTTAGCGCCAGCCGGCAACTAAGCACCACGCAGCCGCTCGCTCACTCCCCCTCCCACAGTGGGACGGGAGAGAGAATTGGGAAAAAAAAAACTTGTGGGTTGAGATAAACACGGTTTAATAGGACAGAAAGAAAGAAGGGAACAATAATGATAATACCAACAAAGGAATGTACAAGAACAAGTGATGCCCAATACAGAAATTGCTCACCACCCCGTGATCGACAGCCCGTCCCCGAGCAGCGATTTCTGCCCCCCCGGCCAACTCCAGTTTATGTACTGGGCATGACGTCATATGGTAGGGAATATCTCTTTGGCCAGTCTGGGTCAGCTGTCCCGGCTGTGTCCCCTCCCAGCTCCCCGTGCACCCCCAGCCTGCTCGCTGGCAGGCCAGCACAAGAAGCTGGACTGTCCTTGACTGCTCAGCAACAACCCAAAACATCAGCACGTTATCAACAGTTTCTCATCCCAAATCCAAAACACAGTCTTACACCAGCTTCTGTGAAGAAAACCAGCTCTATCCTGGCTGAAACCAGGACAGCCATCTTGAGATCCACGACAAAGGGTTATCCAGATTTCATGACAGCCAGCCAGAAAAACGGCGCCGTGAAACGATACGGTTACCGAGAGTAACTTCTGAATGCAGAGCGTGAGAGGGGGCACGATTCTTCAGTCCTCGCTCCACCTGCTGTTGCTGACGCAGGCAACACCTTTTCAAAGAAAAGGGGACGATACAAGGTCTGGAAGGAATATGCACGCTCTGAACGGTTTTGGCTGCATGCATATGGCGCTCTCAAATCTCGTCTTTGCATCGTGGTTGACCCATAAGTATTAACAGTATTTTGGTAGCGTTGTACCTGCCCTACTGGTACTTTCTATGTCGGTTTGGAAGTAGTGACTCCAGGCTGGCTGCTTCCCGGCCATGCCTTCACAGTCTCAGGGACGTGACTCATCAGAGCAACACTCTCAGAAGTATATTTTTCATGTTTGTTTATGCGAGTGGGATGGAATTGCAGAAAATTCACAAGTACAGGATGTGTTCTGCCGGCTAAAACCACCAGTATTTTATTCTGGCAAAATGTTAACAATTAATGTAAAGTAGTCATATCAACCTAGCATACACTACTTTAATTCTTCCATGAAAGGTGTTACAGAGGTTGAAAGTAGTGTTTATTTCCTGCCACCAAATATAAGACCCAAAGTGTTAGCTCCTGTCCGTGGTCAAAAAATGCACGTGGGAAAGTAAGCCTCACACTAGCTCACGCCTCAGAACAGAAACACAGCGCTAGAGGCATGGCCAAAACCCACCAGATGCTGCAAGCATATGATTCCTCCACGAGAGTTTATATGGTACAGCTGTCTTTAAATGTTTTTGTAATCGAAAAGACTCTAGCATCTGGTCCTTTGCTTATTACTCTTAGACCAAACAGTCACGATCTGAAGTCTGCTTTTAAATAATGCAGACAAAAAAGAACGTGAGATGCTAAGGGTACATTTCTCCCAGATGACCTGCTTCAAAGCACTTGTAAAAATATAAGTAAACAGTGTAACTAAAAAAAAAAAAAAAAGCAGCAGGAAACAACTCCAGTAGGAAATGATGAGAGTTAAACACGCATACAAACACCTTTATCATTTTAACTGTAGGTAGATAAAGTAACACGCAGTATGTACTCTTGGTACCTTTCAGTTCTATAAAGAGTATATTATTCTTCCCTTTACATGTTACTGTGTAATTCAACTCCACCAGCTGCAGACTTGCTGCTGTCATGAACAAAACAGGGTATGCACGGTGGTACGCCCGCAGAGACCCTTGCCCCGTACCAGTTTTTCCTCTGATAACGCTCGTACGGTTCCCATTGATTTCGGCTAGTCCTAGATAGTACTCCTGAAGAAAGGTAGACTTTTCCACTTTACTGCTTCAGGTTTATGGATGAACACTGTTACATGGTTATCATTTATTTAGACAAATCTCCTTTGAAGTCATTTGTGGAATAAATAAGTATCATGATGATTCTTTGGTTGTTTTTGTTGGGGTTTTTTTTAAGTTATTTTGTGTGCCTACATAAGTTCTGAAATACTAGGTGATTTAATCTTCTGTGAAGGAGCCTTCCAAATAGTGGGTAATCTGACATATTACATGAATTGAACTAGGCTGAGTCAAAGATGGAATTTCATTATTTGTCTATGTAAAGCTGACAAACTCTTTTAGAGTAAGATTTAAGCCTGGAAATTAATTTCTGCAAAGCTAGCTAGCTTCTCGACCACATCCTAAGCCTTTCACATCACGATTGGATGCCATAAAGCAAGGCCTTAATTATTTTCATTGAAAAAGGTAGTTTCAGAGGTGTTTCTTGAGAGGCTGAGATAGCCTTAAAGGAAAATCAAAATAAGAGCAACTGTAGTTCACCCAAGCTCTTCAAAGCACTTCATGTGACTTAAAATAGGCTAGCATTAGCTTAAAAATGTTTGGGAATCGTGTAATAGCATTTTCATTTTCTTTTTGAAAAGAATACGTTTCTTGTTACTGCGTGGCACAGACCTGTGTGTTTTACTTGAGCAAGATAAAGACAAAGTTTCATTACTGGAACTGTAGCTTTGAAGCTTATTTTTAAATGCCTTATTGTAATCATCAAAGCGATCAAAGAAAACTTGGGTAAGTCAACAACTTTTTAAACCATTTTTTAAATGGTTACACTGATTAGTTCTGTACTTCAAGAAAGTCAGAATTACAATTATATTTTGATTTTGATAGAATTCCTACTAGGTCAAAAACATGCCTTTCTCTCTTGAGATTTCTGGTTAGCAATGGTAAGAGGGGGAGTGTATGTATGTGCATATTATATTTTTTATGACTATAAAAAGAAGTGGTTCACTGATATTACCAAAGTATGGCACCAACACCTCCCTACTAAGTGCTTGCAGTTTTGGGAATGAGTTCTAATATAACCTCTGCCAATGTGTTTTTCTCTTCCAAGACCAATCCAAAAGTAGTTTGTTTTCCCGTCATAACTGACTTTCCATTTGCAGGCATCTTACAGTGAAGAATTCCCTTGAAGAAAAAAATTGAATAAATGTCCCCTTTTGCAACGTCTATAACAAAGTGAAGGTATAGACACCGCTCACAGATGGCAGATAGGTGGATGCATCAGCAGATGCCCATCTTTTAGACTCAGTGTGTGTTTAGGTTTGGCTGGAGACTGCGCAGGAAGAACCAACAAATACACATCAGTGCTTTCATACTTCTTGAGAGACTGATTTCACTGGGTGCTGGAATTCTTCCTTTACTTGTACAGAGTACAAATAATTTTGTATATTGTTTGGCTTCTCATAGCTTAGGTAAATATGAGCAAGTGGTACAATTCAGGGTGATAGGAAGTGTTGGAAATAACCTGCAAAATACATCTGCTCTATTGTTTAATACAATCTCAGTTGACTGTATCATACAGAAACTTGTTTCCTCAGCTAGCTATATGTTACCTAACAAAAATAATTTTAACAGATATTCCACATGCACATTTTTTCTGTTGGTTGTTCAAGATTCCTCATTTTGTAGGTCTCTTGTCTACGCAATACATTCCCTAAGGTTAAGAATGAAAGAGGTCTCTACTACAGACATTCTTGATTGAAATAGCAGCTAAATTGCTGCAGTAATGAGAAAATTTTCTTTTCCCTAGATAATTTAGCTGTTTAGCATCGAAACAGTTTTGAGATAGAGATTCTTCATGAAGTAAAAAATTAGATTATTTCTTTACACTCAGAATTTGCAAAATGAGTGTACTATGGAAACGAAGAGCAAAACTTACTGTTTTAATGGAAGCATGATCAGGCTACGTTATGAGGCTTACGCTCTCAAAAAAAGAGACTGTTGCATAGACACTGTGACAGGCGGTAGCTTCAGAAAATGCTACTACGCTTCTGGAAGAAAGTGGTTAAAAACACATGATGATGAAGTTAACCTAAATCTTTCATTGGCTTAAAAAAATAGGTCAAGTAATACATTACTAGCTCTGCTGTAAGCCCATACACAATCCGTACATTCCAAAGTGAAAGAGGTTTTTCTTAACATCCCTACATCTACTTTCATTCATGGTACTCCTGGGTTAAGATATTTGGCTTTTTGCAAGTGTGACTCCCTTTTGCTTTCTTTAAAGTGAGAATTCCTACGTTCTTTAACAGAATATTAGTCCTTTTAGTGAAAAGATGCTTGACTATACCATTTATAGTTATTTTACCTGAGTTGTAGAACTAAAATGTTGGCATATGTTCGTGCAGATGTTACCACACAATTTATAAGCGACTTGTAAACGAATTTGTTTCTCTTTTTTCAGTCCTTCTAGCTAACTTCTAGAAGGAGTATCACGAGGTGTTCCGTAAAGCACTTGGCAAGCAACATGCCACGCGTGGAGACTTCGTTAAAGGCAGGCCCACAGAAGAGGTGATGGAGGTCACAGGCGCTCGGTAGCTTCGCCGATGTAGCCAAGTTCAGCCTGCGCCTCCGCAGGCTCTCGTCTGTGGCGGGAATGAAGTCGAGGGAATAACTTGACGTATTAATGCAGTTTCTGACAACAGAGGTTTGCCTTCAGGCGGGTGGGGATGCTACCTACCAAAATGGAGGGCTGACGCTCCTGGGAGGCTCTGCCCAAGCCTCGTCGTTCTCCCAAACTGTTCCTATTGCCACGTGGGCAAACAGCATGGCTTCGATGAGCCGTTTTGCCCCCGATTCTCGAACTTCTTTCGGGGGGGGGGGGGGTGTGTGTGTGTGAGCGGTTTGGGAGCCAAGGGTCTCCCTACCACTGCGCGCCCCCCCGCCCCCGGCCGCCGTGACCATCCCCGCGCCGCCCGGCCCGGCCCAGCCGGGGCCGAGGGATGCGGAGACGTGCCGGCAGCCGGGCGGGCAGGGCCCGCCGCAGGTGCCAGGGAGGCCGCTGCCCTCCCCCGCCGGCGGCCACCGTGCACTGGCGGGGGGGGCAAGATCTCGGCTCTTCCTTAATTAAAAAAAAAAAAAAAGTTTCTAGCGCCTGTTTTTCGGAGAAAAGGCTGAAAATATAAGCTCTAAACCGACAAGAAATAGTAACCACTGAAAGCATGTGTCCCCCCCTCATTCTAAGCGAGCCGAATTTAAAAAAAAAAAAAAAAAAAGGTGTTATTTTTAAGCCACCGCCGTTTTCATTAAATACGGGTCCTCCGGTGCGATCGCTCGTAAATTCGGCTCCCGGGGGCTCTGCGCCTTCAGCTGGATTAATTAGCGAGGGCAGGAGGGGACGCGGTTTGCGTACGTGCGACGCGTTCAGCCAGAACCCACTCCGCAGCCTCCTTCTCCGAGCGGTGCGGGGCGGGGGTGCAGCCCTTCCTCCCTCCTCGCCCTCCCTCCCCTCGCCGGGGGTTAGAAAAGGGTTAAGAAACTTGGCTGGGGAGATGAATGGCGCGGCGCGGGGAGGGGCCGGGCAGCACCGCGGCGGGCGAGGCGGAAGGCGGGGAGGATCGCGGCTGCGGGTGAGGCTTTGAAAGTCAGCCTCGCAGGCACTGCAGCAGCGCCCCGAGCCGCGGAGAGGAGCGGAGCTCGCCGTGTACGTGCGCGGGACCGGGCGGGCCGGCCGGCCGGACCGGGGGGGGCGGGGGGAGGGGGGGAAGTAAAGCGGGGCGCGTCCTGCCCTCCAGCCGGGGGACCCAGCTGCTGCCGCCGCTCCCCGGACCTCCGCGCCTGGGCCGGCCGCCGGAGCTCGCGCCGGCTCTGGCGGCTGGGCCGGGGCGCCCTGCGTGCCTGCTGCCTGCGCGGGGCCGCCGCCGAGGCCGCGGGCGCGGCGGGCAGGCACCGGGGAGCCAGCGAGGGGGGAGCCGCCGCGGCGGTGGCGGGAGGGGTGCGCGGGCCCGGGGCGGGGTGAGTGTGGCACGGCTCCGCCGGCAGCCGCGCTGGCTGGCGGGGGAAATGGCCGAGCGGGGTGGGCCGGGGCTGCGCGGCCGGCCGGCGGGGGGGAGGCGGCGGGAACAATGCCGGGGTGAGCCTGGCGCGGGCGGCGGGGGCTGCTTCCGGTGACGGCCGCCCGTCCGGCGCCCCCGCCCCCGGTGCGAGCTGAAACTTTGCCTGGCCGGGGTGGGTTCGGGGGAGCTGGAGGGGCGGAAAAGTTACAAGTCTTTACCCCCCGGACGCGCGAGTGGTTTTTTTTTTCCCCGAGCTTGGCTGCAAGCCTCGGTCCCCGTTCCGGCGGGGCGCCCTCCTCCCCCCGCGGTGAGCCTGTGAATTATTTAACGAGCCGCAAGCTCGGTGCGCAGCGGCTGCGGCGGCCGGGGAGGCGCCGGGGGTGCGGGGAGACCCGGCCCCACCGGCCGCGGCCTCGCTCGCCTTCCGCCGCCCGGCTGCTCCGCCGACGGTGGGCAAGGCCGCGCTCCTCGCCGCTCGCCTCCCCTCGGCTACTTGTTTCTGCCCGCCCCAGCCCTCCCTGCCCGCCCCAGCCCTCCCTGCCCGCCCGCCGGCAGGCTCTCGGCGGTGGCACAGGCTGGGCTCCCCGCTTCCCCCAAAGATGCCTTCTCATCGCTTCGGGCTCCGCGGGGGCGTCGCTGTTGCCTTTCTCCACTAAAGGTTACTTTTCCAGGCGGCTTTTTGTATCCCTGAAGCCCTTTAAAGGTGATATTTATTTTTTTTTCTCCTTCCTCTTCCCCCTCCCTTTCTCCCTACGAAACGTGTTGTTTGGGGCTGTGCTTTATAAATAGTGTCAGCGTCCAATTAAGTTGGAAGGTAGCGAAACCTAAAGAAACGCAGTGTCTGGGGGCAGAGGGAAAAATAGGGAGAGCTTTGTAACAGGAAAACAGCCTTGCGTCTGCGCTGTGCCTCTTTTTCCCCTACTGTATTGTGGATTCTGATGACTTACTAGGTTTTTATTTTGAAGAAGTCGTTGGCTAAAAGGCTTGACACGTGTTGAAGATGTTGGAAAAAAAAAAATGGTGGGATTTCTGGCTTTGGGATTAGGTTGTTGTGAGGAAAGCTGAAGTGGAAGTTGTCCCCTTCTGCCTCATCTCTCTGGAATCTGCAGACGATATTATTCCGTGCTTTATTTTGAGGGGACCTGCCTGCAGTCTCTGACAGCTCACACACAGGCTGATTAGAATTTAACTGAGTCATGGCACTATACATGTTCAGAGATACTGTAAAGCGTTCTTTTAGAAAGAGTGCGAATCTGGACTGCGAAGACCCATGGGGAGGAAGCAGTCACTTGTGGAAAGGGGATGGCGCATCCCTGAGCGAGTGGTAGAAAACCTTTAATACTGAAATGAGATTTACTGTTTCTGGGGCTGGCTCAACACACCAGAAAGTGACACATTAAGATGCCATATGACACAAGCTTTCTGAGCTGAGGATGTTTTGTGGTTTAAAGCTGATTTAATGGCATCTGAGTAATCGTTGCTATATGGGCAGCAAGAATTGGCATCTTGGACAGCAAAACTCTGTCCAGAGTCCAGACAGTTCTTGTCCAGAGCTGTGTTCAGGTGGGGTTGGGGCTTCTGCTCTGTGGGGCAATCGTCTTCTCAAACTTGTGGTTGGGAAGTCTGGCCTGTTACTTTATCAGCAGTCGCTCAAGATAGAGTTGACATTGACTCCAAAGCGAGCCAGTGAGTTTCTCATGAGTGAAATGTGTATGTAGGGGCGTATGCTTTTGTTGAGTGGGATGGGAGAGGTAACAAGTAGTTACTACATGTTTCAGGTGGGGGTGAGAGTGGCCTATGTTTTGGAGTTATCTAATGAGCGAGAGCTGTCAATGGCTTTCAGATTTTTGTAGACCCTGCATGCACAGAATACAAGATGCTGTCAAATGCCAAACCATACTGGATGGAATTTTTTCTTTTTTTTTCTACTAGTCTTGGGGTAGAAAATTACTAGATGAAAACATGCTCTTCCTCTCTGCTCCCCATATATGTTTTTTTTTTCCTAAAGTGAAAGATGTGCTAATCAAAACTGGAGGAAAAGAAAATAACCAGAATTTATTATAGTCATAAAACTATGTTGAGAAAGAAGTAAAGATGAACTAATGTTTTTATATTGTAAACTTAAATGGGTGATTTAAGTGTTGTCTGTGTCACGTGGTGTTTGATAGCTGTGTTTAGGGTGGATCTGTTCTGTAAAAGGCATCAAGGAAAATTTCGATTTTTGTTTTTTTAAGTAATTCAGTAAAGGTTCTAGAACTCAAAGATGAATTAACTTTATGGTGATCATACTTGCCTGTAGGTTTTGCTTATTGTGGGATTAGTTTAAAAGAATTGACAAAAGCTTGCTTGCTTGCAGCTTGTTTTTTCTTTTCAGGGCTGACTTTATTTTTCTGGCTTTGAACATTGGCAAAAGGTTTCTGTAATACCAGCTGTATTACTGTTAGCAGTGAGAGCACTGTTAATTTTACCAGTGACAGTACAGGGCATTACTATATTAAAAGATAAACTCTGTTTTGCGTTGTGCCCAGCACATGTATAAACTTGCCCAAGGCAAAGCCAGGGAGTTGCATTTCCCACAGTCAGCTGTCTTGCTCAAGGGCTGTGCTTGACACCTCCTTGCTGGGCTATCAGAGAAGACATGCAGACTATAATATTTTGTTAATTTTAGAATAGCTCCTCAGGACTTGCCTAAACCTCAAAACCTAAATGGCTCGTGGGTTTTTTCCTTATTTTTTTTTTCTCCTTTCCTGTGTGTGAAGGTATGGGCAACGGAGGGGGTCCAGGAGAGAGACTGGGGAGAGCGTGGGGTGTCCAGCTGGGTGCCTGGCGTGGGGGCACAAGCCCCTTTGAGTGGGGCTTTCGGTGGCCGAGCTCCCACGCGCGGGGTCTGCAGGCAGGGGAGGCTGGGCTGAGCCGGGCTGACCTCCCAGCTGCTGCGCTGGGTGACGAGCAGGCGGCAGGATACATAGGATAACTATCCTATGGATTAAAAAGGATAAATGCCCTTTTGGGACAAGAAATGCAAATTCCAAAGTATAAATCATTACTGCTCAGCAGGGGTTTAATGACAAGCAAGTTGAAAGGTAACATAAGTAGGGAATGAAGCCTGAACAGGAGGAAAAGGTATGAAAGAATATGCAGAAATGTACAAAAAAAGATTTAAAAACCCGTAAACTTGACAGTCTGTCTAAACAGTCTTAAACTAAAGACAAAAAGGTTAATGGTAACAGCATTTGTGGTTTGCTCTTTCTTCCTGCCGACTGGCCAAAACAGTAAGAACAGTTACTATCTGAACTGTGCTGGCCTGCCTGTAGCAAATACGGGGAAAGTTATGAGGAAGGTATTTAAAAGTTTTGTGGCCTTTCTCTTGGGTAGTATGGTGTTAGGGCTTTGCTGGTTGCTTTTGAAAATATCGAATTAGAAAACAGTGTGCTAGGGTTGGCAGGCAGTACTTTGGGTGGACATCTGTGATCACGTAAAAACGTTCTTGCGTTCTCCGATGGGAGGATCCGCCCCAGGAAAAGTGGGCAGAGGGATTCTTTTGGTAAAGATGAATACCTGTGCTTTAGTGTTTGTGGCTTATTTCTTTCAAATACTTAGAAATGTGATCAGACCTATTTAGCACTTGAAAGAATTAATTTGGTAATTTATTTGGCTGTCTGTTGCAGGTCACTTGGCTTGATGGTTGAAGGGGGAGAACAGTAACTAAGATTCATGTAGATAAATATTCTCGTGTAGAAGGGGGAAGAAGCGGTTGCTAGCCATCTTATTTTGGGTCAGACCCCTCCTGGTATAGTCTTCTCTTACCTGAATTGTTACTGGAGCTCATTGCTCCTGTTTAATTGCATTGTGGTGTTGTACCACTTATTTCTAAATGTCATTGTCTTCAGCAGAGGAAAACTAATTTTGCTTATAGACAGTATCAGATTAACAGCAGAAGCTACAGATATGTTTATCACTGGTTTCAAAGAGGTTGAGTTTAGTGTAGAAGAGAAGCCCAGTGTTGGGGAAGACTTCTGGTGGGCTGCTCTTTTTCTTCTGTGAGGGAGCCATCATCACAGGTGGGGTGCTAGGTGTAAAATGTGTTCCAGTTGTGACTGAAACTATTATCTGAAAACAAACAAGGGAGTATTTCATTTGCCCCAAAAAGCACTTAATGAATTTCTGTGTTGAGCTGTGTCTAAGTAGTGCATGTCTGAATACTTGCTTTTTTGTTTTTGTTGGTACTAGGCTGATGCTGCTGTACTGATGCTGACCTTTTTTTTTTTTTTTAACAGCAGACTTTTAAGATTCATGGCTATGGGCTTTTTGCTTCTTCTCTGTGCCCCATCCTGCTATGAAAATGGAGTGAGAAAGGAAGTTGAAAAGGCTTTTTCAGCAATGTAGAAATGGGGGCTCGCCTCAGAAGTAGAAAGAAGTCATAGGATGGGTTGGAAAGGACCTTAAAGATCACCTAGTTCCAACCCCCCTGCCGTGGGCAGGGACACCTTCCACTAGACCAGGTTGCTCAAAGCCCCATCCAACCCGGCCTTGAACAGTTCTAGGGATGGGGCATCCACAGCTTCTCTGGGCAACCTGTTCCAGTGCCTCACCACCCTCGTGGTGAAGAATGATCATTCTTGCCCCAGGAGATTGTCCTGTTGGCGTTGTGTGTGTCATCACCTATCCCACCTTCTGCAGTTTGTAATAGGAAACAAATCTACATTCAGAAAAAAACTGGAAGGTGTGCAGAGTGATCCAGCTGTGAAGTTTTTGGGAATAAAGTATTATTCTAGGAAAGCTTTTTTCGTTTTTAAAACATTATTGAAGGAATATGTAATTTTCCTCAGAAATAACAATTTATTTTGTTCTCTTTTCTCTGAATTCTTATAAGCCTTTTGTAGTTGCTTGGAACAATGCAGAAAAGACTGTTTAATGCCGACCTAAAGGAAATCCTGTCTATACATTGAACCTTGATGGCAGTACAGTGTGGGGTGTCTGGTGTATGTGTTCCTGCCCACCTCTGATAGAAATCTGTCTTGTCTTGGTAGTAAGAATACTTACATAAAACCACTTGTTGGTGGTGGAAAACATTTTGTCTACATCTATAGTATAGAACAGAAACACTGGAATTAACTGTTTTTTTCAGTGTAAGGTGGCTTGAAAAGGTGAATTTTTTTTCTTTTAAAGTGCAGTTTCCTTCTGCTTTAAGGGACCTCTTGTCCCATTTTTCCTTTGGTCACAGAAAGATTCCCCATCCAGCTTCCTTGCTTTTGGCAAAATGGGGTTGGGAAAGCTTTGAGCTATGTGTATTGCCATCTTTGTCACTGTACCTGTCGTTTCTCTGTTTGATTGCAATGGTAGCTTTATATTTTTTTTTTCCCCCTAATTGAGTCCAAATGTTAAGGATTGCTACTGTTCTGTGGTGCAAATTGGCTTTTTATTTTGTGAAATATATAGGGGAAGGATTTGAAATAGTGTCCGCACTAGTATTTCAAGGTATTTACCTTTTTTTTTTTTTGGCTTAATTGCATCTATTGCTTTTGTTTGCTCTTGAGGCTGGCAGTAGTCCAGCATGCTTCTGTTATTTCATGTGCCTGAAAGCTTTGAATAGGTCTCTTTTTGGATCATGACCCATCTATCAATACCAGTATATTTCCCCCCCCCCGCCCCCAGGTAGCACATTGCAGGGGCCAGAGCTAGGTGTTCTCTCTGAGCTGGCTGTAGCCCGAGTGGTTTTGCAGAAGGGGGAAATGCTGAGAGCTGCCCCCGATGCAGACGCTTCCCGCTCTGCCCCTCTCCACGCTCATAGCCACCCATGGGGTCCTCTGTGCTAGAGAAATTCTGTTTAGAAAGCTTTTGTACGTGGTTTTTGTGAAAACAGAGGCTAAAGGTGTGGAAAAGAGGAGAGGAACTCTCCCTCTGCCAAGCAAGAGGAGGGGAAAGTTCAGCCAAACGGGGGGGAAAGTCTATTTTTGTTGTTTTTGGTGGTGTGCTTTTTATTTTATTGTAGTTACATTTGATTCTTCATGCATAATAAACTTGCTGCTTGGGTGGTAACTTGGTGACAGAAAATTTAACATAACCTTTAATAATGAGGCTCATCACAAGAACAAGGCTGAAATGGTACAAATACGAATGATCTGGGCTGGCTGTGAGTTTGCATCTTTTAGCAAAAGTTCACTTAGCAATACGAGAGTAGTGCCGAGAATTTTTAAGGTGGTGCTTGTGATGGGTAATATCTCCTAACTATAATATTACATACTATTTAATTCCTAAATATCTCAAAAGCAAACATCATTACTTCTACTGGTTTAGTTTTTTCTAACTCATTTCGTGGTGTTTAACATTACGTTCACCACTTATACTATGCTGTCTTTTCCGATGGTGTATGTATATTTAAATTAATAGGGGCTCTTAAAAAAAAAAAAGATTTTGATGTTCATAGGTGCAAGTTTGAAGTGTGAAGCAGTAATCACTACATAGGAAGGGGGGGCTTCCATGTCACAGCTGTTTTTTGAATGAAAGGAAGAAAAAGAGGACCGTGGCTTTGAATAAGAGTTGGATGTGGGTTTTGTTTTTGCAGAAATACCGTCCACTTGTCTGGACGTGTATTGACTGACTAACACAAGTTGTTTCTAGTTGTTTCACTGATGGTTCTGTTCAGAAGATTTTGATTTCTGAGGTTGAGAGCTATGTTTTTTTTCTGAAATAGAAGTGTTGTTTGCAGTTCTTGCTACCCAAAATAAAGCATGACTTTCTCTTACACCAGCAGTAAGAAACTAGATAGGAAAAATTAGTATGTGGACTTTCATAGGCCAATTTCTGCTGTTCTTTTCAGATCAAGCATGGAATTGTTGAGGAAGAAAATTAATGCATCCTTGGACTCCTGAAGGAAGAGCTTTCCTGATGGGACCACTTTCAAGGTAAATAATCTGTCTTTTTGGTTTGGGGTTTCTTCTTTGTCTCGCCAAATCTGTTAGCCAACTGTCACAAAGTATAAGTCTTTTAGGATTAAAATATGTTTTGAAGTGATAACTTTTCAAGTTGATCCCTCTCTTTTACTGTAAGACTTTTTTGTGTGTGTGTGCTGATTAAAGAGAAAAAAGTATTTTGGTAACATTTGAACTTTTTGTGTGGAATTTGCTGGTAAGTCCTGAAGATTTATCCTACTTGTTTGGGGAGGTAGCTGCTAAATAGAGAAGAACTTGATTTACATGTAACTTCAGAGTGAAAGAGAAGATTAAATAAAATTTACTGTGTTACATTCTCTCTTATTTTTAAAATAAACCAGATCCAATTTGAGCTTCTGTGGCAAGGGACCATCACAGTAAAATCATTATTAGATAATACATTACAGTGGCTTGTAGACGTTTAGCACCACTGTCATTTTGTTTGGATCTGCTCCCTTGGTTCCCATTTCCTAAATCCTATTTTTCTTTGATACTGGGGAATAATTCCCTGAGTGTTGTCCAGTGATAGCTTATGTATACGCACTTTGGTCTGTGAGTAATTCTATTCACTTGAGTAGCCCCACTGTACTTGGTGGGCCTACGTGCATGCCTAAGAACTTGAGAATGCTGATGAGCATAAAGAATACAATTTGGGCGTGTAATGGTTGACAAGCAGTAGTTGTTTTGTTTCTGGTCTCTCTTAGGACTCATTTGCATTGCCTCCGGTGGCAACTTTTGTGAGCGTTAGTAGGGAAGGTCTAGAGGCTGGAGGCAGGCACATCAAATCCCAGCCTGCAGAACTTCTCGCCTGTCTGGTGTAATGACACAGGTTGCAGATGCAAGGACATATTTTACTTTTTTTAATAAATCCATGCGTTGCTTGACTTCACTTGAATATAGCATTGGTCTGCAGTTTGAGCATCTCCAATACAATAGAATAGAGCAAAATGAAATCATTAGACAATACCTGCGCTTTCTCAATTGAGGAGGTTTGGATTTATCCGGAATCAGTGTTTTGGAAATAAAGGGGAATCAAGATGAGGGATTTCCCCCCTTCCACCCCCTCAATGTTTCCTGTTTGACGCCTCAAAAAAAGAGGTCTAGCATCACTGTAATGCTTCTTAGTTGTCTGAGCAATTGTATTTACAGGAAAGTTAATTGTTACTTGCTGGTCTCAGAATCAGTAAGATAGGCACTTTGGAATTAAAACATAATTAATTAATTAACTATTTAAAACTTGAGAATTGTTGTGATCACATCAGATGGTCACTTACACAGCCTTAAGAGAACTTAGTAGATAGTGACTTTTGTGGCAACAAGCTTTTTGAAATCTTTTACATCTTCAAAAATGAAGTAATTCAAAGCTTTGTTTCAAGGCTGTCACCTATGTTTAAAAGCAATTCTATTTAGTCGGAGTTGCAGAAATATAAGCTGTAAATAAGGCTCTTGCACCAATTATTCAGCTTGTTAATACGGTGGTTAAGCTAAAGATTTCAGAAAATGTGTTTCTCACTGTATATGTGGCTGGTAGTCCTGACACAGTTTGCATTCCTTTTTTCCATTTCTGACCAACATTATAAAGCAGTTATGTGTGATGTCTCACTCTTGGGGTGGGTTGGGGGAGCGGTGGCGGCGGCGAACAGGTTTGTTTATTGTTTCTCAGCACTAATTGTAGAATACCTGTATTGGTGTACGAGTTTGCATTGCTTACCATTGTAAATAGCTTTCTCGTGGAGTGCAGTAGAGCTGTGTCTTCATCAGAAGTTTTTGTCACTGGAATTAGATTTCTTGTTTTAAGTCAGCGAGTTCTGGACCATGAGGGTGGTCTTTCTCCAAAAGAGTACTGCTTTGCAAGCATAACTGTTCATCTTGTTGATGCTGTGTAACTCGCATGAAGCAAGAGGTACAAGAGGGAAAGGCAGTCATGCTAAAGTGGAGCTTACATCAAAGGAGAAGTCTGTAGCAGTGAGCTAAAACTTTTAAATTATGTCCTTGTTTAAGTTTCTCTGACTCTGAGAAACTTCAAAAGATGCAACTCATGAGAAGACACAGGTGAGAATTACAATTACTATTAGTTTTTAACTGTCTTGTCAAAAGAACAAGGTGGTGACTCAGCACGGGTGAGGTTGGCAGAGGCAGCCTTCAGTTGAGGAGGAATTGGTCACTGTAAACCAATTACATCTTATTTTTAATGATGGGTTTCAGAGGATAGCAAATGAGTGTAGCACGATCTTGGCTGATAGTACGTGCTTTTCTTGTTGGGTAAAAACCGGAAAGCCTGAGGATACAAAGCTGCAAACAGAAGTTTCACTTACTTTTTCCCCCTTTCTCCTCTGAAGACGAAAACATAGGCTGTGCGAGTGGAAGAAACTCCACTTTTTTGCTGTGAAACTGATTAGGGTTTGGATATATTTTGTCTTTGGGGAACTAACATAGTGCATTGATTTTTGTCAGCCTGGGGAATTTGGTAAAGGGTTTGGTAACTTGCAGGGTAGAGCAATGTCCCTCGTTCTTTCTGTAGCTTGGCATTTAATATTTTACATCAAACTTTTTAAGTTTAACATATTTGAACTTGTACTAGATAGGGTTAATAGGCTAGAACAAAAGGTCAAAGCATAAGGCATTAGGCTTAATTAAGGGAGAGCAGGAGTGGCGGGAGTATGTGACAGTTAAATGGGTTTCCCACAGACTAATGTCTGTTACAGTGCAACCATGCCTCAACTTAAGTGGGTTATTTTGTGCAAAGGGCAGCAGTGATTAGCAGTTTGACATGCCAGACATTTCTGGCCAATCCCATCTGTTTTAGAGGTTAAAAAAGCACACCTTTATGAGCTGATAGATTGATTTGTGTGCCTGTCTGGTAAAGATTAGAAGTCCAAGGCCGATGCTATAAATGCCAGTTATAGAATATTGTACTCTTAGTTGCTCTTTGTTTAACCGTCAGCTGTGTCGTAACGGGGCTAACAGCTACAAAAGTGACCATGCGGCACCGAGAGCGCAGCAAGGCTGCTGCGGCAAGTGTTTTGAACCAGAAAGGTCTGGGAGGAACATTTCCTCCTTCGTCAGGTTTGTTTTGAATGCAAGCCTGTAGGCTTTGGTGCTTTCGCAGTGCTTTGCTTGGAAGGGGAATCATGCCTGTTCTTCACAGCAGCGGCTGTTCATGCGCTTGCCCAGAGGTTACCCGCCTCGGCACCAGCGATTCTCCAGTTCCAGGCACGGTTGGCTAGTGGAGAATTTCGGTACTTAAAAGGTTTCAGTATTTATCTGGACTTCGTTACGCTTTCCGTATCCTTCCCGCTCCACTGCTGAACTGGGATGATGCATGTGTATTCTGTTTTTCCTCTGTAGCTGTTACTCTCTGGGTAGTTTTTCTGATTGTGACGTGAGGTTGCCTTATAAGCCTAAAATAAAATAGGTAGCACAGTAAGTCTTGAGTGCGTTTCTCGTCATCTTTATGACTTTGTAAAGTCAAAGTTACATTACTATTAATACAACACTATTAATAAATCGTTGATGCAATAAAACTGTTTTTGGTAATGTTCAAGGTTCATACATAGTTGAAGGTGATTATCCTATTTTAACATCAAGTAGAGGTCAGACTGTATTGTAAGATAACTGACCGTGGCCCAAATGATATGTGATAGCTTCAAGACCAATGACAGTCTTCCTCACTTTAAGGAAGTACATGATTTTGAATTAAAATGTTAACTATAAATGTATGTTGTGGTAACATACTGATTAACCTCCTTTGTATTTTGTGAAAAGCAGTGAGATATATGTGCTCACTTAAAAGTAATGCTTAAAGCTCTCATTTTTAAAAGGTGCTGTTTAAATCTTCCCTATTCTCTCCCTCTCCCCCCTCCAGTCAAGCAGTGACACTTGTAGCTAAATATAACTGAGAAATAAAACAAGTGAAATTAACATTTGGCACCTTGCAGTTAACATTCCTGCATTAACTTCTGAAGTTAGGCACCTGTCTAAAATTTCTTGGTTTTTCTCCTTACAAACATGATTCTTCCCCTTGCTCCATTTAGAAGAAAATAAAAATTGGATATAGTGTAAATATCAAGTCATTACTATAAAGACTGCACCATGTACCTGAGCTATACTTTTGCTATAACAGCTGTGGCCTATTCATGAAGAGATTTACTAATTCGTGATTTATGAGTAACTTGTCTTCACCTTATCTAGCTTTGTAAGAGCCACCGTAGTGGGATTTTTTTTGTTTTTGTGAAAGTCTCTTCCTTTTATTTCTGTTCGAAATGCTTAGAAATATTTTCAGTGTCCTTTAGGATGAGCAAGGCAACATCATTATCTTGCAGTTTATTTAGTAACATGGAGCTGAAATGGGCATATGCAACATCATGTTCTCTGTGGAATAATATCTATTTAAATGATTTGGATCTAATACATATTTACATGAAAAAACATCTTGCCCTTCTCTGTGGGGAGAGAAGGTGAACAAGCATAAATTTTATGATACTCATTGCTTCTCTTGCACTAAATCATACTTAAATTGCAGAAGGTTGTTGGCTTGAGAGTTGTGTAAAAAGTGCTTGGCTAGTAAAGTGAGGGTGCAGGGAGATTTATCTAATTTAATATGAAGAAAACGTTGTCAGCTGCAGTGCATTGACATGGGATTGCCTAAATCCAAAAGCTGTACTTTAGATTTTTGTATATGCATATTTGTAATGTTTTCATGGTTATAATGCACAAAATATAATCCTGAAGTCATCCATTAGTGCAGTGTGCATGTATGCTATATTTTGGCTGATTTGATTGCTATTGATCATACCTGAGCCATTATCTAATATCTTGGGAATGGGATGGACGCTGTGTCTGCTTTTCTGCTGTTTCAGGGCAGAACATACTTTATCAGGTTCCTTGCAACAGTTTTTGTTAAAATCTTTATAATTGCTGCTTGAGAGCAATTAGTGTTTCCTGCTCTAAGCATAGCACAGATTGAATAAAAGTTTTCAGGTAGCATGCTAAAGATCGTACTGGGGACTAAACACGGGATATTTTTTCCCCATGTCTTAAGGATATAGTCTAGTTCCGTTGATGAGAGTGGGAGTCTAGGTAGTGATTTTCATCGGGCTTGGGCTTCTGAGTCTGCGCAGCCCGTGAAGTACAGTCAGTATGGTGGCTTCTCTTCTACCGTTCCACTTTCATCATTTGGTAAATCTCAGCAAAACTATCCAGTTTAGCATTACTGAGTATAATGGAACTATACCAGATATTCTGTAGTGGTCAGTGAATCGGCTGCATTTTTTTTATTTTTGTTTCTTTGGTATTGTGCCTTTAAGTTGGAATATTAAAAACTATTTGCATAAGATAGTCATACAGCTTGATTGACCATTAGGTATTAAAACCAATTCTATTGTCCATTGTTTTCAACTTGGAATAGTCTTCAAAAAGGGAAGGGCTGCACTCAGTCTCTGGTGTTTCAGAGGATTTGCTTTCTTCATGTCATTGATGAAAAGAGGAGCACTTGGTCGGTATCCCTGACCCTTTACAAAGTGGGTCGAAAGGATGCTGCACCATGCTTGTGTGAACTGGCCCACTATGGATTTCTCCTTATTTTAGACTTCCATACTCTTTGATCTTGTAGTCATTGACTTTGGTCTGGAACAATTTCAAAGTCATGTAAATGAATGTAATTAAGGTATTGCTTATCATCTTGGAGAGTTCAGAGATGCTTATTGGCTAGAAAGGTTTGTTTACTTAATATGGAAGGTTAATATAAGGTTAAATTTTACTGTGTAAAATGGCTTCATCATGTTTTTATTTAGCAGCTGAAGAAAATACTGTTTGAAAAGGCAAATAATAGTTTTATTTGACCTCCATGTGTTTCCTGTAGCTTGCATTATTGGGAAAATTTATCTTCATTGCATAGACTTATTGCAGTTTTCCTTTTCCCTTGTTCTACAAAGGGAACCTCTTGGAACTATTTCTAGGCCTTCGTGTAGGAAAGGAGCTACATTAAGGAAGGAAGTGCAAAAATATTTGACAATAATTGCTATAAGTAGTCCATCTACTTCCACTTACGTCTTTTGTTCCCCCTCCCTCTTTGTGCCAGAACGGGTTTCATCCTTTGTTCTCTGGTGCTTCTTTTGTCTTTATTCCCACTGCTGCTGAAATGAGGTGAAAAAGTAGTGCGAAACAGCAGGGAAGAACATCAAGGCTGCGGGTTTCTGCCTTAATTTCTCAGGCAGTAGAGAGAACAGGGCCTAGGCCTCCATTTTCTTGTCTATGGCCCTTAGCTTTGTTTGTATATAGTTGTTTTGCTTAACACTTATGGCAAAAATTGCATACTCGAGTGTTTTTTTTTCTCTATTCACTTCAGAGTTTGGTGTCAAAAAGGTGAGTACATGAGAAGTGTCATGTAAAAAAAAAAAAACTCAAAGCCAAAAAAACCCCCACAAAAAACCCACCCCAAAACCAAACCAACAACAACCAAAAAACCAAAGTATACTCCCCCCACCCAACCCCACAAAAAACAAACCCCAAAACGATAAAAACAACCCCAACTTTTTTTCCCATCTCCCACTCATGGCCATTTTTCTAGAAGTGCAGCTCCCAGCTCGAGGAGCAGGTATCCCTGGTGGGTGGTGGTGTCCAAGCAAGTGTGTTCTGCCAGTCCGGGGCTGAGTTTGGTGGGGAAGGACAAAGCTACATGAAACTTGGAAACCACTCTTTCTGCACAGCTCTTTCTGGAAGCATTTGGGCAACAAGGGCGTTGTTTTGCTGAGTACTTGCTTTTGTCACTGCTTTCCTGTACAGCGAGAGTAGTACATGGGCTTCTCACTGTTGAGGTAGCCAACTTTCTGCTGCTTGCTAGAATTTTGTGTGCTGAATGAATTGCACAACAATGAAAATATCCTTTAAAGGCTGACTTAATTCAATGAATAGTCTCATCTGACTTTCTAGCTTCTGGAGATGCTCTTAACTTGTACCCAAGAACATAATTCCCCTCCCATTTTCTAAGAGCTGAAGGCTTCATGTTTTAGTCTGTGCTTTCTAAATGTGTAGCTAGGACAATAGCTTGATTTTTCTTGAATTCATAATAACAATGATAACTCAAAGTGATCTAAAGGTGCTTTCAGAAGAGAGATAAGCAAGATCTCTCTTGGGCAAGATGTGAGAAGGAGGATAAGAAGCTAAAGTTTGAAACCAGAATATAATGATATAAAAGGGGTGGCCTGTGGGGAGGAGGAACACCACGGCTAAGTGTGAAATCCTTCACCTTTGAAATCGGAAGTCAACAGCACCATTCCTTCCGTACGGCCAAAATTTCACCTGAATTCCAAGATCATCTGTGAAAGTTCTAAAACTCCCTGAATAATGAAGAGGTATATGGTTATAGGGTGGAGAGGCAAACCTGGCTAAAAAATGTCCTTCATCTGTTACTTCAGGCCCCATTTATGGGAAATAAGGGAAGAATCTCTGTGCTTTTGCTTAGCTAACTTACTGAGAGCAAATCTGCTCTGGATTGCTCAACAGTGGCCATGTAAGAGTGCAAAATTTCTTGAAGAAAAATTTCCCCTTGCTGCTGGAGGTCAAGATGATTTCTCAAGAATTGGTCCTGGTCCTCTCAACTTCCCAGTGTTTAATTCTCTGCTACCTTAAATTTTGCATTTATTTTGTAGCAAGATAAAAGGAGCATTTAATAAATTGTGCTGATAGCATTTTGTAACTTCTTTGCACTCCCTCACACAGGTTTAACGGTCGAGATGAAAAGATTGTGTAGAATCACATTTACTGTTTACTGAACTCTGGTTTGTCTTATCAAACATGAAAGTGTGATGGTGCCTTTTGGATATAGCTCTTCAACACAGCTATCTTGAGTGCTTGCTCACAAACTTTATTTTTTTTAAGCTAGTTTGTCATGTGCTCAAGGCTATCTCAGCACACATATGACCGAACTGGTTTTTGATCCAAAATGCATAAAAGGTCACTTTCCCAAACTTTATCTTCTGGACCTCAAGTTTTATCATTAGTCACTTTCTCCAGTGAATTCCCTTAGTGGAAAAAGGCTCTTTTCGGTGTGCCCTTCAGGCTTTCCAGGCAATTTCACTTTCGCATTACCCTGCTCTGTTTTTGTTTTCAGAGTATCCTAATGTGCAACAGGGGAAACGAACAGGGTTTGGACACTAATTTTGGGGTAATACCAGGTATTTTGGGTTACAATGCTGTATGGTTCCTCTAGCTCTGATGTCTGCAGAGCCTGGTCTAGGCAAATACTAGCTGTGTTTTGTCTCTACAAAACTGAACTTCAGCATTAAAGCAGGTCTTAGAATACCCTCTTTGTGCTGATGATCGTGCTGTTTCTCTGTCTCCTACCTCATGGCTTTGTTGCACAATTCTCTCAAAAAATAACATGTCTCATGAGATACCAGGAGCACAGAAACAATCAAATTTCCTCTGGTGGGGCCTTTTGGGGATATCGTAGGCCACTGCTGTTCTGCTGCTTCAGTAGATTTACAGCCTCAGATATCAGTTACTCTTTTGGATAATGGATTGTATGAATTTAACATATAAGCATGCTCATCTCCTTTTCCTGTCTTCCTTAAAGGTCACTGTACAGGAGGGAAAGTTGAGTCATGGGCTATAAACACTTGTAGATCTGCTATCTGATCTAATTCTTGTTAGCTTATTGCTCGGTGCTGTGGCAGGTGGACTTTGTCAGGTTTATCTGCAGCGGTGCTACTGACGCTGGTGACCTGCTCCATTCCTCTGCAGAAGGTCATCTCCCTGTAGTGGGATGCCATGAGTCAGGGTGTGTTGTCTCCTCACCTGCTGCCCTTCCTCCCCAAGCAAGGAGTTCCTTGGAAAGGCAGCTGTGCCATGTGTATCGTACAGCTTATTTCTGTGGAAAAGTTGTGAGTTGGTTTGTTTGTTTTTGTTTTTAAAACTTGTCCATGTCGTGTGGTGCTCGTCTGCAGGATTCGGAGAACACTGGCAAGATGCCCTGGATTGTAGAACTAGCAGTGGTTGTTGAAATAATTCAGAAAAGTATGGTAAAATACTGAAATATTGCTAAATATTGCTGAATATTGCAGTTGTGCTTTGGTATCAAAACTGTAGATGGGAGAAAGACCATTGGAAGGGCATGTGACAATGGGTATGTTGGAGCTGGTGACACTAGGAACATCGAATACTCTTTAAGACTGGGAGGAAAGCAATGGATGAGGTCCATTTTTTTCAGGGTTTTTCAGGTCCTGGGGATGAAGCACATAATGTGGGGGTGGCTTTTTGGGTGTTGTGGGTTTTGGGGTTGTGGTGGTTTTTTTTAGTTGGTGGTTTTTTAATCCTAATTTAGATTCTGTATTTAAAACCTCTATCAAATGACCTCATACATTCTTGTTTGGAAGAATTAGGGCAGAGGGCCACCTTCTGACATAATTGAAATTGTAGTGATGAAATTTACTTGTAGAAATGGGGGGGGCGCAAGGAGTGATTATTTTGTATGCTTTCATATTTTTCTCATGAGTAAGAGCCTTACTCTTTCTGGGTAAAACAGGTCTCACTTGGATCAAACGTGAAATTTCTAAATATGTCACTTCTAAAAAAAACATTTCTGCAAAAATGATATTTGGAAGCTTCTCGTGATTTGCAGAGTACAAATAATGCAATGCTCTTCAGTTGTAGTAACTAAAAATGAGATGGAAAAACTAATGCATGCTTACCTTTAAGCCTGCATAAACAGCCTTACTAATTAAGATAAGGGCAAATATTGCTAAGATTTTTCTTTTGATTTAATAACTAGACTATATGAAAAATGTGTAAACATAATTCATAAACTCCTCTGAATTGACTTCCCATACATGCACTAATGCTGTGTTCCAGCACTGTATTCCTGTATTTGTTATGTAGAAATGTAGAAATAACTGGTAATTACTAAAATGAGATCACAGGAAAAGAAAAATGTATAATACCTTCCATATGCTTTTATTAGCTCTCTTTGGTTACTTTGTGTGTGCTATTCAGTCTTTGCAGGTTGCTCACATACAATGTGTGCATAAAATATTTTTTTTTTCTCGAAATGCATAAGTGGTTTATGTTTGAGTTGTTCAGTGCTCATGGTACAGCCAAGAGGCTAATATCCCATTGGATTTGACCAGCACTGAATGTTTTGATACTCTGGTCTGTGCACATAGCTTCCTCTCAGTTTACAAGTGCTGTTTGCCCCTCCTTGGGACTACATGTTATAAGTAATAAAAGTCTGAACTAAAAAAAAAGAAATCAGTCTTTCTGTGCCTAAGTGATAATACCCATGCCCCCTCCCCCCCCAATGTGTGAGATAAATTTGGTAATTTATGTTTTAATATATTCTATGGCAGTCATTTGCAGGCATTGTCTGTGGACATACTGGTGGAGCAGACCAGTTAGACACAAAGCTATGAAGAGAAGTTTGGCCTGCCTTAAGAGAAGAGAAGGAGAAGATACCTGAGCCATCCTAGTCCAAAGGCAGAACTCAGTATTTTTTTCTGAACATAAAGGAGAGCATGGATGGATAAGCTGGAGAACAAATGAGTTGGGTCTAGCAGTGGGCATTCTTTAGAGATTTAAAAAAAAAAAAAGCATCCTAGTTTCTGGGAAAGCCTGCTAATGTGATACGCATAGGAATGTGATGGAGGTGCGAAGACTTACTAGTCCTCAACACTTGGAACTTGGAGGACGTTGTTACTTGTGTCACTGGAAACACCACTTCTTGGAGAATTAAGGATATCGCCACAGTCTGGCACCTTAACTTCTATGTGACTTGTTTGATTTTCGTGAGCGAAAGGGGAAAGTCTTCATGAAGTCAGTCTGGTAGTTAACGGTGTGTGGGTGATGGGAATGTTGAACAATCCCTTTGGGCTGCGTTCGGTATCATTTACCAAATTGTAAAATTGAAGAGTTCAGAAGGAAGAGCAGCCGTGTGGAGAGGAGAGGCAATGGTGGAGGAGAAGGTGCTGTGTGAAGCACGCTTTAGGGACAGGGCTGTCTGCAAGGCTTCCGGAGTACCCGGAGACTGTCGCGCAGGGAAGAAGGGGAGCTGACAGGAGCACCGTGGGGCTTACGGACCCTCTCGGTGCCCTTCTGAACATGGGGCTTGCTCTGGTTCCTGAGACTACGGACCGCTGAGGACCAGCAGGGACACGTGGCGCTCTGTGGGTCTGAGCGTGCCATGGGGAGAAAGTTGCTTAACTCTGGTGTAGTGTAAAAGGTAAGAAATTGAATGTTCTAGGTTGTATATGCTGTCATTATCACCACATAGGACTTGCAGAGTCTGTTCTACACACACACACACCCCCTGTCTTGGTACTTTCTTGGTATGATTATTGTGTTAATACCCTTAAAGTGTGTTTTTTATAAAATAATTCTATATTGTGCTGGAACTGCTCTGAGCCTGGTAGCCAAACTAGGGCATGAACTCTCACAAGTGGAAAACTGGCAAAATGGGATGCGTAACCAAAATCATGCATTAGTTCCAGGCAGCAAAATGAAGGAACAGATCTGTGCTCTACCTCCCAGCTCTGGGGAGGGGGTTTAATATCCATCAGTGGCTGCTTGAGGTTTGGTCTGCAGATATTGCTCATTGGTTAGCTGATGTAAAATAGCTGGTTAAATTCATCCTCCCCAACCCTTTTAATCACTGTTAAAGGGTGTTTTGTTTCGTTTTGTTTTTTTTTCCCCAGCTGTTTTCAAGTGGAATGGGAAGAGCTGGCTTAGTCTAAAGCAACTTGCTGCTTCCTTAAATAGTTCACGCTGTCACCACTGGATGTCTGGAGTCTTTCTTTACTTTCAGATGTGTGTTGTGTACAGGCTTCTGGGAACAAGACCCTTCTAAATAAAAGTATATAAGCAGACTTTGGTTACAATTGTCGCATTTGTCAGCTGTGTCGGGCATAGCTAAAGCTGTAGAAGTTGAGTTATATCTAGTAAGGAGAAAACTGCCGGAAGGTTTAGTTATGTATTTATCCTATAAAGGCTCTGGTGGGTGTATTCTGTTACAGAGATACTGTCAAACCTAAGCCTGGGCTGGCTACCTGACGAATGAAGGCAGATATGTGTACATATTCTATTTCGTAAAGTTTGGGAAACAGTGCTGGCTTTTTCTTTTATGCTTTGCAGCATTTAGTTACATGGCTTTGTCACCTGCTGTGGCAGAAGGTACATATAATAGCAGGCATGCTGTAGGAAGTTACGGGTCTTGGCCTGTAAGTGCTGTGCCCTGTTCCTGTATATAAGGGTGAATCTTTCCCCATTTTGTTTTCTGTTCTTCGTGGGAAAGGGGTGGGATGCAAACCCTGCCTTGACGACCTTGGTGCTTCCAGTAGTGGAACAAGACAGGCTCAACAGGGATATCTCGGCAGAGAGAGGGGGGGAAATCTAGATTTGTGTTTAAAAATTAATCTAGGAAGGACATTCTAAAAATAGATTAGAGCGTGTGAACATATACCTGTGAGAAAGAGAAGGTAAAAGATTTTGGTTCTGACAGAGGGTTTTTAAAGGGATAGAGGTATGCATCTCTTTCAACAGGCAAAACTGCATGGTGATGCTCAAAAATATTTATTCCTGTTATGAGGGAAACCTGTCTTGGTTTGCTTTCGCTGCTTCCTGCTTTTCTTGTAAGCTTCAATACTGAATGTGGGAGAACATCAGACTGAAGTGGAACACACACAAATATAGGGGAAATAAGCCCTACTGCCTGCAGAAAGTGAGCTCTTTTTGTAGAGGTAGAGATTGAGTTTGTGACCAAACAGTTAACACTTTTTTTTTTTTAGTGTGCTGACTAATACTTATTTTAGTTGTTCCTTTCAGTAGCTATATTGCAGTAAATGTGCCTTTTCCAAGGAGACCAGTCAGTCCCTTAACCATACCATGCACGGATTCCAGGGGGAGCTCAGCATGAAAGTTGGTGAAGCTGTAGGGTCTCCTGTGAGTTGGTGGTTTGGTTATTGTAGTTTTCCTTGGGTATAATCTACTCCTTTCACCAAAAGGAAAAGTTATTCTCCCTCCACCTCCCCACCCAAGTCTAACTGGGTTTTCTTTCATATACTAATGATTGTTTTGTAATACAGGAGCACAGAATTGTAGCTGGAATTAGCACTCCACTGTGTTTTGGAGTGTAAAACCACATGCACATATTGTAACAGAGTAAGAATGGGACTCTTAAAATTTTACAGGTGTGGGACTAAAACATGGGGACTTAAGTTGGCCTGAGCATCCAAAAGGGAGGTCTCTGGCAAGGGTATACCCCATCCCAGAGGCCCCCAGGGTTATCGCAGCATTCCTGGGTGCATATTGAGTCTAGCACTGACAAAACACCTGGTTCTAGTTGCATGGAGGCATTATCTAAGGATAGAATACAATAGCATATAAGACAAGATGCCGCCATAAAACTAGCAAGAATGACAACATCCTCCTAGCAGGGCACTGTGTTAGACCAGTGTGTGGATTAGTCAGGGATAAAACTAAGACCAGGTAAGGCAACAGACAACCCTCTCACCAGACATCGTTTTCATTCAGAAACAAAGAGACTAAACATCCTTATTTTGGTTTTCATCTTTTTCTGTCTTCTAGACTTGAAGATTAGAAGGCAACAAGAACCTGACCTGTGCTTTAGTTTAAGGAATTGAAGTACTCCTCTTGCTTGACCTCTTACACAACTAAGGGAGCATTTGCTTTTGTATTATGTGGCCAGTGCAGTTGGTATTCAAAATTGTAATCAGTGGGGGTTGTCTAACCTCTGCTAAATCAATTTTAGTTTTAAACCAGTGTCAAGTAACGTGATATTTTGCTTGCATGGAAGAGTGACATTGTGTATGTGAGGGAAAGCTTGGGAATATTCACAGAACGGGATATGGAAATTCAAGAGAGAAGCAAGAGTGAATCCTTACCTATAAAGACCCAGTACACAGATTGGTATTACAGCTTGGTTTCACTGAGTAGGGAATCCCATCCCTGGCCCAGAAGTCCTGCCACTTCACTGATACAGCCATAGGCAGTGGTATTGCCCTCTTGGGAGCAGTTTAAGGAGGTGCAATTGTTTGTTCTATTAAAAATATGTTTGCTGTCTTCGTTATCTGAGCCAGCTTACTGCAGGATGAGGAAAGAGTGCTGTTGCTGATCAAAGGATTGGAGGGGAGGATATGGTATCTAGGGAAGGGTTTGTGCCAGGGCATAGGCAGAAGTAAAGTTGGGTACTGAAAGTGATGAATTTTTTTTAATGTTGTTTTATCACTGATTCCCACCCCCCATAGGCTCACTCAAGTCTATGGACAGATGATCAAGAACAGCAGCAAGAGACAGATAAAAACACGGGTTTTGTATGTTAGATGATTCTCTGAACAGGAAGAGTATTTCTTCCCAAGAGACCGTATCAGTGTTGGAAGCTTTATGTTTTTTTTCTTTATTTTGTCCTCTTCTTCCAATTTTATTTGTTTATTTTTTTAGCACTTCTGCAAAGTTAAGAGGGAACATAACCACGTATTTTAAGTAGAGGATGTTTTTGAGTCAGTTATTCTACTCTAGTTTTGCTAAAGGAAATTTTGTTAAACTAGACGTCTGACTCGTGTTGCATTCTTTCATTGTAAAATGCAATTCTGTACTACAGTTAATAAGTGACTATTCTAGCCTAGTATTGTATGAAAAGGCACACATTACCATGGTAACTTGAGTGCATTGGATAATCTAAACTAAACAAAAAAACCCAATCAAACAAAAAAGAATAAATTGACTTTAGGAAGACAACTCATTTCCTCTAAGTTTTGTAATAACAGGTGAAGAGGACAGGTCTTAAATTATTTACAAGTTTGCCTGCAGGATAAAAAAAGTGGAACAAACTTAGGAAATTGCCATTCCAACAAACAAGCCATTCAGTCATTCAGAAGTACGTTGTAGGCAGAAATGGTAGGTATACATAAAAACATTCATGTAGTTTGGGTAAGAAGGCATCTATCACAAGAAGCAGGTCTAGTTTCATAAGTTCAGGTTCATGAGACATTTCTGATTTGAACATGAAAACATTCTTAGCTAAGAGTCAAACAGAATTAACAGCAAGTAAACAGGAGGGAAATATGCTCTTTAGTTTTCCACTTTACAAGTTTTGTGTTTAGAAAAAGTTACTTATTTTTTTAATATTGAAATGTATCAATTTATTAAATAGCTTAGAAAACGTACACTGTTCTAACTAAAGTAATACTCTTGGAGAGATATGGTGAAAGCAAGCAGTGTCTGTTTTTCAAGTAATAGTCTTCTATATAGGAGTTAATTCTGTACTTGTTAAATTTGGCTAGAAATGCTGTTAGCACGTTCATAGAAAAGTGCTTTGAAAGTCTATAGCTTCTCCGCTGCTGAGAAAGAAGCTTTTTGTTTTTTAACCCCCTAACATACTATTAACAACTCACTGTAACACTTCTGAATGAAACTGAGATAAATTTCCCTTAAATGCTCTCCTCTTGATTTTTTTTTTTTTTCCTTTTTGTGTGTATGGTGTAGAAGCATGACTTATAGCAGTAGGAGAGAGATGAGGGTAGGGGGCTCTAGGATTGTGCTAAACTAATAAATCTGAGCAGAAATGGGCACTTCCAAGTAGTTGTATCAAAGGGAGATGCAGAGCTGTGTATGTTGTGGCTTCAGTATTGTATTGCGTGTTCAGGGTGAATGCACTGAATTGAAGAAATCCATTCTGCCTTTCTTCTTTTTAGTCATCTTAAGGGTCCCTGGATAGTCTTAGTGTTTGGGTTCCCCGCTTGGTGCAGAAAGGCAACTCCAAGCAGTGCAAAAGCAGAGTGAAACCTTGGCCTGTCCCCTTACAGATGGCTGGGATGTAGCTGGCTGCCGCACATAACAGGATTGAGCAAAGGGCACTGACATCTGCAGTTCTGGGGGCATTTTTGCTTTAACACAGAAGCTGGATGTGCAGGTTGGTATTTCTGGTTCTTGTCATGGACCTTTAATCTGTGCAGCTGTTGTCTGCACTCAGAATTTGTGTATGTAATACCCGTTCAATACGCAGAGTTCCAGAGCTTTGCTCTGAAGACTATAGGAGACTTATCACAAGGTATTCATGTCACAGAATCACTAAAGTTGGAAAGGACCTTCAAGATCATCAAGTCCAACCATTAATCTAGCGCCACCGTGTCCCCTAAACCATGCCCTGAAGCACCACATCCACACATTTTTTTGAACACTTCCAAAGATGGCGACTCCACCACCTCCCTGGCAGCCTGTTCCAATGCCTGACCACCCTCTCAGTGAAGAAGTTTTTCCTAATATCCACTCTAAACCTCTCGTCCTATCGCTGGTTACTTGGGAGAAGAGACCAGTGCCCTTGTCACCACAACCCCCTTTCAGGTAGTTGTAGAGAGTGATAAGGTCTCCTCTCAGCCTCCTCTTCTCCAGACTAAACAACCCTAGTTCCCTCAGCTGCTCCTCATAAGACTTGTGCTCCAGCCCCCTCACCAGCTTCGTTGCCCTTCTCTGGACATGCTCCAGCACCTCAGCATCCCTCTTGTAGTGAGGGGCCCAAAACTGAACACAGGATTCGAGGTGCGGCCTCACCAGTGCCGAGGTACAATCACTTCCCTACTCCTGCTGGCCACGCTATTTCTGTTGCAGGCCAGGATGCTGTTGGCCTTCTTGGCCACCTGCACACTGCTGGCTCATATTCAGCTGGCTGTCAAACAGCACCCCCAGGTCCTTTTCTGCAGGGCAGCTCTCCAGCCACTCTTCCCCAAGCCTGTAGCGTTGCATGGGGTGGTTGTGGCCAAAGTGCAGGACCCGGCACTTGGCCTTATTAAAGCTCATACAGTTGACCTCTGCCCATCGATCCAGCCTGTCCAGATCCCTCTGCAGAGCCCTCCTACCCTCCAGCAGATCAATGCTCCCACCCAACTTGGTGTCATCTGCAAACGTACTGAGGGAGCACTCGATCCCCTCATCCAGATCATCAGTAAAGATATTGAACAAGACTGGCCCCAGAACCGAGGCCTAGGGAACACCGCTTGTGACCGGCTGCCAGCCGGATTTAACGACGTTCACCACAACTCTCTGGGCTTGGCCATCCAGCCAGTTCCTCACCCAGTGAAGAGTAAACCTGTCTAAGCCACGAGCCGCCAGTTTCTCCGGGAGAATGCTGTGGGAGACGCTGTCAAAGGCTTTACTAAAGTCCAGGGAGACATCATCCACAGCCTTTCCCTCATCCACTGGGCGGGTCACCTGGTCATAGAAGGAGATCAGGTTGGTCAAGCAGGACCTGCCTTTCATGAACCCATGCTGGCTGGGCCTGATCCCTTGGTTGTCCTGCACATGCCCTGTGAGTGCCCTCAATATGAACCGCTCCATGATCTTCCCCGGTATGGAGGTCAGGCTGACAGGCCTGTAGTTCCCAGGATCCTCCTTCCGGCCTTTCTTGTAGATGGGCATCACTTTGGCAAGCCTCCAGTCTTCTGGGACCTCCCCTGTTAACCAGGACTGCTGATAAATGATGGAGAGTGGCTTGGCAAGCTCCTTCACCAGCTCTCTCAGTACTCTCGGGTGGATCCCATCAGGCCCCATAGACTTGTGGGTGTCCAGGTGGCTTAACAGGACCTTAACTGCTTCTTCCTGGATTATGGGTGGGTTATTGTGCTCTCCACCCCCATCTTCCAGCTCAGGGGGTTGAATACCCTGCAGATACCTGGACTGGCTATTAAAGACTGAGGCAAAGAAGGCATTAAGTACCTCAACCTTATCCTCGTCCTTGGAGACAATGTTCCCCACCATATCCAGTAAGGGATGGAGATTCTCCATCAGTCAAAGAAAGGCATGAAAGAGCAGAAGAGGCATGATTGGATATTTCCAAATCAAAAAAAGCCTCTTGAAAAGTATTAATAGGTTACCAACATTTTGTTGACTGCAAATATGGGTATAGAATCATAGAATATCTTGAGTTGGAAGGGACCCGTAAGGATCATCGAGTCCAACCCCTTGTTCCTTGCACGACAACCTAAAACTAAACCATATAACGAAGAGCACCATCCAAATGCTCCTTGAACTCTGACAGGCTTGGTGCCATGACCGCTTCCCTGGGAACCTGTTCCAGTGATGACCACCCTCTCAGTGAAGAATGTCTCCGTAATGTCCAAATGGGTAAGGGAAGGATCTGCTCTGGTATGTAGAATGTGATCGTTGGGAGATGTGCCACGCTTTCTCCCTGTAATGCAGGCAGACTATGGAGATTCCTGTTGGCTTATGTTGAGAAATGTTTTGTGCTTCATATTAAAAATACTTTAGGGTTAATTTTGACTGTTGCCGTATTTCAACATTTTATTCCTTACCTGGGTCTAGAACAGTATGCACTATATAGAACAGGAAAAGAAGAGGCTTTTTGTTTTAGGGTTTCTTTGTTATGGTGTGTTGGTTGTTTTTGTTTTTTTTTAATTGGTACTGACTAGATTTTTTTTTTTTTTTTTAGAAAATTATCCTTGCAACAAACAATTTGTAAGTTATTCAGAAAACTTGTACAAAGTGTTAGGTATCTTTATTGGCTAAAGAACTTGTATTTAGGGTGGGTTGGGAGGGAGGTCTTTTTGTGTTGTCCTTGGACTGAGCTGTAAATGGTCCACAGTACTGCACATGCTGTAATTGCCAAACAGTTGGCTTGGCTGGTAAATTACTTCTTTCAAATATTGTTCCTGCTCGGAAAAGTATATTTTGACACCCGTATTCTTAATCTTTTCAATAAAATAATACAAATATTGTTGGATTTGCTGTAGACTTTTGGTTTTCCAGCTGTGTTTGGATCTACATGTAGCTATTGGGTTGTAAGCTAAATATTAGCTCAGGGTCTGTTGCTTGAGCTATTGTATTACAGCACTGTAAAGAAGTTTTGTAACAACACAAATGGGCACTTACCCATACTGGGTTTGCAAGGAACTTAAAAAACTACAGTCAGACTGTAATACAATTATCTATAATAAAATTATGTTTTCTAGCACTTGGACATTTAAAAAGCATTAAGATTCAGAAATGCTTAAATGCAAAGGAAAATACTGATTACAATTTGGAAACCTGCTATGAGTTATGGAGTACAACTATATGTTTTAATCTTTTACTCTTTTATCTGTTCTTTTCATCTCTGTTGTATAAAAGGCCATGTTGTTCAAGCTCTGGATAAGTAAGATGAGCCTCTGGTTGTTTTCTATTCTAGTTGTAGCTTTGGAAAATATATTAATGGCAAGGGCTCATAGAGTTGCCTCTATTCTTTACATGAACCCATTATATACCTTGAAATTTTATTAATTTACTGTAAGTAATATTTTGGAAATAATTGTAAGAATATGCAGAATATTCTTACTCCTTAGCATAAGCAGTGGTTCCAGGATCTGACCTTGTTGGCATTGGCCATGATAACTCTGGGATCAAAAATGTGAATTTTAATTCTTTCTTGTTTACTTTAGTAAGGTGCATTCTCAAAATTACTACTGTTCCTAATCAATCATCTTCCCTTAAAAAAAAAAAAACCAAACCCACCTGAGATTTTTGATATCAGATAAATGTAAATTCAAAGCAAATGGTCTTTTCTTCATCAACAGTGATAGCTTTGGCTACTTGTTACTGTTTGGTGCGTGTGCGTCTCCTCCCCTCTCTCCAAAAAAATAAAAAAATTAGTGTGTAAGTTAGTGTATGAATCTCCTTGCAGTGCTGATTAGTCCTGCTACTGCTTTCTCTTTCCAAATTCTTCTTCAACTCTGTTACCTACTTTGCCTTCAAAAAAATCACCCTATAGTCATTTTTATTTCATATATAGTCCAACAGAATTGCATTTGCTGTTTAAAAAAAAAAAAGGCAGCAATGCTTTTCTTTGGGAGTGTTTTGGTTTTTTTATTCTGTTTTCAGCCAACATTCTTGTGTATAGTGTTCTGAAGTACTTGTTGACTTCTGTGGATAACTGAGAGTCACTTGGTCTTGTGCTCTTGTCAGTAAAAAGGTGACTTGCTCTTCCAGGTCATCTTTCCTTTCCAGTTGGACATTGCACATGCTTTCATGCCTTCAGAGCATGTGGAGATGAAGGTAGCAGCGAACAGAGGGAAAGCATTAAAGGCAGGTGCTACTAGTTCACCAGAAACTGGAGTGTTCCATCTATCCTTCTATATAAGCGTTTTGTAATTTGCAGTTTCTCTGAGGTATGTACAGCCAGCAGTCTGCCAGCTTTCTGCACCAGGACACAGAAAAGTGTACTTAAGGGGGTTCCATGTCATGGTGGCAATCTTCTGACTTTGCGACCTCCGCGTAAGGGTACAGGCTAGACTGTTCTTCAGACTGCACTTGACCAGTGCTGCGAAGCTTGGGTTTGAGAAGTAGGCAGCTGCCTGTCTGCAGAGAGGGCATGGGTGGCAAGAACACGCTTGGGCAGTTCTTCAACAGCTGCGTTGGCTTCCTTCTGGCTTCTGGGTGCAATTCAAGGTTTTGGCCTTGATTGCTTTTAAACCTAATGTGACTTGAGCTCTGGCTGAGAGGCTGCCTGCTTTTTTGATCCAACATAGCAATTAATGTCAACCAGGATACTTGACCTAGATCATCCTAGTTTTTAATGTCAAGTAGCCATTGGCAGGAAGTCCTTTGAGAAGGACTTTTGACTCTGGAACATGCTCCCAACCTGGGCTGGGGGAGTCAGCTTGCTGAGAGGGCTCACTGCCAGGCCTATCTTATTTCTTTGCCTATGGAGATGAGGAATTGGTCAGTGCTTCTCTTTGCCCCTGAAGAAAGGCAAGCTAATGTGGGTTTATAATCACTACACTAAGATTTTTCCACTTGAGCCATGTGGCAAGACAAGTGAAATACATTTTAAAGAGAAGATAGCATATGTGCCTTTGTACATAAAAGGGTTTTTTTCCTGAGGGAATTTAATTGAACATTTTGCATGAAAAGAAAGCAAAAGACGTTTCCTCACACAGACCGGTTTGAAAGTATGGCAAGTTAAATTTAGATAAGTGCTGTTTTCTTTCAGCTTTGTGGAAGACTCTGCAGTTCACTGCCAGGCACAGAAAACTTCCTTCCTGCTGGGAAAGGAGATTTGTCAAACCATTAAAAACATCGCCAAGTTCTTTAAGCTTAAAGTACCCTCCCCAAGGCTCACAGCTGAATAGGCTGCAATAGGCCCGCTTTACCCCATGAGAAGGTGTTTGATGCTTTTTTTTTTTTCCCCTGGCCGTGCCATTTTTGATGCAGTTGGTCAGTTCAGCGAAGAAAAATGTTCAGGAGCAGAAGTAATTTTGAGAAGGGTTTTGTCTGCAGTGCTGCATGACAACTGCCGCCAAGGCTGGAGTGAACTGTTGGAATATAAATATAGTCATAACTTTGGCCTGGAAAAACTCTGTTCTCTTGCAATTACTGGGAGATGTTTGAACGTTTATTGGCAAATGGCCAACAGCCAACCAAGATGACTCTCTGGTTATAGAAGGATGTGAGGGAGGAAGAGTGGGGAGATAAATTTGATCTAAAGCCCTGAACTTCAGTTCAGGGAGCTGGGAGCAATTTCTAAAAGTACAGCTACGTCGTGTCTCTTTGCTCAGGTGAGAGACTGCCTGGTTCCACAAGCTGAGAGTTCAGCTTGCATGTCTGCTTTGGGCAGGATAGGAAAAAGTCTAACCACCTCCCTTTCCTGAACACGTTTTAGCCCTTTTCCAGCCAGTCTGGTTTCTGGAGAGCTTTGGGAAACACAGTGTTTAGGAGAAGAAAGGAGATGAATGAAAGATTAGAAGTAAGGAAAGAAGCTACTTGTTTCAGTGAAGTAGCATTAGAGGACTTGGGAATATTAATAATTTTCCTTCTTGACTATCCAAATAGAATGAGGACTCTATAAGGAAAAGTAAGAGGTAACAGAGATGATAAAACTGTGGCTTGATTCAAAGTCAGCTGAAGATTCACTAATTACAGCAGATTTTGGGTAATACTTTTTTATTTTTAAAATAAAAAAGTGTAGAACAGAAGAAAAAAAGGCTTAAGAAATGGAAAACCTAAAGGAAATAAACTAGGAGAACGTCTGTAGGTCACAACCTAAAGGGAAAGATCTTTTGGCAAGTCTTTTTTGGAAGACTGATCAGGAAGAGGGGAAGTTTCTGTGCTAATGAGAAGGGTTGCTACCTGGAGTGAGGCAATTCTTGTGACATCTGAGGGGAAAAGTACTGAAGGAGTAAGTGCAAGCTGCCAAATATCTTGAAAGAAACACACTAATTGGTGTCATGTAACTAAAAGCAGTTATGTGAAGGGCTGGTCTTACCCACTAGCAGGCACCCACTGTATTGTGTGGGGAGACTCCGAGAGCTCATGCAATTGGTATTTAGTTACTGATTCTTAAATGGAGAGGACTAAGATGGTGCCGGGACATCGCATGGGATTTATCCTGCCTGTGTTTATAGGTGTCTGCCTCTGGAGTGCAAGGTGGGGGGAAGACCCTGTATGTATTCAGTGAAGAGAAAGAGGAGCCCTGTAGAACTCTTACCAGGCAGAGGACAGAAATAGGCCTTTGTAGGGTGTGATTCATTTGACCTCCTTTAGACTTGTGCTATAGGCTGAGCTCAGGAGAGGAGCCTGGTTTTTCCCATGGGTTGTAAAGGGAGACTGACGTGACCTGTTCAGGTACAGACACCTCCACTGTAAACATCTCTCTGTTTGGTGAAGTGAATCCTGGCTTGGCATCCACATCTAAGAATGGAAAGGCAAGGGTGCTCTGTTATTACGGCTTGCGGTGAAGTGTCAGATGCCCTCCATCCTAATTGAGTACAGACTCAACACCTTTTCAAAATGGAAGATGGCATTCCAGGGCTTCCAGAGACCGGCCCCAGTAGGGCTAATGACTTAATGCTGGAGTGTTGCAAGGGTAGTGCCTCCACGTGCCGCCCTCGCCACCCAGGGAAGGCTGTCCGGGACGGCAGAAGCGAACCCCTTGTGACTCCTGGCTCCTGGGGCGCCGGTGGGTCGAGGGACGAGGCTGGGTCCCGTGGCGTCGCTGGCGGGAAGCAGGCGCGTGTGTGGCTCGGGAGCGGGGTGAGCCTTGGCAGAGCCGGCAGCAGCGGCCGGCTGATCTGCCCCCATCCGGCAGCGAGCAGCTGACAGGTGAGCGTGAGGGGCGGGCGGGCGGGGAGCCCTCCGGGGACGCCGCTACTGGGGCGGAGCGTAGGCCCCGGGGACGGGCTTCGTGCTCGCCGGTAAGTGGCCGAGCACGCCTTCGGTGGGCCGTGAGCAGTAGGTGGTTGGGTTGAAGCTGGGTCCCGGGTGAAATTGGAGTGCTGTGCCGCATTGTTCGGCGGGGCCGCGTACAACACAAGAACTCGTGACTTGCTGTTGCTAAAAGTCAGTAACTTTAATCTTTTGGTTGGGCTGTAAGTAACATGCAGATGTTACCCTTCTCTCACTTGTTTTTATTGTATCCATATAAATCTGCTTTTATTACTTCAGGGCTTTGAGATTTTTGTTTATGTTGCAGAATGTTGAAACAAATAAATAATTTATTTTTATTTTACTTGCAAACTCCATTTAATTTTTTTTTCCCCTCTCAATATTTCCTGTAGTTTATTTGGAATACCAGTATGTTTTATGGTGGCTGCAGTATTGTTTCTCTGGGTATGCAGCATAACGGATGTCTCTGGAACTGATTTTTCTGAAAACAAAACAAAAAAAAAACCCCAAAAAACTTTAACATTGTGAAGCGTGTTCAAGTTAAATTCTTCCAGGAAATTTTTTATAGGGTACTTAATAAACCTGATGTGATTTGAAGTTGTATTAAAATTCAAAGCGCTGGACTAATCCTTTTTTAAGAAAAGGAAGGGTGTCAAATTTAGTGTTATGGCTGTTACGAATTATTTTATTGAAGTACGTTTTAAAAGGTAGCCTTGTTGAGAGTGTCTTCATTTTTACTGCAAAAAACCATAAACAGATCATTCTCATTACTACACCTATTTTCTTAAAGTGCTCATTGTCTCTGTGCAGGCTCATTTTTATAATGTATGCATCTGGTAATGAAAATAATAATTAAATTCTTTCACAATGAAACAGTATTTGGGGGGAGGGTGGGGGTGGAGAAAGCTCAAGTAATCCTAGCAGCCAGATTCATACCCAGTAAAGCTAGCTAATTGACTAGTCAGGCTGATTCTTCACCTAATGTATTTTAAAGCTTAAATGTAGAATTTAAAGCCGTGGTTCCCTTTTCCAATTGGCACTCCATATTTGGAAACACCAAATTGGTTTTTTTCTCCTATTATTCTTCCCTTAAATTTTTTTTTTTCCCCCCTTTCCTGCCCCATTTCTCCTCCCCATCCTCACGTATGTGTTCTGACCTGCAGCCATTGAGGAACTGCTCTTACACTGGGGCTGTGCGTGACCCGGGCGCTGACTTGGAAGCGTTTGAAGAAGACAGGATGGAGGAGGTTGGAGAGGTGTGAGAGAAGGTGGCTCTGTTGGGCCAAAAAGTGCACAGGGTGACAAGCCTTGCTGCATGAAAGTCTCCCAATCCTGGGAAAGACAAGGATGTAATCTAGAGCTGAACAGCAGAACCAAACTGACGTGGATTAAGATAGGGCTATTTGGGTGCATACTCGTTGAAAAGTAGGAAATAATTCAACAGCTGTGTTGCAACATGGCTGACTTACAAGTATTTGGGTTAAATCTGGTTTGGTTTTTTAGTTCTTAATCTCCTTGCTTTTCATTTTGTTATTGCTTATTTTATTTGTTTGGGATGATATGCTTTCTTCATGGTTTTTGTATGTTTTTTTTTCTGAATCCTTGCCTTTTCTTTTAGAAGTTTCCTCTTTTTTTTTTTTGTCTGTATTTGTACTACTTGGCCCAACAATATCCCTAAGCAGTGTTTACTTTTCTCTATATCTTCTGCATCTCTTTTGAGGGATATTCAAACAGCTCTACTCTTGAGTTAGGTCTTGAATATAAGAGGAGCAGCACCAAATGTTTTGAGAGCTTAGGACAGGTTTCTGACAGCACCCAAGCTCAGCATAGTCCTGGAGGTCTGTATTCGGGTCATCTCGCAGGCACAGATTAAAGCTGAAATAGTCTCACAGCCTTAGACTGCGTAATGATTTGCCTTGTGTAACTGAGGGGAGGGAAATGAGGTGGGAAAGATGTCAGACCTGGCTGGGTGTGTGGGTTTCAGCTTGGGGCAGCTGTAGTACCTGGGAGCACCCTTTTCAGGATGCCTTTCAGTCCTCTCTGAGGCCTGGGGTGGCCTGAGCCCATATCAAATGTGATTTATTTCTTTTTTTAATTATTATTTCTTTTTTTTTTTGGAAGGCTGGTCTGATCCATGCATGAGTGCTGCACGTTTGGTATGGTGTCGGTTGTTCCTTTTTGAGATTAATTGTTGTAGTGTTTTAATAAAATGTATGTACAACCTACTTTATTAAAAAAGACAAATGGTATACAATATTAAACACCTTAAAGATCCACAAAAATGATGGCGTGTAATATTAAGACTTACCTTGCAGGAACAAAAAGCAAAGTGACTGTTTTTGAAGCTGCTGCTCCATTGTTAACTTGGAAACTAATTTTGGTCTTTCTTGAACTCGTTTAAATTTTCTGCTTCAGTCACCACCTGTAGTAGTTTATTCCACTATACTTAGATAAGTTCTGCAGAAGTATTTAATGCTATTTACTTGTTTTTTCAATCCGTTTCTTTATGTAACTTTGAAAACCTCTAAGTCACAGAATCATTAAGGTTGGAAGGGACCTTTGAGATCATCAAGTCCAACTGTTAACCCAACACCACCATGCCACCTAAACCATGTCCCAAAGCGCCATATCCACACGTTTTTTGAACACTTCCAGTGATGGTGACTCTACCACCTCCCTGGGCAGCCTGGTCCAATGCTTGACCACTCTCTCGATGAAGAAATTTTTCCTAATACCCAATCTAAACCTCCCCTGGTGCAACTGGAGGCCATTTCCTCTCGTCCTATCACTTCATTCCTCATGAGAAATCAACCTGGATCCTGTAACCACTTCATTACAAATGCCTGAGGTCATGTATCACCTTTTTTTGTCTTTTGTTGACATTTGTATCCTTTAGATCAAAAATGAAAACCATCGATTTTTCTTTTGTTTGCCCTGCAACAGCTGTATCCTTCAGATTTTTTTAGTGCGGATTATTTAAAATATACTCCCTGTCTTAACTTCTCCCAGAGTAAGTTTTCCTAGAAACTTAAAAAAAAAAAAGAGAAAAAATTGGTGATGAAAAGCCAAGTTTGGCATGGCAAAATCTGAGTTTCATTGGAGGATTTGCAATTATGTCACAGAAGTTTTATGCGGGACAGAACTTGGTGGAAAATGGTAGCTCTGCAGTTTGGTTTCTGCTTTTGTCTGGCTGTTAGAAGAGAAGAGAGTAACCCAGGTGCTCGGCTGTGCTGGTGGCTGCTCTGGAGGGGTGGACCAGCAGAGCCCAGGTCTTCCCTCTTTACCCGCCAGCCTCTGTGGGAACCAGCTTTCCTTCCCTTCTCAGGGGAACAGGCACTGCTGCATCTTTCTCCATATAAAGCCATCATATATATTTCAAGCTATATGATGCCAAGAACTTTTCTTCTGGAATGAGTTGTATTTTGAGAGTGTGCAGTAGAAGACTGCCTATTCAGTGCTTTTGTTGACATCCACAGAACTAGAGTTACAGTGTGTTACATCTGACTAAAGGGGAAAATCTTTCATGGGGACATTATCAAGTTCAGCAGGTTGTAAGCCTTACTTGTTAGAACTTCTAAATAGTTTTTAAAAGGGCATGGAAATGTTTCGTCCAATAGACCCTTTTTTTTTTTCCAACAAATTAGGGGATTTGGCAGGAACAGAGAACAAGGTAGGAGAGTATAAATGCCATGTGCGGCTGATGGGGGGAAACGAGTTCACCCACTTCTACCATATAGTGATAGACCCAGAAACCAGAGTTGAATTCCATGTCCAGGTTGGTACTGTGCTTTTAGTGAACCTATGCAGACTGCTACTTAGAAACTGAAACCCTAACTAAGCTGATGGAGGAGCTCAGCTAGTCAGAGGTTTTGGCCCTTTCCTGCCACTTTTCTTGTGGGAGTGGGAGTTGGTAGCGTGGTGTATATAATGCATGTAACGCATAACCAGTGTTTCTGTGTTGGTGAATGACATTGTGTGACATTTGTATGTCACGTTAGTGGTTATAAGAAAGTATGACTTTAGAAGTTGCTTACATTTCAAGTGAAACAGAAAATAAATCTAATATAGCAAACAACTGAGAAGTGGAAAGTTGTTTTTCTGATGGGTGGATGAAAGAATATTCTGTGTTTTCTTTACCATTATGAAAGACTTGTAAACCCTGTTTCCATGGGCTTGGTAAATTTTTATGAGTAATTAGTCAAGTTAATTTAAATATACTTTTTGTTTGTTTGTTTTTCACACCACTGATACTCGGGTTTCTAGAATGAATTACGTTCTTGTAGGACATATGATACAGTTCATCCTCAAAAAAACATATTGGAAAGGGGTGGTTGTATTTTTTTAAATAACAGAATACAATCCTGTAGCTTTGTTCCAAAAGCACATATGAATGAGCCTTCATTGTTCTTGAAATGATGGTTTTTCTCATTTGCATTCCTTGATTTCACTGTCTACCTAAGGAATGGGAAAATCTTCGTATTTCCGATGATGGTTGGTTGGTGTCTGCGACTTCTTTTATCTTTTTTTTTTTTTTTCCTTGTCCATCATGGTCATTAATATGCCCTTGAATTCATGGATTCAATTTTGCAAGTTTTGTGTTTGTCTCATCGTCCATTTGTGTTCCCCTCTCATGATTGACTAGTGTTGAAGGCAGTAGGTTGATTTATGTGATTAGATTTCTTCTGCTCAGGTTCAGTCACTGTTGTCTTTGTAGTTACTAGTCCATATGCTTGTTGTAAGGTTCAGTAAGACAGAGATGATGATTCCATAGGCAAAATTCTTTTCTTACAGAAAGATTTTGAAATCTCTTGCTGATAAATGGAAAAACTCGCTGGAAGCTTACCTGATTGTTATTAGAAATTCTAGCCCTTACATTGTTATTAGAAATTCTAGCCCTTACATTTCAGAAAAGTTTATTAATAAGGCAAAAAATAACTCAGTGCTCTTAGTCGTATCTGATGACAAAGAAACATATGCTTGAAGAGCTTAGTGACCCAGTTTAAATAGTCTGAACTGTGCTAAAACTAGTTCTACAGTGTCAGGTTTTATTTTTTTCTTTCTCATTTTGAAAGAATCGAAGATAAATGTCTTGCACATTAAGGAGATGAGCTATAATAAAACATATATGGAAAATGTGGCAGCAATCCAAGAGCATTAGTATGCATGCCCTGACTGAGTTGTGGTGGCAACTAGCAGTCACTCTCAACTTACGGTTAAATGCTGCTCAGGGAGCATGGAGAGCCTTCCTCAGTAAACTGTACCTGTTTTGGAAGGAAGAAACGCACCCCAGTTTAAGGTGTTTGTTGCCTGGATTGGTGTGAAACCTGTTGATTTGGAGAACTAGTACCCAACGTCTCCAGGGAGCCACATTTGTTCTGGAGGGTCCGGACCGCAGATGACCCTGTCTGTAGCCACGTGTGTGACTGTGTTAGAATGGAGCATGTATATGTTGCAACAGAAACATATGGGTAATACACAGTCATACTGACATGGGACTGGTCACGCTAACAGATACGCCAGTTAATGTCCGCTCTGCGTGACAGTTACGTGAACGCCATCGCTACTGCACAATAACCTGTGCCCAGCTCTTTGATAGAGCAGAGGCTGCAGGTCCTTACGAAACACAGTGGTGGGAAGTCAGATGTGAGAGTAATTCCTCTAGCCTTTGCCTGCTTCCTTCCCATATCTAACTAGCCGTTGGGGAGGACAGCAAAGAGTGGGCGGCTGGCCAGATAAATTGGTCCAGTGGATTGGATCTGGCCAGCAAGCGGCAGCTTGAGCATTCCAGTTTGGATTAAAAGAAAAAAAAAGAGGTTTTATATGAATTTCTGACAGAAAGACACGTACATTAGGTGTCCATGGTTGTTATGTTTAAAGACAAGGCACTTTTTATGTTCTTAAGTAGAAGGCTTTTGGAAGATCTTAGTAGGTTTTTTCCCATTATTATCTATTTATTCCCTTTGCTTAGGGCGGGAGTAATCTGTAGTGCTTCTCTGCATTATTACATGCTCCTTGCAATTGTTCAGGCTGTTACTTTATTATCCTTTGGAGACTCTTTCACAGAGAAATGAACCTTGATGTCAGGTGCTAGTGAGGATGAATATTCCAGAGCCAAATTGCTCCTGCTGTGGAAAAAAATCCTCATGCACAGGAAGAGAATTAAGGGAAGGAAATTTTCCATGAGGTTCTTCCTACAGACCTTTCTTGTCTGTTCTTTATATTCCGATGGTGAATGCGACAGATCAGAGGAGAAGGCTGTTTTCATGAGCATGGGAGATCCTTTGGGTAATGTTGGGATCCACGCCGTACAGCCGTCTGTGTAGGTGTACTCTGTGCACAAGTTGGATTTGTTGGTCATCTCAGGCTTTTGGGGGGTACCATAATGTTAATTTTGCCCTTGGGAGCAAATAGATTGGGTCTTCTTATTTTTTCAATGGACAGTACTTTGTTGATGAGTGATGCTTTGATGCTTGTGAATAACGTGCAAAACATTGCGAGGAGGAAAGGTTTAGGGTTTTGTGTCGGTTCTCTCCCTAACGTGGCTGATCCATTAACCACTGAAAGTTGAAACAACCTGTAGGATGACATCTGATGTTTATGTATACATCTATTTTATGAAGGATGTAAGTTATGTTACGAGTAGTAACCAAAACATTACACCTCCTTTATCTTTTTCGAAATTAGTACTCAGTTTGCTTTTTCCCAGTGTTGCATGTCCTGCTTATTCATGATCTCTCAATAATAGTTCACTTGTACAGCAGGAAAGATGAAATAATGGAATAACACGGTTTTCATGATCATAGACATTATGTACATTTCTAATAGGTCAAACCATTTTTGTGATGTTAATGAAAGTTTGGGAAGCTAGAAAAAATAAATTTAAGTTGCTTTTTGTTTTTGTTTGAGGAAAATAATTGTTCTCACACTGCTCTAATTTAGCAAATCCATGTTTTTATGTAGATTCATGCCTCTTGAAGAATGTGTTTTATGTCAGTGTTTGGCACACAGACATATTGTTAGTCATCCATAAATGAAAATAATTAAAAAGTGACAAAGGTCTTGTAAATGTTTTGAAATCTTTGGGTACGTTTCAGAAATATGAAGCTTTCACTTTAAATCAAGCAGCCTGGGGCTGGTGGGGGGGACGGTTGTACTACTGGCAAAGTATTAAGAATTAGACAAACTTGAACAGACTGTTTCATGCTTTGAGAAACTGGAGTTATATTTTGTGGTGTGCACTAAATACAAACTTAATGTGTCTTCTGTAAAAAATAAAACAGAAGTGGCCCAACATAGTGGGCTCCATATTTTCCTAAGCCAGTAATTTGGCAAGATCTGCTGTAATTTAAAAAATTGTTACGAGTATGGTGCTGTTGTGTATTCATTTTATTGAGGCAGTGTGTTTGGTTTGAGGGTTTAAGTTTGCTACAAGACAAACAAGAGGCTTTGTTTCTAAAAGGGTCTATCTAGTGTTTCGCAGAAAGGGAGGAGAATAGTTCAGGATAATTACCTAAGAACTTTCTTTCCTTTACTTTTTTTTTTAATTTAAAAACATTACTACTTCTATTGACTTGGTCCATAGCTAATCTTACAGCACTTGCTTTGACTATGAACAGCATAAATCTCACTTGCTCCTACTAAAGTTTCTGTTGACTTTAATGTGAGATTTAATACCACTTCTGAGTTACATGGTAGAAAATAGTCAAGGGGTCTAAAACTTACAAAGGTATTAGAGATTCATAAACATTTGCATTTTCTAGGGTTGAAAAAAAAAGGCGGGGGGGGGGGAGGGGGGCTTCTATGTTGCAAGTTTGGATGTACAAAGCAAAGTGGGAATTCCTGGCTTGAGTATAAGGCAAAGCACGTGCTACCCTAAATTAACAATGTTATGAAGTGAAATAAGGAAGTGGTAGGAGAACACTTGTGGTAGGTGGGTTCCGAGACTCCTGCTAGCTTGAGAACAGGAGGGGTTTGAGTCACTGTATGACCTAGGTATTAGTATTGTTGAAAATCAGCTGAAGCATGTTTGGGAGAAGGAAAAGCAGTTGTGATTTCGGCAGTTGGCAACGGAGCACCCAAATACACTCGACAACTGGAAATCACTGACTACTGTTGGCTTTGGCTATTTTGTTGGACACGTGGCAACAGTATTACAGTGTGATCACTGCTGGAACTGTACAAGTGCCATTATTTGTTCCGTTGGGCTTTTCTGATTGTCAGCTTCTTACTCCCTTCTCAAAATGGCCTGGGGTACCAGGACAAAGTACGCGTGTCTAGCCTGGATGCACACACGTGGAAATAAAGTCCATGTATACAAAAATGGTTGCCTGCCAGATGCTTCCAGTTTTCCCCTTTTCATGACTAGCTGTATTTTCTGTAATCAGTATGCTGCTTCTTGCTTTGTAATGATATCTGAGATTTCCAAAGACAACAAAAGAGTATTTAAACAAGAGTATTTGCAGGTGAATATTGGCCACGTAATGTTTCGGTGGTGTTACAGAGATGGATGTATTTGTTTAAAAAATGAAAACACAGTGTTGGGGTTTTTTTCCCCCCCCCAGGTTTCTGATACTTCTTTCAGCAATCAGGTGCTGACAAAATATTAATAGTGGTTAATACAGCACAATCAAAAGTGTAAAATCAGTTTGTTCTTTCCTCACATCAATCCCCCATCCTTAATTATAAGAAGGGAGAAGTGACACAGAAGCCTAAGGAGGTTTGTTTGTTGGGGTGGTGGAAGAGAGGACTGGGGAATAGGTAGTTTTCTTTAACTTTATAAAACATAATATAAACACACTTACGGATTTTTCTAATTCTAATATTGCTAATTATTGTTGAATGTAGGTAGCTTCTCACCCCCCTTTTTAAGTGCAAATGTAGAAAAGGTTGTGTCTGGAAGAGCAGGGGAAGGAGCCTAGGGACCTGGTTCTATACTGGATGCCTTCAAAGGCTGAGAGTGGGAGGTGTAGCTTAGACTTTGAGATTGCAGGAGTTGAAACTGATTTTTACATCATGTTCATACCTTGCAGATATGGGTGGGTGCAGAGGTTGAAGACTAAATTAGAGCCCACGATAATAAAGGTAGCCAAGTAGAATTATTAACAGACAACTGATTAAGGCAACTTTAAAGAATGTTTTTCACCATTTAAAGATGTTTCCAGACATCACTTTGCTCTGAAATGCACTTTAAAAAAACTCTCTGCTCTGCAGACAGCCAAAAAGCTGTGCTTGTGAATGTTAAGAATGACCTTGAGCAGAAGAACTAAAAGGTTGTTGGTAGCTTTGTACTGAATAAAATAAACTGGCACAGCAATGAGAAAAACCTGCGTTAAGGTTCAGGGCCCTGATTCAGCAAAACACGCTTAATCTTAAACATGGATACAGTGCTTATTCTCCTGTGAATGCTCATGTGATTCCTGATCAGGACAGAAGTTAATACACTCATGAATATGGTTTATTCTAGTATGTAATATGAATTGTTGATAATGCCCTTAGATGGGTATCTGACATGTCTGAGGTGGGAAATGAATCCCCCAAAGTAAGTAGTGCTATCTGTGCAAGTCAGCCTCGCTTTTTTGAGATGCACCTTGTGGAGAGGTGTCCCCAGGTTTGGAAGTTACTGCTTTTGGCAAAACATCTGCAGAAGGTTGTTGCTGTGAGTATTTGAGAGTTGTTGGGAGACCTAAATTAAATGTCTGGTTTTACTAGCAAGGTGCAGAAGATGCCTGGATATATTAATTGAGTTCTCAGTAGAATAAGGTTATTTCCTTTGTAACCATATAAACACTGATAATCTATTAAGACTTTTTTTTTTTTTCCTGTGGATATGGAAAGAATCGCTGTATTTGATCACTTAATGTACGCTATTCAGTACTTCTTGCCCTTATCTATTACTCTTAAGCAGTAGTTATAATATTAATTTCTTACATACTAGTCTGAGTAGTATATAGCATAATAGTATAAGAATGCTAGCTATATTAAGTATACTTGACACAAATATGCTAATGATAAGGCTTCTCTACCTTTGCTTCTTTACATCTAATTTCCTTGACTTTAGATGAGTAGAATTCATATAGACAATTAAGTAGATGTACCTAACATGTTGTTATAGTATTAATTTTTGTTTTTCAGGGTTTTTTTTTTTCTTTATAACGCTGCTCAGGTTTATCTGTGCTAATGTTTTAGCTGTTATTTCACTACTTATTTTGTATCTGGTGGTGCCTCCTCTTTAATGAAAACACTTATTTTTACTATATTAGTACTATTAATATATTAGTCTATTAGCACTACAAAGAGCAATTTATCAAATTTTCTGTTTAGTCAGGTTACTTAAAATAAATAGCCCCCTTACCTAATTTGCACTTTAAAAAAATTGTCATTGCTTTACACTATAGCTAGCTCATAAATGGTGTAATAGAATGTATAATAATGAGAATCATAATTTACAACTCTTGTTTCTAGAATATCCTCACGTGCGGTGCTAGACCAAGGGCTGCTTTGGATGCTGCTGGGAAGTTAGGTCAGCACCATTGGGTGACACGGTCTCAGGACAATTTTTCAACTGTTTCTTGTTAATACCTGTACCGATGGGAGTATCTGCATTTGCTCCCAAGGGGATGTTTTTGTCAATAGCATCTTTGCTTTAGCAGATATGATTTTATTTAATAATGGGGTCCAGGTGGGAAGAGAATACATTACATTAAATTCCACCATCTTTATCCATTTATTTTTGCTGCGCCGAATATATATGAAATAACTGCTTTATGCTTAAATAACATTAACGTTGTATAGTTGGAATCAGCAGTTAGAAAATGGCAGAATTAAGGTTGTGGGGACGACCTGTGCTTGGACGGGCTGTCAGAGACTCTCCCTGTCCCTTATACGGCTTGTATGTGCTTGTGCACGTGTGCCTATGCAGGGAGCCAAGTGGACGGAGAGCAACCTGCCACTCTGCGCTTGCCAGCCGTGAGAAGCAGTAGCCACAAAGACCGTTTTTACCAGATGGCTAGAAATGAATGACCATCCAACTTGATGTACGGTGTCACGCTGGTTGTGGGTATGGGCGCGCGGGTTGCCGCTGTAGCCTTGGTGTCGCGGCTAGGTGCTGAGCAACCGCACTCGCTGCCTCTGTCTGATGGTCTTAGGACAGCCTGGTTTGGAAAGTGTTTGCTGGACTGTTGTGGCCCTGGAAGAAAGCTGCTAATTTGTATTTTTGGGTTTTGGCTTCTGCTTTTGGCAGGGCCATGCAATGTGTCCCGTGCTTGGCAGCAATTACTACCTGGCTTGAAAGCTTTCGTTGCGTCTTTAAATCACCCTGCTCAGCTGGAACCTTGCAACATGAGTTCTTTGTTTTCGTTTTGGGGGTTTTCACAACACTTGATGTTTGGAAAACCCAATAATCTATCTTTGTCATGCTACATGTTGGAGAAACTTAATAAACCGCGGATGTTGGGTGGTCAGCTGTGCGTACCGTGAAAATAGTTTGTAGTGTTTTCTGCTAGGCTAATGTGTAACGTGAACTAATTAAACTGGTCTCTCCTGATCCCTTTTCCTGGTAACGCTGGGGTAAACTGAAAAGTTTTCTAGGAAACACAGTATAGGACCCAGTAATGCAATAATTGTGTAATAGGCTAAATGACCAAAATTTTTTTTTTTAAACCACAGTTGGCTGCCTGTAGGGTGCCCTGTCATTCAAAGGCCATGAAAAGGACACTTTTGTGCAAAAAGATCAATGAACCCCATGTGTGGATCTGCTCAATCTGTTCACCCGAGGCCCTGAGGCGATGGCGGCGGCGACGATGGCAGGCGCGGCGGCATGCCACCTCCAGCCTCCCGCTCCCCCAGGGCTGGGGAGCAGAGGCGGGCCGGGTCCCTAGGGCAGAGCTAGCCTTGAGACGGCTCTGAGCAGTCGCCAGGGCTTGTTCTGACATCCAGGTGCTGCGAGAACATGGCGGCCCTCTGTCCAAGCATAGCAAGACGCCTTGGAAACTTGGGCAGGTCTGTGGAAAAGCCTCTTTGTGGTGCGAGTTCCTCCTCTGCAGATACAGAAGGCACCGTCTCTTGTATTACTGAAAACCAACCCTTAAAATTGTTAAAGCCTTCTAACAAGGAGGGTGTTTTGTGAGAAGAGCTGCAGATCTCGGGAATGACGGAGTTGAATCTATTTTAGTGGGAGGCGGAGGGTAGTGTTATAACAGTTGTGACATAACTGCCAAAGCTGTGTCCTCCTTCAGTAAACTTAAGCGTGTTTTGTTCCTGCCTAATAGGCTATAATACTTAAAAACCCGACAGTACAAACCCAGAGGCGGGGAAGCCCTCGGTGCTCGGCCAGAGAAGAATCACAACACCCTCTGCTGGTGCAAGAGGCTCCTTCTTCCTCTTCTCCTCCGGGTCTTGCCTGGCCGCTATCCTACAAGTAGTAAAAGACAGTTCTGAAGTGCCATGCTGGCTCTTCTCGATGAAGCTGAGGTTATTTTAAACCATTTGTATTCCCCCCCCGCCCCGCCCCCACCCCCCCCCGTGGAAAGTTGGTAGTTCAATCTGACCAGTAACACCACCACTACAACAGGTGAGGAGAAGGTGGTGATGGTTTGCCTTCGCTTTTGGGTGTGGGAATCCACGCTACTTCCTCACTGAGCGTACAGAAGGTTGTCAGACTCTTCCGCTGAAGTCTGAATCGGAAGTTCTGTGTGCAGATACATTTCTGGAGAAAGCCTCCGCCATCCCTTCGATGCGCTGATAGTTGCGTTCAGATAATGCTGCCAGATCCACTGGGCAAACTTGTGGTTTCATAGTGTAACCATGTGTTCCTAGGGCCTTTCCTAGAGGTCATCTTTGTGTGCTTGCCGGAGTTTTTAGAAATCCTCTGTGTCACTCGTCGGATGACGAGCAGGCAGGAGCAGGCAGGCTGGGTGATTAATTTATTTATTTTTATTTCCCCAGCCGTACAGCCGTGCTCTCAAACCCTTGGTAGGCCTGTCGCCTATCAATGTCCTCTCCCCTACTTCCTTCTTGGCTCAGCGGGAAAGAAATCACGGGTTCAGATGAGGAGTGGACACTTTTTAATTTCTTCTCGTGAAGCATGTCTGATGCCCACCCTGGGCAACCTTCTTCACAGGCCTGACCCTCCTCCTGCTTTTACCTGCCCTGCCTGAACACGCAACATGTCATGGTAGGTGCTGCCACTTCCACTCTGGTTAAAAATAATAATAACAATAAAAAAAAAAAATCTTCACCCACAATATTGATGGAGGGGCTGGGACTGTGAGGCGCTGAGCACCCCTCTCGCCAGCCCGCAGTCTGCAGAGAGCCAGGGCATGTCACTACCGCGCTCTGACTTGACACCGCTTGGGAAAATGATGATGTAAGTTTGCGGGGGAAGGAGAGGGATGGGGATGGCTGCGTGGGGAGCCGGCTGAACGTTCAGCGTTAATAACGGCAGCGTGCCTAGGAAACAGTTGCTTACATAATTTTGTTATGAAAGAACGCTGCTGGTTGAACCATGCTGCTCTCCGTGGCTTACTGAGGTGTCCCTGTGTGAGAAGGGTTAAGAGGAGACGACATCCTGTCACAGACCTTGTTTTTAATTTTGCCTCTCACACTGGCACAGATCTGGCTAAGAGCAGCCCAGATTAGTTCGGAAAACCTTTGAAGAGATTTAAGATGTCCTTCAGCCAGTTTGAAGGTTTTTGTCTTGCAAATCCAGTACAAGGGCGCCTGCAGGCATCTCGACCCTTGCTGTGCTGCTGATGCAGCTCAAGGTCACGCTAACCCGCCCTGTGACATTCAACAACACACACACACAAAAAATTATGCGGTGAAACTGCTTCAGCATTCAGCCAACCAACAACTTCCTCAGTTCCTCACTAAAGGAAGAAGTGTACATTTTTTTTTTTTCTTTTTGTCATCTTTGCGGGGGGGGGGGGTGGCTTCGTAGATTTTTGCTGCAGGAAATAATCCAGGATTTCTGGTGTGTGTGATGACAAGGTCATTTCTTAATTAGAACACATGTAAAGAACAAAGCTAAATGGCTTCAAAACAGCTTTGTAGTTGATGGAGAGGATTTAAATTATTTAAAGAGATAGTCACCCAAGTATGATGGAAACTGAATTCTAAACACATTAACTCTTTCAGTACTCTACAGTTTCTGTATGTTACTCAAAAGAAAATGTCAAACACAAAATGAGTGTTATTGCAACTGCTGTTAAATGAACGTTTTTACATCTATTTATAGTTAGGGTTTTGTTACGCTTTCTCTTATCGGAGTTATGAAAGAAAGATTGGATTTTTTTTTAAACAGTGAAATATTCCTAGCTAGCTAGAGATTGAGAGGTAGCCATAGGAAATCGCTTCTTGGGGATCAGTGACTTAATTTCTATGACATTTCATATTTTGGTGAATGTATTAGTATAAATATATATATATGTATGCGTGTGTGTTAGTGTATGTATGAATTACAGTGGAAGTATGACAGGTATTGTTTCAGAGCTGCTGCTGAGAGAGATGTGGACTACTGTCCTCAGCACTCAACGTGGTTGCAAGGCATAAGGATATAAAGAAGGTGGATTTGAGATTAGGGGATGGGGGATGAGAGAATTGACAAGATAAATGGCAACATCACTTAGTTTGAAATTACTGTGAGCTGGCTGGAAAGACTCACTATAGGAGGCATCTTGGAATTTGAATTTTGTTCCTCAGACTTCTTTCTTTCACGCAAAGCACTTAAATATGAAAGCATTGGTATGGCTGTCTGAACCATGCCTTGAGGTGGTTGTACGTTAATCATTCATCTTTTTAATCTTATCCTCCTGTGTTGTTTTTTGGTGGTTTTTTGTGGTTTTTTTTTTTCCTTATTCTGACTTCTTGTTCTCTAAATGCCTGGGGGCTGGTAAGATGACCACTCTTCTGTGGCTGCCTTGGGGGGGCAGAGTCTATGGTGCCCGCAGGCAGCTCTTACCCCTCTAGCTTGGAGGGGCTTGACCCAAGCGCCCGCCGCACCCGAGGAGAAGCCGGATTTACTGTGCTTTGTAGGACCTGCCTTTGGTGCCAGCTCACAGTGACTCTCCAGGTTGGTTGCTAAAGGAAATAGTGTGTGGGGTGAAATATTTGGAAATTGTTCCCAAGGAGGGAAAAAAAGGCCAAAAAAAAAGGTTGAATAAAAACTTTGCTGGCAAACTTAGGGCTGTATGGATGCTCAGAGATGCCCCTGCATGATGCATCAGACAACTGAAACGTGGAGGAGTAAGTCTTCCCCCGTAGTCAAAAGTCTAGCTCTGAACTCAGATTTCAGTGCTCCAAGTGTAAAGGACATAAAATTTACAGGGAGTTCATCACTTGTTGTTTTGGTGTTTGTTTTGTTTGTTTGTTTGTTTTCCTGCGGTAAATCTTGTTCCGCTGGAACACCGGCCACAGCAAATGTCAAATGTCGTTCTGAAATGGAGTGTGCTTTTACTAGAGACTGTGCTGGCTGTGAGGACCTCCTCGTGAGAAAGGAGGAAACTGCATTTGCCAGGATAAAGAGGGAAGATCAGGCACTACAACTTCTTTCCTCTTTGGCTTGCGTTTTTTTCCTTTGCCTGTGCTTTCCGGCTCGGACGAGGCTTGTGGGCAGAAGACGATGGAGGAAAACAGGCTCCACACGAGGAAGATGGATAAGAGGAAGCTGATGTGCTCTCTGAAATCTGTGCGTTCCTGCCCTTGCCTGGGGTGTGCTGTGCCCTTAATGTTATGGGAGACCTAAGCTCACCTGCAAGTAATTTCTAATTTACCATCCTAATTCATCGATTTGTTATCACTAATTGTACTTCATTTACTTCTGTGTAGTTTCCAGTACCTAAAGGGTTGAAAGGTTGCTGTAATTGGCACCCGCAGCTGCTCTTTCTTTTGACAGGGGATAATTTTGCAGCCTGTGCTTTGTGTGACAGCTGCCTAATTGGGCATTCTCCCCTTGTAGCAAGCCTGCCTCCTCCAGCCTCCCCGCTGACAAATGGTGGTGGATTATAGATGAGGACACGCTGACCCGATCGACCTTGCTGAGACAGCGGGGAGGGGCCTCCTGCTACTTGAGGGAAGCTTTGGGTCATTTAAAGGACAAGGTCACGAGCCAGGTGGGGAAATGACATGATATCACATGACAATAGCCCAATGACACGGTCAGTGTGTCAAGGACAAACTCATCAGTATTGATTAATGCTGCCTTTTTCCTGGTGCCTCTGTGAAGCCACCGATTTTTTTTTCTTCCAAAATATTTTGCTAATTTGTTCTAAGTGAAGTGCCAGGCATTATTTTCGGGGGTTGTTTTGGGGAGCATTTGTACAGCGCTTTCTTCTCAATACGGATCACGTGCAAAAGCAGTTGTTGTTAAAACCCTGCTGATGGTAATTTGTAGGGTTCGTCTCAATGTTTTTTGGTAAAACGTACAATCTGCATCTACTGTAAGGAAAACGCCAGGAAGTTTGCATGACAGGGCAGAACTTAAGGCGGGGGGGGGGGGGGAATCCCTGCTTTTAAATTTCAGCATTTCCCTTTCTACTCCTACTTGAAATGCACGTGTATGAGCCTTTATGAAAACACATTTATCCGCATATGTATGGCTGACTCGAGTGTGGGAGAAGTGTTTAAATAAAAAGAACCAAAGAGAAAGGTTAAATATAAATTGAACGTTTAAAGAAACGTCTTCTATTAGCTCAAGAGCAATACAGTTGAGATAATGCCTTGCCTATTTTAAGCACTAATACAGTATCCAGCTATGCCAGGCAGTAAAAACCTGCTAAGTGAGTTTTTGAAAAGGTGGTGAATACAAGTGACAATATTTTGAGAGCATCTTGGTGTTGCATTTCTATGCTAATAAACTTCAAGGTAAATGAACAGCTTGTTTGACATTTGCTATGTTAGACAATAATAAAATGCTTTCTTCTGGAGTAATTAGACTTGATAGATTGATTATGTTAAGAGGTAAAGATAAATACAATCAAAAAGACAACTCTCTCCAAGGGAGCTGTGGCCCGTTTTTGAACACTAACGCTATCGTTCTGGTTTAGCCGGCGCCTAACGGTGCGTCTGGCACACGTGCGTGCGCGCACAGGCGTGCACACGCGCACCCGCGGGGACGCGCGGCTTGCGTCTGGTTCCTGAAGCAGCCTGTTAAGCTGGGAGAGGCGTGTTCGCCCAGGAGCACCGCTCCCGTTTTTGTGAGATCCGATTTGCGGTTGGAAGCTTGTTGTGTCTGAACCCCGTCAGTTCACCGGGGTGTAATTTTACTCCCCTGAGGTAAAAAGCCGTCAGTGGTAAAGTGTGATAAATTAGTTCGCTCGAGTAGATGCGCGCGCGCGTTTAGTTCTGACCTTGCTGTGCGTGTGTTGTTTAGCTGCTCTCGGTGCCCGAGTCAAGCCTGATGGAGGTTTAATCCTGTGCCCTTGTACACGTACACTTGATTAGTAGTTGTGGTTATCTCAGCAGAAGACATTCCGCCCTCCTCCTTGTATTGGTCGGGACCCGGGCATTGGGGAGTCAAGTCGAAGGAGAAAGAAAAGAGGTTTTGCATTAGTATTCTATGAAAGCCTTACTGTCTGCAGAACAAATTGATTGCTACAGTGTACCTGTGCTTGGCACGACTGCTGTGAAAGAAAGGTATGGTTGTAATCTGTTTTATTGTATTACATATTGTGACACTCCAGGAATGTTTAACATTCGGCTCTTCTGTGGCACATGCTAGAAGTCTAAGTAAAGAAAAATATGTGAATGAATGAGAAGTATGCGAGGCTGTCGTTATCGGCAGCTTTGTTTACTACAACGAGCTAAGTAGCCCCTGCTAATGAGACAAATTTATTCTGTGTGCCAATGGCAACGTAAGGAGACGGATAACTGAATTCTCTGTATTATAGTCAGTTGCTCATATCTGTGTCAGTAGTTGCTGTGTACCTACATGGATAAAATTCTAATTAACCTTTTTAAGGGGGGTTTGGTTTAGCTTTTAAATGTGAAATATACTTGGACATGGGTGTGTTTGCCTCTTTAAATGAAAATGTGGGGTTTTTTTTCCTAGTTCTTAATCTGCTACACTGGTCCTACATGAGGGGGTTGGTATGTGAGGGGAGGTATAAAAATATGAAAATCTCAGATGTGCTGCTATGATAAACAGGGCAAGAACAAAGCTGAGGAAAAGTCTTAAAGGATTTGAGCCTTCGTGCCCTTCCCCCCCCCGCCAATACTGTGTAAATATGCACCCATATTTTAATGAGAAATCTAGTGCTCTTCATTTCCTTAACTCAGTTGCGGGCTTCACACAGTTGATTCTCTGGTTTTATTGATGCTAATGTTAGTTGTGTGTTTGATGGGAAGTATGAAGCACTCCGTTAATAAAATTCAGGCTGTTTCACAGAGAGCTGTGCTTTGGTGCTTCATTCTTGGCATCACTGAAGTTGTGTTGGTCATTACTTGGATGTTTGCTTGTGGTCACTCTGAAACATCTGAAGTATCTGCTCTTGTCATGCCGACATTCCCAACTAATTAAGTTTAGGACAAGTGGCAGACTTGTCCTGGGCATTTAAATCTGCATGTAAACCTAACCTATTAACTTTGTGAGAAAATGAAAATCTGTCTTTTCTGGTGTGGTACCACCATGCACAAGCCACAGAGGTATTTGCGAATCCCCTCTCTACTCTTTGTCCCGGGAGGTGACAAGTAAATTAGTTGCTCTAAGGAAATGAAGGACTTGGAAAACGCCGTATGCTGAAGAGCAGTGATGCACTATAATAGTTACTTCTGTCATATGGCCATGCTGATTTAAGATTAACACTTTATAGATGTGCAGTATATGTATATGAGTGTACCCTTGAGCTTACATTTTGTACTGTGCAGAGAGTGTGAATACAGCCTTATGCATTCAAGTCGATGATCTTCGAGATCCTTTGACAGCTAAGAAGATTTTGAAGAACCCTGGATAGGGAGGCTCTGTGGTGTGATTGCTTGTATTCAAATAATGATGACTTTAATTACAACTAATTAGTCAAAATTTATTTAATCAAGGCAAATATTTCATGAGTGAGCCGTTCTTCCCCCTGGATTTTTTTGGAAATATAAACATATGTTGTAATGATAACAAAAGTCTGTAAAAACAGTTGCACAATTTACACAGCAGATCACAAGATCAAGGGACTTGACCGTATCGAACAAGATTTTGGAAGTTAGTTGCAGTAATACCGCAGAAATGGTTAAATCTTATCTTAAATTCTGTATTGACTTTTTGTAGATTTTAACCAGTTAGCGGCAGGTGGTTAAGTTACGAAGAAGGTGTTAGAGAAATACAGGGCGATACTACTTTTCAATGCAATTAACTTTTTTTCATAAATAATTCAATGTATGACTTTAAACAAATGATTAGAGGAGTAGAAATTGACATGTGATTAAATCCAAGTCCTTGAAAACATTTTACCAGTCAAGATTGCTGTGACTGCTTTGAGGCTTCTTATAATTCCTGTTTAGAGTAGAGCTGATTCTGGGAGTTGTGGGGTTTTTGTTTTGATTTTTTTTGTCAATTAGTAGTGTATCAGTAGAGATATGAGGTAGATTCTCTAGAACACAGTTTAAAGAGGACTGGTGAGTGTGGGTTTTTGATATCTCAGTTTTCCTAGTGCCATGGAATATATCAGCTGGGGTAGCATGTGATTTTCCTGGTTTTCTTTTTTTCTTTTTTTTTTTTTTTTTAATGGGAAGTAGAAGGACATTTGCAGAGTTAAAACTTCTACTAACAACTTTGTTGAATGAACGTGCCTGATTACACTAATGATGAGAATTTTGGAATACAGCTCAGCCTGGTGTGGACTGCTGTATTTGGAGAGGAAAAAACCCAAACAAATAAAAATACAAACAAACAAAAACCCAAATAAAATGAGTCAGATTTTAAAAATGTTCTTACTTTACACTGGAGGCATGCAGTTGACTCCCGCATTGGTTAACTCTGTAACATCACCTTTCCTCTGGAAATGTTTAATCAAGTTTTAAGTAAGAGTTGGCGCTTGAGCGTATCATCAAGTTGGGCAGATTTTAGAGGCGAATTCCAGTTTAGATACGTTTTTGAAAGGTAGCTGTGCCCTGCTTGAGCTTGTGAAATGCCTGTTCCCTATCTCCACCCCCTTTCCTTCTGTTACCATGCTTTACCATAGTAAAGAGAAGAGGAAGTTGAGGTGTTGCATAACACCTCCAAGTAAATAGATTTTCTGTGCAGATACTGAAGGCAACCTTAACTCAACCAGTGCTGCAGCTACCAGATTCCTGCTAATGCCAAAGGCACGTGTGTAATTAATGGCCTTGTGTACTGAGCTGAGACTGCTGCGAAACCTCTGGAGAGAATTACTTGGTCTATTCTCTTGGTTAACTTTCCCTGAAAATTGGAAGTGTCGCTGATACTCTGTTGGGGTGACTGGGGAGGATTTTACAAGGCCTGATGAAATAAGCTTTGGCATCTTTTTCCTGACCACCAGACAAAGTATCTGCAGCAGCAGAATCAGATTGAATGGTTGAAATGGAGCCGTTAATAAAAATGAGATCAGCCTTACTTGAGGGGGCAAGTGTGGTAAGGTAAGAGAGTGGAAAGCTGCACTTACAAGTTTTTGTGTGGTTTTTAAAAAGTTCTTGTAAAATCACAGAAAAAATTGGGACCTGGTTTTGGTACTAGCACAATTGCCTATTACAGACGTGGTAAATGATCAAAAGTAGACAAGGTGAATAATCTTCTTTGTCTCATCTACTCTCCTGAAGCCATTTGAAAAACCTGCGCCTTGTTAAAAGTTTCAGACACCTTTTTTTCTCTGTTTGGATCTTTGCTTCTGCAATATCAACCGTAGATGGCACTGACTATTAGCAGTTAGGAGGTTTGGGATACTTCCCCTCCTCCCGGACTTACATGTTCCGTAAAGCCATTGGCAGCCACTTGATCTATTTTTCTGTCGCTCTGGCAAAGAGTACACGTGGCAGGTGTCTGCAAGTTCTAGAAACGAATAAGTGTAGGAACTAAGTTATTCAGTGAGTTTGGTCAGTTTGGAAACTTCTGAAGCTGGAATTTGAGTTTGTGAGAACTCATCGGGAAAAATGTTAATATTGATTATTAAGGGATGAATATTCTTCCTTGGCTCTGTTTAAATGGGAAGCAAACCTATTTCTGCAGGCTTAGTCACTGGTGCCACTTGCAGAGGGTGCTTGGGGTAATTTAGGGTTCCAGAGGCTGGGCACCACAGGGCAGTTCAGCACACGCCAAAAAGCTGCCTGTCCGGGTTCACTTGCTACTGCAGCTTCAGTCACCTTTCTGCCATAGCTCCGCTTCTAGCATGGGCTGCTGGGGTGTTTTTTATACGCTGGTGCACGTATGGATGAACGCACACCCTGTTTTCTAGTCCATCGGAGCAATCCAATGCTGCGAGCGTACTGCGGATGAACTAGACTGGTAAAAAGCAGGTTTTGACAGCTTTCTAAAGCAGGGAAATAAAAGCGGACCTGTTTGGGAAAGAGGTGCTTAGATATGCATATACACGTTTATGCATACTTCACCATGAAAGATCTTTGCTTCAGGATAAAAAGGACTTTATTGTTCTTGGCTAGGAAAGAGGCTGAAAGTGGGCAGTGGGTCAGAAGAGCCACTGCTGCAAAACTTGTATCTGCTGCCGCTGTGCAGCGGTCCTTCCAGCTCCAATCAACTCAATAGGGCTTGCCCAGCTCATTAGGACTGTTTCAGCATGGCAGATCTCTAAGAAATAGGAAAAGTTGGTGGAATTAGGGTTTTTGATGTGCCATCATTCATCAGTTCAGTACTGACACAGTTGTTTTCTGGGGAGAGAATGTCATTTCAGCAGGTATAATGAAAAATCTGTGCTTGGCTGACACACATCTCCCTCTAAGGGTGATGGGCAGTGCTGGTAAATTTTCTTATTTTGGAAGGTAAAGGCCTTTACTGTGGTGTGCAAGTCCTATTCCTTTAGTAATCTCCATGGTTTCCTCGAATTTAGTGCACTCAATTGTTGTTTTGTTTCACTGGGGGCAGGGTGGGGAGAGAAAAAAACCAAAACACTGACAAACTGTAGAGACAGAATATCTTGTAACTAAAGGGCCAAACTGAGATTTAGAATATTTTTCTTCCTTTGCTATGGTTGTGGACTTCGTGTGACTATGGGCGAGTTGCTTAATGTTCCCCTGTGCTTGCTGTTCCTCATTGTGTAAAGTGGGAATACTCCAAAGGACTGCTGTGATATGTTCATTGATATTTGTAAAGTGTTCTGTTTTGTTCAAAGACGGAATAACTTTTTTCTTGCAATTTTGACAGTGCCCAGTAGCCTCCAACGTGGTTTAGACCTGCACGGTGTACGTAATGAGAGGTCCCAGTGAACAATGAAGGAATGAAATTACTGTGATCAGTCTGTAAAGAGCAGCAGCCATCTAACATCAGGTATTTAGATGTCAGATTGAAATAGGTCTTTGGTAGCTGAAATGCCTCTTACTTGTCATTAGTTTGTTTGTGTGTGGTTTTTTTTTATGACCTCACTTTATGTGTAAGTAATATGGAATTGAATTCTGTAGTTCACTCACGTCTGAAACAGTTTGGGATTTTCTTTTCCAGATCCATGTAGTGGATGGATAGTCTATGAAAATTCTGTCTGTAGTTAGGAATGTTGCCTACTGTCTGCAGCTTGGTGGTGAAGTACATCAAGGTTTTTTTTGTTTTAATTAATGGAGTTTTTTAATTATGGTGGTATGTTGCATCAAAGAAAAACAAGGTGCTTATTCAACTTCAGATACTTTCTTCTTCTCAGCTTTTCTACCTGTGACTATCATTTTAACAAAGAAAGTCATTTCACAGAGGGTCGTTCATGTGCATGTTTTGTGTAATTTGCAAGTATGGACTCTGGCACGTAGAGCTGAGAGAGTATAGTCAACAGAGGAAAAAGTCTCTTACCAAAAGTTCCCTGCTCCTAAGAGCAGTTCTTCTGTTCTCCATAATTTATGAAGTCCCTATGTCAAAGGTTTTTGTAGCATTCAGCTAGTCGTGATGGAGTGCCAGCCAATTTGAAATTCAAAAGGACTGGATGAGCTGCCAATCGAACAGAGAGAAATGTTTAACAAGAGAGGTTTTAGTGGTGGTATCTAAAGTGGCAAAGATTTTGCTTACAAATCCCTAGCAAATAGTCTGGGTTTTTTGGATGTGCAGTAGGAAAACTGACATAAAAACTATTACCTTTCTCATGATTGATATCTGTGAGGAGCATGGATCGTGCTTGCTCTTGGAAAATATAAATTTGTTTTGAAATAAGGTAATTAAAGGTGAATATAGTAATTTATGGGAAACTCAAGAAAGGTGCTTTCAATAATACGTTATGTTCAGATGTATTAGCAAAAAGTAGGCTGTTGTTATTCCATGTTCTTTAGAGTCATTCATGTCTTACCAGGCAGTTGACAAAAATAATTTACATTCAGTGCACACTTTGCTTTACCTATGTAGAAGAGAATTACAAGAACAGTTTAGTCTTTTCATTTTGGAATCTTCCCCTCCAACCTGCCAATATAAGTGGAGGATTTGGTCTGAATGGTGATGGATAGGGAGTAACTTCCTGATTTTTCTCCTTCTCTCCCTTCCACCCCTTTCTCAACAAGAGATTATAGAGTCAAGATGTTTTAGGTCTTCCAGTCCTCCCTCTCATTGCATTGGTCAAGATCACAATAAAACTTATGCAAACCCCTGAAGATTTTGACTTCCCATCCGTGCACATTGTAACATAATATTTCTTGCAGTTCAGTGGAAATACTTCCTACAGTGGTGGAGGAATATAGCTGATGTTTTAGGAATCACGCTACCTAGAATTTCACCTCTGACTTTATATTTTAATGAAGTGGGTTGCTCCTTTTACAATGTGCAGTATCCTGCATAATCTTGTTTCTACTCTTTTTCTTACTCTTCAGGACTTCATGCTTGTGAGACAGTGTCCCAGGCAGCTTGGATAGGCTCACTGTCTTCACCTGCCAAGGATGCTTTTCTTCCTGAAACCTACTTTTTTTCATCTACAACCCTTCATTTCTGCATGGTTATCCCTGTATCTTGTCTTAATTTGTAAGCACTTTGGGGTTGTAGTCTGAACTTGCTGGAATGTAAAGTGTTTTACAATAGTGATTATGCCATGCAGTGTTTCCCAGCAAATGTCAAGCACAGACAGACTTGCTGTCATAAAACTGGCAGAATATAAAGGCAGCAAGTGGAATTTGCATCCCAGTAGGTTATTCTTGGTAGGCCAGACTGGTCACCTTCAGAAGTGCTGCAGGCAAGCTCTGGGTTACCTGATTTACTAGAGAGAGACCAAAGGGACTTTGGAAGGAAGTTCAGTGAAGTTTTATTTGCACTGAAACACAAATCAGAGGTAGACCCAGTAAACCCAACCCCTCTCATTTGAGGATTGGGAGGAGAAATGTTCAAAAAAAGCAGAGAACTCTCAGAATTCAGTCCGCTGTTTGGGCTTAGAAGATTATTTCGTTAAGGCAGATGAGACATAGAAACTGTCCTTTGTTTCACTGAAAGAGGTCTGGGTTTATGTTTAACTGGTCCCTGGGACAGGTACTTTCTCTGCCTTAACTTTCCTCCTCAAAAGTTTCCTTGTTCATGTCATCTTTGGCACCATTTGCTGCCATGATTAAAAATAAATAAGTAAATCTTGTCACTCTGAAAATCATTTTCCTAGGAGCAATGTTTCCTTTCCTTGGCTGGTCTTTTGGTCTTTTCATCCATCTGCACTGTCTGAAGTCAAAACAGATTGCAACAGGGTAGGGATACTGTCATTGTACCAGCCAGGGAAGGGAAAGAGCTTTCAGTAGATTTTTAATCGCAGTAGCTCAAGAGAAGGGGAGCCCTTTGATGCTATATTTTAGACCTTCTACAATCTATTTTAGCTGTACCCTTTTCTCTGTATCATTAATCTTTGTGTTGTGTTGATCTTTGAGTGTGTATCACTCTTCCCTTCCCCTCCAATCATATGTAGTAAAAGAACGGTACCAGGTGAAAACTGTATTATTACAGCAATGTGTATTGTTGTACTGCAAAAACAATAAATGCATTTTTTTCTTTTGTAAGAGGAAGGGAAAACGTATTTGTCCTGTGTTGCTCTAGGGCTCCATTTAATTTGTTGTCCAGCTGAACTAGTATTATGTATGTACTTAGTATCTCACAGGTACAGACATATTTAACTTCATGTAGACTATGATGACGGAAAGGGACCAAACAGTATGGTGTGAATCTGTGAGGAAGGCAAGCAAATACATCATTTGTGTTTTGGCTTGTGGTTTTGCAGGAGAAATTTTTGTGGATTTGGATTAATTTTTGCTATGGTGATTTACTGTTGGAGGAGAGGAAGAAACAGCCTCCGGAGTATAGATGATACTCGCCTGGGGAGCAGTGCAGAAGCATAATGGAATTTCCTGTGTGAGAGGTGCCTGAGTATTACTGTAAAAACAAGTGTTTGTGGAAACAAAAATGTAAGGCAGAAGGATGCAATAAGTGGTTCGGCTATGTGGGTAGAAATGAAAGAGTTATTAATGTCTGTAGAACTCATGAGAAATTCTAAACTTAATCTAGAGCAAGAGGACAACAATTGAAAACTTGGAAGTAAAGGGTTATGTGGTGAGAGTGTCTTGAGGGGAAGGATTGCAGTAGCGGCTGGGTTTTGCATCATGTGGAAGGGTCGTTGGATGTCGGTAATGTTACAGAAGCGTGGGTTGTAGAAGTAGGGAGCTGAGAAAAGACTAAATGAGAGTAACTTAAGGATAATAGTGGGAGAAGATGAGTAAGGTTTTTAAAAGGCAGAATGTAATGTCAAGGGTCTGTTGTGTGGTGTTTGTTTTTGGGGTTTTGTTTGTTTAAAGTCATTATGGGTAAACGGATAGTGGGAGTGTCAGAATAAAGATAATCTCCCGATGACAACTTTTTTTGTCAATGTGTATAGTATTATCTGGGCAAGGAGGTATATCCCCTCTCTCCTGGCACATTACGCTTGTCAACTTGCTCAGCTCAGTTTCACTGATCAAGCTCTTTACTGTCACAAATTGACCACATGTATAACCAGCTTCAGGGTAAAATTCTATTTTAGCCTGTTGATACCTTGTTAAGAAGTAAGATTGGCTCCCTTTCATGAGCTAATACTGAATTAACAGAATGACTTTCCTGTTATAATAGAAATAAAATTATTTTCCACCATAAGTTTCTTCATCCTGATTATAATGTATTTATTTTTGGCAGGACGGAGTGAAAAACAGATTCACAAAGATCCAGCATTGACACTTTAAAGGTATGAGTTTCTGCCCCTGAACTTGGGAAGATGTTTATTAACTTGTATTTTTTTCTCACCCCAGGCATGGAGTGGTAGCTTTATCTAATTCACACTTGCTTTGGTCCTTACCCCTATTAAGAACTGTGAGCCTGAGCCAGAGGGTAGTTTATTTTGCATCCCCAGAGAATCTTCGATCTCTTTCTCCTGAGGTTGTTAACTAGGGTGCCAAGCTAACAATCTGCTAAAACTTTCCTGGGAAGCTGGAGACATGGTCACCTGCCCCCCAGAACTTCTGGCCTTTTCTCAACAAGTGGATTTTAAATTGTATGTTTTCAGAGCATAAAATCTCCTTGAGAAGTGTGGAGTTTGTTTTGTTTTTTTTTTTTTCTCTCTCGTCTTCCTTTGTTGCCCTGTTTGACTTGTACCTCCCTAGCCAGTGTGATTCGCTTCTGCATTAATTTGGTATTTGTGAGTCGTCTTGTAGTTCTGTAAGCTTCTGCAGGTGTGTATGAGTCTAAACTGCTGTTGAGTGAAGTCACATTAATGTAGTCTTCAGTGAAGTTCTTTTGGTATCGTTCACTGACGAAATTTAGCAACAGAGGTTGAATGAAAACCTTCCTTAGCTTTATGACAGGATTCTTACAAAGACTCTAAAAGAAGAAACATAAAAAAGTATAGTTTAGTAAGAATACAGGCAGTCAATGAAACTTACCTTCAGGTCATCAACAATGCCTTACTATATATTGATTCAGAAAATGCTGGAGTTACTTATTGATGGTATATTGAGCTGGGAAATTACTCTTCCAGATATATCAAGGAAAGATGGCCGTATATAACATAAAGGACGTGGGTTGTGACCTATCAGCTATGCTCAGATCTCTACCGTGGCAGATTAAGCTGGAAATAATAACTAGCCTGATCAGCTGAATTAATAGAGTTGTAGTTATTGATAATAACTATTAGATAATGACTTGATAATACATGGTACATAGTTTAAGCTACTTTGGTGGAGTTTCACGTGTTTATTTGCTAGATTAATGACTTTTAGGTCTTTTGTTTTATGACAATTTCCCTCTCCATGTTTTATCAGTAGATGCCCCATCCCTGGAAACATTCAAGGTCAGGTTGGACGGGGCTCTGAGCAACCTGATCTAGTTGTAGATGCCCCTGCTCATTGCAGGAGGGTTGGTCTAGATGACCTTTAAGGGTCCCTTCCAGCACAAACTATTCTATGATTAAATGATTAAGTGAACAGATTAAAACTATAATTACAAGTTTGAGCTATTTCTGTGGGGTTTTTTTACCCCTAAAGCTGAGACAAGATTTACAGAGGGAAATTCACCACCAGCCTCCCACTGCCTTTCATTGTTACCACCAGCCAGTGTTGTTAGATGATGAATCTGTGTGAGACTTCCAGCACGTGGGAAACCCGATCATAGACTCATACAGTAGTTTGGGTTGGAAGGGACCTTTAAAGGTCATGTAGTCCAACCCCCCTGCAATGAGCAGGGACATCTTCAACTAGAGCAGGTTGTTCAGAGCCCCGTCCAACCTGACCTGGAATGTTTCCAGGGGTGGGGCATCTACCACCTCTCTGGGCAACCTGTGCCAGGGTTTCACCACCCTCATTGGAAAAAAAGTCTTCCTTTTATCTAGTCTAAATCTACCTTCTTTTAGTTTAAAACCATTACCCCTTGTCCTATCGCAACAGGCTCTGCTAAAAATCTGTTCCCATCTTTCTTTTAAGCCCCCTTTAAGTACTGGCAGACTGCAATAAGGCCTCCCCTGAGCCTTCTGTTCTCCAGGCTGAACAACCCCAGCTCTCTCAGCCTGTCCCTCATAGGAGAGGTGTTCCATCCCTCTGATAATTTTTGTGGCCCTCCTCTGGACTTGCTCCAACAGATGCATGTCTTTCCTGTGCTGAGGGCTCCAGAGCTGGACCAAATCACCTGCTATGGTTGGTGTGTGTTGAACAACTTGAGGAATGAGGAAAGCTGGAATAAGTGATTTTGCACATTTTGTTTGGAAAAGGAAATCGTATGCTGTGTCCTGTATTACAGCTGATTATATTAGGAAGAATATTCACGTTTTGAGTGTGAACCAGTTTGCTTTTAATAGTCATGATGCCTAAAGGTGTGATGTATTACTCTCTTTCAGTATGGTAGATCTATCCATGTGTGTAATTCTGCAACCTTAATCTGTGCTGTATCAATTAGATGTACCTCTCATGCACAATTCTGCATGTGTGTATAATCTTGCCGTTGTTTTGTTGTCCTATTAAAATCCATAGATCTAGTTGTTGGTAAAAATAAGTAAAAAGTACAAAGTTAAAGGACTTACTATTAAACTATTCATCAATATGGTATTTTAACATTTAAAAAAAATAATTTGACATTTCACACATGTAAATATAACCACAAACACTTTTTTTAAGAAATAAAATAGTACCTTTACAGAATTTTGCGGTGGCAGCCATCCAGTTCTTCAAGCTAGTCCATTGTTGTAGACTACCTGACTACTAAATTGAGCAGAAGTACTCTCTTCCTTGTGCCTAGCTGTTAGATTCATTTTTGTTGCTATATTGGCTAGTCACTTACTGCAGTTCGTCATTACCCCCTTTAAAAGACAGCGCACTTGAAATTGTTTATGTTAGGCTCTCTGTGCAGAAGGCTTTGGCTCTGCCTGTTCGAGCTCTTCGAAGAGGAATGGAAGAGAATGGGCTTCAGATGTTTTCTCTGTGGTGTCACAGTAAGAAAGAGACCAAACCCACCACTGCCCGCTGATAGCAGCTTGCCGTATCCCCGCCGCTTGAAAAGTGGGGATTGGGTCCAGGGTTCAGAACTAGCAGAACCCCCCTGCCCCTGCAGGTTATGTATGTGCAGTGTGAACTTGTCTTCAACAGAAAAAAAATCTCCAACTGCTGCTGACTTGCTTTATTGAAGGTTTGGTTACGATGAATAAAGAAAGTTTTTCATAGTGTAAGCATGAGAGATACTGAATGAATGGTTATTCACTTGTAATATAGCTCAATTAAAGTAAAAGCTTTTTCATGCATTCAAATTTTCATGCGTTAGTAAACTTAAATAAGCTATATGACTCCAAATATACTTGCTTTAGAATCTGAAGTGTTGAGTAGCTCTACTGCTAATAAACCAATGTGTTTCCTAGAATGGTTTTGGTTGTGAAATGTCTTACATACATGTTTTCATGTGTGTTTCATTTTCAGACTAAGTTGCTGATTTGTTTGTGGATGTTGAATGAACCTCTAATTTTTTAAATTGTGAATCATAATCATCACCTGATTAGTTTTTATTTATTTATTTTCCTTCCTAACGCTTCAATGCAGTGTGAAGCTTTATCGGCCTTCCACAAAGTAGGAAGGATACAAATTCTACTTTGGGGAAAAAAAAAAACAAACCCCACAACAAACTCTCCCTTTTCTCCTATTTTGATGAAAGGTTTTAGAAAAGGAGGGACTAAGGAGGAGCAGAATTCTATTGCTTCGAGGTCTGCAACTGAACTCAATTTGATCTTAAACCAGTGACTGTTTTCAGATCTGATGAATCACTATCGGGGCTAAAAACACCTATACCGTTGGGCTGAGAAGCTTGCATCCCAGGCTTCAGGAGTGATTTGTATTTGGCTCTAGTAGCTCAGGCAATCCTCTAGCTTAAAAGGGTGACAGTCTAATTCTTGTGAAGGATATTTTCAAGAAGGAGACAACTTTTTAAAACTTTTTTTTTCTTTTTCATTTAAGGCCTTGTCATTAGTAGCTGAGCCAACCCAATCACACAAGTACAGTGCTGCAAATATAGTACCTGCACAAAAATTAAATGGAGTAAAATCAATCAACAAATGTTGAAGCACAGCTGAAACAAGTTGCAGGAGGGTTTATGATGGCATGAAGGTTTTACTGGCAATGTCTGAGATGCCCACATACAAGTGAGTTACGCAGGTCACCCCAAATGAGTTCCAATAAAAGCTTTATACCAACACGAACGGTCCTATTTATAGACATAGCTTTCTGTCTAAATATAAGCTGCTCCCAGTCATGTCTAGACTAACATCAGAGCTGTGCTCGTGTTGAAGGTGGGGGTTCAGAAGTAAGAGTACAGGCCATGCTATTCTTTAAATTTCTATTTATTACAATGAGCATCTAAACTTTGTGGTGGTGGTACACCTTTGAACGTCATATGACATTGTGTCATCCAAGACACCTTTTTTTCATTTTGTTTAAGCATCAGAAGTCATGTCTGATGGATGTGACTTGTAAGCTAAATATTCTTCAGCATGTGTTTAAAGCTTTTAGGATGTATTGGTGGGTGGGGTAGATGGATGGATCAGTAAATGACTTTCATTGCTAACTATTTTCAGCAGATGAGTTTTAATGAGTCTTTCAACTGTTGCTCCTGTGTTTAGTCTGCTCATTTACTCAGTGTTCAGCATTAAAGAAGCTTTCTAGGAGGTAAACGTTGTCCTGATTACAGAAGAGGTTAGTTTGATTGTGTTCTGCACAGGCATTGTGTTAAGAGTTGTTTTGTTTTTTTTTTTAATTGAGAAATACATGCTGTGCGCACAGACAATTAGGGTAGATAAGCAAGTGTTATGTTTGGAAGTGCACATCCAAATATACAATTGCTATATTAAGATAAATAGCTCAGACTGCATGAAGTTATAAACTGAGGTTCTGATTCTCTATCAGCGGTCTCACTGTCATGTCCTATATTTGTAAGTGGGTTCTCCTTTTGCATTTGTGATTTAATACGCATCAGCACATAGCTGAATAGAGCGAAAGGGATGGCAAAAAGCACCTTCCGCTTCCTCTTCATTTAAAGTAGGAGTTCTTTCTTAGTTTACTTGATACACTGCCTAATGTCTCATGTCAAAATAAATAAGCGCAGGGCAGCTGCTCTTAAAGGTAGGGAATACTTAAAACATGTAATGTACCAATGTGAAGAAAATGTAGTGGTATTTCTGGTAAGTCTACTAAAAAAAAATATATCCAGGAGCTTTGATCAAATGCCAGCTCTTACATCAGTCCTCTTTGTACTCTTTCTTGCTGATCTGTGACCTTGACCTTGTGTTTGTGTTTGTATGTCAAATCTATTTTAGGACTGGACAAGCTAAGTTCAGTTTAATAGGATTTATACTCCAGCTTCACAGGATGCCTCAGTAAAATATAAAAATTAAAATATTTGAATCAATTATTCTATTTCCAGTCATCTTTTCACATTTCAGAGGGCTTGAATACATTGACTTTTTTTTTTTAATTATGTTTAGGCGATGCTTCTTAAAAAGGCATCTCTATCTCAGCAATGAACTCTTCTAAATTCAGTACAGACATTCTGCCTGGAGGTGGGGTTTCCTCTTGGAGAATCTCACTGGTGGCAATGGTTTCATTTGGTGTAAATGCAGTTCAGCACTGAAAGTAGTTGGAGAACTGTGAAGCAGCCACTCAGCAGTATCTTCAGGGTTTCTTTTGACAGCGACAAGGTCCTTAGTCTGACTTGCCTTGTAGGAGCTTTCCATAGGAATGCTTGTGTCCATGCTGGGAAGGTGGCAGGCACAAGCGGGTGCAGATCCATAGACCAGGACAAGGCTACAGATTTTGGCAGCAGCTTCACACTTAGATCAGGCAGACATTTTTGTGGAACCATGTTTTTGTATACATTTCAATATGCAGCTTCTGAACTATCTTGTTCTACTTATTACTAGCGTTGCTCTTCACGGCAACTGAGATAGCCTCTCTTCTAGAGCTCGAGCTCTCAGGCAGCAAGTCGGGCTCCGATGCGCTGGTGCCACTTGCATTCAGCAGGACTCTCGAGCACAGGCTTAATTTTAGACACATGCTAACATGGCAGTGAAGTTGGCCGGTGTAACTGACACTTTGGGCATATGGCTTTCTAAAGGCTTAGTGAGGTTGTTGGTTTGACAGACGCTATGAAGGATGGTCCCAAATTAGCCAATACTTACGTGCAAGTGTGGAGTAATAGATTTATTTTTAATAGGTCTTTTATTTTGGGGGTAATGTTGTTATATGTAGAAAATTGCACACTTTCTACAGAAATCAGTCACACATCTGAGTTGTTTCATTTTATACAGTTTTTAAATGTTTCAACTTTCTTGACATTAATGGACTAAGCAATAACAATAAACAGTCTTCTTGCTATTTTTCAATTATTTCCTTCATGCAGCACTCATGAAATATGGATATAAAACGCATTAGTAAAAGCTCTTTTCCACAACTTTGTGACGGCATACTGTCTTTCTTCTTAAAATGCGTGTCGTTTTTATTAACATAAAATCTGAGAAATTACTTCAAAGTAAGCCCTTATACTGAGGGGTGGTTAAACAACCTGCCCTTGCCAGTCGTCTGCTGTTCCTACCATGGCTTTGTGGCAGTAACTACAGTTTTCATCGGTTTTGAGCTAAGTCGGTATTTTAATTGTTCTGATTTGACTTGTAGCTAAAGCTGAGTTGCAGCCCAATGCCTAACATTTGAGGATATTATTATTAACTAACTGATCATCTCTGTATACACCTATGTGACCTAAAAGGCTTTTAGTATTTTACTTAGGGATTTATGTTATGACTTTTTTCAGATTAATTTTGGTGTAGTGGTAAGATGAGGATTTACTGTGGCATTCCTTACAGAGTGGTGTTTGCCTCTTCTCCCCAGATTTTGCTGAAGTTGGTTCTTATGTTGTATCTTTAATTCTGCTTGGTTTTATTGCTGCTTTGGAGAGAAAAAAAAGTCAATTTTTTATTGTAATTAACTAGTTGAGACCTTCTTGATAATGCAGATTTTTCTTTTCCCACTTAATTGAAATTATATGAGCCTTTTCTGTATCTGTGGCCTTTAGAAACATCATCTACAATAAGCTGAAATCTCCTATTACAACAGAAACGATAGTGTCCTTCCACTCACTTTAAAAAAAAAAAAAAACCCACCAAACAAAAAAAACCCCACCAAAAAAACCCCCACCAAAACCCAACAACAAAAAAACCAACAAAACCCAACAACCAAATCATCTGGGTTTTTAACATGGGTTTATGGGTTTTTACATATAATTGGATACTATGCGACTGTGACCCTATACTTCACCTTGCTATAGAATTACTTTGTGTTTGGTTATCTGAAACCTATGCTGTTGAAAAGTCTAGAAAGTGGCTCTCATTTGTAACTAACCATGAGATGCTTGGTCCCAAGTGGAACACAACTACTACTGTCAATAAAAGCTGAGCAATACTTTTCAGTGCTTTGTTGCAGTTTGGCCTCAGTTAAAACAATTCTTGGTTAAAATAAAGTGACTTAGTGTATGACACATTACCTAACATGTACAGTTATTCCAACAAATCCAAGGAAATACACAATTTATTATAGGACTGTCGATAAATGCCTGTATCTTTAGATCCGTCCAACAAGCAGAAGGTCAGAGATGTGTACAAATGCATTATCTGCATGTATTGATCGTCACTCAAAAGCATGATTGTCCAGAAGAGGACATTGATTTTTTCACTGTATATTAATCAAGTTTCATTCTTGGGGGGGTTGGTGTAGAGTTAAATGCATAATCAGTGATGTGGTTTTGTAGGTGTTGGAGGGAATGGAGATCTGGTTGTTACTGTCCTTTTCATTGCTTATTTATAGGCAAGTAGTTTACAAAGATTAGCAAGACGCATCCTCTGTCCATTCTGGGGTGCCTACCAGTATATTATCCATCCCTCTATCCTGAAAACAGGTCTTGGTACATATTTTTGTGCCTGCTTGCTCTTGGTCTCTTGAATAAGAGGACTCAATTAACCAAAAGCCTTTCTGCTTACTGTACTTCTGAGCTTTGATCAACACACTACCCAAGTTAGTTGAGGTTCAGTGATATGTGCCACTTCTGGATTCCTGTCCTTATTGGGGATGGAGTGGGGTGTGACTTTTCTGCTGTATCATTTAGGTTCTTCCCTTTTTGTGTGCAGTAGCAGAAGATCATAGAGCAGTGACTTATGGGGCAGTTTTAGATGTTAAATAATCGATTCCTTCACAGGTGGCATTTGTAGGTTGAATGTCTATTCCTCTTCATAGTACAACTAGCAAAGAGTTGGCAGAGAGTGTGTTTCTGAGTTCATGTCTGAGCATTAGCAGATCCTGATCAAGAAATGAACTCAAAGATGCCCTTTACAGTACTGTTACACAACAAAATAGAAATGTTTCTCCGTTAGTATTTCTGAGAACAAATATATATGCTAAGGAACTGACTGGAATTTCTGTGAACCACTCAGTTACAGGGGTAAATATTGAGTTATGTGAACAGGGTGGGTTTTTCCACATCTAAGAGTGATTATTCCTGGGATGCTCAATTCTTTCACCTATTAGAATAAGAAATACTAATTTAAGGTAGGCTGACATCAGCTATTGTTTGAATAGTGCCAAAAGCATGAAAAATGGCCACGTGTGATTTGTCTCTTAACTTAGCAGCAATTCGTAGCAGGAGGTTTTGATGTGCGGGCCAGATTTGGATGGAGCTGTGTACAGTGCTTGAGTGTGCTTGTAAACCTTCAGTGCTGCTGCTAAGGCTTTCACAAACTCAGCTTTTGTGGCACTTCTGTCCTTCCCCTATTTCTCCTTCCCCAAATACTCACTTCAGCTGTTTTGGGGGTTTGCTTGATTTTTGGGGTGTTGTTTGGGTGAGGGATTTTTTTTGTTGTTTGGGTGGGGTTTTTTTGTTTGTTTGTGTTTTAATTTTTCCCCTCCTTACTGGTAAGTTTGTGAAGTCGGCTTTAAAAAAACACGAGTCGCCTGTAACTTCAGCAGAAATGGCTGCCCATGGCCTTGTGCGAGCTGTGCGCTGCTCTCTGGAAGAGGTAGCAGAGGCGGGTTGAGCGCCAGCGCCGGACGAGTCACGGCAGGCCAGCGCTGTGCCGAAACACCTCGCTCCTCGGAGCAGGCCACCCTCCATGGGGTCCCTTGCCACCGGGCTAGGCTTGCTCTGGCACCTGAGCTGACTTGGCTCTCTGCCGTACGTGTCCCTCTGCAGTGCAGACGTACCTCTTCCTCCGAGCGCCGCCGCTCTCGGGTGGCTGCCGTTGGGGGTCGTGCCGTGCCCTCTCGGGGGAGAGCCGTGCGTCAGAGCTAGATGGGCGTTCCTTTGCGACACGCTTCCCCGGCGTTGGGTGGGAGCTGCGGCGTAGTCAGCACTGCTCAGACTTTTGGGCCTTCACGTGAAAACGCCTCAGCGCCAAGCCTGAGGCGCTCTGACTGCGGCGGCTCTCCTCGCAGGGGCGCGGACGTGCCCGGGCTGCCTCGCCACCTCCCCGAAAGGTGCTCTGCACACGTATGAAAATCTCTCTGACATTACCCCACCTCATTTAAGTGGATGGTGGAAATATTATATTGCCCCTTGATACATTACGTATCGTCCCAAAGCTCCTCGGTGCCCTGAGGTGGTGGTGTGTGGTGTGGGTGAGTTGTGGATTCCTGGACTGTGGAGAATCCCATGTGAAACCTGAGGAGCAGAGGGAGGCCAAGGTGAGGTGCCTGAATCCCCCCTTCCACCCCCCAGAGGGAATACATAGGAACAGCCTCCCTTTCCTTATGTGCCTCTGGGGCCACGATTAACAGTGACAGTAATTAGCATTTACATTTTAGCAGTCTCTTAAAAGCCCAAGTAAATCTATATAGTCCCCACAGCCAGCACAGTTGTTTTTTCTCCAACCTTCCCTCCCCGCCCTCCCCCCCCCCACCCCCCGCCCCCGCAATTGTTGGTTTACTAACATTTCAGTCCGGTGGTCCCTCAAATCTTACTCTTGCAGGAAGAACCATCTCTCGTGTCTGCTGCGTGTTGGTTCGGCGTTCGCCTCAATTTTGTGCGACTTAGGACTTGTCAGTCACTCGGGGCTTACGTTCTTTCGTAAAATGGTAGGCTCTGCATCTCTTTGAGCTATTGCGTCAACTGTTGCGGAATCGGTCTTCTGCAGTATTTTTCAAAATCCTACCGTTTAAGCTGCTAAAACCGTCAGAAGGTTTTGGTTGCGCTGGTTTAGGTCTGTTCCCTTCCACTTGCCTCCCTTCCCGCCCCCCAATACCGGAAAAACCCAAACTCTTCCTGTTGCCTAAAACTCCTCTCCTCGCAAAAGTAAGGTCAGGACTGCATTTGGCAGTACGCAGCTTAACAGAACAATGGGGAGAAGGCTTTCCCATTTTGTACGCTCACGCGGCATGTGGCCATGAAGCTGCAGCCGTCGCTAGCCCTGCTGCTACCAAAGGGAGTGTTTTAGAGGGCCTGCCCTGTGCTGTGGGAGGGGCAGCCGGACCGCGCCAGCCTGGATGGAGCACCTCTGCCCAGGATGGGGGACGCCGGCTCTGTTGCCGGGTCAGGGGGTCCTCGGGAACCCCTCCAAAAATCTTGGCCCTGCTGCTGCAGCACGATTCCCCACGTGCCCTCTTGTTCACCTGTTTATTGCTGAATTTTGCTCCACCATCTGATAGCTTTTGGTTTTTTTTGTGTGTCTTCTAAATTACATTTGCAAAGAGAACCTTCAAAATGTCTTGACAGCCTGAATCAAAACTGTGAAGAGGTCTCAGCTGCTCCTTTCATCTCAGTAGGTCTCTGACATAAAGCAGGGATTTAGCAAAGCACATAAATATTTGGTTCTCTTAAAGCACGTGCTTAAGTGCTGTTGAAGTACCTGCATACTTGTGCACCTCTCTGGGTTTGGTACTGCGTGGGTTGTTGAATCAGGCCTGTTGCACTGGTTGTAACCTCAGCAAAAAGAGTCAACTGAAGTGCTTATACCACTGCTCTGAATACATCCTTCACGCCTGCTAAACTCCGAGAAGTACAAATTGAGCTCAGTAACAATAATTCGGGGACAACTAGTCTCATTTTCCACATCCATCTTCAGTTCGCTGCAAGATTCTGCTGCAATTTCCAGTGCATCTAGAAATTTTTCTGGAGACCTTAATTTCGTTGTGCTCTGCAAGATTTCTCTGCAGGGAGCTGTAAGGATGGGGAATCATTTAAAATTCTGTGTTTTACGTACTTCCTCAGTGCTATTCTGGAGCTGTTGAGCGAAACACAGCCTTTAATATATTTATCCTCAATTATTTTTCTGAAGTTTGCATCTATTACTACTTCATCTGGGAAAACAGGGTACAGAAAAGTAAAACCAGAAGTCAGACAGCCTGTCTGCAGCACAGCACGTAATTGGACCCCTGGATCCCAAGCTGCCGCTGTAATCACTGTACCGCATTCCTCAAATCTGTAATAATTAAAATGACTGACTGAGCCATTGGTTGATGTGGTGGGCTGTAGCCTTTACATTTGGGAATATGAGAACGGGAAGGCAGTGAGCTAGTGAGAGACTTTTTCTGGCTCTTCCAGCAGTTTCTAACTGTTAAGACACTGAATTTATTAAATAACTAAAGATTTTAATTTCACAGACCAGTTTGATTTCAGCTCTACAAATTTATGTTTTGACTCATCTCAACTTAAAAACGGAACATAAAATTACTACAGGAATTTAATAGCCGTTAAAGAACTCTGAAATGCAGTTAATAAAAATGTTTTAACTGTGTGTGTGTATATACACCCTCCCCCCCCCCCGAACCTCTATTAATCATTCTAACAATGTCCGTGAGTTTGGCTAATGTATCTGTAATAACTCTTCATTGTTGGCTATCTGCTAGCCATTGCCGATTTCCTAAATGAATACCTTAATAGTTTCTGTAAGACTTTTTTCATAAGATCTTTAATTCAAGACTACAGAAGATGACACCTTGATAATGCCAAGTTTTATGAGTTGTCTCCATTAGATTGTGTAGCCCTCTTACTCAAATAATACTAGCCTAGTGTTGTTAATTTACTGTGGGTCTCTGTTCCATTTAGCAAAGGGATTTAGCTAGAAATACTTGCCTGGCATGTTGGAAAAACGTCTTATGGATGTCATTTTGCTAGTTAAAATTGTGAACTGTTCTTAATTTCTTAAATGGCAGCAGCTGAATATCTGTTGGGTTAACTAGGGGGCTGCATTTGTTTAGAGTATCCGATTAGGTTTTGCAGTTGAGGCATTTGTTAATTCAAAAAATTCTTGAAAAATAAGCAAATAAATAAATATTCAGGAGTGAAAAGCCATTGGCTCAGATGTTGTAGTTTAATCTATTAGGAGATGTGTCCTTAAATTTCATTATCTTTTGCAGCAGTAATGCTTTATGGTAAGCAAAGGACCATAAAGTTTATTGTTATCATTCTTTTAAAATCTTTGTGATGGCTAAGTACATCTGTAGTTTGCAAAAAGCCCCCACCCTCCAACAACTGCAAAAGTAGAATTAATATTCTGGACACACACAGTTTCTATAGTTCAGTGTACAATTTAATATTCTCTTGTCTTCCCTGTTCCGCCCACAGGTTTTTCCCTCGGCAGGTTTTAAAAGGGTGTAGGACCGCTTTCCTATGGTGTGCTCCGCTTGGGGAGCATCTCCCCAGGTTACAGCACTCGTGCTGCAAATCCTGTTGCTGCTTTGGATCTGTCTAGGTAAACATGGCTTAGTGAGCTGTGATGGGTGCGTGTTCACCGAGGTTCTGAAAATGGTCTCTGCAAAACAAGTGTGTTATTTATTTGTTAGGATACAGAGGTCTGGGAGAAGATAGCTGCATATACAGTAGTCAAGAAAGCATGTCAACTTTATGAATTAATTTTGTTACAATAGTTAAAATACAATTTTTAGATCTAGAGATTCATAGATATTACGGGTTAATGTTAGAGGCTCATTGCAATAAGGTTACTTCAGCCCTTACAGGGAACTATGAGATGTATTGCTGTAGGGCTTCTCCTTTCTCTTCCCTCTACCTTAACTTCTTTATGTTCTTCTTTTCTTTCTTCACTTCCGGTAATTTCTGGAATAATAGCGAAAAAAATTATTAACACTTCAGTGGATCCAGGGAAATTCTCATATGGTCTGTATGTTTTTAAAAGGTTGGTTATGGTTACCTTAGTGTCCAGCTAAACATTAATTTCCAAAGTTGGTTTGGTTTCCACATGACCACACTTCAGATAGTGGAAGAAAAGCATACTCGGTTCAAAACTTGATGGAAATGCTTAGTTATGAGATTGCCTTCAAACCCTGAAATTTACTGCCAGGCTTTCCATCATAAATAAAGTGTAGATTTAGAAACTTTAAAAAAAAAAATGTAATTAAAGTTCTTGACAGTTGACTTCATCACATTTGTGTGTTGAACATTAGGTTGTGTGAGGTTTTATAACACTGTAGTACCTGTTGCAGCACTAGATCAGAACAGGTTTTTTAGAAGAATCACTGGTGTCCCATTCCTTATGTATTAAGTGCTTCTCAGATTTCATTCTCTTTAATGAAGGCTCCTTTGCATCAACCCAATTTCTGTAAAATTATCAATATTTCCTTAGCACTGAGTAATTTAAAAAAAAAAAAAGAAAAAGAGAAGGTGGCAAAACACTTCTTAGAGTAGTTATTGTATGTAAACTGTACTGGCTACAAGTATCATCTCCTGCAACAGGCTTTTTGAGTACCTGCATAAATGCTTTGTCCTTTTTTTTTTAATTACCCGGAGCTATAATGAGTAAACTTTTACTGAATATTGGCTTAATGGTGCATTTGTTTGGGACTTTTATCTTAAAGACGACTTTATCAAGATAGTAAGAAACATTGAAAAACTTTCAATTTTATTCTTTTGCACACAAAATACAGGGTATGAAGTGCTACTCAATTCTTTTTAAGAACAGCATGCTATCAGCTTAATTCCCTTTTGAAATATGAAAACATGGCTGCAGGTAAACAGGGTTTTTTTTGGAAGTGGGAAAACTGTGTTTTCCAGATAAAATGTGTTCCCAAATACTTGAGGAAATAAGTCTAGCTGTATTGATATTGCAGTTGCTGGATACTTGATGTATCCATTGGAAACTTTGATTTTTTTCAAGGATTTGTTACTTCTGATTTTAAGCTATTTTGGATTGAAACTGCAAAAGCCCACCGAGAGGTGCACGGGTTTTTAAAGGAACAATAGAGTGATTAGTAATTTTTAATTAGATGAATCCACATTTATGTTGTATTTATGTATTTGAATGAACACTGTGTTTTCCACAGGTAATTATGTAAGTGCTGGTTAATATAGACAGGTGTTTCTGAGAGAAGTATTGAGACCCCCGCAATAACTACCAACTTTTCATTCTATATTTAGATACATGGGTATACACATTTAGACTGCAGTGTATTGCTGCTATGTTAATTTGGTTTTTGAGATAGATCAGTTTTTAAAGTTTCTCTAAATGATTTAAAATCTAGGGAGTATTTGTACAGGGGAATATATGGGCTGTTAATATTACAGCTATTTAGTTGTTGTTCTTAGTCTTTAGTTTTTTTCAGATCTGATACCTTCTTGACATGTAGCTGCCTGTAGCTTTTGAAAAATAGCCTTTGGAAAATCAATCATAAAATATTCATGCACTTTAAGGAGGCAAGGATTTCATCTGTGTACATCCTTTTTAAGCTTGTAAACACAAATTTTCAATGGGCTTTTAGTCTGTGAAAGCAAATTGCAGAGTTGAGTGTGTGGAAAGACACTTAGCTTTACTCATGTTGAATATTTATACCCGTTTAGAACTGAATGAGTGAGGGAGTAGGTATGTATGGTGTAATGACCTCAATATTGATCTGTGGTGACTGTCTGAACTATTCATGCTGTCATTGACATATAGCTAAAACTTGAAGAGATGCATCTAGTATAAGCGCCATTGTTGTGCTTTTTAAAACAGCTTCTTATAGGATACTGCCTCATCCAATGAAGTATTGAGTACAGATGGTCTACACTCTTTGAAAACAGTAAGACTTCAAGGAAGACCTGGGGAGTTTTTTACCATTATAGGTTTAGTACATGGAAAGAATGTAAAGGTAAAAATCCTCTAGGCAAGGGAGGATTTTTATATCAGGATTTATATTATACCAGGAACATAAGCACCCTTTTCATCACTCCTATCGCAAATGACTCGTGGTAGTTGGGAGTTGTAAGAACAACAGATTTCCTATTGTGCTATCATACTAGATTTTGCATTACTAGATAGTCTTGGGCAGCAGTGGCAACTTGCTTTCTGCTTTTAGCGATGTCATCTACCTGCCAAACTTGCATATGATGCTACCTATTCTGTTATTTGAAAACACGTTCGACATGAACCTAAATATTTACTTTAGGCATGCCTTTTACTTCTCTTTTAGACTGATAATCTGCATGTCCTGTCTGTTTACCTAAGAAGAAAGGTTGATGCAACTGTGAAGTAAAAACAAATGTAATACAGTTTTTTAAAACTATATTTAGAGTGCTTTATGACTTTCCTTTCATGTTTGCTATTCCTTATTTTGAGCTGTAGGATAGAGAAGTTCAATGAACATGTAGTAGCTATGCTTATGATAGTTAAGCTTAATTTTTGTATAACATTTGTTGTCTCAGAGTTGTTTTCACAAAGTTCTTTAAATTAGTTACCATGTACTTTGTCCGTTACTTGACTTTTAATTTCTTCTGGAATGTGGTTATTGCTTATATATCCTGAATATCTGTCTAAGACAATGTGTTTAAAAAAAAAAATTTTATGCAGTTAGCTCTTATCCTAAATCTTTTCTTTCTTGACCACTTGTCTTTTTTGTTTTGTTTTTTTTGTTTGTTTTGTTTTTTTCACTTAGGAATTTTATGTGCTTGGTGGAGATGGAAAAAGATGAAAAACAAGTTGGCTTCCTGGAGAAAGAAGGCGGCAAATACTTAATGGAACTTTGTTACTGTGGAACCATGTTTTGAGTGCTCCTCCTGGACAAAAATATTCTAGAAATCGTCAGATTAATATGATTTGAAACCTGGCTCATCGAACAGTATACACTGGAAGAAGCCTGCTTGGAATATGATATTTTGTATTGTTTCTGAAAGTCTGTGAGCAAACACCATAGACATCTACCTATTATTTCTTAACTCTGCATCTCAATTCAGCAGCAGCAAAACTAGTTTTTGAAGTGAATAGAACCAGAGCTCTTTTGGAAACTTTTATTGAACATGACTCATGGAGAAGAGCTTGGCTCTGAGATGCACCAGGATTCTGTTGTTCTAACTTACCTAGAGGGATTACTAATGCATCAAGCAGCAGGAGGCTCAGGTACTGCAGTTGACAAAAAGTCTACTGACCATAGTGGGGAGGATCAAAACTTCAATATTTCTGGAAATATATTTCCTAGCTGCCAAAGTAATGGTCCAGCTCTTAACACAAATACATATCAGGGATCTGGCATGCTGCATCTCAAAAAAGCAAGACTGTTGCAGTCTTCTGAAGACTGGAATGCAGCAAAGAGAAGGCGGTTGTCTGATTCCATCGTGGATTTAGATGGAAAAAAGGAAGCCTTGTTAGCTGGCATGGTTGAAAATGTGCCTAAAGGCAAACAGGATAGCACATTACTTGCCTCTTTGCTTCAGTCATTCAGCTCTAGGCTGCAGAGTGTTGCTCTGTCGCAGCAGATTAGGCAGAGCCTTAAGGAGCAAGGGTATTCCCTTAGCCATGATTCTTTACAAGTGGAGAAAGATTTAAGATGCTATGGTGTTGCATCCAGTCACCTGAAGACTCTACTGAAGAAGAGCAAAGCAAAAGATCAGAAGGTGGACAACAGCCTGCCTGATATAACAAAGAACCTGCCCAAAGAGAGGTTTATAGAATCTCCTCATGCAGTGCAGAGCGGACCTAAAGTGATAAATGAGCCACTGTCATGTGCTGCAAGATTACAAGCTGTTGCAAGCATAGTAGAGAAACGATCTAGTCCTGCTGCTTCACCGAAGCCCAGCGTAGCATGCAGCCAGCTAGCTTTACTCCTTTCAAGTGAAGCGCACTTGCAGCAGTACTCCAGGGAACATGCTTTAAAAGCACAAAATGCAAATCAAATAGCAAGTGAGAGACTTGCAGCTATGGCCAGATTACAAGAAAGCGCTCAGAAAGATGTTGGCCAATTCAATTTATCAAAAGGAATGACAAGCCATCTCAATGGTCAAACAGGATCATCAACCAAAACAGCATCTAGCAAAAGCAACATGGCACCATTTCAGAGTTCAGTGGGAGTCATGCATTCGCCTCCCAAAAATGTGGGATACAAAAATACTTTGGAAAGGAGTAACCTGAAAACCTCTCCCAGCAACAGTTTGCTCTTGCATCTACTGAAAAGCCAGAATACCACCAAACATGTAAAAGGGCATGAACACAGTGAGAGAGCCAGCATTTTTGAAGACAGCAGCACACCAACAACTATTGATGAGTATTCAGACAACAATCCTAGTTTTACAGAAGATGACAGCAGTGATGATGACAGCTCCCATTCTAACTGTCTTCCTATAGACCTGTCCTTTAAACAGAGGACAGATAAACCAGATGCAGGTCCGCCTGCATCGCTAGATAACCTGACTCAGTCCTTGCTTCATAACTGGGATCCAAAAGTTTCCTGTCCAGAGAACAAGGAAGACAAAGACACTCCGAAAGCTTCTAAGCTGAATCCCCACCAGAAGGTGACACTACTTCAGCTGTTACTTGGGCATAAGAGTGAAGAAAAGGTAGACAAGAGCAATGACCCTCAGGGACCACATAGTGCAGCTGATGTGGCAAAATTCACTGTACAGACTGGTAAAAGGACTCCTGTTACTGACAGTCCCGGTGCAAGTCGGATGACTCCATTAAGCACTCCACCTTTGCTGGCTTCTGCAAAAGCAGACTCTCCTATAAATCTCTCGCACCAACCGTTAGCCATCAAGCGTAGCTCACCACCATATGCCTGCAGCATCCAGCCGGACAGGCTGGTGAATCCTGCATCTAAACATTTGATAGACCTTTCTAAAAGCAAAGAAATGCAAGGAGCCAAGCTGAGCAGGAACGATAGTCCCCAGAACTCTTCAGTTTTCAGTGCCAGCAAGCTGTTGCAGAACCTCGCTCAGTGTGGCATGCAGACTTCCATGTCAAGTGAAGAACAAAGACCTAGCAAACAGCTGCTGGCAGGGAACACAGATAAACCTGTTGGCCTGATTGATAGATTGAACAGCCCTCTGCTTACGAATAAATTGAGTATGCATGAAGAAAATAACAAAATATTTGGTTGTCAGCCTGCACCTGCTGAACAAGGACTTCCAGGTTCAGAAATAGAAAATCTCCTTGAAAGGCGCACTGTCCTTCAGCTGCTTCTGGGAACTCCTAATAAAGGTAAAAGTGAAAAGAAAGAGAGGATGCTTTTAAGAGATGAAAGTTCTCAAGAACAGACAGATAAGGCTTTGAATGAGCAAATATTGACCGTGAAAATAAAAACTGAACCATCTGAAGAATCGAATGTTCCTTATAATTCAAATGCACAAGTAAGAGAGTGCAAGGGTAACAAATTTCAAGGATTTGTTCACTCATTGCAGAGAAACACAGCTTCTTCTCCAGCATCCGAGGAGTTGAAATCTGAGCCTCTTTCACCTCAAGATTTCTCTTTTTCCAAAAACGGCTTGCTAAGTAGGTTGCTGAGACAGAATCAAGACGGTTACACTGCAGATGAACTGGACAGAAGTCACCGAAACAATGAGCTGACGCACCTTGAATCAAAGAGTCTTTGCACAGTACCGAAGAAGAGGAAGCTTCACGCTGAGCCTTTGGAAAGTCCATTAAAAAAGATGAAAAGTAATGTGTCTGATGCTGCAAACAATCACTCTTCTCCTGCTGAGGCACTGTATGGGCCTTTGCTTAACCAGCAAGAACTGAAGTTCAGCAGAAGTGATGCTGAATTTAAATATGCTGTAAGTCATGGTTCAAATAATGAAAGTGAAAATAGGAGTTGGTCTAGAGATAGTAAAGGCTTTAATGTGTTGAAACAACTGCTGCTCTCAGAAAACTGTGAGAGAGATCTGTCACAACATAGGAATAACATACTAATGGAGGGCAAGAAAAAAGGAAACAAAACCAGTGCAACAATGAATAAACCTGAATTCAGCATTTCTTCTTCAGTGAATGCATTAATGGGAAGCCCTGTGCAACAGAACAATTGTGTAGATCATAGAACATTTCAGTATCCTGTAGCAGTAAAAAGTCCTGCCAGTTCCCCCTTCCCTGAACATTTGGGGAGTACAGTATCTAGGCTTGAGTCTGACCAGTTTAGCGTGTGTCCCATGCCCAGTGAAAAAGGGCCCATCAGATGGGTGATCACAGGTGTGGACAAGAATGATTATGAAAAAGACTCTCCGAGACTGACCAAAACCAATCCAATATTGTACTATATGTTACAGAAAGGTGGCAACTCCGTTAGTAGCCAAGAAGCACATGACAAAGAAATGTGGAATGAACCTTCATTTACTGATAGTTCAACTCATGTTACAATCAAAGAGGAGTTGACATCTGATGCAGAGCTTAAAAATCCTTTCGGTAACTTAAGAAGCCCTTACAACAGCCATATGGGGAGTAGGACCTCTCATCAACATGGTGTGAATGGAGACGTGCATGGACTTCTGGAAAAAGTGCTATCAATCAAAAAAGAGCCAGAATAAACTACAGCCTCCTCAATGAGTTTACAATCAGTGGTTTTGAATCTTTGTTTTAAAAAAAAAAAAAAAAAAAAAAAAAAAAAAGAAAAAATAAAAATGAGTACGAACTTGACTACTGTATAAATTGAGCATGATTTTAGAAAAGCATGGTCTAATTGAAACATGTTTTCATTTGATAAACTTTTTATTTTTCTGGTGATGTTATTTAAGATACATGTAGATAAAATTTGCTTTACAATAGATTGTCACAAGGAAACTAGAAAGGTTGTAATTTGTACAAGACATTTCTGTATGCATCAGATTAAGTTATGAGTACTCTTTGATTAGAGTCTTATTTGGATCTGCAAGTTTTTGGTATAACATAAAGTGTAAGCGTACAGCCTATGTGGTGGTAATGCTGCGTTTCCTCCCTCCCTGTAAAATAATCCTTATTTTTTGGAAGTCTGAGCATAGAGACAGTGTACTTTTTTTTTTTTAATGTTTAATACGTTTTGTGAAATTTTAAGAATAACTTAAGAAATGGAGCAGTCCGTCCAAGTTATTAGCTCGTGTCATATTGGAAAACCTCTGTCAGTGTTAATAATTGAAATGCACTGAAATGTATTTTTTAGTGCTTCCAAAATTTTTATTGTTATTTTTAAATCTTGTTTGTGGTCCTGCCAGAATAGTGGTGTAAAATCTATTTTTCTTCCTTGCCCTGCTCTTGACAAATGCCTTCCTCAGAATCCTTAGCCATAGTTACGAGTTAGTAGTTACGATTAAGGGGTTTTTCTAGGTTTTTATACAAAAGGCAGATTTTCACAGGCCGTGCAAGTACTGCATGAGTCTTTTTGTTGCTGCATTCCTGTCACTTCCCCGCTTAAAAGGGGAAAGCCAAAATGCCTCTTGGACTAGTGCGATTAAGAAAGCTTGGTACATGTATTTGGCGAGGAAAATGGTGGAAAGCTTGTGAAGCGGGTGAGCGGGATTGTCTGTTTAGCCCCATCCCGCTTCCCCTGCAGAAGGATATCAAGTGCGCTAAGGCAGCACATCAGACTTCCACTCAGAGGTGGAATAGGATTTTAATGAAAAATGTGTTGGCCTCTTCCTACAACCAGGGAAACGAATCCATATTCTGCCAATACTTATTACTCTGTGAACAGCTGATGCATGGTTTAATGCACTACCCTATCGCTGCACAAAATCTGGTTTTAGAATAACTTTTCAGGTTGCACTGAGGATAAAATTGTGGTTTTGTCGTGTTCTGTAATGGATAGTGAGACATGTCTGAGAAATCCTCCCCTGCCCTCTTCCTCAGTCCCCACCCGTCCTGTGATTTGTAACATCTGGCCAGAGATGGGAGTACCTGAAAGTTGCGGTCAAAGCTGAGACACTTTAAAAGAATTGCTGGCTGGGGAGGAGCCATGCGGCTCTGCTTTCCTGTTAACACTGTCAGTCTTAACTCCGCTTTGCAGCCCTTATTTCTTGGGGGGGAGGAGGAAGACAAAATCCAGTTCCTCTAGATTATATGCATTATTGGCAACCATACGTTTTGCTGAACTTTGTACTCCCCTGGGGAAAAAAAAGTTCTCTGTAGCTTCTAATTTCAGTGACAGTCCCCTGTGCTCTCAGCAAGCAGCTAAGTAGTTGGCTTGCACAGATAACGAAAGCTACACGCCGTTTTAATTTTGACTGTTGTCACCATTGAGAGCTGATGACATGACAAAACTGCTGTTTCTGTCCATCTCGGGTTTGCATAGCAGAGATGAGTGATGGGGCATTTTGCTCTTTTCCTTTCTGGTTTGGTTTCGGAGATCCTTTTCCCAGACTGCTGGCGTGCCAAGATGGAGTGAGCTGTTGTCCCCCTCTCGTCCTCCGACCCCGGCCTGGGATCGGTTTCCCTTCTTTCCAGTGCAGTCCCTGCTGCAAGGGACTTCTGTCTGCCAGCTGGAAGATGCACCACTATTCTGTTTTACACCCCTCCCCCTGGGGGATACCTTCTTTTTGGGAACACAAATATTTGGCAGTATCCAATATAAAACATTCCCCCTGGTTTATATGAGAAAAAACAGAGCAATTTAAAGATATATTTTTATGTTATTTGGGTGAAGCGTAATATATTAATGGGCTGTACAAAGAAGATTTATATTTTAAAACCTTCACACAAATCTAATATCATTTTAAATGTCATTGTCTGAGGTATAATATAAAAATAAAATTTTGTTTGTCTTTAATATTGCATTTATAAGTGGCCCAATGACAATTCAGATGTCTCATAGAATAATCATTAATGAGATAAAGTATATTTTGGATTGACAGTGGAACTGAATTCTTTTTATATGAGTCAACCCAGCAGAAATATTAAAAAGATGGTGTTTGTTCCATCCATTAAATGTCTCTTAAAGTCTTAATTGATTATTTTTCTTGAAACAACATGTATATAGCTAGGAAAGATATACAATATAGAATAATAGATGGTCCCCGGAGTAAATACAGGGCTATAATTTACATGAAGGGCTCCACAGAAAAATGCAGTTTGAATGTATGTGAAATAATCTGGAAAAAATAATTTGGAAAAACTTTTTCAAAATAAAGTTGAGATGAAAAGTAGGGAGGAGAGTTTAACCCTAACAAAAAGTAATACTGGAGTCTAGGAGTGTGCTTACCTATGTATTTATTCTATGGTAGTCTATTGCTATAATATATACTTTTGAATATTTAGTTTTTAAAGTTGTATAAAACATTTAAGTTAAAATGTTAACAGTTTGACCAGTTAATGATTTAGCTTTCTTTTTAGGTGATGGTAATGAAAGGGTATTACCATTCTCACAGACGTCAGTAAACTATAATACACAAGAATCTAAGTTTAGGACATGCTGTTCATGGAAGAACCGTACCTCTTGTAGACGTTGCAATCTCAAGCAGCAGGTAACATAGCGATGAGGCCCTTGAGAGAGGATGGGGCATGCCCAACCGAGTGCGTCTTAGACAGCTGCTAAGAGGGCAACAAGTCTTTGATGTGAAATTCTCCAGTATCGCTGATGTTACCCCTCCCTCAGGAAGAGAGGTCTTCTTTAAAATCTACCCCATCCACACTTACAGCCATTAAACCTGAGGACCTAAGCGTTTTCCGTCATTTACCTTGTAGCATGAGCGAGAAAGGAGAAGTTGCCATCGTTCTCCTTGGGGACTTCTCCCTCTCAGTTGTTCCATCAGAAAAGGGGGGTGCGGGCACGGGTTTTGCTGCACCAGCAGAAGGACCGGTAGGGCTGGGTGCGTTTTTCCCAAGCACCTCAAAGATCCCCGATTTCCAGCCGTCCCTGTAGATGAATGACAAAACCAAGATCACCTGTTGAGTAACGCTTGGCATTCTCAGCGACTCCCGTTCCCTGGTTCAATAGGCAGTTCCTACTGGGGTGTGCATTTCGGCTGTCCCCAGTATGCTTCCACAGCCGGTGGGAGTGGCAGCTTCAGGGAGGGCTCTGCCGACTCAGGAGGCTGAAGTTGCAGCCAGGCCTTTAGACTACAGACTCGAAGGAAAGCGAGGCCTTGTCAGGTACGGGCAGCAGCACCTGCGTAGGCAAAGAGGGCTGGTGGGTGCTGTTGTGTGACCTTGCCACCAAAAGAGGAGGGAGGGAGGGAGGGAGGGGAGGAGAGCGCATCCCGGTTGTAGCCGGGGGAGGCTGCTGCTGGGGGGGGGGCTGCCTCCACCTCGCGGAGCAGCGAGGCGAGTTAGGGATGCGTCCGTGCTGCACCCGAAGTTGTAATTGCGGCCCCTGGGGACTTCGCCCTGAATTAAGGTTATTGAGGTTAACCTCGCTTAACCGGCAGCAGCGGCAGTCGGGCTGCCAAGTGCCCGGTGCTGTGCTGGAGGGGGCATCGCGGGCTCGTGCCGCTGCACCCGCTGCCGTGGGGGAGCGCTCGGGCTAGCTGGATTCGGGGATGGCTTGTAATTGCCGCACAGATAGGCCTTTTCTTTCCGGAGGCAAGCGTACAGGACTGAGACGACAAGATTTCTGGTGTCTCCTCTGCCAAAGCTGAGGAAACGATGGGGGTAACACACGACTCAAAGCTGTTTTGCTGGAGGGCTTCTCTAGTGATACCAGGCGGCTCAGTTTGAGAAGTTCATAAACATTAAGAGATCAAAAGGGAATTCAGCCATAACTTTCACTTTTCTTAGCCATTTACTCTTAGTAATGTTTTTAAATTTTTAATTTACAAATGTTTTTAAAAGAAAGAAATGAATGGTTTAAATTTTCCCTGTTAAATGTTGGTGAAAGTAATACAGCTCTCATTGACGTCAGTGACATGATATTACCAGTTTGTTCTCTGCCACATCTTACAGAGGAGTAAACTGGTAAGTATATATTATATATATTTATATATAATGTAAATATATTGACTTGTTACACCTATAATATGTTGAAATTGGTTTTTAAAAGGTGATGTAAATAGTGGTTTCCTTAATGAAAAATACATATTTTGTATTGTTCTAATGCAATGGAAAAAAAAACCTTTTAATCTTTTTTTGTTATGTATATTCCATGTACAAGTGTAAATATGATCACATAGGTTTAAAAACTTTTGCATGTATGTATACAGTTGCAAGTCTGGAAGAATGTATAGAAAAATACTTTTATTTAAAGTTGTGATTACCTGCTGCATGAAAAGTGCATGGGGGACCCTGTGCATCTGTGCGTTGGCAAAAAATGTCTTAACAAGTCAGGTCAGTTCAAAACACAACAGTATTCCACTTCTGGACATGACTTCTGCTGTGGTATTTTAGCTTTGTGAAAGAATGTGCTTCAAATCAAAAGGGTCTGGGGAAAAAAAAACACAACGCAAAACTACTTTTAAAACATGAAGTACTCATACAACTATAATCAGTCGTGTAAGTTCAGGACTCCATTTTGCGTAATTGAAATGTTGTACCAGGACTATTCCATCCCTGTAAAACAAAGGAATGTTGATTTTCATTGCCATACATAAGAATTTGGGATTTTACCACAACCGATTTTATTGTGATGTGTCTTAAGTAATTTAACTGGTCTCATTTTTTTATTAGAAATTAATTTCCTCATGTGATGTCACAAAACTGTACATACTGCAGTGTGAAGTTTTTTTAAATCTTTCAGTGTTTACTTCCTGCAGAAAATTTGAATAAATGAGAAAAATGCATTGTCTTGATGGTTTTTAAATCTGCTTTATTTCATGTGTGCTTTCCATTTTTGGAGTGTTGGTGAGCTCTTTGCATCAGTGCTGTTAATATAAATTTCTGACAACAATTTCAAGGAACTTGGGGACATGTAGACTTTAACAAGGCTACTGACTGGAAACGGAGAGTCGTGAAGCTGGAAATGAAACAACCTAAATCAGATTAGCAGCTTTGCTTTACAAAGCACTGTATTATGTTTTATTCAAATACCCTTCTGTTTATTAACTTGAAATCAGTGACCATAAACTGGAAACCTCTAAATGGGAATTTTCACGTGAAAATAATTTGAAACAAATGTTTAAACTTTTTTTCTTAGGCTCCCCCCATGCAGGGCAGGAAAGTTGTATTTTCCCAGTAAAAACCCACTTTGGTCCCTATCACAAAGTGGACTTTTTAGTTTTATTTAGTTTAAGTTCTTAGGCAAACGTGTAGCAAAGTGAACACAATTTCCCCCTGAAGACTACACAAAGATTTAACAGTGCACTTGCGTCATATTTTGCATGTGCAAAATAAGTTAGCGTATGACTTTAGTGCGAATGGTGGATTGCAACATAAGTGCAAGTGCTGTTTCTCCAGAAAATTTTTGTTCCAAGATACCCTTGGAATCAGGGAATCACCCTGTGTTTTCTGATCTCTTAGCAATAAATGCGCATGCATGAGGTTCTTTGGAAGCTTTCTGGAGAGCATAAATTACAATCCATGAAGTTAATTTAAAAAACAGTAATTCCAACTCCATGGATCTCAGCTAGGGCTTCGTGAATAGCTGAGCATATAGCTGCGTAGCTTCGTATATAGCTGAGCATTTGACTGTTTGGTATCCTAAATGGAATGGGATTGGGATACTGGGCTGTCTTTGGATATGTCTTAAACTATGTATATAGTGCCACCAAGCGATACTCGTCTGTGCTCCAGAGGGAAGAGACCTCTGACCCAGCTTCTGCCCGGACTCTTCCCTCTGTGAGTAGGCGTGCCCCCGATTGGAGGAATGAATGGCCGAGCCAAAATACGGCGGCATGAAAAAGCAATATACCTACAGAGCCAGTCTGGTCTTCTAATGGCAGTGCAGCTTGGAAATAATTTCCGAAATACATGCTTCCTCACTGAGTTGGTTCCTTTGGTTTTGGTTCTACCAGCCAAGCAAAAACGATGGTATGCCATTATTTCTGACATGACGATGCCCTAGGACAGTGCCTTGGAGCAACTGAATATCACTGTTTTTTGTTTTGTCACTCAGGGGCTCTTGTAACTTCACTATATTTATTCGATTTATTTTGCTGTAGCACCAAGTAAAACTTGCTTTGTGTCTACCAGAACAAACAAGCCTGGGGAGCGTATGGTATGCTAAACAGCCTGTGGAGTGATGAGGAAGTTGGACGGGTGTAAATATTCTGAGAGACATTTCACTCTGAGTGAACATTAACAACATTTACTTAGTGATTCATAATAAACTCCCTCAAAAATGCCTCAGACGGCCAGTGAACTCTTCAGACAGACCTGCAGTCATGCAGAATCTTCTTGACCTTCAGTTTGTTCCTCACAAAATGAAAGATGCATGTGATGATGATTTTTTCACAAAACAACTGCTGGCTAAAGAAAGTTTTTGCTTCGGAGATTTCAAAATGGGGGGGGGGGGGCAGAAATAGCAATTGTGTTCATGGGACTTGGCAACCCAGTCTTATGTTCCTCAATGAAATTAACTCTGTTGTTTTGGGCATCAAGGACAGATGTGGACTCTGATAGATCATTTGCAGGCCTGTGCATTGTGGAAGCCTTTTTCAGAGTAGAAAAACTTGTTGCAGTAATACAAACACATCTACACATAAGAAAAAGCAAATGATTCTTCATTGACTATAAACTTTGTCAAGAAAAATGTGATTTTGAAACTGAAGAATACAAAGGCAATGTTTCTCTGTAAGACACAGCTGGGTGCAGTAGAGGTGTGTAATGCACCCAGGGGAACGTCTGCAGGGACTTGAGCCTCGAGCAGTGGCTAGGACACACAGGTAGCAATTGTTGATAATATTTTTATTTCTTTTCGATTGTCAGCGTGACTCAAAGGGAGCATGGCACAAATTCAGGGCACGAAAATCCTCTCTGCCGGTAAATATCAGTGCCGCTTAATGAAAGAGCATATGCTGATCTGAGCTCACAGCAGCCCACTTTGATTTGGCTTTTTAAGGACCGTTTGCTCATAATGAATAAAGAGATTTGTCACTATTTCTAGATTCCTTTTCTGATTAAACTACTCAGAATTTAACTGAATGCAAAACGAACATTACTGGCTTGCAACTATTCCAGTTAGATAAGCTTGATGCCTGCCTCTGCAATTAAACTCAGCATGTGCCTTTAGTACATCTCGGTGTGTTGGGAAAAGACGGAGAAATAACTTTGCCTTCCCCTTGACAGTATTAGATGATCTTGATTCTCTTTTCCCAGTCTGGCTTGGTGAGGTGGGGATACTTCCTCACTAAATAGGAGGCAAACTGGGCTATTCTGTAAGTTGGTGGGGGTTCTCGGGCCCCAGTCTTTACTGAGCTGGTGTTGACTTTTAAAATCACACCCTTGCATGCTCAGAAGTTCTTTTCAAAATTTCAGCACAGACCTCAAAAGTGACTTCTGCAAATGAGTTGTGAGTAGCCACTGGGACATAGATCCAATCTGTTGCTGTTACCTCTTAATATCTGCCTGTCTGTACCTTTGTAACTCCAGCAGAATGTCATCATTTTCTAAATTCTGCCTGGCTAGAACCCACACCCAAATATCATCAGTACCGCAAGAGAGAAAGAGATGAACTTCAAGCGAGTTTTGGAGTTGGTTGCTCTGACACTGTCTCTTATAGGCCATGACTTGGGTAAAGCTTTACTAGAGGTTCTGCAGAAGATGGAAGGAAGTTCCTGTAATACCTCTGCTAGCCACTACAAGTGTGCAATTTTTTTCAAAATGTGTTATTCACATTTGGCTCTGAAAGAAACCCTTGGTTTTGTTTTCTTTTTTAAGAAACCTGAGTGACTCTGTCATGCGCCTTACAAATGGCTCAGCATGTGGTTCGCCTTTGGTCTCATGGGAAGCCTGTGTTTCTTTGACTGCTACATGCCACCCCAGTGCGCGTGTGTATGTCTGTCTGTACGTCTGTGTGACTGTCCTTGGTGTTTGCTGTGGCGAACCAGCAGCTTGGGGGTTTTACTCACCTCTTGGCCATGACTAATGTAAGAGGAGGAGGAAGAAAGAGAGGAAAGGAGAATTTCAGGGTAGCAAGCTACAAAGATATTATTCCAAAGTGCCTTTTAGTTTCTAATCCCATCTCATTTTCCTCTCTTCAACATGGTCACAGGGCAAAAGTCTTCATTAGCATCTGCAGCAAGAATTAGCTAAATCCAGGAAACAGAAACCTCATGTGGCTATTCATGTCATAGGTAATATAATAACTAACTATAGCTCAGTATCACTGCTTAAATCTCAGAGTATTACTGATGCAAACTTACTTCCTAGTCCAAAATCAAAAGAAGCCTTGCATTTCATTATGCAGAAGTCCTAGTAGCTGGTCGGTCAGCCTGTAAACATGCTGGAAAATCTGAGAGGAATTAGTTTAGCTAATCCTTGCGTGTAGTGATGTGTCCATCTCTCATGCAAGCAAATGTTAACTCTCATGCTATTTTTCCCCTTCCTCTTCCCTATTATTTTGAGTCCTTTCATTTTTAAACTACATGGGAGTCCAGCCATCACCCATGGAGGGCAGAGGCGGCAATAAAAAAAGTAATATATTTTTAGAGAAAAAACTGCTTTGAAATAAGTTTGCCTACGGTACTACATTATGCATTGACTGTATTGAATGCTATATTTCCGTCTCTCCTACTGAAAGTACTCACCCAAGGCATTGCATAGTGCCTGCATACTGAGAAGAGAGGTGATGACATCTAACAGCACCTACCCCCAGTATCTCGCTCCTGTATTTGAGAGTACTGCTTACAGTGGCAGAAAGAAGCAAAGTGTATGTCACAAAGCCTTCCCCCCCCCCCCGCAATGCTATATAAGCATTTTTAAAAATGACACAGACTAGAAGGTGCAAGTCCAAGGACAGAGTAAGAGAAGGAAAATGAGAGAGGGAATTTTATTATTTTTTTTTAGCATCCTCAGCGTGGTCCAGCTGGCAGCCTGTTGCCTGCTCCCGTTCTGTCCCACCACCTGTTGCCCGGAGGGGCCGCGCAACGGCGGTGCGGGCAGTGGTTGCTGCCCGGGGGGCCGAATGCGGCCATTTGCGCGGGCTCTGACGCAGAGGACTGGGAGCTGGTGGCGGCTGCTCTCACCACTAACGAAACAGTGGCAGCTGCTGACAGAGGGAGAGAAGGCACTGAAGTCCCCCGCTGCAAACGTTAACAGCCTGAAGAATCATCCTGCGTTTTTGCATGGCATAGATTTGCGGTTATTAATTTAGAAGTGGAAGGAATAATTGTCTAGAAACAGACAGCAGCTATTGCGTTGAATACATCCCGCTCTTCAAAACTTATGTACAAAGTCTGATGATAAAGCTAGTTACATAAAAAGATGACTTTTTTTATATCCAGTGGCTTCATCAGTCTTTTCTTTGTCTTTCTACATCCGCTTAGCACTTGAAGACTTGTTTCGCTTTAGTAAGGAAGGTGCTATTCCAGTTTTCCTATCATCTTTGCCTCTCTTTTTTACATAAACATTTATGTTGTGCTGACGCTAGAACACTATGGCTCGCTATCCCTTGTGTGCTTTCAAACTGTGCCTGTAACACAGTACAATTCTGCCTGCAAAACGTCTCCTGACAGTACCAGGAACCCGCTGCGTGGAACAGAAGTCTCCTCTGGCCCAGGCCGGCTACGGTGCCTCGCTGCTTGGGCGCCCGGAGCGGTAAGTGGTAGCGGTCGTGATAGGAGACACTGAGCACTGTATACATTTCTGCCTTCAGAAAAACTTCAAAAAACTTCAGTTTTGTGCCTCCCGGTTTGGATCAAGGGGATACGGAAATTTTTGGCAGTACACAGAGCATGGGCTGCAGAAGTAGCAGCCAGTTTCCAGGCACCTACTATATTCGCATTACCCTGCATTGATGAGGCAGCTGTGCCTGTGTCACCCTTTGAGCATGTGCCCAGTTGGCCAAAAGCAAACGTGGTTGTACTGGAGCTGAGATGTCCGTTTTGATGTGGAACATGGCTGCCTGTGGCACGGAGCCCTGTGCTTTGCAGGGAAGCACAGGGTTCAACATATGATATCAAACTCTTGACAGCTGTAGAAACATCTGTAGGGCAGGCTAGAGCTCCTTTTTTGTTTTTTTGAGGATGCTTGGAGTTTGCGCTCCTTCTCTGCTCCATGTGCTCTTTTGCATTTATTTTTCTGGAGTGGGAACCAGGAGGGGAAGAATTGGATGAATGAGAACAGCACTCACGGGGCTAAATCCAGTCCCTGGAGTAAGGAACCAGATCAGAAGGTGGTGAAACACAGAGATCTCTGCCTAGAGAGGTACCAAGGCCAAGAGACAGTCACAGTAGTAGACGGGTCAAGGAAGGAGTGCTTAGAAAGATTCGCTATGCCTTTTCTGTCTAATATGCAATTTCTTGACGTCACCTGAGACCTGGCAGGGATTACCAGAGGTACCATACCTACAAAAGAAGTACCACATTACCCGGAAGGGGCAATACAACGGAGTCCTGCGGGCTGCAGCTGCTACTGCTGCTCGGTGGGGTGGGGGATACAGAGTGACCAGCTGGGTAGATGGCCATCCTGAGCCTGGAGGGAATGATGGGCTTGGGCTTGCTGAAAGAGTCCAGGATTAAGAGGGAGGTGCAGAAAAGGACTTCGGGAGGAGTATTGTGGTACCAGGGTGCCTTGCTTTAGCATCTGAGCAAACAAGGTCGGGTTACAGAGCCAAAATGATAAGGCTCCTGTAAAAGCAGGAGTTCCTTTTTGTTAGGTTTTCTTTTTTCATAGCAGAAGTTACAGCTGCTACATCATCACTGTTTGCTCAAGTTCAGCAGCAATCACTGCAGTCTTCCTGCCATGAGCAAGGGTTGCTCTTGCTACTGCATCTATATAAGGCAGAGATGACATCTCTGTTGCTATCAGGTGGTGCCAGTAGCCTGTCATGGCTGGTTGTATTTCGCACCACCACGCCCACCAGGAGAAGAGGGATGGTCTTCAAATTATGATTGAGGAACCGCAGGTTTGCATTGTGGTTGGCTGTGGGGTTTCATGAGACTTCAGGTGGGGTATATGGCAATACTGCATGTCAGGATTTCTCTGTTAAATAGACCAAAAAAGACTTCTTCCTTGTTTTAGTAAGAATTCAGTGCTAGTGGAATATCAACTGCATGTGTATCCGAGATAGACAAGAGAGTATAATTTGTCCTATATCAAGTTTTGGTGTGTTAGAATGCATAGCATGTGGTTTGGCTTTCCTATTTAGAGCACCTAAACGTGAAGATTTCCATCGGATGGGAACATCCCTCGAGATGATGGAAGTGCTATGATCTGGTGATCTGTCTGTCAGAAATGTCTTTGCAAGTGCTGGATCGCAAAGCAGAAGGTGAACTCCACAACTCCAGTATCTTTTTGCTTCCTGTCTGCACCAGTTATTTAAATCATACTCTGTAACCCTGCCCCTGCTTTGGTCATCTCACCTGGGACCTTTGAGTAAAACTAGGTTAAAATGTACTTGCAAGAGAAACATTTTGGAGATATAACTCACAATGCATTAAACAAGCACGTTTAAAAGCTAATGAGAATGAAGAAAATGAAAGAAAGGTTTCTGAAGCCAGAGAGTAACCGAAGCGGTAGCAGGGCACTGGCTATGATTTGTACCTGAAACCTGTGAAAGCTGACCCCAGGCTTGCAATTGAATAGCAGGTCTAACCCCTAATAGGCTTGGACAAGTAAATAAGACCTTGCAGCCGTGAAAATGCCTTATTGCGACTATGCTTGTGGGAGCCTGATGAAAGTGTTTTTTTCTCAACCGGGCTACATCTCGCTGTGTTTTCCTCGACATAAAGCTCTTTCACTTAGGCTTAGTTCCAGTGTTCAAGTTTTCAGTGTGTTTTTAGCATGTTGTTTGTTTCTCATCTGCCATATTTTTCTTACATCAACAGCAGGGCAAGTTAAACACGGGGTCTTATGTCTAAAATAGCTTTTCTTGAAGAACCCAAACACAAACAGTGCTTTTATACTCTCTGATTAGGTTTTTGGGAGGGAAGGGGAACTTTTCTAGGAAGAATAAAAAAGTGAAAAATCTTTAAAGGTGACTGTGTCTCCAGCTAATCCAAAACATTTGTATTTATGTGCAAAATAAGGAATTTTGATGCAGGGGATTATTTTAGCATTTCTTTCTGCGGAGAGGAATGTGAATGAGCACGTATGTGTACCTAAACACATGCAGAAGATGGGTACAATGACTCATGCAGACAAAAGAAAAATTAATAAAGCTGACAATGCAAGGGCTGATGTTTAAAACAGTAGGGGTATATAGTGTGCATTCTTGTAGAGCAACCATTATTTATTAAGTAGAGACAGAGTGAGTGGGGCTATACAAAAATATAATGAGACATGCTTCATGGAATTTGCAGCCTATTACAAACTCAGAAAAAACCACTGCAGGCCCATAAAGTACATGAAGTGCTGGTACAAGTTAGCAGTAGTGAAGGAATCTGGCTGAGGTCATTGTTGAAAAGTATTGTGAAAGGAATAAGTCTGGAGGAAGAGGAGGGGGGAGAGTCATCTGAGGTGAAATTCTCTGGAAGACTTAAGTAGACCTGGCACCAGCTCCTCTGTGTGGGGTGGATTTTATCCTTGACCCATTTGAAGAGGATGTCAGAGGGAGGAAGAGAAAAGTGAAGCAGGTTCAACTGGAGAGAAAGGTGGAACTTGAAGGCAACTTTTGAAGGCAATGAGAGGAGGATAGTAGCTGCAAGGGAAAGAGGGAAGAATTGGGATATATGGAACTACAAAATAGCAACTGAGCTTGTCTTGGAGCTAGTCGAGAAACACTGGTTACAGATGCTACTCAGCTGATTTTCAGGAGTTGAGTCAAGCCAGAGCATTCAATATCTATGAAATTTGGAAAAATGGTAAATAAAACAAGAGTAGAGGAGCAGAAAGATTTATTTGATTAATAAATTCCCTACCTAGGCATTGGTATTCCTTATTTCAGGAAGGAGTGTGTTGTTTCTTAATTTGAAACAAGAATAATTATCTATGGCCTATGTCATGAAGATGATCAGAAAAGGAAGGGGCCTGTTGCTGTGGGGTTCCCCAGTGATCCCTTAAAAAAATTTCTATGAACCCAAGAATAACTGTGAGGAAAAAAGGAAGATCAAAAGTGGGGGGAGAAAAAAGATACTTATTAAATTGCCCAGAGGGGAAAAAAAAGTACAAAAAACTATTTTTAATCTGTTAAGAAATCTAAAATATGCACTGAGTTATTTGGCTAAAAGCTCTGATGTTCTTGGAAATGCTGCTGGTGCCCACGCCAACACGTTGACAGCTAGCATGGGTACGTCTGCACAGCCACGGCGGCAGAGCAGTACTGGGCTATGCAGACATGCTCTGGGGGCTTTGCATAAGACCGGCCTTGAGATTTTACCACAGAAGTGAAGTGTCATCTGGAGCTGAAAAATGAGCAGTAGTGAGGTAAAAACAGGAAAGGCTGTGTGGAGAGAGCTGACTCCATGTCTCTGGGTGCTCCCTTTGTTTATACTCAGTTGCTTTTAACTAGCACGGAAGTATGGGCTGGTGTGTGGGTGGTCCCCGCACTGCAACCCAAGGCTAGTCTTTGCTTAGTTAAAGGTTAGTGCTGACAAGACCATCTTATCACTGCAAGCTGAAAAAAATGTCATGGGACTTCCTAGTAGTGAATTTTAGGGAATTTTCTTAATTTCTGGTTGCCAGGGACAAGAAAATAACGAATTACGGCTGGTATAGCATAGCTATTGGGAGGGTTTCAGAGAAGCCATGGTTTTATATAGAGTTTGATGAAGTAGATGACCTTACCTGCTCTATAAATTGTAAGACAACCTACCCACACCTTGTCTTGTTCCATAATATTACTGTGTGCTCACTGGGGCTGCACACATACAGTGGAGCCAAGCAGCTACAGGTAGCAGGTGAGCCTGGTTGTTCTCTACAGCAAACTATGGAGAGAAGCGGCAGATGGTCTTCCTTCCAAGTCTTCATATCATAAATTTCAGAAAGGAATTCTTTGTCCTTTTTTCAAATGGCCCAGGAACATCTTCTGGCCTTGGATCTGTTAAGCTATGGACGCTTAGCCTTTTGCTTTTCCACTGTGAAAACAAAGCAGGCTTGTTTCCTCTGGGTGTGATCTTTGGCTCTCCTTTGATGTAACTTAATGAATGTCAGTAACAGCTCACCTCTGCAGACTGACCTTGCTTACCTTTTTTATGGAGAACATTGCGACTTAGACTAAACAACAGTGCATTTATATATACATTTAGGTGAACTGAAGGTTGTTCCCCAGACACCTGACTATGCACTTGAGGGGATTTGCCATTATCTTCAGTTTCTGCATTCTTCAACTCCTCAGTTTGGAGCAGGGGTTCTGCAATTTATGTCCTCCTGCATTTATTTCACAACACTGCAGGCACTTTTAAGTCAGTGAATTCAACCATCCTGACAAAAAATTTGCTTTTTCCTGCTGTCTTTTCCAGGGATGCTCAGAGTCCCTGTGGCCCTGGTAGAAAAATTTCTGCCATTGAGAGACAAACTCTAAAGATTATTCATGCACCACCAGTAAATGATGCAGGAATACTTGATGAAATGAAAGAAATATTTTGAAACAATTTAGATTTAATTTTATGCCAGATGACTTTTCACCTATTTAGCATCTTAGTTAGTATGAATATACCTTCTATGGGTCTCCTCAGCAAAATCTGTTTAGAACAACCCGCACAGATCTGGAAACAGAAACTTGCACTTTGGGGAGAAAAAAAATGCATCTGTGGACTGCTGCCCCTGCCATATTACAGGAGTTTATTACTCTTAGGGGAAAGCTTAATAGTCTGTTAATTGAGAAGACAGAAGATCTTTTACACTTGGCTGCACACTATTATTAGGAGCACAGCAATAAAGGGAGCAAACCTTAGCCTACATATTCAAGTAAAATTTTGCAAAATAAGTTTAACAAGATAGTGATGGATGTGCTACAGCGTACGTGGTTCTCTGCAGAGCACAGAAGGGCTAACAGTAATAAAAGCATTGATAAAGTGACAGAGATTCTGCTGATTTTTATTATTGCCTTGGTCAAAGGGCAGTTGCCTAAGCAAGCAACATGTTTCTTCAACATCGTGTGAGGGCCAACACTGTGAGAAGAGCTGGGATGTTTCTGGTGCTTCTGACAATCCACAAGTTGCAGATTTGCAACTCAGTAATATCACAGCAGTGTGGAGTCAGGCCTAGCTTGCAGAAAATTATCAATTTTTCCAAAATCTCACCACTTTTTAAACTTTGGATCCAGATTACGAGATCGGAGTGAACATTGAATTCCTTGAAGGTACAGAACAGTTTGTACCAAGGTTTTGCTCGATCTGTATGCAGGCAAAACTGCTGCCTTTCGGCGTGTGGTCTGAGGGTACTGTGATTCACACATAGTAGCGCTGGTACCATGACAACTCCAAACTCAGCCGTGCTTCTGAATTTCAATCCCAGCTCCCACTGCCAGCCCTATCTGTTATAATCCCCATGGTTTGCGGGTTGTTTTTTTTTTAAATGGTGCAGTGTCACTCTAAATTGCTTCTAAGATTTTAATGCAAGTTGTTACTGCCCCAACTTAAACAGAGAAAAGCACACTTAACGTGAAACTTGCAAACACTTCCGAGTCTTTCATTTTTATGCCTAAATAAATTACGGCTCTGTAAACAAGAAATGATTTGATGAACTACATCGTGATTGATTCTTATCAACTTAAAAAAAGTCGGGCGTGTGACCGTGCTGCCAGTATGAAGTCTATGAAATTTAGATCTTGGGCACCCTTCCGAGTATCTCCAGGTGCTTGCCTGTGGCTTTGCCTGCGCAGCTGCCTGAGCCCACGTCTCCATTGCAGGGAGACACAGAGGTCTCCTGCAAAAGAAACTGTGGGATTTTCAATCTGCATAGCTCAGTCCAGTACGTTTCCAACGGATCTGTGTCATACGCCATTTGGGAGAAGATTATTTTAGACCAATGTTCAGAGCATCTGCACTGGGGAGCGTTGAGAGCATGCAAGCGTTGCAAAGCAGGGGCAATATTTCTTTTTATGTTTCTGTGGTCCTTGTCACTGTGACTTAGAGATGATAGCACAGGTTTTAAAAAAAGTGGGATTTTCTTCCACCCAGCGGTGTAAGTTTATTTCAGTACAAACACTCTTGTCCTGTCCTTTCAGTATGTGCTACTGGAGAGTAGGTACCTCCAAGGGGTACTTAGGCTAACACACGGGACATGCACCAGTCTTTCCCCCAAAAACATCCATGTTTTAATCAGACCATCACCTGTTTTTATAGACAAGCAGTTGGTTCCAGAGCAGAAGGCAAGGAGCCGGGGGAAGGCACAGCACCAAGGCCTGTCCCCTGGTCGGGGACAGCCCGCAGCCAGCCGGCCAGCCAGCCCCCTGCGGCCCTGCTGGGACGCCAGCTGTCCGAGAGCGCGGTGGGCAAGCATTCATAACCTGCCCATCGTTAAAACTTTGCCGTTTGCTGAAGCTGTTTATGCTCCTATTTTTTTCCAAAACAACCAGGGCTTGCTGCGCAGGAAGGGTTTGCACCTGGCACTCCGATATTTTCTTCTGTGAAGCTGCTTGCTTAAAAATACACATAGTGGGGGCCGCTGGTGTGGGTGACCGCTTCCCAGGGGCCCGCGCAGCGCCCGCGAGGGCAGGGCCCTGCCGACCCCACTGCACCGTCCCCCGCAGGTCGGGCAGCAGCTGCTGGCGCTGTGGCAGGCCTGTCGCCCTCCCTGCCGCCACCATGGCAGGGCCCGTCCGGCCCCACGGTGGCCATGGGGGCTGGGGGTCCCTCCAGGCCGCCCCTGCTCCCTGCGGAGGTGGCGGGACGGGCCTGGCCCTGCCATGCCCTGCCGGAGTGGATGGCCCAGGCCATGTCCCCTGCATCCCTGTGCCATGGCGGGAAAGGGGGAAAATAACATCTGTCGAGCTCTCAGATGAGGCTCTTTTCCTCATTCAGGAGGAGCAGAGGGCAGGGGCCCAGGCAGTGCTTTAGGTGGTGGTATCTGAGAGCGCTGGAAGATATATGGAATTTGCAAGATGTGCACCATCCACTGGCATATTTTTGTAAATCCCAAAAGAGGGGTGAAAAAAAAAAACTTAAAAAAACCCCCCAAACAACCCCAAGAAGAAGAGTACTTTTCAAATGCATTTTGAAAAAAGCAGCAGATCTATTGCGTCTCATGATGAGTACCGACTGGCCTGAAGTCTCCTGATAATCTGTCAGCTCTGCCAGGAGCCGAGATTGTTTTGGGCTCGTCCAGGTCATGTCAAACCCGTTCACACCCTCTTATCCCGGCACCAAATGTACCAATGTACTGCTCTGGCTGGGTCATGATGCTGCTCTGACCGGGTCAGGCATGATGCAGACATAAAAACCAAGCAGGTGCCTGGCCTGGGAACGTGCTGCAGCTGGTGTTTCCTCCCAAGTGCTCCCATCCTGGGAGCAAGAGAGAGGCTTATCGTGCCACCCCACAGGAGAGGTCTTCTGGGGGCCAGCGCTCATGGGGGCACTTGGGGATTGCTCAGAAAGGAGGAGATGGGGCTCGCGGAGAGCAGTTCTGCTCATGGCAACTCTCCTCCACCGACGACTCAATAAAATCTCACAGCCAGCTGAATCGCCACCAACACTGTGTCTTTAGGTCTTGCTAGGATCAAGTCAAATACTGCGGCTAGTATGACATCTCTCCTGTGCCCAGATCTATGAGCTACTTAGGTAGTCTAAGGAAATGTGATGACTGCTAGAGCTGCCACGGATAAATTTGGAGTAAGACACTAGCGAAATACAGGAGACAGTGCACAAGCTAATACTGGCTTCCTGACCAAGGGTTTCATCAGCCCCTTTCCCTCCGAGAGCAAGATATGCTTGCTGGGTGTAGAGAAATGGCCACGCAACCAGTCATCGTTGTCACCAGCTAGGGAGGAATCTCAGCCACTCCACAAACCAAGCGAGTGGTGGAGACTGAAATGCGCCCAACAAAGGGAGGGGAAGTTTCTGTGTCTGAGACTGCTGTTCTTTTTTCACATTGGTGAAGCTCAAGTCTGCACAACTACATCTGCAGAGAAGCATGAAAATTCCTCGTGAGAAAAACTGGTGATAACAGTTGGCACTCTTCGCAGACCAGAGATGCCGACAGACGGCTCTCAGGAAGTGAATGGGAGCACCATGTGAGAATATTAACATCTGCCCACCAGGAACGAAGCTCTGGGGCCATGTTTCCAACAACTGAAACGAACTGACAGAGTTCGGGCAGCTGCCTTTAAATGCGGAGCGATCAAAGATTTGCATCTCTCTCCTGCAATTTGACAGCCCAATCATGTGTAATACTCCTGGTGGCTAATCTTTCCTCATGCACTTGGTTTCCATTGCTGCAAATTGACTGGGTGCTCTGATAGCCTGCCAACTGTTCGGATTTTAAGGCAACAAACACTTGCAATTATTCTTTTTTGCATGTGCTTGTTTTAATATGTTCGGATGTGGAAGTACTTAACTGCATAATGCCCCAGATGTCTGAAGGCCTCTTGGGTTTGAGAGCATGTATTGGTTATATTGTAGCCTGGGACAGTGCTTTTTGTGTGCGTTAGGAATGACTACAATCAGTAATGGAAATTTAGGACAGGAAACCACCTACCTAGAGAAGAGATTCACTACAGACGGGGCTATGCACAATAGTTCTGAAAGCCAAGCACTATTTAATGTTCAGATAAAATGAAGATAAGTCTGAAACTCAGCCACTTAAAAAGCGAGTAAGTTAAAGTAGGTCAGTGAGTTTAGACCCAGCACTGCAGTTTGAACAACTCATAGAATGTATCTGCATATTTTTCAAAACATAGGCACTGCCTAAAGCCATTGCTTTGCAGCTGATCCAGAAGTCGACTGAAAATCCGAAAGTCTGATCCAAGACCTTCCAATGCTGCAATAACATAGAAAATGAGACTAAATTATCATCCTTTTTAAAGAAATGTTCAGTCAGGGAAAAAATTTAAAAGGGTTAAGCTTCAGCTGACACACGCCCTACTTCTCATATGAGCTTACTAGGAACAGAAGTAGGAATACATCTCCGTGAGAGCAAGCCAAGCATGAAGCTTGGTTTTGGCCTTTGAGTCATACCATTATGCCCCATCTTGGGTTTTGTGTGGTGCCACAATACTTCCTGCCGGCTGAGTCCTGCCCACCACCAGCTGCTTCATGCAAGGGTAGAGCCTACCTACAGCCAGGGCTACCAAAAGCCGCTCTGCACCTGACAAGGTTGATTCAGCGTTTGAGTGTGGAGAAGAAAAGGTAGCAAGCGTTCAACTTCGCCTGGGCAATGTAGGTTAGTACCATGGAGGTAATGCCTCTCTGAGATCCCAGCAGGGCACCCAGAAATGCAGCAGGCTGGGGCAGCCCCATCAGAAAAAGCTGTACTGGTTGCTGTTAGGATCTTGCTGTTGCAGGATCATTGTTTCCTCATGTGGCTCCAACGCTAGTAATAAAAATGGAGTTAATGTTAACTTGTTACTGGGGAAGAGCAGCAGCACTGGCCAGTTACTGGGGCTGGCAGGTGACTTCTCCCTTTTTGTGTTAGCATTTCTTCTCTCCCGAAAACACAGAAACTTCTGGTTCTGACATGTTGTTTCCCTGCAGATTTTCAGCCCAAAACAAGATAAATGGTTTAAAAAAAAAGAAAAAGAAAAAAGAAAAAGAAAAAACCTAACCCAGAATAGAGTGACACCAGGTAGCTGGACAGAATCCATAATCTCTCTTGATAGCACAGGAAAGCTTGTACAGACTTTCACAGTGACGGACTCAGGTTGGTATTTAAATTTATTTGAGAAGAAATCAACCTAAAAATATAAGTGAAGACTGATGCAGTTTTCTAGGTTAGGTCTGCCTTATTTAGTGAGCCTCATTACATGTTCAATGACATAAAACCAGGTGGCAGTTGACACACTAAACCAGTCTAAACAGGTCACAGTCTGCTCCAATGTCAATCATTTGCCTGGGGTCAGGAAGTAAAAGTAGGCCATGACTTCATTTCTAAAAACATCAGATTCGGTTTTGTTCCGTGTTAGTTTTGTTCAACTCTCATGTTGAAATGCAGTGGTCGCATGCATCCCATGTAAGCAGCTGAACCTGAGACTGTATCTTCAGTAGGAAGCCACTGCACAGGTTTGCTGCTGCTCCTCACTGTGCAGTGTCCACCCCTTCCTTTTTTGGCTGCTGAAAGGGTGGTTGTTTATTATCCCTCCTGCCTCGAGCAAAAATCATTTCAAATTTCACAGAACGGCTCATTCCACGTATGCCAAAGGTATACACAGTCACAAAACGTACTTACTGGGATAAAAGTCTTAGCTAGTAGACTGGCATCCTGATCTTTCCGTTGGTGCAGCTCTGCTGATTCACAACAGCTGATTGATACCTCTGGTGCCTCTCTTTTCAGTTAGCAGGATAATTACAATAATATACCTTTTTGCTAAAACAGAGTCTTCTGAAAATACATCGTATACAACAGCCAGCCAAAACCTGATTATGTGTGAAAAGAGAGCTTTTGTAAAACTGCATTTTCTATGAAACTTTTCACCTCCAATTGAGCTGTAAGGCCAGGATTTAAAGAGCAGGGTTCTCCTTTTCAGTCCTATGTTAAAGTGCAGTGAAAGCAGTGGTAGGTCAGCAAAGAACTGGCCTGAGATTTTTCCACTGGGGACATACCCGAGTCTGGGTTTCTCTTAGTATGCAGCACCACTTTTGCTGTGTGATACCTCATCATGTCAGTGATGCTTTCACCAGGTATTTTAGTAATAAAAACATAGGCAACTGCTGAATCAAGTGAAAATTCATCACAATCCTTTTAGATAAGATGCTGAAGAACCCTTGACACAAGTCTTTCCGTGATAAATTTATGTTGTGTATTAAATAAAATTACTTAGAATCATATTCCAGTTTTTAACTCCAGGCAGCTGTGTGGATCATCAACATTCCTAAAGGATCTGAGGCAAATTCAATTACTGAGAAATGTTTCACCTGATGTAGAAAAGTTGAGTGGTGTGCATTACATTATTAGATGTTTGTTTATTGATTTCTGAGGAGTTATCCTATTACAGTTTTTTAATCCTGCTAAGGACTGCCTCAGGTTTTTGAAAAACACTTTGGGTCTGAACAGCCATATTGAAGGAGCGACTTATTTGGTCTTACAGTGAGGAAAAAGAAAATCAGCATTTTTAAATTTGTCACCAGTTGGAAACTAAGATTTAAATTTGACAAGGGTCAAATCTGGATTAAGTATTTTACATGTACTTCTCAATAGAAAAGAGTGAACAAGCAGAAAAATTCCAAGAGGAAGTTTATAGATGAAAAAAATATTGCTGTGCAAACATTAAAAGAGAAATTTGCTGGAAACTGAGACGGAAGCTTTCCAAACCCTGATACGTACTGTAACATAACCTGGGTTTTAATGGTATCTTCCATTAACTGTTATCTGTATCACAATTCTGTGTGGATCAGTAAATTCAGTATAATATGAGTTCAGCATATATATAGCTGGTGCATTGGGGAATTAGTTTCATTCATGATTATAGAGTGATTTGAGAGCCCCCAACGGCAATGCCACATACTCTTGCTGTTATTAGGCAGGCACGCCTGGGCCGACTTCAGCAGATTTGCAGTTTTTGTTGGATATGGAGATACTGACTTCTTTCCCAAAATTACTGCTGTTGAGAGATGCATGAGCTGTATCACGTATCTCATGTCAGTACACAGTTAGAGGCAGCGGCTTGCTGGGGTGGGCAGCAGGAGAGAAAGGGCTTTTCAGGTCGTAGGCTTCAACTACGGCTGGCAGAAAGTGGCTGAGTAAGGCCTTTGAGTTATGGCTGTGAGTCTGGATGAGATGAGTCCTGTGCTGCTTAGTCCTGATGCAGTTTTCATCCAAAGTCACTGTGCATGGGCTTTCCACAGAGAATATGAGTTATTACCAGACCTCTTTTAAACAATTGCTTGTCACCTGCTGCAGAATGGGATACAACAGTGCCATCTCCTCTTCTTCCCTGTTTCCAGCAAAAGAATCTCTTGGTCAAACCCAATACCACTTCTTTTAGCCACTCATGTGTTCTGTTTTCTTGTGGCTGGTTCAAAGTGCACTTTGACACACTCGATACAAAGAAAAACGAATTCTTCAATTCCATATGTCTGATTACAAACGTGAGACTGAGACATAAGCAGTTAAATGCACCTCGAATACTGTGATCAGTTTTGGGCCCCTTACTACAAGAAGGACATTGAGTTGCTTAAGCGTGCCAAGGGTAAGGGCAACCCTTCAAGAGAAGGGCAACGAAGCTGGTGCGGGATCTGGAGAATAAATCTTATGAGGAGCGGCTGAGGGAACTGGGGTTGTTTAGTCTGAAGAAGAGGAGGCTAAGGGGAGACCTTCTCTCCCTAAAACTACCTGAAAGGGGGTTGTGGTGAGGTGGGTGTTGGTCTCTTCTCCCAAGTAACTAGTGATAAAACAAGAGAAAGCAGCCTCATGCTGCGCCAGGGGAGGTTTCTTTACTGAGAGAGTGGTCAAGCATTGGAACAGGCTGCCCAGGGAGGTGGTGGAGTCACCATGCCTGGAAGGGTTCAAAAAACATGTAGACGTGGCACTTCAGGACATGGTTTTGTGGACATGGTGGTGTTGGGTTAACAGTTGGACTTGATGATCTTAAAAGTCTTTTCCAACCTTAATGGTTCTGTGATTCTGTGAAAAATAAAACCCAAACCCTGGGACCAAAGAAGACGACTTGTACTTCAGAGTTCTATAAATACATTCTGATTTTGCAAAGCAACATAGTTCTAGTGCTTGCCATTACCTGGTCAAATAACTACACGTGATATGTTTAAAAAAAAAGTACTTTTTAGACTTGTACATGAATCTCCAAAACATGCTAAAGCTGGTTGTGGGAATATTTTGTGGGGGCTGCAAACTAAAGTGAAATCATTTTCCCAGTGGAATTGTTGATTACTCATTTTTCTTGTTTTCCTTCATAGGAACTCTCTCCAAGCTTACGTATTTTAGGATCATAAGTGTAACTGTATCCTCAGAGAATATCAGTTCAGTTTATGTAGAGAGCATCATGGCATGTGTCATATGAATTTCCTGGTCAAATGCTGTCTAATACTGGTCTGCTTTAGTTCAGATTATCAGTAGTTTCTAAGTGTAAGACCATGATCTTCCTTCATTGTCAGTCAGTAGATACCTAAAACAGAGATCATTGAACCTTTTTCTCAGTTATCCTACTGTTGACAACATAGGCTCCTTAGTGATAGAACCAACAAGTGCTCTATTTTGTTGAAAGTCTGCAGAAATTAGTAGTGCTCTGTTTTACATTTCAGAATAATTGGAAAATAACCAGTCATATTCTATTTACAGAAGCACATTTTCTAGAATAAAACTGAGAACTCTGCCTTGTAACCACAGCTTAGCATCCAGCATTGAGAAATCAGTGTAAGTTTTAATACGGTCTTTAATGAAATTGAAGGTTTGTGTTAACAGAATGCCACAGCTTCTCAAAGTATCACAGCTGTATATGTTTTCACTGTCAAGTATTATTGGATTGAATATAACAAAAGTATAAAGAGGAAAGGTGTTCTACTGAAAAACCTATTTGTGACTTCAAAGAAACTTAAACAGAACAGGTAGAAAACATCAGGTCACAGATCGCTTTCTCCAGAGCCCTTAGAAGTCAATGGGAATTGCTGAATTGGATGCAATCAACCACAGAAAATATGAAAGTTTGGTATGAAAATACCCTCATAAGCAAAGAGATATGATGTCTGATGGTTGTGAATGCCAGAAAATTACTTTCCATGGGGATCTCTTAAAAACATTATTTTTTTAATGAATAGGTGTAAAAAATATTTCATGCTATGTTTTATACCTGTTTACCAGGGTCCATGCTTTTAGTTGCAGCCCACTGATTCAACTAAGAGTGAGGAATTCTACCATGTGTTCACATTTCTCTCAAAATTGTTAAGTCTTCACATAACTGAGAAAGTTATTAAGTTTAGGTTACTTTTATGTATTCAGATAGTCTCCTGAAACTCATTATGATTGTGGGCAAGTTACTGTAACTGCTATTGAGTCAGGTTGCTGTTTATTTCAGTTCACGTTGTGTTAGACTCATTTCCAGAACTGGTTCAAATTGACATGTTTTGATATAACCAGTAATGAAATCTCTAATTAAGCAAAGGTGCTGAAATAACCAAGATTTACATTGATAGAGGAGTGTAGGAAAGTTTCCTTCTTGTAATACTTGTCTGTAGTGAGTTTTATTACCAATTTATTTCCCTGTTGTAGCCAGGTGATACTGATTATCTGCTGCACAATATAAATTAAACAGCAGCTGGTTGGCTCCCACATTATTCTGTAGATGTCTTCAGTATATGTACTTCAAAACTCAGCCTGGTATATCACTTTCCATATGTTTCACACTGAATTCTCAGGAGAGGAATGTCTGCCTTAGCCTAGATACTTCCAGTCACACCTTCCTGGTATGGAAAGTCCTGGTTCATACTTTAATCACACATGTACATTTTCTAGATCTCCACAGGCATTGGCATTTGCTGTTCTTCTTCTAGCTGACTACCATTTGTTTGCTAGCATTATCAATATGGGTGAAAATGTAAAAAATCTTCAGATAAAAAAAGAAAGAAAGAAGGATTTGCCAGAAGCAAGGTCATAGCAAAATACCTGATGGTAGCAACATAAAATATCCAGCAAGTATCCTGTATACTAGGGGAAAATGCATTCTAATTTTTTTCTTAAAAAAAAAAAAAGAAAAAAAAGAAAAGAAAAGAAAAGAAAAGAAAAGAAAAGAAAAGAAAAGAAAAGAAAAGAAAAGAAAAGAAAAGAAAAGAAAAGAAAAGAAAAGAAAAGAAAAGAAAAGAAAAGAAAAGAAAAGAAAAGAAAAGAAAAGAAAAGAAAAGAAAAGAAAAGAAAAGGAGAGATTTTTAGTGTTTACAGGTTACTCTTGCCTTGATTAGCCATAGATCTTACTAGACTCATTGGGGGTACCCAGTAAGATCTCATTTGTCAGGATTACAGGTGAAAGCTTAGAAATTGGAGGATTATAATAATGTCAGAAGCAAAAGGCCGGAGGCACCTTCATGCTTCCCAGGCAGTGGGGTAGCGAGCCGTGCTGTACAGGTGGTAGGGGCAAATACTTATTTCCCATTTGCTGCGCAGCGTCGGCACACCGATACGTGCTGCTGAGCCTACAGGTTAAGGTGTCCAGTTCAGCATGGATATGTAGTACAGCTGTGGCCGGTGTTTTCTCATGCCGTCTCATGTTTTTTGTGTGCTTTGAAGACTATTCAGCTTAAGAGAGAAAGCAAATCACAAAACTGTACCTGTAAGGGTGTTTCTTTTTTGCCAGGGTTACTTGTACTAAACGGCACGTCACAGTGAAGGGGCAGTGGAGCCACTGCTGCTGATTTGCACAACGGTGGGCAAAGACTGCTCATTTCTTGCCTGGCTGGTGGACCTACTCACTCTAGCAGCCTCTTCGTGACTGAGCAGCCTTCTTTGGGGATCTCACCGCTACCTATGGTGGGGAACAGAAAAATGCATAAATCGCATATTTTATCACATATGTATGGGAATCCAGAGCTGTAGTTGCACTCATGGGAACGACTACAAACCTGCTATTGTGGCCTTCCTTGAAGAAACCGCGAGGGCACCAAGAAGCCTTACGCATCCCCACAGGGGACCCCCACCCTCTCCCCATTGCACCTCTGGGCACCTGTACCTCTTCCCAGTCCTGTCCCCAGTCCAGTCTCTGTCTGCTCCTGGCAGGACCTCCCAGCTGGGCCCTGTCCCCAGTCCAGCCCCTCGCTGCTTCTGGGATTGCTGGATCCTGCTGATCACCCACAGCTTTCAGGGGCTGGAGGGTGGGGGCTAATGGCATCCATCTGCATTAGGAGGGAGGTGGTCCTTCCCCTCTGCTCAGCACTGGCGAGGCCACACCTGGAGTGCTGGGTCCAGTGCGGGGCTCCCCAGTACAAGAGAGAGATGGATACACTGAAGAGAGTCCAGTGAAGGGCCGCTAAGAGGATTTAGGGACTGGAGCATCTCTCCTATGAAGAAAGGCTGAGAGGGCTGGGGCTGTTCTGCTTAGAGAAGAGAAGGCTCCGGGGGATCTTATCAATGTATTCAAGTAACTGAAGGGAGGGTGTAAAGAACACAGAGCCAGGCTCTTTTCAGTGGTGCCCAACAACAGGACAAGAGGCAGTGGGCCCAAACTGAAACACAGGAGGTTCCACCGGACCGTAAGGAGAAGCTTTTTTACTGTCAGGGTGACATCGCACTGGCACAGGTTGCCCATAGAATTTGTGGAATCTCCATCCTTGGAGATATTAAAAAGGCTTCTGGACATGGTCCTGAGCACTTGGCTCTAGATGGCCTTATGTGAGCGGGAGGTTGGACCAGATGACCTCCAGAGGTTCCTCCCAGCCTCAGCCATTCTCTGTAATTCTGTGTGGCAGGGCCCTGCTTGTGCCCAGGTCATCCTGGCTCCTTGCCATGGCGGGGAAGCCCCTGTGCCTGACATTGCACACAGTCTCTATTCTCTCTCAAGCAGCACAGCTGCAAGAGCAGCAGTGTAGAAAAAACAGCCAGCGCATCTTAAGGATGCCTCACTTGCCTTATCCTAAACACCAATCGGCTATATTAAAGGCAGACATCAAGATGGATGGATTAAAATTATGAAGAAACCAAACAGACTATCTCTGTCTAGCACAGCTCCCATGTTAAACTTCACAAGAAGCAGGAACATTATAAATCCTTGTGTAACATGCCACCGTTGTGAAATGGAAGATGTGTAGTAGAAAGGCAAGGCTGAGGACATACAGTCCTGTACTAATACATACAACACCAAATATATTTCTGCAAAGATCTCTATACGGGGTATCACTGTATTAACTCCTTTGACATATCTAGGTGTAGCAGTTTTATCTAAAAAAAATTGATCTTGGCAGTTGAGTAAGGTCTTTAGTCAGCCACCTCTCATCTCCTTCATGCAATGACTAATGTGATCAAATTGAAATCTTATATATAATAATGCTACAAGAAGATATGTCCCCAGGGATAGTAGGATAGCTGCTAGCATACTTATATGTGGAAGCAGAAAGCTATTGTGTGTTGTCCTTTAACTATTCACCCGAATATATGGAAAAGGAGAAGTGGCGGAAGATTTTAAGGATGTTTGTTTTAATTGCATAGCTATGGAAAGGAAGAAATGTGATTGTCCATTATGTTAGAACTATCTGCCATCTTCATCCAATTTATACTCTGGAAATTATTAGTTCAGGTTGTTCTTAACATGAGTTCATCCTTCTGATAGCGATGTCTCGTGACCAGGCAGTTTCTGGAGCGTGTGTGGTAACACTGAGATAATTGTGCTTGGACAGGCAAACCTAGGAAAATCAGAGAGATTAGGAAGAATTCTGTATTCGCTAAGATAAAGGATTCATCTTAGTCCAGTGTTTTGCCTTAGAGTGGCTATTAGTGCATGTTTAAGGGTTACTATAAGAGAGACAGCATACTTTACTACTTCTCCCAGTATGTCCTTTCAATTCCTAGCAATCAGCATCTTAGTATTTCTTGGAATCAGAATTCATACTCTAAGTGTTACTGTAAGTCGTCAGCAGTCCAGCTTGTTCTGATAGACTCTATAACCTCATCTGCTCCTTTCATTGTGATATAGAAGCCCATAATTCTCCATTTTAGAGTAGTTTCTTGCTCCCAGTAGAGTCAAACAAGGATCTGTACTTGCACCTAGCCTATTCATTTTTCTGTCCTTGGTAATGCTTCCCACAGCATGACAAAGGAATGCACCTTTGCTAGAGAACTGAAGGTCACCAGCTTAACCTCAGCAGACTGAGACCTCAGTCCAGGGAGGAACCATCCAGAAGTCTTTCTTTGTTCATTGATGATTGCAGTATTGCATGCCTATTTACTGGAAGTCATCAGGCTATTCTCAGTTGCCTTGCTGTCATCCAGAGACATTCGTCTTACCATTAGTATACGGAAGACAGAGGTCATTGTATGAGCTGACCCAAGGCAGTTATTCAGCTTTTTCACAGCCACAGTTGATCAAAGTTTCAAGTGACTGACTTGTTTACCTCGGTGGCACTCTCTCCAAGTCAACAATAATTGAGGATGCAGTATCTCTTTCCTTTTGAGAAGAGACCTTATTTTGGTCATCAGCAAAATCATGTTTGGCGTGAAGGATGCATCCAATGCTCTGCTGAGGCTCTGATGTTTACTTTCTGCTCTTTTCCATGCTCTGGAATGATGTACAGTAAACTTCCAGCAGTTGAAAGACTCCATCAGTGCCACTAACGTCAAATTTTGGATGTTCACTAGCATAGCTCTGTAACAAACACTGAGTTTCTAACTTGCAGCAGCTTTCCATGTATCAAAACTGCCATGGCAAGATCCCTTCTGGATTTGCAGCATCCTCAAACTTGTCTTTTTCCACAGGTTGTAGTATAAAGAGGATCACCTTGAGGATGATACTTGAATCTTTCAAGGACACCCTGAAAATTTTCAGCCAAATTGGTAAGATCAATACCACTGTCAGGAAAAGGGCTCGGATATCTCTATCAAATCTTTTGAATGGAGCCTCAGTCTCTGTAATGAAGCACCCAGCCAAGCCATTGACTGGGAGAGAAGAAAAACTAATCAAAGAGAAACCATAATAATGTTCTGGTCATCTAAAATTTGCACATTTGGCCTGTAATCATAGCTGTTCATCCCGGACTGGCTTGTTTTGACATTATTATATGTACAGATGGTGAAAGTGAAAACAGCTAGAGCTGACTAGCAGTGATTGTCAGTTCTGTTGGACAACTAATAAAATATTAGTTAAGCTCCATGACAGAAACAAAAGAAAAATTCATGTAAACCTTCTTAATTTTTATTGTTAAAAATTGTATTGTTAAATTAAATTGTATTGTTAAACTTTGGAATTTTGTGTTTGTTTTCACACAACAGGTCCCTTAAAATAAAATAAAATTAAAAAAAAAACAGTAGCACTTTGTTTTCCTTTTCTAGAATGGACTTTCTGATTTTATTTTTTTTCAGTTATTAAATTAGACGTATTGTAGTTGATCTATCAGTCTATGAAATTTCAGAAATGACGCTTTCTGAGTCACAGGACTGTTACATCAGCAGAGACAATGGCAGTAAACAATATCTCTTCTTTGGCTCTAATATGATTCCTGATCTTGATCTGCAGCTCACTGAAGATAAATGGAGAATGCCCACTGAGTTTATTCAGACCTGAACAGGGATCTGAATTAAACTAAATGCACAGAGAAGGATAAGGTTTCTTTTTTTTATCTGCAAATATATTTTTTATCTTGAAATTCTTCTAGCAGCTTTGCCCACTGAGTCAAAGTCACTTTTCATTTAGCAGATTTTAGATGCATAACCTTAATAAGAATATAATTTATTTCATCATCACTGGTTTAATTGTTTAGATTATGATGTTTCTGAATGTGAATGGAGAGTGTAGTTACAAACTTTCTCACAAAATTTCACAAAATCTTAGCATGTATTTCCTGTGTTAGAGACAACTAGGCTGAATGTGTATTTTTCCTACCTCAGAAGAGTAACTTCTGAGTAATTTGTGAGAAGAGTTACAACACCTAAGTTAGAATCTGTACAACACCACATAAAACCCCCAAGCTTCTCATCACAAAGAATTTCAGCCTTATATTTTTGATGTATGTCTAAATTCTGTAATGATTTCAGTCTACAGATTTAAAATGCCTAGAAGACTGTATCAGCATCTTATCAGTTTCAGTGCATCCAATGTTTTGCTTAAATATGTCTGCCTCCGTTGATATACTGCCTGAAGGCCAACAGAGTAGTTTTACATCTGGAATAAGTTCTAAAATTTAAATCAGGAAAAGACATTTGCTGCATTTTCTATCAACTTTAGAAAAAGTCTACAGAAGAAATGATGTAACCTAGATTCACAGTTACAAAAGGATTAATAGTAAAATTTTGTATTCAAGGGGACAAGAGAGATTGGTGTTATATAATATTTCAAAGCTGCTGAACAAAGCAACTTGATAATGGAGGTAATATGAAGTGAAATATCCAGGGTTTAAAGAAACACGGATGGAATGATGTTGTTAAAGTCACCAGGAAGGCTGCATCTCTGGAGATAGCCTTAGCAAGGAACTAGGCCAACAAACTGAAGCTCTCAGCTTCATCTTTAATAGATAAGAAGCTCGTTTTGTAAAAATCAGTGTAGCAAGCACAGTTAAATTGAGGCTCTGGTAATTATAGTAGCTGAAGTTCTGTGTTAGATGTCTCTCTCATACTTTCTCCTATTTATGCTCATGCTGCTCTGCTATCCTGCCCCTCTACCTTTTTCTGTTTTCTACCTCTTTCTCCAAGATAACAACAGAGTTGACTGGTTAGACATAGCACCCAAGAAAAAACAACTGGTCAGCAGTCGAGTAGTAAGTGGCATTATGGTAGTATTTCAACTCTAAAACAATAAAAGCTAAGGTGTACAGGGAAACTGCCAAGAGCAATCTCAGAGCACAGTAGGGTTAATGCATCTCTGCAAGAAAGACACAGCTGAGCATGGAAGTATATAGGGCAAAAGGTAACAGATTTATATGTCGCTTATGGTCTGACTTTTTAAGTGTAGTGAAGTCAAGAAGCAAAAATAAGTTTTGGAACTCACCTGTAGTATTAAAAACACTGCAGGTCCTTAAAAAAGATAGACTGGGTGTCATAATGCTTACTGAGCCCAGAAGAACATAAAACAGGGAATGTAGCAGAATTACAAGGAAAATTTTGTCTTTGTGCGAAAGCCAAAAACTGAAAATCAAAGATAGAAAATATGTGCAAAAATCCCCAGAGAAGAAACAGGCATGCTGCTGCTGTTGCTGCCTTTTCAAGAAAAAAAAAGAAAAAAAAAAGAAGAACCATTTTTTAGTTGATTTCCACCTGACAAGATGACAAAAGAGTGCTTGGAATGACTATGCTAAGAGCCTATATGCCCCAAACACTTACTAATTCATATATTGATTTTTTTTAGAAAAAAATTCTAGCCTTTCATGAGTCTGGTAAATGTAAATCAGTAACTTGAATTACCAGCTGCTTACTCATATATGCATATAGTGATGTGATAGTCTTAACTAGAGCGATTTGCAACTTTATTATTTTTATCTCATTTGGAAAAGTATAAATTGGGTATTGAAACTGCAGTGAACCTTATTAAATACCTTCCCTATCCCCACTGCTTGCCTGAAGTGCACCGTAGTTCGTTCTTGTTGCTGAAAGAGGAATGAAAGCTTTGGAAGCTCAAATCTACCCGAAAGGCCGCGCACACGTGCAGATCTGAAGAGGGTGCTTTCTCATTTGTAACAAGGCCAGAATTTTATTGTGATGCCTTGGAAGCATCTCTAGGTATTGATTCTGAAAAATGATGGCGCAGGTTCAGCCCTAGTGAAAGCAGTGGAGTCAGCTGATCCAGATTGCTTTTGAGGACTTCAGCCATCTATCAAGTGAACGTAGCAGTTTTTGCGTATCCGAGTGAATAACTCCTGTACAGCAAACGGCACAGGATTGCACAGGAACGCTTGGCTTAATCTCAAAGCTACTAATCTGATACACAGTTCACAATTAACCCGCTTTTTTTTTTTTTTTTCTCTCAAAATGAATGTTCAGTGACTTTGTGCGTTGAGATTCGGTTCCTGTGGTTTCAACTTCAAACAACTGATCTTTGCTGTCAGAGAGGCTGCCAGCCCTTGCCTTATTAGTCACGGGGACCGTCACGTGCTCCCTCCATTGTGCCTGTGGATCTTTTCCCTTCTCTGGCTCATGCTGCGTAACCTCCTTTCTCTCCTACGTCACAAGCGCTGCAATCCTTTTCCTTTTCTGTTACATGCACAGCAATAATCTCCTGCTAACGCACCAGCTCTAAGAGAATAAGCCCTGTCACCTCCAAGCTCAAGCAGCTTCCTGAATAATACCACATGATGGGAGATTACATGCTTAAAATGTATTTCAGTCTTAGAGTTTTCTTGCTTGTTGTAATTCAAGCCCTTCCTTGCAGGTTGTGATGTTGCCCAAATCCCTCCCCAGGCCTATAGCCCTGTTGTCTACTATGACCTGACTCCATACTTGGCCCTCTAATGAGTCTCCGGGTTGCTGGTGAGGCACGTGCCTTATGATGTGCCTTTAGATCACAGGGGTGGCACTTTACCTCAGCTAAGATGTTGCAAAAATAACGCTGTGCCCTGGTGCAGCAGTTAGACCCCCGAAATTGCAAAGTCCTATGCAAAACAGGTTGCATTTTGCAATCCTACCGTATCAGAAATGTAGCTGATTATTAGCCTTCTTATTTACTTCTGTAATGTTATAGGTTTGTATGTATGTGTTCGTATTTATCTAGCTGGGATCTTCACTAAGTTTTCAATAAATATGGTAAGTGTAAATCTTTACACAACATTTTTGGAAATAAAGCAAGCAGTTTGATATATCTGAATATCCTAATACACACCAAGAGTGGGGTCCCTGAATAGCGCTCTTACATAAAGTCTATTTTCTTCTGCACAGAATCTCTCCTTTTTTTTAAAACTGAAACAGAGTAATATAGTAAAGCCAAAGTTGTGCAGAATGCCTGAGCTCATTATGTGCTCTACTGCATAACTTTGAGAGTGATATTTTGCTCTGTGGTATGCTAGCTGTAAAATGAGGGTATTAGTTCTTGCCTTCTTTAGTAAGCCTATTTGAGGTGAGATAAGTGTGAAGGGATAATTATACATTACCATGATAACGCTGTTCTTTTTAATGTACGGTTTCATGCAATACTTCCTAAAAATCTTATTGCTATGCCACTTGAAGCGTTCATTAGCCTTTTACCTGTTCAACTATGATTTTACAAGACAGCATGATTTTTCTGATGTAACTGTCTTTCTGGCTGGGGACTTTCAACCAATGCTGAACTGAAGGAGAGAGAATAGGTTTCTTTTTCAGCATGCTTTCCTTTTCAGGCACACGAAATGGATACGACCTGGAATTATATAGAGAGTTTTAGGGTGGGATTAATTTCCTTTTTCTTTGGCTATCTAAAACCTTGTTGTCCAGTCGAGGTTAGTTGTGTAGCTAAATATTTTCTAGTGAGTACCTAAGTCAGCTGTTAGACTGCCTCATAGTCAGGTTATTCTTTTTGAGTCTGTGTAGAAACACTTTTGTCAATCACAAGTAATGCGTATTTTCACATATGAAAAAAAAATTTCTTGCTATTGCAGTTTTGAATTTTTTTAACCTGGGTGTACAGGTTTCTATATTTAAAAAGTGTAACTGTATTTGGAGGTAGTAGAAATAATTTATCACAAGTAGTAATGTAAGGGAGGTCAAGAGCATAGAATTCTTCCTTCAGTTTGTTGCTACCAAGAATATGTCTAGCCAAGAGACAATTGTTCCTGCCCTATTATGTGGCTATATATAACTAAAAATTCAGTGGCATTTATTCACAGAGCTGGAGAGATTACTAGCTTGGTTTAGATGTATTTTCTGAGACGTAAAGGTTTTATCTGCGTTTTGCCCTGAAGTTTGAGACTGGAGTGGGTTAGATGCATAATTTGTGAGGGCATCAGGTAGCAGAACGTCAAAAAGGGAGGTCTGTTCTGTTTGTCAGTATCTCTAGACTAGAACACAGCACAATACAGGACACCAGAGTTAGATTGTAAAGTTATAAGGTAGAAGCTGGACTATGGTCTCTATGCAGTGCTGGCCTTCATTATCCTGAGTGGGACTATATGTGAAATACATATAGTGTATTTATTCCTAAAAGTCACTTCATGCCTAAGTCACGCAAGCTTATTTAAGCTTGGGTGACTTCTTTGAAGCATTAATAAAACATAGACAGAGCATGCTTCTTTCAAGGTGCCACATGAGCTTGCATTTCAATTTTATGGACTCTGTTAGGTGCAGAAGCTTGATCATCTACTCTGACAGACGTATGGAAACTCCACGAGTTCAACATAATTTCTTCTTCATTTTAGATGGCAAATTCTGTGTCATGGGAAAGGGCTGTACGGTTGAAAGAATCATAGCATACGAAAAGTCTGTAACCGAGATCTATTTTTCCTGACTCCTACTCCACAGATATGTCTTCCCTTACTCCAGTGTCATGCTGTCATAATGAGCCATCTAGACTTTGTTACTGATACAACGGCTTTATGAAAGAAATCTAATTAGAAAACGTAAATCTTCTCCTTTAGCCCTGTTAGAAATTCATATGAAAGCTAGCGAGAGACACCACATCATAACACCAATACCTTAAGTTTTTTAAAATACACTTTATTCCTGGATTTATTGACTAATTTTATTAGTAGATTTGGAGCATGAAATGAACAACTGTGTAATGCAAGGAATAAGAAGCTGACAGCAAACAACAGATCAGAGACAGCTAAAGCAGAGTGTTAATTGTGGTTCAGGTTTAATTTTCGGAGGGGCAAGCTGTGAATGGGAGGAAAGGTAAGAAACTGTAAATACCATTTTCAGCCAGTCAGTACTTAACATCTTGATTTGCTGAAAGACATCTGGAATGTTACTTGAAGTCTCAGCTTCAAAATTAAATTGAGTACTTAGGAGCCTAAGTGACCCTTGGCCATGGTCAGCCAATGACTGCAGACACAACTGTTCGTGCTTAAGATACTAGTGCCCACCACACAGCCACCCCCCAAGCTGAGTCAGAAGAGGAGAGGTATCTTGGAAGGGGTATGAATTCTCCTAAATTGCCTCAGTATGAAGTTAGTTGGATTAGCTTAAACTGCTGTTCAAAGCAGTTTAAGCATTAGATAATTGACAGCTATTGTGCTTATGTTACTACGAAGCAAGTAATGGTAAACATTTTAATGCTTGTTTATGAGACAGCTGAAATATATTTTAAGACAATAATTTCATAAAAGCAATAGCAATAGTCATTAAACTTCTTGCCAAGTATGCAATGTGTACCAAAGACTTCAACAATTCTCAGAATTATTTTTGTGCTGTAGTGCTTAGATTTTCAAGAAGAATTGGCAGGAACGGTAAACTAATGAATGCTGGATTACAATGGAATTCTTACAAATGTGTATATGACATCTAGATTAATACCAAATGAGGCCTTTGTGAATAATGTTATCATGATGAACACCAAAGGTATTGATAAAGATTGGACCAATTATTAGACAGCGTCAACCAAAAGAAGATAGTTCCATGCAAAAAGATGATGTTCAATATGAAAAAAATCAATGTCACCCCTTAAAATTAATGTTAGCAAAATGATAAGGATTTGACCAAAACTGAAAAGTTCAGACTGTTCTCTTAAAAATGCTGCAGCCAGATCCTTTCTGGTCAGGCAGGCATATGTGTTTCTGCTGCTTGAGGGGCACTCTGCGTGGTTTGACAGAGGCGTGTGCTGTATGCTGCATTCAGCACGACCAAATTTGCATCCACCCAAGGACCTCCGGCAACATTGTTATGTACAGAGAAGAAAGCATTTCCAAAGACTGTCAAATATGGTTTCCTTAAAACTCAAATAACAGAAGAAAAAAAACCCAGACCCTGACTCAATAGCTATGCAGATGGCACGTGTGGGTAGCACATGAGAAAGTTTTTCTTACTAGTTTCTTTGCATATCATCTCCCTCTAGACTTTCTTCTACCTCAGGAGCCTTCTCACCTTTGCCTCTGATTTTCTGCAGTTTATTTAAAGGATTAAATTAAATTGAAGTAATAGATTATCTAAGGATTTATTTTGAACTGTAACTCACTATGAACTAGTAAAGTTTGTATGTGTGAAAATGAAGTATGTTTTTAAAATATGCTCACATATTTAAATTACTGACAAATGTTCTTAGATTTCAGTGGAGTCATGTGGCAGATAATTGATCAGTTCACACTGGTGAACCAATGGAGCCAAAACAGACATACCCACCAGGCATCATAGAGTGCTGTAAGAAGAAAGGCAATGTTTGGAGGGAGGTTGTGATGAGACAAGTGCAAGGATACGAAAGAGTTTGATGCAGTACACTGAGAGAATTGTTACAGATGAAGATATATGGAACAGGTCACAGAATTTCACTCACTTTTCCTACCCTGCATCTGAAAACATATCCCCTACAATGGCAGCCAGTGCAAGGGGAGGGCTCAGAAGGTTGGCGAGGAGTCAAAGAGATGGCTCAGCATGTGCTATCTCGTCCAGTTCACAAAGTGAACATCCTGCCACCGCTGATGATCATCAGGTCACGGTGACCCTAGCTGCTATTTATTGCAACGGTGTATTGTTTGTTGTGTAACCACGTGGGCTTGATATATGTTATCTGCCGTTAAAAAGAAAAAAATAAGTTGAGGCAGGGACATCTCTGAGTTGAGCCCTGACTGGACACCTGACCCAATGATCCATTTTCCCCCTGCAACCCTCCATGTGGTTACCGGGACTCCTCGCACCAATTGGAGTGTGAGTATATGACCAATAAACTAAGAGCTATCTAGCCCCTGTTGTGGTCCCACGTTTTGGTATCCAACTGCACAACTGTTTCTAAGAATCATTTTGCCTACACCCAGCATTTTCAGAATACAGTATTCTTGACAAATTTTTCCCATTTCTCCCATCATCAGTGAAAACACAACAACCTCTATGCTGGTGAGTGCTGGGAACTAAGCCTCTCCCCAAAGGGAGCTGCCAGGTTGGGAAAGCATAAGGGACAACCAGACAAGCTACAGTAAAATAAACAGCATGATCCAATTATAGTACTATTTTCAGAATATGTTTTTTTAAACATTTTTATCTATGTCACTGAAAAATGAAAGTGATAAGAAAAATCTTCCCGCCACAATATCCAGAGAGGTTAGAATGACTTACATGCAATCAGTACTTTATTTGATGAATGTAAGTATTCTCTGTTTGTGGAATAGTTCTGTGAAGTCTGTGATGTCTTTTAATGCTTTTGACATTCAGAATTATTTGACAAAGCTTTACTTCAATGTTTCTCATTTAAATCAAGCTTTCTGTGAGATTTTGATTTTAGTACTTGTTTCTGAAGTTCTGCTGGTTACTTGTGAAAGGTAAATTATGCTGTATTATGTTATCCTCTGATTGAACAGCTGGTACAGGCAAGACACACCCCCATCTTTGTAAAATTTCATTTTATTTTTCTCTATAAACCTCCTCCTTTTCATGCAATTTAAACATCATTGCATAATTATGTATACAGTTTACACTGTACAGAAATTGATTTGGAATAAATTTTAAAGCATTTTGAAATAGTAGCAGGTTTAACCCCTCTCCAACAAATCTCCTGAACTTCACTTTGTATAATAGGAAATACAATCTGGGACATAGAGGAGAAGAAATATGTGAGACAGATCATCATCAGCTCCCATAAAGAGCTCACCAGATAACTCCTGTTACCACCATATACATGGTGGCAGGGCAAGCCACAAATGGACACGTTAGGGCTTTCCTTATGTAGACTACAGGAAAGAAGAGGTGCAAAGCAGCAATATAAACCCTCTTCTTTTCAAACTGATGTTGAGACCAAATGGCCTAATTGTCTAAGGCCAAATTTACAGCTGAAAGAGGTCTGCTGATGCAGCTCTGCTACCAAGTCCTGCTGGTGGTAGTGTCGTTAAAACCTGAAAAGATTGGTTTTGCCACCACAGCCAGTTCTGACTCCCTGCGTGAAACCTACCAAAAAAAAAATTCTTTAAGGAAAAACACTCTTATGTTATTTGCACCAGAAAGTCTATTGCAAAGTATTATTGAAATGAAAATTTCCTCTCTAAACTACAGTGTTGGAACACTGAAAGATTTTTGTGTTAGACTATGGCCTTTGAAAATCAGCAATGAAATTTTATAAAATTGAGTGGTGAAGGCTTTTTTAAAGCATATGCTTCAATTCAGAAAGGAGCTTTCCAAGAGCTTGCCTTGTGTTGAACAACATACTTGCCAACTGAATAACATGGTACCAAGTCCAGGACAGTAAACTCTGCTGAGAGGTAGGATGTATTGGATCAGGTTTGGAGTTGTTCCAGTGTGGTTGCACCCCTCTAAGTTCACATGTGTCGTGGACAAAGCAAACTCACATTTGCCTAGAAAGTGGTATGTGGACATATAGTAAGATGCAGATGCAACATTAAATTTTTTAAAAAACATAATAACAGTAGAAATGTTCCCAGAGAAATACCAGGGTAGAAGGCATGTCTGAAAACAATAACAGATGGGATAATAATGCAACCACTTCAGAACTCCTATAATGTTTAGTGGTCTACAATGAAATAATTTGACTTTAAAAAAATCAAATGTCAGTGGATTTTTTTCCAACTCACCACATTCACTGACCTTTGCATTGACTGTTCTCTGTGAGCCTTTGAGATGGAGCACATGCAGCATGTGGAGTCCCATGTCATGTTGGTCATCACTCTCTGCTTGACATTTCTTGTGTTCTTAAGCCGGTATGTTCCAGATTAATGAGGCATTTGTTCTCAATCAAGAAGCTATTTAAGAATACACTTTTAATTGTAATGGGTTGTATATGATTAATTATTTCTACATGGTTTGCTCATATTTTTGGATAGTTCAAAGCAGATTTTCTTTTTCCACTGAGTACTGCCCAAATCTTTTCAGTGTTCATACTAGTTATCACCCAATAATTTATGGAAGTGAATTGTCTTCATGAGGGGTTGTGAACTTCTTTGAGAAATTTGCCTGGAGCTCTTTGCTGTAATGACCTTCAGTGTTTTTTGTCTGTAAAAGGAATAAGAGGGCTAACACACAAGTTGGTTGCAAAAGCTGTATGTTTAAATTAATTTGTGGGTTTTTTTGAAAGACTCCATTGTTTTAGGACTACTCATCTTACAGTTGGTTCTGATGAGAGTATGTAGCCATTGCAGTATTGTTCTGTGCTCATCCTTCTGTTTTAATTGAGGTCTACTCTTTTAATTCAGCTATGTCTTTAGAAGAAATTGTGTTTCAATGGCCAGGACATTCCAAACTGGACCAAGTTGTTCCCTACATGTGTGCTCCCTGCATGGGGGAAAAGGGACGTGCCATGTGTTTTCATTTGCAAAGCTTGCTTTAGACTTTTTTCTCACCCTGAAGAGTTTCTGTTTGTTGCTGTTCTTGAAAGGACAAAAGGCTCAGTACTTCAGGGCTCTGGGTCTTGAGGGATTATTTGAAAACTCTGATTTTATGACCTTTCATTTCTCTTGGTTGCAGGGGACATAATTTTGGCAAGTGTAACTATGGACCTAATGGTGTCAGTACATCAGACTGAGCTCAGAAAAGAGTTTGTGCTCATAAGAGGAGATTTTCTCTCCTCTGAATTAGTAAATAATTAAATTAACACTACCCCTCCCATAAGATCTGTTGTTTGTGGCTACAGACATTGCAAAAGAATCACCTGTAGAAGGATTTGGGTGCAAAGGGAGGCTCTTTCCCTTTTCACATCACCTTTGTCTGCAGCTGTCAGATAGATAATCTGATCATGCACTCACAAGATACATTATCTTTTTATTAAGTGGGTCCAGTCTAGTAAAATAATAGCCACGAAAATGCTACAATAAAAGAATAATAACCCAAAGTGCTTGTTAGAACTGTCTGTAGATAGTAGTCTGCTATTCACTGCTTTGTGACTGATTTTTTACAAGTTTCATGTGAAATGTACTGTGGGCAGCTGACATACAGCTATTTTTCTTGTCTGTTTCCATTTTACATGGGCAGGGGTAACATTATGAAGAAAGATCCTTTTGCTCAAAGGGACCCATTAGGTCTAAACCTAGGGGCTATAGCATCAGACCATGTGCTACATGTGGGTGGCTTTTTGTAGCATATGGTGATTGAATCTATCTCTCCTTCTCTTCTCATGCAGAATATGTCATGAGGAGTGGCTCCTCCAGAAGAGCTCTCTCTGTAGGAAAGACATTCAAATTACTTTGATTTTTCCTAGTATCTATCATGGCAGTATGTTCCTGCAGGGCAAGGGACAGAGCTTTGTCAGGTCTACAGTAAAAGGGCACAAGCGGTGCAAAATGACTTAGCAGAGAATCAAAAGGAGGAATTGCAAATGAAACAAACCATAGAAGTCGTGACAAAGTGCAGAGATGATGAAAACATCTAATAACTCCCACCCCCCCAGTACGGTGTGTCATTCAGGGCTCTTCTCACAAGTGCCAGGGACTCATTTTGATGAAATTTCAAAGGTTAGCACCCTTCCCCATTCCTCAGCGGGAGGTCATCGCCCTTGATGCAGAGGCAACGCAGCTGAATGTGTACATATAAGCTACCACAGCTCACGGCTGATTTGTTTTAAGTTAAATTGCTGCATAGTATATTAACACACAGACCAGCAGAATGAGACAACAGGAGAGTAGAAACACTTGACTCTTTTGCCAGCCAGGAGGGCAGGTGGGAAGTGTAATCCTCTACTCTTCCCAGTGAATCTTGATGGTGCTCATGGGTCAGAGCTCTTGTTCTAGAAAGCACTTCTCCTATCCCAGTTATCCGTGGCTGAATTCTGCACTCAGAAGCGCTTTTGTATATATGCATGTGTGTGAAGTGGGTGAGATGATGGCAGAGGTGAGTAAAGAAACTCTCCGACGTACTGGTTTTGAACTCTGTGGCTACAACTACACTACCAAAAAAACCCCAACAATCCAGCTTCAAGAGAGTACAGTATTTATTACCGGTTTTGCCAATTAAATTTATTTTACTGCAAAGAAAAATAACAACTTAATTTTTTAGCCTGAAGGTTAAGACATAACAAAAGCCTGTTTGAATTAGCCTGTAGAAAGGCAGACATGAGGCATGGAACAGCTACAGTTAAAGGCAAAACGCATATGTGGAGACTGATAGAGAAGCAAAAGTGAACTAGAATAGTTCATGTCTCACTAAAGCTGAAAAACTATGCTCCATTTAAAATGATAATTTATGGAGGTCTGATTGCCAGGTATTCAATTTGGTCCTGGAATCACTTGAACTCAGATTATATTTGTGAAACAGTCATGCTTTGCACAAATATTGTCAGTGTCAGCTGTATTGAACAGTCTGCTTTTTTTGGGGGGTATTAAGCATAATTATAATTAGTTGAGTAAAATGACAATTATGTCCAAAAGGGACCGCTTCCAGTAAAAAATTATGCTATGCTACCTATTGCAAGTTTCATAAATGGTTTCATAATCAGGTTCAGTCATCCTTTCCTCCATCTGTATGGCCTGTAACCTACAGAATCTGTTGTTAATTTGTGAGTTTGGGGTTTGAACAGAGCTTGCTGAGAAGGTCATGCAGAGTTAGCGCCAAGCACCGTCTTCAGAGAGACTGATGCAAATACGGCTGAGCTGGCCCGACTAGACCGTCTTGTAAGGTCATCATCTTTAGCTGAATTTTGGGACTGCTGGACCTAGTAAACTAGTTCTGCCAAAATAATAAACCTTTCCTTCTGAACTGAACTTGAAACAGCTCATGTGTTGGAGTCAATTGCTGATCCCATAAAGAAAAGAGAAAAATGTTTCTCAGAATATTCAAGGAAAACTTACCTGACAGTGTAAAAAAGTGACTAAAATGGTAAAGGAGAGATGCTTGTGGAAAAAATTGAATAATGATAGGTTAAATGGAATAAGAGGTGTCGTGGTTTAAGCCCAGCCAGCACTTAAGCACCACGCAGCTGCTCACTCGCTCCCCGGTGGGATGGGGGAGACAATCAGAAGACGAAAAGTGAGGAAACTCATGGTTTGAGACAAAGACAGTTTAACAGGCAAAGCAAAAGCCGCAGACACAAGCAGAGCAAAACAAGGAATCCATTCACCACTTCCCATGGGCAGGCAGGTGTTCAGCCATCTCCAGGGAAGCAGGGCTCCATCACCCATAACGGTTTCTTGGGAAGACAAAGGCCATCATTCTGAATGTCCCCCCCTCCTTCTTCTTCCCCCAGTTTTATATCCCTAACATGAAGTCATATGGTATGTGATATCCCTTTGGTCAGGTGGGGTCAGCTGTCTCAGCTGCGTCCCCTCCCAGCTTCCCATGCACCTCCAGCCTACTCACTGGTGCGGTGGGGTGAGGAGCAGGAAAGACCTTGACTATGGGTAGGCACTGCTCAGCAATAACGAAAACATCCCTTTATTGTCAACACTGTTTCCAGCACAAATTCAAAACACAGCCCCATACTAGCTACTGTGAAGAAAATTAACTCTATCTCAGCCAAAACCAGCACAACAGGTCATACAAAGTCTGTAGGAGAACTAAAAATTAAAAGGGTTATTTTGGACAAGCTTCCTAATAGTGAAGATTTGCAGGTCCATTGCAAAGTGCATAATATTTTATAGACACAGTAGTGAACATTTAAACTTAATTTCTCAAAATGGAATTGTCCTCCAAAGCATGGGTCGGGTGGAGCAGGATGAGGAAAAATAATCTTCAGTTATATGAGAGTGAGAGGGTCAGATCTAAAGCATGTATTGATTTTGCTGAGGTTTGCTTCAAAGAACAGAGTCACAGGTATTGGTCAGAGCAAAACTTTCAGGCACACTGTGAGAGATTTTTGCTTGTGGATACAAGAAGACTGAAATGCTGAGCTTCAACATCTTTATAAATAAAGCAGGACTGAACTGTTCTGGGAATATTTGAACTTTAATAAGCTAATCTTTAATAAAAAGACCACTCACACCATGGCAATCCAAAACTCACATTATGAGAAATTCCCTAAGGACAGTCCAAATTAGAATTTGTTGTTTTTTAAGACTGCAGTTATCCCAAATTCATGTATAGCATCCCTTATCTTCCAAGCCAAGGTCATTTCCTATTTCAGTTTCATAAATGCTTATCCTGACCATTAGACATGGGACAAATACTAAAAACAGAAGTAACATTTTTGTTGGCTTTTCCTCTTTTTGGAAACCTTTTGACCCACACCAATTAGTATCAGTCTGTTCACACCTATTGAAAACTCCTCAGGGAACTGTGCTATATAAAAACAGATTAACTGTTTTGTGTATTTTTTAACAGCATAGTTGCTAAAAGGTTAGCATGCGGATCTTATTCTTTAGAGAATGAAGATAATGAAAACACCTATACTTGACACATTCATCATTGACAGAACTGGTGAACCTGAGCTTGTGTGAAATAAACTGTGCAAAAAGTCCTGGTGGAGAAACATCTGCCATAAAGTTTCAGTAGGGAAAAGATATTGTCTGGCTGAAAAATGTAGGACAAATTCACAAATGCAGCATGTTGCTGTTTAACAGATATACGTGGCCTTAGGGACCCATGTGGTTCCATTACTTGTTCAAAGTTCAAAATAAAGAGAAAAATAAGTTTTGACAGTCACTTCTGAGGGAAGTGATAACAGATCAAAGGACTTTCTTTTATTGCGATATTTTCATCATTATGGAAAAGAATCACTTTGGACTTTAGCTGCTGTTTGAAATCTTTACCTTTTAATAAGTGAACTCTGTAAATGTAGCTCAGAGAACAAAGGTTCCTCTTTTACAGTTAAACTTTTAACCCTTGAGGTTGAATTGGTGGAGACCAGAGGGAAAATCCACTGTGTTTTCACTGAACTTTTTACCCTTTGAAAAAAGCTGAACAAGTTTAAAGTTCATACACTGAGCAAGAGGTCTCTGCTGGGGATTTCTGGTATTATTAACTTCCTGACCTCAGATAATTAAAAGGGAAGAGTGGAGGCAGTGCAGACTTTGACTCAACTTTGAACTTTTAACCTCTTGAGGAACGTTTTTAGTGTACACAGTAAACTCTCTTATTAACTTTCTTTAACCCACAGACACAAAAAATGTCAGCAGGCCAAAACTATCCTTTGTCCTGTATGTCATATTTCTATTTATGTAGCAGTTAAAACTCAAGGGGGACATTGTTTGGATACAAAACGTGACAGAGACAACTATTTTCCAGGAACTGGCAAGTACAGTAGGCAAGCAAAAGGAAGAAGCAGCCATGAATCTATCAAGACACTACAGCAGGGTTTGTAATTCAAACTACGTTGGGTTTTACCTTTAGGACATACACCAACATTTTAGTGTTGCCCCTTACCAGAATTTTCTGTACAGAGTGGAAGCATTTTATCAACTGGGCTTTACTTCCTCGAGCATTAAACACAGTGATACTCAGCAGGCCAGGAGATTATGGAGCTATTGACTAGAAAATAATCAAACAAGTAGCATTGTGAATTATTTGAGCACATAAAATGTATTTTCTCATGGCTATAACATAAATGAAAGAAAAAAATCTTTGCTTCTTGTCTCAGCAAGATGAAGATTATCTGTGGTCAATTGTTTGTCAGGGATACTATTTACTATGAACTAGTCTGGGGAACAATGTGGGAAGCAGTAAAAGCTTAATCTAAACCTCCTAGTATTAGTGTTATTGGGATGTAAAATATAATTATTGTGAATCCACGTAGTCAGAGATAAAAGAACCTAGCTGGAAAAAAAATACAAAGAATGCTGAATGAAAATACTTCCTGTGAGAGAAAGCTGTAAGCTTCTGGGGCCAAATGTCAATAATTGCTATCCTCTCAATTTTTTCACCATAAGAAAAGGAAGAACACAAGTGAGTTTAGTCTCACGGTTCCCTATCGATATAACATATTGATATAACATATAACATTATATGCGATAAATGTTTATCGCATATCATGGTGTTCCCAGTCATAGCAATTGCTTGTCTTCTCCACTAGGAACTCAACAGTGTTCAGTGTAAATTGTAACATTCATTTCAGTTTTCTTTAGGTGCAGAAACACAATCAGAAAAAATGGAAAATGTCTTTTGGAAGCAGATGTGCTAGAGCATAAAATTGCTGTGTTAGGATTATTAAAAGATTAGCAGAAAAATCTTGAGGCTGGCTAGATGTTATGGTAAGTTTGGATGCATGCATCTTGAAAGTTTTAAGTTTGGAAGATTTTTCAATCTTTTTTATTAAAGCCAGCTGAACACTGGAAAAAAAAGTCCCTTTTAAAATGAATACACAATCAAATAGCTATTTAGGTGATCATCCTGTATGTCCCGGTGAAAAGACATGCCTTGATTATTTTGGCAAAAATGCACGTTTTCTTGGAAAGGCACCAGATTAGCCTGGTTTTCTATTGGTTTTCATTGCTCTTGTACTGCTTAAAAATATTGGCTACACTAGCAGGTAGTGCAATGCAATTCAACTAGATCTGTAGAGTGAAACAGTTAGTGTGGTAGGACCCAATATTCACGCTGTACGCAGGTGGAGGGTATATTGCAGACTAGCTCTGGTCCGATCCCACGAGTCAAACACCCGTAGTGGCAGGAGCACATCATGAGTACTCCTAAGATTTGTTTTCTGGTCTATTTTTAACCTGGAAAAATCTATTCTGTGTGCTTTGTGACCACCTGACAGTGCAAACCAGAGGGCAAGAAGTGGAGGTGATGAAGGGAGGCACTTCAAAATCGCCCTCCTGTTCTGGACTGAAATGCCTATGTCGGTGCACGTGGTGCCGTTGAAACAGGGAGCAGGAGTTGGCCTCTGTCACCACCTCACGTACCAGGCTGAAAGCATCCTCACGGCCTGCAACCGGTGGCGTGGGCAGTGGGTGCAGCCGTGTGCGTACCGGGCTGTGCCTATAGCGGGGTGGGAGGAGTGGGCATCCTTGGGAAACCCGCAGTAGGGTCCGGTGGCTGGGAAAGAGCCACCCCATAGCCCTCCTTCCACCGGTGTGCCTGTAAGGGTTGATGTGCAAACAGGGTAATAGAAGGTCAGTTAGTATAAATCTGTCATTACCACCGGCTGGGGACAACGTCTGTGCCCCTCAGTAGTTTTCACAGCGACCCACACCGGGACATGGTGGGGCCAAAACTGTAAGTAGAGGGATGCTGAATGACTGCGTGGGCCCAGTGGTCAGAAGCACTTGCCGTTAAGCCTCCACAGAGGTGTCCGATATTTCCTGCTTGGAGCAGGACTGTCACAGCAAGTCTGAATAAAATATGCAGATTAAATATGCTGTATTGAATCTGAGAGAAGTGTTGCCCTGTGTCTGTGAAGTCCTGACTCAGGAAAGCACTAAGGCTACTGTTTATATGCTGGAAAAGCGAAATTATGACTAGACTGCTGTTAGCCAAAAACCATAGTGGAGGGAAGAACACTTGAGTTGCTACATATAAGAAAATTCATAAAATTAGTTTTTCTCACATGTAGACATAAACATGAATTTTCTTATGTGAAGTCTGCAGCTGAGCAACGGGTCTTGCTGAGCCTGGGCCAGCCAGGTGCCTTCCTCCTGGATGGGGATGTGGCCTCCTCTTCAGGGCACGATGAAAGAGAGGGAGGAATATGCTGATGAAAGCCAGCTTCCTTCTGCTCCTTCTGCAGAGCAGAGTGAATCCTTTCATTATGCCCTGGCCTTGGAGGAGATCATGAAAACCATGGCCAAGTCTCATGCCTGGGCTGAGCTGGTTCATCCCCCGCTGCACCAGCAGCACCGAGCACTCCGGAGGCTGGGCAGGGTTTCCCCTGCTCCCTTTGCAACTTTTAGCTCTGAAGATTTTCCAGATTTTCAGCTGCAAGACAGGAGGCTTCAAAGGCTGGTCAGTAGGCCCAAGTGGGCAATTTTTCATGTGGATGGCAAAAAGCTCTCTTGGAATAAAGGCCCAAATCTTCCAGGCAAGCTTAAATTCCTGCTGCAAAGTATGGGGTTAGTAAGAGCATGTCTACTAGCAGGGACCGAGATTTTATTTCTTTTCAGCACAGACACAACAGGGCATTTTTTTCTGATCCAGATCACTGAACTGTCTGAACTGTTTTAGTGCAGAGGCTTTCCAAAAAGCATTCGGCTTGTGGTATATAGTTGGCACAGAAAATTTCATCTGGATCCAGACAGGAGAAGTTTGGCAAAGTTACAGGCAATTGATAGCAGGGTGTTTATCATAACAAGCATTGGGAAACCTTGCTACCAGCCCCTCCTGCAATCTCACAGTTCATACTCAGAGACAGAATATGTAAAATCAGCGTGAGTGTGTGTGCATGTGAGCGAGTGGATGGATGGAGAGTGTCAACGTGCACGTGAGTTTGTGTACTGCAGAGCTACTCATGTGAGAAAGTAAGTACCAGAGCCTGTCCCTAGGCATGGATTAAGGCAGGCAATTAGACACGTGCTTAGACGCTGGGGGTGCCTTCCTCTGTCACACCTTTCAAACTCATCTGTCTTTGCGCACCACTGAACTTCTGCTTTCCCCTAGGTTTCAGCTTTGGTGGGCCAGCACCGGCTATTCTCTGTGGCAAGACCCTTGGTGCTGCTGATCTACATTTGCTGTCCCTCAGAGCAAAGAGGTGTCTCCTCTGGTTTTGCAGACTTGCCTCCTGAGCATGGACAATATGTTCAGCTTTTAGTGGAGATGGAGATGCAAGCAGGAAAAACCTTGTAACAGAGATACTTAGCATGCATATAGGGCTCTTCAGGAAGTAACTATGATATAGGAAAACAGCGTTGGGACAAAACGGCACTGTATTTTTTCCTGGATGGAGCATACAGGTATTATGGAAACAGATAAAATATAAACCCCAAAATTATTATCATCTGTATATACATGGGGAGCAGAAGTTAAATGGTTTACCTGGACTTCAGGATGAAACCATGTCAAGATAAGGTTTAGAAAATCAAAGCCACCTTCTCAGCCCTGCACCCAGCCCATATGTCATTAGCTTTCTCTCATGCTGAATGTAGGTAGGTTTTCTTTTCCCTGCTTTCTGTGTGGGCGTATGATGGACAGACTTTGTAAAAATTGGAAAGCAAATTTCTCACCTGGCCCTGCACATTGAAACAAGAATAAAAGAGGAATCCTGGTAAATGTCACATCCCACACGCTCTGCCCTTGAGTCCTTTGAAGCCCGATGATCAAGGCTGAAATGCATTTCATGGATGGAAGGAAGAGGAATTAAAAACTTGCTCCACCTTGCAAAGGGATACTTACAGCTTAAATTCTGTTCAAGGTGAGGGACAGAAAGGAGATATAACTGAATTACAAACCCTGCTTGAGCATTTAGCGGGGATAGCACCCGACTTACTAGAGCTAAAGGGAAAGGCCAAACCTAGCTCTAAACATGTGCAGTTACTCAGGGTGATAGTAACAGTGGTAAAAACCGGCAGTGAATGCACCCATCCTTTCGTTGTGTGGTCCTGCCCTGCCTGCAGCAGATATGCTGCCTGCCAGCCCTTGGCTGGTCCGAGCACGGCTGCGAGTGCCTGACCAACGAGTTGAGAGCCGTACGCCATGACTGTAGGTGGAACTGGATCATAGTAAAACCTTCCCCTGCAGCATTTTTTTGCTGATGGCCCATTTCACCTGCTTCACCCCTCACACCAAGCGGATCATGTGGCCATGGGAAGACCCTGATTTATCGTGCCAGACAGGAGGAGTTGGTTGCAAGGAGAAGCACAAGGAGAAAGCTCTGCCAATGAAAAGGAGCCATACTGGAGATCCAGAAAGTGATTCCTCAACAGCCTGAAATCAGGTTTCTCTGAAGGTGTGCGTTCATGCCCTCATTGTGTTTCCCAAAGGCGAATTTGAAAAATCTCACCTTGGACTCATTTTTGTTCTTCAGCTGTTGCTCTCTTAGGTTGCATCTAAGTCTAATAACATGCAAAGATTTGTCTGTAGTGACTACTACTTATGCCAGGTTAGCTGATGGATGCGTGTGTCTGTTTTTCATTATTACTTTATGACTCTGCAGAGAAGACATCTGAGTGTCCACAGGGATGAAGAAGACATGATCCCTGCTGAAAAGTGCCTACAATCAAATTTGAGACTTGATAGTGAAGGATGGAAAGATAAATGGTGAATAGATATAGGCTGAGCAGGACAGGAATTTTATTAGCAAAACTCATTTTTCATGAGCATGACAAACGCTCATCAAAGTCTTCTTCGGTGCATTGGAAAAAGGTTTTATTTTGGTTTGGTTTTTTTCAATGTAGGTAAGTCTGTGGGGCTGGTCCACTGCTACAGGTTTTAAGAACGACATGCCTGAAGTTTGTGAAGTGGCCAAGCAGATACCAGTGTACAAGTCAAAGGAAAGTTTAAATTTAAGATGGAAGCTCATCCTATAAAGTTTAACTTCTCATAAGCCAGCGGCACGGTAGACAACTTCTCTCCTGTTTGTTTCTTCTGTGCCATGGCTGTATCTCCAAGAGTTTAACAGAAGAGTGTCCCAATCAATCGGGTTAACAATTACATTCCAGACCTTGTTGGCTAAGCTGGCTACTGGCAGAGAAACCTTCCTCCCTTGGATGGTATTTTCTTGCCAGGCAGGGAGAGCATATTACTCTCCACTGGATAAATTATAGAACTATACAACAGGAGGGACACATTAATAGCCTTTCTCATATTCATGTCCAAATTGCTTATTAGTTGCTTATTTTTTTTACTCTCAGCAGTGGGACTTCTTACATAGCATAAAGATCAAAGTGTGTTCTTGTCTCATGCCTTGTGCCTAACCAAAGCCAGATAATAACATATATTACTTCTTATGTTCCTTGGTGAAGAGCTGTGAGGCAAAAAGACACATAACTTCATTTTAGAGGAATATACTAGTTTAAATTGGAGGTGCTATTGAACAACAAGACAAATAACAAAAGAAGTGTTCTGGCTTTAAATTAAGACATATTAAATAGAAAAGGAATGAACCACAACTGATCAGATTTTTGTTTCCATAAAATTTCGTTTTATTTCACAGTCTTATCAATAAAAAAAAAGTTATATTTAAGGCATAAGTGCATAGCCTAATTTATCTGATAAAATGGTTTTCCTCTGACACATTTCAGTCTGTCCACTGTGACAACAGAGTATTTTTCTTTGATGTCTAAGTGATGCCTTACATGTTATTTTGTTATTATTTATCCTTAAAACCTTTTCAGTCTGGCTTATACAATATTGCATACAGTAAATAGGGTACCTTTAGAATTCCTAGTGTCAAGTATTAGAATGAGGAACTAAAAATAATATATAAAAAGTAACATTAATAAGTATCTGATATTTTTAAGGGGTTTGTTTGGTATCAGGAGTACAGGATGGTATTTTGGAAGTAGTTCAGGAACTTGTTTGATCTAAAATCTCAACCTCATATCCTACCTTACTGGCCACAGGACCATCAGGACCGCTGGATGCTGTGCTCAAGGAGTACTTGTTTGTATGTGTGGGATTTTGAATATTTGTTACTCATCCCCAAGGCTTCATTTTTTGACGAGCCACAAAAGTCAAATCAAAGCAGTCTGTGACCATGGTGAAGATACCATAAAATCGGTAGTCATAGGTAGTACAGAAAAGATGATATAGATTCCGCACTACCAAAAAATTGCTGCTAGTAGCACAGAAATTTACGCTTTACTTCCTCTATAAGGGACCCTTATTATGTTCTGGAAATATATCATTATAATGAATTAATATTTGTCCACCATCACATATTGTCCAAGAGGAAGTCAGGGAAGAAGCGAATGAAAGGATTGGTGGGTTTCCTAACTTCTCGCTACTTAAGGAAATCAAAGTCAATTGTAGTAAACAAAAATTCAACAAAATCAAAAAGCGGAGCTGGGAGTCTGACCCACTGAAAGAACATCAGGAGTCATCATCTGGCTTGAATTCTGGCTGTAGCCCAGCTTTCCTTCCCAAGAAATGCAGATTCACTCTCCTTTTAAAACACATCACCACCGAAGCACACCCCCCCCCGCCCCCCGCCTCGTCTCTGCTAGTCAGGGTTGTGAATGTGACGTGCTCGCTTTATTACCTGATACACACTACATTTAACAGAATGCATTTCTGCTGCGCCGTAAGACGTTCTTGTTTCCAGGTACCCTGTTCCCTGAAGAAGGGTGGTTTTAATGACATTAAGGAACTTCATGTTTTGTTTCTAACACTGATATACCTAACGTAAACAGCCCTCCCCAAGAAGAAAGGGGAAAAGGAAGAATGCAGAAAGCACTGTATGAAAAGTTTGTTAGGACCATGCCAAGCCTGCCTTGTCTCCCCGGCGGCAATGGGCACAGCACCGCGTTCTCCTCCAGCCATTTTCTCCTTTTAGGGTAGAAAATCCTGATCTGTAAAGTTCACGGTGGCACAGAAGCCGCAGCCAGTTCCAGGAATCTGCGGCGGCTCCCCGGGTCAGCTCAATGTCGCTTTCATCAGAAGTGTCACTGCAGTGGGGAGAAGTTGCTGTAACGAGTTTCAGGAGGAGGCATTGACATAATCAGGTCAGCTGGAGGTGCATAAACAAGGGAGGGGCGAACAAAACCCGTAGAGAAATGTATATCTTTCTACCCTGCCCTAGGAGACACGAAGAAAAAAGCCTTAGCTCTCACCTGCTGGCGTGGCATCCTTGCTCCCCCCTTGTCTCTTTTTGGCTGTGAGGCGTTTTTGTCACTGCAACCTGACAGACCCAAGGACGTTTTCATCCGTCGCATGGATCTTAGGCAAATTTTCCCTTTCTTCTTGCTGTTACCGTGGCAGGCGGAATCTTTTAGCAGGTTGTTAATGGCTAGGTACCCCCCACTGCGGGGATGTCTGTCAGTGAGACAGAGAGAGGACAGGGACTCTCCGGGGATTTCAGGGCCGCTGGGGAGGGGAGAAGAGGGAACTTAAAGGAATATTGTACATTGCAGGAACATCTAGGGAGCTTGCGCCTCTGATGTTGAAAACGTTACTGGGCTTTTGTATTTTCTCCTCTTGTGAGCCTATTGAAAGTTTTGCATGACAACCCTGATCTGAAGAGAACCAGGAAAAATACCGTGTTATGTCATTTGCATCTGGAGACGGCACATGCTGATGCAAAGTTTAGTCAATCATAGAGCAGGCTGCTATTACAACTGAGGCTGGAAAATATTTTTTCATTTAAAAAAAAAAATTAGTCTAAAAGTCTTGGAATTACTGGAGAATCCTCTTTTCTGATGTGACACTAGCGATATCAGAAGTAGGGCCCTGCAGTCCTGGCTGGAAGATGAAGCACTGTGTATTTATTGGGCATTTAGTGTACACACATGCTAACATGCATGCCAACATTTAATGCAATCTCCAGCTATATTACTTTAAGATAACTGATTTCACGAGGAAGAAAGATGGCAGATTCTGTCCTTTATGCTGTCGCTGTTGCTGAGCAATTGATTTTCCTTTGGAGGGAGACGGCTTGGGGAATATGAAAAGGAGTCTCCTTCAGTCCCATCTCCGTTAAGCATCCAAATTAACCAGCAAAGCGAGAGGCTGGTGTTAAGAGGGTGATGGGAAACACATTTTGCTCTCGAGGAGCTGAATTTTTGTGATCTGCTGCAGCACTGAGCTGTGACAGCTCACAGATTAAGGGGACTGGTTTTAGGAGGTCCTCTTGGGAAAAGTTTAAGGTCCTCTAAGAAGAAGATGCAGTTGGCAGATTAGATACTGTGACCTTCTCTTTGCAGCAGCGGAGAGTTGAAGACTGCCTTTGACATTAGTGGGCGAAGATCTGCAGGGGTTTTGGGTAAGACTGATGTCCTCATAAGTACAGTCTCCCGCTTCTGGCAAGAGAGTGGCATTGTATTACTTTCTATATTTGGATTATTACCATGCTTTCTACCTACTTACACTTCACTTGCAATTTTGGATAAGTAGAGTCATCGTCTTCATTTTATGCCCCAAGCTTTTGTCTGGTACAGCTGTGTAGTGTTAACAGCTGCTGGTTTGTGTTACAGAAGAGTCTGCATTTTAGGAACAGGCGATGAGATTTCTGCTCTACAGTTTGTTCAACCAGTTTGTGAAGCACTTTGTAGATCCAGGTGTGCAAAAAGTACTTAATAATATTGATCTTGTAATAATAATTTGGTAAAAAAATGGATCCATGTTTTGATGCGTGATTTACTACTACGTTATTATACAATATGCAGAAAATCTTGGTCTCGTGTTACTGAGCCTCACTGAACAAAACCCCAGGTCTAGAAATTAGATTACTGTTCTGCAGCTCGGTGATTAAAATAAAAAATACGCTATCACTTGTATTTACATTCTTGCTGCAAATCAGGTCACCCTGCCCTTTGAGTTCTGTTTTCCACAGAATGGGCCAAATCCATTCCCAGTGTGACTCCCTTGACTCCAGCATGGTTGCACAAGAGATGACTGTAGTTCATTAAGTCTGCAGAATATCTCTATTTTGATTAGGGATAAAAAAAAAAAAAGGTATTTGTGTGGAGTCTTATTCTTGCTGGCATGCTAGGTGGTTTTTTTAATTGACATTAACTGGAGCTGGAATAGACATTGTTTAGTTTAAAAAAAAGTATATGTTTTACCTGCTTTCTAGCCATTGTACAGAAATAACGGTAAGACTGTAAATGACAACAAAATCAGCAGAGAAAATAAATATCGTATCTTAGCTATGTCTTTCTCTGTAATACCATTTTCTGCTGAAAATGCAGCTACAATTCTGCTACAAGCACAAGAAAGGAGTTGGGTCCGTTTGGCTTGCAGCTCCCTCTCTGAGCTGGGAGCATGGGGTTTGGGGCATTACCACTGAGAAGGAGTATGCTCACCTGAGCACCCCACAGAGGAGGTGCAGCGGGAGAGCCAGGTGTGGGTGCTAGCACCAGGAGCCTGCTGGGAGAGGGGGAAGAGGCAAAGGGGTCTGGAAAGCCCTTGTCTGCCTTGCACGGGGGTCACACCGAGCTGGGAACTGCCGACCTTCCGTGTGGGAGGGTATGAGAAAGGCATGGGGAAGAGGGATGGAGCTAGCTGGGAAGACAAATACGAGGAATTAGAGGCTTTCTGGAGAGTGTGGGATTGAGAGAAAGGTCAGACAAGGTGCCTGGGGAAGAGACGGTGGGGCTTTTTTGGTACAGAGAGCAGAAGACATGACTGGAGTCACCCATGCCATGTATCAGGAAAGCTTTCAGTGGACAACTGATTTAATCCCTCTGCCCCCATACGAAAGAAACCGGCCAAGACAGTCATCTTTCTGTTGTCTCGTCTCCAATTACTTTGCTGTAGACAGGGACCTGCAGTGCCCCAGACTGTGTCTGGTGGCAAATAAATAAATCTGATTGACTAGCGATGTGAACATTAATTCTCTGGGAGTAGCCACAGAGCGGCATTGCCCTTTGCACACGCAAGGGCCAGGAAAAAATATACTGTAGCACTTTTCTTCCTGATGTTCAGCTGAAAGTAACATTAAAGACCTCAGCTCCTCCCAGCAGGTCATTAAGCCCCAGGAAATGCCCTGTTCCTCTATCGTTATTGCCTAATTATTTTCAGCTCTGTAATCTAATTTGCAGTTTGACTCTATGTTGATTCTAGCTGCCGTATCATAACCTTGGCAGTACAGGAAACGCGACGCGGGGTTGGCTCTACTGACGTCTAAATCTTTTGGTGAAAAGGGCCTTTTTCTAAGGCTGCAGCTTCAGAAAATAACTTGTTTTCTAGAAAGCCTGAAACCTTGAAAACTGTAGAGATTTCACTTTCTCCTACTTTCTTTTAAAACTGTTTTACAGGGTTTACAATGCAAAACTGAGTAATAAAAGGTCTTTTATTCAGTATGCCATTACTCTTTAGTTTTAAAGCAGGATGCTAGAGAAATATGTCACACAGAGGAGCTGTTAACATATTCCTTTTATTTTAATTAAATATAACAGATGCTTCAGGTGTTCTAAAAAACAAGAAAATAAGCTTATAGCTATGCAGGGAAATGTCTGAATATAAGAATTACAAATGAGATTAATTAACGGTTGAAGCAATTTAAAGCTTGAAGTTTTATTAAATGCATGCTATCTTTTATTTCAAACAGATATAACTGAGTTTATGCAATGTCTACTACCTACTCTGTTTCTCTAGAAAGCTCCAAAATTTAACATGAAATTAGAGCTGTAGGGAGCCACCTGCTTTGAGATGTGTCTCATCAAGACTCTCGTTCTTATGTCTGGAATTGTTTGACAAAAGACAGGGACAATACATACAGTTCATGGTAAGTGATATATGGGATGCTTTTGAGCTCAAAGGTTCTTCTGGATGCATATTAGTCATGTGAGCCTGCAGGAGGGCACTTAATCTGAAATAAAGCAAAAGGGGAAAGAATGTGAAGGGGTCTCTGAAGTGTAAGTCCCCAGAAAAGCTGTCAAAAAAGGCACAGAAAGAAATCATCTGGAGTAGGAGATGAGAATGGGGGAAGCATATGGAAATTAGTGATCCGCAGTCCAAGGACTACTTTTTGGGTGAATATCCTTAATGAGTAGGAAGTATTGCAAGCACAATTGTATTTTGTTTTTCCTGTAACTTCTTTTTTTCCAACTGTTGCATGTGTACCTCTGAGCCTTGGCTTCAAACCAGGTTAAATAAACCTTCCCATTGTTTTGCTACAGGTCTCTCCCGTGTCAAGGTGCACCAGGATGAAACAGAGAGCTTGAGCCTGCAGCCTGAGGGGCTCAGGGTATCAGAGGAGGGGTGGGAGTGCCTATGCTGTGTGTACTGAGGGACCCTGTGAGATCCACGCAGATGCTCTGAAGCCATCTCAGAGCATGAGATGCCCAAAACCTGGCCAGGTTGGGTTTTGAGACGTTCCCCCATGGCTGGTGCAGGAAAAGCTCTTTCTCTGTAGTGTACGGGGGTACATGGGCCTTTTCTCAGCCTGTGGGGATGGTGAGACATCCCTACGTGGTGCTTGTGCCCTGCAGAAAAACAAGGGTCCCATTTCACTTTAAAATCTCAGAATCAGGGAAAAAGAGATTTCCACACAGTGAAGATGGTCCATTCTAGGCCGCGGGACTCAGATGTGCCGAGTGACTCTAAAATGCAGCGTGCTGTTCAACCTTCTTCATATGAGGAATGTGGATTATAAGAATGTATGGAAGAGTTATTCCTGCTCCTCTCTTCTCCTTCTTTTTGTCACATAGCTCTGCAGAGTTCTGCGAGCCCGCAAGCTACAGCAGCCCTTCTGCCAGGAGGACGGCCATTGTCCCCACAGCAGGGGATTTCAGGGGCTGGTGTCAGTACACTAAAAGGCTGTGTGCTAACTAACCATTACGATGAAAAATATAACAATACTCTCGAGTTGTCTCAGAGCTGCTGGTCAAGTGCATGTGTGTAGAGGGGAAGGAAATAAAAATTACAATTAGCCTCCACATCCTCTGCGTAGGAAAATGATTGCTGTGGTGTGAAGACCACCTCCTCTCTATTCCCCAGCCCTGTGTCAGCAATACAGGTGAGCCCCCAACAGTATGAAACAGTCACGGTATTGCGGTTGCACAGCCTTTACTCCCGAACGGTACCGTGGCAGCTAGGCAGGCCCTTTGAATTAAACAATTTATTCTGAACAGAGCTAACTGAATTATTTCAGTGTAAATGAGACTGAAATGGATGTGTAAATAAGACTACATTGTTATGTAGAAATGTTGCGTTATTCCAAGTCCCCTCTTGTTAGTACTAGGGGAATATATTCTTCCAGCAAGTATCTTGAACATCAAACTCTGCTCGGCTGATTCAGACTGAATAGGCAGCTTTATGGTCTCAGCCTGTATTCATTTTTAGACTTAAAAATTCTGACTGAAGTCAATGGAAGACATTTGATCCATTAGTAATGCAGGATGAGATCCTCTCTCCAGGCAAAAGGCATAACAAAAGGTAAGGAAATGGCAACCTCCCCTTACTTCACCATGCAGCACGGTGACTGTTTTCTGTGATCAGTCACAAATGTAACGATTCAGGAAGAAAGGCCTTAATGCTTAGAAGAAAGGCTGAAAACAGAAGATATTCAAATGACAGCTAGAAGAAGGGAACAATGCTGATATAATTGGAGTAGACAAAGGATGTTCACTTTCTGACACATTTTGAGAAACATCCAGGAACATTTGTTATGCCAAAGTGGGTTCATGGTTCAGTGGAAATGCCATCTTCTGACGGGGAAGTAAGCGGAAGAGGCAGCACGCTTTGATCAGACAAGGGAACAAAAATAGTTCAGAGTTCCAGAGCGGATAGTTATCTACAGATTTAGATATATTATTATGACAACAGTACTGCTAAGTGTACACAGCATTTTCCTTTTGCGGTTGTTCCACTGAGGAACGACCACATGCTATTGTTCTTCTCTAATGGAGGGGTCTGTTTAATTCACTTCATAAGCAGCAGTGTTCAGATGATTTACCTCTTCTTGAGGTTGGTACTGATGAACTAGAGACTCTCTGTGTTTATTTCTGGATTTAAAATACATGATATAAGAAGTCATGGTGAAGCCTGCTTGTGCCTTAAGCAATGTCTGATGACATAGGAATTAGTCAAACTTATCTACTCAAATGCTGGTAGATCTGCCACAGCAGTCTCATGTAACAATATGCAATAACAATTGGAGTCCTTGGTTTAAAGAAAAGACGTTCAAAGAAGTGGCTTTTCAAAAATTTTTTTTTATTCTTTTTCCTCACTCAAGCTGCAACAGTTTCCACAAAGTTTTGAGGTACAGGGAGGCAAATTACAATAGAGTTCAACAACAGAAGCCAGAAGAAGCCCTTAGACCATTTGTTCTGACCTGAATGACATGTTTAATTTGGCTTATCTCTTGGTGGTCAAAGGTGTGTGTGCTTGTGTATGCGTATGCATATGCGTACGTATATGTATATGTAAACACACACACACTCACACACATATATAGTAGTATATGACCTATACAAGTAGTCTAATATCCATGTACATGTGTGTGTGAGTGTATACATATATATACATATGTATTTAACTTTGTTCAAAGGTGAATTATTGTACGCTCCTTTAATCGTCTGGACTGAAACCCTGGGAGAAAAAGCATATTTGCTCTTGGTGGTATGAGCCGTTGAACCTTCTCAGGTGTAGACAGTCCCAGGGAAGCTGTTGGAGAGGGAGCATCCACTGAGCTCTCTTCAGAGGAATAGAACCATTTTCCCATGCAACAGCAGGACTGCACAGGGTTTGCACCATTCAGAAGATTATTGAGTGACTGAAAGCAGGACCTGCCTTAAGGATCGCACGGGCAGAAGACAGAGTGCTTGGTAAACACTTCTAATACCCTTCTCGGTGTCTGAGATTTTTCTCTATCTAAAAAGTTAATTATTCTATTTTTTATATTTCAATAATACCTGGGGGTTTTGACCATTTTTAGGCTTTTAGGGTAGCTGAATAGGCCTAGGCACATTCACCTCAATGCTGTTGTCTGGCTTGGGCTACACGATACTTTCTGATACAAGCCCAACAGTTTGTATTAAATGAAGAACAACTCCCATATGGGCAACCGGTGTTTTCCCAAAGGCATCCGAAGGAGGAGAATCTATCATATCCCTGCACAGAGTGCTGACTGATTTCAGTTTTAACAGTATGTTCTGTATTCCTGACTGGAATGAGTTAGGCTTAAGATCCCAGCCTTTGGTTTTGTTGTTCTGACTTTCGTTGCTAAATTGATAAGCCCCTAAGCTACAAATACCTTCTCCCCAGTAAAGTGATTTTAACTGCAATCAAATCAGCTCCTGATCTTTTGGATAAGAAAAAAAGATGAAATAATTGTCTCAGTGTAAAGCATCCCCATATGTAAGACACATGGAGGACAGGGAGGTGATTCAAGACAGCTAGCATGGCTTCACCACAGGCAAGTCCTGCCTGACCAACCTAGTGGGCTTCTATGATGGAGTGACCATATCAGTGGACAAGGTAAGAGCTATGAATATTGTCTACCTGGACTTCTGTAAGGCCTTTGACACAGTCCCCCACAACATCCTTCTCTCTCAATTGGAAGAGATGGATTTGATGGGTGGACTATTTGGTGGGTGAGGAATTGGTTGGATGGCTGTATCCAGAGGGTAGTGATCAACGGCTCGAAGTCCAGATGGAGATTGATGATGAGTGATATCTCTCAGGGTTCCATACTGGGACAAGTACTGTTTAATATCTTCATCAATGACACAGAAAGTGGGATCGAGTGCACCCTCAGCAAGTTTGCAGATGACACCAAGCTGAGTGGTGTGGCTGACACACCTGAGGGACAGAATGCCATCCAGAGGGACCTGGACAAGATTGAGGAATGGGCCTGTGTGAACCTCATGAGGTTCAACAAGGCCAAGTGCAGGGTCCTGCACCTGAATCAGGGCAACCCCCAGTATCAGTACAGGCTGGGGGATGAAGGGATTGAGAGCAGCCCTGCCAAGAAGGACTTGGGGGTACTGGTGGATGAAAAGCTGGACATGAGCTGGCAATGTGTGCTCGTAGCCCAGAAGGCCAACCGTCTCCTGGGCTGCATCCAAAGCAGCGTGGCCAGCACGTCAAGGGAGGTGATTCTACCCCTCTACTCTGCTCTGGTGAGACCCCACCTGCAGTGCTGCATCCAGCTCTGGAGCCTTCAGCACAGGAAAGACATGGACCTGTTGGAGAGAGTCCAGAGGAGGGCCACAGAAATGATCAGAGGGATGGAACAGCTCTCCTATGAGGACAGGCTGAGAGAGTTGGGGTTGTTGAGCCTGGAGAAGAGGTGGCTCTGGGGAGACCTTATTGCATCTGCCAGTACTTAAAGGGGGCCTATCAGAAAGATGGGGACAGACTTTTTTAGCAGGGCCTGTTGCAATAGAAAAAGGGTGATGGTTTTAAACTAAAAAAGGATAGATTTAGACTAGATCTAAGAAAGAAATTTTTCCCAATGAGGGTGGTGAAACCCTGGCACAGGTTGCTCAGAGAGGTGGTAGATGCCCCATCCCTGGAAACATTCCACGTCAGGTTGGACGGGGCTCTGAGCAACCTGATGTAGTTGAAGATGTCCCCGCTCATTGCAGGGGGGTTGGACTAGATGACCTTTAAAGGTCCCTTCCAAGTCAAGCTATTCTATGATTCTATGATTATCTTTCTCTTACATATTTTTTGTCTCTTTTCTGTGTTCTGGCTTTAAGATGTAAGCATTAGACCTGTATGTAGCATCCTGGAATATATCTCGTCAGTCTGATTCACCAAGGTATGTTCATTAGCCCTGCTCCTGCTTACTGACCTCTCTTAGGTGCATCCAAAGGTTGTATAAATCTTTTTTTTCCATGGAGGTCAGGTTGACTGCTATTCACTGTGATCCAAAATCTTTAACAGCAATACAGTCATGATGTAGCACCTCTATGGGCTATGTGGGACTTTTGTTTCTCATTCCTCTCACTCAAGAAATTAATTAATTGTTATGTAAAGTTTTAATTGTTTAACAAACTTTTTTAATATAGTAAACAAACTATATATAGTTTATAAACTATATGTATATTAGCATAATAAATAATATTGTGGTAGGTCACTTGTTCTTTTGCCAAGAGCTTTGGTGTGTTACTGTGGTTTGCTATAAACCTGTTTTTGCAAAAAGAGTCATAGATGTAGTTTGCATTATTATGGCACAGCACAGGCTCTGGTTGTTTGATTTTCCAGATCTCAGAGAGACCTAGAAAAGTCTGCTGGTGGTATATTCAGCTATGCTGATTCTTCCATAAGGTGATCCTCTATATCAGCTTGCCCTCTGAGATATGTAGCATATTTTGTGTTACAACTGAACCCTCAAGGTATTGCATTTTGAGCAAAGGATTGCTCTTACCCATGTAACTAAAATTTTTGCATGATGGTGCTTTTATCCTGCAATGCATTCTGCTGCAAACTCTTTCCAGAATCTTCTTCTCTTCCTTTTAAAAAAAAAAACCACCTCCTTCTGAACTTCCCATCTTTCATGCAGAGTCCTAAGCTGACTCAGAAGTAACAAACAGAGGCTTCAGTGTCGTAAGTTAGATATCCACTTAAATGCTGCATTAGTCTTTAATAAGTAGTCTAATATCCATTGGTTCCTTTCTTATGAGTAGAGTGGGGAAAAAAAATTCTATACACTTCCCTTCTCTTTTCTAAAGTACAAGCAGCTGTTGCTGGCATCACTTTCAGTGTTGTGAACTTTCTGTTGTGACAGAGTACTGAAGATTTTTCAGTGGAGGTACCTGTGGACACAGAGGCAGCTTTGGCTGAAGAAATTCTTTCATGGGACACACATCTGGTAAAAGCTGCTATTTAATTTGCAGTATTATTAAAGTGATATTAGGTGTGTGAGAAACCAGCCTACGATGTGTCTAATTTGGGGAAAAGCTATCCGTTTCATTTCCTTTATGCAATCTGTCTGTGCATGTATATGTACAGGATACTTCTGTGCATGTAATACTTAAAGAATTGATCTCTCAGTAAGAAATATTTGGCTCTGAGAGCCGTAGAGCTGGAAGATTAAGTAAATCAATATATCTGTTACTAAACCAAGAAGTAATAGTTTGAAAACAACAATTGTTCATTTTAATTTGTACGTTTGACCTTGAATATATATCTAAGGCAAGCAACATTCTTCAGAGGTGGTGCCAGGATGTAGGTTTATTTCTTATGATTACGATTCTCTAGGCTGCTCTCAACCATGTTTCTGTATGGTAAGACAAACTTATCCTTGGAGTAAGACCATTTTAGTCAACGGATGCATTTGGCCCATTAACTTTAGCCTGTGATAAAGTCAAGGGCAAAAGGATATTCTTATGCAAAGCAGAATCACTGTAGATACGCTACTAATCACTGAGGATTAGAATGAAGATGCTCGTGTCCTCATAGCACCTTCATATGGTTTTTTAGCCTTTTTTAAATAGCAAAATTACAAGGATTTTTTTCTCTTACTTCTAAGAAGAAATTATAGTTTCATCTATTAACATGAAGTGGTGAAACTTTACTAGAAATGTGATTATATTTCCTAAATCTTTTAGTACTTCTGTGCGTGTGATTGCTAGGCAATAGCGGTTCTAATTACAGTTTCATAAACTGCCTATGGGCAAAATGGTAAGCTGTATGTGAACTTTCCAGTATTACTGTTTGGGCTCGAACATTCTTATGAATTATTTTAAACCCGCATATTTCAAAGGAAAATAAGTTCAAAATATCTATGTAGGACTGAAACTCCATTTACCTTACTCTTGTATATAGATCTACAGGAAATCAGTGGGATCACTTGCTTGAATATGACATCAATTATCTGCAGGCTCTTGAATTTCATTTTAAGTGTCATTTTATAATGTATTTTTATAATATGTAATGTGTTGTCTGAACAATACTGCTAATATCCTTCCAGCATTCTGAAAACCAAAAAAACCCCATGACAGTAAAGTATTTCATTGGCAGGATTAAAGGGACTTTTCTCCTTCAAATTTAAAGACTCCTTACTTTTTTTTTTTTTGTTTAGACTCATCATGACTGGATTTTAACAGCAAATAGTTTAGTGTATTTTTTTATCTCTCTCTATATATGAGAGCCAGAGGTTTCATTCATAAAGAAATGCAGCTCATCACAATATTTAATTACAATGTTCTGAACTGAAATACATAGCCAGTGGGAATAGGACTATTGATTAAAAACTAGGGTAGCTTCTGTTTAGTCTGTTGGAAGCTCTTTTTTTTTTCAATTACTGTGTGTAGAAGAGGTCAGTCTGATTGCATTATAAAATTAGGTTAAGAGACAGTATTTCAATGACTGAATTGCATTTTATCCATTTCTTAAGAAAAGACACAGTAGAATACTTTCACTCTAAATTCAGAGTACTTTGCTGTGCCTGGCATAATGAGTTTTTATTTTACCCTTCAAATTCATCATTACAAAACCAGAGATGTCTACCAAACAAAGAACACTACAAACTGATATTCATATGAGTGTAAATAGTCTGTTTTGTACTATGTATTTGCCTTTAATTTTAGGGAAATTTGCTGTGGAAATTACAATGGATGTTTGGAGAGCATAAAGATGCAGAAGGAACATCACATGGATTTTATAGAAGGCGATCTTATCATAATATCTGAGAATTATATATCTTCTCAGGGACAGCAGCTCTTATCTGGCAGCCCAGCTGAGCTCTCTGCGCATCCCCAGCAGGGAGGCAAGTGGGCTGAGAGCTGCTGAGTTTCATGGACATGGGTTGCTCCGTGTTCATCAAACAGGTGACACCTCTGTGGCAACTGTTTTTATTTTGCATTGCAGCCAGGTTTGTATTTGTCTGATGAAATATGCTTATTAATGAAATGTAATAATGCTGATATATGAATAAAAAGCATAGTAAGATTTTCCAAGAAGGTAATCATGTTTTGCTTAATGCTGCTTCTCAATGAGTTATAGATTGATAGAAAACAGAGCTGGAAAGGATCTTGAAGGGTCATTTCCTCTGCCCTGGTACTGGCCTAGTCTTACCTAAACCACTCTGACAGATGTTTGTCAGGCCTGTTCTTAAAAACTGCCAGCAATGAGGACTCTGTGGTCAAGCCAGGCAATCTGTCTTTACACTGAGAAAAGCTTCTCCTAGTGTCAAACTGAAATTTCCTTGGTGCAATTTAAGCCCATTATTTTTTGTCCTCTCCACAATGGATAAGAAGAACAGTTTATTTCCTTCCTTTTTTGTAGCAACCTTTTACATATTTGAAAGTTATTATCATGTCACCTCTTATTCTTCAATTCTCTAGACTGAACAAACCCAGTTCTTTCCGTACTCTCTCAAGGGTCATGTTTTTCAGGCTTCTGATCATTCAAGAAGTGTTGGGTGAAACTCCCACTGACTTTGGGAAGTGAGTTATATCTGCACTGTAAAAACTTTGTATTTGCAAAGCATCTAGACTTAATATAGGCATTTTTACATAAGTGTCTTGTAATTGGCTTTTATGTCTAAATGTGTTTGCTTAAAAAATAACAATAATACATCTTAGCAATGACCTTGTGTATTCACACTGGTGGGGAGCACTCAGCCTTTGACTTCTGTGTTTTAGAAACGTACGTGGAACAGATGGATATCTAGTACACTCACATGACATAACATCTGTTGGTGTATAAAGATTGTTATAAAGACATAAAATAAAGCAGTGAATATGTTTACAAGTACTCAACCAGTGTTGCATATACAGTAGCGTACAGAGCTGGTTGAAAATAAGGCCAAAAACAACTATGAAAAATGTGTCCCTATTCTCCTTGAACAATTAAAGATATTTTAAATGTTTCTGCCATCTCTGCAAGTATATGCAAAGATGAATGAAGAAAGAATGTGAAATAAGATCATCTAAAGTCATCTAAAAGAGAAAATGCTCACAACAGAGGTAGAACTCCTCTTCTCTTAGGGTTACTTTGGCCACCATTCTTTCCATACCTCTTTAGATGTCTGCAGTATTGAGGTGTTAATCTAAGCCAGTCACTGTACAGTGCCTTTTCTGAGTGGTAAATAAGAGCTTTTAGGGTGAAAATCACCTAATCATATTTAGATATCTATTTCTGGATGAGACGAATTGCTGCTGAACTGCTTTTTTCCACTCCATTAATTCTAACTGAGTCTAGGCGACTAATTTAAATGAGTAGACTCTGCCTAAGTTGCCAGTCATGTCTCTCAACAGGATTTTCTTTAGAGCCTGTAGGGTCTATGGCAGAAGGTCCATGCTGTGGTCTCTTTAAAAGAAAGCACTGAAAAGACGACTAGCAGTCGCTGGGAATTCAGTTGTATGGCTCTAATGCTCAGCAGGTGGAAGATATGACACCAGGGGGAAGTCTGTTAGGGGTGACACATAGTTACAGAAAGGAGAATTGGACTATCTCTTTCCAAAGAGAAAGGGAGAAGGAGTCAAAAGTAAAAATGAGTAAGAGAGAGAGGCCTTCAGAAACTCTCCAGAGAAGGACAGTAAAATAAAGAAGGACTTAAGAAACAGCTTTGGTGGAGACAGTAGGAGAGAAGCCAGACATTTAGGAAAGACCACTGGGAAAACAAATCAGGATGATCCTATTTTACCTAGTTCCTAGGGCAGAGGAGACATAAAGAGGAGTAGGTAGGAATTTCCTCTGAACTCCTGTTTCCTACTTACTTCTGAGTATTAGCAGAAGACCAGACTATACAGACTTCAGGAGTGTTGATAGCTGCTGGAAAGGAAGAGCTGGGACAGAGATTGCAAACGAGGGGTACACACAATGTGCTTTGTTAGGGAGGAATGGGAGACACCCGAGTTTGCACTTCAGTGACTGGAAAGGGTGTGAGGAGACAGGGGATCTTCATGCTAGAGCTGGAGGACTAATTGAGTCAAGTTCAGCTGAAAGTTTGGGAATTACTGAAGCAAGTTGCCTGAAGGGCTCTCCTATGCTACAGAAGGGACAACAGCGTACAAGAATACATTTGTCCTGATCCCTAAATTGCATCATCCTCTCTCAGAAGCAGCCTTGGAGAGCAGTGGTTTCTGGGAGCTGACTCTAAGGTATGACTCTTTCTATGCTTCCCCCCCCCACATCTTGTTTTTGTGGTGCTGCTTACCTTTATCTTTAGCCAATTATATCACATTTTGTACTGGTTCAAATATAGTAGACAGTGTGAACTGAAGTAAGACCCCTGCTCATTTATTCTTGCTGATGTTCTCTGAAGAGACAGCAAATTCAAGAGCAATTGTACATACCTAAATGTGAGAGTAGGTAACTCTGACCCAAGTCAAGTATTCTTACACTGCTATCTACTCCAGCTGATAATTTTTTACCCCTCAACAGAAATAGGAGCAGGTTCTGCTTATTTACATCACTTTTATGCAGGCTTTTATTAATGAGTAATGATAATGGTAAGTATGACAAACTGTTTAAGTACCCCACTAAAGTACAGCTTTATTCAGATTTAATGTGTGACTGAAGAAAAGTTTGCTCCAGTTCTGGCTTGTCATCCTGTTTTGTTTGGTAAAGGTATGGTACAGAAATTTCTCTAAGTTTTAGATTGCTATCTTTCCTAATCTAATCATTGGGTAATGTCTAATCTTCAGCCAAGTATGAAATCAAAGTAAATATTAACAGGTTCTTCAATGGTACTCCCAATCCAGGAAATCTTCAAGAGTAGGAGGTTGTGGTTGGTAGCAATACATGCGATTCAAGCAACAGAAACAGTTAGGTAATAGCCTATGTCATGTCAGGCTTGACTTACAGAGGGACTTCCCTGTCTGAGGCAAACGCTGGGCAGAGATTGCTATTCAGAGCTGCCCAGTGGCTGTGGTAACTGTGTCCTTGGCTCAGGAAATATTTGAGTATTCTGTACCAAATGCACAATTGAGACTGACAACAATCTGTCTAAAAATAAGTGAAGGTCAGTGGTGATGTCATCTTCAGGGAGGTCATTGAGGTTACAATCCCCACTCCAGTTAGAGAGAAGATTTGAACAGGGGTTTCCCACATCCCAGAGATGTATTCCGGTCAAGCTAACTGAGGGGGAGAGAAATAAGGACTAATTCCTACTCTTCCCAGCAGCGCAAGTAGGACTGTGGAGCACTCCCTGAAAGGGAAAAGAGCAGGATGCCTCAGTCCCCATGTGTTTTCTGCTTCAGTGTGCCCTGCTTCCATGGATAGAGTCCAAGGGCCTACTGCCAACATCTTCAAGGTTCAGGTTTTATAGGTTGGGTCTTATTTTAGTTGCTTCTTAAAGCTGAGCTGGCACCTGTTAGCTGAAGTGCTTTGTTGACCAGATTTTTGTGACTAACAACCTGTTGATGCTTAAGGTGTAGCTTTACAAATGTAGTCTTAGCTCAAGAAGTCCCTACCTTTCCCTGTCTCTGCCTTAGTACTGACCCCTCAGTACAGCTAGGAGTGATGCTGCAGTTCCTCAGCACTGAGAGAAATGAACCTGTTTGATTCTAGGTTAGAAGGACCTTTCAAACATACCCATGTATCAGCACATCTTAGGTACTCAAGGAGTAGGTATGAACTGAGAATGAGAACATTGGTGATGGAAAGGGGCGGGGGATCTCCATAAACTAGCCTTGTCACTGATGTCCAAATGTCATGGATGTTCAAATTTCACAAAACCACACTTGCAAGTGCAGGGTGTTCAGGTGTTCTTAACTTATATTAAGGGCAGTGAAAATAAGGTGCTTCTGCCTTACGGTTTCATTTTCATCCTTCTTTTCCTGACTTTACCCGTGTACTGATTTTCCTACAAATTTTCCTTTCCTTCATCTCCAATTACAAATATTTCTAAACTGATTAAATAACAACACTTCTATTTTATGTTTCAGTGGTGTGAAGCAGAGCTGATTAAAGGATAGGTAGGCAAGGACAGCACAAAATTTCTCAATGTATCTAGTCTGCAATCTCCTCTGTAGCAAGTTTCCCTTCAGATGTTTTACACAGTTCACTGATGCATATGGAAAATTATGTTGCTGTAGTTAATAACCTTATTTTTTCTATTAAATTTATAACCCTTACCGGGAATTAAATGTGAATAAGTCACTTGATGTTTTTGCTCTTATTATAAAATCCATATGTTTCCTGAGGTCTCCAAGTCTTGTCATTTAATCTGACTATAGTGATAATCGTTTTTGGAGAAAACGACTATCTGGTGAATAACCAGCAAATTTATTACTGCCTAAAACTATAGAGGACATGATTGTTTCTGTTGAAAGCTTAGCATTTTCTGAGATAAAAGACAGTCCCCACGTGTTTGTACTCAGTATTTTTAGCACAATCCATTTGTGTATTTTTTTTTTAATAAATCCTGACATTGTCATTTACCTTTATCACATCTGATCTGACATAAGTGATACCTGAGGGCATTACGTTCAGGTCTTTTTCAGTCTTCCTCCCTGAAACAATGACTGGAAAAACCAAATGTCTTTCAGAAATGAAAGCTCTCAGCAATGCTGACTTTCTAACACTGACTGATATACTTACCCTTGTTCACTGGTGCATTCTTCTTTCATGTAATCAATGGTGCAAAGTCCAGCTGGAGGCCAGTCCTTAGTGGTGTGCTCCAGGGGTCAGTCCTGGGTCCAATACTCTTTAACACCTTCACTAATGACTTGGATACATGAGGCAGAGTACACCCTCAGCAAGTTTGTAGGTGATACAAAACTGAGGAGCTGTTCATAGACCAGGAGGTTGTGCTGCCGTCCAGAGGGACCTGGACAGACTAGAGAAATGGGTCAACAGGAATCTCATTAAGTTCAACAAAGTCCTGCACCTGGGGAGGAACAACCCAGGGCACCTGTACAGGCTGAAAGCCAACCAGATGGAAAGCAGCTCTGCTGAAAAAGAGCTTGGGCCTTGGTGGACACCAAGCTGACCATGAGCCAGCAATGTATCCTTTAAACAAAGAAGGCCAACAGCCTCCGGGATTGCATTAGGACCAACATTGCCAGCAAGTAGAGATGTGATTTTTTTTTCTTCTGCTCAGTTCTGGTGAGACACATCTGGAGTGCTGGGTCCAGTGCTGGGCTCTCCAGTATAAGAGAGAGAGACATACTGGAGTGAGTCCACTGGAGCATCTCTCATATGACAAGAAGCTGAGAGAGCTCAGGGATTGTTTAGCTTGGAGCAGAGAAGGCTCAGAGATGCTTCCTAAGGCTCAGGAGGGTCTGATCAATGTGTATAAATACCTGATGGGAGCCGGGGAAGTGAAGAAAAGGGAGCCAGACTCTTCTCAGTGGTGCCCTGTGACAGGATAAGAGGCAATGGGCACAAACTGTAATAAAAAATATTCCATTTAATAGAAGAAAATGTTTTTCTACCAAACACTGGGAGAGGCTTCTCAGAGAGGCTATGGAAATCTTCAAAACCTGACAGGACATGGCCCTGAGCAACTTGTTGTAGATGATCATGCTGTGAGCCGGGGGTTTGACTAGATGTCTCCAGAGGTGCCTTCCTGCCTCAGCTGCTCTGTGTGAGTCTGTGGTTCTTGCATGATCTTAGCAGAAGCACTACAATAGACTTTGCCTAGATGCTCGATCTGTGGTCAGAGCTGACTCTTTTGCACATATTTTTTCTTGTTCCAGCAAATTTGCTTGCTTTTCCAGATGCTCATTGTTTTATCTTCCAAGTTTAATCCTAGTATAGAAGTAGTCATTTATTTTCAAGTCCACTTTGCTCTACTTGATTCTCACAATGATTTCATGAGTCCATTAATAGTTGTGCAATATACAAATTAATGCTTTTCACATTCAAGAGTTTGCCTAACATATCCCATGGTTCTGGTTTCAGCATGACATTCTTAAAATCTAAAGACTAAACACAAGTTGGGGTTAGCTGTGCTTGCAAAAGATGAGCTTGGATCTCTCAAAGACAACAGAGCACCTTGGTTAAAGGTCAAGGTAGATTCAGGATGCTACTGTATGTATGTTTGTTAACCATGGTACAGCTCTGAGTAAACAGATTATTCTTTAAGCTCCTGTCCTTGTGTGTTTCCAACAGAAGAGTCATATAAGGGCATTGGGGTTGGTGCACCAAATACTAAGCTAATTCTGGTGGAGCATCCTCATGCCATCTTGTGTACAATTTTTAAACTGCATCTTGGTTGTTGCTTTCATGTAGAACTCCAAATTGACGGGTGAGTGCAGCTACTAATCCCAACTAATTCTTTTTACCTTCTGTTGTTAATTAATTACACTTAAGTCTCTTAAGTCTCAAACCCCCTAAAATGTTTGTATCATTAAAAGAATGTTTTCCTTTACTCTCTTCCTTTCCCAGTTTAGTTGCTTTAGAACAATTTTAGTAACACCATCTTCCCCAGCTGATTTTCTTTCAAACCTGACTCATTTTGGAACTGGTTGATTAACCTGATAAGCTCTATGGGCACGTTGTCTCAGGCTGCTGCTGCTGGGACTAAGGTGCCTCTGGGTTGCATGGTGAAGAAAGCCTGTCACTACTTGGCTTTGACAGGACTCTTATCAGCTACTGACAAAGGCAGTGTGCATTGAAGATCCTTGTCAAATCTGTTCTTAAAAATCTGTCATGCTTTCTGGCTCCTCTTGAGCTACCCATATTTGGCTGAAATCCTTTTCATATTGTATGTCCCCTTGACTTTTCTGTTCTTGAATCTTGTCCACTTCTTGGCAAGTTTTGCTTTAGATGTCTTATAGCTGTTTTTCATATCTCTGTTCCATGATTTAGCCAGTCAAGGCAAAAATATTTCCTCTGATACCTCAAGCAGCAGCTGCTTTCATCTGTCATTTTCATAGCATTTGAACACTCATTGAATTATTCTCTTTATTTAACCACTAGTAGCATCATTGTGTGTGGATGATGCTTAAGGGATGGCCTTGACCAATGTTAATCAGTATAGATTCATTAAGTGAAGGACCAGGCTCGTGTTACTTTCCTATCACAAAAAAATGTGACTTTTGAGTTGTCAACATGATTGTTCCTGTAGTAACTTCTCACCCCCAGATAGGAGGGCAGAGGGAGAGGGAATCTGCAGTAGTGAAAATAGGAAAAGTAAGAATGGTAAAGCAAACCCCTCTGGCAGAATGTACTTCCTCCTCTTCCCTCCCCCAGTTCATCTGCTGTTTTGTCCTGTGTATTAGCAGGCACAGAGTTTACATAAGGCCAATCCATCCACTTCTGTTTCTGAAATCTACCTCATTCTTAACTCCGTATGGTGACCTGTTATCCCTACCTACTTCTGCTGAGCTGAGTGTTCACCACCTTTAAATAGGTTTTGATATTCTTCTCATCATTGTTATGGTTACTCAGTTGATCCTTGGATACAAACGCTTGGGGTTCCGATGATGTAAGTTAAGTTGCAGAAGCAGGGAAGTCCAATGCAGCATGCTATCACAAACTGCCAATTTTAGAAGTGTTTTTCCTTTATTTCTTGCATTTAGAAAAAAGCGATCAGTTTATCATGCCAAGATCTGGCAACTATCCTTTATCAAGAAGGCTGTTTTTGATTAAGGCCCCTCTGTCATGAACTGACTGACATAGGAATGTCTACTTCAGACAACTGAAAGTAGTGTGGTGGTCGCTGTTGTTTGGCCGTATTAAAACAATGAAACCAGCTAGCAACTATTACATTAGTTGAACACTCCCACAAAATGGAAAAGAGATAAAGGAAAGCATATGAAGGAGGAAAGAGGGTATTTGTAACACCCAGTTTAGCAGAAATACAACAGTGCATTCTCCCTTCAATCTGTAATGTTGCAGATCAGCAGTATTCTCAAGCTAACTGTGAATGGAGCTTTAACTAAAGTGGTTGCCTCACAAATCGGTGGGACTCCCAGGGCAACATCCAGAGCAACTCTTTAAAAAATATATTTCAAAATAATCAAAGATGCATGTGTCTTACATTGTTCACCAGGGAGGAGTCTTTCAATAGCAACCAGAGTTAATGCAGTCATGAACTCGAGCATTGTTCAGCAGCTTTCTCACATTTTGCTGAAATTATCATCCCATGAAACCTCTTTCAGAGCAATTCCTTAACCAAGCTCAGTAGCTGGAGAACAGCCATTACATCTTCATCCTTCATCTGATAAAGCAGCAGAACATTTACCAATGTATACACAGCTGAGAAATGCAATTTGACTGGTACATTAAAGGTATTTGGTGATCTTTAATCTTAGCATAACTGCTGCCCATCAGGGGTGCAGTAATGTGCTTTGCAAAGTGCACAAGAGAAGACAAGACCCTTAATGAGTTTTGGCTGAGCTGGGCACATTGTGCAGAGTGTTGTTCAAACTGTCTCAGGCTTCCTGCCAAGTAATGCAGAAGAAAATGCCTTAGAGTATGCTAGCTGTCTATCAACCCTGCAGAAAGTTTTCTCAAAGACAGTCTTTGATTTGTGAGTCAACCACCATTAAGCGAGTGTCAAAACCTGCTCTAGAAGTAATGAAATGAAGGACAGTTCTTCTGTTAATTCTAGCATTAAAATGCTCATCTTGAACCTAAGACTCTAGGTTATTTGTACTGTGGTGTATCTCTGGAAGGCAGAAAGGGTTTGTGGGCTGGATTACAGGGCTTGGTTTCTGAAACGACGGGAATGGATGCAAGGGAAAGAATATGTGGAAAGGTTGTGGCCATCTTGCAACTGACCTTATTAAAGGAAAAAAGAAGGGCGGTGCCTTTACAGAGCAAGCCTCACATTATAGGCTCCTAACTTGACTCAACACACTGGCACATACCTCTAGTGTGAATGGCAAGTTTGCAGTGAAGTGCCATGACCTCTCTGGTTTCAGTAGTCCACATGCTAAACACGGTATGCCTACTCAGACCAGCTGGTGATGGCATATTGGCTCTCAGGGAGGCCCAGGGACTTTGCCTTGTGTTGCTACCAGGAAAATGTTATTTAGCACAGTGCCATGCCCACAGAAGCCGCATGGGCAGGCACAGTGGTCAGCTTCAAATGACGCTGCAGTGCCTCCTCCACTGGATGACAAGGTTGCCTCTGTGTGCAGTCTCTCAGAGACTGTAAAAGAAGTTTTTGAGGCCGGGATACTACGTTTAGGGAAAATGCGAAGGAATCGTTGCAATAGCTGTCCAATGCAGTGCTCACGTAGGTGCTGTCGTTGTCAGGCACTAACATGGGACAGCATTCAAAAACTGTTTTGTGGGCATTAAATAACTAATCAAGCTATGGGCTGGCAATTGCAGAGCTAGTAGATGACAAGAATACATCTTCTGACTTTGGGGAACTGACAAAAAGGACACTAAGCCAAAGGTGATCCCTAAAGATTCAGCCTAATTGCAAAGGAAACACGTAACAATATTATACGTAGTAGTTGATGGCTAAGAAAATACAGCTACTCCACAGACTAACCTGGGTCTCTGGGAAGTATATTAATACAGACCTGCTTCAGGTCTTCAGCAAGCCAAGCTATAGACTGATTTGTAATGATACCAGCAGGATATAGACTTTCAGAAAGGCTTTCACACAGCAGCCTGATAAATTTATTGTCTGAATATCCAAAAAGGCTTTTTAGAGCTTTGCCTCATCTTAGTTTGTATTGTTGTAAATATTTAAGCATTTATATGGTTTGAAGTAATAGGTTTGGAAATGAAAACATGAATTTAATGCTGTGACTAGATTTGTAGGGCAAAAAGAAACAGAAAGCATACCTCTGAGGATGGAGAGCTCCTCAGATATTGCTTAAGAATGGGTCCATATGCATTTACCAGGAAGTTTTCATCACTTCTCCCCCTCGCTTTCCTGACACAATATTCTTCTTTTCTTACCTTTCCTCATTTATCCCTGTTTTCTGTTCTCAAACTTGTACCACTTTCTCCCCGCTGCAGACTTCCTTCATTCTCCATGCTCCATACAGTGCAAACGCATGATGAAGCCACTGCGGCTTGACAAATTACGTGGCATCAGCTGTGCCACCGCTGTGTGTTCCTAGCTCAGAGTGAACGCAAAGGTAAACCTCTGCCATATGGCTGGGAACACACACCCTGGAGTCGCATCAGCACAGCTGGCATGCTGTGACTCAGTCACAAGTCTGGAGTCCTGGGCTCCTACGTGGCAGCCTGTGTTCATAACGTGCCATGCGGAAATTGGCTAACTGAAAGCGCTGGCCATAGTAGCCTACACATGATAACAGAGTTGCTGCACTTCCTGTAGCCATCATGTTCTCCGAGGTGGTTCCCTCAGGTGGCACGGGGTTTGCGAGCATACTGAGGGAGAAGTGATACCTTCCAGGGAATGCTCACCAGGAGTCTTCTTGTGCAGAAAGGTTGGAAAATGATTGCAAAAGATTTGAAATGTTCTTAAGTCTCGCACGTACTCATCTTGCCATATGGTACCCATATGCTGCAGAACTGAAGCACCTCACTCTTTAAAACTTATGCCAGCACTACATTGCTGTTAGAGTGTCCTAAGCTACCCTGGAGGGACAGTGCACCTCACTGGGCTAGCCTGGTACCAGGGCTGTGCAGCCGGGCCTGGGCAGTGCTCTACAGAACAGGGATTTGCCAGCTGTGCAAACTGCCTGGTGGAATGCTGCGTTAACAATTTTATATTGTTCCTGATAACTGAGCTAGCTTGCCAGCTTGCTCAGCCATCGTGTCTGGGAGGTTTGGGATGAATTTTCTGCAAGTCCTTACCTCTTCTGATCTATGGAGTAAGCCTACAGAGCCTACTTTAGACAGTAAATATCCCAGTTGCAATGTAGTGCCATATCCAAGGTTGTAAGTAATTTTTCATCTTCATCTTGAAGATTTTCTTCTTGACTTCTGGTGCAATGAGAGAGATACACTCATATACATCCAGTCCACATTCTGTTTCAATGGCTCACTTGGGAGGCAGCTGTTTCATGAGTATTGGTGACAATATATTTTATGGAATGTTGGTTTTTCTTAAAAAAAGAAGTTCACAATAACAAAAAATGAAAAATAAAGCAAGATCAGTCTTCTTCCAATCTTTGTTGTTGTTGTTGTCTCCCAGGTTGAGCAGGACTTTAGGACTCTGCTTTTCTCCTTGGCTTGGTATGATTAAAGTAAGGGTGGAAATGTGTTTCCAGACGACTGGAGAATGTTATGAAGATTGTGTTTGGAAGGGATGGTCAGTATCATATTAAGGTGATTCTGTGGCACAATGAATGTCTCATGTACTGCATGGGACAGAGGCCCTTACTTGTAATTTAGCTGAAGTTATTAACCCATCGGGAAAACTAGGTAACTCTTTGTGAAATGAAACTTCTGAATTACTTAATGAAAATGCTCCTAAACTATTGAAGATATCATTTCTAGACTCAGTAATTCCCAGCTTCTCTCTGTATTTAATGTTACCATATATTTGCATTTGGCCTCAAAGGTTCAGATGAGTATGCGTCCTAGCTATTAGTCCTACAAATAGGAATTTCATCCTATTCCCTCCCCCACCGCACCCCTTGTGACTTCAAGAAATATTAAATGAGCATTTGGCATGCTTTCTGACCTTGACTTTTGAGCATTCAGGCCAAGCACTCAATCATTACCATATAAGTTCATACCCTTGACATACCATGAGTAATTGATCTCAACTCGCAATTATTATGTTAAGCTTATATGGATTTAGAAAGATGAGATCCTTCCTAATTAACCTCAAGTTTTTTGATAAGATTACACTCAAGATTGACATTGACAGTTCATAATTTATCTGAATTTTAAGGAAGCTCTTCATAAATTGCCAAGCCAGAACTTCAGTGTTATTATAGAAATAGATTTCCAAACTCACTAAAAATGCTGAAAACAGGAAAGAGTTTTGTAAGCGACTATAACAGGGACGGAAGAGGTGTTACATACCCACAGGGGGACAATGTTGCAAAGAACAGTAAGGAAGAACCTGGATGGAAGGAGGTTTTTCATGGTAACTAACACGAGCTAAACTTTATTGATCAAAACAAATAATGAAAAGGTGACATAAGAAGCAGACTTGCAGGTGGTAAACTCATGAAGTCTGGTTTCCATGGGCTTTGTGCCTGGTGGTTGGATTCCCTTGGTTCTAAGGCGGTCTTTAATTAAAGCCTTGCTCTGGGATGAAACACTGGTAGTGGTTCTCATGTTAATTCTGTGCTGTAGCCTAACAGGTAAATTCTGTTATGGCCATCGCACTGTGGGCCGTCCTCTCTCCACCGGGTTGCCTTCCTCCATGACTTTTTTTTTTTTACCTTAATGTCTTTCAGAGTGCTGTCCTTTTTTTCAGATGTGGTTCTGCGGCTTCCAGAGGATCAGCTAGTCAGGGTCGGATCCGCAGTTTGGTCTTGACATAATAATGCTATGAGGGCTGAATTAATACAAAGTCAATCAATCTTTGCTAATTCACACCAGCTAAGGCGTCAGCTGTAAAAACGTAACGTTTTAAAAAATATATATTTGTATAAGAATTGATCTTGTTACTCTTCTGATTAACTATTTTACTAAAAATCCGAGAGACTGAGGGCTGCCTAGCTGCTATGCACCAACAGGATCATATTTCTGCATGACTTTCTGTACTTCCAATAAGTGGAGAAAGTGTTGCTAGTAATGTGACTGAAGTAGATGATGTTATGTGACGCTGCAAGGAATGCAATATTTTGTATGGAATGGGACAAATGAGTACAGGCACTGAATAAACTAGGAGGATATTTCAGCAGCTGATTATAGGAGAGCTGCAAGTACTTTCTTAGGAACAGCAATAAGACTCGCTTTGTGAAGCAGGAAAACAGTATTCTGTTAGGGAGGAATTAGTATGGATTCAGATAAAATGGGCATTTTCATGTAGTGTCATTTTTATTTGAGATTGATTAGTCTGACCTTCACTATCTTTCTAAAGAGAGTGCAGTAAGTTTTGTTGGCTTTTTTTTTTCCCCTCTGGTCTCACTGGGATTAGAGCATGGATTGGCAGTCAGGCTGGCCTTGCGTGCTGCAGAAAAGACAGCAGAGAATATTAGCTCACAAGCATTGAGAGAAGATACTTAAGCCCTTCCACATACATGCTGATAAGCAGATCTGTTGATGGGCAGCTGTTGCAACGTTGTGGTCATATATTTGTAGACCTAAGGGAATCAGATACCAATGTCCTCATAACTGCTAGCTTGGTAATTATATATGACAGTCTTATCATACAGTATTATCAACATTTTGAAAGTATGTCTTGAAGGTGGAAATACAATAGTCCTCTACAGTTCAGCATCAGACAGCAAAAAATGTTTAGTATGGAAGATAAATTTTGAGATTCCAAATATATAAGGTTAAGACCTCAATAATAGAAGGTAAAGTAATTTTTAAAATGTTATATACTAAGAAAGATAAATATATAAAGAAAGATAAATATATTAGAACTGTTATAATGGCCCTGCAATAGACCCATGAGAATAGAAGTCTTACAATGATGCCATCCCCTTTAAGGGTTGGTTCCTGTTCTCCATAGTTTTATTGATTAGTATCTTTATCAGTGAAGACTTCCACTGAAATTAATAGGATTATGTGTGTTGGTGAAGCCTGACCCTTGAAATTTTGAGAATATCTACAACATTGCCAGCTTCTTCCTGTGCAAGCCCTTACATGGTCCATTTTGCTGTCATATCTGAGTATACCACTGCTTTTTTTCTCTTTTTTTTGCTAGTTCTGGTTTTACTACTACAGAATCTCAGTGAAAGCAGTTTAGAAAACTAAATACATCACCTAAGTGGAGAAAAAAAAATCAATAGCACACAAAATTCTGGGAAACCCATTCTCCAGGAAACATACATATATATTTTATCTTCTTGACTATGTAGCTCAATTATCAGCTATGCCAACTTCTGTTACTGAGACACTTTCCTGGCTCCCCAACTCATTCCTCATCAATTCCTGATGCTCTGTTTTAAATGGCTGTGTAGTTCCCCTGCCTCCTACTTTTCAGCCAATATTACCACTTAGATTGGTTTTACTCTGCTTATAAAGTGCTGCCATTGATTTTGATGGCAAAATACTGTGATTATCTCTATGTATGTTCAATAGGTAACTACTCCTTCCCATCAGGAGTAAGATGTTGGTTAGTTGAGCAAAGATGTTGTTGCCTTGTCTATTAAACTGCTGTAAGCAAAACCTGTATGTGAAAGCAGCTTCTTGTCCACATCTGAAGAAGAACTGGACTCAGCAAATTCTTTTCGTCTTGAGCTGTGCTATATGATTTCAATAGGGTTTATTGGTGTAGAAATGTTGGTATTTATCACCCAGTTTTGAAGACATCTGTAGGGCAAAGAGTATCACTTCCCACTTCTAGTTTATTCAAATGAACTGGCTTATCTGAAAACATAATTGTGACAGTTACAAGTGGATCAAAGCCTAAATTGTTTCTGGAATAGAACCTTGAACAACGTGAAGAAGCACAGTACCTCCCTTGTCTGCAGTAGACGTGCACACACTCGCACCTGCACAGGATCTGCTTTGTTGCTAATGTGAATGGTGAAATTCTTTGGTCAGAAGAAGTCAGGTTACCAGTTGAACAGCACAAATATGCTGCTGGTCAAAAGCTAGGGACTCTGGCTCAGTTAGAAATATTTTAAAATGTCACTTCATTGATGTTTTATTAAAAGATCATCTAACATGTTAAATGATGGGAGATTTCTAAAGGCAGTATGTGGAGATGAAATGGATAGTGGACATAGATTTGTTCATGGTATGGAAGATTCTCACCTAAAGCATTATCTCATTTCCCTGGGTGGACCCATTATAGTATTTGTGAAATGAATATTCTCCCCAGGTTTTTATAATGTCCTGTAAATTTGCCTGAGTAAATTCCTAATTAAGCTTTTTAAGGTCAATGAGTGGTTTTCTTGGCACGCTCAGGAAAGCCAAGATGCCAAAAGTATCCCTGTCAGAGTTTTAGATCTGCACCTTTTCAAACCAGCAACCTAGGTACCTACGCTAAGCTGACTGAAGATTTCTGAACTGTTCAGAAGCTGAAGGTGATCTTAAAAAGCGACTGCCTGAGCTACTTACTTGTTTCAGTTTCTGTAACGAGTTCCTGATTTTATTTAGCAGAAACATAAAATTCATTACACTGATGGAGCATGTCTAAGACTCTTGACACAGACATCTTTATCTCCCTTAGTTTTGGAGTTGTTAATTTCCTCCTCAGAATTACAAGCACTCCTTCCAGAAGGGGTCTTGAAAAAGGCAATAAATGTTATCAAAGATCTACCTGAAAAAGGCAATAAGTATTATCAAAGATTTGCCCGAAGAATAATATGCTACACTGGCCTCAATTAGAGAATGGGCATCCGCTTAGTTCTCTTTGGATGAAGCATTTCTTCCATCTTTACTTATGAACGGGAACAAAATTGCTGTTTCATCTCCCTCGTGGTATCTGTGATATATAAGACATCTCAAAGGAAATTTACATCAGCCTGTTATGACTTTATACCTCCCCCATCAAATGATGGCCTTGAGCATGGAACAGAGACCTGAGGGAAATATGACAGAGAAGGAAGAGAGCCAAGCAATTAATAATATTTATAATACTTCCTACATGCAATAACCTACCATAAGGTTAGTTCCTCTTTTTTCTTCATTATTTCTTTGCGTAAAAGTTGCTGCATGAAGTCAGTACAAATATTTGTATGAAAGAAGCATGGAAAAGACTCCTCGTTTCAGTGAGTGTGTCCTGATATTTTTGTGGAAATTTAAGGGTGTTTCTGGAGTACAAGAAGAAAGAGAATCTATTTAATTTATACTGCACACTATGAATACCCAGGGAATCCTTGTGCTCAGTGATATCTAGGTCTTGCACTACTATTTGTACATAACAGAAAACCTGGGTATTTTACTGACAGCAGGCACGTTTGCTTAAATAAGCTCAAAGAATTGAAAGAGATATAATTACTACAAAATATATGTATGTGTATTCTCTGAGGTGTAACTTGCTCGTGTGTAATTAGTGTGTTACCAGACCATCACATACATAATACTGAAGGAAAGATAGTCGGAAAAGAGGGATCACTTGAGAAGAATATGCACACTTGACTGGTAGCGCATTACTTTACTTGATTTGAGCTAAGCGAGGTGCTACTTAGCGTAGTGAGGCCAGAGGCTGTCTTAGAGGACATAGCTGCTGATTTAAAAAGTCAACATGTCGAGTTACACTACTAAGTGGAGCTGATTTTATGGTGGGCTTTTCACACAGGTGAGATTACCTAGTTCTTAATTACTGCAGACAGAATGTCTTAGCATAGATTCACTGGAGGACATATCAGTTGTCATTTTGTTGGTTTCGGTAAGCGCTCCAAGGTCCCAGTTGTTACTGTCTGTGAAACATGCATTGTAAATCTTATCCTATGTGAATATCCTTGGTTATTGATTCTTCTGTGAACTTGGCAGCCCTGTCAATAAAGGGGAGGAAAAAAAAAAAAGGAATTAAAAGAAAATCAGTGTCCTTGTCTTATGCAGCAACCCGAACAGTTCTTGGGAAAGATTCCAGTACAGGCACAGTGGCATGGTTAATTAAAGCAGTAACATCATTAGTATACTAATTCAGTAGTGTGTAGATGTTGGGCCCATGTATATCAGAGACACATTGCAATTGTTTTGTTTCTCTTGCTTAATTTATATTTTTCTGGAATTATTGGGGTACAATACAAGCTGGGGTAAAAGTAGGAATGCTAAACCAGTCAACCAATACCTGAATTAAAAGCCATATAATTTTAGGGAAGACTTTTTATGCTGTCAGAAAGTGCACAATATTATTAGGTTATTTAGGCACTAGAAACCCAAAGAAGCTGTTCTGAGATGGCTAATGTGTGGGTTCAGACTTCTTCCGACGAGCCAGTGGGATTCATAGCAAGGCAGAGGATTTTGAAAGCTCCTTGCTCTCCTGGATCCACACAGAGAGATTAAAGTGTGTGGGTCGGGTTTCCCTCTAGTCTGACACTGCCCCTGGTTTATCACTTTACGTTGCCCCGTTGGAGTTACAGTGTCACTGCTGACTCAACGCTCCTGTCTGTCGCAAACTGGGGATGTAACGGAGAATTTTTTTGTTTTCATCATTCAGGTTTCATTAGTTAATTGGATGCACAAGGTACCGTGCAGAGCTGCAGAACCATGCTGGAGCTCTGCTCCAGTCTCTGTTCTAATATGTATGGAGCAAGATTCTCCCAGTGTTTCTACCTGGAGGTTGTAGAAAAAAAAAATACAGTGCTGATTGAAAAAGGAGCGTCATGTTTCTCAACACTTTTTAAAACTGGAATAATGCAAACTTTAACACCTCACCCACTAGTGTAAATAAAAGATCATTCGTTGTGTCTCACAATAAGTACATTTAAGAGCAGAATTTGAACTGTAACATGTACATTAAATAGCAAGGAACAAAATCTGCCCTTACATACATACACTGACTGTGCTGAAAGACTCATAACGAAGTAAGAATAAATTTTGGCTCCTGTTAAATCGCAGTAGAACTTAAGATACTGCCTGCAAGAATTCAAAGCAGTGCAATCAGCAAATTGCTATCTTACTTGTGTTTGGAAAACAAAACCATCAAGACTGTAACCTCATGGCTGCAATCTGTGATTTAATAAGCATTTTATTACCTGGGACAGTATTGTCATGGTTCATCCACTGTTGGTGTGGAGACCATAAAAATAGCTATTGCCACTTGAAACCTAATGTGAAACTTGAAACCTTACTGCTTCAAGAATATTATATTCATTGTGGGATTACGGAATGAAATGAACTTTTGGGTTTTCTCATTAAAACTTTGGAAAAATATCAATTAAAGTAAAATCTGAAGTGCATTGGCATTTTACCTTTCAGGACTGAGACTGACTTAGGTGTTTTGCCAATCTGCAAACAAAGAAGCGTGCAGAGGCTCTTGGAGAGGCTGGAAGCATGCTGTCTGAAGTAGTGATGAAGATCACCACAAGGTCCAACTCACAAGCAATTAATCATCCATACCAATGAATACTGACAGTGTAACATCTTTATTTTAGGTTTCTCAGAGTTGCTATCTGGCCCCATACGTGTCACAGGCTATCCTCAGACTGGGCCCTCTGAGTCTTGATATCTTGCATGCGGATACAAGGATATGCAAGAACTACCCCTGCCTTGGTCAGACATTTGCCCCATGTTTTCCTTCCATCAAAATGCAAAAGCTGAGAACACTTTTCATATTCACTTCTCCTCAGAGGATCTCTGCTGCTTAGGCATTCTTGTTACTTCCCTCCCAGAGAAGAAGCCATTACCGCTTGTTACGTCTTACTACTAATGGAAACCTGACTGGGCATCTCTGTAAGGAGAAAATGTATTTCCCAGCTGTTCTTAATTTATGCATTTTCCACTGGAAAGTCTCCAGTGTTTGGGACTGACCTTTCCTGACAGTAAAGTGTTTGTGATGAAACTAAGTAGTGTTAAGCAAAAATTTTACAAGGTATTTGTCCAAGTTTTTCTACTTAACTTATTTTGATGAGTCTTTAGAGGTCACCTTTTGGAGTCGGAGCGCAGAGCTGCGGCAGGACAGCAGAGGGAGATAGTGCTCAAAGGAGGAAGAAAAGCATAGGCTTCCTCCACCGCACCCATCACCAGTAATAACCCAGTGAATAACGTTCAGGCCAGTAGAAGCCCCCCATTAGAAAGAAATAAAAATTACCTTTAAACTAATTTGGTCTCCCGTGGATGAACACTGGTGTGGGTAAGTGGCAGCACGTTGCCTCCCTGCACCTCTCTGTTGGCCAACAGCAGCGGTGGCCTCCTGAAACGGGCCCTGGTAACTTTGCTGGTTGCCCTGGCAGTAAGCCAGTCGCCTTGTTGGTGATTCCTCTCAGGTAGTGACCTTGTTGGGTCACGGAAGCATGCTGTACTGACTTTATTAAGGCGTGCCCTTTATTGAGAGTGTGTTTAGTGCATGTGTTGAGTCTCTAATTAAAATGCTAAAATATGGTTCCAGGAGAAAGTTTAACAGATTATTATCTTTCCTGTACAGAAGGAAGAGAGCACTAGGACATATCTGTTTAAAGCGATTGTGCAAATGACATTTTGATGTTCCATATTTATAGTACTCTCCACCAGTAACTTGCATAGTAAGGGCTAGATTATACCAGCTCTGCCCCAGAAAGAGATTGGAGAATGAACCAGAGTCACAACCACTCTCTCCGGCCACCTAGCCTTCCCCCTCCCCTGCTCGCCGTGGCTGGGATGCCATTGGGGTTAGGATAGCATCAAAGCCTTATTCTTCCATCCTCACCTATGTCTCCATGGCAGTGTGGCTCTTAGCCCCAGCTTTTCAGGTAAGCCAGAGCAGGATTGATAATGTCTTATCCGAAACCCAAGATCTAGTTATAACTCACATGTCCCGATAGGAATTGCATTTGGGCTTGTTGTTAACGATGTGAAAGGACCACCTCATGCGCCCTCCCACCCACTGCAGCATCTCACAGTCTTGGCATAATAAGCTCTTGGGTTTTTCAGCAGAATTAATTTGAGTCTCCCTGCAGAATTTATTCTGTTTTTCTTTTTACCTTTTTAGCTTTCTTATGGAGATTTTTGCAAAAAAAAACATCATTAAAGAGCAAGTTTTAATCCAAGTGCAATTACAGGCTGCCAGTCAATTCACTAGTCAGAAGGGGACTGTGGCAGGGTTATTGATGGCACAAAATGTCAAATTGTCTTTCTGAAGCTGTCTTTGTTGGTGGCAGCTCTAGTGACATTCAGCGGTGGGCATCCCCAGCGTGGGCCAAGGAGTGGGTGCCCTGTGCTGTGGTGCTGGCATGGGTGCTGCCGTGCTTGGTGCGAGAGGGGCTCAGGAAGGTTTTACTGAGGGTTATGCAGTCCTGGTGGGGATGGACACCACTGGCACCAAGGTAAGAGCTGCCCCTGCTCCTCCTGTTACCAACACTTCAAAAGTCAGTGAGACACATAAAAAATAGCAACCTGCTTTGGCAGTTGCCTAACAATCCCTCAGCAATACTTTCTTTTTCCCCAGATGAACATTGCAAAAGCAGCCTCGCCTTTCTGCATTGCCGTAGCTTTTAGTACGCATCCCGAGGCTGAGCTCGGGCACTCTCAACCCCTGAGCCAGCCCCGCGGGGCCTGGCCCCTGGGCTGTGCCAGCCCTGCACCCCCGAGCTGCATGCCACGGGGGCGGCCCCCAGGCTCCCCAGGGTGGCTCCCACGGGTGCCCTGTCCGCGATGTCCCCGCGGCCCCAGTGCGATCAGGCGGCCCGAGCTGCAGCGGCTCTGAGCTGGCCCTGAGCCCTGGGGCGGGGCAAGGGGACATGCTCAGGCTCCTGACACCCACAAGAGGATCGCTCCCAAATTATGAACAGGTTCATAAATTTGGGCTGTCCCAGATTTACTGGGGGAGGTCAAATATTTGAGTTTAACAAATTCAGCGCATATGGCTGAAGCCAAGTCAGGACCTGTGGCAGGCTGAGATGCATAGGCCTTATAAGCTCAGCAGGAAAGAGTATTTAAAAAGAAAAAAAAGTTATTGCAAAAGAAAAAGTATTTCTTTATTCCCTTGCTATGTAGAGTTTCTGGCAACACAGATTTTTTTTGTCCTGTATCATCTTTGATACTGTTTCTCAGGCACCAGCTTAACTAGAACTGTGGCTGTTGGAGGAATGTCTGGTTTGCAGCACAACATCCAGCCAAGCTCAGAGCTGGATGAGAAAGTCAGAGCCGAAAGACTTTAATTTACAAGCAGATTCCTTTAGGAAACAGCCGCAGAGGGAGTCTTTAAATGAACACTGTATTTTTGCCCTATTTCTCTTTCTCACTTGCAAAAAGCCATTCTCAGGTGTAAAGTTCTTCTGTTCTGACCACACGTGTATTGGTGCACCGATATGCAACCTCAAATGACTAGCCCTCTGCCTCGTGCTTTGGGAAACACCGTGTCCTGTCCAGAAAGGTTACAAAAGGGGTTTTGTTCTTTGGATCAGTCTCCAGAATTTTAGACCTTCTTTCTCCATATTCTTCCCTATCCCACTGGTGGTGCAGGGTTCTTCTGTCGGGTTGTTGGCTTTCACCTCCTTTCATCTCATATGACATGTCGTCCTATGAGAAGAAGGAAAAAAAAAAAGTGAACGGCACCCTTATCTAGCAGTGAGAAGGGACATCTTCAACTAGATTGGGTTGCTCAGAGCCCCATCCAACCTGACCTGGAACGTTTCCAGGGATGAGGCATCTACCACCTCTCTGGGCAACCTGTGCCAGGGTTTTACCACCCTCATTGGAAAAAATTTCTTCCTTATATCTAACTGAAATCTGCCCTCTTTTAGTTGAAAATCATTACCCCTTGTTCTATGGCAACAGCCCCTGCTAAAATGTCTGTTCTCATCTTTCTCAGAAACCCCCTTTAAGTACTGGAAGGCTGCAACAAGGTCTCCCCAGAGCCACCTCTTCTCCAGGGTCAACAACCCCAACTCTATTAGTCTGTCTTCAGAGGAGAGGGGTTCCATCCCTCTGATCATTTTGGTGGCCCTCCTCTGGACCTGCTCCAACAGGTCCGTGTCTTTCCTGTGCTGAAGGCCCCAGAGCTGGACGGAGGACTCCAGGTGGGGTCTCACCAGAGCAGAGTAGAGGAGCAGAATCACCTCCCTTGACCTGCTGGCCACGCTGCTTTGGATGCAGCCCAGGATAGAGTTGGCCTTCTGGGCTGCGAGTGCACATTGTCGGCTCATGTGCAGCTTTTGATCCACCAGTACCCCCAAGTCCTTCTTGGCAGGGCTGTTCTCAATCCCTTCATCCCCCAGCCTGTACTGATACTGAGGGTTGCCCTGACCCAGATGCAGGACCCTGCACTTGGCCTTGTTGAACCTCATGAGGTTCACACAGGCCCATTCCTTGAGCTTGTCCAGGTCCCTCTGGATGGTATCCTGTCCCTCAGGTGTGTCAACCACATGATGTTAGTCAAAGTATCTTTGAAACATTTTCTGACTGTTTCAGGTTTTGCATAGTTCATGCTATTTTTTACCAGAGAAGACATTTTAAAATTTGAAGACTGCTTTTGACTTTAACATCCAGTTTGATTGTAAATTTTAAATTCTTATGAAAATGAGACACTAAGTCTTCAGTGATTTGACAAGGAGAACAAATTTTCTCCCCTGTTTTCTCACAGAATGTATTGCACTGGCTGGAAAGAAAAATGTGGAAGTTAGAAACTAAGCGACAATAAGGCAGCAACGAGGTGGCAATAAGATACTACTCTAATAGCTAAATTGCTAAATGCTGTGGTTACTATATATTCCTCAGCATTATTAAGAGCTCTACCTTCATATGCCTCTGACATTCTTTGGTTTGTTAAAACTTCAGAAACTGAGTTTCTGCTAGGAATTTTTGCATGTATTTCTACAACATTAAAAAAACACCCTGATCTCTGTTTAAAAATCAGATTGACTTACAGTTGGGAAAGGTTTAGTGCTCCAATCTTTTGTTGAATAATACTGGATCATTTCTCTTTGTTGAAGTCTTATCTCCATCTTTTTTTTTTTTTTAGTGGAAATATTTATTTGAAGAGGCCAGTGAGGTCATTATTGGGAGGTGGTGGGGAAGGTTGTTTTTTAGTGGGGCTCCTGCTTTGGTTAACAACCTTTAGATGCAAATGCTTGTCTGAACACACACCATGTCTGTAGTTCTTTCAGCCCTGCATAATTATTCAACGGGACACGTCTGGCTCTTGGAGAGTCAACACTCCCACCAACTTCACTGGGACTAGTACTGCAGGATTCAGCCCCACATGAGCTAAATAGAGAAGAGAGATGAAGCTGTTTTGCTGAGGCAGAGAACAATCACTGACAAAATAAATCCGCTGGAGAAAGGAAAGAAAATATTACTGCAGCATTATGTTGGCCTTTGGGAAACTGCTGTAAGGTATTTTGCCACTGCAAATGGGAGAGGGGAGGAGGAGCTAAGATACATGGACGCATTTCTGGGAGGAGTTGACCAGGGGTGGTGCAGCTCAGGAACTGGCTGGGCATCAGTCAGCAACTGGTGAGCAATTGTATTGTACATAACCCATTTTGTATATTCTTTTATTATTATTATTGTATTATTATTATGATGATGATCATCATCATCTCTTCCCTTGCTGTCCTATTAAACTGTCTTTATCTCAACACACGAGTTTTACCTTTTTTCTGATTCTCCTCCCCATCCCACCAGAGCAGGGGGAGGAGGGAGCAAGCGGCTGCGTGGTGCTTAATTGCCAGCTGGGGTTAAAACCATAACAGTCCTTTCTGGCACCCAACATGGGGCTCAAAGTGTTCAACAATATGACAGGTTTAATTGGAATGTGCTAGATCAAACTTATAGCTGTTATTGCTGCTTAGCTATTAATTGTCAGGCCCCTGTGCTTGCCATTTGCTTGCCTTACTGTATATTAGAGACTAGTGCTCATTAGCAGCTGCTTTTTGCTTTCGCTGCTGCCGTGCTGCCGTGCTGCTGATTGTCTGGCTCTGCTGGGCCCGGGAACATTTTGGTAACAGCAATGGCCTTGAGCCTGGCTGGCAGGTGGCTGGGGCACCGCTGCCCTTTCAGGGCAGTGATCGTGCCCCTGTACTCGGCACTGGTGAGGCCGCACCTCGAATCCTGTGTTCAGTTTTGGGCCCCTCACCACAAGAAGGATGCTGAGGTGCTGGAGTGTGTCCAGAGAAGGGCAACACAGCTGGTGAGGGGTCTGGAACACAAGTCTTATGAGGAGCGGCTGAGGGAACTGGGGTTGTTTAGTCTGGAGAAGAGGAGGCTGAGGGGAGACCTCATTGTCCTCTAGAACTACCTGAAAGCGGGTTGTGGTGAGGTGGGTGTTGGTCTCTTCTCCCAAGTAACCAGCGATAGGACGAGAGGAAATGGCCTCAAGTTGCGACAGGGGAGGTTTCAACTAGATCTTAGGAAAAATTTCTTTATTGAGACAGTGGTCAAGCATTGGAACAGGCTGCTCAGGGAAGTGGTGGAGTCACCATCACTGGAAATATTCACAAAATATGTGGACGTGGCACTTCAGGACATGGTTTAGTGGACATGGTGGTGCTGGGTTGATGGTTGGACTTGATGAACTTAAAGGTCTTTTCCAGCCTTAATGATTCTGTGATTCCATGCTCTGGTACTAGACAGGCTGGAACTCCAGTGTGAACTCAAGTCAAAGGGACTGTGGCCTGTGGATGAGTCCACACAGGAGCAGGACACCCAGAAGCATCTGTGGCTGTGAATAAGTCCACACCAGAGCAGGTACATCTGAAAGTGTCGGTTATGTCTGTGCCACAGCACCTCTGAAGGGGTTGTGACCCAAGGGTAAATCCACACTGGAGAAGGTACACTTCGAAGCATCTGTGGCTGTGGATAAGTCCACACTACAGCAGGTTCACCTTGAAGTATCAGCAGATGTGGATGAGGTCATGCTGGAGCACGTCAAAGTGTGTGGCCCTGGATAAGCCCATGACAGAGCAGGTGCACCACTGAAGGGACTGTGGCTGTGGTTAAGGCCATGCTGGAGCAGGTGTATCTCTGAAGGCATTGTGACCCATGGAGAAGGCCACACTGGAACAAGTGCACCTCAAAGCAACTGTGGCTATGGGTAAGTCTATGCTGCAGCAGGTACACCCTTGAAGAGACTGTGGCTCATAGATGAGGCTCCACTTGGAGCAGATACACCCCTAAGGGACTGCAGGCTGTGGATAAATCCAAGCCAGAGCAGGGGCAAGGGGAGGAGTTCATTGCAATTTTAAACCCGATGGTCTGGTCCAAAGGGGCCAGGGGTGGAGATTGTAATGGAAATACCTTTAAATTGTTGTAATCCATTATTTGAGTTGCATGTTATAGGAACCACTTGAACCAATGGAGGACAAGCCTTACGAAAAGCAGTACAAGTGCAGCAGTGACCCAACCCAAGCTGGTTTTGGTGCCCAGTAACTCCACGCAACACACCACCTCTCCTATCCTGAGGGACCACCATAAGAGATGGAGGCCAAGCTCATGAATTAAATCAACTCAGTGGATATTTCATGGACATTTGTGGACATTTTACAGATATTTTACAGGGGTGGTCCATAGGCTAAGGGAATAATATCTGTGTATTATACCAAAGTATGGGAAGGGGAGTGGTGGTTAATGAGGTGGTATTGGATAGTGCAGTACCTGAGCATGACATAAACTGTATGGAATAAGGGGTGGAGAATGTGCTAGTTTTGGCTGGGGTGGAGTTAATTTTCTTCGGAGTTGCTACTATGGGGTTGTGTTTTGAATTTGTACTGGAAACAGTGTTGACAATACAGGGATGTTTTCATTATTGCTTACACAGAGGCGAGACCTTTTCTGCTCCTCATACCACCCCACCAGCAAATAGGCTGGGGGCGCACCGGAAGTTGGGAGGGGACACAGCCAGGACAGCTGACCCTGACTGACCAAAGGGATATTCCATATCATGTGATGTCGTGCTCAGGATATTCTTCTCCACCCCTGAAGGGGAGGATGTTCAGAGTGATGGCCTTTGTCTTCCCAAGTGACCATTACGGGTGATGGAGCCCTGATTTCTGGGAGATGGCTGAACACCTGCCTGCCCATGGGAAGTGGTGAATGAATTCCTTGTTTTGCTTTGTTTGTGTGTGTGGCTTTTGCATCATTTGTTAAACTATTTTTAGCTCAGCCCATGAGTTTTCTCACTTTCACTCTTCCAATTCTCTCCCCCATTCCACCAGGGCTTGGGGGGAGTGAGTGAACAGCTGCGTGGTGCTTGGTTGCTGGCTGGGGCTAAACCATGACAGGCATATAGAATTCCTTGGGTATTTTTGTCATTTAGTGTTTTCTCTTTTTTAATGTATCTAATTCAGGAGGGGTTTTTCTGCTTTATTTTCTTATTTTTGACAGTGTGACTTGCATTTAATTTGGTGGTTTTTTTGACAACTTTCTACTAGGACAGCTATATCCAAGCAAAAAGTAAAAAAAAAAAAAAGGTGAGGAAGAGAGACAGTACTTTTAGATCATAGAACAAAGAATGAGATTGAAAGCTTCTCTAATGTCAAAGGGAGCATGAAAACATGCTTGGTTCTACAGCTGAGATATTACATTTGAAAAAAAAAAGTGAATACAGTGCATGCTTCAGGATATTACTTTTCATTGGAAATGGTGTTTTTGAATAGAACTGAGGCCACTAACACAGGAATGGTACAGGTAAATTAAAAGTTTATACAGACAATAGCAACACCAACCTATCCATTAAAGAAAACCGGAATTGCAGAAGACAGCAGGGTTATAAAGAGTGTTTCAAGAGAACTGATAATTTCAAAGATCATGACAGCAGAAAAGAGATGAAAAATAATTTCAGAGGAGAAATAGTTCTAGATTGGTGAAGAGAGCATCTGCTGGTGCAAACAGTGTGGGAAGAGGAAATACAGTTTATTGAAAATACTTAGGGATAAAGTAAAAGAAACTCTCTCATGTGTTGAAGAAGCTCATGAGGGAAGAAAATACATGTGAAAATTTATAGCAGCTCATGATACTTGATGGGGGAGGGGGGCAGAACATGGGGAGCAGGGAGAAAGATGAAACTTGAGTGTGAGGAAAGCTGACAGTGGCCTAAAGCATACCAGGCAAAGCTGAAAGCTAGTGCTGGAGAGGACTTTCAATGGGAAATGGAGCTGCTGAGGGAAGGATGAGAAGGGAAGGATGCAGATTATAGAACAAACCAGGGATGAGACCAATGGAAGAAGCCAGGGGAAATGAAATAAAATGATAAAGGGATTTGGAGAAGAAAAAGATTATCTGAAAAGTCAGGAAATGTGAGAGAGCTTTAAGGAGAGAGTGTCCTTAATTTTCATCCTACAGCCCTGCAGCAAGTATTACAAAGGGGACATACCAGAAATCTTTATTCATTGGTAATCTCTAGCTGTCATAATGGCCCTTAGGAGGTTTTGGCAGACTCCAATTTAAAATAGATCTAAGATACACTGACATGAAACAAAACCTCGGCATAATTTCAAGAGATCTTAAAACTGCCCTAGCTCAATGAGGAGCCTTCACCTGCAACTCAGGGTCTGGAGCTCAGCTTTGTATTTTGGTTTCTCCAAGCAGCTCCTGGTTGTATAACCTGTTAATCTGGTGATCCTCTTCCCTGAACAATATCACCAAAGGTAATGCTGGAGGGGAAAAAAACTCAAGGCACAACTTTGAGAAGAATTTCAGTAACTGCTGCAAGACCTATGGACAGTAGGCTCACCATCTCTTGATGTTTTAGTGCCTTTCTGGCAGTCATGGAAATGTGTTAAGTGGAGGGGTTCATTACATGGATATCTTAATAACCATGGACAGTTTTCTGACCTAAGTAGGGGGTTGCAGCCTTAGTGTAATGGCTCTTTCTGGTCTGACCATTTATGAACATGAATGTCTAGTCCTCTGGTACCTGTGACCTCTGTGCCTACAGGTTTATAGGACAGGGTCTTTTCAGAGACTCCAAGTGATGGATAATTCTCCCAAGAGAGTTAGATAAAAGTCCTGTTTCTCATTGTGATGTTTGTTAGGAGGTTTTATGCATCCCAGTGAGGAGGAAGGGAATCAAATGGTGCAGGCGCTGTTGCATCTTGAGCTCATCTGGCTGCAGCTGGCAGCATTTGTAGTTTTGAGCCCAGGCTGCTGTGTGCTCCTCAGGGGTCAGGTGGCACGCAGTGCTATGGGCCTGAATTATAGATGCTGGCAGATACGGTGTCAATAAGCATAGGGAAGGGGGTGGTCCATTTTATGAATGTTGTGTGTGCCACACTCCTTCGGAAGTGAAGTCAAGTCCTACAAGGAGCACTGATGCTATGGGTTACATGGGAATTACATGTGTTTACCAGCTGTCCAGAGGCCCGTGGAGATAGTGAGTCATGGTTTCCAGAGCGCACCACAGTCTGGGTATACTGAGATACCCACAGAGATCAAGATCCGGAATTAAATATGTCAGACCCGAAGGACCCCTTTTCTCCTAGGTTCTAGGTGAATCTAAATGCTTCCACAGCACACCTGTGATCAGTCAGGAGAGCTGGATATAGAGCAAAAGGAGAAAACGGAAGGACAAATAGCTGGTTATGGCTATTTAGAATATGCTTGTGCAGTATTGCTTCTCCTTTTCCATACACTTTTTTTTGAAAGAAAAAAGAAAGTCTGTAGCTAAAGTCACATCAGAAGTCTGATTCAGAGAGCCTAATCATATAACTTTCATTTACGCTGGTGAATAATTCAGTGGGATTGTGTATGTGAATTAACAAATTCTTCGTGAAAGTAGAGGAAGAAGAAAGGGAGAGAAGCAGAGCTGGAGATTGGTCCTTGCTGGTGTAAATCACATCACTCAGCTGAAGTCAGTGAGAGATACTTACTTGCACCTGTTGCAGATCTGACAACATTTCTGAAGAACATAGGAGATAAAAATATTAAACAAGAAAAAACCTTTTGGTTGTGGTTACGCCATGTCCCTCACTGGCAGTGGATGGACAGAAAAGAGAACTGGGTACTGAAAGGGTAATTATTCATTAATAATGCAAATGATGACTGTTTCTTTTTCTGTTCTTCCTTCATGAATTGTTTGTGGAAGAGGTCACAGTTTTCCCAGCCGTTCCTTACTTTAAACTATTTGTCAAATCATTCCTGCAAATAATTCACATTTCAACTCACCTACATGGAGCATAGCGGAAGACTTCTGAATGGGTGTGTGGCTTTTTTAGGGTGTGTGAATTGTTGTCTTCTCTTCTCTCACGCTGTCTTCACAAGAATTAGGTCACCAGCATGAATGATGGATGCACATAAAAAAAATCAGGACTTAATAGCCCTGAGCTACACCTGCTTGTCGATTTTCATAGAAACAGATACAGTTCCAGCTGGGATTTCCTGATATTTGTCAGGTCCGGAAAGGCAAAACGTTTTCCAAGAGAAGAGGGCTCTGGAAACCCTTGTCCCGGCTGGGTTCAGTGAAGTGTTAATGAAGCAAGGAGGGACAGAAGAATGTCCCAGCTTTTAGTGCCCTAACCTCCTTCACTAGAGTCAGTGCTATTTGCTGAGATCAATAGTCAATTCAAAGGCAGAGAAAAAATTGTGTCACTGCTAGTTTTCAATCTCACTTTAATGTATGGAACTGAGCCACATCAAATGGTCTGGGGCTGGTTTTCACCCACTGAAGTTGCAGGTAAATCAAGCAGCTGCCATGGATTTGGAACACGTTCCCAAACTGGGAGCATCTTTAAAAGCCGATGTGCAGCTTGTTTACAGCACTGAAGCCTCTGGCTGTAGCAGGTCAGAGCCTGCCCTTCCAGCAAAACCAGTTAAATCAAGAGGATATCACAAAATCTCTGGAGATTTCTTTGTGGTGTACCCTTATCAGCCCTGCTCCCGCTTGGAAATCACTGTGTCTCATTATAACATTCACATTTCTGTCCTGTCTAGCTAGTTACGTCAGCAGGGAAAACACCATGCGAGCAGGCACTGGAACGCATTGACCAGGAATAGAAACAGAGACGCTTGTGCCTCTAGAATGTGATGACCCGGATATTTTTCCACTGCAAAACTATTGGTCAAACATATAAATGCAAGATTTATCACACCTTTATTTTAATTCTTACAGCTTTTACCTTCACAAATTGGGGTGATATCATAACGCACATGATGCAGCTACCAAGTGCATTTTGACAAACCAGCCTTTGACAAGTGAAGAGTTATTCCAAAACGGAGCTTATATGTGTGCTGTTTATACAAAAGGGGTATTAAAATTAATAAAATGGGCTGTCTGCCAAAGTACTGATGACATGCAGAATATCGAAATAAATAGCCGATAATGCAAAAAATGCTGAGAGAGAAGTTTATCCAGGCACTGCATCATCACATGTTGGTATCATTGCTTTGGAACAGTTGTCGCGCCTCTTCTCAGCTGCCTGCACACTCCCTGTGACTGATTCTTGCCACCATTGCTCTGGGGCTGTTAGTCCTGACTCCAGTGTATATACAAGATAAGGGGGAATTGTTCTGTCAGGGTAACAATATTAATTGAAAACAACAAATTCTTCTGTATGTTTTAATTGTGAAAAGAACAACATGTTCACCCACCTGAGTACTTAATAATTACTTTCTAAATGCTTTTCTTCAGCAGGGCTCATTCCCAACATGCCTGGTATAGCCTGGCATTGGGAATTAACTCTAAATGAATATTAAAATAATTATTTCAAAAAAACTCCACACCGTAATAAACCAACAAAGAAAACATAACACAAAACATGAAAACTTCAATATTTATATAATATCTCCCACCTGAAGATCTCAAAACCCTAGCTAAAAGTGGTCATTCTAAACATTCTTCATTGGTAATTTTAGATATTTCAGTTTTTTGAGTAGTAAGCAGACAAATTGTTCAGATTCACTATGGTGAATTCACATATTGCAACAGGTACTTAAGCATCACTATCCTCTGAGGTGTATTTTTTTCTCCTTCCAACACAGAAATTCCTGTACTTTGTAGGTTAACAGTTGCTACTATTTAAAAATATTCAGTATAAACTCAGGACAGCTTGGAACAGGACGTGAGATAGAAACCCACGGTTGGTGAAATAAGGATATAGTGAGGTGATATACAGTTACATGAGCAGGAATTCTCCAAGGACATTTTGATGAAGTCCTCTATTGCTATGAAAAGCTGCACAAGATTATTAATGATCACAAGTGGTCAGAATGTTTTGCATGGTCAGAAACAGGATAAAAATAACACAACGTTTTTAGTTTAACAGCGTGCTAATATGGAAACATACTTTATATTATAGTGCCATCTTTATTGGAATAGATCAAAAGTCTATTGATCTATTGATTCTTCTACAAGCAAGTGAACTACAAGCGTTCAGGGAGCAGCGCACCCATCACTCTCAGCTTGAGTCTTACGGTGCTCTTGAGTATACTTAAAAGTAAGAACAGGAGATCTCTGAGGGCAAACCACCACAGTTCTTCATAGAGACTGGAGGGTGTGTGAGAATCAGAATCTCCTCAGGATAATAAGGGAAAACTGTAAAGGGGAATCATATTCTTGCTGGTGTGGTATTTTCCTAATCACATGCTCTTAATGAAAATTATGCGGCAGGGTCACTGAAAATCAGGATACCCATATGGCAAGCACAGTGGTTGCTTCATAATGCATGGGCTTGCTAAGGATTAGAAATCTATTAGAGAATAGACTTAGAATTCCATTGAAGAAGGTAATGAACTGAATTTCAGTGGAGAGAAAGTAATCTCAGACAAGCAGAGAGCACAGTCAGTTCGACAGTGTGTTGAAGAGGTTCAAGAGGTGGAGTTAAAGTCATGCGAAACCACTGAGGAGATACACTGAGATGAAGTTCTTTTATTTGCTTGTTGTGCTGTAGATTTCTTGAAGAGGAGTTCTGCAGATGAAGTGCATGCAAGATCAGATCTATTAAAAGCAACGCTCAAAATACCGAACACACAGGGCTAAAGAAGTACTTAGCTAAGAAGCAGATAAAAAGTCTCAAAGATCCTTCAAATAAAAAGTAAGCAGCTAGTGAATTATGTTGTTCCTAAGTGTTCGGTGAACTATCAGTAGACGAAAATTATGCATGAAATGACTCCACAGGGTACACAGAATCTATAAAAATAAATGAGGAGATATTTTAAACCTCCAAAATGTGAAAGGAGAACAAGAAGCATATCCCTAACTTTTATTTTACAAACAGAACCAACCCCCAAAACCCTAGAAGGCATCTCCCCAGCTACAGAATGAGCTGTTAACGAACTAGTCACTCTGGCTGGATTTCCTCATTCATTTGGATATGACACCTATGCTCCCAGTGACACTGCATAAATACGTTTTTTCAAAACAAAGAAAGAGCAGTACCACAGAAATCAGTATGCAAACAGTGTGTTGCTTCAATATCACTACCCGGCTGCCCTGGATTCCAGACTTGATGTGTCATAAGAATTTATTATCTCTGCATAGGATGTATATTGGGCCTAAATTAGCTGTCAGCATAGGTGGATACTTCATGCAAACTTTTACCTTTTGTTTCTCTGTGCGATGGGAAGCATTAAACTTTATGATGTGATGGGGCATGGTCTGCTTTCTTCTCTGTCTACCTACAAACAGAGAAAAAAAGAGCCATTTCTGGGTGTGCCATTGCTCCTACCATTTCAGAGTTCATACTGAATACAGAAAACTGAGAAAGGCAAAATATTTTGAGACATAACCTGGTGTTTAGCTTGAGTAGCAGTGTTGTGGTTTGACCCCAGCTGGCAACTAAGCACCCTGCAACCAGTCGCTCACTCCCCCGACCCCCACAGCAGGATGAGGAAGAGAAATCAGGGGAAAAAAAGTAAGACTTGTGGGTTGAGATAAAGACAGTTTATTAGGACAGAAAAGGAAGGGAATAACAACATCAACAACAATAATGATAATACAAAGCAAGTAATGCACAATACAATTGCTTAGCACCCGCTGACTGATGCTTAGCCAGTTTCTGAGCCACGGTCACCCCCCCTTGGCCAACCCCCTCCAGTTTATATACTGAGTATGTTGTTACATGGTATGGAATATTCCTTTGGGTCAGCTGTCCTGGCTGTGCCCCCTCCCAGCTTCTTGTACTCCTCCCCTCCGGCAGAGCATGGGGAGCTGAGAAGTCCTTGACTGGGTACAAGCACCACGTAACAACAACTCAAACATCAGTGTTTTATTAACATTATTCTCATACTAAATCCAAAACACAGCACTATATCAGCTACTAAGAAGAAAATTAACTCTATCCCAGCCAAAACCAGGACAAACATCTTAATTAAGATGCCTTTCCATTAATAGACCTATACTGGGAAAAGAAAGAGAGGCCCTGCAGAGAGTAGGGGGATGTCAGGCTTCTGTCCATACCAGCCAACAGACAGTTATTATCTCGCGAACTGTCTGACCTCAGATTCAGGGGTCTTGGGGTCAATGTTTGGCTCCGATTTCTGCGTCACCTCGCACAAATAATTTAATCATTATACATTCCTGTTCTGCATCAATACAATTGATCTGAAGTGTGGAATTTCTCCACCCTGGAGAACACATGGTAAGAAAGAATTTATTCTCAAGATACTGAGGTCAGTGTCACCCACAAGCCTTCTTGCTTGATCTTTTTCCCCGATCATTTCTCAGAGCCAATAGCAGATAACTTCTCATCCACTCTCAGGCTTTTTTTCTGGTTTGAGGGTTTTTTTGGCTTTTTTGGGGGGGGGGTGGGTGGGTCTGGTTTGTTGGTTGTTTTTTTTAAACATATACATTAATACCTTGTTTTCCTTACATTTTCTTTTACCATTAGTTCTTTCAATGTGTCTCTAATTGCGTGGTCTGCCCCACTAAGCTGCAGCTCAGAATCAGTTTCAGCGTTCAGCTTCCTGCGTTTGTGCATATACATGGCAGTGTTTCAATGAAAGCTGCTTCTCCACACCTGTCTCCCCCCACTGCAAAAGAATTTCTCTTCTGTTTCCATTCTACAGTCTTCCTGACCAAACAGTTTTTCTCTTCCAGCTCAGCTGAACCCCATGCCTACAACCTCAATCACATTTTTCCCACTCTGCATCCCTTTTTGAATCCTTCTACACCCCTACTCTTGACTTCTCTGCATATGTTGATAGCAATTTATTCCAGTGAAAACTACATATGTTTTTCTTCCATGAAATGACTATCTGACCTCCCCCCTGTGCCTTCCCAGGTTGCCCTACCATCTTTGTAATGGTTCTGCAAGTGTCATCTTCTCCCCTGATTCAGGTACAAGTTCCTGAGTTGTGCTCCTTCTTTAATCACATCCAGTTGCCTCCATAGCATCCTATTTTGTCCTCAGTTTGCTTTATATCTGTATATTTTCCCTGTCCTTCCTCTTACTATGCTCAAGCTTTTATCTTCATGGTACAATCATATTTCAGTCTTTCCTATCTTAATAGAAATTGCATATGCACCTTTAGCTTCATGTGTCTTTGCAAGCACATTCTCCATTTTCTTTCTCCTTTTCATTTCTGTGTAATCGAAAGTGCTATTTAGAACTCTGAAGGTCTACTTTTCCAGTTATAGCCTCACTTTTCTTCCCCTTTTGCTTCATCACACCTCTCCCACTGAACTTACTAAAACCCTTTCTCTTGGAAAAGCCCAGGACTGTTACTCAGGGTTCATTCTTCTTGATATATTAGTTATATTCATACCAAGTATCAAACATGTCAGACCTTTCTCATGATGGCCCTCATCCTTGGGCCAAATTTTTTTCATGCTTCAAATCTTCCTTAAAATTCTCCTTGTCAATGAAGGCATCAGTGATCCAACTTCTCTATCATGCTGACCAGCACTGTTTCACATTTTTCCGTGTGTAGATCCATGTTAACTATTAATCTCTCTCATATTGTTCTTGTGACAGTAACTGCCTTTTACTCTGGATCCGCATCGCACAGGGCTTCATAATTGCAGCTTTTAAGTGCTACAGCAATAGTAATAACATTAATAGTAGATAGGATCCTATTGACATTCAGCACTGTAATCAGCACTTGCAAAAATGCTTATAAATAGTACAGAGAAATTATTGGCAGGGAGGTTGTTTAAAAACACAAAACAAAATTTAAGTCCTCTTAATGAGCATGGCTTGAGTTTAATTTTCTTGGATTAAATCAAATTAACCCACTAAGGACCATTCATAGTTTCAGATCCTGATTCAGTTATTTCTTTTCCCAAAGCTCAAAGATGTTCAAGTCCTTCTTGCGTTGATTCAGTCTTTTTTGCAACTGTGACAAGCAAAGATTTAAAAGAAGAGCTTGGCAAACAACAGTTTGGAGGATAGGTTGCAGCTATCTGATCTGTGTTCAAACAGAATGATAATCAGCTATGTTGAGCTGACTCTCCTTTTTACACTAATAGAAAGTGATGTGGGCTGGACTGTTAAAAAGGAGGAGTCTTTCAGAAGAAGACTCCCAAGAGATGAGCATGAAAATGCAGTTTTCTCTGGAGTGTGGTCAAAGATTTCACTGTGACTATTGGATTATGTAAGCTGTTATTTATATGTGGCAATGGAACAATCAAGACCTCCCTTACATTACCATTTTTCTGCTGTCCTGTAAAGCTAGTAACACTTATATGTCTCTCAAATGGTGCTTACGTTTTGCATGTATGTGCAGCATCCTCTGCATCCTTGCTTTGAAGGGCTTCTTGGAATGTGCTCCACCCTTCATCTAGTTTGTCACTACATCATTAAGAAAAAGTGCTCTTTCTGTCCGTTCCAGTAAAACCATTACCAAAACAGGATTCTGTATCTGTATTTCTCATGCAACGTCTCACCTGAGCCTTGCTGACTCCTAATTGGTTTTGAATAACCCCTGTTTTTTATGCAGCCATCTCCTGGTTGATGTCTTTGCAGTGGTTGATGTCTCTAGCAGCTTGTCAACAGGAGCTGTTTATTTCCCAGCTCTCAACTAGTTTGCATTTCTCAACAAGGCAGTTTCACAGACTATCTTAACACGAGCATCAAAGTTCAAATGTCATCATCAAACTTCTAATTTGCAAAACCCTGACCCAATATGTTTGTTAATCTTCTGTGTCTCCCTATTATCATCTTTTTGTATTTTCAGCGTACATTTGTGCTCCCTAAGGTACAGCAGAACACAATTTTAGGGATGAGCTATTTCCAGCTTTCTTCTTTATGGCTATTATGGTGTATTGATTATCAGAGCATAATGTTGGATGGAGTTTCGGTAAATTGAAAATTTCTCTGTAGTCCCAGATCTCAGTGTGAGTGGAAGACAGTCAAATTTTCCCTTCCCCAAATTTCTCTGAAGCTCATGGGACGGTCACAGAGAAACTCAAAGGACTTGAGGTTAACCTCACCTAGGGGGCTTAAGTATCCCTCCTGGCCTTTCATATCCGTCTGGTTTTCCTTCAGGAGGGGTACAGGCAGAAGCCATCTTCTCTTGTAAGAAAGGACTGATAACGTTTGCATCCTTACACGTGCATTCTTCTGCTGGCCGGTGGTTCGCACACACACTTTGTTCCTTCAGTACAGGGAAGCTGTAGCTTTCAGCCTGCTTCACTGCCAGTCAGACCTCTGCAATAAAGGCTTTGACTTATCCATACATCCTTCAGAAATATAGCTAAACGGCAAAAGGATAATCACAGTCGCATAAGTAGTCACTAAAAAACCCCTTGAATTTCTACAAAGCATTTTCTGCAGAGAAGACTGTGACTCAAAGTTTATAGTGTATCTTGGTATGAAATTTTTGAAATTTGTAAGGTCATATAAACATGAAGTGCCGCAAATGTGAAGACTTGACAGAAGGAAGGATGCCATTTCCATGCATAGCATCTTGCTACCAAAACAGGACTATCTAGGAACTGTACTGTTCTTTGTACACTGGAAATGCGCTTCAGTCTCTAATATCCATTGTTGGGTCTCCATCTCTAATGATCAGTCCCTTCAGGCAATACTTAATTGAGTAGTACAGTAATTTTGTGATCAGGATATAAATTCATTAGAGACTAGGTTGCGACTGACAAACTCATTTCACCTATGACCTAAACTGCATATGAACTCAACTCTTCTCAGGTAGGAAGCTGATGTATAAAATAATTTTCAGCTCATTGTCAGGGTATTAAGAGTGCATGTTTTTAGTGATTTAATCTGGGATTTAAGTCTGAAACAGGTTACTTGAAGAGCTGGCCAAACCCAAGCTATACAGATAAAGCATATACTTTCTTCAAAATAGGATCGCTTCACAGGATTTTAGTGTTACCAAAATAGTGCTTTTGATAGGGAAAGAAAAAACACTTGATTTTTATTTTACCATTGAAATGCATGGGCATAATATTTGTCAGAAATATGTCTATATGTTATGTTCTTGACTATACAATAAAATTACAAAAGCTAAATAAATGTCACAGTGCTCACAGCACGTATGTTTTTGTATGTTTCACTAGCAATGACAAATCTGGCACAGTTTTAAAAGATACTTTCCATAAAATGGAATACAGACAGCCCTAATAGCAGATGCTGGTCAACATCTTTTTTAAGACAGATCCCTAAAAATTTACCACAAGTGGAGAGTCCATCTGGAGGGGAAGAGAATGACTTTCTCAGACATTTTAATATTTTGAAGTTAAGCAAAGCAGGAATTACATTTATGCTGAGCAATTAAAAACTTCTAATAATCATTAAAAGTCTCTCTTTCTCAACAGAAATGAAGGACTTGCTAGCTTCATGCCTGGGTGAACAAAGACCTTTCAAGAACATTTCACTGCTGCTCTGTAAGTTTATTGTCTTAATAGATATTCCCATTGATCACTGTTTGCTTTACATTTTTTCACTACTTACTGAAAATTGACATATATTTGAATACTTACCATTACATGGTCAGTGGAGCTATTCATTTAATAGGTCAAATAATCATTATATTTCACTAAGATGCTGGGTTTTAATTCATTTAACATTTTAATCTTTCATCAGTTTTTCCTTTAAGAGGATTTCAGAGCATATACAGGATTTGTGTAAATCTGTGCAGTAAATTTATTCTTTTAACAGTTTTATTCTTTCATCAGAAATTCATTTAAATGGATTCAACCATATATCACATTCACTGCCAGTGTGGCTTTAGGTTAGGCTGTAATTGATGCAAAAGCAATGAAGTATTAAAAGAGAAAGGAAATATCTGAAATTGGAAAGGGTTCAAAAAGCATGCCATTGTAAGGCCATGACATTCTTCAGATATGATGCAGGTGGGGGATGGACAACTAATAAACCATTTTGGTCCAAAGCCTGGTATAGTTGCTAATTTCAGGTTTTAACAAAGTCAGAATCTGTGCTAAGGGCATGGTTGCCTTTAAAGCTTGAAGGGGCATGTCAACTCAAGAATCACCTATCAGGGTATAAATAGGGTCCCCTCTGTTGTGATTAATAAGTCTAGAAGTATCAAAACAGAAAAATGTAGAGGAAACGTTTCTTTTCCAGTTTGTTCATGCGATGCACTTGACGTGTTCAGCTTTTTTGTTTTGATGACATAGGTTGGTCTATTGGTATGGGGTACACAGAGCAGTAACTGTAATACATGCCTTTTTCCAAGTTTTAAGGTAGAGTGGTAGCGACAAAGAATAACAGAAAAGAATGAAGCTAAAACTGGTAAAGGATTTCATGTATGTGTGCATGAACAGAGAGAAAGAACTTATGGGGAAAAGGAAAATTATGCGACTAGTGTAAATATGCTAAGAGATTTCCTACATATAGAAAGATAGTAGGAAAAATTTAATTTCTAAATTGCTTACTCAAAATAAATAGAAGAAGAAGATAATGTTTTACAACGAACAATGCACAGAAAAATAAATAAATAATTAAAAATCTTGAAAAATAACTGAGGAAATTTAAGAAAATTTGAGGAAACATACTGGGGCTAGAGTCTGTAATATTTATGTATGTGTATAAGAAAGACTATGTGTCTTTATACAATCAAATAGTGTCATTAATTTTAACAGAAAAATCTCCAATAAACAAATGTATGATTACATCTCTATTTTTTTAAGGAAAAATGTAAACTGGGACCTTTGGGTTTTTTTAAATAGACGGCCTATGCAGTGTATCCTTGTCAATTTTTAAATTGTTTTTTTTGCTAGAATTATCAGTTGCTGGAAGGAAGTTTGGCATATAAGTAGGGTTTCAGTACTGATGAGGAATGGTGATTAGATCACTGAAGAAAGATATAATGAACGGTCTGTTGAACTTGTACTGTGCTTCTTATTGTGACTCAGCAATAATAAGCTATAAAAATAAATTATTTACATGTAAAATAAAAATGCAGTCTTAGTCAGAAATTACAAGTTACACATAATTTTTTTGTTTTCCACAGTGACCTTTCAGAGGGTATTGTGTCAAGTAAGAGGCAGAAAGCAGGGTCCTGTTGTAAGACTCAGCCCAAGCCTGCTAGCTTAGGGGAGAGGTTAGGAGAGAGACTAAGTCAAGTGCTGGAGTAGGGCTGCAAAAGGGATGCCAAGGAAAGTGGTGGGCTACAGAATGATTATTCTACTGATCAATTTTTCACCGGGACTATGTCTGGGGATCCTTGAGTAAGGCTCATCCCACCCTTTGTGTTGAAAACCAGTTAGGTGAGAGAGAAACCCAAGAGCTCCCATTGGAGTGGGGTGGCAAGGGGCTCCCAAAGGAAGCGATGGGCTACAGAAAGACTTCTCCCTTGACTGCACTTTCATATGGATGTTGCCTGGGTGTCCTGATCTAAGGCTGAGCCCTCTATGATGGTGAGCATTAGGGTTAGGAGGGAGTCAAAGGCTAGAGCTACTTTTGGAGTGGAGCAGCAAAGGACTGCCAAAGAAGTAGCAGGCTACAAAAAGATTAATCCCCTGACAACTTTTTCATCGAGGTCCTGCCTGAGGGTCCTTGCTTGGGGCTCAGCCAATGTCAAGACACAGGGTTGGGGATAGATAGGGTGAGGGCCAGGAGGGAGAGAAAGACTAGAGCTCCTGTAAGAGTGGGGCTGGAAGGTGTCTGTCGAGGAAAATGGTAGGCTACAGAAAGATTTCTCCCCTGAACATTTTTTCATTAGGGCTATTCCTGGAGGTTGAGGGGTAGGATTCAGACCACCCTTACTGCTGGAGATAGTTTTAGAGTTAGGAGAGATACAAAGCCTAGATTTTCTTTTAGACTATGTCTGCAAAGGAGTTTCCAAGGGAAGTGGTAAGTTATGAATAGGTTATTACCCTGACAAACTTATCATCGGGGCCAAGCACCGGGGATCCTGGTGAAAGGCTGAACTCTATGTAATGCTTAGAATTAGGATTAGGCTTATAAGAGTGCAGAGCTCTTGCTGAAGTAGGGCTGGAAAGGGACTGCCAAGAGAAGATGTAGCTACAGAAACATTACTTGACTGACAACTTTTTCATCTGGACCATGCCTGAGGGTCCTGAGGTAAGGCCGAGCTCTCTGTGACAGTTATCATTAGGGTAATTGTCAAGGTGAGGAGAGAGGCAAAGCCTGGATCTTGAGATTGGGGCTGGAAAGGGTCTGCCAATAGAAGCGATGGACTAGAAAAATATTACTTGACTTTTCTTTAATTTGGGCTTTGCCCAGGGGCCGTAAGGCAAGCCCGAATTTTCTAAAATGGTTTGCATTTGGTGCCAAGAGACAAAGGCTAGTGAGGTTGCAAAGTAGCTGCCAAGGGATATGGTGGGATACAGAAACCTTATTCCCTTGACTTTTTAGTTCTGTCCGTGACCGGGGTTGCCAGGTCAGTGCTGAGCAAAGGCAAGCCCTTAGGGTTGGAGCTAGGGTTAGCATTAGGATAGGGACAAAGCGTAGGACTCTTGTTGGAGTCAGACTGCAAAGGGGCTGCCAAAGGAAGTGGTGGGCTAGAGGAGTATTAATCTCCTGATTTTTTTATCTAGACATGCATGGGGGAGCCTTAACTAAGGTTCCGCAAAGGCCAAGCAATAAGGTTGAGGTGAGGGTTGGGTTTAAGGTTAGGATTGCGTTTAGAGACAAAACCTAGAGCACTCGCTGGAGTGGATGTGCAAAAGCTATACCAGGGAATGGGTTAGGCTGCAAAAAGATTTCTATCCTGACTATTTTTTAACCTGTACCATGTCTGGGGATCTTAGGCTAGTGCTGAGCCAAGGCCAAGCTAAACAGTTGGGGTTATGTTTAGTTTTAGAGAGAGGCAGAATCTTGTTCTGTTGCAAAGTAGCTGGAAAGGAGCTACCAAGGGTCAGCGAGCGCCATGACACTAGCTAGCTTTTGAGTTGGAGTTAGGAGAGTGACAAAGCATTGACCTTGCATTGGAGTGTGACTGCAAAGAGAATGCTGAGGGTAGGATGAGACTGCTAAATATTTATCTCTTGACACACTTTTCATCTGGGCCATGGCTGGTATCCTGGGTTAAGGCTCAGCTCACCTTTCACTTTAGAGTTACAGTTAGAGTTAGGAGAGAAACAAAGTAGAGTTTTGTTGTACTATATCCCCCAGTAGAGTATGGCTGCAGAGAGATTGCTAAGGGAAGGGATAGGTCGCCAAAATATTTATTTTCTGGGCCACTGCTTTTCATCTTTAGCTGAAGCTTAGTCCATATTCCCCATTAGGATTAACATTATAATTAGGCAAAGGGTTAGGAGAGAGGCAGTTCTTGGGGGTCTGGATGGAGTAAGGCTGCGTGGGGGCTGCCAAGAGAAGGGGTAGGCTACAAAAAGATTTCTTCTGTAATAACTTTTTCATCTCAACCATGGCTTGTGGTCCCAGGCTATCGCTCAGAGCACAACACATTTTAGGCTCGTGGTTAAAAGTACAGTGAAGATTAGGTTTAGTGTTAGGAGAGAGACAACACCTAGGTCTCCACTGTAGTGGGGCTGCAAAAGGGCTGGCAAGAGGAGCAGTATCCTGCAGAACAATTTCTCCCCTGACAGCTTTTTTATCTGGGTGATGGCTTGTGAGTGTGGGCCCGTCCTGGTGACTAGGTTTAAGGTTAGGAGAGAGACAGCTTGCACTTTCTTCACTCAACCTGAAAACCAGTTTTTCTTTTTCCTTTCTAAGAGCGCTCTGTATTTATAGGATATCCTTCCATCATATTTGAAGTTACACCCTTAGACTGATGTGGTGGCTCTGTATGTCAGGGAGTTAGTTCCTTCAGTTTGCTGCAGTCAATTTACTTTTGACAACCAAGAAATTTGATTTTTATAATGAGGCATAAATCACAGGAAAGGGTTGTCTATAATGGACTTCAGCAGAGTTAGGAGCAAGAGTGCAGTAGTTCATATCAACAGGATTTTATAAAAGAGAGCTGCACAGTAAGGGACATACTCTTCACAGAGAAGGAGAATTTAGAGAAGATTGAGACAACTAGGTAATAGTTACACAGCTTGGGGGTTTAAAAGTTGTTGTTGTCTTGTTATGGTCCATTGTTGTTCTGGTGTGGTACTTGGTTTGACATATAAGAAGTACCACTGAGCCAGGAGGCCGGCTGAAAACAGAAAGATGGGGTGAAGTGCAGCATGCCTGAAACAGCTGCTGCATGTCTCACTGCTCAGTACACCGAGCTGCATGTTTGTTAAATTGTGTTATACCTTTAAATTAATTCAATTGAATGTGAAACGAATGAATGATACATAATTCTTGGTGAGGCTATAAATATGGCTTGATAGAACCTACCACCACAAATAGGAAAAGCCTGTAAAAATATATTTGCATGTTTACATATCACTCCCCTGTGGTGGATTAGCAAGCAGAAAGAAGTCTAAAACCACAGGGGGAAGGTTTAAATAGGATGATGCAGACATTAGTGAATGATTAACAGTAATTTCACAAAGGTGGAGGGTAAGCTGCTCATTTTGCAGAATCTCACAAATGCGTTTTGAACGATTAACTAAATTTGCTTGGCAAAAGTTTAATTAAGGCCGCCACTGATTACCCACAATTATTTAACTCAGCGTATAGACTGGGTATGCATGCTATGTGGAAAGCATAGCATTAACCAACACAAAGATGTTCAAGGGTTCTTGGGCCTGTCTGGGCTAGCTGCCCCTTTGATACCTCATCTCCAAAGAACAGAGGGAGTCACTCAGAGAACGCTACACAGTTCTCCCGAAAGCTCTCTGGTAGCCTCTGATAGGCTCCTCTTAATAGAGTGCGTATACATATACAGCGTACGCACGCAGCCAGCTCTGTGGGCCAGCGCATGAGTGAGCAGGGTCAAATCCCTGTCCCCTCCGGTGAAATGATGGATGCTGCTTTCAACACTCTTGACATTTCTACAAAGCTGCAAAAAACAGACTGGGTCTTGTGTCTGCAAGTGAACTCCAGGCAGGGAATGAATGGAGCTCTCTGTATCCTCCTTTGCTCCTGCTTCCTCTAACACCCCCACTCTCCCCTTGCTTCTTGTTGCTCTTGCTCTTTATGAGCCTGAATGTAATCTGTCCCTGGCTGGTTACACTAATATTTTCACATGCTGCTTACTGTCTTTTACAGGTAATACTATTTTGGCACAGTTAGACACACTCATGAGAACAAGTGACATCTGTGTCATTTAATTGCTTTTTTTTTCTTGTCAGAGGGAGAAAAAAGACTAGTGCCTTTAATAACTTATGATTAGAGCTGATTAGGAAATAAGTATTTCCTGGAAAGCATTTTGAGAGGAAGCACAAATTTTCCTTTAAAAAAAGAACAAAGAATCCTTTTCATACTTGTATCAAAACCTTCTTACCTGTCATTTTACTCTGTTGTTAAATGTTCTCCCAGCTTTTCATGTCGTGCATTCTGGTTCCACAATGAGACTCTGGTTGTTCGCATTCCAAGCTCCAGTGAAGAGTGTCAGATAATGGTAGGCCAGGTAAATCTCTCTGAAGGCTATTGAATGCAGCTTTCCTTCTAAACAGTTCCACTCATGTTATTGAAAAATTGGTAGGAAATATGGTACACTTGCATAATAGACATAGCAACATGTAAGTTAAACACTGTTTATTATTAATGTTCTTTACTATTAAGAAGACCCCTATATCCTAGTCAGGAATTCTGTGGTTTCACAAGACTTGCCAAAGATGTCTTATAGAAACAGATCCTCCTGCGACTGAACTGCCTGCTGCTTTTTATGCCTAAATCACACAGTTTGCTTGTGTGCCATCCATTGGCTTGGGGCTCCACAACATACTTTGAATATTTAATATTTTGAATATACTTAGTATTGTATTTACCTTCCTCCTATATTGTGATGTCTGCAGAGTCATAGTGTTATTCAAGCAGTGACTCTGCACCTCTCAGAAATTATTCAGCATTATTTCACTAACAATTTTTATGAATGCTCAGTTCTAAAATACCCCAGCTACCTTGTTTACAAAGATTTCCGACCTAACACACAAATTCATTAAAAGGCTAACTAATTTTATTGTTCCATTAAGAAAACCATGTGTCTTGCTCTATATTTGTGTCCAAGGCCTAAACTTAATTTTTACTATACCAGATATAATATTTCTGTTCTTTTATTGATGATTTTTCTAAATCATTATTGCATACAGCAATGCATTAAACAATGCATAGTCAAGTAGTATCATAGCCACAAAAAGTAAAGGAAAAACAGTCAGGACTGGAAACCATGAATTACCTTTGGACCAGGTTATTAAGAGTGTTCGTATCAGTCTGCTTACATGCTTTGTTTGTTGTAATAGCACTTGGAATGTTCATAAATAATTCGCTCTTCTTCATGTATCAGTGTCTTAAATAAAGGCAGGACAGCTTGCTTTGGCATTTATGAAACATGCTACGGTCTACATCTAACTGATTGTAAGGGTAGCTGGAAGAGAATATTTTTAGGTTGCTTCATTTTCTGGTATCAGAAAATCTGTCAACCTTAGCTGGAAAACTTTAGCTGTTCCCTTACTTCAAGGAGGCCTCTACAATGCGTCATGCCCTTGAGAAGCATCTGTTGTGTAGTTCTGGGAAACGACGCTCAGGTTGAACTGCAGAAGAGTAGCCAGGTCCCCCGTCCCGTCCCCCCTCCCTCCTCCTCCTCCTCCTCCTTTTTTCGTTTCCTCTCCTGTTCGCCAGAGTCCCGGGGTGCGGGGAGCCGCCCGCCGCCCCTGGGGAGCGGGTCTGTGGGGGAGGCAGAGCCCCGCAGGCTGCCACCGGGCTGCCGGGGAGGGACGGGGTGAGGTGGGAAGCGGAGGGAAGCAGGCTGTTGCCAGCGGTTCTACCTATTCTCCGACCTTCTCGGGCTCAAGGTAGCTCGTTCTCTTCCCTCTGGAGGCATCACCGTTGAAGTGAGCTTTCCGACCCTCCCGGAGGCAGGGTTTAGACCTGCTCCCTGCTTCTCCCACATGATCCCCTGGATCACTGTTGATATCGATAACATCACACTAGGTACCCCCAGGGGCAAATCTGAGACGGCATGAACGCGTTATATTCAGGTACTTCTGGTTTTTTAAGAGCTTTCAAAAACTTCCCTCTTTACATTAGCACAGCTGCATCACTATTCTCTCAACAATATGCAACTATAATTTAGCCACGCCGGCTAGTTTCCCGCTGCTACCAAGCTGTCTTCAGCTCCCTGTGCCCCCTCTCCCGCTGGTGAGCACAAATCCAGGTTTGCCCGCCGAGGTGGTCTTCACTCACCTCCACTCCCACGCCGCCCGGAGGAGCAGACGTGTGTGGGTAGGGCGGTGAAGATGGGAGCCCCTTCCTTATTAACCCCAGCAGCGGCCGTGTGGCAATGAAGACCTAGAGAAAATACAAATGAACAGGAGGTGTTTTTTACTGGCATACGCAGCGTGAAGCAGCTCTGTCTCAATGCCAGCAAGCCATCCTCTGCGGAGCCGAGTGACCCGCTCCCACATTAAAACCCGCAGAACCCCTATGGAATTCCTTTTCCCGCCGCCCTATCGACTTAGTCCCGTTCCCCGGGGCGCGGAACTGCCGTTTCGTTACGGGGTGGAGCAGGGCACCTTCCGCCACCCCCCCACCCGCACATCCGTGGCAGCTGGGGTGGCTTCGGGGGCTGAGGGGAAGCGGGCAGCCGCCGCGCTGCAGCGGGACCAAGCTGCTGCCCCTGCTTTGGCTCCCGGGAAGGACGCTGCCCCGGTGTGACACCTCGGCAGCCTTAGCAGCCATCGTCCGCTCTCAGAGAAAGTGCTGGGCGGCCGTCAGTCTGGTTGTGAGGTGACGGACGGTCTTTTAGCCGGGTTTAAGTAAGTCATCAGGTAGGACGGGCTATAGTCTTCAGGTTAGACCCAGGACGTCTGGGTCTGCCAGTAAAATGTCGTTTTGAAATTCAAAGTAACAAAGGGTTTTGCAGAGGAATTCTTTCTCTGGCAAAGCGTTTTGGTGGTTTGTGGCTGGCTGTCTTAGATGCCGCAGCATGGTTGCAGATTCTTCAAAGTGTCTGCTGCCTCCTATAAGTATAATCTCAATTTTGTGAAGGTTTAACATTAAGCAGCTGTTCTATAACCATATGGTGACCTGAGCAAGACACTGGACTGACCAGATTTCTGTGGTGTTATTGAATGTAGGTTTTATGTGGATGCAAAAAAATGCAAGATAGAGAAGTTTATTAAATCAGTCTCTCTCTCTCTGTATTCACTTCTACTCTTGGAGCAGCTGCTTATGCTCAGCCTCTGAACTGAGCCAGTCAATTTACTCCAACAGATACTAAATCAGTCCCTTTATCCATAATGATTAGAGCGCAGCAAAATGCACATCTGATAAAATGTGGAGAAATCCAACACAAAATTTAAGCTTCCCTCACAGAGAAAGGAACGTGCCCTAACCATGATTGAACAGGTTAATGGCAAAACTGTACCAAGTAAATTCATGCTGCAATATGAAAGCAGAATCAAAGACATTAAGCATAGGAAATAGCATATTTAAGGTACAATTAAAAGAGCGCCTCAAGCCGTATTGTTCAGCAACTACTCCTGCATAAAGAGTGTCTTATAATTAACGAAAGATTACAACTGAGTTAAATCTTAACACTTTGCATTGAAGATTTTCTGTAAACAAGGTGATTAGTTTGGCTTAACTCTGTATTCTAAGCAAGCTTTATGAAAGGTCTACTTCACTGAAAACTACCATCCATCTCTTAAATGCGACAGTTTTGTCTGACCTGGCTCCCTGAAACATTTTACTCTTTTTACAAAGATTAAAAAATACACTGTGGAGTAAAATTGTCTCAGCTTTGAAAATACAAAATTGCATCTGAAGCAGTGCTTCAGTATGTAGTAATTTACTGTGGTAGCTCTAAAGCACAGATGGGAGAGTATAGAAAGAGGATTAAACTGCTTTCCGTATCCCAAACTTTATCAGGGATAACACAGAAAACTGTGTCATTCATTACTGCCTGGGGAGTTCTTAAGTGTTAACAACTTATCTAGCTGATACATTAGAAAAGCTAGAAAGTATTTTTTTTCATTAGCAATAACAGACTGCAAAAAAAATGAAAGTCAAAGTTGCATTGCAAGAGTTTTATTCACATGCCAAACAGAGAAAATTAATTGCTTCACCTGGAAATATTGATCATAGTACATCTAAGCCAAGATCTAAGTGCATGGACCCAAGAAATGCACTGATGAAAAATTTATTTTCCTGAGTCTTTATTTCTAAAAAGTCTTTTTTTCTGCATTACAAATAAAGAATAATGAGACACTATATGTGATACTTCATGTCATGCAAGGTTTGTGTTCACACACCGTGCTTCACATCAGAAAACCAAAATGTTTTAGGATTAAGTTCAGAACCTATTTAAATCAAAAGAAATACCGTCATTAACATTTAGCAGACTTTGGATCAGGCCTATCCAAAGATTCAGCTGATAATACCAATACATGCAAGAGATTACAACCAAAGTCTCATTATCCCTTGTAATTATATCCCCCTCATGTTTGTTTTCACTTGTATGCTTTGGTATTTTTTCTAGACACTTCTATTTAATCTGTGCACTTAGATTTAGCAGAGCTTTATGACCGCATTAGTTTTTCAATGATTTCTGTGTTTCTGCAAATCCAAAGTTACAATGCACAAGTGGCAAGTTTACTGTGATTTTCTGTAGAACAGATGACATCACAGAGTTCTTGTTCAGTTTGTAAACAAACCCATTAATATAGCACGGATTTTAGTAAGAAAGAGAGCAGCGGATCTATACTTGCAGGTTTTCTAGATGTTATTTTAAACCAGTTTATGGAATCCAGTGTGTATATATATACACATATATATATATATGCACACACACCTACATATACTTCTCTGCCTCAAGAGTATACGCTTCATCCTGAAACTGGTAAGACGATTTAAAATTTCTCCATAAGATATCTCTGACAAATTCAGTAAGACTTCTGCGTGAAAGCCTGGACCTCTCATAGGCAGATGCACTGACTCTCTCTGTTACGTGGTATTTTTGTCTCAGTGTCCACTACAAGTATTTGCTACCAGATCTGTTTCTCATCTCCTCGCTTTTGTTTATTCACCTTTGCCCCACTGGTGTTTTGTAGGCTGGACTCTAGCTTATCTTCCACTACTAGGATCCATATAAAATCAATAGGCAACATACAAGTGTAAGGATACCTTTTGAAGATGGGAAAACATCTCCAGAGTATTTAAGGCCACATGAGCAGACTTACTGCTCAGTATACTGAGATGTTTGGACAAGAACAGATGAGTATCCTGACTCCAACAGGGACAGAAATTATTAGTCATACTCAGAAAAATAATTCCAGCCCTCGTACTGTGTTTTTTCTTTTTGACTACCTAATCCCTTAATAACATATCATGCCTCAGCTGCTGTAGGTGAGATAAATAATATGTCTTTTTTACGTAAGTGTAAACTGACACCCAGTAAAGCTATGGCTGAGGCTAACACCGTTCGTAGTAGCAGTAAGGGTTCCCAGTTCTGGGCTAGGACATATGCATACACATTTATCCTCTCCTATTCAATTTTCACAAAGTATCGTCATTTTATCCCAAATAAGATTCCCCGTACCCACTCCATCCAGCTGGCTTTTTACAGCAAGGTGCTATCGACAACACGGTCTGACTTCCCTGTGGTTAATGCTACCCACAGCGGCGAGCTACGAGTACATCAGCTCATCGCACTTGGCTTCCTCACTGTCTCTGTGAAATGGCTCCTTCCTCACCCTGACCGCTGGTCTCCTGTGAGCTCCCAGAGGCTGGAGGAAGGAGGTGGGCAGTGAGCAGAGGGAGCTGGCAGAGGAAGAAGAAGGTGCATGCCCTCCTTTGTCCCTCCAGAGGTCACGCATCAGGGATGATGAAGAAAACTAGAGACTGGCAATTGTACTACATACACTGCAGAGTTTGCAAACTAGCTGGAGAATTAAACTGTTTCCAGTTTCGTTCCGAGGACAAGCAAGTATCTTCGCTGGGTGCTCGGGACACAGATCTGCAGCTCTGGAGTGTGGTTCAGATTTCAGTCTTCCGCAGACTGCTTGCCTGAGCACCCGTAGCCAGACCTGCAAAAGATTTTATTTTACTATATTTTTTATTTTACTTGCAGCAGCAATTTTTATTTCTGGTCTAGTGAACTAAATTAATATTTAATGTTGATTGAAGCTGGGCCCGCGGAATCCAGTTGTATCCCCTGTCAAGTGACTGCTCTAGCAACCAGCCAGCGTGTCATGTGCAAACATACGTTCACCCCCCCGCCCTTAGCTCAACTGGTATATAATTATTCTGCATAAAGTAGAACAGCTAATTCAACATGCTGGAGAAGGAGAAAGTGTCTCACTTGGTGGTTGAAGAAATCACATGGAAGAGGAAAACAGAATCCAGGAAGAGAATTTGAACCCTAATTCCCACAGCTGAGGGAGGATGCTGCAGTTGCTGGGCTGCAATCAGTGGGCTGCTGGGTAAGAGGCAGCAGGAGGGGCAAGTCCTGTCCACTCCTTTACCCCTATTCTCTACAAAGCTTCTTTGAGAAAGTTTGCTCCAAGGGAAGCAGTCAGATTAATCACTGAGGTAACATGGAACATGAATGCATAAATTATGTCTTCATGTTAAGATTTAGCTTAAATGTAGGGTAGCTGTCTAGCTGCTCTATAGGGTCAAGAATTCTACAGTATCTGGATTTTTTCAAAGGCAGACTTTACATTTCTAAGTATCTCTAAGCACCTGAAGAGTGAGAGAGCAACTTAAACTACAGATTTGAAAATCAACATTTTGGATTCAAACACCCCATCATCAGTGACCGCTAGATGACATGTATATGATTATGCTTTTTAGTCGTCCAGGCAATAGGGTCAGCTGTGTGATAACATGGGGATAATACCACTTCTCCTGTCATAGCGGTGTTCAAAGGATAACTGTGCTAAAGATTGTTAAGATTTAGATCTGATAATAAGGGTACCATGTGAGTGCCTACGATGAAGGTGGATATGTATATCTAGCAGAGCCACCTTTTAAGTCCTACTTACACACAATACTGGGTAAAACTGCTCCTAACAGTTTGTAGCACTAAACCAATATGTGTGCATGTGACTCACTAAGCTATTCCTGATGGACATTTGGAGCTTACTCCTGGATGTTGCTTTCTGCATAGAGCAGTGTTTTCTTTTGCATGTTATTAGGGTAACGGGTTGTTGAACCACATCTGGATTCAATAGAGTTAATATTGTCTGTTCCATGATTGTCCAGGAAAAAAAAGTCATCTGTTCCATCGAATCCTACTTTGAAGAATTTGAGCGAAGAGCAGGGGGAGTCACAGGGGGAGTCACAGGGGGATGGGTCACTCTTTGATGTACAAGCCTTTGAACTGCAGCTCTGTCGGTTGTCTGTACCCTTTTGGCGGATCTCTGGATGCCAGTCTTCTTCAAGAGCTGTACCGATTGTTCCTTTTTCTCGTAACCTAAAAAAAGTTAGTCTCTCTGGGTAGAAGTTCCTATGCAAGTACAGAAATACTGCTGTGCGGTTTCCCCTCTGCCTCCCCTCTCAATCCATCTATAATTTATTAGGATGATATTAACTCTTCTGTTGAAAAACTCTGTTCTACATAAAGCAGAACAACACTGAAATTTCCTCAACAGTGTTTTTTTTTCTCTCTACTGTTTTTTTCATGTATGTTCCAGTTTTCAAGTCATCCATCATAGGCTTTTGGTAATCATGTTCCGCTAAATCAGAGTGGGGGGGCGAGAAAGGTTACCTACTCAGCCTTTAATAAAGTTTCAGGAACTGCCAACTCCAAGCATCTTGTTTAACTAGGATGGATTTAAATGAGTGATAATATCCAGTTACTACCTCTGAGACAATTTGGCAGTCTGAGGTACCATGAGGACTCAGCTACAGCGAGCAAGGCTCTTCTCCACAGAAATGAATACGTGCTGGTGGGTTGCCAAGGTTATTCTAGGGCTGCAGACGGCATCTACAGTTCCCACTGTATAAGCCTGGGTTTAACGTGACTGGTGCAGACAGCATGTAGCTGATGCAATTTTTTACTGGCATGTGATAATCAAATTTACATTTTATTTTCTCCAAATATTTTAGAAGACACTGATATCCTATGTGTTGTTCCTGCGACATGTCCTGACAGCAGCGTACGGTCTTCTTCTCAACATCAGCCTCTTCTGCATATTTGATTACCTTAATAAGAGCCAGTAATTTCTCCAATAGTGGGTACAGACGAGGCATATTTTGCAGGTACATAAAGGCGTGAGTTGCCACAGGGTATGGGGACTGCCACTTTTTTCAAAGGGTCCCTAACAGGCAGATACAGTTCGTCTCTCGCATGACGCGGTATGTTTGTAGAAGTGAAGGAAAGCGGTATAACACATGGAGAGGCAGTAAGACAGTATAGCAGGGTCATGGATAGTCAAAAACGAGGACACTCCAAGCTGGAGGCTCTGCAAATCACATGCACAGGGATGTAAACAGCTCAGATTGCCACTGTGTCAGTTGATGTATCCTTGCCCCTAAAAAAATAGCACTGTCGCAAAAATTAGCTAGACGGCTGTAACTGTTTGGTGACACTGGATGAGCTGGTGTAACTCAGACTTAAAATATGAAGCTCTGCTAATATCGACCAACTCAGGGTCTATCCAGAGTAACTTCCAAGGAGCATAAAGGGCCTGTCCAAACAGTGTGGAGCTGTTAAGCTGTGTAAAACAGTAAGGTGGAAAGAAGTGCTCTGTCTAGCAGCGTGTATTTCTTGCTGCAACGTGAACTGTTTTATGTGGTTGATTCCAGCTCACGTCCTAAAGTGTTTACACCATTGTCTTTTCAGCAAATTTTGTACTTCCTGGATGCGTTGGTACTCACACTTCAGAACTGGTCTAGAACATGAGGTTTTATCACTGTATTGTACTAACTACAGACTGAAACCTAAGTTGCAAAGCGTTAGAAAAAAGCTTTATTTGACACAACCGCAACTGTATAGTCTTTAATGTGTAACTGATATGGATTGCTGGTCTTCTCTGGTTGCATAAAATAATTGCTTTTTTATCAGGAAGATGGTTTTAAGAAGCTCCTGAGTCTAACAGAATTAGCGTGGTCAAAATGTGGTGCTCGTACAGCAGAATTTATTTGGAAAGATTTATAAAAGAACAGGCTATTCAGCAGGCATATAGCTAAATCAGCTAAAGATCCATGAAATGCATGAAAACTGAATGGGGAATGTCTGAGTCCCTAATTTTGATTTCCAAAAAATTGAGACTCCCACACACCTGATAAGAAAATTAAAACATAAACCAGGAGTCCACCAGTGAAATTGATAACCTTTAATTTGTCTCTTCCAGATGTGACTGACTTCACTGTCTTCCAGTGAATTACTCCTGATCTGTATGAGCGTGAGGGCAGAGGCAGGACCCAAAAGTCTCAGTGTAGACTCCTGAAGGTCAGAAGAATATTTTTAATCTGGTGTTGTGTCTACAAATATAGGCAGGTGCAGGTCTGAATTGGCAGGCTGTGAACCAGCTCCAGCCCAGAATACGGCAGATAAGATGGTGGTAGCACCACAAAAAAGCACATTCCGCTCATCTAGGTGCGGGGTGGCTGTGTGAGCCAGCTGGCTCACTCTGTTTCGCTTGGGGCTGTCCACAGCCATCTGTGGGTATCTCCGGGAGGTAAGGTGGTGTGTGGGCACAGGACTGGGTGCCTGTGGTCACAGGGAGTGGGTGCAAGTTAGGTTAGAAAGACTGTCCTCAGGCTGTATCCAACTTTGCGTGTAAATTGGTAGAGGAGCTCTGAGTTAAGTTGCCAGAAGTGCTCAGATCGATAGATGGATTCTTTTTGGCTCCATTTAGCTTTGGATCAGGCTCTCAAGGAAGAAATAGAGGACTAAGGTCCTTAACCTGAACTCTCATAGGCAAAAGTGGAGAGGCAATCTTTCTTGCAGAGTGACTTGGAAAACCTCTGCCGGCCTTTCGAAGTTCTGTTCTTAAACGCTCATGCAAAGGCTGGGTGGCTACAAACTTGGAGGGCAGCATTGATTGCTTGGAGCTGTTTCAAGCAGGGTGTGCTTAATAAGACTGTCATCTTGATATTAAAAAAAAGCCATCAAAGTAAAAGGGAAGTGGGGTGATGGGAAGCCAAATGTTTGCAAAACAAGCTGGTTCTTTGAATTTCCCAATCCATTACATAACAAAAATGCATGAACTATGTGATTAAGAATACTAAGTGGTAAGTACAGAAATCAATTCCGTTTAGTGAGAATTCAAATCCCCTTGAGGCTTTAAAATGTTTTTTAAAGTCTAAGGAGGTGGGGGGGGGGTGACATCTCTTCTATAAATGCATAGAATCACTAAGCAGAGGGGATTTATTTAACCAGGAAACTTACATTATTGAGATTAGACATCTCGTTTTCAAGGTGCTCCTGGAAGATAATGACTCCTATACCCATAATTCACTGTAGACACCAGTTTTGTCTGATAATACATAAATTGGCCTGATGATAGAAGTTAGCAGTTTTCACTCTAAATTGCATTATAGTGTTAGATAGCAATAAAGAATATGTGGGCCAGATTCATTGAGTTTCAGTAAAATTATAGAGCAGAGGATTTGGCCCTCCCATTTAGGAAATACACATTTCCTCTCTAGAACAAAGGTGCAGTTTTTCCTTTGATTAAAATATAGCTGCTCCGAAAAACATGTTAATCTTCTGGGACAAAGAGAAGAACAATGTGATTATTTACCCTGGGAGAAATGTTAGCTTCAAGGCATGGCTGAATGTTACAATGAATTTCATGGGAAACACCACGTGCTTTTATGATGTTGTGATTAAATATGGTCAGTTAGCAGGCAAAAGTGCATGAAATTCTGATTGCACTTGAATTTGATGGGAATTTTGCCAGTGACTTTAATAGCCACACACCTTCCCTGGGATTCTGGAAATTGTGAAAACATTTTACTTCTCTGTTTGATTTTGAGTTATAGAATATGGGCTTTTTGTGTCTTTATTTGCTTGATTTTCTCTGCTGAAGTAAATGTTATGGCTATTTATGCTGAGTGAACTTAAAATAATCTTTAACTGAGCTAAACTCTGTTACAAATCCTTGTTGCAAAGGTGTAAAAACTGCTGTGTTGAATTGATATTGCATCTGTAAAATTGTCTCTTCAAAAGAGGAGGAGAATACTGCAGTTTGGCAGGGCCGAGGGGGATTGTGAAGCTCTTTCTTTACCAATTTTTAATTAGCTGCTGAATGTAAAAAGAGGAAATGAAGAAGCTGTCTCTAAATTGAAGGAGATTCTAAAAGAAAAAAAAAATCAATAACGTTTAAAGAATCAGATTTTTAGTTAGTACTTCATGGGTCCTTTCCAAACTATTAAGTAGATGTAATTGAGAGCCAGTGATTGGAACATTTGATTCAGGAATATCAAATGATAGCAGCTCTGTCTTAGAGACACTATTGTGTTTGTGGTCTGAAATGGAGCTTTCTACCATTTGGAGTATCTTCAGGAGATGTTCATGATAGAAAATGTTAAACTTGTTTTATAATAGCAGTTTCCTAGGTTCAAATAGTTGCTACTCATAGAGCACTCAGTCATAGGTTGTGGGTCAACAAGGAAAGCGTTCTGCACAGAACTGCTTTGTCATCTGCTTCTTTTAAGTGAGCAGAAGGAGATGAAATGAGGCAGGGGTTTTATCCAGTGTACCACCTACATGGTTGCCTTCATATGTTAGAGAATATGTGGTGTACTGAGTAGACGCTGAAATTAGACACACAGCCTCTTTTCAAAGAAATGGGAGAGCCAGGAAGAAGCCTTTAGCTGACTTAATTTCTGAATCTCCCAATTTCCAACAAGATAGCTTGTGGAGCATAGTAACAACGCACTATGTTTACCCTGAGCTCATGATAAAGTAGTAATTCAGCCTTTTATGTGATTAGTTATATATTTAACACTGATACTATATCAGACAGTAGCATTGTTGCTCTTGGCTTTAAATCTGTATGAAGATGCTCAGATGACAAATAGGTGATGAGCAGAGGAGATGTAGATGCACGTTTTCATTAAGATAGATACGCTGTGGGAGGAAAAAAGGAAGGGAGAACTAAAAAGGGGTAAATACTAGTTCCAGATTTACTGAAATGTGTCCAGGTTAACAACTACTAATACAATACTTTTCCTTTGTCTGGCAAACCAAAGAAATCTGCAAATTGCCCAGCTCTGCTGGTGAGTTCTCACGGTGACAGATGAAGGTGTACCGGTGGAATGGCTAGCATAGGACTGGGAGCCTGGAGCCAAGGCTGAATTGTGAGTACCTGAATCATTGCTCGACTTTAGCTGCTTGCATGCCGGGCTAGGTTATGTGTTGTCACTTACTGTGACTACACAGCTGAAATCCAGTCTCCTGAAAAGGCCAAGGATGCCTAGAGACCTCAACTATGAAGACTTTTCATTGTGCAGGAATAGAAAACTCAATATATGGGAGCCTCGATCTGTGGGCATTTTTTCTTTTTTAATGTTTTTTTAACTACTTGCAAGGATGTAGATCCCAAGTATGTAGAAATCATGTAGCAGTGCAGAAAGAGAATCAAATGCTAATGGAAGTGCAAGATTAGAGCTAGGAAGTGAAGGTTCAATGTTTCCTGTTTGGTAAAAGTTATGTCTGCACCCTTGTTGTAGTGTGGGTTTGCTGTTCTGATATGCTGCTGCTGAAAATATTCTATTTATACCAGATCAAATGTACATGGATGTCACAACACTGATGTTACCTTCAAATTTGTTCTACTTAGTTACTGGTTTTTAAATTCTTTTCAAAGCTCAAATTCTTTACACAGACAGCTGTGATATCAAGTGGCATTAAGAACTCTTGCTGAGTATTTTATTTATATTATTCACAGAATCACAGAATCATTAAGGTTGGAAAAGACCTTTAAGATCATCAAGTCCAACCATCAACCCAACACCACCATGCCCACTGAACCAGGTCCTGAAGTGCCACGTCCACACATTTTTTGAACGCTTCCAGTGATGGTGACTCCACCACCTCCCTGGGCAGCCTGTTCCAATGCTTGACGACTGACCAGTTCAACCAATCACAAGATATTGAATCTTATTTTATCTATTATAGTAGGTGTTTCCTCATAGTTGGTAATTTATCCATTAGTTTAGGACTGGAACCTGATGGGTAATGTCATCTATAGTTTAGGACTATCAACAAACTCGACCCTTACAGATTACTATATCAGTGAATTAGTAGAGCTCTAAAATGTTACCTTTTCATAAGAGGAGTAATAACAAATTTGCAGTCTTAGGGTCTTAGTGGCTTGCATCTAGAATATCTGCAGCAGTGCTTTAGGATCCCACTTGAAGTCTTCACTGAAGGCTATTTCCTGTAAAGGTATTAGCCCAGCAGAATGGAAATCAGAGTGGGTTAAATTTCTCTGTTTCTCAAACGGGGTATTTGAACTGAATATTTTAAACCTGACTTGAATAACTTTCACCAAATACTGTCACTGTAATGTCTTCAGTATAGATATATGCAGAGAGCTGATACAGCTGGAAACAAAAGGATGAATGCACTGGGATATGAAATGAGGGCAATTGAATGCTGGAGGTCTGCCTTTCAGAGAACGAAGGAAGTCAAACAAGCCACCTGGGGCATGCGCTCAGGAGGCACGTCCGCAGAGCCTAAACCAGTATGAATTCCAGTTTCAATCTCCAGCGCTGTATTTGCAAAAAGCCTGCCTCTGGTTTTCACATTTTACTTCAATGGAATAGTGCCTTGGTCATGAGATTTCAAACCTGATGTGATGAATTGCACCTGTCCAAATGGTGAAGGAAGAACAACTGAAACAAGAGTTGGCCCAATGCCCTAGAAAGTTTTCAGATGAGCATTTATCTCTCTTCACAAAAGGTTGTCTTGTACAGCTCTGCATTTTTGCCTTCCTACATAGTTGCTTGCCATATATGTGTATGTCTGTAGTTGTAGATACAGGCTACTTTTTATCTTTTAATTTGTTTTTCTTCTTAAATTATTCTCTTTTCTGCATGCCTACGAATATAAGCAGAAGAAAAACTGAATAGGCCAGTATAAAATCTGTGCCTTCATAGCTACTCTTACCTTGAGGATCTGTGGTATAAAATTAAGAAACTTCCTCCCAAAGGTTTTGGGCATAGCAAAACCCCCTCAAAAGCCACAACCCAAAATCAAGAGATTAAATCAGCCTGAATGAAAAACACATCCCCCGAGTTACTTAGTTGTTTGTTCCTTATTATGTCTTGTCATTTTAGTAGCTCTTCAGCCTTTCTGGAGTTTTCCAGATAGCTATTACTGTAAAAAGGCATTTAAAAAGAAAAAAAATAAGTAATTCTCCGTAGCTGGGACAGGGTGCTTTTGATCATTTCTTTCACAGTACTTTGCATATGAGGTTTGTGCTGTTATTTCAGTTTTTCCAGCTGAAGAGCCTGAGGCACACACGAAGGATAAGAACTTGCCCCCTCATAACGAAACGAGCCAGTGAGCCACAAAGCAAATGCAAACACATCTATGGCGAGCTGGACCTCTCAGATGTCTATTTTTGTATAACCACGTTAAGAAAGTGTCACTAGATGGTAACTGGAGAAATCTGTTAGTGTTCCTCAAGTTTGTAGGAGGAGTAAACGAGAAATCTCTCATTAACTGGGTTCTTATCTATAGTTTTTCATGAAGCTCTTCATAGCCAACCCTACTTTTCTAAATACGCGAAACAAACCTGAAATGATGACTGAAAAGGAGGCCTAGGAAAAGCCTTCCGAACAGAATTTTATATACTTCACAGTAAATAGGAAAAGTGCAGACTAAATATCTTTTCCTTTTAAAATCTTGAATCTTATCTCTCCTCTGGTGTGTGTTGGTGTGCCTTTGTGTGAGACTTGTTTGGGTTTTGTTCAGGGTAGAAACTAACTTACGTTAAAATTTATTCATCCTGCCAAAATACAGAGGTTTCGAATTCACTGAGGTGCAGGTTCAAACTGCAAAATTACTGGAATAAACTGTAGTCAGAAGTACAAGCAATGAAAGAGATGCTTGACATCTACAAATATGAAGCTCTGGGCCCAGAGAAAGGCAACCAAGATCTTGGTCACAAAATGACACTACGTCTCCATTTGTGGTGAATTTCAGCTCAGCTCTTTGATACCAAGTGCTGCTTGTTCATGTAACCAAATATCATAGCATTCACGTAAGGGCTATGGGAAATTAATTGTGGGTTGGGAGGTGACATCATTCCAAACCCAGTCTAATTTCAGGTTTTTCATAATCTGAAATGATTTGAGACTCACAATGTTTTCATCATTATTTCTTCCTCAGACTGTAGTTCTACTCCACTATGGGTGATGGAATTTTGCTAATTTATAGCAGTTAGTGACATAGGTTACTGTTTTTCTTTACAATTGCTTATCCCTTGTCTGCCTGCTTGTATAGTCTATACATCATTATAACCCATGGATTATGAATACTCCCAATTTTTTAATTTCCAGATTTGTCATGTTTTCCAATAGCAAAATTGGTTTAGTCCTAGTCTGCATCATCAAGCAGTCAACATGTCAGGCATCGCTCTGGTAATTATTCTTTAGTGTACAGGCCCAGAGTGTGAGGTTTATGTTCATGTGGGTTTTGTTTTGTTTTTTAAAATAGTTTGATAGTGGCACCCACGTTTCTTTTCCAAGGTCCCTAAGTAAGATGCTTCCATTCAAAATGTAGTCAACAATAATTACTGAATTTTGTAAATTAATTCTTCTGTATAGGAAATCAGCATTTTCCAAGAATTTCTGTGTCTCTTGATAATTGGAGCAAGCTGAGAAAATTTGCCCTGGAGTCAGCTGTATGTTCCAGTGGTCTTAGGCAGAAAGAGTTTAATTTTTATTAGATGATGAACTAAATGGAAACAACAGCCTGGATTTCCGAGTCCATAATAATCATTCAGACCATGTTTTCCTTTTGTTGGTAAACATTGTTCTTTAATTCAGAAAACAGTCTGTACTGGCCTGGAGAAGCCTATCTCATTTGATAATGGGCTCTGAATCCAGTGGATTACTGCAGGGATTTTATCTTGCAGTAATCTCCAGGGAGAAATGCACAAACAGCTGGGAGAGCAAGGAGGAGCTGCATTGTGCGGCGGGAGTTTGTGGAGCAGAATTTTGGGGTGCTGGAGTGGATCTCCATACCAACATGAATCTTTTCTGTTTTTCTCTGGTAAGTGTACACACACATGTTTTTATTTAGTGGGTTGCTGAGTTGATAAACTGAACTGGTGGGTGTGTTTGGATGGAAAAAAAATCAAGGTGTTGTATCACAAACTGTGCAAGGGTTGTGTAATGACAGTGAATCTCTCTAGCAGAGACGCGAGAGTTTATGTGTGAGAAATTATACATACCAAAATATGATTCAGCAGAAGATGAAGCAAAAAGCATATAATAAATGTACTGTGCACTATCTGTGACTATTACAAAAGCATGCAGATTTAAACATGAGGCATTTGACCCCAGCACAGTAAAACATCTCATATGTTTGTTAAAATTACTAAATATATGTATGCTATAATTTGCATTAAACCAGGGTTTTTTTGGATAGTAGTATCTGTTTTCTTTTTTAAGTAACTAGTTTGGGAGAACTGCTAGAACTTTTCAAGCATCGTTTTCTGTTAGCCAAGCATGAATACATAGTTATCAGGACTAATCCAGTCATATGGCAATATTTACTCACAGATAGAGGAGTTGATTTAAGACCCTCTTCAGTTGTTTTTTTTTCACTTTCTCTTTTTTTTTTTTTCCTTCTCTTTCCTTTCCCCAAAACAACTGGTCAGAATGAACAGGTAAATCAGGATAGGAAACCCACAGAAACTGTTTCTGTTTTCAAAGCTTAACCATCTGCCAATACAAATGCTCAGTATTAGTAGTGGTAATTAGAGGAGTATATTTGCTATACAGCTACACAGCACAATAGAACTGTTTGCCCATTTTTTATCTTTTGTGCAGATGTTTAGTATATCGTCCCCATATGTTTAGAAAGAACAATAAAAATCAATATTCAAACTGCACTGACACAAATTCAAATAGGGGAGCTGCTTTGTGTAAACCATTGTTCCTGATTGCTAATGCTATCTTAGCGCAGAGTACTGCTGTTCTCCAGATCATAAGGATTAAAAGCTGTTTTGCAGTACTTAAAGTAAAATGCAGTGGTATTTTAGGATTCCGTGACAAGAGTCACTCATAAAAAATAATCCCCTGGGAATTCAATGACACTGTTGATCATAGTTTAATGTCAATACTTGTGTATTTGTTCCAAGTTAACAATGGCTTTGTGGTAGAACCTGTTACAGCTTGAAAATAGTAATTTTTGCAGTTCTTTGGGACAGAACTGTTCTATCAGTATTTTATTGTTCCACTGGGGCAGCTTCTTGCTTCCTATGTAGTTAACTTTTTAAAAAGGTGTTAGGCATTGTATCGGTTGAGAAAACAGCATTTAGACAAAATGCAGGGTAGATTGTGTGGGTGAGAGTAGGTCAAGTTGCAGTTTCTCTGTTAAATTGGGTGTGCAGCAACTGGGGTTTCTGTGAGAGAGATAATGACTGCAGTAATAATGGATGGTTCAGACAAGTGAAAGCTAGTGCCATGATAGTTTCTGTAATGAAATAATTAGTTCTGTTTAAAGATTGCTGCTAAGAAGATAACCTCCGTTCTTTACAAGCTTTCCATGGGAACCATTCTGCCCACTCTGGTAATCTTTCAAGCACCTAGCCAAACATCTCACAAGTTATCAAGATCGAAAGATAATTCATAGGTCACTAATGCATGTCATAAAACTCAGAGCCCTGTGCAGTCTTCCCTATGCATGCAAGCCAGTGCAGTTGCTGTCTGTAATCAGATTGTCTAGCTTGGAAGTGAGCTAGTGATCCAAGTATGTACATTAGCTACTTTTAGTCTGGTGGCCTGTGACTGTGAAAAGGCTGGCAACAAAGTGGTTGAAATATCAATATAAGGGTATTTTTCTCTTCAAGAGAGTCAAGCCAGAAATAATGCATGGCAACAAAACAATTAGTCTTTAAAGACAACTTTTAAAGACACTAGAGGAGCCAGTTCCTTAGTAGATGTAAATGGCTACTGATGAATACGAATTACAGCTGATTTACATCAAGTGAGCACCTTGAGTAACTTCTGAACCTGAAACCATGGAAGAGAAGTTTAGACCATCGGCAGACAGAAAAAAAAGGGCTTTCAAAAAAATTAGTATTCTCTTGGAAGCATTTTCCTCATGTAGACTGACTGACAAGATTTCAGACTGCAACAATTATGTGCTTTTGTGTACATGTGTGTGTACATATGCATATATTTTTAAAATACATTGTTTTACAGCTCAGAGAACAGTTTTCCACCCTACGGAGTATAGTTGAAGTAAGCTACAACCTGAGGCAATGACAACAGACTTAATTCTGTTTAAAACCAGTGTAGAATCAGACTTCTGATCCAAAGGCTGATCCAAAGTGCTGGAACAGTATAGTAGTTAAAGGAACTTCATGCTGTACGATCGATCTCTCTGTGGGTTTGCTTTCATAGCTGTCCATAAAACTGAGACATATTTTTAGTGTAAGAAACACGGTGTTGTGGTCTGGTCTAGCAAGTGGTGACACGGAAGCTGAAGACACTCAAGAGGCACAAGATGGTTGTAAGGGCTTTGGAGCCTGGACTGGACTCTGCCCTTCCCAGGGAAGCAAACAGAAATTACTCCAACCTGTTGCCACCTGGGAGCCCTTTGATCTCCTAGTACAAGTTCTCCAGTATGGGGTGTTTCCCCATCAGTACTTTGTGTCCTGAGTTGACTTCAGAATGATTGGGTTTCTCAACTGAGTTTAATTTTGCATCAGACTCATTGCCTTGGTCTCAAGGGATTTGCAGGCAAAACATTTGCCTTCAAAACCTTTTGTTGTTTTCCATTTACAAAATGATCAAAGGAATAAATATAGTAGACATATCATGTTAAAAGGTCAATCTTAGACCCTGAATTTGCAGTGTCTTTTCCATCTTATGGTGCTTAGCATGTCAGACAATTAAATCAGAACGATACTGTTTGTATTGTGGACAATATACAGGGAGGTGTCCAAATCAAGCACTGCTTCTGTATGAACTGCAAGAAAATATGTTGCCAAAACATCTGTTATGATACGCTGTCTAATAAGTGGCAGCATCCTACAAATCTGAGAAATAAAAGATATTATTCAACTGTCAAGCCCTTTAGTTAAGGTAGAATCTTTTTCTCACATTATTTTCCTGAATCAGCTCTCCAGTATCGAGAATATACACACTGGCCTTAGCACCAACACCCCTGGAACACTACCAATTACCCTGTCCTGAGTTATTCTCTTTTCTGACAGGATATACTTTTACTGGTTCGGTAACATTTGCTCCTGGAAACAGCAGTCTCCTTAGATGGGGCCATCTTTGACCTCAGTTATACACTTAGCCCAAACAACAGACTTTCCAGCTCTTTCTCTACAAATGCTCCAATTAATAAAGTACACATGACCAGGAACATGTCCAGGCATTGAGCCTCCTCGCCACGCAAGGACCTCTGTCCTAGCAAACTCTCCAAAACAAGGTAGCTGCATGCAACCTGTTGTCAAGTCTAGTTTTGACAGTGCTTTAACAGCTGCACTGAGGAGTCGTTTCGATGTCTGTTAGTTGACATAAGACAACTGTGGGCCAGGGACTGTTCTGGCAGGGAGCACCAGTGCAGATGACCAGGTTACAGTACCCTGGTTCACTCTTGTCCATCATTTCATTTACTGAGAGAGATACGGATGGATGTATTTCTGTTTCAAAGAAAAACTGAATTTCAGTAAAGTTTCCGTAAGAAAGTGGATGTGAGGGGTATGAAAGACCTCCTTACACAAGGCAATACTCGAAGGCTAGATCCTACCTTCTTTGGCATTTAACAGTGGCATTAGTAATGGAATTCATGAAGATGGAAGAATTTCAGACACTTAAGAGGTGCTGATATCTTGTATATCAGAAACCTGTGCAAGAAGGGCAGTAGGGAAAGGATACAGCATTCCTCATCACAGGGTTGCTCAGATCAGTTTTTCAAGTTGAGCACTGATCTTAGGGTTTAAGCCAAATAAGATCCCTTACATTTGTCTATTTCTCTTCCGTATGGTAGTTTTCCAAATATCACTTTTGCTAGCAAAATGTAAAGTACCGAATGAAAGTCTAATCGTCTTAGCCATTTTCAGTGGCATCGAACTAGTTATATGTTTTATTTTGATAGTTGGTTTAAAGATGCACTGACAGCACAATGTAAAATATATTACAACTAATGTTATAAACTGAAACAGCCCTTGGCACTAAAACCTAATGTTTATATGATGAAAGATGCAGATAAAATAAGTATTAATAAAAGTGGTGTAATAAATAAATCATTATTAGATGGAGCCTCTATATGTTAAAGAAGCCATAGAGTAAATAGAAAGATGCTAATGCTGCTATAGTTATTGGGAGGTGATGTTTCTTAGAAATGGATTTGACTTAAAAATATGTGTTTCAATAAAGGATTACCCGAATGTGGAAAGACCATCCTCTGAAGTGTGGTGTGAGTAGAAGAGATCTCAGCAGTTGAATTTTGTAGTATTTCCCGTATAATCATCTTCATATACTCCCTGTTCATTTGAGCTGGATTGCTATCATCCCACCATACACAGGAGTTTCACATTTAAACACTGAGCTGGAGAATGACCTGACTGTATTACTAAACGTACTTCTCTCCGCCTTATGATCAACCTAGTCTCTGCATGCCATGATAATAATACCATGCAAAGAAAAGAGCTACAGACAATTATTTTCTTCTAAATCTTAACTAGGATCTTTTCTCCCATAAAACTCCTGAGGCAAAGGGCTTCGAAAGGTTTCTTTGTTCCAGGTAGGAGAAAGGAAATGTACTAACTACTCCAGAATTAAGTTAATGTTTTCTTCTGCTATCTCTCATATTGCTCTGTGCTGTTTAATGGGCTCAGGACTACTAAAGGAGTTGATATGTGAAGTAAAAAAGTTTATTGATATTGGATTTTTTAGCATAAAAGTAGACCTAACTTAAAAAAAAAAATAGAAGCAAGAAAATTTCAATTTAAATTAGATACTTTGGGTTGCCCTTAAAGAAAGTTATCTCCTTCAATATTTCCCTCCTACAAGGGAAATATACTTCTACAAAGTACAAAACCAGCCGGCAAAGAAAACTCTTTTCTCTCTTTCTCACTCTTCTGTGCTTTCTCACGCATGCTTCCTTTCTTGCACAGGCTTTATGGCCACCCTCTCTTGCACCCGCCCTCCCCGTGTGCACTCACTCTTTCGTGTGCCCGCTCTTGCTCGAGCCTGCTCTCTCTCACGCGCTCTTGCTCATTCTCGTTCCCTCGCTCTTTCCCACATCTTTGCCTTTCCTTGAGCCCACTCTTCCTTGCGCCCTTGCACTCGCTCCTTGTATTGCTGATGCTTTCTCATTCTCACACTCTTTTTTTTTGCTTTCTCTTTCTCTTCTGCTCTCTCTTTCTTGCCTGCCATTTCTCATGATCATTCTCAGTCTCTCTCTTTCTCTTGCACTCTCTTTCTGTCACTCTTTCTCTCCCTTTCTCACACACTTCGCCTTTCTCGTATACTTTGGTGCACACACTTGCTCTCTTGCACATGCTCATGCCTTCTTGCGCCCACGCCCTTTCTCCTGCCCAAAGTTTCTCACACCTTCAATGTTTCTCACACCCTCAGACTTGCTTTCTCCTCGCGTGCGCTCTCTCTCCCCTTTCCTTGTGTGCCCATTCTTTCTCGCACCTTCTCTCTCTTTCTCATGCTCTCTCACACAAACGTGCTCTTTCTGCCATGCTCACGCTTTGTTGCAGATGGTCGTAGTATTTCTAATGCCCATTCCCCTTCTCGTGATCTCGCTCCCTTCCTCACTCCCCTTCTTGCACCTTTCTCACGCCCGTGTGCGCTTTCTCACACCCTTTCTTGTTACTTTGCACCTTTTCTTGTGACTTTGTTCTCACTCTTTGTCACACCCTCACTTTATTGCATGTGCTCTCTTTTTGTCCTGCCATGTCTGTCTTTCCTGCACACTCTTATTCACATGCCCTCTCTCCCTTTCTCTTTCTTTATCTCTTTTTCTCTCTCTTCCCCTTCCCCCTCTCCCCTTCCCTCTGTCCCCTTTATTTCCCTCCTTCCATCCCTCTTTCTATCATCCTTTCTCCCATGTACATGATCACTCTCTCAGACACTGGTGCGCCTGCTCCATGTCTTGTGCCCTCGTTGTCCTCACAGTCTCACGACCTTCCTTGTGACCCTGCACTAACTCTTTCTCACATGCCCGTGCTTGGATTCTTGCACAAGTTTTTTCTTGTGCTTTATCACTTCTTTTGTACCATCTCTATCTTTTCCACACACTATATCTCTCTCCCTCCCCTTCCTGAACACTTCCTTTCTTGAAAGCTCGCTCTCTTTCCTTTGCTGTTTCTCTAGCAAATTCTTTTTCTGGTTCTTTTTCTCTCACAGTCTCTCATTCTCACACACAATCACTCTCACGTGCTTGTTCTTTCTCAGTCACATATTCTTGCATCCACTCCCTTTCTTACACCCTTACTCCTTTCTTGTGCCCTTTCTCATGCCCCCGCCCCATTTCTTGCAACCTTGTGCCCTTTCTTGTGACCTTGTTCTTGGTCTTTCTCATGCCCTTGCATGCAATTTCTCATGCCACCTCTCTCCCCATGCAACCTTGCCAGCACACTCTCTTTATCCACATGCGCTCTCTCCCCCTTTATTGAGTGCTCACTTTCCTACTCACTCTTTATTCGTCTCTCCTCCCCTTTCTCTCTCATGCACAAACTCTTGCGCCTGCTCCTTTCTCATATCTTCACACCCTTTCTTGGAGCCTCATGCCCTTTCTCACAACGCTGTGCCTCTTCTTGCAACCTCATGTCCTTTCTCACAACCTCACACTAACAACCTCACATCTTTTCTTGCAACCTCACATTCAGTCTTTCTCACAACCTCATGCTTGCTTTTTCAGGCACGCTTTTTTTCTTGCACTGTGCCCCTCTCTCTTTCACCTCTTTTTCACATCTTCTCACTCTCTCTGTTCCTTGCTCACTCCTCCCTTTTCTTGCACACTCACACCCACACTCTCTTTCTCCTGTGCTCCCTTTCTTCTATACACTCCTGCTTTCTTGTACGCTCTCAAGTGCTCTCACTTTCTCATGTGCTCGCTCTTTTTCTGCACGTGCATTTTCTCACGTATTCACACACAGTGCAGCCTTGTTCCCGCTTTCTTGTGTCCACCGTTTCCCTCACCCTCATACTCAGTCTATTGCTCTCTCTGTCTCCCTCCTGCTTTCTCTCCTTTCTCTCTCTTACTGCCTCCTTTCTTTCCTTCTCCTTCTTTCCATCATGTGCACTCTTTTTTGTGCATGCTTGCTTTTCCTCATGCATGCTTCTTCTCATGCCTTCAATGCTTTTTCTCTTGACATTGCACTAATTCTTGCAACATTGTGCCCTTTCTTGCAAACTCTTTCTTACCCCCTCACACTAGCTTTCTGGCATGCACTTTCTCTCTGGTGCCACCTATTTCCCGTACTCTCCCTGTTTCTCACTCCCTCTCCCCGCTCCTTCTTGCATGGTCTCTCGCTTTCTCCCATTCTCTCTTTCTTCCTCTCTCCCTCTTTATCTTTCTTCTTTGTGCACCCTTCGGTTTTTTTGCAAGTGATCTTATTCTTTCTTGTGGCCACTCCCTTTCTCACATCCATGCTTTGCCTTGCACCCTTGCACCCTATCTTGCACCTTCAAGCCCTTTCTCGCAACCTCACTCCCACTCCTTCTCATGCCCTTGCACTCACTCATGTGCACGTTCTCTCTCCCTCCCACTCCCTCCCTGTTTTTTGCACACATGCTCCCTCTTTCTTCAGTTACCTCTTTCTGTTTCATTCCTTCTTTTTCCCCCACAACTCATTTCCTCTTTAATTTCCTATAACCTTGTCTTGTCCTCTCTGTGCTCTTGTCTTTTTGTCTCTTTGCGTCTCTGTCTCTCCTTCCATTTCTTGTTTTGTCCATCTCTCTCAATCTCTGTATCTTTCTCTCTCACGCGTGCACACACACTTCCTCATGTACTCTTGCTCTTTATCATACATGATTAAGCTTTTCCATGCTCGCTCACTCCCTTATGCCCCGTTGCTCTTTCTTGCACCAAAGCACCCCTTTTCGTGCCCTTGTACCTTTTCTCATGGCCATGCCCCACTCCTGTAATGTTACTCTCTTTCTTGTGACCTTGCACCCTTTCTTGCAACATCGTTCTTGCCTTCTTATGCCCTTGAGCTCTTTCTTTCACACACCACCTCTCTTTCCTAAACACCCTGTCTTATTAGCGCACTCTCCCTTGCAACCCCTACCTCTCTCATTCACGCTCCCGCATTGTCTGCCTTGCTCTTCCCCCTCTTTCTCTCTCTTTTGCCTTCTTTCTCTCCCTCTTCCCCCTCTTCCCCCCCTTTTTTTTCCTTTCCCTTTCCTCGTTTCTCTCCTCCCTTTTGTATCCCCCATTGTCTCTCCCTCTCTATCACTCTTCAATGTGCCCACTCTTTGATTCCCTTTCTTTTGATTTCCCTTTCTTCTTTGTGCCATTCCTTGTTCTCACAACCTTGCTCTTTCTTGTATGCTTGCTCTTCCATGTTTCTTGTGTGCTGGTTCTTTTTCTTGTGCCTTCACACCCATCCTTTCTCATGCCCACTCTTTCTCATGCAGCTTTATCTCCCTCTTTCTTGGGGACCCTTTACCTCTCTGTCTGTCTCTCTCATACACTCCAACTCTTTCTTCCACGCTCGCTCTTTCTCACATTAGCTCTCTTTCCTGTGCCCTCACACCCACCTCTTACCGTGCCCTCTCTTTCCCGCACATGGCCCTGCTCTTTCACCCACTTGCCCCTCTTCTCTTGACCTCACTCTCTTTGTTGCACCCTCATACCCTTTCTCACGCCCTTGCTCCCTTTCTTGAGACTTCACCGTCACTCATTCTCATGCTCTCATGCTCACGTTCTTGCACTCTTTCTCCCTCTTCCCTGAGAGCTTTCTCACAAGTGCTCCCTTTCTACCTCGCACGCGCTCGCTGTTTCTCACATCCGCACTCTTTCTCACAAGTTGTCCTGCCCTTTCTTGTGCTTGCTCCCTTTCTCACACCCTCTCTGTCTCGTGGCCTTGCACCTGCTCTTGTGCCCTCTCCCCCATTCTTATGACCTTTCTAAACTGCCTCATGGTCTCTCCTACTCTTTCCCTCTCCCTCTCTTTCACACTTCCCCTCCGTCTCTCTTGTTCTTCCCCTCTCTGTTTCCCCTATTTTTCTTTCGTGGGCACTCTCTTTCCTACCCACACTTACTTCGTTGTGCCTGCTCTTTTTCTCAGGCCATCATATCCTATCTTGTGCCAGTGCTTCCTTTCTAACATGACGATGCCCTTTCTCATGACCTCACACCCTTTCTTGTGCCTCGCACGTCTTTCTCATGCCCTCATGCTTGCTTTTTCATGCCTGCTTTTCTTTTCCCAGCACACTCTGTTTCTCATTCATTCTCTCTCACTTCCTCCCTCTTTCTTGCACTCTCTTTCTTGCCTTTCTCTCACATGTGCACTTTCTTGCAGCCTTGCTCACACATGCTTGCACTTTTTTTTGCACACTTTCCTTTCTCAAGCACTTACCTCTTCTCATGCTCTTGCCTTTCTTGCACTCTTGCTCTTCCCCGTGTGCTTGCTTTTTTGTGCTCTCATGCTCTCCTGCCCTCAACCCTGCTGCCATTTCTTGCAACCACCCTTTCCTGTGCCCTCATGCTTGCTCTTTCTCACAAGAGCGTGCTCTTCTTTGTGAGCATTCCTTCTCACATGTGCTTGTGCTCTCTTTCACTCATATTTGCTTTATCATTCTCTCTCTCATGTACACTTTCTTTCTCACATGCTAACTCTTTCTTGCATGCAGGCATAGTTTCTCATGACCTCTCCTTTTCTCATGCTCTTGATTTTTCTCACACTCTCACTTTCTTGTGCCCTCACACCCCTTCTCACAATCTTGTGCTTGATCCTTTTCACACCCTCCTGCTTCCTTTCTGGCTTGATTTCTCTAGTGCCGTCTCCCTCTTTATTTCTTGTGTATTCACTTTCTGGAGTGCTCCCCCTTTCTTGTGGCCTTGCTTTTTTTTGTGCCCTCCCTCTTTCTTGCACTCTCCTTCTTCCTCACACATGCTTGCTGTTTCTCGTGAAACCATGCTCTCCCATGCTTATGTACTTTATCCCACCCTCGTGCCTTCCTTTCTTGTTCCCACCCCTTCCCATGCCCTCACACTCACTGTTTCCTCACGTGGGTTTTCCTTCTCATTTGGTCTTTCACACGGACTCTTTCTCTCCCCTGTTCTTTAGCACACTTTTTCACACGCCCTGTCTCTCTCCCCCCCTTCCCTCTTTCTCTCTCACTCTTTCTGGCTTTATTTAGATCTTGTTCTTCCTTTCTTTCTTGCTCTTTCTCTCACACTCTCCCTCTCCCACTCCTTCTGTGGCGCTCACACTCTTCTTATTCATGTTGACTTTTTCATGCACACTTCCTCTTTCTGGACATTGGCACGGTCTTTCTCATGCCCACTCCATTTCTCACACCCTCACTCTCTTTCTTATGCCTGGTCTCTTTGTCACACCTTCACTTTCTTTCTCACAACCTTGCACTCTCCCTTGTGATGTTTTGGCCTTTGCTGCAACCGTGCACTTGCTCTTTCCCACGCCCTCATGGCTTGCTTTCTTCCTCATGCCATCTCTTCCTCACACCTTTCCACACATTGTCTTTCTTATGCACTATTTCCCTTTCTTGTGTGCTCTTTCTCACACACTCTTGCACACACACACTCACTTTTTGTCATGCCTTTGCTCTCTTGCTAACTTTCTTGTCCATGCTTAGACTCTTTCTGTGCATTCCCTTTCTTGAGCACCCTCCCTTTGTCGCACCCTTGTTCCTTTCCATGCCCTCACACTTTTTGTTGCCCTTCCTCTTTCTCATGCCTTCACTTTCTCATTCCCTGGTTCTTTCTCACGTGCACTTGCTATTTCCCATGCACTTATTCTCTGTCTCACATGCTCAGATGTTCACATGCTTCCTCATGCACTCATATCCTTTCCCGTGCTCTTACGTTCACTCTTCCTCAGGTGAGCTTTCTCTTTCTCATTTGATATCTCTTTCTCATGTGCTCTTTCTTGCTCTCTCTCACTCTCATTCACGTCCTCTCGTGCTTTCTCTCACTTGCCCTCAGGGATTCTCTGTCCCCTCCTTCCTCTCTCGTCTCTTTCTTTCTTTCTTTCTCCACCCACTTTCTCTTCTGTGTAGTTGCTCTTCTTTGTGCACCCACTTTTTCTTCTGTTCTTTCTCACACACACTCGTGCACACTCATGTGCTCCACTGTTTGCACGCATCCTCTTTCTCATGCCCTCATTCTTTTCAATGTGCTTCCTGTTCCTCATGCCTTCACTTTCTCATGTCCATTTGCTTTTTCCCCACATACTTGCTCTTTCTTACACACTTGCTCCTTCTCACACCCTCGTGCTCCATCTTTCTCACATGAACTTTCTCTCTTGTTTGAGCTCTTTCTCCCTCTCCCTCTCTTAAGCACCCATTCTCACGCTCCCCCTTATGCTCTCTCCCCCTTTCTCTTTTGTCGTCTCTCCCCTCTTCTTCTCTCTCCCCATCTCTTTCCCCTCTCATTCTTGCTCTTTTCTTCTCTTCCTACCTACCACATAGTTTTCTTTCTCTTTCTGTCTTCTTTTGATCTCTTTTCTTACCCTCCCCCTCTCTTTTCCCTTCCTCTCTCTCTCCTTTCACTCTCCTCGCCCTCTCTTTTTCCTCTGCTCTTCTCTCTCTCACACTGTCTTTCATGCGAGCTCTCTTTTATATTTCCATCTCTTAATTAAATACTCTCTTCACCAGAGTCCTGTATTATTCCCTATTGAGGGAGAAATATATGGTTACATTTTACATTGCAGAATCCTGGAAGTGTTTAAACGAGGTCTTAAAACTCATAATTTCTGTCTAGAAATGCTCAGTCCACAACTTCAGACCTGAAGCCTGGACCATTGCTACACGGCAACATAATTACACTAAGAAAAATTAATATTCTTAAGAATAAAGGCAGTTTCTGTCAAAATCCAGGCTCAGCTGGCTGTTAGGAGCACAAGCCATGTGCAGTGTGCCTCATACGCCACGTGCTGCTTTCCGAGGAAGCGTTAACTCCTTAGTTCCTAGAATAAGCTCCAGTATATAACTTGAATATTTTCAAGAGGTTCAACCTGTAATATTTCTCCCACAACATTTATCTTGGCTTATCAAGACTCTAGCAGACTGAAGCAAATAACGATCCACAGATAAACATTGTGATTACAAAAATTAATCATGTCTTTGAACTGCTGTTCAATCATATTGCCTGTAAAGCTTTACATATTAACAGTATAACTTCAAATATACATCTGTGCTTATCTTCTGTACTAGAAGAACAAACACTTTCAAATAATAATATACCATGTTAATTTCAATGGTGTTGCTCTGCTGTAAGTCATACTGCTATGAATTTGATTTATTCCTTAATTAATGCGGTTAAAATCAGTAATCAAAATTCAATGGGAAAATATTCACTGCAGATCAAAGTGGCAAGATATAAAATCTAGGATCATTAGTTAGAGTGTCTTTAGTTTTGCCATCTGCTTTCATTTAATTCTTGAATTGTAGATTGGTGGTGTGTATATGTAATCCTGGCTTTTGGAGTTGTGGGATAAATGTGAAAATCCTAGTTTCTGTTAAAACATTTATATTCTTGCTGGTTCGAGATAAAGAACCCTTACATGTGCATTATAATATAGAGTTCAAAAACGTGAATGCAAATGGAATTTATTTTTCATTCAAGCCATTCTCATTATTTTAGGGGCCTAAATCATGACTCTGAAATTCTGGGAGCTGGCAGCATTTTTTGCATTTATTTCTGAGGAACAGAGTTACCCTTCTGCATCAAATTAACTTTTTTTTCCCATACAAAGCAAGTACTAACTATAAAGTTAGTTATAGTTTACGTAGAATTTTTCATGGTTTATAGTTTTCATAGTTTCCACAGGAATTTTCATGTAGTATTCAGGTAGAGATATACACCTGATTTTACTCCTTCTGAGCAGATAATGTTCATTTTTGCTGTACCCTCAGCTTTACCTCTGCCAATCTGTGGAACCTAAGCTGTGATACTGTGAAATCCAGCATTTTGGGACTTACTGTAATCAATTTCTATATGCTTTCTTAGAGAGAGAGGTAAATAAAGGATTTCAAACGATAGGGGAAGAAAATCACTCTTTCTATTTTATAAATCACAGAAACGACTTCCTTTTTTAATTACTATTATTTCAATGTGCTGACAAGTGTTCATCTTTGATAATTTCTTCAAATGTATTTTAGGAGGGCTCAATGGACAGCTTGTATGAGCCTGTCCCAGAACACCAAGAACCCAAGGATACACCTATTGTTGACAGCCGGGCTAGCAGTCCAGTGGGCATGCATGTAAACTGTGGGCCACCTGATAGGTCTATGTCTTTGGTAAGTAAAATTTAATTTGCAAAGGATGCAATGTATATTGCAAAAAACTGTCGCTTTGTATGCAGGCACACGTGTGTTCAGCTGGCACAACTGCTATTTTGAACTATTTAGGCTCTTTAGAGCCACTGTTCAAATCTCACCTCTGCAGCCAATGACCTGATTTCTGTCCAGTCTTAACAAGCACACTTAAAAAACAGGTCATGAGTTCCTGTACAGCTAGCAGCAAAGTGAGATTAGTGCAGCTTCACCGTATGAGGGAATTTCTCTTTGCAAGTAACAGCACATGAAAATGCTGGGTACAGATATTAGCAGAGGCTGTGTCTACAAGATATACTACTGGCGTCTTTGGTTGTCCTTTTTATTAACAAAAAATGCATTTTTTAAAGCGTGAGTTGGATGAATTTTGTAACTGATGGCCTCTGGAATAATCTTTACGTTTTGCAAGACCTCATTAGGTAAACATACGAAGGAGGTTTTCTTCTGTTTGTTTTTTTTTCTTCATAAACAATGTTACCCTACTTCATTCTTAGTTATTGATATGGTATTGCTATAATATATCATTGAGGCTTTGGAAAATACTTTAGCATAGTATATTACATTTCATAACCGTTTTCATGTCATAGTCTCTGTTCTCTGCTTTACAATGCTCCTTCACTTATAATTACTATCTCTATCTACAGCAACATATGATGCCGTCTGCTGAAGGAGTAAAGGGAACACAGGATGTTCATTATTCAAAGAAGTGAGAGTGTCCTCCCCTCAGAAATTATGCCAGGCTCTACCCCTTTGCAGTCTGGGTTAGGCAGGGCGTACCTATGAGACCGCTGGGCCTATGGTGGTGCAACATCACAAGGCAGGTTTGCACACAGGGCTTGCACGAAGAGCATGCTGGAGCTGGCGGGACAGGAGAATGGCTGGAGAATTGCGGCACGTACTTGCTGAATTCTTAGAGGAATGGAAATAACTTGTTCTGCTCAGAGTCTTCTGCTGCAGGCATCTCGCTCCGCACATGTTGCTCTCTTCCAGATAATCACCTGGGTGCTTCATGTAACCGACCTGGTTTTGAGAGCGTAGCCGGGCGGGGGTCTCAAGATGATTCCTCATAGCGTCAGCACAGATCTATGAGCCTGGGCTCTGAAATGTGCCCGCATTATCATTTTATTGTAGCAGGTGGGAGATGGTCTCCTGTGCGACAAGTTTCTCCCCATTATCAGGCTGTGACCGTGTTGTTATAAAAAATGAGCCACCTCCACTCTGTTCCAGCTAAGTGTGTTTAATCATGGCTGTGAAATACGGCTGTGACCTGATCTTAGCATGCTGGCAGCATTTCAGTTGCGCGCAGGTCTAGCTATTTGGCTGGGGCTGTGTTACTCAGTCGCATTGAAACACGCCGTTCTGCTCACGAAGGTGGAAATTACAGTTCGGCTCCTACATCTGCTCAGTCTCTTTCCGCTTTGCTGTGATTACACACCAATTTAGCAGTCAATGACAACTACGCTAATATTTCTTTGTCCGATAGACGTTTATCTGCTAGGAACAGTATTTAGGCAAAGTCAGCTGAAAACTGAAAGCAGATTCGTTTTTGTGGTTTGTGCTCAGCATGTGAAATAAGATCTCCTAATATGCTTTGCAGCAGATAACTACGAGAAATTACCCTTTATCTTCTCAAGGTACGGGAGAGACACATCCCTAGCACTGTGCTCTGCACCAGGTTTTCACAATGTGTAAAAATTAAAAGTGCAGTGATTGATAGTTTACCTCAGGCTTTTTGTTTCTTGCTTTTTCTTGTTTTGTTCTGTTTCCTGATTTGACTTCAGACTCTTCGTTATGTTAGCATGGAGTTAGGCTTCATAAATTTTTCAGATAAATAAAAGTAATCAACCCATTCAATACAGAACTTTATTTTCCTTGAGACAGCCTAGTGAAGCAGATCCGCTACTCGTGTAGGATTAGAAAATCCTGTACATTAATCTGAACAACTTGCCACAAAGTTCAGTGCTGCTTTTGTGGGATGGCAGTGCATAGTCCATGAAGGTACGTGTACAGCAATGAATTGAAAAATCTAGCACTTACATTTATGTCTTCCTAAAGGGGATATTTTAGTGATGGCACAATTTATTCATGACTAAATTTAAATTTCGTCATCAATAAAAGTAAATGGGTAAGCAAACTGTTAGTTCACCAGATATTAACTGTTGGTTCACTAGATATTAAGAAGAAGCTTCCTAAGACTGGCTGTGGGTTTTATTTTGTACTGTTTTGTGGGTTTTATTTTATTCAGCTCAGCACTTAACTAAAAATAACAGCTGGATGCTGTGTCACTGTGCTGGCTGTAGAATCAACATGATTATTTATAAAATACTCTCTAGAAATGGAAAACAAGATTAGTGATGATGTGTCGGCAGTAAGACCTATGGAAAAATGCCACTAAGGCCAAAGGACTATGTGTAATCTTATCTGCTATTTCTAGCATGTGAGTTATTAGACCTACACCTTGGATGAAGCCGTTAAGCTTATTAAGTGAGCCCATTTGTACTTCTCTCCCATTTTTAATTCCGTCACTTGGTTCCAGGCTGCAGGGCGGCCCCCATAGCATGATAAATTCCGAACATTATTGGCTCACTCAGGCCCTGACTCAGCCATCTATCATTACTCAGCAATGCACATACTTAAGCGCGCTGCTAAGTAGGTATGGGCCCAAGTGTATGTTTAAATGGTCGGCTGAACCATGGCCATGGTTCTAACTGCAGAGCTGTTAAATCTCCTCAGGGTGGAGCAGCCTGGCACGGCACATCTCCTTGTGAGGGGGCTTTGCCCCCTTCCTTTTTTCTACTCAACTTCGGGAATCAAGGGCAGGCACTCAGGGTCTGCTCCCCCCAACTTAAAAAAGGGAGGCTAGTGCTAGGAGAAATTTCTCCGTATACTGCAGCAAGACAGTTATTTTCTTGCAGTTATCTTCTCTGTTGTGATTTGTCCTAGTCATAGTTGGTCTGTGACACTCTTCTGGAGATGTGGGAAATACAAGGCACTGTGGTCACTGAAGCTGTGCAGGACATAATTCAGTGAACGTACGCTTTGAGCACCTTTTTGAACCGTGATTATTTTTGCTCCTGGTCAAATACCTGCCCAGATGATACATCCTGGATGAAGAATCATCCATCTTTCATGTACACAGTTCTTCTTCACATAACTTAGAAGACTTGTTTAGTATACAAAATGTTTTGCCTGGGATGTTCCCACCCCAGGTTCATATGGAACTGTCTTGTGCCTGTTACACACACACTTGCCTTTTGATTTTAATCCACCCAGGGAACTGGCCTGTCAGTTACTTTGCCTGCTGCTCGGCTTCTGTAATATTCTCAGACAGAAAGAACAAAAACAGATTTTTGGAGTTGTTTTCGAACCTTATACATGGCAAAGTTGAATCATATCTTTCTCAGAAACAGTTGGTAGCCAGCAGTAATGAATCATACAGGTGCTCTTTGCCTTAACTGTGCTGTTAACTGGGAAATGGACTTTCTGCCTCTTGTAGCTTGGTGTTACGGTCTTCTACCTCATGAGCTATCTTATGCTTCTCAAGAAAAAAGTGTTCAGTATTAAAACCATTTTCATATATTTCCTGTCAGACTGCAATCACCTAATGTCATGAGATCCACGTATTTTTCAACTGCTGACCGTGATATGATCGACTACCCTGTATATCAGAGAAGTGCCAAATAATTTATCAGCCTTTGTAAGTTATTGCCAGGAAAATCACAATCAGTCATGATACCTGCTTTAATCTGCAGTGTTATAATTGGCATTTGATTCCAGTGAGGAATCAAAAGAACGAAAGGTATTAGTTATCTGAAATTATCATTTCCCTGTTTGCAAATCTTGACATACACAGGAGCTCTAGCTTTCTCAGCCAGCTCTTAAATACCAGAGGGACTCATTCAGTTCTTTAATTCAGAGTTATTGGATAAGAGGGAGGAAAGGACTTTATTAATAATTTCATAATGCTGAGTTTCCACATGTGCAGTTTGTTTTTAGGAAACAGATTTTTCATATTTGGGATAGGGAAGGGAGGAATTGTTCCCATAAACAAGGTAGTCATGCACTTTGGAGAATGTGGAGAGTAGTCTAGATGAAACTTAATTCACATTCTAAGATAAAACATGTCTTTAAAACTGCTTAATTTCTAGTTTCAGGTTAAAGTTACATATGATTTTAAGGTGTAGTTGAGTTCTGAAAAGATACTTTAAAAAACCCACAGAAAACCAAAAGTAATTTATTCTTGTACCCCAAGAGCACCAGCTGATTCAGACATAGCAGGAAGGATTGTGTAGAATAAAAGGTGCCATTTTTAAATGGCCATTTAAACCCACTGTCATGGTGCACTGTGGCACTGCATCCCATGATATCCAGTGAAGTCACATCAGCATCAGAGCAATGTATGTTGTGATGCCATACATGCGTCTTTTGCTGGATTTGCACTGGTGAGGCCGCACCTCGAATCCTGTGTTCAGTTTTGGGCCCCTCACTACAAGAAGGATGCTGAGGTGCTGGAGCATGTCCAGAGAAGGGCAACGAAGCTGGTGAGGGGTCTGGAGCACAAGTGTTATGAGGAGCGGCTGAGGGAACTTGGGTAGTTCAGTCTGGAGAAGAGGAGGCTGAGGGGAGACCTTATCGCTCTCTACAACTACCTGAAAGGGGGTTGTGGCAACAAGGGTGTTGGTCTCTTCTCCAAGTAACTAGAGATAGGATGAGAGGAAATGGCCTCAAGTTGTGCCAGGGGAGGTTTAGATTGGAAATTAGGAAAAATTTCTTCACTGAGAGTGGTCAAGCATTGGAACAGGCTGCCCAGGGAGGTGGTGGAGTCACCATCTCTGGAAGTGTTCAAAAAACATGTGGATGTGGTGCTTCGGGACACATGTTTAGTGGACATGGTGGTGTTGGGTTAACGGTTGGACTTGATGATCTCAAAGGTCCCTTCCAACCTTAATGATTCTGTGATTCTGTGATTCTGTGATTTTAAGAAACTGATGCTGAAGCATTGGTTTCAAATCGTGGAGCAAAAGATTAAACCTACGATTCCGTGTTTCATATTCCACACCAGGTCTTTGGCACGTGAAGATATGAATTAATAGTCCTTCCAGGTATCTGGCCACACTGAGGTTTAGAGAGGTCCCTGTCTCCACTTTTTTCCCTGGATCATATACAGTTTCTAACTTACAATATCCTTTGGTCTCTGACCTCCATGCATAATACTTCCTTTAGCAAGTCTCCTTGAAATAAAATATTTGGTATTTTTTAATGAGATGTTGACACTACCCTTTCAAAAGAGCCTTAAAATGACTTTTGCAACGTTTTTCAACTCCTCTGTGTGTCTGTGCACCACATGTAGTTATTTTTTTAAAGCTATTGAAAAGATTTGTCCCGAGACTAAAATGTTGAATTTTTTTTTTCAGCAAGAAATTTATCTTACATTGCTTGCAGTAATTCAAAGTAGATGATAAATTCTGCACATTCTTTTGATCTGCACACAGCCCCAGTGAACAAATCCACACTAGCAAAAAATTCTGTGGAAACTGCATACAATTATTAGCATTCACAAATGTCCACGTCCTAACAGGACTTCCTACACTCAGCTAAAATAACCTCAGTGCAGTAAAAGTCTTTTCATAATGCATTCTTCTGAAGAAGCTTAAAAAAATCTATGTTGGGTTTTACTGAGAGGAGGAGAAAAATATAAAATGCTCAATTATGCACTTACATCATTTTATGTATTACATGTTTTGGCATTTCATCATGCAACCTGGATGACATTTTTAAATTAATGTGGTCACAGTCATGCAGATGTAGATAGTATTACACAAAGGAAATAAATTAAACATAAGAGTATGAGAAATAGGCCCATACCCTGAAGTTTTCATATTTATAAAATAACAAATGGTTATATTTTTTTTAATGTCTCTTGTTGCACAGAAGATTGAAGTGGCATTCATCATGGACATTTTTATCCCAGTTTCTGCTTTCCAGGCTGGAAGAAATAGATATGAAAGTGATACGGTGCTTTGATATTCTGTCTCAGGAGATATCAAAATAGTATAGAGATTGGAGATCTCTTCTGTGCTAGCATGACTTCCTCAGGTTTTCTTAAAGTTAAAATTAACTTTAAGTCCCAGGGTAACTGCGACAGCAAAGATGCAGTGAGATATTTTGTCATCACTTGCAGAGTGAGGCACCCTTTTGTTCCCTCTTTCGACACCCACATAACTCTTCTTCCTTCCCATATCTTGTCAGGGCCCTGGGGGCTGTGGATTTTGCCTCCAGGCCAGTGCTTGATTCTGGTTTGGTGACCCTCAGAGCTTTGCCAGGCCAACTTGCACAAATGTTACTTGCAGAATTTCCTGCTCTCTTCCCCATTCCTTTACACGTAACGGGGTTACAGAATCTGCGCCCTTCTCTGTCGCTCAGAAAGCCACGTCCCATTGTAATGTGTGGGTATTTTATCCTCATAAAATTTAAAAGAAACATACCATGGAAGAAATATGATATTCATTCTCAGGGTAAGAGTCTTGGTCTCTGGTTTTTCAGGGGTATTACAGTTGTCAGCTTCTTGGGAGCCATGGATATTGAAGCCTGCTAAAATTAGGACACATAACTACATATATTCTCTGCTGCACTGTGTCCTCCACAGCTTTGGCTGATGGAAAAAGACAGACTGGAAATGTTAATGGATATTAAAAACATGCATCAAAAGCACATCATTCAATGTCTTTCCAGTGAAGAATATATTATATTTGGATTAAACATTTTTGATTTTCACAAACTTTTTTTCTCTGTCTTTTTAAAAGGAATTTCCTGACTTTGAGAACACAGTGACCAAAAAAAGAAAGTAAGTTGAGACCAGTTCGAGGTCTACACAGTGTCCCTATATTTGCCTGTACCTTTCATGCTTGTTGTTTTATTAATGTTTGCCAATGTTGCTTTAATGCTCATAAGTACATGTATTAATGTCGCAGCTGGAAAGAAAGTAACAAGCTTGTAATGCATTACTAAAGCTCTTTTGCCATGATTTTTTCATATACACAAAGCTTTCTTCCAAAATATCAGAAGCAGGACAGCTAAAATCAAAAGCAGTTAATCTGAGCTTGGTTTAACCATATGTCTGCTTTTCTGAAAGATTGAAGTGGTAACCTATTTTATAGCATGTTTGTACCATTGACCTGATAATCTCCTGAAGAGTTTTTTGTTTTTAATCCAAGTAAAAAATTAGTTTGCAAAACAATTCACATAAAGCTGGTCAGACTGTATTTTATCAAGTATATTTATGACAGCAGCGTGCTTTGCATCCATTTGTTGAGACACAATGCCATGGTTTGGGCTAATGATTAATACATATGTGACCAGAGGAATTTATTTTGAAAATTCTTTTTTGGCTGAAATAGTAGGTTGAAAGCTACTGCATTACTGAAATGGTCCCCTTCAGATGAAATCTGAAACCCTGCCTAAAGGAATGATAGACAGGTCTTATTTGTCTGGCTGTGACAGACATGAAAATCCCTGGACTTTTTTTTTTTTGCCATTTTTAGGTGGGGCTTCATCAAATTCAGAACACCAATGTTATTTATGTCTGTTGCTGAGAAATTTCAAAATAGATAAAGATTTCAAAGAAAATCAAGAGCTCCTTTGTCTTAAGTAACAGTTTTAACCTATTTCTGGTCATCTGATAAAACTGCTAGTAACTTATCAGCTGCAAGCACAGAGATGTATGCACTCAGAGCTGTGAGATCTCAGTTATCTGTCACCACCCAGGGCCCTGTGAAAATGCTCTCAAAATTGCATTAATTAAAGTATGGGCACAACTTTATTATTCACAGTTTTCTCATAATTCTTTAACACTTTTAAGGAAGCCAAAGTACTGTGTAGGCCTTACCCAAGGTTTATCCTACCAAGCTCTACCAAATATGATGCCATCACCTAGCTGCCTAAGAATCTCCTGCTTAGGTCAGAACTAGGGACAGAAATAGTAGTCTACAGCTACAGTGTCAAATCTTACAATGCAAATAAAACTGTTCTATCCTAAAACTAATCCTATTCTAAATGAATTATCAGAATTCAGAAGGGTAGTCTAGTTCATTTGACTAATAGATATAAAAAATGAGTAAGCTGGATGAAAATAATTTCCCTCAACTGAAAACATCGTGTAATGAAAATTATTTCATTGTGAGTGTCCAGCCGTCACTATCCTGGCATGATACCCCCACTGATAATGCAGGAATTTTCACATTGGCCTTTTCTGTAGAAATGGAGAAAGTGAATGACGAATTCTCATTCTCTTTTTCTTACAACAGGGCAAACAGGAAGCACCAAATGAAATAGAGTAGCAGAAATAAAATAAACAGAAGTATGCCTTGTTTAGACAATAATAAATAAATAAATTGTGGAACTCTGGAAGCAAAATAATCCAAGTGTATCCAAAAGGAACTAGTGCTTACGGACTAGTTCCTTAAAATACAATAGTTCAGTTGCACCCTCTTGCTCAGGAAACCCTTCAGCGCCTACATGCCTGAAGTTGGGAGATGGATCCCAGTTTTCGCACTCTTTCCCATCTGCTGATCATTGTCACAGATTAGAGAGTCTCTGGTCTCATCTAGTATAATGATCTGGCTTCATCCTCTAGCTCATAAATTACTATCCGTTGTTTTTTTATGGGTAAAGCGAAACAAATTAATTCACAGGTTAAATATTGTTAATTCAAAGATTTCTTTTTCTTCTGTCAAGTTAGCATATTCTTTAAGTCATCATCTATAAACCACTGACCACAGATGGAAGCGTGAGTTAGGAGTGTTCCTTGATGTCAATGTGCAAAAAGCTCAAGGTTTATTTGGGCAATAAAATGTCGCTCAAGTTCGTGGGGATGATATGTTTATATGTAGCTCTTTGTTTCAATCCATTATTATGTAGCCAAACTTCAGACACTAATTTCTAAAAGTCGTAGGACACTTCAGATCATGTCTGAAGAAAATTACCTCTTATTTTCTTCCTGATGGGCTCCCTGATTCAGTCATGAATTCTTCATTCCAGAAAGAAACTTGAACACATATTTACAGAATGAAAACTCAGAAGCTTTAAGAGCTTTTTGTGGCATGTGGGAGTAGATGATTGGGTGAATGAGCAAAGCCAAGTAACTCCAATTAAAGCCAGTAGGAATTGCACAGCTAAATCCCTGTGCCCTGATTTGAAGAATTAGGTTGAAAATATCCGTATTTGATTAAATGTGTTTTTGGTTTTGTTTTTCATTCTGACTTTCAGCTAATGGTAAATTCTTTTAATTCTTTTAGATCCATCCAGAAGTCCATGTCTGAAAATGAAGCATTTGGTTAGTAACTGCTTAAATCATTTACTGTATACTTGCTAATCTCACAGAGCCAACTTTAATTAAGGGTCTGGTTTGCTTTACAGCTGTTGGAGCAAACGCAAAGGAAAGGAAAAAGTACAGTTAAGCTATCAACATATCCTGCCTCCCACCACTTTTCACAGACACATTTGTAGGTAGATATTGAAAATTAAGTAGTTAAACCTAGAAACCAAACTGAGATTTAAAGAGCCTGTTGTGGGACGGCATGAGAAATACTCAGCATGTCCAGTGTTTCTTTTAATAATTTCAATAAAAAATTGAAATACCTCTGATCTAATCAAATTCAGGTCCCTGCCCTTTCCTATGTTAAACTACTTTGCTTCAGCTTTCACAAACAAGTTCACCAAAGAAGAAATTCAGGGGGTTTTTTCAAACCGTTCTGACACTGCATATTATTATCCACACTTGTTATGCAATAAGTTCTATTTTGTAAATCCTCTTTAGGAAATAATAATAAGTTTATTAAAAAGTAAAAATAACTTTTTTTTTTTTCCAGTGAGAGCTTCCTGTTAGCATTCTATTATTTATTCTTTGGAGTTTGGTTTTAGTTGTATCTAGTCCTGAGTAAAAAAGTTATTATACCTGCCTGTAACGAGGCAGCTATTTTTCATAATAATGTGTCTCAGACGGATGAAAGTTTCCCTCTGTTAAGACTTCATTCTGTAGCCCTGCACCTGGAAGACTTTCATGTAGATCACTATCATTTTGTCTACAGCATCCAGGCTGGAATGAATTTCCAGCACTTAACAAGAATCTTCTGACATAGTCAGAGTGAAACCCAACATTAAAAAAAAAACCACAATACAACAAAACAAAGAAAAAACAAAACTAGAAAGCACAAAAACTTAACAGTTATCAGTATACTGTGAAGCATGACCACTTTGAAGTTCACCGAGGGAACAGGAGAATGGCCATCTTGTTCTCAAAGCCAACCTCGTTCCTCCTATTCGAGCTGAAACAGTGCTAGCCTTGGAGCGCATGTGACATGGATGTGGGCATCTTTGATGCTATTTCTTGCTAACACACTATCTGGTCAACTGTAAAATTAAATAACATTTATACAATTCCTGGAAGCAAAATAAAGACACAGATGTTTTGTGGGCTCCTAGGTCTTAAAACTAGGGTTAAGAAAACAATCATTCTGATGGTGTTTTAACAGTGTTAAATGAGGTATTAGACAGCAACATGAGATGATAAAACTCGAAGTCTGCCCACAATAAACACCCTTTGAATTTCCTACATTGTGAAATCATCAACTCACTTCCATGTTTGAGCAGATGCTACAGTGTTCTGCAAGCTTGTTTGATTTGCATTCTGACGCTATTTTTGTAGACTTTCCTGTTATTTCACAGGTTTGCTATGAATTCAGGTGACTGCTCTCTGTGCTTTTACTTTAGACAAGAAAAATGTGAATGGTACACTTTGGCAGGGTTCCAGGAAGCCGGAGAATGATTCGTACATCAGAAGGCACTGTCAGCTTGAAGGTAATTGCTAAACATATTTCAGCTGATTTTGCATTTTCCACAAAGTATTTTAAAGGGCACCTAGGCAAATTTCTCATTTTTCACCAATAATCCAACTAAATAATTTGTCAAGTCCTTTTGAGATTTATCCTGTCTTCAAGGGGAAAAAGAAAGTGGTTAAAATAAACCTTACCTTAAAACTGGGAAGCTAAGAACACACTCTGTGAGCAACTCACTCTGTAGTCCATGGGCCAAAGAAGATTTCCACTACAGTAAATTGCCATAGTTGTGTTCTATAGGGCTTGACAAGTGTAATATGAGCTTATAGGAGGAATCCGTGTTCCTTGTATACTTTACACTGCTCCAGGTATCCAACAGGGAAATAGTAAGTTTTCCCAGACGAAAAATCTTGTGAGGTGTGCAAAAGAGAGTTGGCAAAATTTTGTAGGCAACTGTTTTGTTCAATTCTCTTTCTAAACCTGTTTTGACCAACTGTATTAAAACAACCTTACAGCTAATATATGGGAAATTGCCAGTGACACTGTTCAACACCTCACCAGTATAAATTCATTAAAATAACTCTGAGAAATTACAAGTGAGCCATCACCTTGTCTATTTAAACATAAATTGGACTTTTAAATATCAAAATGCTTTGATAATCTGCTTAATGTTGCTTCCAGGAATGGAATTTGTATTTGTACTTTTTAAAGTCAAGGTAGATCCATTACACTTGCCTAATCAGACCAAACCAGACAAGATTCAGCAGAAACAGAAATCAAGACGTGTGATTGAAGTGGATGTGTGTCATTTTCTTTACTTAAGCCAACAAAGTGGGAAGATGGCCATTGCCTTAACTTTTAATCTCTCCTGTACAAATGGTGTAGATATAATCTACTGTTAGAAGATTCCACTGTTACCTGGATATGCCCAAGAAAGCACAGGACAGGGCATCAGCTTTCTCTCTGGATTTCATTCACTTCACCACTTGAGGATAAACTCTTAAATGCTTGGAAAATAGATCTGAAATTGCCATACCTACTGTATTTGCCTATGTCAAATTGGATTTCTTGGAACCAAAATCAGAAAGAAATGATGACAGGAAAATTTAGAGGAACTCTGCTCTTGTCATGAACTGATGAGGAGAACAGGGAGTCTTGTTTAGTAAGTCTGATTGGCTTGCAAGGGAAAAGGTTGTAATGATAGGTGAAAGAACAATTAGGCATTTTTCTCCAGACAAGTCATACTTTCAACCAAAAACATTTTGGGATGATTCCTCAAACTACTCCAGAAGTTGTCCGTTTGGAGGTGGAAAAAGGCTGAATGAGAAAACAAAACTTTTCGACCTTCCTCCAGAGTCTTTTCCACTCAAGAGTTTTTTTACCCTTTTAAATACCCAAAGCATGCAAAAGAAGCAGTGCTCATTTTAAAAGCTGACAAGTGTTGTAATTGAAGGGCAGGGGCCCAGAGGGAAGAGGCAGCAAAGCTGGCAGCTAAATAAAAATCTCCCTTTCCACTACTGCAGTAAAACTATTTGAAGGGAAGTCCCCTTCACACAGTGGTGAAAACCATTGCAAGGATACTTACAGTGTATCACTATTGATCAAGATTTGTCACTATTGTTCAACCCATCCTCTTAACAGAGATATTCCTTCAAGGTCTGCAAGTCTATTGCATAATATGAGTTTCTGGTAGACATAATAACCCATGTGTGGTAGCCAGCGTAGACTTCTCTGCCTACTTCAGAGCTGTATTCATAGACCTGATCCAAATATTACTGAAGTCAATGAAAAGACATCCACTGACATTGATAGCCTTTGGACTAGGTCCTTAATGCCACTGTGTGTATAACTTCTACAAAAATCACTTTTCCAGGCTGCTAAGGCAATACAAACTTTTATATCCTACAGACACAGTAGTGGGAATACCTGTCTTTGCTCACAAATCCAAACCATCAGTGCCAGATTTGCCAACCTAAAAGTATCATTGCTGAGAAAGTTGACTCTGCAAGTCACAGTCATGGGGCTTCCATGAAAGAATATTATGGAGAAAACCAGAAAAGAACTAACACCCCTCAGAGTCAGTGGACATAATTCTCCACTGCTCCTAATTCACTCCACAGTATAGTGTCTGGTACCCGTTGCCAGACTAGGAAGAAAAGAACACTGCAGCTTACTTATTTCTTTTGCATGTTTTGGTTTTTTCTTTTTTTTACCCAAATACCCTATGCCATATTTCAGTGGATTGGAGAGCTGGTTTAAGCAAGATTTAAGGGTCCTGTGGATGCATGTTGTTATGGATAGCAAAAGAGGTCGTAGTTGAGGGGGGGACCACTAAGGTTAGCTTTAATAGCTTGCTGTTGTTCATTTGGTTTTGAACAAAATTACATTAAAAACAGCGTCACTGTAAGTAGTCTTTCAGGCTATGGTCATTATACGGTGCCCCACAGTTCTTTGTGATTCAGCTGCAAACAGCTACCAAATAATACTATTTTGGATGAGACTTGTAAGAGGACTTGTGGGCACAGGACTGAACACTGAAAGACTTAACTTTTAGAGTAAGCTTCCAGAGCACAGGGACATGGTGTGCAGAGATGCCTGCAGGAGGTGAAAACAAATCAGCCTGAGGACCAGAAACAAACCAGTTATGTTAAATTGGTGTTGCACAGGCATTGCTTGACATGAGTTATGCTGCTTCTAGAAGGCCAGCTAGCTCTATATTTAAATAAACAACTGGATTGTCAGACACCTGGCCCTCAGTGACAGATTTTGGAATGTAACATACTTTTTGGAAAAGCTTTTGGTTTTATTGTGACTATCAAGCCTATAGGAGAAAGACACTGTCCTATTATCATAGAAGCTCTTACAGAAGCCTTGAAATGCAAACTTGGGCAATAAAATTTTCTGTGACTCATTTTTTTTCTTCCTGTTGACGTAAGCGGCAAATAAAGGAAATTCTAGGTTTTCTACACAGCTGGCCTATGGTTTCAAGGTGGAACTAGGATGTGAAAAGACAGTTGCTCTTTTTTGTCCAATGCCCAGATTGTTATCTGTGAGTTTTAACCCAGTCTTACAACACCTGAGTCGCAAAATTATGAGGAATATTATTTTTTATGGTGTTACCATTTTTGTTTGGAGAGGATTTTCTTTTAGGTAAAAATGACAATCCTAAAAATGCCTCTTGATTCAGAATTTGCCAATTGTTTCACTCACATGAGTTTAAAGTTTTATTGTCTAGATTTATACACATTGTAGTCTCATTTAATTCTAACATAAGCATAGGCATTTTGAAGACTGTAATCTTACTTACCTTTTTGAATATAAATTTTCATGGTCATGTTCAAACACTTTTTTTCATGTGACAGCTGAAGAATCTCAGTCACTTGAAATTATTCACTGAATTAATATTTCTTTTTCTGTTGATTGTAGAGAAAACAATGCAATCAGTCTCCCATGCCTACAGTTAGCATTTGCAAATCTATATGTTAAGTTAGCCGTCCTTTTGCAAAAAGAAGAATTACTGATATTGTAAGGTTTTCCTCAGCAGCAATAAGGATGTCAAGTTAGGATTCATGAGGAAAAAAAATCCAACACATTTCTACTAGTTTCTAGTAACTTTGGAAAAATAGGACAGCACTTACTTTGTGCTGTGATTAGCAGCTAACGTTTCTTCTGTTTTTGTCATGGTTTAACCCCAGCCAGCAACTAAGCACCACGCAGCCACTCGCGCACTCCCCCCCAGCCCTGGGGTTCTGGTGGGCTTCTGCATTAGTAAACTGAGGACTAAGTACAGATGAAGAAGTAAGCATGAATGAGTTTTCTTTATGTGAATCAGTTTGTCAATTTGTTCTGTAGTCTTACTTCAAAGCAGTTTGAGATAAAATGCATGCTTAAATGATATAAGATTAACTTCAGAGAGTCAAAACGTCAGCTCAAAACATCAAGTGCAATTCAAACGATGTTCCTCAGAATAACTTAAAACAGGACATTTTAAAACATGTTTTCTTTTTTTTTGTCATAATTCACAGAAGACAAAATTATTGGTGACGGGATACATTTGCTGCAAGGCAAGAAGATAGAAGAAACGACATGCCAGGTGAAAGAACTACTCTCTTTTTAGATTCTAAAATTTCATTCAAATAAAATGCGTATTTCTTCTATTCAGTATTTGCCTAGCCTAAACTTCATACTCAATATGCCTGTGTATTTTATTTTAGAAGCTGAGTTTAAAAGAAGAGCCTGGTGACTACCTGAGTTGTGCACCATTTTCATTATGCAGACCATATGGGTTTTAATACTTAGAAAACTTTTTCTTTCCCTGAGTGAATACATTTCTGTTAAATTGATGTGCTGGAATTGCGTCTAGCCAGAACTAAGTGTTCAGATCAGTCTTGCATCATCCATACTGGCATATCCTAATGCTTTCTGAATTTCGGTAAACATATACCGTATCTCCTCTTCATACTTCTACATTAGTTATCCCACTAGCATGAGCAGTTAAGGAATTCTGACCCTTGGGTTTGTATAATAGTAATAACATAAAAGTAGGTAACAACCTATCAGCTGGTGAACAGCAGAGGTGGGCAGAAAGAGTTGTAGCTCCAGAATTAGAATGACTGGCATTTGTTTTTGTTTTCACTTCCAGTCCAATGTTTGCCCTGATAATATGTTACTTAAAGGGCCAATTCTTATTTGTTACAAATCAACTTAGCTCTGCTGATTTCACATGACACAAGAGTTTGCCTAGTTTGGAAATCTGACAGAAAGTCCATAACACACACCTATATGTGTGTGTGTGTGCCTAAAGGAGGAATTAATACAGTAAATTATTTAAAAGCTGAAAATCTTGTAAATTTTCCTTTACAGAAGAATACTACGTTCGATGTAGTGTGAGGGATCTCTGGCTCTGCCCCTATCCTGCCGTGGCAGCCTGTGTGCCGACTCCTGGAGGCCATTCCCCAGACGTGATAGAATGTGAAGGGGAAAAGGGAGGAAGAAATAATAGGGAATAAGGCCTATGTTTGCTTTAAGTATGTTTCCTTAAAATCCCCTAATGTTTCACCCCATTTGAAATACAAGGTTCTATTTTCGACTTCTCTAATTTTTTGAAGATGCTTTTTGAGGCACGTGACTAACGAGCTCTAGGGACTTGGATCCCTCCAAGCTTTGGTACCAATTTAAGACCTATTGAACTTGGCTTCTTTACAGCTTGCGTTTTTAACATTTCATTTTTATGACATTATTTTGAGCTGTAGTGATTATTACCTCTGGCCTTCATTATCATCAAGATAACATTGATATAGTGTCCTTTTAAGCTTCAAAAATAGTCTGATTATGTCTGCTTTCATTTGCTGTACTGCTTTATGCACACAAATAAGGAAATGCTGAGAGAACAGCATTACGGGGGAAGCTCTCACACTTTTTCTGCAAAATCAGCACAAATGAGTGCCCTTATGAAGTACCTGTATGCTGATGCACACAGCATGGGGAACAAACAGGAGGAAAGAGAGGTCTGCATGCAGTTTCAAGGCTGTGGTCTCGTTAGGATCACTGAAATGTGGTGGGATAGGTCACACATCTGGAGTGTAAGTTGACATGGATGTCACTCCTATCTTCAAGAGGGCCAGCAAGAAGATCGGGGAACTACAGGCCAGTTAGTCTTACCTCAATCCCTAGGTATGTGATGGAGCAAATCCTGCTGGAAACTATTCCCAAACACGTGAAGGACAAGAGTGTGACTGGGGGTAGTCAGCATAAATTTATGAAATGGAAATCATGCCTGACCAGCTTGAAGGCCTTCTACAATGAAATGACTAGCTTGGTGGAAGAGGGGAAAGCAGTGGATATCTTGACATTACTAAGGCTTTCCACACTGCCCCCCAGAACATCCTCATGGACAAACTAATGAAATAGGGACTAAAAAGGGGGACAGTGACATGGATTGAAAACAGGCTGAATTGCTGGGCTCAGAGGAATGTGATTAATGGCTCAAAGTCCCACCGGAGACCAATTCCTAGTGGTCTTCCCCAGGGATTGATCCTGGGTCCAGTACAGTCTATTATCTTCAATAATCACCTGGACGATGGACAGAGTGCACCTTCAGCAAATTTACAGTCCGTGCAAAACTGCTAGTCGTGGCTGATGCACCAGAGAGTTGTGCTTGCCCATCAGAAGGCTTTTAAGAGAATGGAGAAATGGGCAAACAGGAACTTCTTGAAGTTCAATAACGAGAAATGAAAAGTCCTGAACATGGGAAGGAATAACCCCTTCTGCCAATACAGGCTGGGGGCCAACTGACTGGAAAGAGCTTTGTAGAAAAAGTCCTGGGGGTCCTGGTGGACACCAAGTTGACCATGAGCCAGTGATATGCCCTCAGAGCAAAGCAGGCCAACATCCTCTTAGGCTGCATTAGGCAGAGCATTGCCAGCAGGTTGAGGGAGGTGATCCTTCCCCTCTGCTCAGCAGTGGTAAGCTGATCCACCACATATGGGTTCTGGGTCCGATAACTGTCTATCCAGTACAAGACAAACAGGGAAAATACTGGAATAAATCCAATGAAGGGCCATGAAGATCATCAAGGGACTGGACCATCTGTCATATGAGTAGAGGCTGAGAGAACTGGGACTACTGGGACTGTTCAGCCTGCAGCAAAGAAGATTCAGGTGTACAAACACCTGATGGGGCTAGTAAAGAAGACAGAGCCAGATTCTTCTCAGTGGTGCCCAGTGACAGGATGAGAGGCAATGGGCACAAACTGAAATACAGGAAATTTCATTTGACATAAAGAAAGCACTTTTCTACTGAGGGGAAGTCAAACACTGGAAGAGGTTGTGTAAACCCAGGGAGGCTATGTAAAGTCCATCTTTGGAGATACTCAAAACCTGTCAGGGCATGGACCTACACAACTTGCTCTGGGGGACCTCCTTTGAGCAAGGAGTTAGGCTAGACAATCCCCAGAGGTGCCTTCCTGCTTAAGCTGCTCTGTGTGAGTCTGTGATTCTATGAGACATGGAAGAGCCAAACTTACAAGCAAGAGTAAATAGAATAGATTAATATTTTACCATTTTTCCCCTCTCTCAAAGAAAAAAAAGAATAAGAAAAAAGAAAAAAAGAAAGCAAACAAGCTTTCCTGAGTGCTTCACAAAAATTTTAATCCCTCTTCATTTCCTAAATAGATGCTCATTTAATTTAATTTCATTTCATTCCATTCTTTCTGTAAGTGCTGGAAAACAGGGGCTTGGAACAGAAGTACAGGTTGAGGGACACAGCATGAGCAACACTGTAATAATTGTACCTTACCATAAAAAATAGCTTTACTTTCTGCATTTATTTTTCATGTCTTTGTTCTTGTTTGTTCATGTCTAGCAGGGCTCCCTTGATGGCTCAAACCCTTTGTAGCATATTGGGAAGGACATAAAATATGAAGTAATGCAGTCTTTGGGCTAATACATTTTCAAAAATGTTTCATGCCTCATTTCTCACGTAAATTCTTAGGTTGCATTCAGCCTTCAAAGTGTCGTTCATATTCATGAAGAAAAAAGGCCAGTGTTCATTACTTTCACTGATAAGCTATAAGCACTGTCAGGCTCGCCCACTAGGGACTGCATCAGCGCCCCAGGGAAAGTGTATTCTCATGGCGTTCCTATCACGAGGACATTGTGACCAGGAAACGGATTATGGGCAGAGGATGAAAGTGTATATAGTCGTGCCTTTGCTTAGTTCTCAGGATCCTCCCATTTTCTCTGCATTGTTAACCCAATTCAAGCTCACACCCTTGGGGCTCAACATCCCAGGCAAAATGAGGTGAACTGAAGAAGACCCGTTTTAGAAATGCATCAGTGACACTTGCTCCTCAGCTGGGGGGTTGCTGCTGAGGAACGTCTTCCATGGCTTTCCTGCTCATTGAGAAAGAAGAGCCAAGATCTAGGATGAGACCCAAACATCCCATGATAGAATGCATGGCTCTGCCACTGTACCACATACACTGTGATGTATCCAAGTTGTTACTGACTCCCAGATAACTAAGGAAATTAAGACAGCTCAATATCAAACTCACTTCAGTGGGTGTCAGCTGGTGTGTGTCAGCCGTTGCTTTTATGTGCGTGCAGTACTGGGTTGAAAGGCTGCTGAGCTCTCAATCTGTATTCAATGACACGATACTAGTTATGTTGATTCATCTTATTTATGTTGGATTTTTTAGTTTTACTTTTCTTACCACCTAGGTGATAAACTATGAGCAGTGGATTCCACCACAAGTTCACAATCAAAGTGTGGCTGGTAGCAGTGAAATGGTGAGTTGCCATGAAAATTGTTAATTTTTTTTCATCAGCAGCTAGCAGCCTGGGAGAACATGCTCTTTTAGTTGGATTTCCTTTACTGTATGTTGCTTCCCCAAAAGCTGAAAGATCTTCATCCATATCCGTGCTATTAATCATGATATCTCTTTATCTTTCATAGAATACCTTATTATTGCTCTGCTATTAATCATGATATTTCTTTATCTTTTATAGAATATCTTATTATTGCTCTGTGATTCCCAGGGAAAAATCTGCCTATAATACTAGCCTGTTTAGTTTGACTCTGCAGTCATTTTTGAGTAGCTGGAGTACCAGACTAAAATAATGGGAATATTTAAAGGTCAGATATGTACGGGCAGGAGTACATGAAAGAAGTTTGTACAGTGCTTGTCTGTATATTGGTTGACCATGGATTTACTGACATTTTAAAATATAAAATTTATCGGAATTCAGTGCATTTTACAGAACTAACTCTTTGTATAAATAGAGCAGAAAGTTCTCTATCACCATGTCCTATTTTAATATTTACTATGTGCAGCAAGGGTATTTCTGAAACTTTCCAAAAATTTCTATGGTACAATAATGATAGCACCATTGACACAGTAAACACACAGTGATTTGTGTCTTCTCACTATTACACTGAATTTACTCTGAATTTAAGTGCATAGGTAATCATGATTAGATCATTGCAGTTCTTTGGGAAAGGCAAACCAGTTGAGGAAAAATCACAGAGATTAGACTCTGCCATGACTAAATTCTTTTTATGCTGAGAAGTGACATGCTGTGCAAGGACTTTTATTGAAATTAATGCAGTTACACCCAGGAAAGAGAGTGCTCAACAGGACTGAGATTGCTGGAATCTGACCAACAGTGTTTTACACTTAGCTTCCAAATTGCTGTATTTCTGTCATCAGGTTAATCCTTATAACATTTCAGTGAGCAAAGATTTCTAAGGTATTTAGAATATCTTAGGATAAAGTGGAAACTGTTTCTAAGACAAAATTTAGGTCTTTTTTTTTCTGTAATACATTTTTATAAGTGCATTTATAAAATTTATATTTTTTGTCCATATGTATTCATGCACGCTTCATGCAAATTATTTGCAACTAAAGGGCAGCCTGTGATTTATTTTCTTACACAATTCATTTTTATTTGTAGTGTGACATGATTTTGCATGACTAACACCCGTTAAGCAGGGAAATAAAGAATATTCTTGTTCATGAGGGAATTCTTTCCTTATAGATAGCTTTGCTTATAGATTGGGAAAAATACAAGCACAGCTATAATATTCAAGTGAGCAAATGCTCTGACCCTAGAACATAGAAGGGAGAAAATTTTGAAGTTTTCTAATGTGTTTCAAATGAACAGCTTTTTATGAGTGGAGACTTACTGCTCTGTGCACTGGTCTTCAACATTCCCCCAAAGTTCCTTTTTGGAACATCGTTCCCCTTCCACAGAGAAGAAAGGTACTGGAAAGGAGCGTACTCTGAAGTAGTGTGGGTTACTGGTCCCACCAGTGCATCCTGTTACTGCATTTCCTTCTCTCGTACCCTGGGCAGCGGCAACCAGAGAGATCAGATTACCGGTAACAAAAACAGCAAGAAGAAAATTGCCTGAAACCAGAGCATAGCATTTAACGGGTTTTTCTCACTTTCATGCATGCTTTCACCAAGCTGTGGCTGAGGGGTGCCGGGAAAATACACCAGAAGTGTGAGACCAGGATGGTCAGTTCACCTGATAGCCTGGTTTGTACATCAAAGAATGTTCTACCTCTGTTTGGATAGGCAGCTAAACTTCTGGATTTGGATGCTTAGGTAAACCAAATAACACACCGTAAATTTAAAAGCTGTCCCGTCACTAACTGGTACTGCATTTTTTCTTTATAAAAGGGGGTTACTCTATTTATTATTTAAGACATATGACATTTCACTAACAACAGACTCTACCAAATGAGTGCTTTTAAGGTAAAGAGGATTAGAGTTTGCCATTAATAAAATTATCTGAATAGATTATCTTCCATTTTTCTTGATGTCTCCATGATGGAAATCCCAGATCATAACTCAGAGTCATCATGTTGCTTTTGTATCGTTACTTATAAGTGAACAAATGATTATTACTACAAGAGTTTTTATATTGGAGCAATATTGGCATTTTAAACCCACTGTGATTTATTTTGCAAAGACATCTCACAATGAGAGATTGAAAAATTACACCTCAATTTCTCTTTTTAGCTGAGCTAAAACTGCAGTCCTACTACCCTGAATTTGGAAGAGGGGAGAGGGAGCTTGAAATACAAATCATAACATGACTAATGTAAGGATGCTTGGATTTAGCCCACAGTGGATGATTAATACTCAGACACAAGCTGTAAAAGAACTCTAAGCTGACTAGAGCTTTCAGGTGAATCCGCTGAGCCTTTATCCTACAGTGAAGATCCTCAAGAAAACCTAAAGGGTTTTAAACTCCAAAATGCTAGGTTTTATTAGTCTACAAAATAAAATAACTAATTCTTCAAATGACAGAAATTGAAAGCATCAAGGTTTTTTCTATATTAGTAACTAGCACAGAGTAATATGCAAGTATCAACACAGCAGAATTGTTGGTGTTGATGACTTAATGTCCACGCTATATGCATTATGGGAGATCTACCTGTGTTTCGATCCTCTCTGTTGGACATCTAATAGTAGTTGAAGTTCATCAGTTGAACTTCTGGAAAGCATCTTTCCTCTTAATTTCATCTGTGATGAATTCAGATTATGGCACTTTTTGAGACCGATGCACAACTTACAGGGATAGCTGTGAAATTCACTTAAAATATATGCTCCTGACCAAAACTAAAATATTAATACAGCCATAACTTAGAAAAGACACTGGAGACATGAAAAGGTGTTTACACACAACTTTCTGGCTTCCTGCTGTGTTCTGGTGGTTGAGTCCGGGTTCCCACAACAGTCTGCAGACTTCAAGGGATGTAATATGTTGCTGGGAGTTTAAACCCAAGAGAACTTCTGCATTACTCACTGTGTTTAGTAAGAGGAGGACTCCTAAGGCCCTATCCTTAAGGAAAGAAGTCAGCATAGCTCCATCAGCGTGAATGGAATCATGATGATTTGTATCAGCCATGAAGGAAGCCATTAAAAGTGTATCTAGAGTTAGATTGATTTATAATAAGTTCTTACATAGCTAACAAGCTTCATCAGAACAGTGCCTGAAAGAATAAAATAGTTTCAGATTTTTTTGTGTGTAATTTTACACATGTGGGCATATGTTTATTCCACTAGGTCATGGTTGTTTCAAGACAATTTCTAATACTCTGTTAGTCCGTCAGTCTTAACATGAGGAGGATATACCTGATTCTGTAGGCTATTAATTCCCCATCCCAATTTATTGCTAGATCAAGATGAACTGGTGGTGCAAATCTTTTGATACAAACCCTTTCAAGGTTTGAAATCAAACATCTGAATATACAGGGGAACATCTCACCTATTCTCACTTGGCTTTCTCTGCTTCAACTTACTACAGTTTCAACACAATTGTCTTGTGGCACAAAACTAACCAAATGCACATTAAAAAGTCCTTTGCCTGGGCATAGAAGTCCTGAACGTCTATTTCTGCTTACAGAACCTCATGTCTTTATAGAAAAATATCTGAAACTTTGGCACTTGAAGCACAGCCATCTTTATAAGCAGTTATCTGTCAAGTGAACAGTGGTCTTTTTTTAATCTGAAATTAACATACACCATCATCTCCCTTACCATTGCTACGGGGGTGGATGTAACTTGTAATATGTGAATGCTGGGGCTTCAGAAGTGCTTCATGCTAAGACTTTGCAAAAAGCCTTTAACCCAAATGGAAGCTGGGGAGTTCAGCATCTCTTGAGACCCATCCCTAAGCAGGCTGCCCACTATACATTAGACTGTGCTGGCAAACTCCCTGATTACTTTGTCTTAAAGAATTATGCATATGAGGAAGCAGAAAGGATCTATGATGTGTGACCTATCTGCTGGGGAGAGTGCCATAAAGGTCTCTGCATTTCTACCTTCTGGTAACATCAGCACTAGCACTTAATGACTTGTAATATCACCAAAGCTACGTTGCCACAACAGGCCAAATTCATTATCGGTGTAAATAGGTGAACATCCATGGAAGCCAGACAGTATTGTTCCAAAAAGTAGCCGCTTGCGAATTACAGTTTTACTCATTGGTCATATATTTATTTTTCTTGGTTTTTAACAAAAAGCAGATATCCTATGTGAAACACAGCACACGACTATGGAAGAGAGGTTATTTGCTGTCAAAGTATGGAATTTCTCTCTGAAGCTCACAGAGAAGGTCAGAGTCAAACTGGAAGAGAACTCAGGTGTTTCTGGATTAATTTGCAAGATAGCAGCTGATTTAACATAAGTGAAAGCATGTGAGATGGATGCATGTTCACAAAGTTCCTGCTCTAGGAGCCTGCAGTACCCAAACCTTGAGTTTCTCCAGTAGGACGTTGTTGGAATGTACAACAACAGATTTCAACTGTCATTTACATTATTGCCATTTAATCTAGGAAAGGAAATAAGGCCTTGATTTAAGGAAGACATCAGTATTTCAGAACACACTCCCATACACATTTAAATTCAGTAGCTCACCACATCTGGGATTTCTGTACATACCTAAAATGCTTCTGGATAATGTAGTGGATGCATATATTAAAATGTTTTCTGGAACTAATCCAGAATTAAGTATTAAGTAACACTAGGGTATTATGTAATATGTAAACAGCAATATGAACACTGATCTAAGTTTGATGCCTCTTGTGCCTTGCCTTTTTCCTTTTTTATATCTATTGGTCCCAAGCAAGGAAGTGCTTGACTTTTAAAGAATTGTGCAGATGATTAATTCTTCGAAGCTCAGACTTTGTCATTCTCAAATAAGCACCATGTTATCCTTAGTTTTTATTTGTAGGGTTTGAATACTTTTAATGTCTTTGGGTTTTTGCCAGGGTACAGATCCAGATGATAAAGCAGAGTCCATGGGAACATTAAAACGATTGCAGAAATTGGTCCGAACCAAAAAATCAAGTACACAAAGCTTGGAGGATGTCAAACATGTTTTGCTCCCCCTCAGTAAGTAAAGCATCATATCAGCATTCTTTCCAACATTCGGCATATGACGCTCTATTGAACATAACTGTAAACAATCCTGTCCTGGTCTGTCATTCACCACCCACGATTTTCAAGCCCCAGCTGAGATGTTACTGTGATACCACTTCAGTGCTGACTTCCTCATAGTGTGAAAACCCGTTTCCTGTCACACTAGCTCGAGTTTTGTAACAGTATATCTTGCAAGTAGGGATTTTAGCTAAATAGAATTGTATAACAGTGGGGCCTCCATGCTGGGGACAATTGGTTTTAGAGTAGTTCCTTGGTTTGTATCATGTTTCAGATCAGAAGGGCAAAACTCACAAATGCAAAGATAACTTTCAGTGTTAATCCATGAGTCAGGAGCAGCTGGCAGCGCAAGAGGGTCTGTGGTATGATAAGCAAGTTGTCCTCTCATCATACCTGATTGCCTAGGGCCATAAGACACAGGAATTCTAAATTGATGCTGAGCTCAGGTTATTTTCTCGAGTCTCCTATAGATCGCTGATCTGACAGTGCAGCAGCTCTTCGTCTGAATTCATTTTGCCAACATTAGTTTAACAGCGCGTGCATTTGTTGTACAATGCATTTGTGTATATGATTATTTTTAAACCAATACTAGCAAAACGAGTTTAAACTACCTGATGAACTACTACTGCAGCCAAATCATTGCTTGGGTTGAATCACATGAGGAAATTTAGATTTCAGCAACTACTTTGTAACTACAACTTACAACAGAGGAATTATCCAGAAAAGCTTTCCAAACTTTTCCAGTACTTTAAGCTAAACTCATGTTCTCTGGAACTATGCAGCAATATGACATTTAATTAGCAAAGTTTCATATTCAGTGCAGAGCTGGTACAATTTTCCAGGCTTTTGAGGGAACAAGACAAATTTACCAAATGGAGAATAAATCTTGCTTTTGGCTCAGATGTCTGATCCAGTACAAAATCCTTTCCATCTCACTAATTATCATTATTATTTGTTTTTTATGGAGTCCTTGGTTTTTTCATTATGTAGAATGCAACTGACAGCATTTAAGACAAAAAGTCTGTTATTTTTCTCTATGAATTGCAACATATTATAACAGAGGTATTTGCATTTTTAAAGATACATTAGAAGACACTTACCTCTCTGAAGAGGACGAAGCACTGACTTCTTGCATGAAGCTGACAAAACCTCAGGAAAAGAAGACCTGCAAAGACAACGTGAGGAGAAAAGAAGAGACTGAGACTAGGGCAGATTTTATTTCTGCATCTCTGGGCCGATCATACACTTCCAGACTGAATAACTTAGGAACTATTTCAATCCGTTCGGAAACTGAATTTCACTTGTGGAGTGACTGGAAGCCATTTCCTGATAACCAGCTCTGTCCTTGTGACTTCCTGATTTCAAAACTAGAAGAATGGGAAAACTGTACTTGTTCTTCTCATCAGCCACATCTTACATATTCCCTAACTGATATGGATCTACAGTACTCCTGGGTAAGTGGAAGTGGTTTCTTTTGTGCTGATATGCATAAAAAGTGGAAACTTCTTGCTCTGATTCAGCATTAAAGAGATGTTGTCATCTTCCATGTGGTAATGAAATGCAATAAACCAAATTTATATTTCAGGTAAATGGGTGTGAATGCATCGTTCAGGCTAACACCAGGGGTTCATACAAGCCTAGGTAGTTCGTTTTTAACCATGCAGACATCAGCAGCAATGAGCAGAAAGGCTTTAGGCTATTCTATTTTTCAGCAAACACACCGTTTTTTTCATCTGTACATTAAATACTCAGCCTTCCAGGCTTAGAAAACTTTCTGGAAGATGAGGGTAAGTCAGTAAGGGCCAATGAAGCCAGTGGGCTTGCATCAGGCCCCTAGAGGCCACTGCAATACGAGTAAAGGACACTAGAATTATTTAGACAAATGCCAGCAGTTGAAGAGGCATTGATGTTTCTGCCTTCTTGGATCAGCTCAGCTGGTGGAGCCTATTTTTGCAATTACCTTTGTGGCAGCAAGAAGTTCTTAGGGCCAGATGCAAAGGAGGAAAGTGTGATCTTGGTCTGAAATTATCTTTCTGGGTAGCTAGCTGGCGGAGGGTTTTCTACTTTAATTGCTGGCCTTTTTTAAAGGGCTATTTAAAACTAGAAAAAGAAAACCAAGGAAAACTTTAGTTGGTGAGATATACAAAATATGGATGTTGCAATGAGGCTTTTCTCCCTCTCCTCACTGGGCACAACAGGTCTTCTGGCACTCCACTGGCACTCCACATTCAGTGCTTTCAGTGTAAGCACTGAAAAATATCAAGGAAGAAGTAAAGAGTAGCCTCTTTTCCCTTCATGCCCATTCCTGCTAGAGTGCTCCAGGGACAGAGCTGGTTCTCATCGTGCAGTAAGGCCCCAGGAATGTGCATCTAAACCACAGGAGGCAAGATACCTGCTGAAATCTGCCCTGGGTATTCACATGGAGACCTGAGCGACCAGAACCTTAGATCAGAGAGGCCTCTGCTGAAAACAGGATTTTCTCTAACATGTACTCATGTATCATTAGGAAAGGTACACGCACATAGACATGTGAGGGACAATATAGAAACCGTACTTCTGAATACATGGAGGTAGTCATTCAGTTCCTTTTCAATGACGCAGTAGCTGACAGAACAACAGGCAGTACCTGAAACATGGGATTTACCTAGCTGAATGTAGCCCAGAAGATTCTCCTGGGATTTGACGTAGAAAAAAGAAAGGCTAAAGCTTTGATTGAACGGAACTGTAATTTAAAGGGAGACAAAGCAAACTATCCCTAAAGAAAGCTCAGAACCTTGTGAACCTTGTGAAACCCTGGACAGCCTCAGCACTGCAAACTCCCAGGGAGAGCCCCTGGAGACAGAGCTCTGGGGCAGAGCGTTGGCAGCAACAGGCTGGGAGCTGCGAACAACGACTCTGCTTTGTCTGGTGAGTCCTGTCTGCCAGTAAATGGGACTCTACAGAAATCGAATTGTGTCAGGGATGCTGGGCTCCATTGTATGCCTGCTTCTAATGAAAGCGACTTTCAGCATCCCAAGCTAAGGCTGAAGTCCCAGGGCAAAATAGTAATAATAGATGTGTCGGTCAGATTTATGACAGCGTAAGTATCAATTCAAATAATTTTATTTCATTTTGTCACAAACAGGCTGTTAACGTTCTCTACCCTGGTGAGATTTGTCCTACCCATGTTACTATTAAATGCCAGCAAGAGGTTTAGTGCTTTTTTTTCTGCATTATTGTTTATTTTGCCATCTGCTTTCCTGATGGGCTCCCTGACTTTAATGTATCTCTGTGAGCTTAACGTCTTTAGATTTAGATTACAGGCAATAGCAAGACATCTCATTCTTTCCATTTACATTCTACCAACTGGCTCAATTGAAGATTACAAAGACTGGATTTTCAGTTTTGCTTTTTAAGAATCAAACAAGCTGACACTGGTGGTTTTGCTATGAGAGGATCAGACATCAGGGAAGATGCAGATGTTCTTTCTGGTGTTGATTTACTTACTAGAGTAAAACCAATATATTCCTTAATACTCTTTCTGATTCTACTGGTAAAGTATCATTTAATTTTCTTGGCTGATCTTGTCTTGGCTGCTACTCTATTGTCTTTGCTGTAGCATGATGTGGAGGAGATAGCTTGAGACGTACTACTGAAATGCTAGTTAGTACGTCCTGAATTGAGGCAAACGGGCAAAACTGGTAGATGCAAGACTAAGATCCAAGATGCTGCTATTCTATCAGGAAAATGTGGCTGATCTGATTTGGCGGACAGACATATACCTAGGTTGAATGTGTATTATCCAGACTTATCTCAGCGACTATGCAAAGCTAACTGAGCCTAACGGTAATTAAAGCTTGAATAGCAGATAGTAAATTAAGAAGTGCTCTCCATTGCTTTTCACAAGGAAAAAGATCTGGCTCTCTTTATGATAGATTGCTGTTTAGAGAGATAAAATGTGAGTGATCCTTATTCCTTTCCTCCAGTTCCTTCCCTTGAGTCCTTTCTTCCTCTTCCCCTCTTCCTCCCCAGCACTTTACATGGCTTCCCTTACGGTGCTTCATGTTGCCATTGTTTGTTTCACCTAAAACAATTCAAAGGCTGAGAGAGATCATCCAAGCTGGTTGCCTAAACAAGAGCTGTGAGAACAGACTGCAAAAGTCACATCCATCCTCAGCTACAGCAGGCTCACCAAACTCCTCCAGCCACTCTTCCTTCAGCCTCCCCCAGTTAAGCACACAATAAACTCCTGCGTTTGCTGACCGCCTCCTGCGCAGGGATGTGGCGGCAACTCAGATCTCACCCATCCTGCCCACCTTCAGGTATCATGAAAACATTTTAGAAGCCTGTATTTCCGTCCTTTAATCAAATACAGAACTGAGTGTGCTGCGTTACCATTTGATAACCACCATTAGCAACTTTGTACAAAGTTAACTTAGGCATAGGTCATTTTTTTTCTGCATTGTTCAGCTGTTTACAATATAATTACTAGTTGGTCAAAATTTTGCTAGGGGCAACACAGAGCATTGTTTTTTTTGGTGTGTCAAGATTGCCATGCGAAATTATTGTTACTGATATTCCTCCTAAGGAGATGTAATTTGTAAATAGTTCTGCCTTAGAAAATAGAAGAATATATTTAAGAAAGTACTGAATACTTCAGAAAAAAAATAAAAAAAAATGCCTGGATAGGAAACTACTATGCTGCATATTTTCCTATTACCACAAAGTGATCCAGGCTGGTGTTTGAAATGTTATGAATCAGCTGAAAATCAGGCGGAGGATGGACAAAAAGATTGTCCACATACCACTTTAACAACCACTTGACCTTAACATGAAATGTTAGTGGTTTTTATACTTCTTTTTATTTCTCAAGCTTAGCCGTGCAGAAAACGGTTCTGCTGTCTCTCAGACTTCTTTTTTTCCTTTTTTTTTTTAAACTGTGGTTACTAGAAGCTGCCCTTCTGTTATCGGTATGCTAAGATCTTCACCACCCTAAAGTAGTACACTTAGAAGTGCCATGTCCATCAGCAGAGAGCTATTGGAAGTGGGTTTCTCTTCTTGCAGTATTTTAGAAGCATGGTTAGGTTTAACAGAAGAAGGATTTAGTTGTTGATACCATAAGAGTATTTGCCTGTTGCAACCTGTGTTTGGTATTCAGTGAGAATGAAAAGACGAGGGTCATTTCCCAAGACGAGAGAAGACCTAGGATTTTGATGAGGATAAGGAAAAAATCTAAGGGTGCTGCAGAGCAAGATATCTTTTCTCTCCAATTTTCAGGTTAAGAGGAGAGTAGAAAGCTTCAAAAGATTGGTTTCTATGCCATATAATGCATTACATTGCGGTGGAATTCATAAGTTTGGGAAAACTGCGAGTGAATTTATACCAATATCTGTGTTCATTCTCTCCATATTCCTCTCAGGAATGTCTTATGGTCTTATCGTGGTTACGTTAGCCCTGCTGTTATCGCCATTACAATGACCTTGGGGCTTTTTGCTTTCCTCCTGGTCTGACTTGCTTTCTTGCCCCGACAAGCCATTTCTCAGCACCTCCCTTTGACTCTTAGTAGACATGTTTAGTTTGACTCTCATTTGTTTGTTGAAGAAACACTCTTCTTCTCAGCTCTATTTTTGGACATTTTCTTGTCCTAACTTTTCCTGACATACTCTACTTAACAGGTTCTGCTTCCTGGTTGCCCCGTAACAGCCTTGCTTACTTGCTGTGATTGCTTTTACACTGCACTCTCTATTGCCTCTGCTGCTCCTGATCATCTTGGTTCTCAAAGAGGTGCTGTATATTGCCTTGAGGTTTACACGGGTTATTTGATCTCTTGTCATACCAGTGACTGATCATTGCTCTCTAGGTTAGTAGTGTGGGGAGGAGGAGTATGGACAGCCAGTAGGGAACAAACAAGACGGAGAGTGGTCTTGTGCTTCAAAGCTGAAAGCTGCATTTGACCATTTGCACAGCCCAAAGAATGGCTGTGGGAAAATTTCGGCTTCATTTCAGCCAGCAGTTTCTCCTGCGCACTAGAATGTTGTGGGCTTTAATGGCCTTTCTGGCTGCTGAATTTTCTTAAGCAATTTGACTGTTTTCTGCATTTTTTTCTTTCTTCAACTAAAACCTTTCTGTTGAGGAACACCTGAACATGCCTTAGATGAGCTTTCTCAATTACATTTTGAATTCTCATTTGGCACAAATATAGCACTAAAAAGAATGCCTGGAAATCCCCAAATTGCTTTTCTGAGACACCAATTTTCAACTGCTCCAGTCACTCTAGCTGCTTCAGTGTCAGTAATAAGTGGTCCTTTTAAAATCTGTCTCTCTTACTTTTTCCTATTTCGGTGACAATGTAGGAAGACAGATACTCACCAAGTATAAATCTATTTTCTACTGGTGTTAGGAAGTCCTTCCCAGCTGTACCCAAGCTGAGGCCCAAAGTCTTTGCCCAGGGAAGAGATGAAGAGCAGCTGAAAGGGTGGCAGTAAACAAAGCAGTCGAGACCTTAATGATGGGTGTTCAGGTGATAAGCTGTGGCTGAGACATGAAAACAAGATTTGTTTTCGAAGATATGAAACTCTCCCCAGCTGCTTCTCTTTCGTCTTATCATATCTTCATTTACAAGCCCCCCGACAGGTTTCATGTTTCTTTTTATAACATTCTAGCTAATTTCACCTGTTACCCTGCTCTCCCCATCAGTCCACCAGCTCAGCCCTTCACACTGTGTACTCAGCACCTCTCTTGCAGGGTAAAGAGGTAGCTAGAAACCTTCCCATGCTCCCCAGACTGCCGAATCTGTGAAGACAAACGGATAGACAAAAAGGAACAGTGCTACAGCTAAATCTAGCACATGGTTAAATTCAAAGGCACTTGTAATTTCCCAGTTCAAACCCTGTCCCAGAACCTTGTGAAAGCTTATTTTGAATTTTAAGCCTTGTGAGGGGGTGGGGGTTGCGATATATTTACACGTGTCTGTTATAGTCAAGTGCTGGTGAAATTTGGATGGCTTTGATTTTAGAACTGGGGAAAAGTCAAGATCCATGACTAAATTTTCAGTGTTTACGTTTCCTGGAAATGCCAAGCAAAATATGGACCCAGACAAAAAGATACAAATGTCAGTGAACTTAAGAGCACTCATTTTCCTGATGCTTTGGTGTCTCTAGGGTCTTACTTTGTTCCTCCTGTCGCAGGGAGCTTTATTTAAGAAACTATTACATCAGGAAGTTGGTAAATATTGTACGGCTTGCTTCAGTTAAATATAAAAAGTGAGAGAAAATCATCTCTTAAAGCACGAGGCTTCATCTCTCAATCTTTGTGCGTGGAAGAGAGGAGCCTGGGAGGGCGTCCAGCCTCGCTATAGCTGCACCACTGCACTGTGCTGATAGCAAATATCTGCCACTGCCATTCTGCATCCTACAGTGACTTTTGCTACTTTCTGCATAGTAATGTGAAAAATCCAGAAATGTAGTGTCTTCATCTGTGGTGACTTTGACCATGCAGTCTCAAAGCAGTTTTTAAAAGATATGAAAAATCTGATGCCACTGCTCTTCACTATGGTAAGTCTTGTCCTATTGCATATTTTTAATACTTTACTAGCATTTTCATAGCTATATATGAAATTATGTCACATTTTCCATTAATCGTAGAGGCACGTATACCTAACTCTGTTAAAAAGCTTAACAATTCCAAACTTTTCCCTCCAAACATTGATGGGCCGTTCTGTAAATTTGGATTGCTAGCACTTGCTACTACATATGAGGCAGATCGATAATTAAGTGAAGTTATTTGCAGTAAAAGATATTTTACATTACCACAACATCTTTAATATGGTAACAGATAACTGCAGAAGAACATTTCAATTCACCTCAGCAGATTTCATGGGTTTGCTTCTGATATAGATGCTAAGTACTGCAGAGCTATGGCTAGAGAGAGAAATGAAAAGTTATTTTGGATTACTGTCATGAATGTAGTATGAAGGGGAATATAATTGTTGAAAGTGCAGGGAAAATTGAGCATTACATATACTTATTCTTTGTAAATGGCATATGAATTCTTAATAGAAAAAAGGAATGCTACCTCCCTCATGAAACATGACTAAGAGTCAAAATATAATTAAACTAAATGCAGTTGTTGATAACAAACTGTCTGATGAAAGGATAACTTCCTGTTAGCATCCTTTAGGAACGTCAAAATGATGCACCTTTGCATACCGAAAGAAATAGATTGTGTCATCTGTCTGCTGCTTTATATACCTACGCTGCGATAATATTATCCTTCCATGGACCTGCTGTCAGTCCAGTATTTTATAATCGACATTTTTCTTCTTTTTTTTTTTTAATATTAAAAAAAAATTATAAAAGCTATCATTTCTTCCCCCACACCGTATAAAGCAAAAAAAAAGTATGCATTATTCTGCTTAAGCAGTGCTCCTGCCGAATGAATCAGCTAATACAGGGTGTGTTTTCACCCTGTGTTGTGCTAATGCATTAGCTCCTGGTGCTGGCAGGAACGTTTCGACCAATGAAGCCATCGGGTGCCTTGGGGTCTGCCTATCCAAGACTGCAACATTTTAAGTGCGATTTATCTCCTCACACAAAGTAATGCCATTTTACTTCTGCATAGATTCACTTTTGAAACCTAAACTTTGGCCTGATCTTGTGCCTGTTGAGTTGGTGACAAGCTTCCCATTTGTAGTCAAAATGTTTAATCTTCATTGTGTTTGCATTAGCTCATTACCTTTTATGTGTGCTCATCTTTATTCAGGAGAACAAGCAAGCTTAGCTTCAGATTTCTTCAGTGTCCCCGATGAAGTTGAAATTAAAGTGCTACCCACATGACTAATTCGGTAAGGATTTTGAGGCTAAGGCTTTGGTAAGGAAGCCACAACCTAAGATGACTCAAGGATCTTTATCTACCTTAAGTTACAAGAATACGTAGGTGGTAGGTAGCAGTGCATATATCAATGCCTGATACTCCTTGTCTTCTTCCCTAGCTAATTCACTTTTATTTTAAGGCAACATTAATTTTCTGGAAGTTATGAGATGGTTCAGGAGCTGATTATGTTTGCTTGCTTGTTTCGTGAGTGTAGATTGAGCTAGTTATTCTCTTTGGTAAGTCATTTTTGTATGCTTTAAAGTGTTCCTGTAAAGCCCATTTGTGAAATAAGCCTTCCATAAATCAGAAGAAATTAGTTCTGTTTTCATCTCCCTCACAGAGAAATGTAGGAAAAGTCACATGATACCAGTGCTCAGCAATGGCATAAATGGAAGAGTGAGGATTTTCAGTGCCAGAAAGGCATTAAGATTTCCAGGGCTGCAGCATTATTCTAATGAATGTGTTTCAAAATCCAGTAAAAAAAGTACTTCTGTTGTGACATTCTCCAAAAGTAGGGTATGTCTTGTATAATTGCAAATTTGTTTTTAGAAACTGAAAATTTAATTTGAATACTGGGTTTTCAGCCAGCTTTGAAAAAATAATTGTGGGTAAAATGAATAAGAATAGGGCCTGAAAAATAAGATTGGAAGTGAAACAATGGACACATAGTGGACACACCTGTAATTCTATTAAATACTTTCAGGTATATGAACAGATCATTAGAAGACAAAGACCAGGGCTTTTCAGGAAGAACTGGACAATGATTTGTATTTGAGTATTCTCTTTTATTTTGAAAAGAATTCACCTATGGTAATGAAACTTCTGGACTGACTTTTGGTAGACATTTAATTGATTGAAGAAGTTCACCTTCCCTAATACATAAGCAAAGCAACTTGGAAACTTGAACATGACATAATTGTTGCTGGAAGTGCTTACACTCCAATCCATTTGAAGAAATCTGGCTGAATGTTTTTTGTGAAAGGACCAAATTAATTAGATTAAATGACATGAAACTTCTTTTTCACTTCTACTTACAACTTACGTTTGATAGCATACCACAAGAAATGACGACAGTGAGTGGGAAGTGGGAAAATCAAGAGTTCAAATAGTTTAAGATCATGAGACAGAAACTTTTGCAGATATTTTGAGGGTTTCTATATTTAGTTCCGGATTGTGTAGGTGTTTTAATATCTAGATTTCCTTCCTCACAGATCATCCTTGCTTCCACATAACCCCCCTAAAAATTAATCAGCATGGCAACACAGCAATACATGTGGCTTCCGTTACAACAGGAGGACTAGGGTGTTAGCTGCCATCCTAGCTCTCAAGACAGTTCTTGCTCTCAGGTAAATACAAATGACAGATCACATCCTACAGCAAGATGCGTACAGGTGGAAAAGGGAAAAATCAGTTAATTCTGGTGGCCATTTTAAGATAGGCAGGATATTATTCAGATTTTTTAGTCTGAAAGCCTTAAAGTCCAACTCTCAAAATTTTGCTTGCAGCTATATTCACTCAAATTTTCTGCACATCTAACCACAGGGTCAAAACCTGAGGATTGTGTGCAGTCAGTGATCAGCTGGAAAGTAAATAAGTTTTAACACAATTTCTTAGCATTTTACTCAACTATGACAAAATAAATCCTTATTCCAGTTCTTCATAGCAGCATAGCTTCCTTAAATCTGTGAATCATGATCCAGCGATTGAGGATGTAGATAATGCAAGTTCAATTCCCTGCACTTCTACAGACCTCTTGTGTGATATTAGACAAATCACTTAACTTGTCTGCCTCTGGCTTCATTTGCAAAACGGGCACAGTATGTTATTTTACACATCAGACAGTTGTTGCACGAACAAGAATACACATACCAATTTGTGCGCCATGAGGGCAGGAGTTAAAACAGTTTATTTGAATGCTCTGGCACCTCCATCCATATTAATCCTCTGCACTGGATGAGACAGGCATCCAGGAGAGAAAATGTGGTAAATATTAAAGCTGCATCATTAAAACTGCACTGTAAAACATACATGCATAAGGGTGAGATTCAGGTAACACCGATAGCATTAATTCTGCCTTCCCTTGGCTTTAAAACTTTTTCTTAATCTAATGAGTTTGCATGTGTATGGTACGTGAGGGTGCTATTTTTTAGGAGTTTAGATATTATTCCTTAGTTTATAGGGGTGTTTGAACCCAAAGATGTTTCAAAGATTTTTGTGAACTGTCACTCCCCAAACTAGAGGAGCATAACAGTAACATTTCTCTTCACCAGTTTGTACAGTTATTAAAAAATTACTTGCTGTAAACTAACAGGCCTATATCTAGCTTTCAGAGCTTTGCAGCTCCTGGAGTGAGACTCCTCCCCAATTTGCTGTCTTTAGGTCAGTAGAACCTTTAGCAGATGATGGAGCTGTTGGAGGGAAAAGTTTTGTTGCCTTTTCATCAATCTCTGTTTTCCATGGTAGGAGCAAGGCAAAGGAGACAGAAAACACACAAGAGAATACACGTGAAAGAAGCAGAAAAGATCAGATAGGTGAGAGTAAGAGGTCAAAAAAGACTCTCTAGAGAAGTGGTATGCAAGGAGTGAGTGAAAATCTCATATATTTTCTGGGGAGGTGGGAGGGAAAGGAGTTTGAGAATACAATGAAAAAAGATCACTATTGGTGGAGGGAATCTTGAAGAAAAGTGGGGTGTTTGTGAAGAGGCAAAGCATTCATCTGTCTTTCCACAGAGCACAGAGACAGCCTCCCCTTTCCATTCCCTTCTCTCCCCAAAGACAAGTTACTGACACATAAGTAATTACCTTATACCTACAGAGTACCATGACTTCCGTGTGAGCACTTTTAGCCCACAGCCTGAGATAAAGCCTGTTATCTTAAATCCTTAATTAAATAAATTCATGTGGCTGTGCTTCACTTCATCTTGGTGATGGGCTAAGAGCATGATCCCACGCTGTTAGTGAGGCTCAGCTGACATGGGGCAACTTGCGTGACCATTCAGCCCCAGCCCGAAGAATCCCACGAAACCCCAAGCGAGGCAAGCAGGGCACTAACCATGACCCACACAGGGTGCAGCAGTCACCTGGCCAGCCCTCCCCAGTGAGGGACTCGGTGCCGAAACCCCACGGGAGAAGTCCTCCTCTTCTCTATGGGGGAGCTCAGCGTTGGCTGCAGCTTGCCCACCCTCCATTACCCCTGCGCTGAAGCAAGTGGCTGATGGATCAGGGTAACCACCTACACCTGCCAGACAGACGTACAGAGCAGGAGCCAGTCCTCTCTGCAGTGAGGTTCAGGTCTGCTGACAGAGCTAACCTGACCCACATCCTGCTTCATTTTGAAGGTATTACCATTAATGTTAACACCTGAATCAAGTGTTGCAACACGTAAGCCCACAGCTCTAGTATGGAGTGTTTTAAGAAAAGAAAATCGAATGTAAGATTGACACTAATCACCTATTCTTGATGATGAAGCATTTTTGTGTTTCTGCTGTCTATCAATCAAATATCATATCAGTTAGATGGGTAGAACAGAAGTTTTAAAACCAATTACAAATAAAGCCAACTTGTCCCTCTCCATCTCTTCCAAATTTCGATTTTCACCTACTTGAAAACATGTTCAAGGAGAAAGTAAGAAAAGCATTTTACTCCAGCTGCAAAATGAAATCGAAGCCCTGCAAGTGAATATGCAGTTTACCACGCTTTATTCCTTTTCATGTTAGCATTTGCACAGCAGTCCTAACATTGTGGTGGCACAGTGGCTTGACACTCTGACATCAGTGAAGAAATTCAGCAGGAGATGTTTACTGTAAAAGATGGCTCAAACTACAAAGCATTTCCTGACAGCAGGCTGCGCATTAGAGTTAATCAGAATTTACTTTTGTTGGTCTTGATCCTAATCAGAGATAGGCAGGCAGACATCATGTGTACATACCTTGAAAAAATCCCCTGCTGCACTGCCAGTGCTTGTGCATTAAGCTGGACTTCTAAATGTTGAATGAAGCATGTCGTGTTTTGTGTATGAGATTAAAACAGAGAGCCTACATTTATTTTTATATCAGTTCCCTTCTTTGAAAATCTCGTATTGGGGTTTTCTGAATAGATGTGCAAGGCAACTATCGCTCTTCATCTGTAAATGCATTTCTGGGAGGCTGAGCTTCAGCTGGATAACTATAAAACAAGTCATATAAATCTGCAAATTACATGGGATAAAATGCCCTTGTAGCTGACTAGTAAACACAGTGTTCACTAACAGAATCCATTGAAATGTTCTAGGCATGAACATTGTGATGTAGTTTTGAGCTACATTTTAACATCACTCTGAGAAACAGCGTGCTGTTCACTATGTGTCTGAACCCACAGCAGCATCGTCCCACCAGTTACTTTCTGTTATTCAGTATTCTGCTTACAATAAATTGTACAGGAAAACCACCAGTGACGCACATATTTCTGTTGGAAATTATTACACAGATGCTGGATAAGCCCGTGGCTGCGTTTTACAAGACACCAACCTTGCTGACTTTGCGTTTTCCCAACAGGAATACCTAGAAGATATAGATACGACTTTGGCTCTTACTCTTTAAGGTAATAAGAAAGGGATTTGTTCAACAGGTGAGAGCCAATCTCCTTGAGAATCCTTCTGTCACAATAGTGTAGATTTTTATTAGCGTTGGTGCTAACCTGACACAGTGTAGGTATGACTGATTTGTTCATCTGCTGCTAATGCAAGAGAATGTGCTGGGATCAAAGTTTGAGATAAGTTCTTGGTACTTCATTTTCCCTTTAGGCCAGATGGTGTTGGGAACATGCCAAGGACACAGTCTGAGGGCCCGGCAATGAAACACTTCTTCTTATTCACAGAGTAGCAACTGCTTTTTGTACCAGACACATCTTTAAATTCAGTAGGAGCTCTGGTAGTGACGCTCCATAGCCTGTCCCTGCCATATTTCTTTCTGACTCCATCGACCTTAGTGGCAAAGGATTAACATAAGAGAAAGAAGAATCACAAAAAATATTTTTTCAGGAAAAGAAGGAAGCCAAACAGTCTGAGAGAGGCTGAATTCACAATTCCTGGGATTTGGCATGATGAGGGTTTTCCTGCTGCTCTGCACCCTGACAGATGCTTAAACAAGCTTAGATTCCGCTCTGTTGTTGTTCCCTCATGCTGTTTCAGTGGATCTATTGCATTAAAAATCCCCTCAATGTAAATTATTTAGCAAAGATCAAGTTTTGAAGCAAACTTCAGAAGTCAGTTATTAGCTTTGTTGAATAGCCTGTTTCTGCAGGCTTCGTAAGAAATACACCTTGTAGGGGATAGGAGTCTTCTTGGTATAGTGTCAACACTACAACCAAATCAAGGATGTAAGCTTAAAATATTCTTTAAACCCCTCTCATCTCTCAAAGACTCTGAGTTTCTATAGCATCTTCATTTTTTATTCCAGATGAAAAGCACATAGGAGCCTATTCAATAGGAAATGACACACCCGGTTGCATGAAGCCCCTAAGCATTTTGGACCAATTTTCAGTACTAAGTTCTGGACGCTCGCAGTGATGAGTTTGCAGTGAGTTTGGGAATTTCAAAGATGGGACCTTAAGCATCCATTCCCCAGCATCCCAATGGAAAAACACAGCCTCAATCTTTGGAGTTAAAATTAAAAGTGAGTGTTTAGTTTAAATGGTTATAAGGACAGTCCAGCCTGCAACATCTGGCTTCTTTCACGGGTTGTTGGCAGGGGCGGGAGGGCTTAACTTCACTTTTTCACACTTGTTCCTTCCTTTTAGTTTCTGTACAGTCTTTGCCAGGGTAGTTTATGGAGAGAGCTCTGCTGAGGAGTAGCAGTGACTGTAACCATGGCTGGCCCTTGCTCAGATTAGACCAGGAGAGGGAAGTATCTAGCTATGTTCTGGACCATAATTAATACATATGAGGAAATTGTGTTCTGCTCATGAACATTCCTTGAGGAAATAAAGATTAAATTTGTTAAGTAAATTATTCACTGCAAATTATTCACTCAGCTCCACTTGCTATTCTGAGATTTCTGCAATATCTGAGAGAGCTAGATCATACAGGGAGAGGCATGGTCATAAAAGCAGAGGCTGAAGGCATGATTCCTTTCTTGTACAAAACACAAGTCTTATTTTAATTAAAATAAACAGACTAACACACTCTGGGATTGCTTAGCATTAGGGGAAGCAATGTACAGCCCCAAGGTATCTCTGAGTCTCTGGTTAAACTTGGACCCGATTTGTCTGACAGACAGTGAAAAAATGAGCTGCTAATATGAAAAAAGTCCCATTTCATTTGCTTTTTTGACAGGTGACCAGTATGCTAAACCCTTCAATCTACTTTGCACTCTTCTTTTTAGTTTTATCAGAATAATCAGATATTGAAAGGATAAGTTTACACGCGCAGTTTAGACTGGAAGTGATCTCTCCTTTCAGGGCAAGGTAACGGGATGGAGCCGCTGAGGGGATAGGGCACTGTTGTGGCACTTGATATCATGTGGGAGGGAGGCACATAAAGCACTTGAATATCCAGGACCATTCATCATGGTCCATTCATTAAGACTGAATAATGATAATAATGAGTTATAAGGTATGTTGCCTTTTATAAATATAATGACAGTGGGAATCATTCTCATGGGGTCATCTTAATTATTTTTAAGTGGACAGCCTTTTTACCCCATAGGACTTCCCAGAGAGAAGAGTGACATTGCCTGGGTATTTCAGGATGGAGAAGACAATCCAAGCTCCATAAAATTCACCTGAAAAACTTATATTGATTTCACTGGGGTTTGGATCAGGTTCAAAGACCAGCAAGGAAATGGAATAAGTCACCTGCAGTCATTCCAACAGAAAACTTAGTAAGGGAATTTTTCTTTTAATTTTACATTGATATTCATTCCCCTTTGAAAAATTGGCTTCAAATACAGAGGATATAAGCACCAAGCTTACTATGAATTTTTAATTCAAAAGATCTCCTTTTGAAATGTATTGGTTAACTAAATTAAGTGAACTTAATGTTATATATGTTTGATTTTCTTCACTTTGTTACGTTTTAAAACTAGCGTGGGTCAACCTTGCAAGGGCAAGATCATAATCAGGTCAGCTTTCAAGCTGCTATAATTTTTCTGATATGTGGATGAGGAAAGGAAATAGATATGGGTGCGTACTATATGTCTTGAAATGGCCTCTTTCTTCCTGTTTAACAATAAATATTCTACAGAAAGGAAGCTCATACATTACTCTTCAGATGAGTTCCCATTTTATTAATCATGAAGATTTTAACAGTGGCCTGAGACAGGAAATCACAGTCTAATGATCATCAGAGTCTGATTTAATCTTTACATTTGGATCAGATTAAAAAGAAAAACAATATACTGAAATGTACATCTATGTAGATAAATAACAAGGTTTAATTACTATTAAGCATACATCCAGCTGTTATAACAACATATGGCCCTACTGAATTACTAAGGCTGATTAAATATCCATGGTAAAACCTCCTTACAGTTAGAAATGGACTTTTCAGGTGGTGGTATCAGATATAGAAAAGAAACATGTATCTCACTGTTCATAATTATTAATAATTATTGATTATTAATAAAACAATTATTGATAACTCTATTGGATATGTTATTATTAATAACAACAATAATAAATTCACTGTTCTAGATTAGTGTAGTTGTCATTAAAATGCGAAGTGAAACATCCTGGTTAATGTGTTGAGGTTCACACGTACTCCACTGCAATCAATAACCTAGAGAATAATATTGCATTATATTTGGCAGAATTTTAGCACCTTAACCCCAGTTCCTCCTCCTCTTCTTACCAACCTTGTTCTTAGAATGTCTGGAAAGGAAAACCTCATGGTATACCATTAGCATATAATAATTATTCTTTCATCAATCAGTCTCAGTCCATTCAGTTGCCCATCCCTCAGAATCCAAGGCGGCCTCCAAAACTTTTCCTAAGCATTTAAATAGAAGTCCAAACAGCAAACTGAAATGGGAATTCATCTGATGAGCAATGCCTTATCTGTCCCTGGAGTATTTATCACACAGAGGAAGAAGAGAGCAATTCAGCCAAGAGACTACCTGCCTATCTAGCATTGTCTCCTCATGCACACTTCAAAAAGATAGAAGTGTTTATGGGACTGGGAAAGGCAATTCTAAGAAATAAGATCTGTGCATTTCTTACCAGCTTTCAACCATCAGTTCTTTTGGTTTTCAGTTTGGATGGTTTCTTGTTTTAGTTTTCCTTGAAATTTGAGTTCAACCAGATCTAATATTAAAAGAATGACATAGAGAAAGAAAGGTGTGTGCACTGAGTATTTGGATTCACAAGGACTTCTGAATTTTTATTTGGTGCAAGGGACCTTCACAGTGACTTGCTTTTTTAAAAGAGCTTTTATCTATGCAAAACTTATGAGTAAATGTTGCTTAGAATAGATTTGTTTGAAAAAATTCATTTTGAAACAAATAATTTTGAGAAAGTATTATCAAAATTTTGGAAAAAATAAAGAATTTTTAACGAGGTTTTTTTTCTTGACACTTGCTGTTGAACCTTTTTCTTGCAACTTACTTAGAAATAGATTCCTTTTTCATTTGTAGTAATGTTAAATTAAGATTTAATTGAAGTTCTGTGGGTGGCCCAAAAGTTTGGGGGTTGAAATCGAGAATTTGCCTCCATCTTTCAGCAAAAAGTTGGGAATTTTTCATGGGTTCAGGTTTTGAAGCTCATGACTCACAACAAATAAGTTTGACTTAGGATACTCAAGACTTCCGTTTGTTTGGCTTTGCAAATAATACCAAGCAAAATGAAGCAGAAATTCAAAGCTATCCTAATACCTCCACTTTCGCTTAGCCTCTGGGCTGTTTTTCAAGAGAGTATAAAGGACCTTTGTCATTCTCCTCTGTCTCTTTGTTGTAAGTCTTCTGTTAGACTTGCTTTTCCTCCCTGTGTCTTTGCCACCAAATCAAGGACAACAGAGGACTGAAAAGTGCTACTTCAGGGAGTCCAAATTCTGTGATGAATGGCAAAAATTACTCCACCATGCAGAAGAAAAAGATGGCTTTATCAAACTTCCCTTCTCTAGCAAACAGCGACCTTCAGTCTCGTTGCTTTTATTGCATTACTGTAGGGCTGAGAGAGAAAGGGAGGCATTAGGGGCCAGCTACACCGTGTACCACAGCACAGTGCCCATCTCCTGGGGAAAAATATCCCTTGGTCTTCTGAAAAACAGCACGCCTTCTTCACATTTGAGTCACAGCAGCAGTTGAAAATGAAGGCTGCAGTTAGTGCCACAAGGCTGAATGGAGAAAATGAGAGCAGAAAAGAGGACGATTTTCTTGAGGTTCCCCAAAGTCTTACTGAGGCCTGATGGCGACGTAGGAGGAGGTAAAGTCTGAAAGCATTTCTCACTCTGAACCCTCTCCTCATTTGCAGCTTAGTGCACCTCTCTCGTTCTTTTCCCCGTCACTTCCTCCCCTCCTTCCCCGCTCCCTCCCCACACGAAGGCTTCAGCTCGCTCCCATGCTGCTAAGCAGCTGCGTGAAGTCACATCCTGATAGAACGAGGAACCACGTAACCGACGTACACTTGTGCAGTGTGCTGCGTTGTACTTAGTTGGGTTACGAGCCAGTAGCAGTTGCACATCAGCTGGATAAACCCGAATTAAAAATGTTGAAGAGAAAACCATCTAATGTGTCTGATAAGGAGAAAAGTCAAAAGCCAAAGGTAAGATTGTTTAATTTTTATTGTCAATGAATAATAACAGGAATTCTTAACAATTTTTAAAAGGAGGATTTCCTTTTAAATCCTAACTTCAGGATTTTCTGATGTGCTAGCAAGTGCCTCACTGGTATAATCTCGGCAATCTATATACTCACTTTATAAACATAATGATCCGATTTAAGGAATCATCATTGTGAAGCTGCTCTAGCTATGCTAAAGAGTCCTGGCAGTGGACTTTGTCTATTGTTATATGTTCTGTATCAGTCTTTTAACAGAGGGGCTCACAAAAATCCCGTCCCTCCCTTTCTATCTGAGAGATGAACAGACGATGTCCCACAAAAGAGTTTGAGAACGAGTGAAGAATTAGAAAAGCTATTAAATTTGTTCCTTATTTTAATGAATTTGCTTCTGCATCACCATAACCAAAGGAGGAGAGGGAGGGTACTTGGCAATCAGGGTTTGTCATCTTCACTTTTCTGGGAATCATTATACTTTCGGCCCAAAAGAAATACGCTGAATAAATTGATAATATGCTACACTGGACACTTTCCACAATCTGGAATTGCAAGAAAGAGAGAGTTTTGCAGGATGCATAAGGATGCTAGAAATTTATTTTCAGCCCCTGGACTGGGTGCAGAATGACCTTTGCAAGTATATTGTAAGCCTGAAGACAAATGGCTACTGCTAGACCTGAGTGCTTCAGTATCCATTTCCGCCTCAAACTATCAGTGCTGAAAATTTAAATAAGAGATTAGAGAAGTCTTTTAGTGTATCTCTGCTCTCAGTAGCTCACTCTCCCAGTTTACAGATCCATCTTCTCATTGTTTGGGAATACATCTCACTTTGTGATTTCTGGGTCCTAAATATTATTGCAGACACTATTTCAGCAGGAATGTCTTCTAGTTTTACTCAGCATTGGCTTTTGTGTATTGCACTTACAGTTTTAGACTGTGACTCATTAACAATTAAAGACAATTAATACGTTTTTTCCACGTATTTGAAACAATTCTGAATTTCCCATGGATATGAATGTTTTTTTTTAAACAGTTCAGTAGTTGGTATGGTATGTATTTTCTTCTGTTCAATCATCATACTGTTTTTTAAAGACAGGACAGAAGTACAACTAATATCTAATTACACTATACATTAAGCAAGAAATGACCACGAGAAACTCTGTGGACAGGCTTTGTTTTTGTTTTCCTGTCTGTTAAACAATTGCAAAAGCAAATTTTGGTCACTCTCTTCTTCCAGAATAATACATTCCTTAACAACCAGGACATCACCCCCCCAGTTAGTTATTCATTCATGAATGCCCTCCATGCTATTAAAATGCTGGCATTGTGGCTTCTCGAAAAATATACATATATATCATGGTCATGGATTTGATTCACTGTATCTGTAAAGCAGGAATAAAATGTTTACAAAAATGGAAAGGTCCTGGTGAAGTGGCTCAGGATGTCTTTCTGCCTTATGAAACACTTGACCTACTGTAGCCCCACTTTTGTGCAGAATTGTGTGAACTTTCCATGACGAGAATGTTTTTGCTGAATGTGCTATTCACAAATGGGAGGAGACAGCCCCTCGTCGCACTGAATAGAAATCTTAGCTTGTTTCAAAACATGCCCCGCGGAAGCAACGCAAATACTTAAGTTGCTTAATACAGAATTGGGTAACATGGGGCGCAGGTCCTTACCTCCCGACAGAAGTTACAGGATTTCACAAGCGACTTCCCCAGATCATTTCCTGGCTGCCTCTGATCTGCACAGGCAACATTTGGTACCTCCTCATACTTGCAGGGCAGGGTGCCATTGTCTTGGGCTAACTCACCTTGCCTCTAGGTGGCCTAGATGACCCAGGGTCTCCAACACATCCATACGGGGCTGACACAAGACCTATGGGAAAGCCATGAGGTCTCAAGTATTAAGTGAAAATCAGGTTTGCTACCTTAGACCCACAAAGAGGACATCAAAAAAGATCTTTTTAGGTAAATAAATCTTACCCATATTGACTAGTTGTTTTTATCACAATTGGATGAACTTCTGTGCATTAATTCCAGTATTTCACCAGGATTTTCTTTTTAATCCTTTTTAATGTGAAGAATATCAGCATCTAGTTATGCCTTTTGATAAAGATGATGGAATACCATGCACAGCTGGTGTTAAAAACCTTCTTAAGGCAATTCTCTGTCCCTGTATAAAGCCTCTATAGTGGTGGGCAAGTCAATGACCAATGCAGGGATAATACAGATTTTCAGTATCTAACTGACAATTCTCTGTGTGCAATGCATTTACTTTACTTTATTGATTGCAGTGGTGTTTAAGGGACTTCTGCAGATGCATTAAGTGCTCATAGACAAAAAGTAGCATCTTGCAACTCTCACTGTCTGCTGTGAAAGGGTTGATACTTTTCCATTGCCATGAAATAGTAGTGTTGAAGTTTGTTTCATTATACAGCAGGATTTCTGTAGTGCTGCAGTCATGTTGATAACGACTTTGCATATCTGGCAGCTTTTGCATATGCATGGGTATATATAACTGTATGCTTTGTATGTAAACTAAATAAATAAACATTCATTACTAGGCAAAAAAAAAAAAATATCTACACCTGGTGTCATCCCAGAAAAAATAGGGAGAGAAATGTAAGAAAAATGTTTTCAAAAGACATACTGGTGGGATTGTGATCCTTTGCCAATGTTTATCATTGTAGCTGCACGTACTGCTGTGGAACTGTACATTTTTACCTTGTACATCAGCTGAGGACCCAGATAGCTGAACTATAAAGGAAAAGTCCCAAGGCTTAAAAATACCCTGTTTAATATTGAAGAAATGAAACCAATTGAAGGCTAAGCTCTCTATTTCAAGCCTCTCTAATCTAACCTATCTGTCTATCCAGGACCTTAAATGACTTTCTGTCACAACAGAGCCTGTGCACCTCCCATCAGGGCACCCACCAAGAGGCAGCCCTCTCTCGGCCCTTCCTTTCCGTCCTCACCCGACCCCCTTGCTTTTCGGTCAGACGAGACATGGCTTGGTTTATGCGGTGTAGCTCTTCTGAGCTGCAGCGTCATTCGTGGGCAGTTGAGGTCAAACGAACAAGGTCTTGCGCCCAACCCTGAGGTTCGTGGTCACGCCGATGGCTGAGTCAGCCCAGCCGTGGCAGCTCACTGCAAGGGAGAGCGTGTGTCTCCTGCACTGCTGCAGCTGCCGTTGCAGAGTGGGAAAGTACTGTGGCAAGTGGGGAGAAGGGTGCTTTTACGAGATGTGTTTCAGCTACGAGTTTGTGCAGTCTGTCCCACCAGCCTTTAGAGAGCTGGGGAGAAGGAGAGCAGTTGACCTAGAGGATGAATCGAAGACCCCTAAAATCACCTGGATTTTGGCCTCTTTGGGCCTTACGACGTTACAGACGTCAGTATATCTGGGGAGTGGTATGAAGAGGATTTAGAAAGATGGTAAGAAAAAACTTTCTAAGAAATTAGACAGGATCTAGTCTTCTCTTTTCTATATGCTTCAGGCAGCACCATATCCTGGCACTGTAGAAATAAAACACCATTAAAGCATTTCGCAGCTACTCTGCATTCCACTTTGCACTGGTTTACACATTTGACCAGGCGCAAATGACAATGGAAGGTGCAAATAATCTGTAAAACATCCCCGCATTGTCTTGCCCACTTCACAGGACGTAATGTGCTGGTAGAGCCTCTTTCTTTCTCTCCCTCTCTCAAATTCCTATGGACGTAGCAAACTTGAGAACTGCCCGATGATTCTTGGCTTTTCTTTAAGCTGAAGCAAAGATGACTTTGTGCCATTTTTTCTGGCTTGACCGAAGAAAGTCTTGTGTCATTATTCTACATGACAGTTGATCTATGCTTATGCTAAAGGTTTGAGACATTTTTGTTTCCTTACTCTGCTTCCAAATGCGTGAACCTTAGCTTGCTTCTGGTGTGTAAGACAATTCAGGGCCAATACCTGTGCATTTTGTTTAGGCAAAAATATCTCCAAGTTTCTAATTAAATCAATATTTGCTTATTTAAGTGATAGACTGTTATTTATTTTCAGGGCTATGAGAAAATAGTGGCAAATCCAATGGGAGGAAATATTTTAATGTGCAACTTTGTTCCCTAGTACTATTTTACACCAATAATTTTCCTTTTCATAAGCTTTAAATTAAACCCTGCCTCCATGGAAATCAATGCACATTTTTGCCATATACTTGAGGATTTCCCCTTTTTATATATTCTTCACAGAAGGCCTGATCCTGATTCTGAAAACACTTAAATGAATAAATTAGCTGTGATCCCATTGATTTCAGTGGGATTTATCCTCCTGAGTAAAGTTTATTGCTTGCCTAAGTGTTTGGAGCCTGTAGTGCAGACAGATGCTATAAGCAAGATTCTTGGTGCTGCTTTTTTCTTAGACAGTGGCTTGTGACTCTCCAATGGGGAATACTTATTAAAGAAAAGAAAATAGAAAATAGGTGCAGCAAATCTAAACACCAAAAATAATTCAAGATGTAATTAGATCCTCTGTAGGACAAGATCTGCAGTGAAGAGATTGCTCAGTGTTAATGAATATTAACTAGGATTTATCCTTGAGTGGGGAAAGCTGAGGGTTTTAATTTTATTTCAAAGGTAAAGACTGGTAGAGTTCTGAAAGTAGCAAGTTTTATGTTCTTTTCTTTCCCCCTGAAATTTTGAGTGCATAATAAATGAGCCACTGCTAATGTCACAGATGCTAATTTTCACAACCATCACTGAAGTGATGTTCATTCCCATTTGCATTTCATTCTAACAACGATGAGAGGTGATGAGTTGATGATAAGCTGTTTCCACCGTACTGCCTGCCTGCTGTGCAAATTTATGCTTATAGGCAAAGATGACACATAGTTCTGGCATTAAAGGTCTTTACTGTGTTGCCTCTTGAAGAAAGACTGTTTGTCAAAATCCATTTGAACTCCCCAGAAACAGAAGACAACATCTGGGAAGCAGTTTTAAGAACCTGGTTCATAGTGGAAATACCTGTGGGCCTTTATCAGAGAGGGTTCAGAGAAAGAAAAAATGATACTTGTAATAACCATGTATGTGTAGATGGGGAAAAGGGGATTGCAGGTGACACTTCAGAAGATGTTTCCTGTCGGGCTTCATAAAAAACTACAACAAGGTTAGAGTTAACCTTGGGTTATTTTTCTTGTGTGAGTGGAAGGCTCTACAATCATATTACTGCTCCTCCTACCTCTGGTATTTTTTCTGTGTTTATTTTATCATCTTGCATCTTGATCATCAGCAAATTTAATTTTTTTTCAACAGCGGTTTAAGAAAGTTGTTTGTGTCTTAACATATATGTTAGCATATCTCTTCTAGTAAGGTCTTGAAATTTGAGGAAATTTGTTTTCTCACCAGAAAGTAAGGGTACAGAGTTTTGTGACAGAAAGAACAGCCATCTCTCTCTTGCCCCTTGCCAGGAGGCTGATTAGGATGACCAGACTCCACATTTTGGTGCTTAGATCAACACACAGGCTTGTTGAGGGCTCACACAACTCTTGAGTAGCTCATGTGAAAAAGGAAAAAGTGACACCTGTGGCTTGGTCCAGTCCTGGCCTCTTTTGTGTGTTCCCTTGATTACAGCAACTTTTAATTTTTCACCGATGTTGCGCAAAATTCAGGTAATTTATTATTTCTTCCCTGGCCTTGTTTTCCTTCACTAGCCAGGCATAAGTCCTTAATAGCAGAATATTTTAAAACAAGTGAGAGCAAATTTCCCGAGGGAATATTTCCACATTAATATTAATTTTGCTTAGAGCAACAAATCCAGTTCGGTTCTTTCTTTGTTTTCCTAAGCTAGCAAGAGCATTTCAAGAAGTACATCTGAACCTCCTTCTCCAGCCGTTTTTAGAAACCGGACTATCAACCACATCATTTATAATGGTACTCTCTGACAAATACTGTAGCACAACTACCAAGGTGAAATAAATCAGCATTAGTTGCCTTCTAATTCTTTAATTAGCTCTATAGAGCAGTTGAGTTACTTCAATATTGTGTTTTTAGGGAACCCAAAACACCCCAGATTAAACATTCGCCAGGATATCTGTCATTACTAGAAAAAAGCAGTAACTATATACAGGCAGGACAGGCAGAGGATGTGGCCTACAGTGTTCTGTAGATTTCAACACTTTTCTAGTAATCTATGTGATAGCATAGATCCAGACTATGGTCATTATAAAGCCATCTCTGGCCAGCTTGTATAAGCAATTTGCGGGTGGCTACAAACACCTCAGCCGGAAGAATCAACCCTTCGATATGTGAGCAGAAACCCCTGGCAATACCCACTTCAGAGAAGGAAAAAAAAAGTCCTCTAGGCCTCTGTAATCACAATATCCCTTAACCTTTATCTTCTGAAAGCTTGCAACAGAGACAGCAGAGTTACTTCAGCTGTTAGTTATATTCTCTTCCACAAACTAGCAATGTCAGTATTTTTGCGAGACAATTTGCTGCTTGGCACCACGCTACAGATTATATATGTTCTGAATATTTAGCAAGTCATATGTCCTTTAAACCATCCTAATGGAAAACTTTGTTTTGTGCATCAGATGAAGGTGTGTTGTACATGTGTTGATATTCCACAGGAAGATGAATGACCACCTACATTTTTCCCCAGGTGAAATCTCTCCTGTACACCTGCTTGCCCTTACCTTTCTAACCTTTTATATCTTATTCCACTTACAGTGCACCCAAGAGCATGTTCTCACTTTTCTTCTTACCAAACTTGAGGCTGAAATTCCAGCCCCGGGAAAATATTGGAGATTTTTAACTGCTTCAGGGAAATTGCTTCTTTAACTATACATATTATATCCCGTACTGCCACTTTTGTTCCGACACCTCTTTGGCTTATTCTATGGACACGCAGAAACCTGGGTCTTCAGGCTGCTTAAGTGCCAGTTGTAGTAGCTACTGGCATCTTTCTGGTAAGCTGAATGTCAATAGCAAAGGATCTGTCATCTCTAAACATCACCCAGCACTGAGGCTGATACACTTTCTCTGGGCAGAACATCTAGTGATCCACCTACTGCTTTGCACAATTATGTCTTCTGGATGGAGTTTTAGTCCCTTTCCTATCCTTTTATGTTTTCACCTCTTCTATCATCTTCACAAGAACAACCAAGTTACCTCACACCCCTGTACTTGATTCCATGGGATGCTGAATGGTTGCTTCCCTGAGAGCTGTAGGAAGTCATAAGTTCCTCTACTTGGTCATGCTGACCTCATTTAGAAGGTGTGGTGGGTTTGCTGTTCTTTCAGGTATGTTGAAAGGCAAGTGAGATATGAGGCTACTGGAATACTCGAGTAGTTGGCTGTAGGTTTTTCTGCAGTGTTTCTCATGGCTTCTCCAGGGAGAAGAGAAGCACTAGAGGACTGCTGTTCAACCAGAAAACATGGAAAACCTATGGTGCAGTTCCATGTCTTCCCTCTACCATTAAGTCTGAGACAGCGGTGGAGCTTTGTCACTGACAGGCTGCAACCATGAGATAAAGAAATCGGCTTCCCTTAACAACAGCACAGACAAAAGCAAATGTGTGAAGATGAGATGACAAAGTGGCCGAGACAGCTGAATGAGCTCATGCAGCTTGACTCTCTGCTGCCTTCACCTGTGCGAAGCAGATGCTGAGAGTTACCATTCCCGAATTGCTTTCACTCACCACACCTGCACTGTTTTTCTTATACTTCTGTCTGTCTACCTCTTTTTTAAAGATCAGATGTTAAGTCCAAAAACTGCTTCACAGAGCTGGAAAGGGGACATGGTTCCCTGATGCATGAGCAGCTCAGAGGCTGTGAAGAGGTTGCACAAAATGACTGATGATGATAGAGCAGGCATTCAGCTCCAGTCACAAGCACATGGCCAGGCTCTTCTGATATTGTCTATTGGGTGTTTCCATTATTTTCTTCTTGTCTCTATAACAGAGTTTATATTTGCTTGATTAATGTCTCTTGGTAATTGTGGTAAAATGTTTGAAAACTTTGTGTTTGGGATTTTGGTTAGTATCTGAAGGAATGGGAAGATCTTAAAACCTTGTAGCTTGCACAATTCCCTTTGTAGTGATAGACCAGAATTGAGTAGGATTTGGAGCATGGCCTTGAATTTGGGGTTCAAAGAACACCTCAAAGCCCTCACTGCTGTCTGTGCCTCGGTAGCATCATCTCATCGGTGAGTGTCTCTCAACTATGTGTCGTTTTCATGGAGGTTGCGGGAGCAGGGGAGGGTGAAAAGCTCAGTCTCAATTTTGTCATGTGTCAGAAGGAAAACACACTTCAAGAATCTGGTACGTTTGTTTTTCGTGAGATGAAACTATAGTTTTCCACTGAGCTGTGATTGCAATAACCTCACTGCCACAGAGCTAATCAGAGAGAGAAGAATTGATATGCCCATACTAGAGTAGTCCCATTTGCTGTGCCCAGTACCCCCAATGAGCTGTTGAATGTATTAATTCCTTTCTCATGTAAAAGTGACCTGAAGAGAATCAGGATGATATCTTGTCTTCAGACAACTAGATTTTTTTTCCTGGGATTGCAGTTATAGAACTTATGCTACAAAGAATACCCAGAATTTAACACATTATAACGTCTGCACTAAGAAGTATTCTTATGCAGTGCTAAATCACAAGGAAATCCTGAGCTGGAAACCTTCTTTCAGCTTCTATACTGGTTGAAAACCAAAAGTTTATTAAAATTATTTTATGAGTTCAAATTTCCAAGGAGCATATTTTCGATTTCCAGGTATATGTTGTGCAAGCATGTCCAGTTTTTGAAGCCTGCAAGGCTGCGCTGAAGTGTCACATGTGCTTTCTTCAACTGGACAATAAGGATAACTTTGGCCTGTTGATGGCAATAGGCCAACACTGGAGCTCAGCCTTCCGACAAGGGAGGATACATGAATGGGAAAACAATGGTGCCACTGGTCATCATTTTAAAGGAGTCAAAAGTTAACCCAGTGTAATGAGTACAGTCTTTTAAATTTTTTTTTTCATGTTTTCTAAGATAAAAAAATAATGTAAATAAATGGACATATAGATTTGATGAAACACTAACATTCACAGTGACTGATGAGAGATACTGCACTGAATTTTGTTTCTCTACTGCAGTGCATCTCCATTAAGGCAATTTCAGCTAATCTCACTATGGATTCATTAATCAAGTGTATTCTGGATGTCTGAAGGGAGATAATGAGGGAGAAAAAAATGGCCTATTGTGTGGATCTTATTCTTCAGCTAGTTAGTTTGTTTATCATGCTCTATAATATTTGTATCCCGATAAATAAGCTCCAGTCGCAATTAGTTATCATAACAGATAACTAACACATCTTCATCTACTTAAAAGTTCAAAATTATTTCATAAATAGACCAATTAACTTTGCGTTCTCTTTACATCGCATGCCTGTACAGATTTCCAACATGCAGTATCAATTAACAGTGAAATGGAAACAAGGTGGACCAGTAGCACTTCAATTTCCTCCCTTTTAGCCAAAGGTGCAAGCATCCATGGAGACAAAGTCCTTAATCCTACATCTTTTTCTCTAGGCACTAACATCCTAAATGCATACTGCAGTATCAGCAGTCTCTTAGTGCCTTCCAAAATTTCTCCTCTAAAGAGCCTAAGAAAAGATTTGTTCATTTTTTACTCATTTTTTACTCATTTAGGATTACATATTGTATATCTGCTGCACATAAAGCTGTCACTATATTACTTGCAAAAAAAAAAAAAAAAAAAAGTTGAGGTTCTAAGAGCCCAATGGGGTTGGAGACTGCTGAAGATGGGAATGTTTATAAGCTCTGTGATATTAACTGCAGCACTCAACCTCAGGTGACATAAAGCATGCAAAAAAGAACTTTCTGTCAGTTTTATTATTTCTAAAAAGGTTCCCCTTGAAAGAGAAGAGTGACCTTGCTCTGCTGAGCTGACATATGCCACTGAATTAATGGCTAAGCTTTGCTGTAGGGAAGCTTGCAGAAACATTACAACTCCAATGGCTGAGTTTGCTGTGAACATTAATCAGGGGAACCAACATGATGTATCAAACACTCATTTAAAAGTAATAAAAACTCTCTTTCTCCCCCCTCCCCCAAGTTTCTTGGAATTAGCTTATTGTTGGTCATTACCTGTTGTCAAGGGTAAGACTGCAGGACAGCAGTAAAACTTGTGTAAGGGTTTTCTGAAGTTTGCTTACCCTTCAGAAAAAACAAATGACCTTTTGGGACAGCCAGATTTAACCGTGACTTTGAGGTTATTTTTTAATCTTGTTTCCCTTTGGAAGGTCATTTGAAGGAATGCCTTCCACTGGAAACGTGCCTCTCCCTAGCAAGGAATGCAGAAGCTACCTTTCGTCCTCGGTGACTCCCTGGGAGCAGGACTAGCTCCCACGTCATGCATGAACGAGGCATAAGATAGACAAGGCGGCTCTTACTGCCATTGAAACGACCCCTGTGAAGGATCTGGTACGGCTGTGGTACAACGGTCGAGTCGCAGAGGCTCTGACCAAAACACCGTCGCAGCAGGCAGGAGCGTTTTTTGCCTACCCGCTGCTGCGCCGCTCCGGGGCGGGCGGGCGAGCGCGCTGCGTTCGGCAGCCGCGGCAGCTCCTCGGGCTTGTCGCCAGGAGCAGCAAAGCCCTCGGACATGCCGTGCCTGCCCCCGCCGCTCTGCCTACGGTCGCGGTCCAGCAGGACGAGGCCGGCAGGCTCCTCATCGCCGCTCCTGCTCCGGCGGGGGAGCATCGGCGGCGGTGGCGCGCCGGAGACTCCCCCCTCCCGCGGGGCAGTACGCTGCTGCCCTGGGGCCGCAGGCTCCTCGGCTTCTCTTCGGGCGTATATATTTTCGGCTTCACTTCGTTCTGCAAACATGCGAGTGATTTCTCTCGCGCGAGAAATCCAGCTGCAAGGTCGGGACCTAGATAACACACAGCGTTAATAAAATTGCACTGTGTTAGTAAGCAGGGAAATTGAATTAAATTCAAATTAATTGAAGCAAGGTGATTCGTTTTTAAAACATGAGAATTCGTCTGTGAATTCATCTGGTTTGGAAAGGAGAAGGTTTCAGGAGAGAAAAGATGTTGGTATTTGAGGATTATAGACCAAAGCCTGCAATGCTTACATAGTGTTTAACAGCCTACTCAAGACAGCACTCCCTTCTACTGCAGTCACGGTTCTGTGGAGGGTGGATTTCCAGACTTGTCCCTCGATGTTTCTGCCTATGTGTAAATGAAGGGTAAAAAAGGATAGCAGGGAGGTAGAAGTGCGCATCATGCTGAGTCCTTAACATCATTTTCATAGCTCCTCTGAATTTGTCACACATCCTTAACCTTCTTTTAAAGTCATTTGCTTTTCATGGTTTTGTGTGCCACTGAAAGTCACTTTTAATTAAATGTCATATAAATAATAAAGTCTTAATTACATAATTATTGCAAATACCTGTGTGCACACTCCCAGAATTGGACAGACTGCCAGAAGAGCACTTGGAGTGACTTTTCTCACTGGGAACTGAGAGTGCTCTGCAGCAACAGGGCAGGAACGATGGTATTCAAAATTCAGGGTCAATGTGCATATAAAGGAAGAGGAGTCAGATCCCCCCCCCTTGCACATTTTGCAATAGCCAGTTGCAAAAAACTTTCTTAGCGTTAAGATCGACGTTTCTTAAATTGCTTCCTTATTGAGTTCCCCACAAGCTTGTTTAATCAACACAGCACATTTCTTGCCAGATGAAATGGCCTTTTTGCTCAGACTTCCTACGTGGCTCGCCTCTTCCCGAGGAAGACTCACAGACCTTGCAAACCACCGTGCCCTTGTTTAACTTCATGAACGGTAGCTTCCCCCTTGCTCTCAGCCGCGCCGGTGCCCGCCCTGCGCAAGGTGCCCTTTGAAAGCACTCGACAACGGAGGTTCTAGTGGAAACTCTGACATGCGGGCTGGGTTATCGGGAACTACGTGCTTCATGTCAGCGGTGGTTCAGGCTTGAGAGACCGAGGCTGGTACCAGATAGCAGTACTGATAAAACAGACGCTCGGTGTTTACTTTGGAGAGTGAAGTTTGTTGACCTGGAGGAGCGTTAAGTACGATTAACTCACTATTTTGTACAGCTTTCCTTTTCTGGTCATTTTCTGTCATTAGAATTAGGGTGTTCCCTCTAACGCTTCATGATGGCAGCTTTGGAGAAAGACCACTTTGCTCTACCTGCCTCCCCACCTCCATGCAGTTACTGAATACCAGACCGCGATAACCATCAGTCCTTTACAGAGTCATTTTTAAGCCGGTTAAAAATGCCATTTCAGTAGATTGCCCTATTTGAGTTAGGAAGAACAAGCTGTATCTTTTTTATTGCTTTTGACTGGTGAAGTACAAAGTTTAGGCCATGTTTCATGTGCACTATAAAGTTATATTAATAGCCTGGTTAGTGGTCAGAAGTTCTATATGTGTAACTAATGTGTAAATAGGAAAAAATCTCTGAGATAGGGAGGTCACGATGTCTTCTCTTTTTTTGCTTCTCTGTTGCCCTTTGGAGACTTATGGAATCTTGTATGCAAATTCTCATTCTTTATACAGAAATTAAGGGGGTTTTGTTGTTGTTTTTTTTTTTTCACAGAACACCCCAAAATCTAAAAATTGATATCTTGCCTTCTGGGAAAGTAGCAGACAATTTCTTTGATTTGATCCCTATGCCAGAAGATAAGCTAGCAGAGTGGAAATAGTCATTCCTATTTTGGTAACTCTTAATTTCATTCTCAAAGTAGTCTCCCCCTTCTGAAGGGACCAGGAGCATCAGAGAATACAAGAATACAAATCCTGAGCTCCACTCATCTCCATCGATCAAAGCAGCACGCACAAGCTCCCTCTTGGGAGCTGCTGTGGCTTCTTCTGAGCAGAGAGGGAAGAATACAAGTGTCTGTGGCAGGGAGGAAATTGGGCAACACGCTGAGCTCCCTTTTTGTTACTCACGGTGACCGCGTTTGCCCCTATACAGCTTACACGGTCTGGGTAGGCTAAGGATGAATGGAAGCTAAAAATGAAAATGCATGGAGGAATTTGAAGAGATTTACTTGTGTGAGAGGGTCAGTACAAAGCCATTGCGTCATGCTGGACTTAAAAGCTCTTTTGAATAGGACTTGAAGCAAAAACATAATGGGCCAGAATTTCTCGCAGCAGGGAACCAGATCTCTGAGAAGTGTGAATTGTCCAAAGGAAAATATGAGATGAATATCACCCATAATGATTATTTAGCAGGATAACTGCTGTCAGTTTTTGCTCAAAGGTCGTCTGTAGACATGGAGAAGCTCTGACTAGTTTATCATAAGAACTAACTGGCTTCTCCTATGATACGCCCTACACGGGAAGGATGTTTTATAACAGAAAGGCACGGATTGCAGAACCTCTTCTCGTTGTTGTTTTTCTTTTTTCTACCATACCATTTTCTGGTTAAAATTACAGGCTATTTACAAACTAGATCACCAACTGCAGACTGTCCAAATTAAAATAAACAGCAATTACATAGCACTTACCCCTTTAAAATGATTATTTAAAGTTCAGGAATTCAAGGAATTGAGGATATAGGAAAAGATGGAAGAAGGATTTAAAATACTGAATAATATCTTTGATATTTTTTATTAAGCTAATTTGGTATACCAAAGGGGAAGGGATAAAAGTTAATGCATTGATTTGTAGAAAATATTTGATCAGTCCTTGTGTGGGAAAATAAAACTGTTTCTCCCCTGCCCATGCTCGCATTAGATTTTACTGAGCAATTTCATATTTGCTTAACGTATCCATTGGTAGCTCTTGCATGAATCCAGCCAGAAAAATCACTTAATTTTATAGGATGCTGAATCCTGGTATCAAAAGTCAATAGCATTTTTTCTCCTAGTAGCTTCGCATTTACTTTAAAAGCTTCCCTTCTCCTGGAAATAAGGTCTGTCTGTATCTTCACAAAGTAGGTGTTCCCTGACACTAATGCAGTGACTGACACTATTGAAAGTAATAGTCCTGTTCCCTTTGCAGCCCAGAGCTCCTAAATCTGCTTTTTGTTATCAGTATAATGGGGTTGAATACATTTTTAAAAGGTGGTAGCTATTGATTACTTAATGGAAAAATTTAGTATAGAGAATTGCTGAAGCAGCCCTATTTAGTGCTCTTCAGTGCAACAAGACCATTATCTAGAATAGTAGAACTCATCCTGTAACCCTTATTAATATTTAATAGGGATGCAGCAATACTGAAGTACACTACAAAATAGCCCAAGGCTTCTGCACATGTAGGATATAAGGTTGTTGCAAGGGTCGAAAAAGAGTAACTGATTTGCCTCAAGGTGTTTATAAGTAAGACCAACAATAAATAGTGTTTTTCCTCTTGTTCCTTTTAAAGTATTTGCAGCACATCTGCACTTTAATATACAGTTATTCCTACTAGACATCTGGAAGTGATTGAATGCAACAGAAAGGTCACTGTATGTTTAGAGATCATTGTGTGAGACTATTTTATACTTTCCCAATATTGCTGTGAATCCCAGCCTCCCTCTTTCTATCCCTCCCGCTCCATGCTGCAGGGCACATTTGGTTGGGTTGACAAGCCAGTGAAAGGTGTTAATCCTGTCTAATAGAACCATAATCCTTGGGGCTGTGTTTTTATATCATACTATTGAGCTAACCCCTTGTCACAGGAGATTGTTCATCTACTTAATAGCAAAGTTCTTTATGGGAATTTTAGATAAAATTAAAGTGTACAATCCAAATTGTCCTTTTCAATTTCACAGGGTAAAAACAAACAAATAAACCACAATGTTCAGCCAACAGAGATTTTCTGAGAGATTACAATCAATTAAGAGGAGAGCTGTGTGATTTTTTCTTTTCTTTTTTTTTCTCCCCTCAGTGAATAATAAATGTCATTTTACTTGTCCAAAAATATTCACAAATCTGGGTCAGCTTCTTCAAATAACCTTTGGCTGGAAATATTTTTCAGGTTGGATGTGCTCAGAAATAGTGAAAAAATTATGTTATTTCTTTTTCTCTTAAGCTGCAGTGGTTAGAACACGGACCCAAAGTGTGGGTACACATTCCTCTTCCATCTGGCAGTTGCTCAGGCCTCTCCCACTGCTATGTCCACATTATTATTATTTTTTTTTTAATCTTTTTTTTAGCGGATGGAGCTGGTTAAAAAGTAAGTGTGGGAAACCAGGGAAATGAAGCAGCAAGGAGACTGTAGTTTCAGCTGTGTTCCAGGGGATGCTGATTTTCTTCTTCTCAAATGGAGTCTTTTAGACAAAGTATTTTCACATGATTTCCCATTGCTCTTCTTTGTCTTATCTTTTTCCCTCTGCAAACTATTTTTAGTTTAAAAGTGACTGCATGTAAAAGATAAAGGAGCTAATACGGGTAGTAACCCTGTGCTTTATGAGCAGGGACAGAATAAGATGGGGTCCTTCCCAGCTGGAAACACCCGGGGGAGGTATGCGTCTGCTCCACGTAGCTGGTATCGTTTTGATGGAACTCCTTCCTTACGATCACGCTTGCAAAGCCTGACTACCACCTCGCCACCTCCTGCGGCACCAGAGTGTGACCGGTGAGCCCCGCAGAGGACTGACCGCCGCCAGGAAAGGAGAGCGTAAGGAGGCAGAGCAGCAAACGGCAGCTTGGTGGCTGCTGGCAGAACAGGTCCCGGCACGTACCGGCACTCAGAAGGTTGCTGGCCACTGAAATCATTGCACAGGTCTCGGCTCAAATGGGTCTTTGGTTTTCCAGCTTTCCAGAGGAGAGCGCTCCTGTGGCATTACCAGCCCTGCCGCCCGCGTAGGGAACTGGAGGAGGGGAGCAGCAAGGGTGCTGTTCCCGGCAGCACTCGGTGTTGGGCCAGTTCTGCTCCCCTTACCGTCACCAAGACGGTAAGACCACCACTTCCTTGGCTGGAAGCAGGTTCATGCCGGCATTAAGCATGTCTGCAACATGAAAGCAGGCAACGGGACATTAAATTAAACCAGTCCTTTTCTCCTCCTCTTTTCTCACCGAAAGGATGACCTACCTCAGTTGCCTCTGAAGCTACTTCATGAAAACTCTTAGCTGGTAGAGAAGATTGGGAAGCTGTAATGGCAGAGCAGAGCCAGGAGCTCGCAGGGCGCTTTGAGGCTGTGGCGTTCCCAGGTGGAGAGTGAAAGGAGGTAGCTGGAGATGCCGGGAGAAGAGGGAACGATGGGTGCTTTGGAAACCTTGGGGGCAGATGAAAAGATGGCTTGTGTGGCTTGGGGGGAAAAAGGCAATGGGAGCAAGAAGTAGGTTTGGCTGAAATCACGTGGGCAAAGTAAATGGATGAATAACTACAGGAAAACCTGTAGCCAGGTAGCCTGAAACCACTTATTAAATCATTCAGGATGTATTTATTTCGTGGTTTACTACTTAGTTCAGTGGGTTTTTTTCCTCCAGAGGGGATTTTGAATACTTGGAAATATACTGAGATGATATTGCATAGTGTATGATATTGCATAGTGTAAGCCCTGCTCGAGAACTCTGATACTTCATTGAAAAACTTTCATTTAGTATGGAGGAGTGAAAAACTTTACAAAAAAAGGAGTTGTTCCAGATTTAGCTTTGAGTATTAGTGAAGGTATAAAAACAAACTCTTAAAGACGCTGTAGAGTTGAGAAATGTCCAAATTCTGGCTGTTGTTAGGGCCACGCTTAAAGGGACTTCTGACTTGTCATCAGCACCAATTCTAAGTTGTTTGCCACCATGGGCAGTGCAGTGTCAGACTCTGCCTGGGCATATCTGGCAGGTATTTCTGTGTGACCTCTCACAAAAATCTGCTGTGCCACTTCCCACCTTACCATGCCAATTATCCACACACAGAAAGGGTGAAAATTAGAATGAAGACCGTTCATGGTCTCTTAATGCACAGCTCAGGTAATGCAGCCTTTCTTATGTTAAGCAAAGGTGTGTCAAAGGGAAAAATTGTACCCATTTACCTTTAGGAATCAGATTTTCAAATTGGAGGATTGGGAAGAAAAACACGGGGCCCACCTGATTATTCCATTGCTTACTCCCTCCACAACATATGCATTTTGGACAAAATGTATTCATAATCCTCAGTCGTCTTTGCCGATTCCTGTTGGTAAAGACCTGTAAAGAGTCTCCCCAGCTGCGAAAGTAAACTGTATAAATTGCCACTGTTTACACCACCATAACCAACTCTATACCTTGTACAATATTTATGGAGACAACTTTTTTCCTAAGTTCATGGACAGCAACTTTACCTAGAAGTAACTCATAGATATCTGTGTATAAGTAATGTGAAACTGATGTAGAAGAACTCATAATCCTATCCGTTACCTAATTAGTATTTGAAGCAGTGTTGTTTCTCTTATTCATTTTTCTGCTCCTGGCTGTACAGTCACAATTTTTTTCCCCTATAGTCACGTCCTAGTTTGTTTCTAGTTGGATGTAGCAGTTCACGGTCCACCGATCTGGGAGGAATTTTTAACACAAACAGGTGACTTGACAGTTGTATTTAAGTCTTAATAACAGAACAAACCATCATCAGTGAGTCAGGGTTTGTCGTCTTTTTCTTTACAGCGCACAAGCAGCTTTGGAAGCTTTGACCGTTTCAGGCACCACTCGATATCAAAGACAGATGATTCAGCTGAGGTCTGTATAACACAAAGTTTTTCTTTCTTCAGTTCACTTTCCCACAATGGTTATGCAAAAACATTGGGAAATTATTGTGTAAATTTTACACTGGTGAGAATTTTGCTTGTGTACCTGGACCTGTCTGGGTGATTGAGCCCTTGCCAAAATGAACAAGAGAATCACACGTAAACTTGGTACTTTGATGTGAAGATTAGAAACAATTTTTCAAAAAGACAAAAGTGCATTTCACGTTGGTGCATGCCCAAAGTAACCAGCACGTGTATGCACATGTATGTGTAATTTTTGTTTTCAAGACCCCTGCAAAAATCCCCTCAATTCTTATTTGGATTAAGGACAATAAACAATGGGAAACAACATTTTCTAGCACAAAATGTATTTTCTTTCTGTCATTCACACACACAGTGGTATACTGCAAATCAGTTTAGGTACGCGATTCCCCAGGAAAATGGCTATGACTGACTTTTGTCACCTAACTGTGTTGGTGTCCTTAATATTTTCCTGTAATTCCTATTCCACTACTTGTGGAATTTCATTTTCATGGTGAGTTGTCGCTTACTTTTTCATTTCAAATCAGATATCTGAGTTGGAGACCATAAGTGACATTGGAGAAGCAGTACAAACTAAAGCTGCAAGTAATGGAGGAAGTTTGGGTAAGAAGATGAGAGCCATTTCCCTTACCATGAAGAAAAAGATGGGTAAAAAGTACATCAAGGCACTCTCTGAGGACATGGTAAATACAGCTTAAGACTCTTGTGTTTGATGATAATACATGTGCACAATGCTACGTGCATTTCTCCTGTTCATGTTTCAAGCAGCTGTTAGTTATGAGAATCCATAAAAACACAGTTACACATACTGAATTAAACCAGCTTTTAGTATGTACCTTTTCTTTCCTGTGCATGATAATGTATACACATATGCATATATACAATTACAACATCACACAGTAAGGGCCCAGGATGGACACAGGAGTTTTGCAACATTGAATTTTGCTTTTTCATCAAGGAACAGGTCTATAAGCATCACAAGAAAATCTCCTGATGTGGACACAAGGGAGTATCGGATGAACCTCATTGGCAGTCTGATACTCAACCTGTACAAACTGCTTCATTAGAAGAATTTATCTTTCAATACAAGAATTATTTCCAAAGTCCGTTTTGTAGAGGTCAGTCAGCATCCTGTCGTAGAGCATGACAACTCATACACCTTATCTGCTCTTACCTTATCTAATCTTAGTGAACCTATCTTTATTAAACATAAAAAACATTTAATATTTCACACACTGCAAACCCTGTTTTCTCTATATCTTGTGTCAGTGAGTTCCAACTTTTAAAACACATAAGGAAAAAGGACTTGTCATACTTAACCACCCTAAAGAATCTAGCCAGTCTGCACCCTCTCTCACATGTGTCAATATCAAATAAGTAGAGAAAATAAGTAAGAAACTTCACAAGTAGAAAATAGTGTTTCACAGGATACCTTTAGACAGATTTTGGAGGTCAAAGCAAGGATTCCTATTTCATTAGTTTAGTTTGCATTTTTTGCTAAAATTCATGAGGTTGCAATCCACAATTTTTATATTATAAGAAAGAAAAATCCAAGTTTCAACATTTGCCATCTGCACGTTTACAGCAACTATTCACATGACAGAATTTTAATGAATTATCTGGTTGGACACACATATAGCGTGATTTTCATTCCTGCAGGACATGATGACAATCAATACCAGTCCACTGATTAATCTATGAGTTGTGCTGCTGACTGGTGTAACAAGCACTGTCCTTGTTGAAAACCAATATAGTCGTTCATTTCGATGCTATGCCTTATACATACCTGTATGGGTCCCTACCTCACAGATGCATAGTCATCTTTGCTTGACTTCATCAGTCAACTGATGAATAATTAACATTTCCCCAAATATGGCATAAGATCCTAAGTACTGCAGATTGTTTCATGTGCATCAGGGTATCACGCACATTGACAATGTGATGAAACCTGCTGAAGAAACTCCTTCCTTTGAAAGCTCATCATTATTTCATTTAGCTGTTACATCATCCTTAACTTACCTGTGACTGAAATATGGACCTTACTGTTTTGAATTCATTAAGTATATAAGCTGTGATTCCTGTTACAAACTCAAAAGGACAATTTCATACACCATTAGATTTTGTGAGAGAAACATGCATCTGTTAATTCTGAAATGCACTGGATTTCGAGACCAATGTGTAGGTGGGGCAACATAGTGAGCGTGGTGCTAGAACACATCGATGCCATACATGCGTGCAAGCTGCCTCCTGAATGCCCTGGCTAGGGTTCCAGCCTGCTGTCAAGTGCCCATGGTTTTCAGAAGTTCAACACAAAACACAGCTGCCTCAATTAGCACTTTACCATGTGCTTTTAGAATTAAACTTTATACTTCCTCCACAGAGACAATCAGAAAAAATCCCACCTTATCTGGCTACCTGTGAATTTCCCGTCACAAGCCTTTGTCACTGCTGTGGTATATTGCAGTCTTCTGAGATGGAGAATCAGTTTAGCTGCTTGAGCGGGAGTGGAATGAAGTGAATGGGGCAGAGAGGAGACAGGGGATTTCTCCAAGATCATAAGGATCACCAAGAACAAGTGGTGGTGCTGGGCATCCTTAGTATCAGGCATCAACTTCTAAAATGCTTTCTCTCTTACAGTGGTTCTTCATAAAGTCTAATGATGATTTAATCTCCAGTGATTATTTAAAAGAAAAAAACCAAATGTTTGTCTAAAATACATCTCTTGGTGATTAACATCTGATTTTTGTGTTAAAGAACGAAGAAGGAAAAGATGACAGTGATCCTAGTGGTGGAATACACACTGAGAAGGTCTCCCTAAAAGCCAGTGACTCTATGGAAAGTCTCTATAGCCTGAACAGTGGCCAGAGCTCATCTAGTAAGTACAAGATATCCATACTTCTTATTCAGTCACTGGATCAATATTGTTATTGTTTAAGTCTGAGGTATCAGAGCTGGTGATCAAAAATGTGATAGTGGGGAGCTCTTCAGTCTGGCAGACAAAAGTATAATTTGATTAAATGGGTGGCAGCTAGGGTAGATATACCTCTCTCCAGAAATAAGCTGAGTGTTTTTAAGAGTGGAAATATTAACTGTAGTAAAAAAATAACATGGATTATAGGGGATGTTGCTGGTATACATGCCATAAATGTTTTGGGGGGCTATCACTGCTATGATGCTGCCACCCATAGGGTTGCAATCACTGGGTACAGCCACACAACTGTCCTGTCTGGGGTAGTGGCCGTGAGTTCATTCTTCGCTCTGCAGATGTGAGACAAAGCGAGAGGTCTCTCTGAGATGATAGCTGATGGGGGCCGGACCTGGCGACTTCAGGTCATGATGCAGAGAAACACAGTCTGCTTCTCTACAAACCCACTGAAAACCCTTCCACAACGGGGTAGTCTCAGTTGGAGGGCAGATGAGTCTCTAATGAGAAATGGAATTTGCCTCCACTGATCTATCCATTGCTCTGCTGTAGACATTTTCTGGGCAGCAGGTGACAGCTGTCCATGATGAAGTTGCTGTGCCATCACTGCAGGCACCACGTGAACCCTAAGTGGAGACTCGAGTTGCAGTCCAGACCATTTGCACTTAGTAGTTAATCTGGCCCTGAGATGGAGATGTGCACTTAGGCAATCATCTCAAACAAAACCATTTTTACGATCATTTTCTATGATGTGATTTGCGAAAATTGTATATGGGAGTTTACTTCCAACACACTGCTGCTCTTATCTAAAAACATATTTGGATGGAATATTGCAGAGCTTGCTTAAATTTGCTTGAATTATTCTGCTGATATTTTATTGCTCAACTTGGGTAAAATGACAGACAGAAATGTTGGTAAGATTAAAATTTCCCTCTGCAATGCAGGTTCCTTTGATGTTTCAGCTAGTTCTGTAATGAAATAAAATAACTTCTACAGTACTTGTTTTCATTTCTCTAAATAAACAGGAGAAGTTCAGCAGAATTAATTCCCTAAATTGCACTTTTAGAGTACATTTTATTAATCTGCAGAGGTAATATTTCAAAAAGTCTGTAAGTAAAAAGTGTAGTCTATTAGTAACATCATCGGAAAAAGATTACTGTAGGGAAGATGTTAATGAAAGATCTCCTACCTATTTTCTTTGGTCTCTTGTAGCATGCTTTTTATTGAATGTATTTTTCCTGGAATGTGTCAAAACCACACAGAGTGCACTCTTTCTCTAATTCTGTAGTTTTGAACACTTTCCTCTCTGCTGCTGTGCAGAATTGCATGTCTGGGCATTTGGTGCAGGAGATCTCAACCTGACTCTCTTTAAGGTGGGGTGACCAGCTGCTCGGATGGAACGAGCAACAGGGACAGCCTCCGATTTGATGATGAAGTCCCTTACAGTGGACCCTTCTGTGGTCGAGCCAAAGTTCACACTGACTTCACACCAAGTCCTTATGACACCGACTCTCTGAAAATTAAGGTAAGACAACCATCAGGATTTGTTCTTTTCCAGCAAGAGTGCCGGGGGGCATTTCTTACATGTGAGGAGTACGTTTTCTAATGCATTTTTTGACTGTTAAGTACATGTAACACTCTAAAAGCAAGACTGATCTGGTTTTGCAATGCTTCTGTAAGAACTTAGTTCAAACGATGCTGGACAGCCAATGTCTGCTAAAGGCTTTTTAAGGCACGGACTCCGGATAGGTACCTCATCATTGTATCTACTGGGATAGCATGGCTTTCCTCAGAGTAAAACACAAGTTGCTTCCCACATGCTAGGAAGTGTAGAAAAATAAAAACCTGAGTCTCATGGGATGTGAAGTTGCCTCCTCAGCTCTTTCAGTCACAGCTGGATATATCAAGAGCTCAGTGTTTTTTGTTTTCAATGGAAACAGTTCACTTCTCCCTTAAGCCTTTCTTTAAGCATACCTTTGAACTATGAATTTTCTCTGGCCATGACAACATGGCAGGAGCGTCCATCTTGTGTGAGTGAGACGAAGGATCGCCAGATGTGGAGCCAGTTGAACGTTACTAAAAAAGCCCAGCTTCTTCCATGCAGAAGATGATACATTCAATATCATCTTCCCTCAGACTACTCAAGTCTGTAATCTGGTCTTCTTTCTTTTCCCTCTTTGTAATCACCTTCATATCCAGCTTATATTCACACTTCAGCATCTTTTCTTCTTCTTCACAGCCTTCACAGTTTTTGTCAAAATCCTCATCTGTGTCTCACTGCAGTCTCCTCCTCTCTGGCCTACCTTACAGCCATTGCTCTGCCAGTACTTGCAGTCTTCACCACTTGCCCTCCACTTCCACCCACACTAGGGCATTTCTTTCTAAACAGTTTAACTGGTCACAAAATGGCAAATGTCTGCTGGCTCACATAGGTTCATTTTTTAGTCACTGGGGCAGTGTATTTTAGAATTATAAACTAGTGCTTAGGGTTGAAAACCCCTAAAATTATCTCACAAAATTTCAGTAGCCTGAATCTGAATTCAAAGTGCCTCTGAAGCTTGGCTTAGAGCCACTGCCTAATCCTGATTTGCATCCCCGTCTGAAGTTCCTGAGCCTCCATGACTATGTAGAATAATACGTGTGTTTATAGAGCTTTAAACAAACGTTGTTTAGTTTCCATTTCAAAGGTGCTGGTAGCTCTAAGCTCCATATTCTAACAAAACCAGGTCACTGGAACACAGTCGATTTCACACTTGGGTTTATACCAAAGCTAGGATGACCGCTTTACTTGCAGTTTCTTGACCAGACCAGAAAAGAGTTGAAAGTCTTGGAGCTGTTAACAGATATTTTAACAAGCTGAGTTTGATTTTTAACTTTGTAACAGAATGGCAAATGAAGTGTGTACGTGGGGATTTGTTGGACAACTCTTTAAAGATGTTCAACATTGTTTTAAGTCTGTGGTACCTGCCCAGAAGAGAGGACTCAATTCTGAGGTCATGGGAGGAAGTTGCATAGCGGGTATGACTTACAAGGGAGCCTTTTTACTACGAGAATTACTCAGAGTGGCTGTTTTGCTGAGCTGAGACTTTGGTTCCCACGGCATGGCTGTGAACACCTTTACCAAAAAGCCCTCTTGAAGAAGCTGTGTTGTCACTCTTCTTTACACTCACCCTTGTGAGTGAATGCACAAGTGTGGAGAGCTGAAGCCTTTAGATCAGTCTAAGGTGCCATCCAATGTTTCCTCAGTCAACAGAGTTAATAATAATAATAATAAAAATTTCTCAGTACTTTGGGAAATTGTACTGACAAGAAGATATTAAGGGAGTTAAATGCTCTTTATTGCCTTTCAGAAATGTAGCCAGTGGTTTTTACTGTAAAATGGGTATGAATCCACCTTTCACATAGCTCAGCTATCAGTTCTTGAAGATCCTTGAGATGCTGGGGAGTAACATTACTGTGTAAACGGTTTGGCACGTATTTGGAAAATAGTCTCACAGCATTCCCTTGTTTTTTGCCAAAGCTATGCCCGTTAGCCATTGCAAAAGTTGATTACTGATGCAGCCCTACCTATTTCAAGGACCAAGTGGAGAACAAAAATGGTGAGAAGGGCTGCTTATGCTCACCTCTCCTTTGCAAAGGTTTGAAGATAAGGATCAACTCCATTTTCTGTAATTATTTTTTTTGTATTTTTATAAAAGTAAAGGAAATAAATCTAGTTAATTTTTAAAAGTTACTTCGCACTGACTAGTTAGGATTCTGTGCTGTCTGTGCTATTTTTGGTCCACAAATGAAAAGCTACATATAACAAACCAGATGTGTAAGCTGTGGTATGCCTTTTTTTTATTGTTCTAGAAGGGAGACATTATAGATATCATCTGTAAAACCCCCATGGGTATATGGACAGGCATGCTGAACAACAGAGTAGGAAACTTCAAGTTCATTTACGTGGATATTATCTTGGAAGAGGAATCTGCACCCAGAAAGATAAAGCCACGCAGAGGAAGCAAAAGGACCAAGCCAAAAACGTTGCAGGAACTCCTGGATTGTGTCCACCTGCAGGTCAGCCAACACATTTCCCAGCTGTTTTTGAAATGTTTCATTTCTGTGTGCCTGGGTTTGTATGTCATTTACAGGCTGGAGTAGAAAGGCAAGTTTCAGCAGTTTTGATATCAGCAAAGCAAAGCAGCTTCGTGTCTGTCTTTTATCTGATGTGAGTGGATTATAGAACTGCATTTTACCACATCATTTGGTTAGGCTGAGACTTCATGCAAAGAGGCACGATGGTGACCTGTCAAGTCACCATAACCTGACTGTGATTATGTGCCTAAGGGTAGGAGGTGTGCGACTGTGGACACCTCAGGGACAGGACTGCAGTCTGACTCCAGCACCAACCTTTAGAATTTGGGCTTCTAATTTCTCATGATAGTTAGGGAGCAATAGTCTTTTTGCATTATGCTCATGTTGTGCCTCTCTCCCTCTTTGCAACCCTAGTTCTCAACTGAGTGTCAAAGCATAATTTACAGGTAACATTTTTAATAATGGTTATTGTTTTGGTGCTGATGCAAACACTCCTGTCCCTGGAGTACGCACAGAGCTTCACACTGCATCGACACACAGCTCAAGGGGGACCATGTGTGGCACAGCACAGCTGAGGGCTCCCTCAGCTTCTCACCCTCGCTTATATCGAAAGGCTCCTTCTGTGCAAAGGCAGAGGATGCCCTTCCTCAGAGGGCCTCCTAGACCCAGCATGGGAGGCACTCATGGGGTGACCCACAAAAGTCCAGAAGCTCAGCCCATTCAGCCATTTCTGGCAGAGCTCTGTCCTTGTCCAATTTGCTGCCAGATTCTCTTAGACAACTCAGCCACAGATGCTAGGATGGTCAGGAGGTCCCCCAGGCATCTCCGCCTCTGTCCTCTCTTGCTCTCCAGCTCTGGTTTTATGCCAAAGTCATGTTGATCGGGCTGGAGAGTGAAGCCCATTTCAACCTGACAAAAAACTAAAAGAGAAATTGTGTCTATTCCTCTACTAAATATAGTGCCTGTTTACATGAGAGGATTTGCTTATTTCTTTTTTGTAGGAATATGCCTCAACCCTCTTGCTAAATGGCTATGAAACTCTAGAGGACTTAAAGGATCTACAGGAGAGCCACCTGATTGAATTAAATATTTCAAACCCAGAAGACAGGGCACGATTGTTATCAGCAATTGAAAATCTACAGGACAATGACAGTAAGTGTTTAAGCTTTGTTAAGAGTCATGTGCAAGTTCTAATTGAAGAGACGCCTTTAAAGAAATAGTGATTCTCACAGTGATCTGTTAAATTATTTTTCTTTTAAATATGAAACATGGAATTAGATGGGTTTTTAATTTGTTCAGACAGCAAACTGTATATCTCTTCTAGATATGTAAATGATTAATATACTAGTAGCACATGAACAATTTAAAATTTTTTTTTATAGGTCCTAAACTCTAGATTGGTAGCAACTATTGCTTGAGAACAACCTTATTTATGGTTGGGGAAGCAACCCTCAAAGAAGTTAAGTGACTTCCCAAAAGTCACAAGGTCTGTGCAACAGCAGAAAATATAACCTCCCAAACTCTGCACTAGTATCTTAACCAAAATAGGACTTATTTCAAATAGCTACAGTAAAGAATTTTCTTTATTTTTTTAAAACAACATTCTCCAGAAGAATACAGTTTTTCCTCCCTTACTTCCTCCCAAACTTAAATCCTTACCCGAATCAGTTTCATTTGTAGGCAGGTTTTGTAAAAAACCCAAACAAACAACAGAAAACCAACTAATAGCTGGTTTGCGTTCTTTTCTGAAAATTAATCTGACTCCAGCTTCCAGTGAGCTTCTGAAATCTGATCATACGGTGCGTATATACGCATGTGTATCAGTCACCACTATGTTTTCTTCACTTGTTCTTTTCACTGGGAATGGAAAAGCTGAGATAGAGAACACAAAAATACTGTTCTCATGATATTTTCTTGATATTTCCAGCCTGACTTCTAATTTTAAATAATTTATGTCAAGTTCATAGAAACCTCATCTAAGCGTCTACTTAATTAGACACTCAGCCAAAACAGAAGATGTTTTCCTCTTCATTAATGTTTGTGCATACTCACTACCTATCCTGAGCAATCATTTCATCTGATGCACTCACAATTGAGTGACAGAAAAGACAGAAAAGGCAACCTGGAAAAGCAATGTCTTCCTGGGATATCTTAACACCAGTTCTTGTCAGCTGTCCACTTTTTCCCTCCTCAGTAGTGAGGCCACTTTCCACTTTTCACTCAGCACATGTACATACATATGCACATACCTGCATGTACACATATACCCTATGTGAGTCAGTACATAAATCTCTCTGGGTTTCTAAGGATGCCTTTGGCTACCTCCTCCATTCAGCTTTCCCTGCAGATGCTCTCTAATCTCCCTCTTTGTGTCTTTGCTAACCTTTTTTTTTGACTATTCATTTGCACTTTTTTGGGACCCCATTTGTACATGCAGGCTTTTCTGTTCTTAGTCAGCTTCCAGGGAAAGGCAAGATTATTTCAAATATGTTGGAGAGGCATTTAAAGGGTTTCCTTTGCTCACTAGGATCAGAACTTCTTTCTGGTCTATAGCTTGGTGAGATGACAGGCTAGAAAAAGACTTTTGAAGGGCTATTTATGCAGAAGCAGTGATTGAAAGAGTGAAACCAGAAAACAAAGTCACATTTTTGAAGAATGGCATTGCAGAGATCTAGCTGGAAATGGTGTGAAAATACATTAATTTCCCTAGTTTGCCCTTAAACCGAGTATACGTATATTTGTGTGTATTTCTTGGTAACTAGCCTTACTGCACTTTCTGCACCTTTTATTGTGTATGTTTTTCTATATCAATATTTAAGACAAAAAAAAAAAAGAAAAATGCTAGACTGTAATTTTGCAGAGTTTTGCATCAGTGTGAAAAACAAAACCAAAACATAATGTTTTTTAACAGACCACGTGAATGCCAAATTATTTAGGAGTAGCGAGGATATGTTTTGCTATTTATATTCCTTGTCTAACAAGTGCATAGCAAGCAGCCTTAGACACCTAACCTTTTTAGAAGATGACACCAACGTTTTATTTTTCTGAAGGTGTCTTATCACTTAATATTCTGCATACACCTGTACAAGGACCAAACCTAAGAAGGTTCTTACATGTCCCATAGAATGAAAGTTAAAAAAATTCATCTTAATTATCCAAATAGGGTTCTTCCTAATTGGCAGTATGAGATTAAGACACTTCTTCAGGCAAAACAGTGCCCCTCATGTTATCTGTATGGTAGTTTAGGATTTTAAATTCTTGTCATGGTTCTGGAAATAATAACATTAAATCTTATAAAGTAGCCCATGCTTCAAAATCACTGATGGCATTGTAGTCCTAGATGAAGAGATGAAATTAATATTTGCTTCATATGCACTTTAGATAGGTATAGCCACTACTATTCAAATTCAATAAAATAATATTCCCAGAATTTATGAATACTCACAGGGACCAGAACCAAGACATCTTTATATACCATCCCAGCTATAAGCACTTGTTTAAGTCTCATTGAGTTTCACAAGACTCATGTATACTTTAAGGTAAGCCACACACAAATAATTTTCTGGTTTGGGATACTGTCTTGAATGAGGGCTCAATCAAACCCTTGCCTTATCTCTTTGTCAAAGGTTCATAGCATCTGCCACGTGACTGGCAGTGACAGAACAGAATTTAACAACTTTCTCTAAAAAGGAAGATACAAAAGACTAAAATTGATAGAAGCCATCTGTTAAGTTGTTATAATGAAAGATGGGGAGTCAAGATGATCTTGGGGATAAGCTCAGCATGAGTCTGACTTCATCCGAATCGTTTGACCTCTTTGTCCTTCTGTCAATCTGATTGGAAAATTGGGTTTAAAGAGCTGGGTGCTACTGTGAAAGTGAATTCTGCATCTTAACGGAACTTTCCTAGGTCAATATATATTTTTTTTTTCCTAAATGGGCATGACTCAGTCCAGCATAAATGATTTTTTAATTAAAATTGATTTTCTGCATTGCTTAGAAGTGAGCAGCATAATTACCCACAGCTACAAGGTAATCTGTTTACTGGCCAAGAGTATTCTAGACAGAAATTCATCACTCTTCTAGGTAAATGTTCACTCTTTTTATAAGCTTTGTGAAAAAACATACTAAGGCCATAGACCACACTTACTGTTCTAAGCCCATCTTTCTCATAGAGTTTGGAAGACTTTCATGTCTTTGCATTACATTCGTGCCTCCATGAAGCATGTGTTTGATTAATGGGTGGAGTCTCAGGTATGGTCCAGAGTTGAAATGCAAGGGTTCCTGACTTTTTGTGACCCTGCTATTATTCAGAACAGCCAAGTGTGCTGGAACATAGTCTCATTTTACTAGATTCTACTACAAATGTAGTAAAACATGATTTAGTATTTCTTTAATGTGATATCAGATATTGTGAAATGTCCAGATGTTTTTACAGGGCTTTTAATTTCTTTTTCTTTCCTTGGCTTTTTCTTGACATTTATTGTATGTTATACTAAGTGATTTCTTCATGACACATTCTTGTGACTATATAATTCATGTTGCAGAACAAACAGTTATTGAGTTTTCTAACCAAATGACCTGCAGCAATAGATTCCATATTATATGCTTCCTAAAGCCACCCAAAATGTAGGATTTCTGGCAGTGAGAATTTTTTCATCCTAACATTTGATTTAGACCTGAATTAATTTGAAAGGAAAAACTTTACCCATCTCACACCAAGAATTAAAAAGTAAGTTTTATTTAGGAAATGTTACCACATAGTGTTTTTTAAACAGATTTCACTTCCTGATACTGCACCATCTTCTTCCCACCTTTCCTGGGAGTCCAGGCCCAAATTCACCATCTTCAAGTACTTCACATAGCAAGGCTATCCTAGAACCGCAAGGTCCTGTGAGCTCCTCACAACCTTCCCTACACTCACCCCCCCAATCTCTTTTTAGATTTTCTATAAGTTAATCAGACCTATATATTTGGGACAAAAGGATTGGTTTCCATGAATCTATGGCTGGGGAGGAAAAAAAAGCTCTTTTTCATAAAGTATTTCTTAATAGCTTTCCATTCTTCTCCCAGATGGCTTCTAGACAGGAGATGGATGTCTGTGCTTTTGTAGGATGCTATTTTTAAAGTGAAGCAGTTGCTGGATGGTTAATGAATAAAGTAATAAAAAAGTTTGGAACTTTTTTCTTGACTGCTTCCCAGGACACAGGTTTTTGTGTGTGCAAAATAGCCTTGATTCTCACTTAGATGATGCAAGTCAGGAGGTTCATTCCTGAAGTCCAGTGGGTTACATTAGTCTGAAGCTATTATGAGTTAAAGTAGTATTAGACTTCATTGGATATATGCCTACAGTTCATTATAAAGATAAAAAAGGTGCATATGTGCAATTTGGGGGATAATATTTTATGCTTACCTCCCCAGATCCACTTTTTTAGCTTATTTTTCATGTTTAAGTGCCAGATTATACTCTAAATCCCATTGCCAGTACCAGATAAGGTTTGTTTCTTATATATTTTACTTGGACAGCAAGATAGTAGATAGCTGAGGACATGACTTTCAGTTCTCAGTTGCATTCCTTATGTGAGGACCTAGCATCAAGAGTATCATTTTACACTGGAAAGTCCCTTCAAGTACGTGGGACTACACAATATCATGTCAAGGTCAAATAGTGCTCAAAGGCAATCTCCCCATCTGTAGTGTGGTACAACTCATTGACCTGGACATAATATTTCCATATTTCCCAAGGAAGCTCATCCTTGCATGAGTATTAGTATTTTTCACCTTTTTTCAGTCACATCTGTTTGCTTCCAGATTTTAGAGATAATTTCTGTTTTCACCATAGAATTTCCTCTCACACCAGTTAAGTACCCCTCCCAGAAAAGCTATGCCACTGACTTCAGTGAGTACAATTTGTTTAAATTGCATGTCTGTAAATATCCACAAAAGTTTTACTTCTTTGTGTCCCCAAAGTGTTGCACATGTATACAGATCCACTTCAGGCTTCTCTGCTTCTTTTTCAAGAAGTATCGCCATTTACTGCTTCAGAATGATCCTTTTTGAGTTTGATGCTTTGTGAGTTTTCATTTAATTTTAACACTTAGGTGGTCTAACTGGTACAGGCACTACAAGTTATTACATGGCCTTCATATGTACCTAGGAGGTCTGACATCAGCCTTGAAGACACACTTTGTCTATTTAGTTACTGTATTGCGCTGCTCAGTATGTCACTGCTGCACCTTCCACGAAGGCACGCAACTAACTCAGCCTAAAGCATTGTGCTCCTAGCCCAGTTCTCCTTCTGGGCAAAAACACATGGAGGCAAAATCTCAGAGGGCACAGTCATGACGTATGGCTTGCTGCTGGGTGACCTTCTTTTTTTCCCCAAGACAAAATCCAGGCCTCCTGCCACTCATCTGGTTTAAACTGACATAACCTCACGGCAGTCAGTGTGACCTCAGTACATTCTTGAGCTGAATTGCCTTAAACCTAAGCTTAAAGTGCCTTCCTAATCAGGGCTTTGAAGTCATTAAAAAAGGGAAAAAAGCTGGTGAAGAGAAAAAAGAGATCTATCCCTGCATATGTCATGCACATCTATGTCATTGAACAACAAATATTCGTTTCAAAGATCTAAACAACAAGGAAGATAAGTATGCCTAACACATCTATAACCAAGGCTAAAGGCCTCACATTTTTTTCAGAAGTTTGAATATAATCCTACTGTCTAAAGTAGTATTAGAATATATGTGTCAAAATGATGCATATCTTGGACTCTTCTGGCCATATCATAGGCAACAGTGACTTGAAGCTATTCATCTTATATGAAACTGCTTTACTGTAGATGATAGGACTTCCATCTGTTGATAAGATAGTTATTTCTGATGATTCTGCAACACGTAACAGCCGTTTAATTTTATCAATTCCTGTTTCCTGTGCATTGTATCTTTCTTCTGATGTCTGAAAGACTAAGAGAGCAAACTTACTTTACCTTTACTAATGTGGAACTTGAATAGTTCCACATTCAATGCTAGAGGAAGGAATTTAGTAGAACTGAATGTAAGAGCCAAAAGCTGAAAAGAAAAAATTTTAAAAAGCATAGTTTCTTTTCTCATGAAGCAACACCTAAATTTGTATGCTACATATGTTTAAGATACTCAGTATCCTGTTCAAGTGGTTTAGTAGTTACTGCATAATATTTAAGGCTGCTTTAAAAAGAGAAAAAAAAAAAAAGCACCAAAGTTTGCTTTCACTTTTTTCTTCATAAATATGTTTGTATTACTTAACTTCATAAAAAAGTTCTTCAACTTTTTCTGCTCAGAATGAAAAATAGAAAATATAGTATTTTCACTGTCTCAAACATCTGAACATTTTTGGTTTTCAGGTTTTCATGTAAAAAATTCTTCTAGTGTTATGGGAAGAGACAGAAGTTTTACATTTCTGTATGTTTTCTAAATAGAAACTTCTTATTCTCATAACTGATCTAAATTCAGGTTTTAAAAAATCTCAGTCCCAGTCTTGTTTTTCTTTTTCCCTGAAACACACAAGGGAAAGACGTTGCTACAAAAGAATTTAGGATTGTTTTTCCCACAGGAACTACTCAGATTATCAAACTAGTTACAGGACACTAATACACTGACTGAAACTGCATTTTCTTTTTAATCCGCAAGTTACTTGGTCTTCTTTCCATTGTAAAACAAACAAAGTGGATGGAGGTTCCTCTTTGACCTTGAAAATGTACACAGGATTAACACTTTTTAGGTCACTGCTTGCCAGGGCAGCAGATGATGCTAGAGAAGCTGATAAAAGTACCAGCAAGCAGCATTAGGCTGATGAGGGGATTACAGTGGGGAGCAGGGGAGTCCTGCCCACAGCTGCTCAGGAGGACTTCACCCAGCCACGGGCTGAGCTCTGTCAGCCCACAGTGACCAAGACCTGGGTCATCTGGGCACGGGTGGGATGGGTGCAAGGAGCTAATGACACAGTTTAGACAAGGCTTTACTGGGGCATCTGCTGTTATTTGTGCTAAACTACTTCTGTTGCTACTAATAGCAGCAGTAATACCTTCACTGGTGTAATGCCTTTTGTAATTCCTCCCTGACTTAAATCAGAAATCAATTGGACCCTACGTGATCAAATATTTTCCCTGCAGAGAGATAACATTTGACATGACAAACTGTGCTCTGTAAGGTGAGGAGGAGATCAAACAGTTACAGATATCAATTAAATCTGATGAAAGGTGTACTCTTTCACGCAAGTGCAATTAACCATTAATTTCTTTGCGAACAAGGTGGGACTTCTGTTCCTTGGCAAGTATTTAAGATATTTAAGGTAATCAGAAATACTTTTATTTTTTATTAAATACATAAGGTTATACCTATAACCTATTCATGCACAAATGATTAAGTTGAGATGTTGGATTCATTTCTTCAAAATCAGATTAGTTTATTAACTTAATAAGGCAACTGAAAGTTAGAAAATATTAAACAGAATTAATCAGTCCAAGCAAATCTACAAGACTTCCATCAGGACCTAGAAATTTTTCTCAATATAGCAAAATGCTTTATGAAATAAGTTCATTGAAATCTCACACAGTGAAGAAAGATCTTGACTCTCCTGCTGTTCCGTTTCAATATTTTCAGAGTGAAACATTTAAATTTTTCATTTCTAATTTAGTCTTTTTTATACAGTATCACACAAGACTTTTAAAAAATAATAATCCAAATTGTAAATCTTTCCCATGTTGCCAACGCTTATAATTCCCAACAACCAACGCAAATGTCAGTATGAATTTTCCTTGTGGAAATTTTGTAATTCTGGGATTCTACCCTGGAGCTAAACTAGATTAAGATAAAATCCTTCATGTATTATGACTTCCATTCTGCCTGTACTTGAACTGAGACAGCTTAAATATGACTGAAGATATGAAGCTAACTATTTAACCATGGAGTAACAAGTCAAGTGAAATAAGGGAACATTCTTTGCAAAAGCAAAAAGGTACCATTTTTCCGAAGGGCTAAAATCTGGACTAAAACCATCTGTTTCCTGTGAGATTTGTTCCTTACACTTTGTTTGGAAAGCAAGCCACAGTTTGAAGTAAAAATACAGTTACAGGAGGGTGATAAGGAAAAAGAAGAGTATGAAAGATTTTATATTTTATAGCTTGTTTTCTAAAGAACTTTACTGTGAGTAAACATCATGTATTTCACAGCCAGAAAATATGAACACGAACTTTAACCACAACATACATTAGATTCATGATATACAGGTACATCCTCTCTGCAAAGGACTAGTTTGTTGAGCTTTTTTTGAGAGGTCTGTTGATACTCTTGAGTTGCAGATTTTTGAGTTTGAATAGATTAGTTGTACAGCAGCTAAACAAGGGCAAGCTATTTGCAAGATAAATTGCTTCTACTTAGTTTTGGAACAGTGTTCAAAAACCATACAGCATGAGTTAGGCATCTTAGCTTTCTCTGAGGCCCTCGTGTTTTGGAAAATAGGCTTTCAGACATCAGGCTGAGCTTGGAACTTTCCATCAACCACTCACTCCTGGTCCAGTACTTTAGAAAACCTGACTACCACTTCTTTATGCTGAGCACTTCTGAAGACCAGTGCATTGTATCTCACCACACAGTGCAGGGAATAGGTAAAATGGTGGGGGTTACATTCAAAAGACACCATGTCTATAATGCCATGTGTAATAAACAAGATGCAGTAGGCTACGTGATTAATTGCATGAGCAGGCTCTGGAATACAGGAGTGTGGGAAGGGAAAAGCTGCCATCTCTGCTGGGGGGCAATGGTGACCACACATGGTGACTGTTGCACCTGTGGACAGCCTAAGGGACCTCAGTCTAAAGGATAAAGCCACAGTCTCTGGCATTCATCTCTGAGCAAAATACCGCAGGATCAAAGCCAACCTCAACATCAACTTAGATGTTGTTATGCTCATGTAATCATATTTTTAGTTCTTCCATGCTGAGGTTTCTGTTTCTGACAGATGAAGGATATTGATCTAGTCATGTGTACATTACCAACTCTGTTTCTACACTTCTTCAAGATTAGTCATGTTTGTATCTCAGACTCTCTCCCAGAACACTTCTTTTGACAATTTTTTTCTTTCTTTTTCTGTTCTTTCCTAGTTGAACAACAGAAAAATGAGGGTGGTCAGGAGACACGGAGCTTCAGCTCTCACCATGGCTTTGACAAATCACAGTTAAATGACTGCCCAAGAGATTCTGGATGTTACATCTCATCAGAAAATTCAGATAATGGTAAAGAAGAAGTAGACCCAGAAACCCTGTCTGACATGGTGCAGTCAATAACAATCACTGAGTCAAACTGATTCAGTCCTGCAACTTTTCTGCAAATTTTCAGAAAAGACAATCAGATTTGCTGGTGTGATGGCACAGAAGCAGAACACAAAATATTCTCAACACCAAAAATCTACTTCTGTCTGATGTATGATGCTCTAGACTGTTTAATATGTGGACACTTGATGATTTGTAGCTAAATGTTAGCTGATAATAAGAATATCTCATACTTTTCTTTTCAATGAATCCGCAGACATTTCACTGAAAAGGTTTATACATATGTATTTATAAATATTTGTACAGCAAATGCATTTTCTATAATAACAGAGAATTGTTTTAGGTAGTGGTACATAATCTGGACATGTTCATTTCTGGAACTGTCAAAATATAAATATTGTACATATTTATTTAAAAAATATATGGATTAATCACACTGTTTTTATTTTCAGATGTGTTTTGCTGATATTTGTACAGAATGTATTTTCATTTATATATCATCATAATAAAAAGGTGGATACATTCACAGCCTACTTTGAAAAGTACCAAGCAAATTTTCATTAATATTAAAGCTGTTTCATACCATTCTTCTCCAAAACGGGCTCTAAAGTAGACTATCGTCTCCTACACTTTATCCTGGAGGTAGGAAAGAACTGTTGTGTGAATCTGAATCAAGCTCTCTGTGTTCATTGTCTGTTAGAGAACATAGCCATCTGAATGGCTTATGCACTGGCAATTTCTTTATTGTTACTTTCACACTTGTCCTCATTCTTCCCAAGCAGTACACAGAGAATGCAAGCTCAGACCAAAAATACTCAATATCAACGCTATGCTTTTATGATAATTTTTTGTGAAGTTCTTTCTTACTTTTTGTGTGTGGTGTGAAGTTTGTGAATAGAGTATTTGTTTGTACTCAGAATCTAATATAGTTGTTGTGCACTATTGTCTTTTATATGAGTTTTTATTGTCATTTCCCAGTATATTTTGCACTGGAATACACATTTTAACTGCCTGTCTTCTTTTAGAGTACTTCCTTCAAAAATAAACAGAATCATGTGTTTGAGCCCTTTAAAAACTACTTGATTTTTAATGCAGTCATTACATTTCAGAGTGCTCTGTTCTAAGACTAACATAGTAAATGGCAACTCCACTGAGCATTTTTATCATGCATAATAATCTGTGTATCAAATCAATAGAGAAATTTTTTGCTCACCAATTATTCACACAATTTTCATAATTTAAAGCATTTTGCATTTATGTTAACAAGTTTCCACATATTGCTGACAACTTAGAAGAAAATCACCTTCAAAAGAGATGAAACACGGAAAGTTCCACCCCAAAAAAAGTGTTTCTTAAGCAGCTGTAAACAAATGGAAAGCTTTTCTCCCTTTCTTTTTTTTTTTTTTTCCAATGGAAATGCTTTCTCTAGTTTTCATGACCCCTCAAATGGCTACTGCTGTCAGACTCCTAATACACATCTGGCTTTGAAGGTAATGGTATAAAAATGGCAATTTCAGAACATTGCATTAACTAGATGTCAAAGATTTGGAGTAAATAAAGCCTGTTTAGAAAAATAAACAAGAATGGGAGATGCTAAGATTTGTTTCTGGTTTTAGCTTACTTTTTATGCTGGCAACAATTGTCATCATTTAGCAGCAAGGACCCTGTATTGCCAGGCGTGGTGGGGATGCAGAATTCCCTGAAGGGATGAAGTACATGAGAGCTTGTATCAAGCAGCTAAACTTGTTTATTAATGCTTTTCTAACCAGTGTGTCATGACATGCAGTATTGACTTTACTTAATATAACTTTCTCTGAAATATTGTTGTTGGATTGGCTTCTATCATCTCCTCATCTCAGAGGAGGACTAAAGTCGGCTTGAATTCCTCTAAGAGGGGCTTATCTTTTGGCTTTTGCAGCAGAGGCACCTAAGACTTAAGGTTGCTTCTATCTAGACATCTGTGAAATTGCTGAACCTGTAAAAATGCGTTGAGGTGAGTTTAAATATGATTATGACTTTCAGGAAACAGCTAAGTTAGCTGGGTCAAGGACTAAACCACAGAGACCAGAGATGTACCATGATACAAATACTCTGAGAAATGTTTATTTGCATAGGTTTGCAAATTAAAACAGGCCTCCTTAACTAGTTACAGAGACAGGCAAGGCTTTCAACAGAGCAAAATACCCAAGAGCTGCAATTATTTTACAGGAACCAAACCCTGCATAACTTGGGCTGATGGCAAGCGGATAAAGGTGTAAGGTCAACTAGCTGGTAACTACGGGCATGAGCTGTGGTTTAACCACTCAGGTCTCTAATCAGTAAAGCTTTGTCCAAAGGGCTTCTTGTTTAGAAAAATGTGTCAACTGAACGCTTGTTCAAGACATTTGTAACTTCCTGTGAAGGCAGAGCAGATTAGATCTCAAACTGAGAAACTTCCGCTCTCTCGAGCTATTCTGAGAAAAAGAATGAGGAAATTTCGTACGACAAAGGAAAAAAAAAGTGTATTTCCTACAAGAAGCATACACAATCTTCTTTCATCTTTCAGTGGGCTCATTAATCACAGTGATCATGGATTAAACTCTTGGTAATAACACAAGCAGTCCTCTGATTGGCTTTAGTGCTGGATAATCTGAATAAAAGATAATTCTAGCAAGTCTGGTGGAGAACTGAGCTACTTTTGAGGAATCTTTAAAAAGTCCCAGAGACAGGGAAAAGAAGCAAGCAGCAGAGGTTTTGTTCCTCTCTGTCCCTTGCTCAATGTCGTCACGTCCCTTTTCATTTTTATTAACCTTTCTCTATGATTAAGGAGGACTATAAGGTTTGTAAGTCTCTTCTTTGGAGATAACTGAGAGCCCACTCTTCCCCGCAGTTACAAAGCGTACAAAAAGATGCAAAACCAGCCAGTAATAGTAGAGGCGAAGCTAGCGAGGCTAGTCCTACCAGCCTGCAGCCGGTGGGGGTTTCCCCCGCCGCAGAGGGACACAGCGCAGGGGCAGCAGGCTTGGCCCCAGGCTGCGGCGCTGGGGCCGGCTGCTAGCACGTGTGCTGCCGCCCGCCCAGGGCAGAAAGCCGGTAACTCCGAAAGGCTCGGGTGACCCGCAGAAGAATGCAGGTGATGGCGGGCACCCTCATCCCCAGGGAAGAACCCCCTCTGGTCAAAGTTAACGTCGTTTTTAGTGGCATTGCCTCGTGCTCAGCTCCGTCTGACTGCCATTCGCAGCGGGCATCACGTTGAAGGAGGGCTGCTCTACCGTCAGAGGGGGTAGCAGGGTGCCAGGCTGCAGCCCGGCCATCCACGCGGACTAGCCTGCAGATCCCGGGAGTCAGCATCCTGCTCTCCAGGCTTTGTAACAAAACTTTTCAAAGTCAGTGGGCACAAACACATCAAGCATAGAGGTTAGCAGCAAGGAGGGTTTTGCGTTCATTTTGCTGAGGTGTCAATGAGCACATAAAGCATAAGGCAGAACACAGGAATACCTGTGGAAAATCTGGAGGAGGCTGACCACGAAGGGACTGGCTGCCAGCTGGGCTTTGCAGCGCTCACACAGCCATCTGAGCACAGCACTCCTGCCAATTTTGCACCCACCTTCCCGCCCAGTTATCCATCCCATACTTCACCAAGCCCACAGCTCACTAGCTATGATACAAAAGGGGCTTTTATACCATAGTGCTTGCTCCCAGGTAGTGGCAATAATTTCTGGCATTGTCAGGGGGTCTGCATCACACTGGTGGAGCCATTACAAAAGAAGGCTGGTACAGAGAGCACAAGGCAATATTGGAAGAAAAAAAGGATACCTTGGATGCTGTGAACCGGACAGACCATTTTCTAGATGTCACTAGGTTCACAGGATGAATACAACCTGCCCCTTTCCCCAGAAATTAGCTGTTCCATCAAGGCAAGGTCAGTACAATTCTTTCTGCCCACAGGTACATAAGTATACACACAAATCTGAGGTGCTAACAGTTAAAGAAAGAAATGCCATGTACCCTTTCAGCATCTTGGGTCACATTAGGAGCTTGGTGTCTGTCCTAATACAGCCGCGATGGCAGTTTTGCAGCTGAGTCACATGTCATCATAGATGGCTGAGCCTTCTTCCATGTCAGAGGGAAGTAGTTCCATCACGTCTAGTAACAGCATGGCAAAACCTCTGCCTCCTTTTCACAGCTCAAAGCTGAGGTTTTGGATAACACTGAAGAGGTTATATATTTGCATCACACTCTGATGTCTGCTGGCTGTGTATGTTGTACTACTGCTTTGTGCAATGGCTGTCTGGTCTGGTTACGTAGGATGGTATAAGCATCTTCTTTTGGTCTAAGAGCTCCTGCATGAGGTGTTCACTTGCACCCCTGATCTTTGCTTCCTGGTAGGCAATGAGCAGATTTTTCCCTACATCTCAGGGGAGAATATGGAAAAGGCTGTAAAATGGCTGGCTAGAGCATCCAGTTTGTATGTCTCCAGTGTTTTGTCTTACATGATAAACCCATCAGCCTGTAGCTCCTTGTCTGCCTCTGAAGTCTTGAGGGCTGGCCAGAAGGCTGGCACTAGCTAGCATCCTTGCTGCAGACTGATAACCAGCCAGTGATTCTGTCAAGCTCTGTATTTTACCTGGCCCTAGAAGAAGGGCTTGCCTGTTCACTGGAAGACCAACAAAAGTCGTGTCAAATCTTTTATTTCCTCCTGTCTAGGAAAGGCCAAGAAATGCCACTACTAGCACATGGCAAAAGGGAATGGGGGATAACAATGGGTAATACATTCAGGGAAACACATCTGTGAAATCTACAGAGTCACATCATGGATGTGTAATAAACAGCCGTCGTTGCAATGAACCTGAACTTCTTGGGAAATATGTATTCTCTAGAAGGAGGAAACAGGTGGGAGAGCATTCATGGAGGGGGTGATCTGAGATGGTCATTTAATTCTTTGTGGCTAACTGGAATTTGGTCTGACATGCCTAGCAATCTCTGCTAGGCATGAGAGCTGTCTGCTGAGAACTAAGAGCACAGAAAATCTGCCTGTGCCAGGAAGTCATGTACAAATGAGGGACAAGAGGGCTGGAGGGCAAGTGGTGTTCCTTAACTGTTCACATACCTTGGCTGCTTAATTTAAACTTGGCCGGTGTCCCACAGTGCATGTGTTCTCTGGGCAGAGCCCAAATGTCCTCACCTCCTAAGGCCCATTCTCCATGCCAACCAACTACATTAACACCCACCCTACTCACTGGTGCTCTGACGTGGGGCTGTGGCAAATCCTGGGCTTTCTCAAATGATCCATGTTCAGAGATCTCAGATTTCAAAGTTTGATTCTCCATGGCTCCTTTGTGCTCGCAGTGAGTGAGGATTGGATGCACCCTTACTGCTGTCCCATTACTTTCCCATTATAGAAGCTGTGCAACACAGTTTTCCAGAACACTTGTCTCTCTTCCTCAGTCATGGTTTCTGGAGGTGTTCTCAACATATGGAAAGGCTGTCTTGTTGTGTGCCATGTGTGGATTTCTTTGGGTGGAATATCAAAGGTGTAGAAACGTTGTGCAACTCAGCACTGGGACACGGAGACACGTCAACAGCGTGCGAGGCCATGGTTTAGTTTTTTCAGACTGTGGGCAAGCTGGTTAACACTGTTTGGCTACCAGTCATGTCCATATGGCCGAGGGAAGAAGTGGAAGGACTTCAACCTGAATCATTCCCAAGCCTTAGCTTTCTCCTGCAGAAGGAGCCAAACTATGTGAATCATAGCTACTCTGAGTGCAAACTAACATACAAGCATTAAGAGTTACTTGGTGACTTGGGATCGAGTTTGAGTACAGCAGTATATACTCCGCCCTCTTGACAGACTGCCTCTGCTGTTTCTACTGTTTTGTTTTTTGAAGCATCCTCATCTAGACACTACTGATGTGCTTTGCTTAGATGCCCAATACTCAGTGCAGGTCTTAGGGACTGCCCCTGGAGCTGGTTATCTCAGAGCTGAAAATCAGGCCCCAGACTTTTGCCACTTTTCTGCGACAAGAAATAGGTACTTGTAAGTCGTGTCTGCGATACACATTATATTAGAAATCTCCCTAAAATGTTCACCATCATATTTGAGAGCAGTCCCTTGTGGGCTATCAAAAAGCCATCCTCCAGGGAAAGCACTTCTTAAAATACTATTGGAAATAACCTTACATTTTACAGAGTGCAAATGTAAAAGAAATGGAAAGAGAAAGTCATTCATGTGGGGAAAATACACTTCAGAGAAAAATGAATACAGCAAAACTGAGGAACTTGCATGCTTTCAAAGAAACCTCTCTGTATATTACCTGACTACTTCACCTCCTAAGCTTGCTCTCATCTCTAACATAAGAGGTGAATGACTAGCATCATTCTTTACACTGGCATATTAAAATAAAATGCAACTTCCTGGAAGAACAGTTATTTCTCTTTAAGTACCTTTGTGATAAAAATATATAGTAAATACTTATTTTATTTCCTTGCCTATCTGTCTAGTTACATGGCGATTTAAAGACAGCAATGAAGTATCAGAAGGAGCTAGAAGATTATTAGCGTAACTGATAGCTCTGCACCACTCAATTAATGCTATGAACACACCCACAGGACATCTACCTGTCTTCACAGCTCTGCTTTAGTTTTAGACAAAATGTATTAGCAATCTTTGCTCATTTTAACTTTGTTAAGCAAAACGTGCTTTGTAACCTAGAAAAGGCTTCCATCTGGGGCTTTGGAGGCATTGCTTTTTCATTTTGCTTTCACAGTGAATGGAAAGCCATCATTAGTGGAAGTGGTTGCGTAACAAGCGACTTTGTCAGCTATGGCTTCCCTTCATTAGAGAAAAAAGTGGAAAAATAGACTGGTTTGGACTGAATTTGTAGACACATGTAGAACTTAGTTATGGGATCAAAAATACTGCAGGCCCTACAGGTGATTAGTGAGGTCTATGAAAGGAAAGACAATGCTGAGTGTCTAGCAGAACAGGATGCATGTATGAGAGAAGCTGTATATACTCTGACTTATACTTTTAATATAGCAGTGAATATGTGTTTAATATAACACTGGTTTGCCCTGTGAGGCAAATCAACTATTTATAATTCTTGCAGAAACTCAGCCTCCACAGTACCATAATTTCATGTATTACTCTGGAAAAAGACCTAAATCTTGCACAACTGGCAGAGAATTTAGACATAATTTGCCAAAAATAAACAAATCTGTGTGAGACGCGATTCAACTATTTAAGATCCTAGATAACAGGATTAGCTACACACTGTATAGTACTTCACAGTTTCAAAACTGAGTACAGGGGATCATTTAATTAAAAACTATTCAACTGAAAATCCTATTTATCTGAAACAAATGTTTGTCCTATCTATAATATCAACAAACTATTCACATGAGCAACTAGCAATAAACAACAGAAAGATGCACAATGAATGTCAATTAACACAATTTGCTTTCAAATAAACTTGCAGTTTATGTATACAGCTTTAGTACTGTCCTGTGTATCCATTATAAAGGTCAATTAACCTCAATTGCAGCTAGTCAGCTTGTTCTAAAACAAAATCAGCATAAGATACCTTCTTCTTTTTTTTTTGAATCAGCATCTCAGCAATTCATTTGCCTGGCACTGAAGAACTTCTAAATTGCTAAAAGTCTTTGCTAAAGGTTTTATGTTAGGGAATGTCAAAAAAAAGAAGGAAAAAAAGAGAGGAGATTGGCTGAGATTGGTGAGATGTCACAGTGTGGCTGCATAAAGCTTTTAAAATATATTAATTATTCAGCATATAATCATATGGATTTGGAACAACAAAGAGCTTTGGTAAGTGTGTGCCTCAAGGATGAAAATCTTCCTAAGTAAAGCTTTCGATGCACACAATAATCCAAGACTACACTAACAAATCTCTTGAAATGGAAATCCTTGCTGAAAATGGCCTGTGTGCTTTAAGCACTATCAAAGATTTTTTTTTCCCCTCTCCCCTTTGGCTGCAGAATATCAGCATTTATGGTAAAAGTCAATCAGGTGCTCGCTTGTTCTGCTTAATCAGGAAGAAATGGTACCACGTGAGCACTGGGAGCTCTCATCTGGAATTGCACAAGCATCACTAACTCAAAGGACCATCAATGTTGTAGAAAGCAAAAGCAAGCGGTTAGAAGTCTGACATACTGGTCTGTGAAGGAGGAATACATGCAACACTTTAAATAAGAATATTTACAATCACACTCAGGAAAATACAGGTGAATCACTGGACTTGGAGAAAGGCTTGTTTTCTCAGACTTTTCTTAACCTGCCAGTGCTTGAGAGGCAGTCTAACTCACTTAAAAAATAACATGAAATGTGGTGGCTGACATTATGAACCACAACTCTGGCCCTATCGGATGCTTCTACAGTCTTTTTGAAGCTGATAATAGTTATAAAATGACTACAGTGGTGTGTTCTCTCTTTAGAAAAGAAAACATACAAGACTGTACAAAGACCTAGAGGGGAAAAAAGATTGCTTTCTTGGAGTGTACTAAGAAACCTTCATTCACAGAAGGTTAACAGAGGCTCTGTGCTTTCTGCGTCCTTGATGAACTTCATCTTTGCTGCAGACAGACAGCGTTCCATGCTACAGTGCAACTTTCCCTGTGCTACTGCTACTGAGGCTCATGGAATACAAAAAAATATGCTAAAACTCGAGAACATAATTATACCAGACATAAAACTGTAGGAAAATGCTTATGTTTCTGGGTAAAATTCACCTGTGTCCCTAAGGTCTATGAAACACTTGCTTACTATTGCAGCCTGAGAACTGCAATCTCTTAACTACATTAGGGTATCCTGACTTGCTGCTCCTTCCTACTCAGTCCTTAAGCCTTCCTAAAGGTGATCTTTAGTTACCATTTCATTGCGATAGCAAACATCAAATCCCTTTACACTGTTTCACTTACTAAGATTACATCAGTAAAAAGAGCAACTATTCTTCATAAAAAAGTAAGTCACATCCCTGGCTGATGGGTACATGCTTTCAAAATTCAGCTACAAACATGAACAACAGTTCATGACTACTGAAGAAGCAAAAAATTTTCTTTTCATTTGTTCACAATGCTAAAAGAAGCCCTCCTAAAAACAACTCAGTGTCTGAATTTTAGCATTATGGTTCCAACTTGAGATAGAGTGAAAACAGATGCTTGGCTTAGTTAGCTAATAATGAATGATTAATCTGTACCGACCAGACTAGAAATCTTCATCTAATCCGTAAGTTTCATGTAAAAAGGGAAAATGTGCAGTTATTGATCCAGGATATGCCAAGATGCTGCAGTTCCTTCAACTGAAAAAAAAAATATTTACTATGATTTCTCACTAGTTGAAAAACTTTGCAATGAAACGGTTTTGTACCCCCATAAGAACTATTTGCTAGAGGAAAACATGCCTCATAAATCATGGGATTTGATCTTGTAACATTATAAGAAATAGACCATCTGAGTCAGCCAGCTTGGAGTAAGGTAATATCTCCTAAAAGGCATCCTGAACATCATCAGGGTCTTGTGAAACAACATTTTGATTAGCTAAGTGAAAATGAATCACAACTGTTGGCATATACCTATGCTATCATTTTATTCAAAGAATGATCAATTGGTAGCAGAGTGATGAAACATTAAACAGAAAGATCAATTCAAGACATTACAGTCTTACAAGACTCCTAGATCCTCTACTCAAGACCTGATAGCTTCCACAAGACTTATCAGACACGGATGATAATTACAAAGATATGGTAATTGAGGACATTAAATCAAGCATGTGAGCTAGATCTGCTGTCACAGCAAGAACTTCTTCATTGAGAACTGGCAGAGAAGGATTTTCTTCCCCCTCGACTGGCACAGCAGGATCCTTGTCCAGCCACTGGCACAGTAACAGGTTCTACTTTAAATATATCCTACCTACACTCTGTTGAAGTAATTCAGTTAATTGCGTGCATCAGTCTTTGGAGAAATCTTTCATACTGCTAGTTATGTCCTTGGATGAGTATGGTAGCAATCAAGCACTGCAGTGGCACAATGCTGCCTGCTAGATCTGGGATCACCGCTACAGAGCCAAGAGCCCACTTAAGCACCAAAGAACCAAGAAGCCCACAAGATCATTTCACCTTTTAAATGCTATAGATTAGTTAAGAAGGGATGTGCCATAAGCATAAGTGTTCACCATGGCACAAAGCACTATATAGGGGGAAAAGCTAGTCAGAGTATGACTTGACAATTTAAAGAGTTTGATAGTAATGTTAGTTTATTAAATTTCTTTTTTTAGCTTTAGGGAAAAATGAAAAGATAGGAAGAAAAGAAAAGAAAGGAAGAAACGAAAAGAAAGGGAGAAAGGGAGAAAGGGAGGAAGGGAGGAAAGAAGAGAGGAAGGAAGGGAGGAAGGAAGGGAGGAAGGGAGGAAGGGAGGAGGGAGGAAGGGAGGAGGGAGGAGGGAGGAAGGGAGGCCGAGTAAAACCAAAAGAATTGCAAGGAAGGCCAGACAAAACATTCACCCAGACAGCTGAGACACAGTTATGCTACAGACTGTGCCAATATTGACTTCCACATAAAGTCCTATTTTTTTATAAAAAGGTTAACCTTCCACAATTTACTTACTCATGAAATATAAGGTGAACAGAGACACTGATGCAAATGATCCAGTATATTAAAAAATGTATTGAGCCAGGAAACATTCAAAGTTCTGTTATAAATTATCTTTTAAGGTCTGTGATAGTAGACATAGTAGCTGTGCCAAGCCCTATTAACTGGAATAGCTGGATTTAGAAGAAATCTGCTTTTGGGGTTGGTCTCTAAAAGATAGAGGGGCATCCTGTCCCACTCATCCTTTAATTTTTTTTTTTAAAAGGTTATAGATGTTGTTAGAAGTTCAGTAGCAAAGTAGATACAGAAAACTGGAAGTATGTATTTCAAAGGAGCAAGGTATAATAACTGTTTGATCCCTTCCTATCCTGTCCTGTCCTGTCCTGTCCTGTCCTATCCTATCCTATCAAGGTTATTGCTACCATTTATAAGGGTGGGGAGAAAGAGGCTAAGTTGGCTTGGTTAGCTTTTGATATGAACTGAAAATGTTAGGCTCTGGTGTTCTCCTTCCCCTAGTGCCCTCAGACAGCAATCAGACAAAGCAGGGAAAAATTGAGTTTATATACTGCTGATCTGAATAATAAAGTTTTTCCACTTCTCCAGCCTAGGACAGCAGACAGATGAGTTCACAACCCCCTCCTTTATTTTTAACTACTATTCCACTGAGTCAGAGAATCTGTGGTAATGCTGGGAGAGACTGAACAAAAGAGCAGGAGCCTATGAAGCAATTCCCCCAAACTTCCCACTGACTGGGGAGCTGAAAGGCCCATAGGTGTTAGGTCCTAACTTAAGGCTCAATTGCATGAAATAGCCCATGTGGGGCAGTAATACTGCGCTAGGTCTCTGTGCAGACAATTTTATTCTGCTGCAATACAGCAATTCTTTCCTCCTTATGAAGAAACTAGGGTTGTGGGGGAAGGTTTTGTACATAAGATCGGTTCCAATTAAGCCCCAAACAATAACAATACTCACGCACATATTTCTTGGAGGAGGCAAATCTTCACAAAGAGGAAATTGCTAAACTCCAGAATCAGAGAGCTTAGAAATGGGATGAGCCCCTCTCCCTATAGCACTGTCCCTTAGTAGTTAGGTTTACAACTTAGCAACATTTGCTGAGATCAATGGAAAGGTTTTGATACAGAGTGGGACGGTCTTTAAAATGAATCGTATTTTTCCTTTCAATGAGTAATGTACTAGCTGGTGAGCAGTGAAAGGGACAAAATCAGAAAGGTGAAAAAAAAAATCTTTCCTTGGGTACAAGATCTGATATAGAAATATTTGCTACATAGGCTGTGCTGAAAACCCTTTAATGCTTAGGAGGGACCATTCTGGCCCCGCTTGCCCGCTGTGATTGAGGCCGAACAGGGTTAGTGTCGGGACAGCAAGAAAAATTCCCCAGGAAAAGGGCTTCCTATGGCAGGTGTATTGGCTGCGGCTAACAAGGAATGCCAAAGGGATGCCGGATTTGAGAACAGGTTTGAGGAGGCCTTGCTCCAGTGTCCCCACCTTCTGTCAGTTTATGTGAATCCAGTGTCACATACCTTCGCAAAGCTAAATGAGACAGCACACTATGCAGTCAGCTGGGTTTGGATTTCACAGTTCTTTGCTCAACATGTGAAGCTTTTGTGAGGGCTATGCAAGTTCATCAGTCAAGCATGGAGCAGCCCAGACACCATGTCCTCACATGTTCAGACACTCTTTACAAGCCACAGTATTTAAATACTGTATGAAATAATATGTCCAGCCAAAAGATGGTTTCTCCAACTCCGTCCAGAAGGTAAATTTACAGTAGCAATTTTTACAGCTACATTTTCTCAGTTGTTTTAAAGTCAGTTCGTAACTTAGGTGGTGTCTTTCTTAGCAAGAAAAGTGTTTGTGCAGTATCTGCCATACGTGCTCTAGCTATCTGGCATTTAATCATTCTTTTTAATTTAACTGAGAAAGATAACTCCTCTTGCGTCTAGTCTCTTCAGGAGGTGACTTACTTCCTGTGTAATTTCACTTTGTGTGGCATGAAAAACAACTATGCTGTTCATCTCTTCCTGTCTCTTCATTTTTAGCTCTAAGGTATATAGCTTGGTACTGTTGCACATTATGCCAGAGGTCTATTAAGCAGCATACTGGTGCACTGATCTGGAAAAATGTAGCAGTCAATGATGCTGGCTGCATTCAGCATGAGCCTCATAAATTGTGGGCATGTTCTCTGCATCGCTTAAGAGGCACCGAGGTAAAAGAGAGAAGCTGTGGTACCTGCATGCATGATTGATTGCCAGCACTGAAACGTTCCCTCAGAGCACACTGTGGCTCCTTTGCCACCTTTGCTCCAAGGGGCACGTCAGCAGGGGAGGCAGAGAAGAGAAGCAGAAAGAAGGGTGTAGAGGATGTGCCTAGGCTATACCACTGTCTGTCCGTATTCATTGTGGTTAAGGCCTTGGAGATGCCGCTAGATGCTGCATGTCAGGGCAGCTCCCTGGCTGCTCCAACCTGGCTGTGGGCTGGCAGCCAGGCAAGGAGTTAGGAAGCCATAACCAGTTCCTCACTCTGCTTCAACAAACGTAGACTCAGCAAAGCTGAAGCTCTGGCCCACTGCCTTTGCTGAACACGGAGCCTGGGACACGGGTGTATTTTTACCACTTGCATTCTCCTTGAAGTCTGAGACTAGAACATTTATGCAGAATTCATTTGCTGAGTTTTTAATTCTTTGCAAGCAAAACAGTGTGTCAGCAGGTATTGTCTTGGTCTCTGAAAGAAGTAATCATCTTCAGCAGCCCTTCCAGTCGGAGGGTCTCCAGGGCCAACTCCAAGCTCTGCAAAGTCAAAGGGGACGTTTGAAAGAGAGGGCTCTGTGTCCAGCTCCAAAGCCTGTCAAGACATTTTAAGCATGCCACATGGCACTCCTTGGTAAGTATTGCTGTCCCTGTGTTACAGGCATAAATTGTAATGTAAAAAGACCCAAGGTTTTGCTAAAGGCTCTGACACAAAACACTGGTGGCTGCTATTATGAGCACGACTCCATGTCTCCCTGTGTTCTCCCTGGATCACGTACCTGTGAGGGTATCACCACCTCCGCTCTCACTGGTGTGAGCCAGGACATAACCATTGCAAACAAGCTCTTAGCTGCCATTGCGAAGGAGCTTCGAAACTGCCCGCCTGCCATGGGCAGCAAGCCGCCAGCTGCCAGGCCAGGCTGCCCGGCAGCTCCCATGCTGCCGGCCAGCCCTTGCAAAGCGGCCTCGCCCCTCAAATCTTCCGCACCAAGTGCCCAAAGAAAGGGCAGGAATGGTGCTCGAGCAAACCGTTCTCGGTATGTGCATGAAAACAAAAGAAAAACCCTTGCCTTGATAACCGTTTCTGAATTAAGATAAACACATCCCCCACTCGCTGCGTGTGACTGAAAACGTTAACACACTCTCCCTCCTCTGACCCTGTTTCTGTCACTGGCTGGTGGCAGCCACCCCCCCTCCCCAGACCCATCCTTCCCATCCGTGCGAGGCTCCCTGAGCAGGGCTCCAGAGCTGCAGTGGACTGGGGAAACCGGCGGCCAAGCTGCAAGGCTTGACTCCTGGCAGGCCAAAAGGGCAATGGTGAATCCTCACTAAAAATGGTGGGGTGCATCTCACCCGAAGGTGGGTCCTCGGCGGCGCTGCCCACGCACTGCTCTGTGACATGGGCTTGCGGCAGTCGACCTGGGTTTGGTAAAACCTTGGCACTTGGTTCTACCTGTGAAGTAATGTCGTGGTGACATGGGGAGACAGCGGTGAAATTGGCAGCCTCACACCTGCATGAGAAGGACAGCCCAGCTGAAACCTCCTTGCCAAGCCAAGCCCTCACAGCCCCAGGTCACGGCAACGCCCATTGCCATTACCGGCACACGGGGGCAGGGGCGAGGGGAAGGCATGGGAGGCCACAGGCCCTGGGCAGGCATGGGGAAAGGGAGCGTGAGGCCGTAGCGCGATCGTTTGTGGTGAAGAGCACCTGCGGGGCGGGGTGAGGGACCTCAGAGCCTCCTGGACCTCCCCAAGACCTGACAGCTCGGAGCCGGGTGCTCCTCCATGCTGTAAGAGGTTGGGGAGGGGAGTGCCTCTCCTTTGGAAAGGGGGATAATTAAGACATCAGGACTTAATTTATTTGTCTTTGCCCTAAAAATGTTGCATTAGAAAGTTCCTGTTTTCTGTGGAGTTGTAAAAGATAACAAATGGGCGGAGGCCAGAGGACCGAGCTCTGGCAGACAGGGCGAGAGCCACGCTGAGGAATACCTCATGTTACACAAGGAAGATAATTATTCTGCTCTACTTAGCATCGGCTAAGCCTTGTTCGGAAAACGACATTCATTTTGGGGCACTGTATTTTAAAACAGACAGAGAAACGGGAGAGAGTTCAGATGAGAGCAAGAAAAATGATTAAAGACTTAGTAAATAAGACCTCTGAGAAAAGGTTACGAGAGCAAGGCCCGCTCGGTCTAGAGGAAAGAGGACTGAGGGGAAGCATTACTGTCTACAAATATGCAAAGGGCTGTTATGGAGAGGATGTAGACCAATTATTTTCATTAGAGAACAAGGACGGAACAAGAAGTAATGAGTTTAAGATGCAGCAAGGGGGAATTTAGATTTAATATTAGGCAAATGTTATAACTACTGGAAAAGTTAGGCAACGGAACAAGTTTACGGAGAAGATTGAGGAATCGCCCTTACCAGAGAAATATGCAGCTGAGATTAGAGACTCCTCTGTCAGGGCTAGGCTAAGACTAATGAAACTTAGAATCTTTCTCCAATGCACAGGGATGTTCCTGAGCCCCTCAGGGGCAGACAGTGAGGGCTCCTAATAAACAGAAAGCTATCAATACAGAGGAAAATGAGAAGTTTGTGTATACGCACATGCACGTGCATGTATATGAATACAGCTGAAATTAACACAATACAACAAAAGAAATGTTATCGGTAGTGAAAGCCCTTATTGCTATCCCATGTTTTGTCCCAAAACGCTGTGCTTCCTCATCTGTCTTTCTCCGGCACTATGGAAACCATGGCTGGGACATCAGTAAAACTGTATATACATTTTTGGGTCCCAGTTCTGTGTTCTTTTTCCACAGGATGATGAGCTCAGTAGGAAGCTCACGGAGCTTGATTTACAACCAAAAGAACGCACCACGTGGAAGTTATCATGCTATTGCCATGGATGCTACTGTGACAGCTCCATCATTTTCACCCCTACGCCTAGTTCAGATACAACTGCACAACTAAAACCAGGTCCTTCCTACTCAATGACTACCTTAACTGCAAGCTAGAAATCATCAAAGGCACAAGCGGGGAACCACAGATGGTAATGGAAGCACTGAGTCACTCCTACTACTACCTGCACTGTTTGAACACTGTAGAGCCTGATAAAGGCCACTTTCTTGCTATGAAAACAGAGTGCAGAGAAATAGCAGTATCTGAAACTCAAACATTCCCTTATATTTATATTATCACTACCACTTCAGTGAAGTCCTAAATGCTTTGAAAATCAACATAAGCAACCACTGTGCTTTAGAAGTTTAATAGCTATCAATATGTTCAGTAAATTTTTTATAGAACAAGAATTTCACCTTTTGCCATTAAAAGAATGTCCAACACAAACCAAAAAGGCTCACACACTCAGTCCGCCCTGAATCTTCAAAGGCTATTCTGATAATTTTGAAAATTTTGGACTAAATAATACAATTCATTGCAGGCAGGCAATTTATGTATCATTAGCCTAGAGCGAGGTTTTATGCTGAAGCTATAAATTCATTTGAAACAGAAAAAAAATGAGGTGGAGCTATTATAAACAAAGTGTTAGTCCAACTGTGAAACACTGAAAAGGGTGACAGTGTCCAACTGTGAAACACTGGAAAGGGTGACAGCATAGTCAAGTGTAAGCACAAACTACTTATTTGCTAATATACTGTAGTCATCTGGAAACACTCCTCTCCCTGCTGTAGGTCAGTGCTCTGCAGAGGTTATCATCACTGACCAAGCTCTTTGTAACATTTTTTGAGGCTATCGTAAAGGCAAGCAAGAAGCATGTGTTGATAAAGAACTGATTTGAAATGTCAACCTTATGGGAAAAGGTGCCATCAGAGCTAGCTGGCCTTTTTTTCTTAATAAGTACAAGAGGATTAAAACCTTCCTGGTCGGGAAGCAAACCTGAGGAAAAGACGCCAAAAGTCTGACAGGGCTGTGAACCTCACAGCCATAGCAATAATTTTGCAAATGACTAATAATAAGGAGTCGATAATCCAAAGGATGATCTCTGAAGTGAAGAGCACCAAATTACTTCAGGAAGAAAATCAATTATCTCCAGTGCAGTTTTCTGGCTGCACAGCCTACGATATGGAAATGCACATAGTCACAGAAACCTGAATATCAAATTTAAAAGAAAAAAAATCCAAGGAATTTCACAAGAATCACTAAAAAACCATCCTCCTCACGAATGGATGCAGATCTGCTTTACTGACACAGCTACAGTGTTATTCTAATATTCATCACAATGGCTGACAGCTGTCTAGAGATGTCAGCATCTATGAAAGAGATGCTGCACTGTGGTGAACGCAGAACAGGGTGACTGGGTCTGGGAGTTAGTACAGAAATCAAATTATCATCAAATAGTGTGGGCAGATTTTTAACATCTTTTCTCTTGCTGAGTGGTGTCTTACTCCATAACTGGGTCACTGAAATTAATGGAACTACTTGCAAGTAAAACAGTACTCAACGTGCCTTAGAGCATCAGAGTCTGACCCACAGTACATATGCAAATGTCACCTTGTATTTTAATGTGTCTCAGACTTGAGGGTTTTTTTAAATTATTATTAATTTAGCAATAGATTCCTTATTGGAATCAGGCTCTTTTTTTCACTAGAAACACAAATGTCTTTAGAGGAGACGTATGAACATTTGTCCACTTGTTACTAAAAATCCCATTTCCATGCATGTGTAATCCACACTCCCTGAAGGTTTTGAGAGCAAGGAGCTTATTGTTGATGAAAAGGCAGAAGCACAGCCTAAGGGCTGCTTGAGAACTCCAGATGGACGGAGGCCTCCAAAGGGAGGGTGCATTCCTTCAGCATCTGCTGGTGAGCCAGGAAAACGACTGTATGGAACAGACCTCATTTATGTTGCAGTTAAGCATTGGGTTTGGGCACTTTGGTTAAAATGTATTTAACCTTTGGATTTAAGGGTAATAAAATACTGTTATCCCTGTTGGGGGATAATTGGCAAAAGGACTGTATCAATTGTGCTTGGATTTAAGAGTTTCCCTAATTGTAGGCACCGCCTTTACGACCACACATGGGAAACCTCTTGAAAAGGCTGGGGAAGAAATGAGACAAGAAAAGTTTCTTCCATTATTTTTACTATTATATATATAATATATAATATCCATTATATTATTATTCCTCCTTATTTAGGAGCAGGGATTTTTCTCAGCCTCGGTATATCACTGGTATTTTCTAAAAATGGGAACAGAATGGTGTCAATTCTGAGATATTGAAAAGAGATGAAAGTACTTGGACTGAAGCCATGGAGAGAGAGCAACCTAACTGAGGGACATGGATAAGGATCTCCTGGCCTTGTTACAAGATCTGAAAGAAGGGACAGACACTTCTCTTGTGGGTTTTTTTGTTTTTTTTTTTTAAAAGGCAGCAAGAGATCTTTATGCCCCACAGGTGAATTTCCCCAATTCTGGAAAATACATTTTTAGACATAACAGAGAAGGTGGAAAAAGTATTTGTGAATTGCCTCAGTACTTATGTCTGTGAGAGATGGACTGGGTTTAAGACTTCACTTGGCAAAGGAAATCTCACCTAATAACATTTCACTGTTTTTCAAGCTTATTCTCTGACCCCTTTTAACCTGCCAATAATGGGCTCTTCAGAGACACTCACTGCCAGTGAACATGTGGGGCTGAATAACACCTTCTGAGATAACTTCATTTAATGTCCTAAGCTGCTGGGATAGGGCACTAAGCTGGAATTATTTAAATAATAATAATAAAAAAAAGTAACTCCTAAAAGCTTGAATGCAGACCATAATATTACTTGTACTACTTTGCTGAAAGCATGGTGAGTTATAAGAAGCTGCAAACTTGTCCAGTCCAAGGTCTACTCAAGCACCCCAGGTGTTGTGGCTTAGCCTCAGCTGGCAACTAAGCACCACGCAGCCACTCACGGTGGGACGGGGGAGAGAATCGGAAGAGTAAAAGTGAGGAAATTAATGGTTTGAGATAAAGACAGTTTAACAGGTGAAGCAAAAGCCATGTACGCAAGCAAAGCAAAACAAGGAATCCATTCACCACTCCCCAGGGGCAGGCAGGTGTTCAGCCATCTCCAGGGAAGCAGGGCTCCATCACGTGTAATGGTTTCTTGGGAAGACAGATGCCATTGCTCTGAACATCCCTCCACCCCTTCCTTTTTCTTCGTCCCAGCTTTATATACTGAGCATGATGTCATATGGTATGGAATGTCTCTTTGGCCAGCCTGGGTCACCTGTCCTGGCTGTGTCCCCTCCTAGCTTCCCGTGCACCCCCAGCCTTCTTGCTAGCAGGCCAGCATGAGAAGCTGGACTGTCCTTGACTGCTCAGCAACAACTCAAAACATCAGCACGTTATCAGCATTTTCTCATCCCAAATCCAAAACATAGCCTTACACTGGCTTCTGTGAAGAAAATTAACTCTACCCTGGCTGAAACCAGGACACCAGGCCACATGCCATGAAATCAAAGATTGCCTCCACGGATGGTTTAGGTCAGCCTATGAAGTTCTGGGCTTTCAGACACCCTCCCTGCTGGGGTGTTGTTGCTGAGTTAATTTTCAGTCCTGAATTAACAGACACTGCACCAGCACAAGCATGAGCATGAAACGTCTACTGAGGGAACTCTTCTTTTTTCATCAGGTATAAAGTACGGCTGAGTGATCCTCAAAATAAGCATTCACGGAAAAAAAAGCAGTCAGTTGTGTCCAAGACAGCTGGTTGAGAACTACTGTGTAAGCAGTGCCTCAGCTCCACTCTTCACTGTTTTGGAGCAAAACTGAGTTATGCACACTTGCTTGCTATAGTATATGACATGTTCTAATATTGAAAATAGTTATATGGAAAGAAATACTAACAGCAAGATGTAGAGATGACATACCATACTCCATGCCACTGGGCATTCCCTTGCTCAGGCTCATTAGTAACAAGAATTACCATACTAGAGAAATACATTGGTCTGTCTAATATAGCAAGTGAAAAGAGCTGTCTCAGAGGAGGTGCTATGAAATACTGACATATATTAATTCTGTGAAGGCACTTATGGCATACATAGGCCTTAGAAAAGTTTTGCCCTAAGACTTATTTTGTACAGGTTGACCAATACTCTGCAACTTGAAAATCATTGTCCTTCCTACCAGCTTCTGTTCTTACTCTATTGTCAACCTGAAAGCCCAGTCTGCGGCACCCAAAACATTTAGCCTTTTAGAAGACAGAACTCATCAAGAATTCAGTTCACCAAACCTTGACAAGAACTTTTTTTTCAAGTAGCAGAGGGAGTATGTGTACATATATATATAAAGATAACATGGGAGTTGGTTGCCTTAGTAACAGGATGTTTCAGCCATTGTGTTTAGTATTTACTCAGCACTGGAAATGTACACTGTATTGAGAAGAAATGTGGTATTTTTATTAGTCTACCCCTGTGTATATGCCCATCAGAAGCAAATGCATGCTGCGTAGTTTGACTTTCCATTTCCGAGTTATGTGAAACCTCTGAGAAGAGAGCATGCAGAAATGAAACCAGGGCACCTGGTGCAATGTATTTTTTTTACAAGTACTTTGAGAGAAAAAACTGTTGTCAGAGTTTAAAGATATTCCTTGTCTCACAGTTGTATCTCCAGCAGCAGAGGAGTGTAAAGGCATTTCTATTCCATGGTTTCATATTCTGATGAACAAATCTACAGAAAATAGTTATGAAGGAGGATATTTCTACAGTGCCAGTTTCCACAACTGTATTAATGTGCAGTACAAATTAACAAGCGCTGTGAAATGCTGTTTTACCTGGCATTTGGGGTGGGGGTAGCAAGGGAATAGACATTTAAAGGGCTGCTTCAAAGCCTGCTTCAATCTGGGAGAAGCAAGGCATCAGTTACAGCTGCATCAATTAAAATGCATGAGAAATTAGACAGAACATATCCATTTAATTTTGGGTCCAGCCAGGGTGCCAAAAGGTTTATATCCCTTCTTTTGCAAACATGCCATGGGATTTTTCATCCTCCCAGCAAGACATCTGTGTTGCCTTCAGATGCTAAGCAAAAATCTACCACCTCCAGCTGCCCAGTGCCTCCTGCGAGGATGTGGGGACGGAGGCCAGGCTGACTGGGGACAGTGTGCCACCTACCGCAGCACCGAGCCCCCTCCTTCCCCCCGGGGCTGTGCAGAGCCTGGCATCAGTTTGCTATAAAATCACAGGCAAAACTCCCCTTGGCTTTGACGGATTTTGGTTTAAGCCCTTAAGGACTGAATCAGTCCCTTCCCACTGGGCTAGCAAGAGCCGACGGGATCACAGCGTGCTGTTGGTGGTGCAAGAGCTCATCACTTGAGCCTTTACAGTCCCAAATACACGGGGCTGTTGCTGGAGAAGACTTAATTGCATGAACTAACCCAGCATCCTGTTTCTTATAATAGTCTGGGCATTACCTCTTGCTCCTAGGATAACCCAGCTCTTGCAGCAACAAGCAAGTCACTCCTGGGCTGCTCTCCCTCATTATAATTTCAGATAGTGTAAAACACTTCTGTATTATATCAATTTAATATCTGATATGGCCTCTGTCACGGTATTATATCATACCCTTACAGGATGATGGACTCCAGTCTAATACGGCTTTTCTTTAACTACTGCAATTCTCTATCCATTTTGCTATTCAGATGGAACAGAGCCTGCTCAGATAGAAAAGCAGAATGTTATAGTCACATAGAATAACTTAAATGTAATGGCAGACAGAACATTTATTCTATACTGAAAGAATAAGAGCTGGAAAACAGACATGGAAAGGTGCTATGGTGGTGAGAGCAGGTTGAACATGACAGTTCAGCTGGTTAAAGCACTATCCAACAAATGCAGCCTTTTTCTTTCATCATGAACAGTTTTCTCCCCAATCCAGACCTTCTCAATTTTGTTTAGCTCTAAATATTATTGCATTGATTGGTTTGCAATGGACTTTTTGGTTAACTGCTGAAAATGAGCAGCAGTTAACTGCTTTTTTTCTTGATTTCTTTTGACGTCCTTTTGTGTATAGGGTAGAGTAAGCTTCATGTTTCTGTCAAAAGAGGAAAAAAGACAAATAATATACATTGTTTAGAAATGGTATAGAGATGGTAAACTGACTTTCCTGACAGGCCTTCCATGAACTATCTCATTAAGATTATCATAGTCTGCAAACTAAACCACATTTTTCTCAGGACTGCCTTTTACAGGAACAGCTCTGCTCCTAACTGTTTATCACACATTTGAGCTGTGGGAAAGGTTTCAGCTAGTGAAGTTTTTTGTCTAATGAACTTTCCAGAAAAAAAAAAATAGGCTTTGCTTGTCCTGATCAGATTTTACAGCCACGCAACTCAAAACTAAAATATATAAGCCAGTCACACAGAAACAGGCATATCTATAGCATCCTTACCCACATACAGAAATCAGAATGAAGAAATGGAATAGCAGTGAATTACCAGCCCTCAGTGACTGCAGGTAACAGTGAACTCAATGTTATTTTATGGGAGATCTACTGTACGAAACCAAATTACCAAAGAGGTTTAACTATTTGGCTCCTAGTCACATACCCTTTGGAACTCTCTGGACATGCCATGTTTTCTGTATATTGAGCCAAAATGTGTAATTCAACTTCAAAAAGCTGCATAATACTAACTGTGTCCATACACAGCATGATATACAACTACTGTTTTGCTTTAAATGAATGTAATAGCAACAAGTATGCAGCCATAGAACTTTCAATTTGGATTATTTATTACCACTGAAACTGCAAAACCTTTCTTTACCATTTGTTTTGTTGTTTATTTTGCTGATCTACAAATATGTGATGTGTAGCAGTTGCCTAACTACATTGTTTCTGAATAGCACATCGTTCTGTATCTGTATGTACCCTACAGTTCTTCTGTCATATCTAAGTGTTTTTGAAATGAAAGCATGGAAGATGGTTACTGTAGCATATGAAAGACAGAGAACAACAGGTAGCACATTGTATTGTTCCTTGGATCCTTTTCGGCAATGTGAAGGTAAAGTACTGATGTCGCATATATGAGCTGAATCTACGTCTCCTTGTGAGAGAGAGGACAGCTACAGTGGGAGTAAACAGGTAAGGAAAAAAAAGGAGTAAGTTTGTTGTTCCTGCAGCTGAAGCTGTCAAGGTGCTTAGAAAAGGCAAAATCTGCAAGAATCGACATCTGTCAGCTCTGCTCATTTTGGGACTGACTGACATCAAGAAGAGAGCTATTATACTGAGACTGGAAACACTTGGGGCTTCTCCAGAACATATGAAGAGACGCACTTTCTGTCCCAACAATTCAGCAGAAATTAATATAATTCTATTACACCTTCTTGAGATTGCAACATCCCTCTCTCGCACTGCTGTTTAATTCTTATTATTGGTATTGTGGGAGAACCTCAGCATGTTGACAGCGCCAGCCCCCTTTGTGCTATGTGCTAACAATAGGAAAAAAAATAAAAGCAGTCCTGCTCAACGAGACTGTTTGCAAGTAGTCAGAAATGTTTCTTAGAACCAAGACATAAACATACTGTTGAATTTTTATCAGTACATTAATATTTCAGTAGAAATATTCTGAAGCTTAAGGGCTCAGTGCCCACAAATATGCTGGCATGCAGATTTCACATATCTTGTACAGTCTGCTACTGTACTGGTGTGTGCATACACAGTAGCTGATTTTTCAAATAGGCAAAAGCACGCACTTGCATATCTGAGCAGCAGGAGTGAGCCAAAAACATGGCAACAAATTACTGGCTGCAAGAAGGTATTGATGCAGTCCAGCGGACCTGTACACAGCACAATTGTTCAAGAAAGAGAGAAAACTGGCATGGGACTTCTGTTTTATTGTGATTGCACAGGAAGACTCATTTCTGCTTCTGTGGATGGACCATTTTCCTTAGCGGTGCACACTTCCTCTAGAATGGCTCTAACTTTACAGTATCTGCTTCCAACAAACTTCTCTCCAGGCTAAACAGACACTTGCTACTCACAAGACAGTGCATGGGGGAGTGATGCTGAGAAAAGAAGACATGCTGTGACTAACATCTTTGCTTGTCTTGTAAGAGTAATCTGACTAATGTCGAAATGATTTCATCAATATTGTCAGAAATACGTTTAAGAGCCCTCCAGGTATGTTGCAAGCCTTGGCACAGGCAATGACTAATGCGAAGTGGATGCCAGTTGACCAGAGGTTCTGGGAAGGTACAAAGCAACACTAAGGACCTTGACTTAGGCTGATGAGCCCGAGTTTTCTTCTCTGTCTCAACATTTCTTACCCTATTTCAGACAGACTAGAGTATATAAGAGGCATTGTGGGATATACTGTCAAGTGCTATTGGTTTCATGCATCACACTCAGAAATAAAACCAAACCGAGTTTGTATAATGCTAGATGAGCTTGCTCACATCTTAGTCATATTTGAACTACATATCCATTAAACTGAAATATGCTGGATATGCATACAATAATGACAACTCTGGTTCCTGCAGGACAGATACATGCTATAAAGATCATTAGCAAATGCCACGACCACTTTGCCCAAATAGCAACTATAAATGAGGACACCTCTCTCCCGTCAGACTTTTGCTGACCCTCCTTAAGACAGATTCATTTCCCTCTAAGAATGGAAGAAGGTTGATGTTGTCAGGAGTTCTCTTGGAACAGTGTTTGAGACACCTTGCTTGAAACTGTATTTGCCTCCAGGCTTGTTGCTTGTTCTTGAGTCACTGAATTTCTGTGTTCCTCTGCTTCACACTGTGTAAAGAGGAATAATACCTTCTCTTACCTGTTATTTCTCCTGTATACTTGGATTAGAAATAATTTGGGTCAGGGACTAGCTCTTCTGTGAAAGAAGAGTTCTTCATGTGAAAGCATGGCATAGTTGCTCCTAGACTGCCGTAACACTATTTATAAGGAATAATTGAAATATATCTTCTGTGTCAGTGGAAAGATACACCGTAAAGGCACTAAAGTTCTCATTCAGTGTACAAAGCCGCTGATATACTCCAGGTGATATCTTCAGGAAAAGAACAACCGTAAACTAGACACTCTGAGACTTTAGCCTCAGTACCCCACAAAATGAAAAGCAGGACTTCTCTATCCAGACATATTGCAATACCTATTTTCCTCTGTCTGGGGAGCTAGCTGTTAAAGCAGCTATATTTGAGCGCATTCCCCTGTTTATCCTTTTGTTGTCATTCCTAATAGATAAAATTGACAAGCCTGACTGGCATCTGTATGGATTTCATATACACAGCAACAACGTGAATGAGAAAATGTCCTCCTGGGAGACTGCTGGGACTCTTGTTCATTATCATTATCACTATCGTGATTCATGCAGATGATGAGACTCCCAGCCATATCCTCCTCCTTGTGGTCTAGGCTGCACTTTGCAGCACCTTGTTGTCACCCAACGGTTGTACAGGCAATCAGTTTTCCTGTCACCCTTGGAGTTTCTGCAGTATCATTGTCCCTGCTTCCACACAGGACACCTGAGCTGAGCAGAAGGTGAATGATGTGCTCCAGACATCAGCAGGAATCCAAGCCAAGACACAATTCAGTCCCACTAACCCAGGCTGCTGGTGGCTGGGGAGAATTCAGCCAATCTCACAGCTGCCATTCAGCCGTTGGCCTTGCAACACCTACCCAAAATGGCACTACGGTGAAGGAGGAAGAGAAACTCTCAGTTACCAGTAAGTGCCAAACCTGCTCTGCCTCTTCAATAAAAGGTCTCTGCTTTCTTTTAAACACCACAGTAAGCTGTATCAGCATGCAGATAACTGAAATTCAAGTAGAGAAGTGGGAGAAAGATCTGTGAAAATCTCATTTCTCTTGCAGACTGTTTTTCCTGGACTTCTACTGGGTTACATTATACTGTTACCACTGCAACTGTATTCATGAAAGGGGAAATAGTAGTTTCATTGTTAACCTCAAAATGATTCAGCGAGGGTTCACTGAAATGGGTATGTTAAGGGAATTAAATAAACGGTAATGAAAAATGAGGCACCGTTTTCATGACTTACACTTTTACAAAAATTTGGATAGCGATTGCAAAAGGTTAATACGCTTTATATGAATCTGCAGGTATCTGTCAAACACCAAAAGCAGTTCAGGGAAGCAACACTGCATGGCAGAGACATCTGCTGGAAGCGTCTCACAGTTGTCTCACGCCTCATGGTTCAGCTCTTTGGGGCTACAAATCCTCCAAGCAGCCCCAAGCTGCTCCTGCTGCCTCCGGCTGGGGAGCGGGTCTCTGGCCAAAGAAGAATTCAGTGCACACCTCCCTGGCAATGGCCAGTCAGCCACTCAATGGGAGCCAGAAATCTTTAAGCTATACACTGAAATTTAAATGGAAACTTGCATCTAAATTGAAGGTTATTCTTCTCTTCTGACATTGAACTGCCCATCAGAGGAAGGCTGGGCACTGGTGAAGTCCTTCCCTTTCCCAACCATATACAGCAGAAGATGAATGTTTTAATTAGGGAAAGGATTTGTCAGTGAAGTTCTCTGTAATTTTGACAATGTGACTGCACTAAGGCTAAGAACCTACTTTTACCTACATTAAAAACTGAAAATGAGGTTTCAGATTTCAGCACCTAAATAAATTGCCTCCCTTCTCACAGAGACATTGACTACCGTCTCCACCTAAGAAGTGGATCCAAACCTCTCTCCCCCTTCCTCCTTCACAGTGGGAGAACACAGTTGGATCATACTGGGTCGCTGGGATCAAACTATGTTTTGACTTACATCCTGGCCCCCTGTCTTTCGGTTTCAGACACCAGCTTGAAAATTACTGAAACAGTGTGGAAAGCACTCAGTGAGCAAACCCTAGTAAAAGGAAGCCTTGTGTTGTACAACAGCAGAAAAGAGGACGCTTTGCTCAATTCCCTTTTCTCAAATTAAATCTCCAAGTGCGAGGATACAGCTGATGCAAAGCATTCTACAAATGAAAACTAGCTGTATTTGATTCCATGCACACCAAATGCTTGAACTGTGTTTAGCACACCACAGATCTATGGTTTGAGCGATACTCCCCAGTGCAGCAGCTTTTTTCCTGCAGACACCAGTTTACATCTGATGGGAGACCATTTTAAAACCAGCCTCTGCTCTTACATTGTAAGAACAGCTCTCTCCCTCAACCTACTTGCAGACAAAAACATGTTTACCTCCACCTATCAAAGCACCAGGGGAAAACAACAGCCCCTTGAAGGAAATTAATCCCCAAAAAAGCTTTTGAAATGTTATAAACAGCTTACTACCAGAGTGAACAGATGCACTAATAAGGATAAACAAGTACTTGGCCCAGACCCTCAGAGGGTATTCGCTGCATGCCCACCTTCCACCCAAGTCAGCGGCAGGCGAGTGTTGAGGGCCCGGTGGGTGGTCACCATGGGCTGGTCGATGCTGTGCAGCCAGCACAACCTGGCTATCCAAACCAGCAGATACCAGAAGCTGATCAGTCCTAGCAGCCCACGTCACCACAGCACCTCACTTACCCTAATTAAGCTACATCCTGTGAAGCTTTACCACAGTGATGGGCTTTTTAAAAGCAGCAATATGCGCCTTGCCTGCCATTACAGGGAAGTGGCTAAAGCACGTTGTTTCAGGAAAAAAAGGGCCACCTTCCAGTGTCTGCCCCTAATCACATTTACGTATTCCCCACGAGGCAGTCTATGCGGCAGGGGCTACTCATAGCTTTCCCCTCCCAGCCAAACAAGCCTCTCTCTGTAGACCCATGAATATTTAATTATGCTGTGCAAAATCAATCCATTTCCTCCAGAAACACTAAATCTTCCCTCTGCTCCTGAACAACCGGCTCTGGGTGTAGCACCCCCTCAGCTATGGGAAAAAAATTGAAACAGATCTCACTCCCCTGGACAAGAGCTCTGTGACGGTAGGTAAAAGAAGCTGATACAAAAGACACTCTGGTAATGCCCAAAAAACCAAGGGCAAGCTCACTAGGGTTAGTTCTGCCAATTTTGCAGATGCAAGACAAGTCAGACATCTCTGTGCAGAGCCCAGGAGTATCAATGAGCAGGTCCTGATAGGTCATGGAGAAGATGTGAGAAAAAATTAGGCACTTCTGGACTTCATCTGAATGTGGATGCTGAAGATCAAATGTTGCCTTCAAAGAAGTACAGAGTAGGTATGGTGGATCCAGCCTTCAAAGTACACAAAAGCCAAAAACAGCTACAGCGGGAAGGTGGCTTCTGATGGCTTCTGGCATGACACACCTTTGCCGCAGGGCAGAAAGCCTGCTGAGATGCTCTCCTTGATTTGACTCCCGGGCAGGTGGTCTGTGCTGTGTAATTCTGCAGGGAAGAGCCAGGCCCTCCAAGGAGTCAGATTTTGGTGGGGAGGCCTTGACTGATACACTGAATTCATCAGGCAGCTCTGTTTTGAGGAAATAGAATGGAAGCTATAGAGGAAAGGGCATTTGAAGTCCGTCCTTCAGCAGGTACGTTATCAAGTGATCCCAATGTCTTTTGGAGTTTTAACCTCAAGGACAAAAAACAGACCCTGGCCTAAGCTTTAGAAAAGGACGAACCTTTCCTGATATAAAACCGCTGAAATGAGGCTTTGTATCAGCATGTTTAAAAAACATCCCTATGTAGCTGCATTCTGCAGTGTGACATTTCAGGTGCTCCCTATGTATTAAAGCACCTAGTTGCTATCAAATATCAAAAGTATGAGCAAAACCCAGTTTAATCATATGCCCTTTTTCACTAAACCTTTTTTTTTCTGCTCACCATCAACTGACTTACATAACTGACTTGCATAAAATACAAAGTGCCTGCTCTTGAGTTATACAAGTGAAGAAACACTGTAAACAATGATTACAAGTTTTCCCCCACTTAAATAACATAAGAATGACCACAATTACAAAGGTGCCACCTCAAGAATCATGATTAAAATATTCAACTCTGATGTATGGAAAAGAAACTAGTTAGATACGTAATTAGAAAACAGTCAGATCATGAATCACTAAGAAGTCTGAATGGCTTAACCTTCTCTTCCCTTACCAAGGAATTTCCACCTTCTCATGCAGAGAATGAACCACATCACTATGTTAACAATAAATGGAGGACACATACATTTTTTACTATGAAGTTAAAGTGGTGCTGCCTTTTGCATATAAAAGTTTATAAGAAGTCCCTGGGAATTGCTTTTGGGTTATGTGTCTTTCCATCACTTAGGAGAAACAGAGGTGCTAGAGATTGTAACTGCAATAGAACTTACTCCTAACTTTTCCACCACTATACTAGTTACCAGCTACTAATTTATTAATATTGTCTATTTAAAAACATCTACCTTAAATTGCATTAACACTAGATTTTCACAATTAATTTCTGCCTGAAACAGAAACCTGATCTGCAAGAACCTGAATATATGTTACTCCTTATGACAGCAGAGCTTAGCAGAGGCACAGCTGACAAGAAGCAAATCCATATTGTACTTCACGTTGCATTTCTTGGATTAGTTACTACTTCTGCTCCTCTAGGATGCATTTGAGGGGCGGGCTGCATCTGCATTCGCCTTACTTGTCTAAATGTCAGATGGACAAGAAGGAAATCTCTCCTCACCATTGATATGAAGAGGTAAAAGTCTCACTGTTGAGCCATTACATTCGAAGAACACGAAGTTGCAAAATCGCATCAGAGCACTTCAGGGAGAGGAGAGGAAATGTTTTTAAAAGGGAAAGCGCAACCTCAGCACCGGAGACCCTGGTACTCTCTCCAGAGATAGCATGAGAGAGCAGATGAAACACGAGGACTCCGCTGCAGCTCAACACGTTGGATCAAAACTCCTTCCCAGGTCCCGGATGATCTCGGCCTGCTGCCAGGACTGGTGCTAGGAATTAATGTCGGGCCCTCGAGCAGGGGCTTTCCTCGTCCATGGTCAAGGTCACTTCACCACAGCGCCCAGCACTTTTCCAAGATGCCGCAGCTGCAGTATCGCCCTGTTGTGCCACAGCCGGGCTCACTGCTTTACCATTAGTTTCTGCCCCGAGGCTGACAGGGAGGGCAGTGGCCCACCCATCATTAGCAAAAGGTTCTGAAACACGAAAGCCAGTAATAGTATCTATTAAAACAAAGAGAAATAATAATTGTTATAATTATTTTTAAAGGCCTAACAGTTTTAATCTGTGCTAATCTGGCAGTTCTGGATCTACGGTCTCTTAACGCCTCACGCCGGTAGCAGAGTGCTGGCACGGCGGCGATGGCAGCGGTGCCTGCCCGGGCGGGGTCCCCGCGCCACGTCCCTGCCCAGCACCGCGGCGTGCCGCTTGCCCGTGCCCCCAGGGGGAAGAGGGCCCTGGCACCAAGCAGCTGGCATGGCGCCCAGCAGCGCCCCCACAGCGACGGCGGCCACGGCCGGCGGTGCCGTACCACTACCAACCGAACTACCGCTCCCAGCAGGCACCGCGACCCGGAAGGCGCATGCGCCGAGAAGGCATTGAGGCGCATCCTCTCTCGTTAACTACTCCTCTTCTGCGTGCCGAATGACACTCCTCTCAGCCCATTTGCTGGTGTCCGCCGGAAATAGGCGAGCCCCTGTGCCTCCTGGGAGTTGTGGTTTTCTTGCCCCCTATAGCAGACGAAGGTCATTGGGGTGGGCGTGCCGCGCGTACTACCAGTCCCGGCGTGCCGCGTGGCGCGGCCCGGAAGGAGCCGTCAAGCAGTCGGCGTTGGCGGGCGCTACTGGAGCCGGCGGGCAACGATGGCCGGGCAGATGGCGGTGCTGGGTGAGCGGGGGGCATGGGGCCTGGTACGCCCCTCGGACTGCTGAGGGGACGGTGCCCGGCGGGGCGGGCGGTGGTGGAGCCGGCGGAGCAGTGGGGATCCTCCGCCTGGCAGGGCCCAGGCGCGTCTCGTCACCCTGCCTCAGGCGGTGGCCGCTGACCGCGACGGCGTGGTTTTGCTGGGGCTCTCGCAGGCTTGCTGCCAGCGTTACCGCCACGGACAGGCTTTTAGGATGTCACGGGTTCCTGTGGCGTGTTTAGTGTGTGCCTCTGTTTGGAAAGCCGAAGTGCTCAGTGGCGTATTGCTAAGAAATGCCTTGGGGGATTCACGGCCAAAAGTAAACCTGTTCTTTCCCGCTCGTCTGTTTTGAAGCACAGCTGTGACCGTCCTTCCCTGCTGGGAAAAAGAGCTTATCCATTCTTGGAAATTTAAGCAATTCAGATTCTTTCTTGAGATTTTGTTTGTTGGTGCTTTTTTGCTCCTCTGAGGCATTGCTTTATGTTAGATTTTTTGGTTTCTTGCCTCGTCTGTTGATTATATGTAAAATTAAAAAAAAAACAGCAAACCTACTCTGCACTTTAACTAGTCTACCCCTTGATTTCAAGGCACAGAAGAGATTCAGAGGTGTGGGAAGATGCTTTTGGGGGGCTATGACTGGAATAAGAGGAGTTTGCATGGTTTCACATCTCCTTATTTTTAGACTTCCAGTGAAGTTGGAAGGAATATTTGCATTGGGAGTTTGTCATTTCACTGTGATTTTGTGCAGCCTCATTAACTAGATGTCCGTTAGGGGTCATTCATAGGCAATTCCCCCCAAAATGCTAATTAGCCTATATTTCTGAAGTACCTTGCAGAGAGAAAAAGAATTCTTAGAGAGTGGTGATATTTTTGGCTTTGTTGTACTTCTTGGGCTTTTTAAAATCAGTTTAATATTCAATGCCTAAGATTTTTTGACTCTTCTAACCACTCTTTGTTGAGTTAAGAGACCTGAACTTGGCTGGTGACCTTTGAAGAAATTGAAAACTAATTAGGTAGCTAAACAGGCTTCAGAGCATGAAATAAAACAGTATGAGGTGTCATGTGTAATACCCTGTAATTTGCATTGACTTCTAGGTTTGCAGCAGTAGATAACTCTAACGCTATATTTTAAAATACTGTTGTTTCAGGTTCGGCTATTTTGGCTCTCTTGTTAGCTGGCTATCTAGCACAGCAATATTTACCGATGCCTACGCCAAAAGTAATTGGGATTGACCTTGGCACGACTTACTGCTCTGTTGGTGTCTTTCTTCCTGGAACAGGGCAGGTGAAGGTTATTGCAGATGAAAATGGGCACAACAGCATACCGAGTATAGTCTCTTTCACAGACAGAGATGTGTATGTAGGATATGATGGCCTAGAACTGGCTGATTCAAATCCTCAGAACACCATATATGATGCAAAAAGATTCATTGGGAAAATCTTCACTTCGGAAGAACTGAAAAGTGAAAGTAGCAGGTATCCCTTTAAGGTAAGTAGCCATCATCTTCAGGTCTCTCCAGGCAGCAAGCTATAAGACGCTTGAAACATGTAGTAGGTGACCAGTGCGTCTGACCTTGAGTCATTCAGCTGAATCTGATATGCCTGAAAACTGCAAGAGGTGTCCAGAGAGGGGAAGAGGAAACGGTTGTGGAAGTCACATACCTCTGCATGAGAGCAGACAGTGATTTTCCGGAGAACCCTGTCCTCTGCTGTGAAATGTGTTTCTGGGGAACCTTTCAGCCCCTTCTCTTATACTTTAAGTTTCAATTGGAAATTCTAACTGTGCTTTGCTGAAACTTCACTTTTTCCCTGGGATTAAAAAAAAAAGGAAGTCACGTCTTCTCTGTCACAGTACATTTTTTTCTCTAGCACTTTTCTAATACATACTTGACCAGCGGCAGATCTTGAAAGCTGCTTTTTAAAAAAAGTATTGTATTAATTTAGCATGATGCAGTATTTGCTGAAAAGAGACAAATTTTCAGGTACTGCAATCAGTCTCTGAATTCATCACTTGTTAAGAGAAGCTGGTACCAACCTGTTTACTTCCTTTCAGAAAGAAGACACTGTGGGAAGCTTTATCAGTAGGGTAATCCTAATGATCAAAAAGCACTACTTTTATCTTTGAATATGGTGTTGATTACACAGTCACTAGGTCTTAACTTTTTTTAATGTGTCTTACCCGGGCACAGCAGGTGTCACTACTTTGGATATACTTGGACCCCTTAAGTGGCATGTTTTGCATAATACTCGTAGTCAAGGAATAAAAGTGATTCAGGAATTGGCAAATGCACATTCATAGTTTTCCAGAAGGAACAGACTATATGCAAATAAAATATTTGTCAGGAGCAGGGTGGGAGAGCATAAGAAAAAGATTTCTCACCTGTGGGTGGTGGTGTTTTTCCTCCCAGATTTTCAACAACAATGGATCAGCTGAATTTTCTGTGACAACTAACGAAACCTTTCGCATCACTCCAGAGCATATTGGCTCTCAGCTGCTACTGAAATTGAAGAGAATGGCAGAAGACTATCTTGGCATGCCTGTTTCAAAGGCGGTCATCTCTGTGCCAGCAGAGTTTGATGAAAGGCAAAGGAATTCCACCATTAAGGCAGCCAACCTTGCAGGTGATGTCTCTCTGTTCCAGCGTTTTTCTATGAAATCTTTAGGTCTCCTTTACTAACAGTAGAGTCTTCGGGGAGGTGTCCTTGTTTTGGCTGGGATAGGGTTAATCTTCCTAATAGCAGGTATAGTGCCATGTTTTGGATTTAGTATGGAATAACGCTGAGAACACACTGATGTTTTAGCTGTTGCTAAGTAGTTGTAGTGCTTGTACTCAGTCGGGGATTTCTCGGCTCCCCATGCTCTGCCAGTGGGGAGGTGCATAAGAAGCTGGGAGGGGGCACAGCCAGGATAGCTGACCCAGCCTGGCCAAAGGGATATTCCGTACCATATAATGTCATGCTCAGTATATAAACTGGGTGGAGTTGGCTGGGGGGTGGGAATTGCTGCTCAGGGATAGGCTACCAACCGTCAGGTGGTGAGTAATTATTGCATTGTGCATAACTTGGTTTTGTATATTCCTTTATAAGTAATATTATTATTTCCTCTTTAAACTGTTTTTATCTCAGGCCACAAGTGGGTTTTTTTCCGATTCTTTCCCCCATCCCACCTGCAGGGGGAGGGCGAGCAAGCAGCAAGGTGCTTAGTTGCTGTTTGGAGCTAAACCACAACAGGAGGATACAGAAGCAGTGCATCAGTGACAGACAACCTTAGAATGGAATTATTTTTTTACAGACCATTAACGATTGTGAGAAACGGTAGACAACTCTTGGGTACCAACAGGTGCAGCTGACTAATGCAAACATAGATAGCTAGAAGTAATAAATTTTACTTCAGGGAAAATAGTGGTTTTTGGTAATCTCCAAATAGAGAGACTATACAGAGCACCCTTGGACAATATTTTAAACAGAAATAGAACATTTGAAATAAGTTCTTTTAGCAAGGTTTCTCTGGAAGAAATGTGTTTGGGTAAATCATGGTTTGTGACTTCACCCTGACACTGAAGTAATACTACTTTAGGTTTAAATAAGGAGAAGAGTTCATTGAGTATTACTGCTTAGAAAATTATTTCCTTCAGATCTGATGTTTTGTTTCAGATAAGTCTGATTTTGAAAAAAGGGGAAAAAAAAAAAAAAACCCAAACCAAAAAACACAAAACCAACTAATGGTAAATACCATTTATGATGTGAGAACTGCAGTTTTCTGAAGTGTACCTGACTGTTGCTTGGTATCTTTGCTGTTTGTAGGGCTAAAAATTTTGCGAGTGATCAATGAACCGACAGCTGCAGCTATGGCTTATGGACTCCACAAAGCTGATGTGTTTAATGTTCTGGTGGTGGATTTGGGTGGAGGAACTTTGGATGTGTCCCTGTTGAACAAGCAGGGAGGGATGTTCCTCACACGAGCCATGGCAGGTGAGAAAAATGCTTTACTTTCTCAAGGAGTGGGAGGAAAGGAAAGGTGTACCTAAAGTCACCGTTAAAGGGACTTTTTAAAACATAGCCTTGTCACAAAGTGTTCTCCGAATGTGTTCGCACCTGCCTTTCATGCAAAATTAGATTTGTGACTGGTTTCAACAATTAGGATAAATTCACAGGTTTTGGCTGACTCAAAGGAGTAAGTTGTTTCATTTTATCCATGGCTATTAACTGTTGTGCCTACTAGTAAAGTGCTGGTGTTTATTACAGTTACTTTGACTGGACTTTTGGGGGCTGGATATGTTACAAATCTGTTACCTTTGTCTAAACTGGAAATACTTGCCAAATCCTTGACCACCACTTTAGAGCATCCTCACCTTGTGTTTGGCTCCAGCTCAGTGGGGCAGGGTTTGGGAATGCACGTGCTGTTAACCAGAAGTAAGTCTTGTGATACGTGTATGTGTGCCGGAGGGATTCATCACTTGGCAAAGAGTTCTGGTAGCAATGTTTGGTAAAACTGTAGTGGATATACAACTGTTTTTCTGATGACCTGGATTCAGACAGGTCTGAGATACAGTGTGAACTGTCTGTGTTGCCTTCAATGAACAAGTTTTGATGTGAGCTGCTGCTCAGTCCAGTAAGGGTGGAACAGCAAGAAATATTCGGCAGCTTCATTCTGATTTATTTAGATAGTGGTCCACTAAGTGAATTCCTGTTTTAAGTCAAAACAAAACAGTGGAAACTTTGAGAGTATTGTTCAACCCAGATGAAAATCTGCAGGCCACTTTTTTAAACTCTGTTGAATGGAAAGCATGAATAATTGTTTGAAAGGTTTTGAAAACATGGTGCAAGAATAATCTTTCAGTAGAAATTGGTTATATATTATACTTTCTCTCTCTCTCTCTCTCTCTCTGAAGGCTAATAGAAGATACAACTTTTAATAGAGCTTGAAGTTCACTGCTTGCATTTTATCCCTTTGGCTTTTCGCAGTATACAGTATATGTATATACTTCAGTAGCATGGAGTTTTTTGTCTGGGTGCACGAAGACATTGAATAATTTGAGACTTAAAACAGTAATCCCAATAAAGCTGTATTGTGGAAGTGCTAAGAGAAAAATCCATTCTGGGCAGAGAGAGGAATTTGAAACTGGGAATTTTCAGCTGGAAAACAATTTGCTGTGAGAGATTGCACTTCAGTTACAGGGTTCCAGGTACAAATTGATCGTTACATGTTTCCTTCTGTAGAGAATACCTCCGAGTTAACAACCACTAGCTTTTCTTCTGTTACAGTGTAGCAGAGCAGTTCCAGGGGAAGAACATTGAGGGGGATAGATTGTAAGAGAGTTGCTAAATAAAAATCTGGAAGTTGCTATCCATCATGTGTTCTTTGGTTGACAACAATTATGTCTACTTTTGCAGCTCTGTGAGCTCTTGTGCTATGCTTATGGTCCTGGTATCATTGTTCTGGCCCTGGAGCACCATCTCCCAGTAGGAGAGAAGATGCGTGCTGCTTTCTGAAGTTTTGAAGGTGATGTGTCTGATGCCTTCTGTTCTGATGTTTCAGGTAACAACAAACTTGGAGGACAGGATTTTAATCAGAGGTTGATGCTATATTTATATGATCAGCTCCATCAAATCTACGGTTCTCTGCCAACAAGAAAAGAAGAAATACATCGCCTCAGACAGGCTGTGGAAGCAGTTAAATTAAATCTGACTGTTGATGAGGCAGCTACACTAAGGGTGTTGTTGACTATGCCAGAATGGAAGCTTGCAAAAGAACTTCCAGAAAGTGAGGTAAAAACAAACACTGTGCTAAAAGGCAAGCCTGCACAAAAAACAGATGATCTGAAAAATCTTGGAGACACTTCAAAAGTAGAGAACAACTTTGTCAAAGTTGTGTTTGAAACAGAAATTTCTAGGAAACTATTTGAGATGTTAAATGAGGACCTTTTTGAGAAGATTCTTGTGCCCATTGAACAAGTGTTGAAGGAAGGCCACCTACACAAAGCAGAAGTGGATGAAATTGTGTTAGTTGGAGGTTCCACCCGGATTCCTCAAATACGCAAAGTTATTCAGGATTTCTTTGGGAAGGAACCTAACACCTCAGTAGATCCCGATCTAGCAGTTGTAATGGGCGTAGCTATCCAAGCAGGAATTGTTGGAGGATCCTGGCCTCTTCAAGTCAGTGCTATAGAAATTCCTAATAAGCATTTACGGAAGACTAATTTTAACTGAAAAGAAGCTCTTCCCCATTGCATTCCATCTCTCCAAAAGTGTACTCCGATGGTGCATACTTATCTGACTGGCAGTAGAGCCTAATCTTTGCTGTGTTATATTCATTTTTTTATCTATTCCAACTAGGTGTTACTGGACACCTAACTATGTTAAAGCTAGATCTTACTTTAAAGGTACCAGTGATTTTTGAAGTTCTGAAGTGTCCTGTATTTGCTTGTAGACAGGATATTGGATGAAAATGCTAGTGATGACACACGCATGTTTTCCTGCTAAATTTTATTAGCAAATCCTGAAGAGATGTGTGTTTAAGATACAAAGAGAGTGTGACCAAAGGTTAGCAACAATGTGGTATGGTACTGTAGGGTATTCCCAGGTCCAGTATATTTACTTCGGAAAAATGTGAAGCAGTGTTAACGCACATAGCACTAGCAGTGTTGAGCTTAGATTTATTTGAGTCATTTGAGCATTTAAGCACCTTTCTAAAAGGCATGTTGCAGCTTGAATGAGACTTACGCATTCACTTGATTCTTCTGCTGTTCATAACAGCATAATGGTATTACTGAGGCTATATGGCAAATTGTCTCACGTTTCAGCCAAACCACATTAAGAAACATAGCTCTTGCTAATGTAGAGTTACTTAGTGTGTCTCCAAGGGCTTACTTCCTGATCTGGCTTTGGTGGTTAACATACAGGTACTGCTGTCATACCACTGATGTTCTCCACAGAGAACAAGGGCGTATCACCAACTGTTTATCCCTCCTCCCGCCTTATTTGAAAACTGCACTAATTTTACGTATCTTAAAGTCACACCTGTATATCTTCCCTTAAATTTGACCAACATGAATTTCATTGTTGCGTATCTACAAGCGTGTGACATATTCCCCGTGGAGTACCTCAAGCTGTACTGTTTTCAGGGAGAAAGCGTGGGACAGAAGGGACTGCCTTGGATGAAGTCTAGTTCCTGTAGTCCTGGTAAATGAAAATTCATCCGACTGTTTCATACCTTTTAGCTTGAATCTCTGGTTTAAATTTTGTCATATTCCCACTCTACAGTCTCTGAACATAGATCTCTGATGTTCAGAGATTGTAGCTGTCCTTTTGGGAAGGAAGCAGTGTGTGTAACTCAGAATTTGAGGTAGCCCTTCTTAAGACTTTTAGGCGAATAGTTTGCTACCCACCTATTTAGCAAATGCATGAGGAACAAAAACTTAATGATCTGAAAAAAAAAAAAAGGGTGACAGTTCTGCTGTCTTTGGAGGGTTAAATCAATACTTAAAAGCGTGTAGAACTTTCTACAATGAAAACACTTCGTTCAGCTAAGACTGGCTTCAACATCTATCAACCCAGTCTTAATCAGGTAAAGCTGTAGTAACAGGTGGTGCTAAGCATTTTCTTGTATGCTCCAGAATAATTTTGTTTGTATTAAGTTTGCCAAGATAAAGTGTGGGACTTAGATTTATTGTTTAACCTATGACTATATTAAAATAGGCTGCTTATTCTCCTGGCAGTAGCCCTGATTTATGGCACTGTCATAAATCAGTTGTGCTGATTCACCTGTTTGCATAGCTATTGTCTAAATATATCTTTGAAGTAATCCAATTAAAAACCTCTTAAATTGAATCATAGTTGCACACAACCATTCCATCCACGTTGTTTAACTTTACAGAGGATTCCCAAAGCACTGCTAACATCTGTTTAATTTCCCTGAGTTGAAAACCAGAGTGATTTTTTTTATTTGAAGATTTTTCTTCTTTGTACCTCTTTTGAAAGTGACCCTGTCTAAGTCTGTATGGAACTTTCAGTAACTAGAACTCCTGCATTGGAAGAAGTGCCTCTTCAGTGGAGTCATGGATGAATGCCAATATACAGTGTGGTTATCGTACGCCGTTGCTATTTGGGGCCTTTACTTTGCAGATTTAAATGTATGTATTTAATTCAACATATATTCAAATGTCTTTGGAGTCACTGTGGCCTTTCCTTCTGCCCTGCTGTAAATTCATCTGAAAGTCTGCTGACGTTACAGTAGGTCATTAGTCTTCATTTATTTTTTTAATGCACTGTGTAAAATGAGCAGACCTGTACAAAAATAGAACCACACCACAGTGAAGTTGAACTATTAAAAGCTTTTGCAATTTTGGGACAGGTTAGGCAGGAGTGTGTGAGTAACTTCAAATGGTTAAACTCTCCATGCAAATAAATGAAGTACTACTTTTCCTTTTGCATACTCCTTCACTCTGGAGGAGTTAAATCTCCTTCAGTGTTAACCTGGGAATTGTAAGGGAAGGGCCAGTTGTTTACTTGTGGGAAAAAAAAAAAAATCACAAAAGGGTATTTATTCAGATTTCTATACAGGGTTTGTTTTGGTTTTGGTTTTGGGGTTGTTTTTTTTTTAGAGAACTTACTATATGTTGGGTATCTCACAATGCTTTCTTATTTATTAAATAACTTCTGAATTCTGCAATCAAGTTATTTATATTGTGTCTTTTTATTTTAATACTGTATTTTGGCACAAACAATTGAATTTTAAAGATGAGTCTACTGTACTAAGTGGCTATTTCCAGGTATGTGCATGTACTGCTTGCCAAAAGTCTCTCATTAAACAAATTGGTATTTGAAGGCTGAAATCTTTCTACAAATCTTTCTACAATCTTGAAATTCGAATATGGTTGCCTGTGGTTAGGTGTGTAACAAATTTATATAGCTAAAGCTTGTTTTGTGGGTTGAAATTATGAAAGTATAAGATGCCTCACCAATGGTATGTTTCTGAATTGTTCCCAAGTGCAGATGATAAAATGCATTTTATAAATAACCCTTAAGAATGTTTTTAATAAAAGCAATTTCTGCCCTTTGGACATGTCTTGTTTCAGTTTCTCAGGGAAATACTGTAACAGCACTATTTTCCTGCCTTCCTTGAATTCCTTTGCAGGTTAGAGGATGAGGTTGTAATCCCTCAACTTGTCAAGGAGGTGTTAGACCCTGGAGTGGTGTGTCTCCTCTAGGAAGTGGCACAGAGGAGTGTTAGGAACTGAGGTGGCAGGGGAAAAAAACCCTTTCTCCTCAAGCTGCAGTTTGGGGTGGAAGAAGGGAACTGAAAATAAAAGTTCACTCGATATTAACCAGGTGTCAGTATAAAAATCATATAACAGGGCTGCCTGAAACTTTATTCATACACTTTGAGGTGTTTTTTGTGTGTTTTGTTGTTTTTTTTTTAAAGAAGTTCATGGGGATCTTCTCTTAGTTTTTGAAGATAAGACTGCATTGATTGAGCTGGTATTAATTTTGAATAATTTTAGGAACTGTAATAAATATAATTAATTTTTATATATATATATAACTGTAATAAATAAAAATGAATATTTATGTGGCCTACAAAAGCATAGGCATGTTTAACTGACACGTTCGGTAAATGTATATAACCTGTCCTACCACTGTAATTAGTATGGAGGTTTGCATTAAAATCTGCTAGCAAAAAGATTGCTGCACCTGACCCCATTTTTCTGGAATATTTTCACAATGTGATTTTTTAATGTTCAATTAGATATATAAGACATGGCTTTCAGTTATTTGAAATAATTTTTCAGTTTATGTAAACAATTACTCAGAAATCACAAGATCAAAAGGAAAATTAACTTAATGGGGCAAGTTTATTGCCTCAAGAATAACCTAAGTATACATGCAAATATGCATGTCCTAAAAATCAGCACCACGTGACATCTGCCTGTACGTCCACCCAGAAAGGAGTTCTGGTTTTTTATGAATTTGCCATCATAATAAGAACTTATTAACTAAATGGGCATAATGTCAGAGCAACTTAATTAAGTACTATTTTTTTAATTAAAAACAGCATGTGAACAGCAAGATTTATTTTTCAGTCTTTACTAGTGTAACAGTTAAAATATGCCAAGGACTTTACTGCTTCATTATGTTGTTCCAGTGCCAATGTGATCAAAATACGTGATTTGTGTAAAATTAGAAAGTCATTTTAAGAAACTTGATCAATATATATCCAGATTGTAGCTGTAGTAAACGGCAATGCTGTGAGGAGCCTTTGAGCAAGCTAGTTGTTTTATGTGGAATACAAGATACTATATTCACATAATGGGGACTCTGAATAAGCCAGATGGAATGCTAAACCACTTTTTATTAACGTTCAGTGTAAAAGTTTGGATACTCGTGTGTGTTAGCTGTGGTGTATTCCCTCTAGAAACTTCCTCCTGAAAATGATCTGTCAAAAAAATTCAAGTTGATATTCAGTACACTCCATTTAAAACCTGCCCCTTTGCTGCTGAAAGCTTCAGTATTTGTCACGTAGAGCTTAGAGTCCTTTTAGTTCAAGTGCCACCCTCCTTACAGAACTATGCCTCCTTTCCAGGTTTGGGGTTTTTTGGTTTGGTTTTTTTTGGTTTGTTCTGTTTTGTTTTTTGGTTTGTTTTGGTTTGTTTTTTTTTTTAATTTAAATAAATGAGCACTGTTCCAGTCAAAAGTAATTAGGTGGTGCATTAATTCTGTGCCCCTCCCCCCCCCCCCCCATATACCTATTCATATACTTGAGCTGAAACTAGTCTCCTTTGGCTTCCCATATAGCACAAGCCACAGGACTTTATATAGTTGTGAAACTTGTACTACCAGAACAATTCTACTTAGAGTGATGGGAGAAATGTCAATTTCATGCTGATACTTTCTGAAGTAAATTCTCTGGAAGGAACACATAGTTTTACAGTACCAGAAAATAACTGCAATAGCACTTCCTTATTTATCTACCTGAGATTTTCACCACCTTCTGAAACCTCACGAAGGAGCTTCTTTGGGAGTGACTGGACAAAATCCTCTAAGTCAGTCACACAGTTCCAGTACCTCCCACAGTTCAAGATCAGTGTTTTCCAAGTGGATTCAAGTTTGACTGCAGTGTCCCAGAAAACAGGATGGGGTCCCACATAACAGCAGCATGTGAGTGCACAAATTCCAACACAAACCTGAAACAATCTGCCATAAATCCCTACATTCATATAGGAAATTGGGACAAATAATTCTGGAAATGAAGCTTTGCAAGGGAAATTGTAACGTTTTGAAGCTGGTGGATGAAAAGAAAAATCACTTGGGGTTTCAGTGTGCTCAGTTATTCATTAAGGTGAAATGTGAAGAGCCAAAGATTTCTAACGCATTTCTCCATGCTACCAGTTCTATAGCTGACTAAAGACCTGCCCAGCACCTGGCAACTGCAACAACGTATGAATTATTACTATTGTCAAGTTTGTGAAGCACTGGGTACTACATCCAGGAGCACTGTTAAGAAAAATTAGAAGGCTGTGATTATTAGTCAAATATTCTTAATTTCCTATAGGAAAGGGCACATATCAATAAGAACAAAAGTGGTTATTGCGTAAATGAGCATCACTAGCTTCTGTGCACTGAATGGAGCAGGGAATGTCTGGAAAGGCACACGTAGACTGGTACATGCCAGGATGCCTATGGGTCATACCCAGCCCTTACGACTGTAGAAACAAGTGTTCAGTACTTAAACACTTTTTTTGGATGGAGGCAAAAGCCTTTTTCTTCAAAAGGCAAATTTAAGAAGTCAGTACTTGATAACATATGATTACCTGCACAGATTTATAAATAGGACTGATGTTTTTAGAGGCAGTGAACAGACCCATTGACTAAGTGCAGTCACAGTGCTTGTGACCCAAGAGGTAGACTGTAAAAGGCCAACAACATTCACTAGTAAGCTACATGCAGGTGGAACGGTGAATTTTGAGGGAGCTACGTGACCAAAAAGGACTGTTAAAATGGTATGAGTTCTTGTGCATGTTCTTCATTTAAACTTCATGTGTCTTGCATTAGAACATCAGTTAAGTAATTTGCAAAGCTGTACTTTAATATCATTGTTGAAAACTGTTTGTATGAGATACATTTGACTGATCTGAAAAAGTATGTGCACACAGAAAGTTTTGGTATCTTGCCATATCCTTTTTTCTCTCCCAGACTTTTATCTTCATCTAGTTCATTCTCCTGATCTACGCAGTTCAACACTCCAGGCTCCACCTACTCTCCACAACCTCCACTCTCCATTTTTCCACCCCTCCAGTCCTAGTTTCCTTGTCTGATCCCAGCTTCTTAGTTCACTAAACTTTCCTGTACCTCTCTCAATTTAATTGCCTTGATGTGGATCCACTATTCTCTATCCACAGTAAATCAGACCTGCAACTGCAGTTGAGAAAATACTGTGCAATTTACAACTGCCAGACGTTGGGCAGATTCGTAGAGTATTAGCTGCTTGAAACAAGAAAATGTACCGTGCATGTATGAATTGGTGTGTTTTGAAGTCCTGCAGCATAGTCAAATTTGGTTTAGTATTGTCATTTCTGACTGAAAAGTTGTACCAAACCCTGTAAATTTATCATTCCCCTGAGCAAATATATTTCTCAAAGGAAAAGCAGCCAAGGATTTGAAGGAATATATACATATTTTTTTCTATTCAGCTCATTCTTGGAAAGACCCAAGCTGTTTTGATTTAAATACTAGCTACTAGCCTCATCTCCATGCACAATCTATGGTAGAGACACACAGGACACATTACCAGGGTTAAAGCTCCACAAAAGCAAGAAAAAACCAAAACTTTCCTTTGGAAAATGTCAGATAAATTTATTATAAGTGATGTTAACATCAGCCTTGCACAAAAATGGTTTTATGAATGGCATTCATAAAATGTAAAAAACATGCAAAAAGTCTCCAGGTGACCATTACATTTGTGTTTTAGGTTTTACTTTATACTGGAGCATTTCAACATAAATCAGCTTACCAGCATGAACACAATCCTAATGATATGTGAATTAATCTTGAGTTTCCTGCCCTGTTCTGAAGCAAGCAGGGACAGCTTTACATGACAGACCATAGCAGATTAATTTAAATACATTTTACATGATTCTTGTACATATCACTTTATTCCCTACATTCTTTAGACATAATTAGAGTTATTTTAAAATATTTTTGCCTTCAGGCGGGACCTAAAAACACCATATACATACAGATTCTGGAGAACACGAGTTATTCTAGCTAAGACTGTTAAACGAAACCTGGCATAATAAAACATAATGTCATGCTTGTGGTCTCCCTGTTTTGTGGCTTCTTCCATATAATTGCCAACATGCAGTTGTGACATTTTTCAGGATAGCATTATGCCAGCAGTACTGAAGAATACTGTCTAATCAAATAGCTAAGATTCTCAAAAATTCAATTCTAAAACCTGACAGGCCAAACCAGAGCCTGTTTTCAAAGATCAGTAAAATTCTATTGGAGTTTTATGCCTCTGTCTCTTGTCAGCCTGTGGACTTTGGGGTTATAATTTCAAAAAAACCAAAATGTGTTTTGTGTTAATAAAAAAAAAAAGTTCTCTCTAAAACACATCTCACCTGTGGAATAATGTTAAGATTTCCATGTAGGTCATGGAACCCAATAGTTGATACATCAATTCCAATTGGTAATTATTTTGCCTTCAGATCCCTCTAGAACTCTAAGCAAGCAATTTGTGAATGCTGATTTACCAGCTCCTGTTCTTCCAACAATTCCAACCTGAAACAAAAAGTTTTCTGATAAAGACTATAACTTTCCATGCTAAACATTCTATATGAAAAATGATTAGTGAATTCAGTTTCAACTTTCAGTTGAAAACTTCAGTTTCTTTCACCAACATGCAATCCTATAGGTGGATAAAACTGTTTAAAACTCACTTTTGGAACACATGACTCTCAATCACAGCTCTCCCTCAGAAGCTGTACAGCCTATGCCTGGTTCAGCGGGAATCCTTTCCATTTCCCCTCACTTTTGTCTAGCACTCCTCAGCTCAAACCAATGACTGTAAACTAGGTCTTGCTTGGCGTTCCTTGATCCTAAACCCAAAGTTGATTAGCACTAATCTGTCAGCATTTTTCTCTTCATAAATATTCAACACAGTGGACAAGAAGTTTAATTTCAGATTTGGATCTGCCTTAAGACTGCCAAATTCATAAAAACTTCTTTCAGTTTCTTACAGGGATAAGAGTTTCTACATAGTAGGAGAAAATACTTTTCCTTTCTCATTTGTCTTTTCTTTAATGTCTTATCCACTTAACATCTTCCCTGTTCAACATCATCTTGTTGTATCTAGTATTGGAGTATACAGAATTTTATACCTCTGATTTATTTCTTATTATATACAGTACCTTCTCTTTGCTCTGTGTCTGAAAAGAGACATCATTCAGGGCTAAACAAAGATCCTTCCTATACTGAGCCTTGTAGTTAACAAACTCTATTATTCCTCTCTCAGGCCACCCCACTGGTAGTCTTTTTGACATTATCCATGGTTACTGGAATTAAAACCATTGGTATTTCAGTATATGACAGTAAAAATGTTACAAGTTAATAAAAACATTAGGAAAATTATGTTCCTAATTTTTAAGAATTCCAGCAAGTTTAGGATAATTCCAATGCAATATAAGGGAAGGAGAACCTACTTTCATGAACACTGGTCAGAAGCATTCCAGCTGGGATTTTTAGGGTTTTTGCTTTTGGGGTGTGGGTTTTTTTAACAACATCTTATACACTCATTTAGAAAAGTAAACTCAGTTTAACTGGGTAGTTGCTAATAGTCAGGTATCTGTTCCATCAACTGACAGGAACTGAATTTAATCTGATGCCTCATCTCCCAGATACTAAAAATGTGTATTTTATGAGAAACATTTTGTATTAAGAAGTAGAGCAGGAGAGAACAGAAAGATGGGAACAAAGGTTAAGAAACTTAAACATGGAGGAAGGGTAAAAGAGAATGAAGTAGAAGAAAGTCTTGTTTCCGAGACAGACCAAGGCTCTTATGACTCCGTACTTGACATGGGCACTACTTTCAGAAAAGCATAATAAACAATGCAAATCGGTTTGAAACAAATGTCTCTCCAGATATGAGGTGAGTAACAGTTAGGGGTCTGACAGGCCCATCATCCTCTCTTCCCCTCTTAAAATGCTCCTCTTGGTTGCAGATAGCATAGAGTTCACCTGAGCTTCAGCCGCATTAGCCTTACTACAAAATCTATTGCTAAGAAGGATGCCAAGAAATTTACAGGTCAAAATAGGAATAAAACTGCTATGACTGTAAGTGTAAGGAAGAATCTACCTATTATTTGCAGTGTAAAAAAAAAAAAAAGAGAAAAGATTTAATACAAATAAATACCAAATTTCATACCTGCTCTTACCACTCACCAATATTAAAGTCAATCTAAGTCAGTCATTTTCTATGCATGTAAATTAAATATTCAAGAGGAATGCTCACCATTTCAAGAAGAATGCTCACCTTTTCATCCATTTTTGCATATTCAGAAACTCTTTCAATTGAAACTGCATTAGTCTCAATTTCACTGCTTTACACACACAAAAATTTAGACTCTGAATTATCTGGGGAAATAGTTGCATCATAGAATGTAAAAAATTGATTCCACTAGAATACAGCATACTGACTTCAAAACTTACCCTGAATTTAATCATCTCATAAGCTGAATGCTTAATCACAGAAGCCAAATAGTGTACAGAAAATGATGGCATGCCAAATGAACTATCACTTAGAAAATGACTGATCTCAGCATTCCTCTGAGCACTTCTCGTCTGCCTTCAGACTCCCCAATGGCTATTGTAATTTCTGCTAACATAACAGCTCCAGAAATCTAAAACTACTTCAGGATCAACAGAAAGTGCACAGTAATTGTATATGTTGAAAGGAAAAACATATATGGCTCATATTGTGGGTACATTATTGCACTATTCCCTAGGTAATCTACCTATACAGAACAAAGAATTTCTAATGGAGATACCTATTTGGTCTACCACGTCTGCCAAATTTGTCATCTTCAAGCATTGGGAATGCTTCTGCAGACGTTCTGCGGTTAAATATTCCTACTTCTATAGGAAAAAAGTGAGCCAAAAATATTTCTCGAGTCAACCATTTTGAGATGCTGTATGTAACTAAATAAAGAATAGTGTCAATCTGACATTAGATGATGGTGAAAAACTGTGCAGTACCTGTGACTGTCATCACCAAGTATATGATGATATAAAGGAGATGATTGTTCTATCTCTGAATAACAGAAAATGGAACTCTTGTGGGTTGGGGGTGATGTGGATATGTCATGACAGGTAATTGTCTATATTTTTTTTTCATTTCTATTCATTAGTTTCTGTCAGCTGTGTTTCTGAAGCACTCACCACAGTAAGAACCTGGACACCACTAGACTCCTAAGCATCACAAGTTTAAACAAACTTGGATGCTTAGTTTGTCTATACATAATACTTAAGATTTATTTTAACTAGCAAATTATCAATACAGTTTACCTTACTTCAAGACACATTTCAAATGTGGCTCACATATTACTTTTACAAGGATAATGCCAAAGTAAATTATTTCATTAAACTTTTCAGTAAGCATTCCTTCCTACATAACATTCAGTAAGTGAACAAGAACAAGAAATCAAATATGATGTATAATTGTACATGACTAAGCTTATTTGGTTTAACAAAACACTTAAAAATAAACCATACCTAGATTCATTAACTTTATTTTTAAATCTGTTTTAATAATTATTATTTCATCTAAATTCAGAAGTGGAAAATAATTAATGTGAAGCTGTCCAGAATTAGTGGAATTCAAAGGAAAACTCTGTTCTGCCCATGGGATTTAGTTTCATTGATTCCACCGCGTATATTCACCTACTCAACTTCATTGTATGTATTCTTCCCTTTTCATATGCAAAGTGGTAGCAGCAAAAGTTTATACCATTACTTATGTTTAGAGTGTGGGATATCAATAAAGCCACTGTAGAAGAACTCACTGTATTTCCATGCAGTGCTACAAAGAGTGCAGCAAAGAACACTGTTAAATTTCCCAGAAATTCAAGCCTGACAGAAAACCACCTGTAGTCAATCAAGGCAAAGAAAAAAGGGAATTACCTACAAAATTTTTATACTACAGTGAACACATTGCTAATATAATGACTCTTTGAGATCATTATATTAGCAATTTACCCATTTTACAAAAGAGATAAGCACTATCATTCCCATTTTACAGATTGACTGGGGAGGGAATATGACAGATCTAGAATTGGTAGCACCACTAAAAACAAAATGCAAGTCTCTCAACGCCTGGCTAGTGCTTCCTTCACTCATATTGCTTTCCTACTCTTCCTGTCTGGAAAAGATTCAGGTATATGACTGAAAACCAAAACTGAAAATCTCCTTGCTGATCTCTGCCTGTAACTGAACTGAATCACAAAGGAAGGAGAGGAAATGGACTTATTTCCTTAAACCCAAGATTCCACTCTCAAGACCTACCTGATGCCTATAGGTACAGACACCAGGTTACTTCCACATGAACTACTGAAATATAAACGTGATTTGTTCATAAACTTGTACGAGGAACTCATAGTTGAAATGTAGTACAATCTATGCTCATGACCTAATGGTAAACTTTTTTTTTTCTTTTTTTTTAATAGTCTCATCCCAGACAGCATATGCATATTTTCTATAAACTTACTAGTTTCTGGTACATAAAGAAGAAATCATCCTAGTGCTTAGCCATAATCTATGCATTCATTACAAAGTGTGGTGGATAAATTGCTCTTATCCTTCTGTTTCTCAGTGGGTTTACTCTGAGTAAAGGTAAACACTTAGTTGTGGAATTCTACAGAAGAGGGTCTCAATCACAGATGCAGAACTGCTGTAAAGTACCTGTTTGAGATGACATTGTTGTAGAAGTAAACTAAGTTCTCATACACAAAATAATTATTTTTTTCTAATGAAACTCTCTTGGCGGCCAAATGCTCAAATTGTTGATCACGCTACAAGAGTCTCACTGAAGTGTGAGATCACAGGAGAATGCAATGTTCCTGCTAGCTGTTGAATTTGTTGTGAACTCACTATGTAATATTGCTAATAAAACAGTACAGACAAAACAGACGTTTTAAGTTGCTACAGTTTCTTTCACATTGTTTAAAATATTCACAATATTTATTTCCAGTTAAGTAATCTGTTATATAATTTCTGTAAATTTTGAATATGAAAAAGTTGGAAGTGTCTACACAGGAAAAAAGCTATTCACAAACAGTACAGAAAAAAAAATCTGTCTCTTGGGACACGCCAACGTTGTAATGCTGACATAACTGCAATATATAAATTACTGGCACGGTTAAAATATGAGCACATTCTTTCCAAATTCTATAGAAAATACACTATAGCACAAGAGGTATGTAAACAACCAACTAAAACTTCTATGTAAATCTTCAAATCAGAATGTCCTGCTTCTTTCTCAGATGAAAGACAACCTTTATTTCTCCAATGTAATGGTATCTGTATTTAAATTCCTTAGCAGAGAATTAATCCAGGCACTCTTTCCTTCCTCTGTATTCTTATTTTAAGACTCTTCTAAGGTCTTTAATTATAGACCATACTTTGAGCATCAAGAAACAGGAATGCAGCCATTGGTCTTTCTGAAAGATTCCGTTTTGGTTTCTCAGTAGCGTAACTGACACTCTAGAGAAAAAATAGCATAGGTAGTTTAGACATCTTTCTATTTTACATCTGCTGTTTCAGGGATACCCTTCAACTTCTAACTTTCACTATAATATACACACCATTTTTTCATGTAACTTCATCAAATTTCTCGGTGGGATCCATATCAATATTGTATCTTCCTAAGAAAAAGGAAAATATAAAGAGAAAAATGAAAGTCGTTAAAAGTTCCCAAGCCTTACAGGATATATTCTAAAAGTGTTCTAATTTCCTTTTCATTTGCTGTTACGTCTTTCCACTCCTCCCTGTCAAACCTCAGCAAATATTTGAGGATGCTGGCTCCAGGATTAGGCCCCCATCCCTGGAAACATTCAAGGTCAGGTTGGAGGGGTCTCTGAGCAACATGATCTAGTTGAAGATGTCCCTGCTCATTGCAAGGGGGATGGACTAGATGACCTTAAAAGGTCCTTTCTAACCCAAACTATTCTATGATTCCATGATTATAAACATCTCTAGCCACTTATCTGTTATAGGACTCTTCTGTGTCATGTGGAGAGATTCTGTCTCTCAAAATTAAATAACCACAATTAATCTCCTCCTGAAGTACAGGATGAAAACAGGTCAAACAGACTGCTTTGTCAATGTACCTGTTTCTTTCCTACAACTTGCAGGTACAGAAGTAAGCTGAGTCCCAATCCATGTGAATGATTTTTATGTATGTTTTTTCAAAGTACTATGCAGTATTTGTTTATGCTGTCTACTTACTGGCTGAAAGTATTTCATAAGAGTATTAAAAGTTGATTTATTTTTTTCGTCTATAAATAGACCATATTCTCCAACTCCTTCTGCTATGCTCCATGATTACAGCAGTCTAAGGTGATGGAAATGGGAAACATCCAATATAAAACAGGACATAATCATTGACACTGCAAGATTAATTTGAAATATCCTTAAGTTATTTATTGGGAGATAAATCCTTAGCAGAATCCAGTAACTTTACCAGGTAATTAATACAGTATGTAAAAGTAGAAAACAGATGCATAAGGCAGCTTTATCATACATTCATTAGTTGAAAGAGTAAACCATTTGATCTCAAGACATTAAAGCCTGACTGTTTTTCAGATTATAACCTCTAATTCTATAACAAAACATAGACAGGAATGCTCTACATTTTCCAGCAATTATTATTTTCATTTCCAGGAAGGGGAGGAGGAATATTTTGAGACAATTGAATGAAAAGAAAAAAATACTAAGCCAACACAGTATACAAATTTTCTCACCTTCCATTGGGGTTGTCTCTTCACTTGTATGCTCTGCACTGAAGACTTGAATAAGCTCAGCAAAATCAGCTTTCTTTGAAATGAGTTCCCTTACTATTACAAGATCAGTGTGAGGCATGAACATTGGGCTGAGTCGCCAATATACGAGCCTGAAACACAATGTTTTCCATTTTACCATGTAAATACAAAGTCCATATTAAAAATAGACATTATATTATGATAGCTGGAATGATATAACGGAATTTTTCTGGATTTTGCTCATTTAGCTGTCTGCTTTGTTACTGTTATGGTTATTTATTGCCTACTTTACTACATTACTCTCTTAATTGCTGATTGTAATGTCAAACTTTATGCTTATAGCTACTTACGTTTACTTGTACTTACCTGTTTCTTAATGTGTATCTTCTGCTCAGGAATGGTTTAGATTAGGTTGAAAAGAGAAGATACTACAGCTTTTATTATACTACATGTAGTTTGATAGTCTCAATATTAAAATCTGCTTACAAGCAGAACTAGAGTTCTTGCTTCTGCCAGATACTTATAACCCAGAAGCAGGTAAACTCAGGGGAAGAGGGAAAGCAAAAGACATTTACTTCATAGTAAGTAACGTATTCATAATAGTAAGTATTTCATAGTGGTACATGTGTTTTGCAGGCATCAGCCAGCAGAAATAATCTGTACTAATTCATAACACTGAGGAGAGATTTTTTACAAGCTATCTTACCTTCCCACATGAACAGTTTTTAAATGTGAGAATCTATTCCTTCTGATTCCATTTTCCCCTAGGAATTTCTTTGTTCAACAAAAAGCCTTTCTTACTATAACCTGTACTGGCTATAACCCATTTACCGCAGTGAGGCATCAAAAGTGACCACAAAGGGCCTGCTTTCTATATGCGGATCACAGCACTCCTCAAAAACTGCCAGTAAAGAAGAAATGAGCAGATATTATATGAATCTTTCAGACTTCCAGGCCAGACCATCTCTCAATCTTTTTTTCAGTCTGTAATATGTCTACCCTATAGGCTCCAAATTGGCACAATCAGCTGTGCTTTTTATTTAGCCTCTATATTCACTATAATTTTTATCAACACACTAGGTAAATTATGAGCTTTGGCAGAATGACTGGAACTTTTACTGTCTGTTGCATTATACAAAGCAGTTCATCCTCAAATTGAAAGGAATACTTTACCTTGCTTTTTGGGAGACCTGAAGGGCCAATTATCTTCTCAAAAAGATGTTTCCCAACATGTATATCTACAGCAGACAGATAATCTGTCTTATCCAAAAGATAAAAGTCAGCATTGCTGTACACAGCTCTGGTGAGACCCACTCTCTGCTTCTGCCCTCCACTTATATTGATACCTGTCCTGGTTTCAGCCAGGGTAGAGTTACTTTTCTTTATAGAAGCTAGTGTGAGGCTAAAGTGTGAGTCCTAAACTAAACTAGGAGCCCTAAGCTAAACTAGTCATAAAGTAGAAGTGCTCCTAAGAAAGTCTTAAATAATAAGTTGATTATTTCACTGCATTTAATTGAAACTGAATTTTTCTCGCTCACTGCTTCAAATATTTCAGTTATCAAGGTTACACACTGAAGGATGGCCTTAATTCTCACTTTCACTATTCTTGACGAATATTCCTCTTCACCTCTTACATATTCTGAGTTAAGCACTAGAAGATGTCAGTTTGTGTAACTGAAGTTAATGGTGGTCATGTATTCCTAACGAAGGATCCAGTTTGATCCATAGAATCATTTAGGTTGGAAAAGACCTTTAACATGACCGAGTCCAACCGTTAATCGAGCACTGACAAGTCCATCGCTAAACTGTGTCCCCAAGCACCTCATCTACATGTCTTTTTAAATACCTCCAGGGATGGTCATTCAACCACTTCCCTGGGCAGCCTGTTCCAATGCTTGACAACGCTTTTGGTGAAGAATTTTTGCCTAATAACTAATCTAAACCTCCCCTGGTGCAACTTGAGGCCATTTCCTCTTGTCCTATCACTTGTTACCTCAGAAAAGAGACTGACAGCCACCTTGCTACAACCTCCTTTCAGGTAGTTGTAGAGAGCAATAATGTCTCCCCTCAGCCTCCTTTTCTCCAGACTGAACAACCACAGTTCCTTCAGCTGCTCCTTGTAAGTCTTGTCCTCTAGACCCTTCACCAGATTTGTTGCTCTTGTTTGGACACACTCCAGCACCTTTCTTGTAGTGAGGGGCCCAAAACTGAACACAGAATTCGAGGTGCGGCCTCGCCAGTGCCAAGTACAGGGGCACAATCACTTCCCTACTCCTGCTGGCCACACTATTTCTGATACAAGCCAGGATGCTATTGGCCTTCTTGGCCACCTGGGCACGCTGTTGGCTCACCTTCAGCTGGCTGTCGACCAACATCCCCAGATCCTTTGCTGGGCAGCTCTCCAGCCACTCTTCCCCAAGCTTGTAGCGTACCATGGGGCTGTTATGACCCAAGCGCAGGACCCAGCATTTGGCCTTGCTGACCCTCATACTAGTGGCCCCAGCCCATTGATCCAGCCTGTCCAGATCCCTCTGTAGAGCCTTCCTTCCCTCAAGCAGATCAACACTCCCATCCAAGTTGGCATTGTCTGCTTACTGAGGGTGCACTTGATTCCCTCATCTACATCAAAGAGATTAAACAAAACTGGCCACAATATTGAGCCCTAGGGAACACCACTTGTGGCCAGTCATCAACTGGATTTGACTCCATTCACCACAATGCTTTGGCCTTGGCCATCCAGCCAGTTTTTTACCCAGCAAAGAGTACACCTGTCCAAACCATGAGCAGCCCATTTCTGTGGGAGAATGCTGTGGGAAATGGTGTCAAAGGCTTTACTAAAGTCCAGGTAAACAACATCCACAGCCTTCCCCTCATCCACTAAGCGGGTCACCTTGTCATAGAAGGAGATCAGATTAGTCAAGCGGGACCTGCCTTTCATAAATCCATGCTTGGCTGGGCCTGATCATCTGGTTGTCCTGTACATGCTGCATGATGGCACTCAAGATGATCCATTCCATAACCTTCCCTGGCACCGAGGTCAGACTGACAGAACTGTAGTTCCTCAGATTCTTCTTCTGGCCCTTCTTGTAGATGGGTGTCACATTTGCTAACCTCAAGTCAACTGGGACCTCCCTGGATAGCCAGGTGTCCTGGTTTCATTTGAGATAGAGTTAATTTTCTTCACAGAAGCTAGTGTGAGGCTGTGTTTTGAATTTGGGAAGAGAAAATGTTGATAAGGTGCTGATGTTTTGGGTTGTTGCTAAGCGGTCAAGGACTGTACGGCTTTTCATGCTGGCCTGCCAGTGAGAAGGGGGGACTGCACAGGAAGCTGGGAGGGGACACAGCCGGGACAGCTGACCCAGGCTGGTCAAAGAGAGATTCCATACCATATGAAGTCATGCTCGGTATATGAAGTTGTGACGAAGAAGAAGGAAGCGGTGGAGTGGACATTCAGGGTTATGGCATCCATCTGCCCAAGAAACCATTACACGTGATCGAGCCCTGCTTCTCTGGAGATCACTGAACACCTGCCTGCCGATGGGGAGCAGTGAATGAATTCCCTGTTCTGCTCTGCTTGCGTGCGCGACTTTTGCTTTACCTATTAAACTGTCTGTATCTCAACCTACGAGTTTTCTCACTTTTACCCTTCCAATTCTCTCGCCCGTCCCACTGTGGGGGAGTGAGTGAGCGGCTGCGTGGTTCTTAGTTGCTGGCTGAAGTTAAACCACGACACCAGGACTGCTAATAGATGATTGAAAGTGTCTTGGTGAGCACTTCCACCAGCTCCCTCAGTACCCCTGGGTGGATCCCATCTGGTCCCATAGACTTCTGTATGTCTAAGTGGTATAGCAGGTCACTAACCATTTCCATGTGGATTATGGGGACTTCATTCTGCTCCCCATCCCTGTCTTCCAGCTCAGGGGGCTGGGTACCCTGAGAACAACTGGTCTTACTATTAAAGACTGAGGCAAAGAACGCATTAAGTACTCCAGCCTTTTCCTCATCCTTTGTCACTATGTTTGCCCCTGCATCCAATAAAGGATGGAGATACTCCTTAGTCCTCCTTCTGTTGCTAATGTATTTAGAGAAGCATTTTTTATTGTCTTTTACAGCAGTAGCCAGATTAAGTTCTAGCTGGGCTTTGGCCCTTCTAATTTTCTCCCTGCATAACCTGTGGTCCTCCTGAGTTGCCTGCCTCTTTTTCCAAAGGTCATAAACTCTCTGTTTTTTTCCTGAGTTCCAGCCAAAGCTCTTTGTTCATCCAGGCCAGTCCTCTTCCCTGCCAGCTCATCTTTCAGCACATGCAGATGGCCTGCTCAGGCACCTTTAAGACTTCCTTCTGGAAGAATGTCCAGCCTTCCTGGACTCCTTTGCCCTTCAGGACTGCCTCCCGAGGTACCCCGTCAACCAGGCCCCTAAACAGGCCAAAGTCTGCCCTTCAGAAGTCCAAGACTGCAGTTCTGCTAACCCACCTCCGTACTTCTCAAAGAATCAAAAACTATAATTTCATGATCACTATGCCCAAGACGGTCTCCAACCATCACATCACCCACAAGTCCTTCTCTGTTCACCACCAAAAGGTCCAGTGGGGTGCCTTCCCTAGTTGGATCCCTCACCATCTGTGTCAGAAAGCTATCTTCCACACCCTCTAAGAACCTCCTATACTGTTTCCACTGTATTGTGTAACCAGTGGACATCTGGTAAGTTTAAGTCCCCCACAAGAACAAGGGCTAGCCATCATGAGACTTCTCCCAGCTGCTTACAGAATATTTCATCTGTCTCTTCATCCTGGTTGGGTGGTCTATAACAGACTCCCACCACAATATCTGCCTTGTTGGCCTCTCCCCTGATTCTACCCATAAACGCTCAACCCTATCATCACCATCATCAAGCTCTAAGCAGTCAAAACACTCCCTAACATAACAGGGCTATGCCACCAGCCTCTCCTTCATTGCCTATCTCTTCTGAAGAGTTTATAGCCATCCATTGCAGCACTCCAGTTGTGTGAGTCACCTCACCATGATTCCGTGATGGCAACTATATCATAGTTTTCCAGCTGCACAATGTCTTCCAGCTCCTCCTGTTTGCTGCCCATGCATGAACAATGTGACGTAATGAACACAGAAATGTCATATAGGAGCACTGCACTCAGTACACTGCATAACTTTCTAGAAAAACTGAATTTTTGTATCTATGGTGTAGAATGTAAGGACTGCTAAAAACCAAAGCTACTCTGAAACTGATGGTGAACTAATTTCAATAGGGCCAGCATTTAACCAAATACTCTGAATTCCTGAAACAATCTGACTGTTTTGTCGTAGCTTATTAATAGCAAATACAATTTTCAGTTTTTCCTTAAAATTAAAAATATTGAATAAAGCAAGAAACAGTTATATTACTCTTAAAATGTTTTTTCTCACTTCTAGATTTTGAAGATGTATATGTCTGACTCATATGATCTTTAAAGAAGAAAAAAGAAAAATGTTAAAAATGATTAATGGTCACAAGACATAACACACGAAATTGTTTGAAATAACATCCAAAATATTAAGTGACAGGAAGCTGCATGACTTGAGATAGTTGAGCTTTGAGTTCCTATTTTTGAGTGGAAAATTTCTGAAGAGGAGGGATCTCATTGGTGTTTATGAGCAGGTGATCTACAGTAATAACATGCGGCCTGCCATAAAAGAGGGAGGAAAATAAGCATGAAAGTGGCTACTTGGAAAACATCTTAAATGTACTACTGAATATTTGCTCCTGGAAATCTAGCAAATTGTTCTATCACAACATGGAGTATAAAAGAAATGTTATTTTCATTTTCATCTATTGCCAAACTTTACACAGAGAGGTTACAAATAAAAAAGAATAGCCTCATTTTGCCTTTTATATCCCATTGTCTAAAAATATTATCTATTGTGACGAGAACATTGTGCTTAAGTTATCAAAATATTAATGTTTTAAATAATGCCATTAGATAACATATAAAATGACTGTTACTGTGTATAAACAATGCTCCACAAAATATTGGAATATGATCTCTAAAAGTTGATTTTTGTACAAAAAGCTAACAGCAATCTCAGGCTCAGACTCTGGCTCAAGTCAAAATGATGGTGTGGAATGTAAGTGCGTGCTTTATAATTCTGTGAGCATCAATGAACATCAACAAGCAGTTTATTAAGTTCTCACATGCTAAACCAGGAATATGTTACTTTACTGAAGAAAAAACCATTCTCTTCAGGGCTGTGTTTCTCTTTAAAAAAGAAAAAAGGAAAAGGGATAAATGTTACTTGAAAGACTGAAGAAAAAGTTGTTTGTTTTTTTTTTCTTTTACTAAACATGTAGTTTTTAGGAACTATTTAATTCTGAGCTGTAATAAGGTTTATACTTACACTTCTTTGTCTGTTACCTTCTCCCACCAATACACTTTAACACAAGCTATGAAGAATGAGAGAAATCTACAGTCTTGTGAGTTACTAGAACAACTTATCTTGCTGTAAGGGGATATTAACCACCACCTTAGCCTGATTTTACACTAAATATGATCACACCAACAGTAAAGCATAGGAGTTGGACTTGATGATCCTTACGGGTCGCTTCCAACTTGAGATATTCTGTGTCCAATACAAGCAAACCTTACTTAAATCTCTGACAGTTAAAATCCTGTGGGGGTTTTTCCCCTCCATTTAAAAACCTAGATATTGGAGGTTATCAACTGCTAATACCTAAAGAACAGCAAGCTCCTTTCAGACTCTAAGAGATGAAGTACTACTAACATGTACTGTGCACATAAATGAGGAGAAGAATACGAGGCTTGTGCACTGCGCCCAATTTGATGAGCCATTCCCTGTAAGTGTAGTAGAGGCAAACAAATACGAATTCTGTCATGCTTCTTGAGGAATGTGTATCCACACCCAAGAATAACTTCAGCACACCTAGGGAGTAAATTCCATCCGTCAGTAACTACCCTCTTAAAATAATTTCTAACCAAAGATGCAATTACAGTTCTTTTCGGTAGGTGGTGGAAAAACCCCACCTACCAAAAATGTATGCTGCCGGTGCTCTGAGATCCTGTCTATTTTCCACAACAATTTTTCTTGCACTTTCTGTGAAACGCAAAGTGATTAAATGATAATCCAAGAAACAAATACGCAACAATGTAAATTGAAAACAATATGCAAATATGCCCTCCTTCTCTAACAAACACATGTGCTTCAGCATCTACTCACCCTTCACTACCAGCTGTAAACATTTGCCATGCATGGTCCAATACAATTTACACCCATCCAGCATTGCTTGCTTGAACTATTGCCTGTTACTGTTGAAGAACAGAGTAGAAGTCTTGGTCACAAACTTGGCCTGCTTAAACCCTGCTCCAATTCTTATCCGTGGCAAGGTTCCCATTTCCTTATGAAAAGAATGATGAGAAACATTGAATGGAAACCCTGGCCTTAAAGATTATTTCCTCCTTATAAATTCAAAGGATATACCCCAGGACCTAGCAGTTGTCAATAGCTGTCATTTTTTTGACACGGGCCTAACACTAGACCTACATGAAATCCCACCAGGTTTAATGCAGCCATCCCTCGGGCAACGGCAGCTGTGCCGGGAGGGAGCGGGAGGCTACTGGGGGCAGGGGCCGAGCGGCTGCTGGCAGCCTCCGGCTTCCTGCCAGGGCAGCAGGCAGGCCCCGGCGGAGAGACACCCCGCCCTCAACGCCGCCGGTAACGCCTGACCCCCGCTCGGTGTGTGTCCCCGCGCTGTCATCTTCTCGCCGGGGGGACTCGGCCTCTCGGGAAAGCCGCCCTGCTTGCGGCGGGAGGCGGTCATGGCTCCTTTCCGAGGCAGACGCTTCCCAAGGCCTCCCCGAGTCGCCGGCGGAGACCGTTAACGGCCGCCTCGTGCGGTAGACGCGGGAAATAGCCGTCGGAGGGGCAGGTGCGGGCTGGGGTGAGGCGCGGGGAGGGCGGTGCTGCCTCAGCCTCGGCCTTCCCCGCAGCTTGGAGCCCGTGGGGCCCGTCCCGTTCCCCAGCCCCACCGGGCCTGAGGCGCGGCCCCGGTAGCTCTGCCAGCCAGGCCGGGCCGTACGGGGCGCTATCCCCGCGGCCGCAGAGCCGGTGGTGAAAGGCTTTTCTGTGCCCTAAAAACGCGACCTGCAGCCGCCGAGGGCAGGGTCTGCCTGTGATTTTCGTCTCGTTGGTGTCATTTAAGGACAGGCCCGATGGGTGTTGTACTAGTGGGCAGCATTCAAGTAAAATAGAGAGGGCAGGAGAGGGAGTGGGGTGTGTGTATCCTATCTTATAACTAAAAGTATAAAAAAAACTTTTTTAACTAGCTCGTAGCTGAATGAATGTGTGCTACCAGAAGTTTTACTAGAGCATCAGAAAATGACAGACGACAACAGTACTTCTGTCTTGGAGTTGGAGGCCACAGAGCAAGCTGCTTCGTGACACCAGCTGTGCCTCCCGCTTAAATGGGAGCAACACAGTGCTGTTGCCGCTGAACAGATCCAACTTAAAACACTTTTGGATAAAACTTTTAAAAGCATGTGCTCACCATCAACAGAACTACGCCGCCTGGGATTGGCAGATGAAACTCTGGCCTGTCTCTGGAACCAGGCTGCTGTAGCACTGGGAACTCTGGCAGACTGCATACCCGATCAGCAAGTTTTGACCTTTGTTACTTTGCCATATTTTCTAATTTTACTTTTTGGAGGCTTCATACAGCTTGCTCACTAGTATTTAAATGTAAAGGTAGGTAGGAAGGAAGCTGTAATAGCAATTTCCATTGCTGTGTTTTTCCCTGAACATAAAGTTTTCCCAAAAGTTAATAAAAATCAGTATCTTGATTTTACTCTATAGTTAATATGGCACCCCCCCTTTGACTCTTGTTGACCTGGTGCATTGCCATTTTAAATGAGAATGCATTACTGACTGCAGTGATACTGATTTGTCCAAAGTTTGGGAGATTGTGATGGAAATAACTATGCACAGCATTCCATGTAATAAAATACAGAGAAACAAGTCTAAATGCAAGACCTATGTGATAGCAGGGAAAGCAAGGTCTTGTGGCCAGCCAGTAGCATGGGAAGTGAAAGACCAGAACAAAATAACAATAATTTAGAATCGGAACTAACATAGAAAACATGAAGTTCATATTCATAAAGAAGTGACTGAAACAGATAGGGATTTGAAGAAATATTTGGTCAAGGCCAAACTCAAGGTTTTTGTATTTCCAGCATTTATTTCCTAAACATGGTGGCAATGGAATTAAAATATCAACAGGGCCCTGACTAAAGTGATGTCTTAAGTTAACAGATCTACAAAATAAATTCTGTTATGGCTAAAGTAATTTTAGCCATTCCTACATGCCCAGCTTTTCTTCTTTTAAACACTGATAATCTGAGCTGTTAAAATGGCACCTCCCTCAGGAAAAATAAGACTGGGAAGAAAGAAGGTAAGAAAAATTATTTCTTTAGAAGAACTGTATTGATATTTTATCAGCCATATGCAATATGATCCTCCTTGACATTCCTTTTGTAGGGTATAATTGCATAGAACAGATTATCTTCTCTATCCACTGGGGAGGTCTGATAAGGACACATTAGCATAGACCTACCTAAACTTCTCTTTCTGTAGGCAAATTCTGGTTTGGGCATCCATCTGTTTTTTCTTTTGTCTCGTGAACTTCACTTCTAACTTAAGCTAACATTAACATATTCTTCTGCTACTTGATTATACTTAAATTTCTTTAACACAGGGAACAGGTTTAAAGAAATCCAGTGTATTTTACTTGTTAACTTTTTCCATTATTGTGGCAACTTTTGTGATCTGTGACTTACTGGTATAATGCCAGCAGTATCTTCTAACAGGAGTTAGATTACATCTACATAGCTTAGTCCTAAAGTTATTGGTGGGGAAAAAACAATAACCAAATAGATCAAGGGGCAAGTGTTTGTGTAAAAGGGTAGAGGGGAAAAAGGGAAAGCAACTGGGCAGACTTAGCAAGTTTCTTAAAACTAAGGTATAAATCTCATTTCAGGCACAAACCTTTGTTACATAAGTTCTTTCCAGAGAAGGCTGAATTCAGTTGCTGATGACCTTTAAGGGGTGCCATACTCTGGTGTTAGAGGAATGTCTCTTAGGCAAAAGAAGCAATCCATTTGGGAAGTTAAAAGCAGTGTCTTGAGAAAGTGATTTTATTAGCTGTGATTTATGTTATCAGAGAAAAGAGACATTGTTGCAAGTAAATGTTCTTCCATTTCTGAAATTCATTTGGGCTTGTAAAACACATCACCTTTAAACCGGTGAACTTGGATATTCTTTCTCAATACCCGTGTAAGGATGAAGAGTACTCCTTTCAAGCAACCCAATGTTACAACCAAGAAAACAGAGTTTAATAAAACCAAAATCCTTTTTTACTGTCAGGTTCAATTTGAAGCCTACTTCTAGTCTGAACAGAAGACTTAACTTTAAGTAATATTAAGTAGCTGAAAAATAAGTGTTTTGCTTTCTTATATAACAGGATCTTAAAAGTGTTTCACCTGTACTTGGTATTGTATAAGACAATACCTGTGTATCTGTCTATAGGTTGTTGGTTGCCATTGTAAAAGATGGAAAATAGGTCATTTGACTACTTTGATTCATCACGATATGAGATAGTTTATTATTCCTCTGCTAAACAAGGGAAAAACTTTTCTTCTTAAGAGGTAGTACTAACTCCACTGACTCATGCTTTTGTACTATCGATTAGATGAGATACTCATTAAATCTTTTCATCCATTTGTTAAAATTAACATTTAGATTCTCAAATAAGCAAATAAAACACTAGAGAGCAACTTTATAGAAAGATGCATATATATGAATGTAGTTCTAGTCAGTACATTAACTGCAGCCATAAATTACATACATTCATTTGAGTATTGATACATACATAAGTCTTGTAGTTAGTGCAAATGGCCCATATTCTACCTCAATTTTACTACTGGATAAAAACAGTACCAATAACCGTACAAGGTGATCCTAACTGAAAGTAACAACATAGCTAAATCAGAAAAAAGTTATAGGGGTTTATACTTCAATGATGAGCACACCTCAGATGTGACACTTAGAATTTCTATCCCGCTCACTTCTTCAGTGGCTCCAGAAAATTATTACACCATTCACAAAAATACATTCCATAAGTAATGGAAGTGATACATACACTTCATGAATGGATGAAATATGTACTTTCATAAATTTCCTATATTAGTGAAATAACAGCCTTCCATGATTCTTTGGGGAGTAGGGAAACAACTAGGTTTTTTTCCTTTGTTAGGAAAACTTTATCTTTTTAAATGTTTCTTATACCTTAAATAGTACTTTCCTCTTCAAATAGGTTGAGATTAAATAAAGTATCGGTATACTTTATGCATAACACATTTCAAAAATAATATGAATCTTGAACATTCCTTTTTTAATAAAGTGCAAAGATGAAGGATTAAATTTCTCTCAAATAAAAATAGGAAATTTAATTAAAAAAGATGAATCCAGTTACACAGTATTAATGCATCTTTTTCTTGGCTTTGCGCTTCTTGTATTTTTGGTCATGTTCTTTTTGTCTCATTTTGTCATCCTCAATACTAGTGTCACTGTCACAGCTTTGCTGTTCTCTCTTTCTTTTAGAGGTGCTTTCATCCACCTGGTGCACTTCACAGTAACTTGAACATGGCAGGGCCAATTCAAAAGAACTCTGTGTAGACTTTAAATTTGCAGCTTGCTTCTGATAGGGAGAAAAGGACAAATTTGAAGGCAGTGGTGGAGTCATCTGATAGTAAGGAAATTGTTGACCCACTGGACTCTGTACTGTGTACTGCTGTGCTAAAAAATGGTTCATCTAGAGAAATAGAAACTTGAGTTGTTAACACTGTAAAGAGGAAGTTCTGAAGAGTTTAATTTTGCATGCATTACATCTTATACAATGAAAATACTGATAAATTATAAAAGAATGTAACACAGAATGATTGAGAATAAAGCTTATATATTTTATTATATCAATTAGTATTGTTGGAAAAAGCAGACAATTTTTTCATGGCAAAGTTAGAACACAGATGTAATCTGATTTAAGATTAAACAGCCAGTTAGTCCTTGTGTAAGGTAATCAAACATGGCATTCCTTACATTTCTTCATCTACGTAATTTATAAACATTTGTAACTGCAGTGCCTATTGTTAATGCAAAGACATGCACATCTGCAATTTTTTTTAACCTGGTTTAACTAATTTTAATGTGGACAAGGCATTCCAACAAGGTACAGTGAATCCATACATCAAAGTACTTGGAACAACGCAGTAAGTGCCCAGCTTATTGTTACAGTCCCTAAAGTATCCCAAGAGTCCCTCTCATACAAAATGCACAGCCCAAATACAGAAATAGAATTACCAAGGTCAGAAAAGAGTTGCTTCCTACTGACTGTCAGTAACCAGAAAAATGATGGGGAGCATGTCCAAGTACGTTACATGTGCAAGCAGACTCCTAGTGAGTAACCTGCCTGGCTCACCCAAACAAAGTTGAGGTAGATGTGTGACGAGATTGTGTCCTGCTGACACTGCAACAAACTATCATTGGAGACATACTGCAATACCATCCCTTCTAGCAAGCAGAAAATGGGATGATGTTGGTTGTGTGTGCTGGTCTGCTGAGTTTGGTCTTTCAGTGTTTATGTACTGCATTATTACTGAGGAGCGAGTTCACTGGTGAGCACAGCGGGGGAGATGTACGCTCCCGAGCCTTCCACCACAGTGGAGGGGATGGGAAAGTTTGTGCAAGTACCAGCTCTTCTGAGGGCAAGACGGAAGGTGGGCCACCAGTGCATGCAACAGGGAACAGACCCTCTCCATTTTCCTCCTCAGATTGACACTGGCAAGAGTAATCTTGCCAGATTTCCAGATCCAGACTTCGCCCCTTCTAACATTACAAAGGACTGGCCATTCCCCAGACAGACTGGGTGGCAGCAGTCCACAGCTGGTACCTCACATTAAATGCTGAGTTTCTTCAGTCCTACTGATCCATACTCATCATATTCAGAAGCTCCATGATGTGTTTGTTGAGTAGTGTTTGGCCCACAGGTTGCCATCTGGAGAGACCACTTCCCTTGCTTTGTGGAATATCTCAGACAAAACTGATTAGGACAAGAGTGGCCCAGTGTGCCAGAGTCTGTTAGAGGGGAAGTAGAATACAGGTTCTCACTGTGTACTGCTGTGGAAGTAAATCATGAATGTGAGAGCTGCAAGGGGCATATAAAGGTTCAGGCCAGAAACCCTCAAACTGTTGTTGCCCTAACTTGGGCAGCGGTGATTTGTTGGGTGAGTTTTAGGTTTGGTTTTAGGGCATTTCAAACTTCTGCTGGGCATTTCTGAATCAAGTAGAAGAGCTAAGAGTTTCCCTGACTAAATTATCTGTCTATGAAGAAGCTATTGCTTGCATGGTTGTAATTTTTGTCTCATAAAGGGGGTTTGATTTGGAACACAGTACAGGAGAGAGCTTCATCTGTAGACTGATATTTTTAGCCTCCCTAAGCTATATACCTTTAAGACATTGCTGCAGTAAGAAAATAGTTTGGTTTGGTAGATCCCCTGTTATTATAGTATCCTTAAGAGCTAAAATAAATAGCCCTAATACTGTCAAAGTTAACAGCCTAAACCACATTTTGAGACATTAAATAAACACTGTTGTTTGCAGAAATGCAGAATACATTCAACTTTGTAAAAAAAGCTTCCAAGTTTTTGACTTTTAGCTCAAACTCACCATCTTTTGAAAGCCTGAGTATTCATGAGGTAAACTACTGTTCATTGGAAAAGGAGTAACAGGAAATGGAGGATTTCCATAAGGCTCTTGATACCTAGGAAAAACAAGCAAATGTACAAAGACTAGACGTCCACCACATACTGCTTACCAGAGTGCTGAGACTTAACTCTTGGGCTATAATGAGAATATCCAAGAGGAGAACTGAGATATTAACAACTGGACTTCCATGGAAAAATTGATAAAACAAGAAAAACAAAGGCTCAATTAATGAGTAATCCTCACATGTACTTAAGTGCAGATGCAAAAGAGTTCTGGACTTCACCACGGGAGTTTAGCTTCCATAGAGACTTCTGTCACATTTGTAAATAAAAATGTTGGAACACTGAAAAATACTGTATCTGAGGTGTTCAGACTTCGATTATAACAGGTTTATACCTGTGCATTCATATGTGCCCAACAGCTGCTTGTAAATATACACACAAAAAATACAGATATAAAGTCAGTGGAGTTTAAAAAGATTACCTCCATTTTCAGATTTCTTTCCCCTAACAACTGTGAACATTGTTAGTACAAACATTGTATTTCAATATTTTCTCATGGTCCTCTATCTTGCAGGAACAAATAAAGAATGGAAAATTCAAGCTAACTGAAATTCTGGCAAGCTAAACAACCAAATGTCAAAATTAACTACAGCCCACTGCAAGTCATCAGTAAGGACGCGATTAAAGCATACAACAGCTGTTTTAATGAAAAGTCTAAAGATTGCTCTACCACATCAACTAATTTTCCTAAGAAGATTTTTTTAAAAATTATAATCATACAGTTCATTCACAGGTGATCTTTTTTACCTATATGAAGGTGAATATAAGTCAATATAGTTCTCAAAACCATGGGTAGGGCTGTTTAGTTCTGATGAGTGAGAGCTCCCTGTAAATAAGACAAGAGCATAATGACTATTCAGTCACAACTATTCAATTAACAAGTTCAAAACACAGAAAGTGTTGTGTGTCATCTGTAGTGTGCTAATAGTATATCTAAGGTAGTATATAAAGGTAAGGTGCTACTTTATGGCAGATAACATATAGCATCATTTCACTGCTTGAAAACATTAATTTATAATTTATTCACTTACAGAAGCATAAATCAGGGCTGTTGAAGTAATCCAGAAAAGAATAATTCCCACTCTGTTACAGACCTGGGAGATGCTTCTGATTTTAGGAACCTCGGCCGTCCTACTTAAACCCAGCAACTGCTCTGTACAGCCTTTGCAGGAAGAAGTGGCACAGTGCCTAGTGGGAACATGATGAGTCCTTAATGTTTGAGTTGCAAATGCTGCCTGATCATTAGCTTAGTAGAAGGTTTATTCTCATAAACATAAAATAAAGAATATGACATAATTTGACTATTCTTTGAGCTACAATCCCTTCCACTTAAAGCAACAGCTCTGATAACTGTGGCTTTAGTATAAAAACAATCAAATTGATAACTGCTGCACTTACTGAATTGACTTTTCCTGCCACACTGCAAATGAAAGTCACACCCTGATTCCTAAATGTAATCTGGCGTGAAAACCTGCGTTGCTGCTATGTTTTCCATACAGTGTGCTCTGAGCTGGCTTGCAAGTTATGCTATTCTGATCCAACCTATTGTATTCTCTTAGTAAACAAAAAATACAAAGACTGAATCCTTCCCTATGCAAAAGCCACAAGATTTTTTTTTTTCTTAAAAAAAACGGACTGTAATTTGTTCTAACTATAAATCAACAGCTTTGTAAAAGACTGTAGGATTCAAAAATAGTCATTAAAAAAATTTACAAAGACTTAATCACCAAGACTACTAAACGTACCAAACCGATACTGCACTTTAATTGGTCTTCCATACAAACGGATTCCATTCAGCAAAGCTACTGCATAAGGCACTGATTCTTTGTGCTTAAAGCAGACAAATCCAAAAGACTTAGGTTTTCCTTCTTTGTCCTTACAAATCGTCACTTTAGTTAATGGTCCAGCCTGAAAGAAATTTGTATTATTTTCTCACAGAAATTAACAGAGATTGACACTTCATTCTGTTCTGAATGTTTCATAATGATGTATATTTTGCCATAGTCAGAAACGGTGCAAGTTTCTCAGTATAAGAATCTCCACTTAATTTTGAAAATGTTTGTCCACATTCCTCAAGCTCAAATTTTGAGCCTTCTACAAACAAAAATGAGCTCCACAAACACTAAAAGGGAACCAAGCATCAGTCCATGGGTGATGTTTAGTCTTTAATAATCAGATTTTTTTATTATTTTTAAAACATGATGACAGCTGCTGCAAGGGGGAAGACTAATTTACTGACTCCGTAGCAAAAGTTATCCTGTGCGTGTACAGCTACTAGTACAATTATTACAGAACTTTTTTGCAGAGCTAACATAACTAAGCAAGTTGATAATATCAGCTATGTGAAAGTGACCTACTCCATTAATATGCTTCTATTTTACTCTTGCTTAAATTCCTAAGATGGGCAGCATCAACACTGTGGGAAACAAAACCTGAACACAGAATAGTGCTTCTGGAACCACCACAAAACAGAGGTTTTTTTGTACTGCCTAACCCTCAACACAACTGCATGGCAAGGAATCAAGAGACCCCATCATCTCATCAGAGATAAGGTACTGTTTCTGCCCTGCCCCCACCAAAAAACCCCAAAATCCCACCAACAAAACCCCAAACCACACCCTTTGGCTGAAATATCTTCTTTGAAAAGTTCCATCTCTGCCTACACGTACCATTTTAATCCTTGCATAGTACTTCTAGAACCAAATTAAAGTAGTGATATTTCATAAATAGTGACTCCATTTTCAATGAAACTGTCATTTTCGTAATAGAGATCAAAGGTGACAAATTTTCTCTACACAAGATGGAATCAGTGTATAGTCTGCAAATTAACAGCTTCTCATCAGAACAAACTATGCGTCTATACAGCCAATTCAGCCCAGTGAAAAGGAGTGACCAACAGTCTCCTGCCACAGCTCGGGAGTGTTAAGGATATAACAACTTAAGTTTAGGAGGATATAATATCCAGATGAGCAATGAAGTGAACATAAGGTACAAAAAAATCCACCAGCAAAAATAAAATACTGAATGTCTAAATTACTGTAGTAGATGGAGAATTCATTGTTCTGAATCAAAAAATAGCATTCATCAGTAGAACTGGGATCCACTACTACTGCTGATACAGTATGTACTTTTCAGTAAAAGTCGCTCAGAAGTCACCTATAGCTTCAGGGAGACAGAAGTTAACTTGTAACAGCTTTGCAGCAATTAAACTGCATTAACAGTTGAACATTCAAAATAAACACACAACATATGCTCAGATGAAGAAAATAAACCATAGAAAGTAATCTACTTTATTATTCCGCGTTTTCAACAGTTACTGTCAAACAACAAATCTGCAGTTTGTCTGCTGTGAGCATTTAGAGTGATGATGTGGAGCCATCTCCCTTATTATACCCTCCATGTTGTCAGACTGAAGATATTAAGGATTGTCATCTGTGATAATAATGTCTGATTGCTGTATGCTTTTGCCAGCTGTGTATAAACTAATCCTAAATTAAATAAGATGCTTTTGCTGAAAAATGAAACCCCCCCACCCCCCAAGCCTGGTGAAAGTAGAGAAGTCATATAGACAAACACAAAGGATCAAAAATAATGTACAGTTTTTTATTATTGGTGCAGAGGGTGATCAGGCTATACAGCAATGGAGACTACCTAGGTTGTCCTGTGCAGGCAAATCTTCAAAATGCTGATCTCATCTTTCCAAATATCTTGAAGTTTGCTCGGGTTTTTTGTTTGGGTTTTTTGTTTCTTTTTTTGTTTTAATTTTGTTTTGGGTTTTGGTTGGGGTTTGTTTGTTTGTTTGTTTTTAAAGAAGGGATTTCAGTAAGATTATGAACATATTTATTTTTGCTTGAATTGGCTACTTAAGGCATTTTTGTTGTTGTCCTGCACTACACTGCAGTTTTTAAAAAAATTACATATATCCAGTCTTCTGATTATTATTTGCCTAACAAGGAGGATCTGGTTCTTCAAGGACTAGAAGCAACAAACTCAAAGTCCTTTGCAGGTCAGTCTTTTAAATATGTAGTCTTCCTGTTCATAAATAAAAATATTAACAGTTTAGAAGTAATAATAGATACTTGCTCGTAATGCAATGGGGAAAAAGCTACAGGTCAGGAGTGCATCTTAAGGACTATGCGATAGCAGGAATATTGAACTGTATACTTTCCAAGAAAGGACAATACTGCAATGAGAAGCATATACTGTTGCAGCAAAAGACAGAGAAACCTGAGTGAGAACAAGATGAAGAGAGGAAGAAAGATAAGTAGAGTTATTGGGACGACCTAAAGACCCAGATAAAAGTTAGCAGTTGGATGACTGCTGCACATTATGCAGAAGAGTCATGAAAAATTGCATTCTGAGAGCATCTGCTTATTTGTATCACTTTTGTAACAGAATTTGTATGGTATTACTCATGTCCCCTGGTAAGATAAGGCTTTCGTAACCTAACATTTACACTTATACAGCAGACTACTGTTTAGTACTGTTTCCAGTACTATGGAAACGGCATAGAAAATAAGGGGAGGGGGAAGGAGAAACAACTGTTTCTTAGCTAGTTTTAGGGAAAAGTTAAAAACTGAAAATTAGGAAGAGATGGAAACAACTAAAAACCCAAAGGCCTAGAACATAGCAAACAAAAATGTGTTTGAATGCAATTGGGTAGCATGCTGAGGTCTTGCCTAGTTAACAATATCTGATTAATCAGTGGAATAAAACTGGTGAGTAGAAATAGTTCCAATTAGCAGATGAAACCGCAAGAGAATAGATGATGCTGACCACCTCTTTTTTTGCACTCATTATTTTGCAAACTCACCAGAAGGAAGCAAGGTTCATTCTGAGACTGGGAGGAAATTAGTGGAATAATAAAAGCATGTTTATCAGCATGCTGTCAGCTAGACTGTCCAATCAGAGTCTGGGACCTTTTAGCTTGACAGAGGCTGACTGGATCAAGACAGGAGTTAAAAAAAAACCCCACAAAACAAAACCACACAACAAACATACCATAAACAAATTCAGGAAAAGCCCATGATCAGCATCTATTGTCAACGGACCTTGAAATGTGATGCTTGCCATTAGCGATATAATGCTCCCTCCTCTCCATATCCTTCCCCCCTTCTTTCCTTACTACTTTCAGGTTAATAAGCCTGGCTTAGCCAGAGATGCTGTCCTGCAAGATGAAAACTGAAGCCAAGTTAGCGTCTTAACATTTTCTGTCTCTGCCGTTTTCTTTCTTCCTTGGCATACCTTATTTACAAAGAAAGAGAATTAAGCTCCGGTTTGAAACAGGTCCAGCTGGTTAGTATTTTACCATCACCCCCCTGAAAATCCCACCGATGGAATTTTTAATACCTTCTCAAGCATTAAAAGCTAAAACATTTTGATAGAAAGGTCATTTACAAGTGGAAGCCCAGAGCCCCACCTGCACATCACTGCTACTGCCTCTCGCACTCTGTTAATAGTTTTAACCTTGCCCAACACATTTTCAGGTTTTACGCTGATTTTTCTTAGTAAAATTATGTATCAAATTTTTTTTGCTCAGAATATATTAGAAAAAGCGTAAACTGTATTTTTTTTCCCTCAAGGATTTTAAAAACACCTTTGAAATTATTGATTTTCCACACTAAGCAGGGCCCACTTCGCGGGGCACCAGAACTCGCACAGCCGGGAGGAGACCCAGCCGAGGAAAGGGCGCCGGGCGGGACAGGGGCCGCTCGGAGCCGCAGAGGCGGAGGCACCGGGAGGCCGGGTACGAAAAGGGTCCCCGCCGGAGGCCGTGCGGCACAAGCCCCGCCCGCCTGCCCGCCGGCTTCGCGCTTTACGGCCTCTCGCTGCGCTCCGCTCCCCAGCCCGGAGCCGGGCTTGGCCTCGCCTCGCCTCACACCCACCCGGCCCCGAGGACCATACGGCTAGGCCCCGCCGAGGCCTCCCTCCTGCGGCCCCGCCCTGCTCCCGGGGGCCCGACCTCCACCTGCAGGAAGAGCTCGTAGAGGATCTCCTCCCGCACGCGGCTCTCTAGGTTTCCCACGAACAGCGTCCGGTCCGCCTCCTCGGACCGCCCCGGCGAGGACATGGTGGCGATGGTGGCGGTGGCGGCGTCGCCGCCGCCGCCGGGTCCCACCTGGGCAGGGAACGGGGGAAGCACCCCCGCTGCCGTCAAGCGCCGCGCGTTGCTAGGACACCAATCCCGCACCCTAGCAACGCGGGAGCGCGCGCGGGCTGCTTCCTGTGAAGGGCGGAGCGTGCGCTCGCGGCTCACGCGCAGCGCGGCGGGCGCAGGCCGTGCCACAGGCAGGAGGAGGGGAGCGGCAGGGCCTACGAGTTTACATGTAACGGCGCTTTCGAGAGGCGCTGAGCGTGCAGCCGGTTGGTGCCAGAGGGGGCAGGCGCTCGCTAGTGCTGTTATTCTGTGGGGAACTTCGACGTTAAAACTCAAATCTGGCCACGGTCATAAGGGACAACAAAAAAATGTTTTTACAAATATGTTAACAACAAAAAGAGGGCCAAGGAGAATCTCCATCCTTTATTGGGTATGAGGGGAACACTGTCACCACGGGTGTGGAAAAGGCTGAGGTACTTAATGCCTTCTTTGCCTCAGTCTTTAATAGTCAGACCAGGTATCCTCAGGGTACTCAGCCCCCTGAGCTGGAAGACAGGGCAGGGATGGAGAGAAGAATAAATCCCCCATAATCCAGGAAGAAGCAGTTAATGACCTGCTACACCACTGGGACACACACAAGTCTATGAGGCCTGATGGGATCCACCCAAGAGTACTGAGAGAGCTGGCAGAGGAGCTTGCCAAGCCACTCCATCATTTATCAGCAGTCCTGGTTAACAGGGGAAGTCCCAGAAGACTGGAGGCTGGAAGTGACACCCATCTCCAGGAAGGGCTGGAAGGAGGATCCGGGGAGCTACAGGCCTGTCAGCCTGACCTCCGTACCGGGAAAGATCATGGAGCGGTTCATCTTGAGGGTGCTCACAGGGCATGCGCAGGACAACCAAGGGATCAGGCCCAGCCAGCATGGGTTCATGAAAGGCAGGTCCTGTTTGACCAGCCTGATCTCCTTCTATGACCAGGTGACCCACTGAGTAGATGAGGGAAAGGCTGTGGATATTTTCTCTCTGGGCATTAGTAAAGCTTTTGACAGTGTCTCCCACAGCATTCTCTTGGAGAAACTGGCAGCTCATGGCTTAGACAGGTGCACTCTTCGCTGGGTAAAGAACTGGCTGGATGGCCAGAGATTTGTGGTGAATGCAGTTAAATCCAGTTGGCAGCTGGTTACAAGTGGTGTTCCCCAGGGCTCAGTTTTGGGGTCCGTCTTGTTTGATATCTTTACTGCTGATCTGGATGAGGGGATCGAGTGCTCCCTCAGTAAGTTTTCAGATGACACCAAGTTGGGTGGGAGTGTTGATCTGCTGGAGGGTAGGTGGGCTCTCAGAGGGATCTGGACAGGCTGGACAGATGGGCAGAGGTCAACTGTATGAGGCTTAATAAGGCCCAGTGCCGGGTCCTGCACTTCGGTCACAACAACCCCATGCAATGCTACAGGCTTGGGGAAGAGTGGCTGGAAAGCTGCCTGATGGAAAAGGACCTGGGGATGCTGGTTGACAGCCAGCTGAACATGAGCCAGCAGCGTGCCCAGGTGGCCAAGGCCAACAGCATCCTGGCCTGTATCAGAAGCAGTGTGGCCAGCAGGAGCAGGGAAGTGATTGTACCCGTATACCCGGGTACTCAGCCGCACCTCGAATGTTCAGTTTTGGGCCCCTCACTACAAGAAGGACATTGAGTTGCTGGAGCATGTCCAGAGAAGGGCGACGAAGCTGGTGAAAGGTCTAGAGCACAAGTCTTATGAGGAGCAGCTGAAGGAACTGTGATGTTTAATCTGGAGAAGAGGAGGCTAAAGGGAGACTTTATAGCTCTCTGTAACTAGTGATATAACGAGAGGAAATGGCCTCAAGTTGCGCCAGGGGAGATTTAGACTGGATATTAGGAAAAACTTCTTTACTGCAAGAGTGGGCAAACACTGGAACAGGCTGCCCAGGGAGGTGGTGGAGTCACTGTCACTGCAAGTGTTCAAAAAATGTGTGGACATGGCACTTCAGGACATGGTTTAGTGGGCATGGTAGTGTTGGGTTGATGGTTGGATTTGATGATCTTAAAGGTCTTTTCCAACCTTAATGATTCTGTGATTCTGTTTTAGGATGCTTACTATGTTCTTTTTCTTTCCTGGGTTTTCCCTGCAGACCGGAGGAAAAGATTACTGTTGTCAGTACCTACCAGTAGGCACATGTAATGTACAGAAACGTGACCTGGGGAAGAAGCATGTGGGCCACTGGACTATTTCCATCTCATCTAAGTGAAGCTGTCAGCAAGCAGTGAAGAGCTGGAAGAAGACCGCACAGCTGTAGGAGGCCAGGGCAGAAAAGCTCCCTTGGCTGCGTGCGGCAGGTGGATACTGCAGCACCTGGAGTAGGGCTGGGTGGCAAATGCCTCAAACACCTTTAAAGCCCTCAAGTCTTCTAGTTATCAGTATGATAAAGCATTGTGATAGTTACTACTGAAATACACATGTGAAATGTCAGATGTTGTACTATTCTCAGTTTTTAAAAAGAACTGGAACGTGAAATTCCTAGGCATTTGGTGGAGGGGAGAAACAATATGTATTCCCCGTGAGACTTTAACTACCCTTGAACAAGTAAAAATGCCTGGAAACAAGGAGTTGCAACATGCCCTAGGCCTGTTGGTATTTTGGAGAAAAACACATTCCAGATTTTCCCATCATAGCATGTTCCTTATATGATTTGACGTGCAAAAAGCTGCCTGGGACTGGACCCCAGTTCATGAGGAAGCCTTAAAATTGTTAATTTTTGAGGCTGGAGTACATCAGGCTTTAGGGCGAATATACCCAACCAAGATCCATTTCATATTGAGCGGGGTTTTGCAATCCATGGATTATCTACACATATGTGGCAACATGGACCTGACGGTCCGACTCGTCCCATAGGATTTTATTCATGCAGTTTTAAAGATGCAGAGAAGTGATACTCAACTTGGGAGAAAGGCCTTTTTGTAGTTAACCTAGCCTTTCAAGAAGCTGAAAAAAATCATACGACAACAGTCAATTATTTTAAGAGGACCCTTTAAGGTTTTGAAATCGATACTAGCCAGAACCCCATCTCCTGTTGGAGTTGCACAGTGAGAAACAGTAAGGAAATGGTATGCACAGTTAGGCCACTACTGTCATACACACCGGATAGAGGAAGGATTACCTAAGATGCTTCAAATGAAGAGAGTTGGTCAAGCATTGGAACAGGCTGCCTGGGGAGGTGGTGGAGTCAAAAACCATGTGGATGTGGCACTTCAGGATACGGTTTCGTGGGCATGGTGGTGTTGGGCTGATGGTTGGACTTGATGATCTTAAAGGTCTTTCCCAACCTTAATGATTCTGTGATTCTGTGATTCGGTGATTGCTGTCTTTAAAACTGAAGTTATACCTGCCTTATAACCCACTATTGCGTGGTTGCTACAAACAGGTTTCAAGCACGTACACATGTTTAACATTCAGAATATATTTTTAAAATGTTATTTTACAAAGGAGTGCATTTTCAGGAGTCACCCTGATGACAGCAATGTGAAAAATACTATTAACGAATTTTTTTTCCTAAGTATAGATGGTGCGCTTTGCCTCAGTGCCCATTTTTTTTCTAAGGGAGGCTCAGTTACTGACTTACCAAGTCTATTTAGAAAGGGATTATCGATTTACAGGAATTACAAGCCTCAGTGTAGAATACATAATGAGTCTCAAATTTCTTCCAGCCAGCGAGGGTTTTTCCCTTTGTAGTCTTTAGACAGCTTTTTTTCATAGTTAAACATACTGCATTGCAAAAGCCAGGAGTGCCTTCATCTTACCTGAAAGGGAGCAGCGCTCTTAAACTAGTGGTTAGAGAAGATATTTTCCGAAGTGGCTTGATTCATAAGGAAAATGAGAATTCTTATGAGAATGGGATTTCCCAAGATTACAAAACCCTTGAGGGTAGAGAGAAGGTTAGAAGGGGAAATATATTTACATGTGGCCACAGATCAGGATATTGAGGCTTGCGTAAGAATTCAATCTTAATCTTGAAAACCATGCTGTAATGTTTTTAGCTGTTACTTTATCAGAAACTTATGAGGGTAAACTGAAGTGTAAAAGTGCCATTCATTTTGGTGGCCCTCTTCTGGAGCCGCTCCAACAGGTCTGTGTCTTTCCTGTGCTGAGGGCTCCAGAGCTGGACACATTACTCCAGGTGGGGTCTCCCCAGAGCTGAGTAGAGGGGCAGAATCATCTCCCTCGAGCTGCTGGCTGTGCTTCTTTGGATGCAGCCCAGGATAGGGTTGGCCTTCTGGGCTGTGAGCACCCGTTGCCGGCTCATGTCCAGCTTTTCATCCACCAGTACCCCCAAGTCCTTCTTGGCAGGGCTGCTCTCAATGCCTTCATCCCCCAGCCTGTACTGATACTGGGGATTGCCCTGATTCAGGTGCAGGACCCTGCACTTGGCCTTGTTGAACCTCATGAGATTCACACAGGCCCATTCCTCGAGCTTGTCCAAGTCCCTCTGGATGGTATCCTGTCCCTCAGGTGTGACAACCATACCACTCAGCTTGGTGTCATCTGCAAACTTGCTGAGGGTGCACTCGATCCCTTGTCTATGTCCTTGATGAAAGTACTAAACTGTACTGGTCCCCGTATGAACGCCTGAGGGACACTGATCTCCATCTGACTGTTGACTGCTACCCTCTGGATGCAACCATCCAGCTAATTCCTCATCCACCCATGAAATTCATCCCTCTCCAATTTAGAGAGAAGGATGTTGTGGGGGACCATGTCAAAGGCCTTGCAGAACTCCAGATAGATGACATCGGCAGCTCTTTGCTTGTCCACTGATGTGGTTCCTCCATCATAGAAGGCCACTAGGTTGGTCATGCAGGACTCACCCTTGGTGAAGCCATAGTAATCATAGTGATCTTGTGCTGTAATAAAATGCAGTTTTTATATATTTTTTTCAACTTGAATACTTGTCCAGTCTTGAGGGATTTTTAATAGCTGGTGGACTGCAGGATCTCCCCAAAGCATCAGGGTTCATTCAGGAGGTACATCTCCTATGAGTCCTGAGCACTGTGGGGGACAGTCAGAGTGCTGAAGAGGCAGTGCCAGCATCCTCCACTAGTTTGCATAAGGCACTTTTGGAGTAGGTAGCTCTGAATTTCAGTGCAAGAAGAAGTGTATCCTTGTGAGAAAAGCAGTGGACATAACAACATGCAGTGAAGCAGGATGGGCAGTAGCTGAACTTTGAGGGTCTCGCATCTGGTTGTGACAGTGTACCTGAAACTGAGTCGCCTTGAAAGATTTACCTGACAGTGGGATGTCAGTAGAAACTACAGTGTAAACGCAAACAGTAATTAAGATTTATGAATTTCTAGGAGGCATAAGTACCACCATTGGTGAACAAAGTCCCCTTGGCATACGACGGAGAGGTGAGTCCAACAATCAGTTCAACAGCCTGATTCATATCACAAAACTTTCCGGGTGTTGATTAGAGGAGTCCTTTCCTGACACTGATTTCAGAGGACTTTAAAACTGTTTCATGGGTCATTATATCAACATGGGTAGCACAGTACTCTACCCACATGTGAGCTGGCCTTACTGGTTTTCAATTCAAGAGGGAACTTAAAATTTCCTTTCTTTTCCCCATTCATGTATAAAAGAACAAGTGTTTATTTATTGACAAGTAGTGGCATTCAGTATATGTAAAGGTACATATGTAAAATTTTCTTCTAACATCAGGTGACTGGCTCTTGGATAAGCACAGCAGATATATTACTCGGGCTATTACCAGTTCATTTTCAGTGCTGTTGAGCTCTCCATGCTTTAACTTGAATATGAACATGTGCTGGGGCTGCCTAACTGGTGGTTGCTTGGGTGCACTAAGTTTTTGTTGTAACAATAATTTATATTAAAAAGTAGAGAGGGGAAAGAGCCAAACTGACACTATACCATTACTGGTTCTGAGTAATACATAACGCCAGTAGGGCTGTGCTTTTATAATAACAGTCGGACAAAGTGTCAAAGATTTGAGATGAAGAGGGAATGCAAAGGAATAACAAGAGCTGCCTTGGTGAACTTTACTGAGAATAGGGTGACGAATTTGAGAAATGAAAACAAAAAAGTAATAAAAGGTCACTGATTAAGCTCAGTTGATTTTCATATGAGTGGGCTTACTGCATCTTCTCCTTCTGGCTGCATTCAAAGGGGAAAAGACTTTGAAGAGATTTACTAAAGGCTTTCTGCTGCAGGAGCTTGTGTAGCACAGCTTTGTTGAGCTGCTCAGAATCACAAAGCGAGGTGAAGAGGCTGATCACTTAAAGGTAAATAGTGAAACACACACCTCCCCTTAACTGTTGTGGATGGAAAAGGAGACAAGGAGACCTAGACCTTATGTTTGGAGGCACAGTGAAGGATACACTATGCAAAAAAACATTTCTGGGATGCATGTCTCTGATATTTGAGTGGTTATGGTTTGTTCTTTCCCCTCCAGTGGAAGTAATTGGGGTCCAGATATAGGCAAACTGAGCATCCAGACATCTCACTTGAATAATGCAGAGTTTATCTGTCCCTTTGCCTCACTGGGAAGTCCAAGAAACTGAAGTTTGTCCTCTCGGATTTACCCAGTGAATTGGTTTGTAAATAAATGAGCTTCAAAAAACCAAATGTTTCTTCATCTGTTTTGTAGCTGGGGACACAGAGGGAATGAAGTTCAGTTACACATCCAAAGCACCCAGCAAGTCAGTGACTGAGTGAGATTCTTGGGACTCTGAGCTCCATCTCTCTCCCATGTAAGTGCTTTCACAGACCGCCTCTGGATTTAGATTAGGGAATGACTCCTTGGAAAAAGCTCAGAAGATAATTTTGTGCAAAAATAAGCCGTGGAGATACAGTTATCAGAATTATTTTCAAGTTCTTACAGAAAAATCCTTCTGTTACCAGGATGACTTTTTGTTCTAAGTTTCTTTTGCCCATCTCGGTGCCTCTAATTGCAGCTGAGTGACACACTTAAAAAAAAAGATGCACAGTGGGTCTCTACTGTGATGTACCACTAGTTACTCTGCTTCCTAAATTCCATGCATGTAAGAGAGTTGTCAGTAATACATAACATCCGTTGCTTACGTGTAAATCTGCTGATAGCCAAAGACAGAGGGAAATAGATAAGAAACCAGTCCCAACCCTCAAAGACCAGAAACCACCCTACCTACTGAAGTCATTCAATAGGAGGAGTCATGAATTGCAGAAGCTTGAGTACAGCTTTGCTTTCTGCTTCCTACTCTACATGTCACTTACTTCATTTGTGGCATTCAGTTAGGTTAGAAATTTAAGCGTACTATAAGGAAACACTAGATTTGCCACTTGTCTGTGGATATTACCTATTGCTTTTCTCCATTTCCACATGCTGAAATGGTGTTTCTTCATCTGTTTGATATACTGGGTGAAATCAGGTAAGAACCATGAGCTTATTCTTTGCTATGTAGTCTCTTGGCTTTATTCAAGCATAAAAAGTAAATATTCCTTCGTTTAAATTGATCTAAAGATTAAACCTTGTGAATTATGCCTAATGGAGCAGACGATTAGTAAAGAGAATTCGATCACTTTGAAGCTGAGATGTAGGTTTTCATTTTAAAGTAAATAGAACAAAGCCTGATACTTTATCTCTGGCTGTACTTTGCACAGAGACACACTCAGGTATGTGCACTTTGTACAAAGACGTAATTGTGAAATAGTTTTAACGTATTAATGTAAGTTTATTGTTTATTGCTGATTTGATAGGTTGACAAGTTTTCAAGTTATGCGTTATGCTTTAAATAGCAAAATTATTACCAAAAAAACAATGTGCACTTAAGATTTTGCCCTTTCCAACCACAGAAGATACTTACAATGCTGCAAACATACACAGGACAGTTAAAATTGTATATTAACTGAGTTAAACTGCATATGTAACTGCCCAACCCTGATCTGCATGTTCTGTCTTTACAGAAAAGTGTATGTGAGTACTCCCACAGGTGTGCACAAAGGGCAGCTGGATATTCCTTCCAGTAATCAATCAGAAACAAGAGTTTGAAAAACCTCCTCTCGATGACTCCTTGCTAAACAATTCAAAGTATTAAATCTATGAATCTATTTATAGTACTTATCTAATTCCACAGTAAAGACATCATCTTTTCTGTTTTCCTCTGTTTATTTTTCAAAGAATAACTTGCTGTCATTTCACAGCCATAAGTAAACAAGTTGTTTCCCTTTGACATTTGCCAGCTAGTAAATAGGTTTCGTCAGTTAAAATAATTTCCTTGTGATAAATTTCTCACCTCCATGGACCAGACTGTGTCTCTGTTTTATGTCACTGTCATTCCACTGGCTTTAGAAAAAAGAATTCTTATTTCTGCCAATCAAATGATAACAAAACAAAACAATTAAATTGATATGGAGGAACACTTCAACAATATCATAGCATGAATCTTTAATATGTTAGATATGCAGGAGTGAATTATAAGGATCAGTGATTAAACTTGGATTTAAGAACAATATTAGGCAAAAATGAAAGAGTTTCATGTTGTAGCTTTGAGTCTGAATAGCAAAGATACAATGAAGTGGCTGTTTATTATCGTTTAGCTTTGTATCTGACATTTGTGTAATAAATTTCTATTCTAGTTTTATTGTCATATGTCATTATATGAACATTAGAGATTAAATGTGACACATTCTATTAACATCTCAGTATCATGTCACATGTATGACATTTTACCAGGTCATACACCATTATTTTCCTTAAATTCAAGGCAACTGCAGCTGAACAGCTCTTAATTTCAGAACTTCTTGGATAAGTCTCAGCAATGACACTGAGATGCCTCCCTGTGTCAGTAGCTAGTTGATAACCTTTCCACTAATCTCAGTAAACGTTACTTAAATGATTCAGTGTCCAAATGAGGAGAACAGTGATACTTATTTTGAAATGTAGATAAGTCTAACTTTTCCCAGATGGAATAATTGTAGCTATTGTCATAGGTGATGATAGGCATGAAACTTGGTCTGGATGATTTGAGACAGGATGTTTCAGGCCATTTCGAACATTCTGTAACTTCAACCCTGCTCCACTTTGGAAATATCCATTATTTTTTGTGATGTCCATTCCAGAGGTGACTGGTCTAGTCATTGTAGATACACGGTTCGACCTAGAGGTGATTGGTCTAGTTCCCTTAAGTGGATTAGTGTCTTTACCAAATGAAGTGCTGTACTTCATATTGTTTAGCTTTGTTTAGATCTGCAGTATAGTATCAAATACATTTTTCAGATACCCTGCACTTGCCCTTCGCAGCTTCATAAACTGGTGAGGGCTCTCTGTCTGTTGCAGATGTGCAAATGTGGTGGATTCAGTTCTGCCTGCTAGCCTCTTGCTGGGAAAAGAAGAGCTAGAACTACCTCTCCTATAACTCAAAAATTCTAAGAAATTTGGGTTAGTTTTTTATTATTTTTTAAGGAACTGAGTAGGTGCTATTCCTCTTCCTATTTTTGCTTTCTTGAAGTCGACTGACTCTTGTGTTACACAGCTGTTGATGATGGAAAAATTGAGAAAGCTGCCATCAGATATCAGACAAAAGTCTGTGTAAAGTAGCTAGAAGTCAAAAGATTTGCCCAAATTTCTTTGGCCATAAACCAGCTAACACCATAGCAAAGGTGAAGAGTCTATGCAGTAGAACTGTGACAGGTGTCAGTGTTGTGCCCAGAATCCTGAAGGGGCATATCCACACAGTATGACCTCAACAACTAAAGGATACTTTTTAAAGTGTTAACTGTTGATGTTGATAAGTTAACAGGGGAAAAATTAATTCTTTTTAGATTCTTCTGAAAATCTCCATCCTCTTGTTGATCCTGACTATCTGCAGCGTAATGTTGTATATCATAACTGTCCAAGGTCAGAAATGCCAAATACTACATTTTTTCTTGTGCCATTCTGTACATTGATGTTACAGACTCTTACTTTTTCAAACTCAGAACAGGATCCTTTGTTTCTTCTTTCTTTGTTTCTTGGTAATGGTATCCTGATGGTGATCCAAAACCAGGGAAGGGTTCTGTGTCATCCTGTACTGTCAGGCAATTGTTTCTTATTGCTAGATCAAGCAATAAGGGCTAAGGATTAGCAACTTCGACACCCTGGCTGAAAGAGGAAGAAACAACCACAGCACTCTTCCTGTTTATACAACACACACTACTTGTGAAAAAATTCTGAGAACCTAAATTTCATGATTAAGCAAAGGATCTTATCAACGCAGACCACTAATTTGTATTTGTTATGGAGAAATATATATGACTCAGGAACAATTAGAAGGGTTAATTTTGTGTTTGAAGGGTTCAGAGGAGCATGGTGATATCTGCAGGGTCTTAGTTAAAACATGTCTCCTTGTTCAATGCACATTCTAGCACCTCATTCCAAACGTCTGGAGTGGATGAAATGGTAGTTCTCCACTTTTACTGGGAAAATGTGGAAAGAAAACTGAAGAGGGCGTATTTCAGGTGGTCTAACTCAACAAATGACAATCTAACATTTTCATCTTTTTCAGATGAGGAGGAAAAATGTCCTGAATTTACAGATCTTAATATAGGCAATGCTTTGTCTGGAACAAAACTCCAAGTCCAGCTACTGCTATACACAAAGGAAAATCCAAATTGTTCTGAGAGACTCATTGAACATAATGTTACTGCATCCAAGTACCTTAATATCTCCAAGAAAATTGTCTTTGTTATTCATGGCTTCAGACCAACAGGATCTCCACCGGCATGGCTAGGTGACATAAAAGAGTTTTTACTGTCTTCAGAAGATATTAATCTCATTGTAGTTGATTGGAATCGTGGTGCTACAACTGTGAATTATATAACTGCTGTTGAAAACTGCAAAAAAGTTGCAGAAATACTGAAGAACTATGTTGATCAGATGCTGGTAAGGCAGAGAGTTGTATCAGCTCTGAATAAGTTTAAATAGCATAGTTTGGGTGGGAATGGATATTTAAAATACATCTAAAGAGATGCCTAGTGAACAATATCAAATGACATTTCTTTACCAAAGTATTTACTAACTTTGCATGCAGTTATTACTGCCTATCTTTAACGCCAGCTGAGTTCTTACTAACCTTTCATTGAAGTATGTCTAAGAGTCCATCTGATTTCTTTAGCCAGCTGGAAGTTTTAGGTCTTCTGGAAAGAGTGAATGCACCAGTGGGGAGGTGAAATGAGAGATGTTCAAATAGTATGCAGCATTAAAATTTTACAGAAACATTACACTACTTTTTTCACTATTAAACAACTATAATAAATGATTTTAAATGAAAAAGAAATCACTGACAGAGATATAAATATTTGTTCCAAAATAATATAAACTTGTAATTCTAGAGGGAGTTGTTGAAAGAGTTCCTGATGCCAGTGTCTTAATTGGGCTTTAGATTTATTGCTTAATGAAATGAACAAAACATGTTATTTAATTTATGGCATTGCTAGATTTATCACTTGGTTTTTCTTCTATACTCACCATTTCTTTTCCCAGCCATTCTCAGAAATTTTGAATGCTGTGCAGTAAGAAAATGTTTGTGTGGAATTTGAGTAAAAACCCCATCATTCTGAGAAAGGATGAGGTGAAAGAAGAGAGACCCTATCAGAATCTGCCCTCTGGGACCAGATGTAGTGATAACAATTTGTAATTATAACAGTAGATCTATTGTTATGGGATAGAAAAATAAAATAGGACTATAAGAACAGTCTCTAATCCAGAGTGGGTTAAGAAGGTGTATTTTGCAAATTTCTTGATACAGATTTTTGGTTAATTGCTGCTTACAGATATGTCTGGCAAAGCAATGACTGCAGGGTCATGCTTGGGCCGATCTTGTTGTGCGAGTCATCAAAGTGGTGGCGGGGGGGTATGTTGTGTCCCACAGCTATGAGTTTCATACTTGCAAGCTGTCATGAGGCCTTTGTTAATTCATTTTGAGATGCATTAATATTTCAGACCCCACATATCATCCCATCACTTTGCAGAGATTCTAACAGGTCTGCTGATACTATTTCAGAGTTCGGTAAATTTTTTTTTTTTTTTAAATACTGCCTACTTTGTAGAATGGGCATCTTAAGGTTTTCCTGCAGGTGTGCATTTGGCACCATTATTTAGCAGATCTGTCTGAAAGGACATCCCTATCCCTTGAAAGGATAAGGGAGGGGGAGATAGATTTTTTGGTTTGTCTTTCTTGTATCTGATGTCTTCCTCTTCTCTCCCCATGCTCCCTTTCTAATTTGTGTAACAGTTTGAAAGAAATGTGACTCAAGCTTCCTTTTTATGTTTTTCTAGTCAAAAAAGTTCATAATTACTACACTGTTTAACTAGTACAGAATGTTAAACTGAAAAGAACCTTGTAATTCCCATTTGTTTTTAAAGTTAGAGAGATAGAAATATACCTTAGAGTGCTGGCAAAAAGTGAAAAGTTTTGTTTTCAAATGGAAAATCACTCTACTGATGTCTGTTCAGTTAACCATGTGTGTGGTTGTGCCTTTGGTTGGTTTTTTTTTTTTTCTTTCCCTTGATAGGTAGATGGAGCTTCTCTTGACATGGTGTATATGATTGGTGTTAGTCTTGGGGCTCATATAGCTGGTTTTGTTGGCCAGAAGTATAATGGCAAAATTGGCAGAATTACAGGTAAGTCTTTTAATCCCGATACACATATTCTAATGTACCTTGTATTGTTGTCATAGTTGTGAATCACATAGATTCTAGCACTGAAATATCGACAACTGAGAAATGATTATTTAGTAACATACACAAGGAAAAATATATCCCTGATAGAAGTTCAGAAAATTGCAAAAGTCTGCCATCAAGACATAAGTTACAGCTGAAATTTTCCAACCTGGTTACCTCTAGTATCTCTAATGAAAATTGAGTGCTACATCCAAATGCCACTTAAGTTAAATGACATACTACCTGAGTTTCTGTCTAGTTGATGGAGCAAGTCATGTCCCTCGGAAGGGAAGTTCAAAAGCTCTTGGTGAGACCACAGGTGAGACCACAACAATTTAGTTTGAGTTTGAGGTATCTGAACATGATGCAGGCTTTGGTACGTCGAGCTATCTGCTACACGGAGCTTAAATCAGGTGTCTAGCCCATGTATGGATACTGCAAATCTTACCTCATACTTGTGACATTGTCAGCATTGTCATCTGCTGGATGTGGTGCATACAGTGAAAATTGGAGTACTGTCATTTGGGTACATCTTTCAGGACCAGGGTTGCGTGAGGTTTAGGATTAACTTTTAGATGCTGGTTCCTAGGGCAGAACCCACAGTGCTAATTTGGATGCACAGGCTCCAGATACTTCTTGTGGTGAAAGTGCAAAACTCACTGCAGCCAGCGTGTTGAGAAGGAAGTTTACTAAGCTATCAGAAAAGGTACTAAGGGGAGAAGGAACTGTTGGATCCTGACAGTGTTTTGGATTTAACAGAGCAGCTGTTTTCAGGCTGAAAGGAGGCAGTTACCTCTCCTTGAGATTCATAGCTCGAAACACTCTCTTCAGAGTACTTAAATAATTTTTTTCCCAAAATGTGAAGAGGAGCCAGTAGTCAGCCTTAAGAAAGGGAATTAGAGACTCCTCCCCTTTTAGTACAGTAATCTTAAAGTCAGGGCATTTTGTGAGAGTGTGATAGGCTCCAGCTATATTCTTTTTATTAAGAATACTCATTTCCACTTTACACAATTCCCTAGAGTTTGATGGTGTCACTGATTGGAGACAGTCTTGATTGTAATGCTAGGCTAGCAGGTCTGTGCCCTCTCTGTACAGTAATTGGGAGCTAGGAGATCCATGTCGTTTCTGAGGTCAGATGCTCGTAGGTATTCCAAACACATAAGGCTCATAACCTCTTAAGTGACTGTTTTGATACTCTTTCTTTCAAAAAAGTTGAGCAGATGGCCCAAACTGATGTTGGAAAAATGAAATTTAAAAAAAAAGGAAGAAAAACATTTTTTTCTTCACTGTTTGGAGGTTTCTGAAATATAAAACTAATTAGTGGACTGAAATTATGACCTTTGTCACCTGGGGTACTATGAATGTGAATTCTTGGCATTCCATGATCCCCTGTGATAGTTTGGGTCTTGGTTATCCTGATCTTGAGAGAAAGCCTTCCTAGACTAGTTCTTAAAGAACATCTGCCAGTTAAATCGTAATACACATTTGGATAAGCTAATGTCATAGTATGTCCCTGTTTCTCAATCAATGAGAATGCAATTAGAAGTCAGTTAAGTGTAGGAATATCTTTTGCCATGAGAGTTGTATTTTCCATCCTTGCTGCTTTTTCATTTCCCCTCTTTGTCTGTACTTTTGTCGTCAAGAAAACAGAAGCAGAGCAAACCTCAGCTAATGATTTCACTTTCCTGTGAAAGACAGAAATTACCATCTTGAAATTCACCAGGGCTGCACAACATAATTCCCTATCCCTGAAATTAATGAGAATATGTATTGTTTATGTTTTAAATACTCTACCACCCAAATCCCCTCCTCCTTGATACAAAGTTGGACTGATGATCTTAGACATCTTTTCCAACCTTAATGATTCTATGAAGGTGCTTCTTGTGGATCTCAGCTGGAATCTCTTTTGTCATAGTTGAGTTTTGATTTGAGTAAAAGATTTCCGTACGCCCTTCAGGTGAAAATGTGGTTGAAAACTAGTGTTTTACTTAGTTGTATATAACAATTGTTTTTCTATAAGTAATTTCAACACCAACTGATAAAGTGATTGAGGCATGTTTGAAATTGTCTTCATCCAAGATGCCTTCATTTTGTGTTCTGGTGGTGAGAGTGGTTATATTGTGTGTTTTGTTTTTATGAAGTACGTAATAGGTATGGTATTTTCTGGGGAAAAGGACAAAATTAATAATCCTGATTTGATCCCTAATACTGTTGGCTTATAATTCATCTGGAGGACTGGAAGATGTGCACAACTAATTAGGGAGAGAGAGAAATTAAAAAATATGAGTTGGTCAGTGTTGTGGTAGGAACCCTTGCTTTGCTTAGTGAGCTGAAGAATGGAAACTTAAGAATAATTGTGCTGGGTTTTATTTTTATTATTATCCCAGGAAAATGAAGAGTCATTGATGAATAATGCTCAGATGTTGGTCTTGTATATATCTGTAGAAACAGACCCCGGGGTTTGTAATGCTAGTGTTATTTTCATTTAGGTCTTGATCCAGCGGGCCCTTCGTTCACTCGAGAACCACCAGAGAGGAGACTGGATCATACTGATGCACAGTTTGTTGATGTAATCCATTCAGATACTGATGGTAATGACATAGCCTTAACTTTCCTATTTCGACTTGAGGAAAGGCAGGAGAGCAAAAGAGAAGGGATAAGCTGTTTCAGTAACATCCCAATAGTGCTGCAGAAGTATATTTTGTGTTATCAGGTGGACTCCTGTGCTGTTGCTTTCTAACAATGTCTATACTTTTGAAATCATACTGTATGTTATTATGCTTATTCAGCAAGAAATTGCAACTCGACTTCACTAATGACTTAAGCAGTGACGGGCTGTTTTGTTCAATTCTGACATGAGCAGCCATGTTATTGAGTGAGTGAAGTTTCATGACTGAACCTGAAAATACTGAAAAAACTTTTATGTCCAACAGCTAGCTGAAGGCGTATGTATATAACCATGTAATCATGAGTCCATGTAATGTCATGCAAAAGTAGAAATTGCACCACTGTCATTTATGTCTTGTTTGTTATAGTATATTCCCTCTGCATATGAAAAAAACAAGTCTCCACATTGAATAAAGCATGCCTATTGCATTAATTTATGATACTGCTATTTCCAAAATAGTTTAGCATTAACATTCTTTTGCTGTGCTAGTGTATATGAACATAGAGGTTGTAAGCACATGATTATCACTGATTAGTCCCTTCTGAGACAGCCAGTCTCAGCTGTATCATGTTAGTACACTACTGAACCACTGCTTAAAATTCTAAATCACATTACTGTAAGGTTAAAATGAGGAATGTTGTAAAGTGTGCTTCATCCATTCTGTATTCTGGTTTAATTTTTTTCTCCAATCCATAAGTAACCCTTTTAAACCTACCATACTTGTCCCATTATTTGTGTAGTTTCATATCAGGTTCTTTAATAATATTAAAAATTAGGCATTTTAATATACAAATTTATGTGTAAAGCTGTAAAATACCAATTTTTGTAGTGTTCCAATTATATGAATAAAGATAGTGTGTGGTAAAAGGAAGGTAGGTCAGACTGAACTAAATCTTACTCATGGTCTTTTATAGGACAGATATAGATTTTTTCTACTTTGATATACTGCTTATATTAGTGTAGCTCAGAATCCTATGTCACGTGCCAAAAAATCTTACTCTAATGAAAATTACATTGGGAGAGAATTTTGGTTGCTGGAGAGAACATGAATTTCTTAAGTTTCTTTGTGCAAATAATATCTTAGCTACAGCACTGCATAGTTGCTTCTGTTCTTTCCTTTTTCTTTTGTGGCCGTAGGAATCTTACACAAATTTGTATACATTTATGTAGAGCATTTTACATGTGTATAATTTTCTTAAAAAGAAAAAAACCCATGGATTTTAACTCATGACTATGAGCAGCATAGTTGCAAAAATTTTATTAAAGACCTCCATGTTATTTTGTAATTAATGTAATGGTAAATAATTGCATAATTCTGTTTATGTTTTTTTGATTCATGGTGTTTTTATTTAGCACTAGGTTTCAAGAAACCATTAGGAACCATTGATTTCTATCCAAATGGAGGAATGGATCAGCCTGGTTGTCCACAAACAGTATTTAGTGGTAAATAAAAATGTATTCAATTATTGAGAAAAGAGTTCAAGATAAATCAAAAAAGGTTAAACTGAATTCAATGGACACTGCACATATTTGGTAATATGGGAGCTGAGGGCATTGTATTCTTTCTTTTCCACCCCACTCAGAAAATGAGAAATAACAAAGACATTTGATATCTTTTTTTTAAACAAAGATCTTCCTATAAGCATATATATTCCACCATACCATTATTATTGGTATGATGGACTTCTATTATTATAATACATATACAATCTCCATATAGTAATCATTATTTTTCTGTGTTTATGTATGGCTAGGCGTGGGGGAAGATGTGTACAAGTGGTTTGGACAGCGTCACTTACATATGACATGGAAGGCAAGGCTTTCAAATCTTCACTGTGTCTCAGGTTCCTCCTGATTGGCAAAGGTGGACTAGGTCTTGGATGGGTCTTTTCGGCTCTAGGATGAAAACAGCTTTATGACATAATCTTTTGCTGCAGAAATTTGCTTATATCAACCTCTATAAATCTTAGGCAAGGTTGCTGACCATTGTTTTTGTTTACTCTTTTTGGATATATTTATGTGTGTCTAGGTTTCTATTACTAATCTGCACAGTGCTGCTACAAATTAGAGCTGCTACAAAAGCATAGGGCTTCCACGTGTGTGTCTGTGAGTATGGAAGAATCCCTTAAGTCTCAGGATCATCTTCATCTGTACGATTCTCATAGTTTGTTTTGCTAGGAGAGGAAGGGATTTATTACCCCAGAAAACTAGAGAGAAGGATCTCTGAAGTATTCCTCATGGTAATTTTTCTGCCAAAACGTTCTGCTTGGGCTGCAACAGGGCAAATTTTAACTCAGACTCATGCTTTATAAGAAAAAATTCTGTAAATCTGATAGGATTTAGTGGACAATTTTTTTCATATAAAACCCTGTAGACTTTTCTCTGTACCTGTAATATTCAAAATAGTGTTCAATTTCTTCTTCTTGTGTGTGTGCATCCATATTTTACACTTGGTGGTCAACTAACCAGAGAATAAAAGCATGGCTAACTAAAAGAACGACTCAGGTAAATGGGATTACTTTGATAACACCTTTTCTTTCGTGAAGAAAAATGATTACCTATTCTTTGTATATTTCGTTTTTTCTTTCCTGAAGGACTTCAGTATTTTAAGTGTGACCATCAAAGATCTGTCTTTCTCTTCTTATCATCTTTGAAAAGAAGGTGTGACATAATAACATATCCTTGTGACTCTTACTTGGATTACAAAAGAGGAAAATGTGTTGACTGTGAAGCTTTCCAACCAATGTCCTGTCCAGTACTGGGTAAGTGTTATGATACCTGCTCTGGGCTGGGTGAGTTTTTCTGGGAAATCCAGCCTAGCTCTTTCTGGAGCTATTCCAGAGAACTGTAGTACTGTGTTAAGGGATCTGTAGAGACTGATCGCATGCAGAACTGCATACTGTTTAAAGTAGTTTAAAGTTTATGGCTTTGTCTGCTTTATAATTATCCCTGTTAGACACAGGTGCTGAATGTTCCTAAACTTTCTACAGAGAAACAACTTCTACTTAGTTCAGCACTTTAGGCTTTCACAGTGTGTTATCATCCCTAGAGTACTTGTGGTTTTTATTTAAGAGTAATAATGTTGATAGCAACTTCATGGTTTCTCTGGCTCTTCTTTTGGAATCCGTCTTTTATTTGGAGAGGGTTTTAGTTGTTTGCGGTTTTATTGCTTTTAGAGAGGTTCTGGGGACAGTTTAAAAAGAGCTACAATAGTGTAAGCTACAACAGTGTGAGCATTTCCTAGTTGACAGGGTTTTCTTAAGAATGAAAATTTAAAAATATTTAATTAGAAGTTAACTTTCAATTCATACCTTGTCTTTTTTACATCCTTGTATTAGGATGTACGCCCTATATTAGTTGGATCAGGTTTAAAGGAAAAGCATAGATAGGCAGATCTGTATGCTATTTCTTACTAAAACCCAACCATAACAGGACTTTGTAGTAGGGCAGGAAGACTCCAGGACTTCCTCAGCATGGTTATTAGCCATGCCTGATGCATTTACATGAGCTAGAGGTGGAGAAATATTTGACCGGTCAGCTGTCACTTTTTTTTTTTTTTATATAACCTTAAAACCTATGAAGAAACGGCAGGCAGCTGAATCTGGGAACAGAGGAGAAGCAACATCCTTCTACCGCAAGCTTTCCTGCTTGCTGCCTTGCAGTGGCAGCTTTGCAGCTTAGAACTAGCCCTCGTTGTCCAGTCTAGGTAAAGAAATCAAGAAGGAGAGAATGGGATCAGCTGTTATAGAAACAAGGACTGTTATCAAGCCCCAAAGACAATAAGCATAGAATTGTATAACCCAAAAGTTCTTTCTACCTTACATCCACAGGCTTAGGAGGTGTACAAAGTATGTAACATTTTATTAAATAATATCCACAATTATAGACTAAAGGGTTTAAAAATATTTACTTTAATGATTCAAAAGAGAAAGGAAAGAATTTTACCTAATGTGAAGCTGTTCTGTAACTGTTCTCTGCAAATATGTGGGCTCATTTTTTGTGTTTGTTTTTATTACCTCTTCAGGAGTTTATAAGCGCTATTTCTTAGAGTTAGTACTCTAGACTAAATAGATTCCAACCATTACACTGTGACAATTTTAGTGATACTAATATATTAGAAGAATGAAATACTTGCATACTGCATTCTATTATACTCGGAGGATTCCTGCATTTTCCATGTCAATTTACTTTCTCAGAGTATATTTAAGAAAATTAAAGCCAAATCTGTCACTTTGGGTGAGTCTCTTTTGTGTAATTAGATATTTATCATGATTTTGCTAAATGTCTGAAATGAAATATTTCAACTCTGGATTTCAGGTTATTATGCTGATAGATGGAAAAAACTGCTAATCCCAAAGAGTTCACCAACGAAAGCTTATTTTGATACCTCGGACCAAGACCCATTCTGCAGTAAGTGACTGAATACATACATAACAAACTCTTTATGAAATGTTGTGGCAGTTGTTTATTAGCTGACCTGGAGTGAAAGCATGTTAGAAGTAGGAAGTTACTGTTAGCTGTTGTGCAAAATGGTGTAAGAAACCATGAGCTAAGTGTCAGTTCACGGACTAGAGGAAGAAGAATGATTGTGGCAGAATCAGCAGTATGTGAGCTGAGAAAGAAATGTGACTTTGAAAATAATGGGATGGACTGCCAAGAGGAAGAAGGAAGCCAGAAAATGAGAATCAAGAGTCAGGGAAAAAGCTGCACTGAGAGAACCTGCTTAGGTGGGATCATTGCTGCCATTTTCAGTGAACAAAAATGGGAAGCAAGACTACCCTGCGTGGGGGACAAAAAAGAGACACTTCTTTTTTGGACAAAAATGTTCCACCCCAGGAGGAGAGCACCCCACAGTCAACTAAAGCTACTTCAGCTTTTAAAAGCCCATGTCTCCCTAGGAGTAAAACAGTGGAGGGAAAACTTAGCTGACTGTTTCAGGTTTATACTCTGTGGGAATGACTTAGCATGGCATGGGTTTTAGCTGCAACAGTTTAGATGTCTACCTGTCCATGTAGATGTCCAGTTTAAGTTCTCATCCAATTTCTGTTTTTATTAAAAGACTTTACCACCATAAGCTAGTGCTAGCACACTTTTCTAATTGGTTATGTTTAAGATCCTTTGATTTGGGGTATGGGGATAGCATTACAGGGAATTCAAGTGAAATCAAGTTTTCCCATTAGCTTTTTCCATCATCTTGGCAAGTTTTGTGACCAGGGACTGAATATCTCTTTTTCTAAGTGGTAATCATGCTTACTTATATCACTGTTTCTTCCAAAGGGCCAAGGAGAGGTTAGCAAAGGTGTGATGGATTTTACATAAAATGACTCCTATTCCCAGAGGTCTTTCAGCTCAGCCCAAACCTGCTACCACTGTTCTCCCCTGCTTCTGTCTGCTTGGGCTTTGCTCTTCCATACTTTCAAGGCTGCACAGGCCGCTAGGTCTATCTCCTCATTTGTTCTTCTGGGAGAAAAATACAGCTTTTCTTTCACTCTAACAGATACTAAAATCTGGGCATTCATCAACAATCCAACCAGGCAGAATTCTGATGATGGGAAAGAGTACACTGCAGAAGGAAAAGGTTATGTATAGTATTCTGGGACAGGGGTTGTAGAAGAGAGAAAAGAGGGGGAGAAATATTACCAAACATAGAAGGAGGCATGGAGAGGAATAAGGAACATTGTAATGACAGCATAAATTTAAGGTAAAATATGCAAAATCAAGAAGAAAGATGAGTCTACTAAACCAATCTGAAAAAGAGGGTATTTATTAACTACAACCTTATTATAATTCTTAGATATTTTAAAACATGAGGAAATAGAAATAAACAAGAGGTCTTAAAACTAAGTGAAACTGTAAACCTGAGCTGGACAAGCTTTTTATAGGAGGTGAGGGTTGGTGTTTTAGGAGGGAATGTTAAAAAGCAACATTCCCCTCTCCAAAACAAAAGTATGAATTGGCTTCCTTACTTTGGGAGTAGTAAAGTTGTGTTTCCTCTGAGTAACCATAGCACGGTTACAGTATTGGTGATGGGCCAGTCCCAGGTAGCCAGTTTGTTTTCCTGAGGCCTTGGGCCATTCAGGGAAGGGGGAGAAGGGGCTGGAGCATGGGAAAGCAGTCAGATCCCTCTCCTCTTCCTCAGTCTTCCCCATGCAGTTTTTCTAGCATCCTCACAGAGGTTTTGGCAGGTTGACTTCTCTGAGGGAAGGGTGCTTGGTGTACCTGTACTGCTGGACCTGCTCAGGATGGGCAAGCAAGGCATGGGAATAATGTCTCTCTTTGGCTTTTACCACCTGATTACTGGTCACACCTAGCTCACTGCCCACTTTGCTTATATAAGTTTGTGCCAACACTGTTCCTATCCTCTCCCTGCCAACGTACCTCAGCTGTTTTCTGGACCTGTCACTTTTGTGGGTAACATGATAGTGTTGCTACACTAATAACTCAAATATCCCCTCTTTGCAGAGCTTACCAAAACCTGAAGGTGCTAGTTAGGGCTTGATTTTGCGTTTTTTTCCTTAGGCAGGTCAAACTCTTCATGCTAATTCTGATGGGTAGCTTTCTGATGCAAATCTTCTCCATGTAAGAATTGGAGGCAATGGTACACTAATTACACAGAACTCCAAGTAGCCATTTGGCTGGGATGGAGTTAATTTTCTTCACAGTAGCTAGTATGGGGCTGTATTTGGGATTTGTGCTGGAAACAGCGTTGACAATACAGGGATGTTTTCATTATTGCTGAGCAGTGCTTACACAGAGTCAAGGCCTTTTCTGTTTCTCACGCTACCCGACCAGCGAGTAGGCCGGTGGGGCACAAGAAGTTGGGAGGGAACACAGCTGGGACAGCTGACCCCAACATACCATATGATGTCATGCTCAGCGTATAAAGCTGGGGGAAAAAGAAGGAAGGGGGGAACATTTGGAGTGATGGCGTCTGTCTTCCCAAGTCACCATTACTCATGATAGAGTCCTGCTTTCCTGGAGATGGCTGAACACCTGCATGCTGATGCAAAGTGGTGAAAGAATTCCTTGTTTTGCTCTGCTTGCTCTACCTGATAAAACTAAACTGTCTTTATCTCAACCCATGAGTTTTCTCACTTTTACCCTTCCAATTCTGTCCCCCATCCCACCAGAGGGGAGTAAGTGAGCAGCTGTGTGGTGAGTAGTTGCTGGCTGGGGCTAAACCATGACAAGCTAATTTTTGTTAATAGCCTTCTTATTCTGTTTTGAACTGGTAACTCAGAAGTAGAGAGTCACTATTCCTATCATCAGCCAGTGAATACTTTTAACAGGTTGATAATAACAACTGTATATTGTTGAGGTCATTCTTTGAATCTTATTATTTCCTATTTGGTTTTGCAGTGTATAACTACTTACTGGATATTACTACCTGGAATAAAAGCATTAGGAGAGGTTTCATTAAAGTTAAAATAACAGATTATTCTGGAAACACAGTAGAATCACAGATGAATAGGTATGTTGTGCTTTGTTGTGCTCTAAATCTTTTTTATCACTTTATAGGACTAATTTCCTGAGTTTCCTAAACCTTTCAACTTGTTAACTTGTAAGTCAAAGAGTATCATGAGGTTGTTAAGACTTGGCCACAGCTTCTTTTCCTGGATATGGAAAGGCAACGTTCCTCACACTGAAATGTTCCTCTCTCCATTTATGAACTACCCCAGGTCCCTGCATGGTAGTGGTTTGAATCCAGTTCTGGGTGTCTTTGTTCTGAATGCTCAGACTCAATACATCTTACAAGATTTTTGATCTTAATAATAATGCTTAGCAATAATGAATATTACTCAGCTATCAAAACCCTGACTAGAAATAATATATCTTTCTTCAGTGAAGCTTCAACGTTTCAGCAATATAGAAGAGTCAAAATACTTACTGGATTTTACCGAGACCTTGACAAAATATCAAAAATTTCCTTGACCTTTTCTACGAAGACTTTAATAGGCCCAAAACACAAGCTTAGGATTCTCCAGATGAGGTTGAAATCTCTTAATAATCCAGAAAGGTAAGTGTTTGTATCAGCTAAACTGCTCAGGATGTTTCCTCAGAAATGTGTATTTCCCTCTATTGATTTTTTTAATCACATATTCCTAAATGCATGAATATCCTTCTCATCCTACCTAGGATCAAATTTGTCACGTGGAAGAGCTGTTCTGTACATTAACATTTAGTGCACAGCACCCTTGTACGTGTAGATGTCATGCATGCTGCTTGTTACAGCAGGCTACTGCTGCTGTCTGGTCACAATGGATTTTCAAGGACCACTTGTGTAGACCAGACTGACTTACAACTGTATGGTTAAGTATTCTTCCAGAAGATAAATTTTATTAAGCACTTTTCTGATTTTAATCATGTGTCCATACACAGCTTTTCAAACCCAGATATGAAATGGGCCACTTCAGCTACTTGTGTGACTGGAATTGGTTTTTGGTCTTGTTGCTGAAGGTAAAGACTTTAAAAGACCAAACACAGCCTATGCTTTCCTACACTTAAAATGAAATAATCTGCATTTTTGATAATTGTCATTAATAAGCTTTTATTAGTTATTTCTGGTTTTAAATACTTCAGCAGTATTGCCATATTTTTATTTTTTAGATCTCCAGAGTTGTACTATAGCACTAGCAATTAAATTTTACATTTGCATCTGGTGAAAATAACACACTACCTGGAATAGTTAAGAAATATCCAGGAGTAGCAAGAGTATTTTAGTTTAGAGTTGTTACGTATTTTTGCTTCATATGAACGGCAGATTCAACAAAGTCAGAATTGAACATATAACCTAATAATGGTTATCAAATAAGTAATGAGTGGGAATAATATTACGATATGAGTAAGTCTTAAGTCAGTATATTTGTAACTTGAGAAATAACATTTAAGGCTTTCTGATTTGGTATATGATAGTAGTCTAGTAGGAATTGTGTATGATACCTTGTAAAAATTATGAAACCTTGTTAAATTAATCTACTATTTCATATTTACTGTGAAAGAGGAGGAGACGGGTGGGAGAGACTTAGGAAAAATCAGAACACTCAGTAATCAAAATTGTACCCCCGAATGTATGTACATTAGATTTGATTAACTTGTTGAAGGCCATAAGTCTCAAGCTCTCAGGTGAACTGGCATGATTTTATTTAAAAGCATTTAGTTATGAGAGATAGTCAAAGCTGTAAATCATGTTGCAATTTTTTTCTCAACCCAATGGTGATAAATCAGAAGGTACATTTCATGCAAGCCTATCAGCATGCAGGACTTTTTCAGACAAGATCTAGCAAATAAGGAAGATTTTCAATGAACAGCCTTTTTTTGTTTTGTGTTTTCGTTCTTGTGACTTGTTAGTTTTAAAGTATGATATACTTGATTTGCTTTAATATAGGATTCACTAAAGTCCTTTGTGCAGAGCCTCATCAGATTATATAGGCACATGAGATACTTTCAGATAGCAATGGAAAATAGTGTGCTGAATCAGCATGTGAAGGTAATTTAAATGTAGATGTTACAACATTATTGGTTTGTGTAGTTACATAAATTGCTCATTGTAATTATAACTACCTATATTTACCTTATTTAGTTACATATAATTACAACTACTTGAATACATGATAATCAACTAGAAATTACATTAAAAATATTTAAATTATTCATAAAACATAGTAGCAGGTAAAAACCAGCAGACAGGTGCAGGGATAAAAGACAATAGGTGTCTCAGTCTCCCCAGATCTGGGTTAATAGCAGACAGTGGGGGTTTGTCACTGATAATTGTCAGATGGTGTGTGAATAAATGTGGGATTGCTAAAAGGTACATATAATTTTCAGACTCTTCTTCTGGTCTCTGAGATAAATCATTCCTGCTCACCTGTAGAGCCAGAAAGCTTTCCTAACTTGTGTGTATCCAGGTGTCAGTTCTCCCAAAAAGCTTTTGAACTTGACAGTCAATTCAAACTCAATTGATGGGGAAGGTGAATGTGTCAAAGATACTTAACCCAGCCACCTTTAGCCACACTTTTTTAACCAAAACAAGAATAGAAGTATTAAAAAAGAAGAATTTATTAATACCTTCACTGAACAAGAGAGTGTGGCATGCCCCTGCTTTTTAGTAGACGGCAGAGAGGCCACATAGAGTGAGGGATTATGAAAGCCTCACCTAACAAAAAACCATATTTTTGTTTTGCTCCTTGTCAGTGAACTGGAGAACCTGCTCCTCGCTCAGGGCTACTTTCCCGTGGGGCATTCCTGGTACTCAACAATCACAAGCTTAGATGTATTGCACTCCAAATGAGATATGATATGTTGGAAACCATATGTTTTTATTTCTAGTATTCATTGTTACAGTTTGTATCCTCTGTGGTTAGATAGAGCCCTCTCCAGGTGACGACTGCTGTTGGAGCACTGGCTATGCTAACACATTGTGCTGCTGTGTTGCAAGTAACTTGCATATTTGCAATTATAATAATACATAACATACAGCATTGTATTGTTATGTAAGATGTTGAAAGTCAACTCAGGAGGTGATTGCATATAATAACCGTACATTGTTCTGGTTGGAAATTTGTCCTGTGAATTCTTTCATGGTCTTTTGTAAGGAATTTTAAAAGGCTGGCAGTTTTTTGTGCTTTTATGTCTTTTTTTCTCCCTCTATAAAAATAATGTAATAGTAAACCATTAAATTCAAATCAAAACAAATTATGGATGGAGGACTGGATGAAATTATATGCTTTGCATTATACAGAGTACCAGAATTTGTCTTGAACTTCTTAGTCATAAAATCTGCTTTCTTAGCTTTATGGGGTCCTTAAAGAGCCACAAATTCTTATATGGAAATCTGATAGTCCTTTTGCATACGGACGGGTGAGGCCTTGACTGGTTGGAAATCTCACACTAATGGACAACAACAGAAGTGCCTGACGAAATGTTTTCTTAAGCTTTTTTCTTTATGTGTTTCACTGTGTGCTATATCCCAGCCCAAGGTGGATTGTATTGTATAGCCACATCTGTGAGTTCAGAGCAATGTAGAAGATAATTGTAAATAAAATAAGCATCATAGCTCGCATGCCTTCAGGGATGCCATCAGAGGGTATGATAGTTATTTGCCTCTTCAAACCAGCCTTCACCATCTATCTATAGTAGCGCATGAAGGGCAGGGCTATGACCTGTCCTTGCCTTAAAATGGCAGAACTAGTATCTATGTTGACCTCAAAAAGTAAGATTGTGTGTGTGTGTGATTCCCTTTGTGACCTCTGCATGTGTTCGTGTAGTATTATGCAGTTCTGAGTTTTCCAGGTGTTTAGATGACAGATTACTCTCTAGCATGAAACTTTCTTACGTGTGCTGTCGTTGCAACTGAAAGAGTTAGAAGGTATTATGATGTGGTTTTCTACTTTCCTCTGTGCAATGAAAGCAGAGAAACTTTCATACCTAGGGAATTCAAAATAAATTATTCAGGCCCACTGTTAACAAGACATTTCTTCTTGTTCTGAGTACCGTCTGCGAGAAGTGGTAAATACTGGAGGTTTAGTAATTCAAATATGTATCTATTAAAGTTAACTTTTTCTGTTGTGCACATTTTTTTCTTTTTCTACTTTTGTAGGCTGCAGCTGTGCAGATATGATTTCGTACTGATGGAGAACACTGAACTGACCTTCAAACCTATCCCTTGCCCAGAGAGGGGTACATGAAGAGAGAGCTTCTACTAACTCAATTTTTCTTAGAGCAGTGACATTTTGATTTTTCCTCAGGATAAAGACTGCAATGAGAAAGGAAATGAGATAAGCTAGATTTATTTTCTAGAGTCTACCTGGTAATATGCATTACTTGCTTTGAGTGCCTTAGGGTGAAATTAATGGAAAAGTTCAGATATCTATGTATTTCGGAAATTTGAATAAAGTAAATGTATCACAGTGGAGAACATGCAGTGGTCTATTTGTTACTATTTGTTAGCAATGAAGCAACTATTGAATTAAATATGAATTAGCTGCTTAATCCTGGCACATTATTTGTCAAGTCATACATATATTTAATTATTTATTATTTAGAATGGCTTTTACATGGAAACATAATTGTCTGTCTACTAAGTGAATTTAATATACTGTACATGTGATCTACAGATCTAATACACAGCAGTTTTGCTGTGCTATGTTTATTGGATAAATGAATTCACATTTTCTCATTTTCAGTCTCTGAGAACTGGAACAGTAAGATTTGTAGGCATGTATGTAAATTTGCTATTTAAATCAATGATCTTTATGCTCATCATAAAGACTATTATTGCCATCACTCAGATTTTTTTCTATTAAGCCTGTGGACAGGCAGTGATGTTTCAGCAATTCTAAAGTCTATTCTGAAGAGAATAACTTAAAGATTAAAGAAATGCATTTTCATTCTGTTTCTGTTCGGGGCTCTTGGAATTAGAACTGCTGCTCAGGTTGAGATTGATGACAACTTTTCACCTATCAGAATGTGAGCAGGAATAAGCTCTATAGAGTTTATTCGTGATGTTTAGTGGGCAGATGTTTAGTGGGCATGGTGGTGTTGGATTGACGGTTGGACTTGACAATCTTAAAGGTCTTTTCCAACCCTAAAGATTCTGTGATTCTGTGATTCTTCCTTCAGTTCAGAAAAAGGTTTTCCAATGCCAGAATGCCTTTCCTGATGGTACTGATTGAAGAACAGATATGTATATTTTTCTTCTTTAAGGTTGTTTTATGTATTTAACCCTGGTTTCTCATGTGAATGAGTCCCGTGCATGTTACTCTCTTCCTTTCTTTCCTATGCCCCTGCTGTCCCTGCTTTTAACAGCAATACTCAGTTTAACCTATTACCAGTTTCATCTGAATGTCAGAGTGGGATGTCCAAAACCTACAAATTGCAAGTTTTATTGAAAGTCAACAGCTAGGTTAGAAGGAAGGTGGAAGATAGTGACCTAAGGAAGGGAAAGCAAGTTATGACTTTGTCCTTTTCATTGTAAGAAGCAGCTCCAACTGGTCAGTATGCGTAGAGCTCTGAACTAGCCTTTGCACATGCTTTTACTTGTCTAGACAAGCAAATGCTTGTACACACCAAAAAAATACAGAACTGTGGACGGATTTGCTCATGGACTGGCTTTTTAAAAACACTATTTATTCTATGGAAATGGTAATTACATTACCATAGGTTTTCTCAAGTGGTGTCTTTCTCAGCTTTATCATTTCATTGTATACTTTGTTCCTTTCTTCTGAGGGAGTCATTAGGAGATATACAGCAAAAGACATTTTTGTCTGCTTTTATGCATGTGGATGGAAGGATATTTTTTGTCATATTTCTCCTCCCTTTGTTATTTTAAACTGCTGTTATTCTGCTTGTTTTCATTCTGCAGGTTTTTATCCAGCCTTGCTCTTATCACCCCTATCTTCCCCTTTACAGGTCTCTGAGCCTCCTTTCTTTCATTACCTTGCCTCCAAATACCTGTTTCTTATATCACTTCAAAAAAGCATAGAGGCTTGAGAGTAAACTTCAAATGTCTTGAACCAGAATCTTTCAATGGATGACATAGATGTTCAGGCATAGAAATGTATCAGATGACCTCTTTAGTTTGCTTTTAATGTTGCTTTCTACATCTTTGAAGTTTTATATTTTTATATGATTTTTTAATGTTTTATATTCCCACTTTTTTTTCATTGATTTTATGTCCTGCTGAGAACTGAAGTTCTTCAGGTGTATGAATATGATTTTTTACTATAAACTTTTGTTTCGCTTGAGATATTCAATTGCAAGTTAATATCTGGAAAAATTAATGACATCATTGTATTAGCTCTAAACTGGCAGCATAAATGGTAGCTATACTGCTCTTTCCAGTAATGGAACTGAGTGCTTGTTTATTACCAGAGCTAATATTGATGTAGTTGTCAAATGAATGTTTTTTCCCCCTATTTGTGGACTCTTTACCCATATGAGCTCCATTTTTAATGGCTTACTCCATTTAAAGACAGAGAGACATAAGAGTCTACCTTTTCAACCTTTGCTGGGTTTGGCATTTTCACTATGAAGTATATCCTTCGCCATTTACTTGCTCCCAAAATTGGGATGGAAGTCTGGCATTGCAGCCCTTGGAAAGGTCAACTTACACTAATACATGCTTTTAGGCAGTAGTCGTAACTCATATGCAATAGACTACTAGCCTCATGCTGGCAAAATGGTGGCTACACAGGCAATCATGATATATTGAGTTATGGGAACATAAGACGTGAACAAGAAAATGTGAAGAATTGAGGACTGAGATACCTTCCTAGAATTAAGGTGCTGTTGAAAAGATACAAGAAGACATATAGACATGACCAACAGTATTGCACAGTCATGCAGTATAAAGGTAATGATAATATTTTCACACATTTTAAACATACCTATAAAAAGGGTAGGATAGCAATAGCAACTTGTTGCCTTGATTTGGGTAAACTTTGGGTAAAAAGGAAAGAAGCAGCAGGGTTGATAAGGAGGTTCCAATAAACAACTTAAGACAGAAAGGAACTTTTTTTTTTTCTAATTTCCCAGCTTAGTTGGTGATTTCCATTTCTTGAAAAGGACTGTTCCAGGCAGTGCATTTCCAGCACATAACTGCATTTCCAGCACATAACTGCACTTCTCAAGTGGCTAAGCACTTGGACTGTAGCCTTGTGTCTCCCAGCACCAACAAAAGCGTGCTGTAATTGTTTGGAAATGCCTGGCTTTTTATGGCTCACTGCCAGATGCTACTTCATACTAATTCTGTCAGCTCCCTCCAGCTCAGCAGAGGATGCCATGGTCAGACAAAAAATGAGAATCTTCCAAGGAGTTCCCTGTTTTGAAGCAGGTGGTGATGGTAGTTCAGTGAAGCACGCTTCTGCATCAGAGCTGAAGAGGGGTTGGAATCATTGCAGTACTGTTTTGCGTTCTCTGCCAGAGTACAAAATATCCACTAACATTTTTCATTCTCCTGAAAAAAAGTGTACATGTGTTTTCACTGGGAAAATTCAGAATGACCTGAAAACCCCAAATCAATTTCCATTGAGGAAATCTGAAATGGAGAAATAGGTCATTTCACACTAGTTTGATTTGGAATGAAATATTTGCTTTATAAAACTACCCTAAATGCTCTGATTTTCTTCTGGTTCAGTATTTGGCAATAAGCACTGGCCTGCTGGGTGGCCTGGTCATACTGTTGTGCTTTTTTTTTCTCACTTGTAAAACGGAAAATTGTCCAGTCAAAACACACTTCCCAATTTGTAACGATAAATTTTGTTAATTTTATTCTAGAAGTTTGCTTATATCTAGTGTGTTTAACCACAAGGAACAGTCTCTATACATCTGAAAAAAAATATATCCCATGAGTAAATGTAGGCTCTGTAACTAACCCGTATATTGTACTAATAGCAAAGGCATCTCGTTAGTATATACTTGTAGTAATGAACTCTAAATTATATCTATCAAATGTAACAAGCTTGAGAGAATTAATGCAGTATTTCTATTTAGTGTTTAGTCACAGGGAGATGAAATTGTTAAGTGACAGGTTTATAAAACTAGTATAAGCTTGGTTTTCCTTGTTAGTTTGTGTTAGACCCGATTTGTATTTGATAATGTCACCTTTTCTTTTAACCATACTATTTCCAATGACATGACAGTGAGGATATGTCAAGAAACTCATTAAGCACTAGTAGTCACTGGAGTAAGCAGTAGCTTACTTCTTAGACAAAAAAAAATGTATAATACAGGGGATGTTCACTACATCACTCAATTCAAAATAGGTTGAAGTGGTCGAGATTAAAGATACATAAAACAAGACCATTTGCCAGTTTAATTTGGGATGGCTTTATTGATTTCAGTTACGCTATATACAGTTAAAGCTGTGGTTTATAATCTCTGCTTCAGATAAGGATTGATTTCACATTGGGATTGCTTATATGTATAAGGTAAAGTGCAGATATATGTCAGTGGAATTAATGGTTAAGTTTATAAGTGGAAAGCAATTTAGTAAGGAGATGCTGAAAGGAGGTCAGATGTCTTTTTAGGAAGAAGAAAACCCTGTAAAAATGTCTGCTCTTTTTATGTGAATTTTGTAAACAGTTATGGGTTACTTCTAAAGGAGCATTTCAGGGTAATTAATAATCACACGAGACATTGATGTCTGGATGGCAAATGATGGACCAGTACAGTGCAGCTGATATGAGTGAGGAAGGAAGGATTCAGACATGGGGACCTAAAGAGGTACTAAATCAGGATTTAGGCTAAGTCCAGAGTCACCTACTGCATGTGACAGCTGCCACTGACAGCACTCAGTGGGTACCTCAACTTATTTTTTTCACTTTGAAGTTTCCAAGTTTTCTTCTGGGCATATCCAGATGTGTGCATCAGTCAGTGCTAAACAGTTTGACACTGCCTCCTAGCTAATCAATACCCCAAGTTTAAGCACGCTTACACCTCCCCCTTTGGACTGGTGGGCATGCCTGGTGCACATCTGCCACTTTGAGCTAAACTCCACACAAATAGTTGAAACAGACTCTGCCTTCTGTTAAGAAAGTGTAAGGAAAATGATGGGCTGCGGTTCCCTAGCAGGCACAGTTTATGGTTAAGAGACACTGTTTGGAGTACAATTCCAGTGGCACAGGGGAGGTTTAGGTCTACATCTATGGATTCCCAAGGGAGTACTTGTGCCCTCATGCTGTAAGCCCTCCTGGGCTGGGCGCACTTTTCCCCCTCCCCTTGACGGCGTGCCAGCATGCAGAATGGGACCAAGACTGGCTAGGCTAGAGAAAGCACAGGGGAGCCCAGCAAGGGCAGTACTTGATGGGAGAGGTGTAGCAATAAAGGTCTTCAATTGTTAACTCTAATAGAGTTCCTGAAGTCCGATTCTTCTCCGTCAGAGAGGGACTCTTGGGTATTTCAGGGGCTGTTAAATGGTCAATGTGTAAAGTGGGCTGACTCTTAAAATTGTCTGTTCAGTTTTTCTCAATTCCAACTGAACGGCTTGTCCTTTCTCACAACGTGAAGCAGCAGCCTGTATGCCTACTGCCGTAGAGCCTTGGGTTCACTGCAGGTGCCAAAGAGGCTCTGCACTATGGCATCAAAATCAAGTTTCAGTTTCAGCCCTCACATCCTTCTGTGTACTGTAGGAGTGTAGGTCCAGTCTCTTGAAACACCGATTAAGGGCTTTCTGACCTAAAAAAGTAATGTGGTAGCTTTTAGATAAGCTCACTTCTTAGGTCCCTGGCCTGCTGTGACTTCAGTGCATTTGGAGACAGTGGTTGTGGCCATCAAGTAGCCCAGGGACAGAGTATTGGTAGCCTTAACCATTGATGTGAGACTTGGGTTACTCACCATATGCTCTAGCTCTAGCAAGTCCTGTGTTCTGATCCGCCTGACTGACTCCCCAGTACTGACCAGAGTGCATTAGGTGTGCTCCTGGAAGGCATCTTTCAGTTTAATTTCATTTGAAAGCAACCCACTTGGCATGCTCTGAGACCGCTCTGCAGTGCGAACTAGGATGTAGTAAGTCAGGATGGCCCTGATTCAAACTGCAAGGCTTATGCAGTTACTGCCAAAACGCTGTGGATAAAGGTAGCCATACAATGGGTGTGTCCAAAAAATGGGAAGATGACACCTGTTTAGAACGTGAAAGTGTGACACCTGTCAGTTAGTATTTCTACCATACCTCAGAATACCAGACATCCACTTGCTTCCTGCTTGGCTGTTTGAGTAATGGAGGGGAGGTGATTTTTATCATGTTTATCAACTACAAGGAGTTTACACATTAATTGCATAGTGTATTTAACCTTCTCCTATCTATATTTCTTATACTGTTCTGAATATGAGTGTAAGGAAAAGAGATAATGGTCCTACAGTACAATGTACAGAGAAACAAAGAATAAACTATAAATGGAGATGATAAAAATGTGTTAAGATTTTAGAAGAAATGAAAAAGTTGTCACAAGAGGGCAGCCTTTTCACATAAACTATAAACCAGCAACAATACAGAAAACATTTTAAGCTCTTCCTTTCACTGTAGTTAAGCATGCCAGTATGGGGTTAACCTTCTTAAGGAAACTGCAACGTGCAGAAAACTTGATCGCAACAAGAATGCTTCTCTTTCATGCAACCTTCAAAGGACAGAGGCTTGGCTTTGTAGTAGTAGTTTTTTGCTGTTTTGTTCAGACAATAGAGTTAGAAATGATTTTAAGATGAGTCAACAAACAGAAATGGGATCATCCTTTTGTTCTTTTAGTTAAAAGCAAATGGACTTTGAATACTTTGGGTATTAAGGGCAAAATACACTTGCTTAAATATTATAGCAGAGAGGTAAGCCAATATTTAGATTAAGAACTAACAAAGCACTAGTAAATTAGATGAATGATGCTTTATTAATGTATTCTTAATCATATCAATGTCTCAGTATTTATTAAAATACAATATGTATTCATGAAGGCTGTTTCAAATAGTGAAATTTATATCATAAGCAATTGGCAGACTACACTGGTTTTATACAGCACTTGTTGCAGTCAGTAAAGTTCAGCTACAACTAGTCTGTAACTATTGCAGTGAATATATCACTGCAGTGGAAAAAAGAGAAACCCTAAAAATTGGAATGAACATCATCTGTGAACTGATACAAGAGGTTATGAAGATGTATTTGTTTTCACTTCTGATTCCTGGGTGGAAGGAGTAGCCTTGTGGCTGTGTTTCTGCGAGTAGTTTAGCCTGGAGTAGGTCAGGACAACGGAGCAGGAACCCCCAGACTGTCTAGATAAGACATTATGAAGATCACCACCATTGTAAGTCATAAAAATTTAACACAAACATGAAAGTTACATGCATTATATATCAGTATCCATTGGAACATTTCCACATTAAGACCTTTCCTCAAATATAAAATTAAAATGTCCAGCATCTCATCAAAGCTTATTAGCTCGGCCATTGTTGCCAAGTGACTTCAAGACCAGAAGCATCTCATGGCCAGCAGCTCAGAGCAGGAGTGGAGGGAGCTCTCATCTCATCTACCTGTAAATACTCAATCTACTGTCCTTGGAAAGGGTAAAATATAAAAGATACAGGCCAAAGAGGAAGACTATATTCAACTCTGCAGCTATCAGCAGAGTTCCTTGAACATATGGGGATTTACACTAGTAAAAAGTAACCCAAGTGGTTTTGGACCCCCTGTTCCAAACTGTATGCAGAATATATATCTGTTGTGTTCCAAGAATGGGAACTCCACCTGCCAGCTATGCAAGACAATGCAATTTGAACACATTTTGTCTGTTCAAAAACAGAAAGGAAAGGAAAAGCAAGGCAACCAGAGGATTAGGAGTCTTGACTTTCCAGAGACTTAATATGCTTTTGTATATTTAAGATGGGAACTTTGCCCATTTTGAAGTGCTTCTAACTCAGGTTGTTATTTCCTTTTAGTTGATATGTCAATGAATCCCTGCAAGATGTAAGATAAGACAGCTGCCACTTTCAAAGATCTTTAATGAATTAGATTCTGCAGCATTTTAAGAAAACAGTCTGAAATTAGGAGAATTAGGCTGCAGTGATTTTTTTTTTAAGAACTGACAAGCAATAGCTCTTGCAGATAGTGTATTAGGTTTTTCCTGTGTTCAAGAGGAGTCTGTTGCACTCACCACAGGAATAATCTCTTAAAATATATTTTTAAGTTGCACAAACTAGGAGTCTAATTGAACTGACTTGATGTTAAAACTTTCTTTCTACCTCAGAATGCTTTCTTTGTCAATTAGGAGGAAAGGTCCATGAATCAAAGCAGATTCCTGTTGCAAGAGGGAGTAGCAAATGATTCCCAAGAATGAATTAAAAAACCTAGATAGCTGAAATAAAGAAATGTATGATATCAAAGCAAGACTAGTTTGCCTTTATCAGTGTTTTAAAACAGTCAGATGTTGGCCAAGCCAATGAGAGGGACCCCAAACCTCCCACTTTTAAAAATATGTCAGAAATATCTTCCGTGAAAGGAAATGATAACTCTAGAATTATGTTGCTGGAAAGGCAGTGGGAATGAAGGACACGAAATCAGAAGGATCATCAGCCTTACATCTGAATATTTATTGATGTAATTCTGTAACTCCAAGTCTATTTTGATATGTGTCAAATGTCAAAAAAGTCCACAAATTTCCTTAAGGTTTGGAAATCTATTTTGAGTGGAAATTTGGGTCTAGGCACTTGGCTGAGAGAGGACTCAACTTCAGTTAATGAAGGTTTTAGACCTTGATTCAATAAAGCACTTAAACTCCAGGTGATGTAAGTGATTGGTTAAGATGAGAATTAAGTAAGCACTTAAGCAGGAGCTTACCTAATTGCAGTCTCAATCAAGTAAGTATTTTTTGCTCAAAGATTTTCTTAGCACTCAAAACTGTCATAAAATATTTAATTTGTGTATAATATGCATATTAAGCCTTTGTTGCAATTAAGAAACACATACACAGCATAAGGAAGGAACAAAGGGTGTCTAAAGGCTCTACCAATCTTCTCCCTGTGATCTGCCTACTCCATCTTCATGGATGCTTTCAGCCTGTGGTTTCCACCCTTCAGGCAAGCCTAAGGGGAAGGCAGAGAGTCAATCATAGCACGGCATACTGCTCAGCATGAGCTGCATGCATTGTCATGTGTTGGATGCCAAGGCACACCCCTATTCCTATAAAACGTAGCAAGGCATCTTCACTGTGGATTCAGAGCAGATGGGGCTTTAGCTTTTCAGTTCTTACTCAAAACAATTCTTTCACTTTAAAGAGTTTGATCGCCAGCTGATTTTCCTTAAAGGAACAGAGGGCTATATGAAAGGTGTCAGGAACTGTGCTTATGGTCTGAAGGTGTTGTGGTATATATAATGTATATTATTGTATTTTAAGATAGCTGAATTTTGGATGTTTCCCAATGTTTTGACTAGCAAAACACATGGAATCCTGGTAGGTCCACATTATTGAAGAGACACGTATAAATTGGAAATTTTCCAGAAACAGTATGACTCTGCCTGCCTGTTAGATCTGTCTCCTTCTGAGCCTGGTTGAATTGGAGGTAGTAGACTTGTATACTTCTCTATGTATAAGCATGCAAAAAAAGCTTCAGCCCTCATATAGGTTATTGTTAACTTGTCAATAGGATCCCTAGGCCATCCTTGATTATCTATAGCTGGATTTAATTTTAAAAAGTGGGCTTTTTTCCCTTTCTCATTTTTGCATTCCTTTCTTTCTGAGATAAAGGAGGAGAAAGAATGTTCTGGTCAGCAAAACTGCCAGATTTACTTTGAAATCATATGTCTTTATTGTGGAAAAAAAATAAGTCTTAAACTAGAACCAGTTTTAACAAATATAATAAACATATAATATGATATGTAATGATATAGTGTATAGCTCTATCGAGTGAAGGACTTGTGCTGATTTATATTGTATCTATCTGGTCCATCTGCCCTAACTTCTGCAATCAAAAAGCATATGTAATTTTTTTTAATGTTTCTGAAGAGTACAAAGATCTCGTTAGGTCAAGCAGGGACAAAATTAGAAAGGCAAAAGCCCAGCTAGAGCTCAGTCTGGCCACAGTCGTAAAGGATAATAAAAAATGTTTTTACAAATATATTAACAACAAAAAGAGAGGCAAGGAGAATCTCCATCCCCTACTGGATATGGCGGGGAACATTGTCTCCAAGGACGAGGACAAGGCTGAGGTACTTAATGCCTTCTTCGCCTCAGTCTTTAATAGCCAGTCCAGGTATCCACAGGATATTCAGCCCCCTGAGCTGGAAGACGGGGATGGAGAGCACAATGTACTCCTCATAATCCAGGAGGAAGCAGTCAAGGACATGCTAAGCCACCTGGACACCCACAAGTCTATGGGGCCTGATGGGATCCACCCAAGAGTACTGAGAGAGCTGGCGGAGGAGCTTGCCAAGCCACTCTCCATCGTTTATCAGCAGTCCTGGTTAACAGGGGAGGTCCCAGAAGACTGGAGGCTTGCCAATGTGACACCCGTCTACAAGAAAGGCCGGAAGGAGGATCCTGGGAACTACAGGCCTGTCAGCCTGACCTCTGTTCCAGGGAAGATTATGGAGCGGTTGGTTTTGAGAGTGCTCACAGGGCATCTGCAGAACAGCCAAAGGATCAGGCCCAGCCAGCATGGGTTCATGAAAGGCAGGTCCTGCTTGACCAACCTGATCTCCTTCTATGACCAGGTGACCCGCCTAGTGGATGAGGGAAAGGCTGTGGACGTTGTCTACCTGGACTTTAGTAAAGCCTTTGACAGCGTCTCCCACAGCATTCTCCTGGAGAAACTGGCGGCTCGAGGCTTAGACGGGTTTACTCTTCGCTGGGTGAGGAACTGGCTGGATGGCCGAGCCCAGAGAGTTGTGGTGAATGGCGTTAAATCCGGCTGGCGGCCAGTCACGAGTGGTGTTCCCCAGGGCTCGGTTCTGGGACCAGTCTTGTTCAATATCTTTATAGATGATCTGGATGAGGGAATTGAGTGCTCCCTCAGTAAGTTTGCAGATGACACCAAGCTGAGTGGGAGTGTTGATCTGCTGGAGAGTAGGAGGGCTCTGCAGAGGGATCTGGACAGGCTGATCGATGGGCAGAGGCCAACTGTATGAGGTTTAATAAGGCCAAGTGCAGGGTCCTGCACTTTGGCCACAACAACCCCATGCAAGGCTACAGGCTTGGGGAGGAGTGGCTGGAGAGCAGCCCGGCGGAAAGGGACCTGGGGGTGCTGGTTGACAGCCGGCTGAATATGAGCCGGCAGTGTGCCCAGGTGGCCAAGAAGGCCAACAGCGTCCTGGCCTGTATCAGGAATAGTGTGGCCAGCAGGAGCAGGGAAGTGATTGTGCCCCTGTACTCGGCACTGGTGAGGCCGCACCTTGAATACTGTGTTCAGTTTTGGGCCCCTCACTACAAGAAGGATGTTGAGGTGCTGGAGCGTGTCCAGAGAAGGGCAACGAAGCTGGTGAGGGGTCTGGAGCACATGTCTTATGAGGAGCGGCTGAGGGAACTGGGGTTGTTTAGTCTGGAGAAGAGGAGGCTGAGGGGAGACCTTATCGCTCTCTACAACTACCTGAAAGGGGGTTGTGGCGATGAGGGTGTTGGTCTCTTCTCCCAAGTAACTAGTGATAGGACAAGAGGAAATGGCCTCAAGTTGCGCCAGGGGAGGTTTAGACTGGATATTAGGAAAAATTTCTTCACTGAGAGGGTGGTCAGGCATTGGAACAGGCTGCCCAGGGAGGTGGTGGAGTCGCCATCCCTGGAAGTGTTCAAAAAACGTGTGGATGTGGCACTTCAGGACATGGTTTAGGGGACATGGTGGTTTTGGATTAATGGTTGGACTTGATGATCTTAAAGGTCCTTTCCAACCTAGTGATTCTGTGATTCTGTGATTCTGTGAATCAAACTTTTTTTTTCACATGCTATTACTATCTTTCCGGTTGTTCTTTGAAGTACCTACATCTATATTTTATTAAATAAATAAAACCAGGCTCACTAGAGTTGAACCTAGGGGTAGTGTGCAAGAGTTGAAATCGATAGCCCAGCTCAGGTGCATCTACACCAATGCACGCAGCATGGGCACCAAACAGGAGGAGCTGGAAACCATTGTGCAGCAGGACAGCTATGACGTAGTTGCCATCACAGAAACATGGTGGGATGCTTCTCATGACTGGAGTGCTGCAATGGATGGCTATAAGCTCTTCCGAAGGGATAGGCAGGGAAGGAGAGGTGGTGAGGTGGCTCTATATGTTAGGGAGTGTTTTGATTGCATAGAAATCAATGATTGTGAAGACCAAGTAGAGTGCTTATGGGTAAGGATGAGGGGAAGGCCAATGAGGCAGATATCCTGCTGGGAGTCTGTTACAGACCATCCAACCAGGACGAAGAGACAGATGAGACATTCTATAAGCGACTGGCAGAAGTCTCACATTCGCTGGCCCTTGTTCTTGTGGGGGACTTCAACCTACCAGACATCTGCTGGAAGTATAACACAGCAGAGAGGAAACAATCTGGGAGGTTCCTGGAGTGTATGGGGGATAACTTCCTGACATAGCTGGTGAGTGAGCCCAGCAGGGGAGTTGCCTTGCTGGACCTGCTGTTTACAGACAGAAGGACTGGTGAGAGATGTGGTCGGAGGCCATCTTGGGCTTAGTGACCACGACATGATAGAATTCTCAGTTGTGAGTGAAGTAAGAAAAGGGGTCAGCACAACTGCTATCATGGACTTCCGGAGGGCAGACTTTGGCCTGTTCAGGTCACTGGTTGAGAGAGTCCCTTGGGAGACAGTCCTGAAGGGCAAAGGGGTCCAGGAAGGCTGGACAGCCTTCAAGAAGGAAATCTTAAAAGCCCACAAGCAGGCGGTCCCCATGTGCCGTAAGAAGAGCTGGCGGGGAAGGCGACCAGCCTGGCTGAACAGGGAGATTTTGCTGGGACTCAGGGAAAAGAGGAGAGTTTATCACCTCTGGAAGAAGGGGCAGGCAACTCACAAAGAGTACAAGGATCTCGTTAGGTCAAGCAGGGACAAAATTAGAAAGGCAAAAGCCCAGCTAGAGCTCAGTCTGGCTACAGTCGTAAAGGATAATAAAAAATGTTTTTACAAATATATTAACAACAAAAAGAGAGGCAAGGAGAATCTCCATCCCCTACTGGATATGGCGGGGAACATTGTCTCCAACGACGAGGTCAAGGCTGAGGTACTTAATGCCTTCTTTGCCTCAGTCTTTAATAGCCAGTCCAGGTATCCACAGGGTATTCAGCCCCCTGAGCTGAAGATGGGGATGGAGAGCACAATGTACTCCTCATAATCCAGGAGGAAGCAGTTAAGGACCTGTTAAACCACCTGGACACCCACAAGTCTATGGGGCCTGATGGGATCCACCCAAGAGTACTGAGAGAGCTGGCGGAGGAGCTTGCCAAGCCACTCTCCATCATTTATCAGCAGTCCTGGTTAACAGGGGAGGTCCCAGAAGACTGGAGGCTTGCCAAAGTGATGCCCATCTACAAGAAAGGCCGGAAGGAGGATCCTGGGAACTACAGGCCTGTCAGCCTGACCTCCATACCGGGGAAGATTATGGAGCAGTTGGTCTTGAGAGTGCTCACAGGGCATGTGAAGGACAACCAAGGGATCAGGCCCAGCCAGCATGGGTTCATGAAAGGCAGGTCCTGCTTGACCAACCTGATCTCCTTCTATGACCAGGTGACCTGCCTAGTGGATGAGGGAAAGACTGTGGATGTTGTCTACCTGGACTTTATTAAAGCCTTTGACAGCGTCTCCCACAGCATTCTCCTGGAGAAACTGGCGACTCGTGGCTTAGACAGGTTTACTCTTTGCTGGGTGAGGAACTGGCTGGATGGCCAAGCCCAGAGAGTTGTGGTGAATGGCGTTAAATCCGGCTGGCGGCCGGTCACGAGTGGTGTTCCCCAGGGCTCGGTTCTGGGGCCGGTCTTGTTCAATATCTTTATAGATGATCTGGATGAGGGGATCGAGTGCTCCCTCAGTAAGTTTGCAGATGACACCAAGTTGGGCGGGAGTGTTGATCTGCTGGAGGGTAGGAGGGCTCTACAGAGGGATCTGGACAGGCTGGATCGATGGGCAGAGGCCAACTGTATGAGGTTTAATAAGGCCAAGTGCATGGTCCTGCACTTTGGCCACAACAACCCCATGCAAGGCTACAGGTTTGGAGAGGAGTGGCTGGAGAGCTGCCCGGCGGAAAGGGACCTGGGGGTGCTGGTTGACAGCCGGCTGAACATGAGCCGGCAGTGTGCCCAGGTGGCCAAGAAGGCCAACAGCGTCCTGGCCTGTATCAGGAATAGTGTGGCCAGCAGGAGTAGGGAAGTGATCGTGCCCCTGTACTTGGCACTGGTGAGGCTGCACCTCGAATCCTGTGTCCAGTTTTGGGCGCCTCACTACAAGAAGGATGCTGAGGTGCTGGAGCGTGTCCAGAGAAGGGCAACGAAGCTGGTGAGGGGTCTGGAGCACAAGTCTTATGAGGATCGGCTGAGGGAACTGGGGTTGTTTAGTCTGGAGAAGAGGAGGCTGAGGGGAGACCTTATCGTTCTCTACAACTACCTGAAAGGGGGTTGTGGTGACGAGGGTGTTGGCCTCTTCTCCCAAGTAACCAGCGATAGGACGAGAGGAAATGGCCTCAAGTTGTGCCAGGGGAGGTTTAGATTGGATATTAGGAAAAATTTCTTCACTGAGAGGGTGGTCAGGCATTGGAACAGGCTGCCCAGGGAGGTGGTGGAGTCGCCATCCCTGGAAGTGTTCAAAAAACGTGTGGATGTGGCACTTCAGGACATGGTTTAGGGGACATGGTGGTTCTGGATTAATGGTTGGACTTGATGATCTTGAAGGTCCTTTCCAACCTAGTGATTCTGTGATTCTGTGAAATCTGATAAACTGAGGAAAGAAAAGGAATATCATTGGATGAAATGAGGCCAAGAGTTTCACCAACTGTTCATCAGCCCACATGAAAAGATTGTAGTTTGTGGGGGTTTGTTGTGAGTTGGGAGGCTCAGAGAGGTCTATGCAATATGTGCAAGTAGGTGTTGACGCTTGAACAGAAGTTGACCTCAAGTGCTTCCCTGAGGACTGATAGACAATGCAGAGCGATGTGGACAAAGTGCAAGCAGTCACGAGGAGAACTGGCAGATTTCTGCTGGTAGCTCTTAGCACTTTTGCCCTTCCTGCAAATGTAATTGCTACCCAATCTACCTTTTTTGACTAGTAGCAAACACTTACTGTTTAAACTGCTCCAGCTAAACTGTGGGATAGGTTTAGGAAGCTTGTAGGTTTGAGGACATAATAACTGCCAGAAGGAGAGTGGTGACAGGTCTCAAAGAATGGAGCCAGAAAATAATGCAAATTTTCAACCTGATCAGCAGTGTAAAATGAAAGAAATAAAGAAAAATGTAGGAAGTCTTTCAGAAGGAGAGACAGTCAAAATAATGACAAAACCAAGCTCTGGCATGTGCTCAAAGAAGAGGAGGGAAATTATGGGGTGCAGTGTTATCTGAAAAAAGAACTTTGAATTGCTAAGAAGGGACCTGTCCACTGGGGGGACTTTGTTCATAGACATAGTTGCATCCTCAGCTGAGCCAGGTGGGGTTCGTTCTAGTTCAGATGAGTGGGTTTTAAAGTTAGAGGTGGGTCCTGAACTGTCTGTCAGCCGAAGAAGTGCTGCCTCCAGCAAGCTCTGCTCTCCACCCTGGTACACTCTTAACTGGGAGCCATGCCACCCAAACTTGGCTCAGCAGGCAGCTCCTCCTTCCCCTGCCCACTCAAGCACAGAACAAGAAGTCCCCATCCCTGGAACTGCCTGCAAGTCTGGCAGCTCCCCCATTCCTGCACCTCCCTCAAGCAGAGATATTTCTTCCCAACAAAAACAACCCACAGGACCGCAAATGCTAGTGTACTGCTTGGTTCATAAAGGTGATGCTCAGTCACAGAATAAGCTTTATGCTTTAAAAAAATAGAATTGTCCATCTCACAAAAACAATCCAAAAGAACATTAACATTGTTGTTATTCTTCAAAGGGCCAAGGCTGAAAAGAAAGAAAATGAAGCCTTACAATATCTACCCCTGAATGGCTTTCAGGTCATGACTGAAGGACTGGCACAGTGTGATATCTAGTGCCAATACTCCTCACTCCATGCTTTCTCTGCATATTATGCAGAAAGCTCCAAGTCTGTTAGATTGCAAGGTACCATACTTTTTTCTGTTTACTAGGTCTTGAAGTATTTGGCAGAATCAGTGGAAAGATTCCTGCTGATTGCAATGGGCTTGGATCAGCCTCCCCCAAAAAAGAAAAAGAAGAGATTAGATCAACATTAAATCTAAAGCCTATGAAGTGGAGGGGGGGATCTATAAACACTTACGTGCATCGGGTACAATGTTAATGAAACTTTGAAAATTCAATCTGTTTTAAAAAATAAATATAACTAGAGCTCTTTCAGTAGTTTTATCCCATTATCTACAGGGCCATAAACATTGCACTTGGTTTCTGTCTCATGCAAGACATTGAAGAAGAGATAGTGCTTTGTGGCATACAAATCACTAGAAAAAAGACCCAAGACTGAATGAAATAAGCTTGAAATGATTCTCTATATGGAGATGCAGCTTTTGCCTACAGCGCTAATATATTACAGTTTGGCATCTCTAAAATATAGCTGTGAAGAATGCGGTGGACCTGCTAATTAATAAGACTCTTTTCCTCAGACATTTCATTAACCTAAACTTTTTAGTTTTCTGTAGATTGAATGCATGCATGCATGCCTGTTTTTAACCTTTGTACAATGGCTCCTAATGTTATAATTAATTTATTCCCACTAGCAAGAGGAGAATATTGGCTTAAAGAAGTAGTTCAAAATGAGTCATGCATAATTTATACTGATCAATATTGTCGACTATAATATTTTATTTTCTCTGATGACTTTTTATTTTATAGAAATAATGTATTGTCAAAAATACAGAACTCTAACATTTAATGTATCATTTAGCTTTAAACAATACACAGGCAAATATTTAGAAGGGTCCAGAGGAGTCATGAACACAAAGACATTGCTTGCCCAGGTAAGATCTCCAATTACCCAGACTATGTCTGTTATCTTCTAATAGCAACCTATGTGGATGCCTTTTTATTTATGTAGCACAAAAAATGAGTTTGGAGTTTTCTGCAGAGAGGTCACTTCTGAATCCTTCTGTTGCACATCTACCTGGAAAGTGAGAAAAAACAGCTGAGAATATTATCCAAGAGCTGGAAAAAGGCACATCATGTGCATGGTGGGAATGGAGCAATGAGTACACCCAGTTCCTTTTGCCCCTGACACTCCATCACTGCTAAAGGCCAGTTTCACTCCTCACTTTCCCCACCTATTGGATCGCAAGAGGAGTATGTTTAATGATTTGCACTGAGAACTGTTGAACTCTGTGGGGGATTGAAAGGGAGCAAAGGGGACCTTTTCTCTTCCCACAACACTGGGCTGGTCAAGTTTCTTTGTTTTGTTCTGCTTTGATTTTTCTCCAACTGTATCCACAGTAGAGGAAGAACCATGAAGGTTTGGTTATCTGATAAACCAGGCTGGAAATGGTCTGGGAGGAAGAAGGTGAAAAGCATCAAAATACAAATTCTCTATGAGGCCACAGGGTAACAAATAACAGTCATCAGCTCTCCTTTCATTTTTAGCCAAGGAAGGACTGCTACTAAGTCAGTGGACTCATGAGCACCCTCTGAAACAGGTTGGAGCAATCATGAGAGGAACAATTTACTACTGACAAATGATCCCAGATTTAATGAAGGTGCAGCTTAATTAAACTATACACCTTGCATCTTGTCCTTCTTCCCTTTTACCTTATTTTCTTCCTTCCTGCTGTTAGTGCTGATGCCATCACTTTGCAGAGCTGCAGGAGGAGAATTTGCTAGTTCTTTGGCTACCTGCATTCACAGGTACTCAAAGGTTGTATGTCAGGTTGCAACACTGATGCTGGATGAAACGGAAGTAGTACTGTTCTCTAAATAATTCACCTGTGAAAAGCCATCGGTTAATTCACACATTTTTCATTAATTGCTAAGGTTTTGTTTCCTGTGACAGATGCAGTACTAAATATAACTAGCTGGGTACTTTTTCAGCATGGATAGCAGTTGATGTGAATTTTACTACTGATTTAATTCCTTGTGAAATCAGATTTAAGTCCTCATGAGAATGAGGTTAAAAGAGACAAGAACACTCTATGTTTTGGAAAATAAAAGATACTTCTGTGGCAGGTAATCATTTTAGAAGTGATAATTAGGAACTTAATATGTTAGTAAAAGAGAATGTGAAGGAGGTGGATTGATACTGGTAGAAAGAGGGTACAGTAACTGTTATCAATGCAGGCTGTTGCTCTCCATGTTTTGCATGTCTATACTCAGGTGAGCCACAGAAAGAAGATGCTCAGTAAACCTCTGGAAGCAAAATAACCTCTATTTTTCTTTTTAAGGTAGCAGTGAGAAGGCATAAATTTCTTATTTTAAATGATTGATTGTAGGTGCTCTTACTCTTTCTCTTTTTTTCTTTTTTTTTTTTTTTTTCTTTCTGTAGTGTCTTTTGTAAAGCAGTTTCTTATGTAGTACCTATATATTAATGTCATCACAGTTGGATGTTGTTGTTATTGCAGTTTCCTCTGCTTCTTCACAGTTTGGTAATAAATAGCTTTTCAGGTATCCAATTATGCAGAGACTGTTTTGAATTCATTGTATTTTTCAGTATGCAGATGGCTTTGGTTTTTCCTGCTTTAGCATTTATTTTGTTATTCCCCTTGTGATTTTTCTGGCTTAATTGGTGTTTATTATATAGCATTCTTCTAATTATATGCTTGCATATTGGAAAGTTTAGGGGTTTGAATGACTATAATGTGCCTATTGTGCAGCTCTTCATAAATTTTTTTCAATATGCTTTGACATGGCAGTCATTCCAGAAAATATCATTAAAACTATCCTTAATGTCTTTTAACTTTTAATGGGGTACATCAAGTTTTTTCTTTGTCATTCTTATTCCATATTTTCTTGCCTAGCACTTTGGCAATGTGAAATGAAAATTGCAGAATGGCAAGAAGAGTAAGCAAGCCAGTAATTATCTACTTTTGTGTGCTTATGTTGTGAAGCTTTCCACCCTGAGTGTTTTGAAGATTTATGAATACGTACTTATTCAGAAGTATGTAGGGTTACAAAATTTTTTTCTCAGGCAATGATCTTGTGCCTGCATCGATCTACTCAATTCAGATCTTGTCTCACCTACTTTTTTTTGAGTAACTCAAAATGAAATAAACTGAAACTCCCATCTAAGTGATGCTCAAACTGTGGTTTCACAACATGGCTGAATTGAATTGGGAAACAAACTGGCTTGAAAATAACAGCTACTAAAGCAGAAAAGAGCTTTTGCAGACCCAGCTTACTTCTCAGATGTAGTTCATAGCATACCCTCAAAAACAGTCATTCTAGCTTAGTTGAGTCCCTGGCTGCTGCAGCTACATTTACCTGTCCCAAGACTAGCTGGTTTCAAGGTCAAGCTATCACAGCTGTTGAATACACTGTAAGCCTCCTTCGAGTTAGAAAACGCCTGCGGTGGTTGGAGTGGTTGGCACTCTTACCAGTTGAGTCAGGCTTTCTGCAGATCAGTCTCTTCAGCACTTAAGTTTTCCTGTCCAGCTGCTTTTCTTAACTTGAGAAGCTGCTCTGAAATATCCCATCTCTACTTCATTTTTTTTCCCCCTTTCCTCGTTGTAATTTAGTTCTTTCTAAATTCTGCCAGCACACTGTTAAAGGGGTGAACTGATCAATGGAAGAGTCTGCATGGTAAAAATAAGCTGAAAGACATCTCTGAAACATTTTTAACCCAGCAAATTACAGAAATTTGTCTCACTGCACTGACATCCAACCAATAGTATGGGATAACTCGGGGAAGATGAAATAAAGCAGGACTATGAGAATGGTCTGGTTTTCCTTTAAGAAAGAAACAGGTTTTAAAACACACCTTTGGTCCATATTTTAGGGTTTTTTTGAAATCATTACAGCTAGATGGTAAACAGTAGGAGTTTTGTGAATCAATACAAAGATGCTTGGGCACGTGCCTGTTGCAGTGTTTTCATTACAGCAGACACAGGAGGCATATTTCCAAAGAATATAATACATCTTCTTGTCTTCTGAGATGCCTACCCTGAATATTTTTGCAATTTTTTTTCCCATCTGAAGATAACATTCAACTGTTCATGTTGGGTTTAGAAAGAGAATATGAGTAACAGAATATTTCAGTTATTATGACATGTCAGTAGGACTTATTGGTACTCGGATGTCAAATAATAATAGGAGAAGAACATAAACCCAGAAAGAAAACAAAATAAGATTTTAATTTCAGTCTACCATAATATTTTAGCATTTTCTGTAGACAATTAGAAAATTTACCAACAACAAATTCCAATTAAAAAGAAAAATCTATAGTAATTCTCACTGAAGCCAGTATAAATATACATAAATATTTGTTTACTCTAAACACTTTTACAGCAAGAAAACTGTCACCATATAGCTACATGTAGATGTAAACAAGAGCATTCAGCAATGATCTCGGAATTTTCCGGTTCAATATAGTTCATTGTGCAGATATCTATGATCGGTTGGGTTATCTGTTAAAGTAATCTGGTTATCTATAAAAGTTATGGTCTCATGACATTTCTCCAGATCCAGGGCATTGCAGTTAGTAGAGATGACAGTAGATCTACTTCTCCCTGAATTTCACTCTTTGCAGTTGGATTCCTTATTAGGTGCTTTACTTAAATAAATGCCCTCCATTCCTATGTCTGTGCTTTCCATATGTGAAAGCTTTCAGTATCAAAGCACTCTACCCTTCTTCAAACTTTTATTAAAAATAGTAGGAATTTTGTCATTGCAAAGCACTGGGAAGGGCCCTATCTGAATGCTCCCTAACAACTGTTATTATTTCTCAGACTTCCCAGATTGAGTTTTCTTTTTTTAAGTTAAAAATTATCACATGACTTTCATTTTTCACTAATCTGTAATACATTGGAGGAGTTTTAATTTATGAAAGAGGAAGAATGCAGAAAATTTTTTTAAGTAGGCATTCCTTTTATCTTATTAGAGCCATACAGAGTGTTAAAACAAAAGGATCAGAAAATATAAAACAAATTCCAAGAGACTGATGATTATAATCAGTTTTTTTGAAGTTGAAGTGCTAAAATTATCAATGGAAGCAATCATAAAATCACAGAATGGTTTGAGTTGGAAAGGAGCTTTAAAGGTCATCTAGTCCAACCCCACTGCAACGAGCAGGGACATCTTCAACTACATCAGATTGCATGACTAGCTCTGATTACATCCACTTAGATTAAGAATTTGTAAGCAGTATATGTTTATGAACATGAACCGTTTAACTAAGGATGTTCACATCAAAAGTAATGTAGTTGATTCCTTAAATTTATATGCTTTTGTTTTAGCTAGTAGAAAGACTTTTCAAAAATGAAGTATTTTAACCTACAGACAAGGAGAGCAGATAACAAAGAATGCAGTAGAGCTGGAGAAGAGTTCAGAATTTGAGAGTGTAGGAAAAATACGATCTATGCAGATACACTATAAATATGTACATATATGTGTCTGTGGAGAACACCATTCAGCAGAAAATGCTACAGGAAAAGGCAGTGGAAAAGTCATTGATGTTGCATTTGTGCAATCTTCTTGTATTATTTTCTTCGATAGACCAAAAAAATTGTCCTGTATTCTGGAACAAATTAGTACATGTTTGGAAAGAGGAAGGAATTCAGACTCATTTACAGAGGGCCAGAAAAAAAGAAAATGCAGCATTTTGGGAACATTTTCTGATTGTCCCTGTTGCTGGTGCCAAGTCTCCTTTGTATTGATGGCTTAAGGCAGTAGGACCATGGAAACCATAAGTAACTAAGGGTTTGTAGCGTTTCCCTTGGGCTGCTCACCAGGACAGTTTTGTGGCAAATCCTGCAGCATGAGTCTCCATTGACTCTGTTCCTTCCTCGGGGTAGCATCTGTTGGCAGCCAAAAACTGATGTGATTTAGAGGTGCTGAGACACCTGTTGTTGCAAGAGCTGTTGTTTTATGGGATCAGGATGACTGCAGGGAAAAGAGGCAAGGACATTGAATGTATTTGCTAATGAGCATATACTATATATATACGTGTGTATAGCTAAATGTAATAAGCTGTAAGCTGTTTGCTTCCTTTTGTGAATTAATGCATCTGCTCGCTGATTTGACTGAGTCAAGTCCCAGGCCAGGTGTTGTCCCTTCAAGGGGAAAGGTTCAGTCTTGATGGATGCTTTTTCTGTCTCCCTTGCAAGGAGATTATAATGTGTAACAGACCGTATGAAGATAATGGGAGACAGCATGTAGGCACCGTGGCACTAATTTTATAAACCACAATAACAACAATTTATGTTGCTTGTGGGTGAGTGACAGGCTTCTGTGTGTCAGCCAATGTTAAAGCATAAGTCTCAACCTATGTATGCCTATAGCAAGGCTTTAGTAGTCATTTACCTGGTTTCAGCGGTGCTTATACCTGGGGTATCGCCATTTTCACCCTCCTAGTTCTGTATCCCTCTGTCCGACAGTTGTGCTAGCTAGCTGAGTGAGGAGACTAGATCAAAACCATGTTCAAGAGGTACCCTATTGCTCTCTATTATTGCTGGAATTTTTTGCTTTGGGAGCCTCAACAGATGCCAAAATTTCTAAAACAGGTTTCTCTGTTTTAAGATAGGATGATAAGGAGCAGAAACTCCTGAAATCAGGAGTTAATTGTCTATATTATCTCCTGGTCTTTTTAAGGAACAGAGGGAGATCTTGGTATTAGTTCCCCAAGGAAGGAGGCAAAGGCACCCTACTGTTTTTTAATGTAATGCTATCGATGCTTTTATCTAGGACTATACATAATTGAGGGGGCGGGGAGATAAATACTAGTGGTAGAAAGCATTGCCCAGTATTCCAGTATTTAGGGCAGTGGCCCAGGAATCCAGAAATGAAGATTCAAACTAATGGTCATGGACAAAACATTTCCCTTCCTCTGCCTCAGCTCTCCATCTGCAAAATGAAAAACAGTGGTGGTATTCTACCTCCCAGAAATGTAATAAATGCATTAAGGCCCGTGAATCACTTGCTGTTTAGTGATGGGGAATACAAAAGTATAGATGATAGAGTTCCTTGTGAAAAAAGCTTTTTGCTATTAAGGAATTCTCCATAGCATTTATTTTACTCCTAACAATCGTTTTAGCTGACAGCATTTAAGTGTTAGAGCTTTCATACACGTCTGCTTTTATTTTTTATTGCAAGTGCTATCAACATTTCCAAGTTAGACCAAGCTCTGCTAGACTCTATGTCAAACTAAAACTTTTACCTTATAAGATTCCTCTGCATTCTCTGCCTTTTGCAGTGATGAGACTTACAAGTGGACATACTGTTAACACAGGATGACTTACCCCAAAACAAGGTTTGTGAAGGGAACCTTGTCTTCCCCTTCCTCCCACAGACTTGCCAGCTTTCCTGTTGCTTGATCATTCATATCTTACAGGGAAATATTTTCACGGTTTTCCTAGGAGGAAGTTAATCAGCACTGGTAATGGGGGAATTGGGCCTGTGGCCATTCCTGCCTCAGAGGAGAGACTGGCTGGACTCAAAGCAGCCCTGCTGAGCTGGCAGGAGAGCTCTGCAGTTCCCCACCACCTCTGCTAATTGAGTGCTGTGTCGGGGAGGATGGTGGTGTTAAGCTGTCACAGACAACACAGAATCAAAGCTTTAAAAGCTTAATAAAATACTATACATCAGCTTGTTTCACTTGGGCAAAAACTCAACGTCCAAGCCCTGAGCGCCTTGGGAGCCACCATCAGCCCTGCCCTTGCTTGCCCCTGGGCCTTGCTGGGCTGGGCAGCACCCTTGCCCCGGCCCTGTCCCACCCCAGGGGCTGCCTTCCCGGCCAGGCCAGGGCCTGCAGCAGTGCCTGGGGATGGCTGGGCTGTGGCTGACCCCAGACACTGTCCCCAGCCTGGCTGGAGGCTGAGAGAGGTGGCTGGTTGGGGAGGGAGGGCACCGTGGCCTCCACCCCCATGTTGCCTGGTGGAGTTTGATCCACCATGCTTGGTACTCTTCCTGTGAATTGTAAAGTCCCAGGCTTCCTTGCAAATAATGTTCCCAAGGTTTTGGTAATTTCAGGAGGATATATTCAGCCTGCCTTTTCTTCCTAGGTAGCAGAGACTCGATTTTTTTTTTTTTTTTTTTTTAATATATTGCCAAGTAGAGGGGAGATGGCAGCTAACAGACGACGAACAGCTCCTCAGCCCCATGTGCCCGTCGCTGGTCGGGGGGATGTGTAGCTCCTGCCGTGAGGCATCGGCACACCAGTGCTGCAAGGCGTGAACAGCCTGGCTCTGAGCTCCAGCAGAGACTTCGCAGCCGAGAGCGAGGCCGTCTCGGGTACTCGCCGTGATAGCACTTTATGGGACGATCGCTTTCCAAATCCCTTTGCGAAGAAATGTTCTCTACGCAGGATACGAATTGGAAGCAAGGACGTTTCTGCGCCTCCGTGCGATTACAGAGCGGCTTCTGTAAACAGGTATAGCAGAAATCATCCTGATGCTTGCAGGATTTGGTGGGTGCTCTGGTGGCTTCTCACCCAAAATCTTCACGACAGGACATTACTCATTCAGTATTCCTGATGGAAAAAGTTGTCAGGGATCGGTCTGGTACCATATAGATTTAAAAGCTAAATTGTACAATCTAATAATGGCTTAAGGCAGGAGGAATTGTTTTGAGAGGATTGTTTTGGGCCATGGAGCCTGGTTTATTTTTGTCTCATGCTTTAAGACTGCTTGGTAAACTATTTCACACACACAAGGCTTTGTACTGCAATGGAACTCATCGTTTATATGATTAAACAAATAGGTCTGAGATCCAAATATGCTGAAATGCTGCTCCAAGCAATATGAAGTCTAATACTTCCTATGGAATTAAATAAATGTAAGCCTGTCACTTTATATGCATGGAAATCTCTTGACTTTAATGATAAAATTGCAAGACTTTCCTACAGCCGCAAAGCACATGACTAATCTGGAGTGAGTCTTTGAAGTGCAAATTGTACATTTCCCACCAAACACTTGAAGTAAAAGATGGGAAACATCAATTTACACTACTGACAAAAAAAGACTCCATTTTTTTCACGAGAAGAAAGGCTTTAAATTTGCAATTTTCATCTACAAGATAAGGTGTTAATGAATTTTATATTTTTATCCAGATGGGTATGTAAATTTCTTCTGAACTTTGTTACAGAGCATCTATTGTGCAACTACTGAAAAGAGTGGAGACTGTGCTCAGTTGAGGGGAATCAGGGGAATATACATGTTTTCTTTTTTCTTTTTTTTTTTCTTTTTTTTATTAAGTTTCGGATCAGGCCAATGTTAGAAGAGGCAAAAAATCTCCTTCTGAGTTTAGTCAATGTCCAACACTTTTACCAGTTTGGTTTTCTTGAGATAATAAACTACATTCAATAAATTAAAAGGCATTTCTTGGGGGAGATGTGGAGGGTTCTACATAAATGACCTTAATCCTGTGATATCAATTGCCACCAATGGCAGGCAGTGAGTGTTCATCTACTTTCCCTGCAGGAGCAGAATAAGAACTGTAGAGGTAGAGTTAGTTTCCTAAAGACAGATGTTTCAACAACAACAAAAAACCACAAACTCTTCAATTATGATGTACAAAAGATTTTGTTACAATGTTTGACTTCTGTATAAGTTGAAATGCTGCTTTACAACAAGAGTATCAGAGTAACTTGCAGCAACCTGATAGAAACCTTAAGCTATCCACAGTTAGAGGAGTTCACTTATGTTCAAGTGGAATATCCCATATTTCAATTTGTGCTGCTTATTGTCTCTTGTCATATCCCTGGATAGCTCTAAGAAGAATCTGTCTCTGTCTTCTTTACACCCATAATGCCTATGTAATTATGGTGACACTGTTTTAAGTATTAGTAGCTCAAGATTAGAGTGAGGTGATGAACTGATTTTGTTCTGGATTTATTCCATTTCCTTCTTCAACTCTGTCTCTTAGGTTATGAATCTTGTTTTGTTGTATGAAGTTGTATTGCAGATACAGGAATTATGCAACATGAAGTTGAAGCCTTTGTTAAAATGTGAGGAGCAATCAGCTTTACAGAACTATTCCCTACAGTTAAGTTCTAAGAACTGTTTCATATCTGAAACACACACATTTTAAGTCATAGGTGGCTGCACACATCTGGCTCGTCATAGTAATGCAATCCCTGAAACACATAAAAAAATTTTACTTTGGAAACACTCCTCAGCAATGAATTCTGTCTCCAATTACTAGGAATTTTTCAACTACAGACCATTTTCTAAGTGCAGAACTGAGTCCAACCTAGATCTATCTCATCTGTGGAATAAATCACTGCAACAAATTTCGTGCTTGGCTACAGCAGCGTAAATGTAAAGTAGATTCATTAAATCAGTTGGGTAACTGCAGATTTATGCTGCCATTAGTGAGAAGTGATTTGCTGGAAATGTTTGCTTTTTCACTCCCTCATTACTACAGTTTCCATACCAGTAAAATGTGTGATAGTTATTATTGAGCCTTAGTAGCATTCTAACAATTAAATTGCAAAGAGGTAAAACTTGCCCAAATCGGGCATAAAGAGTTATTTTAAGTGCTTCCTTCCTGTGGGAAGTAGGAAACCTGGGTTTCCTAGGAGGATGTAGGTTGTCGCGTCAAGCTGCTTCTCTATCCAACCATTTGAAATTTAACTCTTCTGTTAATGAAGATGCTACAGTCTTAAAGACAGTAGCTGCCACAGGAGAGATGTACTATTAGCTCACCCCAAGGGAAAGAAAGGTTGTGGGGTGAACTTAATCCTTACTAAGTACTAGAGAAGCCAGAAGGGATAAAGATGTTACTGATGCTCCACTCACAGGAAGACTTCTTCCAGAATTCAGATGTAGTTATTTACACGTCAGAGAGCTCAAATATGAAACAACATCATACAACACTTGGTTTCGTGAGCTTTGTTGTTCCTGTAAAATCAGCAGATTGGTAAATAGTATCTTCTCTGAGTTTAATATTATCTTCTTTGTGTAGCTGTGGGAAAACAAGAGCATATCAGAGAGTCAGTGGATCACTGCAAATTGCAAAAGGATGGTTTGGGTAACCCATTCTTGCAAAATTATTCTCCCTGTTGTAATATGCACAAGCAGGTTTCCTAGCTGCTGGCAGCACTGGATTTGGGGGTGTGTTGCTGGATGGAGTAGTGGGGGAAGAATCCTAAGAAACTTCAGCCTTCACCTCTTTTTCAGGCCCACGTTTACAGCAGTGGCCATTAATGACAGAGTCTATTGGAAGAAAAGGACAATGCAAAAATATTTTCCACGCCCAACTGAATGAAGTAAGTTAGATATCAACTTTGACATGGGCATCTCAAAATGGCCTTGCCTGTTAGTATTTATCACTGTAATAGTTATCAAGCCTGGTAATGCTATACTTTTTCTGTGACAACTGCTATCTTTATTACAGCAAATACAAATACAGCAAAACCCCCCTGCATTAATGCAGCAGATTGATAGTGTACTTTAGTTTATTGCAACCTTACTGGTCTGCAATGTATATCTGCCCTTGTGGCTACCTTCTCTTCTTTGGAAAAACACTTTCAATCTAGCAATTTATTGCTCAACACACTTCTTGAAATGTCATATAAAATTGAATTTTAATAGACACAGTTGGTAATAATCAATGACCTTTTAGAAGATATTGTGCCAATAAGTGATTACAGACTATCTTGCCTGAAATATCTGCAATGATCCTATTCTTTCTCCAAGTATCTGAATAATTCCTTCAGGAGCTTAATGAAAACTTCACAGGCTAGTAGATAGGGTAAATTCTCTCTTGCCTTGTGATTGTGCTATCTGGAAAGAAAGTTTTTGCAAACAGTGCAAATGTGTGGACTAAATTGTATAATTTTGTGTTATGAGAGACCATATACAGAGTCATCACATCTAATATAGGCTGTGGCAGCACTGAGATTTTTAAAGTGAAATTTCCCATACCCCAGCCACCTTGCAAAGGGTTTGTCTGGCTACACTGAGTGGAGCTACAGGTTTGCTTGGCTGAGCACCTCCCCTGAGGTCCCAGGTGAGTTAATATAGCTAAAGCTTAAGCCTGCTATGGTTTGTTACAAATGCCCAAATTAACTAGATTAAAGTTACACACAGTGTTAATACTGTTTGGTTTGTGTTTCAGGCAGACACTGAAAGAAGGATTCAGCTATGGGTGTCTGTACTAGAAGCATTAGTTTATGTAAGTGGAACTAATTGTGTGACTTTAGCAGTAGGTAACTGCCTTTCTCAGGGACACAATTCCATTAATTTAAAAACTGTTTACTAAAAAGGAGACATGAGGATCAGCTTATATCATAAGCTGCCAGCTGCAAAAGTTAAGCTTCATTAAAAGCTTGATGTCCTGTGTAGCACATTTGACTTATTTGAATAGTGTACTATGAGACAAGAAAGGAGGGAATTGCTCTCCATATGATGTTCTTCAATTTGTCCCTAAGCAAGGACCTTGGCCAAGCCTGGGGAACAGGTTACTGGACAGGCAAGAAAGCATACAGGAAAAGAAAATATATACAGAATGACCTGGCTGTTGTGGGTTAACCCCAGCCAGCAGCCAAACACTCACACTTGCTCTCCCCCTCCCCATGATGGAGTAGGTGAGAGAATGGGAAGAGGAAAAAGTGAGAAAACTCATGGGTTATCAACACTGTTTTAGTCACAAATCCAAAACGCAGCATCATACAGGCTGCCGTGAAGAAAGATAACTCCATCCCAGCCGGACCCAGTACAGCAAGAAAGCATGGTCAAGGTAAAAGACAAGATGGGTATCTGTGGTGGGCTTTTGATCTTCCTAAAGTAGGAGAAACTCAGTGATATTTGTCCCTAATTGAGTCCTGCATAAATAAGAGAAGTTTACTGCCCAGTTCCTGATGTTTTCTAACTGAGAAGTATGAAGCAGCCAGAATTTTGTCAAATGGTCAAGTGAAGATGACTTAATGAAAAGCACCTGTAAGATGCTTTTGGAAAGAGTTTCAATACCTTTCTGATTTTTTTTTTTTAAGGTTTTATCTGCAGATATCATTATTTATGTTCAACATAAAGTAAAACATTAGCTACAGATGCAAACTGTTAAGAAGTATGGCTTATCCCGCCTATGAGAGTAAAGATTTTTTGTTTTAAAGGAAACAGCCAGATTTATAAGAGTGTGTAAATCCTGGAGGAGGTGCCTAGAATCCTTTTTACATAGGACATGTAGATTATCTATTTAGGATTGCGCAACAAATTCATCAGTGGGAAAGATGGTCAGTATCTTTTTTACTATTTAGTTATAAAATGTGTTTATAGTGCTACATCCACTACTTATGACAGTCTAGCACAAATAATTGTGTGGTAGTTAATAGCTTGCCAAAAAGCTTTTCTTTTTTTTTTCTTGAACAAATATTTATTCAAAGGGAATGATAAGCAGGCACTTTCAATGCCCAATTGAAAGTATATGTTAGCAGACACTATTTATCTGCCCCACTACTTGAAATATGATGAGCAAAGTTTGATACACTGCAGAGAGAGAATTGAAAAGGAAGTGCAAAACACTAAATGGACGTATCAAAATGCACTGAGGTCAGAGAAATGCATTGAAATACATCATATTACCAATAAGGTGACAGTGGAGGGAGGGTTTCCTAAACCAGCAGTAATACATTTGTAGCCAATGGGATACCAATTTTCTGTTGGAGATATAATCATGCACTTCAGGAGAGTGATAGAAATCCAAATGAGACTATCTTTTCCAACCGTAAACACTTCTGAATAAGGGATGTATGTGTCTAAATGTACCCCACATGTTAAGACTTTGCGGTTATTTTTAATGAAGTTGAATCTTGGTGTAGAGTTGAGATTTGTTTGTTTATTTATGTATGTCATGGAATAACATTGAGGTTTAAGGACTCTATCAAGTTACATATGATAGGCATTGTAGCCATGAGCTGACAGTAATGGTTTGGTCTTGCAGCCCACTGAGTGAATAGATTTCTCTTAGTTTAATTACAATGGAAGTTAAAAACAATTAGGAGGATCAGTTCTGTCTACCTCTTTGTTTACATACATATAAACTTCTGGATTTCTGCCTTTTGGGTGAATATCATTCCTATTATGACTGACAACTGGAGAATGTCCTCCTTTGTTTTATCCATTTTTATTCAGATCAATTCCTCTTTGTTAAATGGCAGATTAGGTATCAGGAATTCTATGTTCCATGACAGCTTCTGCTATTATTGTGGGGTTTTTTTGTTTGTTTGGCTGTTTTTTTTTCCCCTTAACTTTCACTGTAACTCAGCAGCTCTGTTTCACTTTCTTGCTTAATAACACATATCTGTCAGGACTGTTGTAAAGTTGAAATCCTTAACGTTCATAAAGCATTGTGTTACATAGGTAAAATCATGGAAATTATTTTATGTTAGCATAATAATGAAAGTAATAGCAACAAAGAAATAGAAGACTCATTATTCATTGGGATTCAGACTCAGATTAATTAAGATATCAGTTAGGCTTTTTGAGTTGAAAAATCTGACCTACATACTTTTCCTATATTCAGCTGTATCAACTCTTCAGAGCTCAGTTTCCTGATTTAAGGTGTGGCTTCCTCATTGTTTGGCAAAATGTAAGAGAGTTGGAAAGAGCTCAGGCAATCTATATTTGACCCTCATGTACATGAAACTGAAATGTCACAGTCAGAGGAACAGAAACTCAATGTGAAAGTGCTAAAGAAGTTGCTTAACAAATATCTCTTTGATCCTGCCCTACTTTAATAGCACAGACACATCAAGGTGAAAGAGGAACTGCTGCTAGGAGTGTAAAACTTAAATTGCACAGCTCCTTAAGAAAAGAAGAAAAAGCTTTAACATACCATCATGTATCTTCTATAAAGAATCATAACAGATTTCCTTTTCCCAGCATGTAGTAAGAAGATAGATACATGCAAGTAATAGAAATAACAGTTACTTCCTCCACCACTGCTGGCTTTTTTTTTTTTTAATGTATTTATTTTTAAATTAATAGATTAATGTGCATAAGTGGTATGGACACTGCCATACCCACTGTAGTAAGTGACAGATACTTGTTGAATGACAATTAATTTCTACCACCTCATTCAATTGTATTTTCAAGCAACGCTTTTACCTTCTGTTTCTCTTGCTAGCTGTAGTTTTCCGGAGATGTTTTCCTTGCATGGCATTCAGTCTGCTTTTTCAAAACTGGGCTAATGACATGCAGAAAAGGACTCTTTGTGAGTATTTGCTGCTAAAGCCCATATCCCTTTAAAATTTTTGTAAAATGTAAGCAGTGAGAGTTAGAGAGCACACTTGAGTCAGCCTAAGTTAGTATTGCTTCACAAGCCGCAGAAGTTAGTAAAATAGAGGCTCATCTGTCTCTCTCAAATCCATTTTCCCACACTAGCATTCTAGTATTATTATGAGCCTTGCATTAAAATGATAGCACACTTGAAATTGAAAGATTAGTTCCTTACCAGTCATAATCTCAGTACAGGAGCTTTAATAATAAACCATTCTTAATCACTGGAATATATTACCATTCTGTCATTAGTAGTTCTTTTGCAGGGCTATTCATAGGATGATGTTGAATGAACAGTGTTTTGAATACAGTCTTTGGGAAGGCTTATGTGTCTTACATGTGTTTGTGCTACAAACACAAATGCACCTCTCTTACTTCGGCTTTGTATTACTTTCATACTTTCATTTGTATTGGAAATGGTCACATCCATCCATATGGACCTACCGTTACTGCAATTTATACAACAAAATAAGAATTCAGGCATGTTTTTAGACACAAATATCAAAACTACTGTAGCAGCTTCTGTGCAGCTGAGAGTTGCATAAGCCTGTCTAATCTAATTTCAGAGTTCTAGTTGCTCTGAGGTCAAAGAGGATGACGAGTGAGATGGAAGCAACAACAGCAGCAGCAGGAAGTAGGAAACCATTAACTAATTAGAAGAGGTGTCCATCCTTTGGTCAGAGAGAAACTGTGATTAAAATATGTCAAGGGTACAGCTGAGAACTTGTTGAGAAAAGGAGAGTAAGATACCTTCTCAAACACTGTGATGTGAAAGGGAAGGTTAGAAAAATTGCCTTGGGTAGTACAAAATTATTTTTGACACAAGGGGAGACAATATTGTAGGCTTATACAATATAGCTGAATACTAACTATAGATAGTGATAGGCATAGGCCAATGTTAAAAGACAAAAACAAGCTGTGAGAGTACCTTACATAGTGGACTAGAGAAATGGGGAAATAGTATTTGTATTTTCCCCGCTCAGTCTGAAAATCTGTAGCTATTTTCACAAGATTTCCATAAAGATTCCTCTAGCTTTGATCTTTCATAGGTATATAATTGTAAGAAGGAAGGATAAAGTCTAAAGACCCTATGGTTCTTCTCTTTGCTTGTCCAGAACCATTTCTTCATGAAAAGTGAATGGAATAAACTCAAACCTTTCAAAAATATGTTGAGTAGATTGTGAGGTACCAAGTGGTTCAAACTTAAGTGGCTGCTGGGTGGGGCTGAGGTTTTAAGCACCAAAGAAGAGCAGAGGATGGAACATTTGTTCTCTGGTTTATGCTCATAATTTTTCAGTTACGTTCTGCCCTTTCTCAGAGCAAAATGTGAACTTCCAGATTTTTTTCCTTCAAGGATGAAACAGCCAGATGCAAGAAAATGGCCAGAAAAGCAAGGGAAAATTCAGGAAGAGAAAGATATAACTATCATGCATATAAAGCATGCATCCTCCACAGTGGAATTTTTGAAACAGCCATTTAAGATTCAAAAAGGTATAGATATTGCCAAGCGTGTGATCCCATGGTACTTTCCACGGTGCATGTGTTCTCATTTTTCCTTTTGGAGGCTTCCTTGTCCAGTGTAATGTAAACTGCTCAAATTACAACGTCCAGTCCCTGAAAGACTACTATGCCAGGCAAGGGCTGCTGGAGAGTAGTTTGTTCCAGACTAAAAGTTTCTGGATGCATTGTCAGGACCTGGGGAATGCCCAATTTGTTGTTTATATTCATGGCTGTCCAGCTCATCTGTCCATATATGGAGACAGAACATAGGTGCTAGGGGACAAAAATCTAGCTCAGGACATTCTTGTTCAGGTAGCCTGTCTGGTAGCCTAGTCACACCTGTCCTGACAGTGGGCTAGTTCAAAGCAAGAATAGCATACTCCCTTTGTTAACATCAAGGCAAGGGTCAAGACACTATAGCACAGAAACCAGCGTCATTGAAGTCATTTTTACATACATTTTTAAGGTCCTCTGATGTGCAGCAGAAGGAAACCTTCAGGAAAAGTGTTGCTATATTTGTGCTTGTCTACTTTTAACTGAACTCACAAGAATATAAAAGAGGATCTAAAGTACATTCTACACAGATGTCTTAAAAAAAAAAAAAAAAAGGGCAGGGACGGGGGCAAAAAACCCAAACAACCAGCTCACCCTATCTTATTTAATCCCATTAGATTAATATATTCCCTGGAATTTATATCTATTTAAAACTTTATTACCAACACATGGAATTTCCTCTTCCATACCAGCTGCATAGTTTGGGAAATGGCAGTCCTATAACATACAAATATAATCAGGAACAGGAACAAAATAATCATCACTTGTTCTTAGGGCTTTTTTTTCTCCTGAGCTATGGAATGGAAAGTACATTGCTTAGTCGAATCTAAGGAGAGCAAATGAACAGGTCTCTGCCTTGTTCTAAGATCCCTAAACCAGGATATTCATGCTTGCTAGTAGAAGGTTCCTTTAGAATTTGAAGAAGTTATATTCATAAAACTTTCTGGGAAGTTGCATGAAAGGAACAATTTTGAATCATCATTTTGAATTGGAAAGTGTTTTGGTAGCTTTCTGACCAATTCCGTTTCAATGTATTTTCAATGATGCATTTCTATTGGTAAAGAAGTAGTTAACAAATACGAAAATTATAGTATTTACACTGTCTCCCTTTGATTCAGAAGGAGGCATGCTTTTAAGTTACGAGCAGTTTGTAGCATAACATATTTAATGTACAGGATGCTATTGAAGCTGCACAAAATACTACCTAAGTGAGATGTAACTTCTCTCCAGCCAGCTTCTTCCTATCAAGGTCATTACAAAGTGTTATGGTATGTGATGTTGTTTTCCATTTCATGATGACTGGTTCCATTGGTTTTGTCTGCCATGCACAAAACATTAATCTTTCTGGAGTATATATCCATCTATTCCTATGGTACCTTCTTCAAAGCTTTCTATTGATTTATGCTTTTCATCTGTCACTTACAAGTAACTGTTCCAGCCCTTGTGATTTTTTTTTTTAAATCTATTCCCTAGATTCCTGTTGCGATCGATTTTTTTTTTTTTCTTTTTTTTTCCCCTACTTCTGTGCGCTATTTTCCAGAATTAATCCTTTTTGCAGCTTTTCTATATGTATAAGAAGAAAACCTGGAACAATCACTTGTCTTTCTAATAAAGGACATAACCAGCAACAGTGGTGCTATATTTCCAATTCTCCATCTTTCAGAAAGATATTAATGATTTTTGAGTACATCTATTACAGAACAGTAGCAAAAGGAATTGAAGTTTCTTTGAATATATTAGCTTATTCTCTTTGTTGCCTTGACCTAAACATGGTTTATAAAAATAATTGAAAATCTAGTTTCACTTTTAGGGGGGATTCCCCCTCTCCAGTTATATTCCCTTCCTCCTCTTCATTGTCCATTAAAATGCCTATCTCTACTCCTTTTTAATTCTGCAAGCAGGCTGGTGGCCTGCAGTATCTGTAATGAAATACCAAATTTAAAATCTGTGCATAATATGCCAGCAAAGACAATTGCAGGTCTGTAAAGGTTCAAGTGAGTTGCAGGTGTCTTGGTGGTTTAAAAGGCAACAGAAATACCTCATAAACCAGTTCTTTATTAAGTTAGATAAACTGGCAACAACACTTATTTTTATTTTCCAGTAAAACTCAATCAAGGTTGAGGTACAGAGCACTCATCTCTGCTCTAAAATGCAACTGGAAGTTTGTTCTTTTCATACACAGCAAAGAAAAAGATGGGGGGGGGGGAGCAATCTGAGGCATACAAACATTACTCTTTCTATTATTTCCTGTCCTTGAAATGAGGAGCTAGCATATAGGTACCTCAAATTACTTGCCCTGCACTGAAGGAAGAAAGTCAACTTCCCCAGCCTAATACCAAAACAACGTTCCTTCTCCTAGAAATGTGGTTTAACATATCTGGAAGTATAAGTAGTGCATCTAGTAATGCTCTTAAAAAAAAAAAAAAAAAAAAAAGTTTGCTGAGGTTTCAAAAACCTCTTTGAAAATAAAGAGGAAAAACCAGGGGTTTTTTGGCTATTGTTGTTCAAGTGCCAGAATCCCAATCACTATTTTTGGGGTGGTGTGGTTTAGGTTTTTTTTTCCCCTCCTAATCCACTTCCAACTAGGCTACCACTTATCCATTGAATAATTGCCTTCACTGAGCACTGCTTACTGGAAAATATCAGAAATAACATGGCCTCCTTACTCTCTCTTAATGCATCTTCATATTTTAGATATTACAGTGTAAGGGTGTAATATTTGCCTAAACAACCCTTTTATTAGGAGCAATCATCAGTCTTTTCAGTTGTTATGATTTTCCCACCTGTCCATCTGTTCCCTGTAATGTGTTTTCCAGCACAACATGACCTCCATGACTGGGGGAAGCCCTGAGGTTCTCTCCCTCACAGCACAGCGACCACTTGCATTTGCTCATGCACTGCGCTCCACCACTCAACCTGCAACAGCCACACCGGTGACAGTCATGCCCTGAAGAAAGTATGGGAGAGGTATTCTTTTAAAAGGAACCAAAGACTTGCTTTCTTCTTTGCTGCTGAAATTTTTTGCCTCGGAAGCAGTAGAGGAAGTATTTGAGATTTGGGGTTTTTTTTTGATTGTTCATTTTAAAGAAGAAGTATCCAAATATTCATTTAGTCACTGTGTAGTTTTAGGGTCAGATTATTGGCTGATACAAAAACAGCACTGACCTTTGATTTTATTTATTTTTTTTAAAGGAATTTTGCTGCTAAAGAGCTGAAAAGATGAGCAAAGTTTTCCAATTCAGTTGGTGAAATGTTCATTGTTTTCAGGGCATGGGAAGTAAGAAATAGAGCTTATTTATGAATGCTACTGGTCAAAAGAGATAAAACTAAACCTTTGTTATTAGTGAATTCTAAAATAAATCTTATGTGCTGGCTCATTGTTTGAAGTTATGAACAAAGTGTTCAGAAGCAACGAAAGACAGGTAGATGCTGTGATAGCCCTCTGAAATAAGATTCCCTCATGCATCAAAACACTTTTAATGCTCATCAGCGAGGGGGTGATGTGGAGAGTGTTTTTTCATGGTGAAAAAAATTTCCACAGTCTCAACTTCACGTTTAACAGCCTTGCTTTTGGTGTGAAAGGCATTTGACAAGTGAACCCATTACGATAATCAGGAGTGCTGCCCTAACAACTGCTGCCAGACAAAGAGCTTCTGTTCCTTTTCTCTCTCCTCTCTTCCTACTCCTTTACTTAACAGCTAAATTCAGTGAACAGACTCAAGCTGTAAATAAATACTTCTTAAATAAACTGGAACTTTGGGGCCTGGATTTCAACTTCTCCCCTTTCCTGTCCCTTCTGAAATAAAAGAAAAAAAAAAGTTTTCTTTTAGATTCTGATTTTGCATTACAAGAAGTAGCTACATCAATAAAAAAGGCATTACTGCTACGCATTATCTTGCTGGTTTAAATACCAGGACACAATAGGGTGGAAAATGCCCATCTAATATGACCACAGCTGTATCACCATAGTTTAATTTTATATAGTAATGAAATAACCTATAATGTGTTGCATGTGTATTTGTTAGGCTTATACAAGACAAGGAGTATACTGGTACAACCATTTTGGCAAGAAAACCATGCACTTACCAAAATAGTTGGGCTGCTTTAGTAAGTATGTATGGATTCACTTATGTGTTTGTACTCTGCCCATTTACAGATTATGGGATTATTCAACATGTGGTTTTTGGTTAAGCACCGATTCCAAAATTGGTAGCTGTGAGAGTAGTTAAGATCATTATCTTACTATTGAACACTTTCAAAACGATGTAGTTGAGACCAAAATTTGATTTCTTTATTCCCTCCAGTTTTATTTGTGGTTTTGCTTTCCACTTGGAAGTGGAGCCAAGGTCACAGAATATTTCAATAACCTACAGTCGATGGCTGCTTAAATGTCATTCCCTTGAATACAATTACAACTTAAAAAAAAAGTGCATTGTCCATTTGCTCTAAATGCATCTTTGATGGATGCTTCTGTATCTTTCTGATAGATTTCCGCCCCCCTCTGCCATAACTCAATTGGATGAAGTCTTACATTGTTGTAATAATCAATGGTGATATAAAATCAATTAGAAATTGGTCTGGCATTATAAAACTGAGATTATGGGTCAGATTCTAGGTCCTAGAATCCTTCTACACTATAACCGTTTTAGGAGTTAATTTTCACTCAAAAGCATGATTATATTTTTAATTAGGCAGTACTGTTGTTAGTAGTGTAACTGCTTTTGACACAATTCAAATAAAATTATCATTCAAAGTCTTAATTCTTAAGCTGAGTAATTGAAAAAAGGTAAATGACCTCTTATTTCATCCTGGTAATCCAATACTTTATTTTGTATTAATGTGACTGATATCACAATGATGGGTTTGCTCTTATTTGTCCCATCAGTTTTCTGTCAAGCATGTCAGATGCCCTTTAAAATGGGTGCCACCTTTGGGCACATAGAATGTAAATCTGGCTTTTAAGTTGAGGCTAACTGGGGGGAAAGGAAGGATTTAGTAGACATGCTTTTAAAAAGAAAATGTGAATCACAGCAGTGATGGTAGTGATCTGCATATGTCTTTATAGGTTTAATTAGAGATGTTGTTACATATACAGCCTATTCTCCATCCTCCACTCATTCTGTTGACACATTCTTACCTCCTGACTACCAAAAATGGTTAAAAAAAATTCAGATCTTGCTGAAATCACTGCCAAAATACCAATTCATTTCAATATGCCAAACATTCATATATGAAGTTCAGGCTTTATGAAATTTATACAGATAGATATGCATTAGCTTATTGAGAGGATAGACAGTTGCTCTAGCTGATCTTCCTATTTTTGCCACAAGAGCTGATTATCTGCTGGTTTTGCTACCCATCAGTAATAATAGTGTCTTACAGAAAACACCAAAAAACCCAAACCCACAAAAAAAAAAACCCCAAAACAACCAACCAAACAAAAAGCATCAAAAAACCCCCAAACCAACCAACCAAAAAAAGCCCCAACAACCTGTTCAGAAAGATACATTTTACAGCAGAACTAAGATGACTCTTACAAGAATGTTCTTGAGTAGGCTATAAGTGTTTAAAAAGACTACGTAGCACACAAGTGGTACATAAAGGTGAACATTTCCTCTTTGCTCTGAACAGTCAGCTGGTGATATCTATCACATTTAGACCCTTATCCTCTGATAAGACCTGAGCAATAAATGCTACTGATCCTGAGTGGCTGGGCCACAATGATAGTAACTCACTAGATTTTACTTCCCTTTCTCTCTATTTTCTGTATTTCCAGTTCTATTTTGTTTCAGCACAAATGAATGGGGAAAAAAAGGATGCAAGCCGTCTACTTAACACTGTTTAGGTCATATGATTAGAAATGTAGATCTTCTGTATAGTCGATGGAGAGAAGTTTTTCCCAGGCAGTAACTCAGATGATGTCAGTTAGAAGGTGTGAATACCCACTTGGATATTTACATTTTAATTAGATACTTCATACTCCACTAGTGAAACACCTAGAAAATTCATTGTGACCTACAATAATATTTTTGAGCCTGGATTACCACTGGAAACATAACATAAAGTTAGTATTTCTTGGAGCACGTTTTTAGGAGGGAAGCTGATAAGTTTGTATGTGTAGACAAATAGCTGCATTACTTTGCTATCTTTCTCCCTCAGGCTTTTTCTTTTCTTGTTTTATTTGCATTAAAATCTTTTGCATCTGCTTATATCATTCTAAAAACAGTTCAAAGCCAAGATTTGATTTTGAGGTTTTTTTTCTTGTCTCTGCCACAAATCTGTTTAACCATTTATTAAATGTCTATCAGAGCAGTCTCTTTCTTACCCTGTACACATATTAGGAATCATTAGCTTTGTCACTAGAGGATAAGCATCCACATGGAAAAGCTCTGTAATGCACACAAGGTGCAGTCTACTGACATTACATCATATGCCTTGTTGTATTACCAAAACAATTAAATTATCTGAGTATCAACACTGCATGTACACATCACATCATTTTTAAATCAAAGCACTTAGAAACAAAGAAATTAATAATTAAGAACACATAAAACTTATGCTGCCCACACAGAAAGTACATTATTCTTATCAAGATTTTTACCTTAATAGACTTTAAGCTCTTCAACAAAGGAAGGTTTTTGCTGTTGCTGTTCCATACTTGTCTACTCCCTAACTTAATAGGACTGTGTCTGTTCTACAGCAAAAGAGGAGGAAACTGAGGAATATCCCTTATCTTAAAAATAATATGCAGTTCATCTAGTAATTTTAATTCTGATCTAAGCTGATCATTTTTCAGTCACAAGTAATTTCTGAGTATAACTGCTTGACCATTGTTTAACTTTCATTTTTACTACCTGAGCAAAAATTTTTGTCCTGTGGAAACTGCACTGAGACCATAGGTGCCAAGAACTCAGTCTGGATTAAAGCAATCTTACCCACACTGCCAAATGTTAACCATAAGGATATTTTTGATTGTCTGTAAAATGGTCAGTACTCTGAACAAGCCTCCTGACTGTGAACTAGTGGTTAGCACAGGGAAGCAAAGAAACCCTTCTCTGCTGCAGCCGGCTATGTCATACATTACTTCGTGCAGTTGGTCCCGTTCAGTTCGTGACTTCTGCCACCAGCATTTTAGCTTTCTTCTTCCATGCTTCATCTCTCAGACCATCTGTATAGCAAGGTGACTTACAAGTCTGAAGCCATAGCAGCCTGGATTTTGACATGATCATATACATAGTCATGTACCAGTACTGGATATGCTCCAAGACACTTTCACTAAAGAGGCCTGTGTCTTCACTGCACAATCTGTGATGAGCCTAATTGGCACACCTGCTTTCAGGCTGTTGTTGGGAAAACTTGCATGGTGCGATTTTAAGTGTGTTACTACTCTGAAAACCTTTTTCTAAGCTTACGTTACTGTCTATATCTCAAATCCTGAGATTTCAAAGTCTATCTTTCCTCTGGATTTGCTCCGTTTTATAAAATGTAAATGCCTGGCATTAGGTTTTGTCATATGTGTATAAGTGTGTATACATATATTTATAATTTCTTAGCTAACAAAAAGAAGCTCAGTAGAAAAAGATGAAATTTTAGAATATAATTTAAACAGTAAAAGTCTTGGGAAGACTGTGATGAATTACATATATAATAAAATAGTAATAAAATTTGCATATATAATAAAATAATTAAAATATATGAAATATAGAATTGCATGTATAACAAAAAATCATATCAGCCTGTCCGTTCTCATAGTCCCTTTACTTTAAGATTAGGCAGAGAGTGCATGAACTATCACAGTTTAGTAGTTATTTAGAAATTTGAGGCATTTTTTCATAGAATTTCCATCCATTCAGCCTTCCATACCCCATTCCATTTCCACAGCTGTAACTTGTATTCTCATGTCACACAAATATTTAGAAAAGGCAGGCACATAAATAGATCATATAAATGTTGATGAACTGAAAAGTCATGCAGTATTGTTTTTAAGATTCGCCTTATCTACCTCTTGTCTGTCTTGATCATTGATGAACTTTCCCCAAACCTGCTTTTATTTTTTTTCCAATCTCTAAACTATTTCCAACAACCAGCAAGAAGTGTGTTCTGTTTGTTTACTCTTTATATGAATTATTAGTAAAGAAAATTTACTTTCTCACTGTACTATATCAATATTTTATTCCAAAATAACTTAGGTCCACTCCTGTTGCAATACTTATTCTACAATGCTGAAACAAAGCTTGTTTGTTGTCCTGGAATGCTTACTTAATCTTTCATGAACTCTGGAGGTAATAAGAAGTATTTAACTTCTGGAAAATTTTGTTTGCTAGGATTTACAAAAGGTGAATTCTCTCCCTTCTGCTTGAGAAACCTTAAAATGTGAATTCTTGTCCCACTTGCTCAACACTTATCTCTGTGTAGATAAAAGGTCTAGTTTTATTCTCATGCTCCTTATTGACCGTTCTTCACAAAACTATGCTGCTTTGTTTTGGGGTATTACATTCACAATAGCAACTTTCTGAATTTGGAGGACCTCAAATCATGTTTCAGTGCTTGGGTAAGGTCTATGAAAGCTTCCAGAGTTGATGGCCAAGCTACTGCATGTAGTGCCATTGAGGCACTACATTCACACCCAAAGAGCAAGGAGGAGGGAAGAAAATGATCTGAGGAGGAAGATTATCCCACAGGTTAGGTACACTCAGATCTGGCCCTATGTATGTAACCTCAATTGTTTCTTAATCTCTCTGTCCCAATGTTCTCAGTTGCAGAATAGAATTAATAGTATTTACCAGCCAGTGGTAGTGGATCAGTAATCAGTCAGAATATCCACAATAAAATATAATTTATGTGTATTGGCAAGACATCGGTGATTCTTCAGGCATGCATCATGACCTGGTGCCTATATTCAGCTGGTGATGGCTGGCAGAAGCCACTTGGCAAGCTCCCAGGAGGGATACCGGGCAACCTTCAGAGGGTGATAACAACGTACTGTTGGAATAGTTTGCCTGGGAGCACGGTTGATTTTCCATCATTTCAAACGATTTACGTCCAGAAAGTGTTTCTGCCCCACAGGTACGTTAGACCCCGCCCGCCGCTGTCCGCGGTGCTGAAGCGCGGAGCCCGCTGCCCGCCGGAGCCCGCGGCAACTTCCCGGCTCCGCCCGTCCGTGCGTCCGCTCGGGCACGTTTTCCCGGGAGCGCGGCCTGTAATTAAACTAACTCCTCCCTTCAGCTGCAATAATTGCACCGCCAGAAGCCGGTAGGAACGGGTGCCTTCCTCTCGCTCGTCACCTCTCACCCTCTTATTCGCCCACGCCCTTTGCTCTGCCTGGACTGTATAAACTACAGGTAAGAGCCGGGGCGGCGGGGGAGGGGGGGAGCAGGCGGAATCTTGCGGTTTAACTGCCTTCCCTCACAAACAAAAAGGGGGCCGGGGCGCACCCCGAAGGGGGCGGGAGGGTGAAACGGGTGCTGGGCAGCCTCCCAGTCCCCGTTTCGCTCTCCCGCCGCCGGGCCGGCTGCCTTCCCGGGCGTCGGCAGTGTTGAGTGCCCCGCATCGCCCCTCTGGAGCCGGGTGCTCCCTCGGTAGGTGCCTCCCGCCAGGTAACTTCCTGAAGTTTTGCCGGGGCTTGAATCAGCAGAAGGTGGGGAAGAAGGGTCTACCTGGGTGAGGTAGTTTTGGCGGCGGGGGAGGGGGGGAGATGCGGTGAGATGCGGAGCCCGGTGGGGTAAAATACAAAATTGCACTTTGCTTCCAGTTAGCGTGTCCTCGACTATCCCTGCAAATCTTAATGACAAAGCTAAGAGGGAGGCAGTAGGGAATTGGTAAAACACTGGTGTGAAGCAAAGACATAGGAGTTTTGCTTGTTTATCCTCTTTTTGCCTACAGTTCAATGCATTAAAAATGCCAGTCTTATTTCAAATTATGGTTTATAATATACAAAGGAGTTTAGCTCAGAAAAGGTATTAGAGTGTCGTATGTAAATTGGAAATTGCAGACTTCCTTTATTCATTTGGGGATAGTGTAACATATTCAGTTTTGTAGATGTTTCAGTAAGAAAAAGTTAGACAATGAAAATAGTTGTAATTAGCTTTGGGAGGAGAAATACAAATGCAAATGAGTTTGATGGCACTTCAGTATAGGCATGTTTCACGAAAGAAAATGCAAACTTAAAAATTTAAGCTCTCTGCAACCAACATAGCAGGAGACCTTTCTTTTGCAGTTTTCATAACTTTGGATTAGAGGAAAGATATTAATTGCATACATACGTGTATAGATGAATAATTTATGGTCAAGAAGGGACATTAATACTCAAGATAGGTCCTTACATAGGCCTTTAGGACTTTAGAACTGCAGAAATAGTCTCTAATTTTATTGTTAAAAAACTTGGGTCAAGAATTAGCCAGAGTAACAGCTGTAAATCAGGGGAAATAATTATCCTACTAGACAAAGATATGGCTCTTTATTTAAAGTTGTTGATACTGGGTCACTTATTTCAGATTTAACCTACAATATATATACTTCATGAATTAAAATCCTTGTTTAAAATCAATCCTATTTTATTCCTAATGTTATTAAAATTAGTAATGGAAATAACTGTGGAGTTAAATATTACATATTACATTTCAAGTACTTTGCAGCTAGTGCATGTTTCACTATTTCTCAGGCATTTTTATACAGCTGGAGATAGCAAGTGCATAGGTGATTGCTTTTGGTCATTACTTAAAGTGTAAGACAGAAGTACAGAGACAATTTTTTTAAAAGGATTAATTGATGTGTCTTGTGCTGGGTGGTGAGAAGTAGATATACTCTACTGCAGTTCAAACCTGATGCAAGTAGAAGGTGTTTACCTGCATTTTCCCATCCAAGGCTCCATCGACAATGAGAATTGGAGGGATTGGAATGATAAGCATAGACACAGTATTTTCATAAGGATCTTCATATAACTAACAGTTACAATGTACATTAGGTTGTCAGTCTTGGTAATGTTAATAACCTATGCGCAATTGAAGAAAACTCAAAACAACGGATGTATAGGTTTCTTTTTAGTTAACATGCAGAAATTGGGTGTAAAAGTATGTTTTTCCTCTCTTAAATAACTTTTACCTGTATGCAGAGGACTGCCACCTGATCTATGTGTCGCTTAAGCCCCTGATAGATTACTCAGTGTGCTGTTTCTCTGAGTAGTTATGAATTTCAGTTGCATATTTTTCTATGACTTCGGAATGAATTAAAAAGTCTGTACTGATGTCAGTAGACCTCTTGAAATCAGCAGAGAAAAATGTTTATACTGAGGATTCCTGTATTCCGAAATTCCTAGATTAAGCAGGTTGTAAACAAACATCAGAATATAGATGAAATAATCCCACCCTATCCTACATCCAGTCATATAGAAATGATAAGGAAAAGAAATAACTTGATGGATGAAAGCCATTTCTTAATATGTTTTTACTAAACTTCAGTAGGATGAATGTGTCCGATGTAAACCTTTGTGCAGGTTCAAGTACTAGGTGGGTGCTCTTACCTTCCTTTGTCCCTCATTGACTCCTTGTTTGTGCTAAAATTAAGTTTCCAACTGCGAGACGTCATCAGGCTTTTTCACAAGTAGCCATTGAAATTGCCTAATATGCCTACAAAACGAGAAGCTGAGTCATCTGTTTAAAGGACGTTTTGAACTGGTGTTTTATTTTGTCAGTTATCTGAGCAGTGGAGAAACAGTTTATCTGACATCAATTCCCTTGGAATATGTGGGTCTTTCTGTGGACTAACAGATCTTAATGAACATGGGGAATTGGCATCAGATTAAATCTTTATCCATGGTTCATCTCATTGAAAAAACTTAGGAGTGCCTTCAGCTCAAGGTCTTTGCCTTTAAACTTTGAAGGTGGAGAACCTGTTACAGCTAGGAATTATAAGGAACAACAAATGACCACTTATGAAGTCTCTACTGATGAAATATTTTGTGAGAAGGGGAAAGGAGTCTGCACCTTAGGGGGGGAAAAAACCCTGAAGCCTGAATACCTGTTTATCTGAGTATCACAGTCACAATATTTAATTAGTCTCTGATATCCTACTAATGCATATCTAGCTTGCTATGAGTGAGAGAAAAGTACTTTGCAGAAAAGAGAATAGTAGTAGCCTTTATAAAAGACAAGCAATGTGGCTACAGTTGGAGCCGAGGCAGAAGTCACCCATACTGAACAACACGGAAGAGCCTAACTCAACATCAGGGGTTAAACTTAGGTGAAAGGGGAAAAATAATGCTAGTCTGTGTCCAAAATAAACTCAGTCAAGGTGTCAAAATGAGATATTGCTTTTATTACACTGTACTGATGCTCAGGCATTGATTTTTCTTTTATCTGCTGGCCTGCTTCTCAATCAGCAGAATTTCTTCATCAGCTCTACTTGGCACCTCACAACTTCATGGGTTTCACTGAGAGTTGTGGCTGGGCCTCTGGAAGGTAGCGTGCTCTTGGCTACGGGGAACACATAATATTACATTCACAGTACACTGTGTTGATTTTCACAGTGTAATGGTTTCTCCTTTTCTTACCTGTTTTAAAAGATGACGTGGAAAGTAGCTTTCCTTTCTTCATTAGGACAGCTTCTAAAACCCAAGGACTCCAAGAATGCTAAAGCTTTTCTTTTAATCATAAGACAAATACCCTACTGCAATAAATCTAAACCAATGGCTGCAGAAGATTTTGCTTCCCTGTTCACCCCATAAAGAAGAAATTTCTGGCTCAGAAACACACTAGCTAGAGCATATAAACATTGGATGAATGATGGATTTAAGGTGACACATTCTCAGGAAGCTTGGAACTTTTCAGCTCACAGACAGCAAGCATCTGCCCTCAAAGTTAGGTGTTTCTAGCCCTGGTGGACCAGGTCTTTTAAATCACTAGATACAACATTGATGCATAGGAAAGTTATTCAAAGAATTTCTTGAGGATTTATAGAATTTACTAGCTATTGTGCTTTTTATCATATAGAAGGCCAGACAGCTAAACTCTGGAGACATCATTTAAAAGAGATATAAGTGTAATTCCAATAGATAGTAAAACCTGCTAGACTACTCTCAGAACACTTTTTGGTAAATTATGCACTCTCTGAATATATGAAAGTATGATTACTGGTGCGGGTAGAACATTAACAATCTCATTCCCCTGGGGTTTATGGCTACTTGGATTTTACATACTCAGTGTAACAGAAAAAACCTGACCGATTGTTCCTACCTCTCTTGGTACTCCCATTCAAAAAACTAGATGAATTTTTGATCTTTCCCATTCTTCAGAGTTACTCTGCCCTGGAATTTTTTTTTTTTCTCCAAGTCCATCAAGATTATTGGGGGGGGGGGCGGGATTTACAAGAATAAGTATGCCAATATTCCTTGATAGTGGTAATAATGTAAAAATATGTAGTATATAAACAACACTGTAATTTAGTAAGTTATTAAATCATAACCAGATCTCTTAACTATACTATGTGATGCCTCACTGGAATGTATTCAATAGATCACCTTCTAGCTAATTCAGTTTTTCTAAACAATCCTGTACAAAATTATTATGTACATTTGTAACTGTACAAAAAAAGAAAAGCAAAAGCCAGTAGGGACGAAACTTGCTCTCAGGTACATTTGGAAATCTTATGCATATGAAATAGCATGACTGGGGTATATTTATTTATATGTTGGCAACTAGGAAAGGTGTCGGTCTTTGATGAACTTACTCAAACTTTACCATGCTTCTTGTGTGCACCTGAGCTGCTCCACAAATAAGACTGCTATCTCTCATCCGTTTGCTGCTCTCTGTTATGACTTGCGAGTCAGTTGACTGCTGCAGGAGACTGAATAATTCATTTTTGCAGCCATTCTCCCATGTTGGGAAGACGGTAGCATGGTTCTGCTTCCGTGTTCCCAGGAGTGCAGGGGGCTGCACGGGTTCCTGAGCAAGTTCTAGCGGCCGTTTACCATTCCCATTTGTGTCTGACACATCCAGATATTTCAGAGTGGTTTCCAAGTCATTAAATATACATTACGACACTCATGCAGATAGTTATGCCTGCTCTTCTGAGGGGAGTAGGGATTTTTTTCCCTTATTTTTTCTTGTTGAGTCGGAGCAAAGGGTGCACCCTGAAAATTCTTGACTTTCCTCTGCTAAATTCCACCTCTGAAGAGATGAAGTTAGGGTTAGAGCTTGGTAACTGAGCCAGATTAACTGCTTTCACCCTCCTAGGCAGCAAGCTAAGATGTATCAACATAAGCACACTCACACTGAAAAGTCTTTCCATTGCTTTGGTCACTTTAGGGGGCTCGGAAGCCCCCTCCAGCCTCAGCAGACCAAAAGCACCAGTGGAGTGTCTCTATGCTACCTTTGCTTCCTCTCTCTGCTAAAAAAAAAAAAGTGAAGAGATACTTTAGCCAAAATGTTTAAAGACTCAAGGGGAAAAAAACGTAGGTTACTCTGTGCACTTCTGATTTGTATTGGAGACAAAACAGACCACAGTAGCGTGTCCAGGATGTGAGAGGCGGGCAGGTGATACACATCACCTTTTATTCCTTTCTTTTACAGAAATTTAATTATCCTATCTAGTGTAATACCCCCCTTTCTCCTTCAAAGTGTTACAAAAGAAAGCACATCTTAAGCCTCACCACTTTCTAATGTAAATGTAGAGCGGGGAAAAGAAATTGGAATAATGGATGCTTCAGAAAGGCGCTTGTGTTTAAGCAATACATTTTGTCCTTACTCCTTTTTCTCTGCTCTCTTTTTGTTATGGACCCTCGTCTTAGAAATGACTATTTATCACAGTTGGTTTTGTTGTTGTTGTTGTTCTAACCTTTCAGTATTTTCTCTGTGTGTCTGAGATCAAAGTTGTTATCATCTGAATTTAATTTAGTACACCTTTCTCTGTGTGATGGGCTGCTATTTCAGAGGGTACAATGCCACTATTAATCATCATAAAGAAAATGCATGAAAACAGTCCAAAATATGTGTCAAGTACTTCAGTGTGATGGATGCACAATATATGGCACCATTATTATCACTCAGCAACTTGAAAACTTTTGGTCCTCACATTTTCTCCCTTGCAAACATTATTAACTTGTTCATGGGATCCAATACTTTGTGAAAAATATATTACCCTTCTACTCTCTTTTTCCTCATCCTTCATGCTGTATTGACAAGAGCCAGTTATCTGAAATTTCTTAATGCATTGTAAGTTTACTTCTTAGTGTACGAGATAGCAAAAGAAAATCAAAACAAATGGTTCTATGGAACAAAAGTCAATTATATTGATTTTGATCTGTTAATGCAAAAGCAGATTGTATGAATGACTGTAATTAGGTAACTTATGTTTATTGGTCACAGTTTTATTTACTCCTTGTTTTTGTTCTCTTTCATGAGTCAGAAGATTCATTCAAGAACAAATATCATAGTGTCAACTGAGTGTGAATATTATTCTTTTTCTTTTAGGGTTGTTACAAAAGTGATGCACTGTCCAGGTTCAGCAAAGCTTACAACGCTTGTAATAAACTGGATGCGATTTTGTCTGGTGGGAGGCATGTTACACCTGATGAGAAATGTTCACATAGCCGTGCAAACTAGATACACTCAGGTGTAAACTTATGGCATTTCAAGTACCTGTTGGCAAGTGGTATTACCTGATTATGGATGCTGTTGTCTGGTAATGGGTAATGATAGCTGTATTCCTCTTTTAGTAGGGGCAGAGCAGGGCTGGATGCCGCTCAATGGGAAAATAAAACCATCCGGTGCTGCTGACGGTGGTGGTAGGAAGACCTGCTCTTGTTGTAAACAGTCTGGTGCATTTAGCCCTAGGGTAAGTCGCATGAAGCGGTATGTATGTGGAAGGTGTAGGAAGAAGAAGGCTTACCTTATGCACTGGTGGCACAGTGACACTTGCTTTCTGCCCCTCTGGAAAGCCAGGCGCCAGAGCCTTGCTTGAAGACCTATGAGCTGCCTGTTGCCTGTGCCTGGAGCCTTTGAAAGACTCAGTGTTTCACTGCTACAACCGTGATACCACAACTCCTTCCCCTTTGTGCGACCCAGTCTGCACGTAAGCAGCAACTGTCTGTCCCTGGTGTACAAATCCAGTGAGAGAGACCACTGCAGACCACAGATTTTCCCCGGGTGAGATCATTCACATGATGTATTCTAACCATAACCTGCAGGACACTGGATGTAGGGATGTGTTTTGAATGTGGAAGTTGAGGATTATAAATAAATAGGGTTGCAAAGCAAGACTTCTGCAAGTTTGGTGTAGTTGGCTATTTCAAGCTTATCCAAAGTCTGTTGATATTTTGTAACATGTTATATACATATGTTTGAAAGGGGTTTTTTGGTTTGGGAAAAAAATAAAGGGAACGAAGTCAGATGTTCACAGTTCACCATGCTGTATTTCAAATTCTTGCAAGAAAGAACATACCTGGTTTAAGAGGTTTCTTTCATTTCTTTATGAGATCTCTAATATTTTGTATTTTTTCTAAAGCATTGGTTTAAGGATAAATGGCTTGGCTAGGAATCTTGGCTTCTGAGATTGAATTTTCTTACTGCTTTGTGAAAGGATTGAAACTGAACCCTGAAAGCAGCAACACCAGAAGATAAACAAAAAATGATTTTTTCTTTTTTGTCATTTGTGAAGTAAAACAATATTTTTGAGTGGTGGGTGGCAACAGAACTGCTTTCAACCACTTGTTATAGTTTCTGCAACTATTTTCTGCTCTCTATAGTGATACAACCAGTTCCTGTATCAGATACTATCATCTGAACAACTGTAAGAAAAATCTTAAAAGATAAAGTCATCCAATAATTAAACTTTTTATTGCAAAGGAATTTTTTACAGTTTGGGAAAAAAACCCACAACTTTTCAGTCTTAATGAAACTTCTGTGAAGGTCCATAGTGTATTATAACAGTGAAATTTGTAAGTTTCAATACACAAAACAACAGAATAAACTATCTTTCTGAAAGATAAATACCTAGGTTAAAATGTATTGGCCTTCATTCAGGTACCATTAATTCACAGTTACAGTATGCCTGTAGCTAATTTTTATTTCTCTTAGCACTACCCATGTGTTGTTTTCTTCATAGCATTAATCTGATGTTAAAAAAATTCAGTTTTAAAAGTATTACAACTCTAACATTTTTCACTTTAAATTTTAATCAGAGAATATGGAAGAATCAATAGTTACTTAAATTTTGAAAGGTTCTGAAAGCAAACCTGATTATTCATTTAGTGAATTAATGATTTAGTACATTACTAAATAATCAATTATTGCTAACTGTTGTTCTGTATCACTCTTACTAAATATGTTTTGGAAAGTTTGTGATTACACTACATAAGTTTCTGGCAGGCATGCTTAACTGACAAAGTCGTCATGACATAGAGAGGCACGTGTTCTGATATTCTAAGAAGCTGCATTTCAGCAACAGATGAGGGAACATGATCGACTGGAGAGGAAGAAGAGTCTGTATGAGCATGACCAGGCACCTTAGCCTATTTTATACTTCACCTGGGGACAAACTCTCTGACCTTCTCCAGTAGCCAGTGGAAGACACAGGGTCTACTCTGTAGCAAATCCCAGCTGGAGTCTAATTTTGGTGCTCTCCAGTGCCCTCCCAGGGGGTCCTCTTTGCCCTCACTGGCTATGGAGGAGGCGTAGGAAGACTTGCCTCCTAAATTAGGACCCTGGCATTGGTGGGAATGTTTGCTCCTGCCTTCCCAGCTCCTTCAAAACCAAGTAGTTCCTCCTCTTCATAAATCTGTTGTGTTAGGAAGGTGGAGAAAGTTTTTGCATGCCCTGCAGTCTCATACTCCAAGCCCACTTTTGCAGAAAGGAAGGAAGATGGCTTTCTCTCTCATGCCACAGCACAGTGCAGAAGGTTTGCCTGCAAGTTAGGTGGCTTGTGAACCCTTTTAGGTATCTAGCTTGAGCCACAGCTGTCTCCAAATTGACAGGTGTATCTGCTTATCTGCTCTGTTTTCCCCCACCTGGGCTCTTGGATGTCTCAGGTGGGAGTTCATGACTTCTCACCTTCTATGCACAAAGGCAATGGCCACCAGCTAGAAGTGAGGATTGGGAGTGCTCTTGCCTGCCTATAGCAGCACTGAAAACATCTGATGTGGTATGGATATTGTTACACTGCTCTTGTATTGCTTCTGAGTTTAAATAGGAAAAATCTTATCATTACTGTTCATTATGCTGCACAAACAATCCTGATACTGCAGAGAGGTCCTCATTGGGTAGTATCTGGTTCCACAGATGGCCCTCGGAGAGATGTTGTATTTATAATGTCTTTGGTAATGCACTAACAGAAATGAGGTTAAAAAACACAGTCTTTATAACAGACAAAGTAAGACATCAGTGATAAATTCAATTATTTTAAATGCATCAGACCAGGTTCTGATTTCAGTTACATGGATACAAACAGGCCTGCTGGTATTGTAGGTTTCTGTGTGTGTAAGGAAGATCAGAATCTGGCTTTAGGCACATAGATTCTCATTTGCTAAAAGGCATCTAGTTTAGACTTGGCAATCTGTACTACCAAAAGTTTTAATCTTGCATTAGCAAAAGTTTACTCTGTCCTTGGCATTTCCTTAGGCATCGGTGATTCCCTATGATTACAACATTCAAAATGCTTTAAAGGCTGTTTTGTGGTTTTGATGTTCTGTGTGCCCCCTCCTCTCCCCTTTTTTATTTGTGCCTGGCTCTGTATGTAAGCATTTCAGATACCTGCCGAAACTCTTGTATCAGATTTCCATTTCAGAGAGATACAGCTGATGGGACACATGACCTGTCAACTCTTTAATGACTACCACTGAGAAAAAAAAAGTAAATGGTTGAGGGTTTTTTTGTTCTGCCATCTCTCTCAAATCTATTTTATAAAAGCAGTTTAATGTGATGCATCCAACAATGTGCTGAGTACCACAGAAGCTCCCCCCCCCCCCCCCCCCCCGGTATATATTTGCTGTTACTCTCTTCCTTTTATTAGGCACAGTTCAATATCTTTATTGATGATCTAGATGAGGGGATCGAATGCTCCCTCAGTAAGTTTGCAGATGACACCAAGCTGGGCGGGAGTGTTGATCTGCTGGAGGGTAGGAGGGCTCTACAGAGGGATCTGGACAGGCTGGATCGATGGGCAGAGGCCAACTGTATGAGGTTTAATAAGGCCAAGTGCTGGGTCCTGCACTTGGGTCACAACAACCCCATGCAATGTTACAGGCTGGGGAGGAGTGGCTGGAGAGCTGCCTGGTGGAAAGGGACCTGGGGGTGCTGGTTGACAGCTGGCTGAATATGAGCCGGCAGTGTGCCCAGGTGGCCAAGAAGGCCAACAGCATCCTGGCCTGTATCAGCACTAGTGTGGCCAGCAGGAGTAGGGAAGTGATCATGCCCCTGTACTCGGCACTGGTGAGGCCGCACCTTGAATCCTGTGTTCAGTTTTGGGCCTGTCACTACCAGAAGGATGCTGAGGTGCTGGAGCGTGTCCAGAGAAGGGCAACGAAGCTGGTGAGGGGTCTGGAGCACAAGTCTTATGAGGAGCGGCTGAGGGAACTGGGGTTGTTTAGTCTGGAGAAGAGGAGGCTGAGGGGAGACCTTATCGCTCTCTACAACTACCTGAAAGGGGGTTGTGGCGACGAGGGTGCTGGTTTCTTCTCCCAAGTAACCAGCGATAGGACAAGAGGAAATGGCCTCAAGTTGTGCCAGGGGAGGTTTAGATTGGATATTGGGAAAAATTTCTTCACTGAGAGGGTGGTCAAGCATTGGAACAGGCTGCCCAGGGAGGTGGTGTAGTCACCATCTCTGGAAGTGTTCAAAAAACGAGTGGATGTGGCGCTTCAGGACATGGTTTAGGGGACATGGTGGCGCTGGATTAATGGTTGGACTTGATGATCTTGAAGATCCTTTCCAACCTTAGTGATTCTGTGATTCTGTGAAATTTCAAATGTACAAGAAATCTTGAAGGAGAGGGAAGAGTGGAATTACTTTCTAAACCAAAGCCCAAGAAATTCCAGTAGGGCAAAATATAGGTTTCAACATCAAGCATATATGAGAGTCTTCCATTTTCAGACTGTGGTCTGAGCTAGGGATTACTATCTTACATGGTGTAGCAATTTGCCTCACTTTATCTGACATAACGTTTTTCTGAAGATGACTGTTCAAAGAATGTATTTATAGCCGTATAAGCTGTAGGCTGTAGTGTTAGCCACAGAGGGGTAGCAACACGATGCAATGATTATTTCAATATTTCTTTAGAAATAAATGGATATCTTTTCCATGTGTGAGTGAAAGGTATGTACAGGGAGGCTGTCTGTATTAACAATGGCCTGAGAAGCCATTTGTCCCTTTCCACTATCTATACCAGGTATTTCACTGGTGCTGTATGGAGAGGAAAATGGTACTTCAAATACTACTTCAATGAAGTGACTAAATGCTACTTCATCTGCAACAGTAACTTTCACTTTTATGAGACAACAGTGACAGTCCCATGACTTACCAGAAAGCTGACATATTTTTTTTCTTGCCATTTACCAAGTCTTTGTTTGCATAAACTAAATATTGTTTTAGAAAAATGTAACTTTGTAAATAAATCTATAAATTAAACATGCTAAAAAGGGTACTTAAGTCTACATATATGATATACTCAGTGATTCAGACAAGACAAAAGCATATAAAATAATCTAAGTAGTAACAGAAGGAAAGCAGAATGGATGTAAGTTACTACCACCCCCAAATGAAATTCTGCAAAGCCTCTGGATTTTAATGGATCACGCCACTGAGATAGCAACAAATCTCTGGTAATGCAACTGAAAGCCTCCTAGCTTTTCATGCCAACACTACTTCAGCAAAAGCCTCATGTAAAACAAACTTCAAACTTTGTTACAGTTCTTTATATGACAGATTTATCCATGTTAGCTGATTTCCTGCCAACTGGCTGCACCTGGTTCACTCCAAATTAGTTACAGCTAATTGTCAACATGGGAAGAAGCTCCCCTTGCCGTTTTCATCTTGGCTGTGAAGCTGGCTAGTGTAGTTCTTGTAGCTGTTTTTCAGGTAAAGTATTGTTATATGCATAAGTTTGGTGGGGGGGGGAGTAAGTAGTGGTGATGCTTAACCTTTTCTCTCCACTTTCTGCTCTGGTGCTGGAAATGCTGTGTGAGCACAGCTGCATTAAGTTATGGTGAGGTGCTCGTTAATTCAGCCGAGCCCTGGATGGAGAGACCATAAAGGGTGTGGGGGTTGCCTTGTTTTTCTCTCCACCGCTGAAGGGAGAAGGGTTGTTTTAGAAGATGGAGCAGAAAGAAGGAAGCTCTATAGGTGGGATCTTTATATCTCTGCTGGTCTGGTGTTTTTTCCCCTGATACTCCTCCTCTTTTAGCAGGTGGGGGGGGGGAATAAAAATAAGTTTTCCCTGGGGAGTTGGATAGAGTAGTTTAATGAGGTTTTTGTCCCTTGAAAGATGCGATTTGTGTATCTCTTGGCTTTCCTTCAATAAGTCTTGCAACAACAAAAACTTAAGTATGCTTTTAAAATTTGCTGTTTTAAAAAAATGTTATTTCTTCTCACCTCTTTCACAAGATAACGAAAGGAAAAAGAGAGGGGAAAAAAGAAGGCTTTCTTTTCTCCACTATCTCTCCTGACCTGTTGTACCTACTGTTCCTATTAATTTAGAATACTTATAACTTGATTCTGTCCTTGGTCATTTTCTTCCTGTATTAGAAGGGCTGAAGCAACACTGGTGTAAACCTAAAGGATATAAAGGTTATCATAGACTCGTCAGTTAAGCATTTTTACAGTGGTGTAGCCTCTCTTAGAACAATTGTTCTTTAATTAAGAAATGTGTTTGCTTGAGATAAACCTGTAGCAAAACCTGTTTCCTGGCACTTAATATGTGGAAAGCAATGCTCAGAATTCAGAGGGTATTTATGATTTAGGTTCCGATTCAGTTGTCTGCTTCTATAATGACAGCCTCCTGTTGAATCTTCCTTGAAAAATGAAAGCTCTAGTTTAAAATTCCAGTTACATATGTGACAGCAGCTTTTCATTGCTTCTTTTTCCTCATAAATTGTCTCATAGAAGACAAGAAATACGACAGGAATGGTACCTGTCAGATATCTTGGATTCCCTCCCTCTGTTTGGAGGCTTCCCCCTAGTAAGGTGGCTGTCATCTTCCTCTGTTCACTAGTTATGAACTTTCAAGCAAAAACACCCTCTTAAAAGTCAGGTGTTTCCCTGTGGGGTTCAGATAAGGCATCTTAATGCTTTCTTAGTTGTGATATTTATATTACATCTAGAAGGGCTGTAGACACAGATGTCAGACTTCTACAGAACTCCAGCTTTCTGTAGGCACAGTGAAAACAAAAATTATCTTGGAGGTTTTAATTAATAGTAGTAAAGTAGGTAAATAACTAATTGAATACCATCTGTTTGCTTACACTGAGAATCAAAAATGTGTCTGTTAGTTTGGGGAAAGAATATTCGTGAAACAGAATATCTCTTTTACAAGATACTGTTTTTATAAAATTGTTTCTTTGAATTTGCAGTAGTAATATATATATATTTTTAGGGCATTGATTCATATTCATTGTTCTATACTTTTGTTTTGGGACTACCATTTTCAGTCATTTGCTTCTCCTTCCCTCCCCAGGTTAGAGAGCCAAGAAAAGGCAAGGCAAAACAAACAAACAAAGTGTTGTAGCCTCGCTTCCTCTCTTCCCTCCATATGCCCGCATGAGCGAGGAAGGGGAGGAACTGCTGAGTGGTGGCTGGGGAGGGCACTGTTTTGCTGAAATAACAGCTGTTCTAGTGGAGCCTAAACCAAACTCATAACTAGAAAATTAAGGTGTTTGCAACACTTGGGAATTTTTCTGTGTAGAAGGGCTAGTTTCCATAACCAGTTTTGAAGCAAAAGCCAATTTTAATTATAGACAGCTACATGAAGTACATGAGAAGATATCTAGTGATCCAAGTCAGTAGCTGGAGCACTGATTAAATGGAAAAGTGAGAGTTTGCCACAGCAAACAGGGAAAATTACCATCTCCCCCGCTCCTGCCAAGCGAGCAAGCCAGAGAACTCTTGCAGCTTCCACTGCCTGCCTTCCCTTCATATGTGGAGGTGGGTGGGAAGGGGGGAAACTCATGTATAGCGTTCTTCTACGTGACAGCCTGCGTAGCTTCATTACTTTTTTTTAGTTGCATAAATAATACTGGCCTTTTTTAATTGCCTAAAGCAGAGATTTATTTTTTATTTAATTGGCGATTATAAATCAGAATTGAGGACTAAGGATTACTGAGTATAATTTCAGTTGAACTTTTTGTTATGGATGGCTTCTGCATCTCTGGCTTTATCAAATATTTTCATTGGTTCTTTTGGGGTTGTTTGTTTTGTTTTTTTTGAAATGGAAACTTATAATAATAACAATATTTAAAGTATGCTTAATCAGACAGTACATAACCATTGCCTTCTGTTATATTTTTTCCTGCTTTTAAATTTTTTTAAATTCTTGCAACACTGTTCACAATAATACAGACTTTCATAATGGAAAAACACAAGGAGTTTTTAAAATAACACCCTTTCTAAAACAATTTAAGGAATTGTTGCAAGATTTTCCACATGCTGGATGAATTATCTAACTGTTCGTACACGACTTTCTGTGATATTTACTTGTGCTTTAGGCTAGAAATTACATCCTAATTTTTTTCAGCCAGTGTCCGGCCAGGCCTGCGTAATGAGTACAGTTCTGACAAATTGGTATTAAACAGATCTTCTGAAGAAGCAGAGCTGAGTCAGGGTGCTAATAAAAAGAGGTGAGGGGGGATAATGAATAGGTTAATTGTTGCATATGTCAGTGATGTGGAAACTGTGACTGCTGGAAGACCTAGTTGGTCCAGGAAAGCCCACATTGAAATGCAACTGCTAAGTACAACTCAATGGTGTAAAACCTCAAACTTTTTAAAATTTCAAGTTAAACACTGACTGAGGAATTTTGCCTCAGGAGAGTTTCTGTACTATACAGCAAAACTTTTAAGCGGCTCAGTGAAGTGCTGCTTGTTCAGGATTTCTAAACCTGACAGGATTGGAACTTTTTTTTTTTGGTGACGTTCAGGACTTCTGTATGCAAGGTAAATCCAAGCATTTTCAAAGCAACTTACTTCCATTTTGTAGTAGCCTATGAGGTAATGGTCTTGAGCAGACTGAGTCAGGGAAGTTCTGAATAAAAAAGCGTTTTTACCACTGAGTACTTATTACAGTAGAGCAATAGATGTGTATGGAGGAAATTTGTGGGGATTTTTTTTGTTTTCCTCCACTCAAAATATATATTTCCCAAGAGTTATTATTAAAACATTCAATAATATTTCTTTGTGTAGCATCCAATAATGCAATGGCTGGAAAACAAGGGAGCAGCTGGGTAACTGGACAGACACGCTGGATATTAGCAACAATTCTGATGCTGTGGAGTCACCAGATCAGTGGACAAGGACAAGGTAAGTGAAGATCTCTTACTACAGTTTTCCATTTGCTCAATATTGATAGCATTGGTTGGAGAAACAAGGGGGTGTGATGAAGTGCTGAACTTGTATGAACTGCTGACAAGAAATAAGAATATCAAAATCTGAAGTACTTAGTGGAAAAGGGAAATGCTGTTTGGAAAATGTCGTCTCAATGCCTTATGGGATTTTCCAGATGCTTGACTCTGTTTTCTTGTGCTCTGTGATTGGAGTGTGTCTTGAAATAAATCACCTATTGTTAGCCGTTGTTGGCTCCCTAGGTGTGAAGAAGTAGTTGTTAAAGAGATTATAGACATGGACACTTTGCATTACTTACCTTTGATATCTGCAATAAACATGCAATATTCAGAAAGGCTTTTGTTGCAGTGCTATAAATATTTTCCATGTTGTGTTCCCATCTCACTGATGGTGGTGCATAATAGCAGCTTACAAGAATACAGACAGGAGAAAAAGAAGTCTAGCTTCTTGGGGGTTTACTTTTCAAAAATGAAATGTTATTGCCTTTTCCTGATCTGAAGACTGTATCTAAGGGCTGGTAATAAGAGTCTATTGTGTTGTGGATTTTTTTTAACATATATTTAGTATTAAAGATGCTTGCATGTTGTTTCAAATTGGGGGATGGGGAAATCTGGAAGTGGTAATTGTGGGGCATTGGTATTAAAGGGGATAGGCATTCCTTTTTGAGGTATGTCAGGTCAGCTTTAGGAAATACACGTTACAGGTGAGCTGAGATTTCCATGTCCTTAATTTACTCCCTCAAGTGGGGAAAAAGTTGTACTTTTTCCAACTGCAGGATATCTAGTCTATATTACTCTAGTCAATGAGTACAAGCATGATGCTGGCTGGTGTGTATAGCCTGTGCTAGGTCCGTTGTGCTGTGCAGTTTGGGTAGCAATAATAGATTTTGGCTGTTGGGATGATAACAGTGTTTACTTTCGCTTGGTGCAGTTGTAGGCATAGAAATTGGACGAAAATTGTGTGCTGCAATCCTGCAGGAAACTTCTGCGGAACTTAACATTGCCTCTGCAGATACTAAAAGACAACCTCATAGCCCATAAAGCACTTCCGTAGGGTAAGGGTCATGAACATTTTGTAGCTAATCACCAGACATACAGAGGAACTTTTATGTGATATAAAACTTCGTACAAAAAAGTGAGTTGGTTTTCTAAAGATTTTAAAAAAAAAACAAACTTCCATTTTGACATTATAGTCTTTGACTGGGGAAAATCAGATTTATTTGAAGAATTACTTTTTGTGGTGTTGTGCTAAAATGTAACAGGTATGGTAAATTTTTGTGTTTTATGAAATACTAGTGAATGATATTGGAAAGAATGGCATATTAGAAAGAAACACATAAGCAGTAACTTGAAAGAACCTGTTTTCAAACTGGACAATGTGATGGTGCTTGTGCTGTGAAATATGATTTCCATTGTTCTAAACCTACTTTGAGTTTCTGGCTGATGAGAGGTATTGATTGCACTCTTCATATTTGAGCTCATTTTTCGGTCATGTAGTTCTATATGTTTCTGTTTTGTAATCATTACCAAAGTACATCCTAGAAAAATTAAACCTTACTAGTGTGACAAAATATTATGTTCTTTTTTTAATGTAAAATGTCCTCCTAAAATTGGCAATAACTTACTGGAAAAGGGATGTGAACTTCCATCATGCTATTTTGCTTTAATTTTAAATATTATTGTTAGGTTTATATGCAGCTTTTGAATATTAAGAAATACATTTAAGCATGCCTAGTGTAATAAAGCTGGCTGTGTTTCAGTCTTGGTAGACTTTGGACTCTGCTGTGATGTAAATTTAGTGTAGACTTTTGAGCATACATGCTTATTGCAACTATTGATGACTGCTTAAACCTTCATTTATGAAATGTGAAATTTTAATCCTCTGGCAATTAAAAAAGGAAGGAACAAATGTTTTCTCAGTATAATTACATACACAGGGTATTTGGAAAATATGAAATCTCTTTAAGTTGCCAGATATATCCCTAATTTTGCTGTGGATTTCCATTAATGTTTTCTTTTAAAGTAAAAAGCAAAGCCCTTTGGACTTGACTTGCAGGAACCTCAGAACTGTAAAGGAGAACTTGAGTAATTTGAGTAAAATTATGAAGTTTGAGTAGTCAGAGTCTCAGGACAATAAAATGAAGAAATAATTATTCTGTGTCTGGGCATGGAACCAAAAGGGTTTAAAAGCCATATGGCTGCATTTAAAGAAAACAGCTTCTGAGTCACATCACTTCAGTGTGAGTAGGTTGCTATGGAAGTTAGAAAGAAACCAACATTTGTTCCATTTTCTATCAGAATAGTAAACTCAAATTAAGATCCCTTTGTTCTTCAGCAGATACTCCTATCTGTCTCTTTTTACACATTAACCCAAGCCATTCTCTGTCTTTTGAGGTCCGTGGAGCTGCCTCTTGCTCTATTTATGTGTTGTTTACCATTAGTTACTTCAGTCCACCCAGTGTAAGTGCCAAGTGGAGACTGGAGTATAGAATAAACTGTCTCACTTTATTCTGAGCTCTTGCATATTAGTCAAATGTGTAATTTTTAGAGTTTTGCACCCATTCTGCTTTTCTCACTTACCTGAATATTAGAGGTTCATTCATCTGTCTTCAACCCTGGCCTATATCTTATAAGTAACTTCAGAAAAATATTTTATATCTCTAACATTAAGCCCTGAATAATCTGAAGAATGTTTTGAAACAGTTATACTTGTTTCTTTTTATTGTTGTTAAGTTACTTGAAGAGTGAGCAGACAATTCCTGTTCCATGATATTCTCCAAAAGTGTTAATAATTATATTTAATTTTAAGACAGAAGACGAAAAAGGAGTCTTGGAATCTAATAATTTTCAGACTTAGAAGAGAAGGGAATGTTTCATAATGTGTGGAATTTCATTGCTGTGTAGAGTAAGCAGGTGTTCTCTTTGAAGCTCTGGAGATGCTGGATAAAAAGTTTTCTGCTCCCTGAAGAGCACAGAAGTAGTGCTGGTGTTCTTGGATGCATGCTTTCTGCAGAGGAAGATCTTTTCAAATCTATTTTTCCAGAGCTGTCAGCATACAGTGTTGACAGGTTTCTTTGTTTAATGATCAAACGTAAAGGCTGTGTGGTGTGCTACAGCCAAGAGCCTTCAGAGCTCAAACTGAACGTGTTAGAAAGCAGTGGCTGTTGCTGGCTGGCTGAGCTCTAACCCCCTGCCTGCAGGAACTTCTTTTTCCTCCCCCAACACAGGCTTGTTTGGAGAAAATAATCTTAACTTTTCAATTGAAACAATGTTGTGGGAGATTTTTTTTTTTTTTGCATTTCGTAACTTTAATCAATAATAAAGGAGGTTATGTTCAGTAAGCGTGACAGCGACCTTGGCATATACAGATGTATGAATATACCTTTAGAAAGAGTAAAAGGAAGTCTTTGCTAGACTTCAGAGAGTCACAAGGTTGGTACTTATAGCTGAACACAAGTATTCAAATTACTTCACATCCATCATTTTTTTCTTCTTTTTTCTGTACGTGTTGCAGAGGGAAAACACATGTGCCCCAAAACATGCTCCCAAAACAATGAATAGCAATGTCTTTTCTCAGTCCTGAAATCCTGAGATTACTGTGGCTTGTTAATGGTGGGAAGGCACGTGGGTCAAGGATACCTGGGACTTCTTCACAAACCTAACCTTAGTATATTATTTTGACTACAGATAGGATGCTGAAATATTGTGACACTTCTAACTACTTGGAAATTGAAAGACTTAAGCTTTGGTATCTATTTCTAACCGCTGCACATTGCTGTGGGCTAAAGCAACTATGTGTAAGTAGATGCTTCTTGCTCAGCTCTTTGCTTGTCTGAAGAGGTAATGAAAGAAATATTTTATATATATGGAGTATGTATGTATATCCATGTATGCTTGTATAACACTAAATTCATAAATGACTAGTGATTTTTGCTTTAAAAAAACAAAAAACGTAGAACACCAGAGAAGTCAAATCTCTATGTAGAAAGCCAGAGTCTCAGAACTGGTTCCAGTTTCACACCTTATCTAATCCTGATGCCATGCGTTGGTGCTGTGGTGCCATGGCTTGCCTCCAGCATGGCCAAACCTGCCAAGTGCATGTGTGTAACCTGTCTCCTGACCCCTGATGTGGAAAAAAAGCAGCTTCATGATGACACTGAGTAGGGCCCAGGTGGCATTGGTGCCCCAGGGCCAGAGGGAGAGATGCTGACCAGACCTACCTTGTGCGCAAGGAACTTGGCTAGCTAACCAGTTGCCCAGCCCCTACACAGCCTGTGGCACAACCTACCAGTGTCTGATGCTGGTTTTGCATACCTAGAGGAAGAAACTTGAGATCTGTTCTGGGTGCCTGAAATCACATCACTTGCAGGCTTTTGTTTTAACGTTAACTTACACTATCTGAAAATCAGTCCATTAAGTCAATCTTTCAAAATAGTCTTAAAAAAAAAAAAGTGCAAAGCCACAGGTAATCTATAACTGGTTTTTAAAGAGTATAATATACATATGATGCAGGTGTCCAGAAAATGTCATAGATATCTTGGTGGGCAGAGCATCAAATGTGAGTCTGCAACATGCCCTGGAGGGGAGGAAAATGAACCACATACTGTGTGACACTAGTAGGAGTATAGCAGGCAGGCTGAGGGTAATGGCTATGCTCCTATATTTTGTGTTCATGGGGCTGCATCTGGGATTAAGCTGCCTTGAGTTTTGGACCCTTCAGTATTAGAGATGTGTTGGCAAAGTGTGGTGAGTGCAGTTGAGGGCCACTGAGATCACTGGGGGCCGGAAAACAGATGTGCAGGCAGAGCGAGCAAGACTTTCCTCAAAGATCCACAAGAGCAATGGTCACGAGATGCAGCAAGGAAAATCACAGTTGGAGTGGAGGAGAGTATTATTCACTCTGTGTGTGCTCAAGCACTGACCCAGGTTACCCAGAGAGGTTCAGGAACCACCATCCGTGGAGATACTCAAGACTTGATAGGACAAGGCCACGGACAACCTGATTTAAATTTGATGGTGATCTTGCTCATAGCAGGAGGTTGGATCTGTATGCCTTCAGAGGTCCATTCTAACCTGATCTTTTCCCATGATTATGTGAAAATGTATGTCTACTGAATAAATGCTCTTTTAAAAAGCAGATAAATTATATGCTTCCTAACAAACTACCAGTATAATGCAACTCCAGCAACTATGAAATCACCAATTTCAATAAAATCTTAGCCCGGTAACTGTCTGGAAGAAGTTAATTTTTCTTCTATGTTTAAGAAGAAACATCTCAAACTGATTTTTTTTTTTGCAACATACGGGAAGACCATCAGATTAGTGAATGAGAGCATCAGCTGCTGGGCAGGTTTACACTTAACATTGCTCACCATCTTCTCTTGAAACAACTGTCACACCTCAATCATTTCTAGCAGACCTTTTGATATTCCATGTTTCCTCAGACTGCACCAGTGTGTGTGTGTGTCCGGTGTGAAATCCCATTCAGAATTTGCTGTGATGGATTTGCTGTTGCAATTTCCACTATCGGCAGGCCTGGAGTAGCAGTAGATTGTGCCTGGCACAGCCAAGAAGAGCAGCTATCCCTGGAGCTGGTACACTGATCCCTCCCTGGTAGCGCAGTGAGAAGGCAGTGCCTACTGTTGTTGGGCAAGGGCGGCGGGGGAAGCTCTGTTGTGGTTCCCCTTGAATCGCTGGGTAGCCTCACTTCCTTTCATTAGAAGCAGCAAATACAGCATAAACACCTTCAGATACTAGGGGAAAAAAAGTATGCAAAAAAGGACTGAATAGGCTTTCAGACTTCCTGGACAGGGTCAAGTTGAATTAATGTTCCCAGTTTGAGTCTCTCTGTACACTGGTGCTCTGAAATATAATACTCCTCCTTTTGGCTGGCAGTGTCAATGGGGAAAGTTGCAATTGTTCCTTAAAAATTATATGTGCACTTGCAGACATATTAGAACAATTCGAAATTCATTGCATTTTGGAGAATACAGGTACTAGGGTAGGTTTCATGTGGTTAACCTGGTATTAATAGGACTATCCCAAGATGAGACAATCTGTGGGGCAAGTCAGAGCCCACAAAAACCACAACAAAGTGGGAGTCCTAACACTGTGTTCTGTGTTACTTATGCTGGAAAATTTTCTTTTCTGGAAAGCAAATGTTTGGGATAGGAGAACTGGAGAGAGAGATATTGCCTGTAGGAACTCCTGTACCCATTTCTGAATTATTCTGTAGCCCCAGCTTGCACCCCAAACTCTACTTAGGTATACTGTAAAATTTTCATTTAAAGGAAATAATCATCTTCATATCTCCTTTTAGGTAAGCAGGTACTAATGAAGTATATATGAACTTTTAATGTCTCTCCAGAGATTATGAGAATGTGTTGTAGAATGTATTAAATTGTTTTAAGGTAATCAGTCCATATCCTTTAAAGGAAGCTGAAGCTCATTCTAGTAAGATAAACCTAATCTGTACCGCTCTCCTGTGAAACATCCTATAGCAGAGAGCTGGTGAGCACTTACTTGGGATTCTGCATCCAGTCTCTCATAGATCTGCTTTTTGATCCAAATTTAGATTAAACGTGGATGACAAAGTTTAGCAGTCTCTGCTTGTGCACTGCCACCTGTTATATATTCAGGTGGTGTAGTAAGTAATTGGGGGTAAGACAATCAAAGATCTCCAAGCACATTGTGTTAACACTGCAGTTGTTCCTTCTTTCTTACTGCTTCCTCATGGTGGAGTTCTAGTAGATGTTTGAGTTAAGTTGTGATAAAGGAACTAAGTGATGATGGGGCTAGACCTGCCTTCTGGGAACTGGTGGATGAAAAGCTGGATATAAACCAGCCATGTGCTTGTAGCCCAGGAAGCCAACCCTATCCTGGGCTGCATCCAAAGAAGCATGGCCAGCAGGTCAAGGGAGGTGATTCTGCCCCTCTACTCTGCTCTGGTGAGACCCCACCTGGAGTCCTGCATCCAGCTCTGGAGCCCTCGACACAGGACAGACATGGACCTGTTGGAGTGGGTCCAGAGGAGGGCCACCAAAATGATCAGAGGGAAGGAACAGCTCTGCTGTGAGGACAAGCTGAGAGAGTTGGGGTTGTTCAGCCTGGAGAACAGAAGGCTCTGGGGAGACCTTATTGCAGCCTTCCAGTACTTAAAGGGGGCTTCTAAGAAAGATGGGAACAGGCTTCTTAGCAGAGACATTTGCGATAGGAAGAGGGGTAATGGTTTTAAACTAGAAGAAATTCAGACTAAATCGAAGGAAGAAATGTTTCCCAATGAGGGTGGTGAAACCCTGGCACAGGTTTCCCAGAGAGGTGGTAGATGCCCCATCCCTGGAAACACTGAAGGTCAGGTTAGATGGGACTCTGCAGAACCTGATTTAGCTGAAGATGTCCCTGCTCCTTGCAGGGGGGTTGGACTAGATGACCTTTAAAGGTCCTTTCCAACCCAAACTATCTGTGATTCTGTGTTCTCACCATGGGTGTGTAAAAGGCATTTAGAGACATTTGGGTGATTTCCATAGAAACAAGCTCAAAGTCTTTGTTCTTGAGACCAAGATATACCGTGCTGGAAAGAATAGGAGGCACACCTGTGAATGATACACCTAAACCTCCTGTTCTCACTTCTGTCTATGCAAATTTGATGTTACTTTGTATGGGTGGAAGGGAAAGGTGGTTTGTATATATCTATGTATGAGAAGAAAATCTTGAACTGCAAAAAGACATCTTCTGGTTGAGCAGTCTGTATTGGAGGGGTGGGGGAAACAGCTTTAATGAAAGAAGCTTCAGCCTTAATACAAACTGACCGTGGCATGTCTCATAATAAAGTTCTCAAAAATACATTTAAAATCACACTATCATACCTTTACCCTATCAAAGTACCAATAATTTTTGTAAAGCAGTTTAACATGGTTTAGTACTTAACATTTATCTCTTGTACATTATGCAGCTTTGCTAATGGAGAACAATGCTATATTTTGAAGAGACTATTTGTTTTGTTTGTTTGTAATGGAATGGTTAATCTTAGCCACTTCAAAATTGGCAAGTAGGCTTTTTTTTAAAAAAAAAAAACAAGACTGTTAACCAATAGTATGTTACATGTTTAAGTCTGGTTGTCTACATTTGTCTAGGCAATGCCCTTTGCAGAAACCCTCGATGGAAGAAGAAAGCAATAGAGTGTTTCTTTAAGGTATTCTCTCCTTGTGTGTGCTTCTGCCACAGATATTGCCTAATTGAAAAGTGAAATGTTTGCTGCCTGCTTCAATTTATCCACAGTATTTAAAAAAAAAAAAAAGAAAAAAACCCAACCAAACCCAAACAAAAAGAGGTAACTGCACATAATGTTTTGGAATGCAGCTAAGCTCCTATGTGACCCATGGACTTTAAATTTGAACGGAAAGCATGCTTTGCTTTCAATCAATTAAATTTCCATTTGTCATAAAGCCTCCTTGCAGCTGAAGACATTGTGCAAAGTTAATGCAATCTACAAATATTGTGTTTTTATTTAGAATTAATCTTCATTGACTTCCCCCAAAACTGTAATATTTTAAGCATTCAGACATTCCACTTCATGGCCAATAATCAGAAAGTATTTCATGTCATGCCTGTTTCAGAGAGATTCAAGATAAGTCAAACAACACACAATTAAACATAACTCATATCATCATTAAAGATCCCACTACCATGTAATTTTCAGAAATCATACAACAGAACGTAAGAATATTTTTAACATTAAGTACAGAAAAAGATAACTTGATCAGACTACCTATTATTAATGAGGAAGTAGAAAATCTATGGCAATAGTTTATGAAACTAACAGGTGCTAACTATGTAGGTGAGGACAAAAAGGTTCTTATTACTGAAGTGACAAAAATATGATGATTTTGGTATGAGGTAATAAAAGGACTTTGAAAATTCTAATGAAAACTGTGTGGACTATCTAAGAGTAAAATTAGGTTTCCTTATTAGTAAGTTGCATAAATTTATTTAAGGTTATTTGCATGGTTCTGTGTTACGACCTGAAAAGTATTTGCCTTCTCTGTAGACTGTGTTTTCTGCAGCTGTTTTCCTCAGGATTGCTAGTCTGCATCTTTAAGGGGTGGAAAAATCTGCTTTCCCTGAAAGGTTCTTTTGGGGAACAAGAAATTAATTGTTCCATATTGGTCAGCAATATATAGGAAATTAGACCTGAAGTAAGGAGATGAGACCTTTTATTCTTCAGGTGTTGTGTTAATGTTCCATATAAAAAAAAAAATGCAGTTATTCTGTTGGTTTTCCGTTCTTCTAGTTGAGCAAACCAAAGATCCATGAGAGAGGGGACACAGGTACAGGGGAGCAGATACAGAGTGTAGTCTTACCTTCTTAGTAGAACTTGTGTTACAAAAATAGATGTTATTTTTATTACATGGAAAAATCAAGAAACTGAGACAATCACAACGTTAAACTCTTGAACTAATGTTCTAATACAATTAAAGATCTAGGAAATTTTTTAACATGGAAGGTACTAAAAGGTTAGTTATGGGAAGTAGTAGCTATATAGGAAGAATGTTTGTGATAGGTGTGTAGTTTGTATGGGGTGGTTGGTTTGTTTTATGTTTGTAATCTGCAACAGGTTAAATCCTCAAGAACTGATTTCTACAAAGCTTTAGTTTTGAATAATGAGAACTTCTTAATTAATGTATGCATAATTAAGAACATCAGCTGTCATCTCCTGGAAACAAGCTTTCATGTTGCAGATAACTGTTGGTGCTGCTGTGGCACCCGCTGCTCTAGGTGGGCCAGAACTCACCTTGCTGGTCATGTAGGAATTAAAAATGATCTTATGATCCTAGCACTAAACTCAAAATCAATTTTTGTATTTCTTCACAAAAGGTATTTCCTTAGAAATTTACTTAGAAAACAGGATATGAATAAAAACACCACTTGATAATTTTTTTAAATACAGTTTCACTTGATATCATTTAAAGTAAATGGTTCATTTTTGAAGATACGGTGTTCTTGATGTTTTAACAGAACGTATGAGGTTTCAAATACTACCACAGCAACTGCCAAGAATGTAAGCTTCAAAAAAAATCATAAAAATTGGCAGTAAAGAGGATGATACAATGCATGTAGTATAAAACACTCCTGGAACCTGTACAAGTACTAAGTGTCCTAACGTATATTTATTGAGATACAGCTTGGAGTTTTATTTATGTTGCATTTTAAATTAAAATATTTCAGGAATCAGTTGTCTTTGTCCTTTTTGTATATAATTTATTTTTAAAAGTTATGATACCCATAAACTCTTAGATCTTGGTGAGTTGAAATGAACATCTAAAATAATATTCTGGCAAAAGAAGCTCATAGTTCAAACAAACTTGTTTGATATGTTGGGTAACTAAAATAGATTTGTTTTTAAACAGGGTTTCTTTTACATTTCAGCTGCTGTTTGGGGTGCACTTCTTCAAATGTTAAAGTAAGATAAATTAAGAAAAACCCCAAACAAAGCAACAGCAAAGTCATTTTAGCCTCTTTAAAAAGAGAACTCCCCATAAGCAAATGCTGTGAAAGCTTTATTAGAGTGAAAATGCCAAGCCTCATACGGGTTCCAGCATTAATAGCTACTTCACTACAAGTTCAGAATTTGCCCATCTTCACAGTGTCAGCCTCTGTACTGGCTGGGTGACACTTGGGAAATATGTATTAATTTTTCCTTCTGCCATTTGCTGTTCTGTGGTTAGATCCTCACTTTTCCAGGAGGAATACAGCCCAAAAAAGGTTTTGGAATTGCAAACCTTGACTGAAAAACCCAACAAAAGTATCTCAAGGGTTGTCTTGGCTATTGGTAACCAGAACACCAAATCTCAACTCCCAAAAGAAAAAATTTGGGGCAAACTGCCAAAACATATCTGCATAAATAAAGGTCAATAACTAACGAATTCTGTGAAGATACAGAAAAGGCAGGGAGAGGGAGTAGAACTGGAAAGTGACATCCTTGGGGTGAAGAGTGAAACAAGGTCAAAAAGTCATCAGCCCTTCTAGCTCCACTTTGAATAAAATTGAGACGAACTGAAAACTATTTAACTGCAGGCATGTAGTAATACAAAGGCAGTGTCCTGTGCAGTATCTTGCATGTAAATCAGTTAATTGAAATGTGTGCTGTGTCTCACTTAGGCCATTTCAGTGCTCAGTCAGGAGGTGAATTATTTCTTGAAGGTCTTGAATCTTTCTGTATCTCAACACCAGTTATGGAATCCATCTGGTGATGGTCATCTAAGAAAGATTTTTTTTTTTTTAAAGGATATTGTTTGGTTATACTTATTAGGTGACATTTTATTAAAGTGAGGAGCTTCTCATTAACACTGTTCAGGGAAAGTGGTCTTCAAAGAATTATCTCAAATGTATTAGATCAAAGTGTTCAATGATTTGCAATTTCACTACAGTCTCTCATTCACAGTTTAAAAATTGCCAGCAAATGCACAATTAATTACATGACAATTTAACTTTGACAGCTCATTTCTGGATCAGATGAAATAAGTCGCAGCTTTCTCATCTTGTTAAATGATATGTCAGTGCTTTGCGACTATGCTTCATAGTTGTAGGGCCATATCATTAAAAATACATGGGTAAGAATGTTGTTTCCATTATCCTAATAGGTAGTAGAAAATGCAGATTATTTCTGGCCTGTTAAAATCTGTTACTGTGAAAGTGAATGTTTTCAATTTTCTCAGCCTGCATTAAAGGCAGGGAATGCATAGCATCTACTAGATTTTATTGCTAAAGTTCAGGCAAATAGTATCAGACGCATGTCTTTCAACTACATGAGTTCAATTCTTCTCAATAAGATTTTCTTTTCAGAGTTTTATTTTGCTGCTGGGAAATACTGTATTGTATAGTTGAAGTCCAAAGCCTGCTATCCCCTTTGTTCCATCTGCAGTCTGTATTTCTTTCAAAAACTGGCATTGGTCATTACCAGTAACAAGTCCTATGAATTTTGTTTGTTATAGAAAAGTAGCCTACAGGAAATTGTTATATATATGGTAGTACTGGAGATTTGTATGTATATGTACATGTGAAACACTTTCACCTTACTGTCTACTGGTTTGATTTGCTACAACATTATTTATTAATATGAAATGAATAATCCCGTTTACATGAGATGTCTGTTCCTGAAGTGCACGTTGGAAACTTGTCTTCAATAGTAACAGACTCGTAAGTCATCTGGTATAAAACTTTAAGTTGTCTTTTTCTTTAGAGTAGCATGAAGTTCCCAAGGGAATTTTACAGAAAACGCGGGGCTTCAAGTTTCACAGTGTTTATACTTTGCACTGTCCACCTGAAATTAAAGGTTCAAGAGTATTGTCTGAAAGATGTTTCATGTTTTTTCCTTAAAATCTGAGTTGAAGCAGCAATATGTACAAGATGTTTAGTTGTATATAGAAAGTGGTCAGGTGTTCTCAGAATAGCTGAGGTTGGAAAGAACATCTCGAGGTCATCTGTGCTGACTGAGGACTCAGCTAGCACATGCTGCCCGGGACCATGTGCAGACACCTGTGCTACACAAATATTTTGGAGATGTAGAATTATTATTGCTCTCTAGACTATCTTAAAAAGATGAGGGAGAAGGCATTTCAATTCTAGATGTAATTTTACATATTAATTTATGCATGCATGTGACAGGCAAACTCGGCCGACGTTGATTATTTCACTAGGCTGTCTGTCAACTGGAGAATGAGTTCAACAAATACGTTTGCTCGTGTACAAATCAGAAGGCAGACGCTGTGCTTGAAGTGCCACAGCACACAGCATGAGCTTATACATGTCTGCTAAGAAAAACAAAAAGAAGTATGTCAGGTTTTCACGTGAAACTGCTAATGTCATCTGGTAGGTCACACGGTCACTATCTCCGACTTGAAACTCAGTGGCAGCACTGTTATCTCCCCACTGCTTTGAAGGCTTCACTCTCTTAAAGACCCTGCACATTTGAGTAAGATGCTTGTTGCGAAGCAAGCTTTGTTTTAGCTTTCAGTGTACTTAGACATGCTGAATTCACAGCACACGGAGCCTGCCTCTGTTCAGCAAAGCAGGGGATTTAGGTGCTCTAGCTCTGTGCAAAAGTCTTAGCCTTCATAGACTTGCAATGAAGAATATTTTGCTGAATTGGCACCTTATCTGATGGACGTTTATCTTGGTCCACAAAAGCCCACAACCACAAGACAAAAAATTTACATTTTATGCAAAAGGTCTCATTTTCTGTATAGCATGTGGCTTTGTGTTAAGGGTTACTATTTTTCATGGCATAAGTATTAAATCCAGCTTCAATAGTCATTAAGATTTGTGTGCAGTTGATGCACCTCTTTCTTCTGCGGAAAGTAACTTTATCATTTTGGCTACTTTATTTTTCTTGTTATCTTTTGACACGAGAAATTCTGCTTTCCTTCATCCAAAACCTTTTAAAGAGCTAATTTTAGGATTCTATGTTTTCAAGTTGAAATGGAATGACATGCAGGGTAAATGTGATGAGGGGCATCATGCACAGAGGCAATGTGTAACTGAACACCTGTAAGCTTTAGTTTTGTGTAAGCTCTCAAATAAGATGGCCAGCTTCACTTTAATTAACAAAGAAAGAAGATAAATTAATACTAAATGTTTAAAACTGGCTACATGTCTGATAAGAATATAATCTTATAGAGAAATATTTGACTGCTTTTGGCTCCTCTCTGTTATGTGTATGGTCTTTCTTCACATCGGCTCTGAGTGAAAGTATTGTTGTGATTTATGGTCTCTACCACAGCCAGCCCATAAATCCTGCTGTTCTTGAATCCTGTCTAATAGATTCTCTGCTCCTTCACAAGGTCAGCCACTGAGAAGGCCTGTGACTTTCTGATGGCAGATTACATGTGTGAAGTATTTTTTTTTTCCTCCAAAAAAGATGAAATTGCATATTCCTCGGTATTTTCTAGACCTGATACGTAGAACGCTTCTAGAATCAACATAAGAGTAGCAATTAGCACATTTCTTCAAGAATGTCTGTATTTTAAAGCCTGTGTAACTCGGAGTGTGGGGGTGTTCTGGCTAACCTGGATACAAACCATCTAAATACATTAATATTGTGAAAATGTTACTAAGCAGTTGTTAGAAGAGGCGGTTCTTGCTGAGGTGATGCTGGGAAGTAATGCATTCTAATTAAATTCCACAGAAAAATCCAGAAAGCATTTCTGTGAGGATGCTTTACAAACTCGCTGAAGGCAGCAGTCTCGTCTCACCATAAAAGCATGAAATCAAATGGTTCTAATTCTTCTCATTTTCACAGTAATAACTGTCATAGGTTAAAATAGATATTTCAATTACAGCACTTGTATTAGGTTAGCTTAGCTTATTGAGAGGTAATAACGACTTTTCTCCAAGGATGAGGAGGCCAAAAAAAAAAAAAAAATTAGTATCAAAGGAAGCTACGAGTACTATGTAAGTAAAAAGTTAGAAGTTAGTTAACAGAAGTTAGTCAAGTTTGCAGCAGAAATATGTATCTTAATGATGGTGACTTTTTAAAAACTTTTTCAATTTATCAACACCTAGAAACTTGCCTGTGGAAATACACAAGTTTCACATCCATAAATTCCCATGTAGCTTAGATTATAGTTTGTATAGATAATATAAAACATAAAAGTTTAAAGCTATTCCATTAATCCCTTGGAATTATTCTACATTTCTTTGTAATCCCCTGTGGGTTCCTCACACCTGGAGCTGAAAAGCAGTGCCCTAGATCATCTGGCAACATCTTTATGATTTCCAGAGCTGATGATACTTGAATTAATGTCTAGTATTTTCCTTTTTCAAGGCAGCAGTGAGGCGGCCTCGAAGAGGCCTTTGAGGGGAGTGGGGCATGATACAGATTTATAACGTTTCTGTCAATAAGGCATAACCGCAGCCTTCCTCTCTGGTTTGGAGCCAACATATCCTATTTTTTTTTACTCTGGACTCCTATATTGACTTTTTATTATATCCGCTGTGATGCCTACTAACCTATTTATGTGTAGGTGCGAGCGGATGGACACCACCAGTGAATTGTGCAAACAGCTATCATCATTCCTACGTGTTGTGTAAGGAACTGCTTGGGCTTCCTCCCCGCCTTACAGGGCAAAAGGAGTTATGTAGCTACAATAACACAAAGTTAAATGCTGTTTTGTCTTGGGAGTTATGTTTTGATTATGAAGGGAAATAAGTAGTGGCATATGCTGTTTGGAGACTGGCTGCAGGCCCCCTTCGCGGAGAAACTTTTTTTTTTTTACCGTGCTGAGAAGTCCCACATACAATAAAACACTATTCATTTTATTGCATTGCACACATGCTGTAAATGGTATTGATAGTTCCAGGCAACAGAATGAATTTCATTTAAGAATTTACATAAAGTTTATTTAAATAGTTTATGTATCTGTCTTCCTCAGTCAAAGTGCAATGGGTAGGAATACAGTGTGACCAATTTACTCTTCTATGGAAATAATATACAAGTACATGTCACCTTAATAAAGTTAAGGTAATAAAGTTAGAGTACTAGTAACGATCTTGCTCATGTTTCTGGGAAGATAGTAAATGCTGTGTTCTGTCTTCCAAATGCACAGTGTTAATAGAGAAACACCGTTGCATAGGCAAGGCTGCAGTACCTATTGTAACAATTTGCCCAGGTTGTGAATAAGCCACACACAATTTGTGTCCCCCAGGTTTTCAGACCAAATGAGTCTGAAAGTGGTGGTTCCTGGCCTTGAGTGCCTAGGACTGTCTCCTTAAGCAGAAGCATATTGCTGCTTGTCTTTTGGTGGTACCCGAGACCAGGGTGTCGCTGTTGGTCCCTGCAGCCTGTGCCTCCAGCCGTTACATGTGGCTCCCCTCCTTTCTTGGCAGTGTGGTGGTCTTGCCTCTTCATTTTGACGGACTAGAGAGGTGTAAAGTCATTTAAGCTTTTTTTCTCAACTACAGCAGCATCCCTCTGCCAGCAGTCTGAAGCCACCTGTCTTTGGGGACATCAAAGCTGCATGGCAGTGGCTTAGCTCCTGCTGCAGTTGCCGGCTTCCCGACAGGATATCCACATGTTTTTAAAATAAAAGAGGGTAGATTGGATGTAAGGAAGACATTTTTTACGCTGAGGAGAGGTGAAACACTGGCACAGGTTGCCCAGGGAGGTGGTAGATGCCCCATTTCTGGAAACATTCAAGGTCAGGCTGGATGGGACTATGAACAACCTGCTCTAGTTGAAGATGTCCCTGCTCACTGCAGGGGGGTTGGGCTAGATGACCTTTAAAGGTCCCTTCCAACCCAAACTACTCTATGGGTTTTCCCCTGGGATAGCGTGGGGTTGCTGGCGCCGTGTGGATGATGTGATCTGGTGTGCATCCAGCATCCCTGCTGCCTGCCCTCCTCGCCTGCCCCGGAGCTTCCCGAACCTCTCTCTCGCTCACATACACATATCTTGAAAATGTGTCTTGATGTTTAATTCATAACATGAAGCTTGCGATTAGGGCAAAGTAGCTGCCTTGGATTTGGAGCTGGAGGATCTGCTATATCAATTTATATACTTAAGTTAGGCAGGGGCTCAACATCAAGTGTTTTGGCAGGGGACCAGCTAAGCATTACTGTCGCATTTGATTCTTTATTAGGAACTGTAAATGGATATTGAAGTTCAGAGAAAATAAGATCTAGCATAAATACTGGCTTAATTTGTGTATGTTGAATGGGTTTACACCAAGCTTTGGCTTGTTTACTTTCAATTAGGTACAGTATGGAAAAAGATTTATGTGATAATCCATACCAAAGGGCCAGTTACTAATGAAGACATTGGTAATTTCATGAGTAATTAAATTTCATCTGAGCTAATTACTGAAGTATTCTAATTCAGAAGCCTCTAGCCGCAAATATTGAAAAGCCATTTATTTAACTTGGCTTTTACTTCGTCTGTCGCACTAGTTGATAATACACATTCAATTCTAAAGCATTTCCCTTGGGTCTCTTCCTCCTCCCCTTCTTGCTGTGGGTGTGTGTCCACAGATACTTCCTTTCTGTTTGAAATACACTAGAAAATGGTCTGCTAGACATCCAAGTCCACAATAAAGCAAGCCAGAATCTCATGGGTTTTTTGTCTTGGACTAGGAAAAAAAAAAAAAGTGTTTTTGAGGCAAATTGCATCCATATATCACAAACCTTGTGTTATTTTCTCAGTCATCCTCTCTATGCACATTATCTCCTGATGTATCCTGATATGTAAAGCTTGTTCTAGTAGCTATAACATAGTCTTATGTGACTAGAGCTGATAGCAGAACCTTAATGGGAAAGGAAACTTGACTCCTAGTCAATTCAGGATTTGATTGGAATGAACTTAATGAAAAATCTTAAATAGCTAAGGACCTGATTCTACTTGCAGTTGAGCAAAGCTTATAGAGATTTTATTATACTACTTGCTGACACAATTAACATGATCACTTTTTTCTCTGTTCCTTTTGCAAAGTAAGGCTTCACATAGTCTTGGGAACAAAATGGAGAACGTAGCTTATGTGCTAACTTTCATTCCCAGATAAAGGGCCTTATCAAATTTCTCTTTCATAAGCTCTCTATACCTACAAAGGGTTTTATTTACATGTTAGTACCTGCGACTGTTTTTCTGATCATTTATGTTATTAGAATAGTGATTAAACTTTGAGCATGACAAAATTTGATTAAAAATTGCTTGCTCTGTTCTATAAATGGCAGTGTTTTCTTACATGCAGTTCCCCGACCCCACCCCCCCGCCTCCCCTCCAGCATCACCAACAATACTCTTTGGAGAATAGCTGTTCCCAGTTTAAAAAAACAAAACAAAAACCAACCCTTTCCCCAACTTTTATAGTTATTTCTCAATTCCCCGATACAATGTTTAAAAATAGTATTTTTATAAACTTGACAAAGTTGTTGTTTTAGTATTCACCTTCATTATTCCATCAAACTCCTTCATAGACATTTTCTGTGATCAAATCTTGCCTTGTAAATCTACCGTTGACTCTTGATGGTACTGAAAAAGATTTTTGTAATCCATTTACAAAGTAATATTGACCCAAGCACATTCTCTTTTAACTGTGCTCTCCCTTTTTAGTCTATCTGCTAATTTACCTACTCTTTTTGTCTGGCTACCATTTTCTTTATTTCTGTGTTCTTTGTAGAGGGTAGTGTGTGTATATGGTGGGGTTTTTTTTAGTACTGTATATATGATGAGCATTTATCTTACTGTGGTTTTGTCATTCCTGTAGCATTTTGCAGTCTGCAACAGTATTTCAGGTTTCACAATGTTGTTACCTAAACAAAAACAAATTTTAGTGAATTCCACTTCTGATAGATAATGACTTATTTCCTAATTAATTTAGGTTCTGTGTTTCTCTGCCATCACCAGACAAGTGTTTTACTTAATGTTCGTTTTCTATCTTTTTGTCTACTGTCCTTCCCCATTCAGTGGAGCACTTTTAGGGGGAGATTGCCTACTCTATTCCTGTACCTGTCTCATCAAGGAGGTGATTTTTTAAAATTGTCCTGCTTGCATCCTTGGCAAGTATCCTAAGCATGTGACCATTAAGTGAAATGCAGTGTGACATTTTCCCTTTTATGGATTGTGACTAAATCTAGATATTTTGTTTCCCTGTGCTGAACAATCAAACTCAAAATGTAACACTTGTTTTAAACAACATTAAATAAATCATATCAGTTTAGACTATTAAGATATTCTTCACTTCTTTTTTTTCTTTCATTGATTTTGTTTACCACATTGGGAAACTGGATATTTGGTCAGCCTGGCAGAGTGGGGACAGACCCTTTGCCATCATGACTATGGGATGTATTGCTGCTGAGGAAGTAGAATACACCTGAAGACATTTGGCTATGTTTTGCCGGTATTGGATTGTATTTTTAAGAGCTATAAAAGGCTGCCAGGTATTTCAGAAGTATGCCAAGGCTTGTGAAACTGGAGCTGAAACATTGATATGCTGAGTAAACAAAATGAGTACAACCAGTGAATAAAAACCTAAGTATTGAAACAAAGTTTTTCTTTAATAAATACTAAGCACAGTATTACACAGGACATGACATTTTAAGGAAAGCCTACATATTATCGAAACTAATAATGGTATTTTTAGGTAGTATGTTGCTTGAAAATGTTTTCCTATAAAGGTGATGCGTAAGAAATATTACAAACTTGTCACATATGTCTAGTCCCAGTTGGAAGGAATCTGTGTTTTCAGAAACTAGAAATTCTCAAGATCCGTTTTTTGAAACAGGTTGAAATCATTCTTGGCATTACTGATCCATAATTTCTACTAGCAGTGCAATTGGAAGCCCTGAAAGCTCTGCCAGAAGCTGCTGCACTTGGTATAAATGCCCAAGGATCTCCAGGGTATCCATCTGCCCCAGTGGCTTGATACCCCTTGGGGGCGGCAGCTCCTTCCATGGCTGTGCAGCGAGGCATCCTCTCACCTTGGTTGTAACGTGGGGGACTTCCATCCCTGTTGAGGAATTGTACACAACTCTAATGCCAAATGAAAGGATATGGTTTTGTGTATGGTATGTATGGTTGTGTATGGTATTTTGTTTGATGTTAGAGCTCTTGGAAGTCTACATGTGAGAAGTTGCTTTGATGGAAAGGGCGGCTTGAACTTGTGAAAACTGCTGACAAGGTTCATTTTGCAAGTTAAAAAGAAATGCTACTCCAGTTGTTTGCTACGCTACTTTTCATAAATAATTCAGAAATTGGAATTTCAATTTTCAGACTTCTCTGTAACACATTTACCCATTTATTCACCTTTCATCCCCTTTAAAAATCCAATCAGGTTAAGAGCATTTTAATGCACTTCTAATATGTGCATTACCAGAATTTTAGATTAAAGTAGAAAATGGGTCCTTGTGACTGTTGTAAGTGATGTTCAAGGGGTACTTTAGGAATGATAAAATTTGTTTGATTTGGTGTACGTTGTGATTGAAATACTTTTTCCAATTTAAAAACACATCCTCCAAAGATTACCTTCAGTGCTAGAAAGTTTATATACCATATGCTTCGACCTGCTCTGGAGACAGTTAAGTCAAACCAAATCATTTTACTACTAGTAATCACGAAGCCCGTAGCTTGGTACCTTTGAGCATAAGGTGGGTTCATAATAGTTCTGCAGTGAATATTGCTGTGTGATCCCTGCAGTGCTCGGTGGTTGTTGATTTATATGTGGCAGGTTCTCAGACACAGAGGTGATGGATAACCATTTAAAAATCTTAAGAGGAATAGTTACGTAAATCCAACTGTGCAGACTAATTCATTGTAAAATGGCTTCTGCTAGTGATTCAAAGAAATCCAAACTTAAGAAATTTAAACTCAGTAACATCAAAGTGTCATTAAGCAGACATCTTTATTGCAGTGCTGGACGCATGGGGGATATCTCCTCCTAATATGTATGCGCTGAAACAAAAGCTCATCCTTTATATACCTGAAATACGTGAATATTCACGCATTTTCCAAGAAATCCCCACCTCCTTGCTTATCTACTACATTTACGTAATGCTGGTGTTGCAAAACCACACTATGCATGTGCAGGGGTCTCGGGTGGTCGTCGGTGGTCGTTTGGGGAGCCAGCCCCCTACTCCTTTTTCCTGTTTATGGTCACGGGTCTCTTGAGGATAACTTCTTCTCCTTGGATGTTTGCCCCTTCTGTTGTTCAGCCAAGCAGTTCCTTCTTATCATCCTTGTTAGAGCACTCCTGCCAGTCTGTCTCTATGCGCAAGGTTAAGGTATCTTCTCTGCTCTCTTTAATCTCTCAGTCCTTGCTCTTAACACTTCTTTGTTTTAATTTCCATGAGGCCGGCTTTCCTCCTGATTAACTGTTTACACATAGTTACAATGTCAGCATTGAGGCACATACAGCCTAAGGACTGTGAGAGTAGGCCGTTAAACATAATCACACAGTTATTAGGCTAAAGAATTCTATACTAAAGTCAAACTAATCATGTAATCAATAACCTTCCGTATGTTAAGAAATTTGCAAAACTTACAGTTGAGTAGTGACACATGCTAAAACCTTATAATTGTTTTAGATCCTTGTTTCACTAGTTTGAATTGGTTGTCCTGCTTCAAACAAATACTTCTTTCCTCCTGACATTTGGTAATTGAAGGATGAAAGATAAAATTATCTGTATCAGCAGAGGGCTCAATGTTATGATGCACTGGTTGCTCCTAGAGTCGAGCGGGGATGGAGTTTCTTGCTTCTTTTGCAGAAAGAGGGAAAGCAGCAAAGCTCAGCATTGACTGTCCAACTAGTGGGTACAGATAATCTGGAAAATGAAAAGTGATTGTACACAAGAAATGGTGATGCATTATTCTTTGATATGTTTGGATATTGAGTTAGATATGAACTTTAAACAATAAGTCAAAGTGGAGTTGTAAAAAGGAGGGAGCAAAAAGGTTCTACTAACTGGCAGGTGGCATGTAATATTATGGATCGTTAGTTAAATATACTTTTCTTGAAGTTAGCTCTTCGCTTTATGTAACCTGTAACTGGTGGCTGGAAAAAGCAACACTAGAACTCCTTTTTGTTTCACCTTAATTTTTTTTGTCATAAGAATTGTATGTGTGTAAGTGCTCAGGAAGTAAAAAAAGTTATGGAAGTGAACCATAACAAAGTGGAAAAGAAGTGGAAGTAAACTTCACAAAACCATGTTTTCATGCTAAAATCTTTATCTGAGAGTTGTTTTTTTAATTGATTTTTTACTTTTTATTTAGAGTATAGTCAAAATTAACTGAAAGTGACTGATTTTTAAAGATCTATTTGATAAGGGGAAAAAGAAGAGAGAACCACTTTAATGGTAAGATCTTAGTGATTCTCTGCCAGGTGTGGAAACAGACCATAAAATTAAGGGGAAGTTAAGAAAAAGCCCATGAAATTAAGGTAAGCCTTTTCATTGACTTCACTGGGAACTTCTCAGTTAATTTTACAGTGACTATCAGTTAATATTATACTGAAAATGGGGTTATCTTTGTGGCCTTGATTTGAAAGGCTTTTGATAGATTGTCACAATGGCTTCCTTTGCATTTAATGTCTGTGATTTAACATATTAAGACTTAGGATTTATTGGCATAAAATGAATTCACAGTCACAGGCTTATAAATGAAACACAGCAAGCATAGCTTTCTGATCAACACAAGTCAGTGGTATAAAAGCATGTGGCATGTGGTAATGTCAACATTCCTTAGGTGGTGTATCTTTTTACAGGGAAATTATTTTATATATTTTGTGGAATTCAAAACCAGTTACTGGATATATCTTTTGCAGAGGAAAACATTGCTGTGTGAAGTATTTCTATTTGACCTGAGATGCTACTTTAGGCATAAGAGGAATATTACAGTGCATCTGTCTTTGTGGAGATGTGGAGCTCTATTGCCGTATGTACTCCAGTTTAAGGTGGAAAGCAAGCTGTCATTCACTAGCTATAAAGAAAAGACTTTCTTCAATGCTTCTAAGCTTTGTCTCCTACATGTTTTTAATGTCTTCACAGCAGCTAGTGACTGTCAGATTTTTTTTTTTTTTCCTTCCCCTCCTAATGCAGAGCACTTCTGAAGAAATTTCAGCTTTTATTCAAATAAATTACGGTCGGTCTTGATACAGCTCTGTAGTGTCAGGTTTCATTTGGGTAGTTTTCTCATGCTATCACTTATTTTCTTAAAACATTTGCAGCATTTCACGAAAGCTGGAGAGTAAGGGAAGGCTTTTTTCCTATTCCATTAATGAATGTCTTGCTCTGCTTTCCCCTACTGGATGGACAAGGTCGACACTAGTATTCGAACAGACACAATTGTGGAAAACACTTCTACCACAGTCATTGCTACAACTAAAATATAAACATAGCAAAATTGTACTTCTGAATGCTAACATTAGTTATGTTTTCCGATATATTTAATGTTATCATTAAAATAGGTCTGTGCCTTTCAGGTAGGTAATTCAAACATGTAAATAATGGCATTGTATAGGAATAAGGTAATACCTTTTTGGCTGTGATGCTTTTCATACAAATGGGTGACAAATGGTAAGCTACTAGAAATATTTGAACAGAGCTATCTTGTTATCATCTTTGGCAAAATACTCCAGAAATTCCCTTTTAGAGTCTAATTTGCTTTAAAAATTATAGCTATTTCTATTCTGTTTCTTTGAAATACACAGAGAATGAAAAATTTAATTGAAAGCAAAGCATTTTGCTTGAATTAGTATCCATAAAATAGCTAATAAGTATCAGATGAGTTGTAACAAGCTTTTTGGGCAAAACTGAAAATGAATGCAGTAGCATAAACTAATACATAAGAATTGATTTTAATATCTCGTTCTATTGAATGCATAGTTTGCAACTTCTAGTTTTTATTAAAACAGGCTTGAAAGTTCAAAGTACATACTCTGTTTGCATATCTTGAAGAAATTAATCTGAACTTGTTGAATAAATATTTAATGTATCCTTTTATTTCTCTGAGCTAAGACTTCAGCTTCAGTGCACATTGGGTAAGCAATTGGTAAGGTATATTTCAATAGTATTTTGTTTGAAGACTTCAGGTCAAATCTTTCTCCAACTTCACAAGCCAGTGCTGTCTGGAGATTTCACATAATGTGGTGTTATCTACTGTGAAAACAAAGAAACGTGCCCAGCTATTAATACAGAAATCAGAAATGTGTCCTACTGTTTATGTATTTGGAGGATATTGCTACTATTTAGTAGCAAAAATCTACAAAAGGAGTTCATTTTGAGATAGAAAATACATTCCTAAAATAGATGCTTTGGTGACCTTGGAACAAATTTGGGTCTCATGGTCCCTTCTGCTGGGATGGCTGTGTGCAGTAAGGCCTCTCTGCCTCCCCCAACACTCATGGTTTAAAACATAACATTTAAGTCGAACTGAAACTGGTATGGTTCACCTTGAATGCTTGAGGTATAAGCAAACATGAGAATGTGAGGGCTGGTTCATGAGCTGTTTGCCCATTTGCTCAGCAACAAGAGGGGGTACGGCTGGGAGAATTGACCCCATCAATCGTTTCAACCACACTGCCCCGTTGGCAAGTGGGAGCCTGTGATTTCCTTATATATTTTGTTTGTGTAAATGTACAAAGTCACTACTATTCACAGCTCAGGAGAGGCCAAACAGTTAAGGATTCGGCTGCAATTAACCTTTGAAAGCTATGTAATTCTCATTTGTGTCTTTAATGAGATGTATAAAGACCTTTTTATTTTTAATTTGGTTCAACTGCTTCTATTCAAAATGATAAAAATGTATCTGAATACATGCGTCCAAAAATCTGTTGGACAGTTCTGTTTTGCAAGTGTTTTACAACCAGCCTACAATCTTCTTCTATAAAAGTCACATAAATAAAATGAGAGCCTTAATGACACACAAGTGAATATGCTCTGGTTGCATGGTGGGAGGATAATTTTCATGTTAGTTAAGGCACTCAAGGAATCTTTGCTTTTTTTGTTCTACTTTTTAAGATTTTTGTGTTTTGGCTTTCATCACCAATTCCCAAAGATTAGTTGTAACAGAGGTAAAGCTGTGAAAACAAAATACTTCCTCTGATATATCACATTTATACAAAAAGGTTAAGGTACTTATATTGCATGTGTTACTCTGATAGCAGAATCTGTCACAGACCTTTAAGGTGTTTCACAGAATCACTAAGGTTAGAAAGGACCTTCAAGATCATCAAGTCCAACTGTTAACCCAGCACCACCATGCCCACTCAACCATGTCCCGAAGCACCACACCCACACGTTTTTTGAACACTTCCAGAGATGGTGACTCCACCATCTCCCTGGGCAGCCTGTTCCAATGCCTGACCACTCTCCCACTGAAGAAATTTTTCCTAATATCCAATCTAAACCTCCCCTGGTGCAACTTGAGGCCATTTCCTCTCGTCTTATCACTAGTTACTTGGCAAAAGAGGCTGACACCCTCGTCGCCACAACCCCCTTTCATGTAGTTGTAGAGAACGATAAGGTCTCCCCTCAGCCTCCTCTTCTCCAGACTGAACAACCCCAGTTCCCTCAGCCGCTCCTCATAAGACTTGTGCTCCAGACCCCTCGCCAGCTTCGTTGCCTTTCTCTGGACATGCTCCAGCACCTCAGTGTCCTTCTTGTAGTGAGGGGCCCGAAACTGAACACAGTACTCAAGCTGCGGCCTCACCAGTGCCGAGTACAGAGGCACAATCACTTCCCTACTCCTGCTGGCCACACTATTCCTGATACAGGCCAGGACGCTGTTGGCCTTCTTGGCCACCTGGGCACACTGCCCGCTCATGTTCAGCCGGCTGTCAGCCAGCACCCCTAGGTCCCTTTCCACTGGGCAGCTCTTCAGCCACTCCTCCCCAGCCTGTAGCGTTGCATGGGGTTGTTGTGGCCAAAGTGCAGGACCATGCACTTGGCCTTGTTAAACCTCATACAGTTGATCTCTGCCTATTGATCCAGCCTGTCCAGATCCCTCTGCAGAGCCCTCCTACCCTCCAGCAGATCAACACTCCCACCCAGCTTGGTGTCATCTGCAAACTTACTGAGGGAGCACTCGATCCCCTCATCCAGATCATCTATAAAGATATTGAACAAGACCGGCCCCAGAACCGAGCCCTGGGGAACACCACTCGTGACCGGCCGCCAGCCGGATTTAACGCCGTTCACCACAACTCTCTGGGCTTGGCCATTCAACCAGTTCTTTACCCAGCGAAGAGTAAACCTGTCTAAGCCACAAGCCGCCAGTTTCTCCAGGAGAATGCTGTTTGTTTCGCAAGACCTCAATAAGATGAAGTGCAGTGCAACCCATTTTACAGAGGGGGACTCAGAAACTAAAGTTTTGTTTTAGGAGTTGTCATCTTTTAGGAGACATGCTCAATATGATTAAACAACTCTAAGGCAAGTTGTTGAAACCTGTTATGATCACATTGTAGACCTTAATCTGGTTTGTCTTTGAGGAGATGTCTTGAAACTTTTATTAGAGGTTTTCCATTATACAACGCACTCGGAGATTTCCAAATACTGTTGTACGTTGATACTGGTGGCACTGCTAAGCCCAAAAACTGATTCCACTTGCAAGCTCTTTTAGATACAGTCTGGTTTTCTTCTTGAGCCCCAAAGACCCTCTGTTGTTATGTCAAGACAGTTATCTTAAAAATGGTAGGTACTATTTCAAAGATTGATTTTCCTTTTTAATTTATTATTAATTGCAATAAATTTTCTCCTACTGTAGAATCCGTTGCTTTATGCTACTAATTTGTCCAGTCTCTATGTACAGAACTTGTGGACTTTGAAAATTCTGTTTGCACATAATGTAGGTACAGCTCATTTGCCATGAGCCTAACTTACACAGGGCAAGGGAAAGCTGTGTAATTGGACAAACGTTTAGGAATATACTGAGCATACCTTCAAAGAAAGTACAGTATTTTTTTCTAATAAGGAGCTGCTTGGGTTGGTTGTAAAATTTCCTTTGTACTTGTAACTTTGGTTTGTTTCCTGCCTTCAGCTGTAAGACACTTTGCTTACCAATGTGGACTGAAGCTTAGGTGTAAAGGTCTCTCTCACATATGTAGTCCCAAGACAGAAAGCATGTGAGAATTTTTTAATTTTTTTTTTTTTTTAATTTCACTTCTGTGAAATAGGAAGGCACCCAATTGAAGTTGATGAAGTCAGATGTTGACCTTTGGGTTTGTTATGCTGCCAATTATCTGATTTTGTTTCTTTTTCCCCTTCCGCTTGCATGCCATCAATAGCACAAACATTACCTTAAGTATGCAATTTTGCTTGCATGCTGGGTATAAAGCTGGCAAAAATATATAAAAATGTTTCCACCCACGCTGCATGGAAAAAAAAAAAAAATGCTGCAGCTTTCCTTGTGTTTTGTGCCAGGGACAAATTCTAAGTTGTGTAAAGGGAAGAAGTGCAGCTTTCTATGCCAACACTTTTGAAGAAATCAATTTTTGTGAAATATTATCTTAACACCTCTTCTTTAAGGACTAGACAAAAGCAATTTGAGTTAGCTATATTTCTTGCACTTGTGTATAGAAAATATGCAATGTTTAATTAAAAGAAGAAAATGAATAATTTAATTTGCATTTTGAAATTGTTTGTTATTTGTATATTACATAATATGAAATGAACTTCAAATGGGAGAAATTATCTAGAATTGTGAAACCTGCTTTTTGTATTACATTATTTCAAATTATTTGTACATAACTTCCACTTTTTTGTTTAAATTTCAGCAAGTTTACAAAGCATCTACAATGAATTATTCCCTTTTGAATTTCAGATGGCATCCAAGCTTGGTAACAGAAGGTACAAGGGATTAATATTTTGCTGCAAAACAACAGTTTGAGCAGGTGGTACTTGATGCTATTACACATATAGGTCACTTGGGAGAGTGCTTAATCACTGAAATGAATATTAATTAGGACAACTTTCTCAGCCAATTTTTTTTAAAAAGAATACTTCTTAAGGAGGAGGAGAAAAAACACACGAACCCCCACCAAAGTCTGGAGTTTGGGAAATTAAGCTTATTATTGTAAAAACTTGCTATACAAGTTGGGATTTTTTTTTTTTTTAATGGAATAATTTTGTGATAAGTAGGAGTCACTGTGAACTTCAAGTATAATCTGGGTGTGTAAACAGCCTTTCTTCTCAATTTCTCTTCCTGAACTTTTTTTGCCCTTATCTGCCTGGATTTCAGACTGTCCTGTTGAAATGCCTGACTAAAAGTGCTTGGTGACTTCAATCTGTAGGTTTGCATAGGTACAAAACAATACTTTATGAACTTTTTGGCTTGAAATATTGAAAAGAAATATGGAGTTAACGTATCTAAGTTGAAAAACTAAACTGTTAACAAAAGCAGAAGAGAGAAACATCTGATACTGTTGTGTGAGGTGCAGAACATAAAATCCTCTTTCTTTGATTTGTTTTTCTGTACAGACTCATGCTTTAAATAACTTCTATATTAGTCATGATCTTGTTTTAAAAGGTGTAAAGTAACTTTGCAAGGTGCTTAGATGTTCTGAAACATAATATTAATCTCATTTGGCTGTGCCTAACATTACCATGGATTAAGTCCTCTGAAATTCAGAAATCTACCAGAAGAGCTGATGGAGTTTCCTGAAGGTAACGCTAGCTATTGCCTCTGCAGTGCCCACAGTACAGCATTGATGTGCCCTATCAAAGTGTCCCTGCTGCACCATCTGAAGTTCCTTTAGGAGCCTTAATTTTTCCCAGGGCTCTGTTTGGGAGCCACTGGCTGTCACAGCTGTGCGACAGTGACAAGCAGCAGGATTTTCCCTCTGCCCCAGGCGGAGACATGGGGACTGGCACAGCTGTCTTGTGGAGCAGGTGCTTGGAGGCTCTTCGACTTGTGGGATGAGGCTTTTCACTCAGAAAATGGGCTTAGAAATTGAGGATGGAAAGTGCCTTCTGAGTTGAAAGCCCTTTAACGACAGGTCCTGGTTCAGTGTCTTGCGCCTGCATTTTCAGGCTGGTTCCTGCTCTCAGATGGTGCGTGTGTGATTGCACCTGGGGCTGGACGTTCCTGTTAACTGCCTTGAAATGCCTTTCAGAAGTCCGGGTGTTCAGTGAAAGTGATATACAAAGTGTAATGGCACTTTGTGGTTACTACCCTGCATATGGGCACTCATCTTTCCTGTATAGCAGGCCATTCCCTGAGTTTCAGCGTTTGCTCACTGAAAGCTATCAGTAAAATTCAGCTTTTACATGTATTGGTAATATAGTCCTGTGAATATGAACATATTTCCTTTTTGAAAGCTTATCTTAAGTTTATTTTGTATTCTTAAATATGTTTGGGAGGGGGGAATCTTCTGTTTTCTTTCAGTTCAAAGATGAAGTTAAATTTTTTTATTAAATATTGAAGATAAAAATTAGTTAACAGGTGACTTCAGTATGTAGCTGGGAGAGATTTTTCTTTATTGTCTGCTGCTGTGAAGACCTAGCAATGCGTGTGATAACCCAAGCTGAATGCAGACTAGAGGAAACCTAGATCAAGGGGAAGGAGAAGAAAAGCTGGGGTAGAAATGAGGCTGAAACTGACTCTGAATTGGACCCTACCCATTCATAAAAAAGAGCAGCTAGATGGCACTCTGTCAAAGATGAGGAGGTAATGCAGTGGCATAGGATTTGGGGAAATAAGCCTCAAGATTTCAAGGTAGGTCTTAATAAGTGGGAACACTTGGGAGACTGAGGCTAGGAGTATTGGTTCTCAGAGTAAGCACCAAAGTTAGCTGGGTGCCTAGTAAAAAAGTGTAGGTATCACTGGAGGTTAAAATGATGGATGTAAGGTGGCTAGACAGATGAATGTGGGATAGGGAACTAAAAAGCTAATAGAAAAAAACTAGGTTATGTAGGTTAAAAGAGTGGGATGAGGTTAGATATTCTAGAAGGGGATCCTGAATTTTTAACAAGCAGAGAATGGGAAAATTGAGATTTGGGAAGGGGAAGAAACCAACATATCAGTATGGATTTGAGTCATGGGGTAGAAGACAAAGTGTATTGGGGAGAGTTGAATGGTTTCAAAAATTTGTTGGCAAAAGAGCAAATCTCCTTCCAGAGCCCACAATGACACTTCATGGTCTTGACTCTTGTTGCCAGCAAGCATGTGAAAACTTTCTGGCCAATTCTATTCCGAGAAAACATTATTAACAGGCAAAGTGGTTACAAAAGACATGGGATTTGGTTTTAAGTCTGAGGAAGCAAACAAGGATGTTGCATGCAATTAAAAAAATGTTAAAAGAAAAATGAAGAGTCAAATGTGGTTAATGACTCCTGCAACAGAAGCTTGCCCCTAGCTGTACGCTATACAGTAGTCCTTTAATTATGCTATCCCATGTTATTTTCTTCCAAAGTATTCTTGCCTTATTCAGTTTGTGAGATGGACAAGGTTTATTTAATGAACAGATGTTCACTATTTTGTACAACGTGTGGCCTCAGGCCTTACTTCCTGCATTTTACTCAGACCCTTAGTCTGAAGTAAAAAGGATTCTTTTCCTCGGGGGCTTTTCATGATGCTCATCACTGTAATATCTGAATAGCTTCTCTTGAAATAATTAATTTACCTTCGCAACACCCTTGAGGTGTGCAAGTTTTATCTATCTTTTACAATGAGGCAATAAAGACAGAATGAGATTGAGATCAAGTATCTCCTCTATTTTTAGATTGCTGAATCTGAGATACCCAAGACAATGTCAGGATGGGTACTTTTTGTCAGGTAATTTTTAGGCACAAAACATTAAACTTTGTGCCTTTATTTCCAAATTTTAGTTCTCATCAATTCATGTCATGGGACATTAAATTGGGGAACCTAAAAAAGAGAAAAACAGATTTTCTTATTGTTTCTCAACATTGGTTTGTGGGATTCACTTAGCATCCTGAGCATCCTCTGGCAAGATCAGAATCTGGACCTTAAATTAGCAGTTACCCTGACAAAACTTGCTGCTTTTTCCTTTGTCTTCTACTGTTAAATGTGTGCAAGAAATCGGATGGGGTCCCACAAATGAGTGTTCATCCTTAGCCACTCTTTCTCGCTGAAGTGGGCTGGATCTGTGCACCTAAGGAAGCATCTTCTAGAGAAGGAATCATAAATAACTTCATCATTTACCAGCCTGCTTATACAGTGTGTGTGTGTAGGTAAACTCAGGTTAAGTTTACCTACAGAGAGGTCAAAAACCGCCTGTCTTTTATTATACGTTCCAATAGTCCTTGGTCCAGTATTGTTTGGGTTCATTAGCGCTAGTCTTTGAAGCTTTAATGATCTCTCTTTTATTACAGCATTTTTTGTAATATATTTTCTTCTTTAAACAAAAATTACAATCTAGAAAATGTGCAATTGTAAGGGAATAAAAATGAGTGCTCCCCAGTCCCTTAAGTAGATTATGAATTTGTAGGTTTTTTTATATTACAATGAATTTTAATACAGTATATTTTTAGTTTCTAATAACTTGTAGGCTGTGTTCACTCAAGTTGTGATATCTAAGCAAAAAAAAAAAAAAAAAATCAGTGGAACTTGTTATTTCTCTCCAAAGCAGTTAAACAATTAAGGAATGACTGCAAATATCAGTATGGACAGAAATTAACTTTCATTGTCATAAATAGAGCAACTGTCCAGAAGAGCCGCTGAATAGAGAGGAAGCATTGGTTACAAAAATGCTTCTCCTGATGTTGACAGTAGGATTTTGATTTTAATTTAAGGAGAGACAGAAATGAAATTTTGATGCTTGTTGCTGAAAAGTTAACTACTTAAATCACCAAAAGCATCTTAGAATACCTGCTCTCTTCTTCATAAGATGGTACCACGGTACCTTCCTGTACTGTGTGAAGCTCGTTGCCTGATAAATCTGAAATATCTTTTTGCCTTACAGTGACAATTCATTACTAACACATCAATAAAAGTCATATTTGGAGGACTTTAGGAAATAAAACCTTTGTGCATCTATCAAAACATACAAAGTTACATGAAAATGTCAATGTTTATATACAACCTGCTAAGTGTTTAAATTTCAAGCTTTGACAGAAGGCTTATTGATTGTCTCCAGTCAATGGGAGCCCAGAGTCCACTTCCACTTGTGTGCTGCAAAAATGATACCTCTCATGGGATGTTGCTCCAGGAAGGCTTTGTAATTACCCCATGTGTAGGCCTCTGAAAGCTATACTAATTCATGTAAAGGAATTAAAAATACTCATTAGGCTGAGAGATTGAGTAAAGAGAATAAGCTGTGTAGCTTGCTGCTCTCTTTCTTGTTAGGAAATGCGTTTCAGTCTCTGTTTCAAGGACTGTTTTGTTCACTTTTACTGTGTTTCATCCAGTGCTGGTAGTATTACAGAATCACAGAATCATTAAGGTTGGAAAGGACCTTCAAGATCATCAAGTCTAACCGTTAACCCAACACCACCATGACCCTATTAGTTAACTTTCCCCTCCTCCTCACCTTGCTAATGTGTTTAAAGACTTCACACTTTCTTACCTTTTGAAGAAAATGTTTGTATGCCTAATTTCAGAGAAAGGCCCATGGTTATGGGTTAAGGTTCATTCCTGTAGGTCAGAGTTGCAGAAACAGGTGTGGGACTTAGCATCCAGAGAGGTCAAAAACAGCCTGTCTTTTATTATACGTTCCAATTAGCTGTATCTGGTAGCATCCTGCTCAGGGTAGTGGTTGCTGAAGTCTTTATTGCTTTTTGAGTGTTACATTTCAAGGAGGTGTATAGGCTACAAGGTGCCCAAATACTAAGACTTGCCGACACTGAGTACTTTAATGAATGTGCCCTTTGTAGATCTAGCTTTAATGTCTCTCTGCCTAATACTCCACTCTAGAGATATTTCTGCCATGTGTAGCTGTGAGATGGTGAGGTGCCCAGATACTAGGCTGGGGACGTGGTACGGAGAGATTGGAAATGCAAAGAGTGCTTGGGGAGTGAGTATGGCTCCTGCTATTTGCAGAGAGACCAGACTCCATATCCCAGAGCTGTGGAGGGGGCATGGGGTGAACTGGGAGAGAGATTTGTGTTGTAGTGGCTCCTCCTACAGGGGTGTGCTACTGGCAGGATAATCTAGGTCCTGAGGTGATCCTTTTTCTAGTCTGAAATTCAAGGATGTTACTCGCCTGCCCCATGCCCTGGTTTCTTGGTAGGGCTTTGGATGCCTTGGGATAGGGATAGTCTTCGTGTTTGTTGAAATCCCAGTCGAGCTGCTCACCCTAGAGAAGACAATAACTAGTAAACTTTTTAGTATCTTTTGTGGTACAATTTTGTTTCTTCAGCAGTTCAGCCTGCTCGCTCATCTCCCTGCTGCACAAGCCTGCACTGATACACTCCTCCCAGTGGCTGAACTTGGCAAATATTTCTCAAATCAAAAAGTTCCGCTGACCTTTAAGCAACCTTGATTTTTTCCCTACTTTGATTTGTTATACCTCCTAGTGTAAAATACAGAATGGTGGCTAGCCTCTGGGACATACTTTGCAGCTAGTGGCAGACTATGCTGTTCATTTGATGGTTATTTTCTGCAAGAAATACTTGCAGGCTTCTTATAAGCCAAGCGGAAGCTGTCACTGCTCTGAAAGTTGAGCTGCTGGTATAAAAGCATCAGTGCTAACACCATTACGCTTTTTGGGAAACTTTACTTGCTGATCTTTGAATAGGGAAATGGCTTTTGAGGTTAGTGGCAGGGTTTATAAGGAGAAATGAGTGTGAAGAAAGCTTTATTAGTAATTAATTCTGTGCTTGGATCTTATGGATTTCAACTCAAAACAGCACAAGAAGAGAGGAGGAGAGTGAATGGCACCATATGGGTTGCTGGAATAGAGAAGGGCAGTCGTGGGTGGGGAGCGTTATGCCTATTTAATAACAAAGACACTATGTCTGTGCTAGTACGTAGGGAACATGAAAATAGCAGTTCACATTCTGCTTTTTCACTAACTGAAGTTGTCTGTTGAATGACTGGATTTGACAAGGTCACAATCTGTGTGTCTTGTGAATTTGACTGATCTTAATGACCTGAAAGCAGAAACTGTCGCTGTCAGAAGAAGGTTACCCAGGACACCAGAAAAGAGTTAGCAGCATCTAGTATTTGTGAATGCAGTGGTGAAAGTTGCTGACATGGCATAAAAATGTGCAGTGCAGCGCACTACCTGAGCCTGTAGAAGGTGGTATGGCTGCCATGCCTCGCTCGGCATTTCTAGTTTGTGGGCAGTTCAGCCAAAATCCATTCGTTCTTTCTGTGACCATTATGTGCGTACGCATGTGCATATGAGAAATATTTACTCTTTCATTTAAGATGCCTGATAGACTCCATTGACATATTTGTTCCTTTTTTTCCAAATGCTGAAGGAACAGTGGGTCAGAGTTATGACAAAAGATGGGTATTTTTTCCCCAGTTATATCTGCTATAGGAGTTGCTGTCAGTCATCTGTGACCAATACATCTGGACCTGACACTTTCAGCTGAAACATTTGGGGAACATAAACAATGCTGAAAGCTCCTAGGAGAGAGTGTCTTTGTCTGTGCTTTTGTATTTTTTTAGTATAGTATTGAATCCACTGGATGCTGCATGTTACAAAAAATAGGAAAGAGAAGACAGGTTTCTGACATGAGTTACTTATCTCACATTATGGAAGGATTAATCTTTGTACTAAGTAATTAAGAAATTAAGTAAAAAATTTATTTTGTTTTATGATTTCAAAATGCTGGTAACAGGTAAATGTGTTTTCAATTATATGTATTGTACAAATAGAAAGTTATTTTAGAATTGTGATCTGATCATGCTAATTACTAAGCACCTACCATGGAATTCAGCAAGTCACTTCTGCCCTTTCCCATGCTGGTAGGTCATTTTTACAATTAGTTCAGTGCAAAGATTTCTGATTTTAGGTCTGCAGTGCTGAAAATGACCACTGGAGGGAACCATTACATTTTACTTAATACGGTGTTGAAAAACCTTGCTGTTATGTGACTGAAATACGTGTTCCTAAGAAAAAAGTTTTTATTAAATAATGTCACCATTAATGTTTGATTTAAAAAAAAGTATAAAAACTGTAAAGAAAGCGGATTTTAAGTAATGCTTCTATGAATTTGGAATTCTCAAGAGAGAATATCTTCTCTTTTGCAATCTGCAGTTATTTTATTTGGAATAATCAGAGTTGAAAAACAAACCGAACTTGAATTACACTTTTTGGAATCATGAGGACTTATAAGAAAGATACTGTGTACGCTATATAGTAGTATTAGCCAGCAGATTATGCAGCCAGAAGTTTTTAAAGACTTAACATTGTTTGGCAGATAGCAGAAAGCTTCCACTGTGGGAGATGTTAGGCAAGAGGCTTTTAAGAAGTCATGCTTCAATTATTCTCGTTAATTAAAAGGAAAGTCTGTAATTAAGAGAGTAGTTGTTCCTTTTTTTTTCTCCTAATGAAGTTCAAAGTTAATTTAGAGCTAAGTTTATGGGGCTTATTCTCTCTTGCCTTTCACTTTGAGTGGGTGAACATGATAGTTGCTGTCATAACATTGTGTGCTACATGTGAGACCTCAAGAGATGACCATTTGAGCTGGTCAGCAGTTTGAATTTTGTTGTGGTCCCAGTAGTCCCAGACAGAAACTAAGTACCATGCAGCCACTTGCTTGCCTCCCACTAGCTCCCCAGGTGGAATGAGTGAGAGAATTGGGGAAAAAAAAAAACTTCTGGGCTGAGATAAAAACAGTTTAATAGGACAGCAAAGGAAGAGGAAGAAATAATAATATTACTGATAAAGAAATATAGAAAAACAAGTGGTGCACAATGCAACAATTGCTCACCACCAGGTGACTGATGGCCCGTCCCCAAGCAGCAGTTCGTGCCCACCCCAGCCAACTCCAGTTTATACACTGAGCATGACATTATATGGTAAGGAATACCCCTTTGGCCAGGCTGGGTCAGCTGTCCCGGCTGTGCCCCCTCCCAGCTCCCCATGCACACCCGCTGGCAGAGCATGGGGAGCTGAGAAGTCCTTGACTGAGTATAAACACTACTTAACGACAACTAAAACATCAGTGTGTTACCAGCATTATTCCATACTAAATCCAAAGCACAGCACTATACCTGCTATTAGTAGGAAGAAAATTAGCTCTATCCCAACCAAAAAGCAGGACAAATTTAAACTAGCTCCCAAATTTGGAAACTTTAACAGATTCATGTAATTTCAAATCCGTACCAAGATTTTCTTTCTTGCTGTCATATTCATCACCATACAAAGGTTTACAGTAGAAAGCTACTTTTCTGATTTGCTAGTAAGGCATTTTTCTTAAATACAAATAATAAACTTCTGTGTATAGTGGTGGTAAAACAGACCCTTTGTTGCCCCTCTTGAAGATGAAAAATCGATAATAGCAAATTGTTATTTATATCAACCCCTAGGTAGTGGAGAGTGGGCAACTCTCATTGCAACCCAAGCTCGTATACTCACACTAGTGTCTGGAAATCTTAATTCATCTCGCATATGTCAGGAGGTGTTATGGAGGGAGACTGCATTTATGGGTGGTTAACAACTGACATGGGGCAGGTTAACAACATGCAGAGACTTCTTTTTCCTCCTTTTCTGTCCTATGTTGTAGTGGTGAGATTGGAAAAAACAACTATAGCCTCTGAATGTCTGTAGTACCTCGTAAATAGTGATACTTAGCTCTTCATTTGAGGAGAGAAACAGACATGTTAAATGTACTGTATGATATGAATATTTTACCTTTTTTTTTTTTTTCAGTGGGTTATACCTGTTTAATATAGCTAAGCAGGGCTGGCAAAACTGACTCTGAAAGTGTAAGAGTCCCCATATTCTTTCTACCAATGCGGTAAGAGGATCTAAGGACCACAAACAGAAGAAGTTCAGATAGATGAGTGCAGTCCTATTTAATGTGCAAATCCTTTGCAGGTGGTGCTGGGGTTTGTTAGTGCAGTGCAGTGGCTCTAAGGTTCTGCACATGAACTACTGAAATTCTTCTTGTATTACAAAGTAACTTACCAAATTTGCAAAATTATACCAAAGTTAGGCTAAATATTTGAACTCATTACTTCTTTTGAAAGAGAACAAAAGAGCACCTTAGAGGCAGACTTCATTTGTTAGGAATTTGGAGGAAATCCAGTCTTTATGGGGGAAAGAAGACATGTCTAAATTGCAGCATGAAACAAAGGAATGATTAGTTAGAGAAACTATTTGCTTTGGTGTTTTTCAGCCTTATTTTTCAGATTGCTAAAACCAAACAGAGAACAGCTGTGTTTCCTTAGCTAGATTCACTAACCTTGCTGCTTATGACTTAAGTGTGAAGTTGTGTCAGAGCTCTTTTTCTATACTCACCCTAACAGGTCTTTAAATTCTTTCTTAAAAGAATAGATTTCACAAGATTTCACAAACTAAAAATTATCTTGCTTTTAAATAGTCAATAAAGGTAACTATTTAGCTTGTAAGTAAAACAAAAAGTATCCGATTTTCCTGAAAATTAGCCTTTTCACTTGCATTCATTTAGCCTTACTCTGACTTCTATGGCAAAAATGCATACCACCTAAAATGTGTCACTATAGATACTTGTCACTTTATGATATCTGCAGCTAAATAACTCGCTTCTGGAGGAATTTTCTTACATGGCTATTGGCTTAGGTGTCTTGTTCTTTAGATGGCTGTTGGTTTGATAAATATAACACAACACTGAGTAGAACTGGGAGGCTAACCCAGAGTGGAGTTTTCCTTTAAGGAAAGTGAAAATTAATTTTGTTATATCATTATCAGTTTTAATGTTGGCATCTGCCTGTTGTTTTGCAACACCTCCCAGATGCAGAGGTTTCCAGTCTCCCCTGCATTGTAGCTCCTTACCTGCCTTCTTCCTTGCAACTGGACTACCACAGTGTAAATTGAGAATTTCAGGCTGCGCAACCATCAGATGATGATGAGATGTTTTTGGTTTAAGCCTAATTAACTGTTAACTTGTTAATTGGTGAAAATTCCTACATCAGAGATCAGAAGTTTGTGCTGCTAATTATGATGATCTGGTATTTGAAACTGTGCTGACACTGGCAATATTTGCAGACTGGAATAATGTGAAGTAGAGAGAAGTAAAAGCAGAGTACAAAATCTAATTGATTTGATGGGATATTCAGTTTTTCGTTACTTCCCCCTGCCTCAACAATAAGAATAGTGTATGAGCTGTTACACATATTGGAAGCTTGATTAGTATCTGATCCGCTTACATCGAGCTCTGTAACCAAATAGGCAATGGATGAATTAGTGTAAGACCCTCTTAAGAGTGTATATAAGAGTTTGCATAACACTTAAAAGGGAAGCCAGAGCTCATTGTTTTTGAACTTTTGGTTGCCGGGGTGTTGCACATCGTGGCTGGGTCAGCATAGCAGCATGGTGCTGCTTGGATGGTGAATGATGGCTGTGTTGGGGCCCCAAGCTGGTGGCCTGAGAGGGCAGAGCACATTGCTGGTCAGAGGCAGGTCTCCTGGGGGAGCTGTCAGTGTACAGCAACAGGGCAAACCACCTAACATAGAATAATGTCTAAGGACCCAGAGCTGCCATTCGCATGAGCTACTGCAGTAGCTTGGGTAGGCATATCTTTGTTGTTACGGCCAAATTTAAAAATATATAATCCAAAATGGTTTAGAACTATTAATTTCTACAAACAAGTTTCTACGCTTTGCTTTTTCATATGGATTTGATGTGATGTGGGTTTCTCTGGTTTTGTGGGGGTGTGTGTTTGTTTCTGCTTTAAAGTGAAAACATGTTCTACTTGGATAATGTTGTCAGGCCTGTTATCTCTCTGTTTCTTCTTGCCTTTCTGTTTTGTTCACTGTTACATGTTTTTCTTCTCTTTGCTTCCTGGTCCTCTTTTACTTGCCAACGTAGTATCTCCTTTGCATTGCAAGTGACAGTGGGGAGAAGTCTGCTCCGGTGGTCGCCTGCCCACGCAGGTGGCACAGAGCGGCTGGGCACTTAGGGAGCGTGGTGGAAATGTCACACCAACGCTTTGCAGGACAGGGTGATGCTGGCACCTGCATGGTAGCCATGATCTGTTTTTGATCTCCTGCTAGGAGTTTAAAGAACGAGACAGAGCTGAAGTTCGAGGTTGGCCAGATGTGTGCAGCGTGGGGTGAAATCAAAGGGGATAAAGCAATATAAAGGAGGAACACAGAAGGGAAATGGAACGTGTTGAAAGATGAGTTAATGGCTGCCCACAGGTGATGTGTGTCATATAGCAACAAATACAGTGGAGGGGAGGCGGAGACGCCAAGGTATCTGAACAAGTAAATGTAAAATGCAATTGTAGATAAGAGAGAAAAAAATTGTGAGAGGCAGAGATCCAAGAAAAGGCTGTGAGGAATACAGAAAGAAGTTGAAGGAGTGTAAAAATTGATGAGAACATCAAAGGTGGAGTATAAGAAGATTGCCCTTATTTTTAAAAGAAGATCTTAAGATAAATGGAATTTTCTATCCAGGTTCCTCTTGCCTGAGAAATTCTGAAGTGCTGGGAGAGGATGAGGATAATAGTAGTAGATCTGCTTCAGATCAGTTCTAAAAGAGCTTAGAAACAAAGTGGTAGCTCACCGTGCCAGCACCGAGGTGCCGTGCCACCGGGGCACCTGGCTGGGCAGGGCAGGACCAGGCCTCCCCAGCAGCGGGGCCAAACTGGGCAGCCCCAGCCCTATTGCTGGGCTGATGTGTGCGGTGCCCGAATGCGAGGCTGCGGCCAGGCTGAAGCAGGACTGGGGTGCCCAGTGAGACCGGCCTTGCCTGCCGGGGCCTGGTGTGGAAGCGGCCATGTTTGGCAGAGGTAGGAGCAGCAGGCCCTGTCTCCCAGGCTCAGCTTCCACCCCTCTGCTCTTCTCACCATTGGTCCTGTGAAAATTTCTTCCCTTGTTCCAGTTACCTGCCCCCACATTGCATTTAGGAATCTCTTGGCATAGTTTGGTTTTTCCCTTCAGTGAGCTGGTTGCTGCTTTGTCAGGAGCATCGCTAGGCAGGCAGTATTTAACCTCCCAGGAAAATGCAGGCACTGCTTCAAGAGGATTTTCTACTTCCTTGGTAGGAAACAGCACGTTTTTTCTCCTTTCTTCTCTCATGCAAATCGTCCTCCTAATTGTAAGGACAGGAGTTCCTTGAATTTGAAAACAGATGATGAAGGATAGACCTGAGCTGAGTCTTTTGGCTCTCCTCAAGTCTCTGCAGCTCCTGTGGGGTAAAATCCCCCAAGAAACAGCCGCCCTCACAGCTCCTCCTAAGCTCCTCCTTGCTTTATCATTTAAATAGTTTCCTGCAAATCAAAGGACCTAGTTCAAACATACATACACCACCTCCCCCAACCAGGTGGGTATTTAAAACTTGATAGAAAATACTTTTTTTTTTTTTTTTGTAAGGAAAATGCTTTTGGTATAAATGAGTATTTTTTTTAAAAGACTATTTCCCCAACAGAATGAGTTAGGTTTTTCACAGAAATCATTGTGGGGGCAGTACCTTACAACTGCCAGTAGCTTGACCACATGGCGTGTGTACAGGCAGTGAAGTTGAAGTCCCTGCTTTGAGCCAAAGTGTGCGGTCATCTGGTGTGTGTGTTCTGCTTTCACGATGTTTTAAAAACAAACAAACAAAACCAAAAAATCAACCCCACAAAGATTTGGGTGACCCTACATCAGTTATCAATATATGATACCTCAAAGTATCATATCAAGAATCTACTTTGTATGAATTTTTTTAGCTGTTCCCTTTCAAAAATCTTTAGAACTTTATCTGTAAATCTTGAGAACTGCATACTGAGCCAACACAAAAAAAGTGCCTAAAATATGTGGAACATGATCCAGCCTGTCAGTCATCTGTCACTTGTTCAGAGTTTTTCTCCTGGAGACGTGGGAGGGAGGTTATTTTTAAGCATGCACATTGGCAGCTTTGGCTGCATGTTTTATATTGCGTGGATCTTAGTGCCTGTGTTTAGTAACGTGACCTGTAATTCTTAGACTTTAGGTCCCCAGTTAAATGACTTCCATGAATTGTTGAAGAAGGACATTTCAGTAACATATTCCAGAATTAAACTGACAGGTGAGAGTCATTCTGTGTATTTACTGTCACATAACACCCAGAGATCATGCAGGATGATCAAGCAATAGCTGAAGATGAACTAATCCCAGTGAAAATCTATACAAGGTTTACTTCAATTTTTTGAGAATCGGTGAAATTTCTGCCAGGGTACTTGTGTTAAGGAGATGTGCAGCATAAAATGGTACGGTGGGCAGTTCTGGAATAGCCTGCCTTAGTTTCTGAAGATTATGAAGGTATTTGGTTAATATTCTGGGATATAAATATGCATCCTACAGGTTGATCTTGGTGTGTTTGCTGAGGAATCACTACTGTGGTGATACTGACTTATTCTGTTGCAATTTGGTCTGCCTCCATGTTTCTGCATGGGTTCACTTCCTACAGAAAAGGGTTGCTGGAGTGTGATGCCTGAGATTGCCAGAAACTGAAGCGGTAAGTAGAGGGTCCAAAACACAAACGTGAATGCTGCTTTCAGCTTCTCTTGAAGCTCAATGTTCCTACCTTTAGCTGAAGGTGAGTTCTGATGGTGGCATTTAATCTATCAGATACACTGACCATGTGACAGAGTGTATAAAGCATAGCTACTTGATGTTTTAGTACAGAAATGAAATCTTAAAAGGTTCTTTAAAGATCACAGTTAAGATTTCTATAGTAACACAAAGAAATGGCAAGGTAAAACTTGTGGAATTACCTGACATTTTAAAACACTGCATGTGTGCAGTAGAAGCAGCAAAACAAATTTTCAATGTTTTCAAAGTCTTTTAAGTACTTTATAACAATGGTGAGAGACTAACAACATGTACATTCTTGAGTATTTCTATATATTTTGTCTGAAAACAGTAAAAGTATATCTAATGAATAGAAGTCATAAAACAGTGTGCTATAAAAGTGCAATTTATTTTACACTTGATAATGCAGGGTGCAGTAGAGTAACACTAAATAAAATCTAATGCAGTGAATCTGGCAGAGTAGTAACTGTACATTTAGATGATTGCGCTATTAACCTCTTCCATATACCCTGTCTAGTTTGTGGGCTACCTTTTATTACAGTAATAAGTGATAAGAACTACTATTAGCATTATGAGACGAATAGTGCCCCCCTAATTAAATTTTCTCATCCAAACTGTTATGACAATGACCCATATAGGCCTTAAGATGAAATTAATTTTAGTCCAGAGGGCCAGCATATGGCTTATGATTCCCTTAAGTCTACTTAAGCCTTACTTTGATGTTTTATTTGGTATATCTTGTATAGCAATTAAGCTCAGACTAGAATATTGTGTTATAGTTTTGCCCTGTTTATTTTCTTAAGTGCTGTTTTTTCCTTTGAAAAAGTTGTTCAAAGAACATTATATTTTATATAGTTTGGTCACAAGCTAGATGCTGCTGCAGCTGAAGCTGCCCATTGCATAGTCCTCAGCTGTTCTCTTTCAGATATATGTATCAAGATTTAATCTGTAATTAAATGGTCATACATTCTGCAACAGTCTTGCTGTCTAAATAATTTTTGTATAATATGGCACAGAATGCATGTTTTTTAATGTGACAGTTTCATTAATGAAACTTTTTAAACTTCATGGTTAATTTTAGTCAGTCTGGATGGTGGTAGAATACTCAAAGCAAAACTACAAGTTTTGTGAAAAAGGATTTTGTAAAAGAGAACCAAACCCAAGTTTCTCAATGGTTTCTTCATCTTAAGCTCACTTCTTACTAAAACCCACTGAATTTGCCAAGAAAGATTTTATGAACCTATCAAACTCCAGAAAAGCTTTTAAGAGAGTTTGTACCCTATATACCAAAGAATCCATTTCTCTGTCAAGGACTGTCCCCGCTTCGATTTTCCGATAACTAACGTGGAATGAGTTGACACTAAAGAATAAATGGATGCTAATGATTATGGAGACAAAAAAAGTGAACATAACGTGAATAATTTTATAAATCTGTTGAAAACTATAAGATAATGTGTGCATCTCCTTCATATGAGTATGAACTGTGGAAATCTTTAATTCCACAGTTACTTTCAATAATTTTTTTTCCCCCTTTATACTTGTGTATTCATTTTAATGCATGAATAGCCTCATTTATCTTGTTTAGGTCAAGTTTAGATGTCTAATGAATTTCAATCACTTTTTTTTCTTCAAAGATGTTTAGGGATTGTGTCTGTTTCTGTGTTGAGCGCTGCAGGGATCCAGTTTTTTTAATCTCTTCATGTTCAGTTCTATGGACGGTGGAGCTAATGAAGTATACTTTTCTCTGCATTGTGTAAAGGAATTGGTACTGGTGCAAATATAAAAATCCCAAATGCAGCCATGATTCAGATTCATTATTTCAAAAGACACAGGAGGAATGTGTTCTACTGTAATGCTTCTTATTGCTCTTCCCATGCACACTGAGCCTTGAAAACTGAGGTAAACTCTCTATGCTTTGGAAGGCAAGGAGACTGGATAATGGCACAGATGAAAATCCAAATTCCAAATGCATTAGCTTAGTCCCAGAAATTCATTTTAGGAAAATGTGGTGCAGACTAATCTTGAATTCAGTCATAGGTCGTGTGAGACTGTTCTGACATTTAGAATGGCCCTCAGCACGGCAAGCTTTCAGGGTGACATTTAGATGGAACTTTTTAGAAATATATCACGTTCTCAGGAAAGTACTGCAGAGTAGAGCAGATTTATAGAGCGGGGAGCCTATTATGCAGAACTGTAGATCACTGCTGTCTACCAATAAGGCTAGCTTTTTTGCTAATATTCACCAAGTGTCCTTTGCCTTTCTCCTTTCGTTGTTGAAGTAACAATTCAATTTGATAGCATTCTTTTAAAATATTTTTGCTGGGAACACTAAACATCTATCTTTTGTCTAATCAGCTGCTCAATCCACCAGCTGCTTTTTCTTTAACTGTTTCTTCCATTTTGCTTTAAGCTGCCTGTTTACTCCAAACTTTGTCAGATCAAGACATTGGACATATAATGAAGCTGGATTCTGGACAGGACATCCACCATATTCTTGTGTACTGTATATATACAATTACAATGCTAAAATAAATCGATGAAAAGTAATTTTAAGAATGCAATGTTACTATGTGGAGTACGCTGTTACCCTAAGACAAATATACTGTTCAGAGAGTGGAAAAATATTTAAAAATGGTGGGAGGTGGAGCATAAAATGACTACAGTTACCTGGTGTTAAATTTTATGAAATTACTATTATAGCAAAATTTCAGAGTTCTGCAAATTACATGGCATTTTCTGTAACATAGGTAAAAAAATTTCCTAGGAATCTATAACCAGCTTTTTTTTTTCCTTGAAACTGGTATTTCAAGAATTCATATATAATTTTTTTTTAATAAATCTGTGACTACTAAACACTTGTTTCCAGGTTTTTTTGTTATGCTGCTTAATCTACTGGCAACATAACTGCATTTGGATCATCTGAGTACAGAGACCCAACTCCCTGAAGCTTTTATTCATGCATCCTCTTTTTCCATGTGTATCCAATTTATCCAGTTATATGGAGTAGAGGTTTGGCTGGTTGTTCATTTGGATTCAGCAACTGGCTTAGTTGGCCTTGCATGCTAGGTACTCTTCATTAGTGTTTTGAATGAGGATTTCTATTACGTGTCAATGGAAAGGGCTGATGAAATAGGTAAAAATAATGAATGCCTTATATGAAGACAATGCATTACATGAACTGAGGCCACATCTGACTTTGAGTATCAAAATGCTGTTTAGTGATGACATTACAGAAATGAGGAATGGAAACTTTAAAGATGTGATATTATAACAAAGAACGGGTTTATTTTGTGTGGTTTTCAGGTTAATTAATTCATAGTTAATGTCCTTTTTACTAGTCTACTGTCACATCATCTCCTTTTTCTATGTCCTCATTTATATTGCTTCTAGATTCTGCTGTTATGGAGGTGTATTCTAATTAACTTTTTCACAGACTAGTGTAATTGAAGTTACAGCTTGGTAAAACTCAGGGTCAGTGCACCTTTGTGATGACTGGGGGATTAGGAAGATATTTAAAAACTTAAAAAGCTGATAAAATATGCATGAGAGGAGAACCATTTGTTAACCTGATTTCAGCTAAAAAGAAATCTGCTATTACTTTCATGATGTTAAGAGTCCTTCTGATTTGTGAAAAGCTCATTGAGTTGTTCTTTCTATGCAAATTTGCTAAAAAATATGTGAACTCTTGATTTTGCCAAGAGTGCAACATCTTGTAGGGTGCTCAACTGGTCTAGCTATGCAGATGGAATTAGATATTTTTGTGTTAATGAAGAAAGGGAAGTATCTGATAGTATTTCATTTCATGATCTACATCCTCATGAAGAGGTTTACAAATGACATGTGGAATACTGTCATTCACTGAACTTTGTAGAACTTGTGAATATAGAACTAGGAGAGAATATTCTTTGAGAGTTTCATTCAGGCTGTAAGAATATATCACTCTTCAGTAGGTAGACAGAAAACATTAAAAATGATCAGGTCCAGGCAGGCTGAAATAAATGTGTTTGTGTACAGTATCCTTTCCACACCCCAAAAAACATAGTCCCAAAATGGTGGTACATTGTTAGTGGAAAATTTCAGAGAAAAACAAAAGAAAACTAAGGAATGGATGAAAATTACTTTATTCCCATTTTGCTTGGCAAGGGAATAAAGTGTTTAGGGCATTCGTGCAGATGTGCACCACAGGCTCAGTGGTCTCCTTGTCTAAGTCTCCTCCCACCCTACAGGTGAATGCCCTAATCCTTGGTGTGAAAGGTATCTTAGGGTTGCTTCTGCTTTTCTCGGGGAAACAGTCCTCCCATTGTAGAAGAAGTGTACTGGCTATCAGGGAGGTCATTTTCTAAATGTCTACGCTTTAAGAATGCTCCAAAACTACAAAAGAGCAAAATAAAATTATTGAAATCCCCTTTCTGCATTAGACTTTTTATGATGATCAAGAGGCTAGATAGGATGTTGCTAGTTTTATTTTTTCCTTGTACCTACACAGCTATTGGAGTGAAATTTAGATGTCACGTTTGTGTGGCTTTTTTTTTTCCCCTCCCTCCTGTTGTAATCAAGTATTTCAACAGTTTGAAACAAATACCTCAACAGTAAAACTTGCAAAAGCAGGATAATCTGTAATAATAGTAAATAACTTTATGAGAACTAATATAAAGATAAATGTTAATTGAGTAGGGTTTTTTGTGCCTAACAAAATAATTACTAGCTACAGCTCTTAAATGAATACCTCTCTCTCACTAGGTTTTTATAAAATATTGTAAAATTAGACTGAGTTAGAAGTTGAGAGTTGTGGGTTTTTTGATTTATTTTTTAATTATTGAAAACAAGACGGAACATGTCAATTCCCTCTTGCATACAGAAAGGGAAAGAAGCATGCGCACAGAGAATATTCAAGGCTAAAAGTATGCAGTAAGGAATTTTACAGATTGAAAAAGTGGAAAAAATATAGGGTGAAGATAGATTTGTTTTTCTTGGGAGATGGCAAGTTAAGAAAAAAACAAAATTATTGATTCATTTATACGTATAAGGATAGTTTATGGCAAAACCAACTTGGGTAAGGCAGTGAACTTTATGCCGGAAGTAGTGTTCCTGAGAATAAGTTCTTGTGCTGTAGGTTCAGGATGTTGCTGCAACTAAGATTAAGAAACAGAAGACTTGCTTGAAGTCAATGTGTAAGTTTCCTACAGAACTATAGAAAATTAAATGACTGTTCTGAAATTGAGGGAATGACTATGTAACTTTATCTAAAAAGTTTGTTCTTCCAGGTTCTTAAACTGTAAAGGGCTGCTCTTTGAATTCCCAACTTATTTTCCCTGATACTTTTCATGGAGAACAGTTTTCCCTTTACCATGGATGACCACAGGGTGGCAACATTAAAAAATGAAACCCCAAAGCATGAGTCCTTGCTAACCAAATATACAGGTAAAGGGAGAGTTGGGTCGTGTGTAGATTTCAGGTTGTGCCACGAGAGGGCAAGAGCAGGTGGGTGTAAGTGTGTGTCTGAGGATGTGGCCCAACCTTAGGTTTTTACATCAAGTTCAACAGCTTAAGAGCTCATGGTTACAATTCCTAGCTTTGCTTAGGGATGTTCGAAGAGAAACTTGCTTCAGAATTAAACGTTTTCTGTCTTTACTCTTTTTTGGTATTTAGGTCCAAAAAATTTTACGTGACAGAAGTAATGTTTTATTCTGATCACCTGAAGTGAACAGGTACTGATCTGTTGAAAGCACTGAGGACAGGGCTGGCTGGCAGTTGCTGTCATGCAAAAAATATGCTGCATTCTACCATGATAAAGGAATAGGACAAAGAATCAACATGCTGCTAATATTAATACTCATCTGAAATTTTAGAGTTAGTAAAATTAATACATGCAGCAAATAAATTGATTTTATAATTGTCAGTTGCATATTAAAATACATTTTTTGTCTTCTAGTATGATTGAATTATTTTAAATTTTTTAAAAGTGTAATTTGTCTCAGTGCCATTTCACAACTGATTTATTTTTTTTTCTCAATGCTTCTTTTAAAAATACTGAAGTCCTTGAGACTTCGAAGAGCTTATATCTTGAGGTAGGTACAGTTAATACCTGTTTGAGTATTGCAATGTGCTTATAGATGCACATACTACATTTTGTTCTAGAATTTTGTTCACAGAAGGTGTGATAGTTTTCTACTGTTACAGTCTAAAGAAGTGAAGAAGTGTGATGGAGTGAATTGAAACCTTGTTGATTAATATATGAATGGATTGTAATCTGTTTTTTTTGAAAGGAGTTTGTTTGGGAGGGGGGATTGGGTCTCTAATTCACATGGTTTGCTTTCTGCTCCTTTACTGGAAGGGTACTTTAGGAAGAGATTCTGAATGAATCATTGGAACTTTAAACTCCTCCAGGAGACAACTAGGAGAACATTTAATAATAGAAGATTTAGTACTCAGGTTTAATAATGGGGAGACTTACTAAATCTCATTCTCTTCCATTTATAAAAGTAGTTGAGTAAGTCTGTGTGATGTCTACCTTAGTTGCTCATGCAAAACTGAGAAAGGGGGGAAAAAAATACCAGCTGAATGTCAGACTTGATATCAACTTATTGTTAAGCATGTCTGCAGCAAGTGAATGTGTGTTTGCATGTGTATATATCTACAAAAAGAGTAGCTAGGCCCATAAGCAATTCCTATAACTGTCATCTAATACATATGAATACAAATTCCTTTCCAGACTTGTAAGTAAATGGTATAGCATCCTTTTCTACAGGCTTTCCTTTGGTTTTTTCCAGTATTTTTTTATTTTTGACTTGTATGACAATAGGATAACAGTGATTAGCTCTGATTAATTGGCAGAAGAAAATTAAAGAACAGTAGTGCTACAAAAGTATTTTCTTAAAAAAAAAATCTAAATCAGTAATTTGACACCTGTTAAACTAAGAAGGACTGTAAATATAGGTCTACACTATACTGCTCAATTTTCATATATTTGATTTTCACAATAAATGGCATCCAGGCAGGGCTGGTATGCATTGGAAGAGGAAAGACTAGTGTGCAGCTAGACATAGATGTTTAATATTTTCTGTTGTGTCTTTTCTGTCTAGTAGCTCCAAGTTGAGATTTAGACTTTTCCTTTGTGCAAAGAGAATCCAAGATTTGAATGTGCAGACTTTTCCTTTTAAGGTGGTGACAGCCACTGCAGATGTCACAATTTATCACTTGGCTTTAACACAAATGTGACATGATCTCATTAAACTTCCGCCACGAGATTTTATTGCTTTAATAATTTGTTGCAATATTTATAGAATACTATGATCAATTATATTGAATTTATCATATTATCCAATAAATAACGCTACAGAACAATAAATCAGTTACATTTGAAAAAGTGTTAAAATTGCATCGTTTAAAATTCTAGACCCAAGCATAATGAGGGTTCCTCTGAAAATAAAAGGGAAGTTTATTAACTTGAAATCTTTCATAGTGAACTGATTAGTTTGGGTCTTGATCAAAAATGCCTTAAGCTATTGTCTGGTAGTTGACAACTTTTTAAAATGGGGTACTTTTGCAATGAGTATTGTCTTCTCCTGGAATAGGTACCTAGACTGAATGCAGGAGCAGAGAATAAATGATCGCTTGAGGCCTTCAGCTGAAATAGTTCATGTCCAATGATGACTTGTCTTTTAATTTGATTGAATAGTAGAGACACCATTGCTAGAACTGAAGAGGCAGGAAGGAGAACACATGAACGGAGAACAGAGTAATCTGTAGCAACCTCTTCTTTTTGCCTTACTCACCTTTTGAAGGAATTGGAGTTGCTGATTCAAGGTATTTACGAACCTTCTGAGGAGAGCTGGGCTGTACGAAATACAAGTATTCTGGGTACCTGTAGTTATACACTAATAGCTGTTAAGTACTAAGAGATTTAATGCCATATCTACTAAAGGCAGGTGAAATAAAAAGCTTAAATGAATGAAAAAAGCAGTCACATGTTATTATTTAACCCTACAGGTTATTAATGTTTTTTACTTAAATTATGCCTGTATATGTCCACCTTCCCCCACCCCCATACATTATGATTTATAATGGATTGGCACTATGGTCACTTCTAAAATTGTAGTTATTACTTGTATGAACTCTTGTAACCCAAAGAATCCAAAACAGGAAGCAGCATACCAGTGTGATAAGAATTATGCAACTACATGCAGAAAAACTCCAAACACTACCAATGCAAACAAAAGATCTTGACCTATGTTGTGTGCAGTCTAAGTATACGGTGAGAATAGGGAAGAATGCAGACAGATGAGGAAGCACAAAGAAATAATTAAACTGTAGTATCTAGTTGGCTCAGCCCATCAGCAGCCTTATCAAATTAAGGTTTCTTACAGACACAGAAGTAGATTTTTAAGGATCAGAGGAATTATATTAATATTGATTTTGTGAGTGCATACAGTAAGTCATTCAAGCATAATACATGGTATTGTGCTTGCTTTCTAATATAAAAGAATACATAAATACAGACCAAAATTGGAGTCTTTCTTAAAAAGGGGAGAAATTTAAGAGGCCAAAGCAGTAGTTGGGATTGCTGTGGCAGCCTGGGTTTAAAAATCAAAATAGTATATTGAATTGTGAAAGAAAAATACATCTTCATATTAAGGTAAATGTTTTTCAACATTTTCAGATGAGGCAAACATCTTTCATTGTTGAAATGAAACATTTCATCTTTTGTGTATGGACTGAAGGGGGGAAGCATGTTGTTGGGGTTCAGTTCTACTTTAAAATATCTCTACCTCTGGTATAAGGGTGCCACTTTTTTCCTTAGTGCTTCTGTTCTTGCATGTGTGGCATGTACTCTGTAACCAGTGTGTGCAGGCAGGCAACTTGCATACCGTGCTGCTTTATGCAGTTTGAACAGCTGTAGGAAAGCATAGGAAATATAGCTAAAGCTGGAAGCACAACCTAGGCAGAACAGAGATGGGACATCTAACTGTCCCTTTCTAAAAACTAATGAAACACACTAAGTGGGATCAAAGCAATAGGGAGTTTCCAGAAAAATTACACAACTTTTCATTTAGCATGCTAGTATATATTTCAATTTAGTTTTGTCCATCTTGAAAGGAAGTATCTTTTTAAGGAAGTTTTTTTTTCTTTTTTAAGGTAAAAGTAAAATAATTTTGCTACTTTTTTGTTTGTTTCTACTCTATCATTGCTCTATCATCTGAGGTAGATACTTAGCAGTCCCTGTGAAAGTTTGGTGGGAAGCAGATTGACAGTGCTAGGTTGAATAAGAGAGCTTTACATCAAAATATCTCAAGAGGGGTTACTGGAGTGATTATCTGAAAAATAGTAAGTTTTAGTCCTTGATCTGAATCCAGAGGAATGACCAGGAAGTTTGGTACCCCACATCATGGTACAGTTGAGCTAATCTCTCCTGGTCCAGGCTCAGAACCGTTTCCTCCCACTGTGGAGCAAGGAAGCGTTTTACGTTGTCTGATTTCTGGGACAGAAAGGCATTCTTACTTGCTCTTACTACATAAAGAAAAGAAGAATGCTCACAAAACTCTATTTTTTTAATTTTCTTTTTATTCATGCAGCTTTTTCTTAATTTAACTTGTCACCAGACTGAACAGCTGGTATGTGAATGTTAGTATATTTCTGATGACTGCTTTTAAGTTTCCAGGATGTTTAATTCCCTTACAAACTATTCTCCCTTACCCCAAACCCCATATGATTTCTGACAACAGCAACTACTCTTTTTCAGCATTATCGTGTCATGTGTCAGTCTTCATAAACTTATCTTGCCTCAAAGATCATATAATGTCTCAATTTAGCTAGTTACTATAGTTTCAGAAATGGCCTTACTAAACTTTATACTCTTACAATCTTATCAGGGTGTTAAATATTCTCTTACTCTAGAACTTGTCATAGTTCCTTACCTTTCACATGTTTTTAATATTTTTTATAGTGTAACAACTTGGGAAAGCATCAGTCATCAGTCAAGAAGATTTGTTCTACTTTGGCCTGACTTTTTAATTGTCTAGATTTAATATATATATAAAAAACCCCTATGCTTTTATAAGGACTAAGGAAAGGAAAATTAAGTGATTAATAGGGCATAACAATGTGTTGTATTTTAAGCCTGATTCTGTGTGGGTAGTAGGACTCCAGGTGTGTCAGTTCACGTGCTCTATTTCAGCTGCTGCTTTCCTTGGGCACAGATCCTGAGCTGAGCTTTCCTCCTGCCGCTGTTCTCACTCTTTCCCCCACCGATGCTTGGGAGGAAGAGACTTGGATATGAAAGGGTGCTTCAAATGGGATGGATGGAGAATCATCAGAGAAAATAAACCTTCAACTTAGTTGACAGTTGAAAGATTTTGATGATATTTTCTTAACAGTTTAGTGTTGTGTTTTGAAATTTTTTGGAATTCTTTTTAAAAATCAATGCAATAGGACAGAGATGACACTTGCAGAAATATCTGGCAAAATAACGACTGCTTAATCCTTTTAGAAATAGCAGCAGAGCTGAAAGTTTGCTGGGACTTCAGTTGTTTACACAATATAGCATGACATGATCTCACAATAATAGTTTCTCCAAACTATGGATACATTTTCTTCATTAGGACACACCTGGTTTCTTTTATCTGGGAAGAGCAGGTTAGAAAGTTTGGTGCCCTTTTTTGTTGCTGCTGCTTTCTGTCTTAAACTCTTACACATCTGGTCTTAACTGTAAGGTTGCTTACAGTTAGTAAAAATGTGCTTTATTTACATAACTTGGCATAGTTTTGGTTTCCTTTTCCTCCCTTTTGAAGAGCAAATGGATAATAACTTGGTGACTTCCTTCTAATGCAGTTGGCAATTGTGATTTCCACCCTTTTTCTGAGGAAAAATGAGATGTGATAGCACTAATTTAATTAGAGGTATAGGAACTCTTAGTTCTAAGATTTACCATCAAGAGTATGCTTGCTTTCTCTCTACCCTTGTACCTGCCCCCCAAGGCCTACATTCAGACAGACATTCAGTGCTGCATGAGATAGACATATTTTATGTGTTGCTTTATATTTTGAGGAAATATTTCAGTTCCACTGGAAATAATGACATTTGAATGAATTATAACACTGATACGGTTCGAAGTATCTTGGGTTTTTCTGAATTGTTTTTTCAGGTATGATGAAATTTCAAGTTCAGATGAAATATCAAAAATCCTTTGTGAACTCTTACTTTAATTTGAGTGTTAAATTTACAAAGGATGAAAGCAATTGATCTCAAATGTGTCTGGTCTCCCTAGGGAAATGGCAATGGGAACAGCTGTGCCAGTTTCCACACCATGCCATTGCAAGCACTAAACCTGGAATTTGCACGTGCACATTTTAGTAATTATCTGTTCACGTCTTTAAAGGAGGACCTTTTAGTGGTGTTATCAAGAATTATAATAAGGAAATAAGTTCTTTTGCATTAAACTAAGACCTTCTTCAAAAGCAATTGGAAATGCTTGAATAATTTGATTTTTAAGAATAGTAATTTTTACAAATATTTACATTACCTAAGCAGTACTGATTTTTTTGTGCGATGAAGTCTTTTGTTTTTCATAGAGTGGTCATTTTAGAGACAAATGATTGTATAAGACCTTGAGAGAAAAAGGTTGCTTAATGCAGAATGTGCATCTGTACAATTTATACTCCAATTAATATCCTGAATCATGGCAGACAACTGAGTTAAAAATCACTATGGTTTCATGCCAAAATCCATAACATAACATTAATTTTGCTCTGCGTAATATAATTTTATTTGGAGAACATATTTGACTAGATGAAGACATCAGAGTTTCTTAGATGAGAGTCTGGCAGCAATCCCATATATTTGCCATCATTATATTATACAGTTGTCACTGTGTCTAGGATGGAAAAAACTCCTTCCTTTGGAAGGCTTCCTTTGCCTTCCTGTGGCTTCCCTGGGGAGAACTTAATAGTTCTGCAAGGATATAAATGCAGTTAGGTTAAAAAATGTATATACAAGTAAGTTGGGAACTGTTCAGACAGTTTAAGGATCAATTCTTTCCCAGACTGAGAAACCCTGGGGCTTAATACAATTGGAGCTGAGATATGGTGGACATGGTATATGTAGGGAAACGATGCAACTCTTGCAAACCTTTATCTTAAATTGTTGCTATACTGCACAGCAATAATAAAGGGTTTTAACTTAACACACTGACTTTTCCCTTTCCAGCCTTTAAGAATATTTTCTTGTAACCTTAAAGAAAGTAGGTATATACATAATATGAAAAAATTAATCACAAAAATGAGCAGTTTATATGATACTAAAAAGTAGCCATTTGAATTCCCTCTACGTGGTATAAACAAGAGTTATATCCCTAAATTACCAAAGGATTTCTGAAAACTTAATCCAAGCTGCATAAGCTAACAGTATTTTATAAATCTTTCAATCTCTTTAAAAAAAAAAAAAAAAAGTGCCCAGACTGATCAGTAGCTAATGCATTTACCCTTGGGAATCTTAGAGTATCGCTTTAAGTGATTAAGTAATGGGAAAAGAGCTTAATCTCTTACAGCTTGTCTACAAGCAATGAAGATCAAAGACAGAGTGATCAGGTTTGCTAGCTTTGCTGCTCTTTTGAGACTAGGAAATTAAAATGGTTCCTCATACACTTAGATTTGTAGTCCTGTCCTGAACAAATATGTTCATAAATATATGGGAAGTTGAAGAGGAGAATAATTTGTCATATCTTGGGAGAAAACTACTACCTTCTTTAAGAAGTAATATGCCAGTTTACAAAAGGTCTGTCAACTCAGTGAGATGAGCTCGAGGGTATCGCCAGCTGGAGTCTCTCATGAGGAGTTGTTCCGCTTGAGCATTCGTATCTGCTGAAGACGCAGTGTGCCAACAGGCTGTGCTCTGTGCTTCTGTGGCTCCAAGCCCACCTTGTAGCTCGGAGCACTCCAACTTTGGGCAGTAGTGTTTGAAAATATCCCTCCTAGATGCGTAGTGGTGACCCAAGGAAACTGATACTCTTGTAGTGCTCAGTGGTGATGAAAGTGGATCTTCTCATGGGATTTCTGGTTTCCCAAACTTTCTTTAGTGGTAGTTGATCTGGTTCCTGAAGAAAATTTCCTTAGAAGTGAAATGTGAAATCAGGTCAGTGGGTTTAGTCTGGTGGTGGGTGGGATCCTTGCTCAAGGAGCCACTTGGCCTTTTTTATGTTTGCTAATACATGTTTTACACTTCGCTTTTTCTTCCATTTGGTCTGTGACACATTCAAATTTACTATTTATAGTGCAATTTTTATGCATGTTGGATACTTGGGCTTGGTTTTATTTGTTGCTCTGGAAAACCAGTTCTGCCCAGCAAAAGGAAAACAAATTAGCCATAGCCCAGCTGATCAGTAGAGGATTTGCTGTTTATCTAAATCGAGCAAAACCAAAACCCCACACAAGTGAAGACAAATTTAAACAAAGTAAGCCCAGCAAGCCTCGGTCAGGAGCCCTTGGGAGCACCGTACAAAGCCTGTGCAGTGGCAATACTCAGTGTCAGTGTTGCCAGTACTCGGCACTTACGGGGTTTCAGGGTCACACAGCCTAAAGTACTTCATGGTATTCTGTGCTACCTGTTATACAGACATCAAAGCCTACTTGGAGACGTGCTAAAAGTAACTGAACCTTGCAAGTGAGCTTACATTGAGACTTGCCACGGTATCTGTGATTGTTGATGCTGTTATGTTGATACCTGAAAATCCTATTGTATGTTGCTGTTTATGGGGAGCTTAATATACAAGTCGGATCCGTGCTTGGAGACTACAGTGCTAGCAAGGTGCAAAATCATAACACCTGAGCTCTGCTGTGTACACATAGCTGAAAGGTAAGGAGAAGTATATGCTGGTGGAGAAGAGCTGCCCAGGAATAGATCCTCACTTTCTCAGGGGCATGGGTGGTGACCGTGCCTGGGAGGGGAGCATCCTGGTCCTGACCCCGGGCTCTGACCCAGTGTGCCACGCAGAGCATCGAGAGAAAAGTTGACTGCTAGCACAGTGTGGATGTTCCCTCATAATCTGATCCAGCCAAATCATTATGTGCTTCATCATAGCTATCACCAGGTGGTGCTGGTGTATGTAGCTGGCACGTTTTTAATCTGTGTCTGATTCTTTTAATTTCTGATTCTTGGGGAAGCTTGCTATAGTGGTGTTATCTTCAAGTGCTATGTTATTTTTCGTGTAGTAAAAGTTAGGAAGTGTTGCTGTGTGAAATGCCAGGCAGTTTCCTTCAGAGCATGGAGCTGTAGAGCCTCGAGGCTGAGAGGCTTCTTGAAGAGTAAGCATTGGGCAAAAGTTCTTGGAAATCATGTAGATTTCCAGAGGGTATAACTTCCACAGGAATACATGCGAAACCAAGAAAAGTTGCACTTTAGATATAACTAGATTCATATTCATTGTGTTGTCCTCCACTGTGAAGCTGACTTGCAAAACCTTGAAATGCTTTTGCTTGGAAAAGAGGTGCCAATAGCTTCAGAAAAAAGGACAATGTGAGGTCGTGTTGGAATTTTCGGTTGGGCCAAGGCCTCCCCCTTTCTGCTCACAGACATCTGCATGCTCATATACAAACATCATTAACAGGAGAGTGATTGTAACTATTCTGTTAATGTAGGGGTTGTTTGTGAACCTGTAACTTTACTTGCATACTTCAGAAATAGTTTCAAATGTTGCTGTTTTGGAAAACACTCAGTGTTTGTCATAATGGTTTCATGATATTAGCAGTTTTAGTCACTAGCAAAAATAAATGCATTTGAAAAAGGAAAGGATATTACAGAAATCTTGTGGGTCTAAAGGAGAATTTTTTCTTCAAACAGGAAAATGGAGTGAGTATCATTTCACAGTGAACAAGAGAGAAATTGGTATACTTCATCAAAAATCAAAGTTTTCATATTTAAGTGTAGTTGAACAGCCTTAGTAAAAATGTATGTGGACTCAAACTATGTTTAATTTAATAAAGAACTTTATGAGGAGAAAGCTTGCAGATGATTAAAAATGCCCAAAATAAATTTTTCATTGTAAATCTCGCACCTGTGAAATTTCATTTGATGGATAAGTTGTTCTGGGCAAGGGATCAAAAGTAAGTAGCCAAATGTGAGCAAGTTGGTAAGGGAATGAGTATGTATTATAGCCAAAAGGATGTGGGTGCAGTTTTTTTAAATCCTTTGAATGAGTAACAATCTTGTTAAACTTCTCTTATTAAATTTTATATTTATAAGCAATTTTTGAAACACCTGTTGAGTTTATACAATTTCATTAAATCATTTAGGACTGATATTTTTCAAATAGCTAATAATATCTGTGCTAACTGCTGCCACAAACTTTTATTTCATTAGTTTGTAACTTAGTAATTCAGTTAAAATTTCAAAATCATTACCACAAACTTGTATATTTGACTTTAAATTAATTTAAATGATTGAGAGAAGCCAACCAAAGGAAGAAGAGCTCAAAAAAAATAATTCTGATGTATTAAAAAAATCTTAAACAAAGACCTATTTCTAGTACAACAGAGCACAAATTTGTATTAGATATGTAAAAAGTAATCAAGAATTTGAGAGACTGAGGGAAATTCAGTACTTCTACATGACATTTAAGTAATTATTTTCTAGTTCTTGGAAGAGTATGAATAGCTAAAAATGCCTTAAAACCAGAGGGAAAGAAAACATGGGGTTAATTGATTTTAAAAAAATGCAGAAAGGGAAAGAACCTAATAAATGCTTTTGCTCATTTGATGCTTGTTTGGGATATTTCTGCCAGGTATATTTTCTAGAACTGTGTTTTTCAGGTAGTTTCCATACATATGGGTAGGTCTTAGAGGACTCTTGCCGCTTTCGCTGTATTCTGCTACCAGTGTCTCATGGATGAAGAGCTAAGTGTTAATTATTTCATTGCTTTTCTGCACGCATACCCAGATGCCCACACACATTTGTCACGAATGAGTGGTTGGGCTGCTTAAAGAATTACCAAAGAATGATTTTAATATAAATTTGTAAAAGGGTGCAACTTAAAACAATTCGATGGCAAGGTTCATTCTATTACTCACTTAGCATGAAAAAGGTATACAAAGAGAAACCCAGTTACAACTAGATTGGAATGATTTGCTCGTGGATCAAATCGGGTTAATGTGGCTTACGTATATTGATGAGAGAAAGTAGGGGAGACCCTCCTGTTAAGTCACGAGGTTCAGAGTGGACTGAAACCCACCCTTAGTCTTGGTCAACAATTTATGACTAAGGTTAGGTAAGGAAAGTAAAGGAGTGCCCTCCCATTGAGACACGAGGTTCAGAGTGGACCCCCCTTGCTTTCTAAACTCCTCATCAGAGAATCTGATCAGAATCCACTCCTAGTCCCAGACTTGGTCAATGGTTTATGACTGAAGGGATAGGATATTGGGGATTCTGGTGTAGTGCTTGGTGTAACTTTAAAATAACAGCAATCAAATTCACTAACACTACTGAGATAAATCACAATATCAAATCATATATAACTTAGTAACATAATTAACCTAAAACTTCCTAAGATTGCGATAAATCACAGTACTAAATCATAGCAACATACTAAGATCAGACACATAGAGATATAGAGAAAAGAGATAGATATGTACAAAGGTACCTTTTAAATATCCCCCTCAAATTCAGTTGAATATTCACATGGAATGCTTTGCATCACTCAACGGGTGATCAGCTGAGCCTCTGAGTTGATCGTGAACTTGAGGGTTCACTGGCTCTGAGAGGCGTCCCACTCAGAGGAAGGCGCTGGTCGCAGTCTGCTGTGGCCCAAGAGAGCTCAAAGGATCTCACTTGGGACCACTATTTATAGGACTGGGAGATGATTGACTTTAGGCATCAGTAAATTTCCATCCTTGCAACAAATAATTTGTTGGCAATTGCTGGAATTCTTGACATCCCAGTGACGCTGGTACTGATCCACCTGAATCACGGCTAGGTAAGAGATGCTCCAAGGCTGTTTGGGGATGGTGAGTTACTCCCATCTATGCAGGAGTGCTTGGTACAGTCAAGGAGCCCTCAGCTGCCAAAGTCTCTGCTCCAAGGCCAAGGTTTATTGAGCACGGAGGGCCGGGGGGAGAAATGCACCGCCACAACAGTATACGTATGAACACATGTATACGGGCTGCTTCTGTTCTCCCTCCTCCTCTCCTGCTACAAACTGACTAGGACTTGGAGGTCAGATGCGCAAATATCTTCAAATTAGACAGGCCTCTAACTAATTTTCAGCTGCTTAAGGTTACTGTGCTTTCCCTCGTGCTATTATGTCACTCTCCCTGTAGTACTTACTGTATGTAACTAGTGCCCGAGCTAGCAACTTTTAATGCGATTTGACTGTGTTTGACTTGGAAACAATGAATTACATTACTGGCAATCACACAAAGATATTGTACCATTCATTCAGCTGCAACAAAATCACACTTCCTGGATGCTGTAAAAGATAAAACAGGCTTTGGGTGTTTTTGGTGTTTTTTTTAGTGGCTAAAGTACACCTAGAAAGCACAATGAGGAATATTATAGAAGATACTTGTATCAACTTTTTCTGTCATAAAATATTATACATTCACTTAGTTAATCCAACAATTTATTAATTCTGAGGACATAAAAGGCAATTATTTCTAAATCTTCCTTTAATGAAAACAATTATTTTCGCTATGTAGGAAGTTTGTTGTTGTTGACACAATCTAGTTCAGTTAAAAAAGGAAGAGAACATAAAATGTTAAATTTAATCTGATTCTGAAATATGGAACCATATTTAAGTTAGTATAGGAATATTGTTTTCATAAATCAATTGAATAATATACATTGCATTGTAAGCATAGAACTAAAAATATCCTAGTAGAAGTGTGTGTGCTGAATTAACCCATATGTCCATGGTTCAAGTCCCAGGGCCTATCATTATGCAGTTCAATAGTATCTGGCTTAAATGTGAATTAATACTTGGTTGTTATTTTGAGGATTCAGGAGCTGAATAAAAAAAATTTGAAATAAATTAAAAATTGTTTTAATTGGTTGAAATGAAATTTTTCTCTCAGGAAAAAAATATCTTTTAGCCTATACAAACTAATATTGTAAGAACTTTAAAAGGGACTATGCACCATTTATGAAACTTGTTTCAAGTCCCCTTAACAGACATCTAAGGCATAGAGGCCCCAGGGTTTTTATCTCTACTTTTCAATGGAATGGAGAACTTACTAATGTTTTGTCTCACATTTCTGAAGAACTTTGTAACTGTTGGATTAAAGTCATCTTAATGTTGTCTTTCATGCATGAGCTGTTCCGCTTCATGCTAAATATACAAATATTACTGAGAAAACACAGGGTTTTTTTAATAGCCAAAGATTGCTGCAGTAATTGAGAAGTGATCTATTTGAGCTCCAGCTGCTGCTATAGTGATGATTTGATATTTATATCAAATAATATTTGCTATTTATATGCAACAGAACAGGATTTATAAATAGCTGTCAAAACATTTTCTATTTTGTAATGTTGTGTACCAGGGTGCTCAGAGAGATTGTGGAGTCTCTGTCCATAAAAATACCCTAAACCCAGCTGGACATGGCCCTGAGCAACCAGGTCCACCCTCACACCCAGTTTTCACAAACTGCATAGCCTGGCAGTTTTATTCCCTCTGCCTTCTTCCCCTCAGCCTTGCTCAAGAGACTTATGTAGATTTTAACATTGATGACCACTTCTTGTATTACTGTATAACATATAGAAGGCATGCAGTAAAGAACTGTAATGCATTTCACAGTGTATGCATTCTTTTTATAGGGAAATATTCCATTTAAACATTCAGTTGAACAAAATTTAGGTAGTAATTAAAAGTGTTTAACCTACATAAAAAATTTTATGTGGGCTATACAACTAATTTTATTACAGAAATTGCATTTAACTTAAGAACTGATGACCTTATCTTAATGCATTAATGTATTTTTCATTAAAATGAAATATCCTGTTAGCCAGGCAATAACCAGCAAGAAAGGAAGAGATGGAAAAGGTCTACAATATACCATGTACAACATCTGTCTTGGAAAAAAAAATAGCCAGTAACACAGCATTTTTCAATTTATTACTTTGTCAGATTGGAAAGTTTAAACTGTAATTAAATGGATGGGAACTACTAATACACTGTCATTTTACAACTTGGATGGCTTCTACTGCTGAGCTGTCCTATCTCCTTCAGTAAATTACAGTAGTTGCTTGGTCTTTTATGCAGGCTTTTACACGTGGGATATATTAATCATCAAGGAAGATTATTGAATGTATTTCCAGACATAGGAAGAGCCAATATTTCTTTTGTCAAATTCAGCTTCCACCTGTTTTTTACAATGCTATATGTGTTTTTAGGGGGTTCTTGTATTTATGTTGTATGCCAATAACAATGTGTCAGGTGAAGTTATCTAAAAGACTTATAACTGTGGAAGAGTGAATATGTGAATATTACTGTGTTTGCTTCCATGAGATGGTTTCTGAAGTAGACCAAATATAAGTATTATGATATAAGTGTTTGTTTTTAGGAGTAAACTATTTTTAGCAACATTATACTGCAACTAATAGGGGAATTTTTTTATATGTAACAACTAAGTCATGTTCACAGATTGTATAGATCCTTACTCAATCAAGGCCATGTAATAGTAGGTAGTGGCTACCTACTATTAGTACAGGCTAATGGGGTTAAAACTACATTTCCTTTTGTCTCAGAGAAATCTGATAGTTAAATTGTTTTTGATGGGAGGTAAAAGTAATTAACTTTTGTGTCTTTTTTTTTTTTTTAATCATGCTTTTATATGCCAAGTTCTTGTGAACAGTTCAGGTTAGGCGTAGCATGTAGTTTAAGAAAAAAATTTCTAAGAATTGTTCATTTGTTGTTCCTGTGGAGAAATGTTACTTTGGATTAGCTTGTGATTCTTATTAACAGTAACACATTGATGGATCTGTTCCCTCCCCCAAAAAAACCCAAACCAAAACAAAAATAAAACCACCCAAGCCCAAAACAATAAAACAAACAAAAAACACCAAGAATGAAAAACAAACTCACCAAGCAAACCTGGAAATATTAAGAATGGGGTTCAAACCATGAACAACTCTTTCTCTGGTTTTGAGTGAAGAGACCACTTATTCCCTTTGGAAAAAGAAAAATTCTGTGATGGCTAATTTTAGGCATTGGTTCTGTTATATAGTGGCCTCAATAGATTAAGTTCCCAGGGATAGTGATCTACAGCAAGAAGAGTTTTCTCCTTACTTTATAGTTGGCTTGGTAGGCTTTATAGTTATTTTATGCTTAGCTGCCAATAATGGTTGTTCTTTAAATGGGAAGAGAGAGATCTTCTGTAAATGTATTTTCTTTTTGAGTTGGATCAAATACTGTGATTGTAGAAAGCTGGAAAAAAAATTGTGCTGTTTCTGCTCAGAAGTGGTGAAAAGAAGCTGTGCTTCCATAGCTTTTCAAAAGTATGAACCACAGAAGACTATCCTGTGTAAATGACTGGGCTAATCATCTTGGTGCAGGAGTTAAATTCTTTGACCAAAAATGTTCATGTATCTTTCGGATAAGATTTTTTGAATGTCAGTGGAGTTTACCTTTTAGCCAGGTGTTTGTAGTTTTTTGTGTGTGTAGTGATATATGTACATGTGCATTTGTTTTACTTTGGTTGATGAGTGTTGTCAGGATGGTAGGAGAGAGTAAATTGAGATAGATAACCATTCAGTGTGAGTTTGATTTCTGAGGCCAGAAGGCATCTATGGAGGTCATCTAGTCCAACCTCCTTCTCAGAGCAGGTTGCTTAGGGCTGTGTCCAGCTGGATTTTGAGTATTTCCAGGGATGGAGACTCCATAGCTTCTTTGGGCAAACTGTTCAAGTGTCTGACCACCTTCAGAGCAGAAAAGTGCTTTCTTATGTTTGGGTGGAATTTCCTGTATTTCTGTTAGTGCCCGTTGCCTCTTGCTGCCTTGTTGTTGGGCACCCCTGACAGGAGCCTGGCCCCCTCTTCTTTACTCGGATCCCCTGAAGGTTCTCTGCTTTAGGCTGAATAGTCCCAGCTCTCTCAGCCTCTCATCGTATGACAGGTGTTCCAGTCTCTTAATTGTTTTCTGGCCTTTCCCTGGACTTTCTCCAGTATTTCCCTGTCTCGCAGTGGGGAGTCCAGCATTCCCAGGCATATCTCACCAGTGCTGAGCAGAGGGGAAGAATCACCCCTGCAACCTGCTTGCTACCCTCTGCCTAATGCTGCTCAGGAAGCTGTTTGTCGTTTGCTCTAAGAGTGCATTACTTTGAGTTGGTGTCCACTAGGACCCCCAGGGCATTTTCCACGTAACTGTTTTCCAACTGCTCAGCCCCCAGCCTGTACAGGTGCCTGGGGTTTTGTTCCTCTCTAGGTGCAGGACTTTGCATTTCCCATTGAAATGCATACAGTTCCAGTCTGTTGAGGTCCTTCTGAACAGCAGCACACCCCTCTGGTGCCTCATCCGCTCCCCCCAGCTTTGCGTTGTCTGCAAAAATGTCATGCTTTGTGTGTAAAGATTAAACTTTTATCTTTATTGCAGAAATAATGAGTACAGACAACCTTGATGCTGAGATTAAGTGCTGATCAGCTCTTGGGTTTTAGAGTGGCTTGATGCCAATTATAAATCTTTTCGTTACTTTTTTTTTTTTACTAGATATTTTGCCATAAAAATGGCTAAGGTCTTGTGGTCAGATAGCCTGAGTTTCTTTGGCGAGTATTTGTTGATGTCTTATGGATGTTGATAATAAAATTAAACTGATTGCATTAGCTAAGCTGTTTGGTATAGATGGCGATCTGTTGCCCACATTAACACTTCTAAAGCAGATTTTTTTTCACTTTGGTATTTATTATTAGTGGTGTTATTTTATATATTTTTTAAAAATTATTTTTTACAGTAATTGCAACATATATGCATAGCAAATGGGATATACTTCCAATTTCTGCAAGAAATTATGATACTGCAGTAGTTGAAATCTTACTGTTGTTAAGGAATTGATGGATTCCCTTTAAGGAGCTTGATTTTAATTGGGTGGGAGCGGGGATTGGAACATAGATGAACTTACGGCTTTTGTTAATTTTTGCGCCATCCAATAAACTCAACTAAGCTTCAGGGAACTAGGTACCTACAGTAGATACAAGATAGCTATTGCTATTAAAGTTTTAAGCATTGTTATTTTTGCCTCACCGTGAGTGAGCAAATGAAATGGCAGTTGTAATCTATTTTATCTATTTTTATGTTCAGTCTTCCCTTGAACAATACTGCTGAGGATCTAAAACTTTTTTACTACCTCCTCCCCTCCTTGCATGTGTCAATGGTGCTCCTGGACTACTGAAAGATCACTTGAGAGGGTTAATCAAGGCATGCAAAATGTCTTACTCATGAATGTGTACCTCAGGCAGGACCACAAACTCAAGCAGAGCCCTAAATTAGTTTCTTGTATCTCATGGATGTGATGCTGAAGATGCTTCAACTGTAAAAGACCTATTCAAAGGGGAAAGAGTCTGTTCCAGTACCTCCTGCGAGACAGTGTGTGAAAAGCATTTACTGGCTGAAATGGCTGGTGCAGAGGAGAGTAACAGGTAAAAGCCTGGGTAGTAGAGTAAGGTTTTTGCACAGTGGTGAGTAGGACTTGCAAGGTTCTGAGGTGTTGCGGAGAGATGCTTTATTTCACGCCAGCAGCACACTACCAGCCTCGTGGGCCATGACTTGGGGTTTAACAGCCTCAGTACACAACATGTGGCAGATGCCTTAATAAGAGTCACTTGGTACTTGGGACGGGGTTGAGATTGTATTGGCAGGGCATCTGAGTAGGTCTCCAACAGATAGCTCCTGCTGCCAACGGGGAGAGAGGAGCTGAGGCAACCTAAGTTTCTCCTCTTTGGTGCATCTCCAGTTTATTTTTTGCTTTGTTGCTGAGATCCGGTAATTTGGTGTGTGAATACTTTTAAGTCCCTGCAGGGCAAAGCGAAGGAAGTTATTTTAAAGGCCTAATCTCTTTGTCTTTGCCCTGGAAGGAATTAAAAGCATTCTCACCGGGGCTCTCGTTGGCGAGTGTGCTGTTGCTCACAGGAATTGGAAGCTGTTAAACACCTTCTTAAGCTGCCCTGCACTGAGGACATGCTGTCAATCTGTCTCGGAGCAAAGGCCAACAACTGAGCTTAAGCCTGTCGGAAGGGGTTATGGCCTATGTGACTTGGCATTAAAGTGGAGTAGAAGCGCTCACACTCTAAGGGCAGATGAGACGTGAATGAGGAAACTTTTTCTTCACTCTTCCTTGCAGTCTTCGGTCCCTCTGCACGTTCCTCACAGCGAACACCGCTGGCATGGACACACACGAATCCATCGTGCCTGGCATGCTAGCTTGAAGTGCAGAGGTCAGGAACTTGAATGAGGACAGGAAACTCATCCCTCCAGAAGAGCTAGGCTAAGGCAGGTTATTCTGCAGTTTGTTAAATTTCAGACTGAGCTGCTTAGAAACAAGGCTGCTCTTAGCAGTCAGGTAGGTATTTGCTCTGCTGACAAGCTGTCTTAGAGTGGCCAAATGTTTTTGGGGATCCTGGCCTGGGACAGACTTAGAGATTAGTGAGGTGACAGGTATCTGCATAGAGAAGATAAAATTTTTATGGCAGATGCAAATAGTGTGTTATCTACTTTGTGAAAACACAAATGTGAAAAATAAACCAGGGTAACGAGAACAAAAGGTATGTACTGCTTGTTGATTAAGAATGATGATATCAACAGAATATTAATGAGAATAGGAGGAAAGAAGAGTTAATCTGAAGCAAGATTTGATCAAATTTTCTGGAAAAAGCAATTGTGATTGGGCATCAGTGAGTAGTAATGGTAACTGGAAGGCAGGTGATGCAACATAGAGATTATGCTAGAATTGCTGCTCTTGTTTATTTTGTTTTACTATAAAGAAACAAGAATTTAAAGCTGTTGTGGTCAGACCAGGCAGTGCTGGTTGCTAGACTGAAACTACAGAGGGAGCCTGTACTCCATCTAGGGAAACATGCCCTGTTGTGCACTGAATTGAGAAGAAATATGTGTACTTCTACTGACATGACAACCTGAACCCCGTGGGTGACATCCAAACTTATGTAATTGCAAGACCTAGATGACATTAATCATTCAACCACAAATTGAGTTTCAAGATAAAGAAGGATTTGTCTTTCTTTCAGCAAATACACTATTCTTGAATACATAATAATTTCAAATGTTTGCTGGGCTTTGGGAGAAAAGGTGAGCACAATGTAGAAGGAGGAATATACTGGGGAGAGAAAAAAAAAGAAAAACAAACCAACAGAAAAAAAACCCCTACAACCAGCCCACTTGCCCAGTTCAGTGTCTTTACTTTTAGTGAATATAAACTTTTTTCTGATTTAAAAAATTATTTTATTTTTCATTTGAGACCGCTCAAGTCCTTTAATGCTTTTCGTGCTTATGCACTTAGAAATCCCACAATAGATATTTATATGGTGAAAAGACACCCTAATTTCTAATATTTTGTTTCAATTTTAAGCATTAAAGAAAGTCCATACCACTAATACGCAAGAAGCTCTATGCAGTATAAAAGTAGAACTTAATCTGTGTGCTGTTTGCATTACATACACAGATGTTTCTTTTCAAAAATGAGCAAAGACCTTGTACAACCGCTTGCCTGCCTTAGTCTGGGGTCATATAACTGGCGGTAAGAGAAGCAGGTTCGTATGATGAAGAGGATGTAAAAGCTTTAAACTGATGTTTATCTTGGAGGATTCAACACTCTGTTAGAGAGAGGTGTTGAGAAAGGGTGCTTTGAGTTTGAATAGCTCCTTAATAACATTGTAGTGGAGTGGTAACAGGCATGCAGAACTATTCTGATACTGGTGCAAGCTTGCCTGTTCACCCTGCCAGACAGCAAGCTCTTCCAGTCGAGATGGCTTACTTTTTTTTATCCTACAGATTGTGTGTCAACATTCATTGTATTTTCTCAACTCCACAAATACGCTTTGAAATTTGAAGATAAAGCTTCCATTAGTGTCAGAATAATTGATAAAAATTTGGGGAGGGAAACTATTTAGACTTTAAGGTTTTAAGCAGCCTATAACTAGTGACACCATCTACTGAAACATCAGCGTACTGGTTATTTTCATATTTTCTCTGTAATCTCTGTTTATTGGATAGAAATTACAATATTCTTATTTGTTTTAAAGGTGCCAAGATTCATGAGTAACAACCTAATAAAGGAGAGACCTAAATGTCGGTAATGCCTGTAGTGTAGCAGTTCTGAGCTTGTGCATGGTTCTGTGGACTTCGTTGTCAAACTGTTCAAATTGCAGTAATATGCAATAACTACAAGACTACATCTTTCCAACTGGCAACACTGATTAAATTTCTTAACTTTTATTTTTCCTTTAAGTGGTGTATTTCATTATGTATACCAAATTGATTTTTAGATTACAGTTTTGATGGGCATTGGTATAATTTGGTTATAGGAACTTATCAGAGACCAAAGCAAAGCACCTCATTTTATTATCTTTCCAGCCAACTACCTGTCATGATGGCCATCCTTTATTTTCAACCTCCTGAAATGGTGGCTGTTATGAAAAGTACAACGACCTGCTTTTGTTTTCAAGCTTGTTCTGCTTCATTTTTTTACATCATATAGGCTGCATATATTGCAGTCCTGTTCAAGATTCCCACAATCTTCTGTATTTAAAAATTATTTTCCAATTTGAATCCCACAGTTTTGCATAAATCTCTGGCAAACAGCAGTTTAATGAATGTGAGGTCTATTTGCTTTGCATATATTTAGTGAAGTTTCACGAAACATGAAACAAAAAACCAGTAAGAGGACTCTGCAAAACTTGTGAGTAAACATCTTTTGTAGGGTTAATAGAAGGTTTATGTACCAAAGGCATTTGGAGATGAGTCTTAGAGTTGTTGGCAGATATAACTAAAGAGCAAGCCATTTAGTTAGATGGAAAATACAGTAACAAATGCAATGTTTTAGTCCCTTGATAAAATGTTGTTAGCCTCTTGCTAGCCCCTAATTAAAATCTTAGTTAATCAATGTGGTAAGTATAGAGATCGCAAAAGGGTATAGGAAGAGCTGCATTGCCATTGTAAGAGGAATGCTCTGTGGAAGAGGGGTTTCGAGTACAGACATTTGGAAGACAGTAGAGGACGTACTCTGAAGCATGTTAATTTAAATGTACTGTTTCTGCTGAAAAGAGGACTGGGATTGAAATCACCATGCCTATTCAACATACAAAAAAATTAAATTACAGGTGGTGTTACGTGCTGATTCAGGACCATACGTTAAAATAATTTGAGGGAGGACGCTCCTTCAATGTTCTTTTGAAAAGAGATCCCAACTTCTTGACACTGCTGTAGCTCAAATGGTAATTAAAAGAAGTCTTGAAGCAGGAAAAAGATAAAACGTGCAGTGCATTTTTGTTCTCTTGCTGATACACATGTAAATGTCATTTATATTCCTCCAAGATAGTAAAATCTCTCACTAGTAAGACAGAACGAATGTGCTATCTTGCAACTTCTTGTCAGGCCATAGTGATCTTCCAAAAGGTTTATTAGATAAAACATTAAAATCTATATATGCTGTGATGCTGTATGACTTAAGTAAAAATCACTTTGTGCTTAAAGACAATCAACCATAACAGTTTTGGGTTTTTTTTTATATAAAGCAGAATAACAAATGTCAGTTATGTAGAGGTGCATCACTTTGCCACGCAAGTTCTTAACCAGGATTCTTGCTGGAGAGGAACAGGTTTTTGCTACCTATTTTTCCATCAAAATAAATCTAATATGCATAATGGATTAAATGCTAGTCAATTAGAAGGATCCATTTAGGCCTGTTGATATCTTCTTACTGTCATTCACTTTGTGGGATGCCATTCTAAGTATGAAGAGAGAAGAAAGAAACCTTCTGTTGAAAGTTATTTTTTATGGTTCACTCTACAGCGAGGGTGAGGAGCATGGCAAATTAAGATCTAAAATGTCCCTGGAAGGTTAAATTACTAAAATATCAATGCATTAGTCAACTCTTGTGTGAGATTTTGAACAGTCTAAGAAGTAGAAAGGTCTTTCTAGAAAGCAAGCAATGAAATAGGTATTTTGTGTGTGCCACTTTATTGGTTCTTTGTTTTGCTGGAATGAAGCTGTATGATAAGGCATCATTTAAAGGACTACATAATCTGTGGAAGTTGATGATGAATTTTTAATTTGAGAAAGACTGGCTTTTCACAAAATAAGCCTCATGATCTGAGATGTAATGACTACAAATTGCTGTTTTAAATGCCAAGGCTGTGGCTTCATTATTTTTTGCACATTAAATAATGATTTTAATAAAAGTCTAGAGTTCATGTTCTCTTTTGAAAGCTATTACCTCTCAGCTACTGGCATATACCTCTTTGTCTAGAGGGCAAAGTGAACAACATCTCATATCTTTCTTAGGCACTATATGAAAGCATTAATTTCCTTCTGATGCTTTGATGGAACTCCAGTGCTGTGGGGCAAGTTAATGCAAAATGATCACATTTTCACTCATAATCAATATAACTGTATGACAGTGGGCATCTATTTTTCATTTCAGCATTCGGTAAAGTTGAATGAAGTGTGGATTTTCTGCAAAAGCATCCTTTTGAAAAAGAGGAATGGAAATAGCTTTTTTGGCAGGAGGCTGAGTCACTTGGTTATTACTGCAGTTGCCTCCTAGCAAAGAAGGATTTCTGTGTGTAGTGAAACACATACCTTTCCCCTTATTGCTTATCTGTCACATTTGAATAAATCAGATACTTGCCATTTTACTTAAGAAAACAACTAGCTATAGATTTTGCGTTGAGTTTTTGGTGGAATTATTTTTTCCATTTCAGTTGCTTGTCTGATCTTTGGCTTTTACAACAGGGTGATAGAAGCAAAAGCTGCTGAAGACCCACACAGGCCTTGTTTGTTATTGAGAGGAGAATGATGCAAAGAAAGAAAAATGTTTTAAAGACAGAAATTGAACTTAAAGCATCTGTATGTGTGATTCTGAAGTTTTTAAGTGACCAGATGTAGAAGTTTGAATATTTGTATGTTAATATAGAAAGTAGTTTATATGCTAGGGAGGAAACTCGTACTAGAAATGTACTATAATAACTTCTTCTGTTCCACAGACAAAAAAAAGTATATAGTTAATACTTGCATTATCAAGTGCTGTACTTCTGATGAAAAGAAACAAACTTTAGTTTACTGTTAGTTTGAATACTGCTCCAAAGGTTTGCAGAGGCACCAAAAAAACCCTCCCTAACCGACACTTCAACTAGTAGAATGTTCTCACATGGGGTATTTTGAAACAACTTCCAGGCACAGGACACTAGAGGTAAAAGCTATTTTGAAAAAGAATCATAGCATCATTAGGTTGGAAAAGACCTTTAAGCTCATCAAGCCCAGCTGTTAACCTAGCACTGAAAAGTCCACCACTAAACCATGTCCCTAAGCACCACATCTACACATCTTTTAAATATCTCTGGGGATGGTGACTCAACCATTTCCCTGGGCAGCCTGTTCCAATGCTTGACAACCCTTTCAGTGAAGAAATTTTTCCAAATATCCATTCTAAACCTTCTCTGGCTCAACTTGAGTCCTTTTCCTCTTGTCCTATTACTTGTTACTTGGGAGAAGAGGCTGACAACCATCTCACTGCAACCTCCTTTCAGGTAGTTCTAGAGAGTGGTAAGGTCTCCTCTGAGCCTTCTTTTCTCTAGGCTAAATGACCCCAGTTCCTTCAGCTGCTCCTTATAAGATTTGTGCTCTAAAACCTTCACCAGCTTCTTTGCCCTTCTCTGGACATGCTCCAGGACGTTGTATTGGGTTTGCATGGCAAGGGTTTTGTCGCAGGGGTGCTACAGAGGTGGCTTCTGTGAGGAGCTGTTAGAAGTTTCCCCTATGTCCTACAGAGCCAATGCCAGCTGGCTCCAAGGCAGGCCTGCCGCTGGCCAAGGCTGAGCCCATCAGCGATGGTGGAAGCACCTCTGGGATAACTTATTTAAGGGGGAGGAAAGCAAGCTGGTCAACTGCAGCCAATGAGTGAGAATATGTGAGAGCAACAACCCTGCAACCACCAAGGTCAGTGAAGAAGGAGGGGCAGGAGGTGCTCCAGGTGCCAGAGCAGACATTCCCCTGCAGCCTGTGGTGAAGATCATGGTGAGGCAGGTTGTGCCCCTGCAGCCCACGGAGGTTAATGGCGGAGCGGATAGCCACCTGCAGCCCTGGAGCAGGTGGATGTGTCCGAAGGAGGCTGTGACCCTCTGGGAAGCCTGTGCTGGAGCAGGCTCCTGGCAGGACCTGGGAACCCCTGGAGAGAGAAGCCCATGTGGGAGCAGGTTTGCTGCCAGGATTTGTGCCGCATGGGGGACCCACACTGGAGCAGTATCTTCCTGAAGAACTGCACCCCGTAGAAAGGACCCAGGCTGGAGCAGTTTGTGAAGAACAGTAGCCTGTCTGTGGGACACGTTGGAGAAGTTTGTGGCGGACTGTTCTCCCATGAGAGGGACCCCATGCTGGAGCAGGGGAAGGGTGTGAGGAGTCCTCCCACTGAGGAGGAAGGCACAGCAGAGACAACACATGATGAACTGACTGCAACCCCCATTCCCCATCCCCCTGTGCTGCTGGGTAGGAGGAGGTAGAGAAATCAGGAGTGAAGTTGAATCCAGGAATAAGGGAGGGGTTGGGGGAAGATGTTTTAAGATTTGATTTTAGTTCTCATTACTTGACTCTAATTTGATTGGTAATAAATTAAACTAATTTTCCCCAAGTCAAATCTGTGTTGTCCGTGATGGTAATTTCTGTGTGATCTCCATGTCCTTATCTCAACCCACGAGCCTTTAATTCTGTTTTCTCTCCCTTATCCTGCTGAGGAGGAGGAGTGATAGAACAGCTTTGGTGGGTACCTGGTGTCTAGCCAGGGTCAATCCACTACAAGAGTTTTTAGTGTTATGTTTGAAAAATAGAAACAAACTAAAAAAACCTCAGTATTTCCTGTGTCTCAGCCCCAACTACTAATATTTATTGGGAATGTAGTACATTGTTCTTATTATAAAATGGTCAAGATTCAGAATATGTCAATATATGATATTTTAATTCCTCAGGAGAACAAATAGAGAAAGCATCCCTTCAAGGATAGAAAATATTAGCCCTTTGAGGGGATAGAAATAATTTTCAGTAATAGTTTAAGTTAAATTGAAGATGTTTAAAATGTCTTCTATAGACTTACAGGCAGTCAGTTGTAAAACTTACATTCCTATGTTGGTTGGAAGATCCTCCTACAGATAACTTAATATGAACTGCACTGACATGACAACTGGCCACCAAGAGCAACAGTGAACTGATTGGGGTTTTTAGGCTCTTTTTGACAGCAGCGATACTTACTAAAGCCTTTTTTTTAGGTCCGTCAGTAGTAAATTTTAAAAAGTATTACAATGGTAAGCTGTCAAATTATTTTAGTAGAATATAATTTTTTGTTTGATTATTTCAATAAAGTGTTATAAATGGAAAGTATTGACCTAAATCTAAGATGACAAATAACATTAGGTGTCAGAAATCATGTAATTATAATCTTCTGAGAACATTGTGAAATACATTATGGAAGATTATCTTCACTTTAAAAGTTCTATTTGTGGCAAGAAACTGACAGTGCAAAAATTCTTGTAATTCTTGTGTCTTTGCAGCATTGGTGTATAAGATAATTCTAAATTATAGTTTTATGTAAAGATATGTGAGGGTGGGGAGCTGAGTGAAAAGGGAAAAAACAACTTTGTTCATAGTGAGAAAACAAATTTTGGCATTCTGGAAAAACTAGACCACCACTAGCTTACATGAAAAAAGAAGTATCGAAAAGCCCCTTTTTGACTTGCTGTATGTGGTTGGGACCTTGAACTTCCTTTGCAGCTGGATTGACACCTGTTGCATAGCTGCAGCTGTCTGTGAGGTTGCTTCTCCTTCCTCTACCTGGAGTTCTGAGCAGGTTTTATGGACTGTTCCAAATATACTGCAACTGATTGAAATAGCTGATCTGGAAACAAAGTGTGTGACATTTTTGCCTTGTAAAAGTGCATTGTATTTCATAGTTGCATGAATTTGTGTTGTAAGGAGGGGGTCAGACAAACTAGATGGGTCTGACAGGCAGAGAGGTGTACCTTGCTTTAGCAATGGACTGGTAGATGCTTTCACGTGAAGAAGTGGTGTTTGTAAATTCTGCTCCTTCTTCAGAATACTTCTACCTGCCAAACCAGCATGACCCTCCTCTTACCTGGACTGCATGTCAGCCAGCTGTCTCCTTTTCTGGCCTCTCTTTCTGCCAGAATAGTGAAGCATCTCCTTTTGAGGCCAGAGAAAAAGAGGTCTTAAAAACCTGTTCTTGTCAGATTATTGATGGTTTTCTAGCCTCTAGAGTTATAATGTGCTCTTTGTTTGTTTCATTTAACTACTAAAGAAGTGATGTGACAAGCTTTCAGCCTCATGAGATATGGCAGATTAGGCACCCTCACGTTTAAAAATAAATAGATTTAAAAGAATCTTGAAAGCAAGATGTTTTTTATTCTGCAGTATCTGGAGGTCTAGCACTCTTATCAAATGCAGATGACCGCTGATTTGTCATCCTGAAGACATAATTATTCATCGGGTGCCATCTGCAAGTATGGCTAAACCTTTCATCAACTTCAGACACGTCTAACTCTTGCTAACTAGAATTTAAGAATATGATATTTCTTAGTTGTTAAAGGTTGATTTCCATGTTCTCAATTACATTCATGTTGTTAATAGTTTCCTAAATTAAGGAGACAAAAAGATTTTTCAGCCAGAAAACCAGGAGCTGAAATAGTACACACTGGATTTTCTGGTAATTTTCTTTTTTGTTTCTGCAAGTAATACAGAAACCCTCTAATTCAGTGTTTTCCAAAATCTAACATGTAACAAATTAAGGTTTTTGGGATTTTTTTTTTTCCCCCTCTTTTCCTAGGACCTGTAAGTTGGGTGTGTTGAAATAGCAAAGTAATTATCACAAACTACTCTGAGAAAAGACTGGGTGTGGATATTGGGGAAGGAAATCTGGGTTGGCAAGAGGCTGACAGTAAAAGCATGTTCTGAGCAATCTTATACAGAATGAGCAGAGTCTGGATGCTAAGGTACATAAAAGTAATGCTATCTATAGGAACTCACTGGGAAACTGCCCTTGTTCTGTGAGCTGGGTGCTGCCTTTGGGTTTTGAAGATCTGCACCGTTGTTGAAAGACTCTTTTCTTGCTGGACAGCTTTACCTTTGTTCTACAGAACTCTCAACTTTCTCACAGTCAGCATTAGAGGGAAGCCAGTGTTATCTGTCTAGGATTAGGAGAAGGGAAAAAACCTTTGGTGAGTTATGATACTGCTCCTCCAAACATGCTTTCCAGCACAAGTGAACAGGTGCATTAAATACCGCAAGTGTTTGGTTTATATTCCTACTGTGAAGAAGTTCCAGTTGTACTTCTGGTCCAGCTGGACTGCGCTGCTAATCTTTCTACGTAGGTAGAAAATAAAATCACATTTGAGTCTGCTGACTAATGTTTGCAGAATAATTAGATGTAGATGAAGACATAGAGTGTAGATTAGATGAATTTTGTATATCACCCTATTTATTCACACCTGCACGTTCCCTTAAGATTCCTTATCTCATTTTCAAGGTAGCCCTGCAGACAATTAGCGGTGGTAATAATATAAAATGTGTCCAGCACTAAAACCTGAAATGGCCATTACAAGTAAACTATATGATATATAATAACCACTCCATTCAATTAGCTGCACAAAAATGCAAGGATTTAAAACTGCGGAGCTCTAGCATACGTCCAGTTAACTGACCTACCTACCTGCTCTTTAGTCCTTCCTTTCTTACCATTTAAATTCTATCTTGTAGCATGTCATCGGGTAAATTAGCAAAGCTGTATGTTTGTTTGTGCTGTCCATCCCTTTCTATATGCGTGTATGAGAATGTATATGTGTACACAGTGGTATATGAACAGGTCTTTAGCTGGTGGAAGGACAGCAAATAATAAATACACAACAACGCAATGCATACCCGTGCATTCATAATCCAGATGCTTGTGACAGCATCTAATAGATGTTTTTATGTGCTGCTGCCTGGCATATTTGATTTGTCATTTTTTAGTATCAATGCCCATCCTGTGTAACCCGTCGTTATAAATTTTGTGCCCGTTAAAGAAATCTACGCACAGAAGTGGAGGTTCTTTGTACGTACTCCTGTTCTGTGTGCCCAGGGCGGGCAGCCCCCTCAAGCTGGGCAGAAGGCAGAACAGTAAGAGCCCCACACTCACGGCACGCTTGTCGGTATTGTTCCTCACCGGTGGCAAAAGATACTGCTAATCAGTACCTGCACTCACCTGAGGAGCTGAAATTTCCAGCACTGCTATGACTCCTTGTGTTTATGTATCTGTGCTATTGGACTTGGTCTGTTTGCGGTAGGCAATATTCCACCTTACAGGTGGGTAAATTTGGCAGTTGGCTGTGGTAGCAGACTGCTGGGGATAGGGAAAAAATGCCTGGTCAGGATAGAGCCTGGGCTATGCCAGTGCCTGGTGTCAGATATTTCTCCTGAAATAAAGCTTTTTGGGATATACGTGAGCTTTTGTCTTTTGGAGAGATTACAGAGGTCCTCTGTTCTCTTTTCTGGTCTCTTCCCTCTTTCTCTCTCCAGATCTCTCCTTATTTCAAGTAGTGAAGCACCACACCCCCGCCATCCCTGTTCCAGTTTCTTTGGACTAATAACACCTTCATACCTGGGACTTGCATCCTATCTGTAGCCTTGACTTGTGGATGTTTCCTCACAGCTGTAAATCACTCTTTAAAAGTTTTATCCACCACTACCCACAGATCACTCTGTGTTCTGCAGTGTGTTATTACTGAATCTATAAATAAGGGAATAAATCATTGGTTTCTGACTTGGAAAGAATATGCCATGGCATATGAAAATATATCAATTTTTAATTCATTTCTGAAGGTGACCCAGAAGCAAATTATTACAATGCAGGTACAATAGAAATACGCATATAATACAGTCTCTGATGAAGAATTATATTTTAAGACCTTCTGTAGGATTTATGATTTCATATTTGCATATGTTACATATTTGTTTTGAATGTAATGTGCTGTAATTTCATAGTCATGTAAATAAATTCAGTGGGTACTGCTGCCATCTCCTGGTCAATATCTAAATTAAACACTGATCTCTAAATCCAATGTTTAAGTCAGATTTTCAAGGTCTTCATTGCTAAAGCTGAACTTAAAATTCCCAAACACTTCAGCTGTCAGTATAAGACCCTAGATATTGCATTTGTGGTCAGATTCGCTTGAATTGAACATGAAAGATGGGCACTGCTTAATTTTTTTTTTTTTTTATCTGACAATCTTCAGGAGAACTATTAAGGCACATTACCTATAAATACATGCACTTCTAGATTTTGAAATTACTTTTTTTTTTTTGTTGTCCTTTGCAATTGCAAAAATGAAGGCCATCTGGTGCCTGGTGGGACCTTTCCCAGATGAGTTTGTGATTTATAGTAATTTCTCTTCTTTTTCCTTCTTCCCCAACCAAAGGGTTTATTCCCTTTACTTCCTTCTAACAATATTTGTTCTTAAAAAAAGTTAGCAGGGTAAGTTCTATTTAATCACTGACATATAGTTTGAATATGAGCTGGTTGAGCTTCCTTGTTAATCCATGTTCATTGTTTGTAATAAAGTGACTTTCAGCTTCATAGTGAACTTCACTACTCTAAACGAATGTCACATAAAGCTATTTCTTAGCTGTGGGCTTTCAAGTGTGCCTAAAACATGTTAAATCTCAGAAAACTTGTATGAAACAGGTGTGTGTGTGTTCTTTTCCTCACAGTCTATACGAGTACAACATTGTGCAAGACTAACACATCTCCCCCTCTTTGTACTTGTTTTTTTAGTAGGCTACCTCATTTCAAATACCGAATGTGAAAACACTTAATAAAATAATTGTCACAGTTCTTATGCTAATTTCATTTACACATAGCCTGTGTTAAGCTGGGCTCTAAGCTGGTGGATGTGTGCAGGGTCTCAGAACTAGAAATGCTATCATCTTTAATTTCTTGTTCCTGTGAACTTTAACAAGTTCATTCTTAACACGTATTGTTGCAGTGATATTTAACATCTTCCTTTGCAACATAATTAGGCTGACTAATTTTTAATGTTAAGTGGTTTATTGACTCCGGCATGAAATGAAAGGAAAAACTTCGAAATTTTGCCTTCGTAGTATCACTTTCAAATTCAGCAGAATCACTGTGCTGCATTTTGGTGGCAAGTTTATTCACAACATTCAGTTCTGACTAGTCACTCTGAAATGCCTAAAAGAGACTCTGTGCACAGGGAGGAGTGACCAAAGGAAATGCATACTACCTTATAATGCTTAGTTGCTTTTCTAGGTGCTAGAGCAAAGACACAGAATGTGACCAATTTTTATGATTATTTCAGCTTCTAACTTTGCCATTTGATCTTTTTAAGTTTAGCAATATGACTGGAAAATAGTTGATATTATAAATAATAGGAAAAAAAGAGCAGACATCTGAAGAAAGGAGGAGGAAAAGCAGAGAGCAAGATGGTAATAATCTATTAGAAGTTTTGAATTTTATTAAATGCAGGACTGAATTTTATTGGCAGCTTCTGTGCTTTGGCTTCAATATAGCAATATTGTTGCCACAGACCAAAAGGCTGCATCATTATTTTAAAACTCATCCAATTTTGAGTAGTAGGAGCAACATAAAAGGTTAGAAGGTAATTGCAGAAATGTAGATGGAAAATACAGCTTTGTTTTCCAGTTACAAGTTTCTGGAGGTGCTGTGGAGATTTTGTTCAAGCTCTTCATTTCTCCCTTGTTTGTGATGCCAGGCATATGAAAAAAAGTTCCCACAGAGGTTTTCCCTCCTCAGAATAAGTTGCTAATAGAAGTGCTGTGCAGAATGGCAGGTATTCAGTCCTGCTCTGAGCAGTCCTTCAGAGTCAGGATTGTCTCACTACAGATTGAGAGAACATTTATTTATCTCTTCAGGCAAAAAAAAAAACAGGTGTGTGTGTAAATATTTCCTATTTGACTCCAAACAAGGCAGATTTCTTGTTTAGCAGTCATCTGGAATGTTTTGAGTGGATCCAATAAGCTGCTATCAATGGGACTTCTTCTGCGGGTTTCCAAAGAAATGAATCCATTTGGATCTTGAGATCCTAGTGGCAAAGATTGTCATCTTCAGTGAGATTGTGTGGTGCTGGCTGTGACATTTTGGATACTGCCAAACTCTGGTGTTCACCTGAAATTTGTGGAAAGAGTTCAGTTTCAGATTGAGGTAATGCAGCGTGTAGTGGCTAGCTGTTGACCAATTGCAAATATTTGCAACATTATTCTTTATTGTTGTTAATTGCATTGAAGTATGGCTTTAATTGTTTGATAGCCTGCAAGTCTACCCTGTGGAGGTGAGATGCTGGTAAACCAATTCCTTGTGTGAACCAAGAAGAAAAAAAGTTTGTAACTAAATAACTCATCAGACCCAACATAAATCTTTATTGAAAGTTAACGTTTGTTTATGAAGCATGGTCCTGAAACTGCTCCTTAAATAGGAAATAGGAGTGGATAGATGGTCTTTGAAAATAATGTGGGAAGACTGATTTAAGAACAGAAATGAGTGTGAAGCTTTGGAGTCAAAAGAGGTACTGATGGGTGTGGTGACCTGCAGTCATACTTCCTAAAGTGGAGGAGATGCAAGGAATGTGAATCGGGCTGCCCCAGTACACACGAGGTCCTGTCTGGAAAACAGCCCTTTGCCTGTAGGTACATTTGTTTGAGGGTAACAACATACAACTTCATTTAAGATTTTAAGGAGCAAGTTGGTGGGGAGGGTGGGGAAAGGGAGGGAGTAAAAAGTGGAGTCTAGAGGATGAGTTAGGACAGAGTGGCCTTGTGGTGTTTTGACCTCAACCTCGCTGGACATCTACAGATGATTTCAAGGGAGGACAGGAGAGGATTTGAGGAATAACTGAAGGGAAGTTATGCAATAGGAGTTTTCCACCAACACAGAGCTGTATTTCTCCAGACAAGTTAAAATACACCAGTGTGTTGCTTAGGAGATGCATAGTGGCTTCTATTATGAAAGTAATGATGTAAACAGCTAAATGAAAAATATGAAGAATAAGTATTGTCTCGTTTAATTAGTTTAGACTTTCTGAACCAGTACCAACCTGACTATCTCAGATTAGTCATATCAGTTCACTGTGTCTGGATGCAGCATCTTTCCCATGGAGCTGATATTTTGATCTCTTAAAGACACAAAGGATTTCACTGTGTTTTTGTGAGGATGAAGATGATGGTATCAAGGCCAAATATATATTAAAAAAGTATTATGAAATTAATATAGTTTAAATTCTGTAGTCTCATTTAGTTTCTAATCATACTTCACTCCATCCCTTTTTTGGAGTGCTGCTGTACTGCCAAACGCAGCTTTTGTTTGGTTAGTTTTTGCTGCAGAGGTTGTTTCCTTGCTTGTTGAGGTAGTTTATTCTTGCGCATAACATGCATCATGAAGCTCTCTACACCCTTGCCACTCATATGCTTTTGGGAGAGCGTGTCTGCCAGACTGTCCTCATATAGGTCGTATCTGAAGTACAGGTGCTGCCCTCTGAGAGGAGGTACTATGGCAGGACCTGCAACGGGGCATCCTGCCCAGGCCAGCACATACGGAACTGGATGCAGAAATAAATAATTTGTCTGTGACAGAATTAGCTTCAGAAGTAGTATATCTGTATCAACATGAGACTCTGCTGGAGCCAAGTGGCCTTGGTTTTGGGCCCTGGTGTAATATTGCTATGCCATGCTGCTACTGCTCTGCGTAGCCGTACCAGTCTGCTCCAAATTGGATGAGCAATCTCTGCACCGCAGTTCTTTGGGTCTTATCAGTGCACCCCAAAATCCCCTCCTTGCCTTATGGTGTTGATAATGTGAATTACTGACCCCAGTTGACCAATTATATATAATGGAATACAGCACTTCTAGTTAGTGTAGCTATGCTGCAGAAATGAAAAGTGTCTTTATTTGCGTACATAACTTCCAAATTTAATGTTGTAGTAACAAAACTTCTTTTAATTATGTCCTTTAGATAAAGATTTTAATTACATAAATCTAAACGGGAGTTCTTAGCTCTACTGGGTATCTTAAAGAATCTGTTTTCTGAGGAAAAAAACCCCACTTCTCCAAAGAACTGCTATTGCGCTGAAATGTTCAGCAGGTGAAAGAGTAATTATTTAATCAAATGTACAGCTAAGGCATCTGTTGCCCAAACCCCCAAAACAATCCGTAGTTGAAGAGCTAATTGTGTTTACATTCTACAAACGGATCAGACTTGTAAAAAACAAAAATTATTAAAAAGCTTAAAGGTAAGTGGGTAAATTTTGATTCCACTCCACTGGAGGAAAATCCTATAAACTTAAAGGTATTTCAAATATTTGTGACAAGTATGACTTTAACCCATGGTTTTTAACGCTCTTTTCAGTAACACTTAAAGACATCTTGTATGATTGGAGTCTTGCATTTGCACTCCCTGTGGTGGTATGCATAATTGACTAATGATGTCTGTAATTTGCCTATGTGATTAATTCATTTGAAGCTATAAATATTCTATATTAAATTATACAGAAAGTCAGCCAGTTTTTAACTAATGTATTCAAATAAAAAATAATTTCTGTGTTTCTCTTTTTTGTTCACTAAACAAACCAAGAATTAAAAGAAATCAAATGGTATTTTAATGGTAAAAAAAAATATAGCAATTGTAAATAATATAGGTACAGTTTTCCTGTAATCTGAATGGAAGAAAGAAGAAATTTGCTTTCATTGCTGATTTTTAAAAACTTATTATATTATTTTTACAAATCATCCCATTAGCATATTGCTGAAGTATGTTGTGAACCTGACAGAGACCAAGAGTCTTGTGGAACTTTTTGGGTGTTTTCATGAGTTCTGTGTGAAACAAGCAAGATATACTTTTCTTTTACATAACATTAGATATTGTCTCTCTCAGAAGGAGAAAAATCTGAAAAACATGAATGAAATGCTCAGAATGTTATTTCATTAAAAAAAAATTCATTGTTTATTTAGTGGGCTGATGCATTTTATTTTTGTCTGGTTTGACTTCAGCTTACCAAAGCAACTTACGACCATGTAGAGGCTAAAGTTTAGTTGGATGACTTTATTTTACCTATGTTTAGTGATTATAGGACACCTTGATGCCTGCTCCTGGCAAAACATATGAATATTCCAGACAAGTTGGAGGTGTGGAGGGGGGAGGGAAAAAGAAAATAATGGTTTATACATCTGTCTTTGTTCTTTAAACAAACAGTTGAGAAGACAAATCCTGTTGTGACAGCTTTGAAGAGATGCAGAGATTAATGAACTAACATCAAGAAGAAAAAGGTGGCCTGATTAAATCTTAAGAAATATCTTCCTGTCCTTCCTGACTGTGTGCTCAGTCACACAGTGTATCATCTCTGAAGTGCATTAAGACAGGGCCATTGATACTTGTGCTGACTTTCCTTTGGGAAATTTTAGGCTATCTTGCTACTACAGCCCAAAGGGAGCAATTCTTTAGTAATTTGTATCATGAGTATCATTTCCGTGCACGGGTATATGCAGACTATTGTCAGGATTCAAGATTGTGCTCTCGTGTTTCAGTTCCTCTTAAATAACTTTTTTGCAGACCTCCATGGTGTCATAGGAGTGAGTGTTCAATAGGATTGAGATTTTACATTCAATAATATGGCCTTATCTTTTGTTAGCTAGAATATTTAAAATATTTAGAATCTATTGGTTTGAATCTCCTGAAGGACGAGAAGGTGTGAAAGCAGTACTGAAGTTGAGATTACAGCTGTTTAGTGTGGCAATTCCCAGGTACCACCTATACCTATGTGATGAGAAAATGTTGCCTTGCCAATGGCCTTGGAAATGTTGCAGTGACCAAACCATAAAGATACTGGTGCTGACTGCCAACAGGAGCTACAGCTGGAGGACTGAGGACTTCAGGCTGACACCTGGAAGACTAATGAACAGTCTTCAGATGAGGCTGGCAACAAAATCAGGAATAAACAGATATTTCTGATATCTGAAATGCAAAGAAGTCAAGAGCAACAATATAGGTGTGAGTTTCCTCTTCCATCTGCTTGTAGCTTCCATGTTTCAAACAAAACAAAAAGTGGTGTTGAAGACCTCTTTGGACTAACTGAAACCATTCTGGGGGGAGGCAGTAGGGATGAGAGGAAATGAGTGTTGCTGCAGAGCTATGTGGGAATTGCCCATATTATGGCTTGATATTGAAGGATGATTCAGCTGCCTGTACACTTCAGATGCTATATTTGAACACACAATTTGTAGAAGGATTAGCTAATCTTCAAAAATACAAACTGGAAAAATTGCACTCTGAACTATTTCAAAGCTCATGATGTTTGCCATAAAACTTTCAGGTTAAGCCCATGTCCTTCCTAACATGTTAAATGAATGGCACTATTAGGAGATGCAAGAGTATGACATTAGAAAAATTACAGTGCTAATTGGTGCTGCTTTTACAGACCTTAATATTGCTACTTTAAGTTCTCATTGTTCGCTTAACAGTTACATTACAAATCTCCTGATGAATAGCTTTTTGTGCAGAATTGTCAGATTCAGCTTTGACAATTCATTTAACTTAATGGGTGTGTAATTCAGATAGGTTAACTCCAGAATGAAAGGGTCATCCTGAGAGTGTCTGCAACAGAAAACAAAGTAATTCCTCACATCTTTGACAAAATGAGTCAGAAGATTGTTCATATCTATGGATGCGTAATTAGGAAACACATGCTATCTGCAGGATCCAGATCATACATATTGTCCATTAAATACGGGAATATCTTGTTTAAGACAGAAGTAGCCATGGTTACACAGTAAATTAAAAAGTAAGTTGAAAGTAAAGTATGTTGTCTTAAAAAGTACATTTCCAAAAAATTGGAAATCCTAGTTTAAATCTTGTTTTAACAGAGCAGATATTTGATTAACTAGCGTACCATTCATGTTGTCTTCCTAATGCTGTATAACCCAATAACTGATCATGAAACTAAATCAGTAAATAAATCTGTTGTGCATTGAATGGCAATACTACAGAGTGTGATCCCATCATAAATTAAAGCAAGAAAAATACTCTGAATGTCAAATCACCCTACTATGGAAAATATAATTTATTTTTTGTTTTAGTGAGAGCAGCAATCCTTCCTAAAATGCAACTTTTTACAGATGTTTAATGTAAAATGTGGATCGGGTATAGCAGTGTATTGGGAAACGACTGGGAAGATGTTGATGCTGTGAGGACTGTACCTATCATTGAAAAAAGTGACAACAGGATGCTGGATCAGCACCCCTAGGGTACTCCCATGTGCTTGCAGGGAAAAGCATCCCCTCTTGCCGTGCTCATAGTCCTCCTGACTGCAGAAATGGATTCAGCCCCCATGATATTGTCAGAACAACAGGTTTGGTTTATTGTCTTCATTTAGTCTGCAGTGACAGAGCACAGGGCTGCCACGTGTATCCCCAGACAATCCTGTTTACAGGGAAATTTGCACACCTTATAGTGTTTCTTCCTATTTCTTCGTGCTTCTTTTTGTCACCGTTGTATTACCCTGTCTTTGCCCCAATCTTCCCCCAGATAACATATCCATAATTATTTTTCCCCCATTGGTGCCAGTTTTACTAAACTCATACCCAAATTTGATATTTTACACAACCACCTAGGTAATGTTGGCCTATGGTATCACTGAAATGGTGACCTAAGTACTATTGGCCATGCAGGACAACCTCCTAATGCTCACCAATGCCCGCTTCTTCGATGTCTGTATAGTTTGACTGTTTCTCATGTAAGAACCCCATAACTCCTCCTGTTGCTGTCTGTAATTTTTGCCAACTTCTCACATTGTGTCTGTGACTTTTCTTCTGCCACGTCCAGGAATTTCTCACACCTTGTCTGTTAGGCAGGATCTCATTAATAGCCTAGTCATCTGCAGGCATCCCTAAAATGATATCTTGGCCAGCATGACAATACCTACTGAGTAATATGTTTGCTTTAATAGCATGATGAAGGATCAACTTTTTAATTCTTTTAAGTTCCCTTTGACTTTGGGAATACCTAGTTGGTGAGGGTATGGTTGATTATTATCTGTAAAATGTATGCGTATGTATTAGAATATGTTAGAGTTTAAGAAAGAGGTCTTAACATTCAGTTTGCATGGTCAAAACCCTGTGTGTGCAACAGGACTAAATCCTGCAAGTCGAAACCAGTGTGCTCTGTGGCAGCGATGCCTGAATTTTGCAGCTATTTTCTATGCTTTCCGCTTCACTTCTAGCTTCCTGGGTTCAGTTCAGACTTGAGCTTTGGCTGCCTCCCAGGCTGGCTCCTTGTGGTAGAGAAGTTCGCTGAAGGGGAAGAACGAATGCCGTGGTAAATTCTGTTTCAGTGCAATAGCTGCAGTGGGTCTGACATGTGGTGACCTCGGAGTAAAACCATGCAGCGATGCTGTGCTATTTCATAATATATCCCTACCACTGTTGTCTTTCTGACTGGGATGTTGTTCCTATTTGCTGTTTATTTTAGTATTTTGTGTTGCTTTATTTAGAAGGGTCTCTTGGGTCCCATTTTGGGGCATTGAACGCTCATATCTGCTTCTCCAGTTTACACCAAAGGAAAAATGAAATTATGGCTAGTAAAAAAATATTTAAAAGATAAAACCTCATGCACGTGAAGATTTTGAACTTAAATGCGTGGAATAGTGAATCATTATTACTAATTTCAAAATAAAACTGGAGGAGTTAATTCTAAGTTAACCATAAGACCAGACTCATGTAGCCTGCATCTCAGAAGCAATGAACTAAATGATAGATTGATGCTTTTGGTGTCTCTTAAGTCTGTTCATGCATAGGAATAGATTTTTAGGTTCCAGGAGATTTTGGGAACATTTGAGCTGGATGGAGTTTAAATTTTAGTTGATGATCTGCATTTTTTACACTGTCTTCAAGAGATCTCTTATGAAGCCTGAAAAGGATCATTGCCTCTGAGAAGTGCTGTCAGTTCAGAGTTCAGTAGGATTACAGAATCAGGTCATCACTAAAACTTATCATACATCATTAAAAATAGGTTTTGGTAATAATGTGTCTTCAGAGGTACCAAAAGGTACAGTGAATTTATCTTGCTTTTGTTAACTTCTTAATTTCAGAAGGGAAAACTTGGAAGATGTTTTATTTTTTAAGTGATGGTCCTTTCTGTCATGGTTGGACTTAGAGAGATATATATGTGTGTGTGTGTGTGTGTACACACATGTATATATATAAATGCAACTTTAAAAGTATGTCTGCTAGAAACATTAATGATAAAAATTAACAGGAAAGTATGCAAGAATGTGTCAGTGTGTGGTCAAAGCATAGGAAACAATTTTCCAAGACTAAGCAATGAGAAAATGCTACTTCATTTTTTTAAAGTGTAGAGAAGTTTCCTCAGGTTCATGCAGAGTTGTTACGGTACTGTAATTTTTGCTATTACCCCCTTATGCATTTGTATTAAGATAATTTTACAAAATAGTTCAAAAAAAAGTTGGTATATCAGCACAAGTTTTAAAGAATATTTTCTTGGTGATTTGTCATTTTAAAAATCCTGACAACAGTCTCCCTCCACCCCCAAGACCCATTTATGGCGGGGGTGTGCAGAAACTAGGTAAATATTAGATGTTAAAATTATTGTGAAGAAAGATAATAAAAAGAATGGGTTTCCATTTTCCAGAGCAATTTCTGTCTATGCTAAAAACTAGAAATTATGAGAGACTTAATTTTATAAGTAAGTTGGCTGTGTTGCTGTTAAAAGCATGTCATCCACAATGGCAGTTTACCAGTTAAAACATCTGGATGAAACAAAGATACTGACTGTTGTGAGGATTTCTCTGCATAAAGTCTGATCAAATAGAAACAAGCACCTACGTCATGATGGTCACTTATGCTTTGTCTTTGTTAAAGCTTTTGTAAAAAAACCCCAGCTATGTCATTTGAGTACCAAAAGATTCCTATAGAATCTATGAAGGATAATTCCATTTACTTAAGGAAAAATAAAAACACCAGATATATTTTAGAACTGTGTTGGAGCTAAGCTCTTGTTTTGTGAATATGATATGGTACAATACTAAATATGCATGAATATGCTTAGTTTCTTGAGATTCTAATTCAGATTTTAAGTGGTGCATATTAGGAGAATGGGATTTAAAGAAGCAAAACAAAAATATACAAGGAAATGCATGCAGGAGAGGGACATCTTTAATCTGAGGAAAAAGGTGCCAACAGAGTTAAGGACAAGAGAGAAAAGTAGAAGTTTAAGAAAGTAACCTTAATGGTCTAAGTACTTCTAATGTCTTATATATTAAAGTGAGAGAATTGAGAATTAATCCAAATGAAATGTGGCAAAACATGGAAATACAGGAATTTGACTTTACCCTTTACTAAGGCTGTATGGTAATCGTACAGCTTGGTGTTTCTGATCTTAGATTAGACTGATTGGTGTTTCTGATCTTAGATTAGACTGATTTAAGAAAAATACAACCCACTTTTAAAAAGATATCCCTCATGATCTGTCTTTTTACTACATGTGTTTTCCTACTGAAATGGCCTTTAGGCATTGCAGAAGCGCAAATAATTAATAACTAGCATTGCTAAAATGAGGTATAGAAAAGTCTGTCATACAGCTAATTTTGTGCAAACTATAATTACAAGATTTTAACACTGATTGTAATTACTTGAACATATGGTGAGAAATAGGTAATAAAACTGATTTTTAATTGTGGTGTAATGAGTTTCTGGATGGTCTATACTGTTTCCACTGGGATACCAAAAATTCAAAAAGTGAGAATGAGAGAAGGAAAAGAGATGAGAAAAGTGAAAAAATTCTCTAGCTTGGAGTTAATTGTATCACTGAAATGAAAGAAAACAGAATTTGAGAATACTTCATAATTTTAAAAAAATAACCTTCTGGTCATCTTTAGTTAGGGTAGTTCTCGTTGTATAGGTTGGGTATGTTTAACCATTTGTTTTAATTTTTGCAGGCAAAGTTATGTAAGATAGCAGATTTCCTTCTATTTTGAATATAAGTAAACACAGAAACTTTCTTCTTTTGTGTTTGACTATGTTGATGAATTGTGCTATAGTTAAAACTCAGATGAACTCTCATATTTGACTCTTGCTCTAGCTTTTGTGCACTTTGTGTGCTAAGCCCATAACTATCCAAGTGATTAGTCTCCAAAACCTTGTTACAGTCTTCTGTGCCCTACAAAGACCTGTTTACTGCTGTATTACTCGGCATTGTTACCAGAGGGTTGTGACTGTGTGGGCGCATGGTTGGTTGTTCTTTACAAACATTCAACATATAGGACAGAAATAAATCTTCTGCCTCAGCATAGCTTTTATATTTTCTCTTACTTGTTTTGGAAGAAATAAGACAAGTTTTTCGGTGTTAGGAAAAGTACAAAGGAACATAAAGGACACAAACACTGATGTATGTTTCTTCCCAAATTCAGAAATTTCCTGGTGGCAATTATCTGAACCCTGGGATAGAAATAATCTTTATTTTTCGTCTTCTGTATGAAATAAGCAATGAAGGCAGTAGCTGTTGTAGTCTATGATGCTCTTCAGTTCCTTGCTCTGAACCTATAGCAGCTTCTGTATCCAGCCAGTGCCTGGACCCTGAACTATGGTAGCTGAAATTCTGGTCAAGGGAATATTTTTCACTGTAGAGTTACCAAACCATCCCGTACTCAACTCAACCTGTAATGTTCAAACAAATAGTTTTTCTTTAAAACAACACTGCAGTTCCCTCCTGCTCCACCATGAAATCAGTTCTACTCACTGAGAAAAAACATTTAGTGCTAGACACATTTTTCTATGAGAACTCTGCAAACCTATTCCATCTTTTTGTTTATCTTTTCTCCTTTCCTAAAGATGGGAAGATTTTTTTTTCACCAACTTAACTAGGAATAATATTTCTTTAAAAATAAATATCTATTTTTAAAACAGAAAAGTAAATGGCTTTTTCTCTTAGTGGCTGTCTATAACCAGCTTTTTACATTTTAAAATGGTTTGTCAACACATCACTGCCATGCTTGTCACAGCCTCTCTAAAGCTGTTAGAGTGAGTCAGAGTGATTTTTCTGCCAGAGGAGCCTGGCAGTGATTACAAGCCTACTGATACTTCTGCTGTGCAGAAAATTATTATTGATGGTGGTAAGTATAAGCTTGATGAGGGAAAAGATGTTGGGCTGAGCAATGATGGGGGCGGGGGGGAGGGCAAGTGTTGAGTTTTGTTATCACTGAGGTGACCCTGGTCATGGCCAGTAAAAAAAAAAGCCAACTTTTTTTATAGGATAGCTGGTACTAGAATTGACGGTCTCAATCTTATCCTAGTTTTTTCCCTACTATTTTCGATTATGTTTTTGAACTGCCTATTAATTCTACTAGTGTTGATAAAATGGTATCAAATGAGAAACAATAAATTTGTTGTGTAGGGACGGGGAGTTTTCAAAGGCCATGAATGAAAGTCTTAATATAATGTGACAGTAAATACTTAAGATTAAAAATTCCTAATATTTTTCCATGTGCATGTAGTCTCTTGATGGTTTTATTTTGTACCAAACATAGTATAATGCTCATTTTCTAATTACCTTTCAATTACAAAGAATCCTAGGTTTCTCCTCTACGGTTGTCTGTAGTGCAACCAGCTTCTCAAGTGCCAGCTTTATACTGGTCTCTGTTTTCAGCAAAGAAGGCTCTAAAATTTCTGTAGATCGGATCTATTACACACATGGATGTGTCTGGTAGGAAATAAAACCCGACAATCATTGTAAGGCTCAAGTATGTTGCTTCGAAGTATGTACTTCAAATAGCCATTGGTATGCTCTTAAATGTTGGTAATAGCATTTGCTCAGTGGACCTTGGTTCCTGAAATTATTGCCGAGTGCTGTAGGAGCTTACAGGAATTTGGCGGTGTGTTAGTGCTTTTCACTCTTGTGTAATATAAAAGCCTTGATCACGCTGCATATAAAAGCACCAGATTCAGTCCCATTGTTTTCTCGTATTTTTATGCCAGTCTTCCCTGAACTGTTTGGGATTAAGTAAAACATGGAAGGAACTTAATTGGGTACTATTTAGTTGTATTTAGCTGGGATATCTGTAGCTTTTAATGCCAGGCATTGAAAACAGCTAAAATGTAGGGGAAAAAAAAAAATCTTTGATTTTTTTTTTTTTTTTTAAGAGGAGGAGCAGGAAGGAAAAAAAAGGGTTTGGTGGTTGGTTTTTTTAGTTTGCCAAAATGGAGTTTGCTGTTATCATACAGGCACAAAGGATATGTCTTCATTAGCAAATGAAACAGGATTAAAGTATAATCTGAGCATTGGCATCTGATTTGCTCATTTTGTTGAAGTATTGGGATGATCCATGGCATGATTTTGGTCCAGGCCTGGTTATGCTTTTTGAGAGACCAGCTGAGCATGCACTGGGGGATAGCACAGTCTGGGGCTGTCTCAGGGACAGCGAGGCTGATGGTCCCATGCCTGGGGGTTGCGGGGAGAAGGTCAAGGACCTTAGTGCAGTGGACATGAGAGATGCTGTGCAGAGCCGGTTGACTTCAGACTCGGAGAGCGTGTGTGTATATACTAGCATGGGTGTAATACAGATGTATTAATTTTGATCCTTTAGTGGTGAAGCATTGCCCTTTGGGATGCTGCGCAGTAACCCTGAGTGTGTGTTAGACCTTCAGCTGAAGCCATGGAAGAGGTCAGAAGCAGCTCACTTTTTTTAGGTTTTCAAAATAATTTTTCACGCAGAGTAGTTATCCATTTAGTATTGGCAGTAGAGGAAGCTTTCTGTGTTTGGACACATAATAAATGTGACTCATTAATTCATTTGTAACCTCTCTGTAGGGAGATTTTTGTGTTGAGGGTGATGTCCCCAAAATCTGTTGGGAGATGACCTGTATGATTTTTTAATAATTTTTTTTTTGGTAGGTGTTTGTTCCTCCATGTCTAGCAAGATTGCAACCAATACTGAAAGCAAAGGGAGAGTGAGAGGAACTTGGGAGGGGAAAAAATAAAAGAAACACTAACAGTAACCTCTTTGACCATCAACTTATGCTTACCTACCCACCACCTATTGAGCATCAGATTAGGAAGTAACCTGGTGTAAGGTTAACCACTCTGTTACAGCACCGCACAGGAGGTGTTTGCGAGTCCCCAGTTCCAGCAGGTTATTAATCTCCAATTCCATTGATCCTAAAAGTGTTCCTTAGGCTAAATTTGGTACATCTAGTATTGCCAAAGCAGATGAAGTTTTTGCACCTGAAAATTCTTCCTTTTTTTGTTTAAAAGAAAACAAAACAATGTAACAACAGCAACAAACCTCAAGCAAAAGCACAACCGACGAGCAGCAACGTTGGGGTGCATTACGTCACATCTGCTGTGCGATGGACTGCTCCCGTCCCAATTCACCTGCAGCACTCTGTGCTAGCTCAGGATGTGACCCCTCACCCCACAAATGGTAGAAGCGAGAATAAATGCTGACCTTTCACAGAATCACAGAATCACTAGGTTGGAAGGGACCTTCAAGATCATCAAGTCCAACCATTAATCCAGTGCCACCATGTTCCCTAAACCATGTCCTGAAGTGCCACATCCACGTGTTTTTTGAACACTTCCAGAGATGGTGACTCCACCACCTCCCTGGGCAGCCTGTTCCAATGCCTGACCACCCTCTTGGTGAAGAAATTTTTCCTAATATCCAATCTAAACCTCCCCTGTGCTCCTTTCATTCTGTCCTGTCTTTTGACCTAGAACTAACCATTTCAGTTCACCAAATGGGCAGAAAGCTGACCTAAGCTAATGTTTTTGTGTTAGCTGTTGGGCTTAGCAAATTGAAAGAGCTCATCACAGAAGATAAGTGTCAGGAAGGGACAGAAAGGCAGGGCTGCAGCAGCGGCTGTGGGCCTGCCTGTGGCTGCCAAGGAATCACAGCCTGAAAAAAGGCAGTAAAGCCTTTTTTTCCAGTTATTTGTGGCACATTTCTCAGTCCCATTTCTGATGGAAAAATCTGCCTCCCCCCATCACCCCACATAAAAATGAGAATTTTGGTAACCCTGATCTTGCAAAGTATTCGTCAGTTGGTCTCAAACTTGCTAGGCAAGGCAACATTTATTTAGTTGATATATAGGTATAGGTGTACTTACTAGACTGTGCTTTCTTGAAAGAACTGTCTGTGGGTGAGATGGATCTTTTCAAATACGGTTCTTCTGCATCTCTCTCAGTAAGTGATACAAACAACGTGACTGATGTGAAACAAATAAAGCGGTACTTAGGATTGCATCCATTGGAGATAATAGATAAATCTTTGCTCTCAGCCCCGTGTCATTATTTCAGTTCTATACTAAACATATTTTCAATTTCAAAATCAACTTCAGGGGAATCTCTGGCATATAACAGTCTCTTAGCTGCTTTAAGGATACAATCAACTAGATACAATGTCTTTTGAAAAGCTGATCTGAAAGCTCCTTCCAGGAAGAGGGGGGGGAATATTTATAAAAATATGAAAAATATGAAAAACAAATAGTTATTAAAAGTCTTTTTTATTCCATTTTAATATGTCTGTGCCATCACTGCATTTGTGAATAGTTAAGCCCATAAATAAGCAGCCACCTAGCTCCGGGGCAATAGCCATTGCTCTTCTGTTGATACCATTTGTGCGTGTGTAGTGGAGGGGGTGGGTACCACAGGTCCTCTAGGAGGAAAGTTATTGAAAAACCCACTTGTGAAATTTAAGTGAATTAATCCATTTGTTGATTAACAGTCATTAATCAAGTATATACTACAATGTTTATTTAAGATCACATATATATCTGACAAGATATCTTGTAAAAAAGTGTCCCTTGCAGTTTATTTTTTGTGGTAAATATCATCTTAGAAGTTCAACTGTATATTTCACGCAGCAGTCGATCTTGAGCCAGGTTTAGCAAAATCTCTTTCTGTAGGAAAATTGACAGAGGTCTTCAATTTAGTTAGTTGTCACATTTCCCCATTGGTACTGGTAAGAGTTTGTGTTAGAAACTCACCAAGAAAGTTCAAATATATTTACAGACACGTTTCTTTTTATCAGGTACAGAAAGTCATAGAGTACACTATGTTGTAGTTATAGTCTAACATAGTATAATATAACAGAGGAAGAATACTGGATTTTTGAGGATAACGGAAATGAAACTCAGACTTGATTAGCTTTGATTTCATTAGGCTTAAGCTGATACTAAGGAAATACTTATATATATATGCTAATGTATATTAGAAAGTCATTAGCTTTAAAATTCCTCTCTCTTGCCTCTTGTCAACATGACCTGTTATGAAAATAAATGTTTATCTGAGGAATGTTCACAGAAAAAAAAATTTCTTAATTGCTGTTTCATGAAAAAGGCCTGCAGGCGGATGACATCTTAAAACTTGTCTTCCTCTGCCCTCGCAAATTTTCAGCAGGAAGCTGGTCTATAGGGTGGAGACAGCTATACTAGCTACGCTGACAGGTACAGCTCAGCACCCTGGCCCTGGTTATACCCCCGCAACCTGCCAGCAGAGCTGGCTGTGCACCTGCACCCCTCCTGCTGCAGTGCAGATTTCTGAGTTTTAAGTTGTTCATGGAAGGGAGTTGTAGCAAGCTCCAGGTTTTGCCCCCGTGTAGGCAAGGCGTGCAGCGCGCTCTCTTCCGCTGGCTCCTGCTGCGGGGACGGCAACCTCCTGCAGAAGGCTGGGGAAAAGGCAGCTGAACGTGATAATGTCCTTTGTAGCACAGCTGAGTTTGCATGGTGTCATCGTTCAGCACCCTCATTGCCAAAGTACACCGTGCATTTCATCACTCTGCTGTGAAACAGCAGATCCTTTTTTGTATGAACAAGCGGCTCCCCAGATGCAGTCAAACAGCAAATATGGTCTTGGGGGACATTTGCGCTCGTAATTTCATACTTCTAATAGGGACGAAAAGCCTTGTTGCCGTTCTGTGAAATTTTATCTACAGTGTATTTCTCAGTCATAGAAAATCAATTCTAACTTGAGTTGAAGAGTATTTTGCTTATTTTTTGCTATAGTTGTCACATTACAAGAGCAAAAAAGTAAATTGTGCAGAAGATGAAATCTGATTTTGATGGCTTTTAGATTGCCTTCTTTCAGGAAGAACAATTGCTTCCTTCCATTTAAGTGCTTGGTGACTGAGGGTGCTGAGAGACACAGGCATCCAAAAAGATGATATTCTGGGGAAATTTTAAGAGTAATCCAATCGTATTTATCAGCTCCTTACAAAGAAACATAATAACCTATGTACTCTGAAATTGTTTTACATGCCTTACTCAAATCTAAGTAGAAATTAACTGAGTCGAAACGTTTTTATTGGACAAGAGGATGTTTGTATTTCAGTCTTTCTAAATATAACAATATGTTTGAAGGTAATCCTTTCAAATTTGACAGAGGCAGAGTGGCGCATGCTGCTCCATCAGAGAGTGTCGTTTCAGCCTCAGTGAAGGAAAAATCAGTTGTCATTTGAAGTATAAGGTGACTCCCTCCTGACTCATCCCCAGGGTGGTTTGGTGCAAGATTCCTTCCTGTTGAAAAGCCAGTCAGGAAAGCCAATTTTTTTTGAACTTTGAGGAATTTTAGGGGTTTTGCTAAGGGGAAGGAAAACCCATTTTTAAACTTGGGAAATTTAAATTGCATTATGTTTGCAACCCATTTAGCCTTTTGAAATGGCCTAAGTAAATAAAAAGATGATTCCTGATGTTTTTAAATGTTTTAGTTTGCTTTTGACCTCTTCTGTTTAGTGCTTTCCCTACATCTGAAGTTATACTTCCAAATGTAGTCTTATAAAATGAATAATCATTTTAAATAACATATATTCAGTGATTGCTTTGTCTTCAGGAATTCACAAACCCTTTTGTTCTCTAGGATAAATATTTTCATTTCTAAATTTCATTCTTAATTCTGTGTGGACTGAGAATTTAAAATGAAGCCAGGTGAAGATATCGTAGTCTGTTTTGTTGTCTGCTATTTAACATGGTTTTTATTTGAAAATCAAATAGGGAATAGCTCTTTAGGCAACTGTGCCATGGAAATGGGTCTTGGGTTGTTATGATTCCAAAAACTATGCATTAGGAAACAACAGAAACAGCACTCTTCTTTGGTGGTTGTTTAGACAGGTAGGCCACATGTATGGAAGGCAACTCTAGTGCTCTTCTGGACTTGGCGAGGCCTCAGGTGAAATACCATATTCTGTTTTGTAACTTTGCCTGGTAAAAAAAAAAAGCCACCAGCAAAAAAACCCAACCAAACTCAAACAAATCAACAAAAACAAAAAAACCTCCACTTAGCACTGCTGTTTTCTGTATCAAATGTATATAGAAGTACCTTAAAAAATTAAGCAAGTGACTCAGACTTAAAATGAAGAAAAAAATCAAGATGTGGGTATAGGCAAAAGGAACAAAAATAACATTGTAGAGATCCCAGTGGAGTACTACCAGAGGCAGATAAATATATAGGACAGAAGTGCAGTAGGTGGTGGCAGGGTCTGAAGAGAAGACTGGTATGGGGAGACAATAGGGAGGAGAGCAGTAACGGGTGATAAAGAGGTGAATGCTAACATGCAGCTTGAGGTCTGCCCAAGCTGGCTTTTAGGGACACGGAGAACAGTTTTGATTTACCTCTTGAAACAGACCCCAGGGAAATCGTCTGTTAGAAAGTGTTCAGAGGAATTGCTTCATGTACAAGAGAGAAGTTTTGCATCATGTACTTCTGCAGACTATAGATTGGGGTTATAAATGGTTTGATGCAGGGAAGGTCATATGTTTAACCCTGAGCACTTCTCCATGCTAGGTCCTCAAGCTAAAAAAGGAAAAAGCTTTTATATAAAAGCACAGCACAATTGATTCAACCTAGACACTAGTTTGTTGAGAGAAATTTTGGGGACATAGGCTGAAAATGTTGCTTAATAAACCCTTTAACAGTAAGAATAATACAAAAACGTAAGACTACTGGGAGAAACCTTGCTGTTAAATGAAGAACATAATTTGATGATTGAAGAGGTCATAAAACTACTCAAAGAACACTTTATAACTCTGATTAATATAATTCATTTAATTAAAACATATAATAGTAAAGGCTATGGAAAAATACCTTAAAAATTAAACAGGCTCTGAAGACTTCTCCAAAACGTTAGCAGGAAACACGTTAAAGAACCCAGAGGTTTATAGCCTGGCAAATGAGCATTACCAGGAGATCTGTTCAGATTGCAGAAAAAGCTGAAAATAACAGGATGTATTCTAGTGCCACACCTGCTTTTCAGAAAAAGAGGAAAAATTCATCCAAAGTGAGGCCAGAACACCAGCCACAGCTGTTTCCTTCATTGCTGTTGGAGCTTTGTTTTGTTCTGGTTAGTAGGTGTGTGAGCATGAATTCAGAGATCCAGCATCCAATTCATGTCAGGAGGAAAACGAACAAACAAAACTCCAAAGCCAAAAAAGCACAAACGCAAAACCAAACAAAACCACCAACAGAAACAGCACAAACCAACCAACCTGCAAAACACAACCAAAAAACTCCCTCAACCTGTGTTCTGTTTTTTTTTTTAAATTTATGTTTTTAATTAAGCGAGATTGAACAGGTAAAAATTGTGGTTCACACTGTAGTAAATATAAAATGTTTTGGGTTTAATTAAAATAATTCTTCTTGGCACAGTAGTAGTTTCAGGAGAAGAGCAGATGAAGTTCACAAGCCTGCTGTGTCATTGCCCTTTTATGCAGTGGTCTGGAGATGAGTATGCTCACCGAGAATGAGAGAAATTCCATCACCACCTCTGCTGCTGGGATCCTGCATCCTTCTGTCTCCTAAAGAGGATACTAAAAGCATCAGGTTATTTATTATTCTGAATGATTTCAGTATCCCTTTGCATAGTAACAGAATATTCCAGCAGTGTCTGGAATGTATTTCTCAGGTGCCTGTCCTGAAAATGCCTCCTGCATAAACTACGTATCAGGGATCAGGAAATTCTTCTTGAATGTATGACACCCAAGTTTATATGCACTTTACCTTCATTAAAATCAGGACTGTGAACCAATTTTTAAAGCACTGTTAATAGCACGCTGACATGGGATATTTTTCAACACATTGGTTTAGGCTTACCCTTGAGAAAAGAGAATTTCATATTTAGATCTTATACATGTTAGTATCCAAGCCCATAATGACACCAGCTGAAGTTGAACTACACTAACCTAAATTTTATTATCAGAGAGCATAGCATTTCATTTACGCCACTCCTCCTTCACAGAACAAAATAATTACTTTAGCTCCTAGTATCACTTGCATTGGGAGTATGAAAAACATCTAACTATTGCTTATCTGCAACTAATGTCCCTGTTAAAGTATGCTGGCAAAAATTCCCTGGCTAATGCTGGTTGTGGATGTTACTTTTTCCAAAGAGCCCAGCGTTGCCAGCTCTCATACATGCCTGTGTAACTTAGTGATGCAACTGAATCTCTAAACATATTGGCATAAAAATTAATTAATAAATAGAATGTAATATACAGCAAGAGACTAGGCTGGAAAAATTCTTGTATCTGGACTAGAAACTGAAGATCCCTCTTTGTCATTATAAGTACAGATACAGGCACGGCAAGTCTATAGCAAAGTCGTCGTCTTTGTTGGGTAGAAACTGGTTTGTAAGATGTATCAGCTAAAGATACACTAAAAGTAATGAATTACTTCCTGGTGTCATAGTTGTAGAATTTTTGCTTTCTGGCAGGCATGAGAATCTGAAAAATGGAATCCTATTCCCACCTATGCCGCCTCTTGTCATAATTTAGGAGTTGGCACGTGTCCATGTATCGGGAGGCTTGTATTATTTTCAAGTTTAGTACATACATCATTTAGTTGTACTCTGAAGCTCTCTGTGTTCAGACCATTTACATCGCTAGTCTTTCCACCTGCTAGCCTCCATTTAGAAATTTTTTTAAAAAGTAAAGTTCCTTTGTAATTAATACTTATGAAACTTGGTGCTTTCTATAAAGTGTTTCGGTTTTTAAATCCTTTACTGTAAAGATAACAATATTTCCAACTTTATCCACATCAAAGGCTTCAACAGTGCCTTAGAACTTCATAATCTAGGTTTTTGGTGCAAAGTTGCACCTGTTTAGAAAAATGATAGAAGTCCAGAAAAAAAAAATAAAGGTGTTCCTAAGGGAATCCTTTAATTGATAAATAGCACTTTTCTTGTTACGCCTGGGTAAACGGATTTACTCATTCAGCCAGAATTAACATCGCGCATGAACCATGGGACAATGTTTTGGCAAGAAATGAGGCTTGTCGTCTGATTTCCAATAAAGATTTGAGATGAAACATTGTATGATCACTTAATCTTGTTAAATGTAGCACAAAACACTGAGTGTATTAGAGCGTGTATTTAAATGATAACAAATCCTGCTGTTAGACCTAATAGAAAACAGTCCTTTCTCCACTCAGCTGCTGCTCTTAGAAGGGATTCCTTTCCCCTTTAGAGTTATTTCCTCTGCCTTTTTGTCGTTGACCAGTGTGTTTTGATGCATACTTTTAATTGTTTTCTTTTAAATGTTTGCATTTATTTATTGGTATATTTTAAATATATATAAATCTTAATGAACTAGAAATATATATTATATTATTATACTATATAATATACAAAATGTGTATAATTATATAAAATGTATGTAGTAATATAAACTATACAATTCATATAGCTATATTATGTGTTATATTGTGTGTTACAACAATATTCATAATCTATGCATACAACTCAGAGGTAATACAACGAATAAAGTGTTTGAAATATCCGTGCCCATTATAGGAAGAATCTGCATGCCTTTTATTGTTTTCAGGGGTAGTCTGTTTCTTTTTTTTTTTTTTTAAAGCGTTTTACCAGGTAAGATGTGGTCATAAACTTCAATGAAAAAGGGATGTTGGGCAAGGCTTAAAAAAAAAAAAAAAAAAGCTCTGCTATGATTCAGGAATTGCAGCTCCTTTAACAGGTCTTAATCTGTTTAAAAAGCAGTGTAATTTTCATGAGTTGTTTAACACCTACTGCAATAGCTTATAAGGCACTACGCAAACCCTTTCCGCAGGACCACTGCAAATGTATAATGCTTTCCTCGATGCAAAGAAAGAGGTAAAATTTCTTCAAGATATACAGGAGGTATGTCCTTTCAGGACTAGAGACTGGGGAAAGCTTGTGCACTGAAATTCTGTATATTTGTCACTGTTTCAGCAGATGAGTATGATTCCACCTGCTGCTTAAAAATTGCTGCTTTGTTTTGAGAGAAGAGTTATCACTGAGGTATGAATTAAAGTTGGTATCTTCTGACCTGTTGTCTAGAATTAAATACTCAAACACAGGTGTAGGGGCCTGAAATAAAATTAAACTTATGTAGCTCAGAATATAAGACACATTTGAAACATTAATATAAAAATTTGGGTTTTGTGCTCATGTTTGAGTATTTTGGTTAAAGGTTTCAGACATTGGCTTTGTGTGTTTATTCTTGCAGCTTAACGTTAACTGTAAAACATACACATTTATATTAGTGGATATGTCTGCATATTCTTTTGGTGAAGTTTCATAAAATACAGAATTACAAAACTATGCATACCCTAGATGCTGTATATTCTCTCTGGATGTTATCGGTTGTCCTTGCTCATGTCAAATAGCTCTGCGTGCATGCATCATCCTGTAATTTTCATCACATTAATGTGATTCATTAGCTGTTTAGGAGGAAGAGACGTGTCAGATGTTGTAGAGTAGAAGTAGATTAACTTTTGAGGTTTTATCGAAAACGGAGAATTAGTGTTCTGCAAACTGCCCATGAAGGTGTGCCTAGCACATGTATACAAAGCCAACAGAGGTGACGGTGACTAATGGCAGAACTGCCATAGCTAGGCACACACTTACGTTTCCCCAGTCACAAAATAAAAGTCTGGCAAATTATTTAAGTATCTGTATCTCTATCACATTTGCTGGTGTGATTATAGGCTACAAGTCAAAGCACAGTAATGAGGCATAGCGTTATGCCGGGTGAATGCCTGTCCTGTTGTGCCCTGGTCTGGAGAGGCAAAGGGGTGCAGGGAACGAGCTACTGTATGTACTGCCACGTTTTGCCCGCCTGTACGCCATCCAGTCCGGCCAACTTCTTCCTAATGTGATTCCAAATGAAACTGCTTGGAGCAGTTCGTGTCCCTAAGGATAGCCAAGCGTCAAGAACGTGATAGCTACGAATAAGGAAAAATCCCTATAAAGGAAGTGCTCACACCGGCAACCCGGTCTGGGAGGGGGGCGGTGGGAGGGGAGAAAGAAAGAAAATAGGTTACAGTGTTTAATAATGTAATTACAAAAGGTGATTTGAATTTGATTGTCTGCAAGAAATGCTGATAAGAGTAAATCTCTGTGCACGTGGAGGTCTGTACGCTGAGGCCAGACCAAGTCTCTGCAGACTTGCATGGAAAAGCACAGCTATTTCATGACCTCCTTCTCTCTCCCATTAGGCTCATGCCTTGTAAATCAGGACAGATTTTGGACTGCATTTTATAAATGCAAAAATGACCAAGTACTTTTCAGGTATGGCTGAAAAAGGTTAATTTACTTTTGTTTATACTTTGTGAGAAGAGATTAAAAAAGAAAAAGCCTAGGGAATCCATTTAATGAAAACAAATACAGTGAAGGTAAATACATGTTCCCCATTTAATTTTTGTTCTCACACAAACAACATACCGAGATCCTGTTTTGCTTCAGTAGCAGAAACAAGAAAAAAAAAAAAGTTTTAAAAAGCAAGAGAATAAGCTGTTGTCTGTAAAAAATATTCCTTAATTTCCTAGGCTGTCCGAAAGAAGCTGTAAACTCTGATCTTAATTCTTTATTACATTAACTTTGTTACATTTTGTTTGTAAGAGCAGTTTGTGAAGAATTTTTTGGCTTGTGAAGAAGCTTTTCCTGCCTTTTTTTTTTTCTTTTTATCTTCAGTAACATTTCTGATGTCAGCAACAACCTTAAGTTGTATAAAACCAAATCACTTCAAGGTCTTCTATACAATCACAGTGCATTGGGCCTGTCTCTCATAGGTCGTGGAACGGCGTCGCTAACATGCTCTACCATTTCAGCCTATGTTTGCTTCAGCTTTTTGAAGGCGTTATTGCCTGATCTCAGTTATAAGGCAAGTGCCTAGAAAGCTGCCTAATGGATGGTTTACTCTCCTCTCCATCCCCCTCCTCCTTTATCTTTCCCATCTGTCCTTGGCACCTGTAATTCCAGTTTATCTTAATGATAGAAATACCTGGCCTGGTGGCCAAATCTCTAAACTCACGTGTTCACATGACTTCTGTTGGAAAAGGAAGAGAACAGGTTATCTTATGCTATCTGAAAGTTTTTGTGGCCTTCTAGGCTCCAAAGGGTGAACCGAAATAAAAAACAGGTTTTAGGGTTTTGGGGGTGTTTTTGGTCACGGCGTACACCTGTAAAATAGGTAAGGGGCAGTAATAGAAGATACTGGAGGATACATGGAGTTGTTTCTGGATCAGCAATTTTTATCTGCTCCTGCTAAAAGGCCAGGCTGATACCCGCTCAGAACACAAACCTATGTAGAAAGAAGGTATCCTATGCTATACGCATATTTCTGATGAACGCAAAAAAAATAAATTTTGTATCTCTTGCAGGGAAGAGCTCTCTACTTGCTATGTAGAGAAATGGGATGTTAATGGCTGACTTGGAATGATTTGTAATTCAAACCCCAATTTATTCGTAGCAACATACTGACTTCATTAAATTGCATACTTGAAAGATACAGGGCAACCTCACCCATTTGCAACCACATAAGTTACTAAGCTTAACTGTTGAGAGCATTCCGACACCATCTTTCCATTGTTCCTGTGGTATTTTCTTTATATATCTTTGATTTTATCTATTTCAGTTCTATTTCACTTGCTTTCCCTTGGTTTCTTTTTTTAATAATTACTTCCCTTTGGGCTGTTTTTCTGATTGGCTGCATGAAATTCCTGTGTCTCCTGGGACTTTTGAGTAAGCTGTTTTTAAAGAAAAATAAATCAATTCTCCTGCTTGGTAGAACGGTTACTGTGTGTAAGAGTTATCCTTTTCTTGTGAAATGCTGGTGTTCCCTGCTTGCTTTAGGTACTACTGTTTTCTTCTTGGTAAAGGACTAGACCTGAAAACTTTTCATCTACTTTGCTAATCGTGTTAAGCTGCTTTGTATTAAAACTTGTAAATATTGCTAGGTATATCCTGTAGTAAAACTCAACATTTACTGTAAATAACATTACATGAGATTACAACTTTACAACAGTTACTCAGTCTTTAGAGAGAGTTTCCTTAAACTGTTACACTTAAAGCTTACTCAGCAACATGACCTACACTGTGGGTTTTTTTAATCCTGATCTTGACAACAATCATAATGAATCCTCATAAGGAAGCAATTTTCAAGCTGATTTTTTCCAGAAAAAATACTTTGGGGCTTAAATAATGTGGAAAACTTGCTACCACATAGAAAAAAGCATGAGAAAACTTACAGCATAGAAAAATGCAACCAATACTAATAACAGCACTCAAGGAAACATCAGCAGATGAGAGATGGAATATGGTACAAAGCTAAAAAAAAAAGTGTGCCGATCTAACATTTGTTTCTTGTGTACAGGATACTGGGTAAAATACACATTTTTAATAAAAAATGTCTCATACAAGTATGGTTCATAATGTAGAGCAGAAATTTATATCAAATTTTAATATTTGTCTTGGCAATGGCTTGGTGCTAATGAAATCAGAAATGTAATAATGAAAAATGAAGCGGCTATTTTAAGAGCGATTTTTTTATTGGACCATGTGAAATGTGTATCAGTTACACGAATAGGTTATGCATCACTAAAATAGCTCTTTCAGGAAAAAAAAATCGGACTTTTGACATAGTTACTAAAAATGAAGTTAAAAAATAAAATCTCTAATAGATTTAATTTTAATTTGATTGCTAGTTCATGTCAAAGCAAAAATTTGAAAAGTGACAGATGTTCTTATTCTATAGTGCCAGCCCTATGTGACATACCCATCAGTTATCATTACATTTAATGAGAGAGAAGCAGGCGATCTTGACAGACGATTCTTGAATCTTTTAATCTTTAACCAAATCCTTAATGAGCTGCACTTCATATTCCTTTTTACCTTTAAACCTATTGATGCCTTGAACCATATGTAAATCCTAAACGTGGATGGGAGGAAAGCTTAGCTGTGTACTCCATGCGGACATCTTAACAGTGTGGGCTACACCACTCACTGAAATAGTGTGGCTGTTTTAAATTGGGTTATTCAGTCAGTAAAAGGATTGGTAGGAAGATTGTGTTTTGCCTTTTTTTATTTTGGCAATCTCTCAGTTTAGTGCCTTTTCTGTTATTTTCTGCAAGGCAAGGTTTCGTAGCTCAAATGCACCCAGCACATGTAGTCTGGCTCTGTTTTGATTTCCAATGGTCAAGTTTTCTTTTCAGGAATAGGCTAAAAAAAAAAAAAAAAAAAAACAACATATGTGTTCAGAAATTAAATGGCTTATGGTTCCTCAAAAGGAGCTAAACCTGGGACAAATTGCAGGAGACGTGGGCATATAACTTCTCTGTACTTGTATATAGGCAAATTTGAAGTTGTAAGGCTATCAACAGAATACTGCTTATGAGCAACAGAATTTAGATAAAATTAAATTAGAAATTATTATACTGTTAGAAATAATTTGGGTTACTTTTAAAACTTGTAGTATGATTCAGAAGAGTATGCTTTAGTTTAAGATCTCTCCTTAATGCATCTCCTACATTATGATGGGTTATTTTCCAGATTCATAGGCTAATGCAACAGGGTAACCCTACAGTGAAATGCTCTGTGCTTCTTATGTTCTGCAGGTAATTAGCTATTGCACTTTAGTTCATTACTTCATAGGTGATAAATTACTTTAGGGGAAAAACGCTTTTAAAGAGTTTGACAAGTTTAATTAATCTATTAAAACTTTGACTCTTGGATGAATTTACAAGAAACATCTTCCTGTTTCAAGGGCAGCTCAACCGCCATCGTCTACTACCACATCAAAATGGCACTAAGGAGCACAAACAAGACTAGTGACATAGAGAAAAGGGTAGTCCTGTACTTACACAGAGTACAGGCAATTACATGTTTCACTGAATGTACAGCAGAAGAAAATGCTGTCTTTGTACTGTCTGTATAAAGTAGTGGCAGGTAATTAGTACCCAAAGCAAAAGAAATTCATGTAGTCGGATTCTGTGCCTTTTCCACTGGGAATGCTTTTATTAAATCACAAAATCAAGGAAAAGAATATTAATATTGTACTCAGAATGCAGATTTGAGTACTCAAAAGGCAAAGCAAGACTTAAGGCTTCCTTAAGTGTATGTATTCTAATAATTTTTAAAATATGTGTCTATTTTTTTCTCTTTTACCTCATCTAAGGTACAAAATAGCTTTAGAAAGAAGCTATTTGGCATTCTCGGTTTTTCTTTCTAGTTCCATATGTTCAAATCCTGCTCTGAAGGTAGAATTCCAAATTTCTTCACAATTCTTTCTTTGATAATGTATCTGGTGTTTCTAATATATGACCACTTCAAAAAAAAATAGGTTTCTTTTTACAGCAACTTTATAAGTCAAAGTAATGTAATTATTTGTGCTTTGTTGTTAGTTACGTGAGGCAATAAGAGTGCAAGTAGATGTATATAATTAAATGGGCATCCATTTTGAATCACTGAAAGTGTGACCACATGTCGGTGTACTTTGTATTGTGAAACACCCAGTATGTCAACTGGAAATCAGATGGCATTAACACAGCTTTCAGGTGAACACATTCAGCAGCTGGATCTCAAACTGCTGTCATCTACAAACCAAATGAAAAAATAGTAGCTATTTTTTCCAGTTTATTTCAGTGACTTTCCTAACTTTAGACAGGAGTCTGTAAGACAGAATAGAATCTAGAAAGCAACTTTCAGCTGTTTTAATTGTAGCCATCTTTTTCTTCCTTCTCTTCAATTTTACAGCTTCTATTTGCTTGTAACCATCATTCTCAACAGGAATAGCCATCATTCTTAACAGGAAAGAAGGTTGTTAGTATACGTCTTTATTGTTACACAGCTCTCATTTATTCCAAAACAATTTTATTCCTGTTGGAAAACGGCTTAGCAGTTAAAAAAATAATTCTGTAATTCTATAATTAAAGACTGTAGCATCACAAGCACAGACAAGACATGAAGCTGCAAAAAAAACCCTCTTTTACATACATGACAGGTAACAGAAACTTTTGTCCCACAATCAAAGTGCCTTACAAACAGTAGGTGTGAAAATAACCAAAGCTGCAGAGTGGAATGTGTCCATTAATTTAATGTACATGTTTTATCAAGTAGTTTTGTGTATTTACAGGTTAAATAAAAGCTCAGCCAAGAGCTAAATTCCCATCTTTTTTTCCCCTTCTTCCCCCTGCATGGAGTTGGTGTGTGCAGGTCAAGGTGAAATGTCTCTATCCATTGAACCTTATGCATCAATCTACATATTGATAAGAGCATTGACACTACCATCTAAATGGATTAATGATATAGGACATTTCTGGCTATTGATTGAAACTAGATACAAAATGAATAATGAACCAGTTGGCAGTTGTGGGGTTGACTGACTCTTAAAACCTTTTCTAACAGGACACAATAATATTGACCTAGTACTATAGCATTAAGTGTGCAGACACAAATGCATGCGCGCGTAGTGGGCCTCGGCATTGTAGTTTGCTAATTTGTGAGGAAGCGTTTCTATCATATGGTACCATGCTGCCATGAAGGCAGGTCATCAGCAGTGTCAGGAGATCTGTGTCTACCCCATGGACACTTGCTGTTCTCACTCATGAAAAATCAGGTAGAACAGAAGAGAGCCTGTGAGGATTGCTTCTGTTTGCAATTCATAAAAAGCCATTTGCCTCAATTTGAGGGGTAAAGTGTTTAACAACAACATTGGTATTTGCATGAACCTCAAGGCAAAACGTTTTCTTACAGCCCTGTGTGTTCATTTTTAATACTAACTATTAGAAATATGTAACACTTATTTTATAACGTGCTTCTGGATTAGCTGTGTTCCGAAAGAAAGGGTAACCCAGGCAACCCAACAATCTAGCCCTTAGGCAGCCTACAGGCAGTCAGCCTTTACAGAATAGTAGTAATAAAAGATCTCTCACAGTGCTAGCAGAAAATTCAACAGCATTTGCACAAGGTGAAAGTCTGTACCTCTAAGGTTAAAACAGGATGAAAATGGGCAGCATGGATAAGTGCTAGTTCTTTCAGGTTCGTGACGGTGCTCTTGGAGATTTAGTAAAATAATATTTTTAGAAGATTTTAGAAACAGACTAAACCAGGTAAGAACACTGTCCTGAGACAAAGGGCCAGGTGAGAACTGCAGGAGAAAGAAAATTCTGCATGCTCTGCAGTAGCAGGCTATGTTATTTATCCCTTACTGCAGCAGCAGTAGAGGGCTGAAGACAGTAGCTCCTTCCCACTGCATGGGTTTACTTAGTGGTGGGAGAGGTTGACTGGGTTGTGCAGCACTTTTTTGCAGTCTTTGTCTTGCTCTCACATGCTGTGGAAAAGACGACGGCCTGGAGCAGCCTGTGACTAGATGGACAGCTCTCCATAGGCTCAGTTCAGAGAATTCCTCCTCCGCGGGAGGACGCTTCTAATTTTGGCATCAAGGCTTTCCTGGAAAAATGCAGATTCACAGACGGATAGGTTTCAACACTGTATGATGGACAGCATCTATTTTATCTGTTTCAGTTTCTGTTACTAGTTTAAGAAATGATTTGACTGAATCACTGGAGAGGAGCCGTTCCCTAGGAGGGAGAAGACTGCTCTTGACTTGGACAGTAACTGAGCTGTTTCTAGGGAAAAAGGGACCATGGGGTGTAAGAGGCTAGGGGAGCAGGAGCCTCATGTGAAGGGACAGATAAAGTGCAGAAAGGAGTGAGGAGCAGCCCCTCAGGCCACAGAGGAGATGGCAAGATGTTTGTGTGGACTAGAGGGGCCTAGGCAGGGTTTGCTGAAACTTGGAAAAGACGTGCTTAGGAACAAGGGTCTTCCCTGGGTCTGTGAGTTCTTCTCCATTAAAATGGTAATTATTCTAATTAATAGTCCACTAAACCCTTGTTTATTGTTTTCTTTTTATTTCTTTTTAAAAACTTTCAGATCTATTTTGGTTAGTTCGGTGTGGAAGAGACTATAGAGGTTAAAGCTTTGGCCAGCTGGGGACCTGGTCTTACTAGGCAGCTGCACAATGTCCAGGGCCTGGAATTGCAGAAATATATAACTGTTAAGAAAGTACTGGTTATGTCTTCATTTTGGCTGGATATACTTCTTCCAGCCTTACTAGAGTGTGCATTGTACATGGAAGACTTAAGAATTGCAGTTGGGACCCTGGGACTGTAGGCATACCTCTGCAGAAATGCTTTATTTTTGAGAGGCATGAAACTTTGCACATTCTTGATACGTATGATCTATTGACCTTGCATTACTGAGTGATTTTGTTAGGAGTTTTGTAACTTGTGTTCACAGCTTGCAATTCCTGTGTTGGGGAGTGTCTGTTCACCTCTTCCCTTAGGTTTTCTGGTGCCATTCGTTATATACAGCAGGTCAGTAGAGGAGTAAATATAAATTATTCTTGGCTGTTGGGGTTTTCTAATTTTTTTTTTTTTCAACTGTAATCAATTTTTTGTCAATGTTTTCAGTTATTTCTTTTGTTATGGTACAAAGGAGACATCTTGCTGGGAGATCAGGATGGATCAATGTGTGTGTTAGATATCTAAATAAAGGTAATGAGTTGCAACTGTCCTGCATCTCAAAGTGAAAAAATTAAAAAGATTGATAAAAATTAATTCGTTAGGTGAATGGGGCAGATTAACTTATTGGAGATATGCTGCTATGCAATAATTCAGTAACTTCTTCTACATTATTGTTGCAACATGAGATTTATTCCACTCATCTGTGGGGGCGGAGGATTTATCATGATGGACCTAAATAGATTTCTTGTTATTTGGGTTTCTGTAGTTGCATTTGGCTTTGTTTTTCTCTTTTATTGACAAACCTTACATATAAGTTACAATAATACGTGCGTGTTCTTTATCTAGAGTATTAGATTTTCATATACTGGGGGAGTGGGGTGAATATAGTGAAATCAAACTGAAATCCCTGGTCCCCGCTACATAGAGATACACATGCTATTTGCTTTTTATACTAACCTTTGAATTTTTTGTCCCTTACAATACAAAAGACATGTTCATTTGTGTGTCTGTCATCTGCATTTTGCTGCTTTTCCTACTTCTAGTGGGTTAAATTAAGTTTACATAACCTTGTCTTCAAGCTATCGGTAAGAATGGTCAAAGTACAGAGGCATTAGCATGAGTGTGTATGTGGGCGTGTGTGTACATGTGCATTGCATGCATGTGCAAAGGCAAAGGGGAAAAGACAGCAAGGTTTTAAGACATAAAATGAGATTTTAAGTTTGTAATGTATATTCTTTTTGAAATGTATATATAGTTGGGTAAAGGTAATTTTTTTAAGAGGATGCTGTGGCGCACGCATGTGCACAGGGCTCTGGGAGCATTTCTTAGGGAACCTTGTAAAACAAAGAGCTCTTCAGACCCTTTAGTGGGTGCATCAACTGTCCTAACCTCTTAGTCTTTTATTATAATTGAAGTATGTAATAGCTCAAATGCGGTTAATGAGCTGCATCAGGCACATTGAATTTTTTGTACAGTATATATTTTTCTCTGCAAGGGATTTTTGAACTTCTTCAGCTAAATGTATAGCAGGTGTAAATCTATCTAGCTGTAATTTAGTAGCCTAATTTATAGTAGATGATTATTCTTCCTGTGATTTTTACTGGATAAACTAAATGAGTGAATAGTATGAATAGTTGAAATGTATGTTCAGCAATGACAGATTTTTCCTTTGGTCTTTAGAACTGGTATATTATTTTTTGAGAAACTGAGATTTTGAAGAAACTTCAGATTCATTATTCAAAGAGAAGATCAAATAAAGTGTTAAAGTAGCTATAAAATCTGACAGAGAATGGTTGAGTGACATGGATTTCATCCTGCTTTAAATTGATCTACATGATGAACAAATATAAATTATTAAAAATTTCTGTCTGCTTGAATTTGTGTAAAAAAAAAAGGAATTAACAGAAATCTCAGCTGCAAATTATAGCAGATCACACACACACAAAAAAAAAGAAATTGCATAAAACCATTTTTTTCACTTAGAAAATATTGCCGTTATTTATTCTTCCTGTCTAAAAAGCTGTTTGGAAAACGTGATTTCTTAAATAGTTATTGTAATATGCTGTAATGTAGAGCTGTATTTAAGCAAAAGTTAAAGGGCATATTGCTTTTACTACTAAAGCTGGACTAGACTCTTTTACCTCCACTATCTTGTTAGTACTTTAAGACTCTGAATTTCATATCTGACAATCTTTCCTGGCTGTATTTTGCAGTTTGTTCTAGCCAAATAAGTCCTTGAGGATTATTTTTTTCCAAAGGTGAACTTAATAGATCCGTATCAAATATTACCAGAAGTGAAGATCTACTAGTTCAGTGCAAAGGGGTAGACAGGTCCATGCGATAGAAACATATAAATGTAGGTAATAGCATTCAGGAGGAGCTCTATAAGGTGAAAACTGTAAGACGTTTAACAGGACTATGAACTGTGGTAGTCAGTCAGTGAGTTTGTGGAGTTTAAAATTATATGAAGCAAGGAGTTTAAAATGTCGTTTATCTAAATGCACTACCTTAGGAGCAGAAGAGACAGTTTAATACTAGACTGTAGGAAAAATAATCCCTAATAAATATACTTTGGATGATTTTATCTTGTCTGTTAGTTGAACTGCTGTTCCAGATAAGAACCAGAATGAGGGAAACCTTAATCAAAGTCTCCTTGAGAATGGCAGTAATATATTCTATACCTTCCTTATGTATGCCACTGAATAGTTAAACCGAGTGTACATTTTTGAGAATACTGCTTTTACTAAATCAATCAGAATAATTTACTAAAAAAACCCCTGAACCCTGAGTATTAAATGACTTGATTCCAAGTTCTTGGGCGTTGTTACTGAGCTTGTCACAAAACTAGAAACTCTCTGAGATTTTGTTTCTCTTGTCTTTTTCAAGTAATCTGAGGGACCAGAATTCAAGGCAGGTGTTCCTGGGATCTGATGGTTACAAATAAAGCTGATTTTTTTTTTCTTAGTGAATACCAACTGGCAGTTTTGTTATGTCTTAACAGAGCATCATTTTATATCAAATAGTACGGTAGAACATAGCAATGTACTCTTGTTGTTATTTCAAGCTGCTTTCAAACTGCTTATCTGTGAGCACTCCTTTCCTTGCCACTGTGGGTGGGGGTTTTTGTTTTCCTTTCTGATTAGCTACTCATTTTAGCTGTGCAGTCACCTAAGTAGGAACCACCACAGCACAACAAGGAGGTAAAAAACTTCTTCCCAGAGCTGATGATATTTTGTAGCTAAAAAGTATGTGGCTGAAACCACCTTTTATTTTGGATGCTTTCTATTCTTCTGTCAAACACTGTGAGTGGCAGAAGTTACCAAGCACTTATTGGATTCCTATCTGGCCTCCCTCTCTCAGAATACATCCTATTTATTAGATTTCTTTATTTGGAATTAACACTGTGTTTGGCATAATGACATATACAGACCTGCTACAAATTGCTATACTATAAATTACAAATAATCTGAAATAAATTATTCATTATTAGCAACTTATTTAAATCTGGGAGTTTAGAAATCTAACATATCCTTGTAGAAAAATCAAGAAATAATACCTTTTTATAAAATTTATTGCTGCTGTATACACATATGTCTTGATACCAGTGCTATGATTTTAACGACACTGTCCCCTGCATGAAAAAATTGTGGTACAAACCTAATCATAGGTGCAGTGCCTTTGGGTGTGTGCTGGCATGCAAGGATAGGACTGCATTTCTGTCAAATGCACCCATGCGAAGAGATTCCAAAAAAAAGAGGAAAATGGTTTTGAGGGGGTGATACCTGATTATCTTGAGAAGTAACAGCCACCTTGGATACACCTGTTAACACCGAACTGTCTTGTGATGTTTCTATTGATTAGGCATAGCTAGAAGTCTGCAGCATTGTATCTTTTGTAGGTTGCGTTGGTTTTACGCTCACTGAGGATTTGTCTGTTGATACAAAGAAGGGCTCTGGTGCAAGAAAAAGAGAGGCACCTGAGACAGATCTGTACAAACAGGTGCCAAATAGTTCTTGTGGGTCGAAAAGGCAGAGGTGGGAGATTGATAGTATACTTTTTGATCTAAAATTGCTGCCAGTGTGTTTTCACCCAACATCTAGATAAAAGCTAGGTATGTGAGCCTTCCCTCAAGATAATTCACTGAAAAAATGTGCATAGTTGTACACAGACCCTTGAATACGGACTGAAGGAAACAAGTAATAGTTTAAGCATACAAACGGTTGAAACTTTCTTTTAGTGAGGTTACGTGAAAGACATTCAATCTTGTGGGTACATCAGAAACCTCATTTCACTAACTAAATACGATGATTTGAAATTATGAAAGTTCAGGCCTGATACATAGCAACACTCTCAGATGATTTTGAAAAAACAGCCAGTGAAGACTCTCAGAGAAATGTCCTAACAAATAAATGAGACTAATTACCATTAGAGTTTAGCAGAGCATTTATGATGCTTCAGAATCCCAACCACAGTATAGTAACTATATGAGCCTTAGAAAGAAGGGGGTTATAAATTGTCAAGTTCTTTGGTAGGGCTTAGATGTAGTAGGAGTGCACAGAATAAAATGCTGCAAGTCCATATTAGGCTGCATTGTGGACATTTTCAGATTGCTAGACTAATTGTAACTATTTGCTTCTTCAATTCTCCCACATTCTCCCCCCCCAGCCCTTAATTTTGCAATAATACAGACAAATTGCCCTAATGAGAGTTAGGCTATACGGTTTAGATTGCCACAGACAGCTTCCAAGCAGTTTGCAAGCACGAGGAAGGAGTCTTGAGATGGAATAACAGGTTTGAACTGTAGTGGGTGTAGCCTTTTGCTTTCTTTGCATTGAATGCCATTGACCACTTCTGTCCTCTGGGGGTACAGTTAGGTTTTTCATCGTACACAGAAATCTTCCAGATGATAACATAAAAATGTGTATGACTTTCTTCTGTGGACATTCAGGATCCAGAAGTGTTTACTCTAAACTCAAAACTCTAGCTGAAATTTCTTGCCCAAACAAATTTCCCATGCACTTTGAGTGGGTTACTAGCCTGCCCAAACATCCATTTTAGTTGTGTTTTAACTGTCTTTTTGAGTTTCTGGATCTGTCCAGATCTCCCCACCTCCCCCTTGCACAAAAAGAGGAAGATAGTTGGCTGTATTTGTTATCCAGCAAGAAGCACTTTTGTCAGCAATGGGGAGCTTATGCTACTGGCCTCCAAACTGGCTGCTGCCTTTCATGGAATGGGTCTTTGTCAGTAGAAATTTAAACCAAGAAACCCTGAGGAGTGTGCCTGTCCATGAGGAAGGCAAGGTCAGCGGTTTTCTAACCAGCCTGAAGTCATTTGTAACGCTGGCAAACAATAAATTTACAATGAACCCAGTGTACCCAAGGACAAAGATTAAGATATCTTCCCCTGTTTTGAAAATAAGTGTGAAAAAAACAACAGTAAGACTTGTTATGAATGCTCTTCATGGCATAGATACTTAATGTATTGGCTCTGCAATGAGGCTATTTGAGAAGATGCTGCCGACTCTTCACCATGGATTTTTGTGCTTTCCTTGCAGTATTCTGCAAATATTAGATCCTGAAATTATCATTATGAAAAGCTGATTGTTTTCTTGATGGAGTTGGTGTGGGAAAGGAGAGGAGCACTTTTAATTTGGATTGTACAATCATCTGAGGATCATCAGCTCCCTGGGCCATCAAACTGCCAGAGTCAAAGGAACAGCAAACTGCAGCATGAGAATGGGCAGGACAGGGGCTTGAACAGCAGCCTGTCCTCTAAAAAAGTTTGTGCTCTTCTCTGGCATCAGCACGGCTCCTGTGAGCCATTGGCTCATGCTGTAAACAGCTTAGGTGCTTCTGAGAGCTCATCCTTTAAACAGCTTCAGTGCTTTTGGGTTTAAAGGGAGAAATGCTGATCTAGGGCAAAGATCTGCTCTGTCTGAGGTTAGCTGCAAATATGTTAAGTACTTCTTTGTAAACTTCTAGCCCAAATTCTCATAAAAATATCACTTTATTTCTGCCTGAGAGCTGAACTATCTGAGACCGTTTGGTTGCTGCTGCATTAGGATGCCTTTTGCCCCAGGTGAGAGGTTTGTTGTTTTTCTTGACTGTAAGCAAACCCATTCATGCAACATAGGTCAATAATAGAGGATTGTATCACCTCTGATGTTACGTACATGAAACTTATGTGACACGTTAGAGTAAAAGATGTGCCACAAACCATGGAGAGAAATTGGTAGGAAAATCGGTAGCTCAGTTATGTAACACTTTCCATCTTCCAGAACTTACTTGATCAGTCCAGGAGATGAAACCTGAGAAGTGCTTTACATTCCTTCTTTCTGAAAGGCACAAAATAATATGTGTGAATATTAACACACAAACAGGCAGATACAATGGTTTAGTCTGTTTTCTGTGGAAAATGTCAAAATATTCTGAATTTTGTAGAGTTGTCAGATTTCATGGTGTAAATGATATCATCTATTTTCCATAAGCTCATCTTCAAGAGAAACAGGGGGTTAAAACTCATATGCTTAGGGCAAGTGTGGTTTTTTTGCAGAGCCATAATGTCGCAAAAGTTAAAAGCAAGCCAGAATGAGAAGGAATCCTAATAAAAGGTTAAAATATCCATATTTAACCTTTTCTAAATATATCTGTCTGATCTGAAGTAATTTCTGAAAGAATTTATTGAAATCTATGTTATCTGAAGATGGAGAGTGTCTGAAAGTAATTAACAAAACCCATAAATTTTTTAAAAAGTCAGCTATGATAGGTATTTAAATACAATTCCTCAGAGTAGTTTAGACATGTTATCCTTGCATGGTAAGTGTGAAAATAATTCCAATATCTGGATTTTGTGACTGGTAATCCAGCATCCTCCTTTATTTCAACAAACTTCAAAACTGTGTTTGAACATTCATACAGTGAGACAATTACTTGTTACAGGAATAATTACTCTTTTCCCACGCATCTTTTTGTATCTATGTGTACTCTTATCTCTTTTTTTTTTTTGACTCTTCCTTCTTTGTTCTATACTTGTAAAAACAGCTAGAATATTAGGGACTTAATCTCTAACAGGGTGTCTTAAACCCAGCGGGAATGTGGGAATATGGAAATAGCAGCAATCTATCTTGTTATCAATTTAGTTATGTGTTTGTGATACTGAAATATTTGAAATGGTAGAAGATTCTTGACAATTATTGTCTCACCAAAGTCTATTCTCAGAAAAACAGGTTGATACAAAACTGTTCCAACAGATTAATATAAAACTGTTTCCAGAGAATAGTTAACAATATTTTAGTTTTAAATTGAAGGAATTACAAGTGGGATTCAGCTTGATTCTTTCTTGGATCTGGTATTATTGAATAGCTTTGCTAATAGCTTTGGTAGTTGAATGGGATATATGGTTATTAAGTGAACAAATGGAACAGGTAAAAAGTGGCTGCATATGTGATGAAAGAGAAGACTGGGGTTTATAAAATACTATTGATAAAAATTATTTTTTTTTAAATATGTAAAAGAATAAGATTCAACTAATGAAGGTGTACACAGTGCACTGTACTTGTGCTTCCTTTATGTTTCCTCTCAATCCCGACTGCTTTGTTTCAAGAGTGTCCTTGCAGTTCCCTGGTCACTGCTTACCCTGGTTGCCGGTCAGCTTCCTCCTTAGCAGTATTGGTTTGGGGCAAGCATTGGTTGGGGTATTTGATTTGGCTTTAGTATTTTCACTCATTTCCCTATCTTAATTTCTACTGTTACCCGGGATGTTTTGACAAGGGTGGGCTATGGGAGCACCCCCAGAAGCAATGCCACATGTGCAAAAATGTCAGATCACTATATAGAGAGGAACATTACTTGTGTCTCACAAAAAATAATTTCTCTCTTCTGTTCAGTATTACTAAGCTGAAACAGCCTCGTGCCAGTTTTGGATCCTACACCTATGTAGACCATGGAGAAGTCTACTAACAAGTATCAGTTTAGAAAACTGACCATAGGAAATGCTGTAATAAAAGGGCTTATTTGATCTAGAGGGGTGACTGATCTGGTGTTAATAACACTTGGAATATTCCCCTTCCCCCAGCAATGATTACAAAAGTGGAAGGAAATAATTGTTCTTTTTTTTATACTGAGCAAGGTGTTAGAAGTAGTAGGTTTACACTGAAGCCAAAACCACCCATATTAAACATTAGGAAATAGGTTTTTACCACAAGAGCAGTGAAAAGTTTGAGGAGGTTGAAATGTCTCCAGTATAGGAGAATTTTAAGAAAAGGTTATGGTAGCATCTTTCAGGAATAAGTTAGGCAAACTTACTAATTTCTTAAAGCAGAGAGATCAACCAGGTAATTCAACAAGTTCTCTCACAGTAATTTTTTCTTTCCCTTTGTTTATGGGCTCATGTTCTGTATAAAACTTTAAACTAATAGCTTGGTTGTAGTCTTTTATACAGTGTAGTTAAAGCATATAATATCACCATTCTGTCCTCCCTTATAGTCAATGAGTTTTTTCAATTGGAAACATGTATGTATATTTTGTATGTATGAATATGTATAAAAGTATATATAATATATAAAAAATTGTCCATCTATATTTCCATTATGAAGGACCACAAGAAGTAGCGTGAAAGGGGTGGAACCAAAATTTCCCCTTCTGTATTCACTAATGTAGGAGAATTTACATGATGCATTTACCTAATGCCATGCCACAAACCTTGAATTTGCTTTATAAACTTTTTAAACCTGAGGGTTTTTTGGTGTCGGGGGAGGGGGGGGGAAATCCTTCAAGAAATGAAACAGGTAATAATGAAAAAGAAAGAGGTTCAAGAACGAGAAAGTTTTAATTTGAGAGTGTTGAAATGTATGATTTGGCAGTGCTAAAAGAAGGTGTTTTAGGAATGCTAAATGGAAAGCAAAAGTCCATGCATGCTTGTTTTGGCTTTTGGTACAAAGATTGAACTTCCTGTTCAAACTCAGTGATTTTGAAGAGCTGTTAGTTCAACTACAATCCAAATTTTCTGTTGCCAACAGGTATGTTTAACTGACAATATAATTTTTGGTGGGGGATTGGCTGCTTTGGCATGGTTCTGCCAGAGACAACACTGCTTGAACACCTAATTTCCTAGTGTGACTCTTAATCAAAATGAAGGGTTTGTTCATACCTTATGTGCATACTTTTACAGGATTATGCTGGAAGTATCTCAGTCCTATTTGCAAACAAAATAGCAGATGATTCTTTAACCGGCTGTTAACATTCTCCTTTAGCCAGCAGGTCGCCTCCTGAAGTCTTTAGGTATAAGACAAAATCATTGTCTGATATAGCTGGTTACATTCACCTTGGCAAGTTATTTCTGTATCCCTCAGGATTAATTTAATCAGTGCTAGGTTTTTTATGTCTTTGGCATGTGTTGCCTGTGATAGCCTTTTGGTTCTTGTTATTCAACCAGTTGTTTTTATTCAGTTGATTGGTTTGTAATTTTCCGCTCTCTGTTACTGTTTGGTGTTGATATTATTCCCTTTTCCCAAACTCTTGGGTGGTTACAGCATAACATACTCCTGAGTTCGGATTCTGGAGTACTGGTGCATAACTGGGGATGTCAGTCGAGCCAGAGAAGTGCTAAGGAAAGGCATATGTTTGGTTAAAAAGAAATATAATATATAGAAATCCATATAAATTCTGTCTATTTTACATTATAAATGTCAAGTCACTATAATCAGAAGAAGAATTGCCAAATAAGTGTTAAAACTAATGATGAAAGAATATCAGCATTGTGGCAGAGAATCAACTCCTGACGGACTCAGGGTTGTATGACAGGTGGACCTTTCGACTGACCAGATATGGCTTGCTTTGTGGTTGTCTAGCTACTTAGTTCCTTGATGAGTATCAGCAAGAGACCTTATTGCATGTCTTTTGGAAATAGAAGTAGACTACATTATTTACTTTCTTTTGTCCATTTGCTCATTGACTCCTTCAGAGAAATAGATTTGGAAAGCATGACTTTCCTTTACAGAAGATACTTAGGCTCTTCCTTAATTATCATACCAATCTACATTAGTTTATTTAGGGTATTCCTCATTCCTGAATGTTCTCTAAAGCCATTAAAAATTGCTACATATTTGCCATCAAGGCGATTTAAGCGATAGGTTACTGACAGAATTAATAGTTCGGATATTTTATCCCTGAATTCTTTTAGAACTTAGATAAATAATGGTGATTAGTCACTGTCCAACCTGTCAGTCTGTTCTACAAGTATTTGTACTGATGTTTTAATTTCAAAGAGTTTCTCCAACATATTCTTTGTTTAAAAAGAAATAAAATATTGGCACATGAGCAGCCTGCTTGGTAAATCCAGGTATGAGAAAATCCTTCAGGCTTTTTGCTGTCTTCTGTCTTCTCTGACTGTTGTTTGTTTTGTGGTGTTTTTTTTTTTCCTGTTCAAATTTCATCACCTGTTTACCCTCTCTAGGAAGGTTGTGTCCCTGAGAAAAATGGTTGTTCACTAATTTTCATGCCATCTTCAAGCTGCTTCTCAATCCCTTTGCATCAGCCTAGTGTTTACATTCAAGCTGTCAACATTTATAATCCTCCCTATTACTTGACTTAAGCATAACTTCATCTTCTGCAAGACAGCCTTCTTATTTCCAAAAGCTTTCTTACCTGTTTTTTTAGAGAGAGTACCCTTTATTGTCTTTGTAAACCTTTTTGGACAGGTGAAATGCACTTCTATTGGGCCTACAGTACATATCTATAAATCGAGTCTGTTTTGTGTCTTAATATTTTCATCTTTTAGATGGCTTTTTATCTTTTGCAGAGAGCTGATATTTCTGTGTACTTTTTTTTTTTTTTTTTTTTTTAATTAAGCACCACTACAGTTTATTTTCTGGCTTGCTGCTTTTGTAAGATGTGGACTTTAGGCAAGTATTGTCACAGGTGTCGAGCGATTCTTCAGGTGTGCTCTGAGCCAGGTCCTGCATGCTGCTTCAGACCACTGCCTTGAGGTGCTTCTCCTCTCCTCTGGTGTTACCCCAGACCGCTTCCTTCGTTGTAGTTCTCATTGGCAGCAGCTAGAAATTCAGTCTCAGCATCACAGCTGAATGTGATAATTGCGTGGCCCAGATGGGGGGTAACTGAGCTTTCCCATTGCTGTTGTGTTTCCCGGCGTTGTTAGACCCCTCGATCTCTCGCAGCACGCTACAGTCACTGCTGCTTTCCTGCCTGGGCTGTTAGTGTAAGGCTGATGCTTTCCCTGCTACGGAAGGACTCCACTGCCCAGAATACCTACACATACTGAACATGTGTACATACATAATGTGTACAGATATATATAGATGTGTGTGTATATATATACACACAGACAATAACATCCACATAAATTAATCACAGAATTGTACTCGAGTTTGCTTCGTATACTGCAGTTTTATTTCTCAGAGGAAAACTGCGTATCAGGTTAGTGCTTAGAATTAGCAGCAGGTCTAAAATTACTATTGCTATAAAATTCCTTTTCCTGGATTCCTGACTTTGTGAACTGCAGTGTCCTTGCCATAATTTTAAAGAAGTGACCTTCTATGTTTTCAAGAAGAAAGAAGACAACACCTCAAAACGAAACTGTATCTTATCTTCCTTGGATCTTTGATGTTGTGCTTCACATTTATCTTATTCAGTATGCAAAAGAAGTATTTGTTTCTCACATCACTTTCCTGACAAATTTCTTATGCTCTGTCCTTTAAGATAGGAACCTCTTCTCAGCTTTGGTAGAGCGAAATTCTGTTTGTTGGGGGTTTTTTTTTGTCTTGTTTTCATTTGGTATTTAATACATTTTTAATTCCTTTAGAAATAGGTACATGTGTGTCTTGGTTCACGTTACTTTAAATGATTGTTTGATCAGCTAATGATTTCCATGTATTCAGTCATTCCTACCACCATTCTTAGAAGTTTTGCTAGTGTTTGAAAAGATCTTGCACAACAGGGAACGATCAAAACTCAAAGTCACTCCATAAGAAATAGCACAACAAAGTAGAAATGTGCCAAATTGCCCAGAAACAATTTGGATGGCTGGCAAACAGGGTAGCCTGCTGGTTTGTGAACAGTGTAGGTAATTTGCCACTCAACTCTCCTCTATTTGCTTCAATAAATTGTAGGGTACTTAGTACCCTACTACCTGTTATCTATCTGTCTGTGTTTCTCCGCACTGTCAGTGTCTGACAGTAGTTCTGCTTCGTTCTGTCTTTCACTCTCAGCTTGATGGAAAACCTTTAAAAAAGAGGTGTGTGGTTTTAGGGGGCTGGGATCCAACAGTTTATACATCATAGTGCATCCATGTAGTCTAGTGTGAAAACCATAGTTGAAAGGGAATAAAAAAGATTAATCTAATACACTAAAATATAGTTCTGCAACTCTATATGAAAATAAATCAGTGGTAAGTTCTCGTAATGCAACTAGGAAGATCGCTCAAGTCATAATTTTCAATCAGTGGTCTCATAAACAAGTTGTTATAAAATGTGAAGCACATCTGTGCAATACAAAGGTTGTTTAACAGTGCTGGTTAATCATTTTCCTTACACCAGAACTGCAGCTCCATTTAAATAGAAGGGCAATGGGGGTTTTTTGTGCTGGAGGAAAGGAGAATAGAAATCAATAACATGGTGGGTAAGTTGGAGGAAAAAAGGGAAGAGAAATACTTAGCTTTTTTTTTTTAATGTATGTATATGTTCATGCTTGTGTGATAATTTCCTGTTGCTTTCCTTTTGTGTTGGCATCGTCCGAGTATAGCATGGACCGCCTCACCCCCTCCAGCGAAAAAGACTGACACTGCTCCTTATGCAGGCTCTTGAAAGGGAATGACATTTCTAGCAGAACAGATTATTGTGGCCAAGGATTTTTAAGTTAGAGCCTTTCTTGTTCTATGAAAAGTGAAACAAATCTGTTCTTATGGTATTTAAATGTACTGATTTAAAGTCTGGACAGAATTTTTAGTATTTCATTCTTGGAGTATATTAGCTATTAGTTATTTACTATTTGTCAGTTGTTAGATATTATGAGTTTTGTTTCTACAACATGTACAAATTATAGTAGTATGTAACTAAGCAATATTTTTATATGAATACATTAAAACTGTTTTTTTAATTAATAGATAATTTATTGATTACCTGTATAAAGTAAACTGAGTTAACATGACTGCATATTTCACAATACATTGAGGTTGTGGGGAATATTTCTTTGCTGAGATATCTATAGACTTTGACTGGAAGTATTCAAAAAACATGTGGACATGGCACTTCAGGACATGGTGGCATTGGGTTATTGGTTGGACTTGATGATCTTGAAGGTCCTTTCCAACCTCAGTGATTCTGTGATTCTGTGAATGAAAGAGAGTGTTACTTTACAGGTTTTTTTCCTTATCCACCTACACCCCTCAAGCTCTTCCCCAAGTAAATGATGCTGTGTTAGAAACAAGAAATTATTTGTGTGAAAAACTAGAAAAATACTTTATCAGCTTGACTAGGAATTAATTGTGCTATTTGATGCTAAGTGAGCAGCCAAGATGCTAAAAGTTCTCACACAGAACATATCTAGTAAAATGATAGTGGAAAACAGTAAAAAATATTTTTAAAAAGTAAAAAAAACCCCCTACATCTGCTTTCTTTACAGAAAATGAATATATAAAGTATCATTTTATTAAAATAAAATTGGTTAATAAATACACACTATGTGTGTTGGAAATGCACCAAAAAATGGCATTACATCAGGAAAATAACTTGTTTGATATAAACTGTTCATTCCAAGAAAGGTAGCTTAGGCTGTGACAAAATCATATGTGATAGGAGATGGAAAATAGCACATCTTAAAATGAGGAGCTCTGTAGTAAGGGAAAGGCTGGAGGAATCAGAAAGGGGATTCTGAGTGTTACCGCAGTATTACTTTTAGAAACTTTCATTGTGGTGGTTTGATCACGAAAACAGCTGTTGTGACCACCTGATGTCACGACTGTGTCTCAGACAAGCAGTCAAGGATGGAAAAATTAAATATCCCTTATCCAGGTTTATTTCATGAGGGTGACTGGGGCACGGGAGCCTCTCGGGGGTCGCAGTCGCTAGTCCATAAATATCGTCTCTCTGAGCGCAGTGCTTTGGACTCGGGAGGTAGCGTCTGGAAGTGACCGCAGACAGGTACATCAGTAGCTCATAAGTCATGGTCAGAACAACAAAGATAAAGCAGATACAGAAAAACTATATTGCAGTTTTAGCCTTTCTGGTTCCTGGAAAGGCTTTGGGTGTTCAAATGACCTGTACAAGGTCTGGTTTCTTTAATATTGTATGGGGAAGCCTAAATTATCACTGCTGACATTAAGTTAAAAATGTCATTGCAACAACGGGCACGTGAAACTACGTCTGCACATTGGCACTAGAATGTTCTCTTATGCTCTTACAGCTGGCAGGCCAAAAACATTGTGTAATTTTACACTCAGTCACATGGCTCTCAAGAATACCTGTGGACTTTGAATCTGTAGCTGGCACTTTGTGTGCCATCAGATGCACTCACAGCAAGTGCAAAAGTCGCAGGACCAACGCTTCTCCAGAGGGACACACTGCATGTGTCCGTATTGACCCTGCGTTGCATATGCTGTGGCTCAAACACATCTGTGACATAGCAAGTTCAGTCTGTGGACACAGAAACATTTGCAAGCCTACAATGGTTGGATTTCTGGACACCCAGCAGCCAGGGTTTACAAAGGATACAGAAACTTTGCAGAACATCATTCCACATGGGAAGGTGGCAGCGTCCAGCCAGGAGTGATACTCTCTTACCAGGTTGAGTGGACAGGTCTCAAAGAAAGTTCTTTATGCACACAAAGAATATTGGGTGATTCTCACTGTTAGTGGAAATCAGAATTTCACCTCATCAGTTAAAAGTCAGCTATTTAAAGCTATCTGATGTTCTTTTAATCCCTGTGAACCCTGCTGATATCAACAGCCTAGTTGCTGCCTTGCTAAGTACACTGATGTTACTAGGAAATCCATATGTCAAAAAAACTCCTGTATTCCCTTTGCTTTCCCTCATTTTTAATTATATAAAAAACTCAAGAAGGTGATATTGTTGTATTGTTAGGTGGAGGTTTTTTGTATTTGTTTTTGGATAATGGACAGCAAATCATTAGTGTAAAAGACTGTCACAGGATAATTAGAAATAATTTTCTCTTTCAAACGCTGCTTCTGCTTCCCTTCAGTATTCTGTGAGTAAGAGACCATTACCTCATTGCAGCATCCCATCTCATTGCTGGGGTCTCCTAATGAAACCAGAATTTCTGCAAGAGTCCAGGATATGACTGACAAGAGATTCACTGAGGTTTCAAATTTCTGAGTTATGGACATCTCTTCAAGGATTCTCTTGACAACTCTAAACTTCTTTTAAATAAATATTGACATACCAGTTTGAAAAGTAATGAAGTCTCTTTTCTTCCTGCAGTGTGGAGCAGTAAAAAAAAGACGTGTGGATTTTTTTTTATTAATGTCTAGAATTGAAGTCAAAACAATAGGTAGTTTGATTATACAAGAATTTTAAAATTTATTACTTTGCTATTATTGGCACCTTGGAATCTAGGTTTGCAATTATCTAAAGCTGTGAATTATTTTTAATCAATGTCGATACTTTGAGTGATATGTGTTTAATGTGGGACTAAACATTTATGAAGATACTTCCTTTTTCTTGGTCTGTAGCTGTAAACATTCACCATTTTCTCGATAAATGTAGCTGTTTAGAGAATATTTACAGATTATCATAATTTTAATAGCATATGTATAGCAGTACTTCTTAAATCTACACATGTATATGCTGCAAAAGACTTGAACAGATTCTACTATAGAATCTTTAGTAGGCTCCCTTTGGTATACAAAAGTGATTTTGGGATTATTTTAGAAATTGACTATAAAAACGATATGGCATATATAAATGCATTTATTTACAAATGTTGGATTACTATTCTCCAAATAAAAGGATCCTCAACAAGTTGGACTATTGTCCTCAAAACATTTTTTAAATTAATTTTATTTTTAAAAGATTGTATTTTTGACAATTTTAATTGTATCATCTGAAATACTGTTGTCCAGATGTTTTAAACAGATTTTCAGCTTAACTGAAAACTTTGCTTTGCGCTGGAAAAATAGAACTGATGAGAAATTCCAGGCAAATTTCTTTCTTACTCTTTCCTGCTACAGCTTTTTATATCATGTTACTACAATTAGAGTACTGGATTTACATTTGAGTTCATAGCTATAAGGGTTGTGCTTTTGCTTTATAAGGAGAGGAAATGCTTGATAATAAAGTGATAATTTTCTACAGTGGATTTTAGTTATAGAGGGATGCAGCTGACTGTGTTAAAATTTAGGAATATTAATAGCACTCAATGTATATGACGAATATTTTTCTTTACAGCAGTTTCACAATTTTTGATTTCACATCTATTCTTTGCATTGTGTCAGAGCAGAGGAGAGTGCTCTCCTACAAGTCTGTCAGTAGTGTGCTCTGCTTCTGACAGAGAACGCCTTCTCATTATTTTTTCAGATGATCGCTTTTGCTTTTAGTGAGGCTTCTCAAACGTAGTTTTATTCTTCCTCAAGTAGAGTAAACTTCAAATAAATGAAAATTCTTACCATGTTGTCTTCCTCTATGTGATCTGATCTTTTTTGTCTAGTCCAGTAACTTATTTATTTAAACTGATGGAGAAATACAGAGCTGGGAATAATTAATAAATAAGCAATAGGAGTAGTTTTCATTAAGTGTTTATCCAATAAATTTGAGAAATGTCTTGCTGATTAGTTCTTATTTTTGCAGAGTTCTTTATAGTTTAAATGAAAGTCCTTCAGCATTTTATTGTAGAGTGAGTTTAGGACCTCATCTTTAAAGCTTCAATGCTCTATTTATTGTAAAAAATAAAAGCATGTCCAGGGATGTATTGGTGGGGGAAAGTAGAAATCTTTCTCTTTTTTTTTTTTTTAATAATAATTGAGAAATTACTTGAATATGTTATATATGGAAATATGTTTCTTTTTCTGTTGTTCATTCTTGATTGCCAACTTAAGAACATATGCACAAAGGTATGCTAGTCAGTAGTGGTGGGTTTTTTTTTTTAAATGAAAACAATTTTGGAAAGTAAGTACTTCGGTATGTTTCTTGGTATAAGAATTTTTTTCTGCATATAATCAACGTTTCTATGGTTTTTTTCTGTTTAAGAAAGGAGAATTTCCCAAACTCTGTATTTCGTCAAGGGATGTGTTTTTAATAGTTAATTCTGCTATGATTCCATCTGATTTCTATGTAAGGACCAGAAAATTGACAGGAATTGCACAAATGTGAGTACCGCATGCTTAAACTTCTAAATATTGCATTATTTGAAGTGTAATTATAGCTACATACACTTATCTAAAGTTATTAATTTCTCACTGGAAATTTAAGAGGGTATTTGCCTTAAAAATTAGTGTTGTGACCATTCACTTTAAATCCCCACTTGTAGTTCAGTAGTTTAAAAGAGTGATTCTACAGAAGCACATTAACTTTAGGAGCCAATATTGGCTTCTAGAGGGAATGATACAATGTACAGGGGAGAGGACCCGGGGCAAGAGTAACTGGGTTGGAAGATCTGTGTCTCAAGAGACCATGAGTGCTTCTTTCAATCTTACAGGCGTATGCTGCATCTTTTCTAGCCTACTGCATCAAAACTGCTTGATGGCAGAAGTGAAAAGCACGGTGGCAGCAGTAATTTCCCCTAAAGACTGTGAAGGATGGTGTGGAAGTTTGTTTCCTAAAAAAAAGGGAGGGAAAAAAGCAGAAACAGAGCTTTAATGGAGGAACATTAATTCTCATGTACTAGTCAAAACTCGGAGAACAGGAGCAGATGTCCAGCTATGTATGAAAAAAAGAAATATTTTCTGTTCACAGGATAGCTCTGCTTTTCCTTTTAGTAGTTGTCGTGGTTTAGCCCCAGCCAGCAACTACGCACCACGCAGCCGCTCGCTCACTCCCCCACGGTGGCACGGGGGAGAGAATTGGAAGAGTAAAAGTGAGGAAACTCATGGTTTGAGATAAAGACAGTTTAATAAGTAAAGCAAAAGCCGCGCACGCAAGCAAAACAAAACAAGGAATTTGTTCACCACTCCCCATGGGCAGGCAGGTGTTCAGCCATCTCCAGGGAAGCAGGGCTGCATCACGCGTAATGGTTTCTTGGGAAGACAGACGCCATAACTCCGAACGTCCCTCCACCCCTTCCTTCTTCTTCGTTCCAGATTTATATACTGAGCATGACGTTATATGGTATGGAATATCTCTTTGGCCAGCCTGGGTCAGCTGTCCCAGCTGTGTCCCCTCCCAGCTCCCCGTGCACCCCCAGCCTGCTCGCTGCAGGCCAGCACGAGAAGCTGGACTGTCCTTGACTACTTAGCAACAACTCAAAACATCAGCACCTTATCAACATTTTCTCATCCCAAATCCAAAACATAGCCTCACGCTAGCTTCTACGAAGAAAATTAACTCTACCCTGGCTGAAACCAGGACAGTAGTTTTGCTGTTGAAGCACTAGTGCAGCTAACCCTTGTCGTGGTAGAGGATTGGTGTTGGACTCCAGCAGCAGGCACTGACCCACCTGGAGAACCCACCGTTATTATACCCAGCAATAAGTGCAACATATTGCTATATATTTTCAGACTTTCAAATAATGAAAAAAATAAATGCAAGATTAGACATATTTCTAGCTCAAAGTGCTCTCTTCCTGAAATGTTCTAGGAAAGAGAGTGTACTTGCCTCCTAAAAGATCACTGAAAAGTAGATGGGCAATTTAATTGTTGCATTGAAACTGAGCTTCTGCTCTGAACAGTCACCCCAAATCTGCCTTGTAATTATTCTGAAGTTTCAAAATCGGGACCACATCAATATTCAGTTCATCACTCTCCTAAGCATATAGGTTTTTTTCATTAAATTGAATATTTCTACTGAGGTACAGTATTGAGGTCCATTGGACTTCAGCTTTCTTCCAAGTAGATCATATAGAACATGGCATGGGATGGTTTTATGAGCAGCACATTGAGAGCAATTAACACTGGAATTGAATCTACATCAAGATAACAACAGGCGATTATACTGTTTAACAACTGTTAAATGGTGTTAATGGCTAAGTGTAGACCACAAACCCAACAGATTAGGACACAGTGAAATTCAGCAGGCATGTAAATTAACAGAAACGAAATGGATAATTTAGGAATATATTTGCAACTGAAAAGATGCAAATTATTTTAGAATACATTAATTACCTAAATTTTTTGTAAGTGAAAACTCTGATAGGGTAAGGAAGGTCATTTTGCTGGAGGTTTTTTAAATTGAAAAAAATCAATTGGATTAAAGTGTATTTGAGAGCAGTGTTTAGACGCATGAAGTTCCTATTCTTTTTTATGTCTCAGTTTTCTAGTTTGATAACTGCTATTTTGATGGGTTACACAGAATTTAGAGACTTAGCTGGACAAAAGAACCTAGATGACAACAGTAGGCAGTGAAGTACCCAAATGACGATTTAGTCCTGGAGTAGAAGCAATTTGATTTTCACAGTATTTTGGAAATAAAATACTTTGGTTCAGTTCAACAAACTAGAAACGTGTTTCTTTGAGTTGAACTAGCTTAACAGAGGAAGTTGTATTTCCCTTCTTCTGATAGAAAAGAGTTTAAAATTTATTAAAAATTTCTCTGTAGAAACTGTTTCACTGCTCTAATGACCACTGTGAGTGCAATCTTAGGTTAGGATTCACGTTTGCCGTGTTTTCTACCTATTCTGTCAGCTGCTCCAATTTATTTAGCATTTGCTTATGCGTCTAGAAAAGGCAAATAACTTCCTCAAATTCCTTTCTAAAAGCAACTTTTCTGAAGGTGCTCCTATTCACTCTGCAGGAACAGGAAAAATTTAACTGGCTGTTTGGACTGTATGAATGTGAGGATACAGTCCCAGTCTCTCAGCTCTCCCGCTGCGGAAGAGATCCCGTGTGGGTCTGGTGGGACTGACCCCCATATGCCCCTTGCCACTGACCTGTACTGTGTATAGACTACTCCTGTCATGTCAGTCTTGGGCTTCTTGTGTGCCCAGCACACATAGCTCCAATCCTGATAATTAACACTCTTCTAGTGTTGAGGACTTTATGCTACAGAAGCAGTGATAAGTGTAGAAGAAAACACTGAAGGCTTTTATAAGATCTCAGTTTTTATTACAATAAAAATATGTCTCTAGTTTTTCTTACAATGCTGACAGATTTGAAGAGATTTCTTTGAAATAGTGTTGCAACATACTGACACATAAGGCTATTTAACAATTTTTTCTTTGACACCCCCCCCTTCCCAATTTTGAGCTCCTGCTAAAATCTTTGTGTAATTAGTTTTAGAATTTGGCCATAGGGAATTAGCTGGAATTGCCTACTTCAGGCAGCATTCTTGATAGTTAAGTATCCATTTAGTATGGGCCAAATCCTAAAAGACCTTCAATTGCCTTTCAATGATAAGTCCCATACGGACCAAATGAACGCTGACGGGTTATCTGTGCAGATAGATGGGAAGAGAGTAATGGAGGATGTGAATGATTCATTAAAAATACCACTTTTTATGTTAGCTCGAAGCATGCAATAACCTGCTCAGAGTCTAGGCCTTGCTTTCCATCTGTTAATTCCACATTATTAAGGTTTTGATTTCTTGAGAAAACAGATGGCTATCAACTTAAACAGGTGTTCACATTGCACTCTTTAAACTTTAAATGCTGAACAGGTATAACTTGAAGTTTGCTTTGGTGCAAAGGGAATTAGTGCTTTGAAAGATATGTGAGTAATATGTGAAGATTATGTGAATAATTATGTGAATATTATGAAGATATGTGAATAATTTGGGGGGGAGGAGGGTCAGCTAATTCACTGGAAATACACCTACAAACACTTACCTATGGACCTTTGCCATTATAGAATGCAAGGACACATGACAGCAGGAAGATTTAAAGGAACATGGCTTCTTTTGAACCTGTGTCTGTGTTTCTTGTTGAGAACATACACCATGATAATGTGACTTAAAAGCATTGCAGTAAGTGATAGAGGAGGATGTAGGAAAGCATTTGCTGTTCAGTGATTTTTCTAAATTTTTTAGGTGGCTCAGCACATTACTACCTTGTTAGGACGCAAACACGTAGAACTAGGTTTCCTCTGGCTGAAATGAAATCTCATGCAGATTTTGTAATTTCTTGCTCCAGTAAGCAATTGTAAAAACTCTCTAATTCTGAAAAAAAAAGTTGCTAAAATAAGGTGGATTATGTCTAATATAACTTGATTATAAAATGGCATAGTCTTACCTTTGACGCTAAGGCTTGCACTGTTTTCTAGCTGTAGTGGATTGACCTTGACTAGACTCCAAGCCAAGTGAGTTGGGATGGGGAATGGGGGTTGTGGTCAGTTCATCACACGTTGTCTCTGCTGCTCCTTCCTCCTCAAAGGGAGGACTCCTCACACACTTCCCCTGCTCCAGTGTGGGGTCCCTCTCACAGAATACAGTCCTCCACGAACTTCTCCAACATGAGTCCTTCCCACAGGCTGCAGTTCTTCAGGAACTGCTCCAGCCTGGGTCCCTTCCATGGGGTGCAGTCCTTCAGGAACAGACTGCTCCAGCATGGGTTCCCCATGGGGTCACAAATCCTGCCAGCAAACCTGCTCCCATGTGGGCTCCTCTCTCTATGGATCCACAGGTCCTGCCAGGAGCTTGCTAAAACGTGGGTCTCCCACAGGGTCACAGCCTACGTCAGGTGTATCCATATTCTCTGGTATGGGGTCCTCCATGGGCTTCAGGTGGATATCTGCCCCACTGTGGATCTCCATGGGCTGTAGGGGGACAGCCAGCCTCACCATGGCCTTTACCACAGGCTGCAGGGGAATGTCCAGTCCAGCACCTGGAGCACCTCACCCGCCTCCTCCTTCACCGACCTTGGTGACTGCAGAGCTGTTTTCACATATTCTTACTCCTCTCTCTGGCTGCAAATGCCAGGTGCCATTTTTTTTCCCCGTCTTAAATATGTTATCACAGGGGCACTGCCTCCATCTCTGATGGGCTTGGCCTTATCCAGCGGGTCTGTGTCGGATACAGGGGAAGCTTCTAGCAACTTCTTGCAGAAGCCACTCCTCCAACACCCACCACTACCAAAATGTTGCCATGCAAACCCCGTTCACCAGCATATCTTCTGTATAACCTCATTGTTTAGCCGGTTTTGCATTGATAGTGATATAAAAAAGTATTGGTAAATAATGCAGCAGGATTGGGCTGTTCTGACACACATATGGTTCTCTCTCTACACTTCTCATCAAAGATTCAAGAAGCCTCTGCTGTAGTGAGAGCTCATTGTGAAGAGACTATTATTTTTTATGATATCTATTTCAGCATATATGCTAGTATTCAGTGAACAGGTAAATAATTTAAATTAGCATACATTGATCAAATGAACAACATGAATTTCTATGAGGGAAAAATCTTTGCTTGTTTGTTCATTTACTAATTAGCAAATAAAGGCATCCATATGCAAGTGCCAAAATATAAGGTATAATAGCACCCTGATTTGCTCTCCTTTATGGGCTCTGCCAACTTGTGGCAATCAACAAGGGAAAAGGACCAGTAGGTTACAAAACCTTGTCTCATCCCCCCACCCCGCCGCCTTTCTTTTCATGTTGTTGTGCTCTGAATGATTGAGGGGAGGAATTAATTAAACAAAACGTTGACCTTCCTTTTGGAAACACTTCCAGAGTACAGGATGACATTGCTTTCTACCTTTTGTGACCATCTGTAGAGTATTTTCCTTCAAGACAAGAGAGTGAATCAGAATTACTGACAAGGACGTTATTTACCCATAAATACATGAGGCAGAGCTTATACATTGAGGTACTAAGGATTGCTTCTTTCTGGTCCTGTCTGTAAGGATGGGATGCTACCGAGCTTTGTGAGATGTGTCTCAACTGTGATCGGAGTTGCAGCTCTGGGTGATGGTAGCCTGAATGTGCGCACTTGTATCAACCTGATGTGTGAAGAATAACAGGTGGTTAGCTAAGACACCAGTAATCATGGAATAATGAGAAGTTATTTACAGCGTACTTCTTCACATACAAAATCTTTTGTACCTTATGTTTGAACATATATAGCTAAGAGTAAAGAAATATTGTTATCTTATTATTATTCAATAAGCTATTGAACATTTGTAGGATTGATCTACTATTAACAATTCTCTTCTAGGCATTTTAGCATCATAAAACATGAGACGTTAATCCATTCACTGGTGCGCGAAGAGCGTGTCTACATCAGCAGTTCGGTTTGCTGAAGGGGGCAGATTTGCTTTGTATCTGACCTTGGAGCCTTGTGGCCCTCAGCTGAGCACGCTCCGAGTGCGCCCGAGGACTGTTTGCTTCAGGTGGAAAAAGGGTGAAACTACGTGGATGCAGGGTCCTCCCGCAGCTAGCGCTCTGTGCATGCTGATGGGTACCAAGGGCAGTTTGTAGCCGGCACAGGCTTGATTTCCAGGAAAGACAAAAAGTAGGCCTGTGGTCTTGGAACCGAGGAGCACTGGAGGAAACTGAAGCTCTCTCTTTCCCCCTTTATACCAAAACATAGAGGTACTGGAGACATGCTGACGTACTCGCTTTGTGGGCTTGGCTCAGTTTTGAGGGGAGGGTTCCAAAATTGTGTGTAGGGAAGAAACATTATATGGCATGTTTATGTTATATTGAAGCCAAAAAGCTCCTTTAATCTGTTGGTGAGGAGGCTATAGAGAATTTATTAGCGCCAAGGAACTAGAAAAGACTGCCAAGGAGGGCCTTAGAAAATTCTATACATAATTGTATGGATGCCACAGTTTGCATATGGATTTCATTACAGTAGATATAGTTTTTGGGGATATGCTTGCTTGTTTCTTTTTGCTTTAAAAATTGGAGTAAATACAAATTTAATATTGTAGCTATTGCTGTGTAGTGAAAAGATAGAGCTAAAGGAAGATAAAGGTTTTGGGAATTATTATGCTCTACTTATTTTCCAAATGAGTTGTTTTCTTGTGAGCTACCATAATAGTTAGATACTAGGGGAAGGGAACATAAAAAATCTATTACCCCTCTAGTCAACTGAACAATAGGATTATGTACACAGGAGCAAATGCCTTTCAATTGTTGAGTGATGCAGTTGATGTTTCCTATTAAGAACAAGAAGACTTAGTCTAAAAGGCCAATGCACTTTTTTTATAGGTCAAAGGAAATTGCTTTGATTCGGCTATGGGAAAAATATATTTGAAAAAGACTGAGAGTCATACCAAGAAAAGCATTCATTGATATGAGCCAAGAATTATTGTCTTAGTTGACCAGTGACAGGGAGTGGGCTGACTAATTCTGTACATCCCAAGTCAAATCTCCAGTTGGTATAAATCAGGGTATCTCTACCGACATAGCACTTCCCTACTGACCTTCAGTGCTTGAGGATGTGGTCTACCGTGCTGGAAGGGCCCTCCTGCCTTCTGCTGTCAGGCGTCTACTGTGTTAATGTAGGTGCAAATGACTTTCAGACATGTTTTTAATTGGCCAGGGTGCTGAAAGATGTGAAAGAAGATGTGTTTTTTAAATTTACAATTTTTAGTGACAGAGCCAAATGTGTATTTATGCAGATTATTTAGTTTTTGATACGGTGTTTGTTGCTGTTGCACTAATGAGTGTGACAGGGTGGACGTTAGTAAGCTACTAACAGTAGTTTCAGGGTTGAATGTTTCTTAAATACTAAATTAAAATATACAATATATAAGTTTATATTTAGCTCTTATGCTGTCCTACAAGCATCATACTTACAGCAGCTGCCATTACATGTAATGTTGGGCACAGAACTACCTAAAACAGATGAGTATTTGTGATGTCTGCCACCTGCTGTGCTTGCTGTGGATCTGGGGTGAGGAGAAGGAATAGCCCAAGTAGGACACGGAACTGGATGAACAGGCTGCCCTGGCAGGCAGCGGGATCCCAATCTCCTTTGGCACAGCAGGCTTGTGCAGCAGGCTGCTGGCTCTGTGCTTGCTTTCTCTCTCTTCAGGAATTTAAGTATTCATTTACATTCCCTTTTTTTTTTTTTAATTAATATCTTTTGTATGTTGCTTCAGCACTTGCTGATAATTGCATAACAAATGAGCCACAAATAGGTATTGATTTGCTTTTTAGGTATTTGAGGGAATTATTAGGGATAGTCCTGAAGCTAACCCTAGGTAAAAGTTTGAAGGAATGGGGCTAAATACAGTCCTTAGCATAATGTTGTCACTCTGCATGCAAACTGAAGTGCATTTCAGATGACTCAAGGACATAGTTGTGCAGCACGGTGACAGGAAAGTGAGGAAGAGAGAGGAAGCTAGAGAATAGAAGAAATAAAGAGCAACCCTAAAGCCAGTTCAGTACCCTAATCAACCACTGTGCTTCACTCATGCTAATAGAAAGATAGCTAAATTTCACACCGTATCCCAATTTTACTCTCATCTGAAATATTTTTAACAGTTTAGCTCTGTGATTACCCTTTGATGTGACCAAGCAAAGTATACATATATAAAAAGTATGTACAAGAAGTCTCTGCTTTAAAAATTAGAGATGGTCTGTAATTAACATAATTTATTTGACAGCTTCACAGTATGCCTGTCTTAAAATATATTGATGATTTTTATTTTTTTGATGTGTAATTTTCACTCTGTTTCACTTAGATACTTAATGCTAAATTGACAGAAATGAAGATGCTTTTACATTAGACACTTTCATATTTGTCATATATTGGTGTAACTCCCTTGCACCATCAATCCAAAATTGGTTCAGGCATTGTGGGGGGAAGGGGCCACAGTACCTTTCCCCTCAAATCAAAGCAATGTAAACACAAAAATTAGGTGGCTGACACAGAGGAAATTGCATATAAGAATGTGGAATCAAAGCAGTGTACACACAAAAATGTTCCTGTTAGCTTATGTGAGTGGTTTCACTGAAATAAATGAAATTCACAGTTTTTTTAATATTTGCAGTATCAGGACTAAACTTTGTAGGAATAATGCTGTATATATTATCAAATGTATTGTTTCTACAGTGGTCTTATGAGTCCTTGACTGATGTTTTGCTTTTTTTTTTTTTTAAATAAAACAGGGAGCTAGTTTAGATGGTAAAAGATAATGAATTGCCTTAAATAAATTGCCTTCATGCTAGGGGAAGTAGTGGGTTGGGGCTCCAACTATAAAAATGTAATATAGGTCAATTAATAAGAGATTTTTTTCTCCTACTGGACTTATGATTCATTCTTAAAGTAGAGATTAGGAAGAAAAGAGTGTAATTTTTATTTCATAAGTTCTGCTTCCAGTTAGTGTAACAAGATGGTTCAGTTTTTTTCCTTCTTCTTTAGGAAACTATGTAATGATTTGCGTTCCCACTTCCTTATATTTAATTAACCTGATACAACATTCTGTGAGAACAGCATAATAAAATAGAAATATGTATCAATTTATTTTGTGTCTTTTCAAGTTTTAGTATCTCTCCAGATTATGGTAAAGAGAAGGAAATGGAAATGATACCCAAGGTTCATATAATGAGTCAAAGACTAAGGATAATAAGAACATTATAAAAGTCTTGCTCTTGAAGATGTAGCATCTTCAGTGTATATTGGAAACTTTGTGAGTCTAAACGAGTTGTCAATTTTAAGAAAGGTTTTTAAATATAATTTTAAATTTTAAATAGTATTTTTTGTCTGTATCTTATCATACAGCATTTAAAGATGGGTGTTTTAAAATACATGTGTATTTCTAAGCTTTCACAGTACACTTAGGACAGCTAGTCAAATTCAAAGATGACCCAAATCTTAAACATGTAAGTAAATTTTACCAGGTCTGTATTTGAATCCAGAAAGGATTCTGAAATGCAGTGCTTGACAAGAGAATAACATTTTTAGACAAGTAGTTTGAAGATAATCCTTATAAACACTAAACAAGATTCTTAAAGGTAGAAGGAATAGGTATCCTCCAATATTTACAAGTAAAAGATTAGCAAATATTTGATAATTCAGGCAAATCTATATCGAGTCACAAGTTGCTTATTAGCAACTCCAGTTATCTCAGAAGCTAGGAGAAGGATGGGATAATATAAGCTTTTGCAAAGATATGAAGAGGTATTTAATTTCAGACATTGTGACTAGTCCCCTGAAAGCCACTGAGATGATTCTATGCTTAAATATAAGCAGTGATGTTAGTATATAGATATTAAGAAGCATTGCAAGGTAAATAATACAATAAATAATCTCTAAATTTAAGTGTAGTATTCATCAGGTTTTGACACTTGTGTTTTCTTTAAATAATTACTTGAGTTCTGGGTGAAATTAATAAATTCATATGTTTTTTTAAACATAAAAATGTTGGTGTCAAATTTTGTCTAAAAGTCTATCAAGATGTCATGCAGGATGCCTGATCATTTCTTAATTTATTCTTTAGTGGAAAATGAAAGTGTGATGCATCAAATCAGGCAGTTGACAGATACTCTTATTTTGCAATCGCTGTATGTTTATAGATTTATCAATAAAAATAAAATTGTGTTGGGAAACTCATGTCATGGAAGAAAGGCAACTGTTATCATGACATAATTGCTAAAGCAAAATTTGAGACGTTTTCTGAAAGAACAAATCTTGGAAATACATGCAATAAAGTTGGAAAAGGTGAGTTACATCAAATTCAATGGTCTGTTAAAAAGCAATGTTAGATCAAGAAAGATTCATTCTGTTAGAAACATGAGCTAATTGCATAATTAAATTTTCTCCATATCAAATTTACATATCTAAAATCAGTCTTTTTGATAGCACACCTGCTTTTTGAAAAGAACTTCACAAGTTGTAGACTTCAATTTTTGGCTGGGGCCCAAAGCATTAGTTAATGACACTACAGAGCTGAACTAGTGTTGTCTCATATTAAACCAATGCTGTAGCTCAGGAAACCTGTCAGTAAAACTTGTGTGACATGCTAAACTGTCATTTACTGAGATGCCATTGTTGTTTGCTGAGATGCCATGGCAGACTGACTCCAAAAGGTATTGATTTGAAATTGTGACATTTTGTTGGGGGGAAGAGAAGAGAAAGAAAAGAATTAGCTACAAAGCAAGAAAAAGAGTAAAACTATACCACTAGTAAATAACTGGGAGCTTGTAGTATAAGTAGTAAATATTTAAAGAAATTTAGGTTATGATATGTCTAAAAAAACCCACCCAGAATCCCCCAACTCTGTTATTTACAACAAATGGTCCCTTGATTTAGTCATAATTAGTTAATAAAACAACAAAAACAAATAAACTAGACACCTAACGAAACAAAACAAAAAGTCAGTCATACTTCTCACTAATTTCTTGCAAGAATAAACTGACTAGCTTAGTCCTCTGTGTTACTATATGCATATTTTTCTGAAGATAAAACAAAACAATCTATCTAAACCACAATACTTAGTAAAATAAGTGACAAAAACATGGAAACACAATAACTGATACCTATCTGTCATCATTCCTCTTTAGCAAACTGGCAATAAATGCAAGCAATTATGAGGATACATGCCTATTCCTCATTCTTTAGACAAGTTAGTGAATAGAAGACAAACTTGTATTGAAATATTTCATCTTGAGACACTTAATGTACCTGTGAGAGCACTCTTATGAATGTCTGTTTTGACCAGCTGTGTAATACCACAATGTCGTGTAACTTTAATCACTGGATAATGTGGCTACCCTTTCCAGTGAGACAGATTTTTATTCTTAGAAAATGCTTCCTAAGGGAGAACATTAAAAACGTAACACATATTTTCTGAAGATCAATGCTGAACAAATAAGAAGTTTACAACAAGCAATGAATATGCAATCAAAGTCTCAACCAATTTATCAGTCCTTAAAAAAAAAAAAAAAAAATCCCCTGAAACTTTTTGGAAGTAGGGGAAAAAGTCTACAGTTTCATATGATAGTGCTTACAGATGAATTTTCATTGGAGTTCTGTACTTAATTAAAATAATTCTATCTTTTTTTAATTTAATTTTATGCTTTATTCATGCTTTTCTAGCATTTATAATCTTAATCATCTATATTTCCAAAGTAATGATTGTACTCTTAAAAGAAGCAAATCCTTAATCTTTTCTATTTTTCTTCACCTTTATTCAAAATAAAGTGATAGTTACCTATAGTATATTAAAGTTTAGAATTATGGTTAACTATTAAAGATAAAATGTGTTAGTAATTTAATTATAATAATGAACTGCTGAGCATCTTCTTCCTCCTTTTTCTTTCCTTATAAAAATGGCAAGTAAAGAAAAAACAGAGAAAAGATGTGGAAGGAACTCTGATTCATTGCCCTGGTTTCATGAAACTTTATACACTACACTGATTAGAAAAAAGGAATTGTTTGTTCTAGCATATCATGCTTAACTCTACAGTTTAACAATCTACGTTGAAATTTCCACTTTAGCACAGAATATGAATGTCAGCCACATCGTAATTTTTTACCAAAAAAATATTTTAAAAAAATCAGGGCTTTGCCCATTTTTTTAGTAGACACACACAGGGACAGAAAATCAGAATAGTAATTGTATAGGTATAGCAATGAATTACCCACCATTACAGGAGTTTATCACTTAGATGAGCAATGCTAGTAATCAAATAATTTCCTTCCTCTACCTTATGTGTGAACTCGCACAACAGAAACTCATTGTTTTATACATATGAATACAATCAGTGGTTGACTTTAAGTATAATACTGTTGCTTGCAGTGCATTAACTGGAAATTAATTAGGGCAAATTCTCAAAATCATGATAAAATTGCATGTAATTTTGTTTTGAAATTGCCCCACTGGTAACAATGAAAACTAATGAAGGCTAGTCCTTGCAGATGAATGTGAGGTCTCATCACTGAATTAGCTAAGCAACTCTATCTTTCTTTGAAGCATACGTTTGGAATGCTCCGTTATTTGACTTAGTCTTAAGTATAGTCCATGTCTGTGTTCATTAGTGCAGCAAAAATACAAAAAACAGAAAAGCTGGGGTGTTTGATTTTGAAGACAACTGGAATAATTGTTAAAAATATTGCTTGACTGGGAAAAAAGTCTCTCAGGATGCACTGGGAGAGTAAAATGTCTTTAACTTTTCAACATGGCCACTTTGTGTTTCTTCTTTTGTAAAAGGCAGTGAAAAATATTGTCACTTACTAGGATAACCTTTGTGCAGCAATATCCCTTGCAGTCTGCATCCTTCCTTGCAGCCCTTATGCCAGACTCTTCTGCCAGAAACAGTGTTTTATGGTGTTCTACAGCTGTCCCAAAGGCCCCTTGGGTCTGTTGGCGGTGAGGTGACCTATGTTTCCAGTATCCAGTTGGCGTATAGTTTGATTCACAATGAACTCAAACGTGTTTAATGCCTGCATGCATCCTCTTAACATACACGAAGAGTAGCAAAGCAAAAATCATGCTAAGCCTCTCAATATACTGAAACAAAATGTCTATGCTGACATTTTGTAAGTGGAAATGTGGCCGAGAGGCCTAACGAAATATGGTAAGACAACATACTTCACAAAAGAGATTGCCAAACTCTTAGAATATATTGTACATGGACAGTGGATGTTATTTTGTAATTTAAAGGTCTAATCATGATTTACTTTCAAAATAATGTACTTTTATATGTAAAACTATATTGCAGGCACTAACATCTATTAAATACTAATACTTAAAAAAAAAAAAAAAATATCCCCGGTCCCTTAACTGCTGCTGCAAAGGGTTAACTTCAATATTTTACTGCTTTAATATCTTCACAAATGAACTGTATTTATCCTGTTAACAATTGTGTAGCCTCATTAATATAGTTAATGAATTGATCTTACTGTTAAGATGCTCGATACAACCTACAAATAACATTGTGAATATTTAATTAATCATTCATCTCAGTCAGCAGATCCAAACATCAGTCAGTCAGATCAATCTTCATAGTTTCTTTGTATGCTATCAGTTATTTGCTGAATTAAAGATATTTTGTCATCTCAAATCGCAGAGACTCCTCTTCTGTAGGAGAAAGAGCTCGCAACTTCCGTCTTTGACAACACTGACATGCATATCGGCCTGTTTTTGTTTTAGCTCCTTTCAATCTACTTTTTCCCTCTGAAGAAGAAGGAGCCGAGAGCTCACTTTTATAGGTTTCTAGATTTCTCTGGTACGATTTTTGTAGTCCAGCTGCCCCTGTAGTGTACATTAGAGGCTCGACTTCAGAATTACTCCTTCCAATAGTTCAACAGTTCTGCTTATGGCAAAGCAAATGAATTCTGACATTCCCTCCATTTTTTTATCTTCCAGTCCAGAACACATACATTATACTCTGCAAGAGATGAGCTTTTTCACAGAATATGTTATCTGCTTGCTGCCTGATAACAACGTTAATGACTCTGCTGATTCTTTGAATTTGGAGAATTGGAAAGCCTCGATCCATTCAGACTCAGGCATTTAAACACAATCATTCTGTTCTCTCAAGGACCCGTCTCATGTCCCACAATTATACGTATTTCAAAAAGGGAAAAAACCCTATTTCATACCAGAGCCGCCAAATACGTAGTAGTAAGGTAGTAGAGAAAAACAATATTTCACCCCATCCATGAATAAGAGATCATAGAAAGCCAGACTTCCCATTTGAATGAGATAGTCTGTCTTGCCCTGTTCTGAAAAGTAACATAATGTCATGAATTTTTTAATAGAAAAAGAGAAAACAAAATCTATACTGACAATATTCCTTGGAAACAACTTCAAAATATTGAAAGGAGAGGCACTTGCTGAGGTGTATGCTTCAGCTCCTGGTGATTATAACTTACATACTCATTGGACAGAGGGAGAGAAAGACCTGTTTAGTCTAATGGTTAAGCTCTCTGAATATGAAGTCTGATGTGAAGATTTTTTCATAAAATGTAACAAGAGGAGTACTTAAGAACTCATCATTGCACCATAGTGTTATGTGACTGAATACCACAAATGATGGTAGTTAGTACCACTACACTCACCTGAGACACAGGTGATTTTATTTTAAGCCATTACTCTGAAGTAGACAGAAACAGAATTTAATTCAAGAGAGTACCAAACCAGTGTTACAGGGTCTTGGTGGCCTTTTTGTGAATAGCCCTTCAGAGCCCTTGTGCCTGTTGAGGTAATTCATCCTAGGAATTCTTGAACATTGTTGATATTTTTCTTCTGTTTCTGTTCATCTGAATCCCTTAGCAAATTGAGTTGAATTGCACTTTTTCAGGAAATCAACTAGTCTTAAAGGTATGATGAGGAATTGGTGAAAGGTGTTTTCTCATGATGAAAATGTTGTTGACTTCCATCTTAACAGCATCCTACTGTCCTGAAATTTAACTTTGACCTTTAAGTGAAGTTACTTTACCTCTGCATTCACCACCACTCAAGCGCTATCATCCAAAAAATGTGGCAAGTCATAAATATTAAAAACAATCAATAAAATTTAAAAGGGTGGTCTCCAATAATTTGCAGCAGTTCTACTGACTAGTGCTCAGTAGTGCTATTCCAATAAATAGGTAAATTGTATTGTATTTTTATCTCAGCTTACTGCTTAACATTTTTACAGTATAGACTTAGTAGAGATACCACTTTCTTAGACTTTGTAACTTTAAGAATACATTCTGCTCTAAAAATGGAGTGCAGAAATTTCGTTTGTCTAATGAAGACATTTCTTTCATGGTAAATTTTTTTGCCTTTGTTTTTTTATCTCCCTGGAATTGAATGAGATATATCAAAAAAAGTGAGGAACTTTTCCGCTGAAGACATGTATATGCCTTTCTTTCAGAAGGTCACTAAACATTATCAAACCACGGGATTTCTGAAAGCTGATTCACTGCAAACAGATAAAGAAACTGTATTAGTAATAATACTTTCTGCAAGGTGACTGAGAAACTTGGCTGTAAATGGTGACAGAAATTTGCCCTGTGGTAATTCCAGTGGGTTCCACTGAATAGTCAAATGGAAAGACTTATAAAATTGGCTTTTCAACATTGAAAAGCTATGCTCTACTTAGAAAAAAATATAATTTTTCTGTCTTTTGCTTATGTTCATGGATAAATGTACAAATGGAGTTTATTTTTGGTAAAATAGAATAGTCTTTATTTCATTTAACACTTTAAACTAAGCCTTTTAAAAAATGTTTTAGGGAAACAGATATCCCTTTCTTTACATTGTTCGCATATCAATGTAACAATTAGGTATCCAACTCATTTTCTTTACCAAACGGCTTCTGACAAAGCCATTAAAAAATAGGAAAAAAAAAAATTGGCTATTGATCTTTTTCAATAATATATAGATTGACCATAAAATCAGTCTAAATATTGTATATGGATGCAAATATAAATATAAAACTGAGTAGTTTAACATTTAGTTTGTTTTCAATAATATTGAGCTAGCCTTAAAAATTAAAGCAGGAAAAGCTTTGGTTGTCTATAAAGTAATTTGGACTATTTTAATTGTATTAATCTTTACTTAGAGGGTCTTTAAAGCATAATACTTTTCATCAAAATATGTTTCATAATGGTGAAATACACATAGTTTAGAGATTTGGGGCTTTAATTTCTTTTGGGCTTTGTGGTATTGTTGCTTACCTTGAATGTAGCTTTTGTATTTTACTTCTCTCTTTTCAGACCAAAATTAGTGCTAAATAAGCTGAATGGACATTGGAAAATCATATACTTTTAAGAAGATGGCATTATTTTTCAAGCTATTTCAACATCATGATAGGATAAATATTTTCACAGTCCTTCCTTTGCTGTAGTTCTAAAAATATTTTGAAGTCTCTTTCAGAGTATTTTCTTCAGGAAGTGTGCAGAATTATACTTTTCTTGCAAAATACAAAACTGTAATTTGTCTGACCTTCTTTCTGTTTTCCATCTGCATACATTAAATGAATGACTCCCCATTTTGCAGCTGAGTGAAGCACAACTTTGAATGAAAAATGTTGCCACTAAAAAAGAAGGAACAAATTGCATAAATTATAAATGACCTGCAGAAACTGAAATGTACTACCAAGTTACCCTGATTATACATGCATGGTTTTTTTGTCATTAATCCCACAAAATAGCATGGCAACCTATGGAACTCATGCAGATACAGATCTTTTGGTAAAGAAACAGAACTCCAAATGGATTTAAATTTATAGCATTGCATTATGCTTTACAAGGAGGGAAAAAAAATGAGGCTGATTCAATTCCTGAGTTTATAATGTTAATTTTATGCATCCGTAGGGTTGGGTTTTGCTTTATATATTCTAGAAGTTTGTATTTTATTCAAATATGTTTAAAAAAAAAAGTAATCAATGCTTCTATATCCAAACTAATATTTTCAGATTGCACTAGATTATAAAGATTCCCATACTATTAAAAAAAAAATTGTTTATTACAGCTGCACTGTATCAAAGAATTCACCTAATCTTAAACTTATGAGTTTTTCAATGTTTCTTTGCATGCTTAGGCATTTCATGATTTTAGATCACTGAATATTGATGCAACAATAAATCTCATTAATAAATTAACCCATAGTTATTATTAAATACATTTAATTAATGAATATTGTTAGGATTATTATAAGAACATAGAGAATGCTAGGTCAGGCTACAGATTCATCTGGCACGTTGTCATGTTTTTATGGTGTCCTTGTTAAGAACAGGTATAAAAATACCTTTCCAGAATTTTCTCACAATCTCTATCAATTTATAGCTCAGGAATTTAAATACCTATCTTTTGATGTATTCTTGCTCCAAGAATGTCTTCAGTAACTTTTTTAAATTATGTAAAATGCAGTAATACTGGTTAACTACCCAGGGCACAGCTGAGATCTCCAGTTATAGGAGGCATTGTGCTCACAGGCTCTCATCCTGGCGGGGGAATTCAACCACCTCAACATCTGCTGAAAAAGTAACATGGTGAGCTGTAAGTAATCCAGTAGATTCCTGCAGTTGCATGGAGGATAACTTCTTATGCCAGGTAATAGACAGCCCTACCAGACGAGATGCCATACTGGACCTGTTGGTCACCAACGTATGAGAGCTAATTGGTGATGTCAAGCTTGGAGGCAGCCTGGGCTGCTGTGATCATGCACTGGTGGAGTTCACAGTCCTGAGGGGTAAGGGTCAAGCAAAGAGTTAAGTCAGGACCCTGGAGTTTAGGAAAGGAAACTTCCAGCAATTCAAGGAGTTAGTCAATAGGACTCCATGGGAAACTGCCCTCAGGGATAAGGGAGCAGAACAGACCTGGCAGATCTTTAAAGGTGCTTTCCATAGAGTGCAAAGGCTCTTGATCCCCAGGTGTAAGAAATCAGGAAAGGAAGGCAGGAGACCAGCATGGCTGAGTTGAGACCTGCTGGTCAAACTAAAGGGCAAGAAGGAAATGCACAGGCAGTGGAAGCAGGGACAGGTGTCCTGGGAAGAGTACAGGGATGCTGCCCGGTTTTATAGGGATGAGGTCAGGAAGGCCAAGGTGTGGTTGGACCTGAACTTGGCAAGAGATGCAAAGAATAATAAGAAGGGCTTCTACGTATAAGTCAGTCAGAAAAGGAAGGTCAAAGTGTACCCTCCTTGATAAGCAAGACTGGCAGCAATGGATGAGGAGAAGGCTGAGGTACTCAAAGACTTCTTTGCCTCAGTCTTCACTGGCAGTGTCTCTTCCCACACCTCTCAAGGGGATGGCCTGCAAGATGGGAACTGGAGGAGCAAAGTCCCTCCCACTGTAAGAAAAGATCAGGTTTGAGACCACCTGAGGAACTTAAACATGCACAAGTCTATTGGACTTGATGAGATGCATCCCAGAGTCCTGAGGGAATTGGCTGATGTAGTTGCCAAGCCACTCTCCATGACAGTTGAATAGTCCTGGCAGTCAGGTGAAGTCCCTTGAGACTGAAAAAAGGGGAACATTGCACCCATTTTTAAGAAAGGTAGCAAGGAGAACCCTGGGAACTACTGACCCATCAGCCTCCCCTCTGTGCCTGGGAAGATCATGGAACATGTCCTCCTAGAAGCTGTGGTAAGGCAAATGGAGGACAGGGAGGTGATTTGAAACAAGACAGGATGGCTTCACCAAGGACAAGTCCTGCCTGACTAACCTAGTGGCCTTCTAGGATGGAGTGACCACATCAGTAGATAAGGGAAGAGCTACCAATGTCATCTATCTGGAGTTCTGCAAGGCCTTTGACATGGTCTCCCACAACATCCTTCTCTCTAAATTGGAAACAGATAGATTTGGTGGGTGGACTGTTGGATGGATGAGGAATTGGTTGGATGGTCACATCCAGAGGGTAGTGGTCAATGTCTCACTGTCCAGATGGAGATCAGTGACAAGTAGTATCTCTCGGGTCTGTACTGGGACTAGTACTCTTTAGTATCTTCATCCATGACACAGACAATGGGATTGAGTGCACCCTCAGCAAGTTTGCAGATGACACCAAGCTGAGTGGTGTGGTTGACACACCTGAGGGACAGGATGCCATCCAGAGGGACCTGGACAATCTTGAGGAATGGGCCAGTGTGAACTGGCAATGTGAGCTCACTGCCCAGAAGGCCAACTGTTTCCTGGGCTGCATCCAAAGCAGCGTGGCCAGCAGATCAAAGCAGGTGTTCCTGCCCCTCTACTGCATTCTGGGGAGACCTCACCTGGAGTCCTGCATCCAGCTCTAGATCCCTCAGCACAGGAAAGACATGGACCTGTTGGAGCAGGTCCAGAGGAGGGACACAAAAATGATCAGAGGGATGGAACAGCTCTGCTGTGAGGACAGTCTGAGAGAGTTGGGGTTGTTCAGCCTGGAGAAGAGAAGGCTCCGGGGAGACCTTATTGAAGCCTGCCAGTACTTAAAAGGGGCTTATAAGAAAGATGAGGACAGACATTTTAGCAGGGTCTGTAGCAACAGGACAAGGGGTAATGGTTTTAAAGTAGAAGAGGGTAGATTTTCACTAGGTGTAAGGAAGAAATATTTCGCAGTGAAGGTGGTGAAATTCTGGCACAGGTTGCCCAGAGAGGTGGTAGATGCCCCATCCCTGGAAACATTCCAGGTCAGGTTGGATGGAGCTCTGAGCAACCTGATCTAATTGCAGATATCCCTGCTAATTGCAAGGGGTTTGGACTAGATGGCCTTCAAAGGTCCTTTCCAAACCAAAGATTCTATGATTCTGTGTGCGAAGAATTACGCTTCTGGGTTTGAGCTTGTTTATTGGTAGTTTCATCTAATGCCCCTGACTTTTGTATTGAAGGGACTCAATGAACAGTTGCTGTCCTCCTTCCCGTCTGTGACTTAAGTTGATTGGTATCAACTTTATATCTCATACTCTGTTTTCCAGGCCAAAGATTCACAGGGTTTTTTTGTCGTTCTTCACACTGTAGTTGTTCAATCAATAAGGATTGGCTTTTGTCATCCATATTGTCTTTTCTATGTATTTTCTGTACATGGATTGACTTAAGATAAATGTGCCCCACATCCAAGATGTGACTGTGTTCTGACTCATGTACGCTGGCACAACAGCAGCTGCTCTTTTGTCCTCTGTGCTTTCCTAACAAATCCTAGCATCAGAAATGCTTTCTTTCATCAAAGACTGAGTAAATAAATGAACAAATTCGGGTTCCTCCACCACTGATATTTTTCCCAAATGCCTAGTTAAAGTTGGGTATTCGTCTACAGTGATTATCACCTGCTACATTAATGCTGAGTCATCTGGATATTTGGTAACATTGTTATGATTTGCAGATTGCCCTTGACTGTATTGACACTGAATGTAATTAGGTAACCTTAGGTAATTTTGTAATCTCACCTTTGCCCCCTCTTCCAGGTGACTTTTGGGTATTTTCAACAGCATGTCAGCAGGCTTGTACGTACAATTCAGGGAGTGCTGTTGAACAGTATTTTCGTACAAAAGGAGGGATTTATTTTTTTTCTTTTCACATGGTATTTAACAGATGAAGCGTCTCATTCTGTAAATGATAGGCACTTACTGTTATTTCAGGTCTATTTCTCAATAATAAATTATTTTTATAAATAAATAAATAAAAACAATAAATTATTGTTTTTAACCAATAGTATTTTTTACAGACTTATGAACATTTCTTTTGGGAATGTCTCTATGAACACTTGAGAGTTGGACAAAAAAATCTCTTTGCCTTCTAAAATAGTATTGCCAAGACCATTAAACTAGGATATTTTTCACATCACCCCCAAGATCTTTATGTCAGACCAGGATTCAAGAGTGACTGAAAATGACATTTGTTCATTCATGTTCTTGATGTGTTAAGATTTTCACTGTGCTAAAGAGTAGACTCCAAGAGCTATTAGTGATATTAGTCTAGTAGACTATTAGAGCTTCTCCAGTTTTAGTGATTCCTCCACTGTTTTCAAGCTTCAGGACAAAGGCATTTCTATTTCTCATTAACAGAGCAGTAGCTGTGCAGCTCAAGTGTAACTGGAATATATCAGGATTTTTCATAGTAGTTAGGTGGACAAAATTATTGTGTCTATAGGCCTGGAAAAGGCTTACAGTGTAAAGCCTTAAGCTTCTGTTAAATTGCTTACATTTACACTACAACTTCAGTAGAACCAGAGCTACATGCTACTCTGACATGACAGTACATTGGCAAATGGTGACTTCATAGTGGGTGACATAAAGTTAACCTCAGGTTTTTAATATGCCTCTATAACATGAATTCTCATGGGTTTGGGGTTTTTTTCAGCCCCTTTATCATATTGGAAGAAAATGAAGGTATCTGGGAAAGGGAAGAGGCAAATTATGCAGCATGAAATCTGAGTTACTAATGAAAATTAAAAGATACAAAACGTACTCGTGTGTTCATGAACAATTTTAATGTGTTCATTAAAAGTGAAGTGAAGTTCATCCAAGTGAACATGCTTAATTTTTACTTGGTATATGTATGCAAGGAGGTTTTATTCCTCTGCTGCCCTTTCCTGTATAAGAAAAAGAACCTTTGGAAAAAAATAAGCAGAATCCACCCAAACTCATGGCTTGTAAATAGTGCCTGCTTTTAATTAATGGTATTAATCTTGGATGCATTGAGTACAGATATCTCTTGGGAAATACAAGAGGAGAGCTAAAATACTGTGTTCATCACATGAAAGAAATCCTGAAGTTACTTCTCCATTATTTTAAACTTAATACTGCATCATTTTTCTTAAACTTTATTAAGGTAACATTTATAAAATAACACTATAGCATTTTAAAGTTCAAACAGTTTCAAAGATAATGGTGGATTTTAATGAATTTTTGTAATTAAAGGAATGGTTAGTTGTGCCTGTTTTCAGTAAATTAATTAAACTTTCAGTCATTAAGCAAAAAGTTAATTCATTATTGAAGGATATAGGAAGTGTAAAAAGTCTGGCATTTGAGATGGATACCATACCCTAATCTATCACTGATATTATGGGATTACATGCTTAAAAATGTTCTCGATAATATAAAATATTATATAAAATGCCTGGTGACTAACTAGGGATATTTAAAGCATTTTAGTTTGAATCATCACCTCTGATACAAGAATCTTATAACTGGTATTAGAAAAATGGATTATTTTCCATATGACACGTTAGTGGATGACTTCTTAAAGATAAAAAGCTAGTGAAAATCATGTGTTCATTTAACATTCACTGATTCAGGATGACAAGATTGTTTTCCTATGAAAAATAAAACATCTGAGTATCAGTACTATATATATGCCACTTTTTTGAACCACATAAATGAATAACTTTTTTTTTTTTTTGCTGGACTTTCTCTACTTCAGATCCTGTTTTGTCATAAGTTGCTCTGTTTTTCTTAATGTAACTCAGTATAAAATATCTTTGTCCAGACTTCTAAAAACATAGTGCAGGCAACTCTGCAGAGGAATTCTTTACCCGATGTCCTACTTTAATCTATTATCAGAGAAAGGGGCAAGTGAATCTTCCATACTCTGCATATTAATCTTAATAATCAGTAGAGCAGATCTTAATCGATGTTCTCATTGCACCAAAGTTCTTACAACGTGGTATAAAAATCCTAGAATTATTAGAGTTACCTCAGTGGGATCATTTGCAATGCTGGGCCATATTTTCCTGCGTTAGAGAGAAACGTATCCAGAGGCAAGCGGTGCAGTTTTATGACACGTAGGGTAAAACTTTTCCTTATGATGTGGAGTATCACTGTGTTTTGGCCGGGCATTACTGCAGGCAGCTGCCGCCCTTGCAGTTGTTCCTGGTCCTTGTTGCTGCAGGTGTTTGACTATTAGAAGGGGGCATGAGGAAGGAGGGTTTCACGCCTCTGCTGATCGCTGGCTGGAGTGCCACAGCTTGGCTGTTGCAGTCTCGAGTATATGTCAGGAGAGGAAATTCGGTTAACAGCTTTGTGAGATTTACATTAAGAATACCATTATTTATTTGGGGATTTTTTCTGATGGACAATTTGTCCTAGAAAACTGATGCAAATCAGCTTCTACTTACTGCATAGAATTTAAATATCTTTTTTTTTTTTTTTCCTGGAAATATAAAGCCTTTACCTTTTTTTATATTTGCCTGTCATAAGGAGAAAAGGTGTTTTCTTCTTAGCTGCAAGAAAGAGGAATGTGAAAATGAGACGGTACAACCCCTGCCATCAGTGTTGTGACATCAACACATGCTAATATGAAAGAATGCATATGCAGGTATGAATGTGTGCACAGTTATCTTCGTTAATGTAACTATTTTCCTATTTCTTATCAATCATCTTCACGTAATGCTTTGCATTGGCTTTGATCAGGATGTGAAAATCATTATCAAAACCTTGTAATCCAGTTTTTTGGTGTATTTTGCTTAAAGTGGCTGCATTGGTCAAAATATAACTTTTAAGGAGAGAAGGTTAAGTTTGAAATAAAAAGAGAGACTTCTGTAGAGATTGCTTTCTGTATGTTTTGCAATTAAGATAAATACTGTAGGATGCTCATCAAAGAGGAACTTAACAAAGTGGTTTTTATCATAAAATGTAGCTTTCTGAGCAGGATAGATTCTAAATTACCTGCTAATGTGTTTTCTGTGACAGCAGAATCTCATAAAGTTGAATGTTTACATGATCAGCAACAATTTTAACCTCTGCATTTTTGTTAACTCATGTTTCTACATGATGTGGCTGCTTTCTGTTCAATGTCAGATAGCTATACGAGTTAAAAATAATTATTAAATATCTCAGAGGAAAAAAATGATTCCCTGAATACCCATCTTGTAAAATTTAGTGGTTTTTCCTTTTACAATACTATATGATTGGCTGTAGTAGATTAGGACAACTTTGATAAAAGAATTGCACATAATTAATTTTCATGTGTGATTCAAAGTGCAAAAAAATTAGAAGGCCATTTAAGAGGTGCTGGAACTGTCATGCTGTATCAGTAAAGTCTGTGAGATAGAGAGCACAAAAGCACTGATTTAGTGCAACGCGTCACATTATTATAGCAGTAACTACAGGAAGGTTCCATGGATGGGTGTGCGTCTATGCCAACGAATACTTGTAAAGATAGGAAATGGCCTCAAGTTGTGCCAGTGGATGTTTAGATTGGGTATTAGGAAGTTTATTTACTGAAAGAGTGGTGAAGCACTGGAACAGGGTGCCTAGGGAAGTGGTGGAGTCACCATCACTGGAGGCGTTCAAAAAACGTGTAGACGTGGGACTTCGGGCCATGGTTTAGTGGGCATGGAGGTCTTGGGTTGACGGTTGGGCTTGATGATCTTAGAGGTAATTTCCAACCTATAATGATTCTATGATTCTATATTGTAGAATCCATTTTTTATATTAAAATGGATAAGGAAAACTGATCCAGAAGGTGCATTTAAAAGTTGTGATTTATTTTTATTCAAATAGGATACCAAGGAACTTTTGCATTACCTTTTTTTCTCTAGGTTTATTAATACTTCTGTGTCAAGGACATTTATGAAGTATATTAGTATACTTTGGGGAATTTTACATTTTGGTGAGTTCTGATATGTTCGTTTGGGGCAATATTTGCCAATTCAGTGATGAGGGCCAGGAGTCTGGGCAACTCCAGAAGCGCAGGGTCATTCCTGTTAGCTCCAGCCTAGCAGCAGTTCAACTCACAGGAGCAAAGGGAGGTCCATATTATAGCAGTTGTTTTTCTAGCATATATGGTTTGTATTTCCCTTGCAGAGATAAGATGATATTTAAAGATGGAACATTGATATAAACCTACTGAAAATTTCTTTTTGTTTTATTTTTGTGGAAAAAAACCCTGTGATTCAGCTCGTGTGTTGACTCTTCAAATATGATTTAATAGGGGTGTTCTATAGAAACAGAATTCTGACTTGGATCCTATGCAGTATTTTTGGGAATGTATGTAGTACTAGGAATAATCCAAATCAGTATCTAAGAAAATCAGTGAAAATAAAAAGTTGATCCTTGAAAATAGTTAGCAATTTTTTCTTTTTATGAAACATTGGATTGGATCCAAGTGATAGGTAGGCAGAGTATCAAAATATATTTTAGTTAATAACCCATGTGAGTTGGAATATTCTGTAGCCATCATAATGGGCAGATAGGCTCTTTCCAAAGGGCACAAGTGAGATTTGGCTGTCTCTCTTGTGTTTGAGATCGGAGGCAAACCTTCTAACAGCTGTGAACCAGTAAATGAAATACTGACCATGTTATTGTGTCATTTAATTTGTAATGATCTTGAACACTTTTGAAATGCTGGACAAGACATGTGGCAAAATCCAATTGTGTCATTCCTTGTAATCTTAGGAAATAAGAAAAATCACAATATAACGAGAATACAAAAGAGTAATGTAGTTTTCCAAAACTAATGAACAAGCACATATTGTGCCATGAGATTCCTGTGTCTCACAGCCTCGTATTTTTTTTTGTGTGTGTTTGTGTGTAGCTGGAACTGGTATATATGTCTAGCATTAAATGATTTATGAGACTTTTATTACATTTTGCCTTTGTAGGATGGTTTAAACTTCATTTCAGAAACACATATCAAATTATAAAAGTTATTAGAAAAAAATCCAAAATCTGCCAGTTGGTTTGGACCCAGGTGTTTCTCCAATATGTAAAAAATATGGATTCAAGGTCATGCTTTGGAATTTCATTTCTTTGGTCACAAATTCAAGTAGAAAGAGTAATCTTGTTGCACCGTTCAGCTCCCACTGAAACCAGTGGGAATTTTGCTATGTGACTTTAAGGGAATGGAAACAGGATTTTGAAAAGTTATCTGAATCAGAGAAGCATAAATAAGAGAAGAGTCACTCACCTACGTGCTCAGCCCTACTTGAGGGAAGACTTTACATTTTGCATGAAACAATGTATTTGCCTACATTTCACTTCTTGACATGTAGAGCCAAAACAAAAAAAAACAAGAGATGGTGAAAGAAATACTTTTTACTGACTACTCACCTCAAAGAGCTGACACATTCCTGTAGAATAGCCAGGAGGGTTGGGTTTTTTTTGGTTGGTTTTTTTTTTCCTTCCTTCTGCTTGGCATTTATGCTAGGAAAACAACAAAAGGCAATTCTGACTCAGAAAACATAGCTACCAAGGGTACCAAAATATGGATGGGTAAGAAACATGGAAGTTAAAGGTGTGAGTTTGAGATTTAAGAGATTTTTTTAAAGTTTCTTTCTTGCCTGTGTCCTAGAAATCAAATAAAAGCTTATTATGATTTTACATATTGCCTAGGAATGACCCTGAAGTAATTCCTGAAAAGGGAAAAAGGAATAGAGCTTCATAATATTAGTAATAACTTACAGGTCCACTTAAATATATTGTTTGGAAACATTTTTGATGCACGGTTTCCTACCAATAAATACAAAACTTTGAGGAAAATCTTATTAATGTAGAGTTAGATGATCATTTAGTATAGATGGGTACAAAAGTTTTTAAATAACATTAAAATGCAATCAGAGTGTCACAATATTTGAGTTTGATTTCTACCTCAGCTATAGACTCACTGCCTACTGCATAGGAAAGACAGCTGAACAACTCATGCTTACCTTTTGCCTTGTATTTTTCACATGTAACTTCTGAGATGTCCACTATTGATTTGTAGTGTAGCAATGTCCAGAAGCAGTCTAGCCCAGTCTAATGTTGGGTCTTATCCTTTTATGTGCTGTAGCAGCACATAAGGTGATGTAAGCATCGATGAATTAGGTCAGGAATGAAGCTTGTGATCTTGAGGCAGATTTTGTCATGGAGTACTGACTCTGTACAGACAGTTTACCATGTTCCACAGGGTTACAGAGACACTGGCAGTAATATCCATCTCAACTGTGGATGCCTACAGTGTGGATATCTGCATTTGAATTTGTCTGTGGGAAGAAATAAGTGCATATGCACCACTTGGGAGACAGTTTTTCTAACTGAATATTGATGTTCCTGTAGCTCTGGGCTCAGTTACATTATCCCAGGCTGCTCTTCCCCTCTTGTTACCCCAAATGATGGAGAGTTCATTATTTTACATGACTGCTGTATATGAGGTCACCCCCATGAACACAAACACACACACACGCAGTCACTCTTGTTGCCACAGGAATCTTCACAGAATCACTAAGGTTGGAAAGGACCTTCAAGATCATCAAGTCCAACCATTAATCCAGCACCACCATGTCCCCTAAACCATGTCCTGAAGTGCCACATCCACACGTTTTTTGAACACTTCCAGAGATGGCGACTCCACCACCTCCCTGGGCAGCCTGTTCCAATGCCTGACCACCCTCTTGGTGAAGAAATTTTTCCTAATATCCAATCTAAACCTCCCCTGGTGCAACTTGAGGCCATTTCCTCTTGTCCTATCACTAATTACTTACTTGAATCTTACGTGACCCTCTCCAAGCATCTTCAGTGTGTCTAGTTTGTCACGCTCACTCAGTGAAATCTGGAGCAATAGAAAGTTACTATTTCTCTTTTATTGGCTCATAAGCTGGCAATTTATGTTACAAGGTCATAGTTTATATCATTTAGGTTCTCCTTGCTATTTGAAAAAACAGCCTGTGCATTTGTGTATCAATAATTAGGCCAAAAGGCACTCCTGTCTATATCTTCAGACAAACTTGTAATAAATTGCAAAAGCAAGTAAAGCTTGACAGCAAACCAGAAGTTGAACCAAAGCTGGTTCCAGATTTCCTTTTCTTGAACTGAAACAAACAAACAAAAAAAGTACATTTTACCGATTTAAAAGCCTACAAATGGAGTGCTCACCTCCATTCTTCTCATTCATCTGTTTTCCCTGAAATAAATGGCTTCACTTCCTTTCCCTTGAAAGGAAAAGCTTTTAACAGACCTTTTCATAGGGTAGACAAATTTTTGCTGCTGGTTATCAAGTAGGGGACAGTATGTGGAGCCAGGACTTACCTGCTCCCTTGCTCACTACAGAAAATGTTTTTTTGTTGGGTTTTTTGGACCCACAACCCCACTGAAAGCAGGGATCACAGTTGCCTTTCTGCCACCTGAATGATGACTTGTGGCTCGTGGCTTTCCTTCCCTCTCACCACTATTGTTTAATTAAAAACTTTTAGTTAAGGAGACTAGTGTTTGAGTGTTTGTTGTAAATGTATTCCTTTTCTTCACTTTTAATTATGCTCCTCATCAAGGAGCATGTCAGATGGACGCTCTCTTTCTCTTCCAGCTACTATGAACTGTCAATAAGTAACGGCAAAAGGGAACAACTCTCAGTACTAAAAACTGCTGTGACTGAATGTAATATTTTACTCTCCTACTATCTTTTCAAATCCTTTACATTCTTCAGTGCAGTAACTGGTAGTGCATCCAGCCCAGCTATCCATTCTGATGACTGACTGTTGGGTAACGATGACACCTTATTCTAACCTTAGATTTGGCCTAAAACTAACAAGTTCTGGCATTTTGTGTTTTTGGTTTTTTAATAGACAGTTTCTTAATTTACTGCAGTTTGAACCTTTAACACAAGAATAGGGTGAGACTGATGCAGCAGGAGATTCCCTTGTTCCTTGGCGATACGTCCCTGGAACATTGCATTTCCACAGGGAAAAGGCTGTGAGGCATTTCTACTGTTTTTTGCAATGGCTGGGTACTATGGCAACTAGTGTACCAACGCTAACGATCCCCTAATATCCATTACATTCTAGACATGTTTCTGGATCACTTTGGGTTTTTTATGTGATATGACCAGAAATCTTTAACCTCATTCATTCACATTCATCAAGAAATTACATTTAGCTCAGTCCTGTTTAGATCATAAAGGGTATGCCCACATTGAACAGCTCCATTGTATCGCTATAAATCAAAAATAAATCTGAGATTCATATTCTTTTTCTATCCTAGAGCACTTTGGGTCACTTCTTACATGGATCCATTCAGTGCATTATTGTTGTTGTTACTGCTGCTGTTGTATTAGCTCCCAGGCTGTTTTTTGTATCCCTGCAGGCAGGCAGCCCTCTACTTCTCTGAAGCCAGAGCTGTAATCTGTGCGAGGGAAAGAGCGTCTAACCAGCGAGGAGAGCATGTGGCCAGCAGCAGCCAGCAGAGAGAGGTCCATAGTCCCTGAGTAGAGAAAAATAAGAGTAATTTTCTGAGACCACAGCTAGCACACTCGGTGGAGGAAAGAAGCCATAAGATAACAAGGCAGTAGGCCAAAAGCAGCAGGTTGAAAGCAGGCTACGGAGGGATGATTGATTAGGAGCAAGCCGCCAAAAGGCAGCCACGTGCAACTCATCGTTGCTGTTGCTACTACAGTAGCTGTAATATGATGCACATGTAAAACAACGGTGTGTGGTCGACACCATTATGTGTCGAGGGCGGAGTTGTGGCTTTACTTGGATGAACGGGCATTCTGCCTTGGCTGCTACGGAATGGTAGCAAAATGGCACGGCTTGCTTAGGAGAAGTGCGTGTACATGGGGGTGTGTGGAGTTACAAGGGCATGGCAAGGGCAGGGACCACAGAGTGCCTCTAGCATCAGCTGTGTTCCCTCCTAACCTTGCTTGGCAGGGTGTAGTACCAGACGGCTAAGAAGCGGCAGCAGACACGCCATAACAGATGTTACTTCTAATCTCCTCTAACCTGGTGCAGCTTCCCTAACTCAAACAGCTGAAGTTTTGGCTTTCAGAAACCGAGCACTGATCTTTTTCCAAAAAATTAATTTTGAAATTGAGGATGCAATATGTATGCTGCTGTCCTGAACATATGTTACATCCTGATAATAACAGAATCATCACTCAGCATCACTTCACAAATGAGTGTACTGCTTAATCCTTCTGTGCCAAATCATGGCTTCTTTAGGACTGCCCTATCGCTCTGAGGCATTGCCTTTTCCTCTGTTACCATTAACAGTCCTGGACAATTACATTCCCAGAAAAACAGCTATAGATTCACCTAGGTAAGAGGCTGAAGCTAGATGTGCATGAGATTTGAATGGCCACACGTATTGCTACTTTTCAAGTTTTAAGTAAATTTGACATACTCGTCTCCAAAAGTCCTTCACACAATGGCATACGAGTAAGAAAGTAAAAGAATAAAATAAAAGCAATCATAATTGTTTTTACTGTGGGTGGGAGTGGAAGAGATAGGGAGATTATTAGTATAATTTCAACTGCAAATTCTCATCGGGCACCTGCATATCAGTCAATCACATAAGAGTACAAGTATAGTGCAGTTTGGGTAATTTCAACTGCAGCAATGGAGAGTCATCTCGTTCTCATTTTGTGACTTTTTATGATATGTTAATGACATTCATAAAAGCTATGTGATAGCTGAACTTTTAAATTGGTTTCTGATGCAAAGGCTTTAAATTTTAAGGTAAAACAATATTGTTCCAGTACAAATCAGGGTCAGCAAAACCTGCACAGCCCTGTGCAGAGGCACAGCACTTCGTCAGCAGGACAGGAAAATTCCCTTTGTGTTGTGGGAATAGGCCACCAGCCAGAGGCACAAGCCCTTCCTAGCTGCTGCCTCAACATGTCTATTGGGATGATGACTAAAGCCTAATCTGAAGCTCATCTCATTTAGTTGGACCCTTTCCCTTGTGCAGGAGCACCAAGTGTCTTGTACAGAAATACTTGTCAGCAGGTTTTAATTCATGTAGGTCTAATGGAATCTATCCTGGTTGTTGGTTTTTATTTGTTTTTTTTTTTTTTTAGCAAAGCTCCACTGCCAATATATTGGGGGAACTAACATAGCTTGTTATAGAGTACTGTCTAAGTTGCAGTAACGGCAGTGATGGCAGCATATTTTAGAGATATCCACAGCTAGCTTTAAATTAGCTACCTCAGGTATAAATAGTAGTCTGTGGCAACACAACACTCAGAGCAAATAAATCTTCCCAGTTCTTGGGCAGAAACAAATGTATTTTTCTAAAATGGTGATTATTATCATACTGAATATGTTTTTTTTACCCAACAAAGATGGGACTTACTTGTTGTTCATTCCCCATGAACCTGCACACAGCTTTGTACTCCGGCTAAGTATCAGCCATTTTCCTGTATGATTCATAATTTATAATGTGGGACACTGTTCCAAGTTAAATTTAGATGTACTTTTGTGGCTTCGATTTAAAAATATGTTGATTTACAAGTGTGGATTTTTATAAGGGAAAAATCCTGGATGTCGTCTCATCTGCTGGTGACTTAAATCTCTCAAACCACTAAGCCCTACATAATCTCAATAGCAATAGCTCTGCATTCAATTTGCTACTTCACAAGTCAGCATCTTCTCTAAGTATTTGAAGAGGAATTATTTTAATGTCAGCTAACATGGGATTGCTGTATGTGTAATCCCCAATCAGTAAAACCCACACATCTACACATACATGCAGAGCATACCTTCATTAGTGACAGATCATTGATGGATATAAAGTTCATAAGATTTTCATCAGCATTCTAACAGGTTGTTCTCGTCTTTGGATCATGCCATTCTCGCAGTATCTATTAGATTGCCTAGTGCTCACCTTGTGATGCTCTATTAGTCAAAACATCTCTTTGCCCATATATTCAAATGAACTGTAGAGGTTATTAACTTGCCCTTGGCAAAAAAGATTCAGTTTTCTAGGGCAAATGCTTTTATAAATTCTGTGTGTGACAGTTTTATTACATATTGTAAATAGAATACCCTGCCAGATTTTTATGACAGCCATCACTAAGTCATTCAGACCTTATTACTTTTCAACCCTTCACATACCTTGAATATTTTTTATTTTTTTTTAAATCTTTAACAGGCCTTGCTTTGGTCAGTGCACTTTTCTTACTTCCCTAGCCAATTTCATTCCCTAACATGACTATTTAAAACATTTTGTATTAAGCCAAACATTTTATCTTGCAGAAAACCAAGACTGTATTTTAATTTGGCTCAGATACACATTAATTTGCACATTCTGCATTTATAGCGATAGATTCAGTTAAGCTTGTACAATTTCTGCTAGTGGTTAATCTAACAGTTTCTGTGATCAGCTGCATACCTGTCCTGGGTCCCACTATCTCTAACTGAATGTGTATTCTGCTGAAGGACTGCTCTTACTGACTTAATTTTACATTTTGTGTTTCAAAACAATGTATGCGTTGTGAAAGGAAAAGAAAAAGCACGTAAGCCATGCTGGTGTTAAGACCTACTCAGACATACCTAGTTATTCTGTATTTTATCAGCTCATTTCTCTGATCCTAAGGATGCTTTCAAAGAATGAGAAAGAATTTTTGAAGAGATTTTATTTAGCTATGTAGTTTATTAGCAATAGAAATCTCACGTGTGCTAGGCTTTGTGAACACAGGCAATAAAAACAACCGTTCCTATTTTAGCTTTGTTTCCCACTGAGATGACAAACGTAACAGGAGGATTGAGACCAGCTTTAGAAGATACCGAGAAAGAGTGATAATTGTCAAAAGTATGTAAGGGCCACAAAAGACTAAGTTCCTAAAATTTATAACCCTTTTGATGCTCTGACACTTTTACAGTGTTACCTTCAACAGTAATTTAAAATCCAGCAAAGCTCAGTTGCTGGGGCGTCTGCTGGCGAGGGGGCCGAGCCTCCGGGCAGGGGATGCTTCGCTGCCGGGGGAAGCAGCTGAGCCATCGGTGCCGAGGGGTGCGGGAGCCCTTCGCCCCCCTCCCTGCTCCCCTCTGGCCTTAGACCTTGGGACAAGCCGTGCCTTGATAAACCAAGGCTTAACCCTCCCTGGGGATGTCATACGAGGATGGATTGGAGGTGCGGCTCACACGGTCGTTAGTTGGGCACAAACGAATGTGTTGATGGAGCTTCCGCTTCCTGAAGGTGGTAGGAAGGTGCTGTGGTGGCCTGTGACAGACGGAAGGATTCAAGTCCTTTCTAGTTTGCTGCTGCTGCCAGATAGTGCATGTCTTCTTACAACCTGCAGTTCTCATAAACGAGAAAAAAAAATACTTTTTAATAGAGAATTTTGAATTGGCTATAATGAGGCCTCATTTGGAAATTCACTGTATGTCTCTCTCTATGTTTCTGCAAGTATCTGAACTCAGACCCTTGTTACAGAAAGAATCAGGTGATTTGCAGTTTTAAACTTGTGTGTTTTGCTGTCTAGGCAACTTACAGTAGTTAGGTCACACTATCATAATTAGCCTATTTATAAGTTAGCTAACAAAGTTCTTTGTTTTAAGCGCTATAAATTCTAAAATTAGTGAATGAAACTAGAAACCCATTTTCAGATCCATTTAGATCAAAGGTGCTATATAATTTTAAAGCTATTGTAAATGACTGAAAGATATTTTCACAACTGCTGCTAGATTGCATGGGAATGTGGAATAGCATTTCAAAAGATTTCCAAATTAATGTGACTGTGGGTGCTGCTGAACCTTCACTACAGCTTCCTTTCTGCCTGCTGCTGACTGTTGTAGTGTTTCAGTAATCAGGTACTCATTTTCATGCTAACTCCCTTCACTTTCAGTCCTAAATCTCCCAGCCCCTCTAAAAACACCTTGCATTCTTTTTTATTTTTTAAAGATATACCTACACTTTTTTTCCCCATTTGACAACAATAGATTCTAAGTCATCTTTATGGTTAGGGGTGGGGGTCCAGGTGGATCTTTGTCTCCGTTAAGTGCAAGGTCCCCAGAATGATAGGATTATAAAACTACTCTTGAAAATAAAACCAGACTTGACTTCTATATTGTTACATGTTAGGATATGTTAGTTATTTTGTCATGGTAAAGATTATGTTGTCCATTGCATTAAAGCACTGATTCAGGCTCCTTATTTATATACGAACTATACAGCACGTTCTTCCAATAATGGTGATATTTGATTTTTTAAAAAAATTTCTGAATCTCTTAATTATATTGACCTAACATTTAGTTTTAAATAAGCGCTTTAAGAGATTTTGCCATCTGTCAGAATTTTTTTAGATATTTTTGAAATGTTCTTACTAGTAGAGAGAGATGCGGGTTCTTTAATATCTCCTCACAGTTAAAGCTAATTGAAAACTTGCATTTGTGCTTGATGAAAAGTACTATCTTTAACTCTCTTTGGACATTTTGTAGTTGATAGATATCAGTCTCTTCTGCCTAGAAAGTTGTTTCAAAGCTGCTATAAAAGGAAAAGAAAACGAAACTTCTGAAAGATGTTTTAAGACTATGGAACAGATTTCATCAAGAATTCTCCCTATAATAACCCAGGAGTCTCATTTGTAAAAGAAATTTTATTTTTTAAAAAGGATTCTTGAAAACAGTAATTAGCAGATAACTCTCAGAGTTTCAAGAAGTATCTTACACTTAGTCCTCCAGTTCTCATTGGCTTTTCTTTGTGGGGTGTCTCTCCTCCTCTTGGGCCTCTCTGCATCGTTCTCATACTGAGGGAAGAATGGGAGAATGAAATCAAAAAATAAGCACCAAGAAACTAAATTAATTATGTAACACACACTTTGAAAGCTGGTTAACTGAAAGATTTTCTTTTTTAAAGTTTTATTTTATTAACTCTTCTGCTGAGTATATTTTTTTTCCTTTATGTTTCTAGCATTGTGATACTTCAGGGTGAACTCAATAGAATTGTTACATCGTTTAATATAAGAGGATGTGACATGATGCAGCTTTATATAGTGCCTGAAAATGCATTGCAGAAGGCATTCAAAAATTCTGAGCACTGCAGGTAGAAAATAGCCAATTTGAAATGTGGCACATGCATATCTTCATTTTTACTCTCTAATTACGCTATAAACAAACTTAATTCACTATAACACTTTGAAGTAGTTGGCAATTATTCTTTTCAGACTAAAGCATAACCTTAGGCAGCAAGAACTTCAATTCTTCATACATCAACATGTTATTGTGTTAATGTGCCTATTATTGTACCATTTTGATTGACAATGCTAATTACGGTTGTTCTTGAACTTAATGTGATTTTCTGCCTGAACAGTGACCATTTAACAAATGGGAACAACTTCACTACAAGATCTATAAGTGTTTAAATGTGAACTGCTCTTCTTTTTCACAAAATCCAAATGTTATTTCTCTGATTATCCTCAAATAATCATACTGATGGAGAATTAAAAGCAATCTGTTCAAAAAGTACGCAAGAAAATGTAAAAGTTCATAAATAACAAGTCATGGGAGACAGTTAAAACTCTTTCTTTAGAATCTGTTAATTTGAATGCAAAAAAACCCAGTTGTAATTTAATTGCAGTGAGCGATGTGTCTGAAAGTTGGGATGATCCATGCATAACTGAATCTTTTTATTTTGCTGAATAAAACTACTCACTATTTCAAAGAAAAGAGAGAACAGTTGATAATCCAACCCACCTAGAAGTAAAACTAGTGAGTGTCTGTGTAAAATCAGTGTAGACAAGTAATATTTTTTTGAGGTTTCAGCAACGTAAACTGATTTGTTGTTGCTATTTATAAAGTTGAATTTCTGTTTAGCCCACTGTTGAGAAAGTTGTCATCAACATTTGTATTAATTATTTTACTATGCCAGATTAAATTATGGCATTTGACCTTTATGAGGGTAGCAAGGGTCCTCTGGAGTTACATTGTGCTGTTTGAAACCAGAGGGATACTGCCCTAATTAAACTCACAGGAAGTATCTTTCCAATCTCATTTAGCATTATTATTTCAGTGTCCCCCTTAACCTATAGGATAATTAATTAGCATTAGGAGCCATATGCTTGTATTGTTCATTCAGCCCTCTGAACCACGCCTGTGCCTTTTTGTAGGGCTTAGCAGCGTTGTATCATTCCCAGGTGTCTGGAGAAATGGTGCCAGTCTCCTGGGGAGGTCCATGCCACCCCTCCAAAAGCCTGGGGCTCTGCTGGGGGATGTGGTGGGGAAGCCTGCCGGAGGGGTGCAGCTTTCTGCCGGGGGTAAATTAGTCTGGGGTAAATAATTGCAATGAGAAATGCAGTTATAAGCACTTATAGGTAAGAAAAGAAGAGGTTACCAGGTAGAGGAAGGAGAAATGGGAAAAATAACAACTTAAAGGTTTTATGGGTGGGCCAGGCAGATTGCTGTGGGTCTGGCGTTGGAAAGATAGTGCTGAGCAAGGAGGATTTTGTCAGAAAACAGGGCTGAAAGGGTGGCGGGAGAGTGGGGACAGAAGGAAAAGGTATGAGTCTAGAGAAGGCAAAAAGCATGCCGTCTTGCTGAAAAATGGTATAGAAGCTGCTGCCTCGCGATCACGGAGACTTGCACAGAGCAGTTGAGCCTGCTGGAGATCTGAGTAGTGCCCCAGCAGGGTCCTCCTCTCACCGTTGATTACAAAGGGAAATTTGGGCTACCAGGGTCCTGATTTAGACCTCTCATGCAGATGTTGAAAACTGCTGGGGTTTTGGGTGGAGTCTTGCTCTTTCTGCTTTCACTGCTGCTTTGCACAACATAGCATGAGTCTGGGTTGCTTAACTGTTATTACTGTTGTAAGTATAAATAATAATAAGAATGATTCCTGATGTTATTTAAAATATATTGCAAACAAATTAAGGGCTCTAGATTCTTGATAGGAAAACGTGCTCATTAAAGTAATCCTCTGCATAGGAATAGAAAACCAAACACATTTTTTAAAAATATATTCATCCATGTTTAAAATAAGCTATATTGCTGTATCCCAGCAAATTTTGGTTAACTCTAGAAGCAAGATATCTGAACACTTGTGGGATATTTTTAATTTTCCTTTACTACAAATTTTCAGTTTAATAATGGGTACCAGTGCTAAATAAATGCAGTGCCATTAGGTCTTGGTTATATTCATTATCAGCTGCATTTATTGCTACTCTTCTTTTCAGATTTGATTGTGAGTGGGTACCTCCTGGGAGAGACAGCTTGGTATCGGCTAGCGCTGACTCCACAGGAATTAAGGATTTCCAAGCCTAACCTGGTGAAAGCCTTCACTTGGCTTTAGTTTGCTTAAATTCCCTGCTTGTACTTTTGCTTGGGATTCTCGTCGTGAGCGAGTGCTTAGTTTAGCAGCCAGATCTTGCCCGCAGCACCTTCTCCCGTGGCCCCCGCGCTGTCACGTATGGTCGTTCTCTGCTGCTGCCGCTGCTGCCGCCGCTGCCGCTGCCGCCCGTGAGCGCAGCCCCGGCAGGGTCAGCCCGGGGCACGGCCAACGCGCTGCGGCTCATCGCCCTCAGCGCTGCCTGCCTCGGGGGGAGGGATGGAGCAGGACGCTGTTTGCTTCTCGGAGTCGCAGTGTTCCCCTGAACTACCAAAGCTCGTAAACCCCACTTTCTTTTCCTACTTTTTAACACAGAAGATAAATTAGGCAGGCAAGGCCTGGCGTTCTCGTGGGCTTTTAAGGAATAGCCACTTAAATATACATCCATTTTCAGACATATAGTGAAGTAGAATGTTAGCGTGTGTCGCTGTATGCAAGTGTATTATGTTTCTCAGTCATCAAAATACTTGCATTTTAGAATATTTGAGCTACTTTTACTCTAATATAATTTAATTCCTCTCCTTTCTTCCGAAAAGGGAAAAAAGGGAAATAAAATAATGGTAAAAAGTTTAGTTGAAGATATGTAGGATTACTCTGTTTGTAGGATTTTGCTATTATTTATAAAAAAGTAAATCTAGTCTTTGATAGGTGATACAATTTTTAATAGATCAAAAATTTTCAAATTACCCAACAAGAAAACATTATTTTATATATAAATGAATGATGTAGTATTTGTTCTGTTATAATTAAAATATAAAAATGTATTTTGAAATTCCTCTACTCGAAATATGAATTAAAAAATCTCTTGATTGCTTAAACAGTTGACACATGGCAACAGCTTATCTGATCTATCATATCTGTCTGCTCCAAACTGAATCTTACGATATTTTAGCTGTGGACTATTATTTGAAGGTCTCCAGGGAGGTGAAGGAGTCCATGAAGTATGTTGTGATCTCCTTCCGTGTTTTTCTAGCGGCTCATCAACAATCCTGTTCTCTTCTACCCTGCTGCTTTAGAGAAGGAGATGGAAGACATGGGTTTGGGAGGGGAAATGTAGGGAAACCCACACATGTGCACAGTGATCCATGCCGCAGCTGACTCAGTGATGGGATTACTCTGTCATCCTCATAATTTCTTTCTGACTGTAAATTGTTATAATATCCAATTGTAGACAATAAAATGGTACTGTATACACGATCAGTTAGTTCCAAAGTTAAGCTCGTGGATGAAATACAGGAGTAATATCTACAATATGGTTTTCTACAATCACACCTTGCTGCTCACTAGTACATGTAGATGTGGCTAGTTTAGTCTCTGCATGTACTGTCCTGTGTGCATATCTGCATTGAATGTGTGTCCTGTCATATAGAAAGCCAGGGAAAAAAAAAGAGAACTGACCTTAATAAACCTTCATATTGCAGTTTTCCCTTTCCAGGTGTTTAGTCCAAGATCCTAGCATTGCTAGCCCAGTTGAATGCTTTTTAATCCAAAGAAAATTTTTATAGTGCTCTTTCCGAAAGATGGATCTAGACCAAGGGGAACTCAGGTCTTTGTCTGATGGCAACTGTAAAAGTAGAACAATTCTGAAACTAATGAATGTGACAAAGCATTTAAGAGTAATACTAGGTATTAGTCAAGAATGCCTATGACATTTTAAACGTTTACTTTTTAGTTTACACTTGGGTATATCCTTGCCTAGGTATTGTCTTTGCTCTTTGCTAGAATAATTCTTACGAAACAAAATAGCACTATTTTACAAATGGAGATCTGAGAAACAGCTTAGATTACTTTGCTTTCTGTGAGAAAAGTCTAATTCGTAGTTGGAGGGTTGGCTGGTTTGGTCCAGCGTGAAAGGAACAGTTTGCTGTCACATACCATTGCAATCTTCCCCAGCTAAATCTTAACCTGCTATTTATGTAGAGGAGGGTTTGCCAAAGTTCCTAAAAAGCAGGGTTTTTCTGCTTTCTGGGCTGTGATGAACCATAAGGTATTACATTCAAAGGTGACCATTTGGGCAGGGCAGGGCAAGCACGGCTGTGCCGCCCCTGGGATGAGGGGCTGCGCCCTCCCTGCGGCGGCCTGGCTGCGGTGTGGCGGGATGTGGGGCTCGCACCCCCTTGCTGCTTCCTGCTGCTCCTTCTTGCAGGTCTTGAGGGTTTCTGGAGAGAAGTCCCGATGCTGCGCAGTAGCTGCAGTAGCTGCCTTGTGAGTGTTCACGGGAGAGAATACGGAGGCAGAAAATAAGGCTTTACTTTCTTTGCACTCGTGGCATACCTGTAACTATGGGAAATTATTTTCTGGTAAACCAAACTCCTTCTATACTGGTTTTTTTTTTTTTTTTTGAATTTACACAAAAACAAGCCCTAAAGTAGAAAAATCTGTGAACTACCACTAAAAAACAGTATTTGTATATTATTTTCTTGGAAACAGTTGAACCAAACACCAGCTATGTCCTTTCTCGTGTGGCTGGTATTTCAAACAAGAGCATCTACTCACAAGTAACCACAGCTGCTATGAGGTATGATTCTAAAATCATTTCTTGCCTTAAAATCTATTCATTGGAATAATCAGCATATGGGCCCTTATAAGCCTGTAGGATTGCTGCAGCGATTTGCATATTTTAAAAATGGTGATAATATGTACTGTAGTATGATGATACCAAAGACTTGGATTAACCATTTTAAAGGGGTTTGTATTGTTTGAACACTGCAAGTTTCTCTAAGTATTCGTGAAATTAGGGCACACTGCTGTGTAGGATAAGGTGGCAACATCATTATATCTCAGGCTCTGGGCTCAACTAAAGCATGTATCCTAAAACAGGTCACCTCCAACAGTGAATATAAACTGACTCTTAAATTGTTCGTTATAGACCTGACAGTCCGATTTGCGTTCATCATCTACTTGTTAATCTGTGTCCTTAAATGAAAGCCATGTATGGCTTTGAGTAAAATGCGTTGCAGCTAATGAGGGGGGTTGACTTCTAAAAATCCTCCTCTAAATCACAGGTTCAGCTAAAAACTGCCCAAGTCTCCAAGCTCAGTTTGTGTCTCTGCTGCTTGTTTGTAAACTGCTCATTCTTCTTTCACATATTGTGAGAATGAAGCCTTAAGGGATTAGAAATTGTGCAGGTACTTTGGTGATAAAAGCTATATAAATACATAGATAGATTAACATATGGAGTAAACCGACATCTGCTATGACAGTGATATGGGTTGAGAGCCAAAATCTGACAAGGGTTTTGTACTTATTAAAGTATTTCTATCATTATCTTAATGAAAGTCTACAGGAGACATCCGCTTACAGTTTGCGTTTTATTCAGTCTACATCACCCTCTGTTTTCTGAAGCAGCCACGTGGCAGTGTTGTTCTATTTACATACAGGTTATACAGACTTTGCATCTGGAAGTCTTATAGGTACAGCGTAACAGTTTGTTCATTGTTATCTCAGGCTGGTATGCAGTCTGCTCTACAATACGGTGTGTGGGTTGGTTGGTGTGTGTTTTGTTTTCCATGGAAAGTGGAATCATCATTTGGAAAACTCGGGCATGTCATTTTACAGTGTTGTTCATATTTTGATGTATAGTGATAATCTCCTGTAAAGGGTTACTGTTAATGCTGACAAGTTAGCAGAATGCCACGTTGTAACTATAAATTCTGGTTGGCGTGGGTATTGAGCAAGGTTTCTGCTAATTTTGCTTGTGCTTGCTTTGGAAAGGAGAAGCCTAGGGACTTTACCTGGAATTGCCTACTTGTTGCCTCATACTTGATCAGCAAAATCCTCTTCCTCACAGAAAATACGAAGTTTTAAGTGTTTTTTTTATGCCTGTGGAGCTGTGATCTGCTCATGAATAGTCCATGGACCAGATAAAGCCCAGTTATCCATTGCAATTCATTTTCTGAACTCTATTAATCATAAACTTAATTTCAGTTTATAATTTAACGATCTGATTTGCTCTAGATTATTAGGGTTTGAAGGTCAAGTCAGATGTCATTTGAAAGTAGTTTTCCCTTGATTTACAATCGGATTTCTAAATTGACCTGCAACCTTGCTGACATAAAATGTTAATGAACTACACATGGCTTGCATATAGAGAGATGTAAATATAGAGGGTTTTACAATTTTGCTAGGATCAGTATTTTTTTCTTTAATTCTTTTAATTCCTTTTGATATTTAACTTTGAAGAGTCTTACATGTGTGTACCTGTGGGGGAAATTAGATCATCTATAAAATAACTCTAATCATGGAACATCTTTCATTTGAGAAACTGATAAAATAACAGCAGAATAAATAAGCAACTGAACCAATGCAGGGCTGAGAAACGTGTTACCTGTATTTTCTTATTCCTGTGCCAACTGCTTGAGGTAGAAAACGTTGGGTCTCTCATTTGGTGTCGTTATAGTGAAGAAAGGTATTTCAGTGAAGTAAGCCAGTGCAAGATTCAAAACATTTAAGTACTCTACCTACTTACAGAAATGCATTTGATAAATAATATCAGTGTTATTTATGGATATCACAGGATCAGTTAAGAAATCATACAGTTGTTCAATGAGCTGCGAAAGGAACAGAGGTTATTGATGAATGCTGTTATAATTCAAACTTACTGCATGTAATCACAACGTAGATGTGAATCCTCCAAGCTATAAGTATATAAGGAATTATTGGCAAAGCTAATAATTGTTTCCTATAGTCCTTAAACTCTATTTTTTTACTTTTTTGAATTACCTAAAGTTGCAGAAGATGTATTAAAAAAACCCACCACCCTCTGCCAGCTGCACAAAGAGGTCAGAAATAGTGTATAATTATTGCTGACTTAATTGCTGGGTGCTAACATACATACAGACATACAGTATTCAAGTCAGACATTATCACAATAGTGGACAATTAGGGCAAATTCAATGACAGATAAAATGCAAATAGAATTTTTAAGCATAGTACTCTACCGGCTTTTTAATTTTTTTATCATCTTAGAAAAATTGTCACTTCTGTCTTTAGCCTTACAGATACATTTTTAAAGGGTGGTTAGGTCAGAATAACAGTTGCAAATTCCTTTTGAAAGATTGTGCTCAAACTCAGAACTATTTATTATAAAATTAAATATTGTGTTTTCCTTCCAGTACTTCTGAAGCTATAAACTGAAAACTAGATCCACAACAAATACACATTATATGAATAAAATAACCTATACTGTAGATGTAACATATTGCTCAATACCAGCCTGATTTAGTCTCCATTTAATTTTATTAAATTAATCCACTTCAATTTTTATAAGTGTTTTTAGGCAAAGAAAAAAATTTTTTTTTCTGATGTTTGTTTTTTTTTTTTTTTTGTGAAACACAAAGGTTAGTCTAGAAAGCAGAAGTTTATTTTGGAGAATGTGTTCCATTGTTTAGCTCCTGACTTCAAACTATCTTCCTGAAATACTAATTCTGGTAAAATATGTGATCCTTTAATAAAAATTATGTCTTTTTATATTTGGGGGAAAGAAGATTAATTGCAGAATTATATATTTTCAGAATTATAGAATTTCTTAGGTTTTAATATCTTAAAAGACGTAGGAGGATATATGAGAAGATAACATAATTAGAAGAAATCTATACCAACTGTCTGTGTGCTTGATGAAGCTTAAGGGTATGATGTTTCTTCTCAAACCTTAAAAGTTTGCTGCATGTAGCAGTGGTATGAAACACTGATGGTCTGAGTCCACTTTTTATTTATGAAAGTTGTTAAAGAAATGTCAGGATGATGGAAAATCATTTTCTCTCTGTATATTTGGATATGGGTTTCTGTTGGTCTCGTGTTCTGAAGGAACAAGAATGTGGAGCCACAGCTTCAAGGTTTTGATGCAGGAGGAGCACTGGTCAGGTATACTTAAGTTTTAAAGACATTACTGCTCTACAGGCAAATTCTATTTTGGGAATTAATTATGCATATTGTAGTTTTTTTAGTGCTTTGAAAGTCAAAGAACTCATGGGCAGCTAAAATCACCTCAAAGCTATTTCCACGGTGTGTTTATGTGTATACTAGGGAGCAAGAAATCCTTTTAATTTTCATTTGTAGAGAAGAAACAGAAAAGTCAGAAAAATAAAAGTTGAGGTTATATTTAAAAATCTAAGATGTGTAAGGACAGACTTTGTTACCTCAGGACACATCTACCTGTGCACTTAAGCACAAGAACCTTACTGGGACCTATTTAAGGAGCCCTTTGGTCGCATATGCAGACACAAGCCCCTTCCCAACATTCGATTTTCCCTTGCTTTACAAATCACAGACAATACCTCTTAAAAGTCTTTTACAAACTTCTGGTTGTTTTTCAAAGTTTATGATTTATTTTTCACTCAATACCATGGATGTGATTTATTGCCTATTCCACAGAGGGAATGAGACTTAAATTGCTCACGGCACATGTGGGGAAAGCTGAGAGCAAGTGTGTGACAATTGATTTCAGGGATATAGGGAAGCTTTATGGGGGCCATATCTGATAAGCCTAACTCTACTTGGACAAGAAAAGCCTCTTTTTTTCAATATGAGCTCAGATGGATGGACTTTGAATTGTTCAATTAGTACTGAACATGACACTGAGTTTTAAGTTGAAGGTTATGAGATGGATCTAAATTTCATGGAAGTCAGCGAGTGTATGCCACTTGCTTTCGTAGATTTCATGTGGTTTTCAAGGCTGTCAGCCAGGACAATGATCTGGGGCTCCTGCCAGTGTGGGAGGGAGAGGTTGAAGAATGAATAAATAGGTACAATTCACCCAGCTTCTCAGAAGAACAGGGCCTGCCTCTGCCTAAATCTGAGATCACCTGTACTGGCTGTTCCCATTAAATGCTCACGCAGGTATGGCCTGATGATTTTGACAGACCGGAAACTTTAGAAGAGTTTCAGCTCAGCATTTCTGACTTTGTACTGCTGTTCATAACACAACGTAAAAGGGAGAGGCGTGCTGGCATGGTACTGTAGGGTCCGGCGCCAAATTAGAACATCCTTTGCATCCTGTTGCTCAAAGGAGTGCTCGTACAGGTGTCAGGGTTCACCTCGCGGCGTAAAATTGCTCTGATTCACCTCGACGGGTGTGTGAAGGAAGGTCTGCTCGTGTCAGCATGCATGCATTTGTGTGGGTTTTGGTTGGTGGCTGTCGGGGCTGGTGTTGTACCACAGGAGGCACAAGTTTTGGGTCAGAAACTTGGTGTTGTGACTTTGAGAGGCCTCTGGTACTCAGGAATAGCTCTGTGGTGAAAGCTCGCTTCTCGGGTACAAGAACGATACTTCTAGTCATTTGCGCCCTACGTGTTAGGGCACTGCATCCCTCACCTCAAGGTAGTTTCTTCCTGTTAGGTATATCTATTAGTGTGGTGTCTGAAGCCAGAGCGTTGGGCGGAATTTTCCGTGCTGAGGGAAAGAGCAGAATCATTAGCTGTTAAACATATAGGCGATGACCTTATTAAAATCAGCGTACCAGGAAAAGGTACGGAAGTGCATTGCATTATTCATGTAATTTAGGTGCCTTAACAAAATATTTACATGTGGGCAAATTCCCAGTTGTTTCGTTCAACCTCTGAGCAAGGTGTGCTCAGCATGGCTTTGACACACCAGTCATCTCTGTGCGAACGCGTGCACGCTTGTTTGAATAGCTGGGCCTTGGAGACCAACTTGTTCTGCTTCCTCTGGTGGTGGTCTGCTGCTGTGCCAGCTTGTCTCGTGAAGCTGCTATGTATTACAGTGCCGTGACAAACTGTAGTCCTCGCTGATTATCCACTGTCATCTGTCCCCTGGTCACCAGAGTGAAACCAATGAAAGATCCCATTTCTTCCTACCGTGTTGCTATAACGCAATGTTACAATGCTGTAGGCAAAAACGTTATTATAAATTGTTTTATTTGGCCATGCTGATAATGCCACCTCTTGAGCCTGCAGCACAGGACATCCAGGTAGAGAGGAATAACCGAACTTTAATTTTGCTCCGCGTATTTGACCCTCTAACAGCAACAACAGTGTTCTGCCTCCTTGTTTGGTTGGTTTGTTTAACAGGTGCTGGTTTCGTACAACTCATCTGAAAGCTACTTTCAGTCGAAGGTTTATGTAGTTGTTTAGTATGTTAATTGTTTAAAGTGAAAATCATTCTTATGAGCTGAATGAGATTGGAAGGCAGTTAAGTGTGATGACAAATGCCATCATAAGAAGAGATTATGCTTGTGTTCTAACACCACACTTGAAGTGTGGTCTCAGTTCGAAGTGGGATACTTTGGCAATGGTGTGGAAGGGTGGGGCTGGGGATAAGCTTATCTCGGAAGGACTTACACATAAATTTTTCTCAATTCATGAATACTAAGCTGTATTTTCTAACATCAGACTGAGGCTAGGTTTATAACCTTGTTAAGTTCTTTTGTCTTGTGAATCAGCGCCACTAATAAAGATTTCCGTAGGTCAAATGACACCCTTATTTATACCTATGCAACATCACTGTGTGTACCTTCTGATCTTGGTTATAGTCCAGTGGGGTTGGCCCTGGCAGTGGAATGTCATTATCAAACAGCTCCTGGTGTGTGAACTACATTCAAATGCAGTCTGGTTTGTTTTGCTAGTGTGCGCTCTGCAGTGCTAATAGAAGTAAAACAAAAATTAAAAAAAAATAATTGAATGAATGAATTCAAGATTGCCAGTGATGGCTGTGGCAGGTGAGGTGTGTTGCAGTAGCTGTGTCTCCATTTCATCTATGAACATTTAATCCAGTTCTGCTGCCCAGCACAGGAGCTCCCTGCCTGACTGGCTGTCTCCCAACAAAAGCAAGACCGGAGCCAACATACGTAGGTACCGTGGATTGTCAGACAGTTTGGGTTTGTCTCCTGCTGTAACACAGCTGGGCAGATGTAGCCTATGAACACTGAAGTTTAAATATTTTACAACACTAGAACACTGCAAAAAGGCTTTTCTGCCTTATTTTACAGAATAGAGATAGATAAATTTCTCAATACCTGTATCTGTAATAAAAACGGTAAAAGAAAGAACGAATGCAGAACTTGAACGTATCCGTAATCAGCAATTGGTTTTGCAGTGTTGTAAACAAAAATAGTTTGAAAACATAAATTACAATTAAACCCAAATGCATTTTAAATGCAACAGCAGATATTTGTTTAACAGGAGTTTGTGTAGTGTTTGTCTCAGTATTTCAGACAAATGCTGATTATACAATACTTTCTGTCTCTGAAAGACACTCATAGATCCTTATAGTGAGAAAAAGCCTCTGTTTTAGCTTTATATTCAGAAAATTTAACAAAGGATGGAAGCAGGTGTGTCACAGTTGCCATTTTCTGCCATATAGACATTTGTTCTGAACTTGAATGTGGTCAACAAACAACCCAACCAAGCCAGCCAGACCTTCATCCTTCTTTTGCAAATGGATTACAAATATAGTGTTCTGCAGAAAAATTATTGCAGTATTTAAAGCTGCAGGTGTATGAGCAAGTGTGGACTTTTGGCACGGCTTTTGGACTGACACATTACACCCTTGTCAGGTAATTGCTGGTACTTTTGATTTTTATCTGGAACCCCAGATGACAAATGAGATTCTTCACTTGAGCACTTCAGAAGTCGAAGATGTAAGTGTAGAGTCACTGCTACATCTTTTGTCTTGAATGCATCCTCAGGGAAACTTCAGTACCACATAAGAGGAAAAACAAGTTAATATCTTTAATAACTGCAATTAGTCAGGGTTTCATTGTTTCAAGTCACCTGAAACGTGACACTGTCAGCAACACTGGAGGCATCTCAAACATAAAACCCTCTGGATCAATATTTGTTCAGAGAAAGCAAATGTATCTCTTAGCAGCAGTATTTCCTGAATGATGTCTGCTACATCTTTGTCCTCCTCTCTTTCTGATCTGAAATTCCAGATCCTATCTAATTCCATTTTCTAATAAATCTTGTCTTCTCTCAGCATCTTTATTATATGGAGATACAAGTAGTCTATGATTTCGCTTGTCTTTTCCACGTTTATTTTATGTAGATACATCCAGAGATACTTGATTGACTGGTGTGAGTCGATTCTTCCTAATGGGGCTACTGGGCTTTGCAGTGCCAAAGTGCTTCAAAAATTAATTGGAAGCAGGAAGAGAGGAATGGCTCAGTACTTTGTGGCTTCACAGTTGTGCATAGTAAAATTTAAAGCGAATAAGTCTAAAATAATCCCAAAGAATGCAAAGAACTGGGAGACACACGAAATACTTTGAGGCTCTCAGTTTTAAAGATCTACTTTAAAATTAAATGTGAGCCTGACTTATTTTTTCCTGTGAGCGATAACCAGAATTTGTTTATTGACAAATCAGAAGCTGTAAGTCATGGTAGGGAGGTTACCATTCCCATATGAATGAACTGGTACTTTTCAGCTTTGCTAACTCCTTTTCATAGCCAGTAGCAACAGGTCCACAGGAAAAAAAAAAAAGAAGTTGTTTTGGTATGATAGTCCAGGTATTTTCAAAGTATAACTGTTGGTCTACTTACACTTTGTGAAAATCTATCCTGGTATCTTCTCTAGCTGCAGGTTGCTTTGCCCTCAATTATTCTATTTTCTTTTTTCTCCTCCTGTTGGATAGGTAGTATGTGCCAATTTTTGTTCCAGATAATTTCATGGTTGTGTTTTGGGTGAATGTTCTATTTCTGGATAGGAAATAGAACAGAATCGGATACAGTAAGATAACAAATATATTAGGATTTTTCCATACTAGAAAAGAGGTAAGTAAGGCCAGAATTGTCTTTTTTTTTTTTTTTTCCCTTTGTCAAAAACACATAAATGTATTTTCAGTGTGTAGTACAAAACACAGTGAAATGTCTCCTCAGTTTTTTTACCTCCTCTTGCGATTTATGACTTCATATAGTATTTTTCTTACCAAAGTTGCTTTTTGGGAAACAACACATGTTTGTTGTTCAATAATTTGTATTATTGTTAAATACTGAATATATATTACATATTGTTACATGCAATTATATATATCTTAATATATTATTATTTACCTGTATGTATAGTTTTTGTTTCATATAGACAGCAATAAAATTTTTAGATAGTGGCAGTTTAGAAATTACATTTCAAAGTAACAATATAGCATAGTATCAGTGCTGAAAAAAATTAAAGTTTTTGTGTGTAATGTAGTGGATAAGATTATTCAAGATAATTATTTCATTAAGAATATTGAAAAAAATAAAAGTTGGTTTTCTCACATTGTTTACCAAATACTTAAGCTGTTCAGCAGTCAGTTAATTGGTGATGTCAAGCTTGGAGGCAGCCTGGGCTGCAGTGATCATGCACTGGTGGAGTTCACAGTCCTGAGGGATAGGGGCCAAGCAAAGAGTTAAGTCAGGACCCTGGAGTTTAGGAAAGGAAACTTCCAGCAATTCTAGGAGTTAGTCAATAGGACTCCATGGGAAACTGCCCTCAGGGATAAGGGAGCAGAACAGACCTGGCAGATCTTTAAAGGTGCTTTCCATAGAGTGCAAAGGCTCTTGATCCCCAGGTGTAAGAAATCAGGAAAGGAAGGCAGGAGACCAGCATGGCTGAGTCGAGACCTGCTGGTCAAACTAAAGGGCAAGAAGGAAATGCACAGGCGGTGGAAGCAGGGACAGGTGTCCTGGGAAGAGTATAGGGACTCTGCCCCGTTGTATAAGGATGAGAGATATCCTGTATCCTGGGCTGCATCCAAAGCAACGTGGCCAGCAGATCGAGGGAGGTGATCCTGCCCCTCTGCTCTGCTCTAGGGAGACCCCACCTGGAGTCCTGCATCCAGCTCTGGAGCCCTCAGCACAGGAAAGACATGGACCTGTTGGAACAGGTCCACAGACAGACCACCAAAGTGATCAGAGGGATGGAACAGCTCTCCTCTGAGGACAGCCTGAGAGAGTTGTGGTTGTTCAGCCTGGAGAAGAGAAGGCTCCGAGGAGACCTTATTGCAGCCTTCCAGTACTTAACAGGGGCTTCTAAGGAAGATGGGGACAGGTTTCATAGCAGGGCCTGTAGCAACAGGACAAGATGTGATGGTTTTAAACTAAAAGAGGATAGATTTAGACTAGATAGAAGGAAGAAATGTTTCACAATGAGGGTGGCAAACCACTGGCACAGGTTACCCAGAGAGGTGGCAGATGCCCCATCCCTGGAAACATTCCAGGTCAGGTCAGGCGGGGCTCTGAGCAACCTGATCTAGTTGAAGATGTCCCTGCTCCTTGCAGGGGGGCTGGACTATGTGGCCTTTAAAGGTCCCTTCCAACCCAAAGATTCAATGATTCTATGGTTGCCTACAAACTCCATCTCAGGAAAATGTATGCTTTTTGAACTGAAACAATATATGATTAAAGAGTTTAATAACTGGTAAATTGAAAGTGAATTATTATCACTCTTATTATACTTAAATATAATCCTCAGATAAATCCTGATTGATGAGCACAAAATAATATGGAATAACTTTTGTGTACTTCTTCATTCTGCATAATATAATCTGCTGAGTATCAGAAAGACCTTAGACCTCTAAGCATAAACAAGAAAAAGACCTTGATGTAGAAAGTTGAATCCTGGACTTATTGTGTTTCTTCTATTGAGGTGTTTCTTCTACTGCACTAAAACTGGTATATTGTTATATATCAAGCTTTTGTGTTGTCTTATGTAAAAAACAGAGCTACTGATTTGTCATGATGAAGAGAGAGACCCTTTTGTGGGTCTCTATTAGCAGGGAAAGCCAAAATGAGCATAGTATTTGGGGACTGGCATGCAATGGTTGTTAGAACTTCATCTTATTTTGTTATATTTGTGAAGGGGAAATACAAATATTTTTTTCAGAATACCTGCAATGGAAGTGCAGATTGCGCACTGGGCAAGCACTGGTTTCTTAATTCTTGGGGATCACATGAACCGGAAGGAATTTCAAATAGATTTTTGATTTAAGGAGGCTCTGTATTTATTTGGCTATGTATTGTATGACAAGTATCCAAAAATGTTATTCCCATTGGTGTCTGTGGCTAACAGAAATCCCCAGGAGTTTTCCACACATATTTAGAATTCCCTAAGCTGTAAGTATTTAAAATCAAAACAATTTTCATGCCTAAAAAGAACTGAATTAATTATGGCTTATGGCAACTTCAGCCTCTCTATACGGTGAGGTAGTCAGTCAAAAAATACTCTTCATGCCTACAATGCAGGACGCAGTATTTCGATCTTGTAGTGTTTAGCGTTGGTTATATTTCATTTGCAAAGTTCATTTAGTCATGGGCATTTTCACGCTGCCAAATGCTGGTTGTATGGGATCTTTGGGAGAACAGAAGAAGAGCGAGGTAGGACAAAATGAAGTGTTTGTAACTTCTTGGGGGCGGGGGTGGGTATTTCAGCTTCTGTTTCCATTCCTTGTCATCTTAATCATGACTCTCTGAACAGTAATTTCTATCTTTTTCTGCAGTCTTTTTAATTTTTTTAGTTTGATTGTCCAGTGTTCTGAAATGGGAAGAGTGAAGGCTGCAATTCTTCCTGAGCTTCTCCAAATGTTAAGACAATGCTACAATTAAAAATTGCCAAGAAATACAAGTGTGAAAAATGCCTATACTACTGAGTTCTGGGTTTGATCCAAGTGTTAGTTCTTGCAGTTTCAGAAGGATCGTGAAATCATCACGATCATGGTGATTTCACCATGGTGAAATGGGATCTGGGTGGCAAATACAAAGGGCGAGAGAGCATGTCAGCAAGTAAGCAGTCCAGGCTTCTGTCTGTCTCCCCTACAGTCTGTGAGCAGCAGACCTCTCCAAGATATCACCCTTAAAAGAGCATGTTGCTCAGGAGCTCTGATATTTGAGCTTCTGTGAAGTTATTGTTGCTATTTATTCAAGCTTTAGGGTTTTAACCAAGTGCTTATATCAGTAGTCCTTTGTGCCAGGTAGCGATTAGTAAGAAGGAAGAAAACATGGAAAGGAAGGGTGACCAAAGAACCAGATACAACAACTACAGATTAACTGACTTTGACATATTTTTTTCTGAGTATCTCACTGGTGGTTTGTTATTTAGATTGCTGATGTATGCTTCCACTGAGTAAACATCTTAAAATTCTGTTAATTAAAGAAGACCTCTGTATCCATTAATGTTGTAGACATTTATAAACGTAACATAAACATAAGTTTAATGGTAGCTGCTGCCGTTTGGCTTCACGAGCAAAATGAGAGAGAAAACTGATAATACATCTTGAATACTGCAGGATTTTCTTTTGACTTCATCTCATAAACACTAAATTACAACTGGATACACTTAAGATGAAGGCAGCAAGGACATTTGTGAGTATGGAGCATCTTTGGTCTGTGAGAAAATAGGGTAGGACTTTTCTTACTGGAATAAGTTGTATGAAGGGAGGGTATGTTGGAAAACCACAATAGGAGGAAAGCTAAACAAGAATATATTTTTTTTCATGGTGGAAAACCAAAATTATCTCACTAAAATTATCAAGTATGCTATTCAAAGAAAGAGAAGTAGTATGTTTTTCAGGCTGCAAGTAATTAAATCTGTGGAACTCATTACCAGGGACTATGGGGGTGGAGAATAGCATAAATGAATCAAAAAAGGAACTAGACAAAATCAAGAAGTATAAGTCCCTCATTCTCTAATCAGACTTGATATCTGTGATAGAGTCTCCAGTTAAGAAGTCTCAAAGCCTTTCACAAGCAAAGGCTAGCAGGCTGGGCAAATGGTAAGTTCTACTAACACTTTCTTATCATTCTTTTACTTTTCCCATAAGCATCCAAGGTTGACCGCTACTGAAGATGTGATGCTAGACAAGATAGGCAGTTGATCTGATTTGATATATGAGTTCTTCTGTGCTTAGAAAGCACTAAATAGTCTCATACTCATGACTAGTGTAAGCTGTCATGAAGGACCTTGGAGGGTGTAAGAGATCCTGGCAAGGACTGGTTGGATGTCAGGGACATTTAGCTGTAAAAGGATCAGTTTGCCTCTTGTAGCTCTCATAGGAGTTTTTTCTTGTAATAGTAACAGACATAAAGGTAGAAGAGACTGCTTACTTTTCTTTCTGTTTCCAGTATTGCATATTCAAAGCATAAAATAGAATTACAAATCAGTTCTTTTACATCTCTAAAACATTATGTTGACTTAAAAATCATGGTACTTGAAGGAAAAACAAATGTTGGGTTTCTTTTATTTGTCTTTCTGATGTTTCAACCTATAAAGTTTGTATAATCTTTCTTGAAACTATACTTTTTCTCTAGAGGCATTTCAACTCTGGATAATTGAAATTCTTATGAACCTAGAAATGAGGACATTAAAAACCCCCCACTAAATTTCATAAGAAGTGACAACACTTTCTCTGCGTTTCCCTGAAGGTCTTCCCGCTCACTCTTAATATTTACAAAGTGGATTTAATAACTTACCTTTTGCAAAACAACCCAGGAAACCATCATCAGAGTGGAAGTCTGGGCTCTTTAGGCATTAAGCTAAGCCAAACATGCCCATGACCAGCAGCTGTGCTGGTTTCCCTTTTGCTCTTATATCCTGTGGTCCTTCCCTTCTCCTGCCACATCACTTGAGCTGTTACTCAAGCAGTACCTGATCCTGCTGAGGCTGCTGGAGGCACATGTCAGAGCTGGCAGAAAGCTGACAGAAACTCATAATACCTTCCAATAGCCACTGCTTTCACTAGTGCTGGAAATACAAGGCATCCAGACTGAAGAAGTTGAATTCTTCTGCAGTATAGGAACCAGGGAGGTATTTTTAAGGTTGCCTGCCACTTTTGGAAACAAGTTTCCCCACAGCAGCTGGCTTCCTCATGGGTAGGTGTAGAAACAGGGTAGCAAACTTTCAGGGGATTGTAAAATTTGAAAGCAAGACAGAGACTGAAGAATGGGTGCAGGAGGCAGAAGTGACGGAAGGCTGCAGAGATGGCCAAGAGAATGATCCTGTCAGGATTTCTGAAGCATGTCTGATAGTCACACATGTTTTGGACATTGGAGGTGTGTGCTTTCTGATTCAAGCCTCTTAAATTAGTGAATTTGTGTAGTTGGCACCTGAGGGTGGTGGTGGTTATCGTTGTTTTAGTTTAAGGTCATTTTATTATCTTGACATAAAAAGTTTGAAACTTCTTTTTTTGCCATTTTTTTAATGCTTCAACATGGCAGCGTGGTGTTAGTGTCAGAGTGTTACAGAGGCAATCAAAATGAACACAAATGTCTGCCTCAGTAACAGTTGGGAGAGAAATAGAAGAAATGGTGTTTTAATTATTGACAATGAGCCTGGTGATTAAGACTGGCTTGATGGGGAAATTTAACATAAGAAGCTGCAGCTTAGTGACTGTACATGATAGATACTGACCTAATTTTTGGCAACTAAGAGCCATAAACATCAGCCTTGATATATCAGACTCAGCATCTGGTAAAATGTCTTATAACTTTTAAAAATTAATGCACGGAGGGATGAAAAACTACTGTACATCAGCATTTGTTTTCTGTCTAAATGCAAATATTACATCCTCTAACCAGAACATAAATACATTTTAGAACCTAAAAAGAAAATAAAAGATCTTTTACAGTTGATGTGATGGTGACAGAGTCCCAATATTTCCTTGTTTGTGATGTTACATACTGTTTGTTTAAAAAAATCCCTGTACATATATTAGATGCTGGTGATTGTCTCCACCAGTCAAAATATCATTCTTTATTCAGATGAATAAGCAAAGCTTCAGATTTATTAATACAGTCTTTTTAATGTTGCACTGAAAAGGGCATCATGTCCCTGGTTGAAAATGTGATAACTTCAGGGAATTTGTGACCATCGTTGCTTTGTCATTCTAAGGACACAGTGATTTTTTTATTTATATAAATCTACAGCACAAGGTTTGTGGCTCATTGATTTGAGTACTGAACGCTTACATGGAAACAACTAAATGCCAAACTGTAGATGGATTTAAGCTACTGGGCATGCTTAAGTAAATACTGGGCATCTCAAGACTGAGCAGTCTGAATGTTGTGTATCTTTCTCCAAGCACTTTGTGAAAATCCAAACTTTTACGCAGAAAGCCTTGTGTTTACTGATCCAGCTTCGGCATTCTTAAATACGGACATCTAGAGATATAGGGAGCTGTCTTATTTCTGTGGCAGTATCAGCAACTATTAAATGAAAAATTGTGACTCCAATCTACTATTTTGAAAATAGCTGTGCTTCTGAATGTGACCTTCCTCTTTCCCACTCTCACCAACCCCTACCCCACCCCTAGGTTTTAGGAGATCCTAAGGATAGACAGTGTGAAAATGTAAAATGTATAGCTGCTCTGCGCAGTGAAAAGATTACTGCTATGGCTAAGGATTTCTTCCTGTTTGCTACTTAAAAAAAAAAAAAAAAAAAGGCAAAAACAGGCAGGAATTTTTCCCACACAATAATTACTTCAGAAATGGTATAAATAATTAGTGTGTCGAAGCTTGCATTTTAGTTTAAAGTATGAACTAAAGCCTTAATAAAATGCAGTCAAAAGTCCTGAGCAGTTGCACACTGTAAAGCAGGAAATCTCCTCCACACAATAGAGATTAAATGCTCCCTGTGCATACTGTATTCTGCTCAGCCCTCTGCATTCGGGGCTGGGACCGTGGCAGTCGTTATCTCTTGCAGGTTCCTTGGTGATTTTCAAGCCCTGCACTACCTACCCAAGTGGCAGTGACACCAGCTTTCACTGAAGCCTTATTACTCTTAAAAGAGCAATTTGGTTGGTTGCACGGCTATTAGGATCAGACAGTCAGGCTTAAAGCTGTCAGTACAACTGCTTCTCATCTTTTTTCACAATCCTGACATCTTTTCTCTTTTCTGCTGGACACAAGCATTACTGTTTTTATCATTTTCAATCAAGCTCACGCTGCAAGCTGAGGAATATATTCCCACAGAAACAAAAGTGAGGAGCAGAAATTATTTTATAGCTACTGTAGTAGCAGCAGCGCTGGCTGCATGTTGTGTGGGAGAAACCGGATCAGTGAGAAATGTGACTTTCCTCAGGGCTATATCATTGAGATATTACTTCAACATCTAAGAAGAACAGAGCTACTCCTTGCTCTGATTTTCCAATGATTAATCACTCCTTAAGCAAACAGAAAGTGTGGGAGAAGATGTAAGGTTTTTTGTTTTATTTTTAATAACTTGTGGAAATGTTATCATCAGCGAAGCGGGGGAAAATCACTATGCTTGAACTTCTTTTCATTTTAATGTTGCTCTTCTCTGGACCAACCCTGAGCAAGCTTAGCAGGACCAAAGGCAAACACTGGAAGGGGGGTAAGTGGAAAGATAAAAGTTTTGTAATGGATGTTTAGGTAAGATTCTAAAAAACTGTATTAACGGTGATCTAAGGAGAATACCCATGCTATTTTGAGTGACTCAGATTTCAGTTGCCATGTGCGCCTGCAATAGGATGCTGAAAAAAGAGCGTGGAGTTTGATTTTTCTTATTAGTTTGCTTGATGGACTCTGTAAGGCATATATTCCTTGTAGGAATTTTACTTTGCATTATATCATAAACAGAATAACATTTAAGGCCTTTATACAAATAAATGTATGCCATTTAGAAACCAGTGTTTTTTTAGACTGTGAGAATTCAGATTGTTCCTTTAATTATGGAGACTCTGGGACAGATGGTTGTGGCTTTATTGCTAGAGGTGTTACCCCCATCATGGGGGGGGTTATAGTGTTGAAGGAGGAAGAAGAGAGAAAGCAAGCAGCCTATTTTGAGTCCAGAATTGTTACTGTATGTGGTAAAAATGACTAGACAGACATTTTTTTAGAGTACATGAATGTTGTGAAGTGCACTGCCAGCAGCACTAATTGGCTGACTGGCTATGTCAGTGTTGATGTGTTAATAAAGATAAATTGCATTAACTTTATCGAAAAAAATGCTGTGCTGAGAAAACACTTATGATTTTTGAAGGCAGCAATCCATTTTCCTCTCCCATTAAAAACTGCTGAGAAGATTTACCCTGTATGTGCTATGAACAGTTCACTAAATGTGCCTTTTCATAAAGTTCACTTTATTTTGCTTCCTTGCACGATATTTGTTTATGGAAAACACAGCTTATTGAGGCCTCATAATCAAATAGCTCAGTAAGCATAAATGGTAACTCATAAATATTTGGACTGAGGGACTGGGGATTGCGGATAGCTTGATGTTTTCTGCCTGGTTGTTTCTTCATGTTACTGATTGGAGGCAACATTACCCCAGGATTTCCGCCCCCCCCCCCCCGCCTTACAAGTGTTGCCACAGCATGGCGTGTTTATCACCGCTTTAATAGCACTTTCAGTTTTCCTCTGCTGTCAGTATTATGATCTGAGGTTAAAGAGTAGCATCAACATTAAAAAGAAGTTTTAATAATTTATCACAACATCTCAGCAGGAGACTCCTCCCTCCCCCTCTGTATTTTCTTTTGTTATATTTAAAGATATCACAAGTCTTTCACCTACTGTACCTTCGAGGGAAAAGTTGCAGCACACGCTTAACCTGGATTGTTAATGCAGAACAGTATACCTGAAAATTATTTCCCAGTCCTGTAAATCACATTATCACCTATATCTCACAGTGCTGGTGCTGGGTATCCTTGTTGCAAATTGCAAGCTGTTGTTTACTCTGGGCAGCACAACCTCTTCTCAGAGGCACGTGAGTTAGGAATATATGTCATTGTCAAGTTCCTGGGGTTTAAAAAATGCTGTTAACTTTTTTCCCTTTCTCTCATTTTCAATTAATCTGGTAAATGAGGGGTGTATTTTTTTCGTCTTTTCCCTGCTCTCTGAAAGAGGCAGAGCCCTTCTGAAGAATTTTTGTCATGGGTAGAAAATAATCCCTGAATCTGACTGCAGAAAATAGTACCTTAATATGGGGTTTTGCTTTTCTTAGAAGTGTTCTTTGCACCTGAAACAAAATGTAAGGAAGGTACCTCTTTCAAGGAGACTAAGAAAAACTTGTCTTGTTTACTCACAGATCTTGAGCAAAAAAACTAGGCGTACCTGTTGTACAGCAGTTTTTTCATACCTAGATGTTATTGTGAGAGTTGTGTGACCAGAAGATGATGTTTGCTTTCCAGGGAAAGTTTCAAGTTCAGGATCCGTCAGAATCTATCTGTTGTTGTGCCATGTAGTCTGAGCGTTTCCGACCTCCAAAACATTGTATGCTCTCGCTTTCCATTAAGCATTAAGGATCAGCTTTTGCTTATATATCAATGACGTGAGTTCTTTTTGTTGGTGTGCACGTGGAATCCGTGGTGTTGCTTGGTGAAATTTCGGCATGCAAGTTTCTCCACTGGAGCACACTGGAAAACCCATCCCAAAATGGAAACAGAGGTTTTTATTATTTTGTTTTAAGAGGTTCGGGAGAGCTGGACACCTGCATGCCAACTTCCAGCTATATCACAGCTATATTGTTCAGAGGGGAAAGGTGATGTTGGATGCAAGCATCTGGAAATGCCTTGTATGAATCATAGTACAGCTGTACCGAAGTCCGTTTCCGTGGTGGACAGTAGTAGCTGATTTGGACTATCCTCTAAAGTTTGTCTGTATCACACTTTGTTTCAAGAGTGCTGGGACGTATAGGCATCTTTGGAAAGTTTTGGTCGCCTGTGTCTGTGTAGGACCTGATCATGATCAGCCCAAGTGTAGCCTAATGAACTTGGAAATTCTTCTGGTATAACTAAAAAAAAAAACAAAACACCTCTATTGCTGAAGTTACAAGCTCTGAGAAGACATTTTCTGTGGTCTTGCTGTGTAGTCCTCTATATTGTTTAGGACCAACTCTATTCACCTCTATCTCCTTGGAATTTACTCTCACAAAATTGCCACCCACATACAACTAAAATAAATGGAATCATGGGTAGAAATCACTCCCTGATTTAGTTACAATGTCACGTGTCAGGGAGTGAAATGAGTCCTATATGTGAGCCTAAAGAAATGTAAAGATACCATTTTCTTTTCTAGTTGTTTTTAAGTCTGCACTCCAGAAACCTTTCAGAATAATCCATTGGAATGCAGTCTCTAAATGTGACTTAAGCCCATATTTATAAACTAATGATGAAGATAAACTCGAGTCTAAAAGTACAACCTGAAAGTACAAATGAACTGGTTTTTCTTTTTCCCTTTGAGCCAAAATAACACACCATGATTCAAGTTTTTAAGAAGGATTTATAATGTGGAGAACAAAAAAACCTGGGAAAAGAAGATTAAGTACTCTTTTGAGTTTACCTTAAATCGGAAAGCAGATTTCAAGCATTGCTAATGCCTATCCCCTCCTGAATTTATTTCGACAGGGTTTTTACTCATATATCATAAGGGGGAAAAAAAAAAGTTTTGAGTGTATCCATCCATATGTACATGGATCTGCTTTGTGCCTGTCCAGTGGCATCTGGGGGGAATTGGAAACTGGGAAGTAACCTGTCCATTTGTGTCATGCTTGGGTACCTTCCCAACACTTTACTTCTACTAATAACATCATAATAGTAATTCCTAACCAAGGAAAACTGGAGCAGTGATTCCCATTCACAGATCTCCTGGCAATATCAAATGTCCTCTGGGTCTCTGCATAGTGTATCACACTGAATAAGCACCACAGGCCCATGTGAGTGGGACCGGGGAACGTGGTTGCCTGGGCTGTTGCCAAAGGGCCCGCTGCTGCTGGGACCTCAGCCTTGTTGAGGAGCTCTCAAGGGCAAGCCAACACCCATACACAGAAACTGCTGTGTGCAATGGCTGGATGTTACCTCAGCTGGAAAACAGAAAAATGTATAGGGAGAAGAAAATGACGCACAATGCTCATCTTCTGGTAGACATCAGTGTATTTTACAACTCCACATGGAGGCTGTGTGACAGAATGGGTTCAAAGGAGAAGAGCAAGACCATTCAGACAATCATCACTGTTGGTGAACATTAACTCTTTACTCTTCTTGGAAACAACTCATGTATTTGGTCTGTGTTTCCTGTGCCCTCCCAGGACATCAGACAGTGCCTGACCTTTTACATGGTGGCCTCTGTAATAGGACCTGGTCCATCTGATGGGCCAGCACCTGCCCCAGCCGAAAGGCTGCAGGCTGAGCCACTGCGGGATGGTCCTTGGGGGTGAGGTGAACCTCGGTGAGAGAGCACGGAGGGACTCTGTGCACACCCAGGGTTTCCCAGTGTAAAACCAATATGCTGACAGTGCATCAGCACATACCGAGGGAAGAAAAGAGCTCCAGGGTCAGGGAGAGGAGTCAGAGATGAAACGACTTCAGAGGGAAGGGACCAGACCTGGGGCTGGGAAATGTAAGTTAAGTATGCCTTTTCCCCAAAGAGTTGTTTGCTCATGTCTTCCTCGTGCTTCACTGGAAGAATTTCCATTTTCAGAACCAAAAGTATGATTTAGTTTACTTATGATCAAATTGGAGAAATAAAAATAAAAAGCAACCACAGTGCAACACCCCACAGAACTAGATGAGGGTAGTGCCTGTCCTTTCTGTCTACATGGAAGCAAAGCAATAATCTCTTTAATGACTAAATCAAAGTTTATTATGCATGTGATCCAGTCTTATATTTCAGTTCCAATTTCAGCTCTATGTCAGTTTAATTATTTTTATTGCAAAAGGTACCAGCATGAGAAATCTTAAGTGTCACTGGCTAGGTATTACTGGTAAGGGTGATACAAAGCTGTGTGCATGAGATTGTCTCCCTACAGATTCAGCAGCACATGTATTATTTAGGATGAAGCTAATTTTAAAAGCATAATTCAAAGATTAGTTCTATAAACTTCCTTCCATACAGAAAGCAGCCACCCCTCAGACCTTCCAGATTTGGAGATGAAGTATTAGATTATTAGAATAATGGGTAGAGTATGAGAGTTGGAGGTACGTTACTGGACTGTTGCTAGGTAGCTTTGGACACCCAGACGTCTCAGGTACACGGACATTTGCATGCAGAGCAGCTTTGCAGTGCATACACACTGAGTTTGAAAATAGGGCCTTGAGATTTTCTGCGTTTGTCATGAAGAGTCTCTGCACGGTCACAAAGTACCACACATCAAGAGCACCGTGAATTGTTATAGACATGTAGCGGTCTTGGCAGCCACTCCACAATACCATTCACTTCCCCCCTGGGGAAACTCACAAAGATCTTTTTTCACCAGGAGGAACTTGTTTTCATTTGCCTCACAGCTGCAGGGTGGTGGGGATAAAGGGATGGAGGCTGGGAACTTTGAAGAAGGGAAAGTAGAGAGGAGGCATTTATGTGGACCCAGGTAGCCTGGGCTTCAGTGCGAGTTATCATGAGGCATGAGAGGTCCGGTCGGATGTGATGAAGTGGAGCTTTTGATGTGGTGGTTTAGTTACCACACTTAGAACGCACAATCAGTTGTGCTGGTATGATTCACTGTGTAGTTTATGTGATTTTGGGGGTAACACTTTATATAGTTTGCCGTTTATTTTATTTATGTAATCAATTTTATGGAATTTCAAGGGTAAACTGCATGAATTCTTTCTGAATACATTCTCATGTTGTATGATTAACAGTATTACTTAAATTGTGAGACATTTAATATGCTGTTACACACTTGTACATTGGAAAAACTTATGAAATGCTGACCAAAAATTTCAAACTCGGAGTCCTAAAATATTTCCCTACATTTCATAGAAACAACCTGATTTTGAGTAGTAAAAAAGTCACCATTTTCTGTAACTTCAGAGGAAGATCAATATATTTGAGAAGGTGGCTTGTGCATAGATAAAGATCTAAAATCCTGATTTTAGAAACTGAGGACTGTAAGTGTGGATCAGCAGTTTTAATTTCACTACAAGTATATAAGGTGTGTGACTACATGCAGTGTGTGACTTGATATACTGAAGATGTTCTAATAGTTTTGCTTTGAATATACTTAAAAGGGAAAAAAGAATTTTTTTGGATGTTGAGTGACTGTGAAATCAACTGGTTTTTATTCAGTCTTCTGTTGCAATGATAACCAGCAAATTTTTGCACCTTCTTTTATACCACCTTCTTCAGGGTAAAATCTGAATTCAGAAGGACTCTGCTGATGTGTGAAGCTTCTGTATGTATTTTGTTGGAGCATACAGACTTTGCTTGTCTATTTTTTATCTCTTTAAAGACATTTGAAATACCGTATAGAAGTCTGGTAGCCTGGATTCAAACTTACACAGGTGGAGATGACAATGACAAGGGCAAAGGAAAACCAAGTTCGTGCGACTTTTCTTTCCAGCTGCAAGGGAGGGAAAAGGATGGGGTTATTCCAGTCACGTGGGAAAGATGTAACATCTTCTTAAGAAAGACAAGTGTTGGCACAAAACCAAGCAGTAATGAACAAATGTAGGCTGGAAGCTAGAAGAGGGTTTTGAACCATAACTGAGAAGGGGATGCCACCCTTTGGCAGATGGAGTCAGCCTGAGCCATGTTTACACAGTTTTCTTAAATGTCCACCAGTCCTGGCTACAGGGTCTCCCTCCACCTGCTCTTCACCAGTGCTAGTGCTTGTGCACATCTGCTGGCACCCCTACTCAGGCAGCTGATCCAGCAATTGCAATTAGCAATGTAAGACAGAGGAAAGCGTTCATCTAGCTGATGGGATCCCCTCATTTCCACACTCTCAGGTCATGAGGGAACCTAGTATGCAAGAGGGCTGTGACCACAAGGGAAGAGAAGAGATTGAGATCGTGGCTCTATTTAGGCTAGTTCAAGCTGATACATAACGTGCAGCCTGCAGCTCTGGTTTATCCAGAAGAAAAAGAAAGAAAAAAAAAAAGATTTAATAAGGTGGTACCTTCCTTTGAATCCTATGTCCACATCTTGTACCTGAAGCCTTGCTTGAAATGTTTGCTATCATATTAAAAAGTATATTGATCAAATAGTTATAAAACTGAAGGAATATTTAAATACTTTTCACTCCCCCATGCATACACATCCCTCTCCTTTGGCTATTTGCCTTTATTTTTTTTTTGTAAAACAAATTTTGGAACCACCATAAAGCATCATTGACATTAGAAAACTAGCAAGCACAAGCAAACCCTCTTACTTTGGTCTACAAATAAAATGAACTCGTGTAAATTACCTGTTAGGTGTTGAAAGAGCACAGATCAGATGTGCTCTTTCAAAATGATGAACAGGCTTAAACACGTATCAGAGTGTCTGAGAAAAAGTTGTTTTGGCTTTTCCTTTCTAGAAATTTTGAAAGACAATGATGTTCATCAGTTAAACACTATTGATTTTTTTACTTCAAGCATGATCTAAAAAGTACTTAGAGTACATGACTTCTTGCAAGAGCCATTACTAAATACCTCCATGAAAACATCTTTGTTTAGGACATCGAAAACTGGGGAGGCAGAGATATATGAGGTTTTTACAGATGATATCGTTTTGGTAAATGATAATTGAATTGCCAACAATAGAAAGGTTTTGATGTTTTAGAGCTGCTGGTCAATAATGACAATACCTCCAATAGAAATTAGTTTTCAGCCATTTATATCTGAATCATAAAATCTTGTTCTTGGCTAAATTGTGTCATGTTAGCTCTCATCCTAACACTGATTTCATCCTACTAGTTTTAGAACTTCATCCTCTTATGCTATCTGAATAGTAAAACAAATTCATGGTTGCATATGTGTATCGCACAGAGAAGTGAACTGCAGTAATTCAGAAACATCAGAATGTTTTTCTCTTTTCTAAACTTCTCCCTCAAAAATGGTGTGTTTCATTACTGTGTTTCCTTGCATAAGGAAACTTAAAGTAATGGACAAAGCAAGAGAGGCAAAATCAGGTTTTGTTTCCAGAGATGCCAGTTACTCAACAGAAGCTGCCAGAAGTAAGGATTCTCAGCCTTCACAAAAATCGAGTTTGTGATATGACTAAGTGTATTGCTCCTCTTTCCTCCAGGCTCCTATGTCCTCTGAATACCAACTGTCTTCTCAGACTCTCCGTTTCCTTTCAGGCATGGGCATGTGTGCGGTTTCCGTGCTTGTGTAATTTGTGATGAGACTTCACTGGTAAATTCCTGCTGCGGATCCAAGCACGGCCATGGCTATGGCGGTGCAAAGGAGCAGCAAACTTTTATTCTTCACTGTCTTTCCTGTAGAGGAGTCTAGATAAGGACAGATGATAGTGCTCACATTAACACCACACGTCACTTGAGTTAATGATTAACTTTCCACTAGCTGGATTTTGTGTGTTCTTTAAAAGCGTATTCAGTCGTTTTTGAAAGTTTAGAGAGAGAGAATGACCTGTTTACCACACTGCCCGAGATTGCTGCCTCTGGCTCGGTAATTTAACCTAGCTGTAGGTCCATTGTGCTGACAGTGGAAAAAGAGACAAAAGGGATCCTTAGCTCTGTAAATAGGAGTAAAGGAGCAAATGGTTTTCTCCCTGCATACTGCCTTATTGTGAGAAGAAATGGAAGAGTGTGTAATATTTGATATAGAAAAATTGAAGGAAATGAGAAAACCCCATAAAATTATTCTGAAGACTAGATAAAATGTTTTTGAGAGAGGTTGAATGAATTTAGTCTGTTCAATTACGGAAAATTAGAGAGAGAGCACTTTCATGCAATTTAAGCATGTCACTAAATTTTTTCTCCCATGAAGATACAAGGTCCTTAAAACTATTAGAGAAAGGCATTGTAGGAAGAGATGAGTGAAAGCCCTTGTCAGACACATCCAGACAGAGACAAACAGACAAGTTTAGGTTGAATATTTCAAAAAACACTCTTCAATTACATTTTTAAATCTTACTGACATGTTGGAAATTTGCATTCCACTGTCATACTTTGTGTAATTAGTGCCTACTTTGAGAAACTACAGATACTGTTGCGAATTTCTTTTATATCCTGAATAGATGTAGGGAGAGCCCATTCTTCACTCATTCACTCAGTTCAGTGTTCCTTCTGGAAAGCAATTGAGATACCAAAGCTGCTGTTTCTCATTTAAAAATTAGCGTGTTATACAGAACACAGCCCTTGGGGAATGCCCCTGGTTAAGTGTCTTCTGCAAATATAAGATTGTGTCTTATTTCTTGTGCTTGCTTGAGAAGAACTGCTGTTCTAGGGTGTGCCTGATAGTAGTAATCTGAATGTACTCAACATCTTTCTTACACTTGTTATAGGCAGGAGTGACTCCACTGAAATTTATGGAAAGATGACACTTTAAATGAGAGGAGAATGTACTTTTGAGTCTTAGCTGTAATATCATCTATTTGATAACCAATGATGGCAGTCCTCGCCAGGTGATGTTTGTCTAATAACAGATCTAGGCAGCTGGGGAAAGACTGATCTGAACATGAGAGCAGGGAAAAGTCCTGAGGTTGATGAAGACAGAGGAAAAATTGTGACACCGATGCAGTTCCCACTGCTGTAGAGTATTTCCCACTAGTGGTTTCATACTCCTGGTGATTCTGGTAAAGCTTGAGAATTTGTCTACAGTCCTTATTTGTTATCCATCATTCTGCACTGTGTCTAAATGAGCTATTGTTATCCATCCATTTGATTATCCACGGACTTGATATGAGTTCATACACTAGGAGAGAACATGTTTTAATGAATAACTCTCTGCTCCAGTGTTGAGAATCACTTGATTCAATAGTTTTCCATTTATGTGTAAAGTAAATTCAAAGATATCATAAAACTTAGATTAGTAATACATGTTTAATAAAAAAAGAATGAATGTATACTTGAAATAATTTAAGGTTACAGAGCATGGTGAAGGGTAAAAAATTCATTAAAAGTATGGACAACAGTCGGTTTTCACATTTTCAATTTTTATTTTCTCCACTGTTAGACTCTTTGACTTCTGCTTTAAAAAAGTGGTAGTCTTGAAATTTGAGTAATGTTCTTGCTGTTGGTACTAACTGTGGAAAAAATATGAAGAATGATTCTGTGTTTTGCAGAAATTTTACTTCCTTTTTTTAGAGTTGGAAACTTCCTCACCCTTTGAATGTTCAAGAGGAGAAGGGAAATAGGAGGAGAAATAAAGAAATCAGCCTCACAATTAATCCTTTCAGGCTGTTGAATTGTGTGCTTTGAAGGAAAAATATCTTTTAAAGAGGGTTGTGTGAGTTGAAGAATGGAGTTGCAGTAGAATTACAAAGGTAACTTCTCTAAAGTTGCTGGTTGAGCCTCCTGGTGCAGTGTGTGAAGACAGAGACACTCCGCAGTATATCAAAGCAGAGACGCAGGTTTTTTTACACTGAGAAAAAGCTCCTTGGATATTATTTACATAGAACTCTGTGTGTTTTAGGAGGGACATCTACTGTCTCTGCTTCCAATTATAAAAAAAAATTGTTAATGCATAGTTTTTATTATTGTGAGGAGGAGATATTCTCTGTTTAACATGGCCTCACTTTGCTCTTTCTACAGCAGCCCAACATAGGTTATATTTCAAAATCCAGATAAATGGAATTTCACTCCTTGAGCTGTCTTAAGAGCCTGTTCTGCTTTACAGCTCCTGGGCACCACTGACCAGCATTTTTATATCTGCGTGTTGGTTATGCTGTGTCTCATCTTCTCCTTCTTTGATCTTCATGTTCAGTGCACAGTTTCTTCTGCTTGTCAACTGTCTTCTCATTTTTAAGACTTTTACAACTGGTTATCTACAGAGGTTATTTATCAGGGAGTCCTTAATTAATTTCAATTACCTTTAATATATTTTTCACCGTATTTTTATATATATATATTTATATATATATAATATATATATAAATATATAAATATATATATATAAAAAATATATATTTCAACGTTACCTTGAATTACTTCTATATAGATAGATAGATATAATATTGCAGACCATGAGGAACGTGTAGACACATTTTTGTTCCTGGCAACATGCTTTGCTTTATTTTTATTCTTTGGAAAATATGGCTCAGTGTCTTGACTAATTTCCTTTCTGGTGCCCTTTGATGCTATATAATTGCTCTTTAATGTGGAAGGAACACAGTAATTGGTAAGAGTTTTTGTAACCTTCAAGTTACAAAAGATGCTTTGGTTTTTATGTATTCTCTGGTGTTCATAGGTACTTCATAAAATTGCTCAAAGCCTAGTTTAAACAAAAGCTATGTTACAAAAGCCTGCATGTTCTGTAAAAAAGTACAGCTCATGTAGAGAAAGTGAGATGTGTTGAGAACGCAGGATAATGTAATGTATTATGCATGCAAATTTACTTGATCTGTATTGGTCTTTTCAATTCCCTTTCCAAACAATGATCATGGTAATTTCATTTTACAGATAATGTAGTTTGAGGCCTTAAATCAGTTTAGCAGTACACAGTTTTGATTCATGGCAAGGGCAGTTGCTAGCTCTAAATGTATCTGTTCACAATCTCTTCAGCAGAAATACAGCAGTGACTGATACGTTTCATGGCACATACATTGTCTTTGTGTATTGGGAAAGATCACAAGATGATCTACGTGATTCATCGATCACCAGAAAAGCTGCAGACAGTCACCACAGAGTGAAATTTTGCTATGTGTTTAGAAAGAAAAACAAGTTGCAGAATCCTTTACTGATGTTCTGTGACCACCGCCTTCCACAGATGTTGTGGTTTGGGGTTATGTTATTTTCTTACCTTTCTATTATTTTTATGTGGGCATGTGCATGCGTATGATGTTATGTTGGGTTCCAATTTTGCATTATGTTATAAACAATGGCTGGAAGCAAAAACTTTCCTACGAACATTCATGATTTATTTGTCTATTCTCCTGTACATGTAAGCTGCACATAGACTGAAGACCAACTTGAAGATTGGTCCTTTTGCTGCTTGGTCTGCAGGACGAATTTGCACCAATCCACAAAACTGTTAATAAGCAGCTTGTCATCCTTCAGTAAATTATCCTGTTAGTTTTCAAAAACCCTGTAGAGAGAGACTTTTATAAGCAGTGTTAAAGTGCAGCAAGAACTGTCAGTTAACTTGCTCAAAATGCAAAGGAGATGCCATTTGTATCGACTGTTCTAGATTTTTGTCTTGTCTAATGAGATTTATATTTTTTCTATGAACTTGTATTGAGAAAATTGAAAACAAATAATAGCCAGACACAGCTAAGACATTCGAAGTTCAAAAATAATTCAAAACTTTAAGTTTCTCATGCATGCCATTGGAACCCTGGTTTCTAAGGCATCCAGTCACATCTGTCTTTTTGCCAAGACAGCGATGCTAAAATGGGCTGAAAACGGCATCCTTTCACTTTGCACTAAAGCACACAGACCAGCACTCAGCTTTGTGCATTTTGAACTCACTGCAATAAAAGTTTTAAGAGATAAGAAGCTTTTTCTATTTCAGGGTTGCCATTAGCCTGAATAATACATAAACACGGGAAAAGATTTGAAGTCCTTTTGAGGATCACAGTATAGCTTCAATTAAATTATACATCATTATCACAGCTGCCAAGCCTGGTGTGGGATTTTAGCCCCCTATCTCACTAAATGTTCTATGTAGCTGTCTTGTCCAATTCTTTCTTCTTCTTTTTCTTCCTTTTTTTTCCTAAGCAACAATAGCACTCTTTGAAAACCCTTGTTTAAGGAATAAAGTGGAGGATAAGGTTTGGTTAATCAAGAAAGAACATTGAGATGTCAACAGTCAAACACCAAGGGAGGAAGGAGGTCAACTCGCTAGCCTTAAAAAACACTAGGGAGAAATCAAACACTATTAAGTCATGACATATTATGTTCCTTTTGAACCAGGGCTGTGTGCACTTCCTCTGTCTGCTGAATGGTTTGCAGTGCAGCTCCGAGTTGATCGTGAAACCCATTGTTAAAGTAGAATTGCTAGGGCTACCTACTGGAGATGCTTTCAGTAAATATCTACATAGCTGGCAATGATTTGAAATACAAACTAGACAGACAGATTCTTTGTCTGTTTGTCCATCTATGGTTCTTTCAGGCTTTACAACAGTTTTCGCAATGGCTTCGCCATGTTGCAGATGAGTGTTTTCTTGGATCTTAATATGATACAGAATTATTCAGTCATCATAATAGATGTCAGCTAGTTATTACTTCTGTGGTGGCTTTGGCATAAATCTAGGATATACAAGAACTATTACCGCATACTTAGGAAAATCATAATGGCTTGTCTTTTTTATTTATTCCTATAATATCCTTTAAAACTGTTAGAAGTGTTTTGATTAATTAATTACACTATTCACACTCCCAATGCCACTGCACTTGCCATTAATTTTATCAGTTTGCTTGTCATCTTTATACTAGTAGTTTAGTAATAAAAATTCTGCCTTGAGTAGCCACATGTGAAAGACTGAAATCAAGGTGGCATTGTAGACTTTTGTGTGTAGAATGCTTATTTACGATTATACCTTACCATCAATTTTTACGCTGAACAGGCCATTGATTTCAATGGACACTTAACATGCACATCACTGACACATTATAGTGCTTAAATGGTAAAATTTGATATTTAAAAGTAAATGGGTCAGAATTATCACTGAGTTCTGAGCAAGATTGAAAAAATCTGATAAAAATCCAAACTTCCTTAAAATTTCATTACAAGATTCGGTTCAGGAGAAACAGCTGGTCAGGAACATGTGAAGAATTGTGTTTAAAATGCAAAATGAGAATTCGTAGGAAAACATTTGAGTTGAAATTTGTTTGTAATATATATTTGTTGCACAACAGCACTGGTACCAACTTTCCAGACTTTTGAATGTTGACTTACAGCCTACCACAGCCTGTGCAGATACCTTACCTCCAGCACAGCTACCTGCTGACACACATCTCTTACAGTTGTGTTGGCTTTGATATGTTCTGTGTTTGGTGTGCTTTCATGGTACAGTAGCACTTTGCAGAGTGGCAAAAGAGCGTTTACTGTATACTGGGGAGAAATCAGACTGTATAGCTCATTATCCCAGCATCTGAATTTATGGAATGCAGTTGGAAATCCTTTAAGACTGTTTACATTAAACTTTACATGAACTGTATGCTTTCTGGTCCTGTTTGAGGGACAAGGAGAGATGTTTGACTAGGAAATGTATTACGGATTTTTGCAAGTCTATTGAACAACGAGACTAATTACTTAATCCCTTAGCCCAATTTTGTTCTGACACAGGTTTCTTAACAACAGGTTTGAAATCTGTGTATGTTCTCAACTTGACTGTATTTGCAGCTTTCAAACATTTTTCTTAAGCCCAGTGTGTGATTTCTTCCCCCCTAGAAGGGCATCGAGTTGAAGGGTGAAGCATTCATTTTTGGTCTTTTGCACTATGTTTAACCTTCGGACTGGAAGAGAAATTTTTTGGGGATATCAGCTATGCTTTAGTACAGACCTTAAAGAAAAATGCAGAATCTTTAACCCTGTGCAGGCTGTCAGACCAAATATATAAAGAGCTTTTTTTTTTTTTAATGTTCTGTTGCAGAACTATTTTATAAGCATTTCTGCTGATATTGAAAGAGAAGAATTAGAAGCACCTTCCTTAATCACTTCTTCAAAATTACTTGAAAAATCTGTTTTGTAGCATGTAACACATGTCCTTTAAAACTGCTACTGTGCTGTTGCCTTCTCTTATCAGTATGGGTCATAAATTTTGCAAGGGTGTAGAGAGAACTGCAGCTTGAGTACTTGAAATAGTTAGCACGATGCTGCTAAAGTATACAGACAAAGTACATTGGCAAATGGGTCTTTGTAGACAGGCATCATTACCAAGATCCGTGTGTGCCAAGTTGTGTAAGCCTGAGGAGCACTAAAGGCCAGCACTTGCAGGCACCTAATTTTGGGTGAATAGAGTCCTTCGATTCATTGTGATATTGCACATAAATGAAAATACCAAATGTCATTGACTTGTCAGTGAAAAAGTAGCCTAGGCTTTGTAACAAATGGATCAGCGATGTATATTTGGAAGCTCTGTGACATATTAAAGTAGTTTATGAGGTACAATTTGTTTTGGTGGTCTGCTCTGATTGATGGTGTGCTATCTGCCACCGCTTCAGCTGTTATGGTATGTTTGTAATAAATGTTCGTTGTGAGACAGTGCTAAATGTGTTCCAGCTAAATCATTCGTTACTTATAACAAGTTTCAGTGTATATGAATCAAAGGTTGTTTATACTTGCCTTCGAAAGAATTTATCATGTTGAAGCAGCTCTATCACTTCAGGTGGGGCAACTGCATGCCTAAGTACTCATACCCTTTCAGCGGTGCCTATTGGAAACGGTACAGAAAGTTACGCAGCAAGCAGTGTTACGTTAAATACTACTTTTAAATGTATGTTGTCTTTTCCAATCTAGCACTCCTGTTTGTTTTTCTTTTTTCCTCTTTTTGGTTTTGCAAACAGAATATCAGAAAATACCAGAAATAAGCACTGACGGACAAGGAGGCAACCTTCGTGCGACAACTCTCACGTCAGAGGAAGCACATCAGTGGGTGGGATTTTTGCTGATGTTTTATACCAGTGTATCACTAGTTCATCAGAAAACTATAAAAAAATGTATGCATTGCCCACAGGGGATTTTGCTTTCCTGAAAGTGCAGAATGCCCCGTCCTTAAGAAAACAGTGTACTTTGTTTCCTCTTGACTGGTAGGAGATGGGATGCTGTTTCCCCATGCGCCTTGTTTGTGTTGTTCCTCCAAAATTCAAGTGAAAGAGGAGAAAACCTAAGGACTAGCATTTCAGGATGATCAGTGTAGAAATGCTACTTCACTTTTTATTGTATAAACACTTTTTCATTTCTATGCGGCATCTGAAAAGAAGAGAGCTGCTGCTCAAGCAGTCCAGTTTTCATGCAAGGAAAATATCTCTAACACCTGATTGTCTTTTTTTTTTAATAATTTTGTAAGCAATACAGCGGTAAACGTGCAAATTATATGTTGGCATTTGGAAAGAAGCATATGGGTCCTTTTTTCATAATTGTCATAAAAGAAGAAAAATGCACAGTATTACAGAGTTAAAGTTGTTGTAATGTTGGTTTGGGGCTGTACAGCTGCAGCAGCATTAAACAGTGGAAGCCAAGCATGGCATAAGGTAGTCTCCTCATTCCGCCAGCGGTGCGTATCCACGCCTGTGTTAAGTTCATTATATACATTATTTTTAACGTATAGCCTTTTTAGCTGTGGATTGATCCTATTTCTTTGTTTCTGTTAATGCTCTCTTTCCAGAAGTTCTTAGCATGTTAATAGCATCTTGTAAGCAGTGCATTCAGGATTGTTTATCAAAACATGAAAAGTTTTATAACTAGCCCTTGAGGAAGAAAACCAAGATCAAATCCATGAAAAAAATACAGAAATTTATAGCATCAACAGCTCATAAGTAATCAGTCCGACATGTGCTGGTTCCTAAAGTTAATGAACAATTATTATGTGGCAACAGATGGAAATTATATCTTCAATTTAAGGTCTGCCTTATCTACGTCTAACCACTTTCCTGACTTTTTAATTGCAAGTCTTTGCCTCTGCATAGTCACATTTCTTTCTCCTCTGTGGATATCTTTTTCTTTATCACCTCATAAGCAAACAGTAGTTGAATTCTATGAAGTCTCTTATATAGGTTTAGCAGAAGACATGGTCTTCTTGGTTATGTTTCTTTATAATACTGATTATCCTATCATTTCATAGAAACTATACCCATCTATGGGTAAAAAATGGCTTTTACAGATTGCCTACTTGTTTCTCACTTCGGTATGTGGAAAGATAATGTATGCTTATGCATAACACGTATATGGCGTATCTGTAAGTCACATGTATCTTATATACACACAAGATATGAAGTTATAAATTTTTTGGATGTCTGTCTTGTAACTCAAAAAATAACACATGCTCACTTTGGGGGGGAGGAGGGGATGGACAAACAAGGGGAGGCATTTGCATCATCTGATCAAATCATTGCTCAGACTTTAGCAATGTTAGCTACTATTCCTGGCTCCAGATGCCAGCAGCTGTGAAATCTGGAGGTGAGAGGCTTCCATTCTGCTTCCCTAAAAGTAGTAAAGGTCTAAGAGGAAGGCAAGATGCAGACCCCAAATCGTCTTAATGATTTTTAGGTTTGCTCTTTAACTTGTGCTTAGAATGAGACGAGAGAAAGCAAAAGAAGGAAAAAGGGAGGCGTTGGGAATTGCCGTGACCGGGCTGTGAGCACGCAGCCACTCAGTGTCAGGAACGTGCACGATGGTCTCAAGACTCCAGCCTTGCGCTGGTGGCCGCACGAGTAAGCGGTGCCTTAGCTATCGCGCCTTGCCGTTCTGCCTCTCCCTTACCTACTGCTTCCACTGCTTCTCAGGTACAAAAAGTGTTGTGAAGCCCAGCTGCTACCCCCACTGGCAAGCCCGGCTGGCAGCGCAGATTGCTGGCAATAGCCGGTGTTGCTGCGTAACCAGCCATCTTTCTTTTAGATAGCAACTTTCCGCACAAGTTTTGCATTCAAGAATTTTGTGAGTGTGGTACAGACACAGGGGATTTATACTAAAAAGGCCTTGTCTCAGATTCAGGTTTTTTGACAATGAGGCATAATGCTCACTCTGTGTGGGAGGAAGCAACACATTCGTCTTTTTATTCAGTTCAATAACTTCTACCGCCTGTGCTTACTACTACAGAGGAAAGACTAAGCTGGGGATCAGGACTCCCACTCGCTGGTGGAATCTGACCATGTCTTTTATAAATTTAGCTTTGTTGAAAGGCAGCAAAAAACACTGATCTGCAAACTTTTTTATCAGCTTTGATGGAACGTACTGTCCAGACTCATCTGTGGTATTTTTCGCTTGTCTTACTTGCAGGGGGGTCTGCCCCACCCAGCAGCTATCCATATAATCTTTTTTTCCCCCTCCTCTGCAAAAGTAAATTTAAACTCACAGCCCTCTTGCCAGGGGAGAGTTTTAGCTAGTAATGACATGGAGATCTGAGAAATACAGATATTAGATGATCTGCCAAATTGTACTGCCTTCGTCTCTTACAGCACAGTAATAAAAAGATCTCTCCTATTACGGCTCTTCATTGCCAATTCCCAAGCTGTTCTTCGCCAAAGTACAATTAATTACTGAAGGGGCTTCTCATACAGAAAATTGTTGATGGAGCATCCGAAAAAAAGCAGTAGAGCATAAACTTCTGGAAACACACTGCAAGGGGTGGGGGTTAGTATTTCCCACCCCAGGCTATGCCCTTTGTTCCTCTCATTTGCAGTCTGAGGTTTTTGGTGTCTGGGTTGTTGGGTTTTTTTCCCCCCACTTCTTAACTTGTGTCTGACTTCCTTGATACTTTGACTGCTTTCATTATCTGTTCTTCATTTATGAGCAGGTTAAAAATGGTGAAGGAGTTGGCTGCACATTATACTATGTGGGTCTACAGTGTTAGCTCCAATCTCCCCCTGACTGGTCTCCCTCCTCCGCTTACTCCAAAGGGATGAACTTGCTTGCTAATACAGATTTTTATTATTATTGTGCTTTAATTCAGAGATTAAGAGTAAAATACAGCTTCTGAATGCTTAGGGGCTACTGAAAATAAGACTGAAATGTTGCTGTCCCTAATGGTTTATTAGAGAAAAGACACAGTTTGCCAGTATTTCCTTTAAATATATGTGAACTCAATCTTGCAGAAGTTGTAAAAATCAATTTCATTAGTAATTAGAATTATAGAATTTTCTGCCAGTAAATATGCTAAATATAAGGAAGCATTGGACTCCACAAGGTCAATATGTTTACCTTCAAAATATATCCTAATATCTGTTAATGCAATCCACCAATTAAAAGGTCTATAAATAAGTATTTACTCAATAGATTTAAATGTCTCCGAAGGGAGCAATTAGGCTTTTAAGGAAAACTCTTAAACGTTCCCATGAATGTTTTTTTTTTTTCTTTAACATTTTGTCTTACACAAATACACATTTCAGGAATTATGGTAAACCTGTACTTTGCACCCTGATTATAAATGTCCTAAAAAAAGTGTTGATAATGTACATATAATAATGTTTATTTCAGTCTGTAAATGACAAAAATAAGGAGGCATGTTTTCTTTCTTGCTATAATGTTGTAACCTTGTTACATAATGCAACCTTTGGTGTAATTAGTGATCACGTTAAGAACATTTTTTTGTCCCATAAAGCCCTTTTTACATATATTATATACTAGAGATAAAGGGATTTAAATACTGAGGCAGACTCCTGACTTGATGTAAATATCAGTGAGCTGGGCTGATTTAAATTAGCTGAGCATCTGGCCCATTCTCTCTGGAAACAGATAATCGGCTTCAGTAATTGACTGAGATTTGTGGGTTTCATTTCTTTCATTTATACTTAAATGTATAAAATAGTGGCATGTAAATGTAGCCAAGATTATTAAAATTATTGATCACCTATGCTATCCAATCAGCTACAAACTACTCATATTTATAAACCACTAGTTTTAGGTTATATTAGAAATTCAGCCAATTAGAAAAAATAATAATAATTACAAGGATCAGGGATGTGTGTCAAAATATGATTGCACATTCCAGAGCTAGAAAATTGTAATAGTAGGACTGGCAGTCATTTTTATAAGAGAGGGCAAGGGCAAATGGTGAAAAATTCAAATATGAGTGAAATGCCAGTAAATGTCATACTAATAACAGTATACATTACAACCTGCTGTGATTTTTCTCTCCCATGGGTCATATCTTTTTCCTCTTTTCTTCCAAGGTGTCGTGACCGTGGATAAAAGCTCTTTCTCAAATCTCTGGCCCCTTTTCTCAATTTTTTTGTTCTTTTCACTTAATTGATCAAATTAATAGCTTTTATAATTAATCTACCACCTCCTGTAATATGAGAGCTATGAGTCAGAGACACATAAAAATAAAATAAATCTGCTTACTTTGAAATTACATTGTTTTTGTCTTACATAATTCCCTTTAGAAAATATGGTTTACCCATAGCAGAATGAGATTCACTGTTTTCTCTGCAAATTTTGAAAATAAAACTATACCTGTTGTACAGTTAACAGTAAACTGTAAATCATATTAAGTTAGCGTAAGCAATGAGAAAAGCAACAAAAGGTGGCTCATATCAGTGAATATTACAAATATAAACCTGAGCTCATTAACAAAGAGCTTTCCTCTCAAGCAGCATCAGAAATTAAGGCAATATCATCCCTGAGATGCCACTGAAAATGGCAACTTCAAGCAGTTACAACTTGTTTTTCTTTAAGGAATCTTCTCATTCCCACAACAGGATTTTTTTCTAATCCTTGGGAAATGTCAGCATTTTGTGTATTTTAGGGAACGTCGTAGACTCTCAGCAGGATATGGAGTCCTCTCCAGGAGCTTATGCAGTGCACTTACCCACCACAAAAGCAATCTCTGCCTAAAAAGGAGTTTCAGTGTTGTGTGGTTGACACACCAAGAAGTGCCTAAATAATTTATGACCGGTAGAAAATAAGCTGCTCCATGAAAGATATTAAATAAATAAAAATAATGAAATTTTTGATAGTTGTTTTAAATATACAAGTAAAAAGGGGATGGAAAATTACTCTTCCTAAAGTAACTGAGCTGCAGCCCCTCCAGTTCTTCTCTGGACAAGGACCACATTCACAACCAAAACCATTAGCAGAGCATTTAAAAGAATTATAACAGCCAAAGAATGCTTTTTAACGCTGAGTACTCTCAATGCATGAAATTACTGGAAAGTGTCCATTTCCCTTAAGTTATTTAAGTGCCCAAAGTGGCAAATGGGTGCAATTTTCAAAAGTATATGGATGAATAATTCTCATTGATCTGAATACCTGAGAAATGACCAGGTTCACCTACAAAATCACACTTTGCACTCATCTACATTTTTAGGTATCTGCATATTGCAAATATTTTCTTTGGGCACCAAATCAAGAAGCCATCTTTGTTTATTTAAACTCCTGCTTAACTGTGAGCATGTGCTTAAAATTAAGCATATGCTTGTGTTCTTTCCTATGATTAAGTTATGTTTATTGAGAAGAGTCCTCCTGATCCAAAGTATGCGGCAGGGCTAGGTATCATTGCTAGCTAGCCGTTGCATTGCTTCATCCCAATTTCCACAGTTCTAAAAATTTGACATTGTGAATTGAGAGGTAGTAGCTTTTTGTCTTGAACCCAAAGGGAATTTGAAATCTAATCTGTTAATGTGGAACAGAAAATAGATGGGGTAGAGGCTGAGGGTGTTCACTGAAAGAAGAAAATGAAGACTTAGAAAAATAATCCTCATTTAAATCCCTTGGGCAGCATTTTGAAAATCTCTGCCTCGAGTATCAACTGTGCCAGGGATTGATACAAAACAATGGGAGGGGGAAAAAGTACTTTGGATAGTCAGAAAGCGTTTAGTTCTCAAATAAATAAAAAGGGCTATAGACTGTTTCTTTAGTAGCTGTGTATAGTTCTTTATTTTTAAAAAGATATATTCATTGAGTGAAAAGATAAAAGATGGCAGATCCTCAAAAGGTTTTCAGTGACAATGTGCATTACTGAAGCCTTAATTCATGTAATTAAAGAAGAATAAGAAATATATAATTCATAGCCTTTCAAAAGAATTCAAGAAAAATGAGTGGACTGAGGATTTTCCCTGGTCCATCATTTACAAGAAGGCTTTTCAGTCTTAGTTAAAAAAAAAGAAAGTTTGAAACTTGTGATCTCTAAAATATATAAGCACTTAAGAGAGCAGAATTCATTACTAAATGAAATGCTTATTTGAGAAACATGTTTTTCTTCTATGGGAGAGGGGGAAAAATTCCTATTTCCTCACCATCGCGTTTGGTTTGGAATTATAAGTTTCCTAGTGTGTTTTGGTCACAAGAAAAGCAGCAAATTGAGTTATAGGCTGTGGAGGTTGCAAAAAGCAGGAGTGGTTTCCAGGCATGGTCTTTCTTCATTTCTGCTTCTCCCTCCCCAGCTGGGAAACATCAAGCTGGAAGTCAAAGGTGCTGCCCACTGGGGTGGTGGGTTTGCTGTTAGGTCATCTTGGATGGTCCAAAGCAGGAGTATTTTACAAAAATGTTTGTGAGGGCAGGCAGGTGATACAGACTGAGGTTTCAGCCTGACTGGATTTTGAAGGGAGGGAAGGAGCTAAGGGAGAGAGGGAGAAAGGTAAGAGAACAGAGCTGCTCTTGGGCAGGTATTGTTGGACAAATTAGGGAGGAGATGTGATTTCTAATCACTAGTTCTACTGAGCTGGTCCAGTCTGTCTCTAACATAGCCCCAGATCCAGAGGACTTTTCGTTTTTCTTGAAGTCTTGACCATATGAGAGAGAAAGAAGAGTAGAAATGAGCTGTCCTCTGCTGAGGAGGTGGAGAAGGATGGAGACCCAAGGTCCGTGCAGGCTGAGATGCCCTGTGGCCTTCTTTCCTATGGCAGGGAGAATCACATGTTCAGAAATGATCCCTGCAGTTAGACAAATACTATTTAATTTGAAATCTATGTTGTGAATTGGGAGGCCACCAGACCGTAAGTGGGTCCAGTTGGGTGTCTGCTAACTGGACAAATTAGACCCACTGTGGGTTTTAAATCCCTCTCCATGTCTTCCCTTGGCCTTCATGTTATAACCCACAGCCTTTTGCTTTTTTACCGGTAGTTCTTGTAATGCATTTTAAACTATTTTTAGCATAGCATCAAAACTGCAAGAGCCCTAAGACTGATATTTTGGCACGGTTGCTGAAGAGGTAATAGGTCTTAATATACTTTTACACTGTAAAGGGATGTTTATACACAGCAGTTACCTCTTACAGCAAGTAAGGAAACATAATTATTGGGAATTCAAGCTGTAGGATAAACTGGATGTATTTCTAATGAAAGAAGAAATAGGATTGTACTTTTATCATAGAGTAGATGACCTTATACTGAAGTACAACACTTCTGTGTTCACTTAAGCAGAAGATTTCCTGCCTGAAAGCCATCTATAATATCAGCTCTATATTTCTGTTACTTTAGGCAAAAATTAAATGGTATAAAACCACACTATCATTTCAGCATAACTTTTTTGGTAAATATTTACTACTGCTTACAAATATACTGCTTACATATAATTATTTTGTGAAATGCCAGGAACTTCAGTCTATGTTTACAGATATGATAGAATTTAGTAATTAAATTGTAAAATATCTTTATATGCTTATGCAAATGGATTAATTTATATGTGGATATTTCCTATAATTTAGTGAAGGCATGTGTCATTTCTTAACTTTTAAAAGTACAACTATATTCAAGTTAATAGGAGAGTAAAAAATTCAATATATTTGATGTATTATTTGGAATTGGTCCAACTTACCTAACTTCTCATGCTAAGGTTTATCGATCCAAATTAGCTAACCATGTTGCAGTTTCTGTAAAGCATATGTTACATTTTTTGCATATACACCATCTGTATTAAAGAACTTGCATAATAGCCTCATATCATGAAACTTCTCTCAGGATAGTTAAGCAAAGTGTAGTGAGTCTAGTAATGATGTTTATTTTAAACTGAAGCTTGAATAATTTAAGAATGCTCAATATAAATAAAATAACATCATGTATATGTGTTATACTTTAAACAATAATAAAAATCTTCCTTGCCCTTTATTAAGTCCTCTAAAAAGAGGTGGCAGTCTGACTTTTTTCACTGTGCTACCTATACATGACTGAACTGGAGAAGTTAAGCATGTCGACTTAAGCATAAAGTTTCAGAGCAAGAAACCAACCTTTAGTTAATCAATCTGAAAAACTGGAGTACAATTTGTTTTCTCTAAGTAGCATACCTTCCTTTTACATTGTTTTCCTATGGGATAATATATTTCTTCATTAAATGTCTTCTATAGATATTATATACCTTACTTGGTTCCAACACACTATAGTCAAGGACATTATCCAGATCTGGAACAAGCCCCAAAGGATTTTCATTCCTTAAATAACAAGATTTTGTCAGTCTGTACCATATATAATCTTGGTTCCTTAAATTAAGAAGTATTCAGCAAGAAACTTTCCAGATTTCTACATCATTCTGAGCTTTAAAAGAGCAGATATCAGTCTGAGTAAGTAGGGAAATTTGAGATACCTTTTCATATTAGTAGTGTAGCATACAATTTGCGATCTGATTATTTTCAATTTATATATTATTGTAGTTAATATAGGGTGTATTTGTTTTCACAGCTGATGTTTGTGTTTCACTAATGAAAAAGCAATCTGAGCATTTTTCTTAAGTCCCCTCACTAAATTAATGGCAAGTCTAATATAAATTCCATCATTTTAAACTAGGTTGTAAATTTATGATATCTCTGGGTCTCTCTGTGTAAGTATTTCCTGCAGGAGAAACTAGTCCATAGTAGCAGAGTTTTTTACTAGTAAATCGATGCAGTTATTCTACAGCTCTGAAAATGGATGTTGCTTACTGTGTTCTGTTTTGCTGCTGCAAGGTTAGAAAGCTGGCATCGAAGAGGATGAAGTGAAAGCTTTATTGGTTTTAGCTTCAGTTTTGAAAAGCACAGTAGTAATGGGAAGTATAAGATGTTCATGAAAAACAGTAGTGCTAAGAATAATATGAAACTTGATGGGAATAAAAGAAAAATATTAATCTGAGAAATAATAGAGTAAGGAAAGGTTACAGTTCTCTCTGTTACCAGCCCTTTTCAAGCATATAGTTCTGCGGTAAGAGCATTAGATGACGAAATTGTAAAATCTCAGTAGTTTTGTGTATAAACACTGCCTCCTCTGCAGCTCCAGGAAGAGCCTGGAATTAGATCCTCTGACTCTGTGTGCACATGGGATGCAGCTTTCTTTTGCTCATAAGAGTGGGTAAATGTGTAGATCCTGGTACTTGTAATTCTGTCTGCTTTTCAGTATGCATGTGTATGGGGCAGAGGCAGCACTTCTCTTCCCCCTGGAAGAGTGCAGAAGTTGTGCAGGTTGGTAAGAGAATTTTTTTCCTTTGTGCACATTGTAATGACTTTTAAATAATGTATATCAGAAATACATTTAGTTCGAGATGGAAGCTCCTCGAGTGAAAGGTTAAAATGTCAACAACCTTACAACTTTTGAGATCTGTGCCTGTCGCTTGTAACTTAATAATAAAGAAGTCTGTAGCAGTCCTACCTCCAAAATGCTGAGTGACAACAAAAGCAAGTATACTTTCCAAAGAGCTTACTGGGGACTGCTCTTGAGTCTTTCATTCCTGATTTTGGTGTGGCATCACTCCAGGACATTTGCTTGACCACCTTCTCCTATCCTGTGTTTCCCACTCATCAGGGTCCTTCAGTTTCCAAAAAAGGGTGGATTGATTATTATAATTTCACAGCTCAAAGGTAGATATGTATTGTTGATAGTGAGGGTCTCTGTCTGGTAGATTAGACTCCCAAGGAGGATCATAGACTTTCTTCACCTCAACAGAGCAGAAAAAATGACCCATTGGTACCCTCACCACAGGATGGTCAGGTCATGTTTTGCATTCTTTCAGCTGTAGGAAGAGTCTGTATACTATGGAAATGAATTTTTTCTGAATAACATGAAATAGTAAAACAAACTGTTGCCTGTTTAGTCACACTCACGCATGCAGAAATGATTTAGTATATCTAGTGTTGCATGATTAATGATGATGATGTGCTTAAATTTCTAGTTCCACACATGGCTTGTGTAAAATAAGATTGTCCTTCAACATATGGTATTAATAATAAGTTAAAGAACCAGGTGGATTTTTTTCTGTCATAGCTTCTTGAAAAATTCAGTTGCACACAGTTTTAATCTTTTTAAAATATACTTTTTTTTGAAGATTGACACTTTATTACTTTTTATAAATCATAATTTAAATGAAAATAAAGTCTTCTAGAAACACAGATAGCAATTAATTACTATTTAAAGAGAGGTTATATTTTGGTTTATATTGATTTATTTTTAGAAAATTATTGCAAATAGAAGACCAAATAGATTTATATACATGCACACCTTAAATTTCCCATAGTATGATTTGTATTTTAGGTATGTTGATAGTGAGATAATAACTAATACTAGTGGAAAATATGCATGCATTTTTATAAAAGTAATTGTAGCTTGTTACCTAAACAGTAGTGTTTCGAGTTTCTTGTGTTAGTGTTTGTATAGGTAAAAACAAGTTAAAAACGATGGAAAAGTTAATCTTACAGAATCTTTCTGCAGTTTTCAGAAAACTGTTCACATGAACTCGATTTGGTAGGCTGTGATTGATGTATCTGAGATGGTTTCTGTAGAGCTAACCTGTTTTTTCAACTGGATAAACAATGCACTCCTGCATTTCTGCCTCTTTTTTTACTTCAGCTGGCTCATCTAGAGCCCAATTGCATGGTGCTGCAGAGCAAACTGCAAAAATAGCGCATAGATGAAGCTATGACAGCACACAAAATAGAAAGGAGGGATTATCTGGTGTAATTATCTGTGTAAAACTCCCAAGGTTTTCTACTGGCAGAACGAGAGCAGTTCTGTAATGATGTTCAGCCTGTGCAAAACCCCACTGAAGTGGAAGCCGGGATTTGAGCGTCGGGGCAGGCGTGGGCCTCTGGCCGTTTGCAACCAGAGCGATGGTCAGCCCTGCCCATCGTGCTGCTGAGCCGTGTCCCGTTGACCATATTCAGTTTTTAAATCAGCAGCTCGATTCTGTCTAACTTAAAAGACAGCAACAGCAGAGTTTGAGCTAGACTCAAGGAAATGTTTCAGTCTCAGTACTTGCCGTCTTGCATTGATTTACCTTTAAATGAAAAATACTTTAGGTGAACCGAAAATCATTGGTAGCTTGTTAACGTTAATGAGCTGTGTAGGAAATGTAAAAGTAAGAGATAAGATAAAATTACAGTTATTAAGTTCTGATAAAACAAATTAGATGCATTTTTCTTCTTTTTATAAAGAGCGTACTTTCTTATACCGTAGATGGACACACATGATCTGAATGCTCAGATATTTAGGGTCCAGGTCTCTTAATACTATATTAGTCACTGGATCAGATTCTGATTCCCTTCTTCACATTAAACACAGCTGTGAATCCACTGGGGTTAATAGGAGTATTTCTTTCGTTAAGGGGCTATTCAATGTAAGAGAGGGGAATGGAATCTTGTTCTTCATGAGTTAAGATGCTCTAACTTGATATTGATAAGATGTTTTCTTTTAGCATTGCACTGAGGTGTGCTCTTTCAGTCTTTACAGTCTAATTTACAAAGTTCTGTAGTACAGTTTTGGTAATCAGTACTATTTATTTTTGATCAAGACTGGCCAGAAGGAAGGCTTACATATTGGAAAAAGCATGAAACGACTCCAGAAGTACATTTCACTGTAAATTAAAAAAAAAAAAAAGTATGTTTGTGCAATTTAGAATCTGCAGAAGGCTTTTCTGCGAATAACAATGCCAGATGTTCTCATGTGAAGAATAGAACATGAAGTTGAATGCATTATTTTAATATTTTGTAACTTCATCTCTCCTCTTACCAACTTCTGTTTCTCTCCTTTCCTGCTTTTTTAAACTTTTTCTATCTTCTAAGGTTCTTTAGAGTTCATTCTTTGCTAACAGCTACACTTTTTTTTACCTGGGTCCCTTTCAGCATTTTTTTTTTGCTTTACTATTTTCCGTTGTATCTTTTTTACATTTTTTCCCACCACACTTTTTTCCCCTTTATTAATTTTAGGAATGTATTTATAAACATCATTGACAGTGACCTTTCCTCTTCAGTTTAATCCTCCACATTATTGTTTAACGTTGCTTTTAGTTCTAGTACAGATTGTCAAAATGTCTTGCAGTAGTGATGTTACAGCAGAGACTGAGAAAACAAGTTGAAGAAAATCAGTGTTATTTAAAAAAAAATTACACACCAAGACTCAGAGAATCTTTTCACTTTTGCACAGCTGTTTGTGAATTTCTGTGCTTGCTCCTACATTTCATGATAGTGGTTCAGAACATGGAACTCTGATTCTTCTTAACCACCCCACATCACACAAACCTTCCGCAAAAGAAAAACTCTATTTGAAAAACAAAAAAATTGCCTGGGGGTACTTTAAGTCAGTATGTATCTCATAAACCATACACTTGCAAATTTTGGAGACTTTTTATGTTAATAGGGTGTGCTTTTATAGCGGATTTCAAAAAGCAGCTAGGCAGGTCGCTGGTCTAATTATTTTCCAGCTTTCCATACATTGCAGCACAAGAACCTATATGTTTAGGTTGTGCCTGACAGATCAGTTTGTTCTGAGCAGCAAGCTTTGTTTTTCAGGTGTAAAGGCATGTAGTTTGCAGGCAGTTTTATAACTTGCTGTAAGTTGCAAGTAGTTTGCTTTTATGAGTGTTGTCTGTAAGAGCAACTCCAGAGACAGGAACTTTCAAGTTTATGGGTCAAATTAATTCCCTAATTCCGACGCGGAGACAGGTTGTTTATTAAGGATAAACTTAAGACAGTAACTTTATGACTCATATTTCTACAATGTGTTTCTGCAAGAAACACACAGAGGTCCAAACAAGGCCATTTCAAAAGACCTTGCAAGATTGATATACTATAATAATGGGGATTTCCTAGCTTCAAAATTTGTCAAATGCTACACTTTCCAGTATGGTCTATGGTTATCTCCTAAATTTCTGCTATGAATTTCTAATTTAAGAACTGTTACTATTCTTATTATAGACTATGTGTAATCAGTGATTGTATAACATTCCTTAAAATTTCAGTATTTTTCTAAACAGTTTTCACGGTGCCATAGGCCTATATAATACCTGACTGGGCTAGCCCCTTAAGCTCCATAGCCTAAAAGATTTCTGAAAGCTTTGAGAATTGTTTTCTGCCAGGTTTAATAATATTATTAAATTATATTTTATTTACAAATTTATATATTATATTTATAAACATCATTGACAGTGACCTTTCCTCTTCAGTTTAATCTTCTGCATTATTGTTTAATGTTGGTTTTAGTTTTAGTACAGACTGTCAAAATGTCTTGCAGTAGTGATGTTACAGCAGAGACTGAGAAAACAAGTTGAAGAAAATCAGTGTTATTTAAAAAGAAATTACACACCAAGACTCAGAGAATCTCTTCACTTTTGAGGAAGGTTAGTGTGATGTGGGGTGGTTAAGAAGAATCAGAGTTCCATGTTCTGAACCAATGAAATGTAGGAGCAAGCACAAAAATTCACAATATTTACCATATTAACCTATTGAGAAAATTCTCTTTCTGTGGTCAAATACAGTGGTTAGTTACATCTGCATGGGTTTTTCAGCTGCATTGTTTTCTGCTATATGTAATGTCAAGTATCTTAGCTGCAAATATTTTGATTCATATTTATTCAGAAGATTACTCTTGTCAAATGTAACCTAGAAATGTTAATAAAAGGCATCGTCTCTTCATTCTTTCTTCTCTAATAGAGTAACATACTATAGTTCTCACTAAAAGGCACATCACTTAACCTGTTTCATGCTGCAATCCATCCTCTTTATTCTATTTGTAAATACATTTACAATATTCCCACTTTAGACACGTGGGATAGGATTTATCCTTTCTGCCTTTAGTATCTACAGCAGAGATGCCTACATCTGAACTCATAACCCTGGACTCCCTTTTGAGTCAGTGGGAAGCACCAGGCATTTTTAACATATTTGACAGAATAAGTGGATGAGTTGAACCCTAGAAATGCGTGCTCCTCTCTGGTGACTGTAGTCTAATACTGGTGAGATAAATCTCTACTGCAATTTTAAAAATCCTTAATATACTCATTAATATGGGCAGATATTTCAATCATTTGATATCTACCCAAATACTGAGGTTGAGCATGAGACTTGGGATGAGAATTTGCAGGTTTGGACATTGGACTTTGAGAACTTCGGGAGCAACATGATGACATTCTTATAAGGTGGAAGGCAGAGAATAAATCTCTTTTTAAGTTTTGTTTCCTCAGTATTTTGTGATTGTCAGTTTGTTCCTTCATGTCTTGTGTCTGGGGCCACTTTGCAGTGTTCAATAAGTATGTAATAAGGGCTGCTAACATGCTTTTGTTACCTTTCTAATACTCTCAAGACTTTTTAGGTGAAAATATTCCTTTTTTTTTTGTCTTGTGGTGCTGTTTATGTAAATGTGATACAGAAAATAATGAATGGAATGATAAATTGGCATAGTTTCTTGTAATTCTTTATTGTACCTGCTCACATTTCCTAATCCACTGTCATCTCGACCTGTTGTGTGAAGACAATTCCAGCATTGATAATGAAGGCTTTCTCTTAAAGTTGATGGAACCTTGTATGCAAGCAGATGCCCAGACCACAGGCCTCCCTTTGTCTGAGTGACATTTCATCCGATCCCAGAATGGGTGAACTTTACTGAGCCTGGTTGTGTTTTGCGCTAAGCAGACTGATGGCTTTCTGCAGCCACTGGTTAAACATGAGAGGATGTGTTTTAGGCCCTCCTGCTGCTCTGGGGAGTGGGCAGAGACCCCCCCAATAAGGAAAAGACCCAGCCAACGCCCACCCATCTATCTGACTCTTTCTCAGGCACAGGCTTTAACATATACATTAACACAGCTATGCACAAGTCTGAAAACCAGTGTTGGTGCGGTACCTGTACACCACTTGGCCCATGCAACAGTCGGTGTTATTGGGAGAGGGTCTTACAACTTACCTCATCCTTGAAATGCATGTACTGGATGAAGTACCACAGAGCAGTATGAAAATTATCTTTTTTTTTTTATTTCTTCCCCCCCTTTCTTTCTCTTTTGGTATACAATCTTCTCTTTATGGGTGCTTGAAAAGGAAATCCTGAATCTGTTCTTTAACATATAATTTCGGTATCTAAAAACAGCACTTGGGATTAGCAGCCTTGTCAGAAAAACAAGAATTTACATGTTCAAAGAAACTCAACAATCCACCCCCAGCTTTTCAACTGTGTCAGGCATTATTTGGTTGTACACAGCTGTTGTAAGATGAAGAAAGAGGAAATGCAATGAAAGGAAAAGGTGTTATTTTAAGGACTTGATCTGAAAATAATGGAATTGCCCAAACAGCTTCATATAAAGTGGTTTACATGCTCTGCAAAGAGGTGAAAATGCACGTTGATCTTGTATTTGGGCAAGTGTTAATTATAGGCTCACTGACACCAAGATCTAATCTCTTAGAACTTGTTTCTTTCTTTTGTTTTTTTCTAAAAAACGAAGAAATTGTGACTTGTATTCATCCTCTTCTTCCTCTCCTCTCCACACACAGACACTAGTCTGCTTTGTAAATCAGGAATGAAATGAGGTCTAACCAGTTGACACTAATAAATTATTTTATGGAGGCATGGAGACTACTATCATTATTCCTGACAATAGATAAAAAGTTGTATTCTCCCTGATTCCATTCTTCCAAAAGTATTTCTGTCTGCCCATATTTACTAGTTATGTCAGATGTAGCTCTTGGATCAGATTTTTTTTGCTGTTCTCCTGCTCTGTTTGCTGTTCAACCTCTAGCAACATTTTGCTTGTATGAAGGTACAAAAAAAATGTTTTTGTAATTTAAAATGTTTTCTAATCATGGTGTGTAGATTTGCTTCAAGTGCTTTGGTTTTGAGTGCCCGTTCATAATGCTGGCAGTTTTTTTAATACCTGCTGGTCCATGAAGGTTTTATTTTAAAATATCTTAAGAAAAATAACTTTCTTAGTAACAAATTACAAAATTGACCTATAGATTTTGACAAGGTTTGAAGTATTACTTTATTTTTCCAAACAAAATTTGCTCTTTATTCTGCTGCTTCTCCTAGTTCTCTACTTGCTCTTGTAGTGTTACCAGTAGATTATTTTCCTCACCTTCCATTGAGTTTTCATTGCAACTTCCGCAAGGGACCATCGTTGGTCTTCTTCAGCCACAGTCATCTTGGACACCCACATCCTCTAGCTCAGGTTCAACAACCAACCGTAGGCTATCTCCTTACTCCAGGACATCTCCTGGAATCTCTTCAGTGACAAACTATCTTCAAGTACATGTAGCCGTTAGCCTAGGCTCTAGAAAGATAAATGACTCTTTTATACCTCTTAAACTCTCTTCCCGTTTCCTCTGCTTTTATAACCTCCTACCCTACCTGTTATTCTTATGTACAATACTATGATACCGTTGTTCCCTTCTTTTCTTCATTTCTAGATGTACAGCTAAACTAGACATGAATGCACATAAATACACAAAAACATTAATTGGAGCGTTGGGGAGAATTATGGGAACAGAAACATCAGCCTCTAAAGTATATTTAAGTTTCAAAACCAAACACTCAGCAGCTGAGTTGAAGTTCAGTGCTTGTGCATATATTGTTATTAAAAAGTGTCTTTTCAGAATCACAAAATCACTAAGGTTGGAAAGGACCTTCCAGATCATCAAGCCAACCATTAATCCAGTGCCACCGTGTCCCCTAAACCATGTCCTGAAGTGCCACATCCACACATTTTTTGAACACTTCCAGAGATGGCGACTCCACCACCTCCCTGGGCAGCCTGTTCCAACGCTTGACCACCCTCTCGGTGAAGAAATTTTTCCTAATATCCAATCTAAACCTCCCCTGGCGCAACTTGAGGCCATTTCCTCTCGTCCTATCGCTGGTTACTTGGGAGAAGAGACCAACACGCTCGTCACCACAACCCCCTTTCAGGTAGTTGTAGAGGGTAATGAGATCTCCCCTCAGCCTCCTTTTCTCCAGACTAAACAACCCCGGTTCCCTCAGCAGCTCTTCATAAGACTTGTGCTCTAGACCCCTCACCAGCTTCGTTGCCCTTCTTTGGACACGCTCCAGTACCTCAACATCCTTCTTGTAGTGAGGGGCCCTTTTCCTACACTGTGCATGAGTTTGATTGATTGCATCTTCAACATGAAACCTGTTCTCAAGGCACATGGATCATTCTTTCTTCTTCCCTCCTCTTCTCCCTAGAGAAAAAATATTATAAACATGGTCAGAAAACAAACTAAGCTTTCAAATTCAACTCAAACCTTTCTGACATTTCATATATGAAAGCAAAATATTTTATTAAAAGTGTGTCAGGATTTCAAGTATGCATGCTTGCGGAACTCCTAAAGGAGTCTGCCGGAGAATCTGGCACTCCCTCTTGTAAATGTGCTGTTCTACAACCTCCGGCTGACCCATCGCTGTATTCTTGATCAGAGGCCACTGTATTCAGTGAACGGTTCAGCTAACTCAATCAGAATGATAGATTGCAGGAAGAGTAAAGCATTGAAATAGCCAAGAAGGTGGAGGTTCCTACTGTAGGCGTATGCTGGGTGAGGTAATCCTAAAGTGAGCAAATTAAATCTCTACAGGCCACACTAATTATATGATCTCCTTGGTTTCTCTGGAACCCCCACTGTTTCTGTTGCTATGCGTATCCTGTGCAGCAAGTGGGAACTCACAAGGACATCTTATGCCTTTGTAAGGTACCACGCCATGCAGTAGGGAGGCAGCAGTGCTTCTCATCTCTCTTTACTAGTGTACTCCACAAGATGGTAGAAATAAAATATGGGAAAATGTGTCTTACTGAGAGGAGGAGGATACTTGTAGTCCTCCAAGGAAAAATGTCCTTGTGAAATGTGTTCCTTGTGCTGTGGTGGTGACTGGGGAGAGGTTGAGGAGGAGGCAGGAACCTCCCAAGCCAAGTATCACACACTTCAGTCTTCTAGGTAATCCCCAATGGTGTCGCTGTGGAGTATGTTTTTAATCTTTATTTTATTATGTTGAATAATACAATCCAATCTTTAAGTGGCTGAAGTGAAATGTGTTGGTGATAACTTCACGTTTTTCTGAATGGAGCCTGTAGTTCTACACATAATGTGTAAAATAAATATACAGAATCTCCACATGTGATATAAAAACATTGGTTAAATGAATAAAACAATTATAGTACATATGCAGTAGTAAAATATAATATTTGAATCTCCTTTCCCAAAACTTCAGCTTTATCACTGAAACAATTGATTAAAATTTGAAAGAAAGGCTGATATTTATTCTCTAGTATTTTACATATAAATATCCTTTTCATGACAGCAACCCTTTTCCTCAGATACTTGGCTACTTATATTTCTGTGAGTTTCATGTGCTGTAATAACTCTATGACACTGAAAATGTTCACATACTGTTCAGCAGTAACAGACCAGACTTATTTTCCTCTACAACAAAAGAATTGGCATATCAGTATTTAAAAACCAAAATAATTCACTCCAAAATTGAAAATTCCTTCAACTCGCTTTCCAAATAACACAAATGGTTGTTTGCAGTGTTTTATTTATGAAAATGAGAAATATGCAGAATATGGAAGCAACAAAATGAAATAATGTGGTTTGATATATTTGCATTTTAGTTTTCTCTGTGAACATGTAAAATGCTTACCACATCTGCCTTAACTGTTCATGGATGATTTCTTCCATCTGTTGCAAAAGTTGTTAAATACGAAAGAGAAGTACCCAAGTTTCTAATGATGTTCATGTTTTGATTAGTTCTTGACCTTTTGGAATTCATGTGTGTCTAATCTTCCCAGAGTCTTACAGTGGTGCCAAAAGCTACCTCACAACATTACGTGTTTCGGAACAGCATTTACATAAGAAGTAACAGCTGGTAAATGGCCAACCTTTCTACTGCTTGGAAACATCATGGGTTTTGCTCCCCTGAACTTTAAAGCCTTTCTCGCTACCTGCAACATTGTTGAGCTAAACATGTGCCATAAGAACAACATGTGTTAGATTGCTGAGGTGTATTTATACAAACTGCAGCAACACAGATACATATTCTTATCTACAGAATATGGAGAGGAGGAGATAGAAATCTCATAAAATTCATAGTTTAAAAAATGTGAGTTGGCATTGTGTTTGGAGACTATCAAATGGTGTGTTCCTTGAATTTCTGGAAAGGGAAAAATTGAAACCTACTACGAACTTTGTATTTAGACTTCAAAACTTGGAATTAAATTTGTGAGGGGAACTAAGCAAAGGCTCAGAGTAACATGAAAAAAATGCGATATAGTCTTACAAAGTAAGTCATGGTAAAGGAGGTTTTTAAAAAACAGAAGTTTTTCCAAATAAGTCAGGATAAAGGGAGTTTGTTTTTTTTTTTAAAAAAAGGAATCTTATGGACTTGGGTATTGAAAGATTCTATATATTCTTATTTCTCTTTCTTATCAGAGAAAATGTGCACTTTATTGTGCTTTAACATGTTGGGTATGATGGGTCTGTTGTAGCTGTGGTCTGACATGTTAGTTCATCATAGTTCATTTCACAGTTTGTGAGTGACGTTTGTTTTTGTTTCAATCCTTAGACGAAGTTACTGACATACAGTACAGGTATTATTTCAAGACAAGGGTAGATGAAGCCATCATAAGTGTTATCTATTGCTAAAAACTAATGCTAAAGCAGGTTTGTGACCTGCTTGCTTTTCTGTGGGTTTAGTTTATTTGAAAGCTGCCAGTGCTGGTGCAGGCTGGCTCAGAGAAAGCTTAAGTACCAAGAGAGCTCACAGAAGGGCTCTGGGATGGTGTTACCACGAGTGCCGGCAAGGCAGCAGCAGAGGAGGGTGCGGGCTGCCCCAGCTGGAGCTATGCTGCACTGAGTTCACCCTCACTTAGTTATGGACCCACCCTCACCTGGGGAGTGTGCAGTAAGGAGATCTAATTTCCAGACATAATTTTTATTTATTATTTTGTGTTGTAGACCTTACAGAAGCTCAGCAGTGTGGAAAAGACTGTGCACGACTCTAGGCAAAGGCTTGTTCAAACCCTGAAAATATTTGTTACAGCTTGGAAATATATTGTCTTGTGATCATCATGAAAATTTTTGTAATGTAAGCTCTTCCAAATCCTATCAGATTTGAATGCAATAAGTATATATGTTCCTTCTATTTTCATCCTTTTCTTTATTTCTCTTTGCAATATTTCAGTCTACCATCTACAATGTGTGCAACAATAAGAAAGGTGATTGGTTATCTCTATGAATATATAAATCCTAAATGCAGGCAAGGCTGCAAAAGAAGGAGGGAAATGCAGGTGATAAAATTTAAATAATCTCAAGAAGAAGATGTTCATATTTGGGTGATTAGAGATAATGTACTGCCTGGCAAAAAAAGAAGAGAATGCGTAACAGTTGTTTGTGAAGTTATTTAAATCTAATTTAAATTCAACTGTACCTCTCCTGCCCTTGGAACAGTTGTATTTCCTAAAATGTAGTATCCCTTGTGAATATTTGTGGGTGTAGCACTACAGGTAAAGGAATCAACTCTTGAATAAAAAGTATTATAGGGATATTTGGAACGTTTACATGTTTGTACATGTTTTCAAATTTGGTATTACGGTGGAAAGTCTTTGTGAGCTCTCTATAGTGGTTTCCAGATGTACATGTTTGCTGGAGCAAGCTTGGCATGACATGGCATAGAACTGAAAATTCAAGGCAGGGTCACAGTGATTTTTAAGGGGGCTTTGGACTTTAGGTAAACCATGCAGTTGTGAATACCAAGTTACTGTCTTTCCATTTCTTGCAAGACAGCAGGCAAATGCTTATCACTGTTCAAAAGCTTCTCTGTAGAAAAGAAAAGTATTTAAGGTGTGTTGCTACGTATTTCTTTATCTCAGCAACTGCTCCTTGAAATGGATAAGAAACGTACATGAGGGAATCTGTTCAGAGAGATCTTCAGTAACTTCCTGTTGTTAATCAAACAGCCACACAAGTGGTTTCAAGTGCATAAGTTTCCTTCCTTGAAGCATTTTTCCCTTTTACTATTAATATTGGTGCTGTGACAATTGAATATTTTTCAGATAAGTATCACTTTCAAAGCTAGAGTGCTGCAGACAGAAGGAGAGCGTAAAACATCAAACGTATCAAATGACTATTGAACGCTATCTTGGGAAATTTAGCACAGTCTAAGAGGGATAATGTACTGAAGGGTTGTTAACGCAAGTTATTTTTGTTCGTAATCCCCTCTGTACTCATCCTGTTGCTTCCTTAGCATTTTTTGAATTTATTTCTTTTTTTTTTTATACTAAAGTTTGTTCTCCTGGACCATAGCAGGGAACAAATGTGCTAAGTCAAATATTTCTGTTGATTTTAGTGGGATTTGGGTCAGGTACTATGTTTATTGTTATTAAAGAATCCGAGCAAGATAAAAACATGTCTATCAAAGCTTAAATGATGAAACTCAACATGCCTGTAATTTACTAATATACCAATTTTGAGAGTGATTGTGCATGTGCATACATGTCTGAAGATGTTGAAATGTACTCATACACCACCGGTAATAGTTAGCTGCATGCGGTTTAAGATCCCCCGATTGATGGGTTTCTGCAAGCCTCCACATCTGAATTGAGTAGATGTTAATGCAAAGCTGCTTTTGATTTTATTTGTGTTACAGCTAGAAAAAAGGCAGAGTTGGAACAGTAAGCCTGGCACAAATGACACCCAACGAATGAGAGAGGAACCAAAATCATTCATGGAAGATGGAAGGAACATGCACTAGAGAGATGTATACAAACTGTATTCCCTGTATAGATAGCTTAAAATGTCTACTTTATTCCTTATTTAAATGAATTCAGAGTCCCAACTATATTAAAAAAAAAAAAAATTGTATTACCATGTTGAGAAACCTTTCTTCATTTTTCACACAAACTTGCATATAAGGTTAATTTAAAGGTAGTTGAGTCCCCATGCTTAAGAATAGTATATAGCTGGTTACAGGAGCCACACAGTCACCATTGTATATGGCACTTTGTGAGCACTGGGTTGCAAAGTGGTTTCTAGAGAATGGTCCATAGTGTAGTTTAGGATGTGTATCCTTCTCTTTTGTCTTTCAGTGTTACATTTTGCAAATGAGTCGCATATTAAAAATTGATGGAATGTCAAATGTCTTGCTAATGTAATCTTGTGAAATTTCCAGACAGAAGGTATTTATTTAATTATAAAAGCAAATGGGTGAAATGTTAGATGTAGGAGTACACTTCAGGCACATGTAATTCACAACAGTCTTCCAAACAAAAGAAGAAATATTAGACTGAGATTTGCATCTGCAGCAAAAAGCTAAGCACGCAAATGAAATTGTCTTGTAATGATTATTTTTTAATTTTTAGATTTTTTAAAAATTCTTCAGCATTTTGAAAAATGGAAAAATCTCACTTCAGATTTAAAGGGTTTTTTTAGATTATGCTAATAACTCAGAAACATACATACTTTCTTGACTTCTAGAGGGATTTAACACTAAGTGAGAGTTACATACTATGAAACCTGCACTAAAATCACTCAAATGAAAAAAGAACAACACAAAATATTTTTAGAAAAAAATCCTTATGAAAAAAGTCATTATATGAAGTTTTTGTTCCTCCAGTGTTGATAACTACCTTATCTGTAAGAAGACAAAAGATTCCCATTTTATTGAAGAGATTTAAAACTTTTCATGGAAAATGTAGTGGTTATGAGTATATTTCCCAAAATTTATGATTTAATGAAATCAGGATTTGCGGGAAATCCTGATTTTTCACTGAACAAATCTATTCTCATCATTAGTCTCAAAAATTGTGTTGCATGTCAGTGACATATTTTTTTAACCATGATTGTGTAAGATTTTAGGAGACAGAGTTATGACTATTTATAAATCTGTAGTATACAATGCACCACGCTAAAAGTTTCCAAGCTAGAATTGCTCTACCTTAGTCCATCTTCATGGCTTTTACAATACCACACATTATTTGTTACTGCTCCTTAAAAGATTAATTGTTTCAAGCTGGGAACAGGTCTTGAGGAGACTTGGCCATTAGTAACTCTCTGAAGAATCATGTATAAAATCATGTATGTTTATTTTGGTATTTTCTATTAGAGATGATGAAGTAGTATTCTTGTATATCTCCAGTAATACTACATTAACAGCCGGTGGGGAGTTGAATAACGTTTCTGCCTGTATTTGATTTATGCTAATTCTTGAAGGCTTATCAGTGTTGTACAGCAATGTAACTTCAAATCTGAATTTGTTTTCTTTTTAGCTTTTAAACTATAAGATATTATCTTTTACCTCAGTTCAACCTAGTGTTCCCAGTAGAAAAGTCTACTACTGATATTAATTTTATAACCTCACTAGCTTGCTGAGTGCCCTCTGTCAATTATTCTGTTGTTCCGTACCCAGCAAAGTTAAAGCAAAGCATCGGTGCAGAACAGTTCATAGGGTGAGACTTTAAAATACCTGTGCTCAGCCAATATTTCTGTTTGGAGGTCTGCTTTGACCAGTAAATAAATCTTCTAGGTGACACATTGAGTGTTTTCTATATACATATGTCTTCATCTTTACCTGTGTTATTTTAGATTTATTTCCTTTCAAGTTCTAGGTGAACATTTTAAAATTTGGGGTGTTTGAAGTTAGGCACTTAAATCCTTGTTTAGGAATATATGAGTCGATTTTATTTCTGAGCACCCGAGCAGTTGCAGCTGTTGTTGACTGTGGTTAAAAGTGATTTTTCAGTCTTGAGAATCAGCTCATTTGTATTCTGATGGTTAAAAATGTATATAACTGCCTGATTTTAGGTAGTAGAGTTTGCACATACAGATTTTTGGCTGAGAACAATTTCCTTATGATGCATGTAAAGCTCCAAAGCTTCTGTAATTTTCATATGCCTTATGAACATAACGACAATGATCATTTATCCTTGCAATAAAAACTGTGCATATTGTTCCTTGCTGAACCAACCTGAGTTCCTGGAGTCTGGTCCTGAATCCTCAAAATTTGTAAGTAAATCTTCCATCTTGACTGCAGGAGCAGATCATGACATCACCAACCCCTCAGATTGGTAATTTATTCCAAGAAACTCGTACAGCACCAGATAAAAGTCTAGTAATAATAGCAGTAATGTGATGTGTTTAGCATGAGGATTCATTGTGTTGACGTATCTTGGTTCAACAGCTTACCATAGAATCTTTGGGTTAGAAGGGACCTTTTAAGGTCATCTAGTTCAACCCCCCTGCAATGACCAAGGACATCTTCAACCAGATCAGGTTGCTCAAGAGCCCCGGCCAGCCTGATCTGGAATGTTTCCGGGGATGCAGCATCTACCACCTCCCTGTGCCTCATTGTGAAACATTTCTTCCTTCTATCTAGTCAAAATCTTCCCTCGTCTAGTTTAAAACCGTTACCCCTTGTCCTCTCACAACAGGCTCTGCTAAAAAGTCTGTCCCCATCTTTCTTATAGGCCCCCTTTAAGTACTGGGAGGCTGCAGTAAGGTGTTTCCTGAGCCTTCTCTTCTCCAGGCTGAACAACCCCAACTCTCTCAGCCTGTCCTCACAAGAGAGGTGTTCCACCCCTCTGATCATTTTTGTGGCCCTCCTCTGGACGCGCTCCAACGGGTCCATGTCTGTCCTGTGCTGAGGGTTCCAGAGCTGGACGCAGGACTCCAGGTACTTCATATTGAGGTCTGAATAAAGGTATATACATTTTAAGCATATATGTACTTCCTCATCAGGACAAAGACCTTAGGATGGCTCTGTGTTAGTTTTTGACTTGGAACTGGGGATATCTTCTTGCACCCGAGGGTGCAAGGTCCTTTGGTAGCTGGTGCTCAATGCCTGCATGTCACGCACTTCAGCTCAGACATTAGTATGCACGTCACCTCAGGTTGAGGCACAATGTGGACATACTGTCCCAAGACCAGAGCACTGTGCAATAAAACTAAACCCCAGGCCTTCCCTTTTTGCAGTACAGTCAATAGTGTAAATGCACCTGAACAGGATTCCTTTTGGATGAAACTAAACAAGAATATGTGTTACAGGAGCACTGGCAATCTTCTTTGGCCACTGATGATCATTCAGTCTATAGAACCAGACTAGAGCTCTCTGGGTAAAACCCCCAAAACAGGTATAATGTGGACAGGGGAACCTTAACACAAATGATGTTGATCTGCACGTCAGCTCCTACTGATGTCCATGATGTACTGGTACAGATGTAGCCTAAGTACATGTGAGGAGATGAGGCACGAAGGGCTATAGGTATAATTTTCACAGGTCTCTCTCTTCCCTTAGTAACCAAAAAGCTAATTAATTTTGATAATCTGCCCCAAGTGATTTAGTCAAAGTTACATGGGAATTTGCTGTACGGTCTCCAAATCCACGCTGGACCCATTTTCTTTCTCTCAAAACTGCACTCAGTGAATCAGAAATGCACGTGCACACCCCCCGCCAAGCCCTGAAAGGATGGCTTCAACTCTGATTAACCACCACAAATAATTTCTAGACCTTTGGTTCCAGAATCTACACCTCACTTCTGTGTATTTCCACAGCATGAAATATCCCATAACTTTAAAGTCTGTTGCTTTTGGTAACCAAGTTATTTTTATTGTCCTGAGAAGTGGTTTATGTAACCTTGGCCACACTCTTGCACTGCGGAAGCGGCTGATGCACGTACTGAAGGGCTGTTCCCAGCATCTTTGTTGAACCCCACACAGCAGATGACAGTCAGCGATGGAAAAGTTGCTCTGTAAACCCTCTGTTCTCTGTGCTGTGCTTCACACCCCCTCGTGTTCTGCAGTTTATTGTGGTTAAGAATGACTTCATAAGATTAGTTTTGTAGTTTTGTTTTTATTTTTGTGTTTGCCTGTGAGTCCAAGTATTTGTTGAGTGAATGGTGTTTAAGTCATTTGCCAGTGTGTTCACTCTGGGAAAGTGTAGTTATTCAAATCTGAGTTGTTGGTGGAGGAAATGAAGGGTGGGAAACTGTACATTTGGTTGTAGCCTGAATTAGCTATGTTTACCGAAAGTATGACTCAGGACAGACATCGTCAAGAAAACAAACTACCCAGCTTATAGAAATAGTACTAAAATAAAAGAGAGTCTGTATGCCATCAATGAGAATAATTCACCCTTAAACTACGCTTCTGTTGTGGTTTAACCCCAGCTTCGTATACTGTCTGTATATATTTTTACTAGAGAATATGAGTTTTCAGAGCATAAATGAAATTTATTCGGCTATTCCCAGAAGATACAAGGATCTAAACTTAGACTTGATGCTGGTGTTGACCATAGCCAGCCTAGCAGATCCAAACATGTGACAATCCAGGCCAGGCTGAAATGCAGGTAAGCATCAATTTTAAGACATAGAACAATACTGATTTGTCTGTAAACTGGTTAGAGATGAATCTTTCATGAATCTAATCCATGTACAAACTTACTCTGTTTAGCATATGCTGCCTTACCTTCAGCTGCATTCAAGAGGAATGCATTTAAAGTAAAAAACACTTTAAATTTTCCTGATCAAGACTGTTAAAATCTGATGAAACACAGCACAGAGTTAAAAAAAAAAAAGGGGGGAGGGGAGACACCCCCGCCAAGTTCACCAGATATCTCTTTATTTTGCTTTCTGGAGAGTTTCCTGATCTCTGCTTTGCTTTGCTATTCAGGAAAATCATATCTGCTCGCAGGTTTACAGACTTTGCTCAACCCGGGGAAACCGCAGGCACAAATCCTCGGGGAGCATCACGATGGCAGAACATACTTCCAGACTGAAAGGACTGAAAAGGCAAGCAAATACGAAGTGCATGATATATAATTGATGAAGAAGAAGAAATCATCTCTAAATGTAACACTTTCTTTCAATCATAATAAAGTAGTCAAGGGTGTGCAGGCATTGGAATTAAAGACACATGCACTCTATTTGGCAGACCAATATTTATTCTTCAATCTAAGACAGTAAGCATAAATTTGTATTTTTGACAAAAATAAAGAAATTTATTTAAATCTCAGAAATGTTTAAAAGAAAAGAAAAGAGCAGACTACATTTCTAGCTTGGGTATTTTTCTTCACCTTTGTAACAGAAGCAAGCTTCTAAAAGATTAGGAAAAATTGTTCTAATTTTAAACATATTACATCAATCACTTGGAAAATCTTAAAAGAAAGGAAGGTTGCAAGATGCAGAACAGAGAATGATGTTAGCTGCAGAACATGTGCAAAGCTTGTAAACCTTCGCAATGCGAAGAAGGAAAATTGCTTTTCCCTGAGGTATTCTAGAATTTTTTGGGAGTAGGTTGGGACGAAAATTGCAGTGTGTCATCATCCCTCCTGAATCTATAAATACTGGTGTCCAGAAGAGTTATGGATTTGCAAACTTTCCTGCAGGACCAGAGCTGAAACATGCTTTTGCAGAGAATGTGCTGCCATAAATGGGTGTGGGATTGAACCACGGCTGTATTGTGCAAGATGTCCACAGGCTCTCAACACCTATGTTTAGCCAACGAAATCCCACCTTGGATCTTTAGCTCGTTCTAGTACAGAGAGGTTATGGTCTGTTTTTTTTTAATTTCACCTGTTCATAACAGCCTTTGAAGTGCTCAGTGATGCTTTTGCAGCACCACAGTGTGGATTTCTGTGGCTCAGCTTGGTGGGGAAGGGAAGAGAAGGGAGTCGTCAAGAGGGTTGGCAAACAGAGGAGTCAGGTTTTATATTTCTTACTCTGATATGGTCTGCTGCAGTTCAAGAGGTTGCTGGAAGGCTGGGATGTTTCTTGTAAAGTGTGATCTTTCCAGAGAGGCAGCATTTATTTAGTGACTTTCTGCATATGTTTCATTACGTGTCTGATGTGACCATCAGTGGCATATGGCCAGCAAAATACTCCTTTTCATATTGTGCCACGTTTGTTCGTGATATTGAGGTCATTCTGCCTAAGAGGGAATTATTTATTCAGCGAAGTGTCCTCACTAGATAAAAGTCTTCAGACTTTACTTTCTGGTGCAGAAAGTGCTTAACGCTCTTTCTAAAAGTAAAAGCAGTAGTATCTGAGGCAGTTTGGTAATACAGACTCCTCACGTATTTGGAGTAAGTTGCTGGAGGTAGATGTGTTGCATAATGGTACTCAGTAATCAGCAACTTCTGTGATGAACGTGGGGATTGAGTGAACTGATACTAACGCAGTGCTTTTCCAAAGACAATTTAGTGAAGGACGGTGACGATTAAGTTTTGGGGGAAAACAGTGAGGAATTCCAAATTTTAAACCTGGAAAGGAAGTGTGCGGGTGTGTGTATCTCAGCACTGCATGGGTCTGTGGTGGAGTTTCTTACTATTTCTACTCTGAGTTACCAGGTGATATTTCTGGCATATTGCAGGGCTGACTTGATACCTACACCTGTTCCCATGATATGGAAAAGCACTGTTTAATTGAAGTGCTGAGCATGCTTCTCTGTCAAATTGATTACCAAAGCAACTATTCTCAATCAGTATCTAGCTTCAGGTTTGCTGTATTTGTTTCATGTTGGAAGGAGGACTATATAAACACAAAAGTTTCTGTTTTTTTCCTATTGTAACACAAAACATGTTATTCCATCACATATAATATGATATTTTATACATTAAAGCATATTGTTTCTTTCTATAAACTGCTTAACCTTTATTTTTAACCTTCAAACTAAAAAGGTCTTTACTTCTGCAAAAACACCAAAGTGCGTGAAGTCAGTTAATTCAGTTTGAATATGAGTGCGGACAGCAAGCACACATGTGGCCACAAAGACTTTGTTCATCGCTGTTGCAGGGCAATACCTGAGGGCAATAGCTGAGGCTGGAATTTCCAGGTTAGGGACCAGGATCTTTTGGGACTTTGGTTAGTCGTGTTGTCAAGAAAAAAGTTTTGCTGTCTTTTGTAGAACATAACAGCAGTGAGACCTGCTATGAGCTCTGTAAGAAAGTGTGCAAATACTTACTAGCGTTGAAATAAAGATGTTTGATCGGGGAGGGGGGGAGCAAAAGGTTGTTTTTTCAAGCATGGTATTTCCAGTGTCTTTTCACAAGTTTTGTTCAGCTAGCAAACATAATGATTAGCTGGGCACATATTAAATGGTGTAGCTTTCCAACAACGTTTTATTCCAACAGTGATAAAATGGGATATTTTTTTGTGCTTAGTAGTGGACATTAATATAACTGCAGAAAGATTGTATCACAGGCAATACCTATTCATTTATTAAGATTTTTTTATTGTGAAGTTTCTTACGATCTGTGTCATACATTCAATGTAGTTGCTTTTGAATCTTCATTTTATGTTACTGTAGATAAAATATAAACCAATATCACTTTGCTTTTTTTTTGTATTCATCTTATTTACCAAAGTAATAAATTATTTTTTAAGTCAGGGGTACTTTCTGTTTTGAAGGCTCCAAAGACATGTACAAATAGAAATGTTAGAGCACTCTTTCAGAGAGAAGCCTGGTCATTAATCTCTTTTCCCTTTCATCTCTGTCACTTGTATTTGTATTAAAATAGATGTACTTAGACTCTATCAGGAAAAGAAGAAACTGCATGCAAGATGGGTTTAAGGTTAAAGGAAAATGTTCCCTCTGCTTCAAAACGTTCTTTGTCTTTTAAGGATGCTTTGCAAAGGCTTGAGTTTTTGCAGGAGTTCTCTTACTTTATAGAAAATATTTCATTGCACAAGGGGCTGTTGCATGGAAATGCCACCTGCTTACTTTGGATCCTTCCACCACAGAGGAAAGTTGGCCTCTGGGGAGGAAGGACTGGTCAGTAGCCCTGGCTGTAGCATGCTGGACCACCCTGCAATACTGTCACTCCCTGCTTCTCCTTAGGGCCCAAGGTGTCTTGGATCGCAGAATCACAGAACGGTAGGGGTTGGGAGGGACCTCTGAAGATCATCTGGTCCAATCCCCCTGCCAAGGCAGGGTCACCCAGGGCAGGTTGCACAGGAACACAGGATGTTATTCTGTATTGTGGCACAATGTTAGGAAAGGTGGGCAGTGACTTTCCAGTGCTTTACAGAGCCTGGGTAGTGACTTACCAGGCTGAAGATGTGGCTTTGAGCCTGCTGAGAAGGGAGGAGAATATGAATCCGTCTCTCTTGTCTTTTGTTCTAGCCTCTAATGATGCGCGTGAGGGTAACGAAGGGCTAAGTATTGTGAGTTTCTGGATACCGACTTCAATTGCTTTGTGCTTCAGTCTAGAAAGTGGCTAAAACGGGCCACCTTATTATGTTTGATTACCAGAGAAACAAATACATTAGCTATATACATCTGTGCATATGTGGATAAAGTGTATCTATGTATACACGACCATGTAAGTTGCCTTGTGAATCTTATCTCAAGTTCAGTAACCAGTTAAAATAGGCCTGATCTTTAGGTAAAGAACAGTCTATGTTCTTTAAGTAGGCTTTCCAGGGGTTTTAGTCTATCAAATTAATGCAAAAAAAAAAAAAAAAAAAAGCATAAATTTTAAATCCCTTCTATGATAAAATAGTTACCCACAACCTTGCCCTCCTTTGCTTGCTTTTTTCTTACTCAGTTTTGGGGGATGGAGCATATGAGATGCATTGTTAAAATTCTGCTTATTTAGGCTGCATTCATTTAACCTTTCATTGGACAGCAAATGGGCTGTCCACACATGTCCACACATGCTTCCTGCATGTGTGCCCATGCACATCCTTTGAAAAAGTTAGAGAGGCATGGTAAATCTTGGCAGAGGAATACCTACAGTTTCCAAGCATGTAAAAGCTTTTACCAAAACCAAGGTTAAATTTTCTTGTATTTCAGCTCCTTTCAATACCACTGAAAAAGTGGTACACTGGTAGATTTAAAAACTTGGTTTTGAACTCAGAAATTTGGTGTTTAGCTCAAGTAGGTCAAAGTGAGTAAATGCCAGACTGAGTCAAAAGGGGGTAAACTCTATTTGCTTGCGTTCAGCCTTGACTGAGAATGACATGAACAATTCCTAATTTGCTTAGACCAATAACATGGTGAAGCAGATTATGTTCCAAAAGAGGTTTCAACACATTTGATTTTTTTAATGGACTAGATTTTACCTCGTTTGAAAGACATTGTATTGAGCATAGGGTGGAAATTAAGCTCCCCAGTTCTACATAACAGTCTGCAGCTGCATTCAGAAAACTGCTCAGTTTATAAGTACTAATGATTAAAATTTGCTGTCGGAGACAGTTGGTTCAGCATTGCTCTTATCTATAGTTTTATTAGAAAGACTTAAAAATGACAGCATTGTCATTAAATGTTGTTGTTTTTTTTTTTAATCTGCATATATTTAGACATAATTTGCAAGAATATCCATTGCATTAATAATGCAAATCTTAATTACTTGTTAGAAAATTGATGTTACCCCTCCAAGCTACATTATTGCACAGGCTTTCTCCAGACTAAGACTATTTGGATTACAGTCTCCTGAGGATCTCAGGTTTTGTGTTGTGTCAATTTTTTTGCAGATATGTGGCTTACAAACCCTTTTTTTTTTTTTTTTATTGCACAGCAAAGGTGAATAATAATCTTGACTGGTTTATTAGTAATTCTGTTTAGACACCTGTACAAATCTTATTGCTTGGAAGAATGATTGGGCTTATGTGTATTAATAAGGCTGCATATAAATAAATTTCTTAACTATTATAAGTTGACGAACATTTCAGTCTCCCTCTCCTTTTCTCATAAAATATATAAGAAACACGTCTGTGTATAGATTAACTGAGCATAAGAACCATGAAATCCTTGCTGGTATTTTTAGAATTTTTTACTCTGAACTTTCTTATAGTGTTCTCAACTCAAAAGTATAAAAATCTGTGAGAAATAGTAGACATAAGCTATATTCTGACATCATTAATGGCTATTTTTAAGGTACCTAACCAGTATTAACTTGGAGCTTTCGTTGCTAGTCTGAAAATAATTCATAGTGAAAGTGTAAGGATAAAAATTCTTGAAAATAAAACTTATACATGTTTTTGTGTCACTGGGCCTGCCAAACTTCAATCTTTTTGTTTTTAAAGGCTGATGTATTCTCCAACTTCCATTATTCCTAAGTGAACATGGCGCTATAAAGTGATTATAGATGTTTGAAACCAATAGCGATATTATTTCCGTTTGGAATACCATTACAATCGATGCCCATTAGTAGAATTTCACCCAGTTCTTTATTGGCAAAGTGGCATTTAGTGATGGCGTGAATATACGGTTGGGAATATTATGCTGCAGACTGCAAATAGACCTCCTTGAGTTGCGAATGTATGTCAGCTGGTTGAAAAACTTCTGATTAACTTTGAAAAAATGCTTTCTGTCAGGAAATACCCCATAGTATCCACAAAGACTGGAACAAAAACAAACCTGAATTCATTGAATTCCCTGCAGAACACACAGACCATGTTTCTACCAGCTCCATGAACTTACCCTTGAGCCGTTGATTACACAGTTCATGATGTTCACTTCATGTTCACTCCAGTCCTTTCTGTTTGCCAAAAAAAAAACCCCAAAATCATCTTAACATTTTTCTCATTTGTGATAGAAAATATCATGCCAAAAATAACTGTAAATTAAAACTTCATTGTAGTATATTTCTGCATCCCAATTATTCATGATTTTGAGATTCATATTTTAGAATATCATTAATTTCTGATGGAATGTAAGGTATTCATTATGTCCTGAATAATGTAGGTAAAGAATTCTAAGAATGATAGTTTTTCCATGGAAACAGATCTTTTAAGGTTTAGACTTTATTTTCTTTTAATATCTACAAATTTATGTAATGTTAATTTTCATATGAACACTCTTACCAAATAAATTTTCTGATAATAATCGTTCAGTCTTTGTTTCACAACTACTTCCAAAGGAATACGTAGATGTTATCTGCTCATTATGAGAATCCTGAAGAATACAGTAATTTGCTATACTTTTCAAAGGGGCGTGCAGTGTGGTGTTCAAGAACCTATTTATCTTCTTTATATATGCGCTGCTAACTTTATCTGAATTTATTATGCCTTGTACTTTTTCACCATATTTATCCTCACAACAACTCTTCTAAGTTGTCAGTGGTTGTAATGATGGAATATACTGGGACAGGGAGGCAGAATGATTAGCCTGGGGACATGGGAAGGATACCCACTTCAGTCTTCCACCTATTCAGCTGCCATCCCCACCACTGCAGTTGGGAGTAACAGGGCAGGAACTTGACTGGAGGAAAGCAAGAGTCTTGGTAGCAACACTTTCCTGTGCATGGCAATGTTGGAACTCAGAGACAAGATGGTTTCCAGTACACTCTAATAGCAAAACCAAGGGATAGGTAATGAGCTTTAGGTGACAGAATGAGCTTTTCCTAGTAGTTTAAATGAGCCTTTTGAAAAAAAGTCTCTGTGTTGGCCTTCAAAGTTCGTTTCACTGGCAACACAATTAGTACAATACTGAGCTGGTTCAAAAATTCAATGCAAATGCAAAAAATATGGTAATGATGTACTAGTAAAGGAAAAGAAAGTAAAACCAAATAATCTGTGTTTGAGAAATTCCATTTCAAAGAAGCTGTAAATGTCTGCAGTTTATTTTTGGTGTGGTGGAAACTTTTCTCCCGTTTGTCTGTCTCATCTTTAAAAGTGCCAGACACATTATATCATTGCACTGAGGTAATATGAGATAATCATGATTTTCTTACTAGTGATTTAATGAAACTTTTGCTGGCAAAATGTCAAATCTCCATTTAACATGAACAACTGAAATATGTAAATCTTAGAAATTTAAAACTACAAAGAATTCTTATTAGGAGGATATTGATTTAACCTAATTCAGTTTAATTCCTTTGTAATATTTTAAAACTTAAAAGTGATGAGTTTAGAAGAGTGCAAAGTATTGCTCAGCAGTAAAAATACTGTTTTTTTTTAAGGTAGACCTACTAATGTCGCTCACGACTCATGACTTTAATCTTCTGCTTCACTATGCTGTGTTTATAGAGCTTTTATTTTTTCTTTTAATGTTAGAGATTTTTGGAGTGCAAGAGTATATTATGACAGACTTTATTTTTATCAAGGCAGTAGAAGAAAACTCTGTGGTAAAAAGCTGTTTAACACTGTTATAGTCAGGGAAATGATGTTACTGGATGACTAAACTGTTCTAAATAAAATTATGATTCAACTTCTCTGCAGACATTGTGGAAGGATACAGCTTTTGAAGGCTTGAATTTGGACTTACACCAATGTGAACTCTTTCAGTGTCCTCAGCTGAGTTTTGCTGAGTTTATGAGATCACAGTCAGGCCTCAGAACTTTCCTTTGGCTTACATATGGGAAGGTGTTAACTTACAAAGTCTACCAATTCATACATTACTAAATAAATGTTACCAAACATGCACAATTCCTTCAATAGCAGATTAAAAATGAGAGGGCAGGAAGTCAGATGTATGTTTTGTTTTCACATCTTAAACTTTATTGTGTTTGTTTTATGAATCATAGAAATACATATTTAGCTGAGCAGATGCAGTACCACTGGGTAGGCAAAAGTATCCTCTCAGACCAATGGGAAACACTATTTCTTGGAGTATCTCTTCTGTTTAGTGGTCAAACCTGTATCATTCAAATTTAAAGATTTTAAAATTTTTGAATTTTCTACTTTTAACCTAATCCAATTCGTTCTTTTTTTTTAATGATATAATGGTAAACTGGAAATCACTACACAGCTGGGGAGATCCAATTGTTTTAGAGCATTGGAAATATCTTAAATCTTCAATTTTTGGTATATTAGAGTATTTCGGTATATCAGGTATATTGTGCATAGATGGATGAGATTTTGTCATTCCATGCCCAATAATGGAAATTTGCATCTAGCTCTATTATGTCTTCAGAAAATGTTGACTATCAAGTGAGAGAGTATGACATGAAATGTGGCTTTATAGAAATGTTAAGTACTTTGGTAAAATTCCTTCCATGTCTGTTTGAGCAGAGCCCTGAAGCTGGTTCTACCGAGGATGCTGGCTGCGTAGCAAACCTGTTTATCTCAGGGCCCCTGCTTCGGTTCCCCCCTGTAAATGAGCAGACCCTCCCTTTCCTCCCCTGCAGAAATGGCAAAATGAACAGCCCGCCTCTCTCAAACACGGTACCCGAATAAGCTCAACAACCTGCGGCGCTGAGCTAGATTTGAAAATGTGCTTAAGCAAATTCTATGGAGATTTTTGGCTTTGTGGAGAAATCTCTCTAACAGATGTGTCAGGGCCTCAGCAGCTCAGAACTGCCATTTGCAGTTTGACATAGTGTATTTTCAGCTAAGATTCTCTTGAGGGAGGACTTTGGTTTCAAATTGGGGCCTTTAGATCATCTGGAAGAAAATGGCAATTTTCTACTTTTTTTTTTTCCTTCTTCTTCTTTGAGGAAAATAGATTTCATCCAAACACTGCGGTTCAACTTTTACATAGATGAATCTCCCTCTCTGGAGAAGACCTGAAGGCAGAGAATTACCTACAGAAATCACTTTGAGGTCAAAGTCCCAGAACTATGGTTACCTTTTCCATAATAAGTGAAAATATATAACATCCCACTGGGCATCCTGCTAGCCTAAGGAGGTACAGATAAATTAATTGCTCAATAGCGATATGCACAGAGCTTTGCTCTTTGCATTATGCCTCTGGTAGTGATATGCACCTACATTTGCAATTTGGGAGAACTGGGAAGAGCCAGAGTTTGAATTTTTTTAGTGCCTGCCAGATGGCCATGCTAGCGATAGCTTTTTCATGATACATAGGCCAATAGCTACCCTTGCAACACAGCTCCACATCAGACCTTGTTCTTTTATTTAGGTATAGATAGATGAAACAGTGTGTGACAGTTCCTCTAGAGCTATGTCTCCTTTGCAGGCTAATCTCTGCTGAATCAGAAGAATAATTTGGCCAGTAGTTTGGGGTTAGAGACAAGAAGGAATATGAAACAATACCCATACATCAAACCTTCCACAATCTCTGCCCAGATAAAACTGCATCAGTCCACTCCACCAGTAGTGTTGAAGGATCACGTCATTTATACATAAAGCTTTGTCAGTGTATGTGCAAGTTAGTAGATAAAAATGCACTAAAAATGGACTCACTCTGAAAAATATTACGGTCTTTTACTTACCGTTGCATCCATAAAACATATTCCAAATAAAAACTGCAGAGACCCCTTCCAAAAAATCCCCAAAACTGAGCTTATTGCATCAGGCTGCACCTTAAACATCAAAACAATTAAAAGGTTTTCTGCAAGTAAAATGTACTATGGCCAATAAAAATTTCTATATATAGCCCTCACTTAGAAGTGGTGAGCTTTCTCTAATAAATTAACAATCCTGTGGTTAATGTATTACATTTTCTTTTCCATGGACTTAAAATATGGATAGCCCAGTGTTTTCCATTGGGTTTGTACCTGCTTCTTGCAAAGCTACACTTGGCCAGAGTCTGGCTTGCCATTTATCTTTCTTTCATCTTACAGTAAACAGCTATGCTTAAAAATGGAAACAGTAATTGCACTTAATTTTGTCTTTGCTACAGGGAAGGAGTGAGGAACTTGACAGTAATCATAGAGCTATGGTGATAGAGGGCTTCCAGCTTCGAGGTTTCTGGACTCTGTTCTGAACGCTGTAAAGTAGGGAAGACCAGAAAGCAAGTGATGCAGTGCCTTGGAGAAAACCAAACCAAACCCCTCTCTTACTCGGCTTAGCGTGTCTCAGGTAGTTGTCTTGAGGTGCTGTCACTCATCAATGTTGTACTCCACAGGGTGCTGCCTCATATGCCAAATGTAAACCTTTTGCTCTGCGTTCAGCTGCAGAGTCTTTATCTGGGAGACACTTGAAGGGATCCTCTTCCTTATCCCCAGTGATTATCTTCTGAAATATGCAAGGGTGGTTTTTTTCTCTGCCACAGATACTTTTAAGCTGGTTCCATTGCATGCTTCTCTCCTTAAATCCTTTATGCAAAAGCTTTTGCATGCTTGAAAAAGAAGTTTAGTTGGATATAAAAAATGTTCAGCATCCCTGAACAATTATTTTAGCAGTTCACAGCCTATCAAGGGGTGGCTGCACAAAAGATATTCTTCTCCTTCTTTATTTTGGGGAGACCTGCATCACACTCGTAAGGTAACAGAGGTAGTTTGTTTTCCTCTGTGCAGGAAAACAAACCACAGTGATGGGAATACGGGAGGAAACGTCATGTTATAAACACGTGTATAAAATAATAGCATCTCCGTTCCCAGTTTGATTTCAAATAGAACCACCTGCTGATAGCTCAGATCATGTCCTAAATCACTTTGCTTTTGGTACATAAAAATAGCAAGAATTAATACATTCATTCTTGTATGTTCTTAAAAAGTTTTAAGAATTAGTAAGAGTAGTGAGTTTCTCAGAATTTTAAAAAAAAAATTTCTTACAACTGTAATAAGATCTAAGGATGTCTAATCTAAGTCAGTTTACTTTCAAGACTAGAGGATGGTTGATACCAGCTTATGATTAACACTGCATTATTGCTTTTTTCTATTTTATTTTAAAATATGCTACTGGGATTATTTTTTAAGATATTTCATCACTTACTGAGAATCTTGTACAGCTGAAAGCCTGGGATTCAATGTGTGAGGTTTGTTTTTTTTTAAGTAAGTTGAAGAATAAAAAATATAGCTCTATGCATTCTACACAGTTGACAATGATAAATGGTAGTGTGGCACATCAAAGAATATCTTATTGGGAGCTTTATGAGTCACTGTGGCTGCATCTCTGGTGAGTGACTGGCACCAGGTAGATTCCCCAGGAGAGGAGAGGGCTTGGGGTACTCTCAGCATTTGCCTTTTGTTGGACAGTTTGCAGCTAGTAATGTAGCCAGTGCTAACGTAAACTCTGTGGGCTATATTAGATCTGGGGGATTACCATTTGGATTTATGTCATGTTACATTAAGCAGTAGATAAAAGTGCAACAGCAGTATTCAGTGAAGTATATGACGTACATCATATTCACATGTGTGATGTGATACGTGTAAATTTCCCTTCCGGGTGGTGGAGAGGAAGGGTGAGCTTTTTAAAAAATAAATTCCCCACTTTCACATTTGCCTGCTAAAAGTGGAAATGTAGAAAACAACACTGTAAAATAATACTAGTGCTCAGAATTTAGGAGGAAAAGTAATTTCTTCTATATCTGCCACAAAGTTTCTTTGTAGAGAAACAAAACAACTCTTTTTTGGGAAACTTGGTGCCAGTGTTGGAGTACTGAGATTGAAGTAGGTAAATCTTGCACGGCATGTGCTATGGAATATATTTAAGACCAGGTCTCCACCAGCTAATATACTTCTCTTAATTCTCTCCATCCCTCCTAGCTATTAAGCTAAATTTTTCTCTGATTCTCATCTCCTCATTTTTTTTTCCTTGGCTGAATATGGGAATACGTATTGAGAAATTATTTGGGGGCCATAAGAGGCAGCTGGACAGTGGCTGTGATGGAGGAGGTGAAGCAGTGCAGGCGTCCCTTCCTTCCTTCATGGGAGTATTAGCTGTTGTGCCAGCCATCCCGGTGTTGCCTTGGCAGACCTACAGAGGACTGCAGCTGGGAGAGCGTGTTCTGGGGGTTGTCATTATGGCTGTGGTCTTTTCTTGTGAGCATTTATTACAGGATGTTTTCCCAAAAGAAGATGCGAGGCTACAGGGGTCTTTGTCTTGAGCCACTATAGCTTATTTTTATATTTATTTTATTATATTGTATTTTCATGGTAGAGTTTAGGAGCAATTCTTGATGGGCATGAGCTAAAAAGGGCTGAATCCTTTACTGAGATGGCGTAACTTTGGAAGCGTAGACATTTCTTTGGTTTTAGCTAAAGGATTGACACATCACAATTTTTACTGCTTGTGGTTCCTGGGTAAGGAGCAAGGATGACAAGCTCTGTCTCAAATCTGGCATTCATGTTAGCTAAATAACCTAAGTCTTACAAAGCTGCCCAACCCCTGGAAGGATCTGTCCTGTCTCTCAAGTCTCTGGGTCATGACCAGGGTACACTATGAAGATGGCTGCAGGCCTCGGAGATGGGACATTCTACCTTAGACGTTTTATACCAAAGGAAGAGCAGGCAAGACAGCAGAAGGGGTGGAGGTCTGCATGAGAATTACTTCTCAGAGAGATGTTTCATTGCTTTCCTGCTCTGAGAGTCGCTGTACTGCAGTGTTTTAGACAGTGACAGGTAAGCTAGTGTGTCCTTGCTATGCAGCGTAAATTCAACAGAGGCTTTTTTCAGCCTGGGAGATTCTACTGAGGGCTGGACAGTTTTGTCTTCAAAAGGGAAATATTTAACAGGATTGTAAAAACTTGTGTTTCAGGTAGTGCCCTCAACTCCAGTAGTATTTTTTTTGTCTCATAATCCCAGAATCCCCACTAAATTGCGGCTATGCTATAGCACTGCTGAAAATAAATCCCATCTTGTTGTGTTAGCACACTCTTTCAGACGTAGAAGCTTGCAAGGACATCTATGGGTAGTCATGAACAGCAATCATTCCCCAGTGTGCACCTTTGCTAGCAAATGAAATACAGGAATAAATTAGAAATTATGCTTATTTCACAACATGGTGAAGTAAAGATATAAAATGGGTACAATGATATAATCTGTTTCTTGGCAACCAGGCAATAACTTGTCTTCTCTCACAATTAAATTCAGGGATTTTTTTTTTTTTGACAAAGGGAAATTTTATTTCTCTGAAGAAGTATTTATCTGTGTTCATGCTGTTAGTGTGTATTGTGGTAGGAATTACAGCAGTATAATTGAAATGTTCCAGTGGTTTTTTGCATAATGTGGCAATGTATAAGTTATGGAAACCCTGGGCAGCAGAGGCTTAATATGCATCATTATGCATCATTATTTTTCTTGCTAGAAAGTGAATAAGTTTTATCAGGGATTTTGCAGTATTTTAATAATGGGTAACTTTTGCTTACTGTTATAAGAAGAAACTTTTAAATCATATTATATATATCCTGTTGTATGGTTGCATTGTTACCAAACAATGACAAGATAAGAAGAGACAAGAATTAGATTCTTCCAATAGATATGAATATTGTGACTTGGAGCGACACGAGTGTCAGTTATATCTAATCTAGGGAAGTGGTGTATCTTTGCAAAGAACTCCAGTGTATGTCATGTAATACTCTTTCAGAGATGGGCTTGAATACCTAAGGTGCTTGTGGAAATAGTTTGATGCTGAGCTCGCTGTATTTTTACAGAATGCAGGATTTTATTTTAAACTTATCTTTAACTAGCTTATTGCTACCAAAGGCAAGAAAACATGTACACAAAGATTCAAAACAGGCAATGAGATTAACTTAAGTTTGCCTCGTATAGAGCTGCCCTTCAACCAGTTTCCTTTCATGAGGAGATACAGTGCTATGAATGTTCACATCATGGAAAGCATATTTACTTTGTATTTTATTTCATAACCACAAACCTTTGACAATTTACTCTTAGACTAATGCCTGCTAATTTCATTAAAGCACTAGGCTGGCGTGTTATGTCACTGTGTGAGCATGTGAGAACGATGATCATCCCTCATGGAGTCTAAGGTCCCACCATTCCTGCAAATGGAGACAAACCTTGGGAGCATTTCCTGGGAATAACCAGGGTGTGCTGATATTTTGCTTTGACAAGTCGCTTAGCCTACTCCCCTTTTCCCATTGTTGTGATTGAACCCCAGCCAGCAACTAAGCCCCCCACAGCTGCTCCCTCACTGCTCCCTGGTGGGATGGGGGAGAAAATCAGAAGAGTAAAAGTGAGAAAACTCATAGGCTGAGACAAAGACAGTTTAACAGGTAAAGCAAAAGCCGCGCACACAAGCAAAGCAAAACAAGGAATTCATTCACCACTCCCCATGGGCAGGCAGGGGTTCAACCATCTCCAGGGAAGCAGGGCTCCAGCACGCGTAATGGTTACTTGGGAAGACAGATGCCATCACTCTGAACGTCCCCTTGCCTGCTCCCCCCAGCTTTATAAGCCGAGCATGACATCATATGGTATGGGATATCCCTTTGGTCAGCTGCGGTCAGCTGTCCTGGCTGTGTCCTCTCCCAAATTCCCGTGCAACCCCAGCCCGCTCACTGGTGGGACAGGGTCAGAAGCAGAAAAGGCCTTGACTCTGTGCAGGCACTGCTCAGCAATAGTGAAAACACCTCTGTATTGTCAGCACTTTCCAGCACAAATCCAAAGCATGGCCCCATACTAGCTACTGCGAAGAAAAGTAATTATCCCAGCCAAAACCAACACACCCATCTATAACACATCGTTTATATCCGTATGTTGTTTTCTTTAATACAAGCAGATAGTGAAAGCTTGGGGTTTCTGTCAGAAAAGATGATGTGATAAGTCAGATGAGTTTGATGCCAGCATGTTTATTTTTAAGAGGGTACGAATTTGTGAAGAATCCATCTTTGAATGGAGGACGGCCTTCCTTGAGGGACAGCTTTCTGGCTCATAGCCCTCTTGGTTTTGAAACAAAACTTTCTCAAAGTACTTTTGCCCTCCCTGGTCGCTTGCCAGTGCTTTCAGCTGAGACTGAAGCCTCCCCAGCCAGCTGGCTGCAGTGCCAGCTCCAGGCACTGCAGGGATGCCTTCTCACCAGCACGGGCACACCTCCTCCCCCCAGCCTGTCGGCATTTCTCAGTAGCCTTGCAGACACTTCTGCTTGAAATTCTTTACTAATTTTATTAATGCAGTTATTTTGGTTAACCGTCAGCTTTTTGTCTACATTTCTCCCAGCCTATTTGGATAAATATTTTAACACTGCATTTTTTTAATCTTGCCTGAGTTACTTCCAGGTGCGGAGGGATGTGTTATACAATTTGTCTACAAATTAGATGGATTAGTTTAGGTTTTTTTGTTGTCTTGAATATCCAACATTAGAACTTCCTATAAAAAGAAAAAAGCATTTTCTAAGTGCTGCAAATTCAGGAGACTAGTAATCCATGTTCTTTCTTCACCATTTATTATTTAACACCTTTTTATTGTGCCTATGCACTTTAAACGTAACTCTTTTCGAAGCAAAACTATCCCAGCTTTGTCATTTATTCCTTGTAGGAGAGCTCATCCGTGCCCTGGACTATTTGTGTTGCCTCCTCTCAGCCATTCTCCATCTGAGTCAGTCGTGCTGGGGTCATGCTTTGCTCCAGTGAGACTTCACTGGCTGACAGCGTCTAGCAGTATTATCGCTAGTATTCACTACATGGACTTTCATGCAAGTTTTTCCAACTTCATATTTAGCAGACCTCATCCTTCTGTTCACCAGCGCAGAGATGCTTCAGTTTCTCAGCTAAGTTAAACTCTTTTAAGGTGAACAAGGCTTTCAGGCTTCTACCTCCAAATATAGACTGCTTTCCCTGTATGACCTTTTTTACATCTGAGGTTTACCTGAAGTTTGTATTAAACTTTCATTCTGATAAAGCTGCACAGCTTTGTAGTTTCTATAAATATTTCCACCGTTCATCAGCAGTTCTTGATTATTAGCTTATATTTTAATGATATATATTTGTGGCCAGATGACATAATTACCATGTCTGACATAGTAAGCAGAGACTTTAGTAACCAGTGATTTTTCACGAAATATTGAGGATGAAGTCTGAGTCACAAGAGTTTCCATATCACTCAAATCTCCCTTTTCAATTAGCATTAAAGTGGAGAGAAATGTCCATGAAGCCATAGTGAATGAAGATATTATTTTAATCCTAGATAAATAAATGCTAAATTAGAAGAGTTGTTGTTATTTTCCAAACAGATTTTTTGGTGATTATTTTATAGTGAAACATTAAACTAAAAGACTAGCTGAAACTCTGTGAAATATACTAATATTATTACCTTTATATAGTAAAAATATATCTTTATAGAATAAAAATATATTTAAATAGTAAAAGTAAAAAAAGTATCTACTTTAACTAGTAACTACTTTAACTAGAAACTAAAAGACCTTTCTATAGTAAAAATAATTTACTTTTTTTTAATGCAACATTTTCCTTTCTGTCTGCTAGGCAGCTTTTGATAATTTCAAATAACTTGTTCTGTTCTTCAACTACTTAAATTTTCAGTGATTTTCTATGTGAGACTTTGTCAAAAGGATTTGGAAGTCCAAATAAATTATTTCAACTGGTTTTCTTTTATCCATTTTATCCATTACCATGTGTATGAAGTTTGACCCACTTTGAGAAGTGTATCAGATGAGAAAGAGCTACATAAAGTGGTATAATACAGACCTAACCACTGTCTAAACGTATCTTCAAGCACCGTAACTGAAAGTGGGACTTTTCGGATCACTGTAAATTAAATTGATTAATAATACATCATGTTAAAATGAATTTTTCATGGTTTGGGAGCTAATGTTCTCAATTATTCAGCAATGCAAAATGTAGGAAACTTACATATAAACAGCATGCAAGAGCTGATCCATGAAATCTTTATTTAGAAAAAAAAAATATTTTTTTTAACATGCTAGAACATTTTTTCCCAAAAATATCATTTACCTATGGTGGCAAAGATGAAGTCTGAAATTAAATTGGCCATATACATACTGAATAAGTATCCTGGGTATTATAGCAACAGCACATACTTTAAATTAATGATTGCATATTCACAATTTTCTGCTATTCTACTATTTCAGTGCTATGAAATAAAATTCTTATTCCATAGCTAATGTTGTAGTTTCTGGAAGGCATTTGCAATGCTGGAACAGGAAGTTCTCTTGTCTTTTGACAAGGCTGAGAAATTTTTTGACCATTCCATTTATAAATATTGCTGTTATACTCTTTGCATCTTTCCTGGACCGTGTTTCCAAGTGATAATCCTTTGTACTTCAACCTTGGAGTGTTTTAGTTGAACTGAATTTCAAAAATTCAGAAATTGTAAATCCTTAAAAATATGTCCAAAAAGGGTATTTTGTGTTTGGGAGGGTTGTTTGGTTGTTTTTTTTTAACACATAACTTCAATTAGGATTAAAGTTTTTTCACAGATGTTCTAAATGTGTTCATTTATATCGGAAAAAAAAAATTGATACTAGTCCGGGTACTAATCTCGGTAACAACAGAGTCGTTCTCAGAGAACAGTAAGACTGGCAGGGAACTTATCCTGCATGACCCCTATTCAACATCAAAGGTTGATGGAGAAATTATTGCTAATGGCATCATCTCTTAATTAATTTTCATCAGAAGAGCTCTATTGCATGTAACTAACCATCAATGTGTGCTTAGTCACAGGACCGTTACGGGCTGCATTGCTGTGTTTGCCATATGCTTCCTGCATGGTTGGAAGGAATCACAATAACATTCTGTGTTCATCTTTACAAGAATGATCACCAAGGTCTGGGAAAAAAAAGTCAGATTTCCCATGAGCATGAGTGAGTGATTTCCTGGAGAAACAAAGATGCATCCATTGTTTTAATGGTAGTTTCCTGTGAGCCAGGGTCTGAGGGGGAGGCCTAGTACCTCCCCTGCCTCAGCCTCTTGGGATCTCTCTTAGTGGACATTCTGAATTGCAAAATATTTTTAGTGCATAATGAGAAATAAAACAATATCACTTTGAGACATGTGATTTTTCTCTTTATCCATCCCTCCAATTAATGATGAAAGAAAACTATTTCCTTGTTTTGATGTACTTATTTTACAAGCAAATTACAGCTGATAGATAGATGGAGACCCAGGTGTCTGGGCTGCAGTAGCCTGCCCCATTCCACACAGGCGAATCTGTTCAGAAACAGCATTTAACCTACGACACTTAGGACTCAAATCCAGACACCAGCTTGTTCTCGACCTTGCTATCATTGATCTTTCTATCGTGCGCCATCATCAAATCCCTCTTCCTTCAATATATTCCATTGCTATACTGTTATTAGTGCCGATTCTCAAGCACAGATTTAAAATTGAGATTGCATGAGTGAGAACTAGCCACAGTATCCGCTGATACCTATTTATCTTCGGCAAGATCTGTTAGCTCTGTAGCATTTGTCAAAGCTCTGTTGGCAATGTAATCTAGAGCAATCATTTCTCTTCTGTCACTGCAAATTCTGCCTGGGAAACTGTAAACCTAAAGCAGACTTCTTGGTGAGCAGTGCAGAGGGAAAACTGAAAGACTGGGAACTGCTGAACGTCAGCAAAGGTTACGCAGTCATTTCTCATGTCACTTTGACAGGCTTCCTACTCGCATGAGAGCCAGGAGCAAGGGAGAAGTGCAGAGCAGGAATCCAAGGGTGCATCGGGAGAGCAGGGAAATACACCATTAATCAAGGGCATGTGGGCAGCTCTGTGTTTCAAAGTGGGGTGACCTTTAGGAAATACCTAGTTAAGCAATGTGATTAATGTTCTATGTTCATTGCTTAATCAGTTGCATTACTTATTGCGAAAGTGGGTACAAATAAATAAAAAGAAAGTTAAAAGGAACAGTGGAGTGGTTCTATTCAGTTGCTGGTTCTGTTTGTCAGATTTAGGATAACTAATACCTACCTCAGATTTTCAGAGCACAGTTTTTGACAGTACTGATAATCACTGTGTACACCGCAAGATTATATTAAATTGCTCGAAGAGACAGTGATACATATTACGGCCCTATTGATTCGTAAGATGTTTTATAGTATAAACTATAAAATCACTGAACCTCAGGTTAAATATTCAGTGTGATTTGGGGAGTTTTAGTCATAGAAATCCTATTAAGAGAGAAAGGGATCATACAGTTAAACCCTTGTAAATGGCACTGAACAGTTACATCTAGTGTCCTGTAATTATCTTAATAATGGAGAAGTCATTTGATATTCATTGTTGAGCCATTGATCATAATGGATTCATTCATTATTAATGTGGCTATAGCACAGTGTTGAAAGACTTGTTGCAAAGGGAGCAGGAAAATTACTTTTGCAGAGAAAATGTTGAGGTAGCTTGAGATCAATAGTCTTACCTGACGTGACAGCAGTATTACTACAGAAGAAGGGAAAGGATATCAGTGGTTGACTGTTCAGTATGGTCGAAGAGAAAAAAAAGTTAAATTGCTAGGAGAAGATATTGAAGTTGTACCAGAAGCCTAAATTCCTCAGGTTCGAATATTACCATCATAAATTGACACAGATTGCTACCCATCATCATTACGGGTTTGAAGATCAAACGCCAGCTTTTGTTACATGAAAGCATGCCAACTGGACACAGCTAGACTGGTAGGTATAAAAGGGCCTTCGAGGACAGAAAGTGATCCTTGGACCAGTTTCTGCACGTGAGGTTGTCACCCACTGTGATACAAAGTAACTTCCTTTTTAACCCAAAGGGTCATTGCTAATTGAAAGCTCTACCTACATATTCCAGAAGATTTTCCGGTGTCCCAATTACTAATTCAATCTGTTTTTCAAGTATCTTCACTCTACTTAGCTTTATAATTATTCTTACCTTTCTGTATCACCTTCAGTATGCATGAAGAAATAACCAAGTATTCAAAAAACGTGTAGACGTAGCACTTCAGGACACGGTTTAGTGGACATGGTGGTGTTGCGTTGATGATAGAACTTGATGATCTTAAAGGTCTTTTCCAACCTTAATGATTGATTCTGTGATGCAACCTCCTAGAATAACTCTTTAACCTAAAGTACCCCCAGAAGAGTTGTAGAATGCAGTAAATCAATATCCCCTTTCTAGGCACCTCCCCTCGTGCTTCCCAGTTGTACGATTGCTCCTTGTTTTGTCAGGGGGTAGAAAGTCAGAATTGATTATTCAAGTGAGTGACTAACAGGTCACAGTTTTACCCCTTTTTTTTTCTGATGTACCAAGAGCTCTGAAAAGGCTTTAAACAACAATTTCCATGGTGTCAGTTAACTAACTAAAAATGTAATTTTCTTATCAGTAAATCACCTCTGCTTTTTTGGTCTTTTTGTATGATTATTTATTTATTAATATTATTGGGAGCAACCAGACCTTGTCAAAAGCAGCAATGGAAGATTATTTTCCAGTGCTTTAAAAGTCAAATGGGAAGTTCCTCTTTGATGTACTTTGCTTAGTGGTCCTTTTAGGTATGGAATTACTTTTGCCTTTGTTAGTCATTGTGGTGAGTCGTTGCAATATTACTTAAAGGTTTCTGTGCTACATCTTTGACCGGTGTGAGCCAGCTAGAAGCTGAGCGTCTGACTTTTATTTTCCTTTTTCACTGAATCCATACACACCAGGGATTGCACTATTTTGTGTTTGCTTATTCCATAAATACCTTTTTTTTTCCCATATGTGTATTTATTCCTCAAGCAGGTAGACTGTGATGAAATTAGAACTGGGTTTGAAACTGGCATGTGGGTAGCATTTTACCACGTAATCCTCAAAGGGAAAATGTTATTTTATTTCATTTTTTTGGTCCTTTCTGCACTATTTTTTCTCTTGTATTCTCCCTAAAATACTCATCAGTCAAGACTTGTTGGTCACCTTCAATTTTTGAGGCAATTGAATGCCATTTTCTCAGCACTGAGCTCCAACCTTTGTATTTCTGCTTGTGGTGTTGTAGGATTACATTGCCTTCACATGTGTACTGTTTGTCCTGATGCAAAGGCTCATCTTCAGCTTTTGTAATTTGTGTAGCTTAAGGATGTAGAGTATTATTTAAGTTAAAGCAGTAATGTCACTCTTCATGTGCAGTGGATATAGATCTTCAGTAAGCTAAGCAAAGTTCATAAGAAATGGTGCCTGTTCAGATGAATCAAACACACCCCGTAGTTGAGATGCTCTAAGGGTTCTTCAGAGGAGTGTGCACAAGTTTCTTTATAACTCTTTCTTCTCTGAATATACGTGTGATTTTTCAGCACTCGGATCTTACTGATGTTGCAACAAGTATTATGGCTTTTAACAACATCTCCTTTTCTGACCAAAGATGGTGAGTAATTAAAGTCAGTCTTGATACAGTCAAAAAACATGCTCTCAGTTAATTTCAGAGAAACTTGGGTTTTTCTTTTCCCCCTCTTTGAGCAGAGATGCTTTTATATTAGAACAATAAAGCATCTGTCGTGCAGGGTTTTAAGGCTGCAGAACAGCCAAAGGCAATTCATACCTTAAATATTAAAACAAATGACAATTTTCTTCATACTGGGGTGAAGAGTGGATTGGTGGAGTGCCTATCTTAATGCAGGTGTGCTGGGTGGGAGACAGTAAAGTAATCTCTTGATTTGTCCCCTTATGTGTTTCAGGAGTATACAGCAGCATCTTATAGCCCAGCACAAATAGACAAAATATGAAGTTTTTAAACAATGTTCAGCTCTGAGATGCCATAGAAATCAGTGCAAAATCACTGATTCACGTGTAAAACAGTCCTGTATACAGATAGAACCTAATGAATGGTGTTTAAACATAAATACATTAACATAATAAATAAAATATAATAAAAGAAAAAGTACAACTCTTTCATTTAAATAAATATTAGCATGTGAAATCTTTAAGTGGCTTTGAAAATAACTAAAAATAAAAATTATTTTCAAGAAATAAAATCCATACCCATTTTAAGATTGAATCTAGGCTGGTAATGCCATAGTTCTGTAAATGTAGGAGTTTAAATAATTCTCCAAAAGCTGCTGTTTCAACATTCCTGGACAGAAAACATGCCCATGCATCAAATCATAAAGTTGTTCTCTTGCATGCCTGCACTTCTGCCATCTGTTAGAATGGCATTTTGCCCACTCTAGGAAATATTGTTTCATTTTCTGCCGTGTACAAATATGAACCTGCTTTCTAGAGAATTCTTGAAAAAAATACAGCTATTCTTTCCAGCTTTTTCGTCCCACGCATTTCCTCTTTTCAAGAACTATTGCTGTATGCTTTCCTTGGAAGCATAATGGATATTTCAGCCTTAGTCTTTTTCCCATTTGCCAAAATCTTTTCTGAACATCCCATTTTCAGCCTTCTCTGGATGACCAAGAATTCCGCAAGCTTGATGGTACTGGCTGTTCAGCTGATGTTTTCAGAGTTTAAACATAAAGCTTGGCTCCTCTTTTACCTGGCCACAAAAGGATGAGACACAACCACTGTCCCTGTGCTCCTTGAAAGGCAGCTGGCAACCTGTCCATGCTAATACGCTCATGGTTGTATCCAAAATAAAACTGTGTGTGAACTTTCTCTTGTTCTAACTCTCAGCCAGATTTCTTAATCTTGGGGATGACAATGATGAATATTCAGCTATTTTGCTGAGCCCCCAAGCATTGCTCTTAACTTCCTAATTCGTTGTAATGCCTGTGAAAGCTGAATGACCTGTTTCGTTCTCAACTCAAAATGTGTTCCTGCATTCTCCAAGTCAACAGCTCCACATTTGGTAGTAAATTTCGTGATTTCGTGTGAAATGATTTCCAAAGCTCTCATATCAAATTTAAAAAGGTGACAGCTAAACAGGTAACTTGCATATGGCTCATGTGAGGTCTCTTCATCACAGTGATGAACTTACACTTGAATAAAGAAATGCTGAGAGGGACAGTAATGCCCCCTATAAAAAAGTAACATGTACAGGAATAATTGCAGGGTGTGTACAGTGCATGTCAAATGTAGTCAGTAAAATGGAAGTTTCACAAGTGCCTGAGCGATCTGTGAGCGCAAGGGGAGCCGAGAGGCCCAAGCAGGAATGGGCTCACAGGGAAATGTCAGTCAGCCAGAGAGCAGCTTTTGGCGTGAATTTAAGTCTCAGTGGCATCATTTGCTTGTTTATCCTAGAGGGTCAAATTTTACTGATCACTTATGGAGTTTCCTTGAGATCGTTGACAGATAATTTGAACTGGAGGCAAAGTTGCTGTGGAAGCTGAGTGAGGAGCTGCTCTGTGTCAGTGGAATTCCTCTCTTTGCACCAGCTGCATTGCACAAAGGGACTATGAGAGGAATTGCATTAGGGCACACTCCTGGCTGTGCTGGATGTTGCAGCCTCTTAGTTTTCATGTCTGTTCCCAGGTGAATGTTACCAAAAATAGTGTCAAACAACAGGAATTGAAAGGATGGACTTAATTTTAAAATATTTTATGGGAGCGGCTGCAGACCAAAGAGTAGTTGCTGCACATGCTGGACTAGTAAGAAGCTGTCTTCCCCAAAGTTAGTCTATTTTTGGACTGGCTAGAGTAAAAATTTATGCATGAGAAAAGAACGCTGCTAACTGGAGAGGCTACGAGAAGTGTCCTGGGACTGTGACCTCCTTGCAGGGTCTTCTCTCCCCTGCAGATCCTAGTGCTTCTTTCCCACATTAAAGCTGCACGTCCACTCCACCTGCCATCCATCGGTCATTCTGCTGCTCATGTTTGCTCTTGCTTTTTCCATCTCCAGACTCGTTCTTTCTGTCTTTCCCATACCAATTTACCAGAGTTATAGCATTTGCACATAGGGGGATTCTCATTTTCAGTTATTAATACAAAATGCAAAAAGATAAATTGGTTCAATAATATATAACGGAAAAGCCCTTTAAAATTGGCTGGTTGCTGTAGCTATTTACAAAAGACTTCACACGAACTGTGGTAAAGTTCAATATTTAATTTATTCCTGGTAAGAAGTTTGGCAGTCAAATGCAGATACTATATATTTACTGTAGGTGTAACTGATAAATGTTTAGCAGCATCACAGTATTGTGTATATTTACATTTTAAGTGGCATGCTATATATTTATATGCACATATATACTCTGTATGTAAACACACACATTAAAATGGCTTTGTGTTTCCTAAAGATACATAAACAATCTACACGGCATATAAATCAGTTGATGCTGTACTGTGGCCTTTTAAAATAACTGTAGCTGCACTTGGAGCGGCTTTTGGAAATGCATTTCACGTTCTAAATAATTCACATAGTCTAAATAATTTCTGTCCCTTAAATAGAAATATTTGGTATGTACTCGTGTGTTTACGCATCTGCATACACACATGCACATGTATATATTTATAAGTGCATCATTAATTATGTCTACCCTTCAAAAGAGGTTTCCCAGAACCAGGTTCTAAAAATCTCTGTTAGTTCCCTTTTGCCATTTGGCAGGAGCACGCATTCATCATCCACAACCGTTGTCTATACGAAGGCAGTAAATAATGTTTATGACAATGGCAAGAAATAATTCTCCTCCAGAGTGCAAGGACAGACTCTTTGATTTTGGAAACAGGTACTGCAGGTAAATTTTCAAAGGTCATTTTTGTGGAGGTGACTCAAAGTAACCATTCCAAACTGCCAGCCCCCTGAATTCACTCAGTGCACAGCTGGAATGGGCACTTGACTGAGCAACAATCAGGTCTTTCCAAATACATCTGGTGGCCCAAACACATCTCTCTGTTTTTCATATGCTTGCACAGCATGCAGTTGCAGGCATGAAGTAATAACAGCAATTTGTTCCTCCCCTTCCAACTACACTTCATTTATATGGGGGGAAAAAAAAAATCCCACAAAAGAATACTGAGATTAGAGAAAATAACTTCTTGAGATTCACTCTCTTCTCTCGTTTTGGTTTATATTCTGTCTGCTGGGATTGTCAGTATTTAAAATGAAATCCCTACATGTCAATAAAATGTCACACTAGTGACTTATGCAAATAACAATAATGGCAATAAAGTGATAAAGTTTGTGGACTGAGAAGAGCATGAATTGAAAAATGACAACTTGAGGTGGAACAACTAGATAAAAGAGAAGCATGAGATGTACTGTGATGGGACTATCAGTCTGCCACTAATGTAGCTAATGAAGAAGAAAGACCAGATTTAAGAAGCAGGTAGAAAGCTATAGATGTAGGCAAATGAGTACTTTGAATAGTTGCTGTGTGAAAAAAAGGAATTTCTTAAATGGGCTGTTTTAGAGCTAGAAAACAATTTTCAGTTTGAATTACCGTAACTCTCAGTACATTTTATTTTAATGGTTCAGGGATGGTCACAATATAGAATTTTTTCAGTTACATTTTTATTATTTTGACGTACAGAGCAAATACAAAGTTGTCTTCATCCAAGTGAGTGTGAAAATGTATTTATATCCATTTTGCTGTCTTGGTAACAGTGAAAGTTACTAATCTATGCACCACTTAAGAGCTATGTTTTTATTTCTTCTGCAAGAAGTTTTTATACAACTATGTAAGGTAGAAAATAAATTAATAATAGCAATAATATTTTTTATATAAATGTGTCCTAGGAATGTTGACTCCTTCTGGCATGTGCAAAACAATAGTTTATTAATTGCTATAGAAAATTATAATTATACCACATCAGCTATTAGACAATGATTTCACATTACATTTTCCTATGCTTTAAGCCACATGGCCCTCCATGTTTTGCTTTCAGTTGCAATGATGCTATTATATTAATGTAACTCTGATAACCAAGAGAAAACTACATCTAGCAATATTTAGGAAAGTATTATTGAGTAACTTTGAGTAGTTTTTCTGACACAAACAAAAAAAGTTCAAATCATGTTGAAGTACATGGGTTTTCTAAGAATTTTTTTCAGATTGCAATGACATATTTTCAATCTATAGCTAGCATATGGAGACATGAAAATCAGTGAATTATGGCGTATATTTACACAGGATTTCTTTCGGAAGGGAACTTGTATTGCTGTTACGTGCTAAATGTGGTTTTGAAAAATCAAGACATATCATTACTGAATACATTCCAGCATGGTCCTTTTGAAGTAAATACATAGTTATTTTACATCATTCAAATATGTGGTCTTTATAATGTCCAAAGGAATAATAAACAAGAGTTTGTTACTGGTGTGCATTGTACACTGGTACCTGATTGGCATTAGAGAGCAAGCACAAACATTTTCCTATTGGAATACTGAAGCACACTGCCCAATGTCCTCATTAAAATATCTAAATTAGATCGTTCTTCTAAGATACAATGTATACTCCAACACAGAGTCATTCCTTCTTTCATTAACCTAACAGTAGCAATTTCATGAAGTCCAGAATGTTGAAATAAGTCACAGAAGACAATTAACAGAAAAATACATTTGCTAAAAATTAATTCGGAAAAAAAATCTGAAGATATGTCCAAAGAAGTGGTATTATCTATTGCTAGAAAAATAATTGGGTATATGGTATGGAATCTCATTATAGCTAAAAATATTACAGTTGCTATTTCTGTGATAAAAAACTAATCAATTTCATTTCATGTAGCCTAAATATGTTAGGAATTATGCATCCTGTAAGAATTTGCCTGATTTTTATGTAGAGAGGAATATTTCTTAAGCTGGTGTAGAGGGTCTTCAGGTTGATTCCAAGAAAACCCAGGGCCAGTGAGAAGCTGTTTTCCACTGTGGCCAGCAGATGTGGTTAGGCATCATTTTCGTCAGCAACCTTCCCCGCTGAAGGGGAAGATGCCTTCTCTTCCAGGACTGGGTGGAAAGATACGATGGGAAGCATGTATCTTCTTCTCAGTTTCTTGTAAGTAGCTTGTGGTCCTCCTTAAATTAAGATTTTGTCTAGGCAATATAACCTGATTATTTGTCTAAATAGTTTATGCATTGATCAATATGTCTTTGAACGCAAGTATTATCAGGGTTGATATTGACAATATCCGTGCTGGAGTCAAGGGTGCTTAACTAGTACTTAAAAAAACCCAACTGAATCTGTATGTGCTAAGCTAATATATATGTAGAATAACTATTTTAAAATTATACCACCTTGTTTTGGTAAACCAGATTTAACCTCAGAAGATCTATCTATAAAATGCTGCTAAATCTTTTTAGTTGGGGGAGTAGGAACATAAGAATAAAACAAAAGAAGATTGGCTGCTTTCAGCAGCAACAATTTATGTCTCTTGTATAAACAGGAAATATTTTAAAAGTTCCGCTGTTCCAGGTTTCAGAGTCACCAAGTAACATAAAAAGGTTTAACGTTGACCTCAAATGTTGTAAATCTTTTGCTGTTAGGATTTCATGGGCTCAAGCCTGTATGTCAGTGGGTATTAAAGAGTCTGTCAGGGTTTAGATAAGTACCTGAACATTTTAAAGGTTACTGTATCCATACAGAATTCCAATGCTTATTCTTTTTTCCTGGACGATATTAACAGCACATTATTACATAAGAAGCTTCATATAGAATACTTTTTCAAAACATACATAGCATATCTAACATTGCAAACTTCTTTGCTGTTTTCTACTCAAGCCTTACTCAACACAATTGCATGGGAGCTAATCTATGAGTGAAAGTGTAGATGAAGACTGCAAAGGTTTTGACTTTAATGTACTCCTTTATCACCAATGTAACAGAATAAAACTAAGTCTCACACGGTTGTGTTGCTAGAAAATGACTGAGCCCTTGTAACACTATAAAATAGCTTTTGTTTACATTTTTATTGCAGAGTTTTCTTTATCACTTTGTAAGGCAATGTATATGTTAAATTGACAGTATCTACATAGGAATAGTTTACATGCCTTGATATGCTTTAAGACGTGAGCGTGAGTGTTCCCTGGGGCTTGGGGTGGGGGTGAGGGGGGAGCAGGATTATCCTTTCACTTGGTATTTGTTGGCTTTATTTTTAGAAGTACTGCACAATCTTTATTGTTCATTTTTCATTTTGTTTTCAATCTTATCTGAAAGGTAGTATTTCAAGATGCCAGATGTCAGTATACCCAGTGGCAATTAACTAGAAAAACAAGTTCCTCTGTTCAGGCTTTCACATACCTGAACTGGATGACCCAGAAAAAAGTTGTGTATAGATTGAATAATGTTGATATTTCAGTCAGAATTCTGAAATAATAATTTTTCCAGTAAATCAGTATTAAAATGATATGAGTGTAAATTTAATTGTATTAAGAATTTATACAACTAAAAATCATAGTCACGGTAATAATCTGTAATTTGTCCATCAATAATAGCATGCTGAGAATTTGCGTAATTCTGACACTGAATAACTGTGATCTTATAATGTTCATCTGTGTTAGACTTTAAGCACTCATTGTGTACCATAACTTGAATATTTTAATTATTTGTATGTACCAAGAGAGTCACTGTAGGTTTTTCCCCATCATCTTTATGTCCCTAATGTTACTTTCATTCTGTTCCAGTGAAAGTTTTGAGGTATAATGCTGTTGTATATGACTATACATAAATCAGTTCCCTTGTAAAGGAAATGAGGAGTACTTTGATGAGGAGCAATGTTCTTTGTAGAATAAAAAAGCAGACAGAAAGCAGTATAAAGGGAATGGCTGGTAGAAGTCAGCACCCTACAAGCAAAGGCTGGTGCTCTGTAGAACATGGATCATGACAGTCAGGTTGGATCCAAACACTGCAAAACTCATGCCCTGTATCTGACTCTCAAAGCTCTCACTCAAGGCAATGTTTTAAGTAATTTTAATATTCAATATAAAGTACAAATGTAGGCACCGTCTTACAAACATCCACAAAAGATAAACTTGAAATAAACTAGCTGCTAAATATACTTTGGTTGTAGATCTATTTGTAATGCTCAATGATGCTACTGAGACTTAGTAGTACAGGTACTGCAATGGCACATCGCTTCCCCCGCTCTGCCCCCAAAACACCCACCATGAGTTGGTTAAGAGACTGCCCTGCCCTGAAAGATAATGACTTATAGCCATGTGCGTGCTTTCATTACAGAGATCAGCTGGACTATGGCAGTGTCCAGCTGCGTAGAAAACTTATCATTAGAGCTTGGGAAAATTGTACGCTTCGGATGAGTACAGAATATTGTAGCATATTATTTCAGCGCCATCAAAACTTCAGACCCAGATTCTCCTATGTAGGCTTCGCACTGAATATCGAATTAGGGCAGGGTACTCAATGCTCTGGACCAATGTCAAATGTCTTCTGAAGCTCCAGGGTAAACACCAACCCACATTTCTGTGGTGCCAGGCAGTGTCCATAATAAGGATGAAATAATGTGGTCACAGAGTCTGTATTTTTTAGTGTAGCACATAAATAGAAAACATGCAAGCTGCCTATGTCCTACAGAAATGTAAACACCTATGAAAACAAAATATTTTCTTCTGTGTGGAGAAGGTAAAAAAATTCCAGCTATGAAAAATGGGTGATTACAAGTATTGCTTTAATTGCCCTCATAAGGTTTTTGGGTACTATAGTAAGGAGCATAAACACATCTATCCAAAGTAGTTACTAATTCCCTGTAATTTCTGAGACACTTCAGACAAATGAGTTGTTAAGTACTGGTTTCTGTAGCACACACTAATGGAAGTATACCTAAGAACACTAATTTTTCCCTTAGTCATCTTACTTACACTTTGTAACTAATTTTTAATGACCTGGCCATTGTGTATTGGTATTTATGGTGTTACATTCGCAATTAGAATAAAATTATTCTATTTGCAGAGTGCTTTAAATGCTGTGAAGTGACTTATTAGTACTGTTTCTCAAACGTATTCCAAAATCCCATCATCAAACTAAAGAACATTCAGGGGTTATAGGTAAACATAAAGCTTAGGTAACCCATTCCATTTATAATGAACCTGCCAAAACCCTCTTGAGATTATGTAAACTCTAAAATGAACTGATGACTAATCTTAAGGAAAAACAGATACAAATTTGCTAACACTTTCAAATCACAGATTCCACTTTAATATTACTTTGTAAATGCAATTAGATATGACATCATAACATATTAGATATAATCTTAGAGGAGACAGAGCTACCTGAATGATTAATTCCTCAGGTATTTTATTTAGCAATTTCTTCCTATCACCAAATTGTGGAAGAAAGGACTTATTCAGAGCATAAACTGTAATACACGATAAGTTTAATAAAACTTTTTAGTTGAAGTTAATACAAAACAAGCTTTCAAACTTAGGCACTGTTGACTGTTAAGATGTCAACTTTTATTACAATAGACTGTAAGCAAACCGAAAATTTTAAAATCTTGGTTAAAAGGCCTTCAAAACAAGAGGAAGTCTTGGCTGTTTGTTATGAAGGAGAAAATAATTAATTTGAAGAGTTGCAGAAAACCTTAGGAGCACCTATAAAACTGTTTCTGTCCTTCAAATCCACTGATCAGGCATGTTTTCCCAGGAGACAGAGCAAAATCCTGGAACATGTATACAAATTGTGTTTTCACCTATCATGGGCTGAATAAACCCCCTCATCCATTATAACAAGTGGGTATCTCTGGCTTTTCTCATCTGTTGTCCCACACTTCTGACATTTTAAAATTCCCTTTTCTGCTTTGATTTCAGGCCCTTCTGTTGTTTCCTTGCCTGACTTTCCCTTCCATCATGCCACCCTAACATTTACCTGCTGCCTTCTTTCTTTATTCTTATCTGCCATTCAGAGATTAAATTAGTTTCTGTTTACATACTTCTCTCTTCACTTTCTAAATAGTCCTCTTCAGAAGTGGCCCTTTCCTCACTATCTCCTCATTTACAAATCCCCAGAGCTCTGTCAAAGTCAAACTTTCTTCTGAGGGTGATAATCATTCATTGCATATGCTTAAAGAGACCACGCAATCTCTATATGAAGACAGGTTACCACAGGTAAAGTTAACCATAACTCACTGTCATTAAGATATGTTTCTATATGTCTTGAGCTGCCCTGATCTTTACTGCAAGAGCTGCCCTTGACACAGCTACTCTTCTCTGACTGCTTGCCAACTCCAGTAGGCCCCTCAAGTTCAGGGAGAACAGCTGGTTGGAGGACCACCATCATTCTGACCACCTTTCCGCATTCCCCAGTTAACCTCCAAAGTCCAGCCTGATTGAAGGGTAAAAAAAAAAGATGGAAAAAACCAAAACAAACCAAAACTGGTTGGCAAATACCAATATTGGACCGTTTTTCAGATACAACCTCTCCCCCCAAAACAAACAAACAAAAAACCAAACCAGATTTTTTTAAATGAAGCTTCTACAGTTTCAAGCAACATTGGCATATGTCTAGGAATGAACTTTCCATAGATGTTATCTTATGCTTCAAAGGCCAGATGTTATTTCATTAATGTGAATCTTGGGTGTCTAAGCAACTTAACGTCTTAAAGCAAGAACAACTAAATTGTAATATATGTAGTTTTCAGAATTAGAATTTGTATCTGTTATTTTTCAGTAGATTTTCTGTGCAATGGTCATTCCTTGCAATCATACTGGGATGAATTTGAGACACCATACATACTTACCAAGTTGTTGTGGCAGCTTGCTTCAGGCCCTTGCGGAGCCCTCACTGGAAGACACAGGGAACTTTTTCCTTCTACAAATCATCAGTAGACAAAGACCACTGGTAGTCATAGTTCTTGGGAAGCATATCTAAAGAGTGAGCATTTCAACACATTGTTAATTTTATCACTGATATTTTAATGACATAACATATAAACTAAAACAGTGCTCAATTTCAGCTGTGATTAAGACTGGGTTTCCAGATAGTGTAGAGGTTGCACAAAATAAAAAGCTTTCTGAATATTAACACTCGTTCATGCTGTACCATAAATAAGCACTTACAGTTATGAGTTAGAAAAATTAAACCATTAAATGGATGGGAAGGAGCAGAAATCTCATAAAGTACCATGTCCTTCCTGCTGTTTGATAAATTAGAAGTTAACATTTCCACACATGAATATAATCTAAGTAAAATTACTTTAACTGCTGTCAGATACTTCTCTCATCTGTAAATACAGAGGTTTTTCCATATATAGATAGCCTGTTAAGTCTGGATTCTCTCAAGCTACTGAATATGTTTATTTTAGGGAAATGCTTGCTGTGGAAACACATTATCTGGCTCAACTCAGACCTTGTCAACTACTTTCTGAACAAACTGTAAATTAAAATATGATACAGTATGGTGACAAGTGGTGTACCTCAGAGGTCTGTTATTGGGACCAGTACTCTTTAATATCTTTATCAGTGACATAGACAGTGATATCTAGTGCACCCTCAGCAAGTTTGCAGATGACACCAAGCTGAGTGGTGCAGTTGTCACACCTGAGGGACGGGATGCCATCTAGAGGGACCTGGACAAGCTCAAGGTATGGGCCCGTGTGAACCTCATGAAGTTCAACAAGGCCAAATGCAGGGTCCTGCACCTGAATCAGGGCAACCCCCGGTATCAGTACAGGCTGGGGGATGAAGGGATCGAGAGCAGCCCTGCCAAGAAGGACTTGCGGGTACAGGTGGATCAAAAGCTGGTCATGAGCTGGCAATGTGCACTCGCAGCCCAGAAGGCCAACCCTATCCTGGGCTGCATCCAAAGCAGCGTGGCCAGCAGGTCGAGGGAGGTGATTCTGCCCTTCTACTCAGCTCTAGTGAGAACCCACCTGGAGTCCTGCATCCAGCTCTGGAGCCCTCAGCACAGGAAAGACATGGACCTGTTGGAGAGGGTCCAGAGCAGGGCCATGAAAATGATCAGAGGGATGAAACAGCTGTGCTCTGAGGACAATCTGAGAGAGTTGGGATTATTCAACCTGGAGAGGAGAAGGCTCTGGGGAGACCTTATTGCAGCCTTCCAGTACTTAAAGGGGGCTTATAAGAAAGATGGGGACAGACTTTTTGGCAGGCCTGTTGCGATAGGACAAGGGGTAATGGTTTTAAAATAAAAGAGGGAAGATTTCAAGTAGATATAAGGAAGAAAATTTTCACAATGAGGGTAGTAGAACACTGGCACAGGTTGCCGAGAGAGGTGGTAGATGCCCCATCCCTGGAAACTTTCAAGGTCAGGTTGGACGGGGCTCTGAGCAACCTGATCTAGTTGAGGATGTCCCTGCTAATTGCAGGGGGGTTGGACTAGATGACCATCAGAGGTCCCTTCCAATCCAAACTATTCTGTCATTCTGTGCTTCTGTGAGAGTAGCTGATATTGATTGTAAACAGCTCTAAAATGTACTTAAACCTTTTTATTAATAAAGTAATTTTAGCTAGAGCAAAGTTTTCTGATATTTTTTCAGCTTGTGGATTTGTAAATGTTGGTTCATTGGTAGCTCATTTGTTCTCATGGCAATAGGCATGTTTTTCTTAATTATTTCTGCAGATCCTTAAGTCCAAGGACCCCAAAGAATGAAAAACACAGAAGAGTCCTGTTTAGCCACCTACCTATTACTAATTTGTTGGCTTTTTAAATCATTTTCCATCAGAGGTCAGGGTGTTAGATGAGATGACTACCAAAGGTTTGGATATACACGTTAATTTGTTTTCAAACTGGCAGATTTCCTTCCTCATGCTTGAGGACCAGGAGACCAGGCAAGTGATCACTTTCTTACAGATTTAAGCAGCATAAAAATGACTTGTTCAGAGACCAACATTTTTTAAAATATGTGATATCTGAATTACTGGTACATGAGGCTTTGTCTCTGTTGTGGATCTTGTTTCTTCTTTTGTTTTCCAAAAGGACATTACTTAGCTTTCCTGGGCACTGTTGTCTGCCTTACTGTTTTATATAACCCGAGGCTATATCCCAAGGTTGTGGTGCACCAGAGTAACATACCATTTTTGAAAAAGCCAAAAGAAGGATGTCTATTTGAGCTTTACTTAGAAATGCATTTTTCAGGGCACATTTTAAAAACGTTCTGTAGTGAACATATTGTGTTTCATGCAGTGTGCGCATGGGTTTGGGTTTGCACGTAAAGTCTGCTTGCATTTTCATAACAGTGTCAGTGCCCTTAACTGTAGGATCATAACCTCTAGGATCTTGCTAGACACATAACAAATAGCATACGCTATAAAAGTACCTTTTACAAAGGTACTTTTACTAATAGCCACTCTTATCCACATGGATACTACTTCTTCAGCTTCAAAAAATGATCACTGCTATTTATTTAGCAGCTTATGTGGTAGCTCCAAATTACCCATGCAGCATTTCAGTCTCTGTATTCATATCAGAATGTGCACATTTGGGCTCTATTTGCCTGATAAAACTTTAAAAAAATAAATATTTTAGATCAAATATTTTAAAGATTGTTTTTAAAGAAAAACTGAAATATGCCTCAGTCAAAAAGTACTGGATAGCTTACAGAGCTTGCTTAATCCTGACTAGTAACACACATATGCTCTTTTAGTACGAACTTTCACATTTTGGTGTCAACATGGAAATGGTTGTATGCAATCTCCCATGACACATGCAGTTATTATTGAACATTATTGAGTTCAGTTGGCACTCATGGAATAACTTAACAGGTTGCAGCTCTGCCATTTCCCTTTTGGGCAGGTCCAGTTTCCTTTCTTCTCTTTTCAGGTTTTTCTCCAGCAAAATACACTTTATTTTTCAGCTTGTAAAAACCTTTGGTGCACAGCGTGATACGACTTCTCATGGAGTGAAAGGCTTTTTTAATGGACAGCAAAAGCTCACGGTATGAGCATGGTGCTGGTCCGCCTCTCGAGTCATAAAAAGCAAGAAACTGTAAATGATGCATAACTTTTTAATGAGTAAATCCTAAGAACAAACTTCTAATATTTGATGAGGAAGGGCAAATGTCACTTTAAATCATTTATGTTCTTTACTTTATAACAGTTTTTTTCAGTATAACAATTAAAGATGTTTCAAAATTGTAAAATGCAAATATTTTATTAATTTAACTGTGTACATAGACCACTCTAATGTTGTGCAAAATAAAACATTGAAAAACATCTCCCCTCAAAAAGTTTTGTGTGTGTGAAGGATATTTATTGCAGCAGTATTTCCAATGAGATGTAACAGAACCAGCTAGCAAGTCTGAAATGAGACCACAGGCCTCAATCAAGTGATTTTCCCCATTTAGTGCAATGTATTCTTCTCAGGCACTTCCTCAACTGCAGCCAATTCCACCAAAGAAAATTGGAGAGCTTTAAGTCATATGCTACATCTAAGAAGGATATGTCTTGAGTTTATAAAAAATATTTCTCTCATTTTAAAAGTTTGAGTCTTCCAGATCATGTGTAATACAGAAGAGAAATACTGTAATCACAGCTTTGAGAAATCATACGTCTGGTATCAATACTATTGTTCAGTAACAATTATTGAAAATGTGATTTTTTTTTTTTTTAAGAAGCTCATGTGTGAACACCTACAAAGAGTATGCATTACCCAAGATGTTATGTCCACATACATTTAGGTAAAGGCCATGGTACTAAGATATATATAGTAACTTCTGTTTAAAAAAAAAAAAAAATCAGGAAAAAGTAAGAATATTTAATAAACATAAAACCATTTTGTATACCTGCTACACTATCTATCTTGAAAGGTTATTATTCCATGTAACATTTGAGAAGTTGTTACAAAGATGACAAAAGTAATATTTTTTTTAATGAATAGCATATGTTTAACTCAGTGTGTTTACTAATATGCTCTCAGAAAGCCAACAAATAATGTTTTTTTTCCTGGCTTAGCGATAGGTTCACCTGCAGTATTGCTAGAAAAGACGGACACAACTTGAAACACAAGATGGTGAAAGTATGTCTTGGACTTGAGAATACGGGTTAATAGATGACTGTTATAGTAAAGATGGGGTGGAGGTAGGGATTGTATCAGTAGTAATAGCCATTCCATTTAGAAATAAAGCCATAGTATTCATCAGTTTTTGCAGATTCTTTTCTTAATTTCATCATCATCGTCAGGTAAGACTGAAGTCCAAAGCTTCTTTTCCAGCAATGTGCTGGGAAATATTATTTGAGGTGTACTGTGCTTTATGCTGGGTGACTTTTGCAGCTCATGTATTATCCTTTGCAAAGGAAACATGAATATATCTGTATCAATTAACCAAGTGGACTCCTCAGTGCATCATTAATTCCTCGTGTTTGGGGCACAGCAAGGAGTTGTGAAAGGGTTTGCATCAAGTTTCTGAAGTAATGCATATTCTTTCTATTTCACTGCATGTATAGTGTAGAGATACCTCTCTGGCACATCATTTAAGTTGTATCCTCTTTTAAATAAAATAAATTGCTCTGGTGAAAGAAAAATGATCAGTTCCCATATATCGAGAGAAGACAGGTTGTTAATAATTAAAAAAAATTATTTCTTCAGATGAAACATCTCTTATGTAATTAAAAAACAAGCAATTAACTGGTTGGAATAAAAACATTTCAATGTATTCCAAAATTTTATGGCTATATTAAGCGGGAATTTGTTCATGTGATTTTTAAGTAGTGAGTTAGAAATCATTGATTTTTAAATAATTATCCCAACTGTTTTTTAATTAATTATCTTAAGTGGTGTTAGCAATCCAAGGAAGATTTACAATGTGTGTACCAGATGGTATCTGTTTTCTTTGTTTGTGCACAGGGTATGGTGGTTGTGTTTTGTTAAGGGTGGCTGGCCGCAGAGCCAGGAGGAAAGCAGGTTGCTTCCCTGGTCCTGGCTGGTTTGTGCTATGTCAGGTGAATCATATGCAGGGAAAGGGAGTTTTCCCCTGTCCTGGGAGCCCCAAGGCACAGGAGACAGTGCTCCAGAGCACCAGACAGCAGAGGCTGAAGGTGTGGGAACTCACCAAGCAGTTCCCAGACCCATGCTCCTCAAAGGCCATAGGGCAAAGAAATCCAGATGAGCAGTTGCAAAGTAGGCATTTGTCGACTTGCTGGACTAAGATGAAGCCCAACTGAAATAATCTGTCCTGTGTGACTGTGATGGGTAGGAAAAATATGTATTTACAAAAGCTGTTTGCTCTTATTCTGAATTTTCTCTATGTTAGAAAGTTCCGTGTTGCAATTTATGTTCAAGTAAATCCTTGCATATGCTCTTAAAGCCTTTGAGTGTGTTCAGCCGAAAAACAGACACCTCTCAAAGCCCCGGTCAACTTGTGTTCCATCCTGGGTGGCCTTTCAGAGAGCCTGTTCTGTTCACTGCTCAAATGGGAGATTAGGTTCTTGGGAGGCTGAGGGAGAAGACGACGACAAATTTCAAAAAGCAAATCAGAAATATCTGTCATACTTGCTACTTAAGTAATGTATATTTCTGCTATCATGTTAAGTCTTTTCCTAATAGATGTGCTTAAAATGTGTGTTGGAGAAAAAGTGTTTCCAGATAAAGTGAACAGGTAACGGTTAACTTATTAACAGCAATTCAGAACCATTTGCTGTGGGAGTGAGAAGCTGATATATCACAGAAACAAATCGCTGAAATGCACCAGGACATGCCATTCAGGCCATATGGGCAGGCCCACCACTGTCTGCTTTCTGATTAGCACCCGTTTAGGCAACCTCTCTGTATGCTGACATTCAGAGCTGCTGGTTCCCAAACTAACCCTTACACCTGGTTGGAAAAAAGTTACTGTACCTTAGAACTCCCTAGCCTGGTCTTGGCTTTCCAGCCTCCAGAGTCCTGGTTTTCATTATGTTTCCTAAGGATTTATTACTTCTGTGGAAAAAATAAGTCAAGGTGAAAAAGTTGTTTGAATTTGAAAAATTGAAATCATAACTGCAAATAAAAGAAAAAAAATACAAAACCAAGTAATAACTAAGAAAAAAATGGTGTTTCGTACATGACTGGTATATACCAGTAAGCTTGAGGGATTTCAGGTGATATTACATTGTTAGGTAGCTGTGTTGTTAAGTTTGCCTTATTAAAATAGTAAATTAAGAAAAAGCAGGAACATTCCAGCAATGCTTTTAATGAAGGTAAAAGTACAAGAATATGCCACTCTATTATGTGCTGCAGTTTGACTTGAAAAAGAAACCTTAGACTACATCCCCTTTTCAGAAAAAACTTCCAAGTAGCTCTGAAATATTGGCTCTTCCTCACTCAAAGACTTCCTAACCCATGAAGTGTCTTTATTTTTCTTATTAATCCATTGTTTAAACAAATACCGCAGCAGCCTTCCTCTCTAATGACCGACGTTAGCTGTTGGGACTGTAGGAAGCAATCCTGCTGCATCCTGCAGGCTTTTTCCTGTATCGAAAGGTTTTGTGCAGCATCCAAGTTCAAGCGTCTTGTCTCTAAAGCTTGTTCTCAAAAAGGTATTGACAAACGGAAAGATCACAGCAGTGTGACTGATGACAGGGCTAATGGGATTCTTTTTAAAGGCAAAGGTTCAAAGACCCTAAAGACACATTTTGGCCAAGACATGACAAAGCCTGATAACAGCGTACACCTGCCTGAAGAGTACAAACACAAGAAAAGAGAGGAAATTTCATGCTATAGCAACTAGTTAATAGTCATAATGATGTGAGATTAAGAAATTATAACTACTGCCTGAATCTTAATAAGGACCTTTGGATAATTAGATTTAGTGACCTGTGGCACTCGCTCTGAAGGGGAGTGCAGGTGGTACCGCCAGGCTGACATCTGAAGCCAGGCAGTCGTAGGAAGGCCTTTGCTGGCTGGGAGGTGGACGGGATGACCCACCTTCTGCTCTCCCACTCCAGCACTGGAGGGTCTGTGCTTCTGTGGCATTCATTGCGGATACACAAGGAACAACTTCAGTCGGTGTGATTTATTAAATAAATGTGTTTAAAAAAGCCATGGGTGTTCTATATGAAGAGAAGGAAAAGGGAGGCAATTTCAAAGTTCAACTGTGTATCTTTTTCTGTAAATTCATTGAGATATAGTTGTGTTTCTGTGGATTTAATATAGCAGATATGTGAAGTACACTGTGCACTATGCCAATGGTTATGTGGGCTGATGGGTGACTGACATTATTATTTCTAACGCACATTATGGATGAGGTTGCTAGACAGACTTTATTAATACAAGAAATTTTACAAAGCCTTTTTTGGAATGATCGCTATACAAGTTTTGTAAATCTGTTTATGTTGCAAGGCACTAGACTTGTAGCCGTAGATAGCTCCATCTATGAAAAAAACCCAAATTACAGGTTTCTGACATTTTCCCATTAGATTTCACAGGTTTTTGTGAAGGTGTGATTCAGTATTATCTTACTGACTTCCACGTTGCAGAATGTTTGCCCTCACGCCTATTAGGCTTTTCTTCGTTGGTGGGAAAGGTGCGGTTGACTAGATCTGTTGAACAGCCCTGTCCATACAGTGTATGGATGTCATACCCCAGTGGACTTCTGAATGAAAGGGGCTGACAGGAAGAGTTACAGCAGACTCTGGTGGGCTGTTTAGTGTTATAGTGTATTATTACTTATTTAGCTTCAAGCAAAATCAGATCCTCACGGAAGTAACTCACACAAGCCCAGAACTGCAGTTAGCTCCTCCATGCAGCAGGGTGTTGTCCCTGGGGAGAGCACAGGTGATGGGAAGGGGAGCAGAGAGGGGTAGAGGTTCATGGGCTTGAAGTTTTGCAGCAGTCAGGCTTAGGGTACATGTGGATCCTCAGCACTTTTATTTCATTCAGAGGTTCAAATGACTTTTCTGGTTTCACCAGCAGCTACTGTTGACAATGCCCAGTTGTGGATTGGGGGGTGGGAGGGCTTTTTTGTGGAAGCTTTCGACTGCATTTAGTCTTTTACATCAGCAGTGAAGTGTACATCTGTGGGATTCAAATGAGAAAATAACAACAGAGAAATAAATTTCATTTGACTCTTAAATGTTAAAGGTAGTTGAATTTTGCAGTTATGGGGGATTGTGAGTTATCTTTCTAATGAAGACATCTTAAGTATCTACATATTAAAATGCATTTTCATAGACTAGAAACCTGGGTTAGGCAGGCTGATTTTCCCTGGATAAAACCATGTTCCTGAGTGATTTTTTTGCCCACATACTGAAGAGGACAAATCCCTCTCACTATGTATCTTATGCCAATTTTAAATTACTTGGGAACAGATGCATAAACCTTCTGAGGTAAACGTTTCTCAAAAATTAGTGTCAAGTACCTATTCATTTCTCTTCAAACTAGGAAAGCTGGATGTTCCATGTCAGAAGTACAGTTTATTCTAATAGATTAATTGTGGAGTAACAGGACATGGACTCTGGCAGGGTTTCAGGCCAAAGACCTTTATTGCTACAAGTGTCCGCTTTTTATGCAGTTACAGCTCTTTCACGCGCCACAAAATACGTCCTGGTTGGTTACCACAGTCCACGCACTTCTCCACAGTCAGGATTCACTGCCTGCAGGTGTCCACGCGCTCCTTTGCTTCCTCTTAGCTGTTTACCACAGCTCCTTCTCCTCAAGGCTGAGCCCTGCAGGTGTCCAGCTGTTTACCAGCTTCTCAATGCCACAGCTCCTTCTCCTCAAGGCCGAGCTGTGTAGATATCCAGCTGTTTACCAGCTTCTCAATGCCACAGCTCCTTCTCCTTAAGGTCGAGCTGTGCAGGGTGATCCCAACAATTAATCAGTTTACCAAAATAATAAATTAATTTACTGTAGCAGAGGATGCACAATTAACCACATTTTTTGGACTATCAAAGATCAGGTCAAAGAGAAGTAATTGAAATAAAAAGAAGCAATATAGAAAACTTCCATAAAACTATGAATAGTGACATATGGCTTAATATTTTGGTAGAAGTATATAGTATTAGATAATCTGGAGATTTGAAATAGGGTATGTAATTCAGAGCTCCAAGACATCTTGTTTCTGCAGGATCTCAAATGCAATTTTGCTATCACTACAGTGTCAGCGTAAGAGCAAAATTAGATCTGAACGAGTTACTTGACCTTGAGTGTGACAGTACCAGTGGGGAGCTCCAGATCCCTGACTGGGCTTAAAAAAAGCACACTAAACCACCTATGCAACTTCTAGTCAGTTCAAATGTATCCTTAGTGACTGACAGAATGTTCTTTTGATTTTTTTTATTTTTTTTTTATTTAATTCTGCTATGTTGAAGATGTGTAGGAGTGCATTCCGGGCAGCAATAGTCAGAAATAAAATAAGCGCGCGTTATAGCTGCTGCTTCTCCGTGATCATTGTATAGTTGACGAACAGCAATCTGCTGCTCCATGAGGCAGCAGTTCACAGCTTTTGGCCCCTCTCTGGAGCTCATTGCAGCAGAGCCCAGCTGAGTGGAGTACGTTGTGTTGAGGAAGTGTGCTCAATAGTATAAGAGCTGAGAGATAGCTTGGTGATGGATTGTGTTACAGAGAAGTAGGTGTGGTGGCAGGACGATGAGGTTTAAGAAGAAGAAATGAGGACAGTGGTTGTCAAGCAAATGAAGGTTAAGGTGTATAACTGCACAGAGAGCATCTTTGGTCATTGACACTTAGTCCGTACAGACCCCACTTTTTTCCTGTTCAAACTGGTTTTTTACCCAGTGTCTATTGTGTAAAAACACAAACTTCAGTAGTGCAAAATGAAGTTAAATGATAATTTCTGGTAAGTCAAAATATTTCATGGCTGAAGTCAAAATAGGTTAACTTGTCTCTGATATAGATATGCAGTGTATTGCATAGCTTGTATTAAACACAATTATGTAAAATTAAGTTTCAAAATAGAAGCAGTTGTTTCTACTGATGGAACTCAACAACTACCTTTCCAGTGAAAATATTTACATTTTAAGGTCTTCAAGTAGTACTAGCTGATCTAAAGAGAGAGCAGAGAAGTCAGAACTAAGACAAAACTGAAGGTTTTCTGATGTTGTGCTATTACTCGCATACAGTGTTTTGTTTACTGTTCCAACTAATACAAAGGCTTGTCAAATCATGTAAACAGATAAGACAAGGCAAAGATGACTAGGGCTGATTCCTTTCAAGCAGTACAGGAAAATCCACGTCCCAGTTTAGTGATTCCATAATGACAGCATAAACTCAAATTACTTAGGGAAAATGTAATATTCACAAAGGAAAGCATTCAATAACCACAGAAGTAGGTGTAGTGCATTATGATTTGGGCTTTCTTTTAATGGCAAATTTCTGTCTAAGGGAATATAAGATAGTCAAGCATATATCTGTTTTCTAACAAGTCTCTAATACTTGGCTTGCTGTAATATTATCCCCTCCTGCAAATTGACTTGACTTTCTTTATCTAATCTGTATTAGGACTGCTGCTAGTTGTGGTCTGTAAATGTGTGGTTTGATAGATGTTGGAAGGCATAATGATGTTACTTTGTCTCTCTGATCTGTTTCCTCAGATCAGAGGAAAGCTAATGTGCTTAAAAGTTTGTCTATTTATACCAGATAAGGAATTTTCAGAGGTCACCTATTTATCTAGTTTATCAATCCAACTTTATCTAGCATCTCGTTGGTAACCTCAGCTGCTGGATCCCGTAAATTAGCTTGCCTACATACAAACCTTGCATAGTTTGCCTCTCCTAATGTTTTCATTTACTCTGTAACCAGTTTGCATTCAATGGGAGACTTCTATAGGAATATTACACGGTTTTTTAACAAGTGCTTTTTCCGTGGCAGTCTTGTGGGCTAGTACAACTGTTGAAACTTTGTGATGCACTAAATGGAGCACGTCAAGAAATTGGTCTAGTTTGTCACTTCACCTCATTTTGAGAGCTGAAAATGAATTATTTAAGTAATGAGACAGGACAGACTTTGCAGCTGATTAACGCCCATTCTGGATGTTTGCCTTGTTTTTCCATCACATGTGAATGGTGCATTAATCAGCACTAATGCACAAGCTAATGTTTCTTATTAAGATTTCACATTGTTCTTTCTCTTGATAAAAAAATAGAATTTAAGGGTTTCTTCCACTAATAGCTATTGGTGAAGGAAATGTTACATTCTTATTTCCAAGATGTGCAATGATTAAAATGCATTCAAAAACAAGTGTTATTCAATGGGGTTTTTTTAGGAATTTCCTTTCTTATCTTACTAGTTACAGATCTAAAGCACTTTCATGGAATTCCTATGTTTGCAGTTTGAATTGTCTTTTTCTTTTTGCACTGACAGATTCATACAGCCTTGCATTGAGGCATAGCTAACGTGAATTTGTTTCTGGGACATCAGCTCCTGCTGCAGCACAGCACAAATTCCTTCTAGGAGAGTTCTAGATTGCATTGACGGGTGCAGCTACATTAACATCCCAGTTTGGATCAGGAGTTTGCTTTTGAGTTAGTTTTTTTTCTGGTATCTTAGTTGCCAGTTTTTGATTTGCCTTGTGCAGTTGTCTTTAGGGCAGGTAAACTAGATTCCTTTTGAGTGACAATGAACTGGACAATGCACTCTTGGAAAACACCCGATTGTGCTCCAGTGACTAGGGGACCCTCAGTTTGTGTGACCAGGCTAGAGCTAGTCTTACCATGCCCAACTCTCAGCACTGCTCTGTAAATCTGCTCCCATTGCATTGCATCATTTGCTAATGTTGACATAGCCTGTGCTGTCTATGTGCTGGCAGTCTATGCCCAGGATGCACGGAGCCTCTGGGCCAGTCACAATGGGGTGCTTCTGCCACTCATTCCCAGTTAGGCTCACTTCGGCCTCCAGCAGAGTCAGCTGTTGGGATTCCCCTGTCACTCCGGAAATACAGATGGGTTCTGCCCCTGTATGGCTTGATGGCATCAGGGTACATTGTGCACCGGTGTCCACTAAAGCCTTGTATTCCTGCGGGTCTGATGTGCCAGGCCATCTAATCCACACAGTCCAATAAACTCGGTTGTCCCTCTCCTCCACCTGGCTGGAGGCAGGGCCCCTCTAGTCCTGCTCATAGTACTCGTTACCCACTTCTTGTAAATGTGAATCAGAAGTCCTTTCAAGAAGATGAGAGGTGAGATCAGCTCTTCTATTCTTTCTGGGAAACTGCCCACTGGAAAGTGGAGCGACAATTTTTCTGGAGGAACCTGAACCCCCCTTTGTAATTGTTTTTCCTTGCAGCTTGCGTACTCGTGCCTCTAGGGTCGAGGTAGGTTTTCCATCCCACCTCCTCATGTCCTCTCCGTAGTCACGCAATTGAAACCACAGGGTGGCTCGTGGTGTGTGTCCTCTATATCTTCTCTCTTGAACGGAAGAGCTCTTACTCCTAATGGCTGAGACACTGGTCTGTACGGGTGGAGGGTAGGGCATGTCCTCTTTGAATTGCCAGAACTCCCGGGACAGTTTCTCTACAGCAGAGATGCAGGCCTGTAGGGAGGAAGAGAGACTTTCTTCGTATTGCCGGAGTTGGCCAGCCAATTCATGCACCATTGGTCTCTCCGTCTTTCCAGGCCATTACTGCTAATGAGTTGGCATATGATGATGGTGCACTCCGTATAAACTTCCGCCACATAGGTTGCGTGCAATTGACTTCATCTGGATCTTTGGATGATTGTCCATTGTCCAAGTCACCATAAATCACTTCCAGCACAGCTAGCTCCCTCAGGTACTGGATACCTTTCTCCATGGTGGTCCACTTGCCTGGGTGACATAGAACATCTTCCTTGAAGGGATACTTTTCCTTCACACCCGACAGGAGTCGTCTCCAGAGGCTGAGGACTCGTGCACCTTTTCCAATTGCTTTGTCAATGCCCCTTCCCTAGAAAGGGATCCCAGCTGCTTGGCTTCCCTACCCTCTAATTCCAGGCTACTGGCCCCATTATCCCAGCATCGGAGCAGCCAGGTGACAATGTGCTCACCTGGACGACGGCTGAAATCCTTTCGCATATCTCGCAATTCACTCAGGGATAGAGATCGGGTAGTTACCGTCTCTTTTATGAGTTCTTCCTCTTCCTCCTCTTCAAGCGATGACTCGCTCTCTTCCCTCTTCCGTGCTTGTGATGGCCCTGCTTCAGAACACTCTGCCTCCTCACTCGCTTCCTCTGCCTCCTTCTTAGAAATATCTTCCTCATCCCATCGTCACTAAACGAGCTGACTTCCGCTTCCAAGATTTCTTCTTTTGTACAGGGACAACTGATACTGGGATGGGCTGGTTCTCTGGTTCAGCTGCAACAGTCCGAGTAGCTACAGTGCCTGTGGCAGGGGTTGGAGCAGTGGCAGTGACCGCCGCGGGGGTTGGAGTAGTCACAGTGCCTGCTACAGACGTTGGAGTAGTCACAGTGCCTGCCACATTGCCATCAGACCCAGAGAGCCCCTCTCCCCTTTGCACAGTGTTAAATAGAGTTCAGTAGGCCTGGGCCAGGCCCCAGCACATTGCAATGATTTGTGTCTCCTTGGAGCTGCCAGGCTGACAGCATACTTCTTCCAGATATTCTGCTAGTTTATCAGGATTCTGCACTTGTTCGGGAGTGAAGCTCCAAAACACCGGAGGTGCCCACCGCCCCAGGCATTTGCCCATGCTGTTCCACACACCCTGCCATTCATAACTGTCCAGCCATGGGGTAGATCTCTGCATGATATGCTTAAATTGCGTGCCAACCTTAGACAAAACCGAAACACTGTTCCCCAGAAGTAGCAATAGAGGTATTTTCACTACCCAAGGGTGTTCAAAATACTGAAAAATTATTGTGATGAAGGAGGAAATGTTATGATAGAGGGTAGCAAAGGTACCATTCTGCATTTCCTCCATAAAAAGCCTTTCAGAGGCAGAAGTATAATTGCTAATTTTCTCCACAAGACAGTAGCCAAAATACAGTAGCAGCTTTAGTACAGAGCTCAGATGATACCACATTAAGCTCAAGGTCAGTGCTCTAAAAACAAAATTCACAGGCGAGACATTACTAATCATTGCAGAGTACAGCAGCCCGCAGAAACCAACACCGATCCTTAACATGTACAGCAAAGACGAGAGCATCATGCAAATCAAATAAACTGATATCGTGACCTGCAACCATTATTATCGCAAGCCTCGAGCCCCATGTTGGGTGCCAAAAAGGACTGTCGTGGTTTAGCCCCAACCGGCAACTAAGCACCACGCAGCCGCTCGCTCACTCCCCCTCCCACAGTGGGACGGGGGAGAGAATTGGGAAAAAACCTCGTGGGTTGAGATAAACACAGTTTAATAGGACAGAAAGAGAGAAAGAAACAACAATAACAACAGTAATAATACCAACAAAGGAATGTACAAGAACAAGTGATGCCCAATACAGCAATTGCTCACCACCCCGTGATCGACAGCCCGTCCCCGAGCAGCGATTTCCACCCCCCGGCCAACTCCAGTTTATGTACTGGGCATGACGTCGGATGGTAGGGAATACCCCTTTGGCCAGCCTGGATCAGCTGTCCCGGCTGTGTCCCCTCCCAGCTCCCCGTGCACCCCCAGCCTGCTCGCTGGCAGCCCAGCACGAGAAGCTGGACTGTCCTTGACTGCTCAGCAACAACCCAAAACATCAGCATGTTATCAACAGTTTCTCATCCCAAATCCAAAACACAATCTTACACCAGCTTCTGTGAAGAAAAACAGCTCTATCCTGGCTGAAACTAGGACAGCTGCTCTGACAAGGCTGTAAGGTGGATCCACTTGTCCATTTTTTCCTAACAGAAATATTCCAAACACATTAAAAGAGCTTTTAAACTCTGTATTAAAATTTTACTTAAACAAAAAATAAACATGTGAATTTTTCAAGCAGAGAAATCCAGATCTGGATAAAACAGAACAAATTAAAATCAAAGCTTTTAGCAAATGTATCTCTTCCTGCTCGTTCTTTCCTTTTGGGGAAAATCCTTTCCTTCAGTTTTACTTTTCAGTCCTGTAACTTTTAGTAGCTTCTTGGATTGCAGAGAGACCATGTGGTCTCCTCTGAATTCCTAAAAAAAGTCTTCCCTTTCATTGTCTCTGCAATGTGTCTTTATGACTGCTTTTCCATTCCCCTGGATACATATGGTCAGTAACTCCTAAGAAGGAGGAATTTTCCTAGACAACATGTAAAGGGGATTACATGGTCCAATATGCTAGAGCAAGAAAAGAAAAAGATGGTCAGTTGTCAGTGTCTCAGTAAGACAATGCCTGTGCAATAAAATGTGGATAGGCAGATTGGTGAGTTATGCAAACTATCACAGTTGGGGGAAAAAAAGGATTTATTAAATGTATTTCATACCGTACATTTAAAAAAAAAAGTAAAAGAAAAAAACCCCCATGCTTCTGTCTACAGCAGCTCAGAAATGGCTTTGTTTTATTACTTCTCAATTTACTCCCAGTGGTGGTCAGAGAGGAAGAAGGGAAAGGGTCCTCTGAACTGGTTCAGAGCCAAGGGCACAGCGTGCTCTTACTCTGTATCATTCGAGTTGTGCTGTGTTTTGCAGCGTAAAATCATGTTATTTGTAAATGCTCCAAGCACATTCAGTAGTTTGGGAACATCAGATCTTTTATGCAATGGCCTTTGGGCTTACTTAATGGAGTGCTTTAGAAAAGCTTTATGTTATTGCCATTAAATGGGGGCTAAACCACAATACAAGTTAGGATTTACTTGGGGGAAGCAAAGGAAACAAAACATGATATGCATCGGCCTAGGATCACTGTAATCTGTGAGTAATCCAAACCTCAGGTATCAATACTCAAAAGATCAATTCCCTTTCACTTTCGCTTCCTTTTGTTCTCTGCAAATTAGCTATGGATATTTCATGGCTCTTCTTTATACTGAAAAAACAAAATTTTAGTTTAAGAAAAAATTGGTCCTTTCTGAGTGTAAAATCAATAATGAACTAACGCTAAGCAGCCTTATAACTATTATTCACTGGTAGGTTCAGCTAAAAACTTAGATTTTTCTGCTTGCATTATCACAAACTCCTGTCATTTTTCCTCTCTCTTGTCCACAAGTCTTTTATTATCTTGGCTGCTGAAATCTCAGCATTTTTACAGTAGATTTTCATTTCATCTTCACTACTTCAAATATTCTCCCTTTCTACACATCAAAAATGTTGACATCATTATCAACTGCATTGCTCTGATCACAGTTCTCTCCTTCCTAAATTATTGAGCAGGTTTTCCTATTTGGCATACAGTTCAAGTTTCTTCTGATACTTTACATATTTATTCTAAACTGTTCTCTGGCTGATCCTCTCCACACTGCTCCCTTCTCTCCCCTCCTCCTTTCCCCCGTAGTGCTTGGAATATGTTGGTCTCTGTTAACCTTGCTAAGCACATCCATCCTCCTTTTTGGAAGCACTTTTAATAATCTATGTGTTTGGTAAAGCCTGTATGTATAGGCACCCCCTGGAGAACCCATTTACAACATAAGATGGAGGTTTTACTCTGGTTCCCTTCAGCACCTGATGACAAAAGCAATGCTGTCATCTCTCCATGGTATGTGCCTTCAGGGGAATGAAGCTGATGGGACCGCGAGCTCTGGGCCTTGTGTTTGCATTCCTTCGAACTTTTAATGTCATAGTCTGCCCCAATTTCAGCTGATGGCACCAGAAGAAAAAAAAAAAAAAAGCTGCTTCTGCCTAGCTGTTAATACTGCTTTTACAACAGGTGGGCTATCTTCTTTTGGGAAACACCGTGTAAAGTTCCTAGGTTTGTGTTACAGCTCTGAAGGTGGGTTGTTGGCTTTTTTGATTGCATTTCATTTTAAAATCTAAAATTCATCTGAATGTTTCAGTTGATTTCTTAGTCAACATTAGCACTGAATTGTCCTTTGGGCTGCTTCCAGATGATTGATAATGTGAATGTCCCAGGCAGCGTTGAGCTGGAACTGTAGCATCCCTCACATCCATTTGGAACTTACTCCTGCTACTGTGGCCAGCAGCAGCAATGTTTCTCTTTCCAGCTGCCCACAAATATCCATGCTTAAAAATGTTTACTTCTGCAGTGGAATGTTTTAAAGAGCTATTTCAAATAGCATGGGTGTCTTTTCTCCTAAGACCACCAGCTAATTTACTTCCTTGTAAATAACAACAATAGTTTGTCTTGGCATTTAGTTGATAGACAAAACCTTGATTTTTTAGTAAAGGATTTTTAACTTCTGTTTGATTTATACATTCAAGTTTGGACCTTCACCTCAATTTCCATAATATGAGGATCAGAGTCTTCAGAGATTTAATATAAGCATTATTCAGCCAACTGGTGGAATAGTGTTTTAATGTAGAAATTAGATAAAATGTTACCCTCAGTGAGCCTCTGCATTTAGAGAGCATAATTTCATTTTGATATATTTAGGAAGATGCAATTACATATTCAGGAGGAGGACAAAGTAGCTTCTATGTCATTTCTCAGTTGCATATAAGGAGAGCTCTAACAAAAGTGAAGATGCATTGGAATAAACAAAATCTCAAGTAAAGTTTTCTCTCAACAGTGCAACGCTAAGGCTTCTTGAAGCTCCTCAAAAATATTTGGGCTTTTTTGATAGTAGAAAATGTTATCCTTACGGGAGCAAAATATACTTCTTATAATTGCTGATTGATCTTAAAATATTTCTGATCCCATTAAGTACAGAAAAACTGTGCAGAGGTTGGGATCTCAATTAAGAATGTCTTGCAGCTGTATTTTGTCATTTAAATATTAGAAGTTTCATTTGCAAATAGCATTTTTATTAAGAATGACAATCATATAGGGCAACTTATTTGTCAGAGGCTTTTTTGGTTACAAAGCTGCTCTTGAACAACTGCAGCATTCCTGATGCAAGAATTCAATTTTTTCTTATTATGGGCTCTTATCTGAGCAGATCTTGTAAGTGAGCTATAGTTGAGTTCGCAAACAGAATAATATACATGTGAGCATGTGTGCAGGGGTGTATAGCAGTGATCAAGACAATGTATAGATAGATGTTTCTAATTTTAATGGTGCCTTTGAGCAAGCAACATTTCCACTGTTCATCAGATTGAAGGGCCATCATTTTAATATAGTCTTCTGTATGCTATCACATTCTTTCCAATCCATTTCACAGGGAAATTGTCCATTGTTAGAAAGATATTGTTTGCATGGTTTGGTACATCACTGTCACACTGTTAACCTTCAAATATTATGCTCACAATTGACATACACTAACAGAAGCAAATCAAGATGTTTTCACTTATTTTTGCTGTCTAGAGGACACGTGTTAAATAACGTGCTCTTAATTTAACTGACAACAGACCACAAACATGATACTTGTATATTACAGAAATAAACTGTAAGAATAATTTTGAAGATGCCATTGTTAGAAGTATGGTGTTTTTTCCCTTTAAGTACTGTAACAAATGAATGTCCAGACTTGAGCACTGACCTGTATGCCGGCCAGCCTTCCACAGGGAGGAAAAGTATGTTCAGGTCTGCTGGCTGTAGTACTAATCCTCATCCAAGAAGATCATTGTTTGCCTTGATAAAGTCTACAGACTAAGCTTTTTTATTTTCCTCTCATAGTTGGATAATCTAAACTAAATGAAAATTGAAGCACTAAATACATATTCAGCACTGGAAAAATTCAATATATTTAAAACAGTAGCTTTTGTTATCAAGCTCATCAAACCTTTAAAGTGTTTGTAGGTATCCTTTGTCTTAAGATAGAAGCCATACCAATCCCAGTCTACTGAAAGAATTGAGTCATGTTGTTTTGCATGAATTAAAATCTTTGAAGCTGTTAGAGAAGATATTCTGCATTGTTGAAACTAAAAAATGCATAAGAACAAAATACTTTCTTTCTGGGTGATTTACAAGAATTTACTCTCATCTTTAAGTGAAGGATGACTTTTTCTCTCAGTTTTCCAGTTATTTCACAGGTTACCTACACCCTAGAGGGCTAAATGTGCCACAGTGTCTTTATGGTCCCATAGAAGCGTTATTGCTTATTTTCCTGCACTGATCCTGTGAACATAGTTTTTTTCTTTTAAACTACTTTTCTGTCTTTCTAACCCCAACAAAACAGCCTTCCTACAAATACCAATCTCCCATGGACTTCCGCAAGTGCTCTGAGGTCTGCTCTCACCATGGGAGGGGTTCTTCTACTCTTCCAAATTTGTGTGGGAAAAAACTTGTCTGTCTCTGCCCCGTTCTTATTGCCAGTGAACAGTGTTGGCTCCCTGCTTTAATCCAGGTTGTTGTTTTGTGCTGTGCCCCAATTTGAACGTATCTTAGGAGGCAGGGAAACAGGAGATGGGAAGACCAGATCTGATATGAAGCAGTCTCACCAGGAGTAGGTCCAGAGTGTTTATTCTATCCATTTAGCCCCAAAAATCACCTTCTCAAGCCATTATCAACAGAGCACTTTTTCAAGGACTACTAAATACTACTATTTATTTTTCAAATGGTTGAAGAAAACTGCTGGTTTTCTTTTCACAAAGTGAGTATAATTTTTAACTGGGAAGTCAAATCACATATTAGATAAAGCAGTTTCCTAGGCATGTCTAACTGATAATTAATGTCAATGTATTGTTTGGCAAGAAAAATACCTGAATGTGTTTTATGCTCATATAAAGTTCCATAGCAAGTCTTAGAGCAATTGGTTTCCTTTAAAATATTTGCAGTTTTATGTGCACTGCTGTTCAGTGGGTGAAAGGTTAAGAAGGTTGAAAATGTTCTTACAGCAAAGCATTTTAAATTATTTTCATTATTTAAATAAAATGTAATTATATGCTTTAAATTAGGTTTCTGTTGTGCTAAAGTACCAAATTTTTACCATAATCTGAGATCACAGCCTCTGAGCTAATGGTACTGCCTTAGCCCAATTAGTCTCATTTTTGGTGCCTAGAGAGAAAAAGACTGATTTTGCTTTCTCAATTTTGTTTTAAAGACTATCAGTGAGGGAAATCTGTCTTCTATTTCAGAAATTCGTAACAGCTGTTTGTCAATATTTCAAAATAGGAACAGAGAAAAACATGAAATATTAAAAGTGTGCCAAATCCCATCCTTTCTGCAAGTATACCTTTGATTTCTGTAGTTCTGTTTAGTCTGGGTTATTTATACTTTTCCACCGAGAACTAATTTAAACATTCATATTCCTAGGTCTCAGTTAAATATTTATCTAAGTTTATAAAGCTGCTTCTGCTGATTAGTGAGCTACCTGTTATGGGAGAACAAAGAACCTCAAAAGGCAGCAAATTAAGGTCACAGGTCAGTGTTCAGGCAAAATAGAGCTGGGCTACCAAATGATTTCCCGTTATTAAGCCAATAAATCAGGCAGATGTTGATAGATGCAAGCACTGAGGCAGCGTGTCAGCCTCATGAAAAAATTGTTTAACAGATTCAGGTGATCAATGCTGTCAGAATCTTGCATGTGAAAAATAAGATGACAAATTAAGCTGTAAGGCTGGGACACCAGAGATTATTATGTGCCCCTTCCCCTCACCCCCCACCACTGCCACCATCGTTTTACATCTAGCCTAAAAGCAAAAGCACAACAAATAAATAAATAAAATTACTTGTCTATCCATTTGTGTCCCTTGGAAAGCCCACAAGTGAGGCGGAAGGCTAATGGATTTTCAAAGCAAATGCAACCTGCTGCATAAACTCTGATTGAAGAGCTCTGAAGGGGAAGAAAATAGATAAAGGGGTTATTGAATTATTAATGGACTCTATGATAGTGGTCTAATTAGAGCTAAAGAGGTATCACTTTTTACTAATGGTATGATGAAAACAAAAATAACCCACCAAAAGTCATCATGATAGAAATTACATTAAAACTGAATAACTTTTCATGGCAAAAAACAGTATACTGTGTTCACTTCTAGGAATTTCTGGGTTTTGCATATTATAGAACACGTAGCAGGAACGTCTGCCATACATTGTTTCTGAATGTCACCATCAGAGTAATCCAGTAATCGCTGTCGAAGGCTTGGGCCTTCTTGTTTCCTCAGTTTAAAGACACTTAAAACTGGTGAAAAAATTAGTCTCTGTTATAAACAACATCTTTCCAGTCAATGTATATGCTATCATGAGCCCCTGAAAGATGACTGCTGCATTTTTTTAGGGCAGGTTTTATTTAAGATAAAGGTGTTTAATCAGATATGCTCTTTGGAAGCTTGAAAACTAGAGTCCAAGAGACCCTTGATGTGATTTTCCCGGGAAACTTGCCCGTGGGAGGCAGTGCCTCCCGGTTGCCCACGACAAGATCTGGGCTCGCCAGCCCCCTGTGCCCCTCTGCCTGCCCTCCACAGTGCCCAGGCATTACTAAGAACCAGACATCAAAATCATTGTCCATGGTGAGGTGTAAGGGACTCGGCAGAGGACTACGGGTGAGGGACTTGGTCATTTTACTCCTGGGCCAAGCACGAGCTCTTTCCTGGTTTCCCTGATGTGATGTGTGATATAGGCCATTGCCTTTACAAGTGCCGAAAAAACACGTGTGCACCATGAAATACAAATTTTCAAGCATTAAGCTAATTCTTAAACTGTTAAATATTGTAAGGCTGTGAGACTGATGACTTTATGAGGAAAGTTAGCAGAGGAAGACAACAAAAAGCATTCATGCCTGCCTTAGGAGATACCTGAAAGCAGGTCATTTAGATTTTTTCAATAGTTACTCTGACAGAGACATTATATTACTGGTGTTACCCATCTCATAGATGGGTAGGAAAGTGCTATGCATGTAAGTTTTCTGCTGACAAGCTAACTCAGAGAAAAATAAATTGTTCTTTGAATGACACCAATTCTCTGTTTGTTTATCTGTCTCTGATTTTTTATTTTTTTAATGGTATGTCCTATGCCCTGGCCCCAGCACACTCAGAAGGTGGCTGGAGTCTCTCTGTAAAAGCCTGGAGACAACCATCTTTCTCAACATGAAATGAGGTTGTTGGGTAGAAAATATATATACCAAAAGATATTTTTCTATAAATTCTCCTTCCGGTCTTTGGTTCAGTTCATAATGATGAGGTCATGGTAAACAATAATTGGTAATGATTTGAAGGAAGCGGGTGAGTAGAAAGCTCCCAATTTAACTGAGATTTTTTAACAGGAAAAATAAGCAAGCAAAATATACCAAATGGATGGATGGTGTTTGCTGAATTTGATTGATTCTGCCAATTGGAGAGAAACGCAGGTGAAGCTATAATTTTGCAAGGCTGATACTGACTTTCAGTGTCAGGCCTTAACGGTGCAGATATTCAGACTCAGGAGCTGTTTTGGGAGGTGTTGCCAACCTGGTAAATAAGCTCCCTGAGCCGGTGCGATGTGCAGGGAGGCTGTGTTCGCCAAGAGGAGGCTATGGATGTGTGGAACCTGTGGCAGCTGCTGAGACAGTCCCTCTCCCCGCTACCAAACTCACCCTGCCCTCCTGGCACGGCGGTTCAGGTGCTGACCCTTTAATCCAGTTTATTCAAAGCTAACATATTTATTTGTATTCCGTTTTAGGTATCTATAATAGGTGAGCCAGCCTGGATCACTTTGACCCGGGTTAGAAGGAAACTATGCAAGTTGGTGTTCCTCTGCTGTGGAGGGTCAACACCGCTGTTTCGTGGCTAATGGGGAGGAGATTTCGTTGTGTTCAGTTGCGGTTAGATCGGGACAGGCAAATGCAGCCCAGTTGTGTTAAACATACATGAAACAGTTGAACCTTGCTGAAGGGTGCCTTTCTTTCTCTTCCATATTTAGCATAGGCCAAACCAACCACACTTTTGAAGAGTCTAAGCAATCATGGCTGAATTTGGATTGGCAGTGCGTACCTTACCGAACCGTGTCACGGGTGAGAAAAAAGAGTGTTGACAAACAGAAATACAAATGCCTACCTCTGCTTGTCACCCACGTGTACAATCACACAGAACATTTTGCTGTCTCTAAACTAGTGCTGCCATATGTGAGTGTCTGGAAGATGGAGCTAGTTTAGGGGTCATTATTTGCCACAGCTTATTACAAATATGCGGTCCCCAAAACACCATCCTTTTATTCCTCGCGTAGGCCACAAATAGGAGGTCTGCAAGCATTCTTCACACAAGTACCGTTGTGGAGGTGCTGGCACTGTCGACAGCACACTTCTGGCCCCATGATGTACAAGCTGCTCCATCACGCAGCTGTCACACAACTGTCTCTTGTATTTCCTGGATTATGCTTTTGGGCTATCTCAGGCAGTTCTATTTCTTCTTGTTTTGTATAGAAAAAAAAAAGCAATAAGAAGGGGTAGAAAGCAACAATTTATTAATATCATACAGTCTCATAAAATATTGCTTCCTTTGCAATCCTGTAATAATGTATGAGCAACATAGATCAGTTTGTGAAGATAATTTCTTTCAAGAAATTCTGTGTATTGCAGGAAACTGCATAAATACTCCATAACAGTGCCATTTGCTACACTGAAGCAATAACCATTTATTTTTGTGAGTTTCAGAGTTATAGTGTGAGGGTGTTGTATTATTAACCTCATTGGTTTCTGCATAGGTTGCTTTCATCTTTGTGGAAACGTGCAAACCTTCTTATATCAACTTTTAATTTTCATACATCGAGGGAATTTAAATGAGCCAACCGGGTACATTAGGGACCAAGACATCACATGTGATGTATATTGCCATTTTAACAGAGACACATTAACAGTTTCTGAATGCACAGTGTACTTACAGTGGGCTGTTAAAAATGGCCTTGAAATTTGGGTTAAAAAGAAAAATGTAAGTCCTTAGTTTATCATGTACATAACAAACCGTCAGAAGACTACATGTGGTTATATAATTAAAGGCCGCTGTTCACAACAGTGCTGTTAATGAGTCAACTCTATTGAGGGTCTCTTCTCAGATATAACTTAGGGTGCTATACACTAGCATTTTAAAACAGTGTGAGTACAATGGCAATTTATTAAAATACTGTTAACTCTCTCAATATGACCATGAGGCTAATTAAATATAACACGTTCACTTCTGGGATTGGCTCCACAGTCTGCAGGCTGTTCTTTCACCAGATCCTTTGGGGTTTCCCATCTGTGTGGGAGACCAAGAACAGCCCCATGTGACAGAACTTGCTGCACTTGGAGAGATGTGTAATTCCTTATCAGAGAGGAGAAAATTACATTCAGGTCTTGATTGTCTCCAAGATTTAGGGGCAAAAATTTTTGATCTAAAAGTCTATTAATGCTGTAAAAGTTTTTCTCTCTTAATAGTGGGGCTGTGTTTATACTGACAAGCTAAATACAGCTACAAACATGATGGCACAGTTCCTGCGGCCAACTGATGAGAAACAGTCTGTATCCTGCCCTGGTTTAACTGTCTTTAGCTTCCACAGAAGGCTGGCTGCAATCAGACTGTCTACTGAGCTGTACCTGTCCCCTGTTAACTCCTGCAAGAGCAGCTGGGAGAGTACTAGGTGGCCTGGGCCAAAATCACATCGGGGATGTTCTAATAATGAAGGGGTATAAACAGCCATGTCCCAGATCCTGAGAGTTTCCCAAAGCACTATTTAATTTCCTGGTGACTTGTGAGTGCTATCGCAGGAAAAAAATGCTCAGTTAACATACTTTTAATCAGATCATTACCAAAGAAGTTTCTTGACTTATTAATGGCATGTAATTAACCAGCAATCAGGAAACGATAAGTATCAATATCACCAGTGCCACCAATGAACCACAGTATTAGATATTTGCACAATGTTAATTAACACCTACAAATTCCTAGGTGCCCCTTCTGTAGCTAATCTCCAAAAGCTCTCATCACACCCACACCGAGTTCGGGGCTCCCCTGGCTGCAGATGCTTGTATGAACTGTGAGTGCTCCAGCTTTGTGTGCAGTTGTGGGTCCTGCCTGTGTCCCCTGGACGGTCAGTCCCCCAGCTGGAGTGCAGAGGCTGCTCGTTGCATTCAGAGCCTGATGGGGAACTTGTGAAGTCTGGCCAAGGTGGAGGTCCCCAAGGTCACGGAGGAGGTCAGGGGGTGACTTCTGGCAGTATCAAACTCGGGCTTGACTCTGCTGTCTTCACTCCCAGGTTTCTCCCCAATGTATTTTCATGCCTCCTTTGTACTTGTTTTCAAGCTGACTCCTCTGTTTCAAGACTCTCTCTGTAATTCCCCGGTTACTGCTTATTCCAACTGATTGTTGGCTTTCCCTTTATTTAGCATTATTTGCAGATGCCCTTTTAGGCAGTTCTGGGTATGCAGTTCACTTCTGTTGCTTACACTCTCATGCCTTTCTTAACAGCTGTTGTCCAAGCCATTTTGCCAAGTGTTGAGCAGTGGGAGCCAGCCCCATAGAGTAACTTCCATCCTCTGTAGACAGATGAATGTGTGTTCAACTGGACTACACAGCATGAAATGTTGTGTATAAATAAATGCCCTCGCTTTAAAAAGCTCTGTAATAAGCACCTCTTTAGCAAGAAGCTTAATAGCCTTTCTTTCAACATTGTTGTATAAGAATTGAAGTACATCATCAAAAGTGAATACAGGCCATGCTCACTTATAGAATTTGATTTGCACAAATGAGGTGGTGGAAAGATAATTATTTGCATATGTATTTTCTGTATACTTCACTGACTGCTTAGAATTAACACATTGTTTCCAGTAAAGCCATTGGATTTTCTGCTTTTTTTTTCAGCTCCTTATCTCATATTTTCAAAGGCTAGAAATAATCACTTTTCCTACAATCTGTTTTGTTAACATAAGAGGCATTTCTAAATAATATACTCTAAACCTTCAAGACGGGCTTGACATGCTCCTTTTTTTATGACTCATATTCAAGTGTGCATGTAGATATTTTTCTGTAGGCTAAATCTGTGTGCAGCCTTCTAGTGATTCTTCTTGTGTGATCTTTCTGCTCCAGACCTGAAATGTCTGTCTGTCTGTAATGCCAGCTCTGGAAGCCCAGGTACATGCCAACTACCAACCCACAGCTTGATTTCTGCAGTACATTCTGCCTTATTTTCTTATCTGGGTTAACATGGTGGACTGTGTTACAGAGCACACATATCCACAATCTAGAGATACTTGTAGGGTGTGCTTCCTGAACTTGAAAGATTTAGAAGGCCAGCTGTGAGTCAGCAATTTTTTTAATGTATGTTGTCAGGAGCATTTTTATAACAGAGGTGGCGTACTTAATCTAACATTATTATGGATAAAAGAAAAAGATTGGGATCTGAGAATTCTGGAAGACCTATTATCTCTTGGACTATTTTTCTCTATCTCTGTTTCTAAATAATAATAAAGGTGTGCCACATTTTTATGAATATTTTAAGCTTTGATCAAGACATACGTATAACAAATAGCCAGTAAGTAGAGTGCGTTAGAATTAAATTGTATGACTTCCTTTCAGATTACCCCATAATCTCCAGGTAGTGTTTCTTGCTTTGAATACTAATTATCTTGCAACTTAACTGAGACATGAATTACCCATAATTATCTATTTTCCATGGTAAACCAAAACGATGTAATTATGCTCTCTTCAACACCTTGAATTTATACATGGTATGAACAGAATTTAGGTCAATATGTACTGGGCTAACAGCAAGAGTGTGCTTATTCTTTCAGCCCTGAACTTCTTCATAACAATATAATTTGATTTCAGGAGAGCCAGAGGTGTCCCCAAGAGAAGACACAATCTACTTTGGGGACGTGAATAGTGAAAGTGTAGTCTAAAGTGTGTCTTCAATCACCCCGATCACTGCTGCTTAAGCTAGGGTTGGGTTAAGGTGTGTGGAGATGCATGGTCATAGTGCACTGCAGTACTGCTATTCCCCATGTACTGCGGCGTATGGAGATGTGAAATACTTTTGTACTGCATTTGTTTACAACAGGCAAGACAGGGCCTTGAACAGCTCCAAGATGAAGTGACCTTTGAAGGTGCTTGAAGTTATCCATCTCTGTCTGAAGCATAGTAATTGAGACTCAAACCCAGCTTTCCCTGAATTAATTAGGTAACTAAAAACAAACCCAAAAGATTATTCCCTGGAGTAGAATAGATACAAATCTTTAGGATAATGCAGTCCTAAACCTTATATCCTGAGATTTGGCATCTCATTTTATAAAGGCCAATAGATGATGTGCTTTAAAACAAATATAACTCAGGAAAGTAAAAAAACAGATAAAAGGTTTTGAATCATGTCATTCTCTGGTGTGTATCTCTGTTATGTATCCCATGATGGAGCACCTGCACCAAGACTTTCTAGAAATGACATATCACAAAAAGGTCAAATATCATGCAATTCCTCTGCTGAGGCATCTGTCAAGTCATGTTTGCCGTCAAAACAACGTAATGTCCTGAAAGTAAGCAGTATGTTTTGCTACAGTCTGTAGCATATGGCACTGGAAATGCATGTCAGTAAAGTAAAAGTCATGCCATGTATCTGCTTTTCAACAGTAACGTGTTATTTGTCATAAAAAGCTGTAGTTGTTTAATTTTTCATAAACAATTTCCATGTTTTCACATATTGCTTCATGTACTGGGTTAAAAGCAAAGAGCAGGAAGCCTCTTTGTTCAGTATAGAAATCTAAAATGTCAAAATATAATGTGTAATAAATATATCGTTAGACAAAATGCAAAGATGATTCTCATTTACATAGAAGTCCACCTACATTGCTTCAGCAGTGCGAAGAGGTGTTAGTTTAAATCATCCACAAGTGTAACTGAGAATCAGGCCCAAGTATTTGAGTTTAATCCTAATTACCTAGGAGTCTTCCTTGGAAAATCCTTTGTGAAAATCTCAAATAAAGTATTACAGTTGCTTCTAAGGAGAAGGAAGCATTGAGAATAAAGTTATATCTAGAACTAAATCATTCAGGCATGATTTCAAAGCTATATAGTGCCTTTGAATGCTGATATTTGCAGTGTGGAATGTACATGATTAAATGTGTTTTAAAATGTGTGTGAATACCACGGTGCTAGTAGCACTAGAAATACATATATTGGTTAAAAGATGAAAGGCTCAACTTTCTCCTTAGTAGCTCCACACAAAAAGAGTTGATGCATTCCAGTTGAATAAAAGCTGAAGTACCTTCTTCGTTTACCAGTTTCAAGTAGTTACCAGCCAGAAGGAATTTGACTTAATTTCTTATTTTATCTCCCCACAGCACAGAAGTTATATGGATTGTTTTCTAGGTCAGTGCAACCAAAACTTGGCTTTAGGATTGACTCTGTTCACCGAGGGCACCTCTTGCATGCTCCTCAGCCTAGCTCCTGAGAGCCAGAGAGAGAGACTTAAGTCAAGGTCAAAGCTTATATATGAGCAAGGCAAAGCCCTAGGTACCTGGGCTAAGAAAACCCACACTTGCTTAGGCCTTGGGGTGGCTGTTAAAAGTAATAGGTAGGTGCAATTTCTTGTCAGCATGTCCTTTAAACAGTAACTGCCTTAATTTGGGAAGTATCAACTTGTAATTGCCTCTTATCATGTACACTTTTCCTTAACACCTCAAGTGGCTACTGCTTTAGAAAAGTTATTGCACTAGATGGACCACTGGTCTGGTCATTTCATGCCTTTTTTTCCTGTTTGGAAAATGAATAATTTGACTGCTGCATAAAACTAAAGTCATAAAGCCCCAGTGTCTGCAAACTTCTCTTCTTGCTTTTTACCAGATCATTGCTATTCAGGATTATATTCTTATTACTGCAGTGTATTATAGCCTCTGAAGGAAGAGATCTGTCTGGCAGAAATCAGAGCAGCCTGGCTTACTGTATTACACTCATGTTTTTAATCAAAACACATTTACATACACTATTGTGAATATGTGTATCAGAAAAATATGTAGCAAGATAAAGATTACTCAGCACTTCATGACAGCAGAAACTGGAGGTACTCTGTCACTGCCTAGGTCTAAGGCTAGTGTGAAAATATGCTAAATGTTGAACCTACAAAGTTTATGAAATGTGCAGCCTTGTTATACGTATGTGTCAGAAATATCATAATTTCTTTTCCGAAGCACAGTAGTATGTCAAATCTGTGAACTTGGAAAATCTTTCCTATACTTACGATCTGCTTTAAAAATTAGCAAACTTCTCAACCCTAAATCCCTAGGAGTAAATTGAGGAAAGTTGTTATAAGATGTTATAGCTAATACAAGAAAAAAGATAGTTTCACTTAGCAATTTTAGAATCTATATTAAACAGTGGCTGTCTTCTTATTTAAAAGGATTTTGTTTGGCTGATCCTTCAAAGATGGCAAGAACATCTAAAATGAACTGCTGAAAATGTTGAAATCCCAATGAATTATGAATGTAGTGAGAAATCCATAAACCTATTTACTTGGATAAATAGACAGAACATTTATTTTTGAGTCCTCACTTCTTTAGCATTTATGCCGAAAACTGACACACTCCGAAGTTTACTTTCGTCTAAGCTCCCTTTGGAGTACAGAAAAACAAGCTTGTGGTTGACACAATCAGCTGGCCTTCTGCCTTGGACATGCAAGTAGAACTTCTAAGTTGTTTTCTTTAAAGTTTACATTCTCAAGCCATGAATTCTCCATCATTTGGATTGATTTTTCTGTTATTTCCCAGACTTTATTGCCTTTTAAACTTTTAAGACTTTTCTGTCTGAAAAACTCTTGATTTGGGAGTATTTTAAATGTACCTAATCTTAGGAAATACAAGGCAATGGAAAATCATCTTGCTTTTCAAAAGATACAATGTATTCCATTGCAAGGTATATTTCCAAGACTGTCCATGCATCAGTGTGAAAAAAACGGATCAATGCACAGAATGAGCACGTCTGATGTATTTCACTCAGCATGGCAAAACTTTGGCAGCAGGGACATGTCTATCTTTGAAGAGCTTGGCTCCGGGTTTGTTAAGGATTTGAATAGTTTTTGCTCAAACTGGTATCTGTGTGAGACTCGCTCTCCTGACCCCACTTCGCTTTGCCCTGCCTGCCTGCCGCTGGCACCGGCCGCAGCCTCAGCGCCGGGCCTCTCTGCCCTCCTGCGATCGGTTCCCCAGCGGCAGATGCCACCGCTGCCTAGCGCGGATCCACCATCTGTCTCTGCCTGGCACGAAGACCAATAGACGGAGGCACCTTCAGGCTGCGTAGTGCTTCAGCCAGGACATGTTTTGTCCAGGGTTTCTCATTCAGGGGAATGTTGTTGGAAGACGCAATTCCAGGGGCAGAAGCACAGCCATCGTTTGTACGTGCAGGGGACGGGTACCACAACCCACCGCAGCAGAGACCTGCTTCCATCCGATGAGCCGATGTCTGATCTTGCTATTGGGACGCCAGGCAGTTGAGGGGTCCGTATGAAAGTTTGGTGTTGGCCATTAGCACAGCTGAATTGCAGACTAGGTTGCATATTTCTCACCAGTGTTACCTGTGGAATTGGCGAAAGGCTTCTTGGTTTAGTCCTTATTCGTCTATCTTCAATTTGTAGTCAGCGTGACTATGTACACAGAACAGTATGATGACAGGGGATGTGGAGTTTGCTGGGGGGAAAGCAGTCTTGGCAAATAGGATGGATTGATTGTACCACCAAGAACATGCAGAACTGATTTATACTGAGGAGTTGATCACAATGACAAGGAATTTAGGACAGTCCTGGAAATGGAAGGAGTGCACATAATGTCTGTTTATGGTGAATCAAGAAAAGACTTCCTGAAGCTAAATATGTCAAGATACGTTCTAGGTGAAACTCTAACTTTGCTATTGAGTGAGCCAAATATTAAGGCTGTTGCTCAGTGCAATGCAAATTTAATGGAAGACCTACCTTAAGGGTAGGGATCTGGGGTCCTTTTAAAATATACACAGAACGATTAATTTAAATATACACCTTTTCAAAACTCAAGTTTTGAAATTACAGTGTACTTTTACACTGAATCTTTTAATGTCAATATTTTAATTAGTTTTATTCCATGTATCTGTTTGACTCTAGGATTCCTTTTAACACCTTTCAGTTTTGAAAAAAACAACATCTGAATCAGGTGATCCAGCGAAAGTAAGGTTTAGCTATATGTGGGAAACTGCTATTAGGTGGGTTAAACTTTGTTAACTTTTATTTCATTACCTCCTGTTATTTCTTTTCTGCGTGACTACAGTAAGTTATAAGTCCAAACATTCATCTTACCATGTTTTAGAGTGATTACTGAAATAATTTTTTTTCCTCAGCGTTTCTCTGTAGCTCCTTGGCTTGTCACATGGAACATAAATTTCTCTGATATTCAATGAAGATGTGTAACCTTAACTATAGCCTCCTTGGGGCACGGAGCTTGTCTTACACTAACGCATAAAGTTTACTGTTTAGAATAAATAGTCAGTGATTCAATAATGCTAACAATTACCTTTGAAAATTAAAAAGTTATTATACAATGTTTCAAAAGTTATGAAAAGGTTTTTTTTAACCAGAGTTTAAAAGCCCTCTTAAATGGTTACAGACAAACTATTATATTGCATTTTATTCATTGAAGGAGAAGCTGAAGATAGGCTGTAAGTTGTACGTGCAGGTAGCAAGGAGCTGCTTTTCTGTAGCCAATCTGAATGTGACTAAACAGCTTTATATTTTGGTACATATGAAGACATTAAAATGTAACTGTTTTCCCAGTAAATAGTACCTGTCCTATTACTAACTTGCTGAACCTCTATGGGACAGATATGATTTCCTGCTGTTCTTCCTAGTGTTTCACAGATTTCTCATTATTCTGCAGTACACATAGTAGGCTAAATTCAGGTCTTAAATCTTTCCAGTGGTCACTAAACTCTCTTCTTTCTTGCTTTTTGCGAGAACAAGAGTGATCCATGTGATCTCTGGAGACTTCTGTGGTGGTCTGTGAATCTGCCTGGTGTTATAATTCCGATTCTTTAATTCTTTAATTCCCAGCTTTAGTTTTTACTAGAAAGAAGCTTATAGTCTAAATACCTTCCATTATCTATTTGCCAGATAATGATTTGTTGTGGTTGGTCCTGTAATCAGTCACTAATGAGAAGAGAGGTGATCTGTGTGGAAAAGTACTTTGTTTCACAAAGCAGTGTCTGAAAATTGGGGTTCACACTCTCAAGAGTCTGTTTGTTTTGCCTAGGCTAGGCAGTTGCTTTCCTGAGACTTGGGATAATAATTTTATTCTTCATTTGGTATTACTGTCTCTTATTGCAGAGACACTAAAATGTGAACCTAGATCTGTTTGGGATTGTCTCCACAGAGTATCCTGAAGCAAAGTGGAAAAGACCAGGAAGGGTGCGTTGGTAATAGAACAATCTCAATCTCCTGGGCAATATCCAGTGGCCAAGTTGCTCTCTGTGTAGCTGTTCAGTGTTGTTTTGCATTTCTGATTTGCTCACGAGCCAGCAAAACATCAGAATTGGTGGTAAAGAATATTTCAATTCATGTGCTTTGTAAATATTTTTCATTTGGTTTTGGCACAGACTATGATCCTTTTCTTGTGTTAAACTGGAAACCAATATCGTGTAGTACTGTTGCAGCTATTAAGTCACCAGACTTCATGCTCTGGATATAATATGCAGATATTCACCTCTAAAATGCTCACTTAATGCATTTAGAAGATTTGGAGAAGAATTTTGTCATTATCTCCTTTTTAACACTTTCCCCTCATTAGCTTTTGCAGTCCAGCCTGCTCTGAAATACTGTTCCATTTGGGAATGACCTTGGATGAATTTGTGTCTTACTTTGTGTATTATACTGAAGAGCAATCAGTCTGAGAGGTATGGGGGTGCCTTTCTAAGGGAGATGAAAGAACTGTGCAAAATATGTTGATTAGGTATTCCATACAAATGCATTTGAGAGTATTACATGTTGTAAGTTCTACTCCTAAGGGGGCAAGGAAATGATATAATATCATACAGGTTTTTGATGGTTTAGTCAGGGGAAGAAAAATATCTGTAAACATGCTATCAAATTTACAGTTCATTGAAAGTGACAGAGAGATAAAAGAGTGACTAAAATGATATAATAGAACGTGGAACGTTGCAAGAATGTATAACATTTAATCTTGTATATGCAAATGCATGTAACATTTCTGCACAGTTAATGATCCAGTGCTTAAGCTTGAGTGATAATGCATCATTGCTAGGCATATCTATGCATGTAGAAGATAGCATTGTTTAAATAGTTTTGTGGTGGCTTGATTTTTTTTTTTTATCTTGACATTGGTGATGAAAATCTTTTCTACCTCTTACTCTTTTTTTAAAATGTAGTTTTCATGAAATTACATTCTCCTAAATTTTTATGGCTATTACATAAAGCATTCTGCTTATTGCTCCTTTTATCTAGTTTCATAAATGTAGTGGGTATTTCACTTCCCTTATTCCTTTTATCCCCCCTCCCCCTAAGAAAAAGGAGATAGGAGCTGAAAGTATTGTAAAATTGACTTGAAAGTTAAAATCTTTCAAATAACTGGTCCTGTCATTGACAAATCTTTTTCTTCCACTCATGCATTTCACGGTAATTTAGAACAAGTTTCAGAAATTTTACAATAATAAATACAGTTCTGCTAAAAGCATACATTATACAAGCAATAATTTAAAACTGTTCATGACATCAATTATATTTTGTCATGGTGAAATATATAACACATTAGATTTTATCAGCACAATGAAGAGATATATTCCAGAATCATAAAGGTGGAAATCAAAATGGTTTTTCCTTTGCCTAATGGCTTTAATTGCAGGATACTATAGAACAAGGTTGGTCCTTTATTTAAAATTTCATTTTATCAGCTGTCTATAACCTGTCATAGTATGCCCAGTGCATGACGGTTATACCATTCCATTCAGTTCCACCTCAACAGACTTGTGACAGTGTGCCAGCTGATTGTTTTCTTCTCTTCCTTCAGAAATGTGCAGGTTCTGCATACTGTGGATTTATTAAAATGCTGTCTAAGCTCCATTATGGATGAGTATTATCCATTATCCACTAGCTGTCCATCTGTAGACTCATCATCCGCACACCCATCCACCCTCTACCATAACCATTTGTAATTATTTAACAGAGTTCATAGAGTAAACAAAACTCTGTTGAAATGTAGGAATTATGATAGTGCTTTTTGATGATCTGGCAGATACAGTGTATATTTCTATCTCGGGTCTCTGCCCATATAGATATAGGGCAATGCTTATTATGAAAAAAATGCTGTTGGTAAAGCTTCATCTCCCGCATAGACTAAAGATGGTTTTACTATATGAACATATGCTATTACTTCTGTACTTGTGTCTGATGCATATAAATAAAGTATATGTAGAAATCTAGCTTAATTCAGTAGTGGGACAAATTATCAGATACCCATCCTGCCCAGAAGTGACATGGAAAAGGAAGCAAAAAAACCCGTTTTTCTTCTAACATGTGCATGCAATTAAAAATAAAGGGAAGAATGAATCCACTGTATGAAATGCAAGGTACCAGTGTGCGAATTATAAAAAAGCTGCGGGGTTTCCATTCCCTTTTCAAATGTTTCTTAATCACTTAGGAGCAAAAATCCCATTAAATTTTTAAACTGAGAGAGCACTCAGGACCTTAAACACATCAACCACCTTCGGAGGTTTGGAAGGGTTGTCCTGGAATGCAGATTGCTGGGGGAAGTCGTGCCCTCCTAGTGTCTTCAGAGCTCCCACTCACTGCCTGGTGGCAAAACAGCCTCCTCATTTTAACTCGCTCTGCTTTGGTGAGCATGAGCCTGTTAAAACTATAAAACAACCAAAGGCCTTACCATGTTAAATATCCTTCCTATCACAGAAATGCCTTGAATCTATTTCATTTACCAGTGTGGCTGCTTCAATGTAGCCTTAGAAAAAAAACACTTTAAAGCAGTGTTTTTCATGGCAATATATATTCAGATATGTTTGAAATGTGTTACAAGTGGGATTCATAGTGAAAATCGACAAAAAAGGGAGGAAAAGGGATGTTAAAATATAAAAAAGAAAAGATACAGATGTGTTTCAATAAGAAAAAAACCCACCAAAAATCTATGCTTATTTTAGCTTTCCTGAAAAAGCTTTCTGTATTTAATGATATTTATGAACATTTAATTAGGACCAATACCACGTTTCTCAAGTGCTCCCCATAACCAAGATTCAGAGTAGCCTGTTCTTGTGGTATAGTCATTTATCAACTTTAGCCTTGGGCTTCTCAATGGCTTCATTACTTTCAGCACAGGATATCATCAGGATGTTTTTTCCAGAAATGAACCAGGTATTATGCAGGATGAGAGCACTGTATGTATATTTTTTGTTATGAGGCTGGTATTGCAACTAAAATAGAGCAATCCAACAAGACACAGCAATGTAGTATTTAATAGAACAGGAAAAAAACCCACAACAGACACATAGCAAGCAGTAAATTACCTTCTACAGAAGAAACCATCAATTGCTTTGTGGGACACATGATAGGACTAGACAAAGGAAGAAATTCATTGGCTATGTAGCTATGAATAAGTAAACAAGATAACAGTACAAGCTTATCATCTACAATATTTGTTATAAGGTACAGATATCAGACATTTAAGAGAGTTGAAAGGGTAACTGAACAAACCTTTGAAAGCTGGTGTTGCTCTTTGGACAGTGGTGTATCCTGACATAATGGGGAATATGAAATGTAAACTAATGCCAACAGAGAAAAATGCAATCAGCTTAGCTGGAATACAGATAATATATTATACAAGATGAGAGCTCTGGCAAGTATATAACTCTGATCTCTCTCAGACACAAAGTTGTCTACATGCCACTTGTAAAATTGTAAAAAAAGGAAAAAAACCCTAGTAATTTCCATTTGTATAAATAGAAATAACAATTAATTACCAGGCCTTGTAATTACCTTTTTGAGTGAGAAGGAGAAGGTCCAACTAGTTTGTAAAGAATGACTTCATTATAGCTTCACCCTAGTAAACAAATTTGGTCAATCAGCCAATTCCATGTAATCCAGATTGAAATTTCAATAGTCAAGACTGTTGTGTTTTCCCTGGGCATCTGGGCAGGGAATTGTCTATGATCAACTTCGGCAGCACATTTGCTAGCAGAAATATATTGATTGAGCAGTAGATTTTGTCTACTTGGACTTTAGGAAGGCCTTTGACACTGTCCCCATAAGATACTCATAGACAATATCTTGATATATGGGCTGGATGAGCAGTGAGGCGGCTTGAACAGTGGATGAAGGGCCAGGCCCAGAAAGTGGTGATCAGTGGCACAAAGTCTAGCTGGAGACCAGCAACTAATGGTGTACCCCAGGGGTCAATACTGGGTCCAGTCCTGTTTAACATCTTCATTAATGATCTGGATGAAGGGGTAGAGTGCACCCTCAACAAGTTTGCTGCTGACACAAAACTGTGAGGAGTGTCTGCTATGCCAGAGGGTCATGCTGCCATCCAGAGGCACCTCGACAGGAACCTCATGAAGTTCAACAAAAGGAAGTACCAAGTTTTACACCTGTGGAGAAACAACCCCATGCACCAATATATGCAGGGCACCTCCCAGCTAGAAACCAGCTTTGCAGAAAAGGTCCTGGGCGTCTTGGTGGACACCAAGTTGAACGTGAGCCAACAATGTGCCCTTGCTGCAAAGAAGGCTAATGGTATGCTGGGCTGCATTAGGCAAAGTGTTGTCAGCAGGTCAAGGGATGTGATCCTTCCCCTCTCTTCAACACTGGTGAGGCCGCATCTGGAGTGCTGTGTCCAGTTCTGGGCTCCTCAGTACAAAAGAGACATCAACATACTGGAGAGATCCCAATGAAAGGCATCTAAGAGGGTTTAGGGACTGCAACATCTCTCCTATGAGGAAAGGCTGAGAGAGCTGGTACTGTTCAGATTAGACAAGAGAAGGTTCAGGGTCATTAATGTCTATAAATACCTGAAGGGAGGTTGTAAAGAAGACAGGTTGTTTTCAGTGGTACCCAGTGACAGAACCAGAGGCAACAAGGACCAACTGAAACACAGGTGGTTGCGTCCGAGCATCAGGAAACAATTTTTCTCTGCAAGGATGACAGAGCAGTGGCACAGTTGCCCAGAAACGAGTATCTGTCCTTGGAGATATTCAAAAGCTGTCTGGACACAGTCCAGGGCAACTGGCTGTAGGTGGCCCTGCTTGCTTGAACAGGGGAGTTGGATGACATTATCTCCAGAGGTCCTTTCCAACATCAACCATTCTGTGATCCTGATTTATGGTTAGGAAAGTTGTAGTGATAAATCAACCCTCCTTCTTTTACCCCTTACAACTTTGAAAAGGTGGACAGTTTGATTGATTTCAGATCCATGAGATGTGAAAAAATCTTACTTTTTTTTTTTTTTTTGTGAATTTAATTTGTGGTCCCAATTCCACACTTAACAGTATTGAAATTTTGTACATAGTATATTTCAAAGGTATATTAAGAAAACATTTTAATTTTTAGTAAAAATCTTGATGCATTTTTTAATAAACTGTTACTCAGATATTTATGTTATAAAGAGTTCTAGTTAATCATATGTTAACAGTAATATATTGTACCAATTGGTAACACATGCTACTCATGCCTGTAACGTTCTTGTTACGTGTATGAGTGACCTTTTTATGCTTTATAAATGATTTCTAAATGTGAGTGTTAAGTATTATCAAATTTTGTGGTTTGGGTCCAGAATAAACTATAGAAGTCCTGTCTTCATCTGTTATACTTAAGGAGCCAAATTTGGTGTTGACAGAACAATATCTTGATATATAGTACCTAAAAGGTGTTCAAGGTTAGGCCACATAAGTAGGAAAATAGAATCATAGAATAGTTTGGGTTAGAAAGGAACTTAAAGGTCATCTAGTCCAACCCCCCTGCAGTGAACAAGGACATCTTCAACTAGATCAGGTTGCTCAGAGCCCCATCCAACCTGACCTTGAACGTTTCCAGGGATGGGGCATCTACCACCTCTCTGGGAAACCTGTGCCAAGGTTTCACCACCCTCATTGGAAAAAATTTCTTCCTTATATCTAGGCAAAATGTACCTTCTTTTATTTTAAAACTATTACCCCTTGTCCTATTGCAACAGGCCCTGCTAAAAAGTCTGTCCCCATCTTTCCTACAGGCCCCCTCTGAGTCCTGGAAGGCTGCAATAAGGTCTTCCTGGAGCCTTCTCTTCTCCAGGCTGAACAACCCCAACTCTCTCAGCCTGTCCTCATAGGAGAGGTGTTCCATCCCTCTGATCATTTTTGTGGCTCTCCTCTGGACCCACTCCAACAGGTCCATGTCTTTCCTGTGCTAAGGTCTCCAGAGTGGAGTAGAGGGGCAGGATCCCCTCCCTCGACCTTTGGATGCAGCCCAGGATATGGTTGGCCTCCTGGGCTGCAAGTGCACGTTGTCGGCTCGTGTCCAGCTTTTCATCCACCTGTACTCACAAGTCCTTCTCAGCAGGGCTGCTCTCAATCCCTTCATCCCCCAGCCTGTACTGATACTGGGGGTTGCCCTGATTCACGTGCAGGACCCTGCACTTGGCTTTGTTGAACCTCATGAGATTCACACAGACCCATTCCTCGGGCTTGTCCAGGTCCCTCCAGATGACATCCCATCCCTCAGGTCCCTCAGATTAATAATCCCATTAATACTCAGAAATGCCAAAACTGCTGCGCAGATTACTTATAAACACAAAAGACCATCCTTGTAGGGAAGTCTATTGACTGGAAGAGTATAAAAGGAAGAAAATCTGGACTTTCCACTTTTGTCTTGGCACTGTGTTCCAGAACAAGAGACTCTCTGAGACATTTTTGTGATGGCTGTGCGATAAAATTTATAGTGATCAACTGTATTCTAGAATAAAAAATAGATTTTTAAAAAATATACACTTTCAGATTGCACCTTCAGAGGAGGGTTGTTTATTATTAATAAAGTAATATATTTTCATACATTATTTAATTTTTATTTGCTATTGTTTTTGACAATAGCTAAATAAGAGTTTCAGGCAATAACACACCTTTTTCTTTTTTCACAGTTGCTGAAAAAGGGTGACATTACTAACTCGATATTAACAGAAAACTGTATTAACATTTTCATTGATTACATTCCACCAAAATTACACCCATCCTTGACAGGAAAACAGGCACAATTTAAGAAAAAATACAGGTCTGAAATGGGAACAGAGAGAGAGAGTCAGTCAGTCCAGTAACTATTTGCCTGCCACGTTATAATTCCTTCTAGAAGTCTCTTTCAAATATTATTTGCAAATTAGCAAACTGTTGTCTATGATATTTCAAATAGCACATACTGAGCACAAATCTGTCTCTGGTCAGGAGAAGATGAGGGGTACAAGTGATGCTCTGTCTCTTTGGGGAATACTTTAGCCCGAGGTTTGTTTTTGCACAATGAATGCCTTAAGATACTGTTAAATTCTTGTGTAGTGCTGGTTGCCAGAAACTCCAATTCGCTTGGGCAGATGAAGGCACTGAGAGCACTTAATACCTTACAGACTTATTATGCCTTTCTCACAGAAGTTTTACCAGAGAGAAGAGGTCTCAGTCCATTATTTTTATTTTCATGAAATTGTAAAGTAAATACTGTCCTTGTGTGATTGATAGCACTGAAAAGTGAAGTCCTTTATTTATCTGCAATATAGGTACATCATATCAACACTTCTACCCAAACTATAAATGTACCAGTGTTTCAACATAGAGGAATTGTTGTAGAAAAGAGAGAGATGAAACTCTGCGCTCTGCCTGAAATTGGCCAGAGTAATTGAACTGCTTGTATACAATACAAATTGTATACAATTTGAGACATGTATACATTTTGAGACTCACATGGTGAGGGGTCTGGAGCACAAGTCTTATGAGGAGCGGCTGAGGGAACTGGGGCTGTTTAGTCTGGAGAAAAGGAGACTCGGGAGACCTTATCGCTCTCTACAACTACCTGAAAGGGGGTTGTGGCGACGAGGGTGTTGGTCTCTTCTCCCAAGTAACTAGTGATAGGACAAGAGGAAATGGCCTCAAGTTGCGCCAGGGGAGGTTTAGATTGGATATTAGGAAAAATTTCTTCACTGAGAGGGTGGTCAGGCATTGGAACAGGCTGCCCAGGGAGGTGGTGGAGTCGCCATCTCTGGAAGTGTTCAAAAAATGTGTGGATGTGGCGCTTCAGGACATGGTTTAGGGGACATGGTGGCACTGGATTAATGGTTGGACTTGATGATCTTGAAGGTCCTTTCCAACCTAGTGATTCTGTGATTCTGTGATTTTATATATTCGCAAAGGAAATGGCTTCTCCAGGAAGAGTGTGTTTAAAAGATATTAGTAGCAGGACTTCACTTCTTGTGCTACTGTGCATCGGACCAAGTGTTACCAACCCTGCAATGTTATAGCGTAGTAACAAGTATATGAGCTAGGACAAAGCAAAGAGGGAGTAATTTTTTTTTCCCCAGATAGCGACACCAAAAAACACTGCAGTGGTGTAGATCAGGTAGAGATAGTTATTATATTCCTACCTGTTTCAATGAGTTATGGTTAAACAAGATCCTACACGTTACTGACTCTCAGCAGTGCTATCAAATAAAGCAAATTGAAAACACAAGGTAAGAATATGTGGGGCACCAAATGAGACCCTGTTTCTGTGATCTTAGTCTAAGCAAGCAATAGACAGAAGTCTCCTTTTTCAAGAAACTTCAGTGTTGATCTGCTTGAGGGTAGGAAGGCTCTGCAGAGGGATCTGGACAGGTTGGGTCCTGTCCAGATGGGATGGGCCAAGATCAACTGTATGAGGTTTAATGAGGCCAAAGGCCGGGTCCTGCACTTCAGTCACAACAACCCCATGCAATGCTACAGGCTTGGAAAGCTGCCCAGAGGAAAAGGACCTGGGAGTGCTGGTTGATAGCCGGCTGAACATGAGACAGCAGTGTGCCCAGGTGGCCAAGAAGGCCAATAGCGTCCTGGCCTGTATCAGCACTAGTGTGGCCAGCAGGAGTAGGGAAGTGATCGTGCCCCTGTAACTCAGCACTGGTGAGGCCGCAGCTTGAATCCTGTGTTCAGTTTTGGGCCCCTCACTACAAGAAGGATGTTGAGGTGCTGGAGCATGTCCAGAGAAGGGCAATGAAGTTGGTGAGGGGTCTGGAGCACAAGTCTTATGAGGAGCGGCTGAGGGAACTGGGGTTGTTTAGTCTGGAGAAGAGGAGGCCGAGGGGAGACCTTCTCGCTCTCTACAACTACCTGAAAGGGGGTTGTGGCGACGAGGGTGTTGGTCTCTTCTCCCAAGTAACTAGTGATAGAATGAGAGGAAATGGCCTGAAGTTGCATGAGGGGAGGTTTAGATTGGATATTAGGAAAAATTTCTTTACTGAGAGACTGGTCAAACATTGGAACAGGCTGCCCAGGGAGGTGGTGGAGTCACCATCACTGGAAGTATTAAAAAAACCTGTAGGCGTGGCACTTTGGGTCATGGTTTAGTGGGCATGGTGGTGTTGGGTTGATGGTTGGACTTGATTATCTTAGAGGTCTTTTCCAATCTTTATGATTCTGTGATTCTAAGTCCCAGGGCCCTGCAGGCAGGGTCCATCAATCCCCACCCCTGTCTTTCCCCACGACCCCATTGAGCTGGGCCAGGGCTGCGGGTGGAGACTGGGACAGTCCCTGCTCCGTCAGTGCCTTTGACTTTATCGGGATGAATTCTGTCTCTTATGAATGAAACCATTTGTATCATTTGCAACACAGATCAGCTGGCACTCCAACTTGTGGGCAGCACTCTTGAGTGACATGAAAATGCAGTTACTTGGAGTGATGCCCAGGTGGGCAGATATTATAGAAAGGTCTGTGAGTCCCTGCAGATAATTTGCTGGCTGGCTCATTCCTGAATCATTGTCAAATCCAAATTCTGCATCACTACTTCTGAAATATGATAGCACAGTAATGAGTTCTAATATAAATAGAGGAGCAAAAAGGGCAAGGGTAGCTTTATATGCTAATGATTCTGAATCCTGTGCGTTCTGCAGCAGGCCCACTGAATATACTCTACACTGAAAACTCATGACGATAATTCTATTTAAATATTATGGATTGTTGGTGACAACTTAGGGAGTGGGCATATATTCTCCGTATTTATAAGAAGAGTTACCCAACCATGGTGAAATAAATATTGACAGTCTTGTAGAAATAGTACCAAAGAAAGTATTAGACCAGTAATAAACTATGCATCCGAAAGTTTTTACAAAAATAGTTCTAGATAGATTACAAATTATGAGAATGATTTCTGACATCTTATCAAGGCAGTGTGGAATATCAAATTGCAATGGTCAAAAATTTGCAGCTTTTCCTATGCTATAGCTCAGGCACAAAAAGAAAATCTGTTACTATCTGAAGAGGAAGAAAGTGTGTTTGAAAAATAGATCTATAAAGATTGGAAAGAACAGTTTTACATTTTGCAGTTTATAAAAGACTTATTTTGAGTTTATAAGAATTCTTCAAAGAACATTGCTTCTGAATACTCAGTGTGAATAAATCTGTAAGATGCTAAAGAGATGCATTGTTTTTCAGTGTTAAATCAAGGTTGATGCGATACAATTTCTGCAGGATATTGGAACATTTTTTATTATTATTTAGCATAATAACGTCTTAGCACTTTCTGTCTTCAAAAGGCTTTGTATTCACAATGTTCTAAAAACTTTTATTAATACTTGTAACACATCCTCTGTAAGACTTCCTGGGCTTTACCAAAGAGGTTGCTATCATGATCACCAAGACTGAGAGTAAAAATATACATCCATCTTTATTTTCTCTTTGTCCTCCTCAGAAGTACTAGTTTTCTGGTTCTTCCCCTGTTGCATGTTGTTGTACTGTTAGGTCATGATTCTTTGGGTGTGGAGATTGCCTTTGTGCCTGGCAGCCTTGAAACAGTCAGGTGTTACCTCGGTGTATGACCACCATTTTCTTAGGCCCTGCCTGTACTTTCCTTAAAATGCATAATGCTGCAGACATTCACATAGCTCTGTCTGAAATGGCAGAGTGGGAACAGCAGAATAAATAAAAATCTGTACAAAACAGGAAACTGCAATCTATTTCCACAGTAATCAGATACCATCAGTTGCAGACATATTTTCTTTGCCTCTTTTTTTTTTTTAATGCATGTATCGGAAGTTTATTGCTCTAGTTTTAATTTAAGCAACGGTTAAATTTAATAATTCTTCAGTAATTTACCTTTAGGCAAGTGCTGGCAAACTCGTAGATAAAACATTTAGCTGTAGCCATGAAAACTTGACTGACCTAGCTTCAGGCAATACAGTTGCTTTCGGAAGATTATGTTTTTCTCTCTTTTCACTCTGGAACCAAAGTCCCAGTACGTCCTGACAACTGAGCTGCTGATAACTTCAGGGAACCTTTTGTAAAAGGAGGAGACTAACAGAGTCTGTTATCCTGAAAATAACACTTTAAGTACTGAGTATGGACATAGCAAATAAGATACAGTTGTTACCAAAAGTCTGAATAGATACGGAGCTTACAAAAGATATATTTGAACGATAAAGAGAGGGACAGGTTGGGCTTGGCTAGTGATCCAGTCAGTACTTCAGCAGTATGCTGAAGTCTCTTGTCACTTCTTCTCTCGGATAATTTGCAAATTGAGAAAGTAGCTGAAGGATCGGAATACTTGAAGAATAGGAAGTTTCTAGGTTTGTGTTCTTTCTGACATCAACTCAGTCCTCAGCTGGCTGAAAATAAGTGTGTTGAAATGGTAAGCCACCAGACTGTATCACGTGGAAGAAAAAATCAATACATTTTAAATTGTGCTTTCATTCAACATGTTCCTTTTCTGTGCTTTTCAATTATTTCTGTTAGATGCTCACGACCTTCTGAAAGAGGCTTGTTTAATAATTTTCTGTATACGTCTGTATAATTTGTTTATATATCCCTGGATGGCCATTGTCTCAGTAAAGATTATTTTTTACCTGCTTTCATGAATAATTGTATTTATTTCTTGCAGAGGATGTAAATCACTTAATATCATCTAGAATTGTTATCACAGTATGTAATGCTAATTAAGTTGGCCTTATCTATTGTTGTACACTTGCTGTGATTACTTACCACAGGAGCTGAACTGTTCTGTGATCTGTTCTCGTAAGTTCTAGGCCAGGGACGAACACCTTATGCAAGTGTCACACTTGGAGAAACGTTACCAACTACAGTGATACCAGGCAACCGCTATACAGTCACACTCCTCTTCCTCTGTAATTCTCTATGTAATTCTGACAGCAAGCGAAGATCATGCACTTGAGGATTTTTCCTTCTCATATCTACCCTGTATAGTTAAAGGTGACTTGATCCTGGTGGATGCAGGCTTTTAGGACTGGTTGTATACCAGCCTGGAGCAAAGCTGTTGAATGTGCTATGGTGTAAACTACTGGGGAGAAGGTCTGTAGAGAAGGACAGAGCAGGTATCTAAATGCAAGGCTCTTCAAACAATCAATCTATCCCTTTACATACCTTTGAGAATCAAGAGCAGCAATCCATAAACAGAGACAGGCAAATGCCAGCGCTGTCACACAGAAGTTTTAACTTGAACAACGTTAGGACTAGAGCCAAAGTCTGAAGTATTTGTGGACTTTATCTGAATGAATTTTGCTTGCATTTTTCAAGAGATTTTCTTATTTCTTTTCCCTCTCTGTCCCTGTTGAAATGCTTCAAACATGTAAAAATATGCAGTCCCTGACTCGTATCAGCCAGTGGGAAGTTCTCTACGCTTAAATTCTCGGGTGAGATGCAAGCACAATTTATTGCAAGCAGTCAGGCCAAATTAATCCCTTACCTTGTTTTAGGCATTTTACAGAGTTCACTAAAGTGGAGCACAGGCACCTCAGATTTCTTCTGTGAAGACAAACAGACATAAGTAACTGTTACAGGAAAATTTGCGTTACCCCTGGAAATCTAATGGGTATAAAAACATCCCAGCAATTTCCCCCTTAACTTAGGCACCAGTGTTAGTCAAGGTGAATCTAGACTTTCCTGCTAAGCCTGCCTTTCATCCCTGTATTCTTAAACTCTCCATTCCCCTCTTTCAGATTAATGTCTGTGCATTGATTCATGTTTATAGAGAGCCCAGCAGGTTTTGACAGGGCACAGATTAGCCTGGTACAGGGCTGATTACAGGGCCGGAAGATATATGTATCTGCTTCTGAAGTCATGCAAGTAGCTACTTATACAAATGGTGTAAATAAGGATCAAGTCCTATGCTAGAAGGTGCTTCCAGTGTTTTTCCAGCCAATTTGTCCTTCCTGTCTCTGCTATTTTAAGAACTTGCTGTAGAAGGAGCACTTGATTTCTCTTATCTCTTCTATACAGGCTATAATTAGGATTAACAGAAGTGTTTTACTTAATGTTGCAGTAGTTCTTGTGTACAGCACTCATATCTTAAGTATAATTAACACTGTATAGCTCCCATTAGTGTTTTTAAGCACTTAAAATGTACCATAATGGCCAAAGCTAAAGCTGTCATTAAAGGGCCATTGCTATTTATTATGCTCATAAAGTAGACACTTTGCTACAGAAAAATATATTGTTGGGTTCCATTTAGAAAGCAGTAACAGACAGCAGCATTAGTGATGGCACCCTTGGGATTAAAGGACTGCTTTAAATTGATCCCATTCTTATTCCACACAGGAGTCAATGGGGAAATCTAAAAGCAGGTGACAAATCATTGCATTGCACAGCACAACTCTGATTAGCTGAGTTATGCTGGGGGGCAGGTTTGCTGCTTTTTATGAACATTCCTTTCTGTAAATGCTTGACATTTTTCTTGCAGTCTGTATTTTCCTCATAATTGCATGTATATTTCATAGTTCGGTTTTATTACATTTCAGCTTACGTTCTACATTGTCTTAAGCAATTATAAAAAGGAAAACATTTTATACCTTCGTTATAATTTGGGAAAGAGGCCGGGTACGTTATTAACATGAGGATCTTGCAAAATTCTTTCCCTAGCACTCTTCATCAGATGCACAAAGCTGTGAGCAGGTTAGGTTTCTTATTGCTACTGCTTCATTTGGTCCACTTGCTGATTGAATTGCACACTTTTTATAAGTCATGTTTCCTCATACACAATAAAAAGACGCTGTCCTACTTTCATAGCTCCTTCTCTCCAAAGAAGTTAATCTTTCCCAACACTGCTCTGAGGATACATTTTAGTCACAGTCCAACTGTTGGAACAAAACATGAACCATTTATAGCAGTAAACAATTATCACTGAAATGAGATAACAATTTAATGGTCTTGCATGATTAATGTCCTACATAAATTCTTTATGACACAGAATTGAAGGATGATGTTATGAATGTATAATAGAAAGGCAACAGAATGTGTCACCTTTTGGTTAGTTTCTAAGGAAACAGGCCATGCAATCAGTGTTTTCATAATAATCAGAAGTTCATAACAAAACCATCCTATATTGGCCTTATTAAAATAAACTTCCAAAGGTACAGTTGTTGGCTTTTTTGGCCTTAGTACCGATTATGCACACAAGAGGTCAATTCAGTTAATGGCATCCCTAGAGTCTTTCTCATGTTTGTGATCCAGGGCCAACATTTTCAAATGTTGGTACCTACATTTAATTTAAATTGCCATCTATTTCTAAGCATATAAATAAGTGGTCTGTTCTTCATAAATGCTAATTATTCACAACTGATTCTGACTTTGCCCTCCAGCTTCAAGGTGAATAAATATGTGTTTAGTATCTTTGAAAATCAGGGCAGCAGACTTTAGAAGTCCAAATATGATTTTGATGCAGAGCTTTTTCAAAATGGGAAGTCTAGTATTACACCCCTAAGTTATATTCATGTAACTTAAAGAATGTTTAAAATATAGAAAACCAATTTTCATTAAAAAATCAGTAAAAGCTGTGAGAAATCTAGCATGTTTTAAGATCAATCCTTTTTTTCTTCTGTTTAATGCATTTCTGTGGTTAAGTTTAAACTCATAGTAAAGCAAAATAAAGTCAGATATCAGTACCATCCAAAATCTTTAGCTTTACTTTATAATACTCTTCTTCCTCTCCTACCTATATATAGATATATACACACACATATAAAATAAGTTGTTACTACAGTAACAAATTTTTTTAAAAGGTGTTTGTGTGACCATCTTGCATCTGCCATCTACTGAGGCAATGGAGAGCCCTCTGCTGACTTTACTGGAGGTTTCCCTCTGTCATGCATGTGGGGAGCAAGGACAGTTTGTCTTTCATTTCACTGTATATTCTTGCTTGGTCCAAGGGATGCTCAGAGTTGAGGAAAAACATGTGCTTGTCCTTCCATCATGCTGCATTGGAAAGGGGGAGGGAAGAGTATGATTTCCTCTCCTGGTATTTTTTTAACAATGACACTTACTAAATACGTGAAAATTCCCTTTATCAGATTAATACGTATTTATCTATAAAACATATTCCCTGACTCTTGTCCCTACTATGTTATCAGACCTGTGGTGTCTTAAGATAGCCTAAAGATTAGTCTAATTCATTCGATGATTCCTTGATCCTTAGGTCCTTGGGTGAAAGAACAAAAGGAGGCAGACCCAGAGCGTTATTGCATTACAGATATTCCCAAGATCTAAAGTGGACATTTAGGACATTTTGGGCCATGGCCAGAAGGCAAATGTGGAGTTGATACTGTGAAGTTAAGCAAGATGAAAACCACAGTATAATATGAGAATGAGAAAATGGTATAATCTTGCTAAGAGGATAGGTAATAAACATATAGAGCTACAGTGAAAGAAAAAAGAAAGAAAAATAAAGAAACACTTAATTTGTTCTGAGATCAGAAGTGAGTCTCTCTGCTAAAATATATTCTGTAATTTTCAACTGGAGTTAGTCCAGCAATGTATGTTCCCATGGTTCATGTCTTTTGATAGAACAAGGGTTGTGTTTGTTTGGCGTTTACAGAGTTCAGGTCCTAAAATAACTAAAGAAATCACTAAGATTGGTTTGATACTTTAATACTTTTGCATTTTTAAAGAGATTTGTAATTAAATGTTACAAATCTGAAAGTAGTCACAGTACTAGTGTAGGTATTCATTTTTTATGGTTCTGCTTGACTATTTCCTAGTGATTTCTCAAACTTAAGTTAGCAACCAGTAAACAAAAAAGTTAATTGATCATGTAAAATCGCAGCCACGTGAAGCCATTCTTATTCAAAGAAGGGGAGAAATAGGAATATCTATTACTGTGTTTATGGTCTATCACTAGGAAATAAAACTCTTCAATAGACTTTGTTATATACTCCCAGCAGAAACTGAAACTATATAAAAAGGTCAGTAGCACACATATCTGATAGGATGCAGATATATATCTGTGGTGTAGCAAAAGTGAGACATAATATTTTACAGTTTTATTTAATATGGCATTAGCAGGCTAATCAGAACTCTTGGTTTTTTACTGTGGCTATGTGGTTTCCTTTTTAAGTTGATACCTTCTATGGAAAAATGCCAATTTTACCATGATTGTTTTCTTCTCTTTTGTGTGAACTGAAGTTAAAAGTTCTGCCTGAGTCAGTTTGACTTGCAATTTCTACTTGTTGGAACTGCCAGAGTGTCTCCAGTGAGCTGTGATTTAGGAGCCCCATGTCCATATGATTCTGCGTAAGGTTTCTGGCTATGCTACATCTGTCCTCTGGCTGAGGGAAATTAATCTGTCATAAGATGATGCAACGTAGGAGATGTCATTTGATCAAAGAGCCCAGCATATGAAGAAACATATGACCACCAAACTCCTACCGTTACTCCACTCAATAAGTGGTACTTAAGTGATTCAGAACAAAGTATTGTGACATACAAACATTCTGAATTTTTTATTTTCTTAAGAAGCCTTTCTACTGGGACTTTTTATCCCAAATTGGGAGTATAAGAGAGAAATTCCTAACCTTGGCCTGTTCTTCTTTAAAAGAAATCCAGAATAATCCATTTATCTCTGAAATAGAGGGTGAAAGTGAGACTACATAACATAGTGTTATGTTAGCAATTTTTTTTTAATTATTTGTGACAAATAGGAAGATGATACCTCAGTATTGCATTAAAAGTTCACACAATGTTGCAGTGAAGATCTATGCAAGCAAACTGTGCATTTAGAGTTTTCTTAAATTCATGATGGGTCATATTGTAGACATATAATGTGTAAAAATTACATAGTCTAACTCAACCGTTTTGTTTGGGAAAGAGTATTGGGCTCCACGTGATCTGAATTAAGGTTAAGATACTGGGAGCTGATCGTGTCTATCTATTGTACTTTTTAAAAAATGTGTTCACATTTCTCATAGGCTAATTAAGAGTCAATTACCTTACTGCATACTCTCAAGCGTTAGAGTATTTCATATACAGGCTTTCCCTCGTTCAGTCTCCTTGTTGTATCTCTGCTGCAGATATGGAGTAGTAAGGGACCTAGCTGATCACTACTCAACCCTGTTGGCAAAGCAGTAAGTGGTGAGCAGGCCTGGCTTTGCTGCGGTATGAGTGCTTTCTTCTTTTAGGAACTGGCAATTTCTAGAAGCCTTCATAGTTTTTAAATCATAGAATAATAGCACCGTAGAATCACAGAATCAGAGAATCTTTGGGTTGGAAGGGACCTCTTAAGGCCATCTAGTCCAACCACCCTGAAATGACCAGGGACATCTTCAACCAGATCAGGCTGCTCAGAGCCCCGTCCAACCTGACCTTGAACATTTCCAGGGATGGGGCATCTGCCACCTCTCTGGGCAACCTGTTCCAATGTTTCACCACCCTCATTGTGAAAAATTTCTTCCTTGTATCTAGTTGAAGTCTGCCCTCTTTTCATTTAAAACCATTACCCCTTGTCCTATTGCAAGAGGTCTGATAGAAAGTCTGTCCCTCAAGCCCTTATAAAACTGATTTTTGCCCATCTTCCAGTATGCTGGTAGAAAATCTATTTTATGCAAACAATTCTCTTTTCAATCAGTGACAGATTATCACAGTGTTAAGGAGCTCTCTGGTAAAAGTGATAATGCTACCTCACATGCCCTATTTCTGCCCGATGACCTCCAGAAGGCTACATTTCTGGGCTTCCTACAGATCATCAGCCTGTGTTAGTGGCATTGAGTCCTGGCCTGTGGGAATCCCTCCTTTTCCAGCTGCACCTGGATACCTGCTCCTGGGCAGGTGGCTCTGTCATACCTGAACCTGGGCAACAGGGAAAATCAGAGGTCGACTGCCAGTGGGGCAGACCAATTTCTTTGTTCCCTTTGTGGAACATCTTCGTATTTTAAATGAGAGTTAGAATGTTTTTCCCCCAGACTTTGCTTTCTTTTTCCCAAAAATGTGTTTTGCAGATATTTTCAGGTATAATCCTTCTTTTCAGCAGTGCTCTCTCCTCTGCTACTTAGCAGTTTTATCAGTCCTTTTTTGGCAGAGTGTGGCAAGAGTTTTTTGCAGTTAAAGAACCAATAGTGAAGTATTCCTGAAGTGATCTTCATTATTTTTCCCATCACATCCCATGTTGTGACAGTTTTATTCAGACAGCCTGAGTCTACCTGCAGTCCCTGTCTGTTGAGAGACCAGAGTTAGAACAGACTCTAAAACAACCATTCAAATATTTCTCCTACCAGATTGTTTTTCCCATGTGAAAAAAAAAGACAAACAAATATAAATAGGAAAAAAGGTAACACTTCTGCTTTCTAAAATAATTTGATCAGTAACAACTCCAGTCTCTAAGTCTTTTTACCCTGATTTTCTGTCTCTCTTGAAGAAAACAGTAAATACTACGTAGGATAAGTGGAATTTCCTTATACTTATCTCATTATTTCCCTTGACATAAATGGACTATGGTAGAACCCATTTTATCTCTGCTGAAGTTAGTAGCAAAGTTTCCACAGCATTGTGTAGGGCCAGGGTTTCATTGCCTGTGTGTTGCTGTGAGAAGGTAAGAAAGAGTAGCATAAGTAGCATATTTTTTAAAGGTTTGACATAACAGTCTTCTCCAGAAGTCACCTAGTCTGTTAGACCACTGCCGAATCCTTTTGAAAATGCCATCCAAATAATACATTAGTTATATTTCATTTTTCTATTACAGTATGAAATAGAATTCTGATGAGAGCTGTGTTTTCCGTTATCTCAAATATTCTTACAATGGCTGAATGTTAATATTGCTGTAAAATTAAAAATATGGTTCTTCCAATTCTAGGGCTGATATTTTTTTGTTACTCCAAAGATCCTGAAAATGTAGGAAAACATACTGACCTTTTTTTTTTTGACACATCTTTTTTTGCCTTCAGATCTATCCATCTATCTGTATGCGTTTAGTAGGTGTTGTTCATAGGTGAGTAGAATCTGTGAGGTTCTTACACTGTACTGTGTCTTTTCTGACAATAATCTCAAAAAAATGTAGTTCACAGATAATTCGTCAATTAGGAAACTCCGAAAAAATCCACAGAGTCAGAGAGAAAGTGTGTTTATAAAGATATATAGATCCTAAATACTATGGGTAAATATATTGCCATTAAGTACTAAAAAGCAAGTAAGAGTTATATGACAGGGGTTTCATATGTCTTGTTTGATTGTGTTTGGAAATTTATTTTCTTTTTGAGATAATTGTTAGTTTTCCTAGAAAAACACAGAAAAAGTTTTGGAGGTTTGGTTATCAAGAATGATAAAAAAGGTTTTGCCACATAAAATAAACATTTTTTTCAGTGAATAACAGTGTAAAAATTAAAAATTTATTCGTGTCCTACAAATGGCCTGTAAATTGCTGAACCACCTCATATGGCCTTTATTTTGTCCACACTGGCATATCAAAGGCAAACAATTCAAGCATTTTGGAGAGCTAGTTATTTGTTCCTTTGATAACATCATCTGCCTTCCTGGTTGATTTTCTTTAAGAAAGGAAGTTAGTCTTAGAAATTGAGATTCTCTTTTGATCATTGCATCTGTAGAAAAGTGGAGCTAAAGAAACACATGTGCTGGGGCTCCCATTAGGGATAAAATTAACATTCTGGCATGTACTTAGTAACTCCTGTCCTTTGTTGATGGTGGGAGAGACTGGAGAGCATAAGGATCTTGTGCTGTGCTCTTCTTATTCTGACAGCACTTCCAACATCTGCAGAAAGGAGTTTAGCAAGAACTAGAAAAGTGGAATAAATAATAATAAAATTATACATATGGTGTGAAGGTGACACAGACATGTATTTCCAGCTCTGGATGTACTATTTCTGACCCATCCTTTTTCTAACTCAAGTGACATGATACTGAGCAAGAGCATATGTGATTATTATGCACCATGTAGAGTTCAGAACAAAGCATAAATAATTGCCATGCAATATAATTTTGTTTGATCTAGGAATAAAATCTTCACCAGATTTTCTAGTGCCTGAGTATAACTTTGAACAGTTTTATTAGTACATATTAACTAAAAAAAGCCTCATCTGTCCAAAAGATTAGCCTTGGGTGGTGCAAAACTGATATAGTAAAAGTTACTGCAGGAAGCAGCAGCATGTAAAAGTGATTTGGCTAGTATTTGTAAAGGCAGACTTAAAGTGAGGCTGAGTCTATTCCTTTATATTTCATCTCACCTACTGTAATGATCTGAAACTTCTTCTCTCTCAGTATGATCTAGTCCCATTTCAGGAAGGGGTTTGTAAGATGCACTTAGATTGAAATGATTCCCTGTATATAGAAGCTTCTGAGATTTTATCTTCTGTTGTATGTATTTATTGAAAATTGTACTAGTAGTCTTGACAAATTATCTACTTTGGTTGCTGAATACTCTTGACAGAATTTTTACCACCCATTTCATCTGTGTCAGAAATGACAATTTACCAGCCCATGTTGCATTCGTGGCAGTAAGAAAAACAGAAGAAAAACATAAAAGGAAACCTGCCTGGTTTTTATATAACTGATCAGTTATATCAATGCAAAATTGCAGTCTATGTTTTCCTGTCCTATTGTTTCACCCACATTTACTCCTGTCCTACTTTTTCACCTACATGTACTTTTCTCTCACTCTACTGCCAACAATGCATACAGTGATGTTTTCTCCTGGAGACCACACACTAATGCTTCTTAAGTGTTGACCTGTCAGCAGCGCACTGACCACCCAGCAAAAAAAAGTTCCAGTATTAGACTTCCTCAGAATATACACACAAATTAGGGATGGCTTTTCCAAAATTTCTTTTTTGTACAATAATCCATGCTTTGTCACTGTCATTTGTTTGAGGCACAGGCTTAATTTCCAGGACAAAATAGTCTCAGGAAGGACCTGACAATAAAAACTCCACCAAAAGTTCTAAGTACTGCTTCATACAGCACTCACTTGAGATACAAGAGTCTGCCTAAAGCCAAAGTAAACATACATTCACGTTCTTCTCACAAAATTTATTTACTGTGTCAGTCAAGGCAAATCTCTCAGTCCTGTCAAATTAAACAGTCCCTCTGGCAGGTCACAATAGCCATGGTGGTATTATCAATATTTTTAAAAGGTCATCTATCAAAGAATGCATGTTGTAGGTAATGAACAAGGAGGGAAAGACAATTGCTCTGTATGCTCGGAGAAGTAAAAATGCTACAAAAGGCCGATATACTTTAAGAACAAGAATTTGATTTATTTGCATTTCACAAGCCTTATCAACATCTGCACAATTCTAATCTTGACAAATAAGACAGTTATTCTTTATCTTAGTTAGATCGAGGACCCATTCAGAGTTACAAGATGTTTTGCCACAGTCTTCTGTAGGACTGGAATTGATTCCCACATGAAGGACGGAGTTCAATCATTGGAAGCATTTTATTAAACAAACAAACAAACAAACAAAGCTCTCGGTTTTAAAAAGCATTTTATTCAAATATGCACGTTTTGTTGTGAGAACGTGTGCTTAGTTGTCTGGAAGCAATTCAGTTATTCTAGCTTTCATTTGTTTTAAGCTGATGGGAAAAAAAATGACAAACCAAAACCATTCTTGTAAGTTCTCCAAAAGATCCCATTGCTACTTTGGTATTTATAGAACATGGGAAGTATGTCTGGTGCTTTACAGACAAATATGATCGATTCTTGGACCCAAGGAGCTTACAGTTTAAATCTCAGAGCTTATCTTCATATATCAAATATATGATCTCTTATTTGTATGTATTAAGAATCAAAACTGAATTTCCCTTTTAAGATGAATAATTATTCTAGTAAATTTTAAAAAGTGATTGATTGTGCATTTTTCCCCCCTAGGAAATGGCAGAAAAAACAGATAAAGCCAAAAGTTTTTTTCATTATTCATAGCCAGGAAATGGAATCTAAGTTAAAACCTGTAAATTTTTTTTTTTCAGTACCTAAACCCAGTGAAACCTTATCTAAATTTCAGTTCTGAAATTTTAGACATTTTTAGGAAATAAAAAAGGTATTTTGCTTTTAATTGAAAAATCCACATCTGACATCAGCCATTGTTATCAGCTCTGTATGTGAGCTGGTTGTGAAGAAAATGTGGAAGACTGGTTAATTTCTTTATGATGGTGCAAAATCTCACCATACAACCACTCTGATGCACACAAGAGTCCTAACTGAGATACGTATGAATGAAAAACCCCTTATGCTCTGGTGTCGCTCCTTTAACGGTGGAGAACTTGGTTTGCTGAGACTCCTTGCATGACTCAGAAAGACTGGACACAGAGAAAATGGGACGTTTCGAATGTGGCATGGCTCTGCGGCGGGGCAAACATGGGCTTCAGTTGTTTCAATAGTCTGTTGGCACAGCGGGAGGAAAACACGACGGGGGCTCTGGCTGGCGGTTTAGATTCACTCAGGTGGCAGCTCCAGGCCATGGCTGCTGATTGTGTAATTTCACTGCTGCAGTTTGTGTTTTAAGCTACAGAGGTGGTTCGTTAAAAACAAGTAACTCCAGCTAACAGTGTGCCTCTTGCTTTCTCAACAGCTAGAATATAAAAAGACTTTGGCGCTGCTTTCTTATGCTGGAATTCCCTACTGACAGTCAAAGCTGCTGTCCCCATTTTCTGCCATTGTCACTGGTGCGTACTTAGGTGTTCACTTAATGTCCACTAAAGTTTATGGAGAGGCTCCGCAGCGTTCCCTTGGCTTTACATCACAGAAAAGAGACCCAACACTGGATCTTCATGATCTAACAGAAAATCAATTTTAATTCCACGGGATGGATTTATTGGGGTAGAAATAGAAGTCATTAAATAGCCTTGCTTGCTCCAAGGCTAGTGATATGGAAGAAGAACCAAAAAGAAAAAATTTAACTTTGGATTGCCATAATTGTTATACTTGCCTACCTTATATTGGATTCCCTTGTTAACCTAATAGCCAGCTGGTATTTGTAAGTATCTATATTTCTCATGGAAAGGAATGTAACTATTACTCTGGTAGACAAATGATGCTGCTACTTTCCTTCTCTAATTAAAACTAGTTGCCATAAAGGAAGGCAGTAGGGTACCACAGCATCATCTTTTAAAAGCTGCTGTGACATACAGACCTGTAAATTTTATGTACTAACAACAAATGCATGTAAAATAAACACTAAAATATAACTATAAGACAGGAAAGAAAAAACAGGCAAGGCAGCCCAGAAGCTGGGTTGAGGTTGGGGATGGAGCCTGGCTCGGCCATGGCCAGGGCTTGGGCTGGGCCCCGACAGCCTCCCTTGGGCTGAGGTGACCCCAGCTGTGGTTCTGTAACCAGGCTACCCAGGGGTGCCTCCATGCAAGCTCCTTCCAACTCTTTCTCCAGGAGCTCCAGGGCTGGCTGAGGTGCCTCTGATGGTCCTCTCCTCACTGTACCCCTAACCAGAGAGCAGCCAGCATGCTGTGGGACCTGAAAAAAAAATTTTAAAAGCTAGATCAATTTAGGGTGATTAAAGGACACAGGAATAAATTTGAGTTTCATTCCAGATGATCTTTTATTACTTTGCACCTATCTCTGTTCCTTGGATTTCAGTATTTGAAACCATTCTGAATTTGGGCTCCAGGAGTCTCTCTTGTATTTCTACTATTGATACCCTTGCTGCATATGCGAGCCTGCATCTTCTAGCAGACTCTTCAGATCTTCTTACTTCTCACGTAAAGATACATTCATTTATGCAAAGACTTCTCATTATCACATTTTCGGTAGAGCTCAAAAGTCCTTAACTCAAGGACTAACAAGCACCTTATGCAACAAATGGTTCATACTCTGCTCTTCTGAACTGATGACTTCTCGCCATCGAAGTTCAGCTCAAAATCTGAAGTCTTCTTGTGCTAGACTGAAGTTCCGCAAGGTTATAGCTTAGTACTTTTAATGCTTGGATCTAACCAAAGGAAACCAGCAGACACTTCTGGTCTTATTTTACTATCATTTAAGAAGAGGTGAACTATTAAAATATAAAGTATGTTTTTAGATACCATGTCAGCTTCCTACGTTTCAAATTGTTCCATTTGTCTACACACTATAAACACAGTAGGTTGTGGAAAGGCGGTAATCAGTAACACAGTTCATTATGATACTCATAATTATCCTGATGCTAGTACTATTGTCTTGGTTTAACCAAACCATACTAAAAAAAATGTCCTAACAGGACATCTCATTATCACTCTTATTTTTGCTGTGGAGTTTTATTAGAAAATCATGCTACTCATCTGAACTGCCACAACAACAGCATTATCCCTAGGGCGTTTTTTTCATATCAAGGTTAATTTAAAATGATTAGCATAAGCACTACAGATGTTGCTATGGGGATAGGAACCTCACATCTACTATGATGGACATCACATGATTGCTGTTACAGCTCCAGTATGATTGGATTATTTGTTTTAATGTCATACGAAATAAGTCACATGATGAAGATCAGAATCTCCTTAATAGCATTTCATATTCTGGAAATCAATCACCTTTTCTCCATTTCTCAGTGTTAAAAGTGCCTGAAGAGGACATAAAGCAAATGTCTTTGGTTTACTGCTACTTGTATCCGACTGGTTGTCTGGTAAAATCTACCACTAGTGACTAAATTGTATATCTATTTGAAAATGGAAAAAACCAGTTAATTATATTTTACCCTAATTACAGGTATTTTTTGATAACCTGGAATAAAATCCTAGCATTAACACAATTAGATCACATTTCATAATAAATCCTTATACTGAATGCATGCAAAGTCATGTATTGATGGATGATCCCAATGCCATTAAAGTCAGTGAGAAGCACCTTATTTGCCTCAGTAGGCGCCATTGAGTTCTCCTCTCTCAATTCAGTTACAGGAGTATTTTAGTACATAGTATTGCAGTAGGGAGAAAAACGTTTCCTACAGACTCAATAAGGACAATAAATAACATACAGAAATGTAACATATTTAAAATATTAATTTTAATGCATTTCTTAATAACATCTTACTCCAATAACTGTGGACTACAGACAATAATTAATAGAGTCTTTAACAATATCACTTTGGTGAGATGGGATGGTTTTGTCATCTACAGGAGGGTACTTTAGAGTCTACTGCGTGCTGTGTAATGCCTTTTGGAGACACTTTTCTCCCAGCAGTGACTGCATAGGCAATGAAAACTCCTAAATTTGATCTTCTAAATTACATCTAGAACACACTCTAAAGTAACTTCAAATACAGCTTATTAACCTTTCATCCACTTTCCTCTCTTGTGGTTATTGCTATGACTAATGTTTGGATTTTATATCTACAATTTTCTTATTTCCCATAAAGTAGAAGCAGTTAATTGGGAAACTACTCTGAATGCTGGATTTACTTTCTAGATAATTTTATGTCTTTGTTATGTGACTCAGTTTTAAGCGTGCTAATGTTATTCTATGCTCTATGATGTTTTACTGAAAATTAGTAAGGAAAAGGAACAAGTAAAGAGGATTTTTCAACATACTGAGAATAACAAAGAATATCTTAAGCTCATACTTAATTTGCTTGAACACTGACTTACAGAACTCTCACTGCTACTTGTAAGGTGGAATAAATTTGCGGTTTAGATGTCACCTTTCATCCCTCGGAGAGTATCAAAAAGTAATTACAGATTGATATTTTACTCTGATGATGGGTGATAGGTAATCATGACATTAGCAGTTCTTCGAGTCCAAGCTAACAATAGTGCTGGTTCATGGGATTGGATTTGTTTATCATGTGAGCTGAAATTCTGTGCTATTACTCCCTCTGTTCACAAGAGACATTCTGATCTTTAATTTTCAAAGACTTGTCACCAGGGGGAGGGGCAAGGATTCGGTTTTGTGATCACTGGAAGAGCAGAAACATCAGCAACTCGCAACCACCTTTAGCAGCCAAGAATGTTGAGTTGGAAGCAATGGATTCAAAAGCTCATATCACTGCAAAAGTGTTGTGTCTGCTGAGCAGTTCAGTTCCACATTGAACAGGTCATACACTATTTGGCTACACAGAGAGTAGTAGTACACTGTGAAAAGAAAGAAAAATTAATGTGTTTCTTCACAGTTCTGGCCCTTTCTATTCGTTCACACCTGTGCAAGAAGACTTAATAGTTCTTCACTTATCGATATTATTATTACTTTTTTAAGTAGAAATGAATGCACTACACAGTGATCTTCTTAAGAGATGAGGAAGTTGTGAATATAACTGTAGTGAAGCAAAGCAGTTGTTGCTGACTGGAACCTGAAACAACTGCTATTTTCCCTGTAAAACAGAGGAATGACTTTGGGCCTCTTTATCCACATATCCACATACAGTCCCACTCCTCAGCAGACAAGTAGTAAGGATGTGGAACCAAGCTCTCCTCCATTAGGAAGTAATGTAGTATCTGAAGTAGCTGGAAACAATCAAGAAATGCTACCATGTGCAAGCCATTTTATTTTGCTGAACACTACAAGTAGATGTAAATGATCTCCCCCTCCTTATTTTTCCTCAAAAGTTTGATAAGTCCTTGATGTATAGGACTCTTCAGCGTAGTATTCCTTATGTGGCGGTAGGTGCATTAATTACTGGTGCATTAATACCACTGCACTAGAACTAAATCATGCAGCAGTAATACAGAGTCTTCTGTTCAGCTCGTTTATTTCCATGCTGTTCATTCTGACAATATTCTTCTAGAAACATAGAATATAAGGAAGGATTTTAAAGCACTTTTAATAAGAATCATGATTTTTTAAAATGGAAAGTACTTTCAGAATGGTTTGCTGTCATGTTACCGTGATCATTTTCAACAGCTATGATGATATAGTGCTGTAAAAGTATGGTTACTAAAATGATAGATCACAATAAGGTATTTCTGATTAAAAATTAGTAATTATTTTTAAAAGATAATTGTATCCCTTTAGGCAAGAATAGACATTTAAGATGCTAATTTTCCTTTATACCAAAAGCTTTTCAGATAATTTCTAAAGAAAAAATTTGAAGAGATTCAAAGACATTATTCAATATTCAAAGGCAATAAGTTTTATTATTGAAACGTTTAGTGAATAAAAATATGAGCCCAACTTTTTGAATTAAAAAAGATACTATTTTTTTTCTATTTTGAATGTTTCTGTACTTCAGCTACATACAGCGAATATATATGTTATAAAAATTTAATGGTTAAGATGACTGCCCCTGAATCATCTCACACTCTCCACATTAAGGAGAAGAGGAAATTGTACAAGAATTTCAACTTCTTGTGCAGACTTCAGGAAATGTGTTATGATCTTTGACTAAGCTTTTAGATTTACTGTATATTCTAACCAAGTTTCCAGAAATTCACCTGTCACTACTTAGAGCTTCAGTGTATGTTGACGACAACAGCCCTTAAAATCACTCTCTCTTTCCTGCAGTTCAATTTCCTACACTCCACTTTGCTGCCCTATATACATGTTGTGTCTATGAGCAAGTGCTTTTTTTTCTTAGGATAGATACGTAAGTACAGGATTTTTTCCCCTAGACTTTCTACGTAAATGCTTTAACTTTTTTTTTTGTTACAATTATGTAGCAACCTACTAAACTAAGACTAGTTATCCCCCTATCTTAACAAAAGCAACGTGTTTAAAGATTAATGGTTGGTTAATGATGAAAAGGAACATTTTGCACTGAATATGACAGTCCCCTAAAATTGGGCAGTTTATTACTGGTAATTTCTGTTGTTCTTTTTAATAATTTAATTGTATCTTAGCCCCACTAAGAAGGATATTTGGAAAAAATTGCAATACAGAAATGTCATATTCTGGCACATTTTAAAGCATTTTTATAGGTTTGTGAACTTGCAAATGCAAGGTCAATACTTTCGCAGAGCTCACATGTGGTCCCACTTTAATTTTAGAACTACCAGTGAGATGCAGTTGTTGTTACCAGAGATCTCCCTGTGTAACTCTTAAAACAAGAAAATGCTAGTCCCACAGCTGTCGTGAATCAGCAGAGCTCTGATGAGGTCAGAATTTTACATATATGCCAGGAAGGACTAGGAACTGGTATTTGGTATTTATTTAGCACCATCTTTCTCAAAGGAGAGGGGTTACAGCTTCAGTTGATTTTAGCGTAGCTAAGTTTTGCGTGAGTGACATGATTGTAGTCTGATAGAATACAGCTTCATGAAATTATTATGTTCAAGCATCCAGAATTAATTTGTGAATGAGTTTTGTAAAAATCCTCGGTGTTGGTCTGTGTTCGTATTAAAGAACCGGGAACCAGAGCGTTAATATCAGTGGGAGGAGACTTAGGACTTTACTCAGACCCACTCTAAACATATAATTGCCAGTCAATAAGCTTACAATTTATGAAGTCCAACACTTCCTTGTAGGAAGTCCGCATTTTCTTATACTTCATCTATTATTGCGATGTGCATCAACTACTCGGGAGTTTGAAGTTCAAACTGGAGTAATAAAAACATTGTAAGGATGCAAGCTTCTGGTTGCTTCTGTGTGAAGAGGTATTGAGGGGTGGAGATTATGGAAATGATTACATATTTTGTCTATCACAGGATATGTAAGTTTTCAAAGCTGAAGGAAAGGAAGGAAAGATTTATAGGTTTTCTGTTACAAGATTGCATGGTCAGGCAGAATTCTTCTGTTATACTTTGTAGTCGGATCCTGCCTTCTTCTTGCTCATAGGCTTGATTCTGCAAGACTAACTACACAGTTTTCCTCATTAATTGTTGTCCAAACTTGTGAGAAAACAAAGAATTAATTCCTCACACTGCCTACAGTTAGCGTGAGAAGAGAGGGCAAGGTTAGGACAGGAGTTCAGACTCTGCTCTTTTTATTCATTATCTGTAACAGTTTTTCAGCCGTAACGGGAGCTTCTACATTAAAAGAGGAGAAGTAATTTACTTCTACAAAGAGAGGGAGAGGACAGGTGAGCACATACTCTCGTCTACCCCAGATTTCTGTGAGTGGTCAAACTTTTTCAGGATGTGTAAGAGTAAAGACACTAAGATTTAAGGTCACAGTTCTGCTTGTTAATATTAACTTTCCAAATGAAGCTTTTAGTGGCCTATTTCATCTCACTTGTGAAAGAGATGAGAATTTATTAAGAGGTCTCTCTAAATTTCCCATTACTAAATTAAGCATGGAAGTGTGGTTTTCTTTTTCCTCAGATACCATTTGTTTCCCAAAAGTAATTACAATATCAGCTTGATAAAGGCTGTTACTAATTTTGTTAAGAAATTTTTTGAAAAAGAGCAGGGAAAATTAACAACCTAAGAGAATTGCCTGTGGTATGGGATGGGCTCGGGAGACCCTCCTCCTACCCATTAGGAATTCTAACCACTGTAATTAGCAGCAAATTTCCCTATCTCTGTATGTTAAACAGGGAATTCATCTTCGGTTTGTTTCTGCCTGGGGCAGGGAGAGACTGGAGGAAGAGAAATGTAGGCACATGCCTGCCTGGGTTAAGCAGCCTTAGCTGCACTGGAAGGAAGCAAATCCACAAATTACACTGGTCTCTGATTTATAACCTGTGCAACCCTGTCAAAGTCAAGGGTTTTACTTCGGTTATAATCCAGAGAAAAATGCAAGTGCACATGCAGATAGGAAACACCTAGGTAGAGAAATTATGGGGTTATAGATGAGGTTGTTTAAAAACTAATGAATAAAAGATGAACATTTCCATTGCTGAGTTACTGTACTGAGAAAACTAGTAACTTTTTGTGAGCTCTTTTACTGTATATGCAGTATCAAACCTTGTATGAGTAAATATTTTCTATACCAGAATAGTGAGAAATAGAGAAGATGATTACTAGGTAACAAGATTGATAATGTCTTCTATTGTTTGTCAGCCATCCTACGTGACTCTTGACCAGCTTCTTGTTGCTGAATGATAATCTGACAAGGAAAAGAGGGCTGAAAAAATAAAAGACAAATACATTGATATAATGAATAACAAAGCTAGACACTAATAAAAAAATAAGAAGTTGCCTTGCCTTATGCATTATATTTCATTATTTGTTTATCTGTCAACTTTATGAATGTTCATATAGTTGCTGGTTTAGGTGGTACCTTTGAGCAACCCCCACAAATGGCACTTAAGTAAATGGTCACTAATCTGTGCTTATAATACTCCTAAAGTGTGAGAAAAGGCCCATAGAGAGAGTTCCTAATGTTCTAGGGATCTCAAAGTATTTTATGTAACTATTTCAAGTGGATTAAGGAGCTATATGACAAATTTAATTGTTTTATTTTGTAAACAAATGTTTTGTGATAAATATTTACACAAACTGATAACACAATACGATGTATATTTTAAGCTGGACATGGCTCTAAATTTTATAATTTGCTTCTGTTTCTCTGGTGGTTATAAACTAATTGTGAGCTCTGAGTCTTTCTTTAAGCAAAAAGAAACAGTGATATACTTTGCAGTTAAGATTCTTTTCTAGTTTTCTGGTTCAATCACTACTAAAGATAAAAACTGAGCTAAACTACATTTTGAATTATCAAAAAATAAAGGTATTCATTTCAAACTTACTTCCTTTATTCCCTGATCACAGAATCATTAAGGTTGGAAAAAACCTTTAAGATCATCAAGTCCAACTGTCAACCCAACACCACCATGCCCACTAAACTATGTCCCGAAGCACCACGTCCACAAGTTTTTTGAACACTTCCAGAGATGGTGACTCTACCACCTCCCTGGGCAGTCTGTTCCAATGCTTGACCACTCTCTCAGTAAAGAAATTTTTCCTAATATCCAATCTAAGCCTCCCTTGGCACAACTTGAGGCCATTTCTTCTCATTCTATCGCTAGTTACTTGGAGAAGAGACCAACGCCCTCGTCGCCACAACCCCCTTTCAGGTAGTTGTAGAGAGCGATAAGGTCTCCCCTCAGCCTCCTCTTCTCCAGACTGAACAACCCCAGTTCCCTCAGCTGCTCCTCATAAGACTTGTGCCCCAGACTCCTCACCAGCTTCATTGCCCTTCTCTGGACACACTCCAGCACCTCAATGTCCTTCTTGTAGTGAGGGGCCCAAAACTGAACACAGGATTCAAGGTGCGGCCTCACCAGTGCCGAGTACAGGGGCACGATCACTTCCCTACTCCTGCTGGCCACACTATTCCTGATACAGGCCAGGACGCTGTTGGCCTTCTTGACCATTTGGGTACACTGCCAGCTCATGTTTAGCTGGCTGTCAACCAGCACCTCCGGGTCCTTTTCCACCGGGCAGCTCTCCAGCCACTCCTCCCCAAGCCTGTAGCATTGCATGGGGTTGTTGTGACCCAAGTGCAGGACCCGGCCTTTGGCCTTGTTAAACCTCATACAACTGACGTCAGCCCATCGATCCAGCCTGTCCAGATCCCTCTGCAGAGCCCTCCTACCCTCCAATGGATCAATACTCCTACCCAACTTGGTGTTTGCAAACTTACTGAGGGAGCACTCTATCCCCTCATCCAGATCAGCAGTAAAGATATCAAACAAGATGGACCCCAAAACTGAGCCCTGGGGAACACCGCTTGTGACCAGCCACCAACTGGATTTTGAATGAATGTCCATTCACCACAGCTCTCTGAGCTTGTTCGTCCAGCTAGTTTTTTCACCCAGCAGAGAGTACATTTGTCTAAGCCATGAGCCACCAGTTTCTCCAGGAGAATGCTGTGGGAAGACAGTGTCAAAGGCTTTACTAAAGTCCAGGAAGACAACGTCCACAGCCTTTTCCTCACGCACTAGGTGGGTCACCTGGTCATAGAAGGAGATCAAGTTGGTCAAGCAGGACCTGTCTTTCATGAACCCATGCTGGCTGGGCCTGATCCCTTGGTTGTCCTGCACATGCCCTGTGAGCGCCCTCGAGATGAACTTCTCCATGATCTTCCCCGGTACCGAGGTCAGGCTGACAGGCTTGTAGTTCCCCGGATCCTCTTTCCAGTCTTTCTTTTAGATGGGTGGCAAGCCGCCACTTGTCTGGGACCTCCCCTGGTTAACCAGGACTGCTGAGAAATGATGGAGAGTGGCTTGGCAAGCTCCTCCGCCAGCTCCCTCAGTACTCTTGGGTGGATCCCATCAGGCCCCATAGACTTGTGGGTGTCCAGGTGGCATAACAGGTCGTTAACTGTTTCCTCATGGATTATGGGGAGTTTATTCTGCTCTCCATCTCTGTCTTTCAGTTCAAGGAGCTGAACACCCTGTGGATACCTGGTCTGACTGTTAAAGACTGAGGCAAAGAAGTCATTGAGTTCCTCAGCCTTATCCTCATCCTTGTTTCCTCTCCCAATGTTTCCCCCCACATCCACTAAGGGATGAAGATTCTCCTTGGCTCTCTTTTTGTTGTTACAACCCTATGACCATGGGCAGATTGAGTTCTAGCTGGGCTTTTGCCTTTCTAATTTTCTCTCTACATGACTTAACAAGATCCTTGTACTCTTCTTGAGTTGTATTCCCTTTCTCCCAAAGGTGATAAACTCTCTTTATACCAAGTCCCAGCAAAAGCTCCCTGTTCAGCCAGGCCAATTGGCTTCCCCACCAGCTCATCTTGCGGCACATGGGGACTGTCTGCTCCTGTACCTTTAAGATTTCCTTCCTGAAGACTGTCCAGTCTTCCTGGACCCTTTTGCCCTTGAGGACTGTCTTTCAAGGGACTCTCTCAACCAGTGACCTGAACAGGCCAAAGTCTGCCCTCCAGAAGTCCGTGGTAGCAGTTTTGCTGACCCCCCTCCTTATTTCACCAAGAATTGAGATTTCTATTATTTCATGGTCGCTAAGCCCAAGACAGCCTCCGACCACCACATCTCCCACCAGTCCTTCTCTGTTCATAAACAGTAGGTCAAGCGAGTCACCTCCCCTGGTAGGCTCCCTTACCAGCTGTGTCAGGAAGTTATCTTCCACACATTCCAGGAACCTCCTAAACTGTTTCCTCTCTGCTGTGTTATACTTCCAACAGATGTCCGGTAAGCTGAAGTCCCCTACAAGAACAAGGGCTAGCGATTGTGAGACTTCTGCCAGTTTCTTGTAGAATGCTTCATCTGCCTCTTCACCCTGGTTGGATTGTCTGTGACAGACTCCCAGCAGGGTATCTGCCTCGTTGGCCTTCCCCCTCATTCTTACCCATAAGCATTCGACTTGGTCATCACAATTGTTGAGCTCCACACACTGAAAACACTCCCTAACATACAGAGCCTCCCCACCGCCTCTTCTTCCTTTCCTATCCCTCTGAAGAGCTTATAGCCATCCATTGCAGCATGCCAGTCATGAGAGTCATCCCACAATGTTTCTGTGATGGTGACTATGTCATAGCTGTCCCGCTGCACAATGGCTTCCAGCTTCTCCTGTTTGCTACCCATACTGCGTGCAATGGTGTAGATGTACTTGAGCTGGGCTATTGATTTAACCCCAACATCAGTATGCCACCCCTAGGCTCACCTCTAGTGAGTGTTGCTAGCAGGAATGACAGAATAGAGAACGGAAAGTGACCAGTGAATTATAGAGCAAACTGGCATATGTACCACTCAAGAGTACCTTATTTTTAAAATCTGGGGCTATTCTTCCAATGCAAGTGTTATCACAAATGCTAAATTTCTGACTGAAGTATATTTGATTCATCGGTGGAAGAGGCTGAGTATACAGTGAGGCTGGATGGAATTTGCTGCATGGGATTTTTATCTTTGTGTTGTCTTGTTAGGAAGTAGTGGCAATCTGACTGCTTTGGGGTAAGTTAGACCTCATCTGCAGTGATAGCACTTTTTGTGCCATTAATAGATTGTGATAATTACATGCCTCAAAGGCTTCTTTTGGTCACCTCTAGAAGCCAGAAAGCAATTTCTTTTCCCTTATTGTATGACAAATGGTAGAGGGAAGAATGAAACGGGGAAGAGGTGAAGAGTTGAAACATCAGAGATGCACTTGGGGCTGGAGACAGCATGCATTACAGCTATCAATTTTCTGTTTTTGTTAGACAGTTAAAGTTAAACTTAATTATGGCAGATTATATTTAACTGTTTTTAATTGAGTATAATGGTATTTATCCTCTGCTTATGTTAACAGTTTTCTTCCCTGTACACAAATACCATAGAATTTTAAAACCACTGCAGTCCAGGCCAGATCATCCCACAAGAGACTGGACCTCCTCCTGCTGGGAGAAATCTGCCCATCACAGGAGGATCTCATTGTGGGAATGTTCAGGGATGTCCTGAGTGCAGGTGATGGCAATGATGGGCCACATACTCACCCTTGAAAAGCTAGGGAAGCTGCAAACATTGACAGTACAGCATGGGTGTTCAGTTTCTTATAAAACATCAGTGCAATGTATTTGTCATGACACAGAGGGAAGGTCAAGAAAAGGGTCTGTGTGACAGATGGTGTAGAAGAATCTGGAGTGTACTTTTCAACTTTATGACTTTTTGGTATTGGTAACAGAGAAATGTCTCAGGAGATTTTTAGTGGGGAAGAGAAATCATGTTCAGGAAAGAAATATCTTCTATTTCCCTGAAAGAGGTTGACATAACTGCCAAGTCATTATGCCCTGCAAAATCCTTTAGCAAGGGATATCTTTTTCCTATAGAATTTAAAACAAGTAGATAAGAATATGACATTTGTATGTTTGTACACACACATCTAGTATTATTTATTTGATATATATATAAACATGGCTGTCATAAAATCATTAAATACAGAGATTTTAGACTACACTTAGAGTCATCCCCTAATGTTTGCATGTCTATATATGAATAATATTTATCATTATCTGGTCTTGAGTATTTCATCAATATTTTGCATTTTTATATAATTGCATCCATTATTTACCAAAAAGTGGAATCGACAAAAGCATGATGACTGAACTCTGGTGCTGCAGTTAATTGCTGCTAGACCTTGTACCTCAGACTGCATCCCCATTAATTTATGGCTTGGATTTCTAGGTAGCTATCATCCAACTGTAATTACATACAAGTGTCTTAGATTTGGTTGCTGGAAGAAGATCTGAATAAACAATAACTTGATGATTTTGAATGCTAAGCCATGTATGATTAAACTTCTCTCTGCTTTTACACAGGAAAATTTTCATTCTAGGGTTTTTCTATCAGGATTTTGGTTTATTGCTTTCTCTGATATTTTATATTATCTTAGAATATTGAAAAATATATAATGACAGTACTGAAATAAATTTCCTTTTTTTTTTTTTTCTTTTTCTCTGCTTGGTTATAGTTCTTCATGGACTCATGTTACAGATTTCAATTTTTAAATGCCGGCGGAGCATAGATGCGGACTGCCAACATCAGTTAGCTCATCACTAGAGTGTGTTGTCTGTAGATCAGCTTGAGCATAAATATTATATACCTATGCTCAGCTCCCATACTGTTTTTCCACATGAATAGCTTTATTTTCACCACAGAACAAACTGTAATGAGGCCATTAAGTGACACAGAACATACTCCTGTTCAGTCAAAAGGAAGCATACAGCTCTCTGTGCCTCCTTTTTGTATTTTATACTGAATGTACACAAATCTGAGAACTTGAGATAAAAATACTCAAGAAGACCATATCTTTTTCTTTTTCTCTGATTCTTTTGTGATTGTATGGGTATCTGACTTGTACCTGTTCAGTGCTTGTTCAGTTGCTTGCACTGTTGTCATTGAAAACATTGTTTGCTGTGGGTATTTCTGAGTGGTGACTGAGCATCTGCTACATGGAGCTAGTGGACTAGGAGATTTTGGCTGGACAACTAAAAAGCTTTTGGACCTGAATTGCTTGCTTTTCAGCTATAAGCATGTAAATCCCCATTGAAATAGGACTCTAGATTTCTATATACTTCTTTCTGTCAGGCTTTTATTGATCTAGATGTACACAATACTCCTATACATAAAACAAGCAAAAACCTTTACAAAAGTCATAACTAGACATAGTTACAGATTTTCTGATGTGAAAAGCTTTATTTCTGAGAGAATGACTGTATTTCCCAGTTGAAATTTATTTCTAAGCTCTGAACAGCTTACAATCAAAGCAATCAAACCAATCAGTCTACACTCTTTCCTCATATTTTCAAGAAATAAATCCTTAGTGTGACAAATATGTATCTTCAGGGCAACACTATGAGGGAAAAAAATTGATCCCAGCACTTTTAAAAATATTTGACCAAAGTACTTGGCGTCTTCCACAGCAGGTAGAAAATCATGAAACATTTAAACCCAACTATCTTAATACCAATTTATTAAAGCAGTTGTATCTTCAGACATAACAAAGGGAAAATTAAATCAACTACCTTTATAAAATGTATTAAACAAATTTATTTTACTGCACCTCAGCAGGAGGAAAAAAGTAAAATGAGGACAAGCCTGCCACCAGTAATGAATAAAAATACTCCACAGCAGGAAAGAAAAGAAACAGAAGGAGAGAAAAATAAAACCTAAGATTAAAGACAGTTCATCATAAAGACTGCCATGTGCAACATGACAGCTGTGGTCAAAATAGGTGCACTTTTATAACTGTATGCTGGTGTTCATTCAGATATGACAATCTCATATTATTATTAGCATTGTCTTCTCTTTGTGTACATTAAAAGAAGCAAAAAAGGTGGCCCACCAAGAAAGCTTACAGAAGTTAAAAAAAATAAGAGCCATATGAAATGTCATGCCAACTTCAGTGTAACAGACTTGATTTCCGTGAAGCTCTAAGGCAGGATAAATACAGCCATATTGGAAACACTGCACTGCAGGATTCTGAGGGTGGTATCTTTTCTCTTTGGGTCATATCCCAGCTGCTTTCAGAAAGGGATTTACCTTTCTGCACTGCCAGTTTGAGCCTCTGAAGTATCTGCTAGAGCACTCCCAAAGGGTCTGGTGGGTCAGTGTCCATTCAGCAGAGGGTACTGGTGTACACACACAACAACCCATCAGTTTCTTGTTTCTGGAGAATCACAGAATGGCTTGAGTTAGAAGGGACCCTAAAGACCACCTACTTCCAATCCCCCTGCCATGGGCAGGGACACTTTCCACTAGACCAGGTTGGTCAAAGCCCCATCCAACCTGGCCTTGAACAATTCCAGAGATGGGGCATCCACAACTTCTATGGGCAACCAGTTCCAGTGCCTCACCACCCTCGTTGTGAAAAATTTCTTCCTTATATCTAGTCGAAATCTGCCTGCTTGTAGTTTAAAACCATTACCCCTTGTCACTACAGGCCCTGCTAAAAAGTCTCTCCCCATCTTTCTTACAAGCCCCTTTTAAGTACTAGAAGGTTGCTATAAGGTCTCCCCAGAGCCTTCCCTTCTCCAGGCTGACCAACCGAACTCTCTCAGCCTGTCCTCACAGGAGAGATGTTCCACCCCTCTGATCATTTTCGTGGCCCTCCTCTGGACCCACTCCAACAGGTCCATGTCTTTCCTGTTCTGAAGGCTCCAGAGCTGGATGCAGGATTCCAGGTGGGGTCTCACCAGAGTGGAGTAGAGGGGCAGAATCACCTCCCTTGACCTGCTGGACACACTTCTTTTGATACAGCCCAGGATAGGGTTGGCTTTCTGGGCTTTAAGTGCGCATGTTGAGCTTCTAACCAACCAACATCCCCAAGTCCTTCTCTTCAGGACTGCTCTCAATCCATTCTCCGCCCAGCCTGTATTTGTGCTTGGGGTTGCCCTGACCCAGGTGCGGGACCTGGCACTTGGCCTTGTTGAACTTCATGAGGTTCACATTGGTCCACCTCTCAAGCCTGTCCAGGTCCCTCTGGATGGCATCCCATCCCTCAGATGTGTCAACTGCACCACTCACCTTTGTGTCACCTGCAAACTTGTTGAGGGTGCACTCCGTCCCATTGTCCATGTCGCTGGATGTTAAACAGTGCCAGTCCCAATACTGACCCCTGAGGAATGCCACTTGTCATTGGTCTCCACTTGGACATCAAGCCATTGACTGCAACATTTTGAGTGTGACCATCCAGCCAGTTCCGTATCCAACGAGTGGTCTGTCCATCAAATCCATATCTCTCCAATTTGGAGATGAAGATGTCATGTGGGACAGTGTCGAATGCTTTGCACCGATCCAGATAGATTATGTCAGTCACTCTTCCTTTATCCACCTACACTGTAACCCCATTGGAGAAGGCTACCAAATTTGTCAGGCACAATTTAACCTTTGTGAAACCATGTTGTCTGTCACCAATTACCTCCTTATTTTCCACGTGCCTCAGCATAGTTTCCAGGAGGATTTGCTCCATGATCTTGTCAAGCACAGAGGTGAGACTCATTGGCCTGTAGTTCTCTTGGTCTTTCTTTTTTTCCTTTTTAAAAATGGGGGCTATGTTTCCCCTTTTCCAGTCAGTGGGAACTTCACCAGCTTGCCATGACTCCTCAAATATGATGGATTGTGGCTTAGCAACTTCCACCACCCGTTCCCTCCAGAGTCTCCGGCATCTTATCAGGTCTTATGGACTTGTGCATAAGGAACTTCGGGTTCCTTAGATGGTCTCAAACTTGATCTTCTCCTACAGTGGGCAGTTCTTCATTCTTCCAGTCCCTGTCTTTACCTCCTGCACCTTCGGTGGTGTGGCTTGAGCACTTGTTGGTGAAGAGTGAGGCAAAAAAGTTGTTGAGTACTTCAGCCTTCTTCATATCCCAGGTAACCAGGTCTCCCATTTCCTTCCAGAGAGGGACCACATTTTCCCTATTCTTCCTTTTATCATCAGTGTACCTCTAGAAGCTTTTCTTGTTGCCCGTGACATCCTTGGCCAGATTTAATTCTACCTAGGCTTTAGCTTTCCTTACCTGATCCCTGGCTGCTCAGAAAATTTCTTTGTATTCCTCCCAGGCTACCTGTCCTTGCTTCCACCCTCTGTAGGCTTCTTTTTTGTGTTTGAGTTTGTCCAGTAGTTCCTTGTTCATCCATGCAGGTCTCCTGGCATTTTTGCCTGACTTCCTCTTTGTTGGGATGCATCGCTCCTGAACTTGGAGGAGGTGATCCTTGAATATTAACCAGCTTTCTTGGGCCCTTCTTCCCTCCAGGGCTTTATCCCATGGCATTCTACCAAGCAGATCCCTGAAGAGGACAAATTCTGCTCTCCTGAAGTCCAGGGTAGTGAGCTTGCTGCATGCCCTCTTTGCTGCCCTAAGGATCTTGAACTCCACTGTTTCATGGTCACTGTAGACAAGGCTGCCCTTGAGCTTCACATTCCCCATCAACCCATCTTTGTTGGTGAGAACAAGGTCCAGCATAGCACTTCTTGTTGGCTCCTCAGTCACTTGGAGAAGGAAGTTGTCATCAATGCATTCCTGGAGCCTCCTGGATTGCTTATGCCCTGCTGTGTTGTCCTTCCAACAGATATTAGGGTGGTTGAAGTCTCCCATGAGGACCAAGGCTTGCGAACATGAGGCTGCTCCTATCTGTCTATAGAGGGCCTCATCTGCTCTGTCTTCCTGGTCAGGTGGCCTGCAGCAGATCCCTGCTATAATGTCACCTGTCTCTGCCCTCCCTTTAATCCTGACCCATAAACTCTCAGTCGGCTCCTCATTCATCCCCAGGCAGAGGTCCATGCACTCCAGCTGGTCATTGACATAGAGGGAGACATCCCCTCCTCATCTCCCCTGCCTCTCCTTCCTAAAAACCTGTATCCTTCCATTCCAACACTCTAGTCATAGGGGCCATCCCACCATGTCTCCATGATGCCAATAAGATCATAGCCCTGCAGGCATGCCCATGTCTGTAACTCCTCTTGTTTATTCCCCATACTATGTGCATTTGCATAGAAGCATTTAAATTGTGACCCCAGTGAAGTGGGCTGGAGTGGCTGGAATTCCTTTGTGTGGTGCTCTTCAGGTGCTCCCTGCTGGCCTGTCATCCCACTCTGGGCATCTATTGCTGGCACTGGTCTCAGACTGATAGGAGTGGGATGGACTGAGGTTCCTCTCCCCCAGCAGCTTTATTTTGAAGCCCTCTTCACCAGCTTGGCAAGCCTATGACTGAGGATGCTCTTCCTCTTCTCTGACAGATGGACCCCATCAGCCCTGAATAGACCAGGTTTCTCAAAGTGAGTCCCATGGTCTAAGTAACCAAAAGCCTGACTGTGGCACCAGTCCTGTAACCATTTGGTGATTTGCCAGATTCAACTGGCCCTTTCAATCCCCCTCCCTTTGACTGGGAGAATTGATGAAAGAAACACCTGTGGTCCAGAGTCCTTTACCACCACTCCCCAGGGTCTGTAATCCTTGGTATACCTCAGAATGTTCCTGGGAGCTAATGATAAACCCTCAAGACTACCTAAGGGAGGCACAATGATAAAACTATATAAAATCCATTCTGTTCCAAAATAAATTCTGCCAAAATTAAGATTTTTTTTGAAGATTATTGGGTTTTTTTTTTTACTTGATAAGTAATTTTGTATTGGTTGTGGGTTTTACATCAAGTGGTCATAATATTTTTGATGCACCTCTGGAAGTTATCTCATGGCAAAATGATGAAAGAGCAACATTAAACTCTCCTATTAGAAGGTCAACACCCATGGAGAATGGGAAAAGTTGCAGATTGCTGTTAATTAATTTCCAAATAATTGTTCTCACACACAGCTGTTGTTCTTCTAAAAGAAGCCAATATAAATTGCCTCCATATGACAGAATACTTGTAGCCACATGCAGTCCTACTGACTTCAGAAGATTTCCATGCAGACATAAAGATTTTGGAAGTAGAGCTAAATGCTACCAGGAAAATAAATAAATAAAAAAGACCTTTTTTTTAATGCTACAGATACTCTTTAAAATTTTTCAAGAAAAGAATTCTCTGCTAAGAGATTGAAGATGTATGTGACAAACAATTAACTGAGGATAATTTCTGGTCTTTTGGAGAAGAGGTATGACTGAAAAGGAACCTGTTGGCTGTTTTATTTGGGTTCAGTGTTGAAAAAAGAAATTAAAAGTACTTGTGATAGAAAAGGGGTAAAAGAGGAGACTATCAGTCTTCCCACACAAAAAATCTATTTTTAATTTCCAATGTATTTCAGAGTTTGCAGATGACAATATTTGTGTCTTCCTGAGGAATCCTCAGTGGTACTTAACGAAGTAAAGATGCTGGGAAGCCATTTTAGGACTAAAGCGAAAGAAAAGGAAACCAAAAATGGTCCTTGGCAAAAAGGAGGCAGAGTGTTACGATTAATGAAACATTCTCAAATAGGAAAAAACATTAATGGCTGAACCACAGGGTTTAATTTTAGGGCCACTATAATTTCTTACAAATGACTCAGAAGATGGGATGAAGAGCAGAATATAAATTTGCTTGTGTCATAAAATGAATTTAAGATCAAACAATCCAAATGGCATTGCTAAAATTCAGTAGGATTTGTACAGATTAGAGAGTAAGGATATAAGGGGGAGAGAGACAAAAAAATTTGCTATACAATGAAAATGCAATACATGACATTGATGTATTTTATCACTTCAGGTCCGAATACCATAGCTTATAAAGTGGTGTCATAGTCCCATATATAATCCATTTTTCTAATAAAATTTATATATCTTTATAGTCCCTTAAACTTGCAAAGCTCAACTACATAGCAAACCATTTGTGTCTTTAATGTAGTTGCTCCATAATTCAATGGTTTTATATAATTAAAAGGTAGAATTTATGAAATTTATGGCACTGGGACAATTACAGTATCCTATCACATGTCATTCATAACATGTGCAAACAAGAATCTGTTCCCCAAAAGCTGTCACACATTCATGTTCTGCTGCAGAGAGTGATAAAAAATTAAACAGGTCTCACAGGTCCAGCTTGATGTGAGCCTAGTTAGTCATGATGAGGGACATGAAATTAATGCTGGGGAGGACCAATGATTTTTGGTTTTGAGGAGCTCTGTTAGGAATGACTGTGGCAGAAGGACTGCTATTTGGTCCCCTTGCTCTGTTTTCATGGTAGCATGTTTTGCATCCATGGTGGAAAAGCTATTCATGCTATTGCACAGAATACTTAACAGCTTTTTGGTCTTCATCTTGTATTTTTTTTCAGACTAGAGCAATTCTAGTTTGTAACAATTGCATGTTGCATGTCAGAAAGTGCTTGGAAGTCATTTAAAAACAGGACATGGTAAGGACCTGGTTCTACAAATACTTCCAAAATCAGGGTTCACTGTGTGAAGTGCATGCATAGATTTTACTAGGATACAAGCACTGAGGAGAAATTAGAAGTTAAATATTGCTTGGAAATATTCATCTTGTCTTTTCTTGCTATCGTTTAACAAATTTGGTTAGGGATTTTTTTTTTTTCCCATCTTGGCCTTCTTTCTTGAATTTTCAAAGGCAAGAGGGCACACATGCTTTCAAGACATTCCTTTGATGAAGACTGTAAACTTTTTTTTCTTTCTTCCACCCCATCTCATTTTGTGATTTTTACTTGGTCTTTCCTCTGTCACTGGTGTGACTGCAAGGGTGGAAGAACTAATGATGCATAAGCAAAACTTATGTGGGGCCTATTGTATGCTCAAAATGTTTGATTTACAGGCTTTCCTGAATCCATGAAAAGCCTGTAAATGGGGATTATTGGATGATAGCAACCTAGCTATGGTCCTGATGATAGGGAATTGGTGTATGTGCTATTTTTCCTAATGTATGCAGATATATTTTGAAAAGATGGACTAACTTGGAGTCAATCACTGTGGAAACATGATTCAATGGATAAAAGCTCAATTCTTTTTGGCTCTAAGTGCAGGAGTAATAAGACTTTGAAGGAAGAAGTTATGTGAGGTATTTCATATGAACACTTAGACTGTTCTGAAATTCTGTCTTGCTCTCTAATACAGAGCAAGAAAGAAGCAGGCAATGTGGTGCCTGCAATTACCCTAGAGATCTTCTCTCTGTATAAAAGGAGCTGTGAGTATATCTTGAGACTATGTGCCAATTTGTAGAGTTTATAGTGCTCCCATTCCCTTTGTGCTTCCTGGTTGCCAAGTTGCCTACATGATCTGATATAAAGTCATCTGAGCCCTACTTACTCCTTTGACATTTTGATAGTGGGTTATTATACTTCACTTTTGTTTCCTTGCTATTCATGCACTTTCTATTATTTGGAGTGAGTAGTTGATGTTTTTAGACACTCCTACCCCCATTTCTTTACTGATGCTCTTTGTGTCAGTCTTTCTTGAGCAAGGGAGAGTCCATAGTATTCCCTTATAACTGCTGCAGGAGGAGGGATGAAACCTCTAGATCTGTTGAAAATCTGTTTGCTCAATGCCTTCAGGCTGTGTATGTGGCAGCCAAACAGCGCACTAGCTGCAAGAGGGTCAGAAAGAAGCATGGGGTCATGATGAATGTTTTGGGTTTTCGCTGGTGGTGGTGGTAAATGTTTGCACTCACACTTTATTTAGTTCTGTATGAATGTTTTGCTATTTCTACTCTTTGTTTTTAACTGGAACAGAGAAGGAGGGCATATTGTATAAAGGAGCTGGAGCCCTGAGGCCAAGATAAGGACCAAGGATATATCAGGCAACAGAATTGCTGCCTGTCATTGTGCCTTGAGAATGAACCTAAAATGCCGACCAAATAAAACTTCTAATATCAGGAGGAATACAGCTCTATCAGAGTTGTGTATGAAGGGTAGGGAGATAGATGTTCATGTTATTTTGCACTGATGCTGACATCACAGGATACTTACTCTTCTCCTGCAAGGCTGTACGGAAAGTGCAGTGATCATGTTTCACATTTAATGTACACAAAATGGTATTTGAGTGAAAGAGCAATTATCAATGTTATAAATCTGTTAATGCAAGATAAAAGCCAAAAGATTTAAGAATGTGATCACATGTACTATTGAGATGTAATTGAAATACCAGTTTTAATTGCATTTTAGCAGCTATCCGAAGCATCTCTGCATATTGCTTCAGAAAGCACGTGGTATAAATACGGGTATGTGCTGGAGTTTTATTAGAATGTATTCTCATATGTAGTCATGAAAGGAGAGGTCAAGATGAATCAGTTTTACTATGGTGCCGTGTGATGCTCTGCCATAAGTCTCATAAAACCCTGGAGCAGTTTTTATGTTGTTCAGGTTTTTACTGAAGTTTAGAAGGAGAAAGGAGGATTTATCATTAACAGCAAAGTGATGAGATGTTTCTCATTTGTGTTTGTTTTTCTTATTGAGATAGATGTTGCATAAGCTTCTACCCTTATGTAACTCAGATGTTGTATCTGATCTACAAAATGAATTAGGCCCACTCCATCTAAGTGGAAAAAATACATGGATAAATTTAAGTCTCATAACAACATGCTTTACAAATAACCAGAAGCAAGAAAAGCAATCAGTCCTTTTAACGGTAAGGTAAGTTACAAGATTCATAACAAAGTTCCTAATCTATTCTAAATTTACTGTGAGATTATGTCTGTGCTCCATCATGAAAAGTAGTGTTCTGAACGTTGTTTTGCCTGACAAATATCCAACTTTCATGCATTAAGAATAAAACTCTCTTTGTCTAGTTTGGGGAGGGCAAAGAGTCCTCTCCAGACATATAATCCCAAAACACAGCAAGTATCACTACACCACATGCTGTTTCTGGAGAGCAGAGTGGGTCAGACAGCAGCCGCTGAATGCTCAGCTGACAGAAGGGCCCGTGGAGATAGACTGGTAAACATCTACTTTTGATGGCCCCAACTGTGCCCTACCTGCAGCAAACTAAAGGCTATTTTCTAGGGGCTGGAATCACACCTACTTCATTGGTTGAAAATTCTTTAGTGTTGTCCTAAAGTATTTGAGAACTATATTCACAGTAACAATGGGGTCACTCTAACAATATTCAGTGTTGGCTTTTGCTTGCAGGACTTACAGAATAAAAATTATTGAGCTTCCCAGATCCACCTTTTTTTGTTTGTTTCTGTGTAATAGCACAAATATGTAAGGGGGTAAATTTGCTTCAAAACTTAGCTGACAAGTGTAACGAAAAATTAATTATTTGGGAAAACTGCTCTAAATGGAGCAGGCTTAGATAGCCAGTTCAAGTTGGAAGCTCAATTTCACCCTTTGGTACTTGTTGGAAATGTGAAATCAAGTCCTCATGAGGATGAAGATCTGATCTCAGGAAAGCTACTCTTTACTTAGTATATATAACTGAAAGTCTTCTCTTCCGATTAAAAGATTTTTAAAAGCAATTAAATTCCATAATGTTTATAGTTTTGAAAAATGTCTGAGTTTGCTCATCATGCTGGGGAAAACCGGAAAACTAGTAGTGCTTTGGGGGAGTATTATGCATTATTGGAGGGTAATATTATATTACTGTACATTTTAAACACTGTAGTCAAAAAACAGAACATTATTTTTCAGGGGTCTGCACAAACACAGAATCAAAAGGTGGCCTGTATCCTTAGCAGCATTGAAAGAAGAGGCAAGACAATAAATAAAGGAAGTAATCAAGAAGGAACAAAGGGAAACAATGGAATAATATTAGTCAAGATGATAGGCAGTTGTATCAGTGGCCATGCTGTTTTCATGGCAAGAGAAAGTTATAAAGGAGAGTTTTAATGAAGCAATCAAGAGGTTTATGACAGGGAAGCTCCTCCCACAGACAAAGAAAGAGCCCCTGAAAGTGAACAGCAAAAATTATTTCATTACTTTTTTTTGTTCCTTTTTTCTTCCTTCTCATTTTACTGTTTCATTTAAGCTGCAGAATATGCAACTTGACCCACCAGCTACAGCAGGCTATATGTTGACCCAGGCATCCTGTACCCACATTTGGCATGGTCTGTGGACTTTTTTTGCATCATGTTAAAAAAAACAATATAAAAACCAAAACCAGCTTCCTTGTTTTTCTAGCACCAGTGTGTAATACCACAGTGTTTCGATCCTTATCTGTATCTGCTCTGGAAAGCAGTCGATAGAGATGACTAAGGGAACACTTTTTCCTGCCAGTTCTAACACTCCCTGGAATGATAAGCTCTGGCTAGTGAGACTAAGTGGGTAACTTCAATGGATTCTATCTTAACTTTATCAGAGAGAACAATCCTGCTCTGGAAAATGAGGGCCAAATGATCTAGTATTTTTGATCTGTAATTTTTTGCATATTAAGTATTCTTTCCAAGCTTTTCCTTCCATTTCCAGCTAAGTTGAAAGTCTTGGTATTCCTGAAAGAAACAGCAGCAAACCTTGTTTTCCTGAGGGTGAAAGGCTTGCTCTGGCATGGAGTAAATCTTAACTGCAGATTTTCTTGGGAGGAGTTTTTCTGAGGAGAGGAAACTGCTACACACTCCTTGCTATGGCAGCTGGATGTATGGGAGGAAGAGAATTGGCAACACTGATTCAAGCCCTGCAGGAAAAAGTTCTTTCTTTAACAAGATATAAACACTTATAGCAGGTTTTGTGTCATCTGTGATTCAGTTTCTTTTCTAAATCAAGTGAACTGTTCTACAACAGTTCAGAGTCAGTTTAAATGTATTCTCTCTGGTCAATTTTGCTCCCAATTGCAAAATTCTAACAAGTGTTTCTATTAGTCTTTCCTGTTCCTGAGTATATTTTCTCTTCTCAGTCTATCCTTTTGTGAGCTCCCCGCCCCGCTGATCTTGAAGTGCAAACATTTTGTAACTAGTGATTTACAGCTAAAATCATAGGGAGAAAATGGAACTATTATGAATTTTTAAAAAAAAGGTACATTTTCTTACCTCTCTCTCACTAGTTCCATGCAAAAGATAACAGAGATCCCAGTAGAAAATAGCTCCAAGGTGTAAATCTGCAGAGGGCACCTGGGGAATCTGTAGTAAGACCTTTCCATGGCCCTGCTACTTTCTTAAATACACTTTGCAGCTGCAAAGGGAGTTCCTTTTTATTACTTTTCCCAAGGCTGGAAGATAGCTGAGGTCATTGGGACTGTTATATTGCTTCTAATGTATTTTGTTTAGCTGCTTTCTCATTAGTGTGTACCAGAAAACTTATTGTACTTGTATAAAGTAAATTGAGTATGTAAATATCCCAGTCAGAGATGTTTAAAAATGCTTTTGGCAACAACATTCTGTAAAATAAATTAAAAAATGGTAACTCTAGTCCAGTCCATTTCTTGACAAGTGTAGTTAGTCTTTTACTTTTCTTTGCATAGAATAACTGTCAACATAAGGGTCTTTTGAGATATGCTGGCTGGCAAATATTAACCTGGTTGTAAAAAAAAAGAAACCAATGCAAAAACACAAGTCAGAGACAGATCCATTAAAAGGGTAAAACTGTCTTTCTGCTTCACACTCAAGGCTACCTCATGCATGTGTGTGTACATATACATAAGCACAAGAAGATGTGCATGCTTTTCCCCCAGAGGAAAAAGGTGTATTCTCCCTCTTCCCTCTGACAAATCTGGGTGTGAGAGAGGATCCTGACAATTAGATACTCTCAGCAGCTGTGGAGCCTCTGGCTATTGGAGACAGCTTTAAGCCCTGACTTACCTGCAGCTGCACAGGGCTCATCCACTTTGTTTAAGATGTTTGAATTGGCTGCTTCTTTTTCCCACAAGCACTCTTTCCTCGGTGCATGAGCATGAGCTTATGTAGAAAGCCTTCAGCCTTCTACAAAACAATGGGACAGGTTTTATTCCATGAGGTAATTGCACTTGAGGTTGGTTTTGGTATGTAGTTGGTTTTTGTCTTTTCATATACCACTAGTGTTCCAGCCTTGTTCAGCTTCCTCTTCCACTGCAGTCACTGCTTTTATTTCAAAACAGTGTGCAATCAGATATAACTGTTTTTTTTTTTTACAAAGGGAACAAAAAGGTCAAAACAGGGGCATAACTGTTAACCTACAGCTAAATAGAAGTCTACATCCTCCAGGGGATATGAACAGGGGACAAACATTGATGTGTAGTCAGACAGAAACTTATGTCAATCTGGTTACACCTGTTGTGTCAAAATGGTAAGTAAAGTGTAGAAGAGGGAGAAGAGGATATCATGATGGCTGTTGTGATGATTCACTCATTTGTTTATGGCTTGCTCACGCAATGCTAGGTACTTCCAGATGCACGGGAAGATGTAGATACCACCTGTTTCTCCAAGAAAAAAGGAAGACTAAGTTTAGGACTACAAGAAATCAAGTGTTTTTAGAAATGTCTTCTAGATGAATGGAAAATGAACTCATGCAGATGGTAATATGTTTGAAGTTTGTATCATAGAGGTAGGCATAGCAAGGTTGTGCAAGGAGCTGACAGGTTGATAGAACCTGGAGGGGGCAACGCTAGTAACAGAAAACAAGTGTAATGGAATAGAGCAAACACACGTTGTGAGGCAGCCTCAAGTGGAAGCAGTGGCATAGCTGTTAGACAGGCTGCCTGCTGCAGAAAATTACTAATTAGCTGTTCTCTGTGTTAACCCAGGGTTAATCCTGCACTTGCTTAGGATTTGGTACGGGGTAGAAATTGAATAGGTCCAGTAGGCAAAAAAAAGAGAAGTGATGGAGTGACTGTGTGTTATCAAAGAGTAGAAGATGAGAGTGTTATAGAGTTTATGTCCTGCAGTGGTGATCATATGTGAGCATTGGATAACTTTCTGTTTGATAAGCTAGGCATAATTCAGGTCTTTGCTCGTAGTTTTTTAACCAGGTCAGCTCATTCGTCATTCACAAGTAATATATGACGCACTATATATGTTGTTCGTGGCTCTTTGTGGAATTAGTTTGTGAGAAGATTTCCCATGTGTTTGGTGCCTCAGTTTTGATCACTCCTCTGATTTTAAATGAGACATAATTCAAATGGATCCTAAACAAATCTCCTGGATTAGAGTGCTTCCTATGTTAGAAGAAGTCCATTTCACATCCAGACCTCAAAGTCAGAATAACTCTTATCCAGACCCAAAGACAGGGGTTAGTCTGAAAATCTTTCCAATTTATTGAAGTTCAGGTCCAAGTCCAAACATAGGTCTTGGGGCTACCTCTGGTGTAAACCTAGATCCAGAGTCAACCTCAAAACATTTAGGGATTCTTTCATCACCCAGATATTTTGAATTAGTTCATGTTTTTCTAGAAAAACATCTTGGATTTTCAGTGGGAGAAATTCCTTTTAGTCCCTTCTGGGGCAATTATATTTTCATCAGACAGATTACTTAGGCAGTACATTGTATTTCTGTTTCCCCTAGACCTAGTTTCTCTCTCTCTCCTTCCACTGTCCTGTGGATCTACATAAAGATTGTCAATTAATTGCTAGTAAGACAGAAAACAAATCAGAATTTTCTTCTCCTGCTCAATTGCTCAATAGAAGACAAAATTCTAGAAACAAGGCCAAATCTAGAACTGATTTAGTTCAGAGTGACTCTTGTGCCGGTTGGTTTGTCTGACTTGGTTCAGAGTAGGTTCTGACCCATGATTTCTAAGGAATAGTGAAAAATTGGCACAGGAAGGAAAATACCATTTTTACTGGATTTTAATTTAGGACATAAATGAGGAAGTGGTTCTCATTAATAATGTAAATTCCAATTTGCTTTCACAAATGAAATGGAACTCAAATACTGGGTTTTCTTTAGGACTTCATGTTCTTGAGAGCTACTAGACAAGGGAAACTGCTTCAAGTCAAGTGAACTATGTGTGTTTTTTAATAAAGGGACCTAATATCTATTCATTGCTTACTCAGGGTAACTCTTGATTGTCTCTTTTGGATTAGAATCTGATTGTGTCTCTTCACTTCCTATGAAAATTAAGTGTGTTTAGTACCTGCCCAAAATGACCTGCAATATTTTGGAATGTTTGTCAACATCACAATGTCAAGCAATTTTTTTATAGCTTTAGATATGTTTTTTACACTCTCAAAATTTGCAAATACTTCCCTCCCTACCAATTTTTCCCTTTCTATTTACCAAGTCATTGATTTTTTTACTGTTTCCCCTATTTTTCTAAATGGGATTTTTATGAGCTTTTTTTTTGTGTATGTGTGTGTTCATATATGTCTGCAACAGATAACTGGAAATAATAGTCAGGTTTGTGTTCTTTTCATACCAAATTCTAATTAGAAGTTAAAAACTAATAAATTTAAACATTAATTTTGTCTGCAGGGTAGAGTTTGAGTTTAGCTGCTGTATCTGCACATACTGATTTTCATTTATCTAAAGAAATTTCATTTACTTAGCCAAAGCTATTTGCCTTACTTATATATATATCTATATGTATATATACACATATGCATATACTATTGTGTACAGAAACATTAAGTCAAAGTGTTCTGTAAGTGTATGAAGCACTTGACAGACACATGATATACACAGGTTGCAGGCTCTGGCTTGAATCTCTGCGGCTGCTGGGGTGGGAGGGGGCTCCATCCCCTACTGCAGCACCAGCCTGGGGACACGATGTGTGGCTTTCTGCTGCCCTCCTTTGCGTCCCACTAGTAATTCTTGGGGCCCACAAGGTCCAGGGGCTGCCTATCCCAACTTCTGGCAATACTAAAAGCCCACAGATAACCACTAAGTTATGAACTGGTGTAGGACTCCAGCTCCCTGAAAAACTAGGAACTCGGAGCTAGCATTATTCCCTGCTTTCCCAAACTGTTCTTTTAAGGTTGTGTCTCTTGTGCCTTTTATCACAATGAGCTGGAATAGTCCAGTAGACTTCAATAGTCCATTGGGGTTCATTCCTAAGTGCCCATCACACAAGAGGAAGCACAAATAACAGTGAGAGTCACTGAAGACAGAGCATTTCAGAAAAACAGCCCAGGAATTTTTCATCTTGACTGGCTCTAAATGATCATGAACAGTTTGGTGGGTTATTTTTGTGGGACTATTCCTACAGTAGCCTGAAAAATTAGCATTCTGAATAATCTGTGTATGCATGCTTAAATTTTTTTCTTCTGAGTTTTCAGTTTCAAAAAGGACTTTCCTAAAGAACAATAGTTACAAAAAATGTAAAATCATAATCCAAAATTGCAAACCAGTGAAGAACAAACACAGAAAAAACAAATACTACACTTCCCTCTCTGCTTGGTCCCATGCTCACTCCCCAAGCTGATTGCATAATACAGTAAATATTTTACAACCCTATGATGAATCTTCACTGTTTTATTGGTCCCCTTGGCTTGCTCTGGTTTAATATAAAAGTGGTTATGCTTATGAACAGGAGAGTTTGCAGGCAGGCACTTACGTGTGGAATTATTGTACTATCTTTTTAATAGAAAACAACATTCAGAAATCTTCCTGCTGTGAAGGAAGGGACGGAATGGGTGGCAACCCACAACCACAGTAGTAATCATATGCTAGGGAGGTGAGGAGCAGTCCATCAGCTGCTTTTACTTCTGAGACTGTTCCTGGTGTCAAGGTTCCTGCAAAGTAAATTCAGCATACAGGTAAATAGTATGATTAGTATTCCTATCCAGAAGAGAAGTCTTAAGGAAAACTGTGAAAACTGACTGAAAATACATTCCTGTCATAAAATCAGTGAGAAGTAAGACTGTTACTGTGATCTGATTGTACTACCAGTGACTATAGGAGTACTCAAGTAAAACTTAAATTTTTTACAGCTAGAAAACAGTAGGCATAACAGTTACTGTCCAATAGTGGTTGGACAAGCTATAGTCTGACTAGTTTCTTGAATCTTTTGTGTGATTTACAGAAAACCTGGGCATGATTCTTCACTTCCTTGATTGTTACACAGTGGTTTGGCTCTGTGGTTGAGGAGCATGACCAGCCTATCAAGAACCCTTTTAGGTAGTGCTTACAGCAGTTTTGTTTTCAGGTTTGGCAGTTCTAAATAATAACCTCTGTGAAATAAAACTAGAGACAGAAGTGTTTCTCAGTTACAGTACTGCCTTTTAAAGCTTTTTATTGGTGTTTGAAGGTATCCTCAGGTAGAATAAGATGGGCACAGCTTGGTGAGAACCACTGATGGATTGCTTCTAACCTGGTGCTTTGGCATGTTGCAAAGGAACTTTACCTTAAATTACTTCTGTCCTTCTAAAGGAGATCTTGTAGATGGCTCTGCAAGCGTAAGCTATCTTGGTCAGAACATGTGATGTGACACATGGGCCAAAATCCAGAAAGCAGGGCCAAATCTGGAGCTGGTATAATTCAGTATATTTCTTGTGGCCGTAAGGTTTAGTTGATTTAGTTCAGCTGTGTATGGTATATGTGTGGTGCAAGTGCACGAAGGCATTTGGTGTAGTAATTAGGAGTGATTGCTCTTAGATGACAATAGGTGGTAACATTTGATTGTTTTAATTCCTTAGCACATCCTGTCTGACAGTGTAACCCAGCTGAGGAGTTAGTAAGATAATGATAAAAAAAGGAAGAAAAAACAGTGTGGGCTCAGGCCCAGCCAGCATGGGTTCATGAAAGGCAGGTCCTGCTTGACCAACCTGATCTCCTTCTATGACCAGGTGACCCGCCTGGTGGATGAGGGAAAGACTGTGGGCGTTGTCTACCTGGACTTTAGTAAAGCCTTTGACAGCGTCTCCCACAGCATTCTCCTGGAGAAACGGGCGGCTCGTGGCTTAGACGGGTTTACTCTTCACTGGGTGAGGAACTGGCTGGATGGCCGAGCCCAGAGAGTTGTGGTGAATGGCATTAAATCCGGCTGGCGGCTGGTCACAAGCGGTGTTCCCCAGGGCTCGGTTCTGGGGCCGGTCTTGTTCAATATCGATGATCTGGATGAGGGAATTGAGTGCTCCCTCAGTAAGTTTGCAGATGACACCAAGTTGGGTGGGAGTGTTGATCTGCTGGAGGGTAGGAGGGCTCTGCAGAGGTATCTGGACAGGCTGGATTGATGGGCAGAGGTCAATTGTATGAGGTTTAATAAGGCCAAGTGCAGGGTCCTGCACTTGGGTCACAACAACCCCATGCAACGCTACAGGCTTGGGGAGGAGTGGCTGGAGAGCAGCCCGGCGGAAAGGGACCTGGGGGTGCTGGTTGACAGCCGGCTGAACATGAGCCGGCAGTGTGCCCAGGTGGCCAAGAAGGCCAACAGCGTCCTGGCCTGTATCAGGAATAGTGTGGCCAGCAGGAGCAGGGAAGTGATTGTGCCCCTGTACTCGGCACTGGTGAGGCCGCACCTTGAATACTGTGTTCAGTTTTGGGCCCCTCACTACAAGAAGGATGTTGAGGTGCTGGAGCGTGTCCAGAGAAGGGCAACGAAGCTGGTGAGGGGTCTGGAGCACAAGTCTTATGAGGAGCGGCTGAGGGAACTGGGGTTGTTTAGTCTGGAGAAGAGGAGGCTGAGGGGAGACCTTATCGTTCTCTACAACTACCTGAAAGGGGGTTGTGGCGACGAGGGTGTTGGTCTCTTCTCCCAAGTAACAAGTGATAGGACAAGAGGAAATGGCCTCAAGTTGCGCCAGGGGAGGTTTAGATTGGATATTAGGAAAAATTTCTTCACTGAGAGGGTGGTCAGGCATTGGAACAGGCTGCCTAGGGAGGTGGTGGAGTCGCCATCTCTGGAAGTGTTCAAAAAACGTGTGGATGTGGCGCTTCAGGACATGGTTTAGGGGACATGGTGGTGCTGGATTAATGGTTGGACTTGATGATCTTAAAGGTCCTTTCCAACCTAGTGATTCTGTGATAGCATATTGTTTGCTTAAAGTAGAGCGGAATCACATGCAGGTAATTTGAGAATCTCTGTGCTTTCCAGAGTTACCCAATGCATGGGATAGCTAAAGAACAATTTAGGCAACTATGCAAAGACACTTCAGAGGGTTGGTGTCAAGAAGGAAAAGGAAGTGAACCTGTTTCATCAACTACCATGCTTTCACCTTGGGGTCACACAAAGTAAGCAACCCTCTCTTGTTTTTCTAAAAGGGTTGTTTATAAACAGAAGGGACAAAAAAGAAAGCTTCTTGTGCTTCCCTGGTCTTTCCTACTAAAGCAAAATTTGCTAATAGTCTGTAAGTTATGCAGAGTTCCCTCCTACTTGGTTGCTGTTTTGTAACACAGCATATGTGGCCATTATATTTTAAAACTTCACCTTTCCTTTACAGGCTATGTTTTATGTTGCTTTCCATACTATGTATTTTCCTTTTTTTCCATGCTTAATAATTTATACTCATTAATTTCAATTATTCTTGTTACCTAGAAGTTGTCTTAAAAGGAATGAAGATGAAATTAAAGCATTCAAAGCAATGGCAAAAATAAAGGCCAAAGGCGGGTTGCTTTTGTAATGAATAATGTACAATTTTGTTTTAATAGTATCGTAAAGGAAATTGTAAAGCAAAATCAGAATGCTGTCTGGGTACAAGACTTTTATGTAAATATGCATTTAGGATATGTAGAACACTGCTCAAGCATTATGACTGCAGAGGATATACATTTGTTAACTTTGAGATTAATAACCACAATATCGCTTACATTAAATCTGTTTTGTACCATTATTTCCAGTGGTCAGGCTGATTCACTCAGAGTGAAAAATTAATCAGTTTCTCTGTGTCTGCGTTGTTAAGTTTTAAAATGAAAACAATAATTTGGCATACCTGCTGCTTCTACCACTTTTGTTGCAACCTACTGTTTTTGAAAGTAGATGTTCAGTTGTTTAGCAGCAGTATCCGTCAGACATTCATGTGGAAATTCCTGACAAATGTTGAATTGTATGTGCATAGGCTGACTCTGCTTTGCCTGTGCAAAAGCATCCCATTTAAAGCATCCCAGACTGAGCTAACGGATGAAAACTTTAGCAAAGGTTTGTCCAATCCTTCGTCTGCCTTGTCTGTTTAGACTAGAAGTTTTCTATGGCTGTCTCTTATTATGTGTTTGTACAACATCTACCACACTGGGGCCTTTAGACAGAACTGAAGTAAAGCTGTTAAACAGTAATACAGTAGAGGTTTTCCTCCCTCGCTGGAAAGCATCCCTTTCCAGGCATATCGCTTGAGAGGAGCTTTGTGAGATAAGAAGTACGTGAAAGTAATTTGCAATAAAACGGAGACAACAGTTCTCCAGATCTTTGATGACTGTAGTATAAATGCCACCAGCGCAGTATTTACTAGAAGTAATTATTTTTTCAGATCACAGAAACATTAAGGTTGGAAAAGACCTTTAAGATCATCAAGTCCAACCGTTAACCCAACACCACCATGCCCACTAAGTTGCTACCTTCTTCCCTCTAAAAATATAGCACAGATGTGGATAGATCAGCCAACATCAAACCTTTTCCGAACCTTTCTGTCTGCTTGCAGACTATAGATACTAGCTGCTTAGAAATGGAAGCTGGAACCTCTCCAGCCACCAGACTCATGCAAAATCCTAAACCTTTTGAATCCCTAGCAGGTATTATATACTGACATGCTATCCAGGTACTGAGTTTGACAGAGCTAATAATACTATTTATATGTATAATTATTGAAATTACCCGTACTTTTTTGGTTTAATGGTGTTCAGTAAATTGGCATGCATAATTTATACATCATTGCTGTCAACCATCAATCTAAATGTGAGACAGCAACATGTAAACTGAATGACAGAATAAAGTGTTTATGAGTTTATTCAGGACAAGATCACCATAAACTATGACACTGGAAATTTTCATATCATTTTTTCAGTATTTGTGTGAAATAGGATGCTGTCTATGGGATTTCATTTGCTGCGTTACTATAAGACCTCTTCAATAAACAATTTAGGAGACAATAACTACAGTACTCTTCAAAAAGACCCTGGGGACAGGATTTATTCTGGAAGTCAGTGTTACCATTTTTGTTTCAGTTTTTGCTATGGATTAATGTTTCAGCCTCATTGAAATGTCAGTCATTTAATAATGAAATGGAGTTTTAAAAATTTGCAAATGGATACACCTTTGAGGTTCAATCAAGAGATACACTAAGCAAACAAAATTCAACTATTATCATGCTAATTTAGAATAATAATTAAGACTTTCCAACTATACATTTAAACAAAACATGCTTAAAAAAACCCTTGTCTTCACACATCTGAATATGCATCTATGTGCATGTATTGCCATAGTTTCAAATTATTTTAACATTCATTATATTAACAAAAATGGCAGGGTACATTACAGATTATTAAAATGCCCCGATCTCATTACACAGGACTTGCTACACAGTGTTATTTGTATTATGCATTCATTTTTATTTTAAGAATGCAGTAAACAACTAATAATTTGAAATGTTCTACATTTCTTTTGCAAGGTGCCGAGTGCTGAAAGGAGTGATTAACATGAAATGAGGAAATTATGAATAGAAGCAAAAGAGAAACTACTGAGTTATTTTTGGCACTCTCTAATGAATAAATGGATTGTTTTTAATGTTCTGTCAATGAGTACAACAGGTTAAAATGTACTGTGGGTTGAAACATACTGCCTCACTTTCACTTGTTTTGAACCAAGTCTATTAGAACAAATAACAACCACAAATCTTCTAAAGAATTTTAAAAAACCCAACAGATTAATGCTCATATTCCCATATTCCCATAGATGCTAAAATTCATGCTTCACATAGAAACCAAGGATATAATTGTACTTACTCAGTTAAATAGATTTTCACTAAAAATACCCTTTGATCTTATATTTGAATTTCTATGACTGAACACTACGTCATAGCTAGTGGCTACTTCTCAAGTTAAACATTAGTAAAACTTTTTCATTATTTCCAAATAGCTCTTTGGCCACAAGTTATGCCAGCAAAATAGCTTTCCTTTAATGACTGTTGATTTACATCATTGAGAGATCACCCAGAATGGCTATTAACCTGAGGAAGGACATTCAAAGGTTGTCTAAAAAGTAAAGACATCAGTCCAAATGTGAAAGTAATCATGGCACAAATGCATTTAGGATCAAGGTTGTGATGGCATATCCAGTAAGTATGGTGAGGATAATGCTTACCTGCTGAGTAATCCAGATAAAGCATTGCATTTCATGTCAGTGCCAGCATCCTGCTTTGAACAGCAGTTTGGACGACAAGACTTCCTGAAGTTCCTTCCACCCCGAGTTATCCTATGATCATAACCTTGAAAAGTATAAATGCAGTTCATGGGTTATAAGTGACAATGGCTAACGACTAGCATATTATGAGTATTTTTCAGAATCTTACAAGGTCTAGTTTCCTAAGTCTTGCCATTCTTGCTGGTAAAATGTAATTGACTGGGTCATATCAGACGTCAAAAAAAAAAAAGAGGATTGTACTTAAATAATGTTTAACCTTCTAGAGATGGTGATGTCATGCTCAGTCAGTACTGAAAAAAATACAGATATAAAATGTGAAAGAAATTAAAGAGTATAACGTCTATCTTTATATATAGTCCTGAGTAAACTTTGTCATGTCCCCTAACTATAAATTTCTTGTACAGCACTGTGTATGCTTTCTGTTGAGTTTCATCTTATCTGACTTAAGGACTCAAGAATGTAGTTGTCTGTACCTGAACTATCCTCTGCTGGTTTTATAGTCAGAAGAGGGGAACAGTCGTTTTCATTGCATGAAGTATCTGGCCACCTGCTGATGCAGTTCCTCCTCTCTTGGAACAGACATTCCAGGTGTGGCTGTCTCTCTCCACTGAGTATAAAGTAGGCTTAGATGACTGTCCCAGATGTTAACGCCCACAATATGGACCCTGTGGACCCACCTCAGCCTTGGGGCACAAAATGTCACGCACATAACCGTGACATCTCTGGGAAAAGAAATCATTGATGTCAAAAGAATATTTTAGCAACAATGTTTGTGGCTTCTTATTGTGTCTTTAAGGTATTTTATACAGTTTGTGTGAGTGACAGGAAAAAGGGACAGATTTGTGTGCTAACTAGCTACTAGCAAGAGAAAGGCCATAGTTTTATCTGAATCTTGTTGAAAGTCATATTTAAAGTTACTACAGTGTCTAGCTGTGTCATTTATAAGTAAAACTCTGCAACATAGGCCATCTGATGTAGTTGCTGTCAAATCTAAAGATGCCAACCAGATTCTACATGTGATGACCCTTCAGATGAACCCATTACAAAAATAGGATTTAGTGTCTGCCTGGTGCCAGCAGGAAAAAGAATAAGGACAAAGCATAAACTTTGTGACATTTATCTGTTGTATCTAAAGATACACTTAAAGCGCTTTTAAGAGTAACAGGACATAAAACCTTGTTCAGACATGCTAAAATGAGGAAGACTGTTGGTCAGGTGGTACTTCAAGAAAGATGGTGTCAGGGTGCAGTGTGGTGCCCTCCGTCCCTAAACAGCCCTGTCCCACAGCCCCCAGCGAGGTGAGCCAGGATGGGACATGAATGATGACGGGGGTTGGCCACAGCCTTGCCACCCCCAGGTGTTGCTGCAGGCTCTGGGCTTCATGGGGAAGGCAGCTCCTGGGATGGTGTTGTGGTTTAACCCCAGCTGACAACTCCGCACCATGCAGCCGCTCGCTTACTCACACAAGTCACTCCAGCAAAGATAAAAAAATAAAGCAGACAAATCCCTCCTTAATTAGACACATTAAAAAAGAGAAAACACTAAATGACAGAAATACCCAAAGAATTCTGTGTGCATGTCATGATTTAACCCCAGCCAGCAACTAAGCACCCCACAGTCACTCACATACTCCTCCCTGGTGGGATGGGGGAGAAAATCAGAAGAGTAAAAGTGAGAAAACTTGTGTGTTGACATAAAGACAGTTTAATAGGTAAAGCAAATGCCACACACACAAGCAAAGCAAAACAAGCAATTCATTCACTACTCCCCACGGGCAGGCAGGAGTTCAGCCGTCTCCAGGGAAGCAGGGCTCCATCACACGTAATGGTTATGTGGGAAGACAAATGCCATCACTCTGAACATCCCCCCTTCCTTTTCCACCCAGCTTTATATGCATCATATGGTATGAAATATCCCTTTGGTCAGTTGGGGTCAGCTGTCCCAACTGTGTCGTCTCCCAGCTTCTTGTGCATCCCCAGCTCACTGGTAGGACAGGGTCAGAAGCAGAAAAGGCCTTGACTCTGTGTAAGCACTGATCAGCAGTAACTAAAATGTCCCTGAATTATCAATGCTGGTTTCATCTCAAATCCAAAACATGGCCCCATACTAACTACTGTGAAGAAAATTAACTCCATCTCAGCCAAAACCAGCAGAGATGGGGATGTAGTTGAGGTCAGGGTGGGGTGGTGTTCCAGTGCTGGGCAGGGTGCTGGGCATGGAGTTTCCTGGATTTCAGTTTGTGCCCATTGCCCCTTGCTGTCCTGTCACTGGGCACCACTGGGAAAAGCCTGGCTCCCTCCTCTTTGCTTCCTCCATCAGGTATTTGTACACATGGGTCAGATCCCCTGAGCCTTCTCTGCTCCAGCCGAGACAGTCACGGCTCTCTCAACCTCTCCTTGTAGGACACGTGCTCCAGTCTTTTAATCTTTCTGGCTCTTCCCCAGACTCTCTGCAGTATGTCCCTGTCTCTCTTGTATGGGGGAGCCCACCACTGGACACAGCGCTCCAGGTGTAGTTGCAGCATTATAGTATAAGCCATGTGTAGTGAAGTCTCCGTTCAATGATTTCTCCTGAGAAAAGAGACCATGTGGAGCGATAAATGGAAATTTTCTCCGAACAGGCCTGTGTTGGAGAGAGTCGCTCTACTGTTGGAAATTCTCTGGCATATATAAGACTGCCTGCCTATGTCAGTCCTTTTAAGCAAGAAAATATACAACAGAAAACATGCAGAACATGCAGGTACAGTTCTTCACCAGCCAGGAGGAGGAGAGATCAGATTTTTAGGTTGTATTTGTGATACTGTTCAGAGCTTATTTACTTCTCAGGACCTCCGAGTATCTAAATGGCTCACTACAGTTTTCTGCTCAGCTTTTTGTTTTTTTTTTTAATTAAGAAATATAATCATGGCTGAAAAGTTATTAATAATGTTTGCTGTTAGTATTGGAGGATAAAATTCATAAAAAAGAGAACAGAGGTCTTCCACTAGATGAAATCTTGGCCTTTCTTCCACTTCTTACCCCGCATTGTCGCCTCCATAGCACTCTGAGGCAGGCTTTGGGGGAATCCTTGCAGAAAAACAGCTGTAACTCTGTAGACAGCATTGATTCTCCGAGGTACACTGGTACCTCTGATAGAAGCTATGCCGGCCTTGATAGGTTTTCAATTTCTGCGTAAAAATGAGACAACTGGAGTAGGAGCATGATACATTTCATTTTTATGACTACTTTCCTCTGCCCTTTCACTTGTAGGTATCCTCCTCCCAGCCACTGGAGTGTCAATGTCAAAGCCACACTGACAAGACCTCTAGTCCCTGTTGCCCTTCAAAGTATAAAAGGTTCAGCCGGTGTATGGCACATGATGCATGAGTTCCCTTCCCCATATCAGCAAAACAAGAAATTTTCTTGTCCTTTGAAATTTCCTTTTGTTAATTCTAACTTTTACACCCCTCAGGTAATGGAAGCATCATGCCCTTCTAGAATATCTCTAAGTAACCAAAGGGAGCACTGCCCTCTAAAGGTTGAAGGTGAGATAGAAGGCAGCTTTATATGTACCTTAATAGGTCTTTTCAGTTACCTTTGTAAAGGTGTTTTAGGTCACAGACAGCACTTCAGCATGAAGTCTAAATACTGTATATCGGCAAGTTAAAGAGTACTGGTCTAGTCTTTCCAGGTTTATGATCAGAATGAGTAATAATAAAAAAAAATAGACAAATTCACTAGTGCTGAAACCTGACATAGTTTTAGCTTATAATCTTTAGGCATATTAAGGTGTTTTTGGGAAGCAAAAAAAAAAAAAAAGACCTGAGGGATATTTTCCATAACTGCTACCCCAATGTTTGGTTTTTTTAATTAATGTCTATCTGCAATTGTAGGTCTTCAGAAATCCAACACTAGGTTACAACAAGCAAATGCAGGACGCAAAGGTCAAAATGGGTTAGTAAAATACATAGAGTTTAACATGTTACATTAAAGTAAAAAATTCTGAGACCCTGAAATTTGAGCTGCTACTTTGTTAGCGTATAAATAACAATTTGTAGTAAGACAGGTAGACCTGCAAGGCTTCCTCACACTTCTGTAATGTATTATGCACTAGAAAGTCTTATTCTAAATAATGCAGTGAAAGATAGCTCATTGGTATTTCAGCTTTAAAGGTAGAAAAATGTTGCACTGAGTTTAAAACACCTGCCCAAAAGAAAAGAACATGTTTTCTAGGAAAATATTTTCATTCTTAAACTACATATACAGTCTTGAATGTGAACTAAGTCATCTGAACAAAAGAAACTGGATAGAATCTTAAATTGTTTTGCAGTAATGAGCTCAGTAAAATATAAATATATTAAAGAAAAAAATGAGTATAGCAAGACTGGAACACAACTGGCAATACTTCCCAGTCCTGCTTAGATAGCTAGAATAAAATACAAAGCAGACTTTTCATGTGATAAAAATAAGAGCTATTTGGCTTGTTTGTTGGGTGAAACTCAAATTCTATAAGACATAAATGGAGAATTTAAAAAAACAAGTAAAAAAAGATCTTGCTTGCACCATTCTGGGGCCATTGAAATGATCTTTAGCCTTAAAGCTGCACTAATTTACACACTTCTCCAACATCCCTTTCTCTCAACATATTCCTCTGCTAGTCCTAATCCAGACTAGAAAAATCTTCTGGGAGCTACCAGCCCTCAGGAAATTCATTATATATGTAAGTGTCTGCTCCTGACACCTGGAGCAAGACAGTGCAGGGAAAGGAGCAGAGCATGCAGTGGAGAAAACACTGCCCAAAATGTGGGGAGGGCATATTTGCTGGGGGGAAAGAAGCAGCAGAGGAAGATGGTTTGGTCTGCAGCTATGCCAGGCAGAGCAGTGAACGAGACCAGTGTCACCAATATGGGACACAATGGCAGCATTAACATCTGCTGGTGTTTTATCAGTTGGTAGTGGTATGATTTAGAAATTCAGAAATTGGCATGATTTAGAAATCATAGTATGACCATGGTGTTGGCATGTTGGACGTGACTAGGAGAGTAGCTCAAAGTCATCTGAGGATTTCTCTGAAGAGGAAGTTCCCATTGCAAGCCAAAAGGGATTAAGAGCAAACATGTGCTGCCAGAATATCATAAAACTATCTCAATGCCAAGAAGGATCAGGTCCAAAGGTTCAGATTTGCCTCAGGTACTGCCTTGTGGAAGATTGAACAAATGCCACTTAGGTCAATGGATTGACAAATGAGAGAGGAATTATTTTTTTCTATGAGGAAAGTAAGCTCATAGCAGCCAAGGTCTTGTCAGAGTTAGACTCATCTGCACTGAACTTCTCATACAGCCCTCAAGCTAACCACCAGAGTAGTAGAGCTAAGATTTTTCTCACACACTGAACACAGTTTTCAAGGATGTTAGAGGTTTTTATACCTACCCATGTTACTTCAGTACCTGAAACTATCAATCAGGCCCCAATTTTCTGTCTCTAGGGGAAATATTTAAAATCATATTTGAAATGAAGCCACGTGCAGTTGTTTAATGTTCTCCCAGACAGCCCTGTGCCGTGCTTACTCTAAATGGCCAAGTGTCATCTTGGACATCTTTATTGCAACTGCTATGTACATGGAGAAGGAAAATAATATATTTGTATTTTAATTTGTGTTGAAAAAGTCTCTGTATACTGTCTGAAAAGGGCTCTGGAATGAAAAAAGAAGCAATTTTTAGGGAAATTACAGGAGATGAGAGAGAGAGGTTATGTATGGCTACTACCAGGATATAAGGATATATTTTGTTTTACATCAAGTTGCTATTAGTAAATGTTTGCTATTGCTAATTGTTTGCTATTATTTGCAAATTATATCCTATTAGTAAATATTACTGATCCTTGTTTTGCCTTTTTTACACTATAGGCTATTTATATCTATTACTTTTTTAACTATAAGAAAAAAAAATATATTCTGTGGTATTGTGCATAGAAAATCTATCTTCAGGTAAAATTAACTTGGGTTGAGAAAACCGTCAGTAAAACAGTCGAACAAAACTTCTGAATTATTAAGTGTATTCCTGGTATATTGTGGTACTAGAACCTCCTTTACTTTTTTCAACCTGTGTGAAACATAACTATCTTCCTTTTTAATCTTCTCTAAAACTTTTACAGAAAAGTAAAAAAACCAAGACCCATATAAGCATAGTATGATTGGTGAAAATTTTGGAATAGTTCCTCCATAAAATATTTTTTTAAAGTAATAAACCTTTGAGGTAGACTGGAAGTAATTTCTGCCCTTTTCTGTCTGCTCTCTGTGCTATTTGCATTCTCATAGAGTGTACATTGTCTGAACTGCTGAACTGCCCATAGCTTTCTAAAATTTGAAGTCTGGCTCTATAGTAGTGCTCTGCATTGCATTAGATTTAATAAATAAGGGTAGAATGGTGGAGCACATATTTCCTTGCAGCTATATGCAAGAAAACAGGGATTTGAGCTAATCCCTGAGAAATATTTAATACAGAAATCCTGTTCTCACTTGAGGAATAGTGATAGTGAGGCAGGGATTGCTGTCATTTTGGGTTGTGTAAAGAATAGTTCTTTCAGTAACCTTCATCAAATTTCATTTGACTTGCATATTAATACTATATTCATAACCTCATACACTTGCTTACCTCTTCCTGGAAAGGAAGCTAATAACTGGGGCAAAGATCTTCAAATGGTGTAAGTTCACATAGCTTCACTAAAATCAATAGAGTTAAACTGTCAATGGAGCTACCCTTTTTCAAATTTTCAAAATAGTATTAGTTTTATTTAGTGATCTTGGGATTTGACTGTAGGACCTTGCTCTGCTGGAGTGATTTACAGTGATTTTCTTATACTATGCAATGATTTTTAGGAGCTTGCCTGCAGCTAATTTTAATGAGAACTGTGGCTGAATCAATGTGCTCTGTTTCAAATATGCATATCCATTGAGCCTTTCAATGTGTTCTGCATTTTTTTGATATGGCTTTCTATCAATATGAAATGTGTATCTTCATTAACTACCCCCGATTATGTTTAAAGCAGGATAAATGCCAGGAAATCAAGGGTTATTTCTATTTTCAGTCTAAGAACCAATTACTTAATCTAAAGACCAGCACAATGAACAGTCTACCAGGTAATCTTATGTATACCAGATGTTGTTCTGGAATTTGAGATACTGGACCAGAAATACTTATAATACCTCTTAGCTTTTATCCAAGCATGTTTACTGTACATTACTATACTCTTTAAGTAATTTTAAAGGCTTACAAAAATCTGCATGTGAAGAAGAGATAGTTTATTTGCTTTTTCTGTTAATATGGTTGCAAGTAAAACAACTAAAAGCAGAAATTTAAAATGCAGTTGTGCAAATACTTCTAAAAATTTAAGCCAACACATTTTCAGTCCTGATGCGATGTTGGATCACATTCTGCTAATCATCAGTTTGACAGCTGTCTTAGAAACAGTCACAAAATTACAGTTCCTACTGTTGAAGCTTTGCGTGTTTAGCTGATTATACTGGTGCACTACCCCAGATTGTGTTTAGTCTATTACTTTGTTGTTTTAAAGGAGCATATTTATAAGTTTTAGCAATGGAATATTCCTTTTTCTTCTGTTGTAAAAATCATTGCTTGTTCATTCTTTTTTTTTTTTTAAATAAAAAGATTTACCTTAGTGAACAAAAATCTCCCCACTGCCATATAATTTGGTATTTTTTTATTATGTAAAGTAAGTATGTACTATTTCTATAACTGATGTGTCTTCAGAGAAAACCAATTTTTTCCTGGCTCAGAGGCTGTACAATTTCCTAGTGTAACTACTTTTGTTTGTTGTTAATAGAGCTAAATGTATTTAATAATCACAGTAGCAAATGGTTTATATGCAATAAACCCACTGTGTACATTCCTTAGCTTATGCCTGCAGTTACCTGTTCCATTTCTGTTCATTTGTTATATTTCAATTTAATATCCTCTGTAAACTTAATGTGATATAAGAAATTCCTTCTCCTTGTCGCTGTGTGAAGAGAAAATACACCCACAATTTTGAGAACAGGGTATTAATTTCAGAGGCCTCTGAGTTTTTTTATGCCCATAATACCACCAAGTTAGGCTTGACTTCTCTATCTGGCTCCAGCTGATCCAGAAGTTTTGTATCTTTATTGCCACACAGTTGACCAGCTTCAACACGAAACATGATGGGTATCCACATCCAGAATATCTGGTAGGTTTGTGGATTAGGGTCAAAGGCAGTAGGTGTAGATTTTAATACTTCAGGTTGATAAAAGCAAACTGACTGAAAACTAACATTTCCTGAGCAGCTGTGGCAAGCCCAGGGCTGTCAGACACTGCTGGGTAGCATCATGACATCAAGGAAGCAGGAGGCCTTCCATTATATTCAGTGCTCCATGTTTCATCCTCTTCTGTTTTCTTTCCCACCGAATGTGGGCAGTGTTTGATCATCCCGTCCAAAGCGATTAAGTCAACTTTTAGTGTTTAAAGAACTTGTATATCTAACTTTGCATTTGTAGAGTCTTCTCTGGCCACAAAAGCCAAAATAACACATGTACCACAGTGCCTAGCTTGTAGGAAGATAAATTTTGTGATATGAATATACAGTAATTTGCCTCTCCTCTAACCCCTGTTTCAAAGGCTTGATCTCAGTCTCTCCCTGAAAAGTCGTGAGGTCACTGACTGTCATCATTTCTGACTGAATCCTGTGGGGATGAATCATTCTCAGCATTTTGCAGGTCTCTGTTCTCAATGAGTGGGCCTTTATGGAGACTGAACCTGCTCTGGCTGAAAACAGTGGCAAAATTCAAGTCAAATAATGGCGTGGAATGGAACCAAAGAGATACTCCATTCTCCATTCATGACTTTCTGCACTCTAATTGCTGCAGAGGTCATTTTGCTTGTTATTACGCTCTTTTTCACATTGTAAGACAGATGCCATAATAGCTTGTGTGGTCTTTGGTTTATTAGCTCCCATGAGATTTTTTTTTTCTTTACACTAATTCTCTATCTCATTGTTTACTTGAAGAAAGGACTAGCAAAGAGGTGAGACTCCAATAATTTTTCCTATATGCTTTTCCACTTTCTCCATGCAAAAGGTTTGTTAGATATTTATTAGCTACCCTAAATAACATTCTAAGCAACCATTTGGATCATTTCAGTAACTAATGTTTATTTTTATAAGCAATAGTTTAATTTGACACTTTGTATAATGCATGTGCAATAAGGGTGCCATGTTTGATGGATAAATGCCTAGAAAAAATAATATTGCCTAATAAATAATGTTGGATTTAGATATCCCACTCATTTAAAGCAAACTTGTCATGGTTTATTAACTATACTAACTAGTGGCTTGTTTATATCTGTGCATAAATAATATGAAGAAATTTGAAATATGCCCCTTTAAAATTACACAATATTACCCCTTTATTGTCATAGATTATTAATGTTCCCTCTGTGGTGGGCAAGTTGCCAGTGGAGCTTAAACATGTATTAGAACATATCTTCATACACTGAACCTTTGCCTTGTCTCTTGGGATGAAAATTACTGAGGCTGAGGTGGTTCTCTGTGTAGGGGAATTAGTAAAGCAGTGCATTTGTAAAGATGCTAATCTGAGTTTATGTAGACGGTACGTTTGCTCTCAGGGTTATCCAAGAAGCAACGACTTTGAACTTGCTTGTGGCTCTGGACTGCGTCCTCACGCTGAAAAACACCCAGCGTGGGATCACACTATCTATTCTTCCACACCGTTTCTGGGGCTGGGTGCTAATCAGGATTGTATCAGCAGGCTTAATTTATAACTAACACCTGTCTTACTGTTCCCGCTGTGACCAACAGTTAATTACTTGCTCTGCCAAAGGTTACTTGGGCACTACACTACTTATTTAGACAAAACACGCCTTTAATAATATGTGTTTGAGAAAGACGGTACACCTGGGATACTGGTAATGGTGAGCTACGTCTAGATGTATTTTCTTCCCACCTCTCAAAAGCCATAAATATTTGGGTGACAGTCTGTTCATAAAACTCTCCACCTATCCCTATTTCAGGTAGCATATCTTTTAAAGTTTTTCTCCCACCCTGCTCCTCCTCACCACTTGTATTTTTCAGATGGCTTCAGGCTGAACTTAGCTGTAGGCTCTGCAATTACCCTTTGGTGTTTAGAGGGAAATTTCTTACCTAGGTTCAATGTAACACTTCACTGTTTCATTGTCCAGTGTTGTCTTTCAAATCTAGTTTACTAGACCAGATCGGTATAACCAGGCTGTGATTTGTCCTCACTAACGAAAACATGAACTTCTTAACAGAGCTGTGTTCTTAATTATATCTTTGTTATCCTATATCTGAGAGTCTCAATTTGCATATATACAGAATCCAGCAAAAGATTTTAAAAGTCTTCATAGTTTGGGTTTACCACCTTTACTATGTTAAATTCAGTATTTCCCTCTTTCAGATTCTTTCATTTACTCTTTCTTTTTCTTTTATTTCCCCTACATATTTTTCCTCATTCATTTCAGACAGTTTGTCTTATATTTCTGTCCTCTTTTCTTCTATCTTCCTTTTAACTTCAAGCTGGCTGTCTTTTGTGTTCACTCTATAGTCTATTAAAATTTTTACCTGGTTCAGGTATTCTATCTAAAAGAGACTATCATGCTACCTCCTCCACCACTTCCTTCCCCATATCTGCTTTCAACATCCTCTCCTATGCAAAGAGCACAGGCCTTAGCATAATCATGATTATAGCAACATGGCTAGAATGGCATTTTATATAGCTCTGCTCGATGATCCACTTTAAATTTGATAGCTTTTTGTTGCGATGATTTGGTTGGAATCTGTAGAGGATGGGAAAGAAAAGCGAATGTGTATTTTAAAAAGCTCTGATTAATAGAAGAAGGACATGTCTATCCTCTATCTGAAACCTTCTCAGTGGGGAAAATGTTAGTCCCTTGAGCCAAAAAAGGAATTGCTGAGTTTTTGGACTCTGCTAAAGTGGAAGACATCATGGTCTACAGCACACAGGACAGCTGGGGAAAAGTTTGCTTCTTGGCCTCGGTTCTATAATTTGAACTATGAGTGCAAAAATTTAGTCATTTCCATCCACTCTCTGCCTGTAGTGGCTAAATTGCCCGCTTCCCTCAAGCTACCCCAAAAAAGCACATCTTCCTGCATTCACAGGGACAGTACATAGAAAAAAGGTCAACACATGTTCCCTTTTCCTTTGGACAACAACCTATGGTAAGTCTTACTTGTTTTGTATTGCTGCTGTTACTCTAGGTTAATTATTTCCCATTCTGGGTAACTCCTTCAGACTATATGCAGCATTATGCATTTACACCCTCGTTATGTTTTTAATAATGCATTTCATTGCAGTTGGCAATTGATGGTTTTCATTACTGAACAAACTGTTAATTTACTGCTAACCCTGATTTAATTGTTGGCTTATTTTGATTTCCTTTGTTTAATTCTTTCCATCTGTGAGGGAAAGAGTCTTCATATGTATTTGTGGAATTGAAAATTTTTGATTATAAATTTAAATTTTTCTCAGGGGGCTTTTAAGAAAATTATTGCTAATTTTCTTAGTAATAAGTTTCTGACCTGCTCTTTTTAGCAAGTATTTGTCTGTCCAAAATAGCTTATGGCTCACTGAAGACCTCAGGATAGGCAAGCAATGCTGGTAACACTATGTGAACATAAACACAGGGTTTCAAACGTTACTCCTACTCTGTGTACAAGTCTAACTTGAAGATACTGAATATGATGCCTATGTAGTAGTTATCGTAGAGCTGATCTTTCTGAAAAGGTAAAACTCATAGAGACTACATTTGTCTATGTATTTGTCATAAAATATAATGTCTCCAGTATTTATTTTTTTTTTTTAATTATAGGGAACATACACAAATGCAATATCTTCTTTGTATTCCTGTCTTCAATGGTTTTTATTGAGGGGAATCTGCAAGAGAGAAAGTTAATTTATATCACCTTTCCAAACTATTCTGGTGGCTGGAGTTTTAAGATGCATGTTAGTCTTTTGTAGAGGATGCAGTCAGTTGTTCTGCATGTAATGTAAAGCAGCTGTAACAAGAGAAGTTCTAACTTTGCCCTTCATTAACCCTGAAAGGCTGCAATATATGGACATCACTGAAGTTGTTGATTTACTTTGCAACCCACTTCCAGGCTATCTTATGGCAATTCATGTCTGTTCATGGGATTTGATTTTTCAGTGCTCTATGCCAATTTTATGTTAGTGCATTTGTGCTGATTTCTGGCAAGTTGCATATGTTTTATTCCTCTCTGTCAGTCACATACTGTGAAACAAAAATATCAAGAATAAAATTATAGCACATATAGCAGCAAAAAAGAAAAAGCGATTTTAGTCACTGTGAGGCAAGGGTCAGTTCTATTTGTAGGAAACAGCTTCTCTCCATGTTTGTGTAGTGACACTTAATCCCAATGGAGAGTCTTGTGAGGGAATTTATTGTTTCCGCTCAACATATAATGGGATATTATCAAACTTGAGGGTAAAACAACAAACAGCACAAGCCTGTTTGAAAATAAATAATAATTCTTAGTCACTCTAAGGTGGGAGTAATAGTGGAAGGGGGCTTAAAGAGCCATTTTGCAATACCTAACCCAGGAAGGGAAATGTGGAGGTAAAAAAGGAGTGTGCTGTCTGAGACCTGCGAAGAAATTATCTAGGTTGGGAACATCTGTGGGCCAAAGTAATGTTCTGTATTATGCAGATACTTATTGGCCTAAAGATCTAGACAATGATGTTATAATGACTCTACCATGTGGAGGTATTTCGGGATGAGTTTTATTTATTACACAAAAATATAAACCAATACATAAAAATAATGAGAAAAAATAGTTAGATTCCATACTAAAAAAATGACAAAGCATTATACCTGGTTGAATGGATATAAATGAACATAGAATCATAGAGTAGTTTTGATGGGAAGGGACATTAAAATGTCATCTAGTCCAGCCCCCCTGCAATGAACAGGGACATCTGCAACTAGATCAGGTTGCTCAGAGCCCCGTCCAACCTGACCTTGAATGTTTTCAGGGGTGGGACATCTACCACCTCTCTGGGCAACCTATGCCAGTATTTTACCATCCTTCCTTATATCTAGTCAAAATCTTTTAGTTTAAAACCATTACCGCTTGTTCTATCGCTACAGGCCCTGCCAGAAAGTCTGTCCCCTTCTTTCTTATAAGCACCCTCTAAGTCCTGGAAGGCTGCAATAAGGTCTCCCCAGAGACTTCTCTTCTCCAGGCTGAACCACCCCAACTCTCTCAGCCTGTCCTCACAACAGAGCTGTTCTATCCCTCTGATCATTTTCGTGGCCCTCCTCTGGACCCACTCCAACAGGTCCATGTCTTTCCTGTGCTGAAGGCTCCAGAGCTGGATGCAGCACTGCAGGTGGGGTCTCCCCAGAGCAGAATAGAAGGGCAGAATCACCTTCCTCGACCTGCTGGCCACGTTGCTTTGGATGCAGCCCAGGATATGGTTGGTCTTGTGGGCTGTGAGCACACATTGCTGGCTCATGTCCAGCCTTTCATGCATCAGGACCCCCAAGTCCTTCTCATCAGGGCTGCTTTCAATGCCTTCATCCCCAGCCTGTACTGATACTGGGGGTTGCCCTGATTCAGGTGCAGGACTCTGCACTTGGCTTTGTTGAACCTCATGAGGTTCACATGGGCCCATTCCTCGAGCTTCTCCAGGTCCCTCTGGATGGCATCCTGTCCCTCAGGTGTGTGAGCTGCACCACTCATCTGGGTGTCATCTGCAAACTTGCTGAGGTTGCACTTGTTATCACTATGTCATTGATGAAGTTATTAGACAGTACTCGTCCCAGTACAGATCCCTGAGGGATACCATTTTTCACCTATCTCCATCTGGACATTGAGACATCAACCACTACTCTCTGGATGTGACCATCCAGCCAGTTCCTCATCCAGCCAACAGTCCACCCACCAAATCCATCTCTTTCCAATTTAGAGTGAAGGATGTTGTGGGGGACCATGTCAAAGGCCTTACAGAACTCCAGATAGATGACATCGGTGGTGCTTTCCCTGTCCACTGATGTGGTCACTCCATCCTAGAAGGCCACTAGGTTGGTCAGGCAGGACTTGCCCTTGGTGCAGCCATGCTGGCTGTCTTGAATCACCTCCCAGTCCTCCATGTGCCTTAGCACAGCTTCTAGGATTATCTGTTCCATGATCTTCCCAGGCACAGAGGTGATGCTGACAGGTCAGTAATTCCCAGGGTCCTCCCTTTGACCTTTTTTTTTTAAATGGCAAGTGACAGAAATGTGCTTACATAAATGTATTCAGCATGTAATTTAGTTTTAACATTAATAGGGTATGTGTAACCTTTATAAGTGTTCTAACACAATCAGACGTGTGTCCAGCAGCTTTGGTAGCCTGCAAAAATAAACACGTATCAGAACCATCATCAGGCTTACGTGCTGCCAAGTAACGAATTTTGCCCTGCCTTTCTGGTCCACTGTGTCTAATCTGCCTTAGGTTTCCCAGCTCAGCACTGTTCCTCTGCCTCACATGTTTGCTGCAGATGGTCATTTGTCCCAAAGTATCAGGAGGATGAAGCAGTCTTCTACTGGAAAATCCTCTTGGAGTCCTTCTGACTAGCAGGACAAAAAGCGAGATCTAAGCTATTCACAGAGTAGGAAGAGGAAGTAGAATCATCCTGAAATAAAAAGTTTTTTTCTGCCATACCTTCCCTTGCTGTGACTATGTTCCATCCAGGGAAGTTATGGAAGTGTTGTCTGTTACCTTATCTTCTTTAAAATTAACATGCAGTTTAGAAACCTGATATCTCATCCACTGATTATGACATTTTGTTAAATTTTAGAAAATAAGCTATCTAGATAATGAAATCCCCTTTAGAGTACTTTTTCTGAGTAGTTTACAGTGAATATTGGAGAATATCTCTGATAGAGTGATGTGATTATACAAAGATAGACCAAAAACAGGATTAAAAAATAGTTAAGATAGATTTTATTTGCTTCTGTGGGTGTCTAAGTTAAAGTTTCTACATTACAGCAATATTGAACCTTTGGAATAAAGGCCATTTCCTCTCATCCTATCGCTAGTTACTTGGAAGAAGAGACCAACACCCACCTCACCACAACCCCCTTTCAGGTAGTTGTAGAGAACGATAAGGTCTCCTCTCAGCTTCCTCGTCTCCAGACTGAACAACCCCAGTTCCTTCAGCCGCTTCTCATAAGACTTGTGCTCCAGACCCCTCACCAGCTTCGTTGCCCTTCTCTGGACACGCTCCAGCACCTCAGCATCCTTCTGGTAGTGAGGGGCCCAAAACTGAACACAGTATTCGAGGTGCAGCCTCACCAGTGCTGCGTACAGGGGCACAATCACTTCCCTACTCCTGCTGGCCACACTATTTCTGATACGGGCCAGGACGCTGTTGGCCTTCTTGGCCACCTGGGCACACTGCTGACTCATATTCAGCCGGCTGTCAACCAGCACCCCCAGGTCCTTTTCTGCAGGGCAGCTCTCCAGCCACTCCTCCCCAAGCCTCTAGTGTTGCATGGGGTTGTTGTGGCCAAAGTGCAGGACCCTGCACTTGGCCTTATTAAACCTCATACAATTGACCTCTGCCCATCGATCCAGCCTGTCCAGATCCCTCTGCAGAGTCCTCCTACCCTCCAGCAGATCAACACTCCCACCCAACGTGGTGTCATCTGCAAACTTACTGAGGGAGCACTCGATCCCCTCATCCAAGTCACCAATAAAAATATTGAACAAGACCGGCCCCAGAACCGAGCCCTGGGGAACACCGCTTGTGACCGGCCGCCAGCCGGATTTAACGCCGTTCACCACAACTCTCTGGGCTCGGCCATCCAGCCAGATCCTCAGCCAGTGAAGAGGAAACCCGTCCAAGCCATGAGCCACCCTTTTCTCCAAGAGAATGCTGTGGGAGACGCTGTTAAAGGCTTTAATAAAGTCCAGGTAGACAACATCCACAGCCTTTCCTTCATCCACTAGGCGGGTCACCTGGTCATAGAAGGAGATCAGGTTGGTCAAGCAGGACCTGCCTTTCATGAACCCATGCTGGCTGGGCCTGATCCCTTGGCTGTCCTGCACATGCCCTATGAACACTCTCAAGACAAACCGCTCCATGATCTTCCCTGGTACGGAGGTCAGGCTGATAGGCCTGTAGTTCCCAGGATCCTCCTTCCGGCCTTTCTTGTAGATGGTCATCACATTGGCAAGCCTCCAGTCTTCTGGGACCGCCCCTGGTTAACCAGGACTGCTGATAAATGATGGAGAGTGGCTTGGCAAGCTCCTCCGCCAGCTCTCTCAGTACTCTCGGATGGATCCCATCAGGCCCCATAGACTTGTGGGTGTCCAGGTGGCTTAACAGGTCCTTAACTCCTTCCTCCTGGATTATGGGTGGGTTATTGTGCTCTCCATCCCCACCTTCCAGTTCAGGGGGCTGAATACCCTGCAGATACCTGGACTGGCTATGTGAAACTTTTAGAGGAAGTTGCATGAAGAGTACTGCAGTACCCAGAACTTTTCAGTCACTCAATTTTATGTATTAACAGGAAAGAAAGTGGAGTTTCAAGTGAATTTCTTGTGAATGAACCAGATTAACTTTAAGAAGAGTAAAAATCTCCATTTTTTTCCTGGGTGGAGTTTGTTGTGGGTTTTTTCCAGACTTTTTTGCTATATTTAAGTAGTTTGTATATGCTGTGTACTGTCTTTTAAATACATAAAGATTAAACAGTTAAAAATGGAAGGATAAATGAAAGTAAGTTTGGAATTGACATTGATGAAGCATGAAGGAGTTTAAGGAGATATCTAAAGAAAGGCAAGTTTCAAATGAAAAAAATGAGACACCATAAGATAAAAGTAAGTGTAGGACATTTCAGAAAAATAAAGCTGGAGGATCTGGATGATACATGAGGGGAAAAAAAGTCAATCTGGAATTCCTTCTTTATAGTTTTTAACATGAACTTTAATCTTATTATGGGCATGATGCCAAGTTCTAAGGAAAATAGGGAAGGCTTCATGATCTCTGCAGAAACTGGGTTTTGCATAAACTCTTTTTCTGTTCCAAGGGAAATTCCTGCTTTTTATCTCCTGTTGTGTTAAATAGGTATTTGTAAAACACTTAGAAAATTAAAATTACCAAGTACTTGTGATATGATTCCCCTTTGAGTCCTGCTTTGCTATGTGATCAAGCATGCAGTCGCATTGTGTTTATCATTTGAGGACTTGTGTAGTCCAAATATACAGCTCTCAGATATATCAAACTCTGCCTATTTCTCTCCATCAATGAACTGAGGATGACTAGTTCAGGTGTAGATGTCTATGGTACATATGTCTTAATACAAGAGAAATTAATTCTATCCAAGTAAGCTGTGTCCAAACTTACGTAGAAGGATTTACACTGAATATGGAACAGATGTTCAGTGATGCCAAATTTATTTTGGTTTTGCTCAAAAAATTCTTAAAGTAGTTAGGTTAGTGATTGTGTCTTTGCCCATTTCATTGGTTTACAGTGCCTGTCTTTTTAGTTTCTAATTAAAGTGTGGTATAATATCTATTTTAAGGGAGATAGGTATTTTCTTTTCTCATATGAAAATAATTCATGGTACGTTTTCTATATAGTAAAAGACAAAAGTATACATTTTCTAATAAGGAGATGTGCTGTTTATTTTGAATAAGCAGATAAGTTATTTAAAAGATGAAAAACATGTCCACATGTGTTACTGTCTTGATTGAACTGTGGGACGTATTAGGTCAGCTGTATAATTTCCATTGACATTTAAGCATATTGAAGAAGTCATCAGTATATCCTTATAAGAGAAATATTATTGTGGAACTGAAATAATTCATGATTAGATGACTACGTTATTTCTGAATTGTGGCAAAGCCAAGAATTAAGGTCACTTCTTATTTTCTTCAGGTCATTTATTATAAGTACTTTGTCCAGTTTTTCCCTGTATGTGTTTGGGACAGAAATGCCGTGAAACAATCTTTCAGGCACTATAATAATTGTTCAGTTTGTTATCAGAGGGAAGACATCTCTACAAACATGAGAAGATAAAAAATTTGGTATAGGGGTAACTAGGGTGCATTTCAGCCTCAAAGTTAAGTTGGATTTTGGGAAAAGCTTAATTACAAGACTTTTTCTTTTGTCTTTTTTCAGTCTGTTCTGACTTGAAAGGTGAGGGAGGTGTTTACAGGTTGGGGTTTTTTTGTCCTTGAGCTAGATCTTCTTTAAATTATTTATTTGTAAGATAATGGTAGGACATGCATCATATAAAATTAAACATACTTGGGAGTCTTTTTAGACTACGCGTTCTCTCTTCTTATCATACCGGCTTAGAGTTCTGATAACTGCAGTTATTTTGTGCATTTTGAGGCTAGGAATCTCCAAAAAGTACTAGGAACTACTGAACCTTGCTCCACATATGGCCAAAATGTTCACTGAGTGAGGGAGGAGAGAAATCAGCACAAAAGATCTCTTGTGTTACTTTATGATTTTCCAATAAAAAAAAGGTCAAGTTTCCTGTGAGGCTCATATCAATTTGCACTCATGTCCCAGCTGCAAACTCTAATGTGTAGCTGTTCAAAAAAAAAAAAAAAAGTTAAGATTCCTTAAATACTTTCTGAGGAAGAATGAGCAATCGTAGTGGAGGAAAAACAAGTTATGCTATGTATATACACAGATATAAGTATGCATCTTTCTTCTGTAGAATATTTTCCTTATCATCTTGGAAGGCTTATGCCCTCTCACTTTAATTTTATTTTTCTGTTTGAAGGCTCTTTCTGCCTTCTGTGATGACTACCCGCTGACTAATGGGCTGCTAGCAGAGGTCACGGACAAGAGTTGCAATGTTTTGAGTGTAGCCTCCTCAGTGGGGTTGTGATATTAAAGTTATAGTCTATCTCCAAGAAGACCATTATCATTACAAAGTAACACACATCATTAAAGAGAAGCTCTATGAAGACCATTATCATTATGTGGTAACACATCATTAGACAGTATCTTTAGCTACACAGCCCATTGAGGAGGATACAGTCATAACATGACAGGTCTCTCGAGTGACATAAGTCAGTCTGGCCATCTATTTCAGCAGGGGTTACTTATGTCTCAATGATTCCTCTTGGCATCCTTTCTTAGCTACCAGTTGTTAAATAGAAGGAGTTGCTCTAGGATAAACCCCAGCACTCTGAAAAAGAAAATTCCTGCTGGCGTTGGAGTACTCCTTTCAGCAGAATCCCTGTTTGGTTGCAAAGGATTCAGACTTGTCGCCTCTGTGCCAAAGTTACCAGCTGGAAAGGTAAATAGCTCAGGTGCCTGCACATTGCATATGGATTTCAAAAAGGGCATGCACTATGATGGAAACCAGGTAGGCACTGAACATATGGACCTACAGCTACAAAGCAAATCTGTTAGTGTAATAGATACACTTGACTGTACTATAGTAGCCGTGATGAAATAGGAGAGCATAGAAAGGTCACACCTATACTTCAGGAATCAAATTTAGATGCTCCAAGACACTTACTTTTCTCTTTTGACTGTATAATCCTGTCCTCCTCTCTTTAGGGATACAGAATCAAAGTTAAGCTTGTTGCCTCTATCTTAGCTACAGGAAACATTTCTCTTTTCAATGTATATTCGTAAAAATTGTTATTATGTTATATTCATAATAAGTTATGTGTTATATATTATTTTGCACCAATACGCTGTTCTTCATTAAAACAATGTACTTTATACTCTTAAGATACATTCCTCTGTTTTGTGTCCTTTCAGAAATTCTAATATATAAAACTGCTTTAACTACTCTAAAAAAGAAAACATTTTTATAAGTAAAGTGATTAATTTTCTGCTTCCTCTCTGGATAAAGAAATAAAAAGCTTTAAGAATGAAATGTGCATATTTTCAGAGAAGAAAATTTAGAAAAGTTCCAAATATCTAATATATTTAGAAAGCCAGTAGAGGGTGCATTTTCCACAGTGTTTTCCACAGCATGGTTTAATTAGAATTCTAATTAAGTATGTAAATAAAACTAGTTTGTAATAAATATATTATTTTAGAATTAACTATCAGGAAAGCAGAGCAAAATCTGTTCATAAGATCAGGCCATCCCTTTTTAATCATTCCATCTTGAGTTTACAATAATAAAACACCAGCTGAGGTATTTTCTGTTCTTCTTTTATTCTTTTTGCATCCAATGGTGCACAAGGCCTGACTACGCGAGCATAACATTCATAACATCGTTACTTTAGCAACTCCACAGTATATATGAATATTGAAAGAGACAGAATAAATGCCTGCCTTATTTAACAAGAATCAGTTGGTAACAATTGGTGTGCAGATTAAAACACAAATGTCTCAGTCATCTTTAAATATAATGTGACAATTTTCGTCCCATTTAGATTGTAAAAATTGAGAAACAATTCGCAACCAGGATGTGGTAGTTATGCGGGAACTTATATAGGGACATGGAAGACTCTCTGAAAACGTACAAGCTATGTGATCTCCATACCAACCCCAAATACCATAGTGAACAGAGAACCTGTGGTGGCAAGCCTAGTGAGGGACAAATCTCTTCACATATTCATTTATTTATTCCTGATTACGGTTTTACCTCTTGGGAGCAGTATGGTCTACGGAACTACTGTTCATTTTCAAAATAAATCAAACAAACAGGTTTAAGCATCAAATTCCAGATTTTCTTTCCATTTTTTTCCATTCTGCTTTTCACATTTTGTGTAATTATAGTGAATATTTGGTACTTGTGTTTCTCTATGTCTTCCAAGACAGTAGCTCTTCCAAGAAGCATTGGTATATGTATTCATCTTTCATAGCAGATTAAAATGAGGTCATATTAGCTGCACAGCATAGCGTGTCACTCTTGCACACTATCCTGGGGCCTGGAAACATAAGCATCTTTAAATGACACAGTCCTTAAACAGCTCACTTTTCCTTCCTCAGAAGATACCTAACAGAATACCTTTCTACTAACTGAATTAGTGCTGCTGAGGAACCCCTGAGAAGGTCAGTGAAAAGCTGGTGCAAGCAATGAGTCTGTCTTTATGGAAGCCATTCCCATGTCCATATGGTAAATGGGAGGTCCTTGCTGCACTCAGCAAAGATGAGGCACGTTTACTCTGCATGGGAGATCTTCTCACCTCTGAAACTATAAATAGGGGTGTAGTATTAGCAACCAATACGCATCTGTCTCACTGCATGTATAATGTCTTTCTGTAATGGTTCAGTTTTCTAGATGACATTTACTTAACTCTCTTATGAGTAGGAAACATGCTCCAGAGGTCATTCAGGAAGTAACTTTCAGAGACAGTCACTCCTAATATTTTTTCTTCTGAAAACATACTTCTAATATATTTTTGAGCTTGCTATTTCTTCTTATTCACTTGAGAGTTTTTAAGAATGTTTTCTTTTGGTGTTGCTATTTTTTTCAACATAGAAATATAAAGCTTAGGACTCCCAATGTCATTTAACACAATTTGTAATATAATTAATTCTCACTGGTGAATCCCAATGGCACTATATTCTCTTACAAGATCGTTCTCTTAATCCCTGATTAAACTGATAATTTCTGATGGATGTCTAAAGACTTAACATTACTGCCAAATTCTGTGATGTTGATAAGAACAGCTTTAGTTTAAGGAGTGGGAGGAGAAATTCAGCAGTGACTGCATAATCTCTGCATCTAGTTTAGGATACAAGAAGAGAAAATGAGTGTAAGATAGATAAAATAAAAAGAGAGTGCTAAATTTACTAGTAGCTGGATAAATAAAAGAGTGTTAAAGTGCTCTGCCCATTTCCCCTAGAAAACTGAGTCAAAAAAACTTACCAGAAATGTGTTCTGATCAAAGCCTGAAAAACAAAAGGACAAAACTTGAACTTAGGATGCAGGATTTCAGGTGGGATGAGAAGGGTGAGGTCAACTTTGTGTTGAAGGACTGTTATGTTCATACTCTGAGTGAACCAGTGAATGGGATGTGCTGGGTATAGGAGGCTGTTTTGCTAGTTTGTCTCCCCTCCTGGCTGCAGTACTTTTTTAGTTGGGTTTCTGGTCCACAGGATGTAGGCAGTAAGGGAAAGGGGGTAAAGTAAAAGACAAATTTCACTAAATTATGGGACTTCATTAATTCTGCTGCTCAGGGGACAACCTTTTTTTAAAAAAAAAAAAAAATACCAAGGATTGTTGTCTAGCTGATTTGTGTTTATAAGTGACCCAAGGAGAGATTTCATCTCTGAAGGCCAAAAGAAGATTTGCCCCAGTCGTGCTGTGGTAGGGATCTATTTAGGGAAAATAAAGATACAGTACATGTTGTGCTCTTAAGGAAGACAGAAATAAATGTGTTGGAGTAAAAATTTAAATTATTACTGATTGTGGAGCAGTAGGAAGGATGAGTAAAACAGAATCTCTTTAACATCAAGACTGCTTTGGGAAAGCAAGTGGGAGGAAAGTTTTTGGTGTTTCTCACAGGACAGATCTGAATATAGACATGAATCATCTGTAGTGTTATTAGTAAGATAAATATTGGGAACAGTTTCACTCCAATATGTCAGTGAAATATCTTGACTTTCCTGAAATATATTGTATACTGCTACTTTAAATATATAGTATACTGTTACTCTGAAGGAAGGGTGGAGGCATTGCCCTTTACATCAAGAAATGGATAGACTGCGAAGAGCTATCTCTGAGGAATAGCCACGAGCAGGTTGAAAACTTATGGGTAAGAATCAGAGACAAGGCAACAAAGGGAACCTTGTGGTTGGTGCCTGCTACAGGCCACCTGATCAAGGGGAGTCTACTGATGAAGCCTTCTCACTCCAGCTACAGGAGGCATTGAGCTCACAGGCTCTCATCCTGCTGGGGGACTTCAACCACCTGGACATATCACAGAATCACAGAATCATTAAGGTTGGAAAAGACCTCTAAGATAATCAAGTCCAACCATTAACCCAATACCACCGTGTCCCCTAAACCATGTGCTGAAGCGCCACGTCCACAAGTTTTTTGAATACTTCCAGTGATGGTGACTCCACCATGTCCCTGGGAAGCCTGTTCCAATGCTTGACCACTCTCTCAGTAAAGAAATTTTTCCTAATATTTAGTCTAAACCTCCCGTAGTGCAACTTCAGGCCATTTCGTCTCATCCTATTGCTAGTTACTTGGGAGAAGAGACCAACACCCACCTCGCCACAACCCCCTTTCAGGTAGTTGCAGAGATCGATAAGGTCTCCTCTCAGCCTCCTCTTCTCCAGACTGAACAACCCCAGTTCCCTCAGCCGCTCCTTATAAGACTTGTGCTCCAGATCCCTCACCAGCTTCGTTGCCCTTCTTCGGACACGCTCGAGCACCTCAATGTCCTTCTTGTAGTGAGGGGCCCAAAACTGAACACAGTATTCGAGGTGCAGCCTCACCAGTGCCGACATCTGCTGGAAAAGTAACACAGTGAGCTGTAGGCAATCCTGAGACTCGAGGGGGCGGCCTGCAAGATGGGGATTGGAGGAGCGAAGTCCCTCCCACTGTAAGAAAAGATCAGGTTTGAGACCACCTGAGGAACCTGAACATGCACAACACTATGGCATCTGACGAGATGCATCCCAGAGGCCTGAGGGAATTGGATTATGTAGCTGCCAAGCCACTCTCCCTGACAGTTGAAAAGCCATGGCAATGAGGTGAAGTCCCTGGAGACTGGAAAAAGGGTAACATTGCACCCGTTTTTAAAAAAGGTAGCAAGGAGGACACTGGGAACTACCAACCCATCAGCCTCCCCTTTGTGCCTGGGAAGATCATGGAACAGATAATCCTAGAAGCTATGCTAAGGCACATGGAGGACTGGGAGGTGATTCAAGACAGCCACCATGGCTGCACCAAGGGCAAGTCCTGCCTGACCAACCTAGTGGCCTTCTAGGATGGAGTGACCACATCAGTGGACAGGGAAAGAGCTACCGATGTCATCTATCTGGAGTTCTGTAAGGCCTTTGACATGGTCCTCCACAACATCCTTCACTCTAAATTGGAAAGAGATGGATTTGGTGGGTGGACTGTTGGCTGGATGAGGAACTGGCTGGATGGTCACATCCAGAGAGTAGTGGTTGATGTCTCAATGTCCAGATGGAGATAGGTGAAAAATGGTATCCCTCAGGGATCTGTACTGGGACCAGTACTGTCTAATAACTTCATCAATGGCATAGTGGTATCAAGTGCAACCTCAGCAAGTTTGCAGATGACACCCAGATGAGTGGTGCAGCTCACACACCTGAGGGACAGGATGCTCATCCAGAGGGACCTGGAGAAGCTCGAGGAATGGGCCCATGTGAACCTCATGAGGTTCAACAAAGCCAAGTGCAGGGTCCTGCACCTGAATCAGGGCAACCCCCAGTATCAGTACAGGCTGGGGATGAAGGCATTGAAAGCAGCCCTGATGAGAAGGACTTGGGGGTCCTGATGCATGAAAGGCTGGACATGAGCCAGCAATGTGTGCTCACAGCCCAGAAAGCCAACCATAACCTGGACTGCATGCGGGAGAAGGATGGACTTCACAACTCTATGAAAGTTATATTCCGAAGCCGTTTATTGTCTTGTCTGACTCCAATATATATAATAATTTTCGCTTAGTCACTGCGCACACACTCATGATTGGTTACAACTTGTTACACACACTATTGCAATTGGCTATATACAAAATATCACGCGCTGTCCACGCGCCCCTCACACAGTCAGGATTGCTGCTTGCAGGTGTTCCTGTTTTCCTCGCTTCTTCTTAGTTGTTTACCACAGCTCCTTCTCCTCAAGGCCGAGCCGTGCAGATATCCAGCTGTTTACCAGCTTCTCAGTGCCACAGCTCCTTCTCCTTAAGGTCGAGCCATGCAGGGTGATCCCAACAGCTGCATCCAAAGCAGCATGGCCAGCAGGTTGAGGAAGGTGATTCTGCCCTTCTATTCTGCTCTGGGGAGGCCCCACCTGCAGTCCTGCATCCAGCTCTGGGGCCCTCAGCACAGGAAAGACATGGACCTGTTGGAGTGGGTCCAGAGGAGGGCCACGAAAATGATCAGAGGAATGGAACTACTCTCCTGTGAGGACAGGCTGAGAGAGTTGGGGTTGTTCATCCTGAAGAAGAGAAGGCTCTGGGGAGACCTTATTGCAGCCTTCCAGGACTTAGAGGGTGCTTATAAGAAAGATGGGGACAGACTTTTTGGCAGGGCCTATTGCGAGAGGACAAGGGGTAATGGTTTTAAACTAGAAGAGGGAAGATTTCAACTAGACATAAGGAAGAAATTTTTCACCGTGAGGGTAGTGAAAGAGTGGCACAGGCTTTCCGGAGAGGTGGTAGATGCCCCATCCCTGGAAACGTTCAAGGGACAGGCTGGACGGGGCTCTGAGCAACCTGGTCTAGTTGAAGATGTCCCTGTTCACTGCAGGGGGGGTTGGACTAGGTGACCTTTAAATGTCCCTTCCAACCTGAAGATTCTATGATTCTATTAAAAATAATGGTAACACAGTTATGTTTGCAAGTGGCAGCCAATGGGTTTCTTCACTCTATTGTTCTATAGCTTTCATTATTTTAAATATTTTACTTTCTGTGACTGTTGCTATGGTGGTATCCAATTGAGCTGTCATTAATTCATTCAGCCAAAATTAAATGGAAGGATAAATATTTTCAGAGAGGCAAAATTTAAAAAATAAAGGAAATAACTTCTGCAAGCAGATAAACTGTGAAGAACCAAGCCCTCAATAGGAGAGACGTGAAAGTAGAGAGGCCTGCTGGTTGCATCTCAATATAGCTAAGGTTCTGGAACAAATATAGATTAAAAATATGAAATACAAAACATTAAGGGGCAAAGATGACAAAAGTTACGTGGATGAATTGTATGTAATGGTTTTATAAATGAAGTTCTATTCCATGCTTGTATACTTTATTTGGATTCACTGAAACATTTGATATAATGTTATTAATGAAGTATGAGAAGACAGGGATTTAGTAGAGCAATCATAAAGCAGTTAGAGACTGAATGAAAGGCAAATATTAATGGGTAAATTACAAAAATCGTATGTTCATTAGTGGGCTTCTTCAGGAATTAGGATCAGCATTATTTAGGATTTTAATATTTTCAGTATTAAAAATGGGACTGTACTGGCCAAATTTGTTGTTGACAGAATTATTACATGGAAAGACCTGCATGATCTGTGACAAGAAGGAAATATCTGAGGAAGAGAAGACTCTGGTTCCTCTGAGCCACACCAGGATATTTGTGCTACCAGTATGTTGTAAACCTGAGAATGGCAAATGCCACCCTAGAATGTGACTAGGTATCATACTAGTAGAGACAGGTATTTCTGCCATTGTACAGGGCACTGGTAGGCTCTTACTGGAATACAATGTACAGTCCACTTCACCCAGTTTCGAAAAAAAGAGACTAGAAGAGATGCAGACTAAAGCTACTAGAGTGGCTAGGGATAGTGAATATTATAAGAGAGGAAAATGAAGGATATAGTCTTAGACAAAATGGAAAAAACAAAAATGAGGTTTCAGTATTGCTGTCTATAAACTGCCACAGCAGGAAAAACAAAATGGGAAAAGAGCTAAAAGAAAATATCACTAGAGAAGTGGTTAGGCATAAGATGGCTGCATATAAATTTATGTTGAAAATGAAGAAGTGTTCAACTGGCGGAGTCATGAGATGCTGGAAGATAGAGTCTCCCACTGGGAGTCACAGGGGCAAAAAGTTAATTAGTTTTAAAATGGAGATTAATCCCATTTTTAAACAGATTCTATCATACGGCCACCTGAAATAACAGGGGATTGAACTTCGTTCTGCAAGTTTCCTTCACAAGCCAGGTTCCAGCGGTTCTGTCACGAGTCTTGCAGAACCTGGTATTTTTCTGAAATCTCTAAGGGCTTGTAGCAATGTGAAAATCTATTCTTTCAGTAACTACCTACCGCTAATGATTACAGTGAACTGGAAAATTTGAACTTCAAAGGGTGCAATACCTACGAAGAAAATAAGGCCACATTTACATATATTGTATTATTGCATTAATATCTAGGAGCTGGAGAGAGTGAATTGCAGAATCTGAATGCTAATCCTTTATTGACTATCAAATACTGTCTATGACATCTTATTTCAATTCTTATATACACTTCAGGCTGGGTATTTCAGAGTCTGACCTTCATTAGCCCTCTCCTATTTTTTATGTGGACTCAGCTTATCCTTAATCTTAAATCCCTGCCAAAAAGGAAATGTATCTCTCTGCAAACTATTTACACCTTGATCTTATTCCTGCAAAAACTTACATGGGTCATGTCTAGTGTATGCCAGTGAAAAATCTGTCTATGAATAATCAATTATTTCAATAGTATTGCTGACAGGAAAATTATCACTTATGCATGTGTACGCAGAATTATGACCCTGATTTGGGAGCTTGTGTGAACTCCAGGTGATGTGCAGGCTTGAGGAAGAACCTTTCCTGAAGGATGGAATCATTCCAAGGAGATGGCTGTGCATCAGATCAATGATCCTCTTTCTTCCAGTTGAAAACTGTAGGTGCATATGCAGTGAAATGCTTTTCTACAGCCTGTAAGATATATTCTTGGCTTGCTAAATGGGAAATCCTGTGCTCTGGTGCGTTTCAAGTCTCGTAAGTGATGTGCAATGTTACCATACTGAAATGCTTTTTAAAAATCCAATCAAAATAATTGATTTTTCATAGACAGAGCTCAGTTTGTCATTGAGTTGCATTCCTCACAAACCTCTCAGAAATGTAGCCTGACAATAAAATGCACAAGATTATTACAAAACCACTATCAGTTTTGGTTGTGATATTTGCTTTGGCAACCTTATGTTGGAATGTTTTATTTTCTTCCAAGACTGAAGTGTCAGGAAAGACTATTATTTTATTCTGTAGCTGCCTGCTAAAACCCACAAAATGCAGAGGTAAAATTCCAGACTTTAGTGAATGCCCTTTTCTAACTATGACTCATCTACAAATAATAAAAAAAATTAAAACACCTTTCTAGGTAGATGTATTATAACAAAACATTTTTTGTTATACAAATCCAACCTTATTGTAAAATTTAATAATAGCATTTATATTTTTAAAGATAAAAAAATTTAAGGTGAAGTAGTAATTGCACTTTCAGTGGCTTCAGCAGGATATTTTTGTTTGGATTTTGTTGTGTGTGTTTGGATTTTTTTTAAACTGTTGCAGCTTTAAAAGAGCAATGCAGACAAGTAACAGAAGTTTTATATATACTAAGGAATGGATACATAGCAGATGAAAACCAGTGTAGCTCCTCTGAAACCAGGATGGCTTTTTAAGCTTCAAAAATCAGACAGAACCAAAATTTGACCTATTATTTTTATGGCTTTTTTAAATGGGCTTTCAGAGACAGCTCAGTTTTCCCTCTTTTTTTCAATAGCCCACATCAACAGATGGTTGTCAGACATGTTAGATAATAAAATAAGTGTATTTTTTTTAAATAAGTATGGCTGTAATAACGGTATTCACTGTGATTTTACCACTGAATGTTTAAGTCTTACACCCTGAACCAGTCAGCAATGAACACCCTTGCACTTCACTTTGCTCAGAGCCTTCCTGATTTTGGTGGTACCCAAAATAGACACAAAAGATTCTGTCGTGTGGGTCCAGTTGCAATATTAATGCCATATTAAAGCACTTTATAAATTATTTTTATATAATTATACACAAATATAAAATTTTATATATATATAAATATAACTATAAATATAAAATTATATTTATATAATTATTATAATTATAAAGCACTTAACTACTGTTTTCTGAGTCATGAGCATCCACTCTTGCTTGTTTATTTGATATTGAAATCTGATTTTTTCATTCATATGAAATACGTTTATCTACAGAGGCTACTAAAAGTGTGATCAAGGTTCTTGTAAGCTTTGTGGTGTGAATGGACTGTCACCAATTCAACATGATAAGTATTTATACTACATGTGGATTTTTATAAATTTAAATCAGAAAAATGAGCTTTCAGTCCCATTACAGTTAGCATTTACTTGCCTGGTCTTTGGTACAGGAGAAGTATTTTAGGAGGGTTTTTATAATTGTTAAGTTTGAATACTTGTTCTTTGTTCTCTTAAAAAAAGACCAAAACAAGGCGAGAATACTATTGAATTATTTAACACAATGAAATGGATTTAACCTTAGCTGCAAAACAGATTGAAATAAATGGTAACATATATAAACTCAAGCCAGCGATAATTTTCTATCTGTTTTAAAATCAGCTGAAATAGATTTCAGGCTCACATTTAACTCTGGATATGGTGGAAGCACTGAAGTTGCAGACATGAAAATATGGCTCTAAACAGCAAAATCTCCGAGTAGAGACAGAAAAATAAATGTAAGGGATAGAGGCTTGAATTAATTTTCATCTGAAATGCTGGATCTGATTTTGTTTTATCAGAAATTGTTTTGGCACAAAGCAGAGGATACCATTAGATTTCTAAAAAGCGATTAAAAAACTGTGATGCTAGAGCCAAACGCTGAGTTCAGTGACATGGTTACTCCCCAAGAGTGTAGGTGTGTCCCACGCTGAGCTGTGACTCATGCAGTTACCCCACATCCTCTCTTTCACCTGTTTAAGAGAGGCTGGCACTCAGCACACAGTCTAGCTTTTATTCCTTTCTGCCACAACTGTTTTGGTTTTGTTCTGCAGTGCTCTGAAAGATGAAGAACAAAAGCAGAATTTGAGTCCAGGGAGAGCACTAGGGTTTGTAAGATTTTAATCATCCATCTCACTAGCCCGTGTTCCAGTGAAAGAACATACAAATGGAGCTTGCTGAATAATGTCTAGTATCAACTACCTTTTTCCATCAGGAATTGACTTAACACGCAGAAGGACAAATTTTCAACATAAAATTTACAGTCACACTGACAATGTCGTTGTCATTCTACTTCATTCTTTTGTCTCTTATCTTTTTTTAGTTGATACAAACACAAGGAAGAAAAGGTGGAGAATTTGCTGAAGAATTATAGCTAGAAAAAAAAATAATTGAATCAAGTTACAAAAGGATTGTGTATCCCATGAGACAGTCCTCCTCCTGCCTGGTTGTATTAATTACTTCCTCTGTAAGGAACGCCAAACGACGACTATAAAACCAAAATCAGTCCCTCTATATTGATTGGGATACAGCAATCCTCGCAGGATATTGTCATACCTATCTTTTAGTGGTAAAAGCTGGCAGTCCTTCCAGACATTGCCAATATAGTACACAAACACATGCAGGAATTACTGTTAGATATTAACTGTGTGTATTGAATGCTTCATTGCATATGTTTAAGAGTCTCATGAGAAAAATCTCAGCGTATGCACAGAAATGACATGTGTTGCCACCACAGCTGCTACAGTATTTTCACACTTCAGCATGCTGTCTCACGGCAATCAGGAAACTATTATTTTGTGTAAGAAATAAAGAAAACTTGAAATGGCAGGTTTTTGTTAGTGCCCTCTGCACTTTGTAAAAACCTGAACTCCACACCCTAATCCCTGCAATTTACCTCCAAAAAACCCAGCCAGCTATGCATTCTCTGCCGTCTGTCTCCCAGCATATCATTCCTTCTCACTTGACAAAAACACTGCCTTTGGCTTTTTGTAGGAGCAGAGCGTAAGATGTTGTGAAATCTAGGATCCAAATAATACGGAACCAGATTTGCCAATGCAATGCCAAGTTATCACACTTAATGTACATGCTTAGAATATGTTTTCACAAATAGACTTAACGAAATATCCAAGCAACAGGTGTTTTAACTGTTTCTCAATTGCAATTAGGTGGTCTGATACCGCAAAGAAGGACCGGCATGATGATGTTGTTAAGAATCTTTTACATGCCTCTAAGTGCTTTAGAGTATATTTGCACATTTAAGTTTCAGAAGAATGAACATCATAAATGCATGTACCAAGAGTATTTTTATAGTATACTTACAAAAAAAAAAAATGTTGCTTTAGAATCTGATAATAAGCTCATTTCAAAGCCCAAAACTCATATCCAGTAACAAGAATAGAAACTGAGCTGATAATCTGAGGAACAGGATCCTCTCCATAAAGCAGTGATAAAATTTCCCCGCATTGCTTCTTTATGGTGGGATCATAGCTGTTAATCTGTACCTGGCAGCTTCCCAGGTAGGAAGCTAAATGCACCTGTGCTCCCACCCCAATTCCCAAAGCATTGCTGGGACTTGGCGCAGAGATCCCAGTCCGTAAGTGCAGCAGCAGCTTTCCTGTTGCTTCTCTCCCCAGTTAGAGCCACTCTTGGTTGGAAGCTGAAGGTTGGTTCAGCCTTCAAGACCATCCAGAAAGGGTTTGGGATTTCCCTTATTGTAACAAGCTATGAATTTTCTGCGTGAATCTTGAAAAAGTCTGCCTAGTATTCTGCTGTGCGAAGCATCAATAAACCACGCTTAGATCAATGGAGGTCTGCAACTGCTCACACGACTAGTGAGCACACCGTGGTGCGGCTATTGGCATGGACTAGAAAAGGCCATGAAACCTGCCATGTAAGAGTTAAAAAGGAATGGAAAACCATCACTGCCTCTGGGTAGACAGAAGACAAGTTACAAACAACATACTTTTACCCAGAAGAAAGTAGCAGGTGTTCCTGGGACTGCACAGAGAGCATCTGGAGTGCCTGTAGTGATAGTAGTATAGGTTCTGCAGTTCTGACTTTATCTTAGGTGGTTTAGTGTAAGGAGTTAAAATGTTGGCAAAACTTTCATCAGTGAGAAAGACATAAAGCTTCATTTTTAACAAGCTACCTTTAAACAAAAGGAGTCAAAGTTTTAGGTTTTTGTCTTGGGAGATGTTTGGAATATGCTGCTTTTCCTCTCCAAATGCTCCTATCTATAGCAACAAATGCCTCCATTACCAAAATGGAAATACTAATGCCCAGAGGGCTTATGGGTTTTGGATTTTGTGTGAAAATATGTGCCCACAGTCAACTAACTGAGTTGGGATCACTTCTTATTTCTTTGCCTTTATTGTTTGAAGACACAAAGCTTGGTCCACCACTGCGTTGTTTCAATCCCGTGGATTGTCACTCCGCTGAAATCAAGAGGGTGACACGTGGGTTTCAACAAGCACAAGACAGCACCTGCAGTGGACGTTGCTTTGCCTCCAATGTCAGAACTGCTCTGAGCTGCGGCTGTATTTCAGTTCCCCGTGATGAACACCAAGAGGCACAGCGCGACTAAGAAGGAGTGAAACCAGCGAGGGGAAGGAGGCCGCCAGTGCCCGCTTCCCACCAGACCGGCCTCTTCAAAGGGAAAAGGGCCACCGTTGGGCGCCGCTACACCCGCGGGCAGAAGCAGAAGGGCGTGCTGAGCCCAGCAGGCTGCCTCCCACCCAGGGCGCTGCTCTTCGGGAAGAGGTTTCCTTCCAGTAACGCCACGAGGCCACCTCAACTTGTGAAGGGGCTCAGGCTGCCTCCTGCTCCTGCAGGTTGAATGGTGGGGTGTTGTACATCTTTGTTTTGAGAGAAGTTTGGGTCTTCAGCAGATGTTTATTCCAGGAAACATAGTACTAGATTTTTGCCAAGTAAATGTACAGAGCTTTTGCTAACACACACAAACCGATCAAATCCTATTGAGGATTTCTTAGCTAATTTTCTGGTAGGTTTCTGTCTTCCATTGATCTGCTCTATCCCTGTGAAGGCCTCTGTTTTTTATAACAATTTTTAAAATTAATGTATTTAATATTACAGAGGAATCACCTTCCCTCATTCAACTGGCAGTTCTTACACTAAGACAGGAAAGAAAACACAAGTCTTTTTCATCACCAGTGTTCATACATCTGGAAAGAAATACAACAATATTTTGTTGGTTTTCAGCCGCTTCTGCTCATTCCAGGTGCTGATAAGAAGATGGAGTTTTTATACAAAGTCTCAGTCCCTGTGCCTGTCAAGATTCCTCCTACAGGTGCAAACTCCTTTTCATGGCATGTTCTGCAAAAGATTTGAAGGAACTTTAAGACACTGCCATCAGAAGTAGAGATGGGGGACATGGGAGGCTTAGATAGAGTGATATAGATGAGGTCCGATGGGTCTGTGTTGCAGCATCTGATTTCCCGTGGCCTTATGCTAATGTCCTTTGTCTTCATCTATCCTGTATAGCATTATTACTGTGATGCTGTAAGATTAAAACAACAGAAACTTTAATTAAAGAATAAGAAACCCACAGATCATGTCACATGTTACAGTGGCACTAGATTTAGTAAGTATAAGCATCTTATTACTGTTGCTGCTTCTTCTACTTCTTCTTAGCATTTTTCATAAAAATATTATCAGGGAAAACATTATTTTCCATGTACATTGCACCATGACAGTTTTTGTTTGGTGTATTCAGATTCATAGCAGTTACCTGCTGACTTAATAATCAATTATGTGAAATCATGTAAAATCATTGAACTATCAGCAAAACTCAACCAACTGCTTTTAAGTTTTTTTTATTGTTATTCTACTAGCTTGTAAACATACAGTAGAATTGCTTTTGTGACTATAGCAGAGGAATCACTGATGATTTATCAAGGAGAAGCTTATTATTAGTCTTGTCAAGATGACAACTTCATTAATTATCCAGTAGTTTTGTTGATCATTTCATTTCTTCATATGAATAATTTAAAACTTTGATACATACAGTAATTTTCATGAAAGACCTTCATATTGGTCAGTTTGTCAGTTGCACGTAGAAGACTTAAATCCCAAATTAAATATTGAGTGTCCTTTGCAATCTCAGTAAAGTTAATTGAAACACTGTTGCTTTCACTGTTTCTAATCCTGCTAGAAAACTCTGAAAGAAATTATTAAATAGGATGTTTTATCATCATAAGCAAAATTTTAATTAGTTTTATATTTTATTTAACTGCTACTAAATTTTTGTGACACAAATGGTGTTTCCATATGCTTTTTCCCATCTATTCCTTATGGCAAAACAAGTTGAAGAATTAAGAGCAATGCACTAAGGGACAAGTGATAGATGAGATAATAAAGTGTTAATTGCTGGAAAGCAGATCTGTATTTCCAGTACTTAAAAAAGAAACAGAAACAGATCCAATATCATTTTATTACTATGTCTATGATATGGAATTGCTGAGGACCAATCCTAAACAAAGTATCAAACGTGAGCTACAGTTTTACGTTACTGCCTTTGAACAGCATTAATGTATATCTGTTGCTTTTATTTTTGTGTTTTATACTGATATGTTCCTCACTACCACAGCATCTGAAGATGGAGACACCAGTACATTTAAATAGATCTCCATCTTTCCAATACTTGTTTTTGAAATATATTCTCTTTTTTTTGTGAGAGATAATGCATCTTAGTCCCATCTCACAGACACAGAACTGAGTAAAACCAACAAGATTTGCGTTGCTAAATTTGCAGTGTATTTATGACTGCAGATTGTTCTCAAAAATTTATAAATAGAAACAAAGCTTTCCAAATATGCCTCTTAGCCAAATTAAGCACAATAAACTTTTAACCTAGGAAATAATGAAATGCATCCAGACTGTCCAGAATATAAATATAAATTAATATTCTCATGCTAATCATATAAATTGAATGTTTTCCACAAAACTGTTTCCTTAACCAGTTATAGATCTGATAGAGTACCTGGAATAGTTGGACTCACATTGATCAACTGTTTCATGTTAAAGTCCTACATTATCTCTCTGTGTAGGAGCAAGCAGCCAAAATTTATGGTGAGTGTCTTTTAACTAACAAGGGAAAGATTTTCAAATCTTTCCCTTGCTAGTTAAAATAAGAAAGCAAAAAATTACAATGCAAAAATCAGGCAATTTTCTTTTAAGAATGAAAATTTACATTTCTATGGAAATTAGTAAAAAATGTTGTAATGGGATTAAGCCATCTAGAAATGCAACATCCAGAAACAGTGGTTAAAAAATTTGTCATATGGTACAATCACCTATGGTATCACAGGTGAAGGCAGACATGCTGAACACTTTATTGGAATAAGCTTTGAGGGTCTGGACATGGTTGCCTTCCAGTGCAAACACACATTGATTTGTCTCATGTTGTATACCCAGATTACCTTTCTTAGTGAATTAAGTGTCTTTTCAAAGAGATCAGTATCTTAAGGCACACCCCACAGACACACACATACTTAGGATGTTTGAAGTCAGTAGGTAATTTCCAAAATTGTTCTAGATGATTAGTGGAGCACCATACAGTAGAGGGGGGTTGATGTTTTATTTCATTTGGTATTTATTTCTAACTGCTATTTAGACCAATGTGCTTTTAATACCAATATTCATCAGACACTAATGATCTCCGGATCTGTATTTAGTATAATGCAAATTTACCTCAGATTATTCACATCTGAGGTAAGGGTAGTACCACAATCATATCCCCTAGAGGGAGAGAATGCAAACCTTGCTTACTATACCCAGCCAAACTGATCAACATGAACTCAAACATCAGCAAGTCCAACAGCCAAACTCAGCAAAATATACGTTCCTGATTAGGAGCAACATATAATCTTCATGTAACATTTCTTAAAGTAGCACTTTTCTTCACATGCATACTGTTAGGATGGGTTTTATACTACTCAGGGAGAGTTAGCCTTCACTTAATGGAACTGTGGGCACACCCTGTTAGTTAACACCACCTGTGATTTTTGTAGGAATCCCATTTAGGCCTTTGTACCTTGGGTCTTGATGTATGTCGGTGGGATTGGAACTTGTTCCAGGCTTGATGCACCTCCAGAAATAAGTAAGTACAAAGCTCTACTAGCTTAGTGTGCTCAATTCCGTAAATATTTTTGGTATAGAGGATACTGGTTGACTGGTGAAGCTTATGTGATCAGATCAATTTCTCCCCTGGGAAAGATACTTCAGAATTTGAATTTGCCTTTTTAGTTTCTGAAAGATCTGACAGTGTGTTTAATGTTTTACTCTTTTTGTTCTTTTCCTTACAAAATCTACACTGCCAGGGTCACTTAACAATTTATTCTCTCTGAAATTTAACTTATGTGACTCGTACTGGAGGTGCATCAGAAAAACATGTCTATTATTGGCTTTGTCTTTTCGTTTCAGGGAATGTATGGCTCAAAATGCTTTCACACCCAGTCTAACAAAAGAGTCTGGTGCCTTTAGTAATGTCATTCACTGTTCAGTCAAGCAGTCTGATGGCAATCATTATCCTTCCTCTTGCTTCATCAACCACTAACACTTGGATTGCAGGAAAGACACTGCTGTCCCTCTTAAAGAATGAAGTGCAGCTGTGCCATTGTTCTAGGGTGGGGATTCATCACTAGTTACCCAGGTGCTAATTAATTTAATTTTTAATGCCATAGTACATATGCAGAAGAGTGTTAGGGTGTTCGTTGATAATTACTTTGAGCAAGGTAAGGTGCAAAAGGAGATGGCTTCTACCAGTGTGAAATATGTTATTGAAGCACATCCAGTTACATACATGATATAATACACTTGTAGGGATGTTACGAATGTGATGTGTGACTTCATACAATATGCTTTTCAATATGAGATTCAAATAATCATTTCTAAAGCAACAGAAATACAGCAAACCCAAACTTCAGTTTTTTAAGTTTTAGAGAAAATTGGGAAATTGGAAACTGGAGAAGAAACAGAACTATCCTCACCTTGCTATACCATGGAGATAGGACTATTTCTTTACAAGTAAAAGCAGCTTTCCTACATCTTTTCTTTTAATGGAAAAGAGATTAAAACTTTTCAATTACAGATACAGTTTTAATGCCAAACTCTCATACCACCTTGGTCTCCGGATAATTTTTGTTTTTCTAATTAAACTATAGAGATGCAGCTAGATACTAGGAACCATGCAATTTAGCTGATCAGGATTAGGTACTGAATAAACAAAGAAATAATCAAAGCAAGCTATTTACAAACAAAAAATAAACAGTGATTATGAAAAGTTAAAAGTATGTTTAGTGAAGTAAATGTTTCACTGCAAAAAACTTCCAGTGATTTCTCTTTATTCTGTTATTTAAAACATTCTAAGCTGTAAAAGAGTATTAAAGAGAAAACTGAAAAAAGTGTATTACCCAATTAAAAATTGATAAAAAGGCTAAACCAAAAACCTTAAGCCTAAAATTTCTGGAAATATTTTTTTTAATAAAAAAAATTAAATAAACATGAAGTGTTTTGGTATTTCCAAATATAAATAATTTAATTAAAAACACAAAATCCCAGCAACCTAAGTATATTTAGGAAAGTGTTTTCCTCTTCTACCTGTAATCAACTAAAAAAGGAAAAAGTGATTTTATCAAATTCTTTCAGTTGACCTTCTATACACTGTATCAACAGCATAACTTGCTTTTAAAGTGACCACCACAAGCTAGAGGATAGTTATTCCATTCCATGGAATTGCACAGGAGGTATGGATACAATGCGGCTAGAAGCCGGCATTGCGGTAGCATTTCCATGGGCAGTTCAACCAAACGGGCCTGCAGGAAATGGAGCCACTCGGCCAAACTGGTACCGTCACCAAGGCAGCAGCAACCCCCGCTGCAATAGTTCAAAATCCTCACAGTATTAAGGCAGCACCCCAGTTGCACTACTTTTAGACTAATGTGATACATTATCCTGCAAAAGGAGCTTAATAATTCAAAATGCAGATGTCTTTATGGATAATTCAGGATAGGGGGGAAAAGGCGTACTCAGGATATAAGTTGGTGAGTGAGAAGAATTTTGCTTTCAGAAACAAAATTCTCTTTCCAGAGTTTCTAATTTTCAGAAGAGTATTGCCAAATATCAAATTCAGAATTCATGCACCAGGGAATAATGAATGCTATATTTTTCTCTTCTAGTATTTAGAACTTGGCTTGTTTAGTTATATGTATGTATATATGCATATATATATTTATTTATATTTGTAACATGAGTAGCTTCTTCAGAAAACCCCAGGAAAGGAGAGATTTATTCATCAATTTGTTTTTACATGGATATACACAAATTCCTCGAACTCCCATAAAGAATATCTTAACGCCAAACAGCATTCTGCAATCCCAGGCAACCTAAGCAAAGATGCAACATAAAAGAAAACGTATTGCATAAAGAAAAAAAAAAAAAAAAGGAAAAAGGCAACAAAAACGCTGTGACAAATAGCTGTTAAAGTGATAATGCTGTCAGAATGAAACAAAAATTATTATTATAATTATAAGTTCATTAGCATTAAAGTAGGCAGCCCTAAAGTTTATGATAAATATGTTTGACCTAAACAGCAGACTGGACAGCTGTAAGAAAGTGGTCATTTCTTTTAAACATTTGTTTAAGAAACAGATTTCCTGCAACCACCACAGTGTGCGTTGTCGGTAGCCAAGTTCAAAGATGGCCTGCGAGTAGAGCTACCTGGCAGAACTGGGCCTAAATATTAAGACTATCATTCTGCCAAACTGAATTAAGACTATTTTGCAAAACCTGAAAACATTGTGGCCTTGAGTCATGCCGCATAGGCTGGAGCAACAAAATGTCAGGAACTGTATGGCAAACCAATAGATACCAACACAAGACATATGGAAGTGTGGGGAGAGTTTGAATGGTTGGGGAAGAGTCATTTGTTCTACACAGTCTTAATAAATTATGGGAACCACAGAAAACGATCTCGGAAAGCTGCTCATTGCCAATCCTTCTTCACATGCCTTGTCCCCTTTTTCCTTTCACGTGCTCCCTTTGCTCATTTCCACCTACTCTTCGTTCCTGAACGCAGGCCTTTGGACTTCACTGCACCCGGGGTGCGTCTGCTTCTCCCTTGCCATGTGCCTGCTGCCCCACTTCTGCTCTGCCTGGCTGACTTCCTTGCTTCCTTTGTTTTCTCATGTCAAAATTTGATATGCCACAGGGGTGGCTCCCCTGACACTGCTTTTATCTGAATGGTTGGTAGAGGAAAAAAAGCAACCTTTTACTGTAAATCATTACCATGGCTCTTCCTTCAGGAGGACTTTCTTTGTTGACTGTTATTGATTGTAATGTTGTGTCTAAACTTGAGCACTAATTCTGAAAACACTATTTGCCTGCCTGGTTACTCGCCTCAGTGATCCCATTGACTCAAACAGCAGTTCTGTGTGATTAAGAATAGTGGAATTTGGCATTTCATCTTTCCCCTTTAAATACAAAAGATAGTCCTTCTAGATGTACAACACTTTCAGGAAGCCATCAGAGGAAAAATATCTAGCAGCAACCATTTCTGATCTACCAGTTTAAAAAAAGTAAATAAAATTTATTCCCATCTAGTCCTGATTAAACTTCAATTTGAACTTGTCCTGACCAGAAAATAAATGTCCTATGGAGTCTGGATTTTTGCCTACTTGAAAAAGCTTTTGTGTGTGTGTGTAGAAATATGATTCATGAAAGTATTGATTTTTATGTTAAATAATGAATTAGATGTCCTACCACAATATTATTTATCAAACTTTTTTGTCATATAATTAAATTGTCACATAATGGATTGAAGCCATATAGATTCATTAAATATTAAAACCTACATACGACACAGTTCACTTTTCCTTTGGCTAACAACACATCTCCTCTGTTCTTTTCCATTAAGGTCAACAGCAGCTGTTCTTCAACCTTATCATAGAAGTTGCAGTATCTGTTTTCTAAGGTTAGAAAATAGATGGCAAGCAAAGCTGTGAGGCTTGTAACTTTATTTATTTTCAGTTTGGAATCTCATTCTTCTTGGTGATCCTAAGTCTGTTCAGTAAACTTTAATTGTAATAGCTAATGGACTTCTTTGCCATGGAGACAGTTATTCCATCAGTTGTCTCCAGGTGTGAAATGAGCAAGTCTGCTGAACTGTAATAGAGGGGTTTGAGTCAGATCCAAGTTCTTATTTTGGAGAGAAATATTTACTGAAGTCTGGGTGTGACTAAATTCTCAGCCCGTAAGCAGGGAGAAAGAATAGAACTTGAGAGCAAAACCTCTCACACTACAGTATTTGAATAATACCAAGTTGAAGAGGAAAAAAGCAATGTTCACCACCATCTCAAATGGATCTTGTAATGGAATTTAAAATATACTAAAATTGAAATGTTTTAATCCACACTGGAAGAGAAGTACGTAGATCAGTAACTAGAAATTGTGTCTGAGAAAGAGGAACTTGATCAGATAGCAAATATAATTGCATCCAATGAAAGGCACTAAAACCCTTTTCAAGAATGAATTCGTATTCAAAAAAGGACTAGAGAAGGTCTAACTGAAGGGAATGTTTTGAGAATACTTTCTTTGCAGATATAAAGTATTATACATTACCGCACTTGAGTGCAGAATTATCTTCAGCTGAAGGTAACCCTGGTGATCTCCTACCTGGCAATATTTCTACTCTCCAGTAGTGCTTCTGAGTAATCATTAAACAACAACAAAACAACACCTAAAACAGGAAAAAAAGAAAACCCATTCTAAATATTTTTAAACAAGAACTCCTATTTTGTAATAACAAAGACATTCTCTATTGTGGGGGAGTACTGCGCTGCACTGTCCAGGTGTAGTCATTATGTTGAGGCCGTATTTCAGTGTGCTGCTTGTTCAGTACTGCGTGATGTGACAATTAAAAACACAACTTGCTTCTCTCTTCCTCCCCAAATAATAGTTTGGGATGTTTCAATTTTTTGAACCCCGAACACAATGGCTTGTTTTTTCTTTTCCATGTCATAAATTTGACAAGCAGTCTGATTCTTGCATTCCCTATATTACTTAATTTTCTTCTGTCTTTAAAATTCATTATCATTTATGAGATTGTAACATGAAGTTTAATTACTTGTAACTGGAGTCTCACTAGGGATTTAAAACAAACTAATTTTGCACTCTACCTTTAGGGAAAGGAGTATGACCAAACTTTAATATACACTGTGGAGTAGAAAATATGTATAGTAAAACTGGCTGTATCTAAGGCTCTTGGGTGGGATTCCTCTTACCTAATTTTACAGGTCCACAACCTGATCTCTGTGTCTAAGCTAGTTACCTGAAGTTCACTTCTAGTCAACAGGAAAAAATAGGCACTTCCAGAGGCACAAGATTAATTTACTTGCTCCCTCTTAAATCCTCCTTTGATTTAAAAAGAAGTCTAGACTACTATGTACACAAAAGCATTTTGTAATAATGGATAACTGATTCCTCTATATCATCTATATCATCTGTTGTGGGCGACAATACAGTGCACTGACGCAGTGAGGCAATTTTTATGCTGATGTTATAGATGTGTCTGTATGTTGCTTGTCAAATGCCAGACAGTGCAACATACACAAATACTTCCTTTACACACGTAACGAACTAGGTATATAAAGAAGATCCTTTACCTGGCATGCACGCAAGTATGAGCTTATAAGCATGCACAGGCAGACGCATGCACACTGACGCATCCAATGAAAAATGAGAACATACCAGCAAACATATACACCAAATGCTGTATGGTTGCATGGTAGGTCTGCCATCTTGGGCAAAATAAAACCAGTATTAGAAGAGAAGACTGAAGCAGACATTGCAATCCAGGCATGGACATAGTCTATCTCACACCACTTAGATGAAAAATCTAACAGTTTGGTAAACGATAATTTTAAGTCCCCAAATTTAAAATCTAGGGAATTACTAGACTATGTAAATGTTGGGATTTTTTTCCTGAAAATTCAGGACAGGTTTTTCATGACTTCAGTGTTTCTCCCAAAAGGGTTATAAAAATAGATGTTGTCCTCAGAATAGAAATCGTGCTTTTCAGGAGCGTGTATTTTGAGTGCCTATGGCTTAGGTCATGGAAAGACCAGTATTTTGTGGCCAAACTTAGAATTCACGAGGATTTTCTTAGTTGTAACAGTGAGATGTGTATCATCTTTCTTGATCTATTTTGCTGAGTGTTTTTTATTGTTTTCTGTAAGAAAACTACTATTATATAGTATAATATATAGTCGGTTTTCGAGTATATGGATAACACCCATTGTTATCTTGTGATGCACAGAAACAGAATCTAAAACCCCTAAATATTCTCATATTTCAAATCTGTACTTCACTCTTATACATTCCTCAGCAAAATACTTCTGGTGAGTGGCCTTTTTGAGAAACACAACAACTGTTTTCCAGTTTCCTTTGTTTTGTTTTAAATGCTTGCATTATGCATGACCTGTTCTCAGTAAGTTTCTAGAAAATCTTGAATCAAGGCTGACAGTTTTCCAGTAAATGACTATTCAGATGAGATATAGTCAGTCTTAAATATAAAAAGCTAACTTTTTTAGAAGGATTTCATAGTTCCCTTTCTTTTCAGTCAGCGATTTGGAGGATATTGCTGCTGCCCATCCTAGTGTGACTACAAAAGTCTTATGTGGTTGTTTGTGGGGTTTTTTTGGTCAGTTAATGTTCACAACTATACACTAGAGCAGATTCCCATATGTGAGAACCGTAGTGATTTTTTTCAGCTGCTAGATATGAACATTTTCACCTACAGCTTTGGTAGTAGCTGGTTCTTTCCTTGGGAAATAACTGTACAGGAATGGGCAAACTGCTGGAAGAAATAAAAACTCGTTGTGAATCATTACTCTTGCTTTAAACAATCTTTTCAGATAAAGATATTTTTCCCCAGCTATTTCCATTTATAATTTTCAAAGACTGTGATTCCTTCTTGCTTCAAGTCCCTCTAACTTCTGACCTGGTCTATACTACCCTCAAAACACTGCCAAATATTTTTTCTAATTTTGCAGTGACTCATGTTTACGAAAGGATTACTAGCTCCTGCAGCAACTTTTCTCCTATAAAATGTATAATTATGCAGAATACTAAGCACATGCTGCTTTATGAGATTTATATGCCAGCACAGGTGAAATTTGAATTTTCTGGGATCAGTGCTCTAGAAAATGAAGTCATCAGAGGAGATAGGGCACAGCCAGAAGCTTAGTTAAGGCAGTATGGGAAGGGTTGTAGGAAGAGTTTCCAAACATATTGAAGGGTCACCTGCCCCCGGTCTCAGTGCCGCAGCCTTAACGAGAGCAATGCTGGGCCTGATGCAGGCACTGGCAGGGAGAAGGGGGAGGCTGAGGCCAAGGGGCTGGGGCAGCCCTGCTGCCTTCAAACCCGTGCGTCCCTGGAGAGCGGGTTTCCTCCAACCCACCTGGAGTGGGAGCGTGTGCCTCAAGCTGCCCTGCAGTGCCTGTGAAAACCAGCGCTCGTGGCCTCGTGGCAAAGCAGCCAAGCTGTTGAACTGTGAACTGTAATTAGCAAATACTCTTCCAGGAACCAAGGATGAGAAATGGGGTTAAAGAAGCATTATAATCTGTTGTGGGACCTCTTAAGAGGAAATGAATTTTCCCAATTAATACACAGGACACTGATGTATGGACCATGTTCTCAACTTTACTTTACCGTTTAATTTTAATCTTGGTTTGTTGCTGTTTTCTTGAAATAGCCTGCTTAATAAAATGTGTTTTGAGTATATTTTTCATGATACTGTACTGCTAGCTGTTCTTTTGGTAAATGAATGTTAGAATTTACTTTTTGATATGTTTACTGCTAAATCATTAAATATCACACCTCGCCTATTAGATACCTGGCAAGCATGGTATTAGGTAAATGTAAATAGACATGATTGTTTTCCATTCCCATTAGAGTCTAAAATCAGTCTGCATCTATTGCTTCATTGAAGTTGCTGTAGTAGATGATGAGGTAGATATTTTTTTCCTTTTTTTCTGTTGGACTTCTTTATCCTGTCACTTTCAATTGATGTTAAGTAGTATGAAGTACATCACCACCAATTCCTAATACATCAGAAAGAACCCAAAGTCTAAATTGCACAGGGAGCAAAATTACTGACTTTCTTGCATCTTTTGCTACACTTCATATATTTCTTTAAAATGTTGCAGTATGCTGCCAAGTATGGTTTTGGAGAAATTCTTTGTATGCTGTTAATTATCTAGTGATACTAAATGACGTGGAACAAATATGTGTTGGAATATACACATGTAAGAATTACTCTAGAAGGTTTCCTGGACTATAATTTTTTTTACCCTTGTCTTATTGTTTGAAAAATGATGGAAAAACATATGGACATGTATCAGTATGTGCATGGATAATTTCAAGTGTTGCTTCACACTTGAAGTGTGAGTCAATCTATTATGCAAAAAAATGACACTTCTGATGAGGCCAGAAATGCCACTGGGAGAATAGTGATATTTTATTAATCATTCCTTTTTGTAATTATTCCTGTAATAAAACATTGTAAGACAACATGAAAAAATAATCTCTGCAAGGTAATCTTATCCAGAAAATCTTGGGTGCTTAAGATTAGGATTAATTTATGATACGTGATTTTAAAATAGTTTCAGAAGTAATGTGAGAAACCCAAAATCTTGAGTACTTAAATACCATTTAAATAGCATCACTGTCATGCATACATAATTTCCACATCCCGCCCTGCCTCATAACCCCATATAAGTTTTTTATTTAAACAAAACTAGTAAAACAACCTACACTGCATTCAAATAAAGGTAACAAGCAACCTTCATTTTTGATGAGAAGAGAAAGTTTTGTATGTGTGAACTATTGGGTAAAGCTATTTAAGCCGTGCTTCTTCCAGAGTTTCTTTTTATCTTGGTGCTTCAATTATTAGATGCCAAGCTTCAGATACCACAAGCATGATTTCCAGATGGCTCAACAAGCATTAGAAACACAAAATACAGGAGTGTAAGACTACGTTCTGTATACTGAAAATGTTGGTACTATTTTTCTGATTTCCCCTCCTTTCTTATACTTTTAGTTTAATTTTGGAGCCCTTTTGGTTATAAACAATTTATTAGATCCCATGATGATTTCAGACTTGATAATTAGCAGGATAAAGAATCTGCCAAAATCCTCAGATTGAGGTGGAGGTAGGTAGAAGGTACACAGTCCATCGCTTTCAGTGAGAAGATTCTATTTTTACTATGGACACATCAGCATGGGAGCAGGACTCTTGTTTTCTAGTTTCTGATTTAAAAGTCTAATGAAATAATAAATCATTGAGATAATTATGGTCTGTATTTTGCTTTGGATTCTGTATAAGAAGCAATACATTCCTGTACCATCCTTAGAGATGCACAGTGTAAAAAAGCATGCCTTGGAGTTGGGTTTCTTTTGTTGTTGGGGTTTTTTGGGGTTGTTGTTGTTGTTGTTTGGTTTTTGTTGTTTTTTTTCATCTGCCACATTTATCCCATCTGCTAGGACATATTCTGGCTGACTCTTTGAGGTGGAAGAGGATGTGTCTTATCTGGTCATATTCAAAGTGGATTTTGTGGTTTTTGGGACACATTTTTTTTTAATAGAGCTTTAAGAACACTTATGTCTCTAGATATACATTATAAATAAGACTCATATAATCTGCTTGCAGCAGCATTTAGCCTTTGTGTTGAATTGCACAACTAATGGGGGAGATAAAAGGATTTAGGTTGGAAAAAAGGTGTAGATTATGTGGAGGCTACTCACAGGCATGTTTCTTCTATCATGGGTCTTTTCATGACTCCACAGTCCATCATTATGCAAGAACAACTACATATGTACAGGATTTTTTACATCGCATTAACCAGCTCCTAGATCTTTTGGCAATTATTTTATCACTAATTTTACAGCTGCTCTTATAATTTTCATTCATCTTTATTAGTTTAATTGATATCACATTATTTTGTTTAATCTGACTTTCACATAGTTTCTTTTCCTGAACTTTGTACATATTCACATAAATATCAACTAATTTTGAAGATTACAGTTTGGCTGTGTTACCAAGGACTGTGGAAGGGGGAGGGGGGGTAATACACTGTCTGGATTTAATTAAAGCAATTATGTTACCAATATATTGAAATCAGGGAAATCTCCAAAAGTCATGCTAAGATCTACATTGGTGGGATAGTTTGGAGTGGGCATTTCAGAAAACTTAAAATTGTTTGTTCCATTATTCTGTAGGGTCCAGAATTTATTAAGTTATTCCTTTTGAAAATCTAGGAAAAATATAATTATATGTTATTTACTATTGCCTGGAATTTTTTCGTCAAAGAAATGCGTGAAAGGGAGTAGATTTTTCTAGTCAGGACGTTGAAAAAGGGCTGTTTTGCAGATGTGTGGAACTGAGTGATTCTATGTCCCTCACAAAGACATTGTACCAACACAAGAGTAGTTCATGATAGCTTAGTAAATCTGAGGCCACCTCAAACTTTTCAGAAGTGATTCTAAATTTACCTCAGCATAAATAGCTACTTCTTGCATTATGATGAGTTAGTATTAGAAGGCATTTATGTAAATTCATATGGGTGGAAAATATTTTAAAAGCCCTAATCTTTAAATTGTGTGGAAATATTGCTCTTAGCCCCATGGTTTTAGTGTCAGTAAGTGTGGAAAAAATCTTTCCAATGTATATGGTAAGTCCCATTCCAAATCTACTACAGACTCTAAATTTTGCATATCGGCACCAGTTCTCCAGCTATACTTTAAATAGATCTGAGTTCATAGTACCCAGAAATGGAAACTGTTGCAAAACTGAGCCTTGAATTTTATACTTTTTAAATCTACTATTGAACAAAAAAAAAATTAAAGGTACTTAGGAAGCTAAATTAGAATGACTTCATTATCTAAGCCATTTCTAATAGTGGCTATTGGATTCCTAAATCATGTGGTTTCTGTTGAAAATTTTGCCCAGAGTCCTTCCACAGCTAAAGGGGTGTGGGGAAAGTTGGGTGGCAAGACATAATAATTGCCACTGTCTTTGAGGTGTTTTTGGTAGCAATCTGTACCTTTTGCATGACCACTCTACTGCATTCTGAGAAAAAGAAAACCAGTTTCATGTTGCTTTTGCTGAGCAACAGAATCTGTAACTTTCATGGCAAGGGAGGTTTTGGCTCTTTTGCTATACTGAAGGACAACCAGAATGCAAGCCTATACTTTCTTCATTCCACCAGGATATAACTACATTAACTTCATAGTTGATATTTCTAACTATGTATACAAATTTTCTTTTTTTCTTTCTATCTGTGCGTACAATATTTTTTTGCTTTTTTTATAAATAATTTTATTATTCTTATGCAACTACTGTAGGACTCTTGAGTGATCTTAGAATCCCACATGTATATGTCGATGACTTTTTCAGGGAAACATTTGATTTTGATTAGTAAGAAGCAAATTATATTTTTTAAAATAAGCTTATATATACACAGGGTGGAGGGCTTGTTGCTTTCTGTTTGTTGGTGTCTGTTTTCGACATAATGACATCAAAATAACTAACCAGAATTTTAGGAGTTCACGAACATGACTTGTTTTCTAACTTAATCAAATAAAACAATGTTACAAGTAAATAAGTGATACTGTTTGGTGAAGTGACTAAAGCTATTTCTCTATTATTCCAAGGCAGCTGTAGAATGACACTTCTTCTAATTACTAGTGGCATAGAGGAAGGAAAATACACATCTGCAATTTTCTTCCTGAATTGTATGGATTTCCAACACATCACACGGATGATCAGTGAAAATGCTGGTGTTCAGTAATTATGTCCAGTACTTCAAGGATTTGCACAGATATGTTAATAATCCCATTAATTTTCTTCCTTTATATGTAAATATGTAGCCCAGATGTTGCATCATTTGCAAATCTTGCAATTAAAACATTTTATAACTTGCAGTTATGCAAAGGGGCAGTAGACTGGAAAATGGGTAAAATTGCTTGGCTAGGACATTACCATGGCAACACACTGACCTCCATTCAATTAGTTACAACTGAAGATCCAGCTATTAATTATAATGGTCAGAAAAGGATATAATCTGAATCTCCTGTTACCTTTTTAATATGGACATTTCTCACTTGCCATAAATCCCTGACTTTAAGAGACAAAGCTCCCAGACCTGAAGCATTAAAAGTGATAGTGCTTAAATACTGATGGAAAGTGGAGGACAGTAAAGGAATCTCATTTATCAACTATATTCAAGGTACTTCTTTAACTTTTTGTAGCTTAAGCTCTCTGTCAGGCAAGCTTCAAAGTGAATATTTCTTACTGCTCATTTTAGCTATTGAAATCCGCATTATGTGTGCCAGCAATTATCTCTGACTTTAGAAAGCCACCGTTAATTAGGGCCAATCTAATCACCATGGGACGTGTGGAAACAGATAGATGCCTCCCTTTGTCAGAGTTTTACATTTTGCTGTAGCAAAGTTATTATTTTCTTGGCATGTTATCAAAGAAAAGTTATCTGTTAATTAGAGAAGACGCTCCACTTTCTGACACTGGAGCAGTCCCACTATAGTCATACAGCAACGCTCTGGCTGGATAGTAAATACTGTGGTGTAGAGTCATTTTTTGGGAGGCTGTGCAGGGTACGCTGCCTCACCACATCCTTTCACATTCACTCCGGAAAAACGCAGATCCTGAGTCTGTGACGTGTTGAAATTCTCAGGACTTGAGTGTCTTTTTTTTTTTTTTTTTTTTAATTTCTGGTTAGCTCCGCGCTATGCTAACCAGTAAGCAGGAGAAGGCCATGTGCTCAGCTGCTTCTCCCTCCCCCCTTGAAGTGCAATAAATTCAATATTCGTATAATCAATGCTGATACGTATTTATACTCTGTAGCTTATTCTTAGGCTGTTGTGGGTTGTGGGGTTTTGTGGTGGTGGTGGTTGGTGACATTTTGGGTGTTTGTATTTGTACGTTGTTACTTTTCTGCTTTCTTTTCTTTTTTTTTTTTTTTTTTAAACACTTTGCCCTGTCAGTTACTGGTGCAAGGCAGGGAGTGAGCAGAATGGCCTGGACGGGAATAGAGTCTCAAAATCGCTGGACTGGGCAAAAATTTAAGTAAACACAAGGGCCTGGCAAAATACATGATTACTCTGTAACTGACTTCCAGAAGTTCTGGATTAGACCCATATAGATTAAAGTGTGCATTTCAGTATGTATCTCTTATGTAATAACTGCCAAGAAATCTCACCCCAGAAGGTGTTTCTGCGTTTTTTATGGTAGTAATACCCTGCACAGATGGCAAGTGTATAAATTGTATCCTGGTTTTTGCAGGCCTGTGCAGGACTCTGATATGAAACAAAAAGCACAGAGCAGTGTGATACCAAATATTCACCGAAATTATTTTGAGGTGGTCTTTATGCAAGATGCAAATTTGTACCACTTGGATGAAAAAAAAAAATGCCAGTGAAATCTTCTTAAGAATCATAACTGCATTGCACCAAGCGATGGACAATTACAGCAAGTTCAGAACTCCTTTTAGCATATTGATTACATAGCTGTAACTGTTTATTGTCGTGATTCTTTCCCTCTCTGTTTCCAAGGCCCTTTCTGGCAAACCTGCAAGGAATTTACCTGTGCAAGTAACCTCGTTGCCTAGGTCCACTTTGCAGTTGCTTAAGAATGCATATCGAGCCTGTAGCTTGAAGACAGAGCATGATAAATCACCTTGTTTATCGTAGGGGTTCCCCTATGTATATAAAAGCCTATGGTCATTGTGTAGTATATAGTTGAAAGATGCAAATGCAGCATAGTTCATTTCTAAACAGTCTTCAGATTATTTGTGGTCCAGGATTGAATACAGAAACTGTAACTTTTTTTTCTTCCCCAAGGAGATTTTGCAATGTTTTGTTGGGAGTTTGGTTGGTTGGTTTTTTTCCTTTGTAAACCATGTTTAACTCCCACTTCTCCATCAAAAGGTGATGTGTACCCTATATCAGTGAGAGTATCTGAACAAAACTCTCTCTTTGAGCTTCTTAGAATTATTTTGATAACATGCTCTTTCTTAATTTTTTTAATATCAAAATAAATAGTAAATTTGAGGAAGAATTTGCAGGTACTCTGAGGGAAAGACTCATACCTATTCCAAAACGTAAGTTAGCCAAATATATGAGGCATTCACATAGAATAAGAGATTTAGACAGTCCAATGAAGTAGATGGGGAGGAGGGGCAGAGAAGGTTTAGAACAGAAAGAACATAATTTTAAAAATCCATTTCGAACCACAGAAAAAGCCACTTCTCTGCTTTCTGACATAATCCTCAGGTTTTCTTTGCAAAGTACATCTGTACAATTTTCTTCACACTGTCTAGGCTGCTTACCATTACCATTTGCCTGCACATGCAGAAGAATTTATGTTCTGGATCAGAGTGCTAATTTTCAGAGGGTGTTGTCTGGCAGTAGGCAAATTTACTATTACTAAATTCTATTGAGTCAGAAAATTTTCTATATCCTGTAAGTTACTTTGGCCTCCTCCTACTTGAATTGAGGTTAATTTTTTCCACTCTCTTCATGAGATGTATATTCTGATTGAATTTATTTTCTCTATGTTGCCTAAAAAATTAATCTGGGCTATCCGAACACTTCAGAAGTATCTGGTTTACATTTAATCAATATCCTTTTGAGAATTTAAATGTTTTCATGATGTCCCTTTTAGCCATCTGTTCAAATGTACTGAACCAAATCGATTGTTTCTTTTTCAATGGATCATTTTGTAAGCCTCACCTTATGCAGGATAGCAGCCGAGACATCTGAGGGTCAGTACCAGAGAATCAAAATAAGGTACAGTTGGGATCCAGGAGCAAAATAATGGCTAGACCCTATAACTTTCTCACATACCTGCTTCTTATTTATTTCCTTTGATGTAGTTACATGAGTACCTGAGTAACTGTTTCGAGTATTGTATTTATAAGGAAGCAGTTTGTCATAATCCTGCATCTTCACATTTTTCATACTTTCACTCTAAGTGCTTTGTCCATCTGGAAGGTAGATCTTATTTGCTATAATAGACATAGCCTCTAGGTGGAGAAGATCCTGTCATCTGGCCCTGCAGATAAAAGGCATAGCACAGCTTTTTCCATATGGTTAATTTCCCTCCTTTCCTCTCTTGCCCCCTGTCCTGGTTTCAGTTGGGGTAGAGTTAATTTTCTTCCTAGTAGCTGGTACAGTGCTGTATTTTGGGTTTAGTATGAGAATAAAGTTGATATCACAGAATCACTAGGTTGGAAGGGACCTTCAAGGTCATCAAGTCCAACCATTAATCCAGCGCCACCGTGTCCCCTAAACCATGTCCTGAAGTGCCACATCCACACGTTTTTTGAACACTTCCAGAGATGGCGACTCCACCACCTCCCTGGGCAGCCTGTTCCAATGCCTGAGAGCACACTGATGTTTGAAGTTGTTGTTAAGTGGTGCTTGTACCCAGTCAAGGACTTCTCAGCTCCCCACACTCTGCCAGCAGGGAGGTGCACAAGAAGGTGACCCAGGACAGCTGACCCAGCCTGGCCAAAGGGATATTCCATGCTGTATGCTGTCATGCTCAGTATATAAGCTGGAGTTGGTTGGAGGACAGGAATGGGATAGCTCAGGGATGGGCTATCCATCACCGGGTGGTGAGCAATTGGTGTGTTGTGCATCGCTTGATTTTGTATATTCCTTAATCAGTAATTAATAATAATAATAATTCCTTTGCTGTCCTATTAAAGTGTTTTTATCTCGGCCCACAATTTTTTTCTCCCGATTCTTTCCCCCATCCCTCCTGGGCATGGGGAGGTGACTGAGTAGCTGCGTAGTGTGCAGTTGCTGGGTGGAGCTAAACCATGACATCCCCTTCCTCCCAAAGCAGAGTGGCTTGGTCTCTTCTGCCTGCTGAGAGTGGTTCTTGATCTGTGGTAGTCCCCTAAATTATCCCTGAGTATTTTCTGGATTGAACTGGTTGGTACAGGCCAAACGTGTCAAGAGAATGTCAACAATGTGTATCATCACACCCTAGTGCAGGCCTGTTTGGTTTGATGTCATGGGCGTAGCTAAACAGTTTGATGATCTGTATCCATATGGGAGACTGTAAGTAGGCACAACCTCAGCTCTAGCCACGGATGAAGTGGCAGGACACTCTAAAAGCTGTGTGGCAATCCCAGTGCAGCCAAAACGGATATATTCTGAATATACAGAAGGCTTATTCTTTCAAGCTCAGGATTGCACTTATACTTTCACAGGACTTCTGGTTTCAAGTTGGCTTATGTTCTATTAGCTGAGGAGGCATAGCTCTCTTGCATCTGCCTGGAGAATACCATCTGCTGCTATCTTTTCATTAGCAGACCTAGTAACAATAGCCATGTGTGGTTTTACACAGAGCAAAATCCTCACCCTAAAAACTTCTTTTTGAAGTGCCTGATCAATGTGGTGCCAGCATAGGTGAATGAGCCTCAGGGGCTGAGTTTCACTTATCAGTGGAAATATGTCATAAAGTAATAAAGTGATTTTTTTTTTTTGCTTTTATCACCAGTGTATAGTAAAACATGCTTGCATACAGTGTGGTTACGTGTATGTGCATATACATGCACACGTGCCTACAAACACATGTGTGTGTAAATTTAAGATATGTATACTGCAGTTAGTACACACTTTAGAAGCTCAGACTGTACCATTTGCAGAAAAGTTATTTGATGAGGAGGGTGATGAAACGACTTTGCCCTGAAGTGAGGGTTTTTGAAGGAACAAAATTCCTTGTGGCATATGGTGGGTGGGCTTTGTAATATCTACAAGGACAATATAGCTTGTCCAATGACTACCCATATTGCAGTATTCATTTGTGTGCAGGAGATATTCAGTGTTGTCCCATTTCTCAGAAATATGTCAGAACGATTTTTGCTTTCTCTGTCAAAACATGAGAAAGAATATGAGCTTCCATTTTAACTAGCCCTTGGTCAATCCATAAGGAGATGAGGAGATCTTCTTGCAAGCCTGTCTTAGGTTGCAGTGGTGGGGTGGACGCTGTAAGTCTGCAGTTTCAAGTGGTTTCTATCCATAGTTGAGCAGTACACTGAACATACGCAGACAGAATCAGACGTATGTAGAGAGGGAAAAAGATATTAAATTATACAGTACATAACAATATACTACATGTATGCTCTCAGTGGTTTTGGGTTTTTTTTTTTTTCCTTCCACAAACAAATTGAACTTATTATCTAAAACCTATGTTATGGCAAAGCTAAAATCAGATGAAAGTCCAACTTTGTTAGGAAAGGTTGACACACTGTGACCCAAATGTCTGACCTGATATTGCTCTCATTGCTAATAGTCACCCTACAGGCATTATCAAAGCAATTTAAACTAGTGTATGTTTAATTTGCAGTGACATAATTAGAACATTAGTAAACTTGTCTATCTAGTCATTGCAAATCATCGTTTGCGTATGTGCTGAAGTTATAGCTGTATGACGGCTCTGACACTTTAAGGAATGACAAACTACAAGTTAATTTTTTTAGAACATTGCAACATACAAAAACCCTTCTCTTTTTTCTAAAATGTGTGCTGCAGACATCCTTACAGTATGATCCCATGTTTGCCAAAGCTTTGACATTGAAGCATTGTGAAGTGAACGAAAAAGACAACACAGAAGAGTTGTGTTTGTCATACAAAATAGCTGCCACACATCTTTCCCTGAACATCAGTAGACTTAGCTTAGTCCCATCAATAGTTTACTGACCTGTGTTGTGATAACATTTCCATCTCTGGAGAGCACAGTATGTGACATTTTGCAAGTACATTTAATGGGGAATGGGGGAAGGGGAGATGACTTTTACCCTGCTTGTTGGTGTGTGCTGGACGGGGCCAGGGGTATTGTTTGGGCAAAAAACTCTCTTCTCGCTGATTGCCACCCCTTGCTTGTGTACTGTCTTTGGACTTTGTATCTGGATAAATGGAACAGTTTCCAGTGAGATCAGTCAGGTCTCACCAAAACAAACATCAGCCAAATTGAACAAAAAAATATAAATAATAGAAGAAGCCCTTGACATTGTCTCAGTGCACTAGATAGCCACAGACAGGCTTAATTGTTGCAGGCTATTTGACTAGGAATATAGATGACTCTTACAGACAATAAAAATTTTAAGATTGTGTCACACACTTCCAGAATGACTGTCCTTCCTGTTAGCCTCAGGTCAGCACTAAAAGTGAAAGGTCAGAATACCAATTAAGTTATCTTTCCAACAAAAAACTGCTCAGTTCAGGGGTACTATGTAGCTAAATATTTTATTAATGTAGGATGGCTTTGATCTGCATTTACTTTATGAACTGATACCGATTTAAAAAAAAAGTATTAATTATTCATATAATTGGAAATCGACCATAAGTTTGAATTAAAGATATTTGGACTTTGTATTTTTTTTTGCCACATTTTAATTTTTCTGTAAAAGGTGAACCAAAACAATATGAACTCTTAGCCGTTAAAGTCAGTCTGTTTTTTCTTTTTTCTTTTTTCTTTTTTCTTTTTTCTTTTTTCTTTTTTCTTTTTTCTTTTTTCTTTTTTCTTTTTTCTTTTTTCTTTTTTCTTTTTTCTTTTTTCTTTTTTCTTTTTTCTTTTTTCTTTTTTCTTTTTTCTTTTTTCTTTTTTCTTTTTTCTTTTTTCTTTTTTCTTTTTTCTTTTTTCTTTTTTCTTTTTTTTCTGCTGAAAAATGATTGTAATGTTGCACACTAACATATTCTGGAAAAATGGTTGTAATGTTGCACACTAACATATTCTGGAAAAATGGTTGTAATATTGTACAGTAACATAGTCTAAGAATAACTTTCCTAATTAATAGTAATTTACAAGTTCCCTAAAAAGTTAGCAGGAAGACTAAAGAGCTAGAGATATGCAAAAACACCGTTTGGTGACACGAAAGTAAAGAGTTTGATTTTTCTCTGCCCCTCGGCTGAAAGCTTTCCAGAAGCTCCTAAAGGAACCTTGTACATAATACGAAAAATTATTCTTCTGAGGTTTTCCTTACTCTCCATCTTTTCCTGTACGTTCTTCTCTCCAATACGGACACCCAAGGCCTGCTGAAGGTCCCTGCCTTGGTCTGTGAAATCAGTAACTTGCACTCTTAAGCCATTTACATTCTTGGACGTATTCCTGATTTTGAGGATTTTTTTTTTTTGTGTGTGTGTGTTTATTGGCTAACTTTTTCAGGAATAAGAAATACATTAACCACAATCACTTCATGTTTTACACTGAAATAGTACTTGCAAAAAATATTTTTTTCTGGTTCTCTTCCATGCAACACAGGAGACCCACACCCGTCTTGCTGCAAACCCACAGCTTTGCTAGTATTGAAGTGCTATGTAGCCCCTCTTTGCCTTCCCTGGCAGAAAGAAGTACCTGGACATGGTCTATATAGATGACCACCAGTTCTTAATAAGCATTACCCGGTCCTCCGTTCAGCACAGCAGTCTTAGAGTCTTAACTTCTTTCCTCAAATAGTTTTTTTTCTGTATGGATTTTGCTGTTATTGTGGATAAACCAACAGCCAAAGTGCAGCTGAAGCTGATGGCCCTAGGCTGTTCTACATTAGCTTCTCAGGCATAGTCATTCAGCTAGGTGTAATGCGTCAAGTAGAAAACAGATCTTAACCACAGAAGAAGAAGGGAAAAATGTAAAACTTTTAGAAAGTTGTTGTACTTTATTCACTGAATCTGTTTTTAGTCTGTCTTCTACCCTACCCTAGAAGACACAAGTGCAAGGGGCATTCCTTGCCTTGCACAAAAGCTATTTTGTAATGTCTCATGGGGAGAAATGTGTAGGCAAACTCTCCACTTGGTCCCTTATGGCCTCATACTCTTTGAAGCTTGTCCATGTTTTGCCATGGCAGACCTCTTTTTAGGCAACTTCTCGGCTACAAGCTGTTCCTTGGCCCTCCAAAAAGATGACTTAACTGTGTGACCTCTTTTGGACCTTAAGTTGTTTTGATGAGATGGTGAAGATTTTGGGGAAGGGCTTTAAGTAGTGTCTCAGAAATTACTCTTACACAAACATGCTGTGTCCAGATAAATATTTGAACTAAGATACTGAGGCTGAAATGGCTGAACTGGAACTGGGAATCCAATAATTTCCCCCCACAAAAGAGGCAGCTCTGTATCATGTGAAGTAGAATTTTGTTGCTGTAGTCTGTGTCTCATTTGAAAAAACTGTTGTTGCTACTAAAATATTGCTACAAAGAAATGAAATCCTATTGTTCTCTACTTCGAGAACCCTTGAACTACTTGAGACATTTAAGCTGACGTTTAAGACCTTAGGATTGTGTTGGAATATCAAATTAAGTTCCACTCCATTCAACAGAAACATTCATGTTTAATTAAAATTCACAGATAGCTAGAAACATGCAAATATTTACTATCCACAATGCTCAAAGTGTTAGGGAATTAAGGCTGGGTTTAATCTTATTTGAACCTGCTGCAATCTTCTTTCTCTGCAAAATAAGTAATGCTGTCTTTTTTGTTTGTTCATTCTCTGAAAAGTATCTTTGTACATCTAGTGTTAGATCATATTTTAACAAAACTGATTTTGTAACATCATACACTTATGTACATAAAGTTGGTTTGTGACTGTTTATATAATCCAAACAGGCAAGAGCAAACACATAGTATTTTGTCTCATCAGTGAAACTTAATGTGTTCTTTGCCTTTCTAGTGGAATTGGTTACTGTTATATAGCTTGCAATTTTCCTGCCTGTATTTTATTTTTTGATCAAACTGTGATATCTATTAACAAAGAATTTGGCTTCATCACTCTACAGCTTGATTTCAAGGGAATTCACTACTCTTTAAACTCTGTTTTCAAGAATATATAAAATATGCATACATTCCCTGGCAAAGTAGTATTCAACTGCAAAAGCTATCTTCGTAACCAAGTGATGGATTAGTTTCATGAAAGAACCAAATCAGATAAAATGATGAGAACCCATGCAAATTTCTTCAAAATTAAGGTTTTTTTTAAATAATAATAAAAAATCTTTATCTGAAAATATAATGTGCCCTTAAGGCATGATATTGGATATTGTTACATGAATTAAATTTCGGAATGACAGGATAATTCATATAGTAACTCCTTCCTCATCAACAGTTCCAAAGGTGTGAGGAGGTGTTTATGGGAGACATTTATTTCCATCAGCTTTAGTCCTGTAGGGCAAAACGGGGGTTAATATATTTAGGAAGAATTTATTTTCTCTGCTGACACTAAAAAATATAGTACACTAATTACTAGTATTTCCTCATTATTTGTAAAGAGAACTATACCTGTTGGCACAGTCAGACAACATTATGAAGAAAAAAAAAAAATGACACTTGTTTTAGTGTTCAGTTGTGTTTAAATATAATAGGTCCTAGACCCAAAGACATCAGTGAGGACCCCATACTTCAGTACTTAGTGCTCTAAAATATCTATAGCAACGTCAGAACCTGTTTTATGGTTGCTTGGTTTAAGCAAGCACCTTCTACCTCTGGGGCAGGGCAAGGCAACTCATTTACTAAACAGGAGATGGTTTCTGATTTGGAAAAATGAGTGAGGCAAACATGGCCTGCAGCACTGACTGAATTCATTGAGTACTTTACTTTGTGTAGTCAACAGATGGCATAGGATAGAAAAAAACATGCAGCACACCAGATTTCACTCTTCCTTAGATGATACTTGTCAGGATTTTTTATTTATATTCTTGTTCCATGGTCTTGAAAATAATCAAAATACAATTTCCCTGCCTCCAAAAAGAAAGTCAACAGAAAAGGTGCAAATTCAGATATGTTTGCCTCATTTGCCTCTGAAATAAAATCTTGTGCTGCATTGATAGGAGTAGTGTATATTCCCAACTTCAAGTACAAGTAAGCACACTTGAGTTGTGGGTGTGCATTCTGGTGATTGCGTTTTTAATTTTTTTTAATTATCTTCAGAATTTTTAAATACTTTCCCAATATAAACTTCTTAGCAAGTCCAAAACCAGCAAGGTGGAAACTTGTATTCCCACATGGGTGTCTGCAACAGCCACTGCTCACATTCCACGTGCCCGACTGACGGAGACCAAGCTCTGGTTTTAAGGTTTTTAAGGGTTCCACCGCCTGCGATTGCACGGATGCAAAAGGAGCAATGCACACCCATGGTAGCGTAGGTGTGACTGACTCCTCCCAGCAGGGAAGGCAGAGCCTGCTGGATAGGACATTGCAGTACACTATTATCGGCTGCCAACACGCTGGAGCCCGGCAGAAGCTGGCAACCCAGATATGAGCAAAAAGTAGATTTCTCTATGCCTTGATGAGAGGAAAGAAGAATTTCAAATTCCAGCTAGAGATTCTGAGGTGGCTGGCTGCCTAGAAAATGAACTAAATCAGTGCATATGTTGTGTGTTTTGGCTTGGCCTTCTCTCTGGATGCCCCTGTAAGACGGTCCAGAGTGGATGTGACAGATGGTTTAGACCACAGTACTCCACTCACTCCAGGCGAACCTTCCTTGCCAAAGGCCAGTAGGCTCATTTCTCCAGGTAGCTACTGCCTGTCTTTGGAAATGTGTAAGGAGTTTGTAAATTAGGAAATTGAATAGAATACCTGCAGCAGGCTTGCAAAATTTTTCAGGGTTTTTATTTTAATTTACGCATTGTGCCAATAAGCATCAGAAAAAATATTGCAGCTCATACAATACATTAATTCTGCTCTCTTAAGATGTTGTTTATTCAAGAAAGCTCAAATTGGATGCAGCAGCATCTGTTTTTCAGTTCTGCTTTCATCTAATTTTACAGCTGGATTGTCTGAGCCACAAGAAGGTCAAATGATTTGCCCTGACTCTGCCTATGAATTTATGGCATATGTTTGACAATCAGTGCCCATATGCTTGCCAGAACTGTGTTACACATTTTAGATGTATAGTTTACAATAATGCCTTTTTTTACTAGGAAAAAGTATTGCTACTAAAACAATTTTTTTTGTTGTTTATGTTAAATTAACAAGAATAAACTGATAATACTAATTTGTCACTAGACGTTTACTGACAGTAAATATTTTACTGATTTTTTTTTTCTACTGTAATTTTAGGAAAAAATTATGTATTATGATTTATGGCAAATGGCAGATTTTACTGCACAGCACAAAAAAAAAATCAATTTACTTCAAATTTAACTGTTGTATTTTGAATCCCAAACAAATATTTTTCAACACAGAGAAAACAATCATGAAATATTTCATAGCCTTTCTTTTGTGAACCTTCTTACACACAAAAAAATGGACAAGGTGGCAGAATGTTTCTTTAACACTTTAGCTCTTCTTTTATTTTCCTCCCCGTTTTTTCCCCAAACTGTGGAAGAAGATTAGGAAAGTGTAGAAAAGTGTTTCAAGCCACCAAGTATAGTTTGAGAACTAATTAATCCATGGCAGTTTCGCATTTCAGGTTTACATAAACCTTATTAACTGAGCATGGGGAGAGCTTTGCAGCTTACCCGGGGTCACTATGGTGGTCAGGCAACATGGGCTCTGTGGGGCTGGCAGTCACATCCTTCGTTGGCGAGCTGAGGAGCAGCAATGTGCGGGCTCTCTCCAGCAGCCACTCACGATGTTGCCTTGTCCACAGTGGATGATCAAGTGCCAACCAGGAATAACTTTAACCTAAAATTCTATCATCCTGACCACATGGGGCTTGGATTAGGCTAGCTGACTTGTTCTGAACAGCAATTCATAACCTCAAGAATTGTTGTGACAGTTAGTACTGGTGCTAAGCTTTACCTTTCCACAGATATCATTGGCTCGTATTTTTATACTTTATACTTGCTTATGTACACATAAGATTTTTTTTCCCCCAAATTACTGGAGAACAATGCCATGGATTGCTCTCAGTTTAAGAATTACTTTTTTCCATCTTTTTCAAGAATGTTTCTCGATCCAGTTGAACATGGTTTCATCTTAAGAACAACTTGTTTTCCAGCAAGTACAATGTGACAAGTTCACAAGGGTTCAGTAGATGTTGGTTCTAGACACGTTCCTCATTTCCCTCTGACCTGAAGAGCACTGGCTTTGGAAGGGTATTTTAAAGTGCTCTTGGTGTGTTTGGTACCACTGAGAAGTGGTTCACTGTATCCAAACTCAGTTAGACTAGCTGGGGTCAATGGTGTGTACTGAACCAGCTTTCACTCACAAAAAAACCCCAAAAAAGTGTCCTATGTATGTATCATTACATAGCTTCTGTCCCCCAAAGATTATTACTGTAAGAATTCAGAATGTCCTAGTGCCATCAAGCCTACACCTTAAATCGTATGCTGCTGTGCTGGGATTGAAGGTCTGAGGTGTCATCAGGCTGTTGACACCTATGCCAATATCACAGGTGTAGTGTATCACAGTAATTATTTCTCTGCTCTGTACTTTTTATCTGGCTGCAAATGGATGCCCGAAGTGGTTTTATTTGAAGAAGATCGGTTTTGTTTGTTGCCTCATATTCATCGTTGTGAAGGTGATTGGCACTGCTGGCACACTTCGTAATTTTACATTTATCATAAAAGTACATGCTAAGCAGCTCCCAAATACTCAGTAAACTGTGACCCTAAAGCTGCAAAAGACAGTGAAGCAGTAGTTACCAGTAGTTACCGGAGCTCTTTAGGAGGGCCTTTGCTGTAAACAGGTTTAACATCCCTGACTGAAAACCGCAAAACTGTTAAACTTCTAATTAGAAGTATAAAAACGAGATTTTCTTTGTGCTGGGACCCTCACATGGTGATTTATATTTTTAATATGATTTGAGACTTTTAATTTAAATTCAGCCCTTTTTCTAGAAAAAGCAACACTTGCTCAAAACTGGGCATATTCTTTCACAACAGATGAACATTATTCTAAAACAATTATAATGAAAGTTTACCCATATTTTATTTTTAACTCAGGCAAGCTGTCACCTAGTGTACACTTCAGAAACCCTCAAATTTCTTTAAGTACTGGGTACTCAGTTTGATACTTTGGTATTTAATGGAGGTGTCATGCTTACTCCTTAATTAATGAGAACACTGTCACTAAAAATATTCAGTATTTCACCTTGTTCCACTATCATACAATTAGTTCACATTTATATGGTGATTTAAAAAAAATCTTACTCTAGAAAGCTTTCTTGGTTTGCTTTCAAAGATATTAGAATGCTTGGAAATCTTAAAATTTCCTGGCAATATCAACTCTGCTTTTTTAATGAAGTTTTTTCAGTAAAAATAATGAAGTAAAATCCTGTTATATGTTGGACTAGGCTTATTCTATTGAACTCCACTAAATGTAAATGTAACTGCAAATCCTTTGAAATCAAACCCTGTACAAAGGGTGGTCTTTCAAAGGAAACTATTGAAGTTGCTGAGACTGTATTTTTAAAAACTCTCCAGGAAGAGCATCTTATGGTAATCTTACAAAAAAATTCTGTTTGAAGGTGATTTTGGGTCACTTGGTGAGACTGAAGTTATTTTCAGCTATTTACTTTTTACCCTCCTTGACATGAAGATGTGGAGCGTGGCATTGCTTTGATATCACAGCAGAAGAATTTCTCCATAATACCTGCTGATTTGATCACTGTTCCCCTCAGTTATCTCTATGTATTTAAAATACAGTGTTCAAAGAACAGGCTTTATTTCTTAGTAAAATCTACTCTATGATTTAAAAAATAGCTGTACCACACAACAAATCTAGCCACTTTTACTGTACATCCTCATGGACTCTTCAAATTATATAAAATACTGATATTGAAACTTTCAATCAGTTTAGGAAACAAATTTCACTAATGTGTTGTGTGTTTATTTTCAGATCACATTATTGAAAAAAAGGTTGTGTTACTATTTTTAAATTACAGTTTTAAGTATTATAAAATTAAGTTTATTAAGCAAATTAAATAGCTTAAATTTTAGATGAGAGAAGAGCTTATCATAGGAGCTGCAGTTAATTCCAAAAGCCAGTGTCACTGAGATACAGGCACCATTTAATTAGAAATTATGAGATGGATAAAATAAGAAGAATAGAAGGATTTCTCTTTCACTTATCCATTTCTAATAAATACATGTTTTGATGGAAATAATGCCATCTTAAATAGTTAATGTTACATGAAACTTCCATCTTATTTATGTGGGTTGCTCCCACTACATTGAGGAGCCTCAGAAAGGTCAGATAGAACAAGGATCTATGCTGGATTAAACCAAGATGGAAATGAAAAAATTGTTTTAGTACTCTTGTGAGAAAATCCATAACAGTGTTCTTCCCCATCAGCCCCCATGAGCTTTCCTTCAAACTTTTCTCCTGCCAATTTTGACAAATATTTTCTCTGAAAGGCCCAAAATGCTAGTCTCAAACCAGATATCTCCCACCTCGCTTATCTTGACAAAACCCTGCCGTTCATTTTGCTGTTTCGTAATGGCCTACGCATCTGAGCAATATAAAGGAGTTCTGTAGGAAAGCTATGTAAGATTTCTGATGTTGGACATTATATTTTTTTCTGGAAATGTAATTTCTAGTCTGCTTCCTGAAATATACCCAGTGGATTTAGACTGTGCCTGAGCACATCTCTCCAATAGCACTGCAGCAAGTATCCCCTATAACAGAGCAACTGGCATCTGTGGGTGCACTAACACGAGCTTGTAGTACACTTAACCCAGCAGATGATATGCTTGCACGACTACATACATGACACAAAGAAAACTTGTATGCCAGAAGAAGCTCTATAAGAATTTAAGATGCACTAAAGTGCTCAGCTGTTAGTAGTGAACATCTCTGCTAAATCATCTTTTATCTCGTTTGTGATACTCAAGGAAAACCAAAAAACCTTCTTTCTTGGAATTTACAACACGGTGACAAAAAATTCATGAATTTAATGATAACCTTTTTTTTTTTCTTTTCTTTATTTTTAAATGGTATATTAAAAGCTTTTACTTCTTTCCTCCCCAAACATTATTTGACTTTTTTTTTCCCCTTCTGTTTCCTTTGCCTTACCAACCTCCTCCTTGCCTGTTCCTTACCAAATCCCTTCTGTAAAACACCTTCTTTCTTCCATGAGACCACCCACTGTTTTTTTTTTAAGGATGGGATAACCAACACGCATTTAACTAAATGCTAAGCAGTTGTTGTCAGAGGACAACCCTTTCTCTTAAGGATACTGCAACAGTGAAGGCCAGAAAAATTTGCTGTTGGATGCTACCCCAGCTGTGAAGAGTGTTTCTAGCACATCCAGGCTTGCACAGGTGGCAGAGATTTCTTTTAAAAATCCACAGATTAGCACAAACCATCTGATTTAAGAGGATGATGTGACGAACATGTGCATTCAGTTTGATTTTACTGCAGAAGAGATGAACTGTTTTATTTTTATTCATACTTACGAGACACTAAAAAATAGTCCTATAGGTAAACTCTTTAACTCTTAACAAGCAGTGTGAGAAGAGACATCCTCAATACAGGCATCTGCCCTGCCTCAGAAAACCGCTGCAGGACTACTTATTTCAAGCTAAGAGAAATTAGTTACAAATACACAAAACAAAATATATTCACAATGATATGACATCCCCTTTCAGCCAAATGCTTAAGAGTCTCTGCCTTTGCACCACAGCTACTTGAATTTCATTGGTGCTACCACCCAACTTCTTCATATAAACCATAACAATGTGCCTATTTTCCCAAGGAAAAGACAAAGAAACATATTCTGGGGCTCTTTAATGAGTCTCTGTGACTTATTTTCAGAACACGTTAATAATTCTGCCTTGACAGCCTCTGAAAATGGTAATTAGCCTTCTGGGTTGGCAGGAAATTGCCATATTGATCATCTCTGGAAACACTATACAGAAAGGAAGAAAAAAACATAGAAATAAATGTTTATGCACGTTGTTGGTATTTTGGAGGGTTTATTTTCTGGTTTTTAACTAGAAGAATTATTAACATTAAGGCAAACACAGATGAACAAAATGTATTACTACTGATTTAGCCATTTAAAAACAGCTTTTACTACCACGAGTGCAAATCCAATAAAATCTCCTGAAAGAAGCTAAGACTGCTTTTAAGTAAGGCCACTTAAGGCTTGGCTGTAAAGGAAGTATTGCTCTTTAAAAATGTAAAACAAATCCTCCTAACAGGACTTTTCATGTTAAGCTATCTCTAAATAAAAGATGATGAGATATTTAAAGAGTTTCTGAGTTCACATTAAATGCATAATTCAGGACCGAATGTTGAAAAGGGAGTAAAAATGTAAAAGGCTTCAGCAGTATATCTCTGCAGTTCTATATGATTTGTCTGGAGGGTTTAATCGGCACAGAGGAGCTGAAATGTAACCAGGGAAATAGTTTGGATTATACTGATTTTAAGCTCTTAAAAAACTGCCAACTCTTCAGAAATGCTTCCAGTATATAACAGCACCTATTTCAGGGTTTGCTGTCTTGTAATATGTAAGAAAGATTATAGTAGCGGGATCTAAAGCAGCTGATGCTTTGCAATGGCCATTCCTGGTGTTACTGCATAATTCCATGAGCCTGACCTTGTGACAACTTTTGAAAATCAAATAACCCTGGAACATATCCTGGATGTCTTCCAGGCTTATGTTGCATATATACACATACTGGTCTTTGAAATGCAAGCATATATTGAGGAATACTTTGTAAAAAAATGTTGGAGCCTTGCTATGTGATTAATGGTGAATTTATCTAGATGTTTGCGATCAGAACTGGCTCCATCATTCCTAATGTTTCAGACTGTGAGGGCATGAATGATGTACATTTTTAGCAGCTGTCGTTTGAATGCAGTGCTCTTATAATGAGGAAGATGAAAACTCTCATATCTTGAGAAAGAGCAGGAAAGAATAAAAAAAAATAAATGAGTATTTTTGTAATCTCAACTTGCTCTTCTAAACATCTCAGAAAACATTTTTAATAGGGTGAGCCTTCAGTCAGTATGTTCTTTTTAAGGTATGAGATATTTAATATACAAACATCTTAAAGAGATATGTTTTGCTTCTACAGAACTGCAATAAACACAATTTGTGTAACACTCTTTTTCTGTGGCTGTGCAAAGTCTCAGAACCTTATAAAGGACACTGGCCATTTGGGTTGCAGTTCAGTAAATTTGCTTAGATATTACACTTTGCTGAAAAAATACCATCTTTGTAAACAGAATGCATCACAATAGGAAACCTGCTCCGTATTTTATGCTGACTAGGCTGTGCTCCTACTCTTCCTCCTAATAAGGAAAAAAAAAAATTGTGACTTCAGAGAATTACATGAAGCAGCCTGCTGTTAGTGTTTTTCTCCTGTGGACTATGCTATTTTGTCTTTTCCTGGTTGCATGAAGCTACATCTGTCACCATATCTACTGCTGTTCAGCAGTTTTTGTGTTGTTAGCAGATCTGTTGATTCCTTGGTTGGGCCAAACTAAGCAAAACTAGAGTAAAATCCCAATAAAAGTAAAACAAAACAATTTCCAAGTTACTGGCCATTCACGTCGTAATGTCCAGTTACTTTGAGGTGTAATTGCACTGACCCTTACCAGAATGTTAGCAGATACTTTCATCTTCTATTTGAACACATATTTGAATGTATCTTCATTTAATGAAGAATGTATCTTCAAATCTTGAATACATTTGAATGTATTTGCAAAATATTTTCATGCTTTGTAGTGTTGATACTATTTTAAATATCAATGGACAGAGGTCATTACATATAAATGTAGTCATTTTGGGTGTCCTTGGGAAGAATGGGTATTACAATCTAAATGGTATATGTGAGATGCTTTTTCTGAGAAATCATGAAACTTTAATACAAATGCTGTGTTATACTGATGTATTATAAAGCTCCCTCTAATACAAGAGGGAGAGGGGAGGACTTATCTGTTATGAACATAATGAAAATTGCTTGGTTATGGAAAATTAATGAGACTCCCTGTAGCCAAAAAAATTGGGACTTAGTATGGTTTAACCTTCCTTTCAGCTCTACAAAGATAAATTTTTATCTGACTTGTGTAGGTCTAAATTAAGGTTACTATTGAGCATATGCTTTAGTCTTTTTCTGAGCTATTTTAAAATTTTATAATAGAACACTACAAATGCAGCCAAGCATGCAGTAATCTGTGTTAAAGAGGTAACTTAGTCTTTGAAAATTGGGAATGAAAACAGGGGTGGGAAAGGACAAACCATGAGATGGCCTTCTTATGAGAAGAGTGAAGGGACACATTCACCTACAAGGGAAAGAAATCTGACTCGCTTTGCAGGGGTTGGAGGTGATGTGGACTGTACCTTTTTAGAAAGGAGACATGAATTAATGGTTAAGATTTGATGAATTGAACTGATGACAGTTTTTCTATACATGGAACTCTTCCCATGCTAGACATAGAATCTTTGGGTTGAACAGGACATTTTAAAGTCATCTAGTCCAACCACCTGCAGTGACCAGGGACATCTGCAACTAGATAGTTTGCTCAGAGCCCCATCCAACCTGAGGTTGAATGTTTCCAGCAATGGGGTATCTACCACCTCTCTGGGCAACCTGTTCCCATGTTTCACCACCCCCATTGTGAAATATTTCTTCCTTATGTTTAGTTTAAACCTACTCTCTTCTAGTTTAAAACTATTATCTCTTGTCCTATTGCAACTGACAAAAAATTTGTCCCCATCTTTCTTATAAACCCCCTTTAGGTACAGGAAGGCTGCAATAAGGTCTCCGCCGAGTCTTTTCTTCTCCAGGCTGAATAACTCCAACACTCTCAGCCTTTCTTCATACGAGAGCTGTTCCAGCCCTCTGATCATTTTCACGTCCCTCCTCTGGACCCACTCCAACAGGTCCGTGTCTTTCCTGTGCTGAGGGCTCCAGAGCTGGGCGCAGGACTCCAGGTGGGGTCTCCCCAGAGTGGAGTAGAGGGGCAGAATCACCTCCCTCGACCTGCTGGCCACGCTGCTTTGGATGCAGCCCAGGATAGGGTTGGCCTTCTGGGCTGCAAGTGCACATTGCCAGCTCATGTCCAGATTTTCATTCACCAGCACACCCAAGTCCTCCTCGGCAGGGCTGCTCTCAATGCCTTCATCCTGCAGCCTGTACTGATACCAGGGGTTGCCCCAACCCAGGTGCTGGACTCTGCACTTGGCCTTGTTGAACCTCATAATGTTCACATGGGCCCATTCCTCAGACTTGTCCAGATCCCTCTGGATGGCATCCTGTCCCTCAGGTGTGTCAGCTGCACCACTCAGCTTAGTGCCATCTGCAAACTTGCTGAGGTTGCACTCAATCCCACTGTCTACGTCACCGATGAAGATATTAGAAATTATTTGTCCCGATACAGACCCCTGAGGGATACCACTCATCACCGATCTCTATGCGGACTTTGAGCCATTGACCACTAGGCTCTGGGTGCAACCATCCAATCAATTCCTCATCCACCCAACAGTCCACACACCAAATCCATATCTCTCCAATTGAGAGAGAAGGATGTTGTGGGGGACCATGTCAAAGGCCTTACAGAACTCCAGATAGATGACATTGGCAGCTCTTCATACTATAGTAAGTTTTTCCTTAAGGTTTTGAAGCATGAATTGGCATTTGGTTTTGTCCTGTTGCTCTTGTCCTTGGAAATCTTCTTTAGTCCTATTAATGTCATATGATGAAACAGTATTTAATTGCTCATCTAAATAAAATATTCCTAACATCTGTGCTCGTTGTTAGAAGGCTGGAACTCACTATATCACATTTTGCAAGGTGCTCTGTTAAAAAACTGTAAACTAACAACCGTTGTCATGTTCTGGAACAAAAATTTTGCAAAAAGCAGCAGCAGACATGTCAAACAGATTTTTCAGGGGATGTACAAGATTAAGAAATTGAAGTTTATGGTACGTTTATGGATGTGCATATTATGCCATGTGTATATTACTGATTTCTTCCTCCTCCATCTTTGAGCTTTGCAGATTAAAACTGCCTGTTTAATAGCACATTTCAAAGATTCATATGAAAGTAGGCTTCCATGGAATTCAGTGCTAAAGGCTCAGACCTAAATTTGGAAAGAATTATCTTTTGTTGCCATGGGAACATATACTTCATTTAGTCCTGAAAGAAAAAGAATATACAAATTTATGATAAAAAATAACACTATTAGTCCACTTGGTGGGGCAGGAGGCACTAGGAATAACTATGTAATCTGGGCATATAATATCTCTCTGTCGTGTGCAACATGATTACATGGAAAACAATCTCCTTGTCAGTTTATTGCTCCATCATAATTTTTTTTCCCCTAAGTTCACATTTGTTTGCATTGTAAAATCACAAACTACAATAAATAAATGGTTTAGTCATTATTTGCCTTTGTAAGGCATCACTGGGGACATCTATTAATTCTCAGATGATTATCTTTATTTCTTTGCCTTTCATAATGTTTTGTATAAAGCCTCAATCTCAGCGTGTTTTTGTTCAGCTACCAGAGAGTAAAGGAGAGAAATTTGATGTTGCAATTGAATTTATTCCAAGACACTTTTAATATGAATATGAAAGTGTGTTCTGATTCTGACTCCTAGGTTTGCTTCTTTGCTTGAGATACAAGTTTTGCTGACTGTGAAGGGAGTGGTGGTAAATGTCTCACGATTATATTTTTTGTTTCCTTGGAGAGGGATAGAACTGTGGAGAGGTTATTCCACACTCTTGCTGCTGCCTTCCCAATTTTTTTTGTAAAACTCTATTATTTCATGGTTACCCTCAGCTTGAAAATTTATCTGTGGAGCATTATCCACAAAAATACTCTCCTTTTTAAGCCCCAAAAGTTCTAAAATGAAATAAAATGCACTTTTTTAGTGAAAGTTATGACACAGTTTTTTTCTTATGATTTTGGGTATTATGACCACCATCCTGTCCTCTGTGTGGCACAGAACTCACATGAATTTACTTGCAAATGCAAGCAATGCAAGTTCATTCTTCCTTTCATATGTAGCATTTGTGCATTTTCATGTACGTATTTATCCTCCTGTTTCTTTAAAACTTGATTAGATTTTCAGGTTCAAATGGACAAATGTAAAGTGAAATACAATAGAAACTGCAACTATCATGTGATCTCCTAGTGAAATCCTCCAGAGGTACACTTTTTATAACATTTTGATGTAAAAATACTCTCTAGCAATAACTTAGCTGCTTCAGGCATGCTGTTATTAACGCTGAGAACATCTACCTTTTAACAAATCCCAAAAAACTTCTGCCCTTTCCGGGAGATGCGTATTAAAAAGAGAGCACAAGAAACAGCAAAATCAGTAAGAGATGCAGACAAAAATTGACGTAAAAGTGGGAAGACACAGAAGTAGAGCGATCTCTCAGTTCATCTCTGTGATGGAGAAGTATGAGCAAAACGCGTTTCACTTTTTGGGAATCCCTAGCATCATCCAGCATGATCTCCACTTCTTTCACGTGACTTCTGCTTTTGCTATAAGCAGTTCATGTTGCTTCTGTTGAAATGCTGCCATTATCATTTAATCATCAACTATGTAAAGTGCTGTGCCCACTCAGTGCAGCGATCATTCCTTGGCCTAGAGACAAACCGTTTAAGCAGTGGTTATGTTTCATTCTTTCACATAAAATCCTTTTCCAAGAAATGAACTGGTGAAATGTTTCAGCTAAGGAAAAAACTCCCACAGCACTTTATTTTGCTGTGGGTTTTATGAAAACGGCCCCAAAATGTCTAATGTTTTTCTAAGTGATACAAATGTATTCTACTTCTTTTGCCTCTCTGAAAGCTCACCTACTGAACCACTGTGCTCAGGTAGCACTCAACTCTTCACTAAAGGAAAAAGCAATAGTTTAGTATTCTACAGTGAGGTATGTCTAAATTGCATTTTCTCAGCATTATATCAACTAAATATTTGTGATTGAAATTGGAAGAATGTGGCAGTGGCTGTTTGAGAAACCTGTAAACGAACTCCATCATCACTGTGGAAGAGAGATGAGTATCTGCTATTTCTCATCCAGGTACAATCCAGAACACAGTGCTGTGTGCCTACAGTAGCATTTCAGTTCCCAGCAGAGGCTTCCTCTTGGGAAAAAAATCTCCCTGTCGTCTCACCGACTGTTCTTCAACTCGCTCGGCAAAGCAGTCTTGGAGCACATGAACCTGGCTCCTCCCAGAAGATCCACAGGACCAGACTAGAGCTCATTGTAGTCAAACGCCCCGAAATGCTTACGGTGTGCGCTTTGGGGCCTTAGAAACAACTGCTTTGTTGCACAAACCCTTTTCTGCTCACCACCCTGCTTGCTATTGCAGGCTTGCTATCGCAGGCACGCCTTGTGTCATCTGAGATCTATCGTACCCTTCATCTCCCCGGTTGCTCTGTATACATTTTATACCTAATTTACACCCAATTGTAAAATTTACCTCCTTTTTGTTAGGTTATTCCGTAGCTACTTTGTAGTGTGTCTGTGTGTGCAGACGTAGGTATGTAAGTCCATGGACGTGTGGACAATCTTATTAGAGGGCAATCGTACACAGACATTGCCTTTTGCAGTTCATGGATGCAATATCCCCTTTCCATTGGCATTATACAGAATCTCAGTTCATATCTACGATTCCTAAGGGGACAGCAGGGGATGGGCAGCAGATACCTCTCAGTTTATTCCTTTCTGGGGAAATGGTTGCTGCCTGACAATTCTTACCTATCTGTATCCAAGAATAAATGTCTCACCATTTTATGATTCTGCTTGTGTTTATATTCCTTATTTTAGCTCTTGGATAGAAAACTGTTGCCCCTGCCAAAATGTAGAGTGCAGAGTAAGAGAGATGGTACAATTGGCAATGAGAGAGACTAAAATGGTAAATACAATTAGTTTCTGGTGCTTCATGGAATAAAGTATTATTTAAAAAAAATGTCCTGAACTATTAACAGTGCCCTGGCAATATGCAGGCATACTTAAAGGAAACCTTTGCTCTTTTCATAACTAAGACGGGGTTTTTGCCTAAACTTAAGTGGATTTTTCACTTTAAAATCTCTGTTTCACCTGATTTTCAGTTGATTGCTTTAGTAAACCTTACTTCATTCATCTCAACACGAAAGTTTCACGTCAATGTCACAGCAGTTATGAAACTATCTATAGGCATTTGCAAACAGAATGAAGCCTATAATTCTGGAAAAGTACTTGTATAGTTTTTATGTTTTAAAAAATGTATCAGGGATGGAGAACTTTGCAATTAAGCAGGTGAAATTGCTTGTAAAGTCTGGCCTGAAAAGACTGCTTCTTACAAAGTCAGCTTTAATACTGTATTTTTCAATTAGTCGCTCACATCAGTGTATGTATAGGAAAAAAATCCATTTATGTGGTAATGGTTTCTGTATGGTGTTCTCCCCAACTTTGAAATCATTGGCATTATTCATGGGCCATTGAGTCAACACTGCTCCCGGCCTTGCTTTTGGGATGCTCATAAAACATGAAGGAAGTTTCACTTTAAACCAGTATAATGGTTTAATAGAACCCATGCTTCACAGTCGCCTGCATGGGCCAGGAAGAATTCTTTTTATTCCTATAAAGTAATTGGCTGTTTGTAGACTATTTTTATTTCTTCAGGAATATCAGAAATTGTCGTCAGGTAGAAGTGGTGCTTCATCAGAATGAACAAGTAACACTGGAAATGGTCTTTCCAAGGTACTTGAGTACCTCCTGCTCTCATATGCTTCCTGATGTCCTCAGAAGCATGGCAAGTTGTGGCAAATATCCCTCCCCTCAGAAACTGTGATTTGCTGACATTGCAATTCATTTTGTAAAAATTTTGGCCTCTCTAAAGCCTTTAGGTACACAGTGATATTTAGCATTTACTTATGGTATGGCAGCTCCAAGGGATGGTGTGATGGAGAAGGAAAGAGTTGTCAGCTACCCAATTGGGTAAGTCATGTTCAGCTTACTTAACTTGAAGTATGAATGTGAACCTCTTCTGTATTTCACGTTAGTGGAATCTATTGCCAGCAGGCTATAGGCTGTATTATGCCTTTTCTGGTGGATGGCAGAGTAGAATAAAGTTACTAGTCTAGCTCTGTCGTGGACAGACATAATAAAGAAAAAGGGAGATTGGGAGCTTAAACTTTGGTTTCCTACATCTGTGGTTTATCAACCAAATACTTAATTATTTGACACTTATTATAGATCTCATGCCTTATTGGAAAGTTCTGGAACTGGGAAATGGAAGGGAAAGAGGAACACCAGTGGCAGTATTTTTATTCTTTTTTTTTTCTAAAGTATATCTTAGACCTGAAAATCCTACTAGTAAACTGGAACTTTCTGGAAAAAAAAAAAGTTATATCAAATTAAGTGAAATAATTCTATCTGAGTATTTCTCTTGAGTCTCTAACCCTTTCAGAGTAACTTCAGAGGAAGCGTGTACTTGTATATATACACACACTTATTTACACACATTAACTATATACAAATATAAAATATATAACTATATGCATGTACAAAAATATGTCAACTATACATGTATCTGTCTGGAAATATAATTTCCAGCCCACCTTCGTGGTATTATGAGTGTCAACAAGTGAGCTGTAAGAAAATGTTTTGTCCCATAAAACTGTAGTGCTTCACTGGAGGAGGGACAGGAGTAAGTGAATGGGAATGGGTCTTCCTTTCAACCTAAACTGTATCCAAAGAATCTCTGCAGAATTTTGTTTTGTGGCATGTGATTCCTCAGACTCCACAAGTTACTGTAGGCATAAAGTTAAGCAAGTGCTGCCATCAGATAGCAACATCTTGTTGACGTAGTCAGAACAAGGGTTTTGCAAATAGTAGCTATTGCAATATTAATTTAAATCAATAACCACTTTGACTATATTATTATAAAAAAAAAATGTGTGAGAAAAAACATTTGTGTCCCTTTTCTTATATATATAATCTACATAACAATAAAGAAGAAAACTCAATTTTCATCTTTGAAAAATCTGTTCTTGTATCAAATGGGTAAAAGGCACCAGGATGGAATTACATTCCTAAATGCTTGTTTGTAGTACTCATTCAATTTATTGTTAATGTTTGGTGTTGTTTGGGTTTTTTTTTAACTTTATCTATATCCTGCAAAAAAATTGGACACATGTATGGCTAGTCAAAGCATTCAGGATTGCAGTAGTAAGAATAAAGAACGAAAGACCACTGTGGTGTACTTTGCAATCAGCTACCTCCTTTTTGCTGAACTGAGCAAAAATTTGTCTTTATTAATGATTAGAATTCCTGTTGGTTTGATTTGGTTTTATTTTTTTTTCTTGACTTTTCCTGTGAGTCCACTGTTGTTGGCTATTATTTGGAGTCTAGACAGCTGTGTAGGTTCAGGAGTGTCTGATCAAGACATTTCTGACTCAGTGAAGATGGTCAAGGGAATTAAAGAAATCTTAATTATGGTGGGATCAGCTCATATATTACAGAAATTAATTGAGCAAGGATTCAGCTTATTTTATAATGGAAGAGAGCATGTTTGATAAGCAATAAAAATAAAACCATGGATATAGAATTAGGTTATATAAATCAATCAGCTTCTTTCTTCAGAGGTCATAAAATCTGAAGAAATTTTTTTCATGTTCAAAATGTTTGTATTCAGTTTTCTTCATGCACCCAAGAACAACATTTCCAGCCAAGCCTCTAAAGATAAAATATCCTACATTTTACGTATGCTTTGCTTGTAATAACAAATAATCTCTTCTCAGTACTGAGCCAGAACTTCAGATGGTTTAAATCAACACAGACTTCAATAAAACTGTGTTGATTTATTTTTTTTACTATTAGATGTTTATGTAAGAGGAAGCCAAGAAAAATTACTGGCCTACAGAAATTTAACACATTACCAAGTTGCCAATATGTCAGAGTATTTCTTTGGAGCAGATCCCTCTGATTAGCAATAGGATCTAATTTATTTTGCGGCTTCATTTTGTGGTAAATAAAGTCAAAATGACCACTTAATATAACACTTCTCAAAACAATTTTATGTGACTAACACATCGAAGAGAAGTCATGCAACAACAAGAATTTTGTCAAATCCTCATATGTGTATATATATAAAGGATATGCCAAAGCAATCTCAGATTTTGTTTATTTATAGTTTGCATTGATAGTCTCACTCTTCTAAGATTAGTCAATTTTTATTGTGCTCTGCTTCTTCACATCAGATATGGTCTTTTGCAATCAACAAATGTGAAACTTCCTTATGAAAGGGTGAGTTCGTTTCTCTGAGACAAGGAGATAGTCACCATCTTAGAAGTATATTAAAGAGTATCAAAATGGATGGGACCGTAATAGTCTCAATATGTTTAACTGGAAGAGAAATGGAAGCATTTGAATTCTCTCACTGTGTTCTTCAGGTGGATGAGATCACATGTGTATGTTCCAAGTGTAGCCACTAAATGTAGTGGAGCAGGTGTATAACCTTTCATATTGCTGTAAATATTTGACTTAATTCATGCTTTATTTGTACTTACCGCTCTGCCACTTTTTAGCCATTTCAACTTTATTTTTGTTTTTATTTTTGTGCTTAACATTTTCCCTTGCTTAGAAATTGAAATTTACAGGACTGTCATGGCTGATACTGCTGTTTTAATCATTCTGCATGGACATTCAGGAGGCCGGTGCTATTTTCTGCCTTTGCCACAAGCATGCCGTGTAACTCTAAGGAGATCTTTTAGTCCATTTGCTTTGGTGATGAAAATGTCTGTCTTTATATCGCTTCTCCTTAGACCTTACAGTCTTCTATTATATACATGTATAACGTGGCTGTGAAATTAGTTGTTTCCTAAACGCTACTTCAATTTAAATAAAGAATAAAATTTAAATAAATAAATTACAACAGCCACTGGACATGTACCAGTAGTGAACGTGGGAAGCTGAGAAGACTGAAGAAAGTATGCCAAAAGGGTTAAAATGGATAGGCAGAATAAAACCATACACAATGACAACCTTATAAATCTAAGCAGCTGAATGAATTATTTCCTTTTTCATCTGTTTCTTTAATGACTTTTTTTTTTCCTAGTTCTGGACAGAGAAGTAGTCTTTTGCAAGAAAGACAGACAAAATACTAGTTGGAGCTGGAATTATTCATTCATTGATATGAATGTAGGGGAAATCTTGTTTTTAAAAATTTCTCTGCTGTATGTTATTTTCCCAAGTAGTTTCGTAACCAGTGTTCAAACTTGTGCATGTAAAATGATCTTCTGGACTCTTCACTGCAGAACTGCCATTCCCCTTCATGTAGGAATGCTCAGGTATTTAGCAAGGGAGGCTATCTTTCCCCCTGCCCCACTGTCCTCCCAAAACAATTAGGTTTAGGGAAAAGAAGGTACACTGAGAGACCTGTAATTACAGAAGCTGGAATCTGTCCAGGTCACTCAGATTAACATGCCTAAACAACCTCAGTGATCATAAGTGGCCATTAGTTTAGGTTTTTCTTCTTATCTGAAAGACAGAGCCTCCTATAGCACAGTGCCCTCTGCTATCAAACTCAATGTTTAGTCTAAATTTTGTGCTATCTCTTTGTGGTCTAAATAGAGGTTTGTCTTATGAACCAGTTCTGAATTATTTATCTTACAACGGCACTAATTACCTAACTATTACTAATGTTTTCTCATATGGAAGATGATGTTTAATGAAGTCAATAGAAAAGAATGTTGGCAAACTTCAGATATTTCCTGTTTAAAAAGCTCTCTGTGTAAAAGAGCTCGTTCAGTTTTCATTCTTTCTTCCCAGGATTATGTTAAACAGGCAATGAAAGGTTTTTTAGAGTTGACTTCAAGACTAATTCAAAATAGTAGTAAGTGTCAATTTCACTTATCTGGGTCGTGTCATCTAGTCAAGATCAAATGTTTTCTGCGAAGAACTGCAAATTGACAAATGCAGTATCTCTCTAAATGGAGTTGGAGGGTTTTTTCTGCTTCCTTTCATTTTCCTAATGTCTGGGATTCGGAGTGAATTCATGTCACTTCATTTTTGCTATTGCTGTTACTTTGCCATCCCAAATGGGGAACTCTATGTCTTCCACTTGCACGTGGTCTGTGAAGGGATTATAAATAGGCTGGACTACGTTGACCTTTTCAATACACCATGCGTTGATTTGTTAGCCAGTCCACCTCTCCCCCACAGGTTAATGAAGCTGTAAATAGGAAGAACTGAAATGGCAAGCCAATCAAAAAGGTCAAAGTAGTGCAACACACCACTACGGCTGACAAAATATATGAGGCATTAAAATTTGGATAGCTCATTCTTAGTGACAAAGATTGTAATGAGAGCAGAAAAGAAAGCTCCGTGGATCCCTTCACATCACACAGAATGTGATGTGGATGGGAAACGATGCAAGCCTGCCACAGTTCTATTCCAAGATAAAAGTTTAAAATCTCTTGATATATTTCAGCGACCATATAATAGTAAAGTTAGGTTAAAAATCATGTTCCCCAATGTATGAATACACTCGTCAGTGTTCTTGCTATTGGATTGACAAAATCTGCAAATACACCCTTTCATACTGATATCATTTTTCAAGGGAGGGTAGAGAGTTGGAGGGGTTTGAAAGAGAAAAAGAGAATAGAAAGCTTCTCAGGGTTTATTAGAAAGAATATATGAACCTGAGAATGTCAAAGTAGACTCCATTGTATGAAATAAATAAATAAGCTCCTTCCTACTTTGTTGATACAGTGATCACATTGCTCCAATAACATTCATAACTATTTTAAATTAACAAAAATCCTGTAAACCACACAAGGATATTGCATGCAACGACTTCTTAGCTGAAGGGCTTGTTGTAGTTAAATTTAAACCATTATGTAAAAAATACTCTCAAAATTTCTCCCTGCGATGTAACACACAACAGTGAAGTCAGCAAAGAGATTTTAATTGAAACTTTTATTTCTTTTAATCGCCAAACCATTTACTGAACATTGCTATTATTTACCCTTCTCTGAAGTAGACGTTTCATGCTGGTGTTACCCAACTACTGTATTCTCCTTGTTTTGAAATATTTCCCTGTGATTCTCGCTACCCATATCGCTTCAGGAGCGTAAACTGTTAAGCATATTTCCCAGGTAGTTTAAAGGACATCCATACGAAATTCATGCTCAGTGGTGTAAAGCAAGTGTAGCTGGTGAGCGTCCTAGTTAAAAGGGTATGAGTTGCCACTCTGTCCCTGGATTGTAACGCAGCTTTTGGTTTGTGAAACTTTCTCTTTTCTGCAAAGAGTAACAGAATATTTGTCCACGGGGGAGTAACTTACAGTAGCTCAGCCCAGTCCTGTGACTTATTTATGTCAGTTATATTGCTCTCGCTTGCAGTATAAGCATGTATAGTTAAATATGGCTTTGACAAATGGCATGGTTTCTCCGGACCCAGAAGGAGCCTCCAGCCCCAGCCTAGCAGACCCCTCTCCTCCGCTGGATTTCCAGGCTGGTGGGGTGAGTTACAGGGACCTGTGCCAAGAGGTGCCTTCTGCTGCAGTTTATCTCTGACTCTAATCCAGCTCTCTGAAACGGTGCCAAGCTAATTAGCTAGTTCAGTGCCTGTTATATCAAGAGCCCAAATAAGCCTAGAGAGGTCACGTTTTGACCAGGAGAGAAGCCTTTTCATTTATCTCTCTGTTTGTGCGGGCCCAGGCGGACTCCCATATGGGACAAATCCCAATTAATGCCGCCTATTTAAACTTGTCCTGACATATTTTAGAATGTTCACCAATTAACAGTAGCATTAAGTTATCAACTACTTTAGGTGAGGGTGCTAGTGGAGACGAAGAGCTCTTGTTTTTGTGAGGAACATCTAATCTTAGCTTGACTTTGCTAATACAGGAAAACCAAAGAAAAGATCTACCGAAACTGCATCACAGCATTATTAAGCTGTAGGACTTACTATTGCCCAAACTCACGAGAGAGATAGAAAAACAGTCTCTGCCTTAAGGCATCCCCTACTTTCTAATCCCAAGAGCAACCAGTGAGGGTAAGAGAAGGCAGGAAAGAAAAATGATATTATGATGATAAATACAAGGAAAAAGAACAGTGAAAATAAATATTATTATATGTGAATAGCTACTTTCCCAGTTATGTAAGCTGAACCTAAATAGCAAGGCGGCTGGCTCACACACATGAAATTGTAGATAATGAAATTACAATGTCTGTCAAGATTTTCATAATATCTGCCTTAAATAACTGCAAGAATGAAAACCAACACATGATATTTTTAATGCTCTCCTTCCATGAAGTTAGATCTTTATTTGACTATGAAAGCCAAATCCATTTCTTCAGTTGTTTCAAATGAGTTTTATTCTGCCAGTGTACTTTGTGCAATTCAAATCTTTCATAAAACTACCAAGGAAGAGCAGTCAGGCCAATTGTGGATCTTTGTCCTGTTGATGAAGCAAAAAAACCTCAGAAAACAATGATATTCACAGGTGTATGAATTACCAGTGGTCTCATTTAAGAAGTTATATTCTTTCAGGAGCATGCTACTGAAGAACGAGTACAAAAGAAAGCCAGAGTATTTTCTGTATATTTGGGTTATGGGCCTGTTAACCACACAGCCTTTTTTTCAGAACACCGTATTATTAGTTGTCTTTTAAAGTGACAATGTAATTGGTCATTTTAACTTTGGATGTTGTCACTGTAATGCCTACATAAAATCTCTGCAACAATAAACCGCAGTGATGAAGCAAAGCTTGGTGGGGCATCAGACAGGTGTGGTATTTAAAGCAATTCAGAATATTGACTGAAAGAATGCAAAACGTGTACATATTTGAGATGTTTTTCTTTTTTTCTTGCGCATTTCATGGGTCAATTGGATTAACAATTTTACCAGGGTAAGCCGTTTTTATTAATACATGTTTATTTCAGTGGGCAGGTTTGGTTATAACAGACAACTGGTGCTTCCTAAAGCTTTTTGGTGGGGGCGGGAGAAGTTTTTTGAGGCATAGCTAAATAATAGGAAATGAAATAGCAAAAAACTTTGACCCATAAATCTTTCAAAATTCTGCATTTCTATATTTGTTTGCATAAATACTTGAACTGTGTGGGTTTGATTATCAGGTCTTCCTTTTGAAATGTTAAAACTTTAAATGCAGCCACTGTGACTTGTTTCATACCAATATTCTGGCTTACGGTTTTTGCAACTGCTTTCAACATTCTCATGCTTTAGCAAAAACGTTAGTTTGGATACCTTGCATCAACTTCTGAATACTCGTTATTCAGCAATGCAGGTGGAACAAAGCAGGTTGTTCTTGGCCTCTCAGAACAAAAGTCATGATAGGAGACATTAAGAAGGCAATGTTTTCAGTTAATGAAACTGTGTTTTTAGTGACTAAAGTACTGAATTGAGAACTAAGAGGGTGAAGACGTGAATAAACAGCGTTCTCGGTTCTGCTGCTAGTTGTTTCTGAACAAGCCACTTGGAGCGGCTTGCAGGACAAGCCATGCATTACTTTCCTTATATGCCAAGCAGGGTAATGATACTTTACTGTACTGCATTTATCAGCCATACGTAAGAACCAAGACAAAGTAATAGTATAATAGTTTATGCAAAATCTGTCCAAGTCAGTGGAGATGTTTGAAAGGCCTGATGTGAGTTTCTTTTTCTTAACACAACATGCACGATGGTCTATTATTGACATTGGATAGCTGCAAGTGCTGCTCGGATGCCCTGAAAGAGAGAGGGAATTGGAAATCCTGATCCAGGAGTTGTGTTTGCTGTGCCTGCAGCTGTTGTCGTGCTCTGCCGTCTCCGGCTCCTCTGTCCTTGGGAGCTCTGTGCTCGTTTCCTATCTGTGCACTTGGCTGGCAGTGGGAGTGTTTCTTGTAAGGCTGGTCTCATCTGCATCGTTTTCCAAACCTTGACTGAGCCTAAGTTCTCTTATTTTCCTTTGGGAACAAATATTTTTCAAAAGTTTATGCCCATAATTAATGGGTTTTATGAGGGAAGGAAAGAATCTCTGCAACTGAACTCTAACAAGTGTTTGATATCATTCCCCATGCTAATATGAAATTCGGTGCTTTGTTCCCAGCTCAGAAGAACTTTTGGGGGCCTAAGATAAATGTTGTAACTGAATGTCACCAATTTCACCTGTATGGCAAAACTGGTGAAATGACTACAAAAACTGTGAATTAACAAAATAATAGGTAGCTGCTTTAAAAGAACCAGCTGTCACATGTAAGTCTGAAAATGTAACAGAAGAAATTACTGGATATCAGAACTCAGATGAAACAATTTCTACCATCCTTGGAGAGAGTTTACTGCTTCAGTCAGGCGTAGTATTACATAAGGTTATCACCACAGCTAGTCAAACTGGACGGAGTCAGCAATGCAGAAAAAAAAAAAAAAGATAAAACAGAGTACTGCGGGCATTGCTTGCAGCCATGTAAGCACAAACACGGTTTGGACCACAACCACAGAAAAACTATAATATTGCAAACACAAATGAGGTCAGACTGAAACTCTGCCATCAGAGAACATGGCATGATGCAAATTACTGCAGACTTCACTGAGATTCTTTTGCAAGCTAGCTGAGGAAAATGAACCTTTTCCGCAGGGCTGTAGAAATGCTCCATGTGAACAGGTGGAACCCGAAGCAACTTCCCAGAGCAGCTCATTTTGCCTGCAGATGAGAACCGTGAGCTTGCAAAACTTTATACTATTTCTATTTCTGATACACCAGCAGAACAGCCAAACACCATTAAATTGGTGTTACCTGTAAATCTGTGTTACCTGTATCTATTGATTTTCAGTTTTTTAGAGATTTTCATTTTATTGAGCCCAAGGTACGTCTAGTGAGCTAGTTAGAGGAAATACTTGTATTTGTCATAGCATATATGCAACTATGAATGTGATTATCTTGCATATGTGTTGAGGTCTGTATTGTGAGTATCACTGTTTCTGCAGGCATCAGTATCAGTCTGGTGCAATAAATATGCAACTATTTAAAGGGTGCGCTACTTCCATACTATCAGTGGTTACTAAAAGGCAACCCTTCATTTCAGCTATTGCAACAGATCCAATCAAGGAACTATTTGAGTTGGTAAAAAGGTTTGACCACAAGTTTGACTTCGTACAACAGAAATTGCTCCACCCACCACTTTCATTGTGAAATGCTTTAAAACTGGAGTTTAGAGAAGTACTTTATCATTCCATTAGTGAAGACCCTGAATGACTTCATAGGTCTAATGCAAGTAATGATAATGCTGACAAAAGTAATTTTTAACTGAATTTAAGGGAGCAAAAGAACATCACGGCATTTAAAAGCTATCTGCTCACATGTCTAAATATTTGTAGAACTTTATGGTAATTTTTTTCTACTGATAATAAACACATTAAATTAAAAGTTTTATTAATGAGGGACACAGAAGCCTAGCAGATGTCAGTTAATGATCATGACAAGTTCTTACACATGAAATTGTGCTATAGGGAGTCACACTTGTTTTGGAAGAGCAGTGTCCATAGTTATTCAGTAACCAGAGGTTACCCAAATAGTATTGCTGTGTTTTAGATAGCTCAGCAGGTATATTTGATATGGCCAGCAGAAAGCAGGAAAGGTGTTATTTTCTAGTCATGTGAGCTTTTTAGCAGGTTTGAGGTCTGATCCACTGGATAAATTCAATTACTAAAAATCTTTACCCAAGGAATTTTTAGAATTACACAGGGTGTTTTTCTCTCATCATGGTGTGAAAATGTTTTCCTAGTTAAACATGTTCTGTGTAACTTCTGGATTGAATTACTTCGTCCATGAGGAGACTGTGGAACCCCATATGCTAGTAGTCTGGAAGGTGGTTAGAGCTTTCCCCATATATTCATGGACCCTGTGTTACCAGCAATGGTTATTAATAGCACATCTACTGAAACTAAAAGAAAAAGAAATATTTGCTTCTGTACAAACTGCAAGTGGAATAGAGAAATTTTTGGTGCAGGTTTATATACATACCACCACCATTTGGTAACACTGTTATGGAAGGATTTAGACAAGTGGGAATGCAAATGCCTAATGCTATCTATATAGGATAATTTTCTTTTCTGCATGAAACTAAGCAGAAAGCGCACCCTGAAAGCATGATAGTTGACAAGCTGATGTTGTCACTAGAAGCTCATGTGGAGGCAGCTAAACAGGTCACGGGTGTACTTTAAATGTAACAAATGGGAGGCTGCTTGCTTCTATATCTTAATTAAAAACAAAATAAATAAATAAATAGCTTTGCTTGCAGACAGCCTAAAAATCCAAACAACGCATCCAGTCAGATTTTTAGGTAATGCCATATATTATTAACCATACCCAGCAATCTATTATTACAGAGCAACCACAAATTAAAAACAAGTGCCTGGCTCACCATAAACATCAAGGACATCATGCTGGTGGCCAAAACTTAATGTTAAAGCTGAAGGTCCTCCATATGTTTATTATAACTTTCCAGGTTTGCAGTACAGCAACATTGTCTCATAAACTGCAATACGGTCTGTTTGTTTACTAGATTCAGCATGAGAAAAGCTTAGCATTGACTGCCTTGTCCATCTGTGCTGGACTGGTATTATGCTTAGTGCTCCGATACCTTACTTCCTCTATCATGTGGGTAGAAATAGCACTAAGAAATTTTTTTTAAATTCTACAAAAGTCAATTTCCTGATGAAGAGAAATTTTGCGTATTCATCAGTACCCACAAGCTCACATAACAATCAGTAAAAGAAATCGGAAAAATATAAACCACACACAGTTAACGAAGATAACTGAATTTGAATGCGACTCACCAGTAAGCAGAAAACAAAGCTTGTAATTTTCCAAAAAGGAGAATCAAGAGTCCACATTGTCTTCTGCAACTGTACATATAAGGTCCTTTTATTATCTTACAGATTATTATAAAACACCTCCTCTTTTGAACCTACTTACCAAGGGCAATATGAGCTTTCTTCTAGGTTAGTTAGCTATGACAAAATAATAATTACTTTTGGCCTCACATTCTTCAACATGTGTCTTGAGAACAGAACATGACATTGCTGGATCCATCATACCCCTGCATCCAGCTGTTACAAAAGTGCTGGATTAGGTTTTAGTGTTGTTTAATTGTCCTGAACCGTTAGTCTACTTGCTGCCTTTTTACTAATTATATCAATAGAGTACCTACAAAGCACCCTTTACTGCTCTGCCCTTGTAACAGTGTGATTTATTTATTTGTTTGTTTGTTTGTTTAAGGGTGGGGATAATGCCATATTGGTGCTGGGTGACAGTTCTGGTGCTGAGATGCAGAGACCCCTGCTGAGATGCTCTTTCTTTGGTTTTGCCCTGGCACTTCTGTGCTGCAACCACAGCTGATTTTTTATACTTAAATAATACATTCCTCAAGGCTTGCATTTGTGAAAATACAGCACTAGTCAAAGCTGGAAAGGGAACCATGTTATTTCAAATACGCCTTTAAAAATGTCGGAGGGAAGTTCAAATTCATTAACCTGTAGCTGCTGAGACACTCTGTTCCTCTGAGCTTCCTCGTGCTGATCTTCAGGAGGGTCCTGCACACTCACTGTAGAAAGCTGAACATCTGTTAAGGGAGGCACCAAAAGCTACTAAAAACGATACAAATATAATCAAAACAGAACTCAGATTGCTGCTGAAGAATCTGTAGATTTATGAGTGTGCCTTGAGTTTTTCTCTAGGTGTGGTAGGTGACACATGGCCACGTAACCTTTACCTCCCTGCCACCTTGTCTCCACAGTTTTTGGCCACATCGACAGCTCACTTGCTGTGCATGAAGGAGCTTGAGAGGAAATGTGAAGGGGAGGCAGGAAGGCAGGACTTGAGGGCAATTCAGTTCTAGGTTGGCTTGAGCTGACCCTGAAACTACCCTCAACCCTTTCTAAGGAAAATTTGTGTGAAATATCTCTAAGGAAATCTTTACTATTCACTTCTGAGTGATGGATTTCAGAGAGACTCATAGGTCTATTCTTGCTATGTGTGCTGTGCATGTATGTATGTGTGCCTGTTGAGTAGACTATCTTTCCAGTCATGGGAGAGCAAAGATTGCTAGTCTACATGTCTGTTAAGGGATGTGAAGATGTAACTTACATATCCTAATGTCTGCAAAATTAAGACGAATGCAACTCCGTTAATTAAGAATTCAAAGTGAAAAAAATGTGTTTTGTGGGATCTCTTTTTCGTGTGGGTTGGGTATTTTTCCTTCTTTTTACCAATAGTATTTAAGTTTTATAGAAGCTTGACTCTGTACTGAGTCAAAAGCACACTAATTTGGTTATTAGCATGTGCATCAAACGATCTCACTCCACTCATTCAGAAAATAGGAATTAAGATGATTTGACAGCCCTCCAATTTTGCTTTCAATGCAATCGATTCTTTTCATCAAGGCTGCACTGTCCTGTGCTTGATCTTGCAAAAGGGACTGATGGTACACTTGCTCTAATCACATTTTATTGTGCATTCACTGCATGTAATAATAAATTTGGCTATCCAGATCAATTTTGGCCCAATTTCCTCTCACAGGAGGCAATTCAATGATTGCTTTTTTATTTCTTTTTTAAGAACCATTGTTTGATCCACATAGGGTTCTTTTTTTTTTAATCCCCAAAATATTAACTCAAATAAGCTTCAGTGGTATTCTGTACTTTTATTTACAACTGCTTTGGTAAAAAGCCTATGCTTCATTTTAATAGGTCTGAGGTTACTACATGGTATATAATGAGAGTGATTTTTGTAATGGTTTTCAAAGAGCTTAGTATGTTCATAGAGCCTTCTTGAGTGAACTGTTTAAATACAAATACTTCCGTTCAGTGTACTGTTCAATATCACCTGCAAATGCAAAGAGCTTATTGCATAATTTTGTAAGCAGTATTGCAATGTATCTCAATATTTTCTGTAATGACCTTATAACAGGATCATTTTTTGACAGAGAACATTGTAGAGGAGGTTAATGTACTTTTGGTGTTTTTTCCCATAGAAATTAGAGAAAGAAAAGATCTCTTAGGTCAACTAGTTCATTCTCTGCTGGTGATTTTATTATGCCTATTCATCAGTTCAAAAGGCCACAGTACTGTTGCAAATCCGTATAACAGAAAAGGCAATACTGGACTTACCTATTAGTAGATTTTGATGGTGAATGTGCAATAAAATATTTGCTGACTTGTGGTGAACAAAGAAAGCATCTGAAGTCCCTTGGAAGTGAGGAGGGAGAATAATTAAAGGCAAAGGACTGTTAGATTTGTATCAGAACTCAGGTTGATCCTAACAGAAAATAATGCAAATAACACGTCTGTGGAGCTGGAAGAGTTGACCTTGGATTAAAGATCTGAGGTTTACAACTAAGATTCATTTAACATATAATGAAATAACAGTTACATGATCCATAAATGTTTAGTAACTAAGTCCATTAATACAGTTGTTAAGTGAAATCCAGTTAAGCATAGGGACTGTGAATACATGAGTATGGGAAAGGAATCTCTTAAGGCAGCTGTTCTCAGTGCGTTATATTATATCTAAAGCCCAGTTGACTATGATTGGAAAAATAAGATTGTAAATGTGCACAATAAGTAGAACCTGTGGTCTTACTTTCCCTCGAGTATAAATCATTATTATACAATCAGAGAAAAATAACAGTTGAAGCAGAAATCCTGATTCCTTAGTTACAATTGGGCCTGAATAAAGTTCAGCCGAAAGAAATCTGTCCAGCATGATACAAAGTCTTGCATGCAGACATCCTGAAGCTTTGGAGGAGTTGTCTTCTGTAGAATTAGAACATAAGGCCTATAAGTTAGTTCTCATCACAAGTATGATAGGCAGAGATGGAAGGTTTCCTTTTTTCATGTCAAATTTTAATAATTTGTTCAGAAAGAAAAAAGTTAATACAAAACCTAAAACTGTCATGGTTTCTGTTTTCATTTTTCTTTTTTCTCTGTAAGAAAATCTTTGTTAAATATTTTCTTAAGTTTTAACCTTCTTTATTTCAACCAATGACTTTTTTTCTAATTATGCTATAAATTTGATTTGGTCTTCTGGCTTGAACAAGAATTAGTTAACTAATAGAACATACTTTAAGTAAACAGGTAATAAACTGAAAAAATACATTTTAAATAGGTACAAAATTTTGGAATTATATTTATAAGACAGTCTTCTGATTTTGATTTTCATTTTTTCTTCTCAAAAAAACTTAGATACTATAATTATTAGTTCTAGAGATCAAAAAGGTTGTCACTTAAGTTGCAGAAAGACCTTCCAGGGTATGTGTCCCCAGTGATGAGTATGAATTATGATTCTATAGAGTAATATTATGAAAACCATAGGATCTTGAAAGATCCATACTTTTCTGCCCTCAAAATACATGAAAAAAAATGCTGCTTTATAAATGACACACATTAAGAAATAAGCTGTCATTTCATTATGACTGGACAGAAAAGATATGAATTAAAAAAGCACCTAGATGTTTTGGATTAGAAAATGCATTTTAAGAAAACTTGGACTTTTTACTATAGTACCTGTATTTTTGTGTAAAAAAGTAAACAAGTTCAAGTATTAGCAGTGGCACCGCAGGATTTTGCAGTGCTACTTGGCTGGAAAAGTAAGTTTATTTTGACAGAATACTTAACAGCATTCGCTAAGCTACAATGAAAGCTATAAGCTATAATGAAACAGGCTTGGCAAGCCTGTCAGGGGATGAGCTTCCTTCTCTGGGCTTAACTCTATTTCAGTGTTCCCATTTATCTCTCCACTGAATGCAGGCACCCTTCATGGTCTGACAGATATTCCGTCCTTGCCAGGTAGCTGCTGCTTTTAGGCATTAGCTGCCAAAACAATTCAGAGATTAATGGGAAAACTTCCATAAATTATAGTACAACCTCTCCACTTTCATGGAAAATGTAACATCTTTGGGATGTTTAAGTGCTGTAAAGTGTCTTCATTTGTTCAGACACTTGCACAATTATTAATACAGACAGATGCAGAATACACAGACAACAAGCATCTAAATTAGCTTTGAGGGGAATTAATGCAAGAAGCTAGCAAAATATTCCCAGCGAATAAATTAGTGTGACATTTTATTATGATTTCAACACAGATTACCAAGTGCATATCTTAAACAGTGGTCTCAAAAACCTGCAAAAGAAAGCTAATACCAAATGATGCAGCAAGGAAAAGCCAAAGAGAAAGCTGCACCTATTAGGCTTATAGACATTCCCAAGGTAAGACAACACTTGTCACCCTGAATAAGCCATTAAATGCAATGTTTTTTCCAAGTCTTTAATTACAGTTGGCATTCCCAAGTCAGCGCTGGAGGCAGCCATCCTGTTGAAGAACAATAACCTTTGTGACACTGAAGTGGGAGAAAGCAGCAGCAGAGACCACAGCCTAGTTTCCAAAGCGCTAACACATTAGTAGGAGAAAAAACCTTTTTAATGTTGCATGATTTACACATCTAGGTCCAGTCTCAGTTGAACATGGTGCTCTCCGGGCTTGTAACACTCCCCATACCCACAGTGTCTGTGGGGTTCAGCTTGGCTCCTGCCACCATCACCTAGTAGCACAACAGACCTCTGCAACACTGACACTGTAGAGCTCAAATGGAAATTTTCTAATAACGTCATAACCTGTAGCTTCTTAGTCAAATGGATGATAACAACAGTTGCCCAAACAGTAACGTCTGATGAGTCCAGTACAGTCATACAAGCTACTAATATCCTGTCAGCCCCTAAGATGTGATGGCAGTCACAGGCTCAATTTCATAGCTTGCTGATACTAAAAGGAAAAGTGCTGGTTTCCCCATTACTTCTACTTCTCCAGCTCTTCCTTCAGCATGTGCTTGAATCTCCCTGTGTTTCTTCTGCCTCTGCACCCACAACTCCCATTACCTTTGCTCTGTTATCTTTGCAGGCACCTGATCTACTTTATCTCACCAAACAGAAGAAAACCAAGGTGCTATAACACAGTTTTGACAGCATTGTATGATGAAAGACACTAGATTTTATTCAAATTTTTGTGGTTAAGCCTCTTCTCCAGTTGAAACTTAACACAGCTCCTTTCAAAGACTGAATTAGTTCATGCTCAAGCACATTAATACCCAACGTGACTTGCTCACCACCTCGTCTGCACTCAGACAACAGTTGCTGTCTTTAATGTCAGCCATGCAACTGTGTAACATCAGTAATTGGTATATGCTTGTGTGAAAGCTCAAGGACATGATGTGGAAATGCCTGGTTTGGAAACGTCAGTGCTGTGTCACCTTTTCAGCTGGTCCCTCAGCCTCAGGATGGTCAGGATGGCCAGGCTCAGCGTAGCGTCCAGTTCCTCCTTCTCTCTGGACAGGTGGTCATCCACACTTTTCCAAAAGAGCCAGCCACTGGTGAATGGACAGGAGATCTCAAACCTCTTCCTGGATGTTAAAGGAGAGACATCAGGAAATAGGGGAAGAGTGGAGAGGAGGGATGAGAGGACATTTGGACCTGAGAAGAAACCATGGGGAATCCCAAGAAGGAAGGGTGTATAAATGCCATCATAGCAGCGTTTGTAGAAAATGTTGTCCTTTGTGAGTTCAGCTTCTGGAAAAGGATATGAGTATGAGTCTCATAATAAGCGGGTTAAATAAATGATATAGGTTAATGGCTGGAATATAAAGATGAAGAGGGTGACCTTCCGGGTTTTAGGCTGAAATTAAGCATGGTTTTCTTTCCTTTGTCATCTCTGTCTTAATAGACATCAAAAGACATACTAATTATATTGTTTCTATGTTTTATTTTGTTTAAAAGAAAATTAGAATACCTTATTTTTGGTTTTGCCTTCAACCTAGTTTATGTTAAGCCTAAATGTTTTAGATTAGGCAAGGTAGACGGGCATGGTGACCCTTACAAAGGAATTTAGGGGAGCATTTGAGCAATGCCCAACATCCCAATACCTTTCCTCAGAATAGCCAAAAGCAAATGGCATACTTCTATTGAGATTTATAGTCTAGTTTTGAAAGTTACAAGAAAGTAACGCGCTCAGTATCAGTAGGTTTTTTGAATTAGTTCCTGCCAAGTTGTTTCTGGGAGCGCTGCATTCCTGCTGACAGTCCGCTGACCCAGGCTAAGGTTACTGCATAAAGTGGCGGTGTGGTTTGGCTTGCATTTGTAGCAGCCGAGATAAAACCTGGTACAGCTAGCTGGTCCTAAGGGTGAACCTCTCCTTCACGCAGCCTGGAACATGGCGTAGAGTCCCTTCCCTCGCACTGACAACAGCATCTTTTTTCACAGTGATGGATCTGAAATGTTATTAAGCCATGCAGTTCTCAACCTCTCATTTAGGAAAATATTGAGAAAAGCGAGTGGAGCTGGACAAAAACTAGAGTGCTTCAGGACCAAAAGACCAAAAAAGTAGTGTATCTTATTACCTTGCTGAGTACTTCAGCATAACCTGTAGGAGAAATACATTTTGAAGGCGGATTCACATACAGCAGGACAAAAACCAGCAGAGTTGTGGGGGTTTTAATATTCAGACTTCCACCTCCAGTTCATTTTAAATGAGAAATGTTTCACTGAAGATTGTAGCTTTATTTTATCAAAAAACTCTTAGCAAAATTAATTGATACAATGCATTTTAGTGCTATTCTTAATCTATGTCTGTCCTTGTCTCTTGCTAAATTTTTTTTTGATGGCATACTTAATTTTAGATCCATGACCTATGAGCTTTAATAGACTTTCTGACAATAATGTTTAGGATAGTGGATGCTCAGTATCAAATTTTCAATAACCTCCTTCTCTGAGATAACACTAATGAATCGTCATCCAATAGGGATATTCTGCTTAAAACATTGATCATTAACTGATCATTGATCATTCACATTTTACACGATAAAACCTGCATTTGCCCTTCTGCCATTTTTCCAGAAAATGTTTTCAAATATGTAGTGTTGATTGTTTATTAGCTTGGGGGGGGCGGAATGATGGGGTTTTATTTGTTTGATTGGTTTTCTGAAAGCTACCACTGAAAATCTTTTAGCTTGCACAGTCCCTTATTTCTTCTATGCACTTTATTGGAAGCAAAATCTTCATATGAAGCATTTAAAATGTAGCTTAAATAAGCATAAATGAAACCCCTATAACGAACTCTGCCTGGAAATGCATGAGATTTGTACAATTCTCATTATATTCTGGGAACAAATGGACCTTAAGATCACATTGAAAACCTTGATTAAAAAAGTGTGACTAAGATAGGCTCCTTAAGGATTATTGATGTTTAATTTAGCATTTGATATTAACTATCTAAACTCACACCAGGAGAAACCAAATATTGCTTTACTCTAAGTAGTTTTCAGAGAAAGAGGAGATTTCACAATTGAAACTTTTGTAATTCTGAATGTCTCAATTAGCATATTTTAACAGTCTTTTAAACCTGGAAGCATAACCGAAATTGTAATGAAATATTCTGCTTTGCAAACCCATTTTGATTTCATTGTCTTTGCCACTATCACAGATTTGAGAAAGTCTCATTTTAAACAAGTTTATTCTCTGTTTCAAACCTGCACAGGATGCATATTAGGGATACTAACTTTCTGCAAAAAAAGACCAAGATAAGCACATTCCCTGCTGGCATTTTCTTAAACCTTCCATTTGTTGAAGCAAGATAGTGTCTGTAGAGATTCTGTTCTTGCAGATCTAGGGAGCAAAAGCTTTGCCTGCAAATCATGTATGAGTTTACTAGACCAAACTCAATCTTTTTTGGCCAAGCATTTTTTTCCACATGTTTTGCAGGGCTGTGTGTCCACATACTTTCTTTGAAAAGATCTCAATGTATCACCACTTCCTTTATGCCTAAGAATTTAATGAGTACCACAAAATAATTACTGTCAGTTGCCGCCCATTTGTGTTTCCCATTGAAGTACTGGTTCTAAAATATGTCATGTGGTGAGCCTGAAGTCAAGCAGAACAAAGGAAAAGAGCAGATGCACTCATGGCCGCTTCTGCTGCCAGTGATTCCCTGTCATAAAAACTCCTTTATAAACCCCACGGAAACTGTTGGATGGTGATCCGTCAGTGTTATCACAAGGAAGGAGATTACCGATAATCTTGCTGGCCTGATGCACTTGCCCTGCCGTCCAGGAGTAGAGCTGCATGGAGGGGAATCAAGCAACATTTCTTCTGTCATGAGACTGAGAGCAGATGCTCCGCAGGGTGGCTCACCTGCTAAATCTTCCCCGAAAGGGATGGATTCGTTTCTGTTAGTTACTAACTAGAGAGATTCACAGAGCCCTACTCGAACTCTTGCTCAATGCAAAACATGTATCTTCCTTAAGGTTTAGGGAAGAAACGTCTCTAGGTCTGTGTCAGAAAAAGCTAATTGGACAGAAACTTTAGAAACAAATCGTGCTTTCTCAGCCACGCTCAGTATCAGTTTCACACTATATCCTCAGCGGGGCAAGAAGGGATGTTGCTGCAGAAAATGAGAGCCTTTATATAAGTCAGTTTTCTTTAAAAATACTTCTTTAGAAACTACAACTTTAAAACAAGATATTCTCAAGCGGCATATTGGGAAGTACAAAGATAACAGTTTATTCTCCAAGCCATATGGAAGGGTTTTCAATCCATGTACGCAGCTGAGGGTGGGAAATCATGTAGAAGACTCTGACAGGCTAAGTAAAGCAAACTAAATCCCTTGCACTTAAATACTATTAGAGAACACTTGATGCTAGATCACCAGTTTGAGGTGCGAAGGTGGGCTGCATGCTGACATAAGTAATAAATGCAATAAAGAATTTTGTGAGTGATGGGATTAATAATGTAATAGCTGACTTCAGAAGGCTTACCAGCTTTACCTGAGGGGATACTTGTCCCAGATATTGAACCAAGTCAACATTGGTGACTCCATTATTTTTGTCATTATTTATATTATTGAAAGAAAACTTTGTTAAAACAAATCTATATTTACAGAGGACAGAGTGGTTTTAACTAGAAAGGTACTTACATTTTCTCTTCATTTTATCCCAGCATGCGAAAGCATAAGATCTGTGGGTTTGGTTATGCACTCTGAAAGGGTGGAAACAACCTTTAGTGTATAAGTTCCATTTAAGTAGCATTTTGCCCCATTACCCAAAAAAAGAAAAGAAATAAAAATCAAACTAGTTTGCTGCATTCCCTTTATATTGCCTACAATTAAATCATGTATGCAATAAAAACACTCTTTTTCTCCATAGTTTCCGATCTGAAATTCAACACTGTATAAAGTGAACAAGTAGAAGGGAACAGTTTTGCTCCTCCTTTTTGCACTTTCCTTCCCATCAAGGGACTGTCAAACAATATTTGACTGCCATAACCCAAGCCTCAGCTATCAACCATGACAGATATCAACCTCTGCTCTAGTTTTAGCCTGATACGCAATCCCTTTTAAGCTAGTGGTTTCCAGCAACTCACTGCACTTGTGAAGAAAATGTACAGGATGTGTGCAAGATGAATTTCAGTTATAAAATAAGATTTTTTTCCAATTTAGGCAAACACTTAATTTCAGGTTAAACAAAATTCAAGTTAATAGAATAATACAAGGAAAAATGTAATGAAAACACAAAGAAAAATTCCCATATGATCACCTAATAATAACATTTCGCTTTTTATAGAGGCCCTACATCCCAAGTATAAATTTAAATAAGTAGGAAATGGCTTTCCAGTGTAACTAAGAAACTAAAAAGCCAAACTGCACAGCCATTGTTAGATACACACAGTATTCCTGAGAGATGTGTATATGTGTGCGCAGCTGCACAGACACAGAGACCATATGCCTGTGTATAAACAGTAGATATCTGTACATGTGTGTATGCGCATGTGAATATTTTATAACCACATTGGCAGGTATGGAGGAAAACCTGAATATAAATTAGACTTTTCCCCAGCTCTCTTTATACTGGCTGAACAATTCTGTGGTTTGGATAAGAAATGAAATAAGGCAGTTTGGGTCTTAGAAATAAGTGGATTAAAGTTGAGTCTTAAACTAAAGTAGGTTCAGAGTAGCTTTTTCCAAACTGCAGTCTCTGCCTACGAGACAGATTGCTACTGAACATGCCAAGCTGACCTCATTCTCTACTTTGCTGTTCAAACTTAAATATTCTGGTTTTATAGCAGAAGTCCTCATCTAAATGAAGGATTACATCTTTCCAGGACATCAGCTTTGTACGATTCAAGCTGTTTTGATATTTTTCTCCAAATTAGTTGAAAAATCCATTAAAATCCTACCCTTCTTTCTCCCTGCTTTTCCCTCAGTTTCCTGTCGCAATTCATTTCTGCTGCTTTTTTGCAGTTTTAGAAACATATTACTACTTGAAGGGACATTGTTCGCCCAGCTGTATTCTTCTTTGCTATACCCATTTCTACACCCTCAACTTATGTCGCATGGCTAACCTATGACATCCAAGCAGATCTTTAGTAAAGCTTTTTAATTCAGTCCCCCAGGACCTCCTTCAGAAGTAAGGGAAGCTCTCATGTAGGGCAGTAGCTCTGGGCTTATTTAAGTAGCGTGCTACAACAGGAGATGGCTTCCAATATGGGGACCACGGGATGGGGACAGGCAACAGGCACATAGACAATTTCTGGGCAAAACACTGTCTGCCTGATTCCAGGAGTAAAGGCAACCATCTGAGCCACCTGAAAACTTCAAGAAGTTGAATTATCAATTTTCACTGTTTTCAAAGTGTCCATGTTATTATTTTATCTGTATTGTAGGAGTGTAGAGAGGTCCCAATGAGAGTCTCACTCTTACTTGGAAGGGCTCATTCAAGTAAACACATAAAAAAAGAATTTTAAAAAGAATTTAAAACCCTTAAATTCAAATTCAAATTCTTAGGTTTTAATGGCAATGCCCTGCTGCAAGAAAGTATGAAAAAATTTTGGACTAAACACAGAACATTTTCCTTCCTGTGTCACCTGTGGTTCCTACTCAAGACTGTCCAGAAAGTGCCTGTGCATCTCAATACCCTCCCGGGGCAGGCAGCTGCTGCTCATGACAAGAGCATGGCCGGGAAGGAGCAGAACAGCCCCAACCTCTGCCTGTGCTGAGAAACTCCCAGAGAGAGCTGGAAGCATGGCAAGGTGTATGGGAGGCTGGTGGCACGCTGACAACCAGTTCAGTAGGCTGTTTGAACAGCCGGTTTGGCCAATGCAAATTACATTTGCTCCAGCAGAATGTTCAGCTGAGTTCTGAAAAGGTAGACCTAGGCATCAGAGTATTGCCTGTTAGAAGTTTTGTTTATTATGAATTAAAAAATGTAAGAGACTTTCTTCTAAAACTTCTTCTAAACTGTTTATCGGAATTAAATTAGAAACTTCTGTCAAATGTGTGAGTGACTACCAGATTATGAACTTTTAATTTTATGCTTTAGAAATCTATGGATTTAACTGAATATAATCCTTCAAGGAACATTTGATCATTGATTTTTAATAAGAACCTTTTATTGTATGATAATTATTTTTGAAAATCAATTCATTTTTTTTTTCTTCAAGTACTTATAATTTTATTGGACTGAAAAGAAAGATAACCATGCTTTTCAAAACATAACTAGGACAAATAAAAGAGGGTAAATTTCATTAAACTACCTCTAATGTATGCTAAATCAAAACATCTTCATAGGAACTCTGGCAAAACATGTTACTCACTTGAAACAAGGCAAAAGGAAAGTTTCTTTTCCAGCTATATCTCAAGAGATCACCTGTTTAAGTCAATAATCTTGAGGTAAGAATCCTGGTTTCTAGGTGAGGTCATGTAAACCTAGGATTATTATCTCAAATTAATCAACCCTTTGGTTTCTTCTCTAATGGATATATGAGATTTACAGCGGTAGTACAACTGCCATCCTTGAACTTAAACATTTGCTGAGCTGCTTCTGTGTGTTGGGCTGATGCCCCATTGTCGTCAAATGAGGTTCTGAGTAATTAAAAATCTTTCATCTCATGAAAATTTAGCTCTGTATCCAGGTAGGATTTGTTTCTATAGCATTTATGGTAAACAGTTACCGCTCTTCTGCTTAGTTAGAAATTATCCTTGTTATCTGACCCATGGTTTTCTTGTAGTTATTACTTTACAGATCATCCATACGAATGCGCATGTCTCAGTCTCCCTATACATTTGATGATGCTCATAAGGGGCTGTTATCTTCTCCTCCAAACACAGCCATAGAACCTGATTGTCTTCTTTTGCTGTATCTCAAAACGCAACGTCCCAGCCAGTGGGGTGCCAGCTGCATAACTGGGTCGGATGCTTTCAGGAACTTGTCACTAAGTTCACTTCGTTATTCCCAAAGCTTACGGTGAATAGTTTAAAACAACCTCTCTTCCTTTGACAGGAAGCTGCAGACAGAATATTTTCTTTCTGTGCGGTGAGGATTTTTTTTATATTCCTCCAGTGTGCACCCTCTGACACTGGAGTGAACCACTGGATGACTACAACATGCAAACCAGGACACCTGTATGCCAGATAAGCAGAGCTCTGGGTGTGCAGCTGCTGGTTTGTTCCAAAGCGAATTGGCAGGTTGATTAAGCTCGGGTGAATTAGGAGGACAATCTGTTACAGAAAGTGGACACCGCATAATTAAGAAACCTTTTTTTCTCCATACTATCTCTCTTCTTACATTTATTTCTGCATTTCAGTTTCATGCTGTATATCTGGTTTGAATGAGAAATGTTCAGTCCACCTGGTGCTGTCAGTTGTGAGTAATGTCTGTTTACTATGTGCATTAAATTAGGCAATTAACTGTTTGAATATATTTGTACAGATAGCCAAGTCAAATCTTATTATAATACCTGGCTGATTTACTCGGATTAAGGTTGTTCTGACTCTGTATAACCATCATCCTGCATCTGCTGATATGCAAGTCTCCCGGAAAAAAAAAAGTCTCGTGGATTGGAGAGCTATTAGAAGAATGTTTATGGGAAATCATAAAGCAAAGCTCATGGAAACCCCTGTAAGTGCTTGCCTCTAATGCTTTTGGCTTCGGTCATTACAGATTTGAGAATCGTTTAAATTAAACTACAGGCAGCTATAACAAACTGAAACCTCATGTAACTTAAATCTGCAAGCATTTAAGAACAGGTAATAAGGCTAGAGTCAGGTTAGTCTGGCTGTGTTAATCATTCCTAACTTAAAAGTTGCTTGGTACACTCAGCCGGTGCCAGAGCTAGAGAGACACATGATGTGGAGGAGGATGAAACCAAAGGCAAGATTTGCTGCTGTCACCAGAGGCAGCTTTCCTTTAGTCTCAGCTGCATGAGAGAGTGGGGAAAAAAGAGTGTTTCAAGACACTTCACAAGATTGGGTAAAATCTGCCATGACACAAGGTTCATTGGCTTTATAGCGTAGTAATGAAAGTTATTATATTTATATCTCCCAAATCACTTAAAATATATGCCTCTTAAAACTTTAAAGCACTTGGCAGAGGAAGATTTAAACACAGAAGTGCAATACTTCTAGTCCTTCTGCAGAAGCTGGAAAGATAACTCTAATAATTAAACATTTTCAGAAATTAACTAGTAATATAACTTTAATGATATGGTTAATTTTTAAACAGAGCAGATGTGTTCTGACATTTACTGGAAACATTGTACTTTTTGCAGAGCATTTCATTATTAACAGCAATTTACTTATGATTTGTGCATGCATGTGCCAACATTTCTGTTTCGAAAGAAAGAGAATCACACCTAAATCCCAGCACATGCTTCATATTTTGGTGCTTTGTAAAAATTTTGTCCTCTTTTGGGTTTTAGGATTTTTAGTTAAACACTTCCGGGAGGCCTTTAAATTTTTCAACATTTTTAATGAATTTCCCCCAGGAAAAAAAAAAAAAAAGAAAATTCTGGAGAAACAGGAAGGTGGTTTGGCCAGAATCAGACCCTTGTGAACAAACCACTTCCTCATCTGAGTTCACAGCCAATTACTTAACATTATGAGGGCTGAATTTTGGTTTTGCTTGCAGCTGTAAGCAGTAGAGTGGCATAGCTTTGCGTTTGTGCTGTGTAACAAAGCTGAGGGCTGGATGCTGAAGCAGCAGCTCCATCCTCTCCAAACACAACGCAGACTTGGAAGGCAGCATTCAGGTATATACCTGTTCCTGGTAATCAGGTCGTCCTTTCCACCCCCTCAGCAAAAAATGGAGTGAGACCAGTGCAAAAAGATACAGCTATCCATTAGAGGATCAAAGGAAAGCAATGCCAGATACTCGGCGATCAGTGAGTCGACGATCAGCAAGGCCAGTCAGTGGCAGTGCTGGTATCTCCTATGTTGATATTGACCCTGACTTCTGTTCCTAAACTCTTCAAAGATTCTTGACATCCCTCCTTGGCACCCCTTTCCTGGACATAGCTGTCTTTTACAGCTAAGGAGTTTTCTTACTGGTGTTGTAGATCAAGCCAGTTGCTTCCTGATTTCCACCTTGTGAATATGGAAAATAATTTTAGTTGTTTCAGGACTGTTATGTTTTCCCTCTAAATATACTGTTTCCTAGGCTAAACAAACCCAATCTTTCAGCCTTTTTGTGTGTCATGTTTTCTAAACATTTTATCATTTTTATTGCTGTTCTTTGGACTACCTCCAGTTTGCCTAGGGTAATGCTGCAAACTAAACACACTTCTCTTGCTGAGGTCTCACCAGTGGAGTCACTACCTATGCATCTCCCCAAAAACACTCCCATCGATATGCCCAAACATAAGATCTGCCGTTTTTTCCCAAACATTATATTGTGGGTCCCTAATGGATCTGCCATTTGTCCAGATTTTTTTCTGTAACAATGCTTTCTGCTCCTATTCTACTCCTTTTGCATTTGTGCATTTAACTTTGTATTTCCTAAGAGTAGTACGTGATGCATTTGCTATTATTGAATTCTACCTATTGATTTCAGTTATCCAGAGTGCTTGTGACCTAGGGATAGCCACATATCTCTCAGCTGTAAAGGAAAATATAGAATTAAATGGACAGATGACTGTGGAATCTCTGTTGAATTTCCTTTCAGTTTTCCAGTAAAATAATTCTCAAAATATGATTTTTAAGTTAATATACTTTTATAATTTGTTATACTTGAAAATTTAAAATATGGAATTTAGTAACATGATTTTTGTATATAAAATGAAGGATTGATATCTCAGCTATGTTCAGTTAGAGTAAAATTATTTTTGCATTCTTTAAGTTAAAATTCCTTGGCTCTTTGAGTGTTGCTTCCCCCAGTAAGACTCAGAATCTCTAAGAAGAGTTTAAAACTTTGTATACCACTGCCTCTGATGCCTACAGGATTTCAGTTTTAATAAAAGTAGATGTGATTAGTAATGCAGGACAAACTGTCTAAACCAGTTTCTTGGTTTAGAAAATGCGATAGACTGTAATTTGAGCTGGTTTGATGATTATTTTCACTGCTGTGTCAAACAGATGGAGTTCTTAGTCTGCATAGCCCATGAGATTAGTGGTGGGATACAGATCTTTTCACTTTTAGGTTGGACAATTAAGATCTCACCCAAATATGTAATGACAAGCACTTAACTGCGCTAAAGCTGCAAAAGAAATTAGTTTACTTCTTGTGAACTTGGATATTCTTGAACTGGTTTTAAAAGCAGCTTCCCACGCAGTCGTCCAAAAGTTTAGGAATTCTCCTCTAGCAATGAGGTGTAACTGGTCTGAACCAGCCCTGCCCTTTTTCTCTTCCTTTCATTCTTGAAATTTTCATCTGATTCTACTATGTGGAGCATAGCAGGCTGAGTGTTGAGGGACGGGTCTTTGTATCTCCACTTTCTCAAATAAGAAAAAATGGCAGATAAAAGGATTGGTTTGTGGGATGTAGTTCTGTTGGGACATTAGACCACAAAATGCTGATTTGAGAAAGGGTATTTCATCACATTACAGGTCCCTATTGACTTTTCCTTTTTTTTTCCAGTTCCCTCAGTTGCAGCCATTTTTATAGTCCCTTAAGCCTAATTTGATCAAAGGTACTCTGATTTCTTTTTTCTTATATAAATTATGACCCATGAACAACTCTCACCCCCAGCAGTGAGGCTACCTACCATCAGCTACACACAGACGTATCCAGAACCTCCGAGCTCAACACAAGACAGGGAGTCTCTGTGCTTCCAGCATCTACCTGGCATCCTCATATTTTCCCTACATATGGACAGACTGTCTGCTAACCTCTCTTATTTGTGGATAAAAAATCTGAAATGGACAGTGATAAGCTGTTTGGATCATCATTATTGACCTTCTTTGTTCCGAGCACTCTGGGATTAGGTTCGTAACTGAAGAGGTTTCAGGTGTTTTCATTGAATGGCTGCTGCCTGTGAACCTGCTGAAACTGACTTCATTTTATGTCAGCAAATTGTGCATAATAAAAAAAATTGGTGTCCTAAGAGAGGAACTTGTGATAGAAATATGAAGAATGTAAAAAAATATTGCTAGAGCCTGTGCGGTTTGAATATATACAAAAATCAAAAGACTGTAAATTCAACACAGAAAAATTTCAGTGTGATTGGTGAATTAGTTTGTTGTCTGTAATGAGGTCAGAAATTCCAGAAAACATTTAAGTAGATCATTATTTTTTTCTGCATAAATTGATCTGTCAGAATGTGGCAGATATTCTCAAAATGGCTGTTGTTATTTCTGTTGTTTCCATGGAACAAAGTACTGTTTTTAAAGAATGAATGAGTGTGTTTACCCAGAGTTTCCACCCAGCAATACAAGAGGAAGACTTGAAGACACTTTTTGCCAGGAGACTGCCTGCCTGCCTTGGGAGTTTGTAGACTCTGGCAAGGAATCTGAAAGACCTATCAGTGATACCCACCCCCAACAATAAAATCAGTTGTCATTACTTTGATTGCTTTGTTCAGCTCACACTTACCCACGGCTCTTTCCTTCTTACATACTCCTTTCTAAAACTTACAGACTTTCAAGCTAGGTTTGAAGTTAGTGGACATGGTTTTTTTCCTCATATTTACTAGCTTTTGAAGGTGACTATGGTTTGAACAGTGTTTACTCCTCATCTTCCTGCTTATCTCTGCTTGAATTCCACTTTGCAGTCTTGAAGTGCTTAATCTGTGGTGGTCATTTTAATGGCCAGATAGATGTCAGAAACACAGGAGTTTAGCTTTTCGACAGGATGAAACCAAATGAAATGCTTGACTTTAATGAAAAAGCTGTATTATTCAAACACAATCTCTCACATTGACAGCAAAAGGGAAAAAAACAAGCTAGCTGGGATTCCCATTTGGAGTAATATAAGAGGATTGTTGAAATTAATGACACTCAATTAATAGGTTACAGCAAAGACTGCAACCTTGTGAAAAACTCCCTTACTATTAAATACGTTGATATTTTCTCCTCCTGTAAGGGCAAGTTGCTAGGGCACTTAAGGTGCCTTGTCACAAAAGCAGTTTAACTCCACTAAGGGACGAGTCAGCCAGCTGATACTTTGGGCTGTAGCACAGCTACATTGATGATTCCTGTGGTGGGTTTGCCCCAGCTGGTAGCTAAGCACCCACAGAACCAGTCCCTCACTCCTTCCTCCCAGTGGGACATGGGAGAAAATAGAAGGAATGAAAGCAAGACAACTCATGGGTCAAAATGAAGACTGGGAAGACTACACCTACGAAGGTACTGCAGCAGGCAAAATAGACTTGACTTGGGGAATTTAACTTAATTTTTGGTCAATTAGCATAAATATTTAATTACTGACTTGGGTGTTGGGAAACAAAGAAGACAAACGTTGAAACATCTTTCCTCCCACTTTCACAGGCTCAACTTGACTCCAGACTCCTTTCCTTCTTCCTTTCTAGTCTCCACTACTTCACTCCAAGCAGCTCTTCTCTCACCTTGTTAATGCCACAGATCACTCTCAGTCCCTCCAGTGAGGATACAAGCAGTCCAGGAGGTCTGGGCTATTGTGCAGTGATTTCTTTCTACCATTTCTGATTCTTTTCCTGTGATCTGGTATGGGTCCTCCACAGGCTGCAGTCCCTACAGAGAAGTACCTGCTTCAGCATGGTTTCTTTATGGGCTGCAGCCCCTTCAGGGATATGGCGCACCTCCTGATTCTCTGCCTTGCTATTCCCTCGGTCCCTCTGTTCCATCTTCCACTCTTGCCACCTTTTCTTAAATACGTTTTCCTGGATGTGCCACCAGCATCGCTGATGGTCGCAGCTGTGTCCTGTGAGTCTGCTGTGGAGCCAGCTGGCATGGGGCAGCCCCTCACCTCTTCCCACAGAGGTCTCCCCCTGCAACCTCCCTGCTGCCAAAACCTTGACAGGTACACCCAATGTATTTCCCTTGTGAAAAGCTGCTACAGAATTTTATATTCCTCATCCTTCCTAGTCTGATGTGCCCATGAGGCTCTGGACTCATGTCTGATCTTGTTCTCAACCTTCCACTGGTAACCCACTGAAGTCAGTTCATACCTTTTCAGGCCCATGTTGAGAAAACAAATTATATGATGGGATATTAACTGGTGAAAAGTCATGGTTATAGATGTTTGCTTTTCATTTTTCTTCACAGGGAACATTTCATGCATAGTACTTGTACGAGCAATTTTATATTTTGAGGGGAAAGCCCGAATGTCTGTAGTGCTATAGTTGACACTTGAAATGCCAGATCCTAGAGACATTCTCTTGTACTGCAAAGCAATCATTAGTGCCTGGTGTGACATTCCTACCACAGTGAGCAGAAGGGACTCAAGCTGTTTGTCTCCACTTAGTATGTAAGAACTGGGATTCTTTCTATTTCCCACACAGTTTTCTTCATCTTCCCTTTCCAGGTTTCTCATTCAACATCTTCTTTGTTTAAATGCCACTTTGCTGGATTCAGCAATTTATAGGTGGGGGGTATGGAAGAATTATGTTTCTGCATTTGAGTTAGAAACCTTTTAAATTTGTGCCCAATTTTTATGCAAAAGGGGAAGGGAAACACAACATCTAAATCCTGGTGGGTTTGTAGGAATCTTCTGATCAGCAATTGCATCCTCCTGCTTCTGGCCAGTGCAAGCTTCTCCTTCCTACATTGTTTTTGTAGGAACATACCATAAGAAGCCATTGCATGCTTTTGGAAAGAAGATCTTTCTACTTATGCATGTGTGCTTGTTTATTATTTCTGTGTAAGAGATTTCTTTCACGTGAGAGAGATCATGCTAGTTCATTACCTTTTCTCTCAATGTCTTGTTGCATCCTAAGTGAGCGGGCAGTAGCTCATGGTCCTTGGCCCTCATCAAAGGCAACTTATTCTCTGTCAAGTAATCCCGTGTCTCCTGCTCTCCTCTTACAGACGTGGTTACATTTCTGGGTTGATAATACATGGTTTGTGCATTATTTAGGGAGATTTAGAGATGTTGACTTGATTCAGCCTGCAGCCAAATACTAATTTAAGACTAGTGTGACATAGTAAGAAATTCCTAATCAAAGAAATATTACCTCCTCTGTTAAAAATGAGTTTGTTTTTCTTCAGTTTTACTTGGCATCCTATAACTACTTATACTAAAGCCTTATATTTGCTTGAATTTCCAGTGAAGCTGAGGACTTTTTTCTTTAGTAAAGAAAAACATTTGGAGCTAAATTTTCTCTTGCATAACTCCATTGACTTGCAGACCAAAGCCAAGAAGAATTTGACCCTTTCTTTTGGAACCTCTTTGTTCTCTGGCAAAGTCCTAGATACTTTCCATGGCTTCATTGGCAACATCAAGAGCACTTCCTTATCTTATTCATCTAGTCATCTTTGAGCCTGAGGAGCCTAAAAGGTAACTGGAGACCCAAGCTCAGCTTATTAAAGCATCCCACCAGGTCTTTGTTGAATCTTTGGCCAACTCCTCTTCATTTCTAAGTACATAACCTGCCAGCCACCTGGTACCCAGGCTTTGTTGCAGTTAAAGAAAAAAAAAGAGAGGGGGAGAGGAAAGGAGGAAAGCAAAGGAAAAAAAGAAAGTCGATCCTATTATTATCATAAAATTTAAAGGGTTGTTCACATCCAAACAGTAGGAGGTGGACAGATTAAAGTTTTAGAACTGTGACAACATCTCTCTTTGTGCTGTCTAGTTCAGCAAAGTGAACCTTGTAACACTTGACACCCATCACAACATTTCCTGCAGTTACCACTCTGTTACTTAGACCAAATCCCCAATTCTGGCTTCCAGACTATAATTTGGAGACATCAAATGACTATAATGTGGAAAGTATCTAATGATGTATTGTGCTTTAGAATAATAAAACTACTAAAATTGCAGCTTGGAGAACTAAATGAAATATATAATTATCTGTGTTTGTAGGATTTCCTCTAAGAACATTATGTTGTTTAAGCCATGCCTTCCTTTCTTTTTTGTTAATAATCCGTGTTCTTAGAAAGAGGATCATGCATTTAAAGATGTTCTTGGCACTTAGCCCTACTCCCACCTCCATTCCTTCTTTCTTGCTGACCCATAACAAATCTTCTGGCTTTGATTTAACTTCACATTCAAAAGCAACGACAGAGGCCTTAATGAAAAAACTTAATCCAAGTGCTCTGTTTTATTAGCTGTAATTCTCACACTTGGAGAGTATCTTAGTGCCAAAACTCTTTCCTTTTGTTTTTCCTTAGTCTTTATTTTCAGATGAGTGCTATCTGGTATTAGGAATAACTGTAGTGATTGAATGTGCAGAAGCTAGTGACTTTAGGGAGCTTGCCAACATACAGTATGCAGTTGCTTTTATTATTTTTTCCTTACCACAAAAAGAAGTATTTTATATGTTTGGAATCACTGTAATTATTTTCTACTCTAAAGACATTTTATCCCTCCTTTTCATCACCCTCAACTCACTGTCATAATCTATTGGTTGCTTCCCTAGCATATCCCAAGAAGGATTTCTTCAGTGTTGCAAATAATTCTCCCTTGCTCTCCCTTAGTTTTTAAGGTTGACTGCCTTGCCTGTGCTCTCTCCAGGCAAGGACCCTTTGAGACCAGTGATGAATGAACCTTGAAAGCCTGAAAGCTTGTACATACCTGAGGTCGTCAGCCAGCACTATTTTCTGAATTTACTGATTCTGTAAAATTGTCCTGGAAATCTCAGGAGGTGACATTTAGATATGAACATTGAGGAGGTACTTCTCCTAGTCCCTCTTGGGAAGGAAGAAGAGATCCTGCATTGTATCTTCCAGACCCTGATGACTACTCTAAAATTCAAAGGAACAATTGGGCTAGGAGAATTTAGACTGAATCTTAACAAAAGCTATAATATTTTGCTTTCTCACATATATAAATTGAGGGGTGTTATGAATGAGGTGAATGATCTTGTTTTATCCATCCCAGCTTACACATAGACAGTACAAAAATTGAAGCCATGTGGACAAGTTAAGACAGACAATTAATGTCGGCAGTCTGCCAGACTGGTATAACATTAATTCATCTTTTGCTTTGTCTTTCAGAAAAAAAGCTTGTAAGTTTGTGGTTTCCTTTTTGTCATGCTACATTAAGTGATCTACAAAAACTATTAATGACTTAGTAACAACGTATTTGTATCTTTATCAGTGTTATTTAAAAAAAAAAAGAAAAAACAACAACAAGGTAAAGTCTGTATTGCTCAACATCAGAAATGATTATATGATATTTCTGCTCACATTGGATTGGGTCATGGCATTACTAGCTTTTCTGTAAGTTAGTACAAGTATTCTACATCTCTTATGTAAAGGAGAGGAAGATAGATCAATGTTCTGTAAGAGATACTATTTTGGGACACATCAGATGGAAACAAAATTTAGGTTGGCAGGTATACCAGCAAAGCAACAAAAATCACACTGTACAGTCCAGCTTTACCCAAGCACTAAAAGAGACTGCCTTGCACATTTTATTCCCTTTTTTATCAAACACATATATCCTATCATCAGATTGCTTGGACTGATACCTATTTTCATATGATACTAAATAGAAAATTTGACTTAACTCCAGAGGACTCAGCCAAGCATGATCAGATTCCTGGAACAAGATGAAGTAACTCTGCAACCATTTGTTGAAATGTGAAAAGACAATCTATATTTGTTTATATTTTTTCATTATCACGGTAAGGATCAAAACAAAAAACTGACATTCTTTATTGTCTTTTTTTATTGTTTAACATTTTTAACACTTTTTACATGAAATATCACAACAAGTCTGTATGAGACAGTGATAATATTGAATTTGCCCCTTGACCATAGCCAGAATTAATTTAGGAAAAACCAAGGAAAATCCCATTTCAGGCAAAGCTTCCTATAGCCTGAGGAAGAAAAACTGAAAAACTTAACATCATAGAGAAAACTGTGGATATCATTACGTAAATTTTACTTTTGCTCAGTGGCAGGCAAATATTACAGTGATGAACAGTTGCCTGTGTTCATTTTTTTATAGTTTATGATTTTTTCCAAATACCCAGTATGAATTTTAACATAGAATCCATGACAAGTCTGAACAAATGTCCATTAAAGTGCATTTAGCCATTTTCAGTGCCATAAAATGATATTTTAGGGTTGCATTGGAGTGTTTGAGTACTACAGATTAAATCACGGGTTTAAGGGGGAAGTGTTGCATAGCACTTGAAAATATTCCTATTGTTACCCTTTGGCTGGTCAATCCTTTTTCCAAGAGAGAAGATGACTAGTAATCATCATTTCTCTTTTGTAATTGGCAAATGTTCCTGCAGCTAGAGGGAATGGTTAAGCAGTTGCTTCAGCTTCTGGGAAATGTATGCCAATACACTGTTTCAGAGCCTTACAGCCTTACTTTTTTATCTTCATGGAAACCTGTGGGTTATTCTAAGTTTGTGCCTCAAAACACATGAAGGAGGCAAAATGGCTGCTGTAGTGCAATAGAATTTTTCTAGCCTTGTTACTTAGCTTTGGCCTTAATAATTTTTTAAAAGTAATTGACTTTACAGAGTTTGTCCAGGTTCAGTATATTACATTTTCCTCCTCCTATTCCTCATACTGAGAGGTTTATTCTAACTAGTAGATCCTATGCGTTGAAGGTGCATTTTTGAAAGAAGAAAGCAATTGAAGTTCCCCAAGATTTAGCATCTGGTAGGACAGAGACCTTCTCTCTGAGAGAAAATGCCATTAAAATATGATAGACTTTTCCTCTTTTATGTGCTTGTACAGTGCCTGATATAAAAATGTCTCAGTCACACACAAAAATCCACCCTATAGTTTGGTTCAAACTGTTTCCAATTAGATTTTAATGCCAACTTGCAATTAAAAAAAAATTATCAATACGGCAATATTATAATTTCTCTGTTATCAACTTTAAAAACAATTGTCAGAATATTACAGCAGTTGGTAGTTTTTCACAAGCTGTTAAGCAGGTTATCTCTTTTAACAGAAGAAAATAACAATTAATATATCCCACTCACTTCCAGCCAGTTATTATTACTCTGTGTACAAGCATTAAACCTCCCTCTTCTGTAGACTTGTAACACAGGCATTTAGAGATCTTGCCATTCTATGTTACTTTAGACTGTTAGGTAGATTCCAGGCCAAAGTCATACATCATTTTGTATCCAAACCCATGCGCCATTTTGCTGATGATATGTAGCCTATTCAACTAAACATGTGAAGAATGGGTATTTTCAGGATTAGATGAAAATAAATGCGAAAGATCAGTTCAGCTGATGGTGTTTGAGTTTGCAGCTTGTTAATGAACCGCCTCTGTAACATGCTGGTAGCACAAAGAAGCTGAGGACACAGTTCTTCACTGGTAAATGAGAGGCTGGGTCCTTAACTGTTCAGGGGCAGGTTATACCCCCTTGCTGGTAGTAAAATTCTTGGAAATACTTATGGAGTAAGAGAACTCAGGGTGGGTATAAAGGAATCTAGCCCTAAATTTTCATCATGCATAATTGCATTCTTTCTCGTTAAAATCCCACTCTGATTCTAATTAAATTCATAATTGTTCTGCATTTGATGCTATAAACTGTTGTGTAGTGTTGCTGGATGCTATTTAACAGATGTCATCCTCCCCCCAAGAGGCAGTGGTATTTCATTGCTGTGTGAATTGATCCTTCAATGTGAAATCTGAACAGGTCCCCCGATAGCCAAGCAGGAAGGGGGATGTTGTGAACTAGCAAGAATGAATAAATGAGGTAACTGAAGAGTGTCTCTCAGAATGTATGAGATGTAATTCCTCGTGCTTCAATATATTTTACAAGAGTAATCCTATTTTCTCCTTCTATCTTCTATTTATAATAAAGTTTACAAATTTATACTGGTGCTTCCACACAGTTCTCAAGCTCAGGCTTACAAACACAGACTAGTTTTTAGACATTTGCGTTAATTTTCTTTTTTTACAGTACAGGTCCTCAGAATTAGCTGCAACCAGTTTGACTCCTACACACATATACACAGAGCTGGGAAAGTTAGGCATCTTGGCTTTTTTCAGAACATCTCTTTTCTCAAGTGTGCTGATTTCATTCACCACCACTTCCCCTCCATGTCTGGCAGATACACGTGATCCTAACGCTCTTCATCTTGTTTGTTTTAAAATGGTTGTTTAACTGCTTCTGAACTTATTCTACCAAGTTTTCCTGCCACCATGCTCAATGTGTGTCTGGGGGCTCACCCACATGCACCTCTGATCAGCTTCTTCCAGTACAAATTCCCAGTTTATCAAATCCCACAGAAGCCTGTTGATACTCAATCAGATCAGAATGACTTATTTCCTAATTTATATAGCTGAGACTCAGTATTACTAAGCTGATCAGGGCCTTGTATAAGTTTAAGGAATAAAACACTGAAGTACACTGCATATTATGGTATGATGCTACTATGAGGAAAAACAGGATTAAGAAAGTACGAGAGAGCAGCAGGATGTCAGTGGGTCAACATAATTTCTAGTTCTTTTTGCATAGCAATAGGTCAAGTCTGAAGATGCTTTTAAATTGCTTTAGGATCCTCAGAGATAGTTGTGTTATAAAATGCATGTTATTATTTACCATACAAACTATCACCAGAATAATCTCTTCTCTCCCATTCGTATGCAAATTCCGGGGAATTTGAATAGGAGAACAGGGTTGAGAATGCTCTGTTCTAAACATGGATTTCTTCTTAGATACTAAACTTGTTCTTTGTCCCTTGTTCACATTCAGTCAAAATCAGATATATCGGAGAAAATCTGTCCAAATGGTACATAGAACTAACTCAAAAGATTCAGATAAAACTGTTAGCCATGGGCTGTTCATCATGAGTGGTGTGTACTAGAAGTTACTAATATTATTCAACATTCTCACCTCATTATGAATTATGAATAGTGCCCTACTGCCTATGGGTGCTGCCATGAGTATTTTTTCAATACTGTGAAATTTCTTTTTTAAAAACAAAGGGAATACCTGCGGGCTGAATCTCCTTGCCTTTCTTTGATAGTGCCTCTAACCAGCTGCTAATTTTAATGGCTGTCTCCTGACATTCCTATTCCTCTCTCAAATTTGGTCAGACGGATAGGTGATTTTGAGATGCAGTGGAGATACATGTATCTTGTTTGCTTATAGGAAACCAGGCAAAAATGCTTAGTAAAGAATAAAAGGATAGTGCTGGTTTACTTTACTCAGCCAGGAAAATACAAAGATGTGCAGTGGATCACTAACTCCTTCTTTACTGTCATTTTTCAAGTAACCAGCCGTGCTGGCTTCCCCACAGTCTGTTTCTGTCGGCAGCTTTGGAGAGCTAGAAGTAGTCAGTCATCAGATGCAGAGCCAGGATAGTGGCCTCATCTAAAGCGAAGGCTCATCCTAGTTAACAGCTGATACAATATAGAAACGTTTGCAGACCCGCGTGATAGGGACGGGCATTCCTCACACAGCTGCCATTTCTTCCATGTTCTTCCTGGAATTGCAGAGCTCGCTGCATTTCCCCCTGAGCAGGACTCGATAGATTTAATGCCACAAGTGGGTAAAATGCTCATGAGAATTCAGATACAGCAATGGTCTGTGTTGATTCGTGTCTGTATGTAGTACTGAGTTCTGCTTTTCAGGATTATTTTTAATATTTTTTTCCTTAGGGACACAGAAGTTAATATTTTATATTCAGATTTGATGACTAGAGTTCTTTGCTGCCACATTTTAGTCAATGAGCCATTCTTTTAAATTTTCCTTAAGCTCTAAAAGAAAGTATTGTAACATTGTGAAGTTGTATGAAATAGGAATAATGAGTTGAAATAAAACCGGAATATTATTTACACAAAAATGTTTCCATATAAGTGAGTAACAGAAACATAAATGCCACAATAAATTACAGAAATTGACAGTGGCACACAAGAGTGAACTAATCTATAAATAAATATCTTTGCTTTGAAAAGATCTTGTAATTATACAAGACATGTATGACAGTAACATTAAAATAGCTTGTGAAAACTTCAAAATACAGACAGTTCTGATCCACTGGAACAATTATCTACTTTGTGCCTGACAAACAACTTTAGAAGAGAAGCTCAGTCACACACAGCGAGGAACACAGGATGAGAGATTATGTTATCCTGTGATAGTCTAGTTAAAATTCTTTGCATGGCTGAAATGACCACCTGGGGAACCGATGTACCTTCAGGAATGTGTCATCAAAAGCATTACCGTCATTTGTTTAAAAAAAGAGAGAGAGAGAGAAAGAGAAAAAAAAAGAAAAGCGAAGATGACCACACTAGCTAAACTAGTAGTTCATGTGGCTTTAAGGTAGTTACCAAATCTAGAAGGAAGAACCTGGACAGCTAGAACACTTTGACGGAACAGTGCAATCCAATCCTTTGCACGATAATCCAGACACAGCAAAATATGCTAACTCAGATGCTTAAATGAAAGGTTAGAAAATAAATGTCATTTTGTTCTTGTCCATTTGGCATATTTATGTTATGCAATGATGCAACTGTGATACATGCTGTGAAACAAGTGGCTGAAGTCTGGTTAGGGGTTGGCTCTGATTGCAAATATATCACTGTTGTGTTATCCTGATTTGTGTCATCAGGAAAATAACAACTGCCTTTGGCAAGCTAAAACTTGAGCAATGTTGATTGGGATAAGATCAGCAGAAGCTCATTGAGAACTAAAGTTTAGCAGATGTGTCATACAAAGATACATGCATTTAACACGGGTGTCTCTTCTGCTGAGCATGCTCTGGACCATGGGTTGGGCAGGTTATCCAGAGCACTCTTTGAAGCTGGTGCTGTAGACTGAGGTGGCATATGTGCAAATAGATGAGTAAGGAGAATATTTCTGCTGTCCTTTCCATACCTTCTTCATTCAGAAAATCCGGGTGAGGAGGAAGCAGCAGCCTGAGAGAGAGGACCTTGTTGCTTGTGTTTAGCTATGATGACAGCTCTTGTAGTTTTCATTATTTCCGTGTAATTTGTCATTATGTCACAATAAGAACTGTCGTCCTTGAGGTAAATGTCCCTCCACGTCATGTCTTGTGCCTGAGCTCCTATAATTATCATCTCAGTTTTTATTTGAAATGTCACCTGAAAAACATTTGGTTATTCTCTATGTCTTTGGTACAAGTTTCGAAAATTGTAATTTCCCTTCCTCCTGAGGGGAAGAAACCACAGCAGGAGTCCCTGTCTGATCATCTTCTTTTATCAAAACTGATACTTAAACCTGCTCTAGCAAAGTCAAAGTCTTTTGCCCCACTTACTACAAATATTCTATAGCCCTTTATTTTTCATCAGAAACCCTGTGCTAGAACCCACAGAACATGGCAAACATGGCAGAACATTCATATCAGAACATGGCAAGTATCTGGGTATACTTCTACGGCCCTTGGCCACTCTTCTGTGTGTCTACAAAGGAGTGCAATATTCAGAGGACTCAGGAAATGGATCTCTTTTCTGGACAAAATTTCTGATGTAAAAAATGCTCAATCTGGCTGCTAAAAATTCCTTTATTCACCCATTCTCTTCCTTCTTCACACATGCACTTGGGCAGAGATAGAGTACTGAGGGAAATCTGCCTTACCAGGAGTTGTTTTCTTGTACTTAAAATTGCAATGTTAAATTCTGGTACTCCATGCTGAGTTGCTCTGGACATCATGCAAAAAAAAAAAAAAAAAAAAAAGCAACACTGTGACCCAAGTTTCTGAAATTTCAGCTCAATTTTACAGAATTTTCCGTAACTTCATTTTTTTTCAAAGTACAGTTTGTCTAAATCTTACCTATTTTCTATGCTTTGAGGAAAACAAAAAAAAATTACCTATGCCACTCAGATTGAGTCATCTTCTGTTGATGATTCCAGATGGGAAATATTACACGTTTTCCTATTCTGCACAGAAAATTCATATTTTTGTTTTCAACACAGATTTAATTTTCACATGTAATGTCATCTCTCGGCTTTTCCAAGAATTATTGAGTAAGACCAACTGAGGAATGTTACAGATAGATATTCTTAACTTATGCCCAGGGCATCCATCCTATCCAGTGACAAGAAAATACAGCACTTGATTGTAAAATAAAAGCTATGTGTATATAGAAGTGGATTAAAATTGAAACATTTCCTAACTTCAGAGAAACTGTCTTTGCTTCCATGTGTGTATGAATGTGGACATGAAGGCACACTATATGAAGACAAATATAAAACTCTGAGGTTGAGACTCCCAGCTCTGGGGTGTGTGACTGGCTTCTTGCACCTGCATGAAGTTTTTAGATTCCATTAGGATTTTTTGTGACCACACAATTCTGCAGATTTTATGGTTTGTAAAACTAGGGGCTTACTTTCTATTTTCAAGGTGTGGCTTACCTTCCACTTTTGAATATTGTTTTTGAGACCCAGAACAAGGAGTAGACACATTTGAACCACAACATTAATTTTCAGAATTTATTGTATGTTTTCTCATTATAGGATCCTGGTTCATTTCTTCATTTCTTTGTCCTAGCAGTTCCCTTAATATCAAGGTTTTTCTGCTAAAAGAAATTTTTCCCTAGATTCCATAAGATAACCTCCTCCTAATTTTCTCTTTTGACCCTTTGGCAGCACTTTCTCATTCCTAATATTCTATAAAGTATGTAGACACAGAAGAAAAAAATCATCAAATGTATTGCAATTTGACTTTCACTTTAGTGCTCATTATTAATCGTAAGTGGTGCATGCAGGTAAATCTTGATTTTCTTGGTCTTTTATATTTCTTGTATTTTATGATACACAGAGCTGTGTGATACCAGCTCAATGGAGGCATCATAATAATACATTCACATGTGCATTGAACTGTCCTTGCTGTCTATTAATCTTTTAAATGCTCAACCTTCCTGCATCTGATTAAATCCCTTTTCCATTATTTACTGTTAAATATCCTCTTCATTTGATTAGCATAGTACTTGCTGTTTTGCTGTCTTCTGTCTTTTATTTTTTGAAGCAAATCTCGGAGGGTACTTTAGCTATCATAGCATAAGTTATGAGAGTTGATTGCAAATAGGAAATCTTGTTTTCAAAAACTTTAGTTAAAGTTTATCATGCTCAACGGTTTGGGATTTTTTGATTGGTTTAGATTTCCTTTATTCTCTGCCTGCATTTAAGAATATGATTGATGATAAGAAGAGTAAAAAATGGGTGCTGATATTAATTTCTGTCTTGCAGCAACCCAGCAAGATCTGCCTTTTATCTTTCTAAGGGGATTTATTTGGAACAAGCATTTTTTGAGTATACCTTTGAAGGTCCTTTATGCAAAAAAATGTGTGGTACTGTTTTGCCTTTTAAAGAAAGGCAAGTGGAAGAGTTATTTCTCCAACAGGCAGACCCTAGAAACAGCAATTTTTAGTTTGTGCAGAAAGTTAATTCAAATACCAAAGCGCTCTCCTTTAAAATCCATATTTATGCATCCAACAAAAAGAAGATGGATTTCTTTCTGGGACTTCTATCAGCTGAAGTAAAATGCTGCAAATTACCATTCAAAGAAGCCATGGCTTTTTGCACTGAACGTAAATCAAGCATATTATGGTTAATCATACCTACCAACAATTAAGATTTAATCAGAAATAAAATCAAGGGATTATGAAGTAAGCTAAGCAAAGCCTCTCTCTGGAGAGCAGAAGGCTTATTTCTGATACACATTTCAAATGAGGTTTTAAGTAAGGGCTCTGGTTTAGCAGCCCACCCCTGGTACAGCCGGCCAACGAAGAGCAGCAAGCCAGGCAGCAGCTGCTGCACTGTTCCCTGCTGCTGCTGCCCAGCCATGCTGGAGGAGATACACCCCGTCCTCACACTCCAAACAGCAACACACCCCAAAGGAGCCTGCCTGGGATCGAGAAAAGAAAATATGAGCTCCTAACAAAGATGAATGAAAGCCAGGGCAATGATCTCATAACTTCAGTAGCTGTCTTGGGAATATAAAAGCAACCGTAACTTGCTGCTTAGCCAGAGCAGTGATCAGGCTGCCCTTTTTGCCAGAAATTGGTTTCTCCTTCCCTCACTCATGTTCATACCCTAGATGTCAGTTCCTTAAAAAATAAAGGCTATTATTAGGTTTCCATGTTATAGCACTAAGTTAAGCTTTAACTTTTCCTGTTTGAATCAGTGAGCCCTCTTACATTTGCCACAGTATTTCAATGATGGTAAAATATTTCAGTAAAACCATTTAACTAAGCAGGGTACCCACTGCTGCTTATCACAGTAGAATTTAAATTATAAAGTGTTGGGTCTCTTTGCAGAAGGATCCCTGAAGATGGGTATTCATTAGTCCAGATTCCCAATGACTTCTGAGCATCTCTAGCAGGGCTGGCACTTACTATGGAGATACATTGTACCATAGTAGAATTAAATAGCCATTGAATCAGGATGATAGATATGAAGTAAAATCTGGCATTCCATAATATTTCAGAAACTCTGAGCTGCTCTGCTGACTCTATGCTACATATATATTTATATGTATATGATTCCATTTAGAAAGGTACAAATGCTGAACGGATGTTGTCAGACAATTCATCATGCCAGACAAACTCCTAGATGCAAATTTTTATCTTATGGAACATATTCTTAGCCGATGGAAATAGATCTTTTGGTTCCCCAGGGTATTGATCCAAATAATGTAAAACCCAGAAAGAGCAGAAACTTCAGTTTTCCAGCTCTCTCAAATACTTTACAATTCTTGCTGTTTTGTCAAAATGAAGAAATGTGCAGAAAGAAGAAAGCATATAACCAGACTATCTCGCTGGATAATTTTCACTCTGCTTATATTTTTAAATAAATTGTTTGATGTATTCACAATTATTTTCTGCTATACGCACAGCTTCATTGTAGTAGTTTATTTTTCAAAAATATACTGACTATTTGATGAGTTTCATAAAATCTTTTGTACACAAGACTAGACAAATAATTTTTCTTAGTCACCCTGGTCTAATTAGCACATTAGGAAGCGATGTTGTCAGGATTGTGAACATTTTAACATAGGAAAAATGGCTACTGACACAATGCCTAGATGCATATATTGCAAATGCTCTTGTGTTGCTGTCCTCTAATTAAATACAGTCCTCAGGTCAGAATATGATTAGCTGTCAAGTGGCAATCTAAGAGGCTAGAAGTACAAGTCTGTGCTGAAACTAGACCAGGAGTTCTTTAGTGTTATTTGTAGTGCATGAGCAGTGCTTTTAATGACTTTTTGACAGGACTTCTCTGCAATTCAGCAACAGCATTGCTGTATAGAATGTCAGAAATTTCATAATGCAGACTTAGCATGTTATAAATTTGGTTTTAGTTTATTGAAACAGAAAATCTCACATGAATACATGCATTTCCAAAGTACCCACAGAGAAAACGAGGATAGTAAAAGGATAAGTAAAATTAGCAGGAACCACTGGAGGTATGTGGTTTTGCCTTGCTTGTGTAACACAGAGCTTGATGAAAACAGGAAAGAAACAAAACCAGTTTGTTATTGTGTTTGTCGTGGTTTAACCCCAGCCAGCAACCAAGCCCCACGCAGCCGCTCACTCACTCCCCCACGGTGGGACAGGAGAGAGAATCGGAAGGGTGAAAGTGAGAAAGCTCATGGGTTGAGATAAAGACAGTTTAACAGGGGAAGGAAAACCTGTGCACACAAGCAAAGCAAAACAAGGAATCCATTCACCACTCCCCGTGGGCAGGCAGGAGTTCAGCCATCTCCAGGGAAGCAGGGCTCCATCATGCGTGATGGTTTCTTGGGAAGACAAACGCCATCACTCTGAATGTCCTCCCACCCCTTCCTTCTTCTTCACACCAGCTTTATATACTGAGCGTGACATCGTATGGTATGGAATATCCCTTTGGCCAGCCTGGGCCAGCTGTCCCAGCTGTGTCCCCTCCCAGCTCCCCGGGCACCCCCAGCCTGCTCGCTGGCAGCCCAGCACGAGAAGCTGGACTGTCCTGGACTGCTCAGCAGCAACTGAAAACATCAGCACGTTATCAACATTTTTTCATGCCAAATCCAAAACACAGCCTCACACTAACTTCTATGAAGAAAATTAACTCTATCCTAGCTGAAACCAGGACAGTGTTGTTGAGGTTTTTTTAACATGACAAAGTTGTGTCTTGTCTTCTCTAAAAGAATCATACATCTTGCTTTTTGTTTGGTTTGGTTTTTCCTTTAAAAAGTGCTTTCATTAGAAAGAAGACTATGACACTAATTTTAAGGAAAACAAACACAGCTGTGTAGTCCAGTGACCTTTTCACTTAGAGGAGTCCATTGTGTTACTTTTGCATAATCCAGGTTTAACCAGGCTGAAATTTAGCGTGTAATGTTAAACGAGGTTATATGCTATAAATGTGTGGCAGAAAAGGAGAAACTCCAGTCCCTCGGCACGGATTTCTGTTGATTATGTAGTATCCAGGCCTTTACAGGACTACACAAAATTTGTTGCTGGATTTCTTTTTTAGGCTTTATATGGATTGTTTTATATTAAGTATGTATATAGTATTTTTTCTTGTGGAGTGAATATAAATGTCTCATGAGGTGTATGAATGATATTTCTTTTTTACATGTTTTCCTGAGATGCTTTATGACTATTACAGAGTTAATCAATATCAATGACTAGATAAAGAATATGTTTTCTTCTGACCTGCAAGAATATATGCTTTACTGGTTTGCTTTCTGCACCACATGAGAGATTGTCCTAGCACCATTGTTAAAACCCTACTCCACAGATTTTTGAAATCCTAAGGGTTTTTTCAATTATTGGCAAGAAAAAGGAACTTGACATTTGAGAGACTTTTGTGTAACTTTATCCTGAAAGTAAAAAAGTATGAGTTTCCAAATACAAAGGAATCTGTTCCAATTCATATATTACAATTATTAGGTAAATCTTCAATTTGCATAGACATAATATGCAAAACCAGTAGCTCCATCAGGGCCATTTTATGTGTATATACACAAGGATTCTCATAACACGTTTATTTACTTGGTGACCATGAAGGCAACAGGCAAAAATATTTGAAGCCTTCCTAACTTAATATGAAAAAGTATTTTGATTCTGAACTTTATGGACAAGTTTGTCAGGGGTCAGTGCAGAGGCTGTGAATGACAGTGTCTCCACGACCCCACATCTCCACCACGCTCCTCATCCAGGTGTGAAACTTTGCCCTCAGGACGGAAGCTGCTGTGCAAAGCAGGCGAGAGTTGGGGTAACTCCTCCTGCCTCCACTACCCCCTCAGGACTCCGAAGCCCCCATAGTCATGCTCACACAGGCACAGACAGAGAGCAGCTCTGCTTTACTGAGACACACTAAAGAGGACAGGGAGGAATGGCAGGATATCGGTCTCCTTTCAAATTCTCCTCCTGCTCCCTGTGCTCAGACAGAGAAGCCTTACTTTTATCTAGAGAGGCATTAGGGTGGAGGGACGTGGAGGGACCCTGCCAAGAAATGCAATAGGTTATGAAATACAGACTATACCAGAGAGGCATAAGCGCCCACTTTTTTTGTTATACAGTTATGATTACATTAATTTACAGCTATAATTCTCTCATGGTACTGGAATTCTGCTTGCTCACAGGCTACAGTAAATTTAAAATGAAACCCTGAGATCTAGAATAATTTCTTCTACATTTTCCCCTTAGTGCTCTATACGTAAGAAAAAAAAAAAAGAGTACAGGATTCACCAGCTTTATACTTGGACTGGCTACTTGAGACAGGAGTTTTTGACAGTTCTGATAAACAGTTTAAGCTAGAAATGAAAATATTTTTACACTGAGGTTGTTTTAAATTTATGCATTTTTTTAAAGTACAAAGTCCGAGGTGTATGAGGGAGAAAAACCAGTACGTTTGTATATAGTGATTGCTATTTAGATATGTTTGTTTCCCATAGAGTTTTCCTTTTATAAAATAGAGTTGATCTCTCCATTATCTGCAACATCTTTCAGATTGAATGAACTTAATGTTCTTCCATACGCCAAGAGCTGTTTGGCAGATTCAGGACTACAATAACAGCTGAATAACTTTCTCACTTTACTGGGGACAAGATGATACATGCTTGTTTCCCCCAAGGATATTCTCTGATTTCCGACCTGACTCCCTATCTAAAAGATGTTTACCGCAGAGAAAGGGCACTTGGGCTTTGGGCAGAGGTTGTACCAGAAATGATGTTAATGCTTAACACTGACTGTATTGTCACCACCACGGGGTTAGCCAGGGAGAGCAGGAGGGGGTCTTCTTCAAACTGGAGTCAAGAAATATGGAGAGAAGGGTCTTTAAGAAGGCAGATTTGTTTTAGAGGAGATGATAGAAGTGTGTCTTACAATCATAGAAGATTAATTTCCAAAAACCCAGCTGAGGTTCCAGCTTTCCCAAACCTCGGGGCTTGGGCTGTGTCTAGGAATGTTTCTGGCCAATCAATCAGAAACAAGGCTTTCAGGGTTTTTTTTTCCCATTTGTAGCTGTAGAAATTAGCTGTGCCAGAGGAACTATTGTGTTCATAGGTCCTGAAAGTCATAGAGAAATTTTTATTCATTCCATGTTATAGTGATTACATTTTCAATTAACTTATGAATCTGGATATATTTTTATATATGCAAGCAGAGGTAAATAATACCTGAAAGATCAAAGAGAGAAGGAGAGTGGAGAGATGAGAGGATGTATTATTTACCATATAGGGCAAATTTGTAGAATAAGAATTCAGTCCTTTGTACTTCGCAGTGGTATATTATTGAACAGTGCTTCTAGATAGTAAAGGCTAATCTAAAATCTGTGAGGCAGAAACAAGCAGTAATATTTCACAGTTACAGCCCACTACATCCTTGCTTTATGTGCCTTTCTGGACCTGTATGTACCAACTTGCTAGATATGAGTGGGATTCTGAATGTTGCTGAGGAATAATAGTTCAACGATTTATCTGAGAAATAACCATATATCAAGATTTCACACAGTCCTAATTAAAACTACTATTCACATTTTATATATGGAATATATGTAACCAGATTTTATAAACTGAATTGAGATTATACATCAAAGAAAATATTTTCCATGTCTAAGGACCAACATTTGAGCCATTGCACAATTATTTTCTTCTTTCATGATCACAGATATGTAGGACTGTCTCATCAACCGAAATACAGTGCTCTAGCTTCGTGGCAGGCAACTGAAGCAGTGCCATTTTTAATCAGGGAGTATCTGGCCCAGCATACCTTCTTTCTTTTCCTGTAACTTATAAAGAGAATGAAGTTCTTAATCCATCATTCAGCATGGAGAAGAGAAAAATGGAATAGAGTATTACCTTGACCCTTATAGCACTCTGATAATATAATTTCTTGAGCACTCATCTTCTTTTAGGAGTTCAGCAACCTGCTGGATAACAGAGAATGGGGCCAGACCCTCAAACCGCAGCGTGTTCAAAGACTACAGCATACGTAACATCATCTAGCGTACCTCACTGGCACTTCTGGAATTAACGCTCCTGAGTTTTCATCACCCTGATAGCCATAAAAAATAAAGGGTACGGTACGATATCAATCCATTCTCATGGACCTAACAAGAATTGGAAATGGTAAGACTTAAAGTCTATGATTGGTTTTCACTGGGACTTGACCCAAAACACAGAAAAGTTGCGCTGTTGTTTTGCACTGGAGAAAGAAATACCTGCTTGCACACTTAGTTGAAACAGTCTTGCTTTGAAGATGTACAAATCTTAAAATGCATGCCTTCAGAGGAGCTCTATATTGTAATTTTGTTGGTGCTGTCTGCCAGGGGCTTTAGGTATGTTTTTCAAAAGGTCAGTGTGAATTATTTTCAAAATGTTACTCACATGGCAAAGTTTAGTAATTGGTGCACTGGCTGTACTGGAATGGCAGGGAGGTTAGTCAGGAGTTATGATGAGCTCTGTTTGGTGCTGTACAGACACTCAAGGAGGAATGGCTGGATAAGAAAGACTTAGGACCTTGAATTTCCAATATTAAATATATGATTACAGGACACATCTGACCTCTAAACGGTCTTCTTGTTTACTCCTGAACCTGGAAAGGGTCCATCATAGTGTAACTGATTTGGTAGCTTAAAAGTCAGAAAGGTTAAGGTTTAGGTGGAACTAAGGATTAATTTGGGGGTATTAATATTCTGATGTGGAAAAATAGTGGACTTACTTAAAAAATTAGCAAATAAGGGAAATTGTTTTATCCAGGCATCAGTGTGCGGTTTTTCCCATCATCCATTCCCCACCCCGTGTATGCTGAATCTGCAGAGCCAGTCACAGCTTTTTAATGGGTTCTTAACCTTTTTTACTTCGGTGAAATGAAAAAAATGTTCCATTTTTAGGTACAAAACCACTTTTATATGCTGTTTATGTAAGAATACAGTACAGAATTTCTCAGTCCATTTTAGATGCTTTACAACTTGAGAATGAAAAAGTCTAGATAGCCTTAACTAAAGCTCATGAATATCTCAAAATAAAGATGCTTGTGAACTTCGTAATTGCCATCCTTCCTGAGAGGCTGGTATAAACTGCCATAGCTCTGCTGAAGTCAGTCAATGCCCTGAATTGACTGACTTCATTGATACCTAACAATGCACAGGATATGCCTTGAAGCACCTGAATGGAAGAGTGGCAAGTGACTCACACTCAAAGTTTATTTCTTTATCCCAAACATAAATTTAAAGGCTTATTTCCCCTCAGAGTTTACTGAGGAAGTAATTAATCGTAGAACAACAGGGAGAACAAAAGCCAGTTAAGATGCCTGACATCTATTTCATGAAATACTTAGACAAAGTACGTTAAGGAACAGATGACTTTGAAATGAATGGGACCAGTGTACTAATGCAGTTGACTGCCTTTAACACAGTATGTTCTCTGAGGTTATTTAAGACAAAACTGCAGTGCAATGGAGTTCGGTTGCATATAGAGTATCACATATGTTTCTGCAGATAAAGGAACAGGATCTAATTTTAATGTGAGGGCACTTACATGCTGGCAAATGGAATATACAGTATTCTATATTATATACACTGAGTTGAAACTTTCAAGTAAATAAGCAGAAAAATGCTGAACAGCTTTTATAAGAAGAGAGTGTTGTTTAGCTTTAAAAAAAAGTATATTGAATGGCCTGTACGCCAACATGTATAGTATTTTGACAAATTAATGCACCTCGGTATTTCACTTGAACTCCCAGAGCAACTAATTGAGCTTGACTTTTCTGGTTAGATTAACTGATGGAAAAGAAAACCCAGAAGCTTAGAGAATTCACAAATAGCTAATGCTGCAAGATATATTAACCAGAATTTAGAGATTTAAAAACAAAACCAAGATTTAAAGACTTAAAAAAAAAACAAAAGTCATTGTCAAGTCCTAAATATATCCTAGGAATGCTAAATTAATTTATGACTTTATACTTAGCTGCCTGTTGGCCTCAGCTGGGGTTCTACTTTTTTTTTTTGCTTATTAAGGTCTTAAACAGAGGCTTAGTTTATCTTTTGGTTCTCTGGATTTATTCATTTATATTTTAAGTTTGATTTGAATCCATGACCAAAAGGATTGCAATAATCAGAACTGCCTAATATTGTTACTGATGTTAATTTCAAAACAGGATAGGAACAGACAATATTAAAAAAAATAAAAAGAATATAATGTATATGGGGAATGCCAGCATGGATATAGAGAAGGCCAGTAAACATGCTTACCAAGGTGAAAAGATAAAACCACAAAATACTTAATAAATTAAATTAGTCTGATCCAAAACACCAGCTTTTTGAAGATTCAGCCAGACCTTGACTGGAAGAGAAATCGAAGAAAAATCAGTGGCACAACCCAAAGAAAGATGTGTGAATAAGGTTAAGTACAGCATGTGTTTTAAAACTGAAAAAATCTAATACTGAACAGAACATACAAAAAAAAAGCCATCCTGTCCTTTTTTGGGAAACAATCGAATCTATATATCGAGGTTTACCCTCATTAATATTCTATGATTAACAAGCAGAATTTAGTTCTGTTGACTGTTTCAGGTGCAAGACTGAAGTCCTGTCCATGGTAAGCTTTGTTATTTTAATTTGTGATGCAAGCTTGGAACATGTCACTGACACTCTGGTTTACTACATGTCATTATGTGGAGTTTTTGTTTCCTTTTTTTGTTTGAATTTGACTGCCTTTTTTTTTTTACTTCAGGGATTTTTTTACTGGCTGGGGTTTTTTTTAGTGGTTTGAGTACTCAGAGGAGCTCAGTGTTTCTAGCTCAAATCAGATTGCATTGAATTTCTTCTAAACATAAGTTTTGATTTATCCTTATTAATTCTGATATTTTGTCGCTCTAAATGAACAGTGAATAATTCCAACTACCATGCAAAATTCAAAGGCAGTTATACACCTGTGGTTTGAATAGTGTTATGTCAATGTGTTTCCTTGGGATAGAAAAGAAGCTTTAATGAAAATACATAAGTATATTCTTTATTGATTCAAGACTTAAGTGTGTTAAATGAAGATTTTTCACAACCCCTTTGTGAAAAAAAAAACTTGTTTTTTCATGTACATAGTTTGCTTTACATTAGAATATCATGCAAGCATGATAAACTTGATAAACTCCCGTGATGAAATGACTGGCCTGGTAGATTAGGGAGGAGCAATGGACATTGTCTGTGTGGACTTTAGGAAGGCCTTTGACACTGTCTCCTATAAGATACTCATAGACAAGATCTTGATGCATGGGGTGGATGAGCAGTGAGGTGGATTGAACAGTGGATGAACGGCCAGGCCCAGAGGGTGGTGATCAGTGGCACAAAGTCTAGTTGGAGGCCAGTAACTAGTGGTGTACCCCAGGGGTCAATACTGGGTCCAGTCCTGTTTAACATCTTCATTAATGATCTGGATGAAGGGGAAGAGTGTACCCTCAGCAAGTCTGCTGCTGACACAAAATTGTGAGGAGTGTCTGACATGCCAGAGGGTCATGCTGCCATCCAGAGGAACCTCGACAGGCTGGAGAAATGGGCTGACAGGAACTTCATGAAGTTCGACAAAGGGAAGTGTCAACTCCTGCACCTGGGGAGGAAGAACCTCGTGCACCAGTATATGCTGGGGAGCCAACTGGCTGGAAAGCAGCTTTGCAGAAAAGGCTGTGGGGGTCTTGGTGGACACCATGTTGAACATGAGCCAGCAATGTGCTCTTGACACAAAGAAGGCTAATGGTATACTGGGCTGTTTTAGGAAAAGTATGGCCAACAAGTCAAGGGATGTGATCCTTCCTCTCTCTTCAACACTGGTGAGTCACATCTGGAGTGCTGGATCCTGTTCTGGACTCCCGAGTACAAGAGAGACAGGGACATACTGGAACAAGTCCAGGGAAGGGCGACAAAAATGGTTGAGACTAGAGCATCTGTCATAACAGGAAATGCTGAGAGAGCTGAGACTGTTCAGCCTGGAGCAGAGAAGGCTCATGGGGGACCTTATTAATGTGTATAAGTACCTGAAGGGAGGGTGCAAAGTGGACAGAGCCAGGCTCTTTTCAGTGGTTCCCAGGACTGCTGAGGCAATGAACACAAGCTAAAAAACAGGAGGTTCCCTCTGAACATCAGAAAACACTACTTTACTCTGAGGTTGACCAAACACTGGCACAGGTTGTCCAGGTTGTGGAGTCTCCATCCTTGGAGATATTCAAAAAACATCTCGACATGGTCCTAGGCAACTGACTCTGGGTGACCTTGCTTGAGAAGAGGATTGGACTAGATGACCTACAGAGACCAGCTGACCACAACAGACCACAACTAACCATTCTGTGACTGTGTGATTATGTGATTCTGTGAAGATTTTGTTTCAAATTATTTTTATAATTGAAGATACAAGAATGCAACTTGCATTCTTTTTTTAGTTCAGGAAATATAGTGTGGTCAGTCTTGTGAAAAGAACACTGATCATCCTAAACCAGAAATTTTCTCACATAAGTAACAGGAATATCATTGACATGAGCTAGGATTCTTGCTTCGTTTTCCTCAATTTACCTCTCTACTTTCCTCCTCCCCATCTTACACGATACTTGTAACTGAAATAGGATACAGCCTCTCTCTTTCTAGGCAGGGAAAGAGTTTGTTGAAACAAAAACTCTCCTTCAGCTTTTCTCCTGTCCAAAGATGGGAAGAGGTATTTTAGAGCTGAATGCCTCCATGTAGACATGCATAGGGTCAGGGACAACCTCTTCCTGTTAGTACCCAATCTGCTGCCTTCCATGTGGGAAGTAACTGCTCATCCAAAGGCTGTGCTACTATAGCTGCTGATTAATTCTCCCTTTCTACAGTGAGGATTGTGTCAAATAATTTTCCGGACAGTAACTGATGCATGAACACAGTTTTCAGATTTCAAAATCTCAACAATACCTTTGGTTTGAGCTGTAGGAATAATAATATTTTACAGGACACAAACCTGTCTGAAAAGGGAGTCAAACTCATAGATAGCTTTAATTCATAGGTAAGGCAGTTGAGGGCAATGGTGCCCTAAGCAGTGTTCCCTAGCTTTATGTGCAAAACAAATAATTTAGAAATGCTGAGCATCCACAACGCTTATTACAGCCCCCATCAGAAAGGGGCTTTCAGATCCTTTGAAATTCCCTGGAAATCTAAGAGCTAATTTGAACATATTGCCTCCAAATGTTTTATGTAATAGACTACAGGGTTAAAAAGGCTGCTTGTTCTTAATGTTTGCCATATATTTCAATGCAATTTTTTTTCTTTATGTCTGAAGTTTTAAAAAAAACACAAACTTTTAAAGCTTGATCCTTCCCCAACTTTGCCTCCCTTCCTTATCCCCACCATGCCCTCTCACGGTCTTTTTTTTTTCCTTTCAGCCCTAATTGACATTTATGAATTTGATGGTCAACTGACAAGGTTTTTGAAAAAGATTAGCTACTCAGCTATCAGGAGGATCATGTTTCTGCACAAATCACTGCTTCAGCATACTGCCGTCATTTTAATGAGGCACATTCTTTTGAGCTGGGAAGTTGCAATTCCACCACCCAGAGCCTCACTCTGAGGTATTTTTATAATGTCACAGTTTTTTGTTATAATCCTTGCTAGTTGGCACCATTTGGCACATGCTTCCCTGCAGGCTATTTCTAATCCCATTACTGTGGAAGTGACTCAGTTTGTAGCTTTTTTAGCACATTTGAGGGAACATCTGAGAGACGCTTTGGTCTCCATCAGAAACGTCTGCGTTTATCTAGAGTTTCCAGCTGCGTTTAGCTGAAATCCAGTGAGAAAATGCTGTTTTAAAGATAAAGAGTAGATAAAGCAAATTTAACATGTTCACCTTGATAATCAGGAATGCAATGATGGACGGAAATCTGCCAGAAGAGTTTCATAGTTTTCAAATAACAGTATAGATCAGAATTAATCAATTGCTTGGCTTTTTATATTCCCACTTGTTCTTCAGAAAAAAAAAAAAAAAAAGGACTGCAATTTACATCCAACATCCCCTGCTGCTACTAACTGAAAGTTTTGTTTTCTTCTTTAGAAATACAGAAAGTATGCTTGTTACTGCAGAATTATTTTTTTTCTTTATTCTCTGCAGTCTTCAAGTTAATTCATAATCTTAATGAGAACTTTGGGGTGTTACAGGTTTTCAAACTTTAGAGAAATGGTTCATTTCTAATTTTAAAGAATATATGAACAGCTGTACTGGCTCCAGCTGAAGGTCCAGTTAGACTGGCCTTCTGGTTTGGATGTGGCCATTAGCAGATGGTTAGGGAAAGAGTATAAAAACAGAATGATATTTCCTGTGCTATAACCTTATGACTTTGTTAGTGACAGTCTATCCTGAAGCGGAGGTTCATATTTGAAGTGGAGGTATTCATATTTGTGTTTTATACTATTCACAAACCTTTCTGTGAATTTCTTGAACTGCTTTTGAACACATTAAGTTTCTGACATCCTGTACAAACTGTGGTAAAAGATTCCACAGCTTAATTATCCATCCTGTGGAAAAAGTACTGTCCTTTCTTTTTTTCAAAGAGTTCTCTGATAACTTTGACGCCCCTAGTTGTTGTGTTCTGAGGAAGAGAAAATCTTTCATATTTACTCATAATATAAATTTTATCAGTTTCTTTGAAATTATGCCAGTACGGCCAGACATCTCTTGCTCTTTTCTCTAAAGTTAACTCTTTCCCAAAAAGTTAAAAAGACTTAACCTTTGTAACTTCTTTATCCTTTTATTTATCCCTTCTTTCTGTTTCTTGTATTACCTCTATGTCCTTTTTTTGAAATTGAGGTACCAGAGCAATATGCAGCATTCAAAATTCATATATTAAAGAGATTTGTCCATTGGTATGAACTTTTTGTTTGTTCTTTATTTGTTCCCTATGCCTTTCCTAATATTATATTCTCCTTCAGACTAGAGCTGAACATTAAACTGATCCATATGGACAAATACCCACAAGATCTTCAAAACGTCTTTTCCGGGAGGTAGAAATAGGGGTGGTTTTCTTGCACAGTTCTACTACATTTACCATTTTACTACCTAGGCGTCCAGTATCATGAGAACATTTTTTTACTTTTGATAGTCCATTTTAGTTTTGACCCACCATTAATAAGTACGAGTTTGTTCATCTCCCTAATATCCTTTCCAGATTATTTATGGACATGCTGAACATTAAGATGCCTTCACATAAGAGCTCTACAGGGCTCTTCCAGTAATAAAATTCCCCTCACAGTAAATCCTGGCTATTTTGTTTCTTGTGTTTAAAACTCTATTAATTAATGACCTGGACATACCTCTTGTCTCTTTTGTAGCTTATTTTACACAGGAATTTTTTAGTGAGGGACTTTGTCAAAAGTGACGTGGAAATCTATGCGCTCTATATTGCTCTCATCACACTCATCTATCCACAGTTACTTTCCCCAAAGAATTCTAGTAGATTTTTTAAGATTTATTTCCTTCTATAAAAGCTGGTGGTTATTGCTTCCCTAATATATTAAATTTATCTTTTCATCTAGTAAGTCTAATCTTTTATAATGCTTTTTATTGATTTCCCTGGTATGGAAGTAGGACGTCTACTTCCACAGACATTGCTGAAGCCCCTCTCAAGATCTGCTGTTACTTCCCCATTTTTCTTGACTCTGGTACAGAGGCTAAGCAGAGGGGCTGTAGAAGAAGGGCATAGTGGTGCAGGTGAGAAGGAGATAGTCTGGGTCTACTCTGAGACTCAGATAGAAGGGAAGCTTCAGTTCCCAGCTGCACCCAAGGGGGAGCAGGCAGGATTTGTGCTTATGGGGTTGCGAAGTAGGGATCCCCTGACAGTGAAGGCTGGATTTCTCTATCCCCAGAATGATGGCTCCAGTCAGCACCTGAGTTGCAGAGGAGGCACCAAGACCCTGCAGGTCAACACCTAATGGGCAGCTGATCTTGATAGCAGCAATTTGGCTTTAGTGACCATAGGATCCTCTTTAGAGCTCAAGGGCTGGGAGACACCAGCATGAATTTATGAAAGGGAAATCACGCCTCACCAACCTGATAACATTCTACAGTGAGGTAGTGGATGAGGGCAGGGAAGTGGATGTTTAATAAGGTTTTTGGTACAGTCTCTTTTACCATCTTCATACACAAACTGATGGACTAGATAAGTGGCTGGTGAGGTGGATAGAAAACTGGTTGAACTGTCATGCTCAAAGGATTGTGATCAGTGGCACAAAGCCCTTGTTGATGCTGGTACCTCATGGTGCACACCAGGGGGTCGATCTAGGGCCAGTACTTTTTAACTTCTTCATTAACGACCTGGACGATGGAACAGAGTGTACCCTCAGCAAGTTCGCAGTTGATACAACTGGGTGGAGCTGTTGATAGAGCAGAGGGTTGTGCTATGCTTCAGAGGAACCTCAACAGGCTGGAGAAATGGGCTGACAGGGACTTCATGAAGTTCAACAAGGGGAAGTTAAAAGTGCTGCTCCTGGGGAAAAATAATCCCAGACACCCATACTGCCTGGGGTCCTACCAGCTGGAAATTAGCTTCGCAGAGAAGGCCCTGAAGGTAAGGGAAGTGTCCTCATGGACATCAAGTTGAACATGAGCCAGCAATACTGCCTGGTAGCAAAGGCGGCCAACAGCCTCCTGGACTGCATTACGCAGGGCATTGCCAGCAGGTTGAAGGAGATAGTCCTTCCCCTCTGCTCAGCACTGGTGAGACACATCTGGAGAGCTGGGACCAGTGCTGGGCTCTCCCATACAAAAGAGATGGGACATACTGAAGCAAGTCCAGGGAAGAACCACGAAGATGATTAAAGGACTGACCTGAGCATCTATCATATGAGGAAAGGTTGAGAGAGCTGGGACCATTCAGCCTGAAGCAGGAAAAGGCTCAGAAGGGTCTGATTCATGTGTATAAATAACTGATGGGGGGAGTAAAGAAGATGTAACGAGGCTTTTGACAGGACAAGAGGCAATGGGCACAACCTGAAATACAGGAAATTCCATTTAAACATAAGGAAAGAGGTTTTTACTGTGAGAATAGTTAAACACTGGAACTGGTTGCCCAGAGCAGTTGTGGAGTCCCTGTCTTGGAGATATTCAAAACTCAACTGGACATGGCCTTGAGCAACATGCTCTGGCTGACCCTGCTCTGAGCAATGGGCTGGACTAGATGATCTCCAGGGATGCCTTCCTACCTCAGCTCTTCTGTGTGAGTTGGTGATTTAAAAAGAGATGAAATACAGCACAAAGTAGTTTTAAACTAATATTTTAAACTTCCCTTAGAAATGGTTAGTGAGTACCATTGAGTCCATACAACTAGTTACAATTTTTTTTCATTTTTTCTAACACCACTTCTATTGACTCTTCTGTTTAAGACCATTTCTTCAACTCTTCCTTATAAGGAAAGTTGCAACTGGGAAAATGTGCCTGTTTTTCTGTGGTGATGAGAACAAAGAGGTTATTTAACTATTTTTCTGTTATCCCTCAAACTTACAGCCTGCTTCCTGCTTCTAATGTATTAGAACAGGCTTTTATAGGCTTTTTTTAATGAGCTTATCAAATTATTTCTCAAAACCTATTTTCTCTTATTTTTGGTCTGCCCATGATTTGAAATCTAACTTGACACATACTATGCATTCTGTTTTCCTTGCTTTTCATTTGCATACTCTTAATTCAGAAGGATCTTTTTACTTTTACTAGGAACTGTGTTTAGTTATTTAAGGTTTTTCTTTGGTTGGCTTTTGGGTTTTGATTTTTTGTGATGGGTTTTTGAATACTGATTGTTGTGGTTAATACATAGTATACCCTGGACCTATAATGTGATGTTTTCTCATAGGCTTCATGCCCTTTACAAGGGTCTCATCTAATTGGCTCTTTTCAATTTACTTTTAACAAGATTCCTTATTCTTATGTTCTTCCTTTCTTTGAAATTTAATACACTATCTTGAATTTTTTCTTGCTTGTTTCTTTGAAGATAACAGTAGCTAGAGTATTTCAGAGTATTTCTTCAATAACCTTATCTTGTACCAGAGGCACTGTGCTTTGCTCAGATCTACACAAATATTTCTTTTTCCCCTTGTGGTTTCTTTGACCAGTTACTCTTAGAGGCAATCACCTTGGATAAAATTTTAGGTTCCATATCATCACCTCTTGTGACAATTATCAGCTTCTGTGGGGCAGCTTTCTCAGTATTGCCATGAGATTGAGGCACGGTCATACACATGGTCTCACACGTGTTAGTAGAAAGCAGGGTCAGAGAATGTTATCATGCACGTCCAAACAGCTACCATCTTACTTAACAGCTCAGATGCTGCCTTCCTGTAAAACTAATGCAAATTTTAAAGCCTGATAAAAGATATCTTTTCACCTTAAATTTATGGAGAATGTTCTTATTTTTAATGAGCTGTAGTTTACACCAGATTGTGGATCATCCCTTTAATTCTGCCATCACATTACTTGAGCAGAGATAAGTGCTGCTTTGAAGTGTCATTGTGCTGTGGAAAATCTGATATTCAGATCTGAATGCGAGATGTAGCACTAAGAAAGTGGAAGATGTAGACTCCCAGGCAAGGATATTTCTCTGAATTTTCATACACACCTGTATTTATTCTTCCGGTCCCTCTGACTCAAACATCACTGTTCTGTTTAGCATCAGAGAAATTAAGTCTTCTTTCATTACAAGTTCCACAGGAAAAGCCAAAAGTAAGTTAGATGAAAACATAATATTGTGTTGTTTCTTCCCCCAGTAAAAAGGAGTGAGAGGACCACCTTTTTTAATCAATGTGGTGCCATTCCCTTTTGTGCTAAAAGCTGCATGTTGCACTCTGAGTCAACTTGGCACAGCATGTTCAGTTACTTTAAAAAACCAAAACTTTAATTACTGGGGGGAGAACTTGAGAGATTATCAAGACATGCATTATTTGGGACTTGTTTGTGGATGGAAGACAAAGAAATGAAAGCTGTTGTTTTAAAGAAAGAGTAAGAATAAACAGACATTTAGATCATGCTTGGGCCACGATACATTAATTTTCTATTGTATACAATAAATAAATGGAGGAAAAGAGGCTTTCTATTTGCACTGACTATTAAATAACCTTAAAAGAATAATTAGACAGTGACATTGCAATGGAAAAGTTCCTGCAGCATAAGAAAATTTGTACCTAGTACATACTAAAGGGGACACTGTTGAAAAACAATTAAACCTAATTGTTAAAACTCAGGAGTCTGGCAAAGTGAGGTTTATAGTGTTAGTATGATTTATAGAGCCTTTTAATGAAAGTAACTGAAGGAATTGCACACATTTGCAAAAGTTTTCGAATGGAGAGACACAGTACAGGTTTGCAGTAGCGTTTTTCTGGTGTGGTCATTGGCAGCATTTTGGCATGAATCAGACTGAGAGGCTCAGAACTTGCAAACTGAGATTAGTGATTGGTGCATAACTTTTTCTCACGAGGCCCTTAATAAAAACTTCCAAAGTTTCAGTTTAAGTTTGAGCAACCTGAATGGTATTAAAGAGAAGACAGTCATATTTGCGGGAAGTTGAAACTTATCTCTTCCCTTAGAGACTGTCCAGTTCTGCACTAGTCGCAATTGTGGCATCTCTCTTAATTGTTTTCTTGATAAATATATCATAGCTTTTAAAATACACTGTAATACAGCTATTACTTGAACTTAGAAAGACAGTAAGTTGTGGTAATTTACAGCTGCAGGATCACCCCATCCTCAGTTGCCGTGCAGGTTTTTTTAGAAAAAATGAAACCCATTATCATACCACACTGTGCTTTGGAAAACAGAGAACATAGTATTAATTTTCATTTATTCTGAGAATTTATGAAGCAGCATGGAAAGATCTACAGACCTGGTCTTTCACTGGTATTAATTATTCCACATATGTCATTATCATCTACGAATCTAAACTTGATATCTAATGGCACGTATCATTAGTACTTAGGAGTCTAAATTTGATATTTAATGGCAGCAAGGACCAAATTTGGGGGACTTAATTCCAGCTCCTAATTCATAAACTTGGCAGTTGTCACTATGATTTGTGGTACTTGGTGATGCCAGTTATGGAGACCTAAAGCTCCCTTCTCCCTCTGGAAATCCATGCGTGACTACCCTAGCCCATCTCTCTTGTGTTCGTAAGTAACAACTGGAACTGCCTTCACAAGACTCCTTTATTGACTCAGGGAGCATTAGATTAATTCCTCCTTCTATTTTCTTAAATCCTTATCTGTAGATTATTTTGGGGAATATTAAATTATTGACATAAGGAGTAATGTGCATTAATATAGTTTACCTAATGACTGGAGTTAACTGCCATTAGGTAAAAACCCATTTACTTAATGGTGCTTTGGTTTTATTTTTATTTTAGTATTGTTGTCTAGAAAATAGCTTTTTTAATTATTATCCTGAAGTGCTTAACGTACGTAGAGACTGAAGTGCATAAGCGTTCTGGGGAGAAACCTATTGGTAATTAATACACTTCATAGCTTAGACTTTTCCTTTCCAAGACACTTAGCCTAATGACTATAGGGATCAGGTAAAAAATGTACTGTAATTTTCCACTATCTTCTGGTTTGTGTTTTAGACTGTTTACCTGTATATAGTGAGCTGCAGGCTGAGGTGACATTGCGTCCAAGGCAAATATAAATGTGTGGTAATGTATATTTTTTATTGTTAGCACTGTCTTTTATCAGTCTTATCTGCAGGAAATACAAGAGTGATCTCCAGCAAAAGAAGTGTCTGGCTCCCTAATGGGAGTTTGTGTACTAGTGAGGTGGACAAGTCTCTTCCCTGTAAAATAAAATAAAATAAAATAAAATAAATAAAATAAAATAAAATAAAATAAAATAAAATAATAATTAAAAAATTGCCTCCCTTTTATTCTGAATATCATGGCTTCAAATACACTGCTGTCCTTCAGATACACTTGTATTCAACAATCATGTTCTTCATATTTACAGTAGAAAAATGTAAAATTTTCCTATTATGCTTTAAAATAAAACCCCCCATTTTAATAGGAAATCCGTTCTAAATCACATATAAATCACGTCACATTTTGATGCATTCAACTAGGTTACATTATATTGAGAATGACAGACATGAAACTCTATTATACCTTGTTCATCCTCAGATAGAATTTAAGAAATAAAAGTTTAACTGAAAAATTGTTCTCAGTCTTCACGTAGGAAATTCTTCAGGAGGTTCTTCTTTCAGTATTGCACAGTTTTCAGTTCAGTGGTCTGTCTGTGTTTTGAGCAACGATGGAATTAGAAATATTCATGCTACCTCAGACACCAAAGGTGGTTAGTGCTGGCAATTTATCTAGCTCACTGTTATTTTTCACAACATTCATTTCAGATTTGTAAATGTTAAACCCTGTTTGCTTTAAAAATGTATTTTGTGATATTTTCAGTAACTGAGGTGGCTATGCCTGACATTAAAATTTGGGAAATATGACTGACATTTCTACGTTATCAGGAAATTATTTCTACAAGACCCTTGAAACAGAGGGTTGGTGGAAAAGGTGCAGAATGAATTTCAGCTGTGAATATGCTGATGAATGTTGTTTACAGGTTTACGAGCTTATCGCAAGTACACGCAGAGATAAGTTGGATTTAATATGAATTGTTGAAAGCATGCATGACCTAGTGCACATTACCGTAAGCAGGAAGACTTTTGCTTGTAGGAAAATATTGCAAGAGGCAAGGACTTTACTCTTCCATTTTGGAAATAAGTATGTGAAAACTTGCCAATCAATATTACACCCAACTCAGACATTGATAAAACTCCTGCAAAGATTACAATTCTACTTCATAGCTGATATTCACTTTGTTTACTTTGCCCATTTAAGATTTGTAAACAAGTTTGTTTTCCTTTGCCCTCCAACTTTAGCTTCTGTGATGAATGCAGCAGCAGGGAGGAAGGGATATTAAAAAAAAAAAAAAAGTACATTACTAAGAGGTGTGATTCCTCTTGTTCTAAAAGAGTTTTAAGAGTGAGTCAGTAGAAAACAATGAGTTAAGAATCCCGAATGTAACTAATTTTTATTAAAACATCCGTTCCCAGTGCATAAGCACGTGCTGATATGTAGGTTACCAAAAATACAAATAAAGCTGTGTGCAAAATACAGTTCACATATGTTATTCTCAAGAAGAATAATAGATGCAAAAATGTGTATTTTATACCATATGTAGGATATTAATCATTAATGTGACCTGAATATATAATATGTTAGTTTGATATAATGACAGATGATATTAGTCTTTTTGCCTAAATCCTCATGCTAGGAAAATGCAAGGTTTTCAAGATCTTTGTTGCCTAAGTTTTACACAGGGAAGCCCGAGGCTTTTATGACCACACGGTTTGTCACTGCAACAGGAAAGAAAATTCCCTGAGTTAACAATCATAGCAGGTTTTTATAACCCAGGTTTTCAGGAATCCGTAAGTAATGGTTTCATCATTGACTTAAAGAGGTATAAGGAAATATTCTGAAAAATTACTTTATGTACATTACAGGAACAGACTCTGCACTACTCAGTTGTCAGAGGAGAGCAAGGAGATGTAAACAGCTATATTGGAAACATGAACTGGGGATATGACTTCTGAAGTAAAAATTATGGTCCAAAAAACCTGCTCATATGTTGAGATGAAATGTTCAGAGATGTTTAATCTTACTAAGAAGCTCTCTTTTAAGTTTCTTTGTCCTGGTTTCAGCCAGGATAGAGCTGGTTTTCCTCACAGAAGCCAGTGTGAGACTGTGTTTTGGATTTGGGATGAGAAACTGTTGATAATGTGCTGATGTTTTGGGTTGTTGCTGAGCCGTCAAGGACAGTCCAGCTTCTTGTGCTGGCCTGCCAGCGAGCAGGCTGGGGGTGCACGGGGAACTGGGAGGGGACACAGCCGGGACAGCTGACCCAGGCTGGCCAAAGAGATATTCCCTACCATACGACGTCATGCCCAGTACATAAACTGGAGTTGGCCGGGGGGGCGGAAATCGCTGCTCGGGGACGGGCTGTCGATCACGGGGTGGTGAGCAATTTCTGTATTGGGCATCACTTGTTCTTATACATTCCTTTGTTGGTATTATCATTATTGTTCCCTTCTTTCTTTCTGTCCTATTAAACCGTGTTTATCTCAACCCACGAGGTTTTTCCTAATTCTCTCCCCCGTCCCGCTGTGGGAGGGAGAGTGAGCGAGCGGCTGCGTGGTGCTTAGTTGCCGGCTGGGGCTAAACCACGACAGTCCTTTTTGGCGCCCAACGTGGGGCCCGAGGCTTGAGATAATAACGGTTGCAGGTCACAATATCAGTTTGAGTTGCATCATGCTCTCGTCTTTGCTGTACATGTTAAGGATCGGTGTTGGTTTCTGCGGGCTGCTGTACTCTGCAATGATTAGTAATGTCTCGCCTGTGAATTTTGTTTTTAGAGCACTGACCTTGAGCTTAATGTGGTATCATCTGAGCTCTGTACTAAAGCCGTTACTGTATTTTGGCTACAGTCTTGTGGAGACGATTAGCAATTATACTTCTGCCTCTGAAAGGTTTTTTATGGAGGAAATGCAGAATGGTACCTTTGATACCCTCTATCATAACATTTCCTCCTTCATCACAATAATTTTTCAGTATTTTGAACACCCTTGGCTGGTTAAAATACCTCTATTGCTACTTCTGGGGAACATGGTTTCAGTTTTGTCTAAGGTTGGCAAGCAATTTAAGAATATCACCCGGAGATCTGCCCCAAGGCTGGATAGTTATGAATGGCAGGGTGTGTGGAACAGCATGGGCAAATGCCTGGGGCGGTGGGCACCTCCGGTGTTTTGGAGCTTCACTCCCGAACAAGTGCAGAATCCTGATAAACTAGCAGAATATCTGGAAGAAGTATGCTGTCAGCCTGGCAGCTCCAAGGAGACACAAATCATTGCCATGTGCTGGGGCCTGGCCCATGCCTACCGAACCCTATTTAACACTGTGCAAAGGGGAGAGGGGCTCTCTGGGTCTGATGGCAATGTGGCAGGCACTGTGACTACTCCAACGTCTGTAGCAGGCACTGTCACTACTCCAACCCCCACGGCGGGCACTGCCACTACTCCAACCCCCACGGCGGGCACTGTAGCTACTCAGACTGTTGCAGCTGAACCAGAGAACCAGCCCATCCCAGTATCAGTTGCCCCTGTACAAAAGAAGAAATCTTGGAAGCGGAAGTCAGCTCGTTTAGTAAGGGAGGAGGAAGATCCTGCTAAGAAGGAGCCAGAGGAAGAGAGTGAGGAGGCAGAGTGCTCTGAAGCAGGGCCATCACAAGCACGGAAGAGGGAAGAGAGCGAGTCATCGCTTGAAGAGGAGGAAGAGGAAGAACTTATAAAAGAGACGGTAACTACCCGATCTCTATCCCTGAGTGAATTGCGAGATATGCGAAAGGATTTCAGCCGTCGTCCAGGTGAGCACATTGTCACCTGGCTGCTCCGATGCTGGGATAATGGGGCCAGTAGCCTGGAATTAGAGGGTAGGGAAGCCAAGCAGCTGGGATCCCTTTCTAGGGAAGGGGGCATTGACAAAGCAATTGGAAAAGGTGCACAAGTCCTCAGCCTCTGGAGACGACTCCTGTCGGGTGTGAAGGAAAGGTATCCCTTCAAGGAAGATGTTCTATGTCACCCAGGCAAGTGGACCACCATGGAGAAAGGTATCCAGTACCTGAGGGAGCTAGCGGTGCTGGAAGTGATTTATGGTGACTTGGACAATGGACAATCATCCAAAGATCCAGATGAAGTCAATTGCACGCAACCTATGTGGCGGAAGTTTGTACGGAGTGCACCATCATCATATGCCAACTCATTAGCAGTAATGGCCTGGAAGGACGGAGAGAGACCAACGGTGGATGAATTGGCTGGCCAACTCCGGCAATACGAAGAAAGTCTCTCTTCCTCCCTACGGGCCTGCGTCTCTGCTATAGAGAAACTGTCCCGAGAGTTCCGGCAATTCAAAGAGGATATGCCCTACCCTCCACCCATACGGACCAGTGTCTCAGCCATTAGGAGTAAGCGCTCTTCTGTTCAAGAGAGAAGATATAGAGGATACACACCCCGAGCCACCCTGTGGTTTCAATTGCGTGACTACGGAGAGGACATGAGGAGGTGGGATGGAAAACCTACCTCGACCCTAGAGGCACGAGTACGCGAGCTGCAAGGAAAAACAATTACAAAGGGGGGTTCAGGTTCCTCCAGAAAAATTGTCGCTCCACTTTCCAGTGGGCAGCTTCCCAGAAAGAATAGAAGAGCTGATCTCACCTCTGATCCTCTTGAAGGGACTTCTGATTCCTATTCACAAGAAGTGGGTAACGAGTACTATGAGCAGGATTAGAGGGGCCCTGCCTCCAGCCAGGCGGAGGAGAGGGACAACCGAGTTTATTGGACTGTGTGGATTAGATGGCCTGGCACGTCAGACCCACAGGAATATAAGGCTTTAGTGGACACTGGTGCACAATGTACCCTGATGCCATCAAGCCATATAGGGGCAGAACCCATCTGTATTTCTGGAGTGACAGGGGGATCCCAACAGCTGACTGTACTGGAGGCTGAAGTGAGCCTAACTGGGAATGAGTGGCAGAAGCACCCCATTGTGACTGGCCCAGAGGCTCCATGCATCCTGGGCATAGACTACCTCAGCAGAGGGTATTTCAAGGACCCAAAAGGGTACCGGTGGGCTTTTGGTATAGCTGCCTTGGAGACGGAAGAAATTAAACAGCTGTCCACCTTGCCTGGTCTCTCAGAGGACCCTTCTGTGGTGGGGTTGCTCAGGGTCAAAGAACAACAGGTGCCGATCGCTACCACAACAGTGCACCGGCGGCAATATCGCACCAACAGAGACTCCCTGATCCCCATCCATGAGCTGATTCGTCGGCTGGAGAGCCAAGGAGTGATCAGCAAGACTCACTCACCCTTCAACAGCCCCATATGGCCAGTGCGAAAGTCTAATGGAGAGTGGAGACTGACAGTAGACTATCGTGGCCTGAATGAAGTCACGCCGTCACTGAGCGCTGCTGTGCCGGACATGCTAGAACTTCAATATGAACTGGAGTCAAAGGCAGCCAAGTGGTACGCCACCATTGATATTGCTAACGCGTTTTTCTCGATCCCTTTGGCGGCAGAGTGCAGGCCACAGTTTGCTTTCACTTGGAGAGGTGTCCAATACACCTGGAATCGACTTCCCCAGGGGTGGAAACACAGCCCTACCATTTGGCATGGGCTGATACAAACTACACTGGAACAGGGTGAAGCTCCAGAGCATCTGCAATACATTGATGACATCATCGTATGGGGCAACACAGCAGAAGAAGTTTTCGAGAAAGGGAAGAAAATAATTCAAGTCCTTCTGAAAGCTGGTTTTGCTATAAAGCAAAGTAAAGTCAAGGGACCTGCACAAGAGATCCAGTTTTTAGGAATAAAATGGCAAGATGGACGTCGACAGATCCCAACGGATGTGATCAACAAAATAACAGCTATGTCTCCACCAACTAGCAAAAAAGAAACACAAGCGTTTCTGGGTGTTGTGGGTTTCTGGAGAATGCATATTCCAAATTACAGTCTGATTGTAAGCCCTCTTTATCAAGTGACCCGGAAGAAGAACGATTTTAAATGGGGCCCTGAGCAACGACAAGCCTTCGAACAAATCAAACAGGAGATAGTTCATGCCGTAGCCCTCGGGCCAGTACGGGCAGGACAAGATGTTAAAAATGTGCTCTACACGGCAGCCGGGGAGAATGGCCCTACCTGGAGTCTCTGGCAGAAGGCACCAGGAGAGACTCGAGGTCGACCTCTAGGGTTTTGGAGTCGAGGATATAGGGGATCTGAGTCCCGCTATACTCCAACTGAAAAGGAGATATTGGCGGCATATGAAGGAGTTCGAGCTGCCTCAGAAGTGGTTGGTACTGAAGCACAGCTCCTCCTGGCACCTCGACTGCCGGTGCTGGGCTGGATGTTCAAAGGGAGGGTCCCCTCTACGCATCATGCGACTGATGCTACGTGGAGTAAGTGGGTCGCGCTTATTACACAGCGGGCTCGAATAGGAAATCTTAATCGCCCGGGAATCTTGGAAGTGATCATGGACTGGCCAGAAGGCAAAGATTTTGGAATATCACCGGAAGAGGAGGTGGCGCGTGCTGAAGAGGCTCCACCATATAATGAACTGCCAGAGAACGAAAGGCAATATGCCCTGTTTACTGATGGGTCCTGTCGTATTGTAGGCAGACATCGAAGGTGGAAAGCTGCTGTATGGAGCCCTATACGACGAGTTGCAGAAGTGGCTGAAGGACAAGGTGAATCAAGTCAGTTTGCGGAGGTGAAAGCCATCCAGCTGGCTTTAGATATTGCTGAACGAGAAAAATGGCCAGTACTCTATCTTTATACTGACTCATGGATGGTGGCAAATGCTCTATGGGGGTGGCTGCAGCAATGGAAGCAGAGCAACTGGCAACGCAGAGGCAAGCCCATCTGGGCTGCTGAATTGTGGCAAGATATTGCTGCCCGACTAGAGAATCTCGTCATAAAAGTACGTCACGTAGATGCTCACGTACCCAAGAGTCGGGCCACCGAAGAACATCAAAACAACCATCAGGTGGATCAGGCTGCTAAGATTGAAGTGGCTCAGGTGGATCTGGACTGGCAACATAAGGGTGAATTATTTATAGCTCGGTGGGCCCATGACACCTCAGGCCATCAGGGAAGAGATGCAACATATAGATGGGCTCGGGATCGAGGGGTGGACCTGACCATGGATGCTATTGCACAGGTTATCCATGAATGTGAAACGTGTGCTGCGATCAAACAAGCCAAGCGGTTAAAGCCTCTCTGGTATGAAGGACGATGGTTGAAATATAAATATGGGGAGGCCTGGCAGATTGACTATATCACACTTCCACAAACTCGCCAAGGCAAGCGCTATGTGCTTACCATGGTGGAAGCAACCACCGGATGGCTGGAAACATACCCTGTGCCCCATGCCACCGCCCGGAACACTATCCTGGGCCTTGAAAAGCAAGTCTTATGGCGACATGGTACCCCCGAAAGAATTGAGTCAGACAATGGGACTCATTTCCGAAACAACCTCATAGACACCTGGGCCAAAGAGCACGGCATTGAGTGGGTGTATCATATCCCCTATCATGCACCAGCTTCCGGAAAAATTGAACGATACAACGGACTGTTAAAGACTACACTGAGAGCAATGGGTGATGGGACATTCAAAAATTGGGATAAACATTTAGCCAAAGCCACCTGGTTAGTCAACACTAGGGGATCTACTAATAGAGCCGGCCCTGCCCAATCAAAACTTCTACGTACTGTAGAAGGGGATAAAGTCCCTGTGGTGCATGTGAGAAACATGCTGGGGAAGACAGTCTGGGTTACTCCTGCATTAGGAAAAGGCAAACCCATTCGTGGGATTGCCTTTGCCCAGGGACCTGGGTGCACTTGGTGGGTAATGCGGAAGGATGGGGAAGTCCGATGTGTACCTCAAGGAGACTTGATTTTGGGTGAAAACAGTCAATGATTTGAATTGTATTATGTTAATTGTTCAGAATGACATTACTACTATGGCTGCTATCTACCATATCAATGGTATTATAGTAAGAATCACCCAGACTGATGAAGAATGAGCTTCACTGAAACCAAGCAACGTGCAGCAGTGATGAAACCAGAACTGGCTTCAGCAGCTTGCGCCCAACAAATCCCTCGAGATCGACATCTTCAACCTGCAGATCATGGACATGGACCGTGCCAGATGACAATCCAACACCACATACCATCTCCCCTGCCCTGAGAGACTGCTATGATGGATGAAGCCCAGAGTCATGGACTGACTGAACTCCATAGACATTTTAAGTGATGGCCCATGGACTAAGAGAGTGATATCTGTGTGTATATATTAAAGGACAGGAAGAGTAATAATGAATAATTGGAATGTACTGAAAAGTATAGGACCTGGGCATGACGTAAATGGTATGGAATAAGGGGTGGATACTGTCCTGGTTTCAGCCAGGATAGAGCTGGTTTTCCTCACAGAAGCCAGTGTGAGACTGTGTTTTGGATTTGGGATGAGAAACTGTTGATAATGTGCTGATGTTTTGGGTTGTTGCTGAGCCGTCAAGGACAGTCCAGCTTCTTGTGCTGGCCTGCCAGCGAGCAGGCTGGGGGTGCACGGGGAACTGGGAGGGGACACAGCCGGCACAGCTGACCCAGACTGGCCAAAGAGATATTCCCTACCATACGACGTCATGCCCAGTACATAAACTGGAGTTGGCCGGGGGGGCGGAAATCGCTGCTCGGGGACGGGCTGTCGATCACGGGGTGGTGAGCAATTTCTGTATTGGGCATCACTTGTTCTTATACATTCCTTTGTTGGTATTATCATTATTGTTCCCTTCTTTCTTTCTGTCCTATTAAACCGTGTTTATCTCAACCCACGAGGTTTTTCCTAATTCTCTCCCCCGTCCCGCTGTGGGAGGGAGAGTGAGCGAGCGGCTGCGTGGTGCTTAGTTGCCGGCTGGGGCTAAACCACGACATTCTTCTAAGTCCTTTTCAGTTAATAAGTTAAATATTATGTGGCAGGCTTGGAACTGACCTGGTCTCTGTTTCTGCAAAACTCAGTCAGAAACTACACAGATTCATACCTAAATACCCATCAGATATGTAAACTCTGAACATTTCTGGAACATGTCAGATGAAAATATTTTTTTAGAAAATGCTTATTAAAATATTTATTTTAAATAAATTTTAGGTATTTTGTTTTAAAATTATGTTGAAATATTTTTAAAGGAAAACCACCATTAATAGTCCTTAAGTTCTGTAGAAGTAGCTTAATTGTTAGACTGCTTTACTAGGAGGTGAAACACCAAGGTTTAATTTTTCTTTCAGCTAAAACCCTTGTCTCCAGCTTCTGAAAATGTGCTCTGCCAGAGTAGTAAGTTTTTCAAGATGGATTCTCTCCAAAATAAGGTAGAAAAAAGGGCTCTCAGGAGTCACATGCCCTGAAGGAGACCAAGTGAAAGTGAAGTTTCTTTAGCTTAACATATATTTCATGTTCATGAGACATTCTGGATTTCAGTTCTCAGTCTGAAGATTACTCCTGGTTTCATCAATTTAAAATGTACGGAAGTCTAGAAAGCAAGCCTTAGAGGCAGGTCTCTCCTCCTGATTATTTACCATAACCAGCAGGTAAATAATGTCTCTCCCTGTCTTGTGGAGCAGATTCCGTTCCCTAGGCTTCAGTGCCCTAGCCTCACAAGGGCAGTTGCCTTTGTTTTAGAAAGCCCAAAACATTCACGTTCTGGGACAAAATGAGGGAGGTGCTTGATAAGGGCCATGCTCAGGATTACCACAGAGGACATGGTGGCTCAAACTTTGGGGAAGGGTGGGACCACCAGCCCTAGACAGTAGTGCTGCAGTTCTGGTAGCTCTTTGACTCTTCTTCCTGAAGTGTCACGTCCCCACAGTGTCCATGATGGGGTGTATGAAGCCAACCACAATGAAGGACAGAAGCAAGTGCATCCAGCAGTTCATCCATACTGTATGACAGGGGAACGTAAACCCGTGCAATGAATCAAATTTATAGGGATATCACAGCAGCCTGAGTATTTCTGGTAAATCTGTGCCTCATATACAGTGTCTGGATGCCTAACCCTAGGATTTGGCTTTACACTGAGTTGCAGGCACTTAAAATTTTACTTGTTGCAGCTACCTAAATCTTGATTAATTGAAGAGCAGCCGTCAACACTTATGTAGAGCTATGATTACAACTACAGTCTTCTGAGACCTCGGGAGGTGTTCTGGCAAGTAAGTTACACCACACCATTTACTATTACTGTATTATGCTTTAGAGTCTGGGTTTTCATTTCTGTGTGACTACATCTTGACTTTGTACAGAACTTGTGTGTCTTAAATTTTTCATTCAGTAGATGAAATCGTTTCCCTTTGAGCATTTAAAGAATACAGCTGTCCTAGTTATGTCTTAAGTAGGAGACTGGTTCAGAGGAAATACAATGCAGCCACTGCCAATTTGAGAGATCCTAATGTCAGGCAAGAAGGAGTTAATGTGGACTTAAATATATCTGAAAGCAAACATGCTTAATGATAATGACAAGTACTTATGCAAATGAACTGCTAATACTCATCCAGCCAGAGGTGATTAAGTCTTTTAGGCCAACTGGAGATTTCACCCAGCAGGGACTATATGGAAGACAGTAAAAGAGAAAGGCTTAAATAACTTCAGGAGTTATAGCTCTAGTGCTGTACTTAAGCCACGTTTCTCTGAATTATCCTTTCTTTCATGCCCCTTCCATTCCCCCAAGAAGGAGGTCACAACTTCAGCTACCTTGTAAATCTTTTAACCTATACATTTTAAGGCCTGTAAAAGCACGGTAACCTATCCCAGAGTGATATGTTGGTATTAAATAGACTGGAATAATGAGCAGACCTAAGGGATTATCTAGTCTGATACTTAATTATGCAGACTAGGATCAAGGGAGAAAATGGAGGAATTACATCTGTCTCCAACTCCTATAGCGTATGTCCACAGAAAACAGATATTGATAAATTTTTATTAAAAGCCTTGATTTGGTGAAAGAAGGCAATGTAGGCATGGGTGAAATTTAGGTCTATATAAAATGGTGAGAAGATACTTCAAGGAAAATGAACTATCCTATCTGAAACAGAGAAAAGGAAAATTATTATCTACTAGAATGGCATTGCAATAGTTTCTTTTTTATTCCAAATACTTAGTGTATTATTTTTATGTGCTGTTTTCATATCATTGGATGTTACTGGCAGCCAATGAGGTTTCAAATGGCTAGCTTTCCCTTTGTCTGGTATTTCACTGCTGAAAAAAAGCTGTCCTTCGCTAAAGAGGAAGGCACAAAGATGTCTGTAAAGCAAAACAGCACATAAGTAAGTAGACGAGGTTGGTCTAAGAAAAGAGGTTGGATGTTTTTGCAGGTAGGGAAGACACAACAGGTTTGTAGCAAGCATGCATCTTCTTCACATGTGTATGTGCATATACACGAACATATATATGTATTTTAGAACAAAACATCCAAGTTCTACTTCTTATACTAAAGGCTATTTTACCAAATATATTTTCCAGTCAAGCACAAATTGGGTGTTTGATACAGCTAGTTAAAAAGAAACTTGTAACTCGGAATTTTTATTATCTGTTTTGCGCTGTTGTGACTAGTATTTCAGAAAAAATAGTTGTATAAGCTAATGACTCAACAGCTTCAGGAAAAAGCCAGTAGTTAACAGGTGTTATCAATAACTCCTCAATCTGGTCTTCATAGCTGGGAGAAGAGGATCCAGCTGTCTGAGGTTTTCTGATTAAAAATTCCTTCTTAATAATCTCCCAGTCTTTTGCTTGTGCCCACACATGTTTTACACTTTTCTATGGGCTTGGGGAAATGAATGGATTAGTAGTATTATGCCTCTGAGTCAGTAAGTTAATTAAAGGCTGCATGTATAAAATGGAACAATGAATTATTTAGTGGATAACAAACATGATCTAAAATTCCATTTACTCACATTTCAAGTCAATTTTTGGTTTCAGAATTCATATACCAAAACCTAATATTTTTGCATATTTTTAGAAGTAAATGTTTGCAAACAACATGTTTGCTAAAGTTTCAACTGGAAGTCTCTTGAGTGCTTTGTAACTTTACATTTGGGATGTTTGCTTTCTTTCCTATTCCCTGCTCCAGTGAAATTTCAGGCAGTGGTGGGAAGATAGAGGATTGTTTGTCTGAAGATCAGCACTAAATATAATGGGAGGCGTAGATTTGGACCAAAATTGCACGGCCCGCCTTGTTTGGAGAATCTCTGTTCAGATTTTGCAGTGACTTTATAACGAACCACCTGAAACTTCAGAGATCAAAATCTTCCAAATCAAGATCTGAGTTTTAAAATACAAAATCCATATACACTCACTCACCACATCTACATGTTTGTTTTTCATACATATAATTAAGGCAACCTGGGATTTTTGTGTGTGTGCAGAACCCTGCAGCACAAATATTTCTGTTGATTTTACTGTGACTTTTGCAAGTCCATGGTAAACATAGACAGAATAATTTCCTACAAAAGACCTTTATTTCTTCCCTTTTAAAAAGCACTATTGACTGTCTTTGCTGTAACACATACTTTTCTGCACCTTCATCATCACTCTCAGTATGGAAGGCCCTATAAATCTGCAAGACCGACTGTCAGCAGTGCTTTTAACTTATAGTGTCCTAATTAGAAACAACTCCAGAATGTTTCTTTTATTTAGAGCCAAAAGAGGCCATTGATCTATTGTTCGTAATGACTGACATCCATTTGGCATAGGGGAATGAAATATCTACTTTCTGAATCTGGCTTATGCAATGTAGTATTTATTTTAATAACTGAAATCAATGGTAAATATTTATAAAGTATCTGACTGATGTAAGCATTAAACTCCTGCAGTTTTCCATGAGAGCTGGGACTGAGCCCCCTTTGACTGAAAAGTGGACCGTTCATTCCTGCTGCACCACAGATGCTGTCACTCACCCCTTGAGCCCATAGGACCCAAAACAAAGACGTAGATATTGTGTAGTCTTCTTGCGAGAATCCAGACTGAACAGACCTGCACTTTTTCTTATTATTAAAAATTAAAAAAAAATAAAAGCAACTCATCAATCACTACTTTCTAAGAACATACTCATTTTTGCTAAGCTTTTGGAAAGAGGATTTTGGAGGGGCTCTGTCCTCAGATGGGAGCTGTAGCTGGCAAACACCAGTTCAGGCACCCCCGAGCTCAGTGTTTAATAAAACCAATGTCACAGAGAGGTATTCTGAAATTAAGCGTTTCTCTGCTCATCATGATCGCATTCTCATTCTGATCTCAATGTGAGGCACCAAACAATCCTTTATGAAATGTGCTCTGTAACAGCCATCAATATTCCATGTGTAATTTGGAATCTACCTTTACATTCTTCAGCTATTATTCAAAAATATTGAATTGCCAAAGACTGGGGAGACCACAATATTTTTTCTTGTTGCCCACAAATTTTTCTAAGGATGGAGACTCAAAATTTTGCCAGGCTTTGAGAGGCCTGGCTTTCTGAATGTTTTGAGTTTCCATGTCCAAAGGCTTTAGTTGTTCAAGACTTTTTAAGCTCTGCACTCACTTCTCACTTCTGAAACTTTCCTACTCAAGTTCCTACCCAAGAATGGCAAAAGACTGCAGAGCTCTCTGGAGCCATTCCCAACATACCTGATTTTGAAAAGAGACTGGAAAGCATGGTTACACCTGGAAAGCAGCTTTTTTGTGTGTGTAAGTCCTTGAAAGCTTTTGCACAACAACTTGGTTCATCATTTTCTGTTGTGATGTGAGAGGTGATCCATTACAAATCTGCGGCACCAACAGATAACAGATACTACACTTAATAGCTCTCCCATTTACTGGAAACATCCAATCCTCTTATTATTCTTAAACATTTAAATATATTACATCCTTTTCAGCATGTGCCTTCAGACATCGCCGTCTGATCGTGATGTGCATCAGTTCTTGGAAAAAAATGAACAGAGAATTAATCTCATTTTTTTGTTTGGATCTAACAAGGTTCAATAAATAGACAGCATAGAAACATATGTATAAAGTGCACAGTCCATAGTCATATACATATGTCATAGACATATACAATCTGTTTCCTAAAGAAGGTAAAGCATTTTGGAAGAGAGGGTTGAGTATTCGGTTAACCAGCAAACTTGCTATGACATTGGTACTTTCAATGTTATAAAATGCTTACATCGTTGCTATATCCTTGCTATAAGGGAGCTAGTAAAATGTGATTCAGAATTCAATTTTTAATCCCAAATGAGAACGCCATGCAAATTTATGCACATCTTTCTTATTTTTCTATCCTAACAATGATATATCAACCTTGGTCAGAAAATAATAGAATCCTACATCTCTGTCATTTGACACTGAAGCAAAAGTGAGATATAAAATATCCTTTCAAGTGTAGTGGTATCTTTTTTCCTTCCAATATTTCCTCTACTAAACCTTTCTAGAAATGGATCATTTTTGCCTAAACAGGTAATTACCTAGATTTTGTTTCTTATTGTTTATGATCAACCCTCATTGACTCTTTTAATTGTCATACTATGAAAACAATTCGGAATCCTTTTAATAGTGATACTAAGCAGGAAAAGCTCTTATTCTTTTAAATTCAAAATGTTTCTGTAAATTTATTCAAGCTCCTTTAATAATGGAGACTAATTCATAGGTGATGAACATGTGAATCTCAAACCTTTTCTTTTTTTTTTAACAATTTATATGCCTCATCACACAGGAAAAAGGGAGTACAGGCTGAGTCGAACTTTCATAAGAAGGTGGAGTTTTTGTCAGCTTTTATTCCTCCAGAGGAAGTATCTGGGGGAAATGGATAATTACAAGGCCAATTTTTATTATCAAAATAATGTGCAAAATTTATGACCTGATAAATCTGTCCTTGGATGGAGATTCTCATTTTGATAATCCCCCTAAAATGAGTAATAAAGCACCTCTGATAGTAATAAACCATTTTTCTTTGACATTTCATGATAAGTGTAACAACAAATAAAGAAGGAACTTCAAAGACTGCTTACTTCAAAAGCTCTATAAAGTCCATTTGAATAAAATCCACGACTTTCATAAAAGTGGTGTTGAAAATGTCATGAATTAAATTAATGGTTTACATCTCTTTGCTTCATATTGTCTGTATTTTAATCATAATTTATTCTTCAGCACATCCTGCATGTTGTTGATGGAAAGAAATATTAAATCCAGCTGAGCTTTAAGCAATTTTAAAAGGAATGAATGAATATAATTATACATGTTAATAATCCTGAATCTGCTTTTTTATTTGCTGCTGTCTGTCATATCAGTAAGCTTTGCTTTTTATAACTGTCATTAATCTTTCACAAAGATTCAAAAAATATCCATTCTATACCTACATTGTTTTAGTTTTCTTACTATAGCCTTCTTTTAATGTTCCTGCTGTGCCAGGAAAGTGAACCACTGATGAGTTGATCAACTCCTGGGGAAAAAAATAATCAACTTTTACTAATAAAAAACCAAAGTTTTTAATGTTCCAGTTACAAAGAAAATCTTAGTTGAGAATAGGTAGAACTGACTCAGAAACCAATCTTTTGAGAAGATAGTATTGTTTATTTGATAGTTATGAAGAGTAATGGTAACATAGACTACAGTATTTGGTTCATTAATGTTCTTTTATACTGAAATATTCATGTATGATGGGGCTTTTTTGGTAGAGTTTGTTATGCTCACAGGAAGAATAAAGTAACTTGAGCTGTATCCCCAGTCTGACCCTGGTCAACAGTAACTCTGAAAAGACACGCCCTAAGATAGTTTGTATTACTTTTATTATTTGTATCATCCTTTATAGGATATATATAAAGGAACAAAAATTCTATCATTGATGATAAATAAGAACTAGGGTAACTGAAACAGTTAATACTTCTTAAGAATTGCACAACAGAAGAATACTTCTTCAGTACTTCTTTAATATTTTACAAAAAGTATAGATGTTCTCTAATTTATATGGTTATAATAAAGTATATGGTTATAATATGGTTACATTTTCTCTGCAAAAACTATGTTCTCCAATGCACTATTCTCAAAAATTTTGCATCTTACATCCAGAAACAAGTTCATGAGCACATCTGATCAGGTTTGCATGTATTTTCCACTGAACAATGTGTCACATCTAAGACGAGAAACAAAATAGGAAGTGTACTTTTCCTTAATGCTTACCGTTGCAGATACAGAATGTAGGGAACAGTTTGAAGAAGATAAGACTCCCAGATCTTCAAATCATATTTCTCCATCTTTGATTGTTTCAAGACTGAGTGGAGGTAGTTTTCTGTGAATGAAAACTGTATTTAGGAGTAAACTCTTACCTTGAGGAGCAAGAGGTTGTGTGGTATATAGAGGAGGTGTGTAAGTTCCCCAACTCTTTCAGCCAAGTTCATAACTTTGTTTTTGTGAATTTTTACTTCTTTCTGTGCTCCCCCATTGTGGAGAAATTTATTCTTTGTTAGAGTGAGACTAGGATGACTATAAAACAATGGGTTGATATGAATCAGAACCATGCATGTAAGGTCCATTAGTGTAGATATACTGATCACCAAGGATTTCTTTTGTTCCAATCTATGACTGTCTTGCTTTTATTCTGGGTCACTCTTGCACTACGTTGCAGGAAACACAGTATTGACAATCATGGAAACAGATTTAAAGTAAGTCCCATTTCATTGTAGCATTCGTTGTAGCACAGCACAGGTTGCAAAATTTGCCCTGAGAAGCAGCCTGCTTTAGCAATAAAAATTACTAACACTAGTCTGCTTACAGGTGCCTGTGCTAACAGTCTAATGATAGCTGATATATAAATATATAGAGATATATGTGAATCAATGGGACGGTTTCTCTCTGTTGTGATTTCAGCAAGGAAAAGGCTTTGTCTGTTTCCTCTACTCAGTTCTGGCTGGAACTAGCTTTCCACCAACACACTGTTGCCCCTTCTGGATGCTTGTCTGTCCCAAACTCTGTATGTCAACCTCCTTGTCCATTCTTTTAATACTGTTAAGCCTGTTTCCCAAGAAAAGTGTCTTATTCAACCTGTGTCAGAATTCAGTCCCTCCTCTCTATCCCTGTCCAGGCACTGTAAATTTGGAATTTCAGTCCAATTTGACAGAGGGAGAAAAATCTTCAAGAAATATGTGTTTTGAAATACAGTGTGTTCGTACATATCAGTGTGGTCGAAAATGTATCTTAAAAAAGTGCATTTCTGAAAGAAAGCATCTAAGCAGAGGACAGACCCCAGAGAAGAAGGATGATAGCAGGAGCATTTGTTCATTTGTCACCTCGGGAAAAGAGGGATCAAAGAGTGCCCTGCCTCAGGGGAGGAAACTTTCATTGGAGTACTTGCCCTGTCGTGCATTGGTGAATCTCATCACAAACCATGATGGCCAGGGAACCACTCTTTGGTCATCCAAATTCAGGTTCCTCCAGCATTTTCATTGATCATTAAATTGCCTCTACCTTTCTATAAGAATACCAGCTAGGGGCACAAAGGAGACAAGAGGTCCCAGTGTGTTCCACCAGGACGTAGAGGGGAACAACAGCAGGATAAGCATGGAGGCGAAGAGACCACCTCAGGCGCTTGGCCAAAGTGGGTGAACCACCAGGACTGACTCATTGAATCAGCAGGATTGCTGTTTTGCTGCTGCTAATGAAAAGCAGATTTGCCAATGCTTTCGTGCATGGTGCTACACGACTTTCTGGAGGTGGGGTACTACTGACGGCGTGAGCTACTAGGCGACATAAGACAGATATGCATTATACTCCATTATATACCTACCGCAATAAAAAGGCAAATCCTTTTTTTTGTGTGTGTAGAATATGCAAGCCTAAGCAGGATTCAGGGTCTGTTCCTATATATATCACTATTATTCATAATCTTCCACCCTCCCAATCTGTCCTCTTGTTTTCCATGTATTTTCTTGTGTGTCATCACTGGTAGTGATGGCTTTTTTCTTTGTCAAGTCTTAATTTTATCTAAAGTGATAAAAATGGAAAAAAAAACACCTCAACTGCATAAGAATGCTAGATTACACTGCATCAAAACTAGTGCTGTGTTATTTTTCAATAGCAGATAGATAAATTTTCTCACCAAGACTGACCTTGTAATTTATCCACTGGGGAGCTACATAATACAACTGCACCCTTCAAGATGATAATTACTACAGAAGTAATGTTGGATAGATATTTATTTGTGAACATTTCTGTTAAATGGCTTGATATTATTGGCCTTTCCCAGAAGGAAATTGTATTTTAATATGATATTCCCAGGCCATAGTTCAGGTAACAATATTAACTTTACACAAATTTCTGCAGTAGTTATATTCAGCAACAAAAGTTCACTTAAAAAACTCCAGCCATGTAAATATGGTAACTGAATCTTTGTGAAGTTGAGCTACAGAGTAACGACGTACCAATGCCTGAATGTTTCTTTGAGAACACATTGGTTTCCTCTTGGGACAGCTTAAAAAGGTCAAGAAGCATAAAGTCAAAGAGGGAATAACAATTAAGTAAACTGATCCCATATGTCACCAAATAACCTTTCCTATTCTTACGTGACTCCTTTAAATTAATATGGTCAGATGTGAACATAAACATGCTTTTCTAGTAAGACTGACAAGTTATAATAACGTTTGTAACACTACAGGTACCCTTTTTGTCTGTGAACACAGTCAGTACTAAATACTGCTTTGTCTGCCATTGAAAAAGCCTGTCAGCCCTTTTGTTTAGCCTAAACTCTATTCCAAATATATTCTGGATGAGATGCAGGGGGGAAAGAACGGGGTGAAGGATGGTGGTTTGCAGCATGGATACAATAAGGAAGTTTCAGTTTTCCGAGGCAGTACTTGACAAATGTCTCAACCAATCTCTCTCACAAAGCCTTAGAAACATGATAGCCTAAAGAAAACCCTTCAGTTTCGATAATATCAATGCCATACAGCTCTACATACTGTCATTTCTCGTTTTGGGTGTTTTTTTGAAGGTGATGTCTCAGTTATGATTCCCTCTTTAATTTTTTTAAAACAGTTTGTCTCCACAAATTTAATTTGTTTATATTTTGCACAAAGCATGTGGGTGTAAATGTAAAGCATAGACTCTTAAAAGGAAAAGGGCTTGTGAAGGTAACTCCTAAGATATTTTTATGTTTTTCATTTTACATTTATGTTTGAGTTATGTAGATGCAAGGAACATTTATGTGAAAAGTAAGATGTTTTGTACAGTCAGGTGTTTCAAGTTAAAGATGTCACCAGTTGAAGTAATATAAGCATTTCACCCTACTTCATATTATTCTGCCACCATCATTTTGTATTTGATGGTCCTTTAAAAAATCACTTGAGGAAACACTAAAATCAACTAATGAAAAGTGTGTTTAAAGTGCCAAGGTTGTCTTTTTAATAGGTGTTTTTGTTATATAAGCAGAGTTTTGTACCATACCCTGACTCTGACTTTTTATAAAGAAGAAAGGAATTACGAAATAGTGAATTTCTTGTCATACTTCATTGTTTGTAATTAGACATATTTTAGATGACTGTATGTTCACTTTTTACAGGCTCTGAATGGAGAGAAAATGAGAAGAAATATGTAGTTTTTCATTTACAATTTATAGGTATGTGCCAAGAAAACAAAGAAGGGGAAAAGAGTGATGTGTATAAAAAACAAAGAATCCAGAAAAGGAAGAGTGGCACTTGAGCAAAAATTGCAAGACAAGTGCATTTGTGAATCTCAGACTATTACAGATAGACAAATCATGATTTTCGTAACTTCTGCTATTATAAGGATGAGTGTTGAACTCTTAAATGACATAGAATGACTTGACATGTTTAAATTAAAATAGAAAATTTTACTCTTCTTTTCTCAGGTAACTGAAATGTTGTGAGGAGAAATCTCAGCCTGAATTGATATAGATTCTGTGCAAGTAAGAAAAACTGAGAAGCTGTTCTCAGATTCAAGATTTTACAAGCTGAATAGCCTAACAATGAGCCAGATTAATACTGTGTGTTGAGCCATCTCTGCAAAATATGCAGCAAAGCTGAAATACATAGCTGTCAGACAGCACTAGTTCAATCCCCAACATGGATCTTAAAATAATATTAGCCATAGTTAAATAATGTATACCATCATCTGTATGAACCTTCTGCTTATGCGTAAATGCCTGTCTAAATATAGTAATTAAAACTTCCTTAGCTTAGAGCTATGCTGTCAATATTATCTTTACTCAGTTGTGAAAATTGGTGTAAAAATATTGCCTTATTAGGTAATGGTAAATACAATTTTGCATGCCTTTCCCATTTTCTATAACATGACCTATCAAGGTCAACAAGGATTGTGAGAAAATGTTCTTTTAAATGGTGAAGGCTTAGTTATTTTAGACAGAAATAATATTCCTATTATAATGCGTTTTGCGGTATTAACCATTCTAGACTTTTAATGATAAGACTTAAAAATTAGAAAGACATTACAATAATTGAATAAAATATTAAGTGTTCTTAGATGGATCTGTGTTTTTGACAGAAAACAGAAATAGGTACAGAAATTAAATAGGTGGAAGGCTAGCAAGGGGAATGGCTACCAAAGTAGCATGCAGGAGTGGGAAACATGCTCTCATGGTCCCCAGGAACCTCTTCCATCCCTGCGTTGCTGTGTCACCTCCCACACATGCTTTAGAGCTGTAGTTACACAGCTGTCTGGATTGTAATTCATATATGGCGATATACTTCTCTGAGGTTTCATAGAAGATCACAGTAAACAGCTAAAGAAGAAATGTTTAACATACCTGTAATGACCAAGGATTTACACCTCTACATAACAGAAAAATGTTGGTTTGTGATATTCAAAGAACAGGAGAGCAGAGGGCAGTAAGGAAGGCTGGTATGAGATATTGTATAAAAGAGAGTATGTTGGATGCATATGTAGTATATTCATCTAATTACTAATACATAAATATGTATTGAAATTTTACACTTTTAAACTGAAATCATAGTGACAAACCGAAACTGATAAAGGAAAGATCTTTGTTAGAGATTTAAGGTTAAATCTGATTTTCACAGGAGGGATAACATTTACCCTTATTCTATTGCTTAAGTTGATTTTTCCGGCTTCTCTCTTTACATTGTGGTTTGGTGTTTCTTTGTTTGTTTTTATTTAATTCCTAAGTAACAATTTATAGAAGTGTAAGCCTGGGTCCAGTAAAGTTGAGACTTTTTTCCAAAAAACTGGGACTGTTTTCAGCTTTGTGTTTTAAAACTGATGCAAGGCACTACAGCTATGTATATGTTGTTAAATAAGAAGAAAGGAACGAATCCCTGGTCCCATTGCTGAGCATACTGGCTGGTTTGTATTCGCATTGCTGAAGACTAAGCCCCTGTTAAAATGCCTTCCCCCCACCCCCAAAAAATATTTGATTTGGGCAGAAAAACTTTAAGTGACCCAAAGAGAGCTAGTGAGTAACTTAAGCAATGTGGATAATCAGGGGCTCAGACCTCGACCTCACCCCTCAGCCCTCTTTTATTTGGCAAAATTTCACCTGCTGTGCTCTGTGCTTTGGATGTTGGGAGGTTTACAGTCACTTAAATGGGACAGTATTGCTGCACAATCATTCTTTTCACTACATGATGACTGAATTTTCCGCAGGAATTAGATGCCTGTTTAGGTGACTTAGATCAGGAAGAAATGTTGTAAAGAATAGTCTTGAAATAACCTTTCATGTAGGGAAAATGTAATATTGGTATAGCTCTGCTACACACTTTCACTTCATGAAAATTTATACATATATATTATTTTTTTTTTACATATGGTAGCATGTCTAAAGACAATATCCATTGTGTATTACCCAGGAGGAAAGTAGGTCCAAAGGTGAGTGTAAAACACAAAGTTAAAGATCATTTTAGATTTATTTTGCTTTGTGATAGTCACTGTGTGTTTTTAAGTTGGATTATTTTTAATGTATTTTTTAACATTGGCCAGACTTTAAAGTTCCTTTTGATTTTTTCTCAATTTTAAATCCTGCGTGAACATTAAAGCTTGAGTACATTTACTCAGCTTTGCAATTTAATTCTCCACAACCCCAGGCAAACCCTGAGCATGTTAGAACTGTGATAGGGAGAGTTCTTTGTTTCCATTTAAGTAGATTTTTACCGTGTAGAGTTAGGCATAAAGCTTAGGTCCTCAACGTCATGTTCTGATTGTAACTTTGTCTTCCCACTCCCTGCATCAAGATATTATATTCCTAACCATAAGCTTGGAATTGCACTTCTAGAAAATGTAAAGTAATTAAAAAACTTTGACAATCTATACTTCCTTACTTAGATCTAATTGCAAGATCAGTGTGACCAGGATTCCCTCAGATACGCTTTTTTTTTTCTTTACAAAAGAGTTCATGTTTACTGCTGTTTACATCTGCTACAGAAATGGAATCCATAGCTTCTCATGGGTGAAAGGAGGGCAAAGGGTTTCAGATCTCAGGATGGTCTTGGGTGGTCATAATAGCAGGACTCCGTGAGGTGACCTCATACCCAGGCAAGCAGATTTTGTGCAAATGCAGCCCTTTGAACTGACTCTTCTTCGTGATAAATTTAAAAAAAAAAATATATTCAAATCCACTGGCCTGTAGCATCCTCTTTCTGCTGGCAGAACAGTGACCATTTTGACTAGTCCCTTTTTTCTGTGTCTTATTTGACACAAACTCCCCCAAAACCACTGCGCTCCGTTTCCCTGGTAGAAATACAATAGATCGCTTTCTTTTACAAATGACATAACTAACCAGATTCTGAGGGGAAAAAATCGAGACAGCTAACACATATTCATTACCGTGAGTGTTGTGCAGGCTGCATTTTTTTCCTCACAAGATTGATTAATTAAATATTTATGACAGAGAGACACCTGGCATTCTTCCATAAACAAATAGGTCTCCTGTGGGTTTGCAACAGCTGAGGAGAGTTTTGAGGGACCACAGGGATCTCAGGGTAAAGACTTCCTCACAGCTTGAGTTCTTACACATTGCTGTTTCTCATAAATATGCACCAACACACAAATAATTTCTGTTTTGAAGATAGAAAGTGCAATATCAACAGATGAAATCCAAAAGACAGCCAAAGAGAAAGGTAAAGATTAAGCAGAAGTACTGTATGTGGGGAAAATGGTTTGCTTTTATTTATCTAAGAAAGGTCTAGTGCTAAGGAGGCTCAGACAACTGGGGTCCCTTTTTTTAAGGTATTTGTCTAGGGCTGCTAGTTAAAGAGTGAAAGCTTTAGACTGAAGAGTTCTGTTGAAATCTAAGGGCAAGGGTTAAGAAATTATGCAAGACACCTAAAAGTGGGAAATTCATTTTGTTCACTATTTCAGCTGCTCTTCCAGATGGATCTGCTTTATAGATACTTCCCTGACTCTTCATCTTCAGTGGAATGTTTTCACTGGTATGTCACTGCTTTAAAAATAAAAATAATTGTGCCACTGACTTCAGCTACAATTTAGCTGGTAGGATTGCTTTTATCGACTGTGGCCAGTTTCCTACAACTGATTGTTTTAATTTTGGGGAGTGGAAGTAATGTAGCTGTTAGTGTCAAATTCTTGTGCAATATCTTTTACATGTGCTTACATGCCATGTGCTTTCTGTATGTTGTGTTATACTTCATCATACTCCAGCTATGATTTTTTTTTTGTTGGGAAACCTTAGAAACTGGCCATCTGCACTAAAGCTCAGAAGTTAAGTTTCAGCCTGTATGGGAAATGATCAAGACATATTAACTGTCTTGTGTGTCTGAGGCCAAGCTCTAAAAGTATATGTTCTGATGAGAGTTAAATGTTAATTTATTTCTCAAGGTCAGACACAGCAAAATATATAAGCTCATAGATCTTTAAAATGTAATTTAAAAAAAAATTGTATTTGGTTTTATTTTTTACAAAAGCTAGACAAATATTAGACAAAATCCTTTGTCATTTGGCATTTTAAAATTCTGAAATGGAAAATTTTTTTTACAAAAAAAAAGGTATTTCTGAAAGTTCAAATGGTTAATCATTGAATTGATACAGATCAAACTTTGGGTGGTTTTTGGTTGTTTGGTTTTTTGGGGTTTTTTTTCCTTTTTTTTGGTCAAGATATTGTCTTCCAGTCAGTATATTTTGTTTGAATGGAGTATTTAAAATTGAGCGGATCATAAACATGTAGACCTATTTAGGAAAAGAAAAAGTGAAGGGTTTTTGATGAAGCTCTACAAAAACCTCTGGTGATGTGTATAATAATGCGTAGATAAAGCAGCATTGTGTTTAGTATTAAGAGTACGTAGTACTTTGTCTTCTAGGTAACCTTCGTAAGATGAATGGTTTTGTTGCTAATCCTATGAAATTTGGTCAAAAAGCTAATGAAATAAATAGAAGATTTTTCATGAGCTGTAATATATCAGAGATGAGGTTTTACACGCTTTTACTTGTATTGTAAGTGCTTTCACTATATGAGTTTTTGGGAAAGGTTTACTCATGCAGAATCACCTTTTACATGCCACCAGTTTTTGCCATGTTAATTAGTTTCACATGTTTTGCCAAAAATAATAAGCATTAATATGCAGTATCTCTCAATGTAATAGATTTTCAAAGGGTGATTATAAAGACTTATTTAATCTAAAGCAGATTTCTTATGTACCTGTAGTTTCCTTTGGCTTTCCCTAGGCATCTATAATAACAGTATAATGCATTCCAAGTTTAACCTGTTTCTTTAACAAAGGTGTTGAGCCTACATTCTGTAAAGATCTAAAATCACTCTTTGAAATTAATGTGAATACTAGATGTCTGAGGATTGGAGAATTCAATCCCTAACCATCAAAAATGTATTGTAATTGTATATGGTGAAGGTCTTAAATGTCCTGACTAGAAAGAATATTAATACTGAGTGGTAGCAGATAGATCTTGATTTAATAAAATGTCTTTATTTCCTGCTAACCAAAAATGATCACAGGACTGTTTAAAAAGGATGAACCATTGAAATCACCTTGTTAGATATAAATACTTAATAGCATCCATTATAATGAGATAAAAAGTGATGGTTGTCAGGTCAAGTGTGAGAAGGAGAGAGTTCAAAGACAGTGTAGACCCTTCAATATAATATAACCTAGCTTTAAAAGGGAGAGAGGAAATGCATCACTTGATGAGAAGAAAAGCCTCATGTAAGCTTGATAAATATTCAGGTTTTGTGTATAATGAGAAATGGAATCTGATGAATGAAATGTCACGGTAAAATCATTTTAATCAATAATGGAAAATGACATTATTCAGACCATAGTAATATGTCTTCTCCTTTTTATTCTTTCCCTGGGGTATGCTTTCTTTCTATATATTTTTTTAAATAGTTTTTGGGTTAGGGTTTTTGGTTTTGGTGGGGGAGGTTGTTAACTTGAGGTTGTGACGACGTTAGATTAGAATAACCAACCCTTCTTCTGCAGTTAAAATATTGAATGTGTAATGTCACAATTCTAGACATAAACCTAGGAAAACAGATGTGTGGAAGATGAAAGCACAGCATTTTCTAAGAATATGTACTCAAAAATTAATTTCTTCCCCCCCCCCAAATGATACTTTTAAATATGAAATTGAGACTGGATTACAGTAGATGTAGTGTGTGTAGGGAGTGCTTGTTCAGACTCTTGGGTAATGTAATAATCACCCCAGTGTAAATAACTGTGGATAAATTATGTACTGTTGCATACTAGTTGTCATTTACTTTGTTGCAATGTTTACCTTAGCATAATAAAATGAGATCTTTATTTTTCATTACTGAGATCTTGTGTTGCAGTAGTAAAAATGATGATTTTATAATGCCTTTATAATGCTTTATCATCCTTATGGACTCTTTTATCTGAAAATGCTGAAGTTCATTTTGAACATTAAGCAGATAGTCTGTCAGTTTATCTTTATAATTTCGTGGAGAAAGTAATTGAGAGACGTCACTGTAACTCGAGGTTTGTTTTTGACAAAACCAACACTAAGCTCTCTTGACTCCTGCTTTTGGTCCCAAGACAGTCTTACCGTGGACCTTTGCGGACCCTCCAGCTCACATTTTGGAGTGTGCAGGAGACAGAAATCTGCGTATCACACTCCTTTTCAACTATTTTTAAGCTTTCTAAATATCTTGTTGATGAGCAAAAGCAGCCAGTGGAGCGAATGAGCCGAATGGAAAAGGTTGTTCTGTATTGAAAACTTACCATGCTTCTAGAACACTTTAGACATCGATTTTAGAAAAACAGATTGAGACAAAAATCTTGCAAGGACCTTTAACTGTTGATATATGACAACAGTTACATTTATGCTGAAACCAGACTGGGAGAAGTAATACTTCTAAAAAAGGACAGACGAAGCCTTATCCCCATGTTACCATGTTACTGTTTGTTAGTTTTTTAATTTACCTTGTTCTATGAATATCACCTAACTTTTTCTTAAATTTTTGGGGGGTGGAAATCTTTCTGCGTGGCATTTTGCCAAAACAAAAGAGCTGATAAAGGACATCTTACATGTTTATCTATCTTGTGTTTGTCTGATTGTTAGAAGCTTATTATTTGGTAGTGTTTGAATTGATATTTTTTCCTTTACTATAACAGCAGCATGGACTGAATATGGTCCATATATTAGTACCAAGTATTTATTTTTGTCTGGATCAATTTGGCTTAATGTCATTCATATCATTAACATTTTGCAGAAATAATATTGATGTAAGTTATTGATCCTTCCTGCAGAAGCCATTGTATCAGTTGTGCTGAAGGCTTACAAATGTTTGATCCGACACTAGCCACAACGGTTGTCCGAGATAGTCTATAGGCTCAACACAGCCAAGCCGAAGTAATCATTGAATGAGACATTGGGGAATGAAACCCAGATCCAGGAATGAATTTTGAAACACTGGACTTGAGTAAGCAGGCTGCCGCCCTCCTCAGGCGCTGTACCTCTTGTCTACGCTGAGCTTGCTGTAGAGGACCTGTTAACCAGGCGCCACGCTGGTAGCTGTTTTGGCAGCTAAGTTTTTACCTTTATACAAACCCTGGTCTCTTCCTGGGGTTTTGGAAATGGCAGCAGAAGGAGCATGGTCTTCCTCCCCTTCTCTTTCTGTTCTTTCCAGACTAAATTAATTTCCTCTGCTGCAGTGTTGGGGAAGAGGAGTGGCAATGGCGAGTGTTTCAGTGTGAGGAAGGAAGGGAGAGGTGAAAAAGATGCCCCTGCCTCCCCTCTCTGAAGCTGCCTAGCCTGAGGGGTCGGGGGAAGAGGAGCACCCTTCTCCTGGCTGCCTCCCCACCTGCCACCTGGGCTCTGGGTAACCTTCAGTAGTGCCTTTTTGATTGCGAAGACTGGTCCTTCCTACTCTTACCGGGTAAAACAGTTCTTTCCGTCCTCCTGGCTGCCCACGTGCTGGCTGGGATAGTTGCATTTGCAAGTATACATTTTTTTAGTATGTTTCCTGAATACATAAATTTATGTGAACACACAAATACAAAGTAAAATCCTTCTTTTGGAGGTGAACAAGACGGCACAGTGTCTTAGTTGAATATAATAATATTGTTAGGTGGCTAACACACAAATTGCAATGTTCATACTGTGACAAATTAGCATGTTATTCACGCCATAAGGGTCTTACACTGCCCACTAAAAATTTGCTTTGTATTTTCTGACTTTAGACAAATATCTTAAGGATATTTATAGCTGCATATCTTTAATACTTCTGTTAAGAGAATATAGTGAAATTTTTAAGGTTACAGATTAAGAGACATGTAGCCTGAAGTTGCCTATCACAAAACAGGTAGAGCAAAAAATACTAACACAGGATTCCTCATGCTATTTTGCAACAGGGATATTTAAAAATCAATGAGCCTTGCTGAAGGTCTCAGTACTTCAGAAACCCAGTTATTGAAGATCCTTAAGTCAAATAACGTACATGGTATCATGATATAACAATACCTATTGCTCAATACTAGCATTAATTTTTATTTTCTTACAGTGGGGTAGGCCAGAAAGAAATGAAATAAACTTTCATTGTTAGGAGGCAAGTATGACTTCTTCAAGTTCTATTTTTTTTTTTTTTTTTTTACATGAAAGGTTATTTGTGATGTACTAGAAAGATGGAAGTCTAACTTTAAAATGTAATTTGTTAAACTTAAAAATGCTTTTCATATTACGTTTCAGATGTGGCAGGTTTAGGAAGCACTGCAAATAAAGGAGTAATTACAGGTTAAGATTTTTGTTTAAAGTTAGTCTGTACGAAAGCTAAACAGTATTTGAGAAGAGTGATTGTACAATATAAATACGGCTTCCAAATTCTTGTTTGTATATGTATTGAGGAGTGCAATTTTTTTCCTTTTTTTTTTAAAGTTCAAGTCAACACTTATCAGGGTGCCTGCATGAACATAAGTACATGTAGTAAAAAGAAAGGGAAAATATATAATATACTGTACGTATATAGTATGTGTCTGTATCTCAACATCAGAATGTTAGTCTTGTAATCTGGTACAATCAGAATTTTCTCCCCAATATCTAAGCAATACAAATCCTTTCTTAAAACTGTGAATGAGTTTAGTATGTTCACGATTGACAATCAGCTATGAGCTTACAGAACTATTTAATTCAAAAAGTTGCTTGGCTTATTCAAGATAGATCAGACCCTCAGCATTTCTGGTGTGATTTAGCATCTTTAGCCTTACAAAAAATGCTTTAACTGGAAAGATGTATTAAATGCAATATAACTTAGTGTGGCATTGGGACTTCTAATGGAAATTCATGGCAGTTTTAGCACAAAATAACAAAATTGCATTGAGCAACATGAACAGTATTCTAGTGTGTATTTAACTGCTGGCTGTTAGTTTCAAGGAGTATGAAGTAACACTTTATAAAGGACATAGGAGTTACTATATACTGGAATCAAAAACTGTCTTCAGATTCATTATGCAGCTTACCATCTGCTATCAAAAGACTGTTGCCTTCTTAGGGGATCGTACAGAGTGCAGTAATTACTAACCAGGGCTATTAGAAATATTTTTGAGATAGATAATGTGTCTAACCTTTAATCCTTGCATGAGCTGGATTGATTTTAAAATACTGGTCTGCATATAGGTACTTTTTCATGAAGTTATTAGAAACAACGTTTCAGGTTCTGAAGCTGAAAACAAATTCTGAGCAAAGCTATTATCTAAATTTCAAACACATGTTTGAGTGTAGGGGAATGTACTGTATGTAACATCTTCCTGTAAAGAGTAGGTGCTGTAAAGAAAAATAGAGTTGAACTCTGTGACCATTGGCTTTCTTGACATTATCTGGCATACATAGCAGAATATTCTTAGACAACCTTGAATGGATGTTAACTGAATTGGTCCTGGGAAGAGCCTCTCATTTTCTCTGACAACTGTCTTGCAAATACTTCTCTGTAGTTGCTTCAATCTTTAAAGAACAGCATGGAGGCAGAAATGCTTGAATCAATTTCCCTTTCCTGAAACAGATGTTGAGATAAGGAAGTGGCTTAGCTGAGAAATGTGAAGGTGCTTAAAGTTTTGAGGATTAACTGGAGTTGTATGATATCTTTGGAGAAAGAAACGTCTTTTATCAAGAGTGACTTCGGTGTTAAAGTTGGGGATTTTGTTATCTTAATTCTTTAAAACACAACAATTATATAGGAGGAGGTGTGGTAACACCAGCTGGTTGTACTCCTGAAAGAAACCTACAGCTGGCTTCGTAGGACTGTGTCAGAGCAGCCCTCACCTACCGATGGCCAGCTGTTATTCAAATGTTCTCAGTGACACTCTAATAATAAAAAAGCCCATTTTGGTTGCTTTCATTTTCCGGTATGTTCACATTGAGATTACAATATTGAAGATGGGCCAACAAGTGTTAGTGTCTAAGGTACTAAAAGCAGTGCTAAAGCATGATGGATATCTAGTAACACATTATTGCTCTCTATTATCTGCTCTTGGCTAGATGAGTGATTTGTTCTTGGCTTCAAAATAAATAATGCAGAGGATCCAAAGAGGCCATCTCACAGTTCCTGAATCTAACTTGAAACTGTGATGAACACAGATATTGCTAGTTGTTGTTGTTCTTTTTTTAAGTAACAAAAAATAAGGCAGTAGTAGAATTTGGTGCCTCTTTTGGTGAAAGTGGAGCAGTTTGGGGAATAAAAATTAGTTCCACCAAGTTCCTCACTATGAGTACTAAAAACAGCAGAGCTAATTAAGATATTTTTCAGATTGAATATTATGATATATTTCAAACATGAAAATAATGCCTTCTTTCAAAACTTTCTATTATTTTTAAAAATGAAAAATAACATTGCTTTGAACAGAATAGTTTATTCCCATGTGACTACTAGCAATCAGTTATTTGCACTATTCTATATGACTTTTTTTTTCTTTCGTATTCCTGAATGTTACAAGACTTTCCTGATTTATACACTTAGTTAACAGTAGTGATATGAGAGAAAATTTTAGACAAAGTTTACTGGTTTGTTCCTCAAGCTACAAACTGATAGCATATGATAATGTCTGCCTTTGAGACAGTTTTTTGATTAAAATCAAGTTGCTCAGTTTCTTTGTCTCACCTGTCCTTTGACACTTGTTTACAGATGGGCAAGTAAATTACTATACCGTAGGTTAAGGAAAGAACATAACATAAAACTCAAAAAACTACTATGGTTCACCCCAAAAAAATTTTCCTGAAGTTTTTGGCCAACTATGCTTCTGCTAAAAATACTTGGTTTTCTTTTTGAAGTGAGTTTTAAGGCACATGAGGGCAATTTGCCTTAAAGAGTAGCAAAATACTTCATCCAGTAGTTCCCAGAGAAGACTTCTGATGGTTAGCAATTTTTAAAATATGTCCCCTTTTAGTTATGAATGTGTACTATTTTTTTTGCAAGGGCTGAGTATTTAGTATCATTTAGTATCTTAATGACACTCCACATTACCCTTCAGAGGTTAGAAAGGAGGTCCAGCTTAGCTAAAACTATGAGTCTATATATTTAACATAAATAAAAACTATTCACCAAGATTACGAAGTCAGTGCCTCTTAGGAGTTAAAGCCAAGTGATGTTAATGTAAACAAAAAAATCCATTAAATGGATTTAATAGATTCATGAGGTTCAACAAGGCCAAGTGCAGGGTCCTGCACCTGGGTCAGGGCAACCTCTGCTATCAGTACAGGCTGGGGGATGAAGGCATTGAGAGCAGCCCTGATGAGAAGGACTTGGGGATACTGGTGGATGAAAAGCTGGACATGAGCTGGCAATGGGCACTCACAGCCCAGAAGGCCAACCCTGTCCTGGGCTGCATCCAAAGCAGCGTGGCCAGCAGGTCGAGGCAGGTGATGCTGCCCCTCTACTCTGCTCTGGTGAGACCCCACCTGGAGTCCTGCATCCAGCTCTGGAGCCCTCAGCACAGGAAAGACATGGGCCTGTTGGAGTGGGTCCAGAGGAGGGACACAAAAATGATCAGATGGATGGAACACCTCTGCTGTGAGGACAGGCTGAGAGAGTTGGAGTTGTTCAGCCTGGAAAAGAGAAGGCTCTGGGGAGACCTTATTGCAGCTGTCCAGTACTCAGAGGGGGCCTGTAAGAAAGATGGGGACAGACTTTTTGGCAGGGCCTGTTGCGAGAGGACAAGGGGTGATGGTTTTAAACTAAAAGAAGGCAGATTTAGACTAGATAAAAGGAAGAATTTTTTTCAATGAGGGCGGTGAAACCCTGGCCCAGGTTCTCCAGAGAGGTGGTAGATGCCCCATCCCTGGAAACATTCCAGGCCAGGTTGGACGGGGCTCTGAGCAACCTGATCTAGTTGAAGATGTCCCTGCTCGTTGCAGGGGGGTTGGACTAGATGACCTTAAAATGTCCCATTCAGCCCAAAGATTCTATGATTCTAAATCTCGCACAAACACAGGAGCTCTTCTTGGGTATTAGTTAGTGATAATATGCTCTCTAGAGACTTGAACAGCCTAATATAGGGAGACCTCGTTTATACACAGGTCGTAGTGTACACAAAAGCATGTTATCAGGTTTTTTTTTTCCCTTATAATGTCAGATTTGGTTCTGTTTCTTTTACATATGTAATACAAATATTGTAATTAGTGCATTATGTCTGATAAAACTAGGTTGATATGAAAGCTCCTTTCCTCTTTTTCTGAATAAAATCCCAAATTCATGAGAATTTAGAGCAATTTTATGTTTGAGAGGAGAACATGGTCCAGGAGCAACCTGCATTTTGAAATAACTCTGTAAAAATGGTATTGGATGCTAGTCATGATTAATGGGACGAATAAGGGGATATCATGTCATGCAACTCTGAGAATCTTGCAGCAGTCTTTAGAAAATGTTACTTCTCTTAGCAAATTTTTGAGAAATTGATGCCCTAAAATCTTTCAGCAGCTTTCCATATGAACCATACGTGCCTCTTTTGTGTTCATTTTGAAAAATGAATTTGAAGCTGGATCCACTGAGCTTATGTGAACTTGCACACATGTGGAGTTGTTGAAATGAAACATCACTTTCTGAATGAGACTGCCACATTCTGAAATAATTTAGAATTTGAAAGAGAGTCAGAAGCTGGCAATAGATTTACAGGAAGTATATAAAGAATGTAGAAATAATAATATTAAAAAACACAACAATTTAATTTTAGGTAATGCTTGAATTAAAGTGTACAGAAGACATAGGTAAAGACGCGCTTCACCCCCCAACTGTAAAAGTGATACTAGTGTGTGACCACCACCTCCTTACTGCCTCACCTGTGTTATTTAGTGTAATATCTGAGTGAAGATTCTTGATTCATGAGAAATGTCTGATTTGTTGTCAGTATAGATTTTTAGACCTGATTTTGTTTTCAGGAGAAACTTGAAAGTTGCTCATCTGCCTGTAATTTCAGAAAACCTTCTTACTGGTGTGATGGTATGTATAGCCTGTGTTTTCAGAGGGCATATGTATACAAAATCAGCCCCTGAAGAGGGATTTATTTTTTTAAATAGTAAGATTACAAGTAGATATGCAAAGTAAATAATTCCCACTGCTTAACTTCTTCTCACTGTTTCTCCCAATTGGTGGAAGTTTCAAATACAGAATAGTTCTTACCACAAATATTTTTCAAATTCATAAGGTTAACTTAACATTTTCAGAAAATAAAATAGTCAGGACCATTGACTCAGTTCTCTTTCTCCCTCTGCTCTTCAAGAAATTTGGTAGATTTAATTTTCATGTTTGCAATCTGTTTCCTTTCTTGACAAACTTTATAGAATTGTTTCTTGTATGAATAATTGACTAAAATAAAATTATCCTGTTCAGTACAGCTCCCAAGACTCAGTACGAATCTTGCTTTAAATGGGTGGAATGCTGGATTCCCACAGATTCCTTTGTCATGGGAAAGATTGAAACCCCATTAAGGGAAGAGTTGTGGGTGGCCCCGCCCCCAACACACCATGCTGCTTATATATAATCCTCATCCCAAAATGACAGCAGTAACAGGGATAATGTTCCCTGTGTTCAGAGGAAATAGATTGTGCAATCTGTCTGTTGGCTGATTTCCTTGCTTACAATACAACTTTCAACATTGTAATGAAAACTCTTGTTTTCTTTATAGCAGAACTTTTAAATGGAGTATTTTACACCACAGCACAAAGTAAGAGCAAATCTGTTCCTCATAAAAGGCAGAAAAATATAAGTGACTTAGCTGAGCTGTTTTTATGGAATCATAAATTTATTATTCATGTCAGAGTGAGCAATTTGATAATGTTGACAACTTCCTGCAATTTGGAGGCTATATAATTTCACAGAGGAACTTTTTCCGTCAGGCCAATAACTTCCTGTGTAGTCCAAATATCCACAAGAAGATAATGACTCTGAGGATTTCAGTTGCCATCGTGCCCCTAGGAAATTATTTACTGTGGTTTTAACTGTTTTAGAAACTGAGCTTATCTAATTTTTCAGCTTGCAGCCATTGGATCTCTGCTAACTTTGTATTTCAGATTGAAAACCTCTACACTATCGGAAAGACTGTATCCTCTCTACCCACCAGTGGTAAAAGGGAAAGAATGAGTCAGGATTTAGGGATTTAATCTTCTCCACTGGTCTGCAGCATGGGAGATCAGGAAGTACTGCTTAATAAGTGGTTTGTTTAACCTGCATACCTTTGGTATACATTTGATCCTTTGTCCGGGAATGGGTGGTATGCACCTCTTTACTGGTATGCTTATAAAAGAGTTTCAAAGATTCACTGAATGGATGCTCATTGTAAAGAGTCGCATATGGCAAGGATATTTATATGGTGTAAGAAGGTTTGTTAGTGTGTGTTAATAACTCAAAATTCATTACTGTTCTCTAATACATAGGCAATGGAGAAATATCCTGCCTGAAAATTAGAACAAAATTTGCCTGATGCTCTGTTGTAACCACTTAATGCCACAGCCACCATAGAACAGTAATGGTGCGAGAATTACTGATGTTTCTATCTTCTCTGAAGGTAATACAAGTATTTCCCCAAAACTGGGTCACATTCATAATGAAACAGAGAACTTGTGCTGCAGCCATTATTCTAATAACATCCATCTGTAATGTTGCTTCTGTTATTATAACCATATCTTGGCTCAGAAGTTTGTGAAAATCACACACTCAAAATAAGTAATAAGGTTATCAGAAGATGGGAGGAGATGCTGCTTGGAAGGAAACAGAGAAGCTAATCCAATGCCAACGCATCTCTTAAAATGCTGTTAATTTTAGGACAACATTTATGGGAAAGCAAAGAAAATAATTTCAGCAGGTGGTATAAGACTTTTTTTTTTTTGAGCACTTTTGACAAAACTTTATTACATTTTATTAGGGAAGGACTTCCTTACAATTAGCGCTCTGGGGCTTTGCCTCCTATAAAAATATTCCTGAATAAGAAGTAGTAGAATGAATGTAACTTGCAAGCAATAACCATTTCAGCAGAGGACAAAAATGAACGCTGCATCCGTGTATTATTTTGGAAGCTAACCTGCTTTATTCCTGTGTCCTTGGTGGTATCTGTGAAGGCTCATCAGCAATTTTTCAGCTGTGGATAAAGTGGATCTGCAAGGATGGTTGCAGGCAGCCACTCCTCTACTTGTCTCACAAGCTGCATTTCAGCACTAAACTCTGCGGATTTAGGCCAGATCTGGCTGTCTTCCCAGACTGGCGCAGCAAGCTCTCTAAAGGAAAACCTTGCTGCAGTATTCACAGGAGTACGTATACTCAAGAGCCTGAATGTATGCATGAGCATATGTTTTTGGAAGCTTTCACGGGTTCCACAGAAGCAAGTGCTTTTTCTCATTTTTACAGGTGAGGAAGTAGTGTAAGCCTAACTTTGAAGGCGGGATGGCTAGGCATTTGCCTTGCCTGTGCTACAGGATCTCATAGAAGTCTGTATCCGTCCACGTAGGTCTGCCCCAGATACACAGAAGTTTAGACCTGTGCCCAAGAGAATATAAATAATTTATATCACAGCCAGGAACAGATCCAAGATCTCTTAATTTCTATTCTGTATTATTAATGTCTTGCAGATGTCTGTCATGTCAAACTTTCCAGGAAATCCAGGAGTTGAGTTCAGTTTTTAATAGCAGCTATTACTCTGATTTCTTAGAATTAGCTTTAATCATTTTAGAAGAGCTGTACAGCAATCTGAAATGTCATCCTAATGCAATATTTTGATATAGCTCTCTCATGGCATATATGTTAACTCTTAGTTGCAGGTGCAAGCAAGAACAAAAAATTAAAAAAAAACAATGAGAACAGCAAGAGAACAATAAAGAACGTTTCTGTTCTTTCTCATAGTACTAATTTCAGTTTTGTTTCTTGGGCATTTTCTGTTAATTTTGCTCCTGTTCTGGTTTACAGGAATAAATTATGAGAAGTCTTAGTGCACTGTTCCATAATGTATTTGAGTCCTGAGAACAAAGTGTCTGTCTTAGTTTTCCACAAGCGTTTAACATCTCTTCAAATCATGTTTTAATGTAATGGAGAATTATTAATGTAATGTAAAAAGTGTGAGGGCTAAAAGCATATGCACATTGATTTTACTGTTTTTTAATCTACCCTGACTCCAAACACTTGAATTGTGCCTTTAACTTTATTTCTAATTTGAAAATACAAAAAAAAATTATTTAAAAAAAATTTTAATCTTGAATAAACCCTCTATGTAGGGTGGCAATCACACTTGTAAAATACTACATACAATTATTTACCATGAGAAAATAGTGAGACAGCCAGATACAAATGGAAAAATAAGATACATTCACTCTTGCGTGGAACAATACATGTAACTCAATGACCATCTTGCATTTATTCTGAAATGCATTTGGCCACTGAATACACTATGAATTAAAACTCACTTATCCACAAGCGTGATATGCACATTCGTATTGTTTATATCCTATTGCAAGAACTGTTAACAGCATGACAAATATGTAAGCATATACAAGTAAGTGAAAGTAAAATGCATTGCAAAATGAACTTCCTTTGTGTGGGGAGGTATGCAGTTAGGACAATACAAATGGTTTTTCAGGTCATCTAGCTCATTTCTCTAGTGAAGACTGGGAAGACACTTTTTATCTGCTATGAAAACTGATTGAGTTCTACTTTTGGTTCTCTTTGCACCACAGGCTTCTGCTGAAAATTAGTTTTCACTTGTAATGTTTTCAGCCCCAACTGTGTTTTCCCTTGAAATCAGCCTACTATATACAAGTATTTTGGATTGAAATACACACATTTCTTCTTTCAATTTAATGAAAAATTTCAACCCTCTTGATTTATTGATAGACCATCATGCAGGCTTCACTGGTCTGCTCATTGATAAGAACACCTACTGATAAATTTTATTAACCTCCTACTTTGAATTCTTATTAAATAATTAAAATGGATTACAAAAGGTTATAAAAATGTGTATTTTAAACTGTTCTCTTAGTTCCTGCTGATGCTGATTTCACTGCTGCTTTTAGTGATTCTTGTATATGTAATATTTTGTCCGAGTCTGCTTGGACAGACCACTGCTTGAGTCCAGAACACTTAGTCTTCTGCAAATAGTCTCATACTAGCTGTTAGTCTTGTTATAGCTTTTTGAGGATGTAATGATTTCAGGATTCAGTAATTCAGGAAAATCTAGCAAGTGTTCACTACTCAATCAGCATTACTTTGTATGAATTATTTCTCAATTCAGACCAAATATTTTCTCTCTATGGCACAGGCACAAAGACAATAGCACTGCAGTCTTGGTCATTCATAGAAATGAAACTGAGCTGGATAAGACAGTCAGGTTTAGATTCTAGTTAATGGTATTGTCTTATTTAGAATGTTTCTTAGTTTATATATTTTTCAAATTTGTATTAGTGATCAGGCTGCATTGCCGAGAATATCTGCCATTTCGCTGACCTCTGTTCCTGTGCAAGGCAAGAATTGAACTCGCTCTCAGGCAGCTTTTGAGTCTGAAGGGGCTCTTGGACATACGTTGAATCTGGGCTTCAGTCTGTTCAGATCTTTTGTTATCAGTTAGAGAAATAGGAAAATACTCTTACCTCCTTAGATTACAGGTGGCTAGGAATTTAAAATGTTGTTGGAAGCAATATTAAACTTTGTCATCATGGTTTGGAACAACTGCTCTACATCAGGAGAAACATGTATTACTATCACACCAAAAAGGGGGAACGGCACTTATTAGCTAACCTTTATTTACTAGATATTTTAAAATATGTACCTGTTACAAATACATACCTATTATTTGGCTTCTTTTATGTCAAATTCTAACCTCAGTTGCATTATGCATGAGATGTTTGGCCTGATCACAAGATATTTTTCTTAAAACGGATTCCTTGAAACACATCCTCTGATGTAGTATTTCATTGAAAGTTGAGGGAAGAAAGTTTCAGATAAATTACTGCTAAAATACCATGGAATGTATGAGATTAAGCTAGTGTGGAACACGAGAAGGTGCCTTGTGTTATTTAGAAAAAAATTACATGAATATTAAGTGCTGCATAATAACATAGAGAGAACTTGGCAGTGTTGTGTATTCTCAAACTTTTCTTTGAAATAATCTTTTTCATCTTTGAACAGGGTTTTGAGAGACTTGGCTATAAAAATCTTTAATCGCTAAACTTTTATATGGAGTCTGAGGGCCATGAATTCAGATAAATGAATATGTTGGATAGAGTATGTTGAGAATACTTTTGTTAAAACATCCTTGATATCTCCTCTGTCTGCCTTAGTTTATTTTTTCTTTTGAAATTAGCTATCATAGCTTAAACTAATCTCACTTCCAGTTTGTTTTCAAAAAGCAAACCAGTCTTCCAAAGAGAATATGACAAAAAGCATCTTGGGGGCTTGGGGGGGGGGGGTGGGAAGGGAAGGACCAGCTCATCTACATATCTATATATGCATACACAAAATGGCTGGAGATGTAAAGAGCGAAATCCTATTTTACCAACTCTGCTTAAAATAGAATATTGCTTTTGAGCTCAGGTTTGGTTTGATAACTTCTAACCTAGACCTCAGCTGTATTTTTAGCTTATAAAGCCATGAAATCAGGGACTGGGAATGAAAATGATAAGACACTTCACTGTAGCAGCACAACCAGACGCCACAGGAATATTTTATTATGATAACCCATGAAGAGAATTCACTGTTAACTTGGGACCATACATAATAAAATACAAACACAGATAATGACTTTAACTCCTTTGCTTTATGGAGTGGAGATTATAGTAGCAAAGAAAGAGCAGGCTGGACTGATTGTCAGAAAAGCGTTCTTTCCAAATGACCTGGTGACCCATCAATTTAATTTTATTTTATTTAAATTATATGTACTGAGATTCCAGACATAAAATTGATTGCATAATGGCACTCCCCCTGAGCCTGGGGGAGTCCTCCTGAAGCAGGGATGCTGGAATATGCCCAGGCTTTTGTGGGTTTGGAACCATAAATACCAGCAGAGCTCACAGCAGTCCCTGCTGCCAAGGAATTTTTGCATCTTGTTCTTACATCTTGGGTTATTTATTGATATTTTATTTCTGGGATTGCATCTTAGGAAGCATGGATCTCAGTCAGAGATGATCTTTAAGGTAGATTAGGCCATCTTCAGTGAGCCTTTATTGATTTAGTGCTTATTGGGGAGGCAATACAGCATCCAGTGTCATCAGGTGATGAGATAGAAAGGCTGTGTGCTTCTAAGTAATGAGCTGTAACAAACTTGAGCTCTTTTTAAGTTCCCTCCCATCTTCTCATGTGTTATAATGCAGTACCCAAGTACAGAGAGGATAAGTACATGGATTAGATTGACTGGGCCCACATTCATCAGAGAAGTATACATTCCCTTGGCCATTAGCAGGTGTAAGAACAATAGATAATAGGTAAGCGGTATTTAGTGTTGTCAGTCTTAAAAATCCTCTTAGCCTGATCTATATTTGATCAGCTTTTAAGATCAAAAGGGTTCTCTTCATGTGGGTACTGCATTTCCCCATTTGCTAAGAAAGCTGAGAGATTTAAAGAAAGATGTACTGCTGATATCTGAGCTGGGAGAGAAAAGAGAATTTCATATATGAAATCACTGCTCTATCTCTATTGGAAAGGAGTGCTGGAGGAGGAATTTTATTTCTTTGCATGAGATTTTGTGGTTAATTTGACTTTTCTTCTCTGTGCAGTTGTGCTTCATGTGCTTTGGTTATGAAAACCTATCAAATCTATTTTACTTCTGGGTCATTCTCCAGGTGAATTAGCGAAGTCTATCCGAACAGACAGAAAAAGGTACTTTTTTTTTCCCCATTTGTTGCATTATATCTTTTCCACCTATCTTTAAGAAAGTAAACATTTCTCATATGACAGGAAAGGGGACTAGGAGCAGTTTCAGGGATTTCTTCAGAGAGGAAAGCTACAAAGTCTGATTAACAGCAACACTGATGTCCTTGAAATACAAATATGCAGTGCATTTTTTGAAACTTGCAGATAAAGCTTGATGCTTTCCAGCTGTCCAGGAAGATTCTCAGACTAGAGGGCAAGCAGCTTCTTCTCAATGAGACTGCTGAAACTAGGTGGCTCCAGTGCTTAGTAAGATTATCTAGGTCATTGGTTCAAATCTGTTGTCTTCTTAAGGCTCTTTTTGGTTGTGTTAGATTAAATGTAGTAGTAGCCTATATAGTTCCAATGGGAAAAAATGCTCGTATCACTCAAAAAAAAAAAAAAAAAGATTATATTTGCTGAGGAAAATTCAATGAGCTTTTAAACTCAGGCCTCAATTTTCCCTGTCATTCCCTCCCTCTGTCAGCCTCCTTGTTGCTGTTAGAATAATTTTTCTGGTATTCTTTCTGTCTTCCAGAACAGTACCCAAAAAAGCTGTGGTGTTGAAATGCTTTGTGATATTGAAATTCACCTTTTAGTAAAGCCCAAACAAGAATATTAGATAAAACCTAACGGAAAAAAAAGAAAAAAACAATTGAAAGGCCTTAAGGTTATCAGAAACTATCATAATCATTTTAAAGGTGAAATTACTGAGAATGATGGGGTGAATAATAAGCAGTCTGTGGTTTTTGTTTGGGTGTGGGTTTGGGGGTTTTTATTGTGTTGTTTTTTATAACATATCTGTGCTATGTAACGTAGGAAATATGTGTTGCTCCCACCATCCCAACCAGTGAAGAAAATGCCTAGTATTTGCTTGGAATCAGTGTCACATGGTGGTTGCCTGTATCAATTAGTTCAAGGATGAACAAAATGCTGTAGTAGAAGAATGAACTTACTTGGATGAGTACGAAGGAAGTTAAGCCCTGTTGCTTTGTACCACTTTCTGCGGTGGTCAGTGACCACTTCAAGGCAGAGTCTGACAGGACCATTTTCTTCCAGTGCCAGAGGTCTAACTGATGAGGATTTTCTGCTACAACCACTTCCCCTTTCTTTTAACTTCTGTGTCAGTTCCTCTGTTTCCTATTAATTTAGTGTGGTGCATCAGAATTTCTGTGAAGGATTTTAGCAACGCAGTCATTGAGCCACTCGTTCTAGCATTTTGGCATCCACTGAAAAAAACCAAACAAACCAACCCTCTTCTAACTTCACACAGTACAAATGGACAGACCATATGGCATCTTGTTGAAGTAACTAGTTTTGTTTTAGTTTGCAGATATTAACTTGAGTATTAAATGCCAGGATTTTTTTCTAATGCAACTGTACTTTGGTGATGAGGGGAAAAAAATAAAATTCCCCCTTCTGCACTACAGGTTTCCTTTTGATCCCCAATAGGCTGGAAAATGGGTAAAATCTTAGCTTTGTTCAGTTTGTCCCATGCTGAGAATCAGTCATCTGGCTTTCCTGTCCCTCTTTCCCATCAAAAGAATTTCTAGTTTCCTGGAAATTTACATATTTATATTTATATTTTTTCCTATTTGACTTGGACTGGCATCAATTTTAATTGATATTTTAAATTTAAATAAGAAAAAAAGCGAAATGAAGAAATCCCGATTTTAGGCCAGTTTGTAAGTGATAGTTGAATATGAAACAGTCACAGTGAGTCTTTTCATACATATGGCTGATCACCTAATTTTTATGCTATCCTTTTTTTCCTCTTCCTAGATAGCTTAATGTATGAGAGGAGGAGAGAACTGTGCCAGCCAACTACACAGTTATTACCACAGTTAAGGCCACAGTTATTAGGGTATTCTTTGTGAAAAATAGAAAACCTACTATGTGGAGTAATTTTGACAGGATTTTTTCAGTACCATGTGACTACAAGTAACTGTACTATTTTTTTCTTTCCATTAGTGCTTCTAAGGATGTGTCGTCTCATGCATAAAACTGTACAGCTGTAGCTTGTTGGTATCATAATACAGTTTGGTGTTTAAGTAGTTGTACAAATTTCATCTGGCAATCCATAAAGCAAATTAGTAAATTTTCTTATTAGCTTAGCTTTTCTTTCGATTTTACTAATTTTTCAAAAATATTAGCAATCCCCTATATAAGAAATCTGAGGAGCCAATTGAGTGAAAGATGTCCAACTTTGAAAATCATACTATGAATGCTCTGTTGGCATTTGCAGAGAATCAGTTAGGGCTGGAACTTGAAAAATCCCAGATTAAACACAAATGCCAACGTAATATTGGTGACTGACTTCCCAACACTAGATTAGTTTGAATTCTAAAGTGAGCTTTAGAATGGTGGCCAGGCATTACTATGAAAAAAATCTAAATTTTCTCTCTCACATTCCCATTTCAAAAATTATTGTAATGAACTGCTGGTGAGAAGGAATAACTTCTCTTGTTTTTGATTTTTTTCTATACATCAAAATGATTAGAATCTTTTAGGGCCTTCTTCAATGATAAACCTTCAAAGAGAATATCCACAGCTTCCTATTATGCATGCAAGCCTGTGAGTCCTGACCATCTTATCCCAAGTTGCCTATTTACAGTCTTGATGAAACACTGATTAGCTCTGATTAGCTAATGGATCTCTGATTAAAATGTCTAATTAAGAAAGTAAGTTATTTTATTCATGCAGTCAAATTAACTTCCTCCCACAAAACCAACATGAAATAGCTGTTCATGCTGTGTAAGTACTTGATCCTGGAAGGTACACAGTGCTTCCCAAGCAGTGAGAATTTAGAGTATCTAAGTTCATTTCATTAGGTATTGGAAGTTATGCAAGCTTATACCACTTTAATGAAAAGTATTTGTGCAAATAATGTTTTCTTGAAAACACTGGTTTATGTTATAAAGCAATGAATATCTTGTTAGTGTTGTTTTAATCATGAATTTGTCGTGTACAGGTTTAACCAAGTTGAAAAGATGTATCATTGGTTATTAACTGACAGAGTAGCTTAACTTCAGAATTTTTATTGCCAAAGCAGAAATTTAGTAATATTTCTCAAGTGATTATTCATTAACTTTTAGAAATAATGGTGGTCTGCTTACCTTTGGTGATAGTGTGATGAACTGAAATGCACAGACTTCCATAGGTTTTAATAATTTTTTTAATAAATTTTAATTTGACTGCCCAGCAGTAATAGTGAGTAAAGTAGATTGATTATGCTGTCACAGCTGAAACAAATTAATCCAGTGCAAGATTTAATAAATCATTGGGACAAGTCTGTCCACAAACTGATGTGTCCAACTAAGTCAGTATTTCATAAAGCTTGCTATGCGTGAGGTAAGGCCAAACTAGCATCTGTATCCAGCTATAGAAATTTTCTTTATTTGATGCTCAGTAGTGATACAGATGGAGTGCAAAAGTTATAAACAATTTCCAATTCCTAACAACTGGATAAGCTTTTAAACAATTTTCAGGAGATATATATTCATTTCCACAAGGACAGTGGGAAATAATGGGTTCTTTGGGAGATGGAAACAAATCAACTACTTTTCTTAAGAAACGCACAGTTAATTGCACTTAAGAAATGGACTGTGCAAGTTTAATGAAGGCTTTAAGGATGTGGATTTACTGTGTGAGTGTGGCAGCCAAATTATCTATCCATGGATTTAGGAGTCCCTTAATACTCATAGAAGTGATAGACCATAATGGCTCTGAGGAACTATTAAATCCGTCAGGTCAAAAGCAACTTCACATGACAAATTTTACACCTATATTAAAAACTGTCAGATGTTCCTCCAAAATCCTAGCTGCAAGAGCAGCTGCTTTTGTTCCTAGTTGAACTACAACATTCACAAACTATGCTCTTGCTCAATTTTTGACATATTCTTCATTGTTTGACTTTGATTTCAATAAAAATATTGTCTCATATGATGACAAGAGAATTCATCAGGAGCTCTCTAATCCACTGAAAACTTTGATTTGACAATTGTGAAAGAGAAAATAAAATGGAGGAGGTAAAAGTAAAGGGCCATTAGGAGTCAAGTTCCCTGAAAAGAAGTTGGAGCCTAAGGAAAAATAAACCTGATAACTATGGTACAATAAATTTCCAATGTCTAAAATTTCTTCTGGAAATGAGGAGAAAGAAATGAAAATTCCTGTTACAACACCATCCTCACTTTTTTCTATTATGTACCTACTATATATCACTCCTTCGAGACTCATCTACTCCTACTTCATCTGCCTTTCCAGTAACCCTTGTGCAGAGTAATGTCACAGAAAGAAATAAAGGGGCAAAGTGGAACAGCACTGATAGTGCTGCCCAGGGGTAATTTAGTGGGCCGTGACAATATTCTTAAAAGAAATATACGGATGCCTGTTGTGGCAAGGATATAGAGAGAAACAAATCACTTCTGCATGAGCTGTTGGTGTGGGAAGCTTCCAATTCTGCCTCATTACTTATGTTATTAGAGAGCTGAGGCAGGCTCATAATGATCCTGAGCCTTGTTTTGGATGTTAGTCAAATCATTTAACCTTGTCACCTCCCTTTAACCTTCTACCTCAACCCAAGAGCGCTGACAAGATCAAGGAACATAAAACACTTCATACCCTCCTGATGGTGGAACATGATACAGCAGCAAGACAACAGCTTGTGCCTTAACTCAGTTCTTTTGTTTCAGTTGTGTACAATATAATTAGCAACTCATAGGGGGCTTTAAAAAAGCCCATAATAGATTAAAAGTATTATAAGATTTTTCGAAACAAGGAAAGATGTGTATTCATGTATGGGAATAACTGCTATTGAAAGAACGGGAAATATCTACCAAGTAGTGGAAAATAAACAACAAACACAAAACAAACATGATAATTGCTAAAGTACTTCTGTGAAGGAGGAGATGACAGAGAAACAGAAGGAAATCTAATAAAATACAAGATTCTAAGAAAAGAAAATACCACATTAAGGGAGAGAGAGAGAGAATACTTAAATTATATGATTTAAGAAGAAACCAGCTTGACAGGCATAGCCTTTCACGGGATTGAGTGCACCAAGTGTGAGAGGAAGTCTTAACTGGCACTGTAGACTATCCATAAGACTCATCCAAATCGCACTGGGAAAAGAGACTGGAAATAGGGAGTCATGGAGGACTTGTTTCTAGGAGACTCTCATTTTAGTGCTGCAAATCTAGCAGGCATTCTTGTGACAGAAAAAAATATTGAATTATCATGACTTTGTCCAGCAGTTGGAAGTGTGGAAGTGCCTGCTGAAACAAATCACTGTGGATGATACTAATTTGGTGTTCTTGTTGTAAAATTTCTTGTGGGAGATAAGATTTCATCTTTGTTCTAAAAATTGATCCTAGATGCTTCCAAAAAAAAAAAAAAAACAACCCAAACAGGTGAGGGTGGTAGAAATTATGTGAACTGAACATGTAGAACTGAAAACAAAATTAAAACATTTGGGGGGAAAAAACCTAAATGGAGGTTAGCTCTTTGGCAAATGATGGGAGTTACAGTTTAGCTGATTTCTGCCTTTTCTCCTACAGAAGTTTTCGTTCCAACTGATTCACAGTATTTAGAAACTTATGAATACACCACAACAGCTAAAAAACAAAAAGGCAGACCATATATAAGCAGGGTTTCTTAATTTTTCAGTGTTACTTCTTCAAGGTTCTGGTTTAACGCTAGAAAACCGCATTCTTCTGTACAATGACACTGTTTTCTCTATATGAAAAAGTATTTTCCCGAGTAGTACGTTTTACCATGAGCCTTTACTGCAGCATGACCAGGGCCACATTCCCTCAGCTGTAGCTGCTGCTGCAATGTACATGGAACACCCTTATAATTCTTCTTAGCAGCATTGTGTCTCAGAGAGCAGGTATTTTCAGTGTCTCCACTAAAACTGGTGTTGTGAATGATAAGTCACTCCTAGTAGTTCCTGAAGAAATAACTATTGGGGATATTTTGCTATTGAAGATAGTATGAGGATAAGGCAACTTCCTCACCCAAAGACATGTGTGATTTTTCAGGAAGGCTCATTCACCTTTGCTATCAGTTTGCCTGTTAAACAAGGAATGGAAGGAAATAATAGGTAGATTTTTTTTTATTATTATTATTAACTAGTTTGCATTTCTATGCTTTCTCTCTTGTATAGCCATGTCTATCTTAGGAATGTGTATCTTTAAAAGATGAATAAAGATTGTTTGAGTGTTACTGTAGTTTGATTTTAATAAGTTTTCAATTAGGGAATGTGGAGAGCAAGAGATCTACCAATATCAGCAATATCTCCTTTTTTATCTTGTCCTCGTTTGTACCCAGCATTCTATTTTGTCCTTTGCTGTCAAAATAACCTAGCACTCCTCTTGCAGAAGAATTTTACAATCTGTTGAGCAAAACCAAAAGAGAAAAAATGATGCTCAATGGGTAATAAATCCTCCAGAAAAACATATTTATTAGATAGTCATGTTGCAGAACTGTCTCTGGGAACGATCTGCAAGTGGTGCTTTAACTGTGTTGTTTTACAAGCCAAAAAAACAGTCTACATCAGCTTTTTCCACTTTGCATTAGAGGTGCAAAGAAAGTCAGTATTTAAAAGCTAAACTCCACCTCTTGTTTCATATCTCTTTTTGTAATCACTTAAGCACACAGGTGATGACCCATAAGAAAAAAATCTATCATGATATTTACCACTTCAGCTGGATACAATTAAATTTTATATAAGTTAATGAGTTTTCTTAGTGACTAAGACTACAAAAATAATTCCTTTTTTCTTTTGTTTTCTTGAGCAAGGACTATGATTACTTCCCGCCCTCTGTCATTTGATGGTTCTTTGTACGGTCACTGCCCTGAAAATGTCAGCTTTGATTTAAAAGGAATACAGATGTTAAGTCTCCATTCCTGAATGGAAATACAGTTGGGTTTTTTTTTTCCCCCCCTTTGGAATCAAGGTACAGATCTCTATTCCCTTCTAGTGATGCTTTGTGATGTTAATAATTCTTCCTTGAGATCCTCCAGAACAACTAGATGATGTCCAGCCCATCTTAGAGGGGAAGAAATATGGAATGTTTACTTAAAATACTTTGCTGTGCCTGTTGTATGGGACATCATCACCCTGCAGGAACAAATTCTGAGTTCTGTCTATCTGGTCCCTCTCTCTCTCCTTTCAGGAAATGTGGAAGATGGGCCGCAGTGACATGCGTTATATTTTGCAAGCATGTGCTGAGAGAGCTGCTGTTTCTCTGTGTGTGGCTTTTGTGTGTATGTGTAATTATGGCAGTTCAAAAACCTTCTGGGCAGGTACAGAATCTCCAAAGAGGTTTTTTTCTTGTTTTTATATTTTTACCCAGTAACCTCCTTTTCACAGCGAGATGGATGAGTCCAGAACACCATAAAACCTTAAAGGATGAAGGACGCCATATAATATCAGTGCATTTTCTCAGAGAACAGCATCTGGATTGTATTATATTTTACCAGGTTTATGCAGCTACATTTAAGCAACGACAGGAAAAAGACAAGAGTGCTCTGACTAGAAAATACATTCAGGAGAAGGCAACCTGAAGGGCCTGGAGACTGGCATATATCAAACTCTGATTATGCCCTGAGGAGTTCTTAAATTGTTGTTTTTTCAATAACTTTTCTCTCATGGGACTTTTGTTGAATTAAAAGCTTCTTGAGAATTAAAAGCTGCATGTGAGAAATGTGTGTTGTGGTCTGCTTGTTAATAGAAATGTTTTGGTAAAGTGCTGTAAATTATTAGCCTCAGATTTGCTGTTGGAGATTATCAACTGATTTATAGAGGTTAATCCTGGATTTGTTGTAAAGAAAAATAGGAAGTAATAACAATGCTGTGGTATTAATGGTCAGTTTTCAAAATGGGAAGGAGTGAAATCTGAGGCTTCAAACCTGGCTCTGCAACTGACACCAGCAAACAAAATCCATCTATCACACAGTTTTGGATGTTAAAGGATGGATGAAACGCTTTCTGTGGAAATCCACAGGTTACAGACTCCTACCAGAAATAAGTTTATAGAGGCATTTGACTTTCCTATTCTACTGGCCTTCTGGCATGAAAACCTGTTGCAACACTCACTCAGGGGTTTTGTTTAGCTTCAGCACTAGTTTCATGTGTCAGATGAATTTTGCCTTTTAACTTTATTTGAGGCCAATTTTTCACCTGTTTTATTTAATTCCCGTATTTCTTCCCCAAGAGCCTTACTTTTTTCTTCCTCTCACCTTGGACCTTCTCCAAAACTTATTAAAATCAATAGATTATTTTAGTGTCTGCTATTAAATTAATTCATTTTAAAGAGAGCTGGAAAAAAAAGTATAAATCTGTCACATTATATCAGCTTTACATACTTATGAAGGGACAGTAAACTCATTGTGCATGATAGCTTGTATTCAGTGGAGATCTGTTTTGTAAATTAGTTCAACTACAGTTTACTAGCACTGAACTGTTACTACTGGTCTTTACTCTGTCTTTGAGAATGGCAAGCCATGCTCAGTATTATTATCCTTGCTACCCAGCTTGAGTCCTTTGCATGTAATATTATCCATTCTGGAATGATTTAACTGGATTTTATATGACTGTGAAGCTTGAGTAGTATTGTAGAGGTTAAACAAAAATAGAAGTTAAATTTCAGGACAGTAACAGTGATATCTGTTTTAACCTGGTGGTTTTTTTTAATTAATGAAATATTTCTGGGCATAACATGCTACATTTCATAATTTTTAATGCTTTAAAATGCACAACAAATTTCATGACAATAGAGAAACATATATAATAATAAGAGTGTGAAATATTAAGCTTATTCTGGAAAATAAACACTATGAAGCTTAATACATGAAAATTATATTTGCCCTTGTGTATAAAGATAACTTTTCCAATTTGTACTGGGTAGGAGTAGACTGGTAGATGTTCAGCAGCAGGTAGGAAAACTCCTTTAGGCATTGTGTTGTCTCTGGGGGGAACCAAAGAGCTTCTGCTTCAGCGTCCCTCTGTGCTTCACCACCAACTCTCTCACATCTGTAACCCATCTTATTCAAATTAGGCCAACATCCAAAATATTGCACTTGACCCTGTTTGACTTGACCTGAAATCAAGTGGGGTTACATACCTGTGGTTTTGCCTATCGGAGGTTCATGCTAATTCTTTGAGTACTTGGGGAATAAGCACATTTGTAACACCTAAATTTTACCTGGGGACTTGAGTCAACTGCACATTGAGTTGAGAACCTTCCTCTGAGCTGGAGTAATTTCTGAAGCTCAGAAGGTCTCGGTGAACACTTGTTCTAAAATGAGAGGAGGCTTCCTTTGTCCATGGGCCTTCTCAGAAAGGACTGTTGGTTAGACTCTCTATTCGAAATGGAAATACCCTGAGTTTGTAATGACTTTTAATTGTAACGTGACTATTTATGACTATTATGATTATTACGACTATTCATTTTTCTATGCCCAGACTGACTGTCTACAGCACCAGATTTCAAGATAATTTAAGTAGTAAAATATCAGTGTTACTTCTTACTTCAAGACAGCTTTGTGCTAAAAATGTTCAGCTTTCATAACAATTGGACTGGAGCAACCAGAGAAACGACATATATTTTTTTTTCTCCATTTCTAATCTTCCACCCTATTAATGAAATCATGATATAATTAATTTTGCCAGGCTTATTTGGCTTATTGCCATGTAGCAAATTTACATTTATGTGTTAAAAATTCTGACATTTAATCTTTTCATAATCATGGCTACAGATGTGTCTTTGCTAATCTGTATTTGAATGCTTTGCATAGATACAGGTGACTATCATTTTCCTCTATCTGTTTAAGACCTTATTAGTTTTAAAACCGTCTTAAAAACAGCCTTCTGTAATTACTTTTATAATTCGCTTCTAATACAGAGACCCTGAAGTTATGTATTTTGCTGGTCCATATACATAACTGTTTGGCAGTGATAATTAATCACTTCTCAACAAGATTTGCCTGCCTGTTTAGAATTTACATCAGTTAAAATGCACTTAAGGGATTTAAATCATTGTTCAGGAGTTTAGTAACCTCAGCCTAAGGTCAAGAGGAGAATGCAGTTATATTCTTCCACACATGGTGCTGTTCACTATGACACTTGCAATGAGCTGGTCCTGGCTGGCACTGTCTCACTGCATCTACAATTGATTTAAACTCAATCAATCCTCTAGTTCAGAGTACTTACTTGTATCTAATCCATTCTCTTAGTTTCATGCGTGCACATGCATGTAGAATTTCTGTGAGCATGAGGGAGTGAAACAGATGGCTTTAACAGCAAGATTTTCCACTGACTTCTATTTAGTATAATATTTTCACAGGAAAATAATCCCTCACATGATTTGTTAGATATTTCTTGAACAGGAGATCTCATAAGTATCCATATCATCTTCATTTTCCCCCCACGTTTGGATGTGTTGTCATCCAAATAAAACAGTAATTTTCTGAGGAATTAACCTTTTCTGTAGTTGTTGCTTTAGTAAACATATTGCTTTTACTTTTAAACTACTTCACTGGGAGTTTACCATAGGCATGTAAAACAGAAATCAGTTTGTATATTGTCACTTAAATTGCACAGAACAGTGGTTTAGTCTAACCAGAAGGAGTTTGCCTACGGCAGGCAGTTTCAAAGGGGCAGCGTTCACTGAGGATGAACCCACTCCAATGCCAGTTTTTCTTCTGTAGTTGTGTGGAAATGAAGGAATGACGGAGCATGCATGGCTTATGATAGGCATTATATGAAGAAGCATAGAGTACGCCCTGTTAACTCCTGCTAATGGCTTTATAAAGCTGCAGTTCTGGCATGTGCTTTCATTGATTTCAAACAAACTAATCGCAGTATTCTCATCTTTGCTTTACGGGTGGTGGAAGCAGACAATACCATTAAGACCCAGTCTTACATGTTAAAAGAGAAGCATCAGCCCTGTGGAAACTCTTTTTCTAGAGGGCTGAAGAGGCTTGACACATGCAGTTGATGGAGGGCAGGTCTAGAGATTAGCACAAGTGTTACCCCAAAGAATCACTCTTTTGGGCGTCTTTCTGTAGTCTCCCAAAGGAAATGCAGTCGAATATTTAACCAGAGTTAATCCCTTCCCCGATTACCATTGCATTGCAGAAGCTGTAGCAGACAGCCAGGAACTGTCCATAGAGCTCTAGTCCATAGAGAAGGAGTCTTGACACAGAGTATATGGAAACCTCAGCAGTTCTGAAACTTCTGTTTACTTTCAAAGTGCTATTATCTGTGATACAAAAATGTCATTCTCCTTTCCAACAGCAGCAAGAATCACAACTTACTTTGTAGTCGTGTGATAAAGCATTTTAATAGTAAAGGCTAATAGAAAATACTATTTAAAGGACAAAATTCTGCCAGGGTAACTCACTTGAAATAGTCCAAGTCATACTGGTAGTATCACTGTTGAGAATAATATGCATATAAGAGTTGAACACCTGAGTTTTGGGCTGATTTTGTTAGACCGAAAGGGCATTGTTGTGGAATTTTTGTAGGGACCTGTGATCTCTAGCATTTGTTTTGTTTGATTTTTTCTTATCTCATGTGAATTGAAATAAGAATTTAGAATAAGCACTGTTTAATTTTAATGACTTAGTTAAACAAATGCATTTTATCATTTCATCAGGCTTATGGATTTTTTTTCTCCATTATTGAGCTGTACAATACAAATATTGGTTTTGAAGATAAGGAATTCAATTAGCATTTCAAAGGGGTCAAATTCACTCCCTCTCATAGCAAGTTCTTAGTAGCTTATTTGGGATGATTGGGATATCAAAATGCATTGATATCTAGAATTTTCAGGTTTTAGCACAACTTTTAAACCTGGAAAAGTATCTGTATATGCTTTAGCTTTTATGGTTCTAATTAAAATTAGGATTTCATTTGCAGTGTATTCATTTCTTGCAGGAGAGTTAAGTTTGCGAAAATAGAGCTTATTCTGTTTCAAATATGGCATGTTTAGAGCTGTCTGGGAGACAATCTTTTGAGTCTTGTTTAACTGAGACTATTCCTGACCGTACTTTTAAGGCAGTAAAAAGACGTGGGTGGAAATGGCATTACAAGAGATTAACTGAAGAACTGCCGCGCTTTCCAGAGGCTGGGCATGCCCTGCGCAAAGGAGCAGCGTGGTTCTGCCCTACGCTCCCGTCCCAAGACCCCGCCGATGCGGGAGCGTCAAGAGCGCAGGACGATGGAGGGGCCAGTAGAACAGGGTGCTGCTGTAGCTCTCCATCCCGGGAGAGAGATGCAGAAGCAGTTCAGTCTCGCCTAACAAACACGGACAGGCCTTGCACAACTTCCACTGCCCTCATCTGCCCTCTGACTCCCAGCTGGGAATGCGAGTGCCCCCGGCACAGAGGGGCCGGCCCTCCTCCTGTGGCAAAACATAGGCTCGAAACGGCCAGCTTTGGGACTTCTGCAGGTTGCAGTAGAAGCAGCTCCCAGTTTTATCTTCTCTGTCAGAAAAATACAGGGCATCCAAAATTGCCGTCTTAAAGTGGGCAAAGCTGCACTCTGAAGAGCGAAGCCATTCGAGCAGAAAAGGCAAATTCAGCTTTTTTTGATTAAGGTGTTCTGTTTGTTTGGTTTAAAGCTGCTTTTTGTAACAAAGAGGATAAGGGGGGGGGGAGAGGGGTACTGTTCCCAGAAGTTTATGAAAAGCTGAATATAAATAAAAATGAGCAATAGTACTACTCAGAGGAGCACACAGTAACACAGCAGGCAGTAGATGCAGTGACTGGAGAGCGAACTCAAGCACTGGTGACAACTTGTGCCTGCCCAGGTGGAGACTAGAAACCACAGCAGCACCAGCAATTCTCCCAATGCTCTATTCCAGTTTGTCTCCTCGTTTTCAAGTGCATATTTTGCATGCAAACAATGTCAGTAGTTAGTGGATGTCTGACTTCCTCCCCATCCCACCCCTGATAATTTAAATCAAGATTTTGTGAAACATCTCTCACAGTTCTGACGTCTGTGTCCAAAACATCTTTCAATCGCCTCTCAGTGTTACCTGCTAAATGAGAATGTTCTCCCAAGGAAAAAAATAATACGTAGAGCGAATCTTTGTGATTTTTAATGATTTTCAGAGATTGTGACTCTGCTGAAAATTAGTGCAAAGTAGTGCAAAATATGTTAGCTGGCACAAAGATTTATGTAACCACTGCCTAGCTTGGCATGTGTGAGGTTTGGCTTTGTTTGGCTTTTGCCTTAGTGATCACCTACTTTCCTAGACTTGCATCTAGTGAGTAACAGAATGATAGCCCTGTTAAAATGCAAAATATTGCAACCTGTCTTTGACTGACTGCAGATTAAATTCAACTTCTGTGTAGGAAGATACAACTCTTACAGACTACAAAGCAAATGTAGTCCTACTGGTTCTTGACTGCTCTGTAATAGGAGTTAATGTCCCAAGTTTGCTTCAGAAGTTCTGCCTTAAAGACAGCAGATGTGTTGCTAAAGCCATCTGGCCCTTTTTTGAATATAATTTGTATGCCTATAAATAATCACCATGCATATGGGCTGCATTTCAACCATGTGTTCCTCAAACTATGTAAGTTAAGATAATTTATTTCTTCTAGTCTTGCAAAGAGCTTCTGCCATACTTTCCTGTCCTCTTGTTAATATTCTTGCAAACTATCAGAGTGAAAAAGCAACTTATGTGTACTAAGAAGCCAGAAAAGTTGATTAGACAAGGAAAACTAAAATATCCCTTGAGGCTTAAGAAATCACTGACTCTTTTCAGTATTTTCCAGCACTTGAAGTAGCAATTTAGAGTCCCAGAGCTGATTCCAATCTCAAGTCTGCACATGTGTGGCATTAAGAAAAGTGTTAGAGAAGGGATGCAAACAACCTCAGTCAGAGATATTATTCTTCTGAAATTATTTCTGCATAGTATGCAAAAACTTGATATGTGAACTCTTGCTCACCTTTCCATTCGGGAGTCTCTTACTGATCAGCTGCATAGTTATGACTCATATGCATAGAAGATTTCCTAAGCCAGCACTAAATTTGGCTTTTCTCTAAACTGAAAAATTTCAAAAACTTACAAAGAAGTAAATTCCCATTACTTGTGCTCCTTTTTATGAGCTAGTATAATTTTGCTGTAGAACTTTGCAGTTTATATGTTTTAGCAAAAAAAGAAATTTGAATATCATTTGTTCATATATGGGATTACCTTTACAGAGTATCAAAAATAAGAAGTAAAAATTAATGTCATTGCACCTCAAGTGAAAGGAAACTCAGGTTTTGCACTTCATAGCATCAGCAGAATAAAAAATTCACAGAAACTTTTTAGAAGACAGCTTGAAAATGCATGCTACTTATTGGAAAAGAGCAAAAGGCATTGTCACATGACTGTTTCTGCACAAACGATTTATAGATTGCTTAGCTACCTATAATCCACAACTAATTGTGTTAACAAAATGAATTTTTTTTTCCCACTCATAGGATGGTGAAAGATACATCTTTCATTGCAGACCTGCTTAGGATGTCTGTGAGGAAGCGACAAGAGATTCTTGTTATAGTAGAGTGCAAGTGTCTTTAATTCTGTTGTGGGGCTCCAACTCACATGTATTCTTAGATGAAGTATGTGAGCAGCCTTTTGATTTTAAGAAAAAAAAAAACAAACCCACACACAAAAAAACCCAAAACATTTTAAACCTCCAAGCATTACTTAGATATAAGAATTTTTTGGAAATGGAAGTGCAATACCTAGCGTTTTAGAGACGGTTTAGATGCTTAGCTCAAGAACTTCATTGCTATTTTGGTTTGCTTGGATATGGTAACTAAGAATGTCTTGCTAGTCAACTCAAATTTAGAAAGTCAAATGAAAACTATTTTTTAAATAAGATTGATATGTAAATATAAGCTCATACATGTAATGCAAAAGAATGTAATATTCCACTTACCGTTTCACTATCTTTATAACATACTGCTTTCGATCAATTAAGGGTGGTTAGCAGTCTTCTGAACAAATGCTTACAAACTGACAAACGTTGATTCGATGGAAGAGAAACACTTGTGTGTGTGTCTGTGTAAATTTGTTTTTATGTGTAAGGCTTTTGAAAGGAAAAAAAACTGAAATGTGTGATGGCATTCCTGTTGGTAACCATTAAAAGACTCTCCTGGCCATGACCTTTGGTTTCCCACAGTGGTGCTGGGACTGCTGGACATCTGGAGTCCCCCTAGAGTGCTTCTGCTGGCAAAGGAACACTTTGTTTAATGCTTTTACCTATGGTACCTTGATATTCATCACCTAAGGACTCACACATGCTTTTTTTTTTTTTTTTTTTTTAAGATCTCCAATCTTGCAAGTAATTGGGCAGGATAATAGCCCTACTGACATGGCATTAGGCCATGATAGTCTTGTATCTTCTTAAGCTTGAATGTCATCTTATTCCCTGTAGACTGAAATTTAGGAAATGCTAAATAAGATTTTCATCCATTTTGACTGGTGAATTGTATTTCACAGTTCCTGTCAGTAACTGGCATGAATATGCATCAGTTACTGTGGAAGATATTTAGAAGAGGTCGTGTGGGTTGAAGATGGGAGGAATTAGCCAAAACCTCCAGAAGCTTATGAGAAAACATTAGTTTAACTGTATCAGAAAAGTATTATTATTTGGAGATTTACTTACTCTCAGAAGTCTGATATGCAGTATGTTTTTAGCTTTGATCCAAACCAATATGTTTTCTATAGCTGTGTTGTCTTTAGAGCATAAGATTTAGAAGCCACTCTGAAAAAAATCAATTATAGTATCAGCCATCAATCTGGAACTCTGTCTTTAGCCTTAACTTATGCTTGAGGCATTTTAAATATTTTTTTTTGTAAGTGCCTGAAATTCTGCTAGTCCAGAATTTAATTCTGGTAAATGATAGAGACTGTCATTTACAAGCTTGCTGTCTTATCACCTTTGCCAATTTCCCATGATATACAGATGGACAGGGAAGGCACGTAAAACTGTCCTAGCATCCTCCACAGTTTGAATGCAGCTCTCAGGGTTTGACTGGGAAGGTTGATCTGCTGCTCTGCAGAGAGTGTGACCACTCTAAGAACAAAGAGATCACTCTGCTGCGATCGTGCATGACAGAAGTGCAAATTACTGCTGCAGCCAAGGCTTCGAGTATCTCAGTAAAGTGATCTTTTCTTTTGGCCTCCGTGAAGCTTTCCTCAGGCTACCTTAGGTACTGATGACATAAAGCAGCAGGTCTGGGACAAGGTTATAGGTAGATTTATGGTTTTTTTTAAATACAATCTTCAAGAATTTTTAGCTGAGGTTGAAATATCAGAAAGAGTTGTGCTGTGCTGTGTGATGCAGTTAAAGGTCTGAAAGTGTTCTGGAGTCTCTTGTTTAAGGTTTTCACATCTAGCTTTTGCTAGATGTTGAATCCTGATAGAGACAGCATTTGAGTGTCATGTGCTAATTCGCAGTATCCATCTGATTTCCTCCATGGCTTGTTTTCTGTCTCTCTTATAAATATGATACCCTGCATCCTGGGAGCCATATGAAAAATGGGGCTTCCAATTAAACTGGAATGGCTGGGATGCTCAAAAAGGTAAAGGTAGAGGATAGATAGGGTGTGAATCTGCCCGTCCAATGACCTGTAGCACATGTTGATCAGTAAGTAAAAAAAAAAAAAAAAAAAACACAAACAAAAAACTCCCATAAAATAAATGTGAAAAATTTTCACAAGAGTAGAATCCGTAAGATTAAAGTTATGTACAGGAGCTTTTTTAACTTTTCCTGTAATCTTTGTCACTTATTTCCAATAAAAAATCTGCATTGTCAGGAAAAAGAAAGTCAGACATAAGTGGTGAAAATTATACAAAGAAATTAAACATAAACACTCTGTGATACTAAAAGCAGAATTTATAAAGAGGAGTGATTGAATGATGCTGTCAACGCTGCAGCTGATCATTTTATATATACATTTTAACTAAGGTAAAAGAGGATAAAGTGAAACAGGATGAGGTTTTCTTTTTTCTGTTTGAATTTTTTGTTTGTTTGAGGTGGTGGGCACAGGGAGGGTTGGTATGATGTCTTGTAGTTTTTTGGGGAGGTTTGTTAGACCTTCAAGACCTACTTTTAGGATACTCTTCAAACAAAAGTCGACTAAGTACTTAAATCCTGAGACCCAAAGTCTTGTGAAGCCTGATCTTTGAGTGCACCACAGCCTGCTTTTGCACAAAGGGTGGAGGCAGTGAAGGGTGGTGATACATCTATTAAACAGCACTTTCCAAATATCCAGTGAAATTGAAAATAGCTGTTTCCTTGATACTAACTGCATGATCAAAGGTAGAATCCCCATCTCCTTCCACTTTCTTCCCATGACTATAAACTGCTTGAAAATGTTTGTTTGATTAGAGTTTGTGGTTTCATTTACTAAACATCTGTACAACACTTGTGTCTAAAATCCTTTGAAACCTTCTCTCCTCCCTCTCAAATTCTTTCTGTCTTACTTGCATTGCCTTGATTTTGTTGTGTCGATTTCTGTTTGGAGCAAATAGAAATAAGCGTTTTGAAAACCATAAAATGGTGGATAGGAGTGGGACCACATTTTTAACATCATCTCTCCCCTACTTCTGTCACTCGGGATGTAAACATGGTGCAATCGCACTGTCAATATAGTACTGTAAAACATCACGAAGACAACAGCTAGTGATGCTGACGAGGAGAATTAAGGGATAAAGCAGAAAACAAGGAATGGTTCTAATGAGAGCACATGCCGTGTAGCTGCAGCATTACTTTCCTCTAGCTAGGAGTGCTTTTTCCTAGTTTCCTTGGGCCCCTCTGGATTGTGGCCACTGAGCTACTGCTCCAGTGAAAAGACAAAGCTGGCTGGGTGGATGATGGAAATATTCTGCAGGATGTTTATTTCTGATGTTGATACTGTTTTGTTGCCTCTTCCTTCCATTTCTGTCCCCTCTGTTGCTGCCCATTTGTACACATCCTCTTAGGAAACTGAATTCCATTGTGTGAACCTGTGCTGAAATGGATTGACAACATAATTGTGAGGATCCATTGTATAGTACAAAAAAATTATTTTACAGAATATACAGAATACTTGCATTCTATATTAATTAGTTTATATTAGGCATGATTCAAGAAGATGGTGCTTAAACACAGCCCCAAGTTGGAGAAATCCAGAGTGTATGAATGAATGGTACTTTTACTGTGACGCGTGGCAGTCTGACCATCTGAGTCTTCCTTTGGAGTTATCAGTAAATGTCCTTAAAGAACTCAAAATCTTATTCCATATAAAAGCAGCATTTCTAAGTTCCATTCAGAAGTGACATAACGTAAACTGTGTTCTTCTGGTTTTCTCTGGTCTGTTACCATCTAAAATATCTCAACGCACTAATTAGCTAGGAAATATGCAGAAAATTTAATAAACCTTGTGAGTCTTGTAAGGACTTAACAATACAGAAAGTCTGTATATTGTTGTTTGTTGTGACTTGCAGCAGCTACCACAAGATAAGCGGTAGAGACGTATCACATCACCGTGAACCTTGCAGGTTGCTGCATTAATCCATGGGGCTGTGCTTGCACACGCACTTTGCCTCTCATCTGTGAGGTGGGATTCCTCTGGCGGGAGGAGTGGAGCTGCTGTTTTGGAGCATATACATTCACAGACCCCATTAGGACTATAGCCAGTTTGTGGTTTACCTCTGGATGTTTTCAATCGCTGGAATGGCCATGCCATAACCTCCATTTCATTCCCTAGTTGAAAGTGTTCTGTTACTTTCCTATTTTTAACACTTTTTCTGTTGGTTTTGATTCAGCTCCTCTTATTCCTGTCACTTCCCAGTTCAATGAACACTTAAAAGGCTGTTTTCCTTATTGAAGGAGGCCACACAAAGCTCTTCCCATGGGGCACAAGCTTATTTTTTCAAACTGTAAGGCAGCATCTTTTGTTTGCTTAAGTTACAGGACAACGTTGAGAATCAGAAATCTAGGGTAAAGGCATTAAAATGATGTGCCTTCATAGTGTACCAAGTTCAGTAACTGATCTTTTTGTCTTTGCAATTTCAGGAGCTTAGTAACACATTTTAATAATTGTAAGAGATCTATAAGCCAGCTTGTGAAGTGACATTAGCACAAAGACCATATGGATGATTGTGAAATATCTTGTTGAATTTTTAAGGAGTGTGAATTTGTCTAGAGTCATGTCTCCCTGAATACAAAAATAATTTCTCTTCTGTTCACTGTGAAGTCTGAGTTTCTAACAACACAAAGCTTTGCAAGCTGATTTGTAGATTTTCAGTTCTCTCAAGCTCAACCTTAATTATCGCATATAGATCTTTCTGTAACCTGAATATCCATAGTAATCTACATGCCGAATATTTTATTTGGGGGTGGGAAAAAGGTAATAAATTAATCAGAATATAAGGTCTTTGCAACAGAGCAGATATCAAAGATCAACTGTTTCAGTTGCTGTTTCTAAAGTAATTTTACCTGCAGTCCAACCATCTACCTTTCAGACTTTCTTTACAAGCGCACAAATTTCCACTTTAATGTACACATGCCCTTTTCACTATGTGCCACTTTCAGCTGTTGATGAATTATTGATTTCCCCTGTCACAATTCTCTTGAGTTACGGTACTCCTGATGCTGAAAAAGGAACAAGACACTTTTTTTTTTTCTCTTTTAATGTGTTCCATTCTGTTTAGATTTTCTTATTTTCCTGTAAGGCTATATGAAAGGGGTGTTGAAATGACCACAAGGATAGGACATCAACCTGCACACAAATGGGATGGTTGTTTTTTTTTTTTGAAATATCAGATAAATTGATGAAGATAGCAACAGCGTTTTGGAGTAAATGTTTCTGTCAGAAGTCAGTTGTTCTTGCCACCTGGGGAGGAATAAGAAACTGAAAGTTTATTAAGAAGATAATTTTCCTGGTTTTATTATAGGTTTTCAGCCAACCTTTTGAAGCATAATCGTGTTTTTATAAACCTGCTGTGAACTAATTGGGTGTGTTTACTTTTCTTTTACAGATAGCATACATTTAAGTGAAGCAGAAAGAGGTTAAGAAAACAAACGAAAAATAATAAACTAAAAAAAACCCCAAGCTAGTGGCTTAAACTTGCATTATTAAATACTAGTGGTTTGATTTAGACTTCCAAGACCAAGGATTTTGGCTTAAGTAACTTTTGCTGTTGTGGGTTTATTCATCATATACAGTCAGACACCCACTCCCTCTAGCATCCTGGGTTTGACAGAGGCCAGTAATAAGACAGTTCAGAGAAATATGCGAGATCTTTACAGCATGCAGGTCTGAGATGTGTTTGGTCTTTTCCTGTATCTGTTAGAAGCTGGCGTAAGACCTAAAGCATGTAACTTCATTTAAACTCTGCGTTTGTATTATTAGTACTATAGATCAGATATTTGCTATCCAAGCATTAAGTTTATTAAATGTTTACATCTTGCTTCAAATATTCTGCATCATGGAGTTCCATGGTCCATTCGCAGGCTGGGGAGAAACACAAATTTTTTTTTTTTATGTTTTGTCACTTTAAATGGAGTCAAATATTCACTGGTTCCTCTGCCTGTGAAGTTTTGGTAAAAGGGATTTTTTTTTTTTTTTTTAAGAGTTCCATTGGTTGCTTTAAGTCTATGCTGATTCATATCAATACTAGAGAAAGTAAATACTCGTTTCCTAAAAGGAGTAATATAATGCAAACTGTAATGTGTGCTGATAAGTGGGATGAATGATGGATAAATTAAAAAACAAAGGAATGTATTGATTGTTATATGTGAATCAAGTATTGAACTTCCAGCCCAGAAACCTTTTTTGCCAAAATTTTAAAGGTCTTGTTACTAGGTGATCATAGATGCAATGTTATATCTGCACATAGAATATAATTTCTCTCTGCACTGAACTCCATAAACATCTTGTCAGAGAAGTAAATTGTTTGACAGTCAAATGCAGGATGTGTAGCAGACTTTAGTCCAAGTTTATTGTTGTTTATGCTATCTGCAAATCCAATGATTCTTGGCATAATAGGGGAAGAAACTTCAGTAAAAATCACTATTATAAGCAGATGACATATGTTTGTGTTAGTATCCATGTTAGTACCCTTGCAGATTATCTTCAAAAGAATTCAGTTTTCAGATCAGAAACAATGGAATAAAAGACAGTAGCATACTTCTTTTCCTCTTACCTGAATCAAACTCAAATTTATCATGATAGAGGAAGCATTTCCATTTCTTGTTCTTAGAACATTTCTATCACTATAATACAAAGGGTATTCTGAAATAATATTTAGTTTTTTATATTTTAGGACACACAGAAAATAGGACTTCAAGAGAAAAGAGGTTGCTAGTCCTTCCCTGTCCCAAAACAGTCATGAATTTTTAAGAATGGATTTGACAGACAGTTCTCCGGGAAATTTTATTCCAGTGTTTAACTGTTCTTCCAACTAGAAAGGTTTTCCTACCTTAAATGTTCTTCCTATCTTAAATTTGCCACACTTAAATTTAACCCTATTGCTTCATATCTTGTCTGCTATAAATCTTAAAAACGACATAAACATCCTCTTGCATTTCAAGCCTGTTTTTCAAAGAGCTTATTAACCCCTTGAAAGTGATCAGAATTTAAAGCCAATTTTCAATTCTATCGTTTTGGTCTTCTGTGAAATATCAAACAGTGCGAGATTAGGGTGGATTCTGATGAAGCCCAGCTTGATACTGTTTCTTTCTAATTTAAAGTGAAATCTTGAGAATTACTCACTTGAGTAGATCTTTACCAGAAAGCTGGACTAGTTCCCATTTTCTGTAGATTTGTTATGTTGTGCAACTGTTTCAGAGTGGTTTCATCTTGACCAAGTTTTGCAGCTTCTTTACAAGATGGGCATGTAAGATACTGCTTTACTAAACTCAAGGCATATGGCGTTTACTGCTTCTTCCCCAAGGAAAGCATAATATTGTGTCATAAAAGGAAAAGGGATTGTCTTTGACAAAACTTGCTCTTGACAAATACCTGTTGGCTGTTGCTCACTTAATTTCTTCATTTGCAGATCATCTTTTTACTAGTGTAGGCAATTTCTTCTCAAGTTATGTGAATACACATAAATAACATTTTAGGTTATTGTTTCAAAGATGGTTTCACGTTCAGCCACGAGAACGGCTTCTAGAAAATAATCGCATTGCCAGAGTTTTAGGTAAACTGAATATGTGGTTTGAAAAAGGATAGTTAACGCTGAAGTTGAGCCCTTCTCACATGATGAGCCAGATGTTGTGTGTTTGGACTTACAAGTTCCATCATAGGTATGCTGCGTTCGGGCAGGGGGTGTTTATATTGGCTATCTCCTGGAATCATTTTAAACACAGACTTTGTTTAATTTAAGTCCACCAGGAATGTGTCCCTCTAGTTATTTATTTTCTCCTCTATACAAGGCTTTCCAGAATCCTTGATTCTGGGCTGAGTTGGGCAGATTCTCTGTCCTACTTTTCAAAGCATCTGATTCATTTTTCTTTGCTGATTGTTTCTGGAAATACCACCAAACTTTGACAGGTTGTAAGCTGTGAAAAGGGATGAATAAAAACCGCAAACCCATGACTTCTGTGGGAGACAGTCTTCCATTTTTTGTGATCGGAGGGGGTGGGATTTTTTGGTACTTGAATAATTTTTAAATAAAAGGATATGGCCTATTTTGAGTAAGGTTCTTTGATCCAAAGATCTCCTTGCTGAGAATGTAACTTATTTCCACAAATATTTCTTATCCAGTCCTAAACAGAAAGGCATTGAGTGCCTCAGACCTCTCTCTTTGCTTGGACAACAGCTCCTTAATCTCTCTTCCTTCTCACAGATTTGAAAATTATGATACCAGCTAAGGGAATGACAGCATCATGCTGTAGAACATGTAAACTCCAGAAAAGGTTGTTTGGGGTTTTTTTTAATCAGGAATGTTGGAATATTTTATTTGGATAACATGATTTATTGCAATAGCACCTTTTGTGAATAATTTCTTTGTAAAGTTTTAGATAAAATTCATAAACAGGTAGGCCTCAGCCATAAAATGTAGATCTGTACCTAAATCAAGAAAATGAGCAAAACCAATTAAGCTCAGGATCTATTCTGTCGTTAATGCATTGGAGCAATAGTGGCCCAGTACACCTGGGAAATTCAGCATGAGCAGCAGGAATGACGCCCTAACTCTTTCATTAATATATGCAACTGGTGCAGCCATTTCATTCTTTCACTCACCTCTGAGAGATGATCCATCCTTCAGTGGTGTTCTGCTGATGTTGTATTTGATACTATACAAGAAACCTTTTCCCCTTTCAGTGATCATTTTTGCTCTGGGGGAAAAAAAAAAAAAATCTGTGTTATCGCTTAAACTGAGTAACAGGGAAATCCAGCAGCAATCGTTTCTCTCTTACAAGCAAATGGCATTATAGCTGTCTGCCTATTCAATCCAGTATGGCCAAATGTAAACTACTGCCTCCCCAACTTTGCCTGGAAATGTCCGTCACTCTTATGTGATGTCAAAATCTAGCATGCCAAAAATAGCAGTCGTAAGAGTCAACAGGGACTCAAGGTTTAGCAGAGCATGAAACTGGACATGAAAGTGGACATAAACTTTTACTAGGCACTAGTTACAGATGGAAAAGTTACAGAGGAAAGCATCATTCCTGGAATCAAGTGAAGGGTCTTACAAGCTGGAAGTAAATTTGTGTGTGAAACTTCACGTTTTCAGATAAGACACAAATAAGCTCAAGCGTGTTATTGCTGAACCGTGTAAATACATCTTAAGCCACTTGCACAAGGGAAGGAATGAAAACAGTTATCGCTGAAAAATGAACAATTTGCTTTTCATTCTTCCCGCTTTTTTCTTGCCATTCCCAATCCCAGTGCCTTGAATGTGTTGCAGTGGGAAACAGAGTGGGACATCCTCATCCAAAATCATCATAAATGTCGATTTTATTACTCTTTGTCAAATCAGAATACCTTTTATGCTATTGAGCTGCTATTTTCATTTGGACTTCTCTCTCACTACTACTCATCTATGAATAATAGATATACATATAGTAATTTGGGGGGGTATTTCTCAACTGAATTGTTCTAAGACAACACCATTTTGTCTGAATTTGCTTCCTAACCCCTTTGACTTTAACCTTAAGTAGTCATACTTCATCTGATCTCTTGTACCCTGAAATGTCTATCAAATTTTGGAGTTGAGTTTTTGGGAAACAGTTCCAAAACGCGCAGGAAGGACACAGCAGGCAAGCAGCCAGCACAAAGAAAGCTGCTTCAGCTCCTCTTCCTCATCCCACTTCTCAGAGCTTCTCTGCACGTGCACGGCTGGCGTCCTTGCAGTCACAGCAAGTGCTAAGAGACATGACAGTCATGAGAGAGCTACAGCGACAATTTTGCAAACATCATTGTAGTATGTGGGTTTTTTTAATAAATGGTGCTGTAGTCCGTATTTGGGTTACTGTAAGGATATTTTACCTGAAACGCACTGAACGTAATCTGAAGCTGATATGATTGCGATTTTCTTTCACTCGCTTTAGGCTAAACTGCTATACACTGAGATGTCTTTACCTATTATTCCTACCAAGAGCTTTCCTACCACAAGCTCAGTTGCAATTACCAATTAGATCATTTTTGGCCTTTCTTTATAGGAGAAACTGCTGGGTACTGTATAAGAGTACCTTTGATATACATATTTTTATTGTTGTTACAGGAGGAAAAAAATACACAAGGATTCAAATTCTTCCCCCATGTGTTCATCTAGTCATTTATGCTCAAGAATATATACAAAGACCAGTAGCAAGTCTTAAGATTGGGCCTTCAAAGGTTTTTCACATTTTTTTTGTTGTTTGGTTGGTAGGTTTTGTACTGGCATATAATATCAGTGTTTTATCAGCATGTAAAATTTTTTTGTAATCAAACAGGCCATAAAAAAAAGGCATTTTTTTCTTTTTTCTAAATGAATTTCTGCCCAGAAGAATCTTAAGCCTGCTTTTCAAAATACAGCTTTTACTTATAATTTAGCTTCTAGTTTTCTATGGCAAGAATTATTTATGAAGGTACCGTCGCAGATGTTTCTGTCCCTCCTTAGGTTTCTTGCCAATCTGTGGTCATGTTCACTTGTCCCTTATGTCTTCACACCATTTTCTTTCTATTTATGTGATGTGTCTCGTATAAACCCTACATTGAAAAATAAAATATTGCATTATAAAATAACTGAATTTCTTTGTCTAAGAATGGCAGAGTCAGGTTTTCTGCTGCTAAATATTATAACATCAATCCCCTTCCTTCTTCTCTCTTCAGCTATAAAACTTAAATTTTCATGCTTTATTCTCTAAATCACAAGGGAATATTTTCCTTCACATTCTCCCCTTATGATTAGTATTTTTTTACTGTGATCAGGTTCCAGCCTCAATGCAACTGCACACAGGAGCAGTGGCAGCTGTTACAGGTGCCTCTTTGAAGCTTGGGAAGAAAATACACCTAATGAAAGGCCTTGGATACCTTCTCTAAAGGTGTTTGTGGATCAATTCTAGCAATTTCATCTCTTTCCCATCCCTGTGCTACCCAGCGTTTCTCTTAAGCTTAGTTTGACTTAGTTGCAGAATTTCCTTTCCTCAAGAGATACTGGCTCATGCAGAGGTCAAAGGCATCCTTTATGAGAGGAGAGTCCCAGACCTACTGTGCATGTTGCTTGATTTTTGACAGACTTCAAATGCAACCTCTCCGGAACAATGCTCGCTTTCTAACAAGTGCCCGAATATCAGAGCTTTCCCAGATAATGGGAACAATAGAAATTGTAAGTTTGTTTGCCAAGCTAAATTACAATTGTGTTGGGTTTTTTTTTCTTCCACCATGATTCATGGAATTTAAGTTTCTTTTAACAAGTGAGGTACATATGTTAAGGGTCTAGAAAAACTGTCAAAGGCTTGAATACACCATCGCCAATGACTTGTTTGCAAACAGGATTTCTTTAAATATTTCTATATAGTTCATATCATTGCATAATCAAAGTTTGTCAAAGTAAAGAGCACCTTGGCCCTACCACGTGTCTCTGTCCACTCTATTTGTTGCTTTCTGCTGCTAGTTCAGTCTGACGGCAGCTGAAGCCATAAGAAGACTTGGACCCATTTGCAGCCAGTTTTTGGGCCTTTCAAGGCCTTCACACATTCAATTATCTCTTCTCAGCTCACGGCAGCAGCTCAGCTCATAATTATTTACGTATCCCGTCTCTGATTGAGGGGTGGGAATTACTATCCCCATTGGGTAAATGGGAAATTGAGGTTATATTAAGTGTTTTGTGTAAGGTGGCAAGGAAAATGGGCAAGACAATAGCCAAAGAGAAAGTACATTTCTTAAATTATTTTTTATTTTGTCCAGTGCATACACTACTGCTACATCCTGTCTGCCATGCCGGAAGTGTTAGCTTCAGATGGGCTGGTGGGTTTCTTTGTTTCTATTTGGATATTTGCTAATGTAAAGAAAATCACACTTAAAATTTCCTCTACCCTTCATTCTGTTGCTGTCTGTCTTGTATAACAAGGCACAAAAATCATCAAATACCTTCCTTGTTTAATAGTGAATTACCTTTATCATTACCACTTGCAAGTATGCTATGTCTTTTCCGCTTTTGTCTCAGACCCTTTTGCGTGTGTTTTTGCATTCTAGAGACTTCTGAAATGTTCTTAACTCAGTATCCCTGTTGCATCCTTGAGATTACTGCAATTATCCTCAAAAGTACCATGTAATGCATTTTCTTCATGCGTAGCACGTGCATGTGTTTGTGTGTGTATGTATTAACTGAAAATATTTTCATGTTCATCTTCTGGGAATTATCTCTCACCCCTGAACAGGGGGGCATTTTAAAAGCAGCATCTTTTGGCTTTCATTCCCTGGTTTGATCTTAACATGATTAAAAAAAACACCCCAAAACCAACAAAACACAACTGTCATCACTGTAGTACTGTACACTCTACAGCACTGTTGTTGCATTAATCAGAGTGAGTGCTTTCCACCTGCGGGTAGTTTCACAACAGCTCTGACAGCAGCGTGCAGAATGCCAACACAAGCTCAGTTGAGAGTTTTACCCAGAAGTGCACGTTTGTTACGTACTTGTTGCGGTTGTTTTTATCACTCTTAGTAATTCACCTAGCTAATTCCAGAGCTAAATACTTTAATTTCCTCTTATCTAACTTTAATTTATCATGATTGTGGGTAGTTAGGCAGACTCGCTCCATTTATACTCTTTATTGTGAACACACCTACAAGTGGTAAATAGGGGATGGGATGCAAAAGGGGAGAGAAACTAAACGTGCAGGTTGCAATGTGAAAAGAAGCATATAAAGACATTTCCGAGGGGTGAGTGAGGGGATTTTAGAAAGCTTTAATGCTGCCTAAGACCTTTTTGCCGGAATAATACACTTGATACAACACAAGGAAATGCATTCTTACTGAAATAGATGAAGTCATCTTATGAAACTGGGAGACACCTATGTCAGATGAAGCAGCGACAAAGACCATGCCTCAGCTTGTCAGTTAGGTAAATACAGCCAACCACTTCCTAGCAGAGTCACATAGCCACATGACCTGCAAACAAAAACCCAGGTTTGGGGTTGTGGGTTTTTTTTCCCCCCCTGAGCTAGATTGCTTTGCTTAATGAGGTCTTATTCAAGCTGTAAAACCAGGTGAAAATTACTTCTGGTGAACTTGGCAAATTCTTTAATATTATAAGGATCACTTCAGCCTTTTCAAGAACTCTGGAGAAAAATGTAACTGATCAAATTTGATCTACCAGATCTAAGGAATCCAGAAACAGCAGTGCCCTGACCCTCAAAAGCTAATGTAAACAGGGAAATAATTTAGGATATAGTTACTGAAGTTAAGCTGGCTTTAAGCATTTCGGTTGATTTGTATCAAAACCTTTATAGAGGTTTGCAACGATTGAAACTGAATCTAGAAGTTCAGAAAAGGATATAATTGTAATAAATCCTCTTCATTCTAGTATGTGAAGACTTTAATAAATATGTCTAATCAAAAATGCTGAATTCATTTGTATTTAACCAGTTTGCTGAAGCTAAGCGGAACCTGTAGGTAGCAATTAGATTAATTCTGCATAAATTGGACAAAAATTTTTGTTCTTCTTTTCAGACGGATTTATGTTTCATGCATAGGGATGTCAGATGAGGAAATCCTATTCCCCAGAATACACAAATCTTGTGTATATTTTTTCTGTGTTACTTGTCTTTAGCCTGGGAGGCCAGGTCATATATGCTGTGCAGAAAATAAGAGATTTTAAAAGGCTTTTTAAAAATACTTTTAAAGGTCTGATCTGTAGATTTTTAAATTTTATTTTGGTTCTTCTATAGTCAGATGCATGTTTGAGGCAATCAAAATACATAAGCAATAAAGTGTATGTCATGCAATAGTGGATATCATGGTAGTGATATGCAAAGTGCATATCATGATAGTGTAGCCTTGGATAATGCACATTGTAAACCATATTTTCCATGTTTACAGACTTAAATTCTGAAAATGTCCAGAGAAGGATTTTCACATCTATCTCTTCACAAATAATCGCAAATGACTATCTGTATAAAATGGTTGTGAAATGGGGTTAGGGTTAGTAGTAGAAAGGGAATCCTATCACCTTAGAAATAATGGTTTCTCACTGGTTACACAATGCACATATTGGTAATCTGGTGTTCATTTAATCTGCCTTTTATAAATGTTCAGTTCCTATACATTAAATACTCGCTGCATTGTGAGCGTTAGGAATTAGCTTGCCTTCATTTTTTTTAGAGATTATCATATGCTTAGGTAGCTATTTTTCTTCTCCTACCCTCTAATATGAAATTTATATACATGGTAAAAAGCAGTATTTTAAGAGAGTTTTCAGCCACAAAATACATTTAAAAAAAAAATTAACAGAAGATTTTTGATTGCTTTTTCATTGAAGGAAAATAGTACTTAAACCAGAACAACAACCAACATATATGATTAACACCTGGGAACACAAGTTTGATCTACTCTCTGCAGAAGGATTGCATTTAAAATAGTGTTGGGTGATTAAAGCGTATAAAGCTACTAGTCATGCGCCAAAATACTGCCCAACAGGAACAAACCAGAGTGTTATCAGAACAATCAATTCTGTTTTGAGTCTAAAACACATTTTTCAGTTTCCTTTGTGATATACAAAATGTAAGTCATCTGCGCTTCATCCTAGAGAGAAAAATGAAAACACCATTTAAATTGCAATAATTTGGTACTTTTTTTTTTATGGAATAATTTTAAGGGTCTTGTGCTTATGCACCATCAAACTTTGACCACTTAATAAGATAGCATATTGCTCCCCTAGGCTGAGATGTTTTTCAAGATTACAAAGGCAAAAAAGGAAGTGGTGAATTATAATGATCAGATTGAAAATGTTAGCCTAGTTTAAATGTGACATCTTTCAAATGTGTAAGGTAATAAAGTCCCAAGTATGTTTCTTGAATTCTCATCTATTAGTGTAAGTATTTCAGTGCTCAAACTCCCTCAAAAATCCATTTTTCCTCAACTTTTCTTCTGTCAGAAGGTTTGACAGGCTCTCTGAAAGATTTTTGTCCAACAGCCAATAATTGAATCTGCTATTAAAACGTAATTGTTATTCCCACAAACAGTACAGGCACCATGATTTGAAATCCCCTAATACTGCTTTTTTTAATTTATAAAATTATTCTTAATTATTTTTAATTCTTTTTTAGAATATCTACCTTTTTAATTACAATATTTAAAAGTACGTATGAGAAGTATGTATTTTACATATATAGGACACACATCTTTTGGTCTGTATTGTTCCTATTCAGAAAACTGCATCTTGTCCTTTACCTGTGGGATCTGGATCTCCAGGGCACTGTGCTTTGTTTAGATTGGATTTCATAGTAACTGTCACTAAATTCTTCAGTCGACTAATCAAATTGATTACTTGTCTGAAATGAAAATGATTGCATTTGAGAATGAGATAGATGGTTCTCATGTCTTAAAACTAAAAGCATAATACAAAAATACCAACCAAAAAAAAAGTTTAAATTATTACTTGGAAGTTCTATCCATGGCATAGAGACAGAATTTATGCACATGGTAGCCTATTCATACATTTGAGTCACAACAAAATAAATTTGAGAAAGAATGAATGACTGCATTTTCTACCTAAAACAGGATATAACTATTTTGTTTCATCCACACTCAGACATAACTTCCAGTGCCTAAGAGTAACTTCTCTGTATCCAGGCAAAGATTTTCCTGGATCAGTGAGCAGAGTCAGTGATAGCACCATACCATGAATTTTCACTGCATCTGGTTCTTTGCCCCTAATATTAGTGTCACTGCTGTGAAGCAGATCCAGTCATTGAAAGGCAGAATGTAATGCTTAGTGACTCTGATCATATGATGATACATGAAAGTTGAGACAAAATTTTGAAGTGCTGCTAGGTGGCATTTTCATTCAAAAATACACACGTTTAGAAACAGCAGATTACAACGAGTTGTACAAAATGTCCATTTCTAGTAATCCCCTTTTTTGTACAAATTTTGTGCTTTTTACTAGGTGTGAAAAGGTTTTAACAATGTAAGAGTGCAAAATTCATATTCATATTCCAACCTAATCAACATATTTATTGTGTCTCTATCTTCACACAAATAGAAAGGACGATTCATGAAGACATCGGGGGGGGGGGGGGTGGTGTGGTGCGGGTGGGACACAACGGGAAAGATATTGAGCATTTTTGGCCCAGTAGTATCCTGCACAGCTCAAAGGTATACAACTCCAACATCTGATGTAAAAGACCAAGGGTGGGTAAGAAGATGAAAACATGCATGACGTCAAACTGCAGCCAAAATTGGAGCAGCTAATTGCTGCATGTTCCATACACACAGCAATTAGCTGCAGCAGCAGTGTCGGCGGCAGTGGCTCTCCCTGCCAGCCTTCAGCCTCATCACACTCAGGTGATGCAAACCGTCACACAACCGAAGTAAAGCTGGGGGGAGGAAGGCACGGGACAAGGCTCTTGCAGGAAACTTTGGTTTTTAGCAGGTTATTTGGGCTTCCCAAACAAACTAGAGTTTGTTATTTTGGCACATCCACAGTACGGCGTAAATGTTAAATGCAAATCTGTGCCTACAGTTGCTGCTTTTGTTTTGCAAGCTTCACAGTGATATTTCCATGTGATAGTTGCAGTTGAAAATGGCATTTATTCAGACATTTCTTGACACAGTCTTTACCTTTTGCAATGCTAAATATTGCTCTTTACCACCCAGGGAAAAGTGTGTTTTTAGAGATTAGTGTGGTTATTTATTCATGTAATTTAGATTGACCCTAATGGGACCCTTCTGGAAATGGCCAATGTTTCCAAGGCTGATTTTTCACATTACCCACTAACAGGAGTAGGTAATGATAGCAACCTTTGCTACCACAACTTTTGAAAACGGGTGTCCAGAAGTGTCACTTGCAGGCCATTTGCAATGTACCCAAAGAGAGCATCCCAGGAGATCTCGTCAACCATCCTTCTAAGCAACAGTGTTTCACCGATCCTCTAACAGTTGGGCCCTCTGTGTGCATTGGGGTGGGCCAGGGCTGGTGCTAGTGGGTGGTTGTGGGGCAGCCCCCTCTTGAACTCCCCAGCAGCTCACCGCCCAGGGCCTCCCTGCAGGGATGGTGGCAAGAACTTGCAAACGTTCATTTCCAGTTCTGAGCATGGCTACAGCAACATCACCCTGTTCAACGCCTTCCACTGCCCTGCACCATTCAGAGGTTTGAATGACCTCAAGAAGAATACCAGCAGCAGTGCTTAATCTGGAGGTGAGGATGCAGAAGTGCTGGGGCCCTGCTATGCCCAACTCAGCTCGCCCCCAGGGAGTGAGAATTAGCCAAAAGCTACATATAAATTCAAGGAGCCATTTGCAGTGCAGGGAAGGTCTCATTGGACCCAAATAGCCTTGTTACAGACAGCTATGTGGAGTCCTGACCACCGTCTACTGGCCCCCTCAAGAGATGCTATAGGTATAGAAATACATTTCTTTTATAGAACCCTTAAAAATACATTGGCAGAATATGCACCTGAAAGAAACTATTAATTAGGAAAAGGCAGCCTTAGGTTTTCAAGTGGACTGTAGAGACATGCTCCCCAAGTCAGTAAAAACCAGTAATAATTAAAAAAAAACAACACTGTTACTAGCACCTACCTGCTGCATCTTCAGGCACCTCTAGCCAATTCTTTGAAAAAAAGCAAACAGCCCTGGGCCCTCCCTCCTACATCTTAGGTTTTTATCCCTGCTCTCTCTGTTCTGTTTCTGCACTTATTAGTAGCAGCTGTTAGGATCTAGCTAGTAGGAAGGAAATAGTATCGTAATTTTTGCTCATGTCAATTGTGCCACTAGCCTGAGGATTACTGCAGTAAATGTTGAAGACAGGATCAGATTCAAGCAAACGTGATGTGTGTATGTAGGAATTTGAAGGTCTTTTCCCAGTCGATACCTGAGGCCAATTGGTGAGGCAAAATCACCTCTATGCTGTTGTGTCACCCGTACTACCTTGAGCATAGCCGGTGCATGCCATAAATTTAAATAACTGATACAGGCAGAACACTATTTGACAAACCAAAATTACTTTTGTTGAGAAATGGAAAACTGCGTATCTGACGTGTTACGATAACAAAGCAGCAGTTCAAATCCATCACCCTTAGAGCAACATGCTCACTTTGGCAGAAAGCTCCGTTACGCTGCAAGTATTTATGTATATTTTAATGTTATTCTTGGACTACAGATATCAATTCTGCTCCTCTAGGTGGATAATCTCTTGAATCCTCCAAATTAATCCTATGGCAACAGCTGAGAGAGCCATAGTGCACCAAGATTGCTATCACTCTGAACAGCTTGTTTGTGTGACCCTTGACTTTTCCAAATATGTCATCGCTATGGCTAGCCACATCCCTCTCAAACATTACAGAATCTGTACCTCTTAGGGCTAGCTAGTCAAATCAATCCCATAGCTCTTTACAGCAGCTCTCCAGTGTATCTTTCTATTAGTGTAATGACCATTCTCTAATCTTTTGTTATTGCTATAAGAATTTATTTTATTACTTCACAATTGGAAGCAAGATACGCATACAATTTAAGACATATAATGATTTGACATTAAAGAAAGGGTGTTATTTTGCATATATGCTATTACAACAACTTTACATGTTTTGTAAACAGTAGTACACTAGAATATCTTTGCTGACCCAAAAGTGGGTTAGTATCTTCCTCAGAAGAATTTGTTAAAACATATTTTAGTTCTTTGCTTGGAAGCTGGAGGGGAATGGGACAGAGATGTGCTTAAACTACATTGTTGTTGTGTTAAGTCATTATGACTCCATGGTTGGTGTTTTGGGGGGTTTTTTGTTGTTTTTGAGCTATATGTTTAACAGTACCAGAGGCTTTTAAAGTATGTCTCTGAAATGTATTACGATTTCGAAAGTAATGGGACTAATACTCCAAATAGATGTAGATAGTGCTCTGCTAGACCTCTGCTAGATATGGGATTTCTGCAGCATTCTCCATTTCACAGAACAGAAGCCATAAAGGACAAGAAGTTTGTATCAAAGGCAAGAGTAGACCCTGGGCCTTTTCAGTGTCAACAATGTACTTTATTTACAAGACTATCCTGCTTCAATAGTAGTATGTTCATTATTGTTATCTCTGCCAGTATTCACGCCTACTTGGTTGCTCATCATACAATGTTCTTGACTGAACATACACTTTAACATTCTCTCTCACGTGCTCATTAACAAGTAGTGAAACATTGCTCTGTGGTATTTTTAGCTTAAGAAAGTCATGTGGTCATTTGCTTAACAGATAAATATTTAGAATCAGATTATCTCAAGTTGGAAGGGACCCATAAGGATCATCAAGTCCAACTCCCTGCTCATATGACTAAGAGCATTGTCCAGACACTCCTTGAACTCTGACAGGCCTGGTGCCTGACCACTTTCCTGGGGAGCTTGTTGCAGTGACCAGCCACCCTCTCAGTGAAGAACTTTTTCCAATCTGAACTTCCCCTGACGCAGCTTCATTCCATTCCCTCATGTCCTATCACTGGTCACTAAAGAGAGAAGATTGGCAACTCGCCCTCCACTGCCCCCCTGACAAAGCTGTGGGCCAACTGCGATCTGGAATGAAGTTATATTAACATTGTGTAAGGACTGCATTAGGCTATGCGATTACAATTCTTTTACCCCTGACATGAAAGTTATATGCAGTGAAGTATCTTACAAGAAAATGGAAAAAAAAAATATTTAAAACTAATAAGATATATAATGGGGAAGTAATAAAATAAATAACTGAATATTCACCCAAAATAGACTAGAACCAACTATATGTTTATAATGAAAAATATAAAACTTCAATATCAGACTTATTCAGCTGAATTGTGGAGGAGACACGAGAGGACAGTTTCCTCTCGTCTGTAGCTACCTTGGGCATTTCTAGGTGTATATAGCATCATACTCGAACATTTTCACTGCCATTGGGAAGATAATAATGTTCTCCACTGCTTATATAGCTATTGTGAACTGATTAGCTGCTATAGAAATAACAGTGACACTGAACATGTTCATTTAGAACAATTTCCCTGGAGCCTTTTGCTTTATGCTTTATATTCCCCAGCTTCACCTCCATCTGCAAATACTTTCCTTGATGACCAATGTATCCTTGCATGCATTCTTGCCTTCACTGTAATCTTTCTTCTTTTCTGGAATGAAGTAGGTCATCATTCGGCACAAATAACTTCCTTTTCCCTGTCTTGATACTCTTCAAGTTGCTCTGAACTTGTAAGGAAATTTCTGCTTTTCTAAATAAACTCTGTTTAAAATGTAGATTTCTTGCGGGGGGTTCACTAGTTTTTTTTATGTAGTAAGGGAAAGCCTTCAAAGACAGGATGCCAAGGCACCCTTTTTGTGAATAAATGAAAACTGGGGGGGTGGGGAAAAGGAGATTTGCTTTTGCTTTCAGAAAATATGAAGACAAATTTCCATCTATGTTTCTCATGGAAACAAAGCAAATTGGAATCAACTGCTATAGCTGGATAGAAAGAATGTAGTCAGTCTGTTCTCATTATTCAATGCCCGTTCGGCTTTTCTATTTTCTTCTAACCATAATGTAGTCTGTGAGCAAGTGGTTCTTTAATGCACTTATTTTATTGAGCTAAGATACAAGCTTATTCATTTTTCATCTATTGTTGTGACATCATTTCATAATGTTAAAATCCTAAAATAGACTTGATATAGATTTAATTGTGTATGTACAGATTGATTTTATTACCAATAAAATACATTGCAAACTTTCTGAAAGCTATAGAACCACAGGAACTTTTAAGAATGTGATGCGCTTTGACTTTTTAAAGTAAACTTGTAGAAGATGTGGGTGGTGGTAGAGATTTCTAGCAAGCTATTTTCCATGAGAGCAAGCCTGATACATACTGACACGTTATGTAAATTTGTCATTGTGATTTACACTCTTTAATGACCTCAAGATGCTCCAGACTTACTTTTAGATGCACATAGACAATAAAAGAAGAACAGTAAGATGGATGAAATTAGGCCAAAAAGTCAAGATATGTCAAAGTAATATGAGTGGCAAATATGAAACAGTCAGGCAACATCATTCTTCCTAGATGTCCAGCTATGCTGCACCAATATAAATATTTGATGTGATTGAAAAAAAATGCCCAGCAGCAGCAATATTTTCCTTAAGGAGGTAAAGCCCAGCTGTTATTTTCTCCTGTCTCCCAAGCATAGTGTGCAATGGATTGGTGTGGTCTGGATGAAAGAAAAGACAGAAGTGTCCAGGATGGAGAGGAAAGAAGAGAAAAGTTTCAGCCCAGTAAAATAGGAGCTTTGTTATCTCATTTTTATACCATGATCAGAATAACTTACTGTTTCAGATTTAAATAGCATACTTATTCTATCTGTAATGTCTGACACTGAGACAGTCTTAGGGTAGGAGATAACTTCTGAAACTCAGAGATATCAAATAATTTTCTGACTATCATAATTTTACTAATGTTACAATTTTAAATGGTTATGAAAGGAGAATTTGGGATAAAACCTCTATAACAGTATTAAGGAAGGTTAACAAAATACTGGAGCAGAGTGTGTATACCTAGGTTATTTATGCCTAATACTAACATAAAAATCAGCTGAACTGAAGTACAATATTCTTGGAGTCAACAGTTACTTTTAAGGTCAAGCCTTTTGAAGTGGAATATAGTTGCCCATTAAATGGTATCTTCTTTTCGCTAAAACAGGCAGTTCAGGCAGAAGTTGAGGTTGTAGTTTTACCAGTGGAATAGGAACGCCCTGCAGTCTGGACGATTCCCAGGTCCTTTTGAGGTGGAGTTGGGTTGTAGCCTGGAGGAGGGACAGGGAGAGAAAGTGCGCTCAGTTCAAGAGGCTTTCATGTTCACCTGAGCAGAAATTTTCAGTTTCCAATTAGCTATTGTACAAACAGAAGTTCAAACTAGAAGGTCAGGACTGTAAATAACTATGGTAACTGATCTTTGCTTTTTCTCTAGTTGTTCCTCCAGATCAGAGTTGACGCAAGTTGACATATTAGCAGAGCAGCATGAGGAAGTTGCTATCTATATAGCATCTGTTTTTCCTGCTGGAAGACAACACTTACACTTAACCATCAAGTACCTTTTGCCAACTCTAGATTCACTTGGGATTCCTCATTAAGCCTCACTTTAAATGCAAAGCTTCCCTGGTTTTCTGCAAGCCTGGGACTGTCCTTACGTAAACGAGTCAACTAAGATTGAGTTTCAAGATATGAAGCAGGAGCTGACACAGTAGCTCTGTTTTCATTTCTATTCTATACAAGTGAGCATTAACTGAAATGTAGCAACAAAAAGCTATTGCTACTCACTCATCTAAAGGGGCTGTGAAAATACAATTACATCATTTGATTTCTAGTAGATTTCTACTACTAGCTGCAAGCTTGACCTCCCATTTTAGAACTGATCCCCTTTCGTCAGATCAAGAAAAAGATTTTTAATCTTTCCTTTGATCTCTCTCTCTCCGTATAGTTATGCATGATAGAGGAGCTGATAACTCATGAGGTAAAATCGTTACTGTGCAATAGAAAGATGAGGTCAAGTTTGTCTAGACTTTTTATAATGGACTCGGTAAAATATTTACTCTTTCTTTTGAAACCCTGGTGGTCATTTGTGCGTTCGGCAAATGACATGAAGTGAAAGAATGATAAAATATTTTTCCAAAGAAATTATTAGAAAAGTGGAAAATAAATTGTCGTTTTAAAGACTTCATAAGAGTAATAATTATTTCATAGTATAAATGAATAAGCAGGTTACATGGCTACTGAGTAACAGGGCTTTACAGTGGCCAGAGAACCTGATTCAGCAGCAGCTCCATCGGGTTCTGTGGGCCTTGATTCAGCAGCATGTTAAACTCAAATCCAAGAGTTTTTCTGTTATGTGTGCTGAAGTTGTTACAGATTCTGTGTTCTGTTTTGTTTACTGTTTCCCCCAGACTTTTCAATGAAAATAATCTTGCTTATTTTCAACAGCACTCTAAACAGCTTGTGTCAATATTAATTTTCCTTTATAAAGGCCAATTCACAATTTGATTTTGTTTGCTGAAATATTTAGCAAGTTTTCATCTGAACCCATTGCCTTCTCTCTTTTTAACAATCACTTCTCCAATGCAAAGTATTGAAAACTGAGTGATTTCCTTTCATACACTTTCCATCCTTTTTTTGTGGAAAGTGCCTGTAGGCTTATGGAAGAAGAGCAGCATTCCCGCCAATTCCCCCTCAGCTGCCTCAATGTGGGAAGAGGGTTTGACATTTGAGTTAAGTATGCGGGATTTCGGTGTGGACCGAGCACAGTTTAGGGGCTCTTTACTTCAATCTCTGCCCTTACGTCTGTGTGTGTAAGATCAAGGCAGTCAGACTGACTGACTGTTAGTGGGGATTATTTTTATCACATATCATGATGAAAATGAAGAGGGAACCTGGTGAAAAATAGTGATATATATCACAGCTCACTGAAGTATCAAAACAATTCCTTTTGTGAACCGCTGTAGAAAATGGTGAGAGCATTATCTTTGAAATCCTGAGCTGTTATAACTGTCGTACCAGAACAGTTCCAAGTTATAGAAATAAATATGATTTTCTTTGTTTGTAACACTATTCATCACTAGACAACTAACTTATTTGGGGGAGGTGAGTGATTTGTCATATCTTGAATCAGCACTGTTTCAAGAATATTTGTTTAATTTACAGATCCATCTATAACATAATACATCTGAAAGTCATCAGGACTGTGAATAGTGTGGAAAATAGACATTTAATGAGATGTGTCAGAGCTGTTATTATGTAGCTTGTTTAGAAAATGAGCACAGTCAGCATACATACAATTACACACCATATTGTTCTGTAGTAATACTTTATCCACGTGTTTCTGCATGATAATGTTTTGGCTGTGAAAAAAAGTTCCAGGAATCGTATCCTGTTTCTTTTTTAAATCTGTCAAGTGGTTTTTTGGTTTGTTTTGGGAGAAGGCAGGAGAGAGTAAAGAAAAAAGTCTTAATAGATTTTTTTTAAGTAAGTTCATTTAGCTGTATTAAACAAAAAGGCCTACATGTGTACAAACTTCTACACTATGACTTAACCAAAACACATTTCCTGCTAAAAGCTATTGCCTATTTTAATAAACTCTGCTCTCTTAATGAATGTAATACAGTGAGAGAGGAATTATTCTGCAGATCATTATATGAGAGTTTTATTTAATTATTTTTATTTTTATTAGAGATTATCAGGGATAGGCTGGGATGTGCGAGGACTGAGTTTAATTTCTGGCTTTTTGACAGTCTTGAATAATAATGGGAAAGATAATTAGAACAAGAACCTAAAGTCAATGAAAATATTGCCAGTGATTATAATGGGATCAGAATTCAGTCTGTTTCCCTTTCACAAACTGAAGATATAAGAGTGCTTACCAGTCTCACATGGGAGTCCTAAGAATGAAAACATTACAGTAAAAATAATGTGGGTCGAGTTATTACTAAGGAAATATGTAACAGGTACCCAGTTATGACTGAGAGATCCAATGACCAGATCAGGTTACCAAAAATATATTTTTTTGTGAATGAAATGGTGGAAATCTCTGGGTTTTTCCTCAAAATATAATTTTAAAATTGTAGAAAATAAATGCTCATTCAGGGTCAAAACATAGTAACAAAAGAAACTCACTGATTACTGCAAAATCACAATGTGAACGCAGTACGGGCCCTTGCATTTAAATTTTGGTCATGAAAGGCAAGGAAAATTTTTTTTTTCTTTTTTCAGAACCAATATTCCTTTAGCATTCTCAAGTAATATAACAGATTTGTCTCTCTTTTCCATACACACTACTTAAAATTCCTGTGTGTAGGAAACCAAGAAAATATTAGCCCTTTACAATGGTTTCTTGATTAAAAATCCCAAGACAAAAACTGAATTCATGACCTAGATTAAATAGTATCTCTCTGTCCTCCTTCAAATTAACATGAAAGGAGAAAGAAAACATTAACATTGTTAATTTGGAGAAACAAAATATGAACATGAATGCTTTACCACAACTGCCTTTTGTTGAAGGGGAAAAAATTGACAATATCTGAGACTAAATGTTTTAAATTATAGTGGATTGGAGGATACAGTCAACCTGAATTCAATAAAATGGAAAACAGGTTTCATGCCAGCATAAATGGGAAAGCAATCTTAATCTGAAAAGTATAGAATATGGCAAGGCAACCATTCATAAACCAGTTTTTTAAGAAAAAGTAATGTTCATGCAGTCTGTGAAGAAGTTTTAATAATGGTATACTATTAAGAATGTTTAGGTGGATTTTACTTACAGTAAAATTTTACAATAAGTTGTCTTTTTAGGTTACCATAGTGTTCCCATACCTTTTTGATATGAAGTAATACCTACATTAATTCTTAATTAAAGAGGAAGCAACTGTTTTTATTTCTGTAGCTGATTTTTAAAACCTTATATATAGATTGCCTGCAGGAAACAAGCATGGAGAATATGGATAAACTAGAATTCCACCACAGCTATTTGTTAATATGCCTACAGAAATAAAATAAAAAAATAAATAATAAAAAAACCCAAGCAAATTTGCCTCTCCCAGTTTATATCTGCCTAAGGGGATAGATTAAAATCTAATTACTTGTTTGGTTTCATTTTGGTTTTCTTTTCAAATGTAAATTCAGTTAATTTCTCATAAGTTTGCAGTAAGATTTATTTAAATATTTACATAAAATTAAGGAATAGCAAATAATATAAGAAATGAAATCCAGGCTTTAAGTTTTTTGCCAATATTTGACAAAGTTCAGGTATGCATTATCCAAGTTCTTAAGTATTTTCTAATTCCAAAGCTGAAAAATATAATTAAATTATTCTGGGCTTCCTCAGAATGGAAAACATAGATTTACAAACACGTCTGTATTTTCTGTAGTTTACAAGTTTTGTGAACTACTGTATGTTACTGGACTGATGAGACCATACTAAGCCTCTCTGACTTTAGTGGGAAGACACCTGGGAGGAAGGGTCCCTCCTAGAGAGCAGCTTGAAAGGTCAGTCGGGAAAATGTACAGGATAATAAGTTGATCTTGCTCATAACATATTGCAGACACCTGGTTAAATTACCAAGTAGCATGTTTAAAACAGAAGGAAGTTCTTTTCTTATTTCTATTACTTAAGTTATGTAAATTATTGCTGGAGGATGTTGTTGATGCTGAATGCATAAATGGGCTCAAAAAGGCATTAGGAAAAAAAATCTCATGGAAAGTAGAGCCTTAGGATACAGCTCAAATTTCTGGTTGCCATAAAATGCAAAGAGCACTTTAAGATCACACCACATTTGGCTTGTATGAACACTGTGCAAGATCACATGTAGTCTCCACAGTCTAAAAGCTGGGCAGCATATTTTGGTCCCTTTTAGTCCCTCTGAGTACATCTTTCCAGCAATGTCTCATTTTTCTTTCAGTGAGTGAATAGATCATTCAGGGGAAGAGGAAGTGTACTTCGCCATCCTTTCTCTGTTAGCCAGGCGGGTTAACTTATCTGGCTTGACTTGCTTTGACAGGTGGTTTCTGGGGCTTGTTTAGTTCATTTTTTTTTCTTCCAGAGAACAAAAGACCAACAAGTTAATAAAACATCTTAATAAAATGAGCTTCTTCAAGACTGTGCAGTCTTTCCTTTCACCCACACATATGGATAAATATTTGAAGCAAGAAAAAACCTTTACTGAAAATTTATTCTGAGGAAAAATTGAACCTTCTTTTGTGAATCTTGCATTCTTTTCATCCCTGCTCCACTGTTGGGTCCCTGTTTGGTTTGGGTTGGGGTTTTTTGCCAGTCTCAAATACAGTTCTTGTTAAGATACCCACTCAAACGTCCTTCTTGGTTAAACTAACTCATTTTTTACTACTATATTTATTTCTATTTCCGGGATGGATAAACCTTGCCACTGCAGCAAGGCTGAGTTATTGCCCACTTATTGTTGTTTCGTTAAGAACTGTTGTTATGATCCCTTATCTCTTCTACTTTGTTTCCTTCTGATTTTATGTTTATGAGGCTATGTCAGATAGTATCACACAAATCCACTGCAGTGAGTATGGTATTTATAGATATTGATACAAACACTTGTTTAACTGCCTGCATCAACTTATTAAAATAATCTGAATTTTGGCATATGTCACTTATGTTTGCAATAAACAATTGAAATGAGGGCTATGGAGTCAAATTTTCAAAATTTAAGAGAACAATGCAAAGAATGCACAACAAAGTCTCCTATGGTACCAGCAGCAAAGCAAGAACCTGCTTTTTTTACATACTTTTTAACAAGCTTCAGATCATGACGCTTCTCCAGCATAATCACTAAAATAGTGCTTTACATCACAGAAATTATTTAATCCATAAATCAAATACTGAACTAGTTTATTTGCCTCTAACCTGTGCATTAGGTTTTGCTTTTAAATTGAACTAATCTGTTATCCTCGGTATTCATCAGTTTCCCCATCTATAAACTGGGGCTAATGCTTTCTTCTTAAAAATCCTGAGACTTAATATAAGCAATTTCAAACCCTCAGGCTGAAAGCATTCTAGCAGTGCTATGCATTTTTATTATTAGAATATTTATAATCAAACCCTTTATCCTGGGTGACAAAATGCTCTTCTCTTAATGGAGATTTCCTCTTTTGTTAAAACAGTTTAGGAAAACAGCAGTCAGCATAACAGTCAAAATCCTCCAAGAATTACCCTTGCACGTGTTTCTGCCATGAGGTGGTGATTAGATAGCTGTGCGCATCGTTTCACATAAACTGGGAATACTGTTTGGTGAACGTTGTGTGATGATAGTGAGTTAAATGCTAAGACCTTGACAATCTGCATATATAAAACAAATGTTTTCATAATATGAAAAATAAAATCATTCTTTTCTCGCAAGATTGCATAATTCCAAGTTCATCATCCATCTGTGTATATCCCTTCTTTTTTCTTTTCGCTTAGTTTAATAGCTTTATTTTGCAACTTAATGTTTTTCCACCAGCAGGTGAAAGCATTCATAAATCTGTCACGAACAGTTGCCAATGAATATTCATATCTGAACTGTCTGATTGCGGTACTTTGACATTTTTATTTGATTCTAGTGAGAGAGCAAACTTAGACATGCTTCTTATTTCCTAATATATTCTAATTGATACCTCAGTATTGTACTGCTGAGTAAGTTAATGTAATTGGTGACATCAAATGACTGATTTGGAATATAAGCATACATGAAACAGTTTAGAAATAAAATAAAATGCCTGACTGCATGATAAAGGGGAGCTACAAACTTTTACTCTCATATTATTTCTAAATTTGGCAAATAACTAGGGCCTTTTAAAGCCAAAAGCTCCTACTGTTCAGTCACAATACTCATCCCATTATTTGACTGTTTATCTGTAACATAGAAGGGAGAAGAAGAGAGGCAGTCAAATATTTCTATTCAGCTTGTCTCAATTGTCATTCCAGTAATGTTTTATTCTCTACTGACTTTGTTATTTAGTCATTAGAAGAAAAGTGAGAGTTTGTAGTAGCTCCTTATAAACCACTACTTTGGCTGCTGTGTTTGGGAAGCGGCACTTTTGTCCTTCAAACGTATTGTGCCACCGACCTAGTATGTTGGGTTTGCTTTCTACAGCTAATGTTCTTCTTTCTATGAGCTCAGTCATGTATGACAAGAAAAGAGTGCAATGTCTTTTTTCTCCCCCAGCCCTAGCCCCAGCAACAATCTTTCATTTTTACTCACTTAGAAGGAAACAAGAATCTCAACTTTTCAGGCTTTCCTTTTTGGTTAGTTTACACACTAATGCCATTTCCACTTTTTTTCCTGATCAAACTTTAGGCTAGTAGTCAAGGCAGAATCTTAGGGAAGTTGCATACATAAATCCCATAGAAATCAATTATATCTGAACATCTACCTTCTAGTAGGTGTCTTTGGAAATCTAAGCTTCCATACTTTCTCTTAATCAGGAAGAAAAATAAAGTTACTGTAAAGGTAGGCAACAAAAATATTCTTGTGCTGTTTTTCTTCAAGCAGTCATGTAAAATAGCCATAAAAATCTGTACTGCCATTAATCTATGGAGAGATAAGATCAAAGTGAATGCTTTGACATGCATGAGTGGAAGACAAAGTTCGTAAGCAATTAAGTGTGTTTTAGTGTGGTTTGAGTTCCTAACAGAGAAAATGTTGTGTAGCCCAGGCTATAGGATTTACATCATTGATGAAATTGAAGGGTACAAATTAGTCTTTTAATAGTAACAGTACCTTCCACAGTAGAAATGGTTGGTGGTCTAGTGAGATCTTCAGTTGTGAGTTATTATTGCAAAACCATGAAATACTTTTGATTCTGAAGTTGACGCAATCCAAGTAACAATTGCATCTTTCAAGGAAGTCTTCCAGCTGTGTCACAGGATGTGCTAGCCCTAGCTAAAAAGGTGTGACATGACTTACACATTGAATATTCAAGTGCCACTGGCCAAATCCCAGCATTTACCAGTCACAGGCAATTTAGAGATTATGACTCATTTATTGGCTTTAACCAAATATGAGTATTTAAAGTTCAGATAAGGATAAGTGTTGTTTTATCTTAAGACTGAAATAAAATAAAAAAAGTTTTCTTTCTGATCACTGGCAGTTCCTGATCAACTTGAATTAAACTGATGTTATTCATTAGCTGAAGGCTAAGTCAGTTTTAAAAACGGGATTACAGCTACTGGGTCACTTAGGTATTGCTGAAAATGAGATCTGTAAAATTAAAACTACATTCATAAAACAAGAAAATGGATTTCGAAAGCTTCCAGTACCAGAAAGAGGGAAATTGGTCTGTCTGATGTTGCATTAATAACAGTTTTGCATAACTTGACTGTGAGCACACACGTGTGTGTGTATGCATTGTATTTTAGGTTTCAGTCATGAAGAATAACAGTGTGTTTTCTAGAAACAGGTTTATGAATGAATGCAAAATATGCAATTCTGCTTATATATAACATGAGGAATATTTTGCTTACACAGAACTGGAAGCATAGGGTTAGTGGAAACTAGTGGACACCAGCACGTGATTTGATGAACATTTTTGATCAGTCAAGTATCCAGTGCTGCTACTTATATACTAATGCCCAGAATCATAGGAAAAGTCAAGATGTTTAGGATAGTTTATCTGAATGACATAGATTTCAAGGTTCTAAGGTAGATTTACAAATAGACATAATTTGATCCCAACCAAGCACTCTATGCTGGTGACAAAGTTGTTCTCTGCAGAAGGATTTTTCTGAGGTGTGTGAATAGATTATGGCGGAAGGTGATATTTTAGGAAGGATATGATCTTTATTTCCACACAGCTTTGGAAGGAAATTGGAGGTATGTGTAATCTTAGTGAAGTAAGACTGCTTTTTTTTTTAATCAGGTTTTCACCATCAGTAAAGATGGAATTTTATTTGAATTTTATTTTTAGGTAGTCACAAACAAAAGAAGCACCAATTTTGCTCAGAAAAAGGTGTTTAGGTCAAGGTGTGTCGGAAATTAATTCTGTTTTTCCAAGTAACCTATGAAAATCTCAGGTCTGTTTCTTCACGTTCTTGTTCTCTCTAGTAGACACAGTTAGAAGTTATGTCCTGAGACTCATGGAATACCTCCACGTTTATTAATATTTTCTATAGAATTAAAGCATATTTCCTTGACTCTTACATTAACCTTGTGAAAGCAGAACTGTACTGATTATTTGATGAGACATTAATTTTTCAGGAGCAATGGACCAAATTAATGATTTCTATATCACAATGTAAAAATTGATTTGAGGCCATTTTGTCCTTTATAAAATACAGTTCTTAAAATGAAAATAATATTTTTGATGTTATTAAATTTCCCTGCACCATACTCATTGGTCATTTGTTTGTACTCAGGTCTAAAGGAGAGGCAGGGAATAGTCAGAGCGCAAGAAGTTAAATGTATTGGTTCAAATCTTGGAGAAATGTACTGACTCATAACAACCACACAAGTTGTCCTACCGTAGAGTAGAGGTGGGCTGTGCATTTAAAGAGGCATAGGTCAAGAAAGATAGTGCTTTCTTAGAACTATTCAAATTATCATTCATAAAGCAAAAAAAATCTCTATGGGGGAGCAGGGAAAAATACTGTAATTTCCAATTCAAACTTGTACAGAGTGCCAAATTCCAGTGAATTCCAAATGCAGCTCTTTTGTCCTGTATCAAATTCTTATATGAAAAGTTGGGATGCCACTCTTGATTGGATAATTACTAGTCTTATATTAACTCCATTTTTCTGTAACAGAATAATCAGAGCATGGCAAACACTAAGTATGATGAGGGCATATTTGTATAAACAAGTTTCTAGGGTTTTTTCTCTTGTGTAGCTGTTTGGAACTCTGCCATTTTATTCAAAAAATATTTGTGAATCCTAAAAGCTTATTGAATGATTATCCATCTAGAGAAGCAAAACTCTAGGAAATTAGAAGAAAAACTCTGCCATTTTATTCAAAAAATATTTGTGAATCCTAAAAGCTTATTGAATGATTATCCATCTAGAGAAGCAAAACTCTAGGAAATTAGAGATGAGACAAAAATGAAATTAGAGGAGAGAGATCAGAGTCATGAAAATACTTAATTCATAAGGAATACATGCACAGAAGCCAGAATTTGTTTATTAACCAAAACAAGGTATAGGTTGAACATATAATTCTATTCTGATGAACAATTAAACCAGATATACTCCTTTAAAAAAAAAAAAAAATTTTTTTAGTCAAACCCAAGATGGTGTTATGCACAATGCAAGGCTAGATCTAATCCCAAAGTAGTTTCATAGCCAAATGTATGAATCTTGACCCTAACGCTAGTAAAGAGCGTATTTTTTTCAGTAACAAAATTTGAATCAACACTACAAATGTACTATAATTTCAGGTTTTTTATTTTTTTCATTTCAATGCGGTCTGCAAATTACACAGTAACTTTTGAGCAGATCCGTTCTGTTAGGCTTCACCAAGCAAATTGCACTGTAATAGCATTTATTTGATCTTTCAGTACCTAAAAACTGCCTAGAGGCTACATGTTTCACTTCATTTCGTTGGATCAAAGAGAGGGAAGTCTAGGGTTTTCAAAGCACATCCAGACTCCAAGTGGTGAAAAGTGTTCTTTTGATTTCAGCCATCCAGAACAAGCAGCGCAGATTTAGTATGAACCCCATTAGTCACTGTACTCTCCTCCATTTAATAGTGAATGATTTTTACCATAGTAGCACGGTTATAAATTTGTCACAGACAGTTCACTATTACACTCTGTAGATGTTTAACAAGGTTCATACAAATATAGGTTGAAACAGATCTGATTTTAATTACATCCTGGGTTTATGCACAATTTTTTCCTAATGAACAAATGGACTTCAGTGAGTGGAAGATGTATTCATGATCTTCCTGGTGCTGTTAATTTGAGACACTCATTCACAATTCTTAATCCAGTAAAGGTCCAACCTGAATATTATCATGGAACGTGGTTTTGCAATAGCAGTGAAAGTAGCAGTAATTACACTCTTTTCTCTAGTGTCTATGCATATCTTTAGAAACCATGCCTGGGAGAGCTCTAAGAACTGTGGCAGCTCTAGGAACACTGGTAGTTGAATCTGAATCTGGAAGAAGAGAGACCTTTTTTAACCCAATATCACTTTTCTGAATGTGAAGCCTTAAGACACCTGAAAGAAGAATGTAAGAAAACCAAATGTAGAAAATGGGCTTTCCTCTGTTTTCCTCCAAACTTCTAAGAAATTTTTAAATATAATAGATGATTTTTCAGTGGTAAACAGCTATGGTAGTTTTCAAGCTATAACAATATTTCAAACTATAACTATCTACTGAAAAGTTCAGCCAACAATATTAGTTTTAGATTCTAGGCTAAAATGAATGTTCAGATACCTTGCTTCATGAGTCCTTTAAAAAACTGTACATACCATGAGAAATTAAACTCCAGGAAACACCTCTGCTTTGTCAGAAAGATGACCTGGATGTTCTCATGTACCTCTAATTCCAGCACAATTATGTCTACTGCTCTTCATCTCAGAGGACATTTGGTTGACCTTTTACAGTCACTATATCATGCATTACTTTTTAGCTGCTTAAACTGCATAATATACAAAACTGACGGGTAGCTTTTAGAAAAATAAATATCCGATAGATTTTTATCAGAGGGGTCAAGGAAATATTAATAAAACGTTGTAAACATCAATAGGCTTTCATTCAAATCAATTTGAAATAATTGCTCCCTGATTTTTTGCTTTAAGTGTTTGCAAAAGTGCATCTTTGAGACTCTTAATTTGAGCTGCATGCTACATTTCCTTTGTAGGTTTAACCTATTTCTATTCAATAGGTATTTGGGGCACACATGCAGTATAACCCTTACAACAGTATACTTTGGAAAATGAGTCATGTATAAGAAAAGTAACATAATTTTGCCTATGTAATTGGATTGAATTAAAAAGCTGCTAGAAGAGCATAATTTCCAGAAAATGAGTAGTAGCACCTGCACATCTGAACAACTACTCTTCATCCCATGAATTTGTCAAGAGTCTGATCTAGTTCAGTCATTTAGCAAATGAGTTAATCACTCAGCCATTCCTACTGGTTTTACAAGAGAGGATGACTTAAATGACTTCAACTGTGTAGCTAGAGCAACATCTCATTAATAACTTGTTTCTTTCTGAACTGTGTTCCCTTTGCTTCCTTTTAATCCACCACTCCAACACTCTGAATTCTCTAGGAATTAAAAACTGCTCCTGAAAAATTATTAAAAAATTTTGAATAAATTTATTTATTTAAAAAAAAAAATCTGTGCTTCACTATCTCACACTTTATCTTAGCTGACTCTCCCTGAAGTGCAGCTATGGTACCATGTAGTGTGTAGCACAAGGTAGTCTCTAATCCAGTCATGGAATTCAGATAAAATCATGGAATTCAGATAAAATATGCCCCTGTGTTTTTCTAGTTTCAGGTATGCTTAGCTTTATTTCTCTTGTGCCAGTACATATCCATTTACATGTTTGAACACTGTGTTATGTATTTGTTGGACATTGATATATGATACAATGCCCCCAAAAGGTATGTAAGCAGATGTTAAAGCTCTAAGCCAAATGTTCAGGTTTAAATAACTCATGGATGCCCTCACCTGAGCTTCAGACAAGTTTTTTTTCCTAGATGCTCATAGTGATTTACTTCAAAGTGTTAAAAGTCTGGAAGGTAGTCAGTTGAGCTTCAGTACTCATTCTTTGCAAAGTGCCTGGCTTAACCTAAAATGCTACTGGAATTTTTTCTTAACATAATAGACTAAGTAATTTGCTTCTCCACCCTACCCCATGCAAAATATGAACACTGAAATAAAAATAATGTTGATTTTTTTTTTTTTCTGACAGTATCCAGGACACCTTTCTTGACCTTTGTTTTCCCATAGTTTCATCATGTGGGTATGTGTTACAGCAGCCTGCCTTTGCTAAAGTAACCGTATAGAAAAAGGTTTAAAGGTTAAAAGAACCACCAAAAAAAAAAAAAGATAATATTAGATTTCAAAAAAATGAGTGTGAAAGGTAATAGCTCTCTGTTTATCACACTTCAGTCTCATGTTAAATGAAAACAGATGAACTCTCATAGTCTAATCTAAAGATCAGTAAGGTCAGCAGTGTCTTTGGTAGTTTCTGTGAGCTTTTGTTCATAGTGTCTCAATTAGACTATCTCTAACAGGCTAAGTCTCAGGACCTGGAAAACATTTTGGACAAATGTAATTTATACCACAAATGATAAACAACCATGCAGTTGGGCAGCAATGTAAGCAAGTAGTCTCACCATCACTATGGGACTCAGTCAGCAACCACTAATGCTGTGCAGGTCTGCTGCTCCTCCTGGTCTTAGATCCCAACATCTCATTCAAACATCATGACCTACACTAATAACGAATTGCCTCATATCCAAAAAGCTTATATTGTAATTAGAGTTAGGGTCTGTGACAGGTGGGGTGTTCCACAAGATAATCTGATATATTATTTTATCAAACTATACACTTTTTTATAATCATTATGCATTTGATTACCTGAAAGAGTTATCTTTTCAGTTTCAGCTGTTTTCCATAACTAATTAGCCAAGCCATGTCAGCAGCTTTTAAGTCTTTCTGGTACTTTCTTTGACTACTATATTTTGATCTCCTGGGCAAAGGGTTCCTGTGTTCTGGAGAAACAATGTGTGTCTATATGGGCTTCTTCATGTTTTCAACTTTAAGCTTGCTACCTATCTTCTTCTTCTATTTTCAAGGTTATCACCCCTTTAGTCTCATAGAAGTTTCCATTAGGTACATTAAAGAGATTATAATTTTGGACTGTTTGGTTAATGCAGATAAGAATACTAACAAATACTAGAAAAAAGCAATGGAGGGATGCCAATCCAGAAGACTGGACATGCCAAATGGTCATGGGAAATAGTGGTAGCTGGAGACAGGATTGGAAAAGAGAAATAGTAGAGTCAAAGTTTCAGCTAATAGCAAACCTTTCCAGCACTGAAAATCTGAAAGAGGAGGAAACGCTATGTAGTATAAGCCCATGACAGAGATTTTTCTTAAGGCATTGCAATGCATGATTTATAGATCAAATCTTGATATAAGATTCACATGTTTGTTAAGATCAATTCAATCTTAGTATTACCTCACAGAATATGTTTAGTTTTGATTTTATTGAATTCCATTCAGTATATGAGGATTATATTGTTGTTATAATTATCTATACAGATTCATCATACACATTTTTCAATAAACCTTTGGTTTACTTAATTGCGTTTAGTCAGGTATATTGCTTGGAATTGCTTTTGTTATCCCAGTGGTGATAAACATTTTCACTGGAAGAGATTATGAGTAGTGACATAAGATATCTGACAGTCATTTTCCATCATAACGTGAAAATAGAGCTCAACTGCATGTTTTCCACAAAACTGGTTAGTGATAAAGTCTAAAAGATACATGTGTATTTTGACGTGAGTGCTAAATACTCCTCTGAAACACAGAGTGACTCTCGGGACAGATACATATAACATTAAAAAAAAATCTCAAAAATATTTTCTTTACATTTGACAAATAGTCTGCACCAAAAGAAAATATAAGTTGATTTCACAGATGTTCCATATATAAAGAAAGAATATAATTAGGTAATAGCTTAGACTTTGGAAACAGAAAGAAAATAATTTTGAAACATTTCACCATAAGAGATAGTGTGACAAAAGGGAAGCCAGGTATAACAACTGTAGGAACCTCAGCCTGGGCACATTTATCACAGAACAATAGATACACAGAAGAGATTTGTTCTTTTTACAAAGCTGGATATGAAACTCAACTTCTTAGCGAGGTGTGATGGGTGCGTGATGGGTACATGAAAGGTAAATTCCAATATTGCAATATGCAGTTTTGTTGAATTTCAGGTATGTGCATTGCTTTTCAAAATTATCACCATGAGTTAAAAAAAATCTGTTTAAAAATAATCTTAATTTTAAATCTAAGAAAAGCTAACTGAATATTGTCACAAGCTAGAACTGCATATAAATGAGGATAAGCATAAAGAAAAGTCCACAACCCAGCCATATATTACATGTTTTAAATTTAGTTGTTTAATAACTGAGTTTCAGTCTTTCATTCAAGACAGCAAGACTGCAGTAATAGTTTTATATTTTTATCATAGGCATTGCATCCCTATCAGCATCCCACAAAGCAAAAGAAACTTTACGATTTTTTTAAGCAGGTTGCAGGTGCAGATTAACAGGTTACTTACAAAATTAGCACCCAGGTTGTTTCATGAGTGTACAAACGACCAACCTTTCCGCTCTGAGAACCTCATGTAAGTAATACACTAGAGTAACCTCATGTCATAAATCTACCCATTCATTTTATGGCCCCAGTCTGGTTTTGCTTCTAGTGTTCGGCATACATAATATTGTGGCTTCAAAAATGTAATGACGTTCAAAATTCTGAATCATTAAAATATTATATTTATTTAAATATATATTAACTTTTCTTTCTTAATTTCCTCTGTTTTCTTTCCTTTCTTGACCATTTACCAAAGGGTAGTATCTCCATACCTTGCAGTAATTGCAATAGATAAGTGGGTTTGGGATCTTTGCAGTTTCAGGAGTGTGTTCCCTTTAATGTTAACGTGAGAAGCACCAATATGCACTGTACATAGCTGTGCCATATTATATTAATGTTACCATGCCATTGCCATCCTTCAGTAGTACAGGCCTGATAAGCCGTAGAGACATCCCAAACATCCAGAAAATGCTTACAGGTATGTAGTATTAGACAAAGATACCTTGCGGTCCATATTAAGCATTACAAAAGCTAATTAATATCCACTGGTGATGGGTTACTTAATAAATGTTAAGCCTCTGCTTAGGCTGAGATTGCATCTCCCAGGACAATTAAAAACATTTTATAAATATTTCCTTTTTCTCAAAGACTTGCTCTAAGCTACAAAATGTTTAGGTTTGAACCAAAAGGATGCAGCTGGGCTTCAAGAAATAAGTTTTTTTACTTTACTAAACCTTGAACTTTCCAAAGTTGGAAGAGAAAATGTGTGATAAAATTTACTTTATAATTTGGACACATTCTCTAGAGACCTATGATACTGGCTTGTGGAGAAATATACAGGTTATCCAAACAGATATTTGTACTCTGAAGTTATTTTGCTTGCCAACTTCAGTTTTTAGGGCTCTATAAACTTTAATTTTTAAAGCTCTAACCCCAGATACTGTTATTAGGAATAAGTAGTCTATTTTTTCAAGTTTAAGTTGTCTGGTTTATAATCTCTTTACAGATTGCACATTCTTGGCAAAACTAGTTTGCAATGATTGATACAACATTTTTAAATGTTCAATAATGTTAAGATCTCTTTCCAAATACATTATTTTTGTTTGTTTGTGGAAGTTAGACTTGATGTAGGACAACAAAACAAAGTCAAGGTAAAACACTAAGGCAGGTGTCTGTATATCCTTTGTAGAGAGTGAGAAAGATTCGGTTTACTGTTTCCTCTGTTAATGTGTATAATACGTTAATGAAAAATACTTAGGGTAGAGCCAGAGTAAAATGGCATGTGAACTACTGTTAGGCAGAGATAGTCTTTGCCTAATACGTGCTGTGTAATCAAGTTTTAGCTAGTTGTGTGTAGCACTCAAAATATAGTTTCTCCCTGTTTGTAGACAGCTATGTTGCCTCTTGCCTAAAAGCTCACCTAGTGTGCTTATGTCCTATTGCACTGATTGCGCTGGCGGGAGGCTTGTAAGGGAGAGGTAGATTCCTTCTAGGTTTTTACTGCTATTTGCAGGGCAGAGGTTCTGCACTTTTTCCATTCTTTTCATGGAGACCTTTATGGTTCAGACTGAGCGAAAGGTCCTGAGGAATGTGATCTCAGAGGTGTACGTACAATGCAATTAATACTGGTGGTAATGACTGCGAGAAATGTCAATAAAGCAGTCGTCTTTAAATCTCTCGAGTCACGTAAATTACTCCACCAGCATTCATGTAATTCTTAAACTATATACTGTATGAAACAATATCCCACTGGTAACATGAAAACAAATAAATCGGAGAGAGGTATCTTGAGGAGTGTGAGCAACTCCCAATCAAATCACTTAGATGAGCAACTTCTTAGAAGATTTCTTTGAGAAAAGATCCAGATGCCTCTTACATTTCTAGTGTTTCTCTGTTACATTTATCCCAAAATTAAAGGAAAATCCTAGTAATACAGTGCTACGTTGGGCTGAGGACTAATACCCCATTCAAATCTTGCTCTGTGTGTGTAGTCCTGGACAAACCAGTTAGTCTCCTCTTGTCACCTGTAATTCAACTTCTCATCAGGTTTGGATTGTAAGAGGCTTGGAAATAAAGAACTTAGGTACTAAAGTTTTTGAGAAAATAAACATTTGCTGGACAACTTCACAGTTCTGCCACTGCATGGAGCAATTTGTACCACACAGTCCCTTTGTGTTTTTAAACAAAACCAAACGGCAGAGCTCAACTGAGACTGGAAAAATCTCTGCTACAGACTGTAATCATCCATCATCCCTGAGAGAGGCAGGAGAACAAATCCCACCCCCATGAATGTCACCAAATCATTTCTTATCCTTCAATCCCTTCAGCAAGGCAGGGGGCATGTGAAAGCACTTATGCCGGCCACTGGCCTTGGTTAACTTGTCCCAACATCATGCTCTTAATACAAGTCAGATTTTTGGGTTCAGGAAACCGTTATTCTTATGTTCTGTGTCATGTTATTTATCCAGTTTTATTAGGTAGGTATGTATCTGTAATGTTTTGCTTTCTCAGTAACATCTACATTCCAGTGAGGATTACGTTTAACTGTAGAAACCCTAAAAGCTTATCGAGTAGGTAATAAACAAATTTCATCTTTTTTTTTTTTTTTTTACAAAACTATTGTTTCTCTCTCTGTTAAGCACCTATTAGGAGGTCTTGAAGCTCTTCTGATTCTACCTTGACTTAGATTGTACATCACTGTAAATAAGAATGATATTGTTTACTAATAAGCACTGTGAAGAAATTTGTGGAGAAAAATTATTTTGTCGAGAGGACGTTTAGGGAAGAATACAGACAGGCCTTAGCTGCCATTTCTGTTACACAACTTGCATGTCTCTGGGTGAATTCATATGTCCTCTTTCTCTCTGTTTATAACTTAGTTTTATATGGAAAATGATTACACTAGAGGACATTTATATATAAATTATGCTGCTTATATTTTGGCTTTCTGTAAACACAAAAGTTACTCCTAGAATTAATAATTCCACTCCAGAATACACAATGCAGATACATTGCATGCAAGAATGATGCTTGTTAAATTAACATTTAAGGCAATTATCTCTGGTATTTCTCTGAAGATTTTGGAACACAATGTAATAATAGCTTTTCTCCATTAAATTCAGTGTGGCCCACTTAATTCCACAATGTAAAGAACAAAAATGAGCAAGTTATATGAAAAAAATTACTTGCCCTTCTTCTCAGAGAGACCTTTCTGCCACGTCCTGATTGCACTTGAACATATCATGCTAGAAAGTGTTAGCTAAACGTTCTGGAAATCTAGTGCAAGAAAGCTAGGAATACTGTCAGCTAACAGGATTAAATTGAAAGCTGGAAGCAAGTCTCCTCCCTTCTTTCCAGTATTTTAGAATATGTTTCTAATTAGATTCATTTTAATCTTAATCAAGAAATTATACATTGAGTTGGGAGAATGCAGACTGACATGGCATATTTTTCATAGAAGGAAGACAGATGTATATGGCTGTATGTGGACTAGCAGTTCAGGGGCACATACCTGGCAGGGCTTCTTACTGCTCTGGAAAAGTGTATTCTCTGCATAGGCATCTGCTCCGTTCTGGAATTCTGGCTTATTTTGGAGCTGAAGTACTGGCCAGCATGTGGGCAGGGGAGCTGCTGCGCCTGGGGTTGTAGCCTTGCTGCTCTAAGGTGCATGTGGAAAGGGAAAGAAGAGAGGGAGGTTTCCTAACCCCTTTCCACTGACAAAGGGGGGGCAGGGGGAAGTGCCCCAAGTTTGTAGGAGGAAACAATGGTTACGTTGCGTTTTGTTTTCTTCGGGATTAGTCGTGAGGTTTTTTTCCCCGCCCCCCACCCCCCCATCTTAATATGGTTCGCTCATTAATTCAGACTCTCTTCAGCCCCAAATACGTATGCACTCTTGTGGTGGGTTGACCCTAGATGGACATCAGGTGCCCACCAAAGCCGCTCTATCACTGCCCCTCCTCAGCTGGACAGGGGAGAGAAAATATAAGGAAAAGCTTGTGGGTCGAAATACGGACGGGGAGAGATCACTCGCCAGTTACCGTCACGGGCAAAACGAACTTGACTTGGGGAAATTAATTTAATTTCTTGCCAATCAAATCGGATTAGGTAATGAGAAATAAACAGGAATCTCAAAACACCCTTCCCCCATCCCTCCCTTCTTCCCAGGCTCAACTTCACTCCCAATTTCTCTGCCTCCTCCCCTCAAGCTGCACAGGGGGACAGGGAATGGTGGTTGTGGTCAGTTCATCATATGTCTCTCCCCAGCGTCTCCTCCTTCCTCCTCAGGGGGAGGACTCCTCACACTCTTTCCCTGCTCCAGTGTGGGGTCCCTCCCACGGGAGACAGTTCTCCACAAACTTCTCCAACATGAGTCCTTCCCACGGGCTGCAGTTCTTCAGGAACTGCTCCAGCGTGGGTCCCCCATGGGGTCACGAGTTCTGCCAGTAAACCTGCTCCAGCCTGGGCTCCTTTCTCCATGGGTTCACAGGTCCTGCCAGGAGAACTCTAGTGCAGGGCTTCCCATGGGGTCACAGCCTCTCTTCAGGCATCCTCCCCGGGTGCAGGTGGATATCTGATCCAGCGTGGAGTTCCATGGGCTGCAGGGGCACAGCCGGCCTCACCATGGGCTTCACCACGGGCTGCATGGGAATCTCTGCTCCGGCACCTGGAGCACCTCCTGCCCCTCCTACTTCACTGACCTGGGTGTCTACAGAGTTGTTTCACATATTCTCATTCCTCTCCCTAGCTGCAATTTCTGAGCTACAGTTTTTTCCCCCTTCTTAAATCTGTTACCCCAGAGGCACTACTGTCACTGATTGGCTCAGACCTGGACAGCGGCAGGTTCGTCTTTGAGCCAACTGGAATTGGCTCCATTGGACATAGAGGAAGCTTCTAGCAGCTTTTCACAGAAGCCACCCCTACAGACCCTGCTCCCAAAACCTTGCCACACAAACCCAACACAACTCTACAAAGTATTCTTCTGACCAGAAAATTGGAGAAATGTTAGATAACTTGGATGCCTGTTTTCAGGTCAAAATCAGCTGAAGGGTGGGAAAACATAGGAAGATTGAAGCAAGTCATTTATTTGTTAGAAGTCAAGGAAAAGCAACAGCAAGAGTTCTTAAATTGAATCGTTTAAGGGGAAAATTTGTATGTTTCCCAGGGACACTTATGCCTATAAATAATTTATGCCTTTCTATTTCTATAATGTTTTTGATTTCTTTCTCTGAAGATGATTTTTTTTTTTTGACCAGGTCGCATGGTCAGAGTTGTCCTTTAATGTCCTTTAATGTACTTTTTTCATTTTATCATTTTTATTTTGCCGAGGAATACATTAGCTTTTGCTACTTACCCTTGAAACATCTACTTTAACAACAGGCTTTGAAGAGAAAATGAGTAGTGAAACATTAGTTCCGTCATACACCGTTGGGAGAGAAATTTTACCTGAAAGATTGAAAATGTCCAGGAAAATAATTGTCTCTTCTGCTTCTCTTGAATTTAAGAAATTACATGTAATTTCTTAAAATGCCAACTATGTTAACTTTATATATTAAAAAAAAAGTTCAGGCTTCTTCTAAAGATTCAAATATCAGCGCGCTCTCTTTTTTTTTTTTTTTTTTTTATGTCTGTTTGTGTTCAGGCTTCTAGAAAAGGAATGATAGATTTAAGAATATAGCAGGACAGCATAGTGTTACAGTGGTCACCAAATAGGACCCCGCAAGATCCTTCCTGTTCTTCTGTAAAACTTAACCAGCACTTAAGCCTTCCAGTAAGCCATATATCTCAGATCATTCATATTTCTGTGGATTCAGGCTTATAAAAGTGTTCCTCAATAGTCTGAATTTTGGATATTTTCCTTATGCTATGTAAGAAGGCATAAAAATTCCTCTGAAATTACTGTGAAGTTTCCACAGGGAAGCTTTGAAGTCAGGGGTCCGTAATAGTACATTCCAAAACCAGGTTTTAAACTATTCCAAAATATGTATCCAAATCAAACACCTTAACTTTTCAGGCTACTCAGGTTTTGAAAACACATCAAAATCTTTATTCCAGCCATTTTTCTGGGACAAGACTGTTATTGGCATTGAAGGATGCCTCAGTGATGACTTCATTGGTCCCTCTAGAAAGCTGGACTATTCAGAAGAATTGGAAGTATTCCCTTTTATGTATGCATACATATGCATTTATTTATTTATTTATTTATTTAAACAAGGCTGCCTTTCCAACCTCAGGAGAGTTTTCCTATATTAATTGCCTCTGTGCTTAGATGCCTCCAATTATTAACCTGCAGGTGTCTCTAATCACTGCATATTCCCGTTGGGTTTAGTTTGAGGGCTATTAGCTATGGTGGTTAAATACAGCACACATTATGTGGGTTTTGTTTACTGTTTTATCCCTGAATTTGGCCTCAAAGGCTCCAGAAAACAGTCATCAGCAATCACTTCTTTTCATTAACTGCAGTGACTTGGATCACATTTTCCACCTTCTCTTCTTTCTCAGGGAAATACTTAAAGACAGTATGTAGGCTAAAGCAAGAAGGGTTTACCAAACACTATTCCATTGAATTGATCTTGGAATGAAGTTTAGCCATCCAACAATTCAGCTATCCAAAGCCATAAAAATCCCACTTGGGAAATATATGTATTTTTGCTAAAAATGCAGAGCTGGGATATTTGAAAATATAACAAAGCACTGGACTCTGGCTTCATTTGTATGGGGTTATCATGGCTTACTCAGTAGTAAGATTGTATCTAATTATGTTGGTACTAGACTGAATCTCTTTTAATTGATTAATTATAATTCACGTGTAGATTAACAGCTTCTAAAGGTCAAAACCTTTCAAATTGCACTGAGTACTTGTTTATCTCTCCCTGAGCTGTGTAAACCTGGTTACTCTATAGCAGTCTGAAAGCGACACCATAATTACAGATTTGGAGGATGACAAAAATTGATTAGCAACCAAGGCTAATTCCTAACAAAGGAACTGGATCTGGTTATTCTTCTGTCCTCCTCCCTGAAAAGCATGAGCTTTGACTGTATTTTAGAGTATGAGATTTTGACAGCCTCAGGTGTTTCAGAAGTGAACGAGCACTGTTTAAATAAAAGATATCATTGATTATGAAGCTGGCACACTGCAATCAAAGATACATTCTTTCTTTAAATTCTGAATAGCATGAGACGCTGGTATTATTACTTTTTAAACAAGCGGCATACTGATGTAAAATTAGTCAAACAATGATTTATCTAATACTCCATTATACGTTGTTCTTCCTCTCACTCAGGTGCTAACAGAACACTGGTTTTTGTGCCTGCCACCCCAAGGGCCACAAAGTGGTTGAATAAAACATGTTATTTTCACCTACCAGAAATATCCCCAATGTTTTCTGTACTCTACAAGCAGCATGTGATTATTATCACATTTTTTAAAGTGCTCTAAGTGACAGACAAAAATGAAAAATATTCAAGTTTTCATTTGTGGTGGAAATGAAAATACTTTTTTCACAATATGAAATTTGCCCTTACTTCTAAGAGAAGGAATGCATATTCTTTCTGCCTTTGAGGTATGATATAGGAAAAAAGCGGCTTCTTGTTAGCTATTTGACACCTCTTGTGATAAAATTAGCATTCTGCATTTTTGAGTGATGTGCATATTTGTGGCCTCTCATATTCTGTTGAAATAGAGAAAATTCAAAGCTGAAGATTGTTACTCTCTTTAAACAACATGAAAAACCTTTTTGGCTTTTTCCTAAGCTTTTCCCTTGTTTGCTAATTTGCCAGCAGAAACTGAGTAATAGCGATTCTTGAAATAGTCTATTTTGCATAGGACAATAAATCAAGGAGACAGTGAAAGTAATTTGAACGGTGAAGGGTCTGGAGCACAAGTCTTGTGAGGAGCGGTTGAGGGAACTGGGGTTGTTTAGTCTGGAGAAAAGGAGACTCGGGAGACCTTATCGCTCTCTACAACTGCCTGAAAGGGGGTTGTGGCGACGAGGGCGCTGGTCTCTTCTCCCAAGTAACCAGTGATAGGACGAGAGGAAATGGCCTCAAGTTGTGCCAGGGAAGGTTTAGATTGGATATTAGGAAAAATTTCTTCACCGAGAGGGTGGTCAGGCATTGGAACAGGCTGCCCAGGGAGGTGGTGGAGTCGCCATCTCTGGAAGTGTTCAAAAAACTTGTGGATGTGGTGCTTCAAGACATGGTTTAGGGGCCATGGTGGTGCTGGATTAATGGTTGGACTTGATGATCTTGAAGGTCCTTTCTAACCTAGTGATTCTGTGATTCTGTAGCGAGGTGGCTTTCGGTCTTTTCTCCCAAGTAACAAGCAATAGGACAAGAGAAAATGACCTCAAGTTGCACCAGAGAACGTTTATATTGGGTATTAGGAAAAATTTCTTCACTGAGAGGGTTGTCAAGCATTGGAACAAGCTGCCCAGGGAAGTGGTTGAGTCACCATCCTTGGAGGTATTTAGAAGATGTGTAGATGTGGTGCTTAGGGACGTGGTTTAGTGATGGCCTTGGCAGTGTTAGGTTAACAGTTGGACTTGATGGTCTTAAACGTCTTCTCCAAGACCTATTTCAAATCATTTCCATGTTTCTATGATTTTGGGTGTGCAATTAGGAGCACAATGCAGTTTCTCAGAGAAAAGAGAAAACAGAGACCAAACTGGCAATGTAGTTGATTGGAGAGGGCAGACCTGGAGGGAAGAGCTGTCTTAGTTCTAGATCTGAAGCACTATTTTCTGAGTAATGGTTGAATCTGAGGTGGCTGGATCCTTGCAAAGAGGACGATGCAGTGAAAATTCCCTGAGAAACCAGTTCTGTTAATCCCTGTCTTTCTCCAAAGAGTGTGCTCCTACCCTACACTAAAACAGAAACGTAGTTAGTCAGACACAACAATGTAAAAATACAATCAATGTTTTTTATGATTACATACATGTCTTGTCTCTCTGTATTGTCAGGTTCCCTCCAGGCTACTTTGCTTTCATAGGTTGAACGCTACTGAACATAGTTTATATTCTGTTTTGGAACTGATGATGAGTATGGCACACCTTAAATACAGATATACATATATATGTTTTTACATATATATATGTGTATATATATACACACACGTACTGACAACATGAGTCAAGTAAAATACTTAAGAACAGGACTTGAAAGGTATCGAGAGTCATCCATGTTGAGCTGGGTTTATTACAGACAGGTGTCCTCACCACAACTCGGAGTCAAATGCTATAAAACCACCTTTTTATGAAATCTTAACCTCACTGAACTTGATGTCATTTTTTGTGAGAACTGGATTTAATCCTTTTCAAAAATAAATTTTCGGAAAGAGCAATATTAGTTAGTGGGAAGGTGGAACAGGAAGTATAAATACATCTTGCGAGAGCAAGGAGTAGGAGAGGCTGGGCAAGAACACAATAGCTGTGAAGTCTGCTTAAAGCTATTTCAGCAGTTTTTCAGGGCAGGCCATATTGTGGAGATACCTATCATTCAGCAAGTGAGAGAAGATAAAGTGTTAAAACAAGAGGAAGCGATAAATATCAAAGTGAATTTTGGCATAGTTAGTAAACTCAAGAGACTCAGAAGGATGTTACTCGGAAGACATCTGTAAACAGTAGAAAAATATTTATAAAAATAAACTTTACATGTTTGCATTCACTCCACAGAGAGAGCAAAACACACATATGAACCATGCGTCACTCACAAGTTTGTATTCCCTTTATTTCTGGGTGTTATTAGGGTAGCCAGCAGTGCATTGTCAGCCCACATCTTGGAGGGAGAGAGGACAGCCCCAAAACGACCCCCATGACAATAACCAAGAAAAAAGTTTCACCAAAAGACTCACAGAAAGACCCCCACGAAAATAACCAAGAAAAAAGAGGCTGGAGTGTCCAGTGGAGGGAAAGCTTCCACCCTGTCCATGGCCCTGCCTTAGGCGGCGGTGCCGGGGTGGCTGCCATGGGGCCAACGCTCCCTGCAAGCCCTATGGCTGTTCCCCAGTACTTTCAAGGTGGTTTCCCTGACGCTTCCCCTCTGTGAACGAGGCATTGAACACTGACTGAATTTGAACAAACATTTCAGACCCCTTCCTGTCATCCAGTGCTGAAGATCGCATTGCTTTGAGTGGACTGAGTTAAATTCCCATCCTGCCTGCAAATGTCATAAATTGAGGCATGGTACAAAGTATATACTGAGGGAAAGGAGACATCATTATTTCTGACAGTGGTGGTGATTATATAGCAACTAAATTTAATTTTCATTCATCTGACAATTACAACAATGAAATTAATTCAAAAGTCACAATTGTCAGCAACTTGGCAGAACAACAGTAAACATCTAAGCAAGATTGGCAAGGGAACTTTGAGATATTAAGAAAATGTGCATTTAAACAACATTAATCCTCACTTTCTTTATAAGCACTTCCTCTTCTAGGCTCCTTGGAATTTAATTTGGCTCTGGCTGAAAGCAGTTATGAATGGAAGTAATTTAAAGATGGATGGATGTTAATTTGAAAGATGCCATCATTTTCTGACAGAGCCGGGTACTGAAGTGTAAGAAAATGCATAAAGAAGATAGTATGTAATCAGGAAATGCCAGCCAGGCAACAATTTGATAAGTTGATGAGAAAGAGACATGATGCTTCTAATAGCCTTTAGTCTCTACCAAACACAACACATTTGATGAGCTAATTTCTGCTATGGTACACAAAGTAGATTTCCTAAATTGTATTATACAGTTGTGTATGTTTATACCATAAATGGAGATTTCTTTTTAAATAAGAGTAATATCAATATTACTACCACTAAGCAGCAATGTAAATTGTTTAATATATAAACACTAGCATGAATTGGAAAATTAATTAAAAGAACAAGTCACTATAATTATGATAAATAAAACTTATCTTTATTGCTAGCATGCTTCTCCAAGCAATCTGTCTAAATGAGAGGAAATTATATGCCATCAACTTTCCCAAGAGCTAAAGTCTCATTTTAAGAATCAGGTATGCTACATTGAAATAAGAAAAATATCAGCTTACTCAGTATTGTGTTTTAAGGAGGATTAGAGAGAGAGGCTGAACCTGTTTTGCCACCTGTTCTGCACATACAGAATACAATTCTTGTCTCATTTAATTTAGTGACTTTTGTCACTGAATTTCACTCTGTCTCATTTAGTCAGATTTCTATGCCAGGGAAGCTAGTTATTATATTCTAATGATAATGTACATGTAACCATTAAATATGCGACACTTTTCAAATTGGGCTATTTTAATTTATTTCCTGCTGTGGTATTTTTTAACCCTAGCATTCTCAAATAATATCTAGTATGTTTTTGTGTTCACCAGACTGTAGTTACCACTTTGAGAGAAAAAAGTAAGTCAACAGAATGTTCTTAAAATTTTTCTGAACTATTAGAAAATATATCAACTATCCGTCCTCCCTTTTCTGGCTGGTCTTGTACACCTCAATAATTTGTTTAGTCAATGTATTGAGAGGCAATGACATATTTAATTATTCATATTATTATTGATCAACGAAACACTGTGTTGAAATACACATGCTGTATATTGCTGAGTTTTTCCTTGTTGCTCTAACCCAGTAACTCAGGTGCTCACCTTCCACAACTTCCAAAAACCATCTTCTGAGTTCAGGTGTAGAGAAAAATGAAGGATCTCAGAAGATGTTTGGGGATATGTGGGATAGGAAGTGAGGAAATAGAAGTAAGCAAAGCAAATCTCTGGCCTCTCTGCAACTCTGGTGCAGCCCGAGACAACTTCTCCTCCTGCTTCCCCTGAACCTGGCATTGGGCCAGTCTGGATCTGTTTGGTCAGGATCTCAATTTGTTATGCTGGCCTGACATCATGGTACACAACTACTGCTGCTGGAGGAGAATTAGGAATATATGCAAATGAGATTCAGATGATTACTTCCTATGTCATCTCAGTTGCCTAACCATACAGTAAAATTACATATTAAGTTCAACCAGAACTTGTGCTTGCAGTTACCGTTCCATACCAGAACAGTTGCATTATCTGGGATGTGGCTGAGTTTTCCAAATGACATCATGCTCTTTATAGTTTATAAATTACCATCTGGATGCGCCCCCTGGAAAAATAGCTTTACCTCGTGTTGCTGGGAAAAACTTGGCTCCAAGTTTTAATCAGTGCCATAAATAGAGAAGGATGCTGATTTATTAGTTAATTGTCTAGTGTAGATGTTCACACATGCACATGTGGCATGTTGAAAATCTTGCCATTGCTGATTGTTGAAACCCTTCAAGCTCACTTTTTCCAATGTTCAACTTCTCATCATTCTCAAGAAAGTCACATTAATTGGAAGATATATTCCTGACCAGCTTTAGTGAGAAACATGTGAACTTCCTTTTAAAACCACTTGCAGACCATGCACTGTAAAATTAATTGTGTACATTTTACTTCTTGCCTCATTTCACTATACAAATGAGATACTGAACGAATACAAAATTCCTGTATTAGTGCCTGCAAAGATTTCTTTGACAGAGGCTGCATTGCTGGTTTCAAAACAATGTCTCTCTTAATCTTCTTTGCAGCAGCACTGAAGTTCGTTAGCCACAATTTGCAAATTATGTGTCTAAAACCCACTGTGCTTAAATTGATAAGTTCTCTGTATCTGAGAAATTTTTTATCACTTAGTGGACTTATTCTGACTTCTGCTAATTGCAGTATTCTCACTAAAAAAATACGAGAGTATCTCTCTCTACAAAAAAAATTTCCTATAAATAAAATCTAATTAGTAGGCAGCACTTTTATATAGGATGCTTACTGTATTCAAACTATTTATTCACACTCCTCTCTCTCTGAAGTTTTTGTGGGTTTAGGGTTTTTTTTAAGTTTGGGAGGAGAGTTTTAAAAAGCAGAAGATTAGTTTTCATTTTCCTGCAAGAATTGATAAACCTCTGTGAAATTTGTGTCACTTCTTTTTGAATTCACTTCATAGGTAAGATGTGCTCAGCTTAATTGGCTCTTGCAATGAGTTCCCAATAAAAGCTTCAGGAACAAATTTTGTTTACCGCCGACTTCTATGCATGAACGTTGTGATTCTTTTAAATTGATGAAATAAAAACCAAAGGCCAAATTCCCACCTGAACTAATAAAGAATCAGCCTCTCACTGTATTTTTCCACTGGGGAACCAATCCTTTAAAGGGGAGGAGAAATCTGAGGTCCTCATAAAATTTGTGGTCATTTAAAAACCTTGCATGAGCCAAGTTAAAGGTGTTAGATCTAGTGTCTTGGTGAAATTCCAGATGAAATATTTATGTTCTCTGTACCTGAGAGCTCGGTCTAATTTAATTTAAATATTATTTCTTTCCATAATGGTGCGCATCCAGTACAGTTGCTGTATTTCACTAGTGTTTTTGTGCTTCGTGATGGCAGTCTAAACTCTGTGAACATACATATGTAAATACAGCACATTTAAAGACATTTCTGTCTCTGTTCTTTGCATCCAGTTAAAATGCTACATAAGCAGGACCAAAGAGGAGTCAAAAAGGAGATAAGGACTGTGATGACATTTCAAGGAGGAGCGGCTGTCTATATGGCCTCTCTGGAAGTACTACCACCATCGTGGACAGTGGCAGCAGGGCAGAACCATTCATTAAGATTTCTCGGGGCAAAAATGTTAAGATTCAGGCTGTGTCCCACTTAGCAGAGAGGAACGAACATCATTATGAAAAGTGGGATTTTTGCCACACTCTGCCAGACAAGTGGGGAAGGTGGTAAGTTTTAGTGGTAACTTAGTGGTGAGTTTTGCCAGGCACGGGGACTGTACAGGTTGGGAGGTACGGGAGAAAATGTGCCATGAGTACTGAGAGAGCTGGCGGAGGAGCTTGCCAAGCCACTCTCCATCATTTATCAGCAGTCGTGGTTAACAGGGGAGGTCCCAGGTGACTGGAGGCTTGCCAATGTGACGCCCATCTACAAGAAAGGCCGGAAGGAGGATCCTGGGAACTACAGGCCTGTCAGCCTGACCTCTGCACCGGGGAAGATTATGGAGTGGTTGGTCTTGAGAGTGCTCACAGGGCATGTGCAGGACAACCAACGGATCAGGCCCAGCCAGCATGGGTTCATGAAAGGCAGGTCCTGCTTGACCAACCTGATCTCCTTCTATGACCAGGTGACCCGCCTAGTGGATGAAGGAAAGACTGTGGACGTTGTCTACCTGGACTTTAGTAAAGCCTTTGACAGTGTCTCCCACAGCATTCTGCTGGAGAAATTCTGCTCGTGGCTTAGACAGGTTTACTCTTCACTGAGTGAGGAACTGGCTGGATGGCCGAGCCCAGAGAGTTGTGGTGAACGGTGTTAAATCCGGCTGGCGGCCGGTCACAAGTGGTGTTCCCCAGGGCTCAGTTCTGGGGCCGGTCTTGTTCAATATCTTTATAGATGATCTGGATGAGGGAATTGAGTGCTCCCTCAGTAAGTTTGCAGATGACACCAAGCTGAGTGGGAGTGTTGATCTGCTGGAGGGTAGGAGGGCTCTGCAGAGGGATCTGGACAGGCTGGATCGATGGGCGGAGGTCAACTGTATGAGGTTTAACAAGGCCAAGTGCTGGGTCCTGCACTTCAGCCACAACAACCCCATGCAACGCTAGAGGCTTGGGGAGGAGTGGCTGGAGAGCAGCCCAGCAGAAAGGGACCTGGGGTGCTCATCGACAGCTGGCTGAACATGAGCCGACAGTGTGCCCAGGTGGCCAAGAAGGCCAACAGCATCCTGGCCTGTATCAGAAATAGTGTGGCCAGCAGGAGTAGGGAAGTGATCGTGCCCCTGTACTCGGCACTGGTGAGGCCGCACCTTGAATCCTGTGTTCAGCGTTGGGCCCCTCACTACAAGAAGGATGTTGAGGTACTGGAGCGTGTCCAGAGAAGGACAACGAAGCTGGTGAGGGGTCTCGAGCACAAGCCTTATGAGGAGCAACTGAGGGAACCGGGGTTGTTCAGTCTGGAGAAGAGGAGGCTGAGGGGAGACCTTATCGCTCTCTACAACTACCTGAAAGGGGGTTGTGGCGATGTGGGTGTTGGTCTCTTCTCCCAAGTAACTAGCAATAGGACAAGAGGAAATGGCCTCAAGTTGCACCAGGGGAGGTTTAGATTGGATATTAGGAAAAATTTCTTCACCGAGAGGGTGGTCAGGCATTGGAACAGGCTGCCCAGGGAGGTGATGGAGTCGCCATCTCTGGAAGTGTTCAAAAAACGTGTGGATGTGGCACTTCAGGACATGGTTTAGGGGACATGGTGGTGCTGGTTGATGGTTGGACTTGATGATCTTGAAGGTCCTTTCCAACCTAGTGATTCTGTGATTCTATGCTACATTTCCACTGATGCGTAGGTTTTGTCATATTCCCCTGGAGACTAATGGTCAAGGTTAAGCTCCCTGGGATGAACATTTCCACCATCCATGTGTTTTTAGACTCCCAGATCAAATGCTTTTTAGACTACTGGATCAAATCCATCAGCAAAGGGGCTGGGAAAGAGCAGTTTCATATCCTGATCCCAACTCCAGTGGCAGCTCTTGGCAGCGTCATCAGATGAGTTATTTAGGTATCTACCCTTGGATTTACTGCCTTTAAAATAAGTGCAATAATACTTACCTTACTTCACAAAGAATGGTATAAAGCTTGGTAATAACTGCCTATGGCACTGTGGTTATTTCTGTGTTAATTCAGTGATGCTGATTTACTGAACTAAAACCATTTTCATCGCATTTCAAACTTGGAAATGACTCTATCATGATTTAACCCCAGTCAGTAACTAAGCTGCTCATTCACTGCCCATGGTGGGACGGGGGAGAGAATCGGAAGATTAAAAGTGAGAAAAATCATGGGCTGAGATAAAGACAGTTTAATAGGTAAAAGAAAAGCCGCGCACGCAAGCAAAGCAAAACAAGGAATTCATTCACCACTCCCCATGGGCAGGCAGGAGTTCAGCCATCTCCAGGGAAGCAGGGCTCCATCACATGTAACAGTGACTTGGGAAGACAAACGCCATAACTCCAAATGTCCTCCCCTTTCCTTCTTTTTCCCCCAGATTTCTATGTTGATCATGATGTCATACAGTATGAAATATCCCTTTGGCCAGCCTTGGTCAGCTGTCCTGGCTGTGTCCCCTCCTAGCTTCTTGTTGCACCCCCAGCCTACTCGCTCGTGGGGTGGTGTGAAAAGCAGAAAAGGTCTTGTGTATGTAAGTGTGTAAACATTGCTCAGCAATAACAAAAAACATCCATGTATTATCAGCACTGTTTCCAGCACAAACCCAAAACATGGCCCCATACTAGCTACTGGAAAGAAAAATTAACGCTATCCCAATCAAAACCAGCACAGACTCGAATATGAAACTCTGGTATGAAAACCAAATTTTTTTTTTCCTGGTATGAAAAAAAAAAAAAGTTCAATTGTGGTTGCAATTGGTACTTTCTGAACAGTGATAGTAAAGAAATATATGCATATATCATTTAAGAATCATTCCTCTAGGTTAACCAGGGCAAGCACCAAGATGCTTTGTCTTTTCAAAGCACATGCCTAAAGCAATACAGCCTGGACTTGTGTGGAGAACCACTTCCCTTGCTTCCAAAATCCCCAGCTGGTGAACATAAACCGTCTTCCAAAGTGGTGTGGAGAGAGATGGGAAGACGCTCAGAGCAAAGAAGGATGAAGGCAAGTAATACATTTTTGCTCCAAAGCTCGAAACAATTCTCTACTTCCCCAATTTTTCTACAGGTCATATAGCTGTCAGTAGGAAGCTGTTGTAGCTGGTCACCTCCTGGTTTTCTTTTCATGCTGAAGATTTACTAAAATGCTGACATTGAAGTCAATGCCTTAACTTTATATTTATACCAGTTTACTTATGAGAAAGTTTTTATGCTGCTCACGCAACTCAGTCATCTGAACAGCTAGGTAAATAGTAAATATAGACATGCACTTTATAAAAATAACCTATCTATAAGAGACACTCATCAGGGGAAATATTTCCTTTCTACATAGCAACATAGTGCTGGGTTATCATGGCTTGATCTAAAACAGAGGACAATGAGACAAATAGATAAAAATAATAATAATTGTTAAACTGAAAAGCCAGTTTCTAGTTATACAGTAAGTGTCTGGAATATGGAGCTTTCTTATTTTGAATTATGTTTAGTAATATAAATATATATGAGTCGGCCAACATATTTGGAAGTTAATCTCAATAAATTAAAAATTCTGAAAGGTAGGAGACTTTAAAAATTGTTTAGATGAAAATGCGCAGAAACACAATTTATTTGGGAATATGATTTAATCAAAATATTACTATTTTTTATTTCTCTGTATTTTAGATGTTATTTTTTCTAATTATCTAGCACAGAAGCAGAGTCTCTGTAATACTCACAGGCTATTGTCTATACTATTCTACAAATATGGACATGACAGTAGGAAAGACAAAGACCTCAGTTCTTCCTATCCCCTGCTCTGAATTTCTGAGCATGCTGGTGTGTCTCGTCTGCAACAGAGAGCAATGTGGTCTCAGTGGTCTAGAAAAAGCCTGAGATCAGGGATTGGAGTGAAATAGGGATCTAGGATCTAATAATGAAAAGCAGCTGAAATGAGAAAAAATTAGAAAGATCCCATTTCTGAGTATTTTTTTTGCAGTTAATTAAAAGATTGATTTGAAATAGTCATAATTTCTTTACATGTTAGTGTTTTTTCTCTGCACTGATCCTTATATGCAGTGTTTGTAAGGCATGAAATGTGATGCAGGCCCTACCACTCTTTAAGTAGCAAAAGATTCTTTGGGAGAGTGTTATTGCATGTAATTTGTGGATTTGTGCCAGGAACTGTGGAAACTTTAGAACAGCGCCTTTTGCCTTCATGTGTTATTTCCGCTGCCTGGAAGAACACAACTCATAGTAATTCTAAAAAGGGCAACAGGGATAATTGGGTTCCTGCTGCTACACATGTTTATCAGTGCGCTACTGCCAGATGTAGGACATATGCTACAAATGGTCCTCCTATCCCCAAATGGAAAAAAAACAAAATAAACAAAAAAAACACCACCACCCAAACCAAAACCCTTTAGCTTTCCCCACCTCCTTGCAGACATATTAGTATAGCACTGGGACTAAAGCCAGGAAGGTTTTTTTAGCTTTGATACCGAGATCTCCTAGATTAATGCTTTTATTTAACTGATGGTTGCAGATGAGGGATTGTTTTAATTTTGAACATGGAATAAAAAGTCATAGCTCTGCATGAGAAATTTAGAGACTATGTGTTTAGATGTGTACATAAAAGTTTATACATCTCATGCTTTGTATGAGGCTACTAAAGATTGGATTACGGTTCAAATTTCAGTATTAGCTTTTTTTTCTACATTGGGAGGTGTTGTATGACTGGATGCCTTTGCTCAACATGCAAAAAACAAAGCTTAATTTCCACTTTGCTCAAAATGGAAACAGTTGAAAAGAGAAGAAAATCATGTTTAATTCAGAATTTTATAAGTAAAGAATTTCACTGGACCCAAATGAAAAAGAAAAGGCTCATCTTTTTAAAAACTGCATTTCAGGAAACTTTCAAGATAAATTTGACTTTTAAATTATTAAAAATGAGTGAAATGCTTCAATTCTTTTTAAAAAAATTACATTCAGGAATGATTGTCTTTAGATAAGTCACTGAGCTGGAACCCAGAATATCTATCTGCCAGTCCAACTACAGTTTAATTTTATTGTGCTACTCCAAAGTCATTTAATCTTACTATGTGCCTTTCTTCTTCAACTGCAGAAGCAAAAATCCTGTTGTGCTGTCAAGTTAGTGAAGTAGTCTAACATTATTACAAGACTTTCACAACAGATACAAAATACATGATGAGAAACAAGGGATTGACAGTGTCACGTATGTAGAATAGCATACGCCCTGCTAGGATTTCTCCCTGTGAACAGACTGTAGACAGTACACAACCATCATCTGAAAAAAGAGTGGATAATATTAATTTGTTTAGTATAGGTCTCTGAACAGCCTCAGGGATGAAGCTAAACTTGTGTGGCAAACAAAAATTATGTTCAAGGCATAGAAATACTTGCAGTCTGTGGAATAAATTGGATTGAGGAGTGATATGGAGGTAAAAGCTGATGCAGAAGTACTCAGTAGTGATTAGCAAGTAAAAGTAGGAATGTTTCGAAAAAAAGTGGACAACTAAAAAGACATATAAGTGGGAAAGCTAATATTGTAATAAAATGGAGCAGTTGGTGGTCGGGAGATAGCGGAAGGTAGACCCTGCATCACTCCAGGGTAGTGGGATAATGCAACAAGAAATGTTGCTTCATTTTTTGTTTCATTATTATTTCCCCTAGATGACATTCTGGATAGACCGTTTGTGATTCAAGTGCACTGAGATATTATTTTTGTTAGCACAAATGTTAGACAAAATAATGTTTTGAAAATACCAAGTCAGTTTAAAATGGCACATACTATATGGACACAATTTCTCTCTCAAAATGCATGCAATTTGCAAATATGGATCTGATTCATATATATGTATCAAGAGGCCAACAAGGTTTTCTTTAAAAACCAAATGAAGCTTATTTATCTTTTTATACAGTGCAATATCTGTACAATAAGGGATATGTTTGCTTTATATTTAATACTTTAGAGTACTGCCTTTAAAACAATGTAAAGAATTTGTTGTCTAAGTAAAGAATAACATGTATCTTCACTACTCTGAGGCGAATATCACCTCAAGGAACAGAAATGTTTATCAAATAAAACTGAGAAAAAAAAATGTTGAGAACACAAAAAGAAACACCTTCCCACAAAAGCCTATTTTGCTGATGATTGTATATCCATTCTTTTTAATGTAAGAAAGAGTCTTGGAAAAGTGCTTTTTAAAGCTGTGAAGTCATAGAATTAATTTGACTACAAAGGGAAAATAAATTTAGCATCTCGTGCGTTCACCTTTAATTTTCCTTCTGCCAAGACTTATGACCAGAGCTATATGAAGCCCTATAGAACTTGTCAACAGTTTGAATTGTGTCCAGAAGTGACTAGGAAGTGAGTGTTGTTCCTGGGAAAAATTATATATCCTGCAGGTAATGCCGCTCGCCAAGCAGAAAAAGTGCAGCTGGCACAAAGTAACACTTCAGGGTTCTTTTCTTGTGGGCAAAGAGCCTGACTGATTATCCTGGATTGTTGCAGGTATTTCAGCACGTGAGTTCCAGCAGTTGGTTTGAAATCAAGAGGAGTGAGACATGCAGATGCTTCAGAAAACCCAGGGCCGTCTAGGTCTTCATAAACGTGACATGAAGTCACATCACCGTAGTGTTAAGATAAAATGTCAGAGGCATGTTACAAATTTATAATTAGTTCAAAGTTATTGGCTGTAATTTGTCATTATTGTCCATGGGTAGCAGACATTGCATTATGCTCAAGATTCTTATCCTTGGTATCTTGTCTCTATGTTGCCAGAACTGCTCACGTTCAGATTATTACCTTGTATTTGTTGGGTTGTTCCCCAGGTGCCCCTCCTGAGGTACAGCAAATGAGACCTGTATGTAATCTGCACCTAAACTGGAAACTAAACTTAAACCTCGGATTTCTAGTCTTTTATGCTGAGGCCATTGAGGCCAATGAGGCCATTCTCATTGTTTCTCCAGGGAGATTAAATAAGATACTCTCAAAAGAAAAGAAAAGGCACTCCATGGGTCTGGTGAAGATAAGACAAAATGCTCTGTGGATAGGTAACAGTTCTTTTTTGTTCTATCCAAAATGGTTAGTAGTAAGAGAGTATCTATGTTATTAACAGTGATAAAAATTCTTTGAAGAAGGAGCATGTCACTTTGCACAAATGCCACAAAGTTTCAATGCATAGCAGATCATTTGGGCCTCTTTTGTTCTGGGAAAATTTACGTTAGGAGGTTTAGAAACAAACCTGATTAGCTCAGGAAAACAACACAAATACAAAGATTCGTTTGTTTTTCACCAAGTGCTGAACTGTGCATTTTACTACATGCTCTTAGTTACAACGTCTTTCTACTGGCTGGCACTAGAACTTGCAATTGCTTTTTCTCATCAGCATATTTATTATGATATGAATGTTTTGGTATTTATTATCTATGCAAAAATTGTGACCATCCTGACACAAAGCACCAAATGGCATTTTTGGGAGAAAAAAAATCACATTGCTTGTGACTTTGAGTAAAATTATTTTAGAAGAGTATAAGTAGAAAATTCTGTTTGAAGTGAATAGTATTTTGAGAACAGGATATACAGTTTAAGACCAAGAAATACTGTGCAGTTTTCTCCTTGGAACATGTCATAATTTCTATGTCCATGCCTTGAGTCTTAAAATAAATAGCTAGTAAGCACATTTACTATTCTACATTTGAGTTAATTTTAGAGCAGTGCTTTGATTTTTGATCTCTAATGCTCTATTGATGACCCCTTTTCAACTGCCCAGAAAGGATCACCCTGCTGAAGATGCAAGACACTTGCTGGAATCCACATTAGTTACCTCTCCCTCTGAGCAGAAATTGCCAGCTGAGCAGGACTGTAATGAATTCTTATGTGTTTTGTAGTGTGAACTGCCATCAATTAGGAACTAAGCTGAGACCATCAAACTCATTTTAATTAGAACCTCTGATTGGATTTATGCCAAGATCCCAAAGGTAAAAAACTAGTACAGAGATTTACCGTCTTCTCCAAGTGAAAATTTTTATTCTAGTCAACTCTCCTCCCCCAGTATTGCTTTTCCTTTCTTGGTGTGAGTGTGTGTGTATGAGGTTAAACTTCATTTTCCTCTGTGGGTAGTGGAGATATTCATACACAGACTACTGGGGTGAGAGTATCCCATTATTCAGTCCACATCATACAACATCCCATTTATACTGGCAGGCAGAAAAGAAATTTTCTCTCTCACATTCTCATTCTATGTATTTAATTTCTAATGAGATTCAGGGATGCTCCATTCCCAAGGCACACTATCTTCCATTATTACCACAATACAATATAATGTATAAAACTGTAATACAGAATAATAATAATAACTAATGGGTAATCAATTTGTTGTCACGAAGTCTGACAACTGTATCCTAGTAATAGGAACATATAACCTCTGGATGTTTCAGCTTGGAAAAATAATTTCTTATTAGGTTATTTTTATTATTATTGTTGTTGTTGTTATTGTTATTATCTACCACTACTACTACTATTACCTTCACAATCTGTTATTTGAAATTCATGCTTAGAGTTCAGTTAGTCATAACCTGTTCTCCAAAATGCAAAACGGTTTCCCGTATGGCTGGAAAAATACGCAAATATGCTTTCCCTGATGTTGAATGTATTTGTGCACTGCATACATTTGTATGTATAGAAAATTCCACACATCATGTTCTCCAGAACAGCCTTCATATTGAATAGCTTTGAGATCAGTGAACCTTACAAATAGAATGATAGCTGAGGGATAGTTTTAGAGTTCACACACAAAAAAATCTATAGGCTCCTATGTAAATAGCTGGAGGCTAGAGGAATTAGACAGAGAAAAATTGCGTCTGCTCAGGGAATAGACAATTCAGACCGTGTTGTTGACCCATTAAGTCACCGATGGTAGTACTGAGACAGAAGCCAGGGGACTTTAGTTCAATCCTCAACTAGGTCATCCAATCAAAACATATTTAGGCATATATCTAACCAGATGAGCTGCAGGATGTCTCAACTCCTGCCTTTTCTGTATCCCATGACTAAATCTCAGCCAGCTACATCAAGAACAACATAAAGATGAGACCACTGCTACAGCAACAGCTTGCGGTTGCACTAAAAACATCACTTAGTTATAAATATACATTCATATTGATGTCATGTTTCGGGAACCTTGGTTGAGATTTAGATGTATCTACAACTCAATGAGTATAAAGAGTTATTGAAACAGTTTTATACATGTAAATCTTTTCTTCATGGCTTAACTTCTTGTTGATTTTTAGGCCAGGCTCCAATTTTAAAAATATTTTAGGGAAGAGCTTCCAAAGTTAGATGTCATGGATCTGAAAAACAAGAATTAACAGTTCTCAATGACATTGCAAGGAGATTCAGGGGGTTTTGTGACATTGAAAATATTTCAAGATAACTAGCCATCTTTACACAGTTCAGAAATTCTTTTAAACTCTTAACTGAATTCTGTCTTGTGAAAAACCCGATATTTGAACAGGTAATTTTTTTATCCATTACATGATAACCTGGTAGGTCCATATTCTTGGAAAAGCAAATCCCTTTACAGCCACAAAATGTCCAGTGCAAAAATGAAGGAGGGAGAGCTCAGATTTCTCTTTTGGGCTTAAGTTTAGAAATAAGCTAAAAAATGAGACATCTTGTTTCCTAAAGTGTTTCCAGTTATTGCCATCATGATCCCTATGGATATTATGAGTTCCTTTCCTAGGGAACTGTGCCTTGGAACCTTTGGGTATGACCACTTACCTTGAAGTACATTGTGACAGCTGCTTAGGAGAAGTAATTTACCTGCAGTTTCTATGTTTTAAAATAATGCCTAGAAATGGTTTCATTTCCTTGTGTTTTCCTCTATATTGTGACCATAATTTCTGGTCATAGATGAAATCTGATAACAACTCAAAAGGGCATTGAGTAGTCACAGATACAAGTTAATAATTTGCTTTGCTGAAATAACACTGTATTGTTCCTGAATCAAATGTTCTGTACACAGCCTGTTGATTTTTTTAGATGTGTACTGACATCAGAAGTTTTTATTGTAGTAAAAAAGGTAAAACTATATAGTGATTCTTTTAGACAAAATTTTAGAACAATGCAGAGCAAAATGCTTTTGGGCAAACCAACATTTCTCTGAAGAGTAAATCCTCTTACTGTTGCAGCTTATATTCAGCAGAAGCATTTTTCCCCACTCCAGCTTGTGAATCTTCAACTGAGTCACAGAAATAATATGATGTTCAGCAGACTCCAGTCAACTAAGATTACATTCTTTGTACCATGAGAGCAAGGGAAAAAAACACATTTGTTGAGACCAAAGGGCGTACAGAGGCAGCCCCTGAGTAATTCAAACATAAACAGGAAAGAAACTTGATAGAAAAGCCTGGCGCTGGTCCATGTCAAGGCTAATTACCTGCACTTTTTTCCTGCAAAGTTCTGAATTAATAAGGTAGAAGAAATAGGGAATAGAGAGTGTGTACTTCTCTTCAAGGGCACAGCTTCACCTTTAAAATCCTTTGCTTGCTCTTGAATTTAGAAGAATCTATAAGAACTGTTTCACAAAAATTTGTTGGTTGAAACACACTGTCAAAAAAAAAATTCTGATTTTATTGACATTAGAATAAAACTATTGCTAGGTAGGATTTGACAGTTATAATATATAATATTATATATATATAAAAGTGACCTTATATTTCTTGAGTAAGAAACAGTGGCAGATTTCTTTTACAGTAGGTCGTTATCTGTCTAGTCTTATGCAACTAAGTAGTCAATTTGTTTTCTCCTACAAATATCAGTACTTTTGAAGTGTATTTTGTTAATTTAGCATTAAGACATGGTGAATGTCATAGTTATTTAAGGAAAATGACAGCTGTAGGATTTCAATGGATAAGGTAAAAGATGTTCTATTGTTTAAGATAATAATGGATATAAAACAGTCTTCCTTTCAGAAGTTTTGGCATGACCCTGAAAATCCTGCTGCAAAGTGTAACCTTGTAAACAGTCCATCTGAAGGCAGTGGACTAGCCACTTGTGTAATCGGTTCTAAAATGGAAGACAGGGAAATAGGAGAAGATTTTTAACAAGTAAATAATAATGCTAATGATAATACAACCATACAAAAACTGTTTTAGTAAACAAAACTTCCCCAAGTGGAATCAGTGGCAGACTGCCACTGATTTAACAGAAGACGAAAGGAAGAAAGACTTCCAATTGTTGCAAATTTTCTGTTGGGTTTTTTTTACCATTTGATGCATTAGAGGACATTGTCACTGGAGTGAAAAACAATGAAGATGGCTGAGCAAATCGCCAAGCTCCTTTCCCCCTGAGATCTTTCAGAAAATGGAGACAAAATTTGTGTTCCATACCAAACAGCTTTCTCATGAGTGGAGTCCAAAATAATCTGTTTCTAATAAGTCTATTCCTGTAGTACTCTAAAATGGATATGTACGCACACACACATTAACTCTGGAAAAAAAAAGAAGTCCTGGGAACTGATAGACCATTATCCGTTTAATTTTGCCTTGAACTTAATGCCAAACAAGTAAGGGTTCATGTTTTCCAAATACCACTTTGATGTTTTACTGGTTGCTTTTGTCAAAGTCAAATGTTTGAAAACCAGAAACCAGAAAGTTGCAATAACTTTGCATAACATGCGTGATATCGCTTTCTGCTGTTTGTAGTCAAAGATATGTACTGTTTACTAATAGCTTGAGATAACTATAAGCTGATTTTATGTGTGCAACCTTGCACATCCTATGTATCTGTGGTCAGTGCCAAGTGTTAAACGTTCTCATAGTTCAAAAATATCCGTAGCTTGGATGTGTTGCTCAAGTGACATCATTCAAGCAATTTTAGCACATTTTATGGAGGCAGTATGAATACCACATCTTAAATTTGCCCAGGCCTTCTTGCCACTTTTATGTCAAGAGCTGGAAAATACTCGAAATTAGATCCTTTAGTTTCAGTCCTGCTTACTCTTCTGCATGCACGGAAAAATGTGGTTACTCTACAAACTGTACTTAGTGTGTGCACAAGTTTGTGTTCTCAAGGCCAAGAGCATTTGATACTTCCATGCAGATTAAGAGCAATTCTAACAGCATAAATGCAGGACACAGTATGAAGGCAAAGACAAATCTACTGTTTCGCTGAAGGCCATTAAAAACTGTGATTTTTGGCAAACCTATCCATTACTGTGTTAAACTATAACAGAGATATGTTCAGAGAGGAAACAGTATCCCCTTTGTTGAGCCAGAAAGAAAAATCCTGTTTTCAAGCTGCCCTTATAAATTCTTACTGAACCCTTTCAAGTAGCTTGCCAAAACATTAGGCAGTTTTAGGAGAACATTGGGGTGCAGATTAATTCTTAATAAATTGATTGATAACCCTACAAGTAAGTAAGCAAGCTGTGTGCTCAAATGCTACTTAGGTCCTGTGCATCTGACAGTTTCTTCTATAAATTATGGTTTAATTTTTTTTAAAAAACAGTGTGTCATCTGTATTAAAAGTCTTCAAGTTCTTACAGTTGTTTCACATTATAGCTTATTGTATTACAGCTCTGGTATATTCTTTCTATAAGTAATCTTGTGGGAGCCAAAGAAATAGGAGCCCTTCAGAGTGCAACGGCAATGAGTTTTCCATGTTTCCGTTCTGCACTGTGGTAATGGGGGAGCAATTTGACAAAACTAACGGAATCTTCCTAGGCATCTAGCTTTCTTAAAATTTGATTCAATTTTCAATAGGTTTTGATTTTAATTTTAAAGAGTGATCTGGGGGAGACTGGTGATTCCTCACAGGCAGTAAATATTCACTGCGTGTTGAGTTGAAAGAGGCTGAAAAAAGTCTTTACTAAAGTAAGTTGTCAGGGAAGAACAGAGATGTATAACATATACATTTCCTTGCACAACTTGGACCAACTATGATAATTGATAATGGATATATTTTGGACAGGCACCAACAGAGCTCCTTTTTTTTTCACTCCCTTTCATTTTTGTGTGAACCCTACAAAGGCATGAGTGCACTGCTGGGCCCCTCTTCACGTACTCATGGACAGGCAGCACCGAGAGGCTACCTTTACTATCCCTGTTTTGTTCAGCTCTTTGGTCGTATTCCCTGTGTATTGTTAATTACCTCCCAACACCCTGATCGGGGCCTTGGTCCTGTGTTATCTCCTATGAGTGGTGTTGCTTTGGAGGCACAGGCAGCGTGTTGTCCCTGTCCCGACAGGGAGTTTGCTGGAGGGCCACCACCGTTCCATACTTGACCCTCCAGCAACCTGTGCGCTGCTGCTGTTGCCAATCCTACCCATTTCCACCCTGCACCAGCTTGGTTGGAGAGGTGCCCAGGGCAGGTGGGGACTCCCAGCAATTCTGGGATACAATTTCTGGAGAATGAGTTGTATACTTATAAGCAAACATTAACTCCCAGAAATGTTAAAACTCCATTTCAGTTGGGCTGGTTGGATATGGACGGCAGTGGTGACTGACGGGCACCACCAAAGGGGCTGAAAATTTTCAGATAGAAAAAAAAAGTGGATGAGGAACTACTTCAGAGGCAAAATTGCCTTACAGGTGCAAACCTATTGTATGCATTTGCAATAGAAAAGTGTGAAGAAAGGACATGTAAACATGGATAACAATATATAATTCCTTTGAAAGTTGTGCATGTGTTTGTCACAGATTTTTGATTAGGAACTCTAAGAAAAATGGCACTTGTTTCAGCCATGCTTTTCTTAGGCATAAGTGTATTTTTCTACAGAAAATATGACACGAGGAGTCACTGAATATTGCTGGGCAGGTGGTTGGGTTTTATAATCAATGTGATCTTTTTCTAATTGTCAACTTATTATTTCACACACATGGAACAGGTGAATGATCAAATGAAACCCTTGTATTTCTTGTTTCCTAAACTGAGTCTTTATGCACATACACATTTGAAGATGTAGTTAATTGAAAGATAAATATCCTGTGTCATCATTAGAAACCATATTAGAAACAGTACTTTCTTAGAAAATGAAACTACTAAACATTAAAAATTAGACCAAAGATTACACTAAAGATTTCTTAACTTTTTTTCACCTTATTTTTATATCATCCAGTTTCTGTCCTTTAATTTTCTGTGCATAACTATTTTCATGGTTATTTTCATCTTTTTATGTTATTTTTTGGAAATGCTGATTGCTTACATTAAGAGGTATTTCTCTTGTGAAAATGAGGTTCCTGGAAAACTGTTCCCAGATATTTGGGATGAGTGTAAATTGCTCTGCTTTGGCTAAATGCATACCTCTGAGACTGTTAGACACACCCACAATGGTTTCATTTAACTTTCTCTGCTAATTTCCCTTCTAAGTCAAACCTCAGACTTGTATGTAACAAAGAAAAAGTAGAGTGTCAAGGAATGCCACTAATTAGCACCCACATCTGTGTGACTGAATTCACACCTGGGTTTTGTTTTGCAGCTTACCTGGTCAATCAGGGGCTGGAATAATGGCAAAGGCAAAGCAGAAGAGAAGCTTTACATCCCAGCTCCATCTGGATGTGTAGCAACAAGTTTCTGGGAACCATCTCTGATATCTTAATGTACTCTAGCACCTGAAATAAGCTCTTTAATTTGTCTGAGAGGATAAGCGAGCTTTTGAAAAGTCGTCAGAAGTCTTGAAAATAACTGACAACAGTCGGCAGAGTAGGACTGTTATGGAACAAAAAGATGTTAAGCATTTTCTTTTTTAAAACAAATCTTTGAAAACATCTTACAAATAAGATTCTGCAGAAAAGGCATTAATGATGATTTATGATATACTAATGCCTCCGTGAATGTTTTGAATTATTTCTTATGAATCTATACCAATAGGACTACTAACTTGGGTTTCAAATATTCTGAAATTGCCCCTTTTGCTCAGTAGATAACTCTTATACTTGTGTCTGTACACTTTTCTTGTTTCCTTTATTTTTTGTCCCTTCTGCAGATAAAAACATAAAAATCTATTGTGGTACACACATACTCATACCTCATACATATCCATACAGTAATCGGGTATATGGTGACAACACTGTGCTAGTTTCCAGCCAACTCAAAACCATAGGGGTTGTGGCACCATATTGATCTTTTCTAACCTGTTGAATTATATCTTTCTGATATATAGAAACCAAATAGTTTACATATGAATGAAAATATTTTGGTGTTTCAAAATTTTCTATTTTCCTATTTTCTTAATAGGACCCTATAATAAGGGTGGGATACCATAAAGGATATTTTACCGTCTTGTTATAATGCAGCACATTGATTCCAACAACTAAATCATTTTTATGGCACATTAACAATATCATGACAACAGGAAACATATCTTTCAGTTTGAGGGACCTTTTTCCAAACCAAATACATTCCACATGAACACTGAAAACAAATCATAGCAGTTTATAGCAGACTAATATAGACCATTTTCAATCTTAAAGTCTTTGCACAAATCAGTCTTTGCTCAGACCTGGGATGACATTTAAATGTTTGGAAATGGCTGAGGTTTTATTTAACGTTTGTGTTATTCTCTTAGCTTAAAAATGTTTTTGTGTGGGTTTTTTTTTTTCCTTGGTGGAGTACATTGAGTTATTTAACCAAATATTGATGAAAACTACATCCATTCTGAAGGAGCTTTGCTACCACTTGTTGCTATTTGACATCACTGTGAAGAATAGGAAGATTAAGAAAGCAACAGAGGTTTGGCCTTCCTGTATTTCAAAACGTGTGTATCATTCTCTTAATCAGATCATCAGTATGAGGAAAAAAGTATTGCACTATGTTTTGACTGTATCACAAATACTTGGTAGCAAACATAATTTCTCAAGCAGGAAAGTCAAGCATCTGATTCTGATGTCAGATTTGCAGCATGCTTCACTTCCTGTTGGTAACGAGTTTCTACTTAGCATATGCACCTTTTAAAGAATGAGCCTTGTTCTGTTTATCTTTCTTTTTCCTTTATTCCTATAATTCCTTCCACTGTCTCTTAATAGTGACAATTTCCCTCTATTTCAGAAATCAAAACAGTAACTACTGAAACATCAAACATTTGCAGCCTTCATTACTGCCTCCAGCCTTCCTTTGGTATGCAGTCTGTTACTAAATGAGCGAATGAATGTGAAATTGGCTGGGATGGGAAAGGCTGAAGGAAATAATCTGAATGTAGTTTTAATATGTCTTCTTATGTTGTATTAAATCAGAGTGATACCACCTTTATAAAAGCAAAATGAATCCTAAGAAATCTGAGCCAGGAAACCTAAACCAATTTTTTTTCTAAAAAAAAGCATCAGGCTCAGAAAGAACATAGTGCCTGCAAATACCCAAATTTACCCTCCATTTCTAACAGAGCTTGTCATCAAAAACTTACCCCCTCCTTTCATCTAACAGAAATACTTGGGCAAGTTTTGTAGTTGTTATTAACTATTAAAGTTTATATGAACCAATGCCATTAAGGAAAGCCTGAGGATCTTCCACTTTTTTATGTGTTATTTTTTCCAGGGAGAAAAAAAAGAGTCTTCTTCACTTTTCAAATAACTTCATTATTAAGAGGATGAATACTAATTTCTTAGCTGTTACTTATTCTCTAGGGATAACCTCGCACCTGTGCAAAAGAAAGTGAAATGATTGTGTTTCCAACTTGTTTTCCGAGACCCCTGGTTCTCCATCTCTCTTCTCATGTGTTTGATGGGGAAGGGTAGCCAGCAGCTCATTGAATTAGAAACTCAAAGACTAACTTTTCAGTGATGATTATGGCATGATAAATGAGGTGATAATAGTCTGATCAGTAGTATAATTCGATACAATTGTTTTTGTTTCTTTCTGTTCTCTGAGGTAAAAAAAACCCTGAAATTAATACAATAGCAGTATTAAGGTAGCACTTGAAGAAATGAAGACTATATACATGCCAATATATGAAGGCAAGTATATATGATATCTGTATGACTCATTGCCTTAGTATATTACCCAGAGGTATATACAATGGCAAAACATATCCTTGCTGAGAAATACACAAAGTATATATATTTTGGCAACTGACTTTTGACAAAAATTTTAAATGGATTTTGTAGTACAGTCTGGGGTTTTTTTTAAAATCTTAGTTACAGCGATAGAGCATTATTAATGGATTTCCTCAAGTTTTGTCTAGTATGGTTGTAAAACACCAAAAAAAAAAAAAAACCTGCCTAAAAAGGGGATGTGCTTGTCTCATCCTATGCACAACCTCCCCTCTCCCATGTAAATGCATACACACATGCACACATCTTCTATTATTTCTCTCTCTTTCTCTTAACAGTTTCTACATGCAAAATGAATTCTCTGCTGTCAACCTTTTTGATTTACCGAGGGCTAGTTTTCACTCTTTGTACCTAACTATGGGAATGAAGTGATAGGCACTTAATCACCCCTGGAGATGTCATCCCCAAAGAGACACCCTAAATGTACTGGCAGGAAATGGTTTACTTTACCTTCTATGTGCATCCTCCTCTTCGGTAACTTTGAGCATGCACAGCTCAGAAAGACGGTGAAGAAAGCAAAGTTTCATTTCTCTGTTTCATGAGATAAGCGTTACATAGATAGTTCTGGTTGTTCACCTGCATATTCAGTCTGGAAGGAGAAGGTATCTCAGAAGTGAACACAAATCTGACCCAGAATAAATGAAGCTTGGGAAAAACTGCATGTAAGCTTTTCAAGGGCCCTTGAGCAAAGACTCTGAAAATAAAGGTGTTCATTTCACATTCCCATTAGACTCCGAGGCTCGCCAGAGGACTGACATTTCTGTGCTGTTTGCCTGTTACTTTGGCGTTGACTGTCCATCTACTGGGAATATAACTGAGGCACGCATTTGATTTCCTGTCAGTTACCAGATAGCAATCAAATATTGTTGCTATCTGAGCCACCCTATTGGTACAGATTAACACGATGAGACCTCTGCACAGTGCTACTTGGTCTTCTCCACAGTCCTCAGTTTCTTTATGGAAAGTTTTTGCCAAGTACAGGCTTGAGATATCAGACAGGACTCATGTCCTGCAAGAAATCATTACCTTAAAGTTTCTTTATTTTTTTTATCAGACCTATGACCAGAGACATATATTGCACAGTGGGATCTCATTGTGACAGAAATTCTCTGCATATATGGCTGCATCACTGAGTGTAATTTCAATTCCAGGAAAAGAAGAATTTTCAGACCCTAGCACTGCACTAATTGCAATGAAAACTTTATGGGCAGCAATGAGTGGGAAAACTTACTATCCCCTGATTTTCAAGGTTTTTAGTTTTTTAAAGGGTGCATTGATATTTTTAGAATTCAGCACAGAGCCACAGTATAACTCTCATCATCCAAGGCTTTATGTATGGAGAGAAGTAATTGATTGCTGGTTAGTTGTAGCTGTGACTTGGGTTTTGATTAGAATAATAACTTTAAAACTCTAACAGAAAGAATATATTTTGCACATTGCTAAGAAGCATTTCTGTAAGTTTGGGGTGTTTGATTCATACATAATGTATACTGCTTAATGACCTGCATAGCCAAAGGATGGCACTTTAAATTGATGAGTGTGATATATTCATACGTAGAACAAATTAGTTTAAGGACAGATGAAGAATAGATGTGCAGTCTAGCTAGCATGAACTGTTACAATTATAGAGATTATTACAACCACAGTGTACCTTCCAGACATCAGAAATCATTAAATGTCAGAGTTACGTAGATCTACAAGCTAGTTTTATTACAAAAATATTATTGTATTACAGCAGTTTCGATTGTGCCACTATATTTGAGATTAGAATAATATTTCTACTGCAAATATTTATTTTCACAGGTTTCTAACATAACCTTAGAAACATACTCAAGAAGCAGCATGATAAAAAATATCCACAAGTGAAAAAGAGAGGAATACAGAGTGGTAAATTTTGTCTTGGAACATTTTATTTCCAATACACAAGAAGAATGCATTGTTTTAAATGAGTGGAAGTCAGGTTGAAACCATTGATCTGTGCAAAGCCTGGCCCTCAGACAAGCGTGGGAGTGAAAGGAGCATATTTGCTTGAGGATAACTTTGAAAATAAGTAATTTGGTTATATCTATTATAAGAATCTGTAAAACACTGTAAATAGCTAAACTCACTTCAGTTTAGGTTTAAAAGCGAACCAAACCAGTAAATCCTAACATCCACGGGTTTGCAGGTATACTTTGAGTTGAATATGGCTAACTTTCATGACTTGGACTACTCCCAACATTTACACTGAAAAAAAAACCTGGAAAGCAAAATTGCTTAAATATGACGTTTTTCCTGTTGCAAACACTGTAAAAGAATTACATGCCTGCTTATCAGATTCTTCACTACTCTTAATCCTTTTATTTGCAGTTTTATTGGTGATAAGATCTTCACTCACAAGGACTTTTCTTTTTACCTCCATGAGGTAAAAGAGGCGTGTGCACACAATGGTAGCCCAGGCTGTCATGGCAATGGTCAGGAAATAATGTTTTACCCAGAAAAGGTCAATGAACATAAGGGTGACTGGCATAATTCTTTTGTTTAGTATTTTGTCGATAATGTCATAAATTCCAGTGGATTGGTGTTTGAAAAGGAATATTTCTTCTTTATAAAAAGAGTTCTGTTGAAATGTAATTACCTACCCCAGACATTTAAAGAATATATACATCCTTTGCCCAAATCATACTTACTCTCTTACTGACATGCTGACAAGATGCTATACCCAGATTCACACCCAGAAGCAGCCATGGTGTGGGTACTGATGGTTACATTTCCCTGTTATTGTTAAGGTCTGATATTTATATTGTGAGGCCTGTGGAAAATTTTAGAAAAGCCATTAGCTGGATGAGGAAGTGGTAAGGCCATCCAGCTGTTAGGGCGCTGACCTAGGTTGTAGAGCTGTTGTGATGATAAATACATCAAAGATGGTTACAGTCAGATGCAACAATTACTTGTCTACATAATATTTAAGCCCTGTGCTACTCAAATTTAGGTACCTGCCCTCAGAAGGCACCAAGAGTGCTTACAGAAATGTGGTCTGGCTTGTCTTCAGATCTACAGAGGCGTGCCTTCTGCTTACCTGATTCTAAAAACGACACTCAGAATAAACAACCAGAGGGAGCCTTATTATCCCCAAATCAACATACGCAGAGTGAGCTGGCGTGGGGCTACACGGTGAGAGACACTGAACTTACTTAACAGGGAGGATGCTAACGCCAATCTATCTGCTGCCTTCGGCAGAGCTGCAAGGCTGCACAAGTGATCCACAGTCTCAAACTTTCTCCCTACTACCGCGTCTCACATTGCATAGTGACAGGCATAGAAATACTCCTGCACGCAAGCAAGGAATAGAAAGGAGCTTCAGAAGGTTAAACAATTCCTAGCTCTCATCCTACCCTGGTAAAGCGTGAATCATCATCAGACTCTCACAGAATAGCGAAAATCACCCTCCTCTACCCCTCACCAGTCACCCTTACATGCTCTTTTATCAAGACATGAGAATATTCTCTTTTCAAGAGAAAGAGGTAAGTTAATGTGGGGTATTTTCACAACAAATATATGTTTATGTATGTCACCAAAATGCTATTAATTGTTACTGTAGAAGTTTCTTGGTTATAAGGAGGTTTATATCTGAATTTTTTTGGTCAGCTGCTTCATCTGCTCTAGATTAGACCACATATGGAATGTAAAAAGTGAAACTAGAAGCAAGAAGGACAGCACTTTGAGGTTAAATTGACAAGGAGCAGGTATTTTCTGGGTATATGCATCTAAATCCTAACTTTTCAAAAAACAACTGACCTAGCTATTTAGGCAGCTAACTGCTGTTTGACTGCAATGGACATAAGGCCTTGAAATTCCTCAGCAGATCTGGCTGCTAAAATTTTTTTTTTCATACTAGCCATCAAATACTACACAGGAAGGAATCACATAAGTATTCCAAACAGAGGGATAACAACAAAAACATGCTCATGCCGAAACTGTTGCAATTCATATTCAGATAGTGAGGCAAACAAAAGAAAAGGGAACAGAAATCACGTCTTTTCTGGTCCTCCAAACTTTTGGGCAAATCTTGTACAAACTCTTCCTATAGCAGGGCACGTTATTACTCAAACCCTTACAAACAAGACCATACTATTCATCAATTAGTAGATCCTAGACCAGAAGCTCTGTAATTTAGATAAGCTGATGCCTATAACAAATGTGAATTCAGAGGAAGGTAGGGTTTTGGGTGTTTTATAAAAAATTATTCTCACTGTAAAGAAAACATTTAGAGTGAAACTGTGAGTGATCCTTAATGAAGACTGATTTTAAACTTTTCTACATAACTCCACAGTCCATTTGTGTAATTGTGGGTCTATTGTATAGTCTGTATCTTTACATCTAAACTGCTGAAATAATCCTCAAAACCATGAAAAATTTGGCTAAAAATGCAAATAGCAGTTTACCTGCTAATGAACCATGTCAAGATTCCCACATTAACAATATACAGTATTTAATTTTCAGGAAATCTCCACAGTCTATGCCACTTACAAAGGCCTTCACCCATGCCATACTTAAAATGCATCTGCTTTTTTCTGCAGGAAGTTATTACTTGCCTCCATTCATGTAATATTGTCAACCCAGGGAACAACTTGTTGATCCCAAGTTTGTTATACAGCTACGACTAGGTAGTTTAAGGGGACATATCTGAAGGTGTGACCTGTGATGCGTCTCTTCCAGGTGCAAAGTAGATTCCACAGTGGTGGCCATAGATGGTCATCTTAACTTCCTTGGTCCTTGATACACAAAACTTACTTTTGTGTAGGTGCTGTTCATCCATGCAGGCTGTCTTCATTTTTACACATACTGTCAATAACTTATCAATGCTATTCCCAGGTATTTAGTCAGAAATTCCCCAGAAAGTCAAGAAGGTCTGTACTGTTAAGTGCTCCTTTGGTGCCACAGGTTCCATGTTCCAGGGATTCCTTTGCACAACGTTGTAACCTCCTTATCTCAAGCTGACATTGCACACCACTCATCACTATCTGTGGCAGAAGCTTTATCAGCATCTCCAGCAAGAAGTACCACTCTCTAGTTGGGAAAAGATCCGTGTTTACTGTTAGAACCGTCAATCATTTTGTCTTGTATTCTCACTATTACTTACTGCCTTGCCTGTCGGTGAATAGTGAGCTTCCTGGCTTTACCAAAAAACTGATATACTCTGAAAAAAAGCAGCAAGAAACCGTCTATAACAGTGCAGGTTGTAGTTTTTTATTTAAAAAAACTAGTTCATAAAAAAGATCTACCAAGCTGTTGATACTTTTTTGTTGTTTAAGTCACTTACCACTTCATAAAATCTTAGGTAATAGACTATGCTGGTAGTTTTGAGATATTTGGGCACAACTTTTGACTGGGGATTGGGACGCACTTATACAGTTATAATGTATGCCTTCACAAAAGTCAAATTTATTCATACCTTTGCAATGCCCATCAACAGCACATGTGCATTCCTTCTGCATGCCAAAATATCATGTAAGCCTAGTCCACTGGCTAAATCCCTGGGTCATCCATATTCTCAATGTTATGTGTAGTTCTTAGACTATGTTTAAGTTGCACACAAATCATAGTCAAATAATTCACTCAAGGTCAAACAGTGCAGGATCTGGTTTCACTGGCAGGAAAAGCCATTACGGAAAACTTAAGGAAACCACAGAATCCTTTTGCACAGGGTGTGCTGCTCACTGATGTTAGTGTGAAGCTGCCTTAAGAAGCTAGAAAATCTGTTTGTGCAGCTTCAGAAAACTACTTATTTTCTCCTTCAGTCATTTGTAAGCTCTCAAAGAAAGCAGAAAGTCTGTGCCCATATGCCTAGCTAATCCAATATCTCTTATTCCTCTGGGTCACGGTCACACAGTTCTGTCAGATGGGATGTAAGTTTTCTATAAGGCATTGACATTTGGGGTCTAGAAGGTCAAATATGGGATTGCTGCTTTGTTGTGGTCATTTCGTTCTGTGTCAAGTATGTAATATGACGTCCTAAAGAACTGACTTGTACTGGCATTTAGCCCATTTCCAAGTCATAGCTGCAAAATTTGCCCTCACTTCCCAGGTAGTAAGGATATATAGGATACACCATACATCATATGTGCCTCTGTGCCGATGCCTTCTCTGTCAATGATCATAGGTTTTGTTTCTCTGCTGAGTTTTTCAGCAAATGCAATGCAGCATTCCACTGGGTTGTCACTCACTGTTTTAATTTGTGTGGTAGCAGATTGTTTTCCTCCTACAGTTTTTACCAATTTTACAGGTCATTACTAGTTGACTAAAATTGGTGCAATTTGCCTCTGCCAGCTGATGTTTAATAATAACTGTCATTCCTGCCAAGACCATGCATCAGTAATTTCTGACAGTACGTAACACATAGCACATATGTGGACCGACTATGTTACATTCTTCTGACAAGCCATTTAATTGACTGGTAAAAATCAAAGAATGAGTGGATGAACCTTGAGAGGAAGCTAATTTGTGTGTTTATTGGGAATTTGATACTACGTTGGCTGCTTGTAATTATCAAAGTTTTGTGCTGCATATAGCTTGTTTCAAAGTTAACACTAGGAAATTTGTTAGCTTTACCCCTTACAGTAGTTCTGTAATGCCAAAGACCTGAAGCAGTGTGCATCAAATGTCAGGCCCTAGAAAAAATGAGATGTGGTGGGGCTTTCCTGACCATGAAACTGAGGGCAGCTGCTTTATTTGCAAACTGTTTAAATCTACTTGCATGCAAACTTTAAATGAGGAACTGCCACGATTTATGGTTCTTTACGGGGCCCTAAGTGCTGCATATAGCAAAAAAAGTTGGAGTGAAAACATGTCTTTTACTTCCCCTGGAGAAGAAGTATTGCATGGAGGTAGGTCAGAGAGCCACGTCTGGCTCACTGCTGACTTAATATGTGACCTGGACAAGTTATATAAGCCCATTGTTTCTGCTTTCTCAAGTGTAAAATAGGTAAAATATTTCAGAGGCTACTTGTGTACTTTAATTGGTTGACTGTTTCCTATATACTGGATGAAAGAAGATTACTGCATGTTTAACCACCACATTTCCCTTTTATATTTTATTTTAACCGACACAACAAGATTTTCTCATTCTTCCTGTTACGCTTTGCTAGTTTGTGTGCCTGACAGTTCTTTTTTCTCCCATTCCTCTTCGGTTTTTCTCTCCCTGTCTTGCCTATTTTATTCTGCTTCTCTGTCTTTCTCCCTTCTCTGTTTCACTATATTTCTGACCAGGACAATCATTTTTATCCTAGAGTCTCACCGAGTATTTGATAAACTGAGGCACATTTTTGCTGCTTGCTGTGTACACACTCTATGGAGCATCAGTCCCTGTGGGATGTGTGGGTATTCACTTCTTATTCTCAAGTACTTCTGCCTCCTGCATGCAAATGTTTCAGGGTCTGCTGGAGTCAAACCCAACCTGAGCAGCTCAGGCTTACAAAAAGGACAGCTGCCAGCTCAGTTTTGCCTATGATTCGGGTCTGGAGTCTCTCCAGGGACTTTCCTTTACCAAAAAAAAAGCTATTGCTGAGTCATAGTCGCTGACTTGAAGGGACCTGAGAAGCAAATCTGTGACCCAACTATTGATTGGACTTTCATTTTGTCATATATAGTAAAATACACAGAGGCCCTGGAAGGAAAAGAGAAAGAAAGGGGGTTGCCAGACCAGAAAAGAGGAGAGTAGGCTTGAGGGGCTGGGGAGCTGAGTTACCTTAGAAGGGCCCTGTGCCAACGGGACAAAACTTTACAGTAACAGAGTCATTTAATTTGAATGCTTATATCATTACTATAGAAGTTACGTTAATGTACTAAAGCTTTGTTGCATGACAGTGGAAATACTTCTTCAGAGCAGACAACGCAAAGTAACACATGGACATGCCAGCACATCTGGCTACAGCACCACAGTGGTACTTTTGCATCTTCCATGATACAGCAAATAACAACAACTCCTACAGGGAAATGAAGGCAGTCTTTTTGAAAGAGTTCATTATGGTCTTTTTTAGCTGACTAGCCTCTTTCATTTTATTCTTTGCTCTTTTAGCTGTCAAAACACTCATTTCTACTCAGGGAGAACCAGATCTGACTGCTGCCTTTGGACATCATACAACCAAGTAATGTTAGGATATTAGGTTACAGCAGGTCCTCACCACCACTGCCCTCCACAAACCCCAGTTTTACTGTACTGTCCTGGTTATGCACTGGCATATTTTTTCTTTCTCTGTGGGTCTATAAAGGCTATAGCTGATGTGGTTACAAAAGATATACCTGCTGGCCTGAATTCAAGGATGTCAGAAGGAATATTAAGGAGGGTTTGTCGTAGAATGAAATTTGAAAATGGTGGTACATTGCTTTTCCATTGCATTTTCACAAAAAAACTCCAATACCTAAAAGAAGCATCCATTGCATGCTGCTATATTCTAGCCCTCATGAATCATGTGTCTATGGGAACTTTACTGGCAAGTCGTTCTTCACTTCAATTTCTTGTACTTTATCTGTTGAATTGTGTATGCTGTGAGTTTTAGCCTCTTGGTAGGTACACACATATGGGTTATCTTGCCCCTACCTTCTCAGAAGACCCAGGTGAAGAAAGAAAGGGCTGATCATTGGGTGAAGGTGTAAAGACTGTACAAGGTACCTTCACTAAAAGCTGTGGGGGTTGAAGAGGAGAAGGATTAGAATGAGAGAACAGGAGGAGCAAGGCAACTAGTTTTGAATATATATTGAATGTGTTTGTCTTTATTCTAGCAGGGACTGCTCAAATCTTCTGGGATGTAGGGTTTTTGTTTTGTTTTGTTTTTAAAGCGCTGGAATGTTTTGGCCTATATACAATCAAATGCAACCAAACCAGAATATTCTTGGGTAATTCTTCCTCATTATAACAAAAAAAAATCAAACTAATCTGCTTGGTTTATAGTTCTAGAAGGTTCTTTAAATTTCTCTAGCTTTTCCAATGAGAAAATGAAAAACATATTTATTAAATGACCTTTAGTTTTTGCCATCTAGTCAAGCATTCTTTGCACTGGCACAGTAATACCATTATCTTGACCTTTGTCTCCCTCATACAGTTTCTCTTCATGCCTGTCACTAGCACTGGCTCAGCTAATAAGAAGGAGAAAAAAAAAAAAAAAAAGGAAAAACTGCAGTCTGATTCAAATTGTTAGGTACTGTAAGCCTCTGGAGATGTTTGTTCCAGCTATGCTTGCTTTCTTTCTGTTTATTTTTACCTTTTCAGCTGGTGTTTTCTGTTTCTTTCCTAGATTTTCTTATTCTTCAGTCTAAGTCTATTTAAGCAGGTATATATGTGTGGAGAAACGAAGTTTAGCACAAGTTTAATGTGAGATTTTTTTGGTCTGAGTCATAGCTGTGGTTTGCCTTGATGTAAAACCTTCCACAATAGCATGCTGTTGCACTTCCATGTGCAAAACAGTTGTATTTCTTTGAAGTTAAAATAAAAGGGCTCCACTGTTTTCTCTGACTTCAACATAATCAAGCAGCAAGCTTCTATGCCTAAATCCTACCTTTAACTTTCAATCTGACCTTGGATTAATCCCTTTACCTCACCATGCCTCTGTTTCCTTTCCTGCCCCAGATCAGCATGCAGGCAGAGCAGTGAGAGTTGAGGAGCTCAGTCTTAATTCTTTAATACAGCTGGAAGAAATCCCTCAAGACATAAGCTAACAGATTTCAAGCCATGCTTGTTGGCTACTTTCCAGTCTGAGTGAAGTGCAGAGCTACAGGACGACTAATACAGTTTGAAAATATCACTTGAAAACCTTTATCTCGATAGTGTTTTGACTAATACATAACTTGCAGAAAGACATTTCTATCTGAAAACATAAAGAGATTTACAGTGTGCCAGTTCCTTCTGTAATTTTGTCCTTTGTTGTGTGATTTATTGCCAAGCACATTGCACGCTGTTGTAACACATAAATTTAATAAGAAATGTAATCTACTCTGTTTCCTTCCTTTCCTGATATGTAGGAAAGAACTATGGAGAATATACATTTAAGGACAAGTGACAGGGCTTCACTCTCTTTTCCAGTGATGAGGACTCCTGAAAAGGGGCTGATGTGCATACAGATAGATGATTTCCTGTTGTTTGTTTCTAGTCTAATCAAGCTGATTGGGACGAATGATAATGGTGATGTCTTTAGCACATACCAGAAATTTTCTTTTCTTGTGAGCTGGAAACCATTTGCAGTTTGAAGCAGCAATAGTAGTTGACTTAAGATGGGATATTTGATCATTACCCTCATAATGGGAGTCGCTCTTTTTTCACATATACCGCTGCTTACGAGCTTAGAAAATAACAGCATGCTTCATCCATCGATCTGAAAAAGCTCTTTGTAAAAAGGGTCAGTGCTGTTATTCCCATCGAACAAATGATGAAATGGATGAGCAGACAGAGAGAAAAACTAGCTCAAGGTGATGAACAGACTGCCAGCAGAGGTGGCAGAGGACTCAGGTCCTTCCGTGGTTTGAGCCCCAAAAGCCCTGTGACTCCCCGTGTTAAAAGCCTGAGCCAATTTACTGCTGCTAGACTCGTCAGAAATTCAGAATTGTGGTGATGCCAAGAATAGACTGTTCCCCAAATAATCCATGGCCAGAAGTCTTATATGAAGTCTATTTCTATTCCAATCCTTTAAGTCCATTAGGGCTTGATAGTTCAAAATCTGTAGTTATTTGTACCTGCTCTCATGGTCAGCTTCAGCCTTCAGTACCAAAACCATGAAATACAAAACATTAATCATACAAACCCATGGGTTCTTTGGAAGGGAAATGTAAATATGTGAACAAGTCTTGGGTAGGGATGCTTTTTATGTATGGGCTTTGTGGGAAAGAAAAAGCATTGTAATTTTGGAGAGTACTGACATCTACCTGCATGTAGACAGAGTGCTATCTGTCCACAAAGCTAACTGAGGACACATTCCACATGAAAATAAAAGGAAGTGCTAGTTACGGTATACCACACAGTAGCCAAGATTCATGCATACTTTTTTAATTTCCTGTTACCTATTTGTTATCTTCCCATTCATTGACTTAATTGAGACACTACCTACGCTCTTTTGTGCCAAATACATTTGTTTTCTTCCTTCTAGGTCACAGTTTTACAATTATCACCATAGCAACATTCCAGCTATAATAAGAAGATACATCTTCTGAATGGCTGGTGATACAACATTAACTGTTAGAACATAACATTTTTCATGTTGGAAACATCTGGAGTTCACAACCAGCAAAGATCTGTAAAAATGTCTGTAGCTCTTTAATAATCACCCAAGGCTGCACTTGCAAGCTTTATTAGGATGCATTTACAAACACTCCTTAGTCACCAAGCACGGAATGTGATAAAAACAAGCTTTATTCCAACACAAAAAATTAAAATATAAAGTTCAGTTTCCAAGTCATTTGGCTTAAAAGAAAAAAAGAGAGAATTTGAATTGGCCTTTGTGTCAAGGCCTTTATTTTAGAGAGTTGGGCTATACTCCATTCCTCTGCTGTTCCCAGTCTATTACCTACAACACTAATATTGCTATTTACTGGCTGATTATATCCTCTGGCAAGATTCGGACTGTGTCTACTTCCCTGCTGCAAACTAATCAGTTTTCAAAATTAGTTATTGATCTCAGGCTCATTGTGGAGGACAAATTTAGTGGCTGGTTCATTGAGTATCAACAGTGCCACTCTTTGTGTGAGCTGTATAGAACTGAAAACAAACAAGATATTCAGGCCCACATACATATATAATCATCTAATATAAGGAGATACAAGACAAGTATAAATGCATTGGCAAATGAAATAGCCTTTTTATGAGAAAGATGACCTAAAGAAATCCAAGACTATTCCTCTGTTAAGGTACACATATAATTCTTACTATCTACTGCAGAGTGCTTATCTGAGAGAGAACGCGTGTATCAGCACTATTACTGGAAAACATTACTGTTACGTAATTTGAAGTGTTTTGGGGTTTGGGGTTTGTTTTGTTTTCTTGTGTTTTTTTTAAGGTAGGAAATGAACTTTTTTTTTTTAAAGATAGACCATTCTTGAGGTTTTAAGTTGCAAATGTCTTAGATGCAGTCAGAAAGATTTTCAAATAAAAAGTACTTGAAGTTGAGATTTATGTTTTAGTGACTAACAATGTGCTGCCATTATCTATTGTCTAACTCTATCAAGCTACATTAAATCTTTTCAGTGATTATATTGTCACTCCTTTGGTTGTAATGGAAACTTATCAGATGCAAGAAATTTCAATTGGGAAAGTTTTCCTGCAAAACATTGACAGAGAAATAGATGGTCAATAACCCAACATTTTCCTGGAGGTGAAAGGCCCCTGCCCAAGTTGTTTCTCTACCTGAATGGAAGTACATGCACGCTAGGTTGCATGTTTCTAAATTTCATCCCCAGGTAGACCTATAAAAATTTTGAAACATAATTCCTTTCCTGAGAAAAGAGATTCCCATATAGGTTCAGATGCAAGAATGCACTTTCTAGCCCCTTTAAGAAAAGTCTGAGTTGATAGAAGCATATTTAAAATATTGAAAATGTCCAAAATATTTTTAATAATAGTCTACTCCCATCCCACTGCAATAATTTAATTATTTATGAAAAAATTCAATGCTAGAAATGCTTTTTCTCTTTCTTAAACATTATTCTCAGCCTTTGTACTGGAAGAAAAAAACAACCTTCTAAACATTTCACTGTTGAAACAGCATACAGAGTATCTGCTAAGTGTGTGTGTGTGTATAAATATATATTTGAAAATTAATTTAAGATGTCTGGTAAGTTTATTTTATTTTATTATGAGCTCCTTGAATTTTATTTCAAGGTTAGTATTTAAAAAGTGTCCAAAAATGAGAATGTCAAAGACATTATTTGCATAGTTTTCATTAAAAACTATAATTTTCCAAAATTCTCTCAAAACTTGGCCTAAATTCCCCAAAAGGTTTATGAACCTGGACTCTATTTCTAACTTATGAGAAAACCACAAATCAGGTCCTTGGCTTTGCTTGAGTTTTAATACTTTCATGGTGTGGTTTATTTTTGATGTACAGAAAAGCTGGAGCCTTGATGAATAGTTGGTGGTCTGTGATTGTGTTCATTATTTCAATGACACACACACACAAATTTCCAGAACAAAAGGTTTTGATTTGTATCGAAGCAAATTAGAAATTATTACAAGGTTCATTTTAAGCTGAAAGTTTGACCCTACATTCTTGTATGCTTAAAATTTCCATAAAATACAATAAGAGCTAGAGGATGCAAACAGTACAAATCCTACGTATCATGGGAATAGAATCTTAGAAAAGTAATGATGAGACAGTAGAGTTACCTGCTTTATTGTGTATTTCCCAATTAGTTTGTTACACTGTGATGCATCTGAAACAGGCTAGTTTTCCACAGTTCTTGAATGAAGCCAGTGTGTTAGAACAGCCTTCTCACTTTTATCTCGTCAGCTTATTAAGATGTAGCATATTAGTTCATATATTTCACTACAAAATCTAAGTTAAAACCTTCCATGTACTTTGAACCAAACAATCCTTAGTTGCCTACATTCCTGCATTAATGTATCTGAAATGTTTTGGATTTAAATCTGGATATTGCTTTGGTCTTCTTCAGCAATTGTTAATATAGATGTTATTTATTTTCACCTAGTATGCTGCTACAGAAAGTAGAAACTATATATGCCAGAACATCACTACTCATATCTGTAAATATAGTCCTCTTCTTTCCTCGGATTATTAGAGGTGTAGAAGAGTTTACTCCCAGAAAATGATTATCTGGAGTAAGGTAATCTATCTATTAATTTTGATAAAATTGTGCTCTGACATAATACTAAAGAGTTGGACTCATTCTTTTATTTATTTTTTTTTAATTCTGTAAAAAGAAAGGCAGTACAGAACTTTTTCTTGCATTTGAATTCTATGATTTGAACAGATCTCCTTAGTGACTAATGATGCCATAGCAAATTCTGTAAAGTTTTGCTTTAGGTCTGCTCCATTTTTTAAATCCAATTGCATCAACAGAGAAAAAAAATATTTTAAGAGATATGAATGAATTAAATGTGTAATCAATTTAGTTTGAAGATGGGCACCAAAGTCTAAAAACTCAACATTTACTTGTTTCAGTGAAGCAGTCAGTGGACAAAGAACTTTGTATACAATTGCTCTATAAGTAAATCAATAAAATATTTTAGACCTCCATTTCTTGGCCTATCTAGGTCATTGAAATGCTCTATCCTCAAGGGAATGAATGAAATTAAAAACTATATTACTTTTTTATTTGGGCATCCTCTCTCTGCCTGCAATTTCTCTGCTTTCAGATCTAGAGTGAATGCTTCCACTAGTATCCACATTGACAGATGTAACACAACCATCTTTTGGCCTAGATTGTTATTAGACTAAAACTGCACTTAAGAGCAATATGCTTAAAAATGTTTTGGTGCACTCAAAAATAGGACTGAGTAACTAAAAAAAAATGTTAAAATAAAGTGTAAAGGTTTGTACGCAAAACACATTTTTCAAAGAAACAATCTCTCATATGGAATTTAAGCTATATTTTAATGAGTTTTAATTAAGAAAATCATGGGAAAATTCAAGTTCTGAAAAATTCAGAAGTGAAGGTGTACTACTAGCATACTGGATGCCAGTACTGAGGTATAATTAATTTAAAATTTTTGAAACAGGGATCAAAAGAGAATTGCTTGTATCGCTGAGATGTTGTTACACTGAACAGTGTACACTAAAATGGTACACTAAAATGGAGTAAGCTTTAGATTTGAATTTAGATCTAATTCTTTTTGGAATTGGTTTTCTTCCAAGATTTTTTTTAGTAACATTTTCTGGTTGTATGCCAACAGAAAATGTTTTAACAGCTTTTAATTATTTTTCTTCTCATCAAAATCATGGTAATTTTATAGAGTTTTATGTTTTCATAGTAGAAAGCTTGTTTGCTATTTTGGTTATCTCAACCAACCTTCTTCATAAACAATATCTGTTAAAGGAATAAGCAATTCCTGGTTCAGGTATTTAAGATTTTTGAATCTTGAGTACTGCTTTGAAAATCTTTAAGAGCTTATTTTTTATGCCATGTATATACACTATCTTTGCAAAATGTTTTATGTCAGTTGAATGCTTTCAAGGGTGGAAATTAATTCTTTGGGAGTTATTTCTTTATATGCAGTAAGATGAGGAAAAGGAGTAAGGCAGATCTTTTCTCCATAAGCATGGAGAAAAGGAATTTTATAGTGGTGTGGCTCAACTGGAATCCTATTGTTGTTTTTCAGAACTCTTTTCTTTAATAATTTCAGGTAACCTGATACTTTGAAATAGATCTGTACTTCAGCTCCCTAGATATTACCAGTGTATGGAATAAATGGACCTTCTCTCTGTACACAAAACAAGGACCTGAGTCGTAGCTTTGAAGTATGAGGATCCTACCTTCTTGAGTCTGTCGGATACAGGGAGATTTACAAAGCAAAACTAGAGCACTGTGTACTGAAGTCTCTCGGGACATCAGCCCAGCTGTGTTCCCACACAGTATGCCCAACGGGGAGTCAGAGCAAGGGGGTGGCCAGGTCTTCATGTGTTGGCACGTGGGGCTGCAATAAATGAGGCAGTTCCAGTATTTTGTGTGGCTGCCTGTGCTCCCACACCAGAGGAGACTGTCAGTCAGCCTTCTACACGTAGCAACTAGAGATACTGCCGTGGTTAAGACCGTCTCAGTAGTAACTCCCAAACATGTCAAAAACTGTGGAAGCTGCCACCTGAGGGTCAGCTTTCACATGACAGCTCGGCCAGTTTTATAGGCAGCTGTAACTGAGAGGGCAGAGAGTTGATCTGGGGGCTTTTCTTCTGTGCCTGGGATGAGCATGCCACTGGGGAGTGCCGGAGGGCAGTCAGGAGGGATTCCCCCTTTTGGACACCGCTGACACAGGTCACCTTACACTGATTTGCACCAAGAACAGCATAGCCAAGTGTAGCCAAACACGGATCCTTTTCTAAATGAAGTATCTGCTGTCTTATTAGTTTACCCACACAGAAAAAGATTTCCCAAATTAACAAGCTATGCAGAACAGTCTAAGAAAATCCACTCTGCAGGTGGATCTAGAAAAAAAGAAGTCCTCCACTGTGTGCGTAACAGGAGTCGTCATACTGCTGACAGCTGATGAAAGCGGAGTTCATATTATGTGAGTATGTAATAACAGCATTCCAGTAACGTCTGTCCCACTAAATTCATACCTACCTCCTAACCAAGAGTAAGGCAACCAAAAGCAATCTGCTGAGAGGCACTGAGCATTTCCAGATTAACACGATCTAAAACAAGCAAGCAAAGTCAGTGCATCTGCATCCTCCCTTTGAGTTTGATTACAAAATAGGCCACCAGCTGTGACTACGGCCACAGATCTAGTGTTACTGAGTTTTAAAAAATAAAAAAAAAGAAAAACAACAGTAAATGATTTAATATAATTTCCATCTATCTTTGATGCCACAAATCAGGATTAATTGAATAATTAATATGAAAGTAAATGAAATAAATAATAAATAAATATAAATAAATAAATAAATAAAATTAATTTATATGAAAGTAATTTAAAACATGACATCTCCATTCCCAAACACAGAGTACCTTCATCATTTAAAAGCAAGGTAAGTTACAGACATAAAATCTAAGTTAGGAGAAGAACAACTCCCTGTTATTTTGAGTGGTTTGAATTGTTGGTGGGTTTTTTTCATTCTAAATCAGTAGCTGTTAATACAACTAACCAAATTACTACAGATTTAGCATTTGATATAAATGAATTTGTCATCTATGAAATGCAAGGTGACTCCATTTGAAGTCCATTTGAACATGCTCAGTAATGCACAAGCTATCCCCATGCAGGAGTGGTAATGACATTCACTACAAATAGTTTTGTATTTCAGACTTGTGATGTGGCTTTTCAGCCCAGAAGAAATTCAACTTTTTTTAGACTTGATCCAAGCATGATTGCACCAGAGCTTTTATGGCTGATCAGGGTAGAAACACTGTTACATGTTTGGCATAGCACTATTTTCTTTTATATATTTCTTCACTTTTCTTCCAGTAGAAAGTGAAGGTCTTAGAATGTGCAATCCAGTCAATCCCAAGCACCACTGAAATAAAGAAATCCAAATAGTGTTAAGCAGGTTGATGTCATGCAGCGCTTGACTAGATCCCTCCTATTTAAAATATTCAGGTTTGCTTATACACTGCCGTGGAAGTTCAAAGCACAGTATTTGGTTCATTTAACAACTGCAGACACTCCATTAGCCTTTCTCGCTACCGACTTCACATCCCATATGCCTGCCTGATCCATCTGTCACGTTTTGTCAAATGGAAGCGCTCGCAGGGAGCAGCCATGATTTTACTGGGCATTGCAAAATGGGGCTCCAACCTGAATAGCCACTGAACCACAGACTAAAATGTTAATAATAGAAGAGCAAATGGGAACCTCTGTAAACATGAGGACTATGAGCAAGGAGGAATGGCTACATTAATGTGGATATGTGGTGGGCAATAAGATATGTAAATCTTCACTGAATGGATAATGTCAGGACAGTAACATCAGGTTAGATTATACTGTCAGTATTCTGCCTTTGAAAGTACCCAATAAAAGATGCTGAGAAGAAAGCTTAACAGGCCAAGTACCTAGACTCCTTTCCTGGTGCTCATCTCCGTGGCTCAAAACAAAAAGAGCACACAAAGCTATAGATTTGGCTTTTTAGAGTCAAAATGGATGATACAGAATTAATTGCAATCTAAATACATATACCTCAACAATCTGGCCACTGACATTTCCATACTTCAGTTAATATGCAGTATGATTTCTGTGATGATAGGATGCTAAAAAATTTATCGTTCCAACCAGGAGGAGGAGGAGGAGTTTTAGTATGTTGTTGTCAAGACTTGCATGTTTATATACATATAAATCCCTCTCATACATACACACACATATATAAAGAGTACACAGCTATAACAGAAATCTATTACACTGACTTCTTACTGTCATTCCGACAAAAATTATAACCTATATTGGAGTCTAGATTATCTTATTTTATACCGAGAGCTCTATCATGTTCAAAATAACTTCTTCCTTTTATCTATAAGAACTATCTTTTTTATTAATATTCCTAAATGCATATTGCAAGTTAACCTCCTTGAAAACGTCACAAGTCTGTCCTGTAAAATAACAAGAAAATTAATATGATTACAGTACTAAAATTTTGGCATGCAAGAGCCAACTTTTTGTGCCACTCGAGTTATTTAGACTGTATACATATCAAGCTAGTGCATAATGATGTAAGAACAGCTGTACTAGTTAAGTTATATAGCCACTATCCTCCTTGGAGAGTAGTCAGTAAAAGTGCTTAGGGAAAGAGTTTCATAAAAAGCTAACTACAGAGCATTTTCTTAGTATATTCTCTCATTTTCAGACAATCTGTGACATCGAGATTTCCTGAGCCAGAGGCTGCATGCACATCTTTGTGCCTAATGGCCCTTAATGGATCTTTTTTTTTTCTAATCATTTGCCTAATTGTTTTTTTAACTCATTTATCCTTTTGGCCTTCACAACATCCTGTGGCCATGAGTTCCACAATTTAATTATGTGTTATGTGAATAAGTACTTCCTTTTGACCCTGGATGCATTAAGAATACTTTATCTGTATTCTTCTTTTTTTCTTTTTTGCTGGTGCCAATGCAGCAGGAGCTAACTGCTTGGAAACTTTGTTCTTTAGACTTTACCTCAGTGTTCTTTGAATCTGAAATGGCCCTTTTGATGTTGGCATATGGACTATAAACTGTACATAAATGCTGGCCATGTCCTGACGCATACAAGAAAAATGTTTCTAGTCCAGGTCTTTTTTCTTTTACCAGAATGTTCTCTTTCCTTTAGTTTTAGAGATAGTGGGTCCTTGATAAACTTTTGTGGTCTTACCTTTTATGAATGCAAACCTCTAGGGGCTGTGAAGAATGAAGGAATTAAAAAACAAATAAACAAAAAAACACCCCCAAAAAACCCCAAAACAGGAAGATATTATAAGTTTGAACTATAAACCTACAAAAAGACTAGATTTGGCCTGAACAGTATGTGAGAAAAAGAAGGTTAGTCCTCACGTTTCCTAAGTTAGGTACATTCACTATGGCCACTGGCAGATCCAGCTTTAGCCTGTAAATGGAGTTGCTCTTGCACCTGTCGGTGAATTTGGCCCAAAGAAATGAGGCATAACTGAATATCAAGATTTGATCATTAAAAATAAGAAAGTCAGCTTCTGTAATGGAAGAAGTGGAAGAAAACAAGAGCTTTGAATGAGTATAAAAACATTCACAATTGAGTTATTTTTCACTAAATAACTAAATGTGGATTTATGGCCATACCTGAGGTGTTGGGGTCTAAAAATGTCAGCTTTACAACTTTTGATTTAGTCTGACAGAGGCAGAAGAAATAAAGCAAAGAATAAATCTGATTAAATCTCTGAAGCAAAGGTTCTATTTCAGGCTAACTGAAAGTATCACTTTTCTGGAAAATGTACTTTATTTTAATCTGACTGCTAGGTTTTTTGTGCCAGTTTTATCTTAAATTTTTTTCTTCATAGTTCTCAGCCAAATGTTCTTCTGATGGCCTTGAGTCAGCCACTGCTGACCAGAAGAAAATAAATAATAATACATAATATGGATAATATCCTTCCTAGAGAGATTATAATGAATTATTTTGTACCCTGTTGAGCATATCATGACTCCTGGTGTGATGCTTGGCAGTTCACCGCCCTCCAAATGCACTGCTTGGTCATTTCCTATGTCCTGCAGTTTCTGAGTTTGTCACGTAGATTATCTCTCCTCTTGTTTTGCCGTCAGCATGGATGTAAAATTCTATTTGTAATACTGAAGCTACTAACAGATATTTCAGAACCTTGAGTGTAAATGTACAAACAGTCTTCATGTAAGTTGTTTAATACATTTTCCTGCAAATTTCTTAAATTGGCTACATCACGTCTTGGCTGTTCAACTACATGTAAGTTCAATATTTTTATATTATAGCAACTGAAAATGTAAGACGTCCTTCAGTAAGGAAGGGAATATAGCTTGATTATCTGATACAGATATGAGATTGTTATGAGACTGTTTTTCAGCTAGCTAAGCCTGGTCATAAAACATGCCTCCTTTTTTAACTAAAGAAATACACAATAAAGCTAGGAGAATATGTATCATATCAGATGTCTCCCGTGGTAAATGGTCACAATCAGTGCAATTTGAATCTTGCTGTCTCATCTCCAGCATGCTTTGAAAGGACAGCTGAATCAACTGGTGAGTCTGATGACTCTTCAAAAGGAAAATATTAAGTGTATCAATATGAAAATAAATATCGTACCCGATTTGGTATCACTAATAGGCCAGCAACAATAAAGGTCTGTTTCCTGGAATCAAAGGGTCCCTGGACTCATGCCACAAAAGAAGGTAAAGGGTAGGTGGAAGCATCTGCCTGCTTGCTTCTTCTTGCTTGACCAGAGTTTCACAGCTCAGTCTTCCATTTCCTGGACATTTTCCTCCTTATTTTTAGCATTTTGGAGCATTGGCACGCACAAGGAATTCAGAATTAAAACCAAGGCAGCCTCAAGACATAGCTGACTGAAATGTTTATATGCCTTACAACGTATCCTGTTGTCATAGCCAAACTTCAGGGACAGATGATTTCTGCTTGAGAAAACTACATTATGAAAATCTGGAAGGGGCTCAGTGCTGTGAGTTGTTCAGGCTTAAGTTGCATTGTTTAGCTTAAGACATGGGGATACTGCGCCTTTTCTAGGAAATAACTAACAGCTTGCTATTTCAAACTGAAGGATGGTTGACACATGACAATATTTAAAACAGTAACATAATTTTCATTTTAAATTCCCACTATAATGGACCTTTCAGGTTTCTACTGGGGAAAAAGAGCCAAGCAATATTGTCTTGCTTAGCTTTTAACATTTTAGCTTGTTACTGATTTTACATGACTCTTAAATACAAAATAATTCTCATCTAAATATTTTATTGTGCTAAGAAATAATTTATTTCAGGTTTGCCTTTAAGAGTTCAAGAGTTTTGTAGAATTTGTAGAGCTGATCTCAACCTTATCTTTGTAACCACAATACTATGCCGAACAATTTCTACACCTGTGCTTTGAGGGAGGCCAGGCTTTAACCAAAGGAGTCTTTTGTCTAGGACTTGTCAAAAAATGGAAATACTAATCTGTATTGTTTTGTATTATTTGTACAAGTAGCAGTGGCTGCTACCACAGTATGTTAGAAAAAGCGAAAAAATGCCCATGGAGAGTTTCAGAAAGATAGGGCTCTCTCACAGGGAGCTCTGCTGGCACTCGAATTGGGTTAGTTTTAGGGAAGGCAAATTGTCAGTACCTGCCCTGGTCTGCAGTGTTTGAGCCCTAGCTTTCCCTTGGGGTAAAAAAAACATTTGTAAACATACATATATATACACACACGTACATATACATGGTTCTATATTATTTGTGTGTGTGTGTAAATATATATATATGGGGGTCTCTGTGTACGTATATATGGATGGGCAACTGGTACCTTGTAAGCTAAATGGAAAGTCTTTTTCTTACCATCTGGAAAGAACTTAATTTCTGGTCTCATCTTGCTCTTTCTCACAATTGCTGTTATTCTCTGTTTTAATCTTGATGATATAGTTCAATCCTATTATCTCAAATTTTCATATTTTTGCCTCTGCTAATAGTTTGATGTGTCTTACACTATATAGAGCTGACATAGAACATATGGTAGATTACTGAGCACAGAAGTATTAGCTAGGATTTCTACAGAGAAGCTATCCATGCTACCACAAAGTGCATCACAAAAGCTTAAATAGATGATGAAGGTTTCATTAAATACAATAATAAAATCAATTGCTCTCCTAAAAAACTACTAAAGCCTAAGTCAAATATTGTTTCCAGAGTTTGAATACTTTACTGCTTCTTTTTCTTAGAAGAACTGAAAAGCAACAAGATTTACTTAATCAGTACTTTCTCTTAAGGAATTTTACTGACGTTGGATGTTTGCTGTTTGAAACTAAACACTTTAGCTTGGTCTCAGAAACATTGCCTGATGGGTAAGTAAAAACATTCTACACGTATCGAGAAATATTCTAGCAATACTTAAGTATAAAAAATAATGTGGCCAGCAGGACTAAGGAAGTGATGATCACCTCGTATTCAGCACTGGTGAGGCCGCACCTCGAATACTGTGTTCCGTTTTGGGCCCCTCACTACAAGAAGGATGTTGAGGTGCTGGAGCGTGTCCAGGGAAGGGCAACAAAGCTGGTGAAGGGTCTGGAGAAGAAGTCTTATGAGACGTGGCTGAGGGAATTGAGGTGGGGGAATTGAGGGAATTGAGGTCTGGGGAAAAGGAGGCTGAGGGGAGACCTCATCGCTCTCTACAGATACCTAAAAGGAGATTGTAGTGAGGTGAGTGTTGGACTTTTTCCCAAGTAACAAGAAATAAGATGAGAGGAAATGGCCTCAAGTTGCGCCAGGGGAGGTTTAGACTGGATATTAGGAAAAATTTCTTCACTAAGAGGGTTGTCAAATATTGGAACAGGCTGCCCAGGGAAGTGGTTGGGTCACCATTCCTGGAGGTATTTAAAAGACATGTAGATGTGGTGCTTAGGGACATGGTTTAGTGGTGGACTTGGCAGTGCTACGTTAACGGTTGGATTTGATGATCTTAAAGTTCTTTTCCAACCTAGGTGATTCTGTGATTCTATGAACTGGAAGTAAGAAAGAACTGAAGATTTCTATGGAAATGTATATTCAGTCAAATCTTGGTAAATGAAGTGAATACTTTTGTTTAGTGTTTTGCATATGCCATGCAGTATTTTGAGAGCTGCATCCTTACCTTAGAATTAGTACTAAAATTGCAGTTAATATGGGCAGTGTATAATCACAAGTCAGGACTGGGCTTTGCCATGTCCTACTGCCCTGATCACACTACTGCTCTCATCCAGTCCATGTATCCTGACCTTCTTGGTGTGGAAATAAGGGTCCACAGATGGAACCTTGGTAGGTGCTTGCTAGTCCAATGATACAGAGTTGGGATGCAGAGCAAATCTTCAGACCTGGTAGCACAGAATCTTTCCACTACCTTCTGAGACCCACCAGATTTCAGGGCCCCTTGTTCAAACATGCCTACGGCACCTGGCGCAATGTGCTTCTCTGTGCTATCATCAAGTGTCTTCACCACCACAGACCCAACAACTTCTCCTCCTCAGAAGAGATAGAAAAGCAAGCTAGTGAGTTCTGGATATATTTGCCTATAATTGGTGCTCTTCCACAAATTACACTTGAGTAAGCTTGCAAACGTAGCTGATGAAAACTGTGAACATCTAGTCAGCCATCAATCTTTAGGAAAAATTAGAATCTAGGTCTAGATATAATCCTGTTTCACTCTGGTATGCGCTTAAAGGAAAATCAAATCCATCCTACACTTTTCAAACAATTTGTAGTAAAAATACATATTTGTTTGCTTTATTTTTTGAAGTAATGTCTTACTGCATTTATGCAAAACTTTGACCCCACTTCTCCCTTAGAATGTCACTGTCATGGGATGCAAGATCAGCTAGAATTTCAGGCACAGGAAAGGGTCAAATAACATTGCTAATTGCACTTTTAGGAAAGATAACAGAACACAAGTTCACTAATTTAAGCCTGTAATGAAACAACATTTAAATGTTGAATATCCATATGAACCACAACCCATTAATGCCCATACACCTTAAAAATCCAAGCATAAATATTCCCTAGAGAGATGCACAGCACAATCAGCACTTTCTCTGTTGAGTTTCCTCCACATTTTAAAATTCATACAAGTAAAGTGTGTAAGTAATTTGATGATTGCTTGGATGTTAGCATTGTTTATGTTTCAGAGTGGATTTTCAGATTTGGACAGGGCTCTGAGCAACCTGAGCTAGTTGAAGATGTCCCTGCTCATTACAGGGATGTTGGACTAGGTGACCTTTAAAGATCCCTTCCAACCCAAAGATTCTATGATTCTAAGACTCTATGATTCTGATCTTTTAAACTGTTTTTCTATAGGTCTTCTATGAGAGCATTTCTTCATTCTTCCCTGGTGTTCTCAGTCAGTCCAGTCTTTAGGTAACTCCACTTCTGTAGTTCTCCACTTCTCCACTACCAGTGTTTATTGTTGGATGAGTTTCATAATATATAGCCAGAAAATTTGATGATTCGGGATTTTTTAGAATAAGTATTGTACATTAAAACTTTGTTTGCCCCCTCCTTATGCTGAAGAAGACTACACAAGGCTCTTCCTAGTCTGTATGCCTGTTTAAAGTGATTGAACATGCTCTTAAAATTTCACCTTTGAAATGTTAAGTTTGCTTCCTTTATGACAGTCCATGGCAGCTAAGGAGATTTAGGTTTTCTATCTTTGTTCCTTAGTGCTATGTTGCTGTGTGAAAATACAGATTATTAGAAAAACACACTAAATTTGACCATATCGACCCTTTGGTTTTGTAGGTAACATTTACGTAATATATTTTTCAGGCAGTTATAGAAGTACAAATTTGATTTTGGCAGTCTTGGAAATTTGCCATGTTCTCTGTTATCAGTAGATGCACTAGAGTAAACAAGGAACCCCGTGTGATTTGCATTGGTGGTATACGATGCTGGGAAGAATCATAGTACTCACTGCTCTGCTGGAATTTCTTGATCTGACATCGATCTTAAGAACTGGAGGAAATTCACATTAAAAGATACAGAGCTATTGATGCACTACAAAGAACCGAAAGCTAAATGATAACATTTACTGGATGCAAATATGACCAGGAAAACTGCAGCCACAACCAGCTTTTTCATATTCTTTTTCAAAATATGACAACAGTTAGGCTGTGGGGGATAGCTAAATGTCCAGTTGTCATTTCAGCTCACTTAAATCCACTTGATCAAACTAGGAGAACTAAATGCAAACTGGCAGTCACTCTTTCTTCTAGGAAGCAAGTCAATATTTGGTCCATGTGCAGCAGATGCATAGCTAATGAAATAAATATGGTTCTTAAATTTTCTATATATAGAAATGAAAACAGCACATATTTTTTAGCTTTTTTTTTTTTAATTTTGCAAAGAAGGGTTTATCCTGTATTCTACATTTGAAAGGCAGACAATTGCTCTAAGTGATTCTGAATATTTTTGGACACTTGTTTATCAGCATTAAAAGCATTGTGAATAAATGTAAGAATTTTGCAATTCAGAAAAGCACAGTTTTCTAACTTCAGAAATCCTCTTGCGGTAGCTTCTTGAACTAATATATTTATAATTATACGTTGAAGGTATTCAACAGGCATAATGTTTTATAAATACCATTAAGCATATTAATCAGGAAACTTTTGTGATTTCATTTCAGTCATGTCCACTATGATTCCTCTCACTTTGTGAAGTCAATCTTTTATATTTTTTTTCCTATGGTGTTTTAGGGGATGTCTACTTAGCTAATTTCTCCAGGGTATTATATCACCCTCCTCCACTGCTTACAAGCAACAAAGAAAAGGCAACTGAGATTGAGGAAAAACAGAATGCAAGATGGGTGCTTAAAAATACCTTAGCAGTTCCAGTCAGATCTTTTGTAGCAGAATGGAATATCTTGTTCCACATAAACTGGATTACTCAACACTTGTGTAAACTAACCTTATACCCCCTCCTTCAAGTTTATCCGGACATTTGGTCATACCTCTGTTTAATTAGGGTAAGGGTTTCTATGTAATGTGATGCGATGTAATATTAAGTGCACACTAATATTTGGCGAGACAAACATCTGCATTTTCACTTCTGAAATCAATCACAATGTGATGCGATGTAATATTAAGTGCACACTAATATTTGGCGAGACAAACATCTGCATTTTCACTTCTGAAATCAATCACAGTCTGAAAAATACTGGAAATGAATGAACCAGTGTATATGAGCAAAGTTTCTACAGTAATTTAATGAACAGTGCCCACTTTGTTAGGTACAGACTGAATATTCATTTAGATAAATAGGAGCTTAAGCTAAAGGATATCTAACCGTCTCACAACTTTCTGTTATTTACCACTTGGTATAGTATCACCTTTCTCAGAAGACAACCCTTGTGAAAGAAGACAAGTTTGTCAGTGCTAGAAAATGATTAATTGGTTGAGGTCATTAGGGAAAATCTGAAGTATCAGTGAAAAGGTGTTCTGTAAGTTCTAAAAGCACATGGAGAAGCATCAGTGAGGGGCAAGCATAGTCACAGTAATTACCAAACAGCCGGGACACTTATGGATACAGGATTTATCTTTGTCTTCCTTTCTCCCCTTTCATACGAAAAGTTTCATTTTGTAGTAGGTGTGAGATGACTGCACCTATCTTGGATGCCAGTCAGCAGCATCAATGTTCACAAGTTTTTTCCCATACTATGTTCTTTTGCCAGGCTGAACTGGTGTCTTTATTGGAGACGCATAGTTTATCCAAGCACTGGCAGCTCTAACGTACTCAGGTTCTTGTGCCTGTGCCCTTTTAATTTGGGTTAGCTCACTACTGTATGTTCTTTATTATCTCAGCAAACTGATATTCAGAGTGCTTCTCTTCTCTTGTAAGGCATCTTAGGATTTTCTCTCTGAAAAGGCTGCCCCTGATTAGGGGGATGTGGAATAAGACTGTTTTGCTGTGGAATTACAATGGATGTGGAATAAGACTGTTTTGCTGTTTTCTCTGATTGTTGTCACTGCAAGACCAGCTGAAGTAAAAGCACTTGTTAGCTTGGTGCACTGCATATATTTTGCAACTAACAGAAACAGTCTAGCTTTTTTGTCCTCTGTTGAAAATCCAAGAGACCTTGATTCTGCACATAAAAGCTCTGGCAACAAGCCCACAGGCCTCCCTTTTAAGTGTATGCCACGGGTTTGGGTTAAAAATTTAAACAAAAAATATTTGCGGCAATATGAATAAAAATTCTGTCATCTCTCTTCACCAACTTTAAAACTCTTTCCCTTTATGATATCATAATCTCTAAAATATATGCAGTATTCTTCAAAGCTTGCCTTGGCTTTAGCAGCTGCTCTTGGTTACAAAACAAAGAAAGATAAAAGAGCTCTTTGGAAAAGCCTTCTCTCTTAGCGAAAAATAAATGTTTCCCTGCTCCCCTTTAAAGACCACGTGTTCTCTATCTAATTCTATTTACATGGGTCACTAATCATTACAGTTTTGTATTGTACTGCCCGGTTCCCGCGGTAGGTCTCGAAGCAGTTAGCCATCGCAGGGAGATGGTGTGCCATTCTCCTGGCAGTGTTTCCCTTTGTTTATGGAACTGCAGCACTTGCAGTGCTGCATCAGCAACTATCGCCCCCAAAACCATCCCTTCCACCCTTATGTTTGCTAACAGTTGCAATACTGTGCTAAGGTTTTAATTAAAGAGACGATGGGATTCAAAATCAGCTTTGAACGCAGCCAGTGGGTAATTTGAAGGATTACAAAGAGATGTTGCCTGTTTAAAGACAGGAGGGAAAAGGAGTTGATATCTGGATGCCTTATAGATAAGCTTTACAGGGTGAAAGTTCAGCAAATTTTCTTCAGGAACTTAATTATTGGAAAGAAAGTAGGGGTTTCTCTGTATAATTTTCTCATTTAAAAGTCAGTTTCTTCACTCTTGCTTTTCATTTTTACAAATGCCTTAATTATACAGGTGGGGTTATTTCTTCTCCTTGCTGTATTTGAATATATAGGCATGTTTGTAGTTGAGAATTTTCTTCTTAGTTGTAATTAGTGTATAATACTATTTCCCAGGTGGATAATAGAGAGCTGTTCATCAGGAACACTCAGGAAAAATAATGTGTGTGGAATCATATGAAAACACACACATTTTTTGCTGTTTTATATAGAGGTGTAGTACCTAATATTATTAATGGGCTATTTTGATTTAATAGACAATGCTGCTATGTTTTAACACTTCAACATATTCAAAAGTAGATCCTGGAAAAAAAAAAATCGTTTACTTAAACACCTTACATGGCAGGCAAGTATATGAGAGTCAATGGAAATCAATACAAAAAGAGACATTTCTACTACCAGGGTTTTGGAAGAGATACATACACAAGTTTGTTAATTGGCTTTCAATGGAATAATTTTCAGTGCAGTTCATAATTATTCAGTCGTATGTATCCTCAGTTCACTGTCATTTCCCTCTGACTTCCAAACTGTCCACTTTCTATGGAGTATTTATAAAAGAATAACATTAATTTACAACTTTCTGGCAGTTCATCTTCTATAAGCGTGATTTCCCTAGTATCAAATGGCTTTGTGTTTTTAGTGTCACTTGAATTGTCCTAAATTTTTCCAAGGAATATGTTGCAAAAAAATGTTGAGAAATAATTGATAATTTCTATTCTCCAGCTCAAAATATTTCAAAAGTCTTAATATTTCAGGCTAGTTTTCAATACGCTGCCTCTGAAGCTATTGCCTGCTTCCTTTTCAAAAATCCTGTGGGAATAAGCCCTGATATGTATGTGTCTCTCTTTGTGCCTGTTCCTCCCCAATCAAAGTTAATTATAATTAAACACTGACTATAAAAAGGAAAAGACATCTGTCCAAGGACATCATCACAGTTTTCTGAGGTTTGGTCAACATTTGCTGTACATACAACTCACTAGCTGGATTTGGTAACGTTCTGCTTAGACAGGGAACTAAATTACCATGGAATATAACACACTTTGATTATGCTACAGGGGTTATGCCTGCTTTGAACACAGTTTAAATTAAGTGGCAGAACAGTGTAGGGATGCCTAAAATATATCTGCCAACTCTAGGCATGTCAGTTCAACCTCCATTACCCTGACAACCTTGTGCATGCTATATATAACTGCAGTGTGGGATAGCAAGTCCCGCGGCAGGGGAAAGATCTTCACTGGAAACAATTCTGTGAAAGCTTTTAGGAAGACAAGCTGGGAACAGCCTTAGATAGAAGCAAAGCTGAATAAAAGCCGAGTTAGAAGCCAGGAAATATACTCAAACTTAGAAGAATGTTACATCCCTCAAATAATGTGGTCTAAAGACCCTATAAATTTCAGATGACAAAATCATTTTAGCCTACGGACAACCCACCTCAATTTTGGGTACATAGAAGGAGTTTTTTGGTGCTATCTTGAATTATATCCAGCCCAATTACAAATAGGTGAAATTAATCTTTTATATAACAATACATGATGGCAATAAAGTAAATAATAATAATAATATTATGACACTATTAACTTAAAACTGTGTTTCTTCAGATGTTGAATATTAAGAAAATAGGAGTGGGGCATTAGATCCAACTGCCTTTCTGAGTCAGCAGACTCATGCCCAGTGTCCTGTCTCTGGCAGTAACTGATCAAGGTACTTCCAGAAACGGTTTAAAAGCAAGTCATACTCCAATCTTTTGCCAGCATACCCTTCCAAGAGTCAGCACCATCAGAACCTCCTACTCTGGATCATAATCTGGATGGTCACATCTAATTGCCATCAGTATTTCCGTTCTTTATGTATTTATCTAAGTGTGTTGTGTTTTTTGCATTTTGAACATCGTATGGCCATCAATTTCACATTGCTGTGCAAAAAAATTTGTTTCCTTTTATTTGCTTTTAAAACTATTATCTCATGTTTTAACTTGGCCTCTTAATTATTGTATTGTGAACAATGGTTCTCGATTGATCTTCATACCATTTATGGTTTCCTTTTTCTTAATTTCAAGTACTGTTCCAGTAGCCTCCCTATTAATTGGGGACTATCTAGTCTCTCATTAATTGGAGACTATCTAGTCTCTTTTCTTTGCAGAACTTATTCTGCATGCCCTGCTCACACTTGTCAGCCTTCTTTATTTTTATTACTTGTACCATATAATTTTTTCAGACAGCATAGCCAGAACTGCGTGCAGTAGTTACAGCGTGGGCACACCAAAGATCTACAAGCAGTTTATTATATCTTTGTTTATATCCAAACTCATTTCCCAGTAACTCCCAACAATCTGCTATTGACTACTATTGGCAACAGCTAAATCAAATCCAGCATTGAGGTTTTTTTTAATTAGCTTTAATTCATATTTATTGATAATGAATTGTAATTGCTTTGTTAGCTATCACTGGCTAAATCCATTTGATCCTCTTGGACTCTTCTTCAATTTTTCATATATACTTTCAACTTTGACCATGATGAATAATTTTGTATCTTCTGCATACTTTGGCATCTTTCTGCTAGTTATTTTCTCATGGCACATAAATGGAATTGAATAAAGCATATGGAATGAAATGAATGAGACAGATAACCACAACAAGAAGGTGATGGCTATTAGACATGAACACTTCTTTCTGAAGCAATCATGTTAAATTATCACTTGCAAACCCCATTAGCACACCACATTTTCTTGTCTGTGTTTCAGAGGACTGTAGTTTTGAGGAGTTACTTACCGTCGGAATCGGGGCTTTACAGAATTATATTCTAAGCTTTTTTAATATCTTGAAAACATGGCATAAAAGAAAACTGCTACCTAGAAAAACAGAGGATCAAGCCTGTAATGGAAGATCTTAAAATAGCGGTATATCCTACAGCTCACTCAGGATTGCTGTTTATGTTATGCCACTCCCAGGGATTACTTTGGTTTATGATCATCCCTTTGTTACCCCATAAAGGTACATGACCATACCTGAATGTGGGCACACGTATACTGGAAAACATACAGTGACAAATGCTGAAGTACAGTGACAGTGATATTTAAACATTACTTTTTCCCTATATCAGAAATATTAACAACCCAGTCGTTGCTAATATCTCAGGCTTAGGCTTCACCTCATTGCCTCTTTCTCACTTTTATTTCTTTATTTAAATAATTTTAAACCTATGAGAAGCAACCATCCTCGCTGCCCAGGACTGGTGTACTTACATAGACTTCAGGAAAATTCATGTGTTTAATACTTGGGAAGTTTCTGTGAAAAGTTTGATATGGTATTTCTAGATCTTTGGCTAGCATAAATAAGAGTATTTCTGTGCTGTGTTAAGGTATAAGGAAAGAGAACCTGTAATGGATGAATTTTCAGGTGTGATAGATCATATTTCTTCTTTCTTATATCTTCTACCAATTCTCTTTAAAATAAGTTTGCGTTGTTCAAATAATGACCTTTCCTAATGTGATCTTTACAGATCTGTCCTTATAGATGATTTTATTTACTTTTGCAAATGGGACTTCTACATTCTGTTATTATTTTAGGAACACAATCTCTTTCCAAGGATTGTATTTTTCCCAAAAATGTGTGGTTGTGTTCTTTCAGGGTGCATGGTAAGAAGAAATGACTTCACTTCTTCAGATAGTTCTGAAGTATAAGAGTATAGGAATAGTAATACTGGCTCAGACCCAAGTTCTTTCTCTTCTGGCAATACACTATGTAAAATACTTTTAAGAAAGATTATAATAACCTAACAGATGGCTTGTGTAGGATAATCTGACATTGATCACTTATACTTAAATGTTGTTTTAAACCCAAAAGCGTAATTCATTTCCATGTTTTTATTACTATTATTTATCATAACCAAATATTTTCCTTATAGATGTCTGTGAATCTTGATTCCTGATGTCAGCAGCAGTCAGTTCTTCAGTCAGATAATATGTCTTTATGAAAAAATTTTCTATCTCCTTAATTTTTTTTATTTTATTCTCATGCTACCATGTGAGAAACTTTATATGTCATCCTTATTTCATACACGATTTCTGTGACAGCTGTCATTCCTCTTTTCTCAGCAGTAAACAATCTCACACCTTTTCAGTCTTGACATGTCTTCCAGATTCATGATAATTTTTAACATTTTTCTCTAAGTTCATGATCTATCCCTCAATACCTGATTTCAAAAAGTTTCCAGATAAATTTTAACTACTACTGGTAAATATAAAATGTTTTTTCTGTCCTCCATATTCACAACTTCTTTCTATCCCTGGCACACCTCTAAGCAATGTTAAATGAAGCTGAATGAGTGTGAAAAAGAATAGCTGTTGGGAATTAGGAGGCCTAAATTTGATTACTTCCTGTTGATCAAATCATAAACTCTCCCATATTCTTACCTGCAAAATGGTGATAATAGCAGTTCCTTGCTCACAGAATATTGAATATAGGCACAAGAACTCAAATGATCTAAATACCTCAGGAAATGTTCTCAAATATAAAATGCTACAGAAGTGCAGGTTATCTGTATTGAGGCAGCCCAATGGCTTGAAACGAATTGTTTCCTAAGAAAATACAAAATATAATAGATTTTGACATGTAAAATTTCAAAGTTTGTGACTATGTTCCCTTCATTACAGGCATATACAAAAAAAACCCCTTTGAAGTTAAAATAGGAGAAATAATAATTCCACCTGACAAGACTAGCTGAAGCATTAAGATTATGATGGGAAGATTAGCTAGATAATAAAATACAATACTGGTCTCTTTCTCATCTCATAGGAGCTTCTTCAAAAGGAAACCATAGATAATGAAGATATAAACAGGAGCTTTTGTTGTGAAGAGGAGCTTTTATTGTTTTTTGGTTTAAAAAGCAAAAAAAACCCCTTTATTCATTGTTCAAGTAATCCCTAGAGGGTGTTGTTTATTCTACCTAAGGATTTCAAGGGTGCTCCACATTTTCTCCTAAGCATATCTCTGGGCCACACAGCACTGCCGGCGCTTGAATTGCCACCAAGTTATTTGTTACTTGGCCACTTTGTGAGCAGCTCGTAGTCCATGATCTTGTTATCTGTTGTGAAACACAGGCTTAAGGAAAAATGCATGAAGATGAGTAGGCTATGGCTTAGACAAAAATATCATGGTTATTCTTGCAGATGCACACCTGGAAAGACAGAAGGTGGTTCCTCTGCTGCAATCCTAACTGATATGTCTCACATAATTGATTTTATATTAACCAGACACTATTGGTTTAATTATAGCATCTATTTACCATATAGAAAAAGAGTGGCTTTGGTGGTTTGGGTTTTTTTTCATGGATGGCCAGATTAGATTTTATGATTTTTCCTTTCTTTAATATGGGATTTGAATGGTCATCCTCTGTCTTGGTCACTTTGCTTAACCTACTCTGGTTCTTTGTGACTAGAAATGTAACTACAACTCTTCTGAGTAGTTATTGTCTTAAGCTCTAAAACAGATTCCTTATCTCACACCTGTGCATGGGTTTTCATGTCATCTTCAGATGCAATTCAAAATCTCAGCAACAGTTTTCAGACTTGTATTATCTAAATCTGAAAAGCTGTTTCTCTTGGCTTGTAAAAAGCTGTGTCCATTAAAGTTAAGCAGATGTACCTGACGCTACTTTTTTCAGAAACATCAGCAAAGTTTTCACAATGCCAGTGAAATTGCCTTTATATCTCCAGTGCTTTCTCTTTGGCTCTTCCCTTTATAGCAGCTGAGTCTAAGTTACACTTCTTCAAAGTTGGCCAGCCTGCAGCAAGAAAATGCACTGTTGACTACATCTCAGTAGGAGGGTGGCAGTCTGCAGATAAAGGAAATGGAAGTTTGGGTATCTCTTCGTGATGCCCATGAATTCTCCTTAGCTTTGGGATCTGGTGGGTTAGATTTACTGTTTTGCCTTTTGTTTCCATATTAAGCCTTCACAAACACTCCTGCACTGAACAGCATTTTAATTAATTTTGATCTTTGTTTTCAAATTAATGGGAGTGGTTATCAATAAAAATTAGTTCTATAAGGTAGTTTTTAATACTTCAGCAATGCAGAGCTTCTACCAGTCATAGGTAAGCCTAAAAGACCTAAAGCTGTTTGAAAGTAACAAACAGCTGAAAAAAGGGGCCTTTATATTAGAATCACTTATTCAGTCTTAACTATAGCTTGCATTGTGTGACTCAGCTATAATTCTATTAGCAGTAAGACACTGCTGGGAGTATATTTCCAAGCAATTATTATACTTGGGTGATTAAAGTAGTTCTAGATATGACCTTGTCCCATATAACATTGCCATAGGCATGTTATAATCTTACGGAAGTGTATTGCTTGTCTCATCTCATTGCTTAATTATAAAATGTACACAGTAAATATTCTGTAGATAGGAAATGGAAACTCACGGAATGGATACTAAAAAACACCCAAGTATGACATTATAAAATAAAGTGTAAACTATGACTCCTTATTTTGCCACAATATCATCTTCAATTTTACAGCAAAATAAGCAAATAAGCAATTGCAATCATAGATCTACTTATTTTGATCCACACAAGATGGAAAGATCATTATGTCACATAAAAATACACCTATTCTCTCTTTTTACTACTTTCTTCCTCCGTTACTGGAAGCTTTTCATATTAATGTTAAGCAGTTTAATCAATAACCTGTTGTCTTCCTCAAAGATTTTTTTTCTCCTTATAGTAAAACTTAAATCTGATTCAGAACAGGTGCATTAAATTCGCCTCTATTTCCTTCTAGGCTTTTTCTGACATGTACAAAACTGAGATTCAAACTAATTCTCTTAAAGAAAAAATAAGGTTTATGTAGCCATGGATAGGAGAGTCTTATTGCTGGGTATTTTCACTCTGAGGATAAGAATATTATCAAAATTCAGTGCTGGAGAAAAAAGAAAAAGAACTGAATCCTGAGGGTAGCACATGAACTGATAATCTCTTCTGCCTTTGTAGGAAATCTGTACAAGAAATTTCAATCATGACATAGTAAAATCTATAGTCATTGAAGTCTTTATTGGGCCTGATCAAAAGCTGACTGGAATAAATAGAGCTACCATGAGTTAGTTCAGTTCAAAAATAAAATATTGTGAGTTTATTTAGCAATTCAAAAATATAAATGACCATTAATTTTTTTAATGTGTCATTTTACAAGATTTTTAATCTATACTTATATTTCCTCAAAAAATGTTGAATAAGGCAAAAATTTGCCTACACAGAACTTAGACATTAATAATTGACGTACAGGGCAGTTTCTAAAGATTAATAACCAGCTGGGAGAGCTGATGGCCTGAGGCAAAGCCAAGGGCCATTACCCCCTGGCTGGTTATTAAATCCCCAGGAAATTCCCAATGCCAAGGTCACGATTGCTATTACAATCCTTTTTTTACAAGTAAAAAAAGCTTGCTTAATTTTGTTTCATCCTTTCCAACAGTTTATTTTAAAATACTGTGTACAACATGAATTCAATGAGATTGCTGTTTGGACATTTCTATGATCTAACACAAAACCCTTCAACACCAACAGAAAGTCTCCTTTTTTTCTGATAGCCTGTGGATCAGGCCCTACCTGCCTGTTTACAGGCAGCAATCAAAATGCTTTTTGAGTGTCTAGTACATTGTCAAGGTTAATTCATACTAAAGAAACAAAAATCTTTCATTTTAAGTTAGTTAGGAAGAAAAATGGCAAACCTCAATATTGGTTGGAAAAATGGTAGATAAGCAAGGCAATGTTACAGTCAAACGTCTGTTCAAGCCATTGCTGTACCTTGCAATACATTTAATTGTGACTGGATGTGATCTACAGTACCGCACACAGCAACAAAGTAGAAGACAGTCAGAAAGAGAATGCAATCAGTACGCTATATGCAAATGCTAGCATGCTATTAAGAAAATCAGCTACTTGGTAAAACGAGTCTGGCATCAGAGAGGGAAGGGGGAAACAGTCATATTTTATTGTCAATAGAAGTCATGAAAGCATGCATATTAGATTAGAACTAACCTAATTGGAGATATGGGTGGTTTGCAATACAGTAGGGGGAACAGGCGTTAATTTGTGTCATGCTACGCCATGTCACTACCACTTGAAATTCCATTGGGCAATATTAATTCAAACAGAGGTCTAGGCTGCTAATAAATGAGGTAAATTGAGTCAATTACTAATTTCATGCTTTTCTGATTTTTGGTTTGGATACATAATATCCACAATTTAATGCACTGTCCTCTAGAGATCTTTGCCACTTATGAAGAACATGTGTTCATAGAATTATTTATACTATTCATTTAGATAAACATTGCTCCTGTACTGAGAGCAACAGGACAAAGGCTAGGAAAGGAGCCAAGTTTTGTCTGTCTTTTCCTCTTGATTGAAATCTTTCATTATCTGTGGAATGGCTTTCTTGCCTTCAGGCAGATCTTCACTTTCTCCTTGTCATTTGTCTCCTCATAATTCAGTGGCACAACAAGGTTTTCATTCATGTGACTGCATTGACGCTTACCCTATCAATATCTTACCACTGCTTTAAGAAGTTGGGAAGAATATTTTCTACCGGTGAAGGCTTTTATACCTCTCTTTTACAGGAGGGACCCCAAAGCTGGTCGTGAATTCTGTCATCAAATGTACATTTTCTTGATTGCTCTATTTTTTTGAGACGGAGCTTTTAATAAAGCGCTGGCTCGACCACTGAGCTCCTGCTCCGCTCCAACCTGTGGCTGATAAGGCAGGAACCATACCATCAACTCCAGCAGCTCAGCTACTACACAGCCCAGGGAGCACTCTCTGATCCACTAGCTCACTTTCAAGTATTGGACGCGCTCCCAGAAAACCCGCTTCTAATACAATCTCTCCTGCTATATCAGCGTAATGTAAAACCCAGTACCTCTGTTCAGGAAAGACAAAGCAAAATAAGCATGATGGAGGGGTTTTGATCTTTCTGTCAGAATTCTTTGTCTGCTCTGCTATACCCTCTTAGCTGAAATGGCATGTTATTTATTCTTGCTAACTGAACTCACCATCTTTTAGTTCAAGATGTATAACACACTGTAATTTCTCTCCCTTCCTCATAAACACATGTCAATCACCTACAAAAGTTAAAATAAATGACCAGGACATAAAGATACACTTCCTCCACTTCTCCCCCCCCCCCCCCAAAAAAAAAAAAAAGAAACCTTAATATAAACAACTTAACATGGAATGGTATTGGAGAGAAATAACAGTATGGAAAATACATGTATCAAGACAATCTTCCTTCTTGCTTCTATGGAGGAAGCTCAGCATTTCTCCTTCTCTTTTACCTTTCTATTTTTTAATATTAAATTTAGGTCTAAACTTACTTAAGTGACTTAAGAAAGAAAGATTATTTTAAAAGTTGATCTTTGCCTATTGTTACATCTTCTTCAGTAGGATAAATTCTAATCTGGTTTTAGTGTGTATGGAAGTTCGCCACCTTTCAAAACCTTCAATATCCTAAGCAGAGAATGAATTGTGAGAGATAATGAGGGTAAATTAGTCTGAAGAAGCCTTCTATACATACACAAATATTGTGGTAATCAGGCTGATGGAAAAGGCAATACAGAAAAATGCAGAGGCAGTTAAATGACAGTTAAATGATCTGAAGCCACAGTCCCATCTTTCATGGTTCAGTACATGTCATTGGGTGAACTTTATTTTTCATACCATACTTTGTCTGGATTTGTAAAATGAGTACTCATGACTACATCTCGAGGAAAGTTTTGAGTTCCTACATCTTATGGACATAAATACAGCTATCAAAGCTGTGTATCTATTCCTTTCAACCAAAACTTACGTCTATTTAATGTTGCCATTTCATGACTGCAGACTTCTTCTGATGGAGCTGTTCATCTTTATTTTTCAGTAGAAAAAGTGATAAATAATTCCTTCCTAGAATACTGGCTTTATTCTGAATATAATGGAGAAATGTTGTTCAATTCCTAGCAATATTTGGTATTGTGTCTCGCTTCCAGTAGTGAGTCTTTTCAGTAGCAAACTGCTTCCACACACTCCAAATCCACCATTTCAAACCAATGTCTGTTAAGTTCATTAGGCCTATCATTTGCTTTATGACTTACTAAAGCACACTGTATAAAAACATATTTTTACATCATGGCACAGGACTGTCTTTACACTATTTTTTTTTTCAATGCGTTTTTCAATGCAGTAATTGAAAACAAGGGAGAAAAAAAATCACTTGACTTTTGGGTAAAATACTAGTCTTAAAATACAGATAAAAATTAATATGGCAACTTACCAGTACTAATACTAACCTATTAGTATTTATAACATTAATATCTCAACAACTACTCATTCTCTAAGTTGATAAACCAACAATGAATGTATCATTCTGCAAAACACTGCAAGCTTTTAAGTGCAGGGGAGAGACACTGGAACTGAATTATGAAACAGATTGGTTCTCTGCTAGATTTGTACTTTGCATGTTTGTGAGGATATTAACCTCAGGATGGGAGTTGTGTGCCCCATAATTACACACTCAGGTTATTTTGAAAAGCTTTTAATCGGACTTTCACATAAAAGTGAACATGAAAAACATACAGATAAAAAGGGGCCATGCCTTTGAATTTACATGGGCAAATAGTACTTTCAAGTCTTCAGCAGTAATTTTTTCTGTTGACATTGTAGATGTGAGGTTTATGCTATCTGGGTCAATAACCTCCTTGTTTCAAGAAAAATGGCTGATTCTTCTGGAATGTTTAACAGACAGTGGAGGGGATTAAACAGAAGCTCTTACATAATCTTTTCATTTGTATGTTAAGAAGAGATGGACTGGATGCATATAGAATGGTATTTGTGAAATTTTTACCTAAGCTACCACTGCAATAGAAATCTGAAAATAAATTAGTTTTCCATTACCATCAGTCAAAATTTTTTTTTCAAGTTTAGGAGGCTAAAGTCTTGGCTTAAGCCTTTTCAATGAATTAAAAACATTAAGGAGGAGATAAATACAATAGATGCATATCCATTTTACTGCTGAAATTATTGTCTCACTAGTTCAGTAGGAAATACTCTCCTGTCATTCTCCTCAGAATAAATTCTGGATCCACTGAAATGAAGAGAAAAGCTTCCTTTGATGTCAGTGGGGACAGGACTGTGTCCTGGTGTTTGCCACCATAGATGCTGATTTTAACCCTCAGGAAAAATGTATTTGCCAGTGTCCTCCAAGCAGAGCTCTGCAGTATTTGTTATACACTGTCTGCTCTCCAAGACAGCACTACTTTTTTCTGCCAATTCTGACTGCATGTAAATAAAATCTAGGTGAGGAATCATGAAGCCTGTCATCTTTCTGTCTCCTCCTGTACCTTGAGTAGAAGACTAATCTTGTTAGGTGGCCAGTTTTTGTTAAAATAATTAAAATATCACAATAAGATATCACAGTTACTGGAATTCTAAGAAAGTAAATGTATCACCTATTCAAGAAAAAAATAAATAGGCATTACCACCAAATAGATGTTATTTTTATTTGAGAAGTGTTAGACTTATAGCCAACAATTTTCTGGTTTGAAATGCAAATGTAGCTTTAATATCACATCTTAAGAGGTAGGAAGAAGTTTAATTCTTGGTAGACTTAAATAGTGACTGGTGCATGGTCAGGTTGCTCGTGTTGGCTTGTACTTGCTATGGAGATGTGTATGTGTACAGATGCCCTTCTCTGACCAGAATAAGAATGAAAAAAGCTGTATAAAATAGTAGGTAAATAAAATATTATTAGCAGTATTGTCTACTCCTTTTAGTCTGTACTTTGGGCATAAATAGTCTCTAAATTTTACACTTAGGGGTGAAGAGAGAAGTTTTCTCTCTTCTACCAATTAAAAGACAACCAGTTGTCCAGTAGATTTAGTGATATGAGTCATAACTTTAACTCAGGCAGTTTTGTGGACAGCCTGGATGTGCAGATGGCCCTGGCATATGATTGTGAAAGTGATGTAAATCATTTCTCATCAAATCGTAGCATCCCAAGCTGTTGCCATGTTATTGTTCAGTTTATACAAAAAGTAAAACCCAGTAGAAAAATTTGAACTACTGGCATTCTGTGAGGTGCTCCTTGTTTATCAGCTGCAGATTATTTCAACAGTTAACTTCTGTCCCAGAAGGTCACACACTGTTTCACTACTTCATTTGACATGTTTCTGTCAGTTTTGGTGTCTTCGCAGTTTTTTGGTTTATATTATTCTCTTTTATCTCTCTGACCCAAAGCCAAGAAAATGTTTAAACTTCCTGCTTCATACTGAAATAATGTTTATTTTTCTTAATCTGGGTGTCTGTGCTTTCCTAGAATGGCAGGTCAACACAATTTCCTAACATCCTTACCCAATACATTTAGGCAGGTTTGAAAATTTCTATTTGTCTACAAGCTGGGAGTCATACTATAAAGTAGGAGAAAAAAATATTAGTAATACCTTATTACCATAACAAAGGCAAGGTATATAGGTTGGTTTGTGCAGACAGGCAAATCTTCATATTTTGTACTATGAACTAAAAAAACTTGCCTTTTCAAGAAAACATGTGGTTGTATGCTTATCACCCATTCTTCTGGTTGTGCTTTCTCTCTTAGAGTAGAATACTATTTTTAGATTGGGAAGAAGTTCATGTTTTCCTGTGTGTTTGTACCATGCATATTCTACATATTATAGATGTAATCATAATCCAGCTACACTATAATCTATGTCTTTATATTCAGTGACACAAAAGAATGCATTTGCTTAACTGTAAGTCACACAACTGGTTCATAAGGAATAGGCTGGATAACATGCCTTTAGTATTCGGCAAACATCAAAGTATATGATGCAATTAATTAGGAGCATATTGAAAATATCTTTGTGACTGGCAGATTTAAATGGCAATGAAATATTAGCTCCTTGGTCAAGCATCTTAAGTTAATGACAAATGTTGCAATGGGACATTATTAAATACTCTGACAAGCATCTTTATTCAGACTGGTAGTGCTGGAACAATGCTTTAGATGCATTTAAAAAATACAATGGTTGGTCTGCAGGAAAGTGAGGCCTGAGAGAAAAAGAGCAGAAGGAAGTATAAGTAAAAATTAAGCAATATATTAGCTTTTCCATTTGACTTGTGTTGCAAGAGGAATAGGCAGCACTACTGATAGTATAGTTCTGATAGCAGAGTTCAGATAGCCTTTAACTGGTTGAATTTTAGAAATTGAATTAAAATCCATATTATTCTGTTTATAAGACTTATAGGAAAACATTACAAAACAGAATACTACATCAGCACTTCGGTTTTGCCATTTCGTATTTCCTCTCACAGTTCTGTCATCCCATTTGGTCTATTTGTAGATATCTCTATTTCCAGGCTTTCCTGAGCCACTAGCTGTGCTCATCCCGCTGATACCTAAAAGAATCATAGTTTTAACTGAAGACATAGGAATTTGGTTGTGATGGGATTCATGAACTTCAGATTAAAAATGCTTAAAACTATCATGAATCTGTGTATCAAACAAGGAGGAGGAGGGCAACATACGTTTCAGGATATACAGACACATCAAAAATGCTAATACAGTAGAAAGGAGAGGGGAAAAGGACAGGTCAGCAAAGAATTCATGGTTAAGGGATAGAGACAATTGCTGAGTCACGCTGAATAAGGTCTTGCAAAAGATGTAAAAACTAACAGAAAAAATACTTCAGTCATATAAGTAAAAGGAGAAAGTGAAAAAAGTCATTGTGCACTGGTGATTCAGTAGACTTCAGAACTAAATAACTACTTTACCTCAGTTTTTGATCTGGAAGAGGACTTTGATCATGGGAGTAATGGTAGAGTGGTCTGTAAGGGCATGAGAAATTACCATAGTTGAAATGGAAACCAATTTAGAAGTACTGATTGCTCTTTATCAAGCAACCAGGAAAGTCTTCATCTCAGAATTATGACAAACCTGAGTTGCAGGTCACATGACAAGTGTTTTCAACAAATACATCAACTAAGATTTCACTATGTCATATGAGAACAGCTTGGCTACTTTCTATATGTAAGGAGAAGAATTAAAGTAGTATATAAGTATAGGCCTAGCAATCTGACTGCAGCAGTATGCAAAATTCTGAACAATTAGGCATGGTAGTACAGGTAATTGAGATAAAATGCAAGGTAAACCATGCCAGACTATACTGATAGCTTTATTTCCAGACAAATGTTTCAGATCTTAGGTAGACCACGGTGAAACATTTTAATACCACTGTATGGACAAGTATTACTTAAAATGGTGGAGGTCAGAGTTAGTAGAAAAAAACCTGTGGATGTATGAGGAACTGGGTAAAAAGTAAATAGCAGTGAGAAGTACCCAGGAACTAAGTATCAGACAAATGGAAGCTTAACCATTCATTTCTGACATGATCAGTCTCGGAGCTGTTAAAAAGGGGACTATTTCAACAAGATTTACCAAGGAGAAATGATGAGACAGTATTATCAACACAGAAGAAAATCGAGATGTCATATAGGAAGATCTGAATGTAACAGAAATTATACAAAATTCAGTAATGCAAAAGGCAAGAGCTTCTGTTGGGAACATGGCACTTGTTATCCAGAAATACGTGAGGATTAAAAGAAAAGGAGTCTAGTAACTGATCTTGGGATATAGCAGACCGCTATCTGTCAATGACCTCAGTCGTGAATAAAATGAAAGCAATCCAAGAATACATCTGGAAAAATATTTCTAGCAGAAATACAAAATCATTAGTACTATCATTAGACCTCAGCAGAACAGGATGTACAGTGCTGACTGCCCATGTCCAGGAAGGGCAAATTGGCACGTGTACAGCCATGTAGGGCTTGTTCACAGAATCACAGAATCACAGAATGGTGGGGGTGGAAGGGACTTCTGAAGATCATCTCGTCCAACCGCCCCTGCCGAGGCAGGATCACCTAGGGCAGGTTGCACAGTTGTTCAGTCTACCAAAGCAAAGGCTGAGAGAAATTATGATCCCTATCTATAAATACCCTAAGAGGTAGAAGTCAAAAAGAGTAAAGAGCTGTTAAAGCTCTTTAAACATTGTCAGAACACATGGATGAAAATACAGCTGTGAGTAAACATCGAACATCTCTAAACATCAGAGCACTGAAGTTGTGGGGAATTTCCTGCACTTCAACTACATCTAAAATGGAGCTTGAAAAGTTTATGAAAGGGATTATGTGATGTGATTATGATATTAAATCAGTGATGCTGAAGAGATGTATATTCTCATAACTCTCTACTTTGACAATAGTGACAAATGTACCTTATGATTCTCATTCAACTGTGTGTTTCTTCTTAAGACACAAGACCATAGTGTGAAGAAAAATGAAGAAATAGAGTTAAAATTTGGAATAGAACTTCTTTCTCCATAAGAAACCCAGATTGGAATGTTAGACAATGCCAGTAGTAACAGAGTTCTGGCTGCAAAACAGTCAATTTATTGACTCATTAACAGTTCATAAAATTTAGCGCATTCTTCTGTTTCTTGTCACTGGTAAACATATGCTCTGAATTTAGAGTGGGATCTGCAGTACCATTCCATAAATATTAAAAATAGTTTTGTAATCATTACAATGAATGTGTTTCAAACCACAGTGGAATTCCGATCTTAAATAGAAGCATGGCAAATTGTGTCAGACGAGTTCACATGATTCATGACCTATTGAACTTACTGAAACAATTCAGCATGCAACTCACTGAAAGCCTTCAAGAACTTTTTCTTTTTCAAGAATCTAAAACCAATTTCTGATTATAAACATAATTCTAGAGGTGTGGATTAAACATACTGTTGCTCACTATAGTGTATCACAAATGGAATCAGTGAAAGGGCATTCCCAGGATACTGATAAACTAATGTGACGATTATAGACTTCTTCAGTACAAAATTGAGTTAAGACATAAACACCATTTTATCTAGTATTAAATAGGTTCTAGTATATCTGTTCCTGCCAGATTCTTATAATTTTACTCATGTTGAAAAGTGGTGTTTACTTTGAGTAAGGGAATTAGAATTTGACACACAAGTTTTAAAAGTCTGTCATAAGTACATATTGACAAATGAGTTGGTTAACAGACTGAATTCATTACTGTGATATTTCTGCTCTTTTTATATATATATGTGTAAAAAAAAAATTATAAAATTCTAGTGAAATATATGAAAACGGCTCAACAATTAACACAAGAAGCAGATATATTCCATAACGTGAGATTTTACTTTCTCTTTTCAGTAGAAATGTGGTATAGAAATTGATGACCACAGAAAAAGAGAATCTCCTTTTTTCCCCACTTCTTGTGAACTTGTCTTGTTCAACTGTATGACTCCCTTTTGCAACACTCTTTGGCTGGTAGGGTTTTCAACAATTTTTAGAATAGCATAAAATGTAGCTAACAGTAGACTCCTACATATAAAAATATGTGTTATTTCCACAGTTCGAAGTATTTATTTTGGCTGTCCAATTTAAATTTGATTTGACTTGACGAGGTTAAAAAGGCAGAAACCTTTTATATGTAGGCATGATACTAAACTATCAAACCAATTGTCCTGCGGTAGTAATGAACATACACTTTCATAGAAACTAAGGAAATTTTTTTCCCCTGCAAGGCATAAAATGTATTATTATTATTATGTTTAAAATTGGACTGTTCAGTAGACAAATAACTACAAATACCTGAATTCGTAGAACACAGTGTATGTGGTCGGGAGAAAGAGATCCTACCTCATTGGCTCCATATGATATGAGATACTACAATTTGTGCTGCTATTCAGTAAGTAACTTTATACAAAAGAACATATTTATTTCTACTTTAAAAATCCACCTAAGATATACAAGTAACAAAAATATTACTAAAAAGGCTGCAAAAAAATACAGAATTTTTTTCAGCCTGGAGTAAAGTGTGAGCTGGCTGTGTAAACATGCATCTTCCATCTTGTCCTTATGCATCTCCATTCAGATAGCTATTCTATAGGCTTTGAATAACTGAAAGCATATGCAAGCAATGAAAGAGGCAAGATCACTGTGACTGAGATTTGTACCATAGCGCACTTGCCACTTTTCTCAGAGTTTTCATGAGATACAGCACACTAAATATGAGATTGCACATATTTGCAATCAAGTTAAATGTATTCTAAGCAGCTGATGCATCTAATCAACACTTCCTGTGTGAAATAGAACACCACAGTCAAAACTCCCTTTCAATTAACAGGAAACTTCCATAAACTCAAAGAACTGAAGCCTAGATAATATTGCATCTTCCAATAACCTCTGCAGCCAATTTCGATGACTCTTTTTTCTGATCTGATGAGATGTTCCATAGAAGAACATTCAATCTCAGTTCTAAAAAATGGGGGATAACCTATATTGTTGGGTAATAGCTGAGTGTTTGATACTGACTTTTTAACACATGTAGTAGAAGCACACTACAACAACTTTTCTTCAGCTCCTGTGTGCAAAAATTTATAAACGAACACCGATCTTCACATTTTTGTTAAAATTTTTGTATTGAAATTTTCTAAATTATTCCCTGAACATCTGTTATCTTAACTTCTCCTCTGAATCCTTCCTAGTTAGGAGTGCAGAAACGAAAACTTGATGCAGTACTCTACTGTCTGACACCAGATGAAACAGTGCTCTCATCATTGATTCTGTATCTTTAACAGGCATCCGTGATCTTTATGAGTTATTATGCAACTAATGTGCTATTCTTAGACCACACATAAAAAAAAACCCCACACCTCTGCAATTTCCTGCCTCTGCAGTGCTTTGATTTGCCCATTTAACTGGTTGTTTAAGTGTAGGAATTGATCACATATACCATTAAGGCATTATATATGTGAGGTATTAGGTTATTAGGTGTATATAATTAAGTATTATATAACTAGATAATTAAAGTGAGAATGGTCTAACACATGATTTGACACATAAAAACATTTTTAATTATTTAGTTTAGAATGTTTAGATCTGTTTGATTACAGTATAGTAGCACTGAGAATATGGCTTTGACTAGGACCTGAAATGATCGAATCTATTAGCATATCTGACAGCATCTTGATGGTGAAATAGATCTTATTAAAATCTAATAATTGGCATTGATCTCAGCAGTTCAATAAATGGGAGGGTGTTCAAAAACAGAGGTGTGGACTAAGTCTTTGCAATGCTATTGGTACTGGTCAATAGGGCAGTCTTACACACCAGATACGTAATAGTGCCTAACAAATTAAATCAAGGGTATTTACTAGATCATTCAAATATATTGCCACATATTAGCAATAGCTTCTTTTCTAAAAGTATTTTACACAGGACAGATTGTATTAATAAACAACTGCATGAATCCTTGCCTTGGTATCGTATAACAAATAATAACTCAGTATATGGTAATACTGTTATGCTCATTCAAACATACTGCCTGAAAAACTACTGAGCATGTAGCTGACATCTCATTCGTCTTCCTCCCACTTTACTTTCACATCTCATCTTGCAGCTTCCAGCCTTACATAGGCACTGTCTGGTGTTAACCATATGTAGTGTTATTACTCAAAACTACAGATCTTTTATTTCGAAAAGCTGTACTGAGTTTTGAGATAAAACAAAAACTCTTTTAGAAACCAAAAATCAATTTAATTAAAGCAATTTTATGTCTTTGCTTTGACTTGTCTTTTTCAATACTGTAAAAAAAAATTGAAAGATATCCTTTCTGTGTTTTAGATTATTTTAATACCATCTTAATACCATCCATGGTACAACCAAGAGTATCTGAACAATCTATACCTAGTACTGGTTTCTAAATAAATGAGTTGTGCCCAGGTGGCCAAAGAGGCCAACAGCATCAGCAATAGTGTGGCCAGCAGGAGTAGGGCAGTGATCGTGCCCCTGTATGCAGCACTGGTGAGGCCGCACCTTGGATACTGTGTTCAGTTTTGGGCCCCTCACTACAAGAAGGATGCTGAGGTGCTGGAGCGTGTCCAGAGAAGGGCAACGAAGCTGGTGAGGGGTCTCGAGCACAAGCCTTATGAGGAGCAGCTGAGGGAACCGGGGTTGTTCAGTCTGGAGAAGAGGAGGCTGAGGGGAGACCTTATCGCTCTCTACAACTACCTGAAAGGGGGTTGTGGCGATGTGGGTGTTGGTCTCTTCTCCCAAGTAACTAGCAATAGGACAAGAGGAAATGGCCTCAAGTTGCACCAGGGGAGGTTTAGATTGGATATTAGGAAAAATTTTTCACCAAGAGAGTGGTTAAGCATTGGAACAGGATGCCCAAGGAGGTGGTGGAGGCACCATCCCTGGAAGTATTCAAAAAATGGGTGGACGTAGTGCTTCAGGACATGGTTTAGGGGGCATGGTGGCGTTGGGTTAACGGTTGGACTTGATGATCTTGAAGGTCCTTTCCAACCTTAGTGATTCTGAGTTAATGTATTATTATGCATCACTGTAAACAGTTTGTTTTAACTTGTCATACTACATTTAACAGATTTATATTATACATTAGTGTCATTCATAGCAGCAATACTGAAGAGTCAGCCTTTATTGAAATATATCTGTAAGCACGTAGCTGAAAAAATAACAATAGAAACAGTTTATAAGATCATGTATTTAGAGTGTAATTGTAGTTTCAATTCTCTCAGCAGACATCTAGGACTAACTTCTTCAAAGTTCTCTTTTTTACTTCTAGATCAATAGTTAGTCATATGCCAGGGAAATCATTAAATAAGCATGACTGACCCACAGATATTCTCCTGGGGGGCAAGAGACAGTTCTGCAGCCAGGAATTGTCAGTCTTCAGAAGCACATTGTCTCTCTGCTCCCATTACAGTGGGTATGCCTGAAATAGGAGGTTCTATGGCACTTCTGAAAATATGCTTGTAAAGTAATCCAAACGAATGCAAGAACTCAGAACACTACTATTAGCTGTTTGTATGCCACATCATTTTTCAAATGGTCAACAAATCTCTTACCTCATGTAATAGGGTACATGCATAACCAACAAAGAATTACCTCTTGCCTATACCATAACAGGCTTATTTTTAGTTCATAGGCAGTAAAGGATTGAAACCCTTGTTCAAGCAGTAAACACCCAGCCTTTTTACAGAATATGATCTCAGATTTACTTAGTTTCTTTTTTTGTGATTTGTGTAGTAAAAAGGACTGCCTGTTCATGCAGCTTGCAAGACTTGTAAGGAAATATGTTCTATCAGTCAAGAGCTGGAAAAATGCCTTGTGGGAGAGGGTCAGTTTATTCAAAAGAAAGAGCGGTAGAGAAAGGGGAGAAAATGTACCTGGACATACTTTATAAGCAAGCACACCTCTTGATTGGTCTTTTGTATCTTATAGTTTCTGCCCTTAAAATAAATAAAGACTAGCATTTGAAAATTATGCTCATCAACCCATTGGTATATTTAAAGTAGTTTCTCAAGTAAATGCTGCCTTTCAGAAATTAGTCCTTTAGGGAAGTTTAAGGTAAAAGTACTTTCAGACAGATAAAGTAACAAACTCAACAAGAGTTTAGAAAAAATGTGGCACAATGGAATCTGAAAGGGAAGACTTGGTTCATTAGCTGTTTATTTATATTAGAAACTCAGCAGAAGAGTTTCAGGTCATTATGATAAACTACAAGAACACTGGCAAAGCTGCTACCTATTTCCTCATACCTCAAGCACCCTACCTTGGAGCTCAATATTATTACGTATCTAAAAACTGCATTCCTGCTAAATTGTGTTTCACTATTAGTGAAATATCTATTCATTGTTTTTTTTCCCCTCCTCCAAGAAACTACTGTAATCCAGAACTGATTGGTCATTTGGGCTTGAGGGAACCTACAAGGTGCTAAAAGTTCCTTCAAGCATAGCACATATTTCTAAGGACAGTTCTTAGCCATTCACTTAGCGTTGATATTGAGAGAAAAAATGAATTAATAGAAAGACTAGCAAGTAGAGCTGAGACTAGAGCAGTGGGAGGTAACAATAGTACACACGACAGGTTGAGTACCAAACGGGTACAACACCATCAGTGATAGTTCAAGTTGTCTACCTCTCATATTTATGTCAACTGCACAGTAAACAGATCACAGAGCTAGGTGAAATTAATTCCTTCTTCAAAATGTGCTCTGCCAAAACTCATCTATTCTTGAAATCATCTACAGGCAATAAAAGCTGTTTGATTTTCTACCATGCACATATGCTTTTTTGTGAATTTATATTTTTAATATAAATTCTTAGTATAAGATTCTCATGTGAACATATACACTTGCCATTTTATTTTTAAAATTAATTTTTCCCCATCCCATCATTGACTTTTTTACTGAACCCAGCAGAACAGATGATCCTGGAATTCCACCACAGTTTATTTAATTTTGATAATTTTAATTTTTTGCTGTTACTGTGACTTTCTCAAACTTGAAAAGTTTGGAAAAGTGCCAGTTATAAAATTAAACCACAATATAAAAAACTTGTTATATTCTTCCAAACCTGGGAGAGTTTTGAAAGGCATAGGACAGCAAAAGGAGAAATTCACAGAACTCTTAATGTTTCTATGTGAGAGAAAATGTACACATTATTCAGCTTCATTGCACTTACTGAAAAATATGGAAGTCATGGGGAAAACAGATTTTCTGAGGGGAAAAAAAAAAGTTCTTCCCCAACATATGCCAGTGAAGGGGGAGAACCGGATAAAGATGGTGTGCTGAGACTGTTTTTTCAGGCGGCTTTACCAACTTAGGCTGGTTTGAGGTATATGTGAGGGACAGCTTTACAGGGAAGCTTTGGCTAGCAATCTTTACCCATCTTCTTTCCCTTTCCCTTTACTGCTACTTTCCTTGGCCCTCTGCAAGCCTGCTTAATTCACTAAAATCACAGAAAATTACTCAACCACAAAGAAACAAAATTTGATTCTTTCTTTTTTTTCTCTGATTTTAGTGAGTTACATTTGTTCAGTGAAGGGGAGGAAGCAAGGCTGTGTGTAGCTAGAAGAAGGAAAGGGAGAAATTATGAGGAGTTAAGTGCTGGGATGGGGCAAGGAAGGTTGCTAGACTTCTCTCTGTATCAACAAGATGTTACAACAGCTCTGCATCCTGTGGATGGTAGGCTCAAGGTGGATAAAGGGATGTGATTTAAGCTGATGTAAGAGCTTCCCATCACTGAGAGGAGATAAGCTTTCCCTGATCGCATGATCCCCTCCTCTCCCTTCTCCTGTTTTGCTGTTGGCACTCACTGGTTTTGTACAGAATTGGTTCATATTGCTGAGTTGGCAAAAAAATAATCCAGGCTAAAAATACATGCCTTGGAGCTAGGTAGGAAAAGCCAGAGACTGCTTCATCAGGATTGTGTTCAGGGAAGAAAGAGGACTGGGAAAGAGAAGGGGGATCCTTCACTTGCAGTAGTGGTAGGATGGCGGATCAGATCAATCACAACATGTAACATCACCCTCAAAGTGGCAAATGAATTCTAAATAAATAGAGACAACAGATTCTTAGTTGAATAGCTCTGAGCATATGACAATTGCATTGTTCTTTAATATATATATTCTCTTACATATTTTTTTAAAATCAGTTATTCATATAGCATGAACAGTTAACTGTTCTTCAGTTTCAAAATGCAAACCAGGACACTTTAATGAAAAACCTTTTTAGACATATAACAGCTATACACAGGGATTTAAAAAATAATGTAAATGTGTATTTATGCTCTTCTCAGCAGTTTGTGGCTGAGCAAGTAAAGGACAGTGTATGCCTATTTCCTAAAATGCAAGATTTTTCCCCCGGCATTTTAGTCTTTTAAATGAATTTATCATGAAGCACAGGATAAATGTCATTAGCATTCACTTTCAACAAAGAAGTGACTTAGTTGTTGTCTACATTCATTTCATTTATCACTCCAAGCAGAGATTGCACCACACTGATTCCTAGTAGACACAGAGCAATTTCTACATTCTAAGGAAGTGTTTTGCCCTGAAGAAATTATGCGTGGCTATTTAAGAAAAAAGGAAAAAAAAAGTCTTGACGTTGATCTTCAGAGCAGCAAGCTTCATACAGAGAAGGAAACCTCCTCCTGGGGTGACAGAGTACCTACTTGCTGTGAAGAACATTTCCTTACAGTCTCCTAACTCCGGTTAGAGAATGGGGAAGGATGAGTGTCCAGAGGCTCTGAGAACTATCCTGAAACAGGAACTAATCATCCCACAGATCTAAAATAAAATAATTTAAAAACAGTATCTGAGATAAAGACAGGATTCCACTATATTATGTTACAGCAGCTATCCTTTGGAACAACATCTCTGAGTTCTTACATATTTGTTATACATTGCAGCTTATTTATTTTTATTTTTAGATCACGTGGAACACTTTTTTGCAGAAAATGGAAAGAACACAGAGTAAAGAACAAGCAGTAGAAAAAAGTATTAGGTGCATCTCCAATGAAATCTATCAATAAGACCGTAGCTTTCTTAAAAATATCATTTTTACTGTTGATTTCTTTACTGTGTACGAGCTAGATGTCAGACATTCTGGGGCAGCTAAAGACAGAGGGAGGAGCTTGGGGTAGTTCAAAATATGAAAGTACAACATGACTTTTGCTTTCAATGGGAATTAGGTATTTTAATTCTACTGCATTTTTAGCAGGCTGGATTTTTAAAAAATTGGTCATAAGAGTATACACCACAGAAAAGATTAGCCAAGGCATGCACTTTTATTTTCTTCTAGTTCAGCTGACCATGAATAGTCTGTGGAAATAACTTTTAAAATAAATGAATCAGGAAATCCAAAATCAATTTACAAGGTGTGGCTATTATTTTACCATAGCCATGTGTTTTTTGTTTAGCCATGGTTAATTCTATTTAGGTGAGGTTTTTAAATACATACATATGTACATACATACATACAGAGAGTGAGGGATAACAACAGCAGTAACAGAGTGTAACGAATTTCTAATGTGGGGCTTTTGTATGTTTGTCTCAAATTTATGAGATGCACATGCAGAAGATGACAACATGTTAGAGCTTACATCTCTCCATTGTCTGTGAGTGATATACTAACTGTACACTTCATTTTCATTCACAGTCTACTTGGAACACCTCAAAGGTTACTGTAGGATCATGTAGGATCATTAAAGTTTCCCTTCTATTCATGAATCAAAGCCAGACTATGCAAATTTTATTTTTCAGGTCCATCCTACAGTCAGATGATAATATATTTATGAAATGTAAGACCTATTTTTAGTTGGATATTTCATGTTTAGGTATTATAGAGAACAAAGCACGCTTAAGGTACAGGGCAGTATTCAAATCTTTGAATCCCAAGTCACAATTTTCCCATAACTTTTCCTTACTGCCGAGTAGACTAATTCACAGACTTGTCTCACATGCTAGACTAGGCTAGAAATTTTCAACTTTTTAATTTTTCTTCAAAAGTATGACTCAGTATCATCTAAATTCAATTACACTTTTGGTGGTAAAAGTAAAATAATTTGTGTCAAAAACCTACTCACTGCCATGATGACTATGTTTTAATTCATTACTGTCAATGTTTGGACCTTACCACTGCTTTCAGTGAGGTATAATACAAGGCTTAACAATGATATATCTTCCTTTTATATGAAATGGGAGTTACTGCCGTTTTCAGATATACTTCAAGGCAAGTTTTCAAGTAATTTAATGTGGCTGTAATGTGGACTATTATGTAATGCAGACTATCTGCAGACTGTTAAAGGTTTTATATTTTAAAGTATTTTTTAACATGAGGTGAATGCCTTGCTTTATACAGACTACCCTAGCCAAGAGTTATTTTGCTTAATTCTCTCGAGGTAGTTGCTTCTTGTTGAGAACAATATGAGTCATACCTGGTGGTGTTAGAGTTTATATACATTAAAACTAAATGGTTTACTTCTTTTAGTCACCTTATCAAATTACATAGACCTTTTCTTAAGTCAGCAATGTTCACCTTGAGCAGATCAGGGAGGAAAATTAGAAACTGATCTATCAGATAGCTGCCCCTCTTCATGAGCAAAAATGAAAATTTATCTCCTAGTATGTAGATGCCTCCCTTGGATTCTTGCTTTCTTTTGATTATTCTTTCCAAAGATGTATCCTTTCTAGAAACTAAAAATGGAAACTGAAAGGAGCTTATATGAAAACAAGAGATGACTCTATTGTAGTGGAATTAATCAAACATGGTGATAACATAGACATATCTAATTTCAGAAGCTACAGAAAGAATATATCTTATCACAATTGTTTCAGTGACCTCACTTTTTAACTTTCAGAGGAAATGCCTTCAGTATGCAACCTTACACTGAGGAAAAAGAGCCCAAATAAGCAGACAGAATAATATTATTGAGATTGCCAATGGATTTTTTAACAGAGCTTTTTTTTACAGTCTCTGCCTCATATAAAAACAAATCCAAATCACCAGTTAGAGGAATTCTAGACTATTTTTATTGCTAAAAAGTTGTATGGACCTACATAAATCATGTATAGCTATGAGTGTCAGTTCAGAAATCTGTTCATAAGGGAAATGGCAGCATCATGTCCAAACTCCTATAACGTACACAAGAATGCAAACATACAATTGTGCATACTTGTATAAGTAAAAACGGCATCATAACCCTTTTTACATGCAATATTCAAGGAAACAAGTTTTGACAAGAACAGAACAACAATAGGATGTTTTATCTTGCAGTCCCTTAGTAGTCTCAACTAACCATATGGTCAACCTCTAAAGCAGTACAGTGATTCAGCTGAACTCTACTTTTCAGCTGGATCTCAAAAGAGAAAGAAAGGGAGAAAGAGAAAGAAAAAAACAGCCCAGTTGTTGTAGGAGCAACAACATGTTGTTGTGGCAGTGAGAATTACTATTTATATTAGAATTTTGACATCCACATAATATGGGGAAAAAAAGGTGAAGGTAATGATCTACAACTAGACTCTTAGAACTGACTTTAGAAGCATACTTCCTGAGGTAGTGAGGAAACAACAGAAAAACCAGAATGGTTTTATCAGCTGCTGCTGTAACCTAGGACTAGATTTTAGTGTAGAGAGCTGATATTTTGATAAAGTATTAACTAAAATCCCTATTCTTTTCTTGCATTACTGCAATTATAAAAGAACAATGTGTGGCCAATTGTATTTCGTGACTTACATTTTGTGAGTTTTTTCTTTAGGGGGTGACACTGAAGCATATTCAATCCTTCCTGACTTCTTCAAAGGTTATATGCAATTTCTTTTCTATGAAAATAACAAAAATAGCATTAGGAGTAGTTTCTTTTCTCAGATGTCTGCTAACCTAACTTTGCGTTCCTAATTTTCCCCTGGAAATGCCTTTCTGCTCCTGTTTATGGCAGTTCTTATTTATTACAATTTTATTCACTGTCTTCTGGCTTTTGTCTTGGCTTTCTCCATCAGTAATTATTTCAGCATGCATGACATAGCTTCTGACCAAGCCTAGCCATGCTGCTTGATGAATCCTGTGGTAATTCTTATTAATACCAGGTATCTTACTACTGAAAGAGTTGTAATTGCACTTTTTATTTGGACTGAAAGAAGAGTACTTAGCACTTCAAACTCCCTTTAAACAGTCTTTAATTTATTTTCAAGATCTCCAGATCAAAGAATGCATGATGGAAGTGTTCATACACTGCCAGAATAAAAATATTTAGATAGATACCTGTTAAGAACCTTCAAAAGAAACTAATTGCTAGAAACTTAACTCGCACTGACTTGCAACACTACTGAGGCTTCCATGCAGATGCTATCAGCATTGTGAAGCACCTCTAAATAATTTTGATAAACCTGGCCTTGAAGAAACATTTTTCTGCAAAATTGTTTTGCTCTTAACATTGAATAAAATTTGGCAGGTATTTTTTCATGTATTAAAATAATATAGACCAAGTGGGAGTTAGTATACAATGTCACCAGTCCGAACACCTATAGCTACAGCAGATGATTCTTTAATATTGACAGGCATAAACTAATAAAGATTATGAATTTATTAAAAAATGGGTAACTACTATAGCAAAGTTGTTGCACAAAGCACTCTATTCTTTTGCTTAAATAGTTTAGAATGTAAGAGACAGCCAAAATATCATCAGAGTTGAGATGTCAAACCTATAGTAATGCCTCTCAAAGAAAAGAAATATAGTTACAGTTTTAATGATATTTCTCTTTAAACATTTGGAATTAAAAATAGAAAAATTCATACTGTAAGTGCCTGAAGTGCATATGACAGCAGTCCTACTGTTCAGCTTAACGAGCCTGTCAGTCCAGAACATTAAGCAGTTGGATATAAGAATCTTAAATATGATGTAGACCTAAAATGTTAATGGTAAGCAAGAATTTGGAAAATGTAATAAGGGACACTTTTCCTATGTAAAAAATTCTTCTATCTATCATCTACTTTTTGCCTAGATTATGAAATGTGGTTATTAGTTATTATAGCTTTGATTTCTAGGGACTACAAGAATTCAAATCCAAAATTTCCACTGTATTTTAGATGTTTCAAGACATCCTTACACGAATCCAGAGGCTCTTCACAGTTACTTGCTGTCACTCAGCCATCATTTCATTTTTTTGCTCATCTTGATACACTTTTAAGGAATACTTTCCTCAATTGTTTGATCCACTGTTGTGATCTGACTCAGTAGTCTCCTGAACAAGTCACTGCTTACAAATCCAGGATTTAACAGTTCAGATGCCCTAACCTTCCTGTGCCACTCTTGCATCTATAATCTTATTTCTGGCAGAAGAGACACCTCTGCATGTATCAGACATCCAGCTCCAGAGTCACTGGTCTCTTCTTTTTGTCGTGTTGGTGTTTTTTGGAGAAGTCTGTATCAGTTTTTCTACATATTGCTTGTCAAAGACATGATTCAAGCAACTGTAAGCTTGTATGCAGGGACCAAAAAAGCACTTTTCTGCAAATATGTTGATCATTGATACATTCAAGCATCCACAAGATTTTAGAAATAGAATCCCTGGTATTTTTATGTTAAGTAGTTTAAGGGTAGACACTGTGAATTGCTGATGGCTAAAAAGCAAGCTTCTTCTTGACTCAGATGATGTTGTACATTTCATTCGAGCAATGTAGATTTATGGCCATTTGAAAAGTAACAGATTCAAACTTGTTTTAACTGAGCATATGTTGAATCACTAACCAACTTCCAGGTCACGTGACAGGAAAAGTAAATAGATTTGCAGGGGAAAAAAAGAAGGAAAAAAAAAATTGGACTCAGAATTCTATGTCAAGGCTACTATGATTAAATGATCAGCATTAGCCTAGGTCCCTGCAAAACCACTAAAAACGGTGGATGGCAACAAAGTACAATAGAATTTAAGCCAATTTTCTTCAAAGTATAGATCACTTGGAAGGATCTCTATGACTCCCAGAGGAAAAATTTCCCAGGTGCATTGTTTCAGTAATTTAAATCAACTGTAGTATTTCTTCCAAAGGATACTGGAAAAGACTCTAGTGACTTTTTGTTATGTGAAGATTCAAGTCTTGTAAGCACACACAGAAATTTCTCAAGTAAGTTCTGTGCAAATTTAGATGAGAATACTTATTTCCTTCTTCTTAAGAATGGACTTTGTTTCTTTTTAAATATCAACAAAATGATAAACCCAGCACATGTCTTCACTATTTCGTGCCACCTACACATCTATAGGCATTACTGTAGTATTTTGAATTTAATACATAGGGGTATTTACTGTTTTTTACTTTAAAATTATCTTGTGGCTTCAGTCCCTATCTTGGCTCATTTACTTTAAATCTGACATTTTAATAGACATGTCACTTACAGATTAAAGAGCTGGTATATATTCTTTTTTTCTTGGGAAATGATAAAACGTAAATTTTTCACATAACTTTTTGCCAGAACCATGGAAGACACATTTTCTTTAGAAAATGTTTCAGCAGGTAATGTGGCAGTGGGATTTAATTACTATTTGTATTACAGAAGTCCATAGATACACAGTCCTGGTTACAGGATCTCATTGTGGTAGATGCTGTTGAAACCAAATTCTTTCTTCTTTCTCAAGATAAGTACCTTCTGGGCCATGGCCATGCAAAAAACCCTATTCTTCTAGAAGGCTGAACTATTGCTGATTGTCTGGGCAAGTTAAGCTTACAATGTGTTTCCCTTGTCTACAAAAAGATTACTCTAAAATAATTTAAGCTGGGAATCAAGTAATTTTTGGTTGCCATCAGCATGGGCAAGATTTGAACCAATGACTTAGACTCAAACACACTAAATTGCACCATTAGCCACAGTATTGCAAGCTGTACAATGAAAAGGAAAAAAAAGAAAAAGAGATTTTCTGTTGTGTGGGTAGTGTGCTTTAAATGTGAAAAAGTCTTCCTAGCTGTGGCAGTAAGCAGCTTGGAGGTAATTGCTATTTTGTGTTTCAGTTCAGAGACAGACATTAAAATGAGTCATTGGCTTCTGTTTCTGTGTTCTGAGCTGGCCCCTTTGCGTGTACAGTTTTATTGGTTTTAAAGGGACCGTGTACTGGCGCAGCTGCTCCCAGTATAACAGAATATGCAGCACAGGAAAAACATTCCTACATATTTTCTTGGCAAAATTTGATGATTTTGTTTATAATTTAAGCAATTAAATCCTATAACAGCTTTAACGGCAAAATATACAAAATACGATAGTTCCTCTAGTGACTATACAGGATGCTTGGTGTTTACATTTGTACCTATTTATTTGTCATTTTGATTAAATGTATACTTTTTAAGAAGTCTTGCTCTGAGGTTTCAGTTTTTTCCTCTTTTATGTTTCTTTTCAATTTACTTTTGAAATTTATGTCAGTCTTGACCACTCTACTCTGCCATGCATGGGAGAGGTATTAGCCCAAATTCTGCTGCAGGAACTCTCTGTGCTTCAGCTGCCCTTAATAGGATCACACTTTTAAAAAATAAGTCATATACTCATATAAAAATTTAGATAGAAAACTAAATTATATCAGCAGTGAAAAATCATATGACTGAAACATCAATTCTAATTTAAAAGCATTTCTTGAGACAATGCAAAATGTAATTCTATTGCTGAAGTGAGGCAAGGCTGTTCTGGGACAAAACTAATATAGAAGTCTGACAAATACTGTTAATAATCCACTGATATGTATAACTGATGAGAACAGTGTTGACAGCACCATATTGCAAAAAAGAATCATAGCCTGATGGGAACATTACAACCCACTGGTAGAAACATGCAAGAGCCTCTAATGCTGTTAGGGTTGCCACCATAGTGATGGACCAGATTCTCAGGAGCTGACATCTTCATAAATCAGAAGCTCTGTGGTACCACAACAGGCCCTTGGTTTGACTAATATATGATTACAATTGAGGACCGTAGTACAGCAGAAATCATGCTAAGCAATAACCTATCTGTGCGGTTGACACTTTGGAGGCCAGAGATAACAAAGGGAACTCAGTAAGTCTGGCTTCTTCTTCTACAAAACAGTAACTATAAAATCCAGCTGAATTGAAAAGCCATTTAAGATCAAAAAACAATACTGTGTGTGCCTATTAGAATTTTCAAGTGAATTGACTTGTTAATGACATAATAAATCTTATTTCCTACATTATTTAATTAAACGCTTCCTATTTTTAAGAACCTTTGCCCACCTACAAATGGGTATCTACATAATGGACATTTACATATGGATCTCCTTGTATGAATTTCTGCCCCATTAACAACTTATATACATATATGGTTATATATTTCCATTTTAAAAGCTGTAATTAAAGTGTAAATATTGTTGGCTAATGTAGTTGGCTGTCGATATGCACTTGTTATGGAAAATGTGACATGTGTCATTTAATAAAAGAGCATAACATGTTATTTATAATATAATTATGTAGGAATATGGTAGTAGATTAAGACTTATTTGTGTGTTGTTGTGTACAGTTATAAATGTTGTGTTGCTGTATAGCTTGATTTTCTGATCCTTGGAAGTGATGGTGCAGTAGCTACACTTATTTTCATATGAATCAGTCTGATCACACTATGATGAAATATGCTTTTCTAGTGAGATTTTCACCTTCGCATCTGTCACGTAGGCAGGGTAAGATTTTATCCTCTTCCAGTTATTCATTTTAAATGCTCGTTCTTTTTTTGAATGTTACAATGACTACCTTATGCCCTCCCTCTGGAAACCTAAACTGTCTTTTGAAATTAAGCTTAACTTGTCACTTCAGGAATGGTTTTATTTTTTGCATGTAAATTAGGGCAGAGTGCATTTTTGTCAATTTTTAATAAAAATTAATGTCTGGATAGAGAACTACATTATCAAAGGAATAAACAGAATTACTGTTGGGGTCTTATTTTATTTGTAGTTGATAGAATATGTCTGATGTCCTTATTTACGTAGATTAGCGCTTTATTCCATAATTGGTGCCTTCATCTTATTAAGTAATTGACTTTTCCTTCATTAGACAAAGAAATGCATAACTTACACAGAGTCCTGGATATAAGAGAGGGAAGAGAAGATCCTGATGTAGCAGACAGGAACACTCACAACTCTTTCCAACAGGAGTTCTACAGACATACTGATATGACAAAAATATTAGTGCATAAGAGGAAATTCCTGACATGGAGCAGGTTAGCTAGACACAGTTGGTGGAAAGACTGGAAGGTATGCAGTGTGTCCTGTTGCAAATAATGAACTCATGCTACAGTCTACAATGTGGAGACAGTCATAAGCTTGATGTGCAACTTACCACACTTGGTAGAAAGGCTATTTTAATTTTATTTTAAAAACTAAAAGGTTTTTAGATACTGCAGTTGCAAAGGTAAGCATTTCCAACCACAAGAGAGCAAGGAACGCTCTTCTTTTCCTGTAATATTCACTGTTCAGTCTACACAGAAGTCACTCCAGAAAGGCTTCTAGTATTGCAACAGAAATAGCTTAAATTTGAGGAAAATAAAGCAATTATTTTATGCAATTTTACAACAGAAGTGAGGACTAATGAACACTTCAGTACATAATTCTCTATGGAGAGACCTTAGTGTTCAGCATCAAATGAAGGCCACTTGCATGCTCAGAACTTTGCCAGTATTGCTAGTGAAAGAATCATGAAACCTTAGAAAAAAATTGGTTGGACGGGACCTCTGGAGATCATCTAGTCCAACTCAAAGCAGGTTCACTGTCCATGTCTAGGAGATTGTCCGATTAAATTTTTAATAATGCCAGCGACAGTGATTCCACAGCCCCTTTAGGCACCTGTTTGACTGCCCTGGTGGTAAAAAAACATGCCTCCTGACATCTAACTAGAACCCTCCCACATGGCAACTGGTGTCTGCTGCCTCTTGTCCCTCTGAAAAGAGTCCAGTTCCACCTGCTCTAGGCAAGTCTGTACAGGTCTATACGAACCCAGCAGTTCTGAAACAAATTTAGTGTTTATGACTGTGACAGGCACTGGACTCTTCACACTAAAGGTTTTGAGTTTCAGCCACTACTACAGTTAAGTCACAGACGTATTTCTAACGTGAGCTGTTCTTATCCCTTTAGTACAAAGATGCTGTTGCTCTTTACAATCACAGCTCCAGATATCTCCAAGGATATTGTGCCGCCATCTTTTACTCAGCAGGAAAACACAGACCTGTGTTTCACACAGCATTAAACTTACCAATTCTTTTGTGAATGTCGCAACTAGAGGCTTCCTTTCACCTCCCCCGCTGTCCCCAGAAGGAGAAGTCTGACCCAGTTTTATGTATAATCCATTTTAAAATTCTTTTTAAACTAAGAATTATTTCTCTGATTTCTTGAATTTTTGACCAGGTTGTGAAGACACTATAACTTTTTTTATGGGCAGTAAAAGTACATCCATAGAACAAATGGAAAGTAGGATCTATAAATCTTTACATGGTAACATAACTATCATAAAAATAGTTGTGCTTATTGCCTACTCTGAATCTCAGCTAAAAATAAAAGAATCAAGTAGAATTTATTTTAGGTGAGGCTGTTTTAAAAATTGTCAAGAATCTGCACCATCTTTCTATTACCAGCTTTTGCACATTTAATGAGCTGTGGATGCAAACCCTAAATTGAGCATATGATGTATGTCAAAAAACTTACAATGATTTAATTTACCAAATATTTATCTTATCAACAGTATCGATCATTCTTATAACTGTGGTAAACACTGTAGCTCTACTAGTATTTAAACATAGTGCAGACGTACTAACACAGTCTAGCAATGAAGGACACTTCAAAATAGGGTGGCTGGTTGATTGGTATTTCCATAGGAACACTCTGAAGTCAGATGCCACAGCTCAGGAATTTTTAATGTTGAAGCAGAAGGTGACCCTCTGCTGCAAGGAAGAGAGGCCTGTGAGACAGAGAAAGAAACACATGCTTCATGCAGCCTTTTTTTTTTTTTTTTTCCCCACGAGAGTGGTTCTAGGAAAGCAGATTAGTCAAAATTGTAGTAGCCAGGGACAGCAGAAAAACTGATTTTCAGGGGCCTTCATGTGAGATCTAGCCACAGTTCTTACACTGTCTCTAGCAACATGTTGTCTTTTCCTGGGCTGAGTTCTTGATTTACCTCTCTCAGTGCCCAATCTTCCTATGGAAGACCCTGTTGACTGAAGCAGGAATAATAATCATGCTTCAGCATTTATAAGGATTAAAACCTATAAAATCTGTTCTCTCATCATGTATTCAATACTCAGATGACATCAGAACTCTATGACCTGGAACGGAATAGCACAGAGAAAGACAAGAGTATGTTCTCTGGGAAAGTCCGTGCTCGCTGGGGCTTTTTTCTTCCTTTTTGTTTTTGTATTTCTGAGGCTGCCTAACATTTGATGCTCTGAATTATCCCCTGGATCTGCTTTTTACTCTACTCCAGAGTCTACAAAGACCAGCCTCCTAACTTAAATACTTAAATTAGTTGCTTACACTTGTATTATATGGCCATCACATCACAAGTATATTTTTGGATATGGAAGATCTCTAGTCACTTTCAGGAGTTCTCTGGATGAGTAGAATAAGTTCCATATGATCCACCTCAACTCAACCTGTCCTCTTTGAGAAGATAACAAGAGGTTTTCATGGCAACCAGGAAATAGAGTGTATTCTATTATATACATTTGTAGCACCAGAAATGGTAATGTTGGTTTAGAAAAATATGCTGTGAATGGTAGCGTTCACCTGAAAAGAGGTCTGGTCTTAGAACACTCATACTCTAAACACTGGATCTGATCATTCATATACTAAATATATATTTTAATGCAGATATCTAAGTCTAGGAATCAACGATATGAAATATACTGGGGAAGCAATGAAACCTTTACTTGTACCACTAACATACGCCTAATCTTTCTGCTGCTTTACCAAATTAGTCCTGCCTCATTTGATGACTGACCTTAGTATGCATCAGGGCAATCTTACTGTGCCATTTGCCTGCTTTAAAGTCCCACCTCAACAATACTCTTTGAACTGAAGATTTATGTGCACTTATACTGACATGTCTTTTCCTCGTCCTGTTCACAAAAGCATTTCATCAGATGGCATATTGCTCAGAGCCAAACAAATAGTTGGCACAGTCAGTTCCTCTGACTGTGTAGACTTTGCTATTCAAGCAAAGAACATTTGTCATGTTGGCTACATTCATAGGAGGTTACTGAAAGACAGGGGAGACAAGCATACTGGTTTTTTTTTATTCTAGTGTCTGAACTGCATCTTGTAATGGAAGTAAACACTGTTCCAAGCAAACTCTGCTCACAGGCCAGTGACTCTGATCTGTGACATGTCCTGTGCTTGTAAGCCATAACACATGTGAACCTCCATTATAATGCTCCAGCAGGTCTCCAGATGACCTTTTATTTTGGGTTTGTTGTTTTGTGTTTTTTTTACCTTTTACTTGTTTGTATACTAGCCAAACGTAGCCAAGTTTTCTGAATTTGGGCAAACAGCACCAATGAAAAAGCCAGTTTCCCAACACTCTCAGACTCTGCTATCCATTTTGGAGGACTGTTAACTCTTCTCAAAGAAAAAAAATCACTGAAATATATATGGGCAAAATTTATGCTTGAAAATGCTTGTTTAAATTTATCTGAAACTTTTCAAAGTTTTGCAAAGTGTTTAATAGTTGAAAAGCTGTATTCTGTGGAAATGAGTGAATAAACCTGTAGCAGCTATAATGAATAACCCATTGATTTCACTGAGAATGATTATATGATTCATTATACCCTTTTACAGGTACCTCTGTACCTAAGGGTTTTGAAGACTGTATATATCTATAAAGTGTTCTGGTCTACATCAGCTATTATTAAATTGATCTTAAATTTATTTGAGCAGCAGAAGAAAAACCTGTACGGTGCATAGTTGTTTCCAATTTAAAACTTTGTAATAAACAAGTCAGCATTTTCACTTAGACTGTGTCCTTGATATGTCCACTACAAAGGGAAATATTCTTTAATATTGCATGTCTTGTTACACCTACTGCCATCAGGTAGGTGATTTATGGCTTTCTTGTTTTGCCAATTCACAAATACACTGACAAAGAATACCATTTTGATCACCTTACCCTAATTAGCCTTAATTATAGCCTTCTTCACAAGGTAGTCTTTAGAAGGATTAATATATATTTATCTGCAGAGCATATTGTGAGTATAGCAGTAGCAGGACATTGTTCCCTGATTTGCATAAAGAGGTTTTGGAGTCGTCATCTGGCTTTGTATGGAATAGCAATAATCTTCTTAGACACTTAAAAATGCTATAAACACCTCACACTGTCATGTCTGGCGACAGTAAAATATTTGTCCCTAATTACACACAAGAATCCAGTAAGAACTTGCAGACCATTTATTTGCGTATGTGTGGGCAGTGTGCATTTTGCAGAAATGTGGTTCAGATCCTTTATGTGAAGAACTTCTGAAAAAAAAATCTCTAGTATATGCAAAATAAAAAAGAAAGCAAGGGACTTGATGAGAGAAAAATATTTGGGACCAGTTGGTTAACACGTAAGAAGGTAAGTCCTTTCTGTTTAAACAGCCCTGCTCATCCCAGTGCATCAGGGCCTGACTCCCACGTATTTATCCACCAGTTAATTTTTATCTAGCATCACTGTGTTAAAACGACCCTCAAGTGCAACGTCCCTCTAACACCTAAAAATATAAGCTAGCGTAATACGCTACCAACGTTTTTGAACAGGTTTCCTTGAAAAAGTTATGTCTAATCCTACTTGTTTCGGGTTCTCTGGTGGAGAAAAGCCTTCTCGTCTCCTGAAACATCTCCGAGGTCTTCGGCACCTCCCGACTGTCAGTCACTCCTGTCGCGGCCCCCGCGCTCCCCACACGGCCAGTCCCCGCGGCACGCACCGCCCCCAGCCGTTAGGCGCTCCCGCGCGCCGGGGGAGGGCGGGGCCCGCCGAGGGGCCGCCCCCCCTCCAGCCGCACGCGGCGGGCTCCGCCGCAACAAAAGGCAACGCCGGGAACGAGGTGGCTGCCGCTGCTCGCCGCCTGCCAGTAGGGGGCGCTCGCGCTTCACCGTGCGGCGCTCCCGCCGGCCCGGGGACGGCGCGCGGCTGCAAGGGCCGGCCTGACCGTCACCTCGGAGCCACAGCTGGCCTGTCACCGGCCGCCCCGCTCTCGGTGTGTCTCTGCCTGGTCACCCCCTGCCCTGCTCTGACGCCGGTCACTTTAAAATTCTGGTTTCGTTCACGTTGCTCCTTCCTTCGGGTTCCTCTCGCTCTGAGGTGGTTTGGGGTTTATTTCTGCCGTTGGACAGTCTCTGCCGTGAGTGTAGGTGGAGGGGGGCTGTTCTGCCTTCTTCCTTGGGGGTTACGCGGGGGCTTTTCTGGTCTCCCTTCCCCACCGTCCCCTCCGCCAGCCTGCGGGGATCGCGGACGGTTCCGCGAAAACTTTCCGCTGACGGGAGTTGCCCGGCAGCCGAAGGGAGGGCAGGGAAGGGCGCGGGAGGCTGCTCGTTCCTGCTTTTCAGCTGAGCAAGCCCGCCAGTCCTACAGAGTTTGTAGGTCACGCGTGATCTGTGATCGTATTTGACTTTATTTGCCACCTTTCCTTCCTTTTCCACAGAGCGGGTCAGCAGAAAAAAAATCTCTGGGGAAGATCCTTTTAAGGGTCTCACTCCCGTCTGTCTGTGTGTGTGCGGAGAGGGAATGAATAATTAGAGAACAGTTCCATGAAATCGCTTACGGAAAAATTAGCTGCCCATTAAACGGGAAGCGGTGAGGAGCAATCATGTAAATTCTACCCATGCCCAACTGTAGGGGAGAGGCGGGGGCACTGCCTGCAGCAAGCCTGGTTTCCAGTCCTCTGGCTGTCGTTTATATCGCCGTCCCCATTTCCCTACCCCGGGAGGAGAGGGACGCGTGGGTGTGGAGCACAGTGGTTTAGTCCACACCCCGCAGCCTCCCTTCCCCAGGCAGCCTCCCGAGCCGCGCTCATTCTCCTCCCTCTCCTTGCCAGCCGGTGTGTCCGCGGCGGCAGGAGGCGGCGGCGGCGGGAGGGGAGCGAGGAGGGGAGCGGAGCGGCGGACGCCGGGCTGCCGGGGCCGCCCGGGAGAACTGCAGCGGCGGGAGGCCCCCGCACCCCTTGGCCGCAGGCATCCTCAGCCCCGCCGCCGCCACCACCGTACGGCAGCAGCCCGCAGCGGCACCGCGCTGGAGTTGCTGCCCTCGAGCAGTTTCCGCTCTGGTTTTCAGTGAGGAGGGAGGTGTAGGGGACAGGGCTGTATTTTGAGGGGATGCTGAGAAAGCCGTTTCCCTCCTGTAGCATGTTGCCTAGGCGTTCCTATTATGGAAGTTAAGTGAGAAACTCTGCAGCTTGAACTGATTTCGTAGAGAAAGAGAGAGAAAGGGGCAGGGGGAGGGCGAGAGGAAAGCAAAATAGCCAAACCAAGCCAATGATTTTCCTGCAAAGTGCCGGGAAGTTTGTGGAGCACTTTCTAGGAATCAGGTCCTTTCTCAGAGTCTCTCCTTGTCTTCCGAAGAAAGAGCTTGCTTTTGGATTGCCATGGATCCTAGAGAGAGTCTTAGACACACTTGAATAATTCTTCTGCTTGCGCTGAATTGGTGGGAATTTAGGAAGGAGCGTGTGTGCAAGGCAGAAACCTTCGGAACTCGCTCGCTGCTCTAATCTGTATGGATCTAAAAGCGGCACATTCAAGACCTTTCCATCTGCAGCTTTTGATTTCAAGATTTCCCTTTCCACTTTAAGTAGCTGCTAAGAAACTGAAAACTTTTGGACCTACCTCTTACTGGCTTTGGATACTTTTTTGGGGATCTCTGTGGAATTGGTCTCACAAGCGATCGGGATTGCTTTTAATATGTCAAAATGGGTCTGCTGACGCCACTCCTGCTCTTTGGATTTGCATTTTTTCAAGTCTATGGTAAGTTCGCTTATTTTACATATGTCATTTCTGTGCAGAATTCCCCTTCATCTGAATCTGATTTGGGACAGCACATGGACAGTATTATAAGCTTTAACGTTACACAGCCTTAAGTTTGTTTCTGGTATAAAAACGGCATTTCGGGGGCGGGGGGGGGGGGAAGGAGGGAGAATATATGTTTCCAATAAGCAGTCCTTCCCGTCTGCTAACTTAATGGAAAAGCAGCTTATGAATGGAAGAATGTCAGCTTAAGGTAGCGAGGAAAGAGTAAAAAATTACCGTGCTAAATCTTTTATTTCAGGGGGGGCGGGGAGGGGGGAGAGAAAGGAAAGGCAGGCAGCTGTTGTAGCCGATATTACTTTGCCTCCTTCTATTGTTAAACTTTCCACCGGGAGAGCCAGCTGACGAAATGAGTGGGCTCGCCCTGCCTCGGCTGCAGGTGAGGCGAGCTGGCCAATTTCCAGGGCCCCAAAAGGCCTCCCTTGGCGCTGGCGGGGACTGGAGCCGACAGACGAGGCGGGCAGGGCGCGGCGGGCAGCGCCGTGCCACCCACTCCCCCACCGCCACCCACTCCCCGCGGGGCCGGGCAGGTGCGGCGCGGCCGGCCCGCCTCCGTGGGGCTCCGCTCGAGGGTGGGGCGGGGGGGTGGTGGTGTCTCCCCATCATCTTCCCCCTCACCGCCTCATTACGGGCTTTCCGGAGGGAGTGTTGTCATGAAGCTTGGCAACGTTTGAGGCAAAGGATGGATTACTCCCCAAACCCCCGCACTCCCCCCTCTGGGTCTGCTCTACAACCTTTCTTGCGGTTTTCAAGTTTAAGTAATGGACGGGGTGCTATAAATTAGCATCTTGGGGAAGTACGCTTTAGCAGGGCGGAAACTTCAGCGCAAGGGCAAATTGTCTTTCAAAGTAGGGGTGGGCGCTGTACTGCAGCATAGGCGTTAGACGCGTTACAGTAGTTCAAGCGCACAACTAGGAAGCGAGAATATGTAATAGCTTACAGCTCTTTCTACATGAGTGTGTGCTGGGACCAAACGCTCGGCAGTTCTCCTAGTACTGAGTATTTGCATCTCCAAACAGTCTCTTAGACTTCAGGTGAATTTAATGCCTGGGACCCTGGCTGGTTTTGCCTGTTACAGCAAACTTTGTTCCAGGAAGCTACTGCTTACAGCGTTTACTATACCGGTCCTGAAGCAAGGACTCTAGGTTTATTGTTTGCAGTCACAGGCTGCTTTGGGTATTTCTCCCCCTCCTCTCATCTTCTCCCACCCCCTAGCAAGAGGAAGCAAAATAGATGAGAAGAGGGAGACATTCAAGTACAGTTTTACATTGGTTGCATAATACACTATGCAGTTTAATGTTCATTTTGGTGTACTGGGAAGAAAATTTCTGCACAATGTGTGTACATGCTAAACAGCAGGAAGTTTTTAACCGTGAAAGGATTTAATGGAACACTTATGTCTATCAGCATGTCATAGTTTTGTGGGGATTTTGTTTTCTGTTTGCTTTATTTTTCCTTCTGTAGCATATTTTGATCCTTAACTTTAAGACCCCCAGTACTGGAGATATCTTTGTATACAAACTGAAAACATCAGTCTGTAGAAATGTAATTATTAGTAAGTGTTTAAAATTGTATGTAGCTAGAAGGAATACAATTGAAGTGCTCAGTGGAAGTGACAGAGTGAATCAGAGGAGCTTGGTGTTACAGAATGTAATTAAAGTACCAGGCTGTTTGGAGATATATGAAACAAATGCAATTAACCAGCTTGGTGGAACGACAGGAGCAAGACATAATTTATTCTGGTTTTGTCATGGGCAACACAAGTAGAACCTTTGTTCTGGTTTAGCCTTATAGGAGGAGAGTGGGGGGTGCAGGTGAAGCACATAGCTAATTTAGAGCTCGACCATTAGAAAAAAATGCTGAGAAACTGCCCGGAATAGAGGTGATCCTCCCCTTTTGTGGGGAGATACTGCAGAGACTGTCAAGTTTGCCTACATTAAAAACTCTCTCAAATAAATACATAAAAAGCCTTGTGGATAGCACATCATGAGCAAGTAGAGAGAGGCTGTTATTGTCGGAATGACTAACAAGTAGCTTTGAAGAAATACTGGTGTGCAAGTTTGGCATACAGTACTTCTGTCTCTTTAGGAGCATAGTAATTACAGTTACACCTTAGGGTGACCTATACCACCAGTTGCTTTGAAAAGATATATATATCAACATTAGTACTATTTGTAATGCTTTAATTTAAGAAAAAAGGGAAAATCCAACAGACCACTTGTTTTAATAGGTCCTTGGTTGGTTTTCTATGTTTGAAAGTTACCTCTTAGTGCACTTCTGTTTTTGAGGTTTTTTTGTTGTTGTTGGGTTTGGGGTTTTTTTGTTCTCTTGGCATCAGGTCCAGATAGGGAGAGACACTGTAGCATTTCAGGCATCTTAGCCATCCTTTTCCCTGTGACATTAGTTTTGTTTAGTGATTCAAAAGTGGTATTACACAGTGCATAGTGTTGTAGATCAAAATGATAATTTCTTCTAAAGTTATTTTTCTGTTCATGCTTTTATGACACCTGAAAATTGAAAAGCCCAATGAAAATGGCAGAATATATATTTAAATATTTTTATTATTATTATTGTGCTTACAATTTTCCTGTAGCCCTGCCCATATTCTTGCAGTCTGTTCAGGGATTATCTGTAATTTTGTTTTTCTTTAGCTATCAGTCTTGGTTACTGTTCGGGGGGGGGTGGGGGGGACCCAAAACAAAAAAACAAAAAAACAACCAGACAAACAAAAGTCACACACACAAAACCCAAACAAAAAAACACCCCACTAGACAGAGTCTGTACCATAAAATAAAACACTAGCTATTGGAGTTAAAACAGCTGATTACATGCTTTTCTTAATAGTGTTCAATTGATTTTTCTTTCATTCTTATGTGTGTTTTTTGTTATCTTTATTCCAATCATTAGTAAAGCTTGAAAGAATGAATGTTAACAGAAAAGTTCACAACTGCTGTAAACACAGATGTGTAGATGTTACCACAGACATTAGTTTTAGTGGGCCAAACTCTGCCCTGATAGGACTTGCAGTGCTTTCAATGAAAATGACAACCTTTTATGTCAGGGCTGGCTTTTAGCCATTGTCCTTTGAAAACGGCAAGTGTCATGCTCTTGAGTGTGTGATGGTGTTAAAGATATGTGAAAATAATTCTGTAAAAGTAGCATTTTATCTCAGTATTAGTATATTTCAAAAGTACTTATTAATGAAAAGTATGCCTCTGAAATGGTGGGGTGGGTCAAGCATTCTATCTTTCTTTTTTTTTCCCAATTAATTTTATTTCTTCACACCAGTGAGCTACACATCAGTGGCCTTGTGCAGGTCTCGGTTGCCTATATGAGAACATGGTTTACATATAAAGCTAGAGCATATTTTTCCAGTGAGTATTTGAGCTGACAAGGTCTTGATCTCTCATGTGAGTTTCTCTGTTGATGGATAACCTTTGCTTCTCTGGAATGTATGCATTTTAACGCATTAAGAGTAAAAATCTGAAATGGAGAGGTTGTGGTTTTGTTTCCTTTAGCTTGTTCTTCCATAGGACCCAATTCTGCAGAGCATTTAAGAGTGTGCTTCCATTACTTATTCAGAATCTCAGTGAAGTTAGTAAGAATTTAAACATGTGCTCCCACATAATCATGTTCTTTAAAACTTTGCTGAGTGGGGATGAATTTATGCCCATGATGAAACGTTTTGTTGAATTGGTCTTATTATTTTGCTTTCTTTACTTCCTGTCTGGTAAGTTGTTATTGCAATGAGAAAATCCTGTCATTGCACTTCCAGAGATGGATATGTTTGACAAGTAATGTGATAATCCAAATAATTTGTTTTGTTTCTTTGCTAATTTAATACACTGCAAAAGGTCTGATACCCCACAGTTCTTTCAGAAAGGGTAGAATAGGGGGTTTTAAACTTTTTCCATGAGTTGCACTTACTACAATAATCCTTCCATTAGGAACTTTCTGGAATGATGATGTTGCTCAAGGAAAATAAGTTTTAACACTGCAGGCTAAAGATATGTAATCTTAAAAGTAGACAGAAGGATTTAAGTATATTTTTAAGAATACATAAAAAGCATCAAGGAGATGGGCCAAAAAATTCAGTGAGAGGAAATGGAGGCTTTGGCTAGTCTGTCCAGTCAACTGTTTCCAGGAGTTGCTTTTCTATAGCAATGCTATGTAGGCTCATAGCACTAAATTCAAGACATGCTCTGTCCGCTGATGAACCATTTAGTGGAAATTACTAAAGAGTATGCTATGGCTTTTTAGCCATTTGCTACCCTTGAATTGCTATTCAAATATTGATCTCTGCTAAATAGATTGCTAACAGGTTCTGTACATTCTGTTTCAGCCACCTAAGACGAACGCTGCTGTCAGGTTTTATCTGTTATCTCAGCTGGCATGGCAGAGGTTGCTCTTCCTGTGGCTGCCATCTGGCTCACCACCTCTTATAACCAACCTTGTGGAGGATACTTAGTAATCATATTGATGCTGTTTCTTGCCAAGAGGCTGGGTTACTGGTGCTCTTTTCTACATTTCTGTAGAAATCTCTTTATTGTGTGTGCAGGAAAAAAGTAAGTATTTGCTATATAAGTATATAAGTATAAAAGAATAAATAAATAGATGTGTTGTCTGTTCAGTCAGAACCAAAAAAACACTGCTGAATTTTTACAGAACATGTGTTGTTATCCAAGCTTTCTTGCACTTACATTTTTATAGTACACATGCCTTGTATATTAAAAAGAAAATTCTTTAAGCTTTGGTACACAGAATGGTACAGAATCTGATCTTAGATCGCTAAGATCACTACTTCAGAGACGGTGTTGAGGATACCTTTTTATGCAGGACTAGTCATGTGGACTGTTAGTTATGAGATCTTCAAATGTAAAATAATTGCACAGAAATAAAGATTTGTGGATGTAGGTTTTAGTCTTATTAATCTATACTCTGACATCTAGCTTCTGCTTTACAATGCAAACTGTGGACTCCCTGTCCTTGAAGTTACGTGTCCGGAAATAAGATTGTCAGTGTTGTCCTCACCTCAAACCCTTTCCTTAGCAAAATAACTATTAATCACCTGTGGTTAACACTTTTTATTGCTATAGTGGATAATTAAACAAGGCCATGTTAATTTAGGACCTGATTCTGCACACTGAAATCAGTGTTACAAAAAGTAACAACTTTGCTACTGAGTACTTTGTGTGAAAGACCTTGAAAGCTTGTGATGATACCTTGACCTACTGTACGCAAAGGCTTGCGTCTTAATTCATATAATGTAATCTTGTTACAAGATGAAGTTGGCTTGTTGCTACATCATTCCATGGGGATAGCTTCCAAATACTAGAGGGTACAAGTGCATGTTGCTGCTTCAGTCCTGCTTACTTCTTACTTGTTCCTATAGTGCTCTCTTTACTAGTGCAGAACATCCACTTGTAATCAGAAAGCTGCTGCTTGTGCTGGGTTGTGGATGTAATGATAGTCTTTCTTAATATTTTTTTCAAGCCAAAAGTTCATGAAGTAAGAAATGGCTTTTTAATTCCATCTCTGCAGCTTATCTTGGCTTTGCTGCTGTGGAAGACATCCAAGATGTGCTCTTAATTTTATTAAAATAATAACCTTCATCAATAAATACATGAACAACAATAGACAAACTAACCAGTAGTACCAATGTAATAACCTGCTGATACCTATATTGAGCTGCTGTGCTCTAGTGGCCGAGCCTAATTGAGATTCATCTTTGTATTATGGACAAACATGATGTGAAGATATTAATTTAAACAATGTTCTGGCAGAAGTAGCTTGTGCATATGTGGTGAACTTGCAGTCTTTACCACTCTACCCCAGCTATTTTTTTGGCTAAGCAAATTGTAAACTCACTAAATAACCGTTAATTATCTGCAGATCTCTGTGAGTTAACACATCCATTTAACTGGGTTTTGAGCTAACTTTCTGGTTATGTTGTAGGTGGATTTGCAAACACCTTCCCAGTGCATAATTTCTTTTTGAGCATAATTGCACTACAAAACCATGTCAGTAAAAAACACACAGCTTTGTTTTGGTTAATGATAAATTTACTGGTTTGTCTTATTATTTCTACCGGGAAACAATGTATCTTTGGCTTGCTGATAACTGAAGGCCACTAATCTTCTAGTGATTCCAGTGCATATTTTGGAACCAATTGAAACTGTGTGTGTCCAGGTTCTATTGCAAACTTTTTATGCTATTTATCTGTCCTGGTTGTGGAGATATTCATTCAGCCCTACTGACCTATGTGAATGATGACTGGAAAAACACAAAGCATTTTCAAATTCATTCCTCATCATTTTCAGGTGCTCATTGCATAGGACACAGTTCCAAGCTTGATTTGGAGCAACCTTAATGAGATGTGATGTTTGCTTGCAGAATTACCCTTCTTGTCAGCGAATCTTCATTGTACTCCTTCAGTTCCAGTAGAATTCTTCAGTCTGACTACAGTGAAACACAGTGGCCTGCTGTTGTAGTATTTGATGCTTTGTTATAATTTTACTTTTGTTTTCTCCCATCACTTTTTCTCAGATTAATTGGGAGAACAGTTTATTTGGTCTGATATATGGAAATGAACTGGTGGGATGAGTGGGGATGCCAGGAGTTGAAGTATGATCTAACTCATTAGAGTTTACCTAGATGATTATGCCACAATGTCTGTTGCAGCATATGGTCTTTTAGTTTGTATTATGCATTGCTTATATAGCTTCAGTTTAGTGTGCCAAGGTGAGAAAAGTCTCTCTCTCTCTGTAATATGCTTGTCATAAATGTAGATTGGACAAATACATAAAGAATAAATGGCCAGCAGCAAGTTGTAAAGCATGGTAAACTCTGTAGTTCACTTGTGTTAATCACTTGCCATTGATTACAAGAGAAACTGAGTGGAAAAAATTTAACCTTTTAAAACCAAAATGTCTGGTAACTAACATCAGTCAGCTTGTTTCTTGTCTATAGTGAATGGAGGAACTGTTCATGCCAGGGTACCACAGGTACTTTTTCTACTGCTGTGAAAATGTCAAGAGTTAAGAAGCAATTATGAGAAGTATTTTAATGCTGCATGAGCCCTATAATCGTGGTTTCTCAAGCTGTCATTCTGTGTAGCTTTTGAAGTCCATGTGTCCCGCAGCCCAGATGACTTCATCCTAGCAAAAGGAGTGGTCAATTTTAACAGTTTGTGTTGTATCCTAAAGAGAACTCTGTAACTAAGGGTTGGGCAAAAGTTTCTTTCATATCAGTATTATGAAAAATTCAAATGGCATAGCAATGCTTGGACTAGGAGCTAGTTGGAAAAGGTGCATTTTCTTCACCTGGATATCCTTTCCCTAGTCAACTTGATCTTCTCTTTGGGATTGTCACTCCACAGTGGAGGCTGCAGAAAAAGAATTTGTGGGCGTATCCTTCTTCTCGCTTTCCAGAGATTAAATACTGGGCTTGATGTCGCCTTCAGACCTGGAGATGCTTATTGGTCCTGCATGTACATGTACACTAGTACTGCTCTGCTCTGACATTTTTCTGGGGAGAGAAGTGACACTGTAAGCTGGGAGAAGGAGCAGGATAATAGCCTGATACCAGGTCCATGGCTTGATGGATTAAAGGACCACCCCATTTTGAAACAGAATGAGGGGAGAGAGAGAATAGCAGAGGAGCTGTGCTGCAGAGCATGTGGCTGGTTCAGGCAGCACAGGGGATGAAATGGGGAGCAAAACACTACTGTCATGCTTAATGTGATAGTGCTGATGCCTAATAACTTCAGGGTTGTTTAATACACGGTGTGTTTAGGCTTTTAACATTGCTATGTCATTGGTATATCACTTCTCTATGAAGTGAATAAAACTCTCTGTTAAATTGTTTGAGTCCAGATTTGTTTGAAGTGGCTGCAAGAAAACACTAAATTGTGGTTTGATGCAGTGAACTAAGGTCTTTGCTGGCTTTAACTTGATGCACGGTAGAAGTGCTCTGATAGAGTGGCTGGATTTTTTATGTATAAGTTTTTATGACATGTAAGAGAAATTCAGTGGGCTAACTAAAATAGTTTATGTCAAGGCAACAGCTATTAAACAACAGACTTTCAGTGGAAAAAAATAACTACCAGAAATACTGCAGGCCACATTTTACCCTTAACCTATTTAATCTGTTGTGTTACCAAACTGGATTTTAAAATACAGTGCTTTGGTTTGAAGATAGTCAATGTGATGTATCTATTCAGATCTATGCCTGAATTATGAACTTATGTGGGATTTTTTCTTCTGCATAAATTTGATTCATCATCTTGAACTATGCAATGTGATGTTTACCTAATGAGACCAGACAACTTGCTCTGTAAGATCAAGTCTCATGGGGTAAAATCCCAGCATTTGGAACAGGGTATCCTATGATAAAATTGTCTTTTATACTATTGTCTTTAAATATCTAAGAATAGTTCTCTGTGTGTACATCTAGATTTAAAAAAAAAAAAAGCTTTTATTTATGTAGAGAGATAATTGTATCTTTACACACTTATAATGAAAGAAAATAACTTTAGAAACTGTAAAGAATAGAATTTATGTCCCTGAAGGCAAAACTGTAAACAGTAGTAGGAACTGTTAGAACACTGAATTAAAAGAAAATGAAATGTGTGATAAGTAGACAAACAGATATTTAATTAAATATGAGTCAGTGTAAAACAGAACTGTTTATTATTATTTACTGAATCTTTTTTTGACAACTGCTCAGTTTAGGATAAAGTGCAAAAGAACATATGTCTGGCTTTGTGTGACCCCAAATTTCTGTGTTCTCCCTTTCAGCAGACAACATGCCTTTTTTCCCCGAAGTGTTTTTTGGTTGCTAGGAGAAGTGCAGTAGTCTGCCCTGCTCTTACCCAGCAGTAAAACCGAAGAGTGTATTGAGGTAAAGAGAGGGGCAAAGCACAGTATAGGCCATGAATCACAAGTTGTCTCTAATATGTCCACTTTGTTCCCACTTTTTCTTTGAAAACTTTTGTTTTTACTAATGGTGTTTCTTTTCAGCTGATCTCTCAAAGCTGTTCAGAGAGTGAAAAAAATTGTGCTGTTAAGAGTCCACTTAAAGGAACAAAAAAGAAGGGGGAGACTTTGAGACATTCATGGGGCCACAGTGGTAGCAATGCAGAACTCAATGAATAGCTTCGGTCAGCTACTGTTAAAACTGGATGATTGATACCTTCTGGTTTTTGCTAGGACTAGAAAGCACACAGAAAGTCTTCATAGTGATCTTGCTGGTTTTAATGCAAGATATTGAAGTTGTTTACAAACTGTCTTCAAACTTCAGTATATGCAGTGTTCCTGAACCATTCTGGAGAATTCAAATAGTAATGTTGCATGCACTTGTTAAAATTAGAAAGAGAGAATTGTTAAGAATCATGCTACTCTTTCTCTAGTTTGTGAAACCCTTTATTCACTCTCTGAATCGTGCTTTCTGAATTAACTGTGTATTGTGGCAAGAATCACTTGACCATCACCTCCTATGATGATCTGAAGGTGTGCTTAACCAAATGTCATTGGCTACTTTTAAACCTTTGCAGTTAAAAATGGTTTTATGTAGCCAGATATTATAACAGGTATAAGTGATTAGACAGTACTGTCTACATTAATAGACTGTTGAAATCATGAGAGTTATGGCAGATTTCACTTGAAATTGATTGCAGGATGAATGTATAGACAATATATTCTTTCCTTAAGTGTTTAATGAAACCTAGCCGTAAGAGCAGTCTTAAAACAATGATTGTGTATCTCAAGAAAGATTGCTGAAGAGGTCATGTGTGTGGGTTCCATTGATGAAGAAATAGAACATGTGACTGCAGCGAACTGCGATTTGTATTGTAGAAACAGATAACTGCCTGTGAACAGAGCAGGCCTCTGTATCATTCCTTAACAGGAGTAAGTGGTGAATGGCTAAGGGTCTCTTTACCAATTTAGAATATCTTGTTGACTCAATTTAGCGACATGCAGATAATGGAGAAATTCAATGATGATGTAATTGGAAAATAGTGCAGCAACTTGTACCGATTTGTTATTCTCATTTGAACAAAAGAGATTTCACCAATATTTCTGAGGGTATTGGGTAACCTGGCAGTACTGGATTCAGTCCCAGTGTAATTTAATGGAATTTGTGTCTGTTTAGGTCAGGGCTGAATTTGCCCCCAGGGAAAGATGAAGATGGAAGTGTTGTAAGTTAAATTACAGGGAGCTGGCTCTATCTTACAGTCTGCTGACAGGGATGGGAGTGTGTATGTGGTTCTTTTGTGTGTGTGTTTTAATTTTTCTTCCTGATCCACACAGACTTTAGGAACAATTTAAATACAATCTACAGTATGACTGAGTTTTTAGTTACTTCCATAAAAGCTGCAAGTGCTGAGACCAAGGATTTTCCCTCGTAAATTACAGCAGATGTTTCTCCAGTCATTCTCAGTGTTAGCCCAAAAGTGCTGTTGTCCTTCTTCCCACTGAGAACTGCGTGGGAAAACAGACACATTTTTGTCACTGCATGTGGATATTGGTCAGCAAAATCGCATTAACTGTTAATATAGTTATATAAAGGACATGCCCAGTACCACTCACGAACTCCATGGCAGAAGGGAGAATGAGATCTGGTCTCTAAGAACACAGTTGATGGTGAGAGAGGTGCGCTAGTGTAAATGGTGAAGGAAGAAGGGGTAACTTTAACTGGTGCTGCTGCATCTTTTTACCTGGCATTTAAAGCAGAGCAACTTTAGAGAGATTCTGTGATTCTGTGAACTTCTGAGGTCCCGGAGGATGAGAATGGTAGAATCACAGACCATGAATCTGTCCTCTAGTAACAGTTTTCCTTCCTGTTACTTGCTAGTCCTGCTGCACTGTTAAGAAAGAGAAAAGAGGTAGAGGGTGATTCAGCACTGCTGGATTTGGGACAGGGCCTGGGGGGAGCAGACACCAGTGCGGTAAAACATTGAGCTATGCCTGTCCTTCCCGATCTTTTTCCCTCTGTCCTTAGCGATGTGTTTCTGGGTGTCTAAATATACTAAGGAAGGAGTCAGGAAAGAAGTAGTAGCTCTGGACCTCTCTGAAATTGGAGGAAACCTATTGTTGTATAGTGATGTTCAGCGCTCTGACCTTCCTGTTCTTACATTTCTCTCTTCATTTAACTTAATGTGCCAAATGAAGCATCATTTCTTCAGGGAACTCATCTGGCCCTCAGAACCAGATTCATTTGTAGAATAAGATTCTTTTGGATTAAGTAGTATACATCTATTTAAGTAAGGACCAAAATTGAAGTGGGGAAGTGAGGAATGAAGGCAGGTTTACATACACTTTTTCTGCCCTATAAAATGGAACAAATCTATGGCCATTTCTTATTCTTTCTGTCTTTCCTCCTGTTAAATCTATTTCCTAGATTTTTGCTATAGTGAAAGATGTGTCTAGCTTGCTTGGCAAGATTCAAATATGAAATAGCACTGTTGATGCTTTGCATTTGTAATTCTAGAACATTTTCCTCTGTATAGGGCAGAAAGTGAGATGCCTTAGCTTATTACACAGAAATCACTGGAGTTGAAACTTCTAGATTTATTCTAGGCCATGGAGAAAACTATATGCTCTTGTGTTTACAAATATGCATTCCCTGTGCTGCTTGTCTGCTACTTCTGTCCATGTTTCATTCATGTAGCTTGCCTCCTTATATTTCATAGTTGCAGACTTTCTTCTCTCTGGTTTTCTTGTCAATTTAGTTTTTTCCAGCTTTTTTCTGTTTGTCTCATTCTTCTCTGGTTGGTTTACATTGATGTTTTCTAACCATGTTGCTTGAATGTGAAGAATGAAAGGACTGAAACAACAGGAAAAGTTGTGGGGAAAGTAGGGCAAGGTAACCATGTGTCACATCTACCTTTTCATTTTGAAGCACATAAGTTTCCACTCCGTCATTGGAGAACCTTCTTCTTCAGTCTAGAGAGAATTACAGATCACTATGTTTATAAGTATTAGGTTTCCTATCCTTACAAACAGTTGAACTTTATCCATTTATAAAATGTCCATACATAGATGGGCAATCAACTTTAAATATCTAAGCTGATTTTTTATAATGTTCTACAAAGTTATAAACAAACAATTAACATTAAAAGGCAAAAGATATAAGGTAGGCATAAACTGAATGGTAACGGCATTCAAGGAAATTATTGGGCTGATACTACTGTTGAAATCATTGATATTATTTGAAGACCTGTTATGTGTATATAATCTATACATGATATATGAATACAACATTATACATAATACAATATGATACATCTTGTAAAAGAACTCTCTTAATTTACTAGGTAAGCTGGGTATAAACTTTCTGGGTGAAAGTTTAAGTTTTTTGGTTTGCGTTTTTTTTTTCTGTTTCACAGTTGATCTTAGTTGTATTGAAGAACAAATGTTATTTTTTGTTATGAGGATGACTTGTAATGTATATGAAATCCTGACACAGCAGAAGATGCTGGGAATTCTGTGATCAGCATCAGTGGGGCCACAGTTTTGTTTTTCTGAGTATTTGGCAATGTGGGAGGCTGATGCAGAGAAAGAATTTTTGTTGGTTTGGTTTGTTGTTGTTTCTATAATTACACAAAGCTTAAGAGATTGACTTAAAACTGAACATAGAGCTGTAATCAGGAGGTTACAGATGCAAGAAGCTCCACCTGCACTCTGTTAGACAACTAGTGACAAGCCAAGATAATGATGCACAACACATCCAGTAATAAGCAGTGTAGTCAGCAGCTTGAGAAAGAAATCTGTAACTCCATGAAAACTATGTTATTTCATCTTCAAATGAAGGCTGGTTGTTGACTTATGGAGAGCACCTTCAGCTGTATCTGCCCTGAGGACTAGAACTTTCTCTGTTAGGGAAGCCAGAAATCTATTTTAAAACCGATTTGTAATAAATTTGCAAAGTAGAAAGGCAGATACCTTATTTGTAACAAATTTCTTCCATACCTCTTAGCACTTGTGACGAGATGTCTTACTAGGCTGCTTGGTATTTTCAGAGCAGTGATGAGGATGAAATAAATTCTGTCACTCTTTGGATGAAGAATGATACAGAAGATATCAGTCATTTGAAAGGGATGGAGAATAACTGTATGCAAGCCTTAGTCTCTTCTGCTATCTGCAATGGTACTTTTGGCATCTTTTGAGGTGGTCTCGGTATGTACTTTAAGGACCCAAATCTGTATTTTACTATATGTGCTATCACCAAAATCTGGGCCAGACTTTGTTAAAGGCTACACGACATTAATCCCATGGTATTCCTGTTAAAGTAGTGTGAAGGTGTTTTTGTCTTATGGGAAATCACCACGAAAGCTTCATGAGAACGGGGCAGTGCCCCCTGGGCTTATCCTCTAATTGGAGTGAAGGAATCATTTCTGACTACCTGATAGGTTTTGCTACCATGCCGAGGTAAGCATACGGAGGGAAAAGGGTGGAGCATGAAGGAGCGGCGTTGGAGCCATGGCTCAGCATGCTTCTTGTGTATTGCTTGTAGTGTGAAACTTCTGCTGCTGCAGAAACTGCAGAAGGGGAATATTTTAGCAACAACTAGAATAAAGCACAATGTTTTTCCTGGATGCCCAGAATACCCTTATACCAGTTCAGGATTTGGCGTGTTGGGGGAAAGAATTCTAAGGTCATTTTTAGAGGAGGATGGATTCCTGAGATTTTGAAACTTCTGAAGATAGATATCCATGCAGTCATAGAGGCTATATGTCTGCCTTTTTTTTTTTTTTCAGTGTCTTTGGAAATTAATTTCTTACTGCTCCAGACTTTTGCTTAACACTTTGAACAGACAGGCAGCATTCTCACATCTAACAAGTGCAATATATTAAGCTAGGGAAAGAAAATGTAGAGAAGGTTAGTTTTAATATGATCTTGGCTGGAGGCATACTGCCTAATGAATCAGTAATATACATCTTGCAGTGTTATGAGTGCTAGTGGTGTCCTGTCCAAATATGATTCTCGTCCAGCTTCCTTCACTTAGGAGCCTCCCAGGGTCATAATTCTTACATCTACTTTAGAAAGAAGATATGTTACAAGTTGGACTAGCAGAGATGGAGCATTTTAAACAAGTTTCTTTGGATGTGAGACTTCTGTGGAGAAATTGAAATGGAAAAGAATAATACTATGCAGGAGCAAAAGTATTTGGCCTGTACACTGAGTACCTGTAGAGGAAATAGATTCTTTAATACTCTACACTGAATGTTCAGAAGGCTTTTCAGGTCATAGTTTGCTTATATATATTAAAGCTTTTATATAATTTGGTATGAATTGGTTGCATATGCATGTGATAAAAATAAAACCTAACTGGATATTGTAAACCAAAGAAATAAATCAGACAATGATTCTATTGCATATATTCTTGGTACAACTCTCTTGGAGAGCTACAAATAGATATTGATATTACTTTTGCCTGCATTTAATTTTGCTTTAAATGGCAAATAAAACTATTGTTAACAGACCTTAAAATCACTTGGAGGATATTTACTTAGATCATTTTGAGGAAAAGAATGAATGTCCTTGTTAAAATATTTGTTAATAGCATCTGAGCGTAGGGACAAGTAGACAAATTGTCAGTACAAATGGCTAAAGATTTTTCTTTCATGTCTTCAAGAAAGAAATTATGTAGAGGGTTTATAAGCACTTTTCCAAGTACTTGTAGTATGATCCACCTTTTTGTGGAAAACGCCAGATCCAAGAGGGGAAAAAAGAAAAAGAACAAAAACTGGACTAGCAGTTCTGGTAAGTATTGACTGGCCTAAGACAACTTAAAGAAGTAAAAGAAACATAATAGAAAAATAAATACCCATCTGACAGCTGTATCATTACCTTCTTTTGGTCCTTTCCAAATATGTCAAAATCAGCAAAAATATTGCTACAGTTTCAGTAATATCTTCTTTAAAAGTAGGTCTTGCTGGCTTTGTTTCTCTTTTCCAGTAATAGAAGAGCTTTTGCTTTGTAAGGATTTTTGGAGGCTTTGCTTATTGCCAGTAAATACAGCAAAAATAGGATAGGAGATCAGTCCACTGAAGTGTTTGAGTGTTCACAGAATATATATCTAATATAATGTAAATGTCACTGGCTCCTGTTCCCCTTCTCCCTCCAGGGGGAAAATCGATACCTCTGCTTCAGAACACTTCCCTTGACAAAATGGGATAGACAATGATGATAGGTCTGGCTAACTGTCTGGCAGTGTAAACCAAATGTTTGGAACTTTTAGAGATATATTGTTAAAACATCATATTCCTGCCACCTGGCACTTCGTGCTCACTTCAGTGAGATGCTTTGGAGGTAAGTGAGAAATGCTTCTTAAGAAATTCAGTATGACAGAATTCAGAATATTGAGACCTGGTGAGATACCTTTATAAACACTTAATAAAAGTAAAAGGGGGTGGAACAGTTGCTGATTTCTTGTGCTATGGAGTTTTAACTTTTGATTGCATGAGCAAAGAGATTCATAGTGTACCTTACAATCTGTGTTTATGTTTATTTTTAATCTCTCAAATGGTCTGAGTGGTCGGACTAGCCTTGCAATAGAAACTGCAGAATACCAGCAAATTAGATAGTAGAAAGTATTAATGAAAAAAAATCATTCTGCTAAGTTGTTTCATCTCAGCCTACGTATAACTAGGTATATAAAGCTTCTCCTTTCAAGCAAAGAACCTATTCATTTATTTATTTATTTCCAACTCAGATTTTTCAGTTTAAGATATAATTTCATACTTACAGATCCAAATCAGAGCACAGGCAACACAAAACAAATAAACCTCCTCAGACAGAGAACAGATTTCAAAAATCCCCTTTAAAAAATATTCTGAGTATTCCATGCTTGCAAATAATGGATCTTTGATTTTGTTAAAAACTTATAGCGAATGGAATGGTGTTTATGTATAATAAGTCTTAATTGCAATTCTGGGAGCTGTTACATAGCCAAGAGAAAGAATCTTTTGGGCCACAGATAAACTAGGCACTTGAACAGTAGAAAAATGAAAATTCCTTGAATTTATTTTTACATTGAGAGTTAGAGGGAGCAAGTCTTGACGTTTTGGAGCAAAACTAGACTCGTGCCTAGGTATATGAATGTAGGCTGTTCACTTGCTGGATAGTAATGTTGAAACACAAAGAGCTAAAAAGGAATCGGTGTTGTATCTCAAAACCACCACTGAAAATACCAAGTAAAAGAAGATAAATCCTGACTCTGCTTGCACTCCGTTCATTGAAAGACCTCTGAGGATAAAGGTATAGGTGACTATTAGATGTCCTTAATCTATATTCTCCACGAACTGTTGGGTCCCTTGTTATCAGTATTTTATCATAAGTCTACTTAAGTTGGTTTATTATGGCCCATATTTTGATGACATATCTTAGGATTTAATAGGCTAATACTGCTCTAGACGTATCTTGTCACATTAATTTGCTTTGTGCAAAGATTGATAGACACTGAATTACGCCAGCTGTTGTATCACGAGAGGATGTTGTATGTGAAGAAAGCAGTTGTCCACTTCTGCACTGAAGTACGTTTATGATGGCTGTGTGACACAGGATGTGTCAGACTTTGACGTCTTTTACATTCTTCTTTATTAGTAGCTCTTGGTAGAAGCCACAAGGAATATCATGGCTTCTAAACTGACAGAACTGTGTGATGTTCTTGCACAGTGTTTGCCTGGAGGCTGAATGACACATTGGTGGGGTTGAGACAGCACAAATACTGGTTTCATAAATTTGGGTGGATTTTTGAACCTTTGAATTATGGAGGACTCCTGTCTGTTGGAATATTCTTGTGAGGAACTATTTTAATTCTTTCATTCACTAATCTGTGTTCCTTCATTTATTATTTTATTCTAATGTGTGTGTTTCAAAATGCCTTTCAATGCACGCAGCACTTGAATGAGTAGAAATCTGACGTTGCTTATTAGTGTTACTTGTAAGGTAGAAGCGCTCTCCTAACTTGAGGGATTTCAATCAATTATCATCATGCCTTGTATTGACTTGGTTTTGTTATTTTAGGGCAACTGGACATCTTTTCAAGTCATAAATAGGTCTGTTGAAACTTAGCCACTGACAAAATGTCATTAACCCCTTTTTTATACTTGACATGGAAAACACACAGTTTTGGGGCTTAAAATGTAGTCTGAAAGATATAATTTTAAACATGAAAGCGGGAGGTTTATATTTATTGTAAATAAGAGGTATGGGTGGATTGTTGGATGAGGTGGTGGCCTTTCACTTCCAAGGCAACAGTTTAAATTAATCCCTAGAATCCTAAATTAATTGAGATAAATGGTTTTAGCTTTGTCCCTGGTGTAAAGTAGTCCATATTACAAAATCACCGTACATCTGTTTTTGCAAACTTGGCATAATTGGCATTCTCTTAGGACTGAATTGGCATTGAAAGTGAGCTATTTCTTATTGCTTAAGAAGGTGTTCCCTCTAGGTCAGGGTAAATGTCATTGTTGGGTCTGTGAAGGAAATCTGCTCCTGCCTTTGTTAATAATCCATAGGTGAAAGATTTGTCAATAATGTTTTAAGTTCTATAGCTGTTCTTTTTAAATCAAAAAAAACAACTTCAGAGTAAAGTAAATAAATCAGTATGAGACAGGGACTTTATTTTCTTACATCTGGTAGGAATTCCAATGCTCAGAGACCTTAAAATTGCCTAACTTATAATTTGCTCATGACAGGTAGCGTAACACTTCAATGAATTTTATGAAAGATGGACCTATGGAAAGAAATTAATGTAGAATACCTTATTGTTTAGTAAGGACTAGTACTAACTCAAGTGAAGGAAAGCATGTGGCTTTCCTTCCCCACTTTCCCTGGAGAATCTCTAGGAATCACAATTCCTTCTCTTTTCTTTTGTTGTGAGGGTGGTGAGGCACTGGAACAGGTTGCCCAGAGAAGCTGTGGATGCCCCATCCCCAGAAGTCTTCAAGGCCAGGTTGGATGGGGCTTTGAGAAACCTAATCTAGTGGAAGCTATCTCTGCCCATGGCCATGAGTTGGAACTAGATGATCTTTAAGATCCCTTCCAACTCAAACCATTCTATGATTCTGTTATGTTTAGATGTGGCACTTAAGGACATGGTTTAGTGGTAGACTTGGCAGTATTAGGTTTTTGGTTGGACTTGATGATCTTGAAGGTCTCTTCCAGCTTAAACAATTCTATCTTTCCTCCAAGGGAAAAGCAGTATGTATGGTATTTCTATTGGCTGGAGAGTTTTTCTTTGTTTGTTTTCCTGTTCTTGCTCTTATGTCTGCTGGACTGAAGCTTTGGAGCTACAGTCTTGTACCTCACTTTTTTTAGCTGGCAGAAGATCTGGAGGAGTGATTTTAACCATTGCCTCAGTTTTAACCCGTGTTGTGAACTGAAGTTGTGGGAGGTAATAAAGGAAGCTGTGTCTGCATTTTGACCAACGTATTCTGTTTGGTGTTATCCAAGGCAGTGTTCCGAATGAGGACTTACTGTGCTAAGTGCTGTCTTAGCACAGATGGAGAACATGCTTTCTCAAAATCTTTACATTTAGACAAGAAAAGGATTGCAAAAAGTATTTATGTAGGACAGGAATTGGGGAAAAATGTCCAGGAAGACAGTGAGTCATATTCATTGAGTTCTGTTCTCTTCTGGTACCAAGAAGAGAAGCAACTTCAAAATGGAATGCTGACAAATTGCATATATTTGTATACATCTCTTAGCTAATTAGGGAACAATTTTCTTAAATTCAGGGAAGATTACAGCATCTTTTTTATGCTGAATTGCTTATGTTCCTCTTTGAAAGCAGAACACAAATGTTACTTATTTTATGTATAAAAAATAGGTTTTGAAAAATTATTTGTAAAAAATCTCTAGTTTATCAGATGTCTTTTTATATTAAGAACTTGAAAAGTACTTTACATAGTAGCGTGTGGTTCATTTTTATAAAGTATATGCACATGCATTTATAAAGGAATTGGAGAAACTGTCTCATGTGTCCATAGCAGGATTTCATACACAAGTTAACATGGATGTCTCGTAAAGCTTGGCCTACATATTAGGTCAAATTTAATTATGTGTTTGAAAGTGTGGACCTTTTGTTTCAATAACAGGTGTTTGGGTGAATAGAAGGGGAGGAGAGAGGAGGGGAAAACCCTTTTGTCCAATTGTCATACTCTCCAGAAAAACATAGAATAAACTGTTTTATCATATGATTCATGCTAGCTAGTTACTGTGGTTTCTGGTGATAGTAGGTGGATAGAATTTTGTGGTAAATTTTCTTAGATGAGTGGTTTTAATAAAACACACATCTCATGTAGTCTTTTGCTGTATCATCTGTACAACTTATTGGCAGGAATGGCAGATGTGAGCTGTTCTAAGCCTTAAGTAGCTAAAAGGGATTAACTTTACACAGAGGACTTACTAATGAAGACATCACACTTAGACACACAGAAGGAAAGGAAAGTGAATTGTTGATCAAGAAATCATTCTGTCTAGTTATCCTAGACACTTTCCCTTCTTTTAAAGCTACTTATAAATGTAGCATATTATAAAAATGTAGTTGGATACTATTCTCATATTTTGTTTTCATGCTTTTATGTGTCACAGTATCTGGCAGTTAGAGTAAGATACAATCTATGGACAGATAGACATGACAGTCAAACTGGAGGCTGTGATGGCAACCTGTGTAATATTTGTTCTTTTGATATTTCATTTTCATATGCTTAGGGCTAGATCCTACTACTTCAGCCAGTAAATAGTTGGTTTTCAGAGGGATGATGCAAATAATTCTAATCTTCTCTGGGATTTGTTTAAAAAAACCCAGCAGCAACAACAACAACCCCCCCCCCAAAAACAATCACAAAAAACCCCAAACAAACCCAAAAACATTCTTTTATTGAGTACTCCTGCTTTGCTTCTATTCTGTAAACAATCAGCCTCATAGCTGCAGGTCAGGTGAGCATCAACAAGGTTTAAAACACAAACAAAAAATCAAAGCCCAAGTAAGAAAAAAGTTTCTCTACTGAAATGTAGGAAGACTTGGTGACAACGGACTTCATGGTCAGTCTGTCTCTGAATGCTGACTTGTGTAATTATTAGTTGGGAAGGGCAGGAGCAGGTGCACATAGCTGGGTAACCTCCTTTATAAAAATATTTTTTTCTGAAAGATTTGTCATCTTGTCAGACCATATGAACTTTGTAGGAAGAGCTCAAGCAGGTATCAAAAAGTTAAGGAACGTGCCTGTTGCATCTGATTCCTTCCCTTGCTGTCTTGTCATATCAGCTGCAGGTTCTGTACTGAGACAGACCACCTTGATCTGTATTTCAAATGCATCTTTGCTGTAAAGGGTTGAAGCAGATTTTGAAGTATTTTAGATTACCATCCCAAGTGGAGCAATCCGGGTTTTGGCTAAGAGAGCATAAGTAACTTTTTGTGTTCTTTAAAATATACTGTTGTTAATACTTGTTTAAATATATGTTTATACATATGCACATCTGTTACCGAAAAAGCCGGCAAGAAAACCCCCAACACTTAGTTTGAATTTTTAGAAAGCAGGCATTCTTTATTGCAGCGCTGGATTCATGGGGGATCACTCCACCTAACGTGCACACCCTGAAACAAAAGTTCATCCTTTATATGACTTGGATATGAATATTCACACATTTTTCAAGAAATCTCCACCTTCCTGCCTATCTACTACATTTACATAATGCTGGTGTTGCAGAACCACACTACGCATGCGTGGGGTCTTGGGTGGTCGTCAGTGGTCGTTTGGGGAGTCAGCCCCCTACTCCTTTTTCCTGTTTATGGTCACAGGTCTCCTGAGGACAGTTTCTTTTCCTTGGATGTGTGCCCCTTCTGTTGTACAGCCAAGCGATTCTTTCTTATCATCCTTGTTTGAGCACTCCTGCTAGGATGTTTCTATTCTCAAGGTTAAGATATTTTCTCTGTACTCATTAATTTCTCAGTCCTTGCTCTTAACTCTTCTTTGTTTTGATTTCATGAGGCCTCTTGGTTCTACACGCACGCATTTCTTGTGATTAACTATTTACACATAGCTGAAATGTTAGCATTGAGGCAAGTATAGCCTCAGAACTATGAGAGTAGGCTGTCAAACATAATCACACAGTTATTAGGCTAAAGACATCTGTACGAAAGTTAAACTAATCATGTAATCAATAACCCTTCAGAAAGTACATAAATGTATCACATCCACATATATAATTGTCATTATTAAATGAGGTGTTGTAATATAGGCATTCTATTTTACTTATACGGAAATATAAAGATGTCGTTTGTAGCAAAGAATACTGTGTTAATTGGATGCAATATAAAAGTGAACAGTTGTTTACCATTCCAACAAGGAATGGTAAACCTAGTGCGCTGACAACCAGAGTATGATCTTTAAAACCATGGAAGCTACTAAGAACTAGTCAGTGTATGTCATGCAAAAGGAAGTTTATTCTAGCTTTCCTGTATATACTGAATTTGGTCTCACAAATTATTAATGCTATTCTTAAACAATGTGTATATAAAAGTACATGTGATACGCATTTCTTTTATCGATTATTGCTATTGCTTCAAACTAATGACAGTTCTCAGCCATTCCTATATATGATTAAATTTTTTTTTTTTAATCATTAAGGTGTGTCTGGGTTGCACCAAGCTATCCCCTTATCTTTTGTCTCATGGTAGCTAAACAATGCATTTTGGAAAGGAAAAAATGGGGTAAACACTTTGAGTCATTGCCAGCTTCTCGGTGTTTGTGGCTTATTGACTTCCTGAGGTGCTGCCTTTGCAGTTAACTTCTTTTGTGAATTTATCCAGGTGTTTGGGTGTTTTTTTTTAACCCAACACTTATTTGCTGTTTGCTTTTTGAGGTCTTTCTCAGTAGAAGTAAAAATAATTCCAGCAAACCATTTCCTGTGTTATTAGCTGATATCTATCCATTGATCAGTTCTCTTGCCCAGTGTAATTAAAGAGTACTGACACAACTGAAGGAATCGCTATAGATAGGTTTTTTTCCTTGCTACAGTGAAATGAAAGAATATTAAATAAAAAACATAGGCTTGTCACCTGTTGAATGGGGCACCAAAAAAAGTTTTAAAATGCAGGCAATTCTGAAGTTTTTTGCACCACTGTAGTGATTTTTGCCTGCAAGGTTAGTGATATAATCATTTGAGGTTGTTACATTTGATATTGATGTTAACCTTTAGGATAGCTGATAAACTGACTTTCTTCTGGCAGGCATCATTAATAGGAGGCTCTATGCTGTCCTGAATAATTTTCCTCACAATTAGCAGCATTGATCTTGTAGGTGCAGCTGCAGCTGAAGTTCCTTGAGGCAATCAGTGACTGAAGGTGGTTGAAACTCACACTGAACTGCAAGCTGATTGTTCCCATTTGGCCATTACAGCAATCACTTTTTTCTAGTCCTTTTTTTTTGTTGATTCTTGAAAGCAGTTTATACCTTATGCTTAGATATATTTCTCACGCTTCCAAGGCAAGAAGTGAAAGCCTGGATTCACCAGGCTGTTCTCTGTAGGATCAGTTCTACTTGGTAAGTCATTCTGGATGTGAAGCTAATGTGTAAATTACTTTTGTATAGAGACGCAGTGTCCTGATATCTCACATGTAATGAATGCTATGGGGTTTTTTGTTGTGGGGGAAGAGGTTGAAATAATTTCTAGTTGAAAAGCCACCTTTATCCAATTATAAATTAATATTGATTAATACTAATGGAGTGGGCTCCAGGAGAGGCTTTACATACCTCTTCTGCCTACTAATAAGGTCTCATCTCAGATGCACAAAAGCTCTTAAGGAAGTGGGTCATTTGTATGGAAGTTAGAAAAATCACCTTGTGCTTTTGTAGTGAGGACATCTTTCCTATTGAGCAGGCTTCAGAGAAAAGCTTGCTATTGATGTGGGGGAATACACTGGGAGCTGTAGTGCTGCTGAGGAGCACAGAAGGGCTGTAGAGCTGGGGGGATGGTGGGTGGGGGGAAGGAGGGAGAGAGTGCTGAGTGAGGGTCTATCTTGTAATGTGTTAAATGCAGATCTTGCTCTGACTGTGAGTGTGAGCCTTTCTTCATTAACTTTATCATCTAGTCTAAGAGTTGGTGACGGTTCATTTTGACAAAAATCCAGTCTTGAGTTTGGGTGAAAAACAGCATCTTTACTTAAAATGTGTTTGAACTAGTCATAGCCAACAGAAAGCTGGGATACACTTTGTCAAATGGTTATCTTCACTGTACTGTTAAGAAGGCATTCATCAGTTGAGCAGTGCTTTTCTTAAACTTCCGTGGGGAATGGTAGAACAATATGGAAGTTATAAAAGAAGGGCTAAAACCAGACAGAAAGTATGCAGATGGGGAAAAAATAGTTATATTCTTTGAGGGTTGCAGTTACGAAGTGCCTGGGAGACATTGCGCTGGGACTTACACTCTGTTATGAGGAGGAATGCTGGAAGAAGCACTGATTAGGAAAGCAGTCTTTCAGTACATAGCATTTGCTGGGCTTTATTTGTCTTTAAGGGGTCATCTGATGACAGTGGATTCCATTTGTCTTTTTTTAATCAACTTGTTTAATGTCAAAAATGCCTGAAATTTTTGCTTGAATTTAATTAGATTCTTTTTTTTTATAAATAGCATGCAGGCAGTAAGGCAACATTTAACTTTTCAGACAAAGATGATAGGAACACAATGTGTAGTCCTATAAGTAAATATAAATTACAGAGTTTCCATAAATACTTAATTATTGATAGTGCTGTTGCTCTTTCTAGTACTTCCTACATTCCGAGGTATTGCGGTATGAGACACTGCAATGGTGTTTGGAACATACAGCAAAGGCCTTGTCTGAAGTTAAGCCTTCTCTGACAAAGTGTGTAAAGCATCTTAGATTGCTAGGTTTTTATTAAGCTAGAAGGAAAAGTGAAATGACATTGTTTGGTAATCATGTCCTATTGAAATCAGTTGTACGTGAATCAATTTATAGGTTTTACAAGAAGAGGCCAAGTCTTTCCAGAGTAAACGGTATCAGGAAATAAAATGACTGATGATGCTGTCAGTGTCTTGGTTAGTCTACGTGACAAAAATTGTTGCATTATCCCTATAGATTATGGGGGATATGGATATATAATAGACAAATCCAGATGGAATACTAAGTTAATTTGGGGTATAAACACTGCTCTGAAACATCAAGGATCTTAATGTCTGATATCAGCCTACATGTCTTTGCTGCATCACTATTATCAATATTCTTCCAGATTTACACAACAATCAATATTTTTTAATGCAAATAAAGTGTTTTTCTTTTGGAAACAGAAAATCTTGCTAATCCAATGAGGAAATGTGTTTGCTTATATATGTATATGTGCATATATAATATAAACAAATAAAGATAATGGATATAGTTCTTGTATGCGCCTTTTACATCTCTGAAGGTATAAATTGGTTACGGTATTTTAGTAATAAAAACTAGTACTTTGGGATTATCCACGTAATGTATGCAAAATTAGTTTGAAATCATGAAACAGTTTCATTTTGTGACTAAAGTAACATTAGAAACATAAGGCCTGGCAAAGTAAAATTGCTTCTCAATGGCTGTAGAAACCTGGAGCTTCCAGGCATTCCAAAAGGACAAAGGATAAAGCTCAAACACAGCAGATCAAGAACTTGCAAGTAAATCTTCCCTATGACTGTGCCAAGTCATAGTGGCATAGCAGGATGACAGTGGTATCAGCCGCATGTTATTGTAAGCCATCTGTGCATGCAGGTATAGGTCAGGAAGACACCTTAGTAAGCTGACAGTACTGTTTGTTACATCGTTTTTTCATCAGTGGATCTCAGAATGTCTCACAAAGGAGTTGTGCCAACATCGGCATTTGAAAAATTGAAAAATTGAAGTAAAGGGTGAGTGAAATATCTGCCGTGTAGCAGAATGGTGGTGGAGTCCAGAGTTGAACTCCTATGTCATGTGTTCAGGAGTACACACAACTGTACATGGGTGCTGGAGTGGCCTATGTGCCCTGACTAAATGAATGTGGCTTGGAAAAAATTCAATCAGTGTAGAATCCAATCAAATAAATGTCTTGCCATCAACAGGGAGAACAAAGGGGTGACAGAAGTAGAGAACACTATTTTGTAGCTCCTGCTGCATTTAGCTGTCCTTAGATATCATATCTTGTCTCAAAGCGACAGAATTTCTTGTTACTTTGATCCATAGGATAGCAAATCTGTGTGTGTGGTGCATATGGTGCTATGTAACAAACATCAAAATCTGGTGCTATGCTATTTCAACACTCTTTCTGTGAGGAAATGTCCAGTTCGCTTAAACAAAAATAAGATTAATGAAAACTGTATCTAATGCCAGTTTAAGTTTAAAAATACTTCCGGGGAGAACTTGAAAGCTAATATAAATTCCTTGAACATCATGTATGCGTTCTATTACAGCAGAAAAATGAAGATTCAGTTTATGTTCCTCAGTAACTGCTTTTTTTTTTTTTTTGGTTAGGGAAAGAATCACAAGTACAATTTTAGGGCACAATTTTGCCTGTTCCATTACTTTTTAATGTAGCCTTTGAAAATCATCAGAGTTATCAGTTTTGCTTTGAAAGAGCACATTCTGCAGGCTGTGATAATATCACTTGCTTTAGGTAGCAGCATCAGGAAGAAGCAAAGACTCATGTCAGATATGTGTGAATTTAGCCCAGATAAAATGTTCTTATTAAATATAACCTTAAATAGAGAATTTTACACTAAAATAGGTGAGAAAAATGATGATTTAGGCTTTCAGATCTGAAGTGAGTGAAGTTATATAGCTACTAATAGAAAGGGACCTCAGGAAGTTTGCAATGTATCATTAAGAAAATGGGTTGTAATCCAATCATAATCAAATCATATGCATCAAGGAACAATATGATTGCCAGAGATCTCTGAAAGGTATTTCTATACTCATCTTTAGTACAGTGTACCCTACGTAAGTTTAGGATATGTGTGCTAAGTTAGCTACTGCAAGACAGGATACTCAGCGTGCGAGATCAGTGGTGTGGCTTAGTAGAGCATTGCATTTTTAGGAATGACAAGCTATTACATCAGCTTTGCAAGAGAACAGAGTGAAGGTGAAACTTCAGATGAATGTAAACTTTGTGCCAGCTTTCTGCAGATGGGGGAATTTAGCTTTCTAACATGTTTGGTTCTAGGTCTCTTGATTTAAAACCGTGTTGGCAAACTAGAGAAAACTCAAAGATAAGAGATTAATGAGAGCTTGGAAGAAGTTTTATGAGCAACTGAAAGGGAGTATGCCAGAGGAAATAAAAGAAGAATCAGGTGGACTGTTACCACTGTGAATTGTATATGGCTTTTTCCTCATCTTTTACATGTTTCTTCATCTTCTCAGACTAAATATTTAAGATGAGACTGTCATGAATTAACCCCAGCCAGAAGCTAAGCACCCCACAGCTGCCCCCTCACTCCCCGCTGGTGGGACAGGGGAGAGAATCAGAAGAGTGAAAGTGAGAAAAATCGTGGGTTGAGATAAAGGCAGTTTAATAGGCAAAGCAAAAGCCATGCACACAAGCAAAGCAAAACAAGGAATTCATTCACCACTCCCCATGGGCAGGCAGGTGTTCAGCCATCTCCAGGGAAGCAGAGCTCCATCATGTGTAACAGTGACTTGGGACTACAAAGGCCATCACTCGAATGTGTTGTGTCGTGTCATGTCATGTAGTTGTCGTCCAGTTTACACACACACCCCACCCCCCCGCCTTTCTTCTTCCCCCGGTTTATATACTGAGCATAACATTGTATGGTGTGGAATATCTCTTTGGTCAGCCTGGGTCAGCTGTCCTGGCTGTGTCCCCTCCCAGCTCCCCGTGCACCCCCAGCCTGCTTGCTGGTGGGGTGAGGAGCAGAAAAAGCCTTGACTCTGTGTGGGCACTGATCAACAATAACAAAAACATCCCTCTGTTGTCAACACTGTTTCCAGCACAAATCCAAAACACAGCCCCATACTAGCTACTGTGGAGAAAATTAACTCTATCCCAGACAAAACCAGCACGGAGGGTTAAAATTTAAAGTATGTCTGTATCTTACAAATATCATGATGTAGTGTTGCAACTAATTGAATTCAACCTTGAAGTTTAAAATTGGAGGTTCTAATGAAATTGAAACATAATAAGGCATGGAAATACATAGTTAAATGTTAAAATGATGTGCTGTAATGATTACAAGTCTTTCAGAAGTGTAACAGAATGTGGCTCAACTGGATATGGTGCGCTGGCATTATGCATATGCCATTTTATTCTTGTATTCAGTGTGGAACCGTTTTCCTGGTAACATAGTGGAAAGTACCTGCCATTTAAGTAATTTTAAAGTAGACTGAACAAAGCTAGAGATCACTCTGTAGCTGATGGATGAATATGCTTAATAGATAGCAAAATAAAACATGCTGATTTCTGTAATCATTCCCAATTGATTACGTGCAGACAAATCCACTATATCCTAAAGCATTATTTTAGGCACGATGTTTTAGGCATTTAATATTGAGAAAAAATGTGGTGTCATACTGATGAAGATGCATATTGTAAAAAGGGCTGCTCAAGGCATGAGAAACAGGAAGAGGTTTTCAAAGCATTGGTTAGGTTTGTTTTGATTATTTTGAGACAGAAGAAGGGAGTGGGTTTATTTTGTTTGTTTTTTTCCTCCCCTCTCTGTCCCCCAATAAGACTGGATGATTTTCTAACCATGAAGACTGTCTGTAGTGACACAAATAAAATATGAAATGTTTAATCAAAGCATGTACTTCAAGGTGTAACCTGATCACCTGCAGCTGGTTTTGTCCATGTGCAGCTTTTTACAACTGCAGCAGGTTTGCTGTTTTCCACTTACTTTAAGCATGATCATAAAGTATCGTGTATGTACATTTGTACACATGTATTTAGGGTCTGATGTGGCAGGGCAAGTTTTACAGGGCTAAAATTTTGAAATTATCTGGCTCCATTAAGTGCCCTATATGCTGTACTAATTAATGTGCCACTCACTATGGGGAAAACCAGCATTTTTATGTAACTTGTTTTATATCTGTAATTGAGAAGTTGAATCTAGTACTTGATAATGTATAGAGTAGAAGTTTGGAGGAGGGCACAGAAAAGGAAGAATTGGGGGAAAATAAGAATTTTTATAATAAATTTTTAAGTGATTTTAAAACAACTTCATTAAGACATTAATATGTTACTGGTACACAGTGATTTGTATTTTTACATTATAATAGTAATTATAAAATCTGCATATTGTAATTGTTTCAATTAACTTTTACACCATTTTCCTCTATGCTAGGTAACTGGAGTGATGATTTTTTTTTTTTAACCATCAATTTGTGTAACATAAGAGATGGCTTGAAATTAACATAAATAGGACACACTTTAAAAGAGATAATAGTGCAGAGTGGCACTGCAACACTGTAACTGTGAGGTGAAAATACTAGTTGATGCCCTTTCAATAGAGACCATTTTTCCCCAATAGAATTGAAATCTAATTAAACAGAATTCTTTATCCCACATGAATTTAAAAAAAAAGAAAGAAAGAAAAAATTCAGAACACACATTCAGACATGGAAAGACCAAGGGAGCTGCATGATTAATCTGAAGGAAAAGTAAAGAAGGCTTTCATTATTCATCAGTTAATGACAGTTAGGAGCAAGCTGCAATGTTTCGATAAATGAGAGATGTAAAATGCTAGTGTGAAGCAGCCGTGTTCCTCCCAAAGTAGAACACAAGACTCAACCAAGCTCCTCAATGAAAATGCTAATTCCACATGATTAATCTTTTCTTCTTTTCTGTCAACATGAATATTAAGTAACTTCCTTTCCAGGGTCACTGGTAACTTGTAACTGTTTTACTTCAGGCTCCCCTACCCCAAAACATACAGCCTGACCTTAGCGCTTAAAATGACCCTTATTGTTTGTTTCTGCCCCTTTGAACTATAGTTCTTATTCTTATCATTCTGGAGGAGGGGGACAAATGGTGGAACAAGCAGTCAGTGGCAATTACTGATATACCAGGAATAGGTTTTTGCAAGTGGCAAAGAAGCTAGGCTTGGGAACAGTTGCCTATGGGCAGTGTGATCCTGATCTCGCCTTCCTTTAAGTAAGGCATTAGTTTCTGTAAAGTTAACGCTGTTAAGTCGGCATTGGCTGTTTTTCTCTGGATGTTTACAAAAGTGGCTATGAGTATTTTGTTTGACATGTTTATGTGATTTATAGTAAATACTTATTCTTGAGAACTTGTCTTTAGAGGCCGAATACTCCAAAGTATTGTACTGCCCAGTGTGATGCAACCATGCTTTCACATAGACATTCTCTCTCCATTCCATTTCAGCTTTATGTATATGCTAATATAGGCTCAAAGGTGAAAGACCCACTGTGTTGTCATGTACACAGAGGCATATTAGTCACTTCGATTTAAAAGTTGAATTTTATTTTTATGATGTTCATGCTATTTTGCCCAAAGCCTTGTAACTGAAAGACTTGGTAATGTTTGGGTGACAGATGTTTCCTTTTTCATATGAAACAAGGCTAATAAAGTGCTTAAAGTAGAATACGTCCTATCTTGAAAGCCTTCAGTCTCTCCTTACCTTGTGTAAGGAAAAGAAACAAGACCTGGTTTCACAACTCAATCTTTGATGTAGTTCTTCATGGTGTGCTGAGCAAACCTGTAGCATAAAAACAGTATTAAATCAATACAGGCATGGCTATTATAAAAACTGATTTAAGATGGGCTGTGCCCTGTGGATGCATTCCAGATAACAACTTCATCCTCTCTTTCCTTTATACTAGCCCTCAGTGGCCTCTGCCACCTGCATACAATTTTGTTACATTCCTCTCAGCTTTTAATCGTGCATTAACATCAACTGGGGTTTTTTTGGTGTGGAGGAGCTAGCAGATGTGGCATCAATGCTTTGTAGGTTCTTTGGCTCCTGTTAATGGTTAGATATGTTGTCCCTATTATTTTTGTGAATATCTGCACTACCTCCAGATTGAGTTGGGTTAGCTAGTATGTAGCAATGTCTCTTCTGGAGAGTGGAAGTCTCTTACTGTATGGCATAGGGCACCAGTCTCTGGGATTTTTTTCATGTTTATCGTAAAATACAAACTGTTTAAAAATATGGTAACTTTCACTCAGTGGAAGTTCGGTATGCTTGTTTCAGTTTTCAAATAGATCATACGCACTTGAGTTCTGAAAATAAGTGGCAGTTTTCATCATTTGAGTAATCTGAAAGAGAATAAAAATTTCTGCTCATACCTTACTGATTGTAGAGTGGATTCAGTTCTCCTAAGACAGGCCATGTAAAATTAGGTGTCTAATCTAAGGCTGTCAGTTAGGTCCCTTCTGTAGTCATTGGAGAGGCTTGTGCTGATGGTACATCCCATTCCTACTCACCTTAAAAACTATGTTAGGATTGTATGAATTTCTGGAGTTGAAATGTGAACCTACACATTTACTATCAAACCTATATGTGTAGGTTAGACAGCTGAACTGAAATCTCTGCTTAAGACCTCATTTCAGAAGAAACGGTTGTTGAGAAAGGGCTATTCAGGAGAAGAAAAAAAAATTTAAGAATATACTTTACCAAATCTTAAGTCATGTTACAACTAAACTCATTCCTGTACTCACTTATTCGCCGGTAATGCAAGTCCTGAATGTAAATAGGTAGTCTTCTGTTTTCTAAGTGGGTAAAGGAAAAAATACTATTGTTTTGTTCAGCCGAGAGTTTGCAGATGCCTTTTGTTATGAAATTGAACTTTGCTTTATGAAATCTGGATGAAAGTTTTACAATTATACAGGTAAGTAATGGTATTTAGTGTAGAGCTATCTGTGAACAAACTGGCTTGAGAATTATATTAGCATGCAAAAATAACTGTTTCCATTATTTTTCTAAGCATTCGCATGGTGCTATATACTCTTACTTCTCATAGGTTTCTGTTTACTACTATATCACTTGTAATATGTTTTTCAAGTAAATTATGTTCCTATTCATCTGTTTGTAAAAGCACATAGTATGATAGCATGGTATGGAGCGTCATGTTTAAGAGCTGCTAAGAAGTGGGACAGTGCCACTGGTCAGTAAGAGGAGGTTGCGTACTTCTGCTTAAGAGCTGAGTTTCAATTTTACTTCAGTGTAAACTGAATTTATAGTCTGAAGCTTATTTTAGTCTCTGCTTAGGCTATTTACAATCTGTCATAACATAGCTTTAATTATGAGGAGAGATCTGTTGTGCTTGTGCTTCTTTTATGATTTCTTTCACTTGTATTGTGGCGTTTCCTGGGAAGATCAGAACATCTTGCTTTATGCTGTATACTACAGTGCACTCAAAATGGAAAGTCCGGAGCTGTCCTGTTTGTTATTTGAAACAGGCATAGGGAGGCTCTGAAGTGTTAATTAAGTTCACTGGAACTGCTTTGAGGTAAATTTTTGTGACTACTCAGCAGTTTTCTAAAGAAAGGACAAGAAGAAAAATAAATATTCCATAGACAAGCTCAGAGAAAGCTTTTCTTACTTATGTGGTATGTGTGGCCACCTGTTTTAGAGAGGATTTGCCTTTGGCTTTGGACATTCAAATGTTCACCTGTTTCTTATAATATAGTACTTTTGCAAAGGGAGGAAGACTCCACTTAATATTTTGAGCTACAAGTTGGTTTTGGTTTATGAGTAAAGATGTGGGTGTCTATGTGTGTCTATATTTTTATATATATGTATCTGTGTGTAAATATAGCAATAAGTTCCATAAAATTTTCTCAAAATGTAAGTCTTCTCTGTATGGAGGGTTCACTTATGGCATTCTTGTTTGTCTTTTCCCCAAATGTGATATGCTTTATTGATGAAACTCCACTAAATTTATTTTCATTTCAAAACCTAATTATCAATACACAGGTACTGCATGATAGTTTTGCTTATCTGATGGATAAAACTGTGATGCCCTTATTGAAGCTACTCAGAGTAGTGCTCTTGCATTACTTTTCATGAATAAAAATTAAATATTTTTCCCCCTACACGTTCCTTGCATAGTTCCCACTGCGGCTAATCCCTCATTTGAAGCCCAATTTATAAAACTGTTAAATACATCAAATCTAGCCCAATCTTACTTTTTCTAATGGTTCTGTCTGCCAGATTTCTACAGACTGGTTTTAGGTTATGACAACAGAAATAATCACAAATAGTGTGGATTTTTCCTGAGCAGCATTTAGCAATGATTCTGTATATGTTGCTGAGGAGAGACAGATGAAATAGGAGAAGCAAGAGGCTAGATATTCTAGTGTGTTGAAACAATATGTACAGTCTGAGAACTAGGACTTTGGAGATGGAGGCAGTTCAGTGTAATTCTACTGTATACAGTGGAGCAGCAACTGTATTCCAGCAACCTTTTAGCTGGAAAAATAATTAGCGAATTTGCATTGTATCATGTAGGTGAACCATTGGTTGATATCTGTAAATAAAGGGTTACAATAGATAGAAATAAACTGATTTAAAGGCAGGCATCAATTGGTTTGCCATAGGGATCTTTTTATTTGGGTTGTGTCTTGTTTAACATCTTCGTTAATAATCTGAATGAGTGGGTAAACTGCATGCTAATTAGATTCACAGATGATACTAAGCGGGGAGGTGTTGCAAACATAGGGTGGCCAGATTTTGTATGTGAAAATCTGGACCACCTGTCATGGCAGGCACAGAGAGGAAGGTTTTTAGCAGGGATGAGGGAGAGGGTGTGCACAGAAGGACTTGACAGCTTGTGGGAGGGGAAGAAAGACTGCCCACTCCACCCCCTCCTTAACCAAGCACACCCTCCCTTTCCTTCTCCAGCATCCTCTGGCTTGGATCCATTGTGTTTATGCTGTTTGCTATCCTCAGGTCATGAAAAATTTACTAGGTACCTATTAGCTGAAAAGCGAAACCTCTTAATCAGGGGTAGATGTGAAAGATTGAGGGAAAGGGAGGAAGCAGTAGCAAACTCCAGGCAAATCATCCCAGTAAGCTCATCTTCCAGCTACTGAAAATTTGGATGGCAGAATTTTTTTTTTTTTTAAGATGAAGATTGGAAGCTGACCCTTCTATGTTAGTCTGATTTATATTGTTATAACAAATGTGGAGCTACATATTTTATATAGAAGCTGTAATGGCAAAAGGGCACTACGCCTTCCTCTGAATCTGTAAGCTGTTGTTTAATAGCTGTTCTTACATAAGTGGTTGTGGGCCGACAAGATTGTAGCTCATGATGCAAGGCACTGAGGGCCAAGTGGAAATGTTCCTTCCTCCTCTTTTTCCTGCTTATGTGTGATAGAGATGCTACTCTTGTGCCTCCTCCACTAATCCGACCTGTTCTTTCTTGTGCTTTCCTTATTATTTACTAAGTACATGTTGTGTTTTGATCATTTCTTTTCACTTAACATTGCTTGGGAAACATAAGCGGTACATTTAATACTTTTGTTTCTGTCCTCCCAGGATTCTGAATAACAGGTCTGAAAAAACTTTGTCTCTAACTTTGGCAGTCCATGATCATGTGAACACTTGAATAATGATACACTTTGAACCTCCCTTCAGCTTTCTGGAGATGATGCAGCATTGATCAAGGGGAGAGATCAACATTGCATTCTTAATGAGACACCCAGTTTTAAAGCAGTAGCACTACTTTCTGCTTTTACTTTAGGCTCTGAATTTTTAACTGTTCTTGGCTGAGAAGGTTAACTTCATTCTTAATTTTTTTCTCATCCTACCAGTATGTATTGGATAACCTGTGGCCCTTACTGTCTCGGGGACAGTTTTGGGGAACCCTGAAGGACTCTAGCTTTTAGTAGTCACAAGGTCTGGCTCTATTTGCATATGTAGTTGTAGCTCGGTAAAAATTAATTTCCTGGAGAGAGAGGGTTTGAAGTTTTGGGGTCTGGCAAAACAGTGTGCTTTCTAATTTTCTCAGTATTGTGCATTTTTCTTGGAATTTTGTTTGGACAGCCCCCTTGCTCTCTGCAAGTTCAATGGCAGCAATGCTGAAAATCACGCGATCCAATATTGTATGTAGATGTTTGTTATGTATTTAGCTCTAATCCAGTTCCTTATTTATTACCTCAAACAATAGATGGTTCAAAGTGTAATGGCCATGTGACAAATGATGAGCATGTCATGCAGCCTTCTTGAAGCTTTTTACTCTTGGCTTTCGTTTCCTAGGCATCTTTCCCTGGCAGTGTTATGCAAATTAACCAATTAATGACAGACAAAATGGCCTTCCTGCATCGCCATGTTTGTAATAAGAAGGGCAATGCTGTAAGTCACGTACCTATTCAACGTGCTCTGTAGGCCACTGCGAGGGCATGATTAGCCTGACTGTGGAAGACAATTGCAGAGGCATCTGCTCGGTTAATTCTGAGAGAAAATTTACCAGATGGAGGCTGAAGATTTAAGTGATTAGAAGGTAGTAGATTGGAATACAAATTGGATTAAAAGAAATTAGATTGATATAAATCGAATTGAGTCACAACAGTTTGTGGTGTTTGTACCAAGGGGCAATGGATTATGGGAGAAGCAGATGCTCCAATGAGATAGGAATTAATGTGGCTTTGACGGTCCATCTGGGAAGGCCTGCATATCGAGTACATCCCTAATCTCTCTCTCCATTTATCAATGCCATAATGTTAATTAGTACTTCATTCATTAAGTTACTTACAGAGGAAAAAAAAATCTCACCCTTAGCCCCTCTCTGCTTGAGGATTTGTTACTGTGCCAAGAAATGGAAATCTCTCTTTAGCTGAGCTAGTTACAGTTGACTTACGCTAGACCTGTGTCGTTTTCCTTGAGCTTGCTGCTGCTTTTGGCCTAAATGAAATTTATTGGGCTTTGTTTTGCAATAAGCTTCTTTTTATAAATCCAGCAGTATAGTTTTTGAAGTCCTGTCTTGATTCCTACAGAACACCAATCTCTAGTTACCAGTAATAAGCCTCCTTCTCACAGTTTTAATAAGGTACTATATGTTCTATTTTATGTAGTTGCATAGCATTTTGTTTTATGACCAAGATATAGCAGTGACATTAACAGTGAGAGGCAGATCTTCCTTGGGAGAAAAAACAAGAAATTTTCAAGTGTGTGTGCATCTGTAAGATCTATGTTAGAAAAAGTTGTGTGGAAGAAAAGTGCAGTACTTGAAACACCTGATGTGAAGCTTGTCCTCAGCTCTGCAAAACTACCTAATGACATAACTGTTGGCTTTTAAGTGTATTTTTCTTATCTAAGCTGTATTCTAGAAGATAAATGCTTGGGTTTTTAAACTCTGAAAAGTGACATGAAATCATAACTTGAGTTTTTTCATTAGATGGGGAAAATTGCAAAAGGAAAAAAACCCTGTAAAATAGTTAACAAATATACCAGGTTTGTGAAGGCATTGAGTTTAATTATTTTTCTGGCCACAGACTTCTGTAAATAAAAGCGAGGTAATAAATTAGAAGCATGCTTAGTAAAAATACAAAAGAGAGGAGTGACTTTTCTCTCTTTCCTCCCCCAAGTACATGTTAAGTATGATGCAGTAAAGTTGTATTAAGATATTCATGTAGAGTGCAATCATTGGCAAGCGTCAGTCATCATGCAAGCATCGTTGTAGTGTCAACCTTAAACTTTTCTTTATATTTTTCCATAAATATTTGATTTGTTTTCCTAGATGGCAAGGAACCTTTGATTCCACTTCACGTGGAAAGCTAACTGCAGCTGCAGTCCTTTAGTTATTAATCAGAACAGTGTTAGATATATATATAAAAGCTATGTTGCTGCTCTGCTGATGGAACCTAAAATGTCAAAGATACCTACAAGAATGTCTCACATTATACCCATCTGTTCTGGAGAAAGTAGGTTCGCCACAAAATAGTTTTGCAGATTAAAAGATTCTTTTATCATGTTTGAGGGTTGTTTTTTAATCTGTTGGACACATGCCATTAAAAAAACCTGTCTCATGAAAAATTTAGACTTTTTCCTCTAAATAAAGAATGTAATAGGCATGAGTGGGCAAGAGGTTGGGAGGGAACATAGCTGGGACAGCTGACTCAAATTAATCAAAAGGATATTCCATGCCATATGATGTCATCATCATGCTCAGCGATTAAAAACTCATGGAAAGGAAGATAAAGGGGGGACATTTGTGTTTATGGCATTTGTGTTCTCAAGCAACAGTTATGCATGCTGAGGCCCTGCTTGCCAGGAACTGGCTGGACATCTTTGCTTGCTGATGGGAAGTAGTGAATGAATTCCACCCTCCCTCCCTTTTTTTTTTTTTTTTTTTGCTTTGCTTGCATGCACAGCTTTTTCTTTCCCTTTTAAACTGGCATAATCTCAACCCATGAGCCTCTTGCCTTCCTTCTACTTTCTACCCTTCCCATGGGAGAGGGTGGTGAGTGAACAGCTGGGTGGGTGTTTGGCTGTAGACTGGGGTAAACCCACCACTGTTTAAAGATGGAATTTTGTTTCATTAATTTGTCTAGACAGCATTCATTATATTTACTGAAGATAGCAATTTAAAAGTCAAAGGTTACAACCTGAGACAGTGGAATCTACTCTATATTTTCTACTTACTTCCTCTACTGCTATTTTAACAAATTTACTTGCTTACGGTAAACAATTTGAGAACTGCCTAGGAGTTTGTTTTGTTTGTTTCACCTCCTGTGATGCCAGTCCCTTTTATTCCTGTGCCTTTGTATAGTGTGGTTTGCTCTAGAACAACATGAATTAAATAAGGTATATCCTTGAAAGAAGCTTTTAGAAGGTTTTGTTGCAGCAGTACCCTTGCCATTCCACGGGTCTGAGCAGTGGTTATTTATCAGTAATAATATGCTCCATTAGTAGAATCAACAGAGATCACTATAAAGACAGGGTAGACAACATAGACTCCAGAGTCGGTGTCTTTACTGTTTCAGAAAATCTCCCTCTTTTTAATGTATAAAGGGTAAAATAATGCTGCAGAATAAAGGGTAAAATAATGCTGCAGAAAGATACTGTGAAGTGTGTATCCCTTGAAAGGCAAGATTGTTCCTAGCTGGGACTGCCACTAGCAACAAGCAGGGTTATGTATGTATAGCTGGGTCAGAAATTGGTCCAAGAAAGCCACTCACTGGACTTGTGCCTTCAGTCTAAAGTACTAAGAGAGACTTTTTTGCTGTGTGAAAAACCCAGCTTTGGGTTGTAAATACATGAAACAAAGAGGTGAGAGAAAAATCAGTGAGGGCTGCTTAAAAAAAGATCCAAGAGTTGGCAGAGTTACTGGGAGTGTTTGTGCTCTGTTACCAGGCCCAAGAGCATTAAGTCCAATTTTGGCTGCAGAAATTGCAGAATTACATTTTGTAATCTAATGGGACAGATAACTGGATGGCTTCGAATGAGAGAAGGAAAAGAAAAAAGATTCACCTTGTAAATAGAGATGATTAACTGTTTTGGATAAAGAAACATGCCATTTTATTTGCTACAGGTATAAAGGTAACAAGGTAGAAAGGTGACAAATTAAAATACACACAGTGAGGTATGTAAGACATTTGTGAAACATGCATGGAGAGCAAAAAGAAAGGGCACAAGGAAAAAAGTGTGGTGGTTTTGCTTTTTTTGGGGGGACAACATGTGAAAGAGGATGTTGGGGAGTGGGGAACTACAAATATTGTCTTAACAAAAGACGCTCTCTCAGGTGATTATATATATATAATTGTGCTATAATGCAACAAGAGAAACTAGAGCTAAGACAATAAGTTATTTGACACAAATTTAAGTGACGTGTTAAGTTTCTAGTTCTAGGTCTAGAATATGACCTCAGATATCAGTGTGGTAACTGTTGAAAAACTTGTGACAATTTGGTGATCAAACCATGCAGTACACAAAAAAGAGGCAGTATTTGCAATAACGTATTTATTTGTAAAAACTTTGGAAAAAACCCAAACCACCAAACTTCTAAATATGTAAAGAGACAAATGCGTGCCATAAAGCACCAGTATGAAAATTGTGGTCATCTTTTGTGTTTGGGATATAAGGTGTTTTATAAAAATGACTTCTGTAGGTAGAAATAGCATGTGACAATTTCCATTAGAAGTTGGTTGTTTTCAAACATCAGGTGTCTGAATGAGTCTTTAAAATGCAAGCTAGAAAAAGGTGAAATGAAGGGGCAAACATACCCCTAAGTCTTGTATTGACATACGTAGCAGAGATACAGTTGTGAGGAAGTTTATACTGATTCCTAAATTCTTCCACTTTTGAGTATATGAAGGTGTATTTACTAAATATGGAGTTAGAAAAAGTAGGATTAGAAGCTTTCTTCCTAGAGCTTGACCTGTTTCTATCCTTATTTTTGCAAAAACTTTTCTATAACTAGTTAAAGCTTCCAAAGAGAAACAATTTGACCAATGGCCAAGGTGTAATCTGTAGATTTCTAAACCAAGAGATTACAATGAACTTTTGATATCTGTCATATTATTTTCAGTTTCATTTTGAGCTTTGCTGCTTAATTAATACTGATTGGCTGATAGTTGCTTAAAATTTTACAAAAGCTTATTTTAGGATGTTTGGGTCAAGTTTTAAATTAATGTATCGATATTGTCTGCTTGGCATCCGCAACTGGTGTGGTTCAGAGGAACAGGGCGGGCCAGTGTCAGCAGTGAACACAGTGGCTGCAGCAAGTAATTTAGAACACCAAAGTTAAATGCCTGCTGTGCTTTACAGTAGGAATCCCCAAACTTCCTCAAAATATTATTTCAAGACTGCTTCGGATGGGTGAAATGATATTGATTTCTGTCACTGTTGTCTAATGTTCTTTTTGTAATACTTAGACCCGATTTCCATGGCATGCAAAATGTATAACTGTTTACATCTGTAACTTGAGTAGGATTTTTCTAGGTTGCACTATGTAAGGATAGCTTTGAAATCTGAGTGGACCAAACTGTTGCTTCTGACTTGCAAAACTCACATTACCCTAACTACCTTGAGGTATGTCTGTCTATTTGTCACTTCCGTGGTTTTGTCTAGCTGTGAGATATCAGGCTTTTTATTTTCAGGTTTTAAGATATTGTATTGTTAGTGACACGAGAGAGGTTTTCATGAGTGTAAAAATGAAGGAAGAGATAAGAAAGTAAGTTTCCTTGGCTGAAGTAGCTCTGTGTATAGTCTGCTGTAAAAGTTAGTGTGTCAGAACTGTCAAACTTACCTAAAATATTGTTAAAATTTAAATTACAGATGTGTTGTGGAGTAAAAATGAGTTATTAATAAACAGAACTAAAATACAGACAAGGTTCATAATTTTTTCTAATGGTGCAACATTGTGAAAATTTTGACTTGTGTATTAAAATATTTATATGAAAGTTAAAGACCAGATAATTTTAAGATTATTTGAAGAAGCTTTTTGAAGACAGGTTGAAAGTTCTCAATTGGAGAACTACCTTCTTTGATTTTGTGGAGTTTATATAGCATTTTATTTACAAAGTTAGTCTGATTTCACAGATTGTGGCAATTGTATCCTAATCTGATAGCTATTTCACTCATGATTCTTGAAGGGATCTGGACCAGATCATCATTTGAAAGCTTTTTTTATACCTCTTGTTTCACTTGAATACTGTTAAAATCAGTGTAATTTCATGTTTATTCATTTTTAAAGCTTTTAAAGATTTTATTTTTTAATGATGTTTCAGATGGTCGTTATCAATAGAAAGTTTTAGACTTTGGAGAGCCTGTTGTTTTCAACTCAAAGGTATAAAATTTACTTGCTCCTAATTGGCCATTGGTTTTTACAGTGGTATGAGGGAAGATGAAAAACTTCCCTTTGGCTGATAAGAAGCCGTTGTTAGTTGCCCAGTGCTATGATGATAATATTCTAGTTGTATAATAAGTTATTGTGCTGTCTATAAACAACGTCTGTTGTTTTTCTTTCCATCCTTGACCTGAAAAAGAGCTAAAAGATGTTTGGTGGAGTCAGGCATGCACTTATGCTTCACTTTGCTAAATTCCAGAGTGGTTTTGAAAGGCTCCCAAGGGAAGAGCTGTTGTGCTTGAGCTCTACTGGATGAAAAGAGAAAAAAACCTCTTGCTCTCTGTTTGATGATTTTGCTCTGTATATATCATAGAATAGTTTGGATTAGAAAGGACTTCTGGAGGTCATCTGGCACGTGTGTGTGTGTACAATTTACATAGATACATACCACATCTATATTTATCTATAAGTTATATGTACGGCATATAAATACAAAGACATATATACACATAAACCTTTTCATTTGTTCTGCTTTTCATATCTGGAAGTGTTCCCCTTCTCTCCCTATTTTTTTTTTTAAATGATTTTTATCATCTTGTTGTTTAGTGTCAGTGAACATTAATGAAACCCACACTTGAAATGGAGCAACTATTCTAATTTCAAAAGCCAGAGCTTTTTTTTTTTAGAAAGAAAACCTACAAGTAAGGGTGGCTTGAGTTTGCTGGGTTTTTTTGGTGGGGGGCATGTGTGTGTAGGTTGGTGTGTTGTTAAGTAAATAGTTGTCTGTTGCCTGCTTCCAGGGAACATAGCTATGGTAGATATTTTACTTCTTGATCAAACTCTAAACCATACTGCTTTGCAACAAACAAATCAGTGTTAACTTTCCCATTGAAGAAGTGACTTGTATTTATAACATCACTTTTTACCTGGGGAAAAAATGATTCATTTGCCTGTGAATCTATATACCAGTTTTGATGGATATCATGCTGTTACTTATTCCTCCTCTCATAAATTCACCCCTAACATGCTATGTTGCACCACAAGCAGTGTGATGGAATGCAACGATTTCTATGGAGTGGTAGGACTGCAAAAAAAGTTACAAAGCAAATAGAACAAGCACTGAGAAGTAAGGTAAGAATATAGCTAACCTATTTGCAATATGGGTGGTCCTAATGGACTTCTGAGAAGTGCTGTATGAAAAGGCAGGTAAATTTTGTTATTTCATATTATGTGAGAAATGATCTACTAGCAGACTTCTTAATCAAGATAGATCTTACACTGTTAAAAACAGCGCAGAACTGTTCTGCTCTGTGATGGCTATTCTGATTTTTGGCCTGTAATATGTAGATCAGGGGTTTCTTATTATTCCACCCCCACACACTCTCCCCAGTTGAAGTGTGACACTTGTATGTTGGTGTGTGAGGAGAAAATAGTTGAAGAAAAGGGAATTAGAATATATTTCCATTGTCTTTATGGCAATTTTTGAATGCTTCCCCTGATATAATTTCATACAACGAATAGGTTGCTTATGCTGTGGCCCTGGATTATTGCCCACATTAAAAAAAAAAAAAAAAGGAATTTTGTGTTTGCAGTGTTTCTTTATGATTAAAGTTGATTACAACTCACTTAACAAAGTCACAGTTTTATACAAGAGAACCTTAATAGAATCAGCCTTCCAATAAGATTTGGTCAAATGTTTTTAATGACAGTTATTGATCTCTCTTGTCAGCATTGCCTGCTACCCCTTCTTGGCAGACATAGACTGTAGGAAAGGTGTCTTATCTGCAGATACATGCACTGAGGAAGTTAGGATGTGTGCTTAATGGATCAATTTTTCTCAAGGAAAAGCTTTCAGAGGACCTTGTCATAGCTGACACAGCTTTGAAGAAAAACCTTACCTTGGAAACAGTCATATCTCTGGAGTCTGTTCCCATCTGCCAAATCTCAGGGGAGGGGGAGAGATTGTAAAGTAAAAACTTTTGAAATGTAATCTTTACCATGTCACTTTGCCTAGAGGAATGCGTCTAGGATAATCAGCCTGATGCCAGTGCATCAGCCTGTACTCCAGTTGAGTTTTCTCATTATCTCAAATTTTTTGTACATTATCTTTTGTTCGAACTAGGATGTGACTGACTGGATCTCTATTGAGATCTCTGTTTGCTTTCAGTCAATTCTGTAGTTAAAAGGGTAGTGAAAGCAACATACTTATTCATTATATCTAACAGATATGTGTAATAAGTGTTTCTGATAAGTACTTCCTAAGTGGAACAAGGCATATGAAGAAGCAGGAAAACGAACAGTAACTGTGACTGTCTTTCAGTAGATTTAACTAAGGACCTGCAGGAGTGTCTTTTTTCAAGCTTAATGTTATCTGTCAGAAGTGTTAGAGTCTGCATAAGGAAAAGAAGAACCCAAGCCTGGCTATGTGACAGATCCTACATAGCCAGAAAAGATTCTGCAGAAACTTTTGTAGCTATCTGTTCTGTCCTTAAAGCACATTATTCTTTTAATTGTGATTTTAATACCTTAATTTCGGGCTTTTTTTTTTCTTTTGTGCAGTGAAAATAACCCTGGATTCTAACATAACAAAGGTTCTTTGGCATTAAAATACATCTTTGGAGCTGTCCTCTAAGTAAAATTGATTATATTCAGGCCTTTTCCTTCCTGCATCTATTACTTTCTTTTGCAGGAGATTATTTTTTTTTTTCTGTTACAGCTTTGCTGTTTCTTTTCCTGATAAACAGGCCTTTTTCAGTGTCTGAGGGAGAACATGTGTTGTTGGCAAAACTCTTATAAGGAATGCATTCAAAATGTTATCAAAAGCACAGAACAAGCTAATAATCTCTCAGACACAATATTGATTGCTTTCACTTGTAGCAGGCAAAAGCTTTGAAATGTCAGTAGACTTTTTTTGGTTGATGTTTCTTTATTCTACTACTATTTTATAGTAAAGCATATATTAGGAACTTGTCTTTCAAGTTCGTTTGTCTTTCAGGCATTACTTTTTTCTGAACTAAATATATAATACACCTGCTAAGGATGATCTATCAGAACTATTGAACTGAAAATATTTCAAATGTATGACAAAATGGAATACATCACATTTTTTAAACTTCCCTTTGCATAGCAATAAAATGAGAACAGTAGGGGCTTGGAATAGTAGGTGGCAGCTCTAGTAGGGATGATGTCTGGTATGCATGGTGTTAAATGACTGTTATTCCCGTTACTGAAAATTTAGTCCTGCTTTCTTTCTTTATCCAAGTGTATTAAAGCCATGTCTTTGGAACGTTAGAAGAAATCAAAATGTGAGCCTTCAGAAAGGATATAAAAGGAGAACAACTTAGGAAGAGCTTTTCTGTATGTAGAAAGTCAGGTAGGAAAAAGCTGGAAAAGAGGTGAAGTGATGCAAATAAATGGTGTGTCAGACAGCTGAATCACTGGTGGCAAGCAGTGACAGGTGGAGATAAAGTCAGAAAGGAAGCGAGAATATTGAGGAAGGCAATTCCAAGATCTGTTTTATGAAAAACAGTATCACGTATTAACATTTAAACTGATACAATATTGTTTTTTCTTTAAAATTGCTCAGTAGTTATAACAAAATCACTATCCTTGCTTTTAACCGCCACTAGTCCAGTAGTCATGAGCATTTTGGTGACTTGAGAAATGAATGAAATGGCTGTGAATTTAGTCTGTACTGTTGCTTCTCCTGTATGACAGACCATTGGTTTTGTAACTGCTTATATAGAGAGTAGGCTTAATAGAGGTAATCAACTTCTGGTCTTCATGTGAAGCTAATAAATTAAAACTGGAGGAGCGTGAAGTGCAATAAATGAAAAATCTTTTCCTTGAAATTTGAAAGATGGCCTAGGAGGACTAGAAGGTGAACTGCCAAATTCCTTTTTCTGTGAAGATATGTGTATATATTACACACGTGTACACACACACAGAGCACATTATCTTTAGGTTAGGGATTGCATAGTGGCTTTGTGGAAATGTAGCAAAAAAGAATAGAATATTGACTCTTTGTTTTAGTTTTCTTCTAGCTGCTGTGTCTCTATAGCAAATCTATTTCTTTAATTGGATGTACGAATTTTTATTAATCAAAGAAATTTACCCTGGTTGATCCTATAGCCAAATAACCCTAAAAAAATTAATTTGCTATAAGAACTTTTATTAATCAATTTTTTAGGGCTATTTAGCTATAGGATCAACCAGGCTAAAGTGAAAATAATAGGTATTCTATTTGTATACTATCAGTGTAACTGTAACTATATGGTACATTGGAACCCTGAGGAAATTTAGAAGGAAATCTGAGCATATTACAGCAAATCCATGAGGCTTGTTGGCAATCGTGAGAAACCCAGTCAGAACACTCATGATGCTGAACTGGTCAAAATGAATGAGTGACCATCATCTCTTACATTTTCCAAAAGAATAGTCTTGAAGGTGATTCTCAGGGAATGTCTCGTCCAACACATCTGAATTGAATGACAACAGGGGAAGTGGGAGAGCAGAGTGTCTTCAGACACCTAAAGTACAATATTGCAGTGTAGGGTTTTTTCTACTTTTGTCAACTTTGCTCACTTTTTACTTTCTTTCACTACGTTGATTAGGAAGTATGGACGTATACAAATTCGTAAGACAGGAAGGGGAATATAAGTAGTGAAGGTAGTGAACATATTTCAATGTGTGTACTGCATCTGGACATACAAATAACTGGAGCTTCCTCTCGCCTTCTTGTGGCAACGTGTTTCCTCTAGCAGCTTCCTCTCGCTCAGCTCCGGTATGAGGCTGGGCTTCACACCTTCAGTGTCCTGACCTCCATAGTTGTTAGCAATGACTGATGCAGAAATGATTCACATAAAGGTAAATATGAATGCAAGAGTGTTCATTACCTGTGAAGTGACAGTTTATCACAAATCTCTAAAGTCACCAATTATTATTGGGAAGTACAGCATTGCCCATTAGTCCACATTTATCAGGTCAGCAATTATCAGTAATTACCAGGCTTTGTTATCTGAAAATGAAAGCTGTGTTTGTCAGAGTGCTAAAACATTGTCTTGCAGTACCTTAGACAATGTAAATTGGTAACTTGATGTGCACTTTAAAATGAAGATGACTTTATTCACAAGTAAACATGCAATAGAACAGCATTAATGCTTATTGAATGATTTAACAGAGGATTTCATGATCCATATTTTAGTTTTCACTAACTGTAGACTGTTTACCATAGGAATTTCAGACACATTCTTTATGAAATGGCAGTTGACATGCCTGAGGGATGGGATGTGATGCAGAGGGACCTGGACAAGCTTGAGAAGTGGGCCTGTTTGAACCTCATGAGGTTCAGCAAGGCCAAGTGCAGGGTCCTGCCCCTGGGTCAGGGCAACCCCTGGTATCAGTACAGGCTGGGGGATGAAGGGATCAAGAGCAGCTCTGCTGAGATGGACTTGGGGCTACTGATGCAAGAAAGGCTGGACATGAGCCGGCAATGTGCACTCGCAGCCCAGAAGGCCAACTGTATCCTGGGCTGCATCCAAAGCAGCGTGGCCAGCAGCTCGAGGGAGGTGATCCTGCCCCTCTGTTCTGCTCTGCTGAGACCCCACCTGCAGTCCTGCGTCCAGCTCTGGAGCCCTCAGCACAGGAAAGACACGGACCTGTTGGATTGGGTCCAGAGGAGGGCCACAAAAATGATCAGAGGGATGGAACACCTCTCCTGTGAGGACAGGCTGAGAGAGTTGGGGTTGTTCAGCCTGGAGAAGAGAAGGCTCTGGGGAGACCTTATTGCAGCCTTCCAGTCCTTAAAAGGGGCTTGTAAGAAAGATGGGGACAGACTTTTTATCAGGGCCTGTAGTGACAGGACAACGGTTAATGGTTTTAAACATTTTGACTAGATCTAAGGAAGAAATGTTCCACAATGAGTGTGGTGGAACACAGGCACAGGTTGCCCAGAGAGGTGGTAGGTGCCCCATCCCTGGAAACATTCAAGGTCAGTTTGGATGAGGCTCTGAGCAACCTCTTCTAGTTGAAGATGTCCCTGCTCATTGCAGGAGGATTGGACTAGATGATCTTTAAAGGTCCCTTCCAACCCAAAGGTTGTATGAGTCTATGAAATGTGGAAAAATTCTACATTTAAGTAGAAGTACTAGTATCTACCAGTAGAAGCAAAAATGAAATAATAATTTAAAAGCTAGACTTAGCTGATTCAGTATTTTAACTGGAAAATTTCATGGACCTTTTCACTGAAATAGATGTTGCTATTTGCTAAGTAGTTTTGAATGTGTTGTGTGGTTTTTTTTAATGTATAGTTTTATATCTTTTTTTCTTTTAACTCGGTGCTGGCTTGTAAATTTGAACAATAGCAAACAGGGTGAATGTGAACAACAGCAAACAATTAGCTATATAGTCTTACTTTCCTGTTTACCTGGGCAGAAACAAGTGAAAATATTTTAATCTGTTAAAGTGAGAAATTAAAATGTGGGATAAAGCAGTGCATTAATACTGTTCCATCAGTTGTCTCCTGCTACGTGGCAGTATTTCTGATTTACCCACTGAGGACTACTGAACTTAGTAACTTAGATTACTAATGAAATATTGCCTGAGCGCCTCACCCATGTTAGGTTTTCTGGCACTAGTAGCATCCACTGTACTATTACATTTACATCAGTTCACATCTGTCCCAAAGCCTTGTTTTCTGAAAGAGTCTGAATTATTTCTACTAATAGGTTTCTAATCAGTAGATATCAGAAGCTGCCCTGCAGATGCTGCTTCCTTCCTTCTTTGCCTTATCCCCAAAAGCTGTTTGAAGGAGAGAACATTGAGCTGTCTAGTAAAGTACTGTAAACAGATGTGGTGGTTTTGGCTATAGCAAAACTTTATCAGGAACTTCAACAGCATTAAGGCAGAATGATTTATTTATTTCCACCCCCAAGGCTATTATATTGAACTAATGTTGAAATCCAAAGACTATGAGGTTGTTTATACCTTCACCACATACTGAAAATCATCCTCATCTATTTTTTTCTAGCTTAGATTCTCACACACGAAACTAACAATCACACACATATTGCTGGGGTGTGTGATTAGCAGTATTCCAGGTGACGCTGAGGTTATGCTGAATGCTGTACTTATTTTCTGTGCTTTTTGTGCCTTGTCTGGTAGCATCAAGACAGAATGTCATTATATATAATTCTTTTATAATTTCACCTTTTGGGATTTTTTTCCTTGTTTTTGTATTAGTGTTAATGTAGGAGTATCTCATGTTGTGGTGCATGCTAGAAGTGCAATAGAATCATTGCTTTTTTTTGCTTTTGTTTTTTTATGTTCAGTAATGAATTGTAATTGTGAATTGCTTGGCCTGTGGCAGAAATATTTGTAAAATATAAGATGAGGTTTTAAAGAGACACCAGTATAAAAGGATAGGGAGGTAAGCTGAACAGACGTGGCTTATATCTTGACTTTTGTTGGAGTAATCTTAGTAACTTTTTGTTTAATGCTGCAGTATGAACCAGGAAACATTAATATTAAAGGTAGGATACTATAATGGACTTGCACATTATCTTTTTAATGTATGTTTTGGGCTTTTTGTTTTTGAAGAGTGGTTTTAATTATTATGATTAAATAATAATTAAAGAACAATTACTATGAAGTAATAAGAAAAAAGATGAGCCTAAAACTTTGTGAATTAGTTGATGAGGCATATATGAAACTAATCTCGAAACGTGTAATAACCAGTCATCTGCAATAGCTATGTAAACCTTAATGTACAGTAAGTATTAGAGTATTCTGAGTATGTATTCAAGGAAGTTGTCATGGACAACTGCTTCATGGCAGCTGTCAGTTAGTCATGATATTGTAGGATTTTTTCCAAAGGTGTGTGTTTGCTGAACAGCATGTTACAGCTTATTTGAAGTCACTGAAGTCCATCATAGCAATGACTTAAGGACTTTTCAACTCAGGGGTTATTCACACGCTCTGTGCATGCATGAAGTATCTCTGTATTGGAAATCCTTGAGGGAAGAATGGAGAAGGAAGCTGCGTGGGTAGTCCAGGATACACCACCAGCTGCCTGCTTCAGTGCAGCCACTTACCTTCAGTAGATCATGGTTCCATTTCACCCTCCAGTAAAAGAAAACCCATCTTCTGCTGGGTTAGTTCAGGGGGTTAATAATTTTTCTCTTCCTTCTGAATTACATTGTATTTGTAAGAGTATTGGGAGGTGGGGTGGAGGGGAGCCATAACGGAAGAATCAAAACTTAACTAGGAAAACACCGTTTGGGACTGTCATTGTCTGGCATGTAGACAGTGTCTGTGTCTGCTAGAAGAGATGCAATGGAGTCAAGTTTGGTTTCCCTTGTTCTTTCTAAATCAGAGTATCCTTCTGGAATAGCTTAGTTAGTGCCCAGTTCAGTTTTGAAGGAGGGAATCTGTTGTACTCTGTGATTGATTTCTTGTGTGTGTTTTTCTTCCCCCTTCTTAAGCACGTATTGAAGGAAATAACTCGCGGCACTAGATAGCTGAAGGTACACCCAGCCGTCACAGGAATGCCTGGTATGAGCCCCCTTCAGAACAGTGCCTGAGCCTTTGTCCTTGCTGATTGGCATGGTCTCTGCTGCCCACATCTCAACCCTCTCTTGTGAACAAATTGCTTAATTAGGATAGAGTGAGGTAAACATTGGTTTTGTGATAAACACCGGTACTGAAGAGGAAGAATTAGTCCTACTATTATGACCAGAGGAGGGGTTTTGAATTGGGCTCTATAAGGTGGAAGGTTTAACACTTTATGGGAGACAGCCCTTTTCAAAGGGTTGAACATGGCCTGTAATTCTCTGTAGAATGTACTAGTTAGAGTTTTGAACATTATCAACAATCCTTTGTCTATAAAACCCCTAATATTTTTGGATCTGCATTTTTCATTTTTTCCCCACTAATTCTGTTACACTGTTAACCATTTATCAAAATTTAGTCATATCTGTTCTCTGATTTAAGTCCATCTATAGTTTCAGAAACACCTCAGCTCTGGTGTTCTTACTGACACTGCTAGTAGGAATTTCTTAACACAGCTAGTAGGTTTTTGTTTCTTTTGAGAATATGCGACGATGTAAGTTGGTGGACTTGTGTGGATAGTATTATATATGTCTCTAGTCAATGTATGAAGTTTGCTTTTAATCTCATTTACTGTGAAATTTGTAATCTTTTACTTTAATGGTGATTTCAGTCTTTGTCAATGTTGTATACCAAGTCATGGTCTAGAGATACTTTTTAACTGCCAATTCTCCTGTTAAATTTTAAATGTCTTTTTGTCAATAGAAGGGAAAATGAAATACATCTCTTTTTTCTAAATGTGCTCTTAAGTTTATCTGTGCTTAGGTATAAATTGTTTGTGTTTTTTCGTATAGTGGCAGGACAGATTATGGATACCTTTGCTATACTGGTAATAGAATCTGGTAGCCACTGAAAGAGTCCATTTGTGCAGCAGTGGTATAACAATTTATGGCTACGGCAAGCCTTAATTTAATGACCTGAGTGTTAGTAAAACAGAAGTCCAAAGGTGGATTCAATCTGAAGAACGGATCCTTATTTCTTTCTTCATAACTTTTGGAGTAAATGAGGCATTGACAATATTTTTAAATATGTAGTGCCGAGAATATAATTAAGATGCTGATGTTAAATCACTTTTCTACAACTCAGCAAAACTACAGATCAGAAAATTGAGACAAATGTTTCACTAACCTGCGGAAGCTGATACACCTTGTATGTAAAAAGTGCAGTCCAATTATACTAGCATGGCAGCTCCACTCAAAGGATTTTCAGGATCCATGCTAGAAAAGATTATTTGTGCTGACAGTTAGGAGAGCTGACTTGATTTTTATGAGAAGCAATATAGAGGCATGAATTACTGTCATGTGTTTGTTGCAGTAAATCTGTTTGTCAGGCTAATATGGTCCAATTAAATATGCAGTAATGAACTATATCTGAATGACTGATGATGAAGGTAGGAGTGCTGGACTTTGATTTTCTGTTGGGTGACACCGTTCTTGTGTTTACTCACCTCCACAATTTGTCTGTTAAGAGCTGTAATGAGGGCCATAACAACTGTGAAATAATTGTCTTGTAAAGAAAAAGGATATTGCAGGATTTGGCTAGTGTTGTGATACCGTTGAATTTTTTTGACAAGAATTCAGTGGAGATTTGGGATGCTGTGACTTGTCTTAGTGAAATTACACTACATGGTAAAGGCTGTAATGGAAGGTTGTCACTGGGACTTTCTCCAGGGTGGTGGACCCAGCACAAATCTCTTCCACATACCTTGCTTTTATAGGGTCTCCTCTCCACCAGCACCTTTCTTCCTTATTCCAGGACTTTGCTGGAGAAAGTGGTGGACTTTGTTCAGGCTCTGCTGCTTCTGTGCCCCAGGCAGTGCGAAAGCAACTGAGTGTAAAGGAAATACAGAAAAGCAGAACAGTGTGTCGAAGTGGCTGCACAGAAAAATACAGGGCAAGGCAAAAATTTGCTATTGTAGAGGGCACAAAGTTAGTATTGTAGAAACTTCAGCATTATCAATAACTAGTTGTCCTGATGGGTGTGAAGGCTTAACAATGGCATATTCATCATCAGTATTGTAAAGTGAAAAATAGTATTCTGGTGGGCAATTGAAAGAAGAAAGGTTTTTTGGGGTAGTATTACTTTCCAGTGATAGAGGGAATAATTTCTTTACTTAAAGATTAAGTACTGAAAAAAATTTAAGTGGAAAAAGTAAAACCACATTCTTTCCAAGGTATGCTGCATTCAGACTGAGCTGCTGGAGCATGCTCAGGGATAATCCAGGGTTCCAGATCCCTGGTTAGATATACTGTGTAGAAATGCTGGAGATGTTCAACTCTCAGTAACCATGTAACCAGGGTTGTGATGCAGTGTTGATGGGAATTTAGGGATACTGCAAATGGGTTAGAAAGTGCTTTTGCAGATAGAAGATTGCGGGAGAAGGATGGACTTCACAACTCTATGAGAGTTATATTCCAAAGCCGTTTATTGTCTTGTCTGACTCCAATATATATCATAATTTTCGCTTAGTCACTGCGCACACACTCATGATTGGTTACAACTTGTTACACACACTATTGCAATTGGCTCTATACAAAATATCACGCGCTGTCCACGCGCCCCTCACACAGTCAGGATTGTTGCTTGCAGGTGTTCCTGTTTTCCTCGCTTCTTCTTAGTTGTTTATCACAGCTCCTTCTCCTCAAGGCCGAGCCATGAGATATCCAGCTGTTTACCAGCTTCTCAGTGCCACAGCTCCTTCTCCTTAAGGTCGAGCCATGCAGGGTGATCCCAACAGAAGATGGTGGACACCAAAAAGCAAAGTGAAGAAAAGGATGAATGCAGAGAGAAGAACAAGGGAAATAGACCTATAGTGATTTCCAAGACACGGGTGTTTGCAATGCACTTTCAGGTGCATGTTTGCCTATATTGTATTTGTGTGTGTGTGTATGCATTCAACCCACTGAAAATTTCTACTGAAATTATTTCAGGTATTTTGAACAGTTAAAGTTGTCAACTGTTATACTAGAGATATATAAAGGACCGAATACTTTCAAGTTTCAGTTGTGGGGTTTTTTTGTTTGTTTGTTTTGGGATTTTTTTTTTTATTTCTTCTATTTCCATACCTGGGCTGTTTGTGGAAAAGGGATGCAAAGCATACATATAAAACTACAAAGAACTCTTAACCAATGGGTGGTAAGACACAGTGGTTTTGGATGTCCATCTATTGCGTCTGGCAGATGAAAGGTTGTGAAAGCAGTAGCCATGAGTGGAATCTGGAAGCACACAGGGATCTAGAAGCAAATGTAAATAGAAAGATTATTGGAACAAGGAAGAGATTGTTGTGTATGTATGTGTAACAGACGCTCCTTTAAGCCCATTCTGCGTATGGTATGGCTTTGATAATGCCTTAGAGGTATGTATCTGTAGTCCAACTCAAGTTTTTAGCTTTGAAAGTGTCTGATACAGTCTCTGATAGCAGATAAAACAGTATCAGATGTGTAAAGTTCTCATGTTTTTTCTTTTTAAATTTTTGTGGCATTAAGGGTAACTTGTGAGAACTCTTTGTGCAGCCTAAAGTTAAAATAGATTGTTCTTTTCTCCCTCTTTCCTTTTCCTTTTCTCTAGGATCCCGTCTCCGCCAGGAGGACTTTCCACCACGGATTGTTGAACATCCTTCAGATGTGATAGTCTCTAAAGGAGAGCCCACAACTCTGAACTGTAAAGCTGAAGGACGGCCAACTCCTACTATTGAGTGGTACAAGGATGGAGAGCGAGTGGAAACAGACAAGGACGATCCGCGCTCTCACCGTATGTTGCTGCCCAGCGGATCTTTATTTTTCTTACGTATTGTGCATGGACGCAGGAGTAAACCTGATGAAGGAAGTTATGTTTGCGTAGCAAGGAACTATCTCGGAGAAGCTGTGAGTCGCAATGCATCTCTGGAAGTGGCATGTAAGTAGTGTTATATGATTAGCACTGTGTAAAACTTTATAGTTGCTTTTATGCTGTCATCCAGCACTTGCATGCAGTCAGCAGTCTGAGAGGTAACAAATGTAGATAACTGTGGCATTTGGTCATTAGTTATAGCTCTTAGTCAAGGCATTTTTATATGTGTTTATACAGTAGCAGTGACCGTACAGAATACGTGATTTATACTGAAGCAAGGTTCTAGCCAGTGCATAGTCATGATTGGCACAAACATCGACGAAGGCTAATTTTCCTTCGAAGAATAATCTGATTTTTAAATTATGACTAAAGTTGGTCATACTGCAACTAATGTGGAAAAATACCTGTCATTTAATATAAGGTGCACTGTCTGTTTCTTTTTATCTAGTCATCTGTTACTGCAACAGAAGCAGACAGCTTCTTGGTGACTCGTGTTCTGTATTGCTGAAAACCTCAATATATGCTCCTCTATCATAAACTTGATACAGGCTTCATTCATTATGTGTATGGCAAGTGAAATTGTTGGCCATTTCTCATATCATCCAGAGCAGTCCTATTCTTTATTGATTCTCTTTGTTTTAGCAGCAGAGTTGTCATGGCTCTTTCAGAGACCACCCAGCATGTATGATCTGATTCCAGTAGAGTTAGCAGAGACATTCATTATATTCACACAGCAAACAAGCTCATCATACATAAAATGTAATATGTTGCATATTATTTTTTGCTGCTTAGTTATATGGGTTGAATCAACACTAATCTTTTATTCAGAATATCAATTAAAGGTAGGTATCTTCACATAGAGGTGTATTTTAGTAGTTTTATGCTGTCTTCTCACTGGACTTCAGTTTTTCCCCTATTTCATCTGGCAGTAGTTTGACTAAAATATGTTTGACTGAAGTAGGGGTTTAGCACAAACTTGTATTGCTTAGTTGATAAAGGATGGATTTAAGCACACATGAGAAGGTATGTTAGTTTGAAGCACAGAAGAAAAAAATCTCTATTCCTGATGCAGTCTGCAGACTTTTATAGCTAATGTGATGTGATCTTGAGGCCTCAGTCTCCTCAGAAAGTGCAGAAAATGCCATTTTTTAGATATTTAGATGGTGGTATAAGCCAAGTAGAACAGACTTCTTCACTACCTTTCACTTGTTATAACCTAGATTCAGAACTGTTTCAAACAAAAATTGAAAACAGTTTTGGCACACATTCAAGGTAAGAGTAAATGTATATCTGCCAATAAAGGTATCACAGAATGTTATTCAGTTTTGGTAGGTATTTAGGAATCAAAGACGACCAAATTAAGGAAGGCTGAAATCTGGGTAAGTATGACTGTAGATAAATTTACTGGATTATTTCTGTCTTTGTATATGTGGTTTTTCAACTGTCTGAGAAATCCTATGAGAGAGGCATAAACACTTGGAAATCTTTATTGTAGACCTGTTGAGATTCAGATATCTGTTGAAGCTCAGAAGATCGTGCAAGTTATACCTTGAGTCATCAAATTAAAGTGACTGATTATTTTTAAATTTAAACGTGCTTTATATTTTGTCAGTTTTCACTTATCCTTACTTCACTGACTGCTGAAAGTCTCGTGTTACAATATCCCCAGTCTCTGGAGGTACTGTTCTAACCACTGTAACCGGTGAGAGGTCACGCATGAACTGTATGTGAGATAGTAGAAGACTTTAAAAATAATAAAACCATGTTTCATTATCAGAGGTATTTTAGAGCAGGATCATGGAACGTGAAACCTGAGATCTGAAACCATAGCTGAAGTTTTTGCATAGCAACATGTACTTGACACCAGATTATTTTACTGTTTCCATAGCTTTGAAATTTAACTGACAGAATTCTCCAATTAAATGGTTTAGCATTCTAAAGCAGGCACTCCTGTTCTACTTCAACAGTGCTATGCCTTTCCTTAAGCTATACTGTGTCTGTGACTACAAGGTCTTCATCAAAGAAAAAAAAAAGTAAATAATATGTACATTGCCCATTTACTTAATTTTAGAGATTCTGCTGGTTTTATGTTCACTGATTTTTAAAAGCACATGGCAGTGACTGACGTGTACCAAAAGCATCCTTTGGAAGATGATAGCAAAACTACCTGGTTTCCCTTGGTCTTGAGATGCTTTTTCGTAAGATTTTTGGTTCTAAATCAAGCTTTCAAGTGACTTTCAGAGAACAGTTATTTTAAGGCTTTTAATTTTTTCTAATGTCAGGGTTTCAGGACTGAAGAGGTTGTGTGGGTCTGTAGCAGCCTGTCTGCATGCTAGGGGAATGAGTTGTTGCCGATAGCCTGTTGTCAGCAGTGAGTCATTCACCTGTTCTCAACTGCTGCTGACGGCTGTTGAGTTGCCTGGATACTGCAGCCTTGTCCATGGGTGCTGGGACAGCCGCATGCGATCGGGTCTGTCTTGTGCTTCTGTAATGGTGTTGAAAAATGCTCTTTCCATATTAAGCCAAGCTGTTTTCATCACCAGAAAATAGACAGTTGTCCTTTGCTGACAACAGGATTTTGGATTATTACCTGACTGTAGGTGACCTCAAATTGTGCCATTAGAGACAGACTGCTGGTTTTTGCAGGTTTAAAATGCTTGAGTCTGCTGTTTTAGCGAAAGAATCGGTAATTGTTTTACTTTGCTTATTAAATTGTCAGTCACCAATAATGTGCACTTGAAACTTTTGAATGGTTTATGAAGGAATATTTATTGGTTTTATGTATCTGTTAACTGTGTCCACGCTTATGCATTCATATGAAAAACAGTGTTAATTGTGGCTCATTCTCTTCTATTCCCCCCCCCCTCCCCCCCCCCCGGGCACCTTCTACAGAAGCAGCAGGATTGAAAATCTTCTGATGTATCCATATTTGTATGTAAAGATGGAAGAAAAACTCTGAGGTGAAATTCAGTTGGGGCATACAGTGACTCAGAGCATAGTGCGGCCCATCTTGAATGCAATCATTTTGCCCGTTGATTTTTTTGGAGTGAGTATTTGCAGGCTGCTGAAGCCCCTAAACTTTTTTTAATCGAGTAGCAGTTAACACTTTTCCCGAACATGATGGATCTAGATACCAGCCCACCCAAAGCATTTAAGTATGCTTTTAAATTCATGCCTATTCAGAGCATGTACATACAATCAAGGGCAGATAGTTTTGTGCTGATGTATGTCCTCAGAAAAATTTCTCTGTGCAGTGAAACTGTGAAGAACTGTGATTTGGAAAGTTACTTAGAAAGCATCATTAACATACAGAATGTGCTTTTAGAATTTTTTTTTCCCCTTTAGTTTAGAAAGTCTTTATTCCAGAATTCATTTAGGAAGAAATAGGAGTTTGTATTTGAAGCCACAGTTTAGGATTGATATGACTTATTCTATTTCGTTCTTTTTTTTAATGCATTAATCCATGGTGTTCTTTGTGCGGGTTACTTTTTTCAGTAGGAGCTTCCTCAGAAGGAAAAAATGATGCTAATGCTATCAGCAAAACCATTCTTCCACTGGGTATGTGGCAAATTCTGATGTAGTATTTGTATGTTTTATGGTTAAGTCATTAAAAATAAATGTTCTAGTCCTAAAAAGACTACAAAGAGTTGTATTCAAAAGAATAAAATGTCTTTCTTTTGATTTTCTGTATTAGATTTTTTTTACCGAAATTGAACAAGTGTTGGTATTATTAGAAACATGTTGTTGCTCAGACTTTCTTGGGAGGATTTTAGAAAGGGAAGTAGGCTTGAAATAGTTTGATCATTCATGAAACTTCTTTCATATTTGAAAGCCGGAAGTTTTAAAATAAAAGCACAGTTTTTTCACAATGTACGAGTTGACATAAACTGAACCTACGTGGTGGAGTTTTCCAGTGGGAATATCAGGAGACACATTTGCAGTAGAGACTGTAGCTAGGATTTCAGTTGCAAGCACTGGGGTGCCAGATGTAAGCACGAGAAAGAGCATGAGGGTCCTCGCACCGACTGGCTGCCTCTGATCCAGCCCGAGTCAGCGGCAGCCCCCAGAGATAGCAGCTGTAGCCCCAGGTGTTAAATACGTGACAGCAGCTTGATCTATCGACCACTGTAAGAGGGGGCTTTGGCCTAAATGAAAATTCATGAAAAATTGATGAAGTCCCCAGGTTATTTTTTTCCCTTTTCCTTTTCCAGTGCTGTGCCAATGCAGTGAGGAGAGATTAAATGAGGTGTTGAACACTTTAGTGGCAAGGAGGTTGTGGTTCAAAGGTCGGGGGTCAAGGGAGGGGAAAAAAGACCAATTTTCTACCTTACTTTCCTTTAAAAGAAAACATGAGGCTTTTCAGATTAGCTGGGATTTGCTGCCATTTTAATAAAAGAATAAAGCTCAGGAATATTCACAAATAAGATTCTTTTCTGCATGGGTTGGCAAAGGGTAGGAGTGTGTGGGTTGTTACTAATAGAAAACAGTGGAAGACTGAGTCATAATTCAATTGAAGAACCAGAAATAGATTGAATTTTGTAATGGCAGTATAAATTTGGGCTTCCATCTTTCTGAGTCTGTGCTTCAACTGAAGACATTGGAGAAAGAAGAGGTGTTGCATTATTTATATGTCACAGATTGCTTGAATAGCAGGCTTTGGAACACTCTCCAAACATAATGATCTTGTTTATGTTAGATCCAAAACTGAATTATGTTTTTATCTGTAACAAGAGAGGTTATAGTAGTACACTGAATTTAGTGTGAAGAGTCGCAGTTGTATTCCAAAGCAAGCATAAGCCAGATCTTAAACATGGGAGACAGTAATTTTACCAAAAAAAAATATATGTTTTAATAGTGAATAAAGGCTGAGAGGTATAAAATATATGCTATGCAGTCATCTCTGTATCATAATGCTAATGACTGTTTGCTGGAGCATGTGCAAAAGGTTACAATACGTTCATAATAATGGAGTTAATAATTTAATTTGAGATATTAAGGGTAAAGACCACCTGTAAAATGAGATTAAAAAAGAGCACAATGTATGTGACTGTAAAATGGGTGGAGGATTTTTTTCATATAGTTTCTGTTCAACATATGACTTAAATATAAAAACTGTTTTTATTGTTACTGGTAATTTTGAAGTCTGATTTGCTTTGGGGTTACTTTCATATGTGGAGAGTACATTCTGTTCATTTACTGACCCCTCTTGCCCTCATCTAAGCAAAGTGTGAAAAGCTTCCCCTCTGAGATGGCAATCTTTTGGTCTCATCAAGACAGAAATAATTATTGTAGAAACTGAAATGCTGGAGACTGTGGTCCTGGGGATGAGCCGTATCAGGACATTGAAAAGCATCACACTTTTTCTTACTCTTAGTTTGTCTAAGAAGAAATATAACAAGCCATGGCTATTATCACAGCACACAATGAAAATAAAATTCCCCTTGTAGAAGAAAATAAATAAAATTGAATCTAATTAGATAATCAGGGAAAAAGCAGATTTCATAAGATGGGGGGAATACTTCAAACCTTCTTTGTATTTCTGAACCTTACAATAAGCAATTTCTGTGGATTAGGATGAAGCCATTGGGAATACTGTTGTTGGAAACCATTACATAATACAGCATTTCTGTATAGGACATAATTTAATTCTTACAGTCACTATTAGAAATTGAAGAGGTTAATAAATACCAATGAGTGAAGTCATATCAGATAAATCAAGACCTGACTGATGTCTAATTGCTAAGTTTCCTTTTGAGCCAAAAAAGTATTTCTGATAGCTTTGTTAGCTAACTTTGTTAGCTTAGCTTTTAGCTGAGTGTGTTTCTACTGCTTCTGAATCCACCTGGGATAAGAAACCTAAGTATTTGAGAGGGTGTGATTTTTTTTTTTTTTTTTTTTTTTTTTGTACCAGTAACAAGAGTGAACTAGAATTTTTATGATAGAGGTACTCTTCATCAGGATAAACTAAACTTTATCTCCTGTCGTTAAAACATTTCTCACAAACAATTTAAGATTGTGCTTTCAAGCATTGATTCAGTGTGGACAAAAACAGTACTTCCCATCATCATCCACTATGATTTAGACAGGTGACTGCATCATTACATATTAATTTCTTATCCTTCAAGTTCCACCTGGACATGCAGGTTTCAGTGTTCAGTTCAAGGCTAAAAATGCTAATGAAGAGAACTTTGTTACATTTTTTAGAAGCTTTTTGCAGTGTGCTCGATCTGATTCTGTTTCTAATAATTTCTTGCACATTTCTTCATTTGATTTTTGTCAGCTTCCTTCTTCTCCTTGCCTTGGATTTTTTTTTTTTTTAAGTCAAATCCTGCTGTTTATATATCTTTGAAATGCTTTACTTGATAAAATGTTGACAGCTAAGGAACTACTGATGACTTTACAGAAACCTTGAAAGAGATGAGCTATTAGCTGATCTCAAAGTGTGTACATCATCATGTACTTACTTTTTTGCTTGACGTTTTTCTGATTTTTAGTTTGTCTGGGAGATGGAGGAGAACAAGATATCATTGCATTTTTACAATTCTGTTCGTTTTGCTCAGGAACCTATAAGCAGTATTTGAATATTAATTGAGACATTAGTTATTGTTGGCATATGCATCAGATGTGTTGTACTGTGATGTCAGGCTTAAAAAAAAAAGTACTTTTTTGAAGCGGTACTTCAGACCACTGCTTTGCAAATGTTGCATCATCTCAATACTAATGAAGTTCATTACTATGATAATTAACAGTAATTATTAGGACAAGATTGGTGGATGTTTTATATATAGGTGTATATATATGTTTGTATATAGTTTTTTATTCTGATAATCGTTATATTTGTTTGAGGACACCAGGACCTTATCCTTCTTCCTTTTTTTTAATTATTTTTTAATAATTTTTTTTTTCTGTCTTTGTTCAGGTATGTTCTTCTCCCTGTTCCTGTTCATAGAGGACTAAAATTTAATCATGACTTTGGTGATACTTCCACTTCAGAGGCTCCCACATAAATAAATTTCTAATACTTGGAGTTTATGTGGGAAATGAAGTAGTGGTTTTGTTCCACTCCTCTTGCTTGAATTTTTCAAGTGGCAGTGATGTGAATGTATACTGATACCTTGGAAATTGCTGTGTCATATTAGAGGGAGACATGTGCAATCACTCTCTGCTGTCTCATACATCTGTTTGCCACTGTATGAAGGGATGTAGAGATGTAAAGAACTGGGAGCCCTGGACCACTGAGTTCCCTGTATTCTACACAGCTGTATTTGTATTTTGTAATTCCATTCAGAAACATTTCAAGCTGCACCTTGAAAAGCAGATTGATTGCTTTCCCCTTCAGCCCTGAGCTCACTCATTCCCTGTTTCTGTTGGAAGTCTGTCTCTGGATCTTGCGTCTTCCAAACGTGAGAAAAATAGTTCTAATGTTTCCAATGTAACATAAACATGCTTTATGCTTGTTCTTGTGATCTGATTTTTCCTTTAGTTTAGTTGTTTTCTCTCCTTTGTATTTATAGACCACAGTGGTATCACTTCTTCTCTCTGCTATTGCTGAGTTAAACAAGAACAGCTCATGTGTTCTCTGGGAAAATATATGCTTGATTCCAGTAGTCATTCTTCACCTGTTCTAGTCTGCATACATTTTCTGAAACATGTGGGGGGTAGATTGCATATAATATTTCAAGACTTGCATGCTGTGCATTATGAAGTAATGTTAATAAACACCTTCACTGTTCCCTTATCAGTCATGTGATCATGTTTAACTTTTTTAAGCATTTGGTAGCTCATAGTCATTCTAGAGTAAACAGATGCAGATCTTTCTCTTCCTCTGTAATTTGTAACAGATGAGCTTCTACTTTACAGTAAACTTCCCTGTGATCAGTTTGAAAGCATACGACCTTGCACTTTCTATTATTCCACTTCATCTAGTGTCTCCTACACTAGTCTTCGACGTCATCCAGTTCTTCCTGTTTAATGTGATCCTCCTGTTGGGTCCTGCTGGACTTGTTGCCTAATCTTGTATGCCAAAGTAGAAGGCAGCCTTGGCATTCAAAATTGGCAATTTCTTAATCCACGTGCACCTTGCTGGAGGACGTTGCTTCTACTAATAGGACTTGAACTTGCCTCTGACCCATCCCTTATGCAAAACCATTTGATGAAATAAATGGGAAAGAAACAAGTTTCTGTCAGCCTATGAACAGAATACTAATGCAGCAAGGTTGAGCAGTGTGAACATGCTTGTGGGAAGGAAATAGTTTCACTGACTCTCATTCTGGTTCTGTTACAATCTCAAAACACCAATCCATAAATGAGAATCTAAGGAAAAATCCCCAGTTTAAGTGGATAAGGTGAGTAGCAATCTTGCAATAGAATTTACTTTGGTTAATCTTTTGAAATATTTTTTAGATCATAACTTATGCAAAAAGTTCCCCATCCGCTGTATATGTGCGCACACACACAAGTGTAATTTAGAAGAACATCGGCGTGGAAAAAGAACAGAAGAATTCATTGCAACCCTTTGACTTTTGGAATTAATTATTCAATGCTATACATAGTGCACTTGGTGACTGACTATTATAAACACCTAAAGCTGACAGGGACTAGAATGATAACTTTGTATTTTATCAGAGATGGATACTAAATGGAATTTTAAGTGTGGTTGGAATGTAAGAAGTCATGTGTTTTGTCCAGAAGAGCACCACTGAGGTAGTTATATAAAATTTCTTAGGTTTTGTCTTATATGGGAGAAAGAAATTTGTGATGATGAAAGAAATTAGTGTCCTCAGGACAACTTTCAATTTATTTCCATGATAGATGCAAATTCTTCACAGGTTTTACATGCACATATAGCCTTTGGAGTATGCAGATTATCAGCTGTTTGTATGAATATAAGATATTTTGGTTGCAATAGTGGTCACACAGTGGTTTTGAGAATGATACATTTTTATTGTTTCTTAGTTTTGAAAGCTGGGACTGTGATGCCCGTTTTTGGGAGACCTTTCCTCTTTTACATTGGAGGCAGTGGCATAATGCCCTACTGAGTCACACCAGTTGGTCCATCTAGCCCAATGGTCTATCTGGGATAGTGCCAAAGACAGACGCTGTTTAGAACACATGAGCTTAAACATTTTAAGTGGCTCATTCCCCACATGGATTATGGGGAAGTACAATTATTTTTCTTGGTTAGAATCTGAAAAAGGCACAGGTAGTGGAAAACCTGTAGTAGTTGAAAGCATCTGGTGATGCTTTGAGTAGTAGTTGAAAGCATGATTAAAACATTGTCACCTTACATATTTGCTATCTTTACTGCAAGATTGTCTTTATGAAAGAAATGTGTACACAGAGTTAAGAGTTTCCTTTCTTAATCTGCACCTCACTTTTCTCTTGAATTATAGAATATTTAGGATGTCTTTAAGTTGGTAACAAAGCCCATATAAGAGACAGTTTAGGTATGAATTAGAAGTATCAAAGCAAAGTGGGAAGTTAAATGAACCTTTTCAAGGTATGTCAGGATGGATTTTTCTTCTAGCAAGGCATCTTGGTTACTACATTTTTTTTGCTATTTACTCTTAACTTGCCATTATTTTTGGGAAGTATTTGCTTTTGTGTTCCATCTACATTGTTTCTAACTGTCATCTCATTTTTATGTATTTCTTTTACGTTTCAAATTTAGGATCAACTAGAAATCTTGTCTTCCTCAACTAGTCTAAATCTTGGGTTGATTAAATTATGTTCACTCTTTGGATTGTTGGAGGGGGAGACACATAGCAGTTTGGACACCCAGCTGGCAGATGTTATTTAAGCCGCTCTAGATGCTAAAGATACATACATTAGAGCCCCGATTTATTCAATTAGCATATATACAAATCTTATTCTACTATAGAAGAAACTTAATTACCTGATTCAAACCAATAGATTCCGCTCCTAGAGATGCATGTCTAAAAGTCAGTGGTGGAAATACTAAACATCAGTCATGTTTTCTTTGAGATTCAGAGCCATCTGTTCAAAGTCATGTATCATGTTGATTGCAGAATCACAAGCAGAAGCCAAATCTTTTGATTGGTAGTATGATATCTTATGAATATGAGGGATATTCTTTGTTTCATTTGCCTCCTTCTGCTACTATAAGAAATGGGTGACTTTCTTCATGCTTTTGTTCAGATTGTGTTCCCATTTGAGCAACATCTGACTCTGAATGTATTAGTTTCTGTAAATTTTGGACTTTTTAATAGATCTTCTATGTATTATGTAAACTTTGATTCTATCAATCTTATTGAAAGATATGGAAACATTCCACCCTTCGGGAGCACTTGATATAAATCAACTTTTCAGAAAGTGGGCCACAGAGAAAGAAATTGCAGAAATCTAAACAAAAAGGTTTCCTTTTTCTCTAAGAAATTAACATCTTACAAAAACAAAGCATAAAGCAAACCAACCAACAAAAAAAACTCCATCCCAAACCACCACTAGGCCACTCTCCCCACCCTCACAATAAAAATGCAAACAAAAAAACTCAACAAAAAAAACAGGTGGGGGTACAGTTTAGTCTGGAAATTGTTGTAGAATTACTTCTTTCCCTACCAGTGTCATTAGCCTAAATGAAATCTCCACTGAAGCCCATGTGTTTGCATTTGTTGTGAAACCGGAGATGGGGAGTCTGGGACAGAGCCCTGGCTTTCGTGTGTGGATTTTCTTATCAAATAACTTTTGGTCAGATTGTAAGGACTTGTTTTCACGTGCTAGAATAAAAGCTTGTATTTGACTATTCTGTATATAATTCACTTGTTAATTTTACCATTCATCAAAATATTTTGACTGGTCATCATAAATACACTGTGCATATGTGCAGGTCTAGGTTTATATGTCACTTTTCTCATTATACACCTGCATACTGAACAAATGAGAACTTGGTTTCTGTCCTGTCAAACCCCTTTCACGGTGGTTTTTTATTCCAGTGCTGCAGATGTGCTTAAAGATAGTTTAATAATACTAATCTTATCTCTCTTGGAAATAATTTCATTTTTGCAGAATGGTTCATTATGGGGAATGGATGTAAAAGGTAGAAGTTAAGAGCTACGAGAAAGGAACAGTTTTGTATCAGCATGTCATCAAGTTCCTATTGGTGACATACAGAACTGGTGAACAAACAGGATATATTGTGCGCTATATTTATTAATAACATATTTATCTGCTAAATTTATGGGAATATGAACTCTCAAATTATAATGAAGTATTGCCAATATTTTTTTAGGACCTGTGTAGTATACAGCTATTTAACTATCATACACATTTTATAATTTATATGTATAAAATATATGTATATATATGGGAGAAATACATGTACACTATAAACAAATAACTTTTAAGAAGTAGTCTCTATCATTGATGCACATTAAAATTCCTAATACAGTGTAGGTGTTTTAGTGTCATCTGTTGCTCTCTGTGCTTCAAAGAAGCTCCTTTGTCAGGCACACTGTGCACAATACAACTGCGGTATGAAATGTATGTATTTCCATCCACTCTCACTGTATGCTAAAGCTGGTCTAAGAAGTCTTTTTGCTCCTTTTCCATTAGTCCAATACATATGCAAATAGTTACAGAAGAAATACCAAATGCATAATTTTTTTCTGATTTGTAGTGGTCCTCTCTTCCGCCTTCATGCTTCTGCTGTTACACCTATGGGATATTTGTAAAAAAAAACCAACTCTTTTTTTTTTGTGTGTGTGTTTTTTCTTCCTTTTTCTAACAGAGTAGACTAAAACCAACCCTAGGAACTCAAGAGGCAGTGTAAGTAAGGATCTGTACTTGTTTCCATATGTAGCATCAACTGCAGGGAACGTTGTGCCGGACGTTTTTCGATCATCTATCCCAAACTCCTCAGTTGAGGTGACCTCTGAAGTGCCTGCTACAGTGAGTGATGGAGTTAATGAGATCCAGCGACACCATGACCCTGACCCCCTCGTGGCCTTGGTTTCACTCATCCATCTTCCTAGCCCCACAGGCTGTGATGTGCTGTGTGGAGACAGGATTAAACAAGTGTGAATAAACAAGTTCAAAGCTTTCTGTCATGGCTGCCAACACAGAACATCAGGAAAATGAGACATTAATAACCCAGTGCTGGGGAGGCATGTTGTTTTGCCATAGGAACACCTGGGGAAAGTACCACATTCTATACGATTGATTTTTTGCATGCCAGGAAAAGTTTGCTTAAGACTTCTGTGAAGGGTGCAAGAATTAGCCTGCCATTCTTCTTAGTCGTGAAGCTGGCAGCAGTCAGACCAGAGGTAGAATACATCATCCAGAAAGGTGCTGAAAAACCTGCTATGAAAGCAGCACCTTTTGCTTGTATCGTGTGTTATTTGGGCTATGATTCATCAGAAGTGATTGGAGTGGGGGGTTTTGTGGTTTTGACCTAATCTGTTCACAGAAAAAACAGCCTGAGATGTATTGGCAAGATTATTCTCTTAAGGAAAATCTTACAAGAAGAGTTTTGTACTTTGTCATAAACAAAACATTTTTGCTATAATGTGATTTCAAGTTGCATCTGTCTCTGTGGGTAAGATGCAGAGATAAGATACACTTCTCTGGTTTTGACAACGGTTTAGGTAGTGTCTGTCTTCTTTTTGTCAAGGCACTCTCTTTACCTTGTAGCACTTTCTGATCAGTTGACTAGTTGGTGATTAAATACATTCATTTAGTTCAATGGGTCAGAGCTGTTGCGGTAGGTAGAAAACTACTGATGGATTATCAGTTTCTTCACCTCTGACATCCAGTCTTAGCATAGTTCATCATCTGAGAATTCATAACACATTTGCCTGAGCAATAACATGCTCAGCTACCTGCGTGATCATGGATCTAGGTACTGGGAGTGTTGCATTCTGGATTGATAGGACAGATGTCACAGAATTTAGAAGGGCATCATCTTTTTTGGTGACAAAAACACTCATTAGTACCAACTACTAAAGAGTGTGCTAGGGTCAGTAGCAAGCTTACTAAGTTACGAAGATGTAATTTACTTATATTTGTCTTTTTGTGGAGTGTTTCAAGAAATAAAAGTGCTCTTAATTTCATTTCTGTTACACCGTAAATCTTTTTATTACTGACTGAGAGCCTACCTAAGGTTAGTTTTTTTCTGGAGTCCAATCCTGAAATTACTGTGAGCAAGCCCGGCTGGAGATGGTGCACGATTGTACTTCTAAGTTACAAAACTCAGAGACTTCTTATATTGAAATTTGTGACAAAACAGAAGGATGCCCGAGAGATCTAGTGAATGAAGAGGAAGGACCATTTTAGACACCTGAGCACTGTCAGGGTTAGCAAAGTAACAGTGGCTGTCATGGTGGGGAAGTTATTCATCCAAAAATTCCTCTAATATTTGAGATCCATCTCCTCAGAGATTTCCATTCTTCTTCTTGTGGGACTATTACTCTGCTGCTTTGTGTACTTGATCACTGAAAAGAAGATCCTTCAAATATCTCTGACTTTAAAGATGTTCAGGGAGCACCACACACTCACACCTTCTGTATTCTGATCTTTAGAATACGAATTGCTTTTTTTTTTCCTACTTATTTCTCTATGCTTTCTTGTAGCTATCCCCATAGTGTCTTCCCACCATATTTCTACAGATCCTTGTCAAGTGTGCGGCATAGGGTGTTAAACATAAAACTAGTTTGAAATTGCATATATAATAAATAACCAGATATCCAACAGTTCTTTTATCAGTTAATTCTTTTCTTCCACAGAAAAATTTTGCTACAATATGGGAACGGCTAGTCAAACAAACTCCTGCACTTTAGCCAGTGATTTTATTGAATAAATCTTGTGTTTCTTACTTCAGTCATGTATTTCATAAAGGGAGTTAATTTTTCTGCTAGGTGTGCTACCTGTTGTGTACAAGTAATAAGAGAGAAGGAAGATGAGGAGGGAAAGAGTGGTAAATGACTGGAATGAAAAAGAAAAGGCAGAGATTTGTTAAGAAAAATACTTTTTTGTTCTTCAGCAGTTAAGGCCCTATGGTAAGATTTTTCTTTTTTTGGCTTTATTGGAGCATATTATGATTATTTTATTTAATAATTTCAGAGAGGAAAACCAACTAAAGTTGTTCCTCCTGATGGCATACCCTTATTTTAAGTAAATACTCAAAGTATAAAACAAGATTAGAGGCTTTGGATAAAAGGGACACACCCTCCCCTATTATTGAAAGAACTTAATGTATGGAGCTATACTGGAAGATAGCAGTTATAGAACATCTGCTATAGTCTTCTTGTTCATTATGTGTCATAGTTCACTGGAGAGACGTTTGCAATGTAGTTGCATTTATTTACCTTAAATTAAGGTGACTTTGTGTTTACTAGCTTTCCCTGATAATGGATACATCTTGAACATTAAGCAATACTTAAATGCCACTTTATAGGGTTTGAATAGTTATCGCTTCTTTAAGGCATATTTTATAGTCTTGATAATGAAAGGATAAGAGGTATAGTTTTTCAGAATGTGTTGTGATGTGCACTGATCTTCCGTAGTGGAAATGCACATCAATTTTGGCTAAAGTTACTGCTGCTGAAGTAGAACTCAGTGACAGAGTAGGTATTTAACCCGCTGCACAAAGGGGTGTAATATGAGTGTGCTATCTTACTGTTGCCGTCTCAAATATAGCACTTTCTTTGGGGAAATAATTGAAAATGGTATATTCAACATGCCATAGGTGACTTGCAGAGAAACGCCGTTAAAACAGCTGAAAAGTTTATATGGCACCTTAAGTCCACTTACTTATAGATTGATGAGTTGTTGGTGCTCCTGTCCTGAGGTCTTTATTTTCACAAAGTTGTGTGTACCTACAAAGACTAATCTTGATGTCAGAAAATGGTATACAAAGCCCATAATCTTGGTGTCAGAAAGTGACATACAAAGCCCAGACCCTCCTAGCTTGATTTAAAGCGAGTGAAAATGTGCGAGTGATTTCAATCTAATTTCAGTAAGAACTTTTATTAAAGGAAATAAAAACATAGAAATAGCACCAGATTCTTAGCCCAAACATTATATACATCATGTACTGTAAAAGTAGTATAAAGGGAATAATGGATATGCTTGCTTCAGAAACAAGACAAACAAATGTCAGTTCCAAATGGCTATATATTCAGGAAAATTATGAAAATTAACATGGAAAAAAAATGCCCAAATAAGAAGTGTCAAACATGGCACTCCTATGTTTCCTATGATGTGAGTGATTTGTGAAGCAAACTTATCTAATACTCTTTTGGGATGTTGACCTCAAAGATACAGTTGAGCATAATGATGTATGTAGTAGTGAAGTGAAATCTAACATTAGTGAAGAAATTTCAAGTGTATTTATTGTCATTATTCTTCATCTTGCAAAGTCATCCAGACAACACAGCCAGAATGGGGTTTCATTGTATGTGGATTTGAGCAAATATGACTTTTAATCTATAAACCACTGTACTTCAATAAAAGATGACGAGAGGGAGTTTTTAGAGAAGTGTTACTTTCATCATTTAAAGTGTATTAAAGCTTCTATGTTGGCATTATACCAGCTATTAACAAATGTCTTCACAGAAGCAAAATTGTTTGTTTTACTTCTGTAGTAGGCTAATAGTCGTGTTTAAGGGTAAAGGAGTCGTAACCCTTACTTCTTACTGTTCTTAATCTAGTGGGTTTTATTTCTGGGAGGCTTAAGAGCCTTTTTCTTTTCCTTTCCACTTTTTTACGCCTTTCATGTACCTAATTCCTATCCTTCTTTTAAATCATAAACAAGTTTAGGATCCATTTGATATAGCAGTTCCATAGAGACATCTTCTAATTCCAAATAGTTTACAAGTATGACATTTGAAACCATTAATGTTGTGTTCAGCCAAAGGAGAAAGATACTTTGAGAGGAGGTGAAGTGATTGATTTTTATTTTTTCTTTTTTCCCAGAGGATTAAACTACAGTTTTATTACTAGTACTAAAATAAAAGTCAGACCCAAACCTTAGAGTCAGTGCTTGCATCGATTAACCAATGAATGGATCCTGTTTAATCTCTTAAATTCTTTCACGGGTTCAAAATGCTGTCACTATGAAAATAAAGCTGAGTTAAAGCTTTGTAGAAACAGACTGCAGAAACAAAATATCTTCTTTTTATTCAGTTTGTAATGTCCACTGGATAAAGTATTTGCTAGTATAGATTTTGATTTCTTCCTTTTAGCTAATATTCCTTCCAGGTTTTGAGGAGAATGGACGAGAAAGTACTGTCTTCTCAGTTCTTTCTTCTGCTACATGCTTCTAGCTATTACCACCCCTACTGTACAAATTGTTAGCCAATACTTTATCTCAAAAGAGTTTCTGAGGCTAAGTATATTGCTGATGTGAAATGCTAAAATAATGCTAGTATGGTAGGTAGCTGTGGGATATTCTGTTCCTGTTGATTTAAGAGCACTGTTTACCCGTGTTTACAGTGTTTAACCGTATGTGCAGCTTTGTACGCAGGTTGTTCTTTTAGCCCAGAAAAACTTCACGTGCATATGGTTGCTTATTTTCTTATGTGTCTGCAAAGGTACCTTAGTTTCAACTGCCTACTTGATTTTTTTCTTTTGATAAGTCCTTTGAATATATTGAGAGGGGAAAAATGATAAGAAGGTATTAATCTAGAGGGGATTATCCCAAAGTGTGGAAGAATATATGCAGTACTTGAAATGACTTTTAACCTAAGTTTGACATTTGACTTGCTTTAGAGTTGATAATGTCCTTTTGAGATCTCTGACTTATAAGCAACCTCATTAATTCTTGTAACTTCTCTTGGTCTTTTTATTGACACATAAGATGTATTATTTTAGAAAATGAATTCCAGTTCTTTGTCACAATTCCCTGTTACAAAAATGAAGTAAGGTTAAACTACACATACACTTATAATATGACAATAGTTCTGCTCTTTCACGGGGGGAAGCATGCAGGAATTATCAAGTTAGACCCTAGAATTTGCATCAATTGTTGTGATGTCAAAGCTGCCATATTAATATTCCTAGTTTTCCATTTCAGTGGTTAAGTATAATACAGATCAATCTAATGAGGTTTTAGGTACACTAAGTACTTCTTGCTTTTAAAGCTGTATGGTCTTGAGATAAAATTAAGCTTTTAAAAACATATAGTCATAACTAATAAAAACTTGTAGTTTTAAATAAAAGGAGAATTTAATCAGGAAGGAAATTAAGTCCATACGTTTTGTCTGATTTTCTTAACTGAACATGCTATCTTTGTATTGAGAAATAGTGTTTAAATCTTTATAAATTTGTAGTTTGTTTTAGCTAAGCTTTTATGTGTCCCTAAGAATGAAAACTGTTGTTACAAAACAAAAGTATCTTTAACGGTTATTGAGGTAGATGATGCTCATTGCTCTAATATCTAGGTGTATTAATATATTTTCCCACCTAAACTCTGAGAGCAAAAATAAGAAAGCTTCCTAAAATTAATGCAGTTCTTAGATTGTTAGATTCAGAGCTGCAAAAACACAGCCTTCTCAAATTTACGCCAGCAATGTGAAAACTTTTTATATTATAGTCTAACCCAAGGCTTTGTTTAGTATACTGTGTTTTACTAATACTACAAGCATTGAAGTATACTTCAAAAAAAATCCTTTTTTTTGTGATCTCTCATCCTGACAGCACAACCGTCTGGTGAAATAATATCACAAACCGTGTCTGATGGATTTAAAGTTGAATATGGGTGTCCTGTATTTCCTTTTTCCTAACTCTTCTCCACCGTTCTGGTCCTCAGGCTGGTATAAGCTTCATTGTTTGCATTCTGTATATGCAACATAGACAAATGTGGATGCTTTTGTGGTGGTCGCCAGCCAGGAGCCACAGGAAATTAGGTACTCAGAAGTGGTGGGATTTTTTTTAATATAATTAAATCTGAAGAGAAATCAGCAACAGAGAATCAAGTCCTGTCTCCTAAATGTAAACTACAACCAGTATGGTGAATAAACTGGCCTATCTTTCTAACTTACTAGTTTTTAAGACATTTAATCACTCTATTTCCTTATGAGTCCCTGTGGAGATGTTTTTGAACAAGAAAAAATTGTAGGTTTTAGACAATACATGAGTATTGATTATATTTTTTTAATATTTTTTTCCTGTTTTCTTTAGAGCTTTAACAGAGTTCTAAGGTATAAGATAATTATTTTGCTGCCACACTTTTTTATTAGGGAATAAGATATTATTGGTTTATTTTAAGCTATTTAACATTTCTAGAGACTCTTTCCTAAACTTCATTTCAGTAAGAGGCAGGTGTGTAAAGATAAACCAGAAGTTGCTGTTTTGGCTCCCTATGGCATCTGTGTTTGAAAACTAGTACAGTGTGATTTCTAACAACTGACACTTGTTTCTGTAGCATCTTTGGACTGAACTAGCCTAGGAATCTTGGACTGTCTTTAACAAATATACTTTTGGGCAAAGGTTCAGCTAAAGAAGACTTAGCAGTGCATGGAAGCAGGAAGGAGGGTGATTTATGCTTTTGACTTTTGGTTGGCATGCGTGTTTGAGAGGCACTCATGGCTCCTGTCATGCCACATCTAAGCTGCTCATAGAAATAACAAGTCCCGACTTGTTTGCTGGGGTGCTTAAGTACGCTTGGGTGTCAAATCTTAGGTTGCAAGCCACCATTTGAATAGCCTAGGTTAGCAGAAGCAAAAGCAGGGCAGATGCATTTGTTATGTGACTGCAGATCTGTTCTTTTCTCAATTGGGGTGGGACAGAGGTACATTTGCCTGTGTAATGCGCTTGTTCTGAACAATATAAAGTGAAGTATTCAGTTATGTCGGGCGGGGATATATATATGTCTCATTTACATATATGTTTATGTAACATAAAGGATGGCCTGTCAAACATTAATCCTGCTTTATTATAGTAGGGTGTAATTACACGACCATGTACATAATTTTCTGATGGACCACAGTTTGAGTCTATTTTTTGTACCTTGCTTGTTCAATGTTTTGATCACACTTCAATTGCTGGGTATTGCTGAAGTCTTAAATTAAGTGGGGTGGTATTTTTTTTTTCCTCTTTAAAGTTTTTACTTCTTGAGTACAAGAAGTAGCACTAGAAATATTTTGCAGATATAGGACAAAGACATAGCTAGCTTGGGACTTAAACAGTACTGGCCAAATAGGCCAAGGCAAATGTAGAGCTCAGGTCTTTCCAACCAACAGGAGTATTCTTTGTCCTTCTATGCCTCTCATGTGACTTCTGGCTTGTCCAGGGAATGGAAGAAGTGTGGCTTGATATTATGATCATTTGATCTAGCAAGCAAAAACTGAAGGGTAACAGTGAAGTTTGAACAGCTTACTAATTCTGTCACAGCTCTGACTTTGTCAAATTCTCAGACTAGCGATCTGGGCCAGAAGACAGGTCAATAATTTTCATTCATTTGAAAGGGGCTTTGCAACAGATTATAGAAGACTACAGCTTTTGTGGGAAATAAGTAGGCGGTCACCACTTGGTGAGACAGTATCATAGTACAATTATACAAACAAATACTACAAGTAGTAATAAACTAGTTCCTTTTGATAATAATTTACTTAGCATAGGTTTCTTTATCCTTTTGAGCAAAATTTTCTGTGTTTGCAAGGAAGAAATAAAATCTAAACTGATGACTCCACAACTTTCTAGCAACTAGGCTAATGGATTATTTTTTCTATTGCATGTAAGTATGAGCTGAAGTACTTTGTTAGACCATGGTCTCCCTTATGTGCACTTTTCACCTGTTATGCAACTTTCACCTACCTCTCTAAGTACAAACAGTAGTGAACTCTCTGTTGTTAGTATCTGCGTTCACATTTACACGTGAGTCAGTGAATGCTGGTAAGTTACCCACAGATCTTACCAAAGAATCCAATGCATGTTAACAGCCTTGCAGAACTTTGGGAACTCCCATTTAATAATAAGCAAATGCAAAGGAATGTATGGATGTTTCTGAGCCTTCATCTTATGAAGGTTCCCATTTTGACTTGAACTCCTGATCATTTTCAGTCTTTGGGTAGGAAAGTGGCTTTAGTTTCAGCTTCCCTAAAATATCTAAAGCTTGTAAAAGTTAGTTCCTTAAAACAAAAATGCAACTTAAACTGTACCTTGATTCTGGGAGTGTAAGTGTATGTGTGCCTATGTATTGAACACAAGTGTAATGTATTTGTGTCTGTATACCAGTGTATTTAATTTAAAATGCTGGAGTATATTCGAGTCTAAATCGGCTGCTCAGGTCATTTCCTTTTCTTAACCATAGTGTGTGCTGTTTGGAGTTGTTACAGTTCAGCAAAGAAAATGCACGGTACTTAATAATAATGAAACAAGTACTTCAAAATTTTTAGGAAACTAGTGCCACTTGCTTTTTTTCCTACCTGCTGAATCAAAATACAGATGTATAAAGCCACATTTCTTAAGATCCCTGAATATCACTTGATATCCCCTGTGTAGAGATTTGATCCTTTGCACGGATTTCAGCAGCTCTAAAGCAAAAAAAAAAAGGACATAAAACCCTTTGAAAACTTATCAAATGGCAAATTGCTCTTTTATGAAGCCTTATCAGGACCATAAAAGTGGCAGTATGACCCTTGTGTGTCATGAAGAAACTTGGTGACATTTAGCCAAGTGGCATACCATCGTTCAACCTCAGTGCAGCAAGCAAAGTATTCCTTTAAAAATTTGGCTATAGTGTCTGAAGAAGATAAATTCTGGAGACCACCCTGAAGTTGAAGTAAGGTTTCCTATTGTATATGCAGCTTCCAGCCATTGTACACATTTGACCCCTAAATGACAAAATAAATGAAAGCTGCTCTTCAAAGTAATGCAATCAGTTCAAAAATATTGTGCTAATAAAGTTATAAATTCTAATTGAAAGATTTATGGCAATCCATTTACTTGTTACTAGGTTATTTGTGACAGACAGATGCAGAGTAACCTGATTAGAGTCAGCATTGTGAAGACTTGTAACTGCAGAGGGGAATAAAGCTTTAAACCATTGTCATAGCCCATTCTCTGAGATGCATTTGGAAGCTGATTTAAAAGAAAATATATGACCGTTAAATGTAGGTTTGCAGCTGTGTCAGGTTGGCCCAAAGACAGTGCCAAAATGACTGGCAGGTCTTTCTCTACCTAAGTTTTAATTTGTAACTCAATTTTGCCGATGGATTTCGAAGACATTCTATTGGAATACTCTTTTAAATATAAAATTAATTTTCCCTTTATATTTAATATCTCATGTTCGGAAAAATAGTCTTAATTCAGTTAATAACAGAAATGCTATTAAGGAGTTTATTCTTTTGGATTTGACAAAAAAACTTCATGAAAATATGCTACCTATATGGATGTACCCTTGAAAAATGTAAAAGGAGAGCATTTATTCACATATAGCTGTATGATTTTAATTGGAGGAGCTTAGTTTTATAATTATATTATAATATAATAATTTCACAGATGCTACAAAGAAAAGGAAAGTAGCTGTTGTCTGGTACACATTCCTAGACTTAATACCCAAAGAATGGACATTGTTTTCATATTTTCTTTAATATATATTTTCTTGTAGTGATACCCTTTAAAACATTCTGCAAGTGAGAATTAATTCAGTTTTGTATTTGACTTGTTTGACCTATTTATCATAAGCAGGATTAATTGGTGAAAGGATACAGCTTTGTATAACTGGGAATAAAATATATCAAGTTTTTGAATAATGCTGTAGTAGTATTGCAAAGCGGTTCCTAATCCTAACTTCAGTGCACTTGAATGCTCTGGCACAATAAAGCAATTAAAATGATTCAAGTTCAGGCTTATTGGCAAGTGCTGGTCTTAGCCTTTTTGATTAATACAGGTCTTTTCCTGTAATATGTCAATTTATATTATATTCAAAGTTATAATCAAAATTATGTAGTAGTTACAGCTGTCAAAGGGGACTATTTTGACAGAACTGCTTTTGTACTGAGTTAAATGATTCTTATGGCTCTAACCTTATAGAATAGTATGCTTTACTTGCTGACATTAATTTGTTAAACTCTTTTTCTAATCTTATAGGAGGAAATACTAATTTACCAAAATATCAGAAGACAGATGGTCTTTGAGCCATCTGATCAATGAGTGGATTATTAAATTCTTCGTTTATGTAGAGTAGGGAGATTTCTTTGGCAAGTTGCAATACTGATTAATTTTCTGTTAGTATTGAGTAGTAAGTGTATTAAAATAGTAGGAAATACTAAACAGGAAGAATTATAAAGTGGGTGTCTGTATTGATATATTTTTGTAACTATGTGTATGTGTGTGGTACATACGTATGTATTATATTCCAGATTATTAGTGTCTTTTTAAGATTGTCTGCTCTTTTTCCAAGATAAGACTACTTTCTGGTGTCTATCACCTTACCACGTTTGTGATCACTTAATTGGAAGAGGCCATGTTCAACTCTGCCTTCAGGATGATTTCTTGTGAGTGCTGTGATGGGGAAAGGAAAGGGAAGAAACAAAGTAGAAACTTTGCCCCTTTCTAAACATTGGCTTTTTGTGAACCAAGATCCTCCAAATACTTCCTGCCAATGTCCTTCCTAAATTCTGGAAGGATTTTGGGACAGCTTACGGTATCTAGTTACTTAGGACCAGGGACCTATATATCGGAAACTTCCCTTTCACCTCGCCATCAAAACCCACTCAAGCAATCACTGTTTACAGGTGTGGATTACCAGATTCTGCATTCCTAAACAGTTAGGTACCCTGAAGATTTCATCAGTGTTGTTTGTTCAAGCCTGGGTGAACAAGATATTCCCAGCAATTGTAACTTCTGTAACTTCTTTCTAATGGTGTTCGTTTGAAGCTTAGGGGCCTGGAGTTGTTGAGTAATTCCCAAAGTGATGGATTAGCATGCAGAGAGCAGTTGAGGTGGTCAAAGGTGCATGATAAATGTAATTCATCACATGGATATTACTGCTGTGTCTCGGGGGTTTCTAAGGAACTAGGATAAGCACATTTTGGAAACTGACAGAACTTCTATTTTTAATCTGTGAGTCATTATTTTAAAATATTTCTTTAATCATAAATAGCAAATCATTGTAACGAAAGCTATCAGTGCAGCTTTGTGTAAAATATTAGAACTGTTCTACCATCTAAGAGTACTAATGTTAGCCACAAACTGTTGTGCTATGGGAGCAAAAGAAGACTCAGAGCTTGTCATCTGTTTTCAGCTTTTATTCAGCTTCAATATGACCCTTGCACAAAACTTCAAACTCCAAATAGACTGTATTAAGAATTTTAATAATGAAATTTGCTATTTTCCAAGACTTCTCCACTTTGTAATTTGTAGTGAAACACAGAATTATGATAATATGGACTAAATACCTAGACTTTTCAAAATTCTTTGGTCTTAGTATGTTAAGAAGGCTGTTGAAGTAGTTTTCAGATTAGTGAATGAGATCACTAGCTGATGTGCATGGACTCTGTGTCATTTACTTCACTTAAATTTTGCTCGTATGCATGTATCTCAGATGGCCTGGCTTACTGGTGCTAATAAAAGATACGGTGCAACTTCACTGCATCTGTAGCAGTCACGGTGATCCCGGAAGGTGTTGGTACACAACTTCCATTAATTCCAGTGAGTCTCACTTTGAAAGGTCAAACCAAGCATCTTTTCTATGCATATTTTTTACCCCAGTTTAAACACACAAAACCTCCAGTCCCAGGCTCCTTATTAGAGTTGGTTAAATCTAATTCTGTATCTAATACTTAAGACAGTGGTATACTCTAAATGCAGGATAACCATGTGCTATTTTAACTGGAAAGAGAACCTGTTTTGCCAGTTCTCATCTTAAAGGTGTATTTTTTTATCCCTATCTTTATTCCACTTCCTTGATTCCTAATCTTTCAACTAGCGTTTGTAAAGACTTACACTTGATTAGCTGATATTGATGTCTCTCAAATCTGGAAAACATTTCTTAAATGAAGAAAGTTTTGTTGCAAACTGGATTTTGGGTTGCTTTTAATTTGTAGTTGCAGTATGTCACAATCTAAGTCATTCCTTTTCAATCCGCAAAGTGGCTGAGGTACTGCTGAACTGAAGATGGTTGTTCTGGAAAGTCTCAAGTGTTTGTCTCAGGTACGTGCCATTGCTGTGCTGTTTCAATCAAGGATCACAAATGCTGCTATGGGCATGTTGTGTTTGTTCACCCCCTGACTGTTGACACTTCAGGAACCTTTTCAGTTTTCACACCCTTTTTCTACTACTCTCCCTGATCAAAGCATGACTGACTTACTAAGTTTCTCATAAGGTAATCATTTAATAGCAACTCTGATCCAGAAGACAAAAGGAAAGATAGTTCAAGAGCTCACTGCTAATTTCTCTCCCAGCATAATCAAATCAGTACAGCTGTCCAGCCAGGACTTACAACCCTTAATAAGTCACTCTATTCGATTAAGAGGATTTGATTTTCTTCTACTGTGGATCATAGTGATTATGACAAATATGCTATCTGCCGCGTACTTCCCTGTCTTCCCTGCTAGTGTCCATTTGTTTGCAGGCTCTGCAGGTAAACAAGCCAGAGAGATGACGTGGTATCATTAACTGTAGTTGGTGTCAGCACTCTGACAGCTGTGGAATTGAGTGCTTCCATAGATCAGCGCAGAAGCCAGTTGTGAGGATCTCGCATGACAATTACGTACTTCTGACAATTCTACTGACAACCCTAAATGCAGGAAATGATGGGACGATGATTTGTAATTGCAACTAGGAGAGCAACTTGCAATTGGTGCCGGTGTGGTGGCAGTACATGGGCCATAGTTTAGAGGTTAGCCAACATTAAAGCAGGTGGGAGAAGGGGAAAGGAGAGCTGTCAAGCTGCCATGTTTAAAAAATAAAGCAATGCTGACCTTCAATCAGAGGTTACTAGTGGAAACATTTCATGACCAGGTTACCTATTTGTTTGCTTTCCCTAAGCATACTTGGAGGAGAAAATTTAATTGACTTGAATTAATTTAATTTTTGGGGAGGCAGGGCGGGGATAGACTGGAATTAGGTAAATGTCAGTGCTGTTCAAGATAGTTTTGGGAATGGTCACATAAAGGCACATAAATGTTTGTTTATACACGTTTAACTCTTTGCAGTAAAACAAGACATTTTATCTGTTTGGGAACTTTTCTTTCCCCGTCATGGTAATAGCAACCTATGCCTGGACAGCTTTTCTTCTGGATGCCCTCAAGCTGTAGACAACATAGCAGTTGCAGGTGGACTTTGGGAAGAAGTGAGCCAGTCACATGGTTCAGCTCTTTCCTGTTTATCTGTTAAAACTGCAGTAAAATTTAAGTAAAAACATAGCAGATCTTTTTTTTTTTTCTTTAACTATTTTTTCCAGAAGTATTGCCTAACCCACATCTTGGTGTCTACTTAAGATGCTTTACTTTCAAAACTATTTAATTATCTTGTTGCTGAGCACGGGAAACTCAACAACCATTTCAGTGTTGAATTATATAATCTGAGTAAAAAGGCAAAGTTTTTATCATGTATGATAAATGATACGTATGTAAATAAATATGATCATGTATTTCAACATCCTGCATAACCCAAGACACAGCTTCTGTAGTAGGATCAATAATTTGTGGCTGGAAAGATATATACTCTTGTTTTAGGTCCTGAATTTGTTCCATGTTATCCTGATTAAATATGGAGTCCCTGTGCAGAGTTAAAAAGATTTCAAGGGAGGGAAATCACATCCCCTCTAAGCTGTTTTAATATTGCAATGAATGAAAGGTAAAACTACTACTTCATGAATTTTAGTTGTTCTGTTCTGGTTAGGCTTCAGATCACGTTTCTTTTTAAATTTATAGGACCTGCATATTCTGCAGAGGAAAAAGTTTTGATGCCCGCACCATGTGGTATTTCTGAGACATCATACGTCTTTTAAATATTACAGCTGTTTCATGCAGTTGACATTTACTTTCCCTGCATAGCTGTGTGGAATGGTGGTAAAATGGGATTCAAATTGCCAGGTGCTATCTCATACTGTACAAGTACAGCTTTCAAGTACTGATTGGATGGCAGTCTGATGGCTTTGGAGTGCCTGAAATCTACAGCCTCTGGATCCAGAGACAAGTTTTGAGGGAAGCAAGATAGATTAAATTTTTTCAGGTTTCAGACTATTTTGAGAAGCTTGCTTCATTAACACACAAAAAACCCCTCCAATTACTTCCTTTTCAGCAACTTATTCCCTTCATTAGCTTTATTTGCAACTTGAATTTTCCTAGATCCAACTTCAAGCCATACTGAAATCCTTTACTGGGAATGTCACCCTAAGGAAAAAGCCTTTAAAAACTACAACTTGCATAAATATTTACTGTCTACGCCTGCTCTTAGATAGGTCTAACGCCTTGAATTCTTTAGGTATCATATTCTAAATTGTGATTTTCAAACTTCAAATTATTCTTATGTCCCTTTTGTGAAAACTGATGGGGTTTTTTAGTGCGCTTTGAAAGTGTGGACAGTAATATTGGGCAAAATATCACGGGAGTAGCCTAATCGTTGGCAGTTACATACTGGGTAAACATCTTTGCTGCTGTTCTCTTACATCCAGAGATCATTTTAATAATTTTTGGCTGCGTTGTTAAGTCAGAAGCCTGTGTTTCCTAGGTTATTTCCCTTTTGCTATAGGATATAATCTTCCATTCTGTCACTGTAGGGTTTTTTGTTTGTTTTGAAACGTGATCTTACCATAAATCTTGAACGGTGCCCAGTTTACCAAGCAGCGCTTATTTGTATAGATTGCTTACCACTTCATTATCCAGTAATGTGTGTTGTCTGAAAATTGGATTAGTAGTGACCTTATATTTTTTTCTCAATTACTGATGGATATTGAATTGTTTTGAGGGTGTGAACCAATGCCAGCATGACTCCGCTAGGAACTTGCTTTTTCATCGGTGATTCCGCGGTGATATCTCTTTTTCTGGGTTTATCAATTACCAGTTTGAAATCCACTTAGTATGCACCAGGTTTAATTTCTGTGGTGCTAATTTTCTAATGCAAATATCATGTGGTCAGATGCTTCACTGCCTATATAACCTTTTTTCTATGAAAACATGTTGATCATAATATAGTGAGATGTGATGTAGTCATTAGCCTCCTTCTGAATAGCAGGTTCAAGGCTTTTATTCTGGCTTATTGGACCATTTGGTTTCTTTTCTTTTAAACCAGTCTTGGCTGTGTAGTGCAACTTTAGCTTGAAGGGTTCTTCCTGTTGGTGTTGCTTTTGAACGTGCAGTGCTGCTTATGTTGTGAGAGAAGCAAGACAGCTCAAGTATACCAGTGCCATTTATGTTATGAGGCTGGTTTAAATGCATATAAAATCTGGTTACTGTAGATTAGAAAGTGGAATAGTCAGCTATGAGAATAAGATGTTTCCCAATTTAAAAAGGAAGAAAATTCTTCAGCAGCTTCCTTTCTTATGGCTTTATCTGATTGTATTTTGTTTATTTCCAGCAACCATTGCTACTAAAATAAGATTTTTGTATTTAAACTACTATTTTGACCCTATAATTATCTACTTAAATAAAACCTTCTTATGGACAGCTCCTTTCTCTTTCAGGCCTATAAAATGTTCTTGTTCAGGTCCTCTGGTTATTGTTTTGGCTTATGCAATTTGGAGACATTGGAATGTAGTCAGGGCCCTGGGGAACCCAAGCTGAGAGTAATATACAAGAGGCTCTTGTTCTGTCCTAGGTTGACTCTCTCTCTCGCTCTCTGAACAGTGCTTAGAGGATACAGAATGTCCCTGGGCCAGACTATTTTCCATCTAGGAAAACTGCCAATGACAGTGTATGACCTCAGTTGTCACCTATTTTTTATATATATTAAAGTCTTCATGCTTAGTATATTCCTCTTCTCATCATCACTTGAACCATAAAGTTTTCGGATATAAAGAGAATTAGCATATGGTTTACTTGCTAGAATTTCTGTAATAATGAATAGTTAAGAGCACTTGATAGTATAGAGATGATTGCACTACCAATACCTTACTCAAACACCTTTTTTCTGAAAAACAGATAAAACGTAAGCCTCATCTCAGAGTGAAAATTCCAATGTGTTTTGGTAGAATTGGTCTTCAGCTGCTCTCTTAATACTTAGTGCTGGTTTTATATTGTAGATTTTGTAGAATTAAATAGTTCACTGATATTTTTCCCCCCTTTGTTCAGAAATCCAGTAGCCAAGTAGAACGAGTATCAACAGTTAACATTCCTCCCCCTCCCCTTGGAATTTCCACCAGGGTGACAACAGTGTCTGTAAGCATCATAGGATACATAGCTAGGAGTCACTGATTTTGCTTTTAGGGAGAGAATGCCCTAATCCCCAGGAGCTCCAGGGTATGCTAAAGAATAGTGAATGCCTCTGGTTTTGTACAGATGCAAAATCCTTTTGTAGAAAGTTGTATTTATGTTGGAAAACAATTTCACACATATGAATACTAAAAATTATAATTAGTATAGATTACAAAACCCAGTAGCTCTAGCATATACTTGACTTTTAGTTTTGTGGGGGTTTTGTTTGTTTGGTTGGTTGGTTGGTTTGGTTGTGGTTTTTTTTTCTTTCCTTGAGTCTAAAGTGAATCAAGGTTGAGAATTTCTTTCCTATTTGACGGACCTAAGCAAAATACTACGGTTGAGTTACAAGCCCGTGTACAATGAATTCAGAGTGGTAATGCACTCTTCAGTCTAATGTAAAAAATCCTGCTAATAAAATAAGTCATGCTTAACAGAATAACAAAGGAATTGAAGGAATAGTTGAAGAACATAACTAGGTGGTGGAAATGAACAAAGATCCTTTTGGACTTTGCTGTGTTTGCTGGCTTTCTATGAGCTCATCTGATTCTGTAAGTCAAGCATGGAAGTCTCTGTGGACATTTGATGGTTGTTCATGATACTGCATCATTAGAATTTTGAATAGAAACAGTTGAGGATATAATTAATTAGTTTATGTTAGTAAAGTGCTCTGTAAATACTAGCTATTATAAAATAAACTGACAGTATATTCTGGAAAAATGGTACAAGCATCCTCATTACTGTAAATCATTTTTTGCTAACAGAGTTCTGCTTATTATTAAGGAGAATTTATAACTGATGAAGGGTTCAAAAGTGACCTGGAGCCTTGAGTCCTTAATTTATCACAAGAGCAGGACATTGCTGACAGAAAAAAATAAATGCTGCAGTGCTTCCAGTGCATCCTAACCTTCCTAACCTTGACCTAGAGGAGACATCTCTGGGTATGATTGGGTGATTCTTGCTCTGTGCCCTGTAATTCGTGACCTTTCTGTTACTCTTACCAATAAGGTTATCCATTACTCTCTGCTGAAAGTTGGATTTTATTAGAATTAACTATAATTTATATTATACTGAGGCCTAGACAACTGGCTTCCCAATGTTGTAAACAATGTAAAGGCACAACAGAAAGACTATCTCTGCTCTAGAGAACTTACACTTGAACTTTTGTGCTGTGGAGACTGGCACTTTTACAGATGCCTGTCAATCAAACTTCCTTGTGAGGCACTCAAGTTATTGGGGTTGAATCGTTTGTTCACAACACTTGGGGTGCTATGGTTAGTGTGGGTTTTATAATTTTTTTCCTCTTTTTAAAGCAGGTTTTACTCATATTTCAATTTAAATTATTACTGCACAGAAAGTTGCTAATATAATGTAAGCACAAAAATCTGTAGCTGAATAATCTCCATTTGCAACCACAAGGCAAAGCATTTTTAGGCATTCCTCTTGCTCTGGTGAGTTTAAAAATCTTTGCAGTTTTCTTACTTCATCATAAAGTTTGATAGCAGCACCAGCCTTTTTCAAATCACCTTTCTTTGCCTGTTTTTTTTATAATTATAATTAAACAAAGTTCCATTATTTTCCGATCAAGGCAGAATGACAGCCTCTTATGTGAGTGAATAACACTACAGTTGACTTGCTTGTGAACATTAAAAAAAAAAAAAAATCCAGAGTACATCTTTACTTCCTCATGACTAGATTGAAGTCCAAACCAAACAGAAAACAACTGGGAAGAGAGGGGTGGTTCAAATACACTGCCCTTGTCAGCAACATATATATTGTGTTGTGAAATACTTGTCAGTTTAAGTTCCCGGAATGAACAGTAATATCCAGACTATTAAACATGTACTTTCAGTATGTTTTGTGTTCTAGAAGAGTACAAATGCCCCAGCTAAAACACATCCTTGTAGAGGTCTTTGCTTGAATGCTGTTAAATAAATTGCATACCTAATTCAGAAGCTAGTTCTGATTTAAAAAGGAAAAAATATGGAAGATGTAGGAAAAAAAATCACTAAAAATAGTCTTCACCTTCACCTTCTTAATTTTCATTGTAAGTAAAGAATAAGTACCATTGTGTTGCTGCTGCATAAATATAATAATATCAGATCTCAAAACATGCAGCATTTATTATTAGAGAAGCTAAGAGCCTAGGGTTTTATGTAAAAGTGTGCTGTTCTGCTATTAAATACCGTGTCTACTTTTCTTTATGAGCTACTGAGATGCAGCTTGAGCTATCAATAAATCCACAGGCAAGAACATATTCAGGTCTCTGTTATGTGATGCACCATTGTGCACAAGTATCCATGTTGTCTACTGAATGGGCTTGCTCAATAACTGTAGGCGATATATGTTCCATAGTGAATAAATAGAATTAATTAGGGTAGGTATGAAAAGTCAATTATGGCTGTTACTGATTTTGGAATACAATGGATGTTGTCATATTGGAAAAACTGTTTGAACGAAGTCTGTCAGTGTATCTCCAGCCTTGCTTTGGAGGCTTATCTTGAGAGGTACTAGGTTACATACGTACTTAGCTTTCATTGGTATGCTGATTATAAGCACCTGAAATCCTGAATAGTTGCATAGTAATTTAGGAAAAAAAAAAACCCTCAGTCAAATGAAGGAGAGAAGAATAAACTGATGGGTGGGGAAAAAAGAGAAAAAGCAGAAGTGATTATAAATTTCAGTTTTCACTTATGGTTAGATGTTGAAGCTCTAATATAGATATTCTGGAAGGGGGTATAGCAGTAAGAATTTGCATTGCTTTGTGGAGACTTGAGACTCAGTTACATATTCCTCTTCCCTTACTTGCACCCCTCCCAGATGTTGACCAATGAAGCTGGCAGTGTGGTGGGAGAGAGAGTGAACGGTTCTTACAGAAATTCGTAAACCTACTCAGTTCTTCTGCTTATCCTTTTGAGAGCATTGCTTTGATCCTGTGTGTAAATCAGTAATAGTCCCTGTACACAACTGTTGAGGGACTTAAAATGGTTGGTGTTTTCCAGGTGATTATTTAATAAGTGGAGGCTTTAGTAACAAAGATGTGCTGCTTTCTGAATCAGGAATGGACAATACTTTGTCAGAATAGGGAACTGAGTGAAATCTTGGAAGCATAAGCAATGTAAAAATGTGGTCTGTATTTAATGCCTTTCAGTCTTAATGTTCCTATTTACTAAAACATTACCCTTTCAACTGGATCATACACTACAGTATTTCTCAAGTAATCCGTGACATATGGAAAAAAACTTCCTTTACAAAGATCAGTATGAGAAATGTATAGATGTGTGTATGGGTTGTATTTATGGATTGATGTATCTGAATCAGAAGATTGAAAGCAAGTTCCTCTTTCAAGTTCTGAGCTTAATTAAATTAATTGATAAAAGACTACACGTTCTGAGTTTCAAAGACACTGAAATAAGAGAAAAGGCTGTAGATGTCAGTATATCAGTGATGGCAATCCTCACAAATCGTCTTGAAAATACACATTTGGAAGCCTAAGGAAAAAGAGCAGAGAAGCCTCTGTTTGTAGAAATGCATACAATATCAGGTTTTCTATAAAATACAAGGTGTTATTGGATTTGATGGTCTTTGATTTCCATTATTCCTGTAATTATAAATAACCCTTTCAGTCATTCACCTGCTGTAGTATATGGAGAAATACAGTTGAACCCTTGCCTGGCAATACACAGGTATTTTTTGACAGTTTTGTCCATGTGAGTTATTCATTATGGTAATGGTACTTTGTGATGTGCAGTTTCTGGATTTATGACCCATTCTCGATAAGCGTGAATCCAGCCTGCGTGTGCATCTTTGATAAGGTTCTAATTGGATAGCAGTGACCTTTCTGAATGTAATTCTAGGAGGAAGATTAAAAAGCAGTTCAGAAAGTGACAGGTTTGGGACAATAACATATGAATTCAGCTCTGCTGGCAGGCATGAGATGTAAGCCATGATAAATTAGAGGCAAGCCAAGGAGGCTTGCTGAATGATTGCTCATTTCTGCTGCATCCTTGGGTAAAATCCCATGAGTAGCGCCAATGGCGCCATGTTTTCCCTGTATTCCAAATTCACTGTTTACTGAGTAAGCATGCTACAAAATCATACAGCTAGGAAAGTTTCAGAAGACTCTGAGGAGAGCCTGCTGAGCGTTACACATCTGAATTATACTGTCCCTTCATGTATTAGGGGAGTCATATATTTGTTGTGCTCATTCAACTACTTCGTAACAGCCTGCTTCTGCTTGCTGCTTCTGATGGCTTTCTGCTCTAATTAAACTACTTTTAAAGAAGCAATCAGTTTTATCCAGTGTCTGATTAAATTGCTTACAAATTGAAACTAAAATTAGTCAGCTTGACTCTTCATGCATTGTTTTTTTTTTCTTTGAAAATAAGACAACTATGAAGTTGAGTTATAGAATTTGTTCCACATGCATGGTTAGAGGCCTAAGGTAATATAGGAATGCACTAGAAATGAAAACTTAAAAAAAAGAAGTTGCAAATTTATATTGAGTAAGAGTCACCAGATGCTTCCTGCATTGAAAGATACCTTTTAGTTCTGGATGAAATTTGAGGTATATTTTAGATGTCTTTTTAGATCTGTGTTATTTTTTCTACATAGTATTTGTGGAGAAAACTTGACAATATAAGGCAATGGAAGAAGGCGACAGAGACTATATATCAAGTTCGATGTTGATTTTTCAGGTTTTATACATGCACAGCTTAAGGGCTGTTTTTATTATTGTTCTTAGTACCAGTTTTTGCATTGTGACAAAAACATTAAGAGTTGAAGTCACTTTTTACCTTACGATAGATGCTTGCTTGCTGTATGAAACTGGAGATCGCCAAACTGTAGGGAAAAATATTTGTCACTGCAGTAAAGCTAACTATGAATAATTTTATTTTAAAGCTTTGTAAGCCATCATGATTCAGCCTCCAAAGTGCACAATGGAGAATTCAAATAGTCATTAGACTTTGAAGTAAAATGGAGGTGAAGGGAGAAAGAAGTTAGGAATGTAAACAGAGTTCCAGGTAACTATGTGAGTATCATAGAGTTTATTGGAGTTGTAAACAGGGATTTGTAGTTTTGTTTAAGTTTATAATTTAACCATATGGGAAATAAAGACTGATTTTGTAGTTTGATGATTAATCTTATGACAAACATATTTAAATCAGATCCACCACAGATCTCACTTTGTGAGAGAGGGATGCAATTATTTATTAATGCTTTGATTTATTGGAGCATGCTGATAAAAATAAACTGTTGTTACTTCTCTGATAGTTTGCTTTACCTTTTTCAGTCTTGAAACATTTAGAAAATGGATCATGAAGATCCAAAGCAACTGTCCGAGGTTACAGCGCATTGTTGTCTCAATAGTCTGCCTAATGAAGATACTTAATAGCAGATAGAAAATGAAATATTCTTTCCTTTAATAATTTGAGAACTGAAATTTGGCAGAAAAGTTTTTGAAGTGAAAGCCTACATTTTGGTTAATCTAGTAGAAGTGTTTCAGAGAAAAGTTCAAAAGGGGAGGAGTTTCCAATGTTTGTGTACCTTGCAAGCACAAATGTCCATGAATCAGTCAGAATTTGGCTGCTGGCACATGGGAATTCAACTGAGAGGGGCAAACTGTGCATGTGAGAGACACAGGGCTAAACATGTTCCCAGAATCAGCAGCAACCCCACTGGGCATGCGTTTTAATAGTGTTTCCATGCCGTTTCAGGCCATATGGCAGGTAATTTAGGGCTCATGTTGCAGGTGAGAATTGTTCAATTGTGAAGAAGTGTTATGCCTTCTAAAGGCAGAATTGTCAAATTTGCTTGAAGTTAAATAAGGTTCAGCACTTAAATGTCAAGATCTTATCTGCTTGTTTTTCAGAAATTCTTTGCTGCTGCTAATTTCATTGTTCGATTCGTAAGCGTGGAGAAATCTGGGTGCTTTTGCCTCATTATATGTACCAAACATTTGGGGTTTTTTGTGTCATGTGAGGTAGATATGTTTATTCTGTATTTTGAAGTTTTGAATATTTTAATTAAGTGGTCCTGGTTTTTACAGTTTGTGAGAATGGACAGTTTGAACTAACTGGGTGCAGTAGTCAAGGAATGTCCTTTTCTACCTAGGTAGTTCAACTCTACTGTTGATATTTTTAAATATAACTGGAGTATGTGGTATGATATCATGTAAATTTGGTAACTGTTTCATAGTAATTCAGAGCAATGGGTTAAAAGTGGCTGTTACTTCCTGAATATGTGGCTTAAAAAAACATAAATATTGGGTTAAAAACAAACAGATGTGCAAAAAAGGTAGTAATTCTTGCTGTTGTCAATTGATGCTGCTGCACTGAAGCTGGTGAGCTTGGTGCAGTTTCTGTACTGACTTCAGTTCAGGCATTTCAGCTAACTTTCCTCGTTACTATACCAATTGTTTTGTAGTTTTGGGGTTTTTTTTTTTTCTTTGTTTGTTTTGGTTTTTTTGAGTTTTGTTTTGTTCTTTTTTAATCTGAATGAAATTTCCATCTTACTACATAGTAACTGTGAAAGTTGGCATGTGCTTTGGGATGGAGATCATGCTGGCTCACTCAATAGCATCTAAGCATAATCAAGACTTCAGAGACAGGAGAACCTTGAGTGTTTGAAGCATTTTGAAACGCCTTAACTCCAAGTCCAGTAGTATGAAAAAAAGTAAAAAAAAAAAAAAACCAAACAAACTTTTAAAAAGGAGTAACATCATGTGGTGATAAAGTAAGATTGTAGCTAAAATCTCTTTCTGATGGTTTTTTGATGGAAGAGAGTCCATTTATACGCTTTGTTACTGGAGGATCTCATTTTATATGGAAAACTCATAATACGGAGCTATTTGTTTTATTACAAAGTTTTCACAGTTAATCATTTCTTCACAAGCAGACAAGGCTTGTGGGTGAATACGTCCCGATTTGCGTTAGCAATTTTCCCGGTAAGAAACAGAGTCAGTGCTCCAGATGCTCGTTGGTTTTCTAGCCCCAGTGCTTTAATGTTCCGCGTGGAAAGGCAGCGTTTGTCCCCCATAGGCAAACTCCCATGCTGCTGTGCTGTAGAGAGCCAGGAAAATCAAAGAGCCACCTACTGACCTTACCTATTGTCTGGCCTTGTCGCCTTCTATCAGTAGCATGCCACAATCAGCAAGCTACATGTGTACCTCGTGCTTGCTTGGGGTTTGGCAGACCCCGTCCCTTGCACCTGTTTGCTTATGCATGAGCTGTGCACGTTTGAATCCAAAGAGCTGACGGAGAAGGAGGGTGAAGGGGGAGGGAATGAGGGAGGGAAGTCGCTGTCAGGCGCTTTTCATTAGGCTGCTTGGAGGAGCCGAGGCACAATGATGCTGTGGAGTCAAAGGAAGCATTGGCAGAGTGCACCCAGTACTCTGTAAAATCGAGAATTTTAATAGATGTGGACAGTTGATCACGGCACATCGGTAAATCAACTGTCTTAAGAAAGGCATCTGAATTTTCTACTTATTTTAATTCTCAGCTTTGATGTCTGATGAGAAAAGATTGCATAATTTGTGGATGATGGGAGAATCTGTACTTTTCTGGAGTAGAATCTTACTTTATTGTAAGAGCTGATAAAAATGCAATTCAGCATGAGTAAGGATGATAGAATCTAGCCTGTTATCTGCTAACAAATCTAATGTATGCAGTCTGCTGGGTCTTGTTGGCATATGCTTACAATTGTTACAGAGGAAGGTCCTCTTGATTTTTCACTACTGTGAGTAGGAGTCGCATTTAACCTTGTTCACTAAATGCTTTTCAATTTTTTTCTGTTAGATATTTCTCATACAGAATCTCCTATATGAGCGTGTGGGAGCAGAACAAGAAAACAGATTCTACATGCTACTGTGTATTTCTTTCTAGTGTTTTGAGAAAACAAAACAGGGAAAGCTTATTCCAATTCAGCTCTATAAAAGTGGGTGCAGGACCATGTTCTTGCTTTCTCATTTGTACCTGTGCCTAGAGAATGGACTATGCTCCCTTAAGCACAAAGATCTAATACCTTCTCTTAGGTCCAACCTTTTTGGTGGTGCTTCCATGCATTTCTTTCCTTCTTGCTTTGGGCTGTGCTTTAAAAATCATGCTTTGCCTCAAAGCATTGTATATAGATAATGTCTAATTTGGCTACTGTTTACTCATGATATAGCTTTATTGAGGTAGGAGTGATTCTCTACGAGTGATAAGAATACAGTCTCTTCTAGAGTTCAATAACTAGGTGCTGTGGAATAAGGCTCTTTAATAACTACGTATTAGCTATATTAGCTTTGTACAGTGGATATGTCAAGTAATCTTTGCTATAATTCAGAAAATGCCTGAATAATTTTGGTTCCCAGATCATGCACTTCCTATGCGTATATAGTCTTTGTTAATTGGGTGTTGGTCTCTTCTCCCAAGTAACCAGCGATAGGACGAGAGGAAATGGCCTCAAGTTGCGCCACGGGAGGTTTAGACTGGATATTAGGAAAAATTTCTTCACTGAGAGGGTGGTCAGGCATTGGAACAGGCTGCCCAGGGAGGTGGTAGAGTCACCATTCCTGGAAGTATTCAAAAAACGTGTAGCCGTGGCACTTCCGGACATGGTTTCGTGGGCTTTAGGTGGTGTTGGGTTAAAAGTTGGACTTGATGATCTTAAAGGTCTTTTACAACCTTAATGATTCTGTGATTTTTAATGCCAACTGCACTTAAATTCCTAAAGCTTGGGTCTTCTATGTGTAGTCCTTCAGAGGGAGATAGCCCTCTAAATAGCTTTTGGAACATGGGCCCTATGTGATTATTGCCTTTGAAAGTGGGTTTTGGGATCCAAGGATAATTTTGCAATGTTGCTTTTACTCAAAGGACCCTTCGATACATAGAACTACAGAAGAACATGTGAAATTGAAAGTTGCCAAAATCCTTGAACTTAGAGCTACTATAAATCTTACTTGCCCTTGTCAATGGAATTCTAACAAATACATATCTAGTTGCAAATGTTATATTAATCACTCCTTCCCCTCCCTTCTTTTTTTAGTGCTATCTTTGTACCTTTATGAGAACCAACACAAATTTAAGATGACAAATTTTTCTGTTCCTATGAAATAGGAATGTTTGCTTCTTTTATATGGAGAATGGTCTTAAATGTGTTTTCCAAAATGAACTCCTGTTAATAAATTCATATTGTTACTTCAATTATTCTTGTAAAACCTTTTCATAAGGTACAATTTTCATGCTATAAAATGTCATTTCAGGAAGTACTTATTAAAGATTTATTTTATATAATTCATTATTAGATCAGAGAAGTTCCTGTGCTTTTTTTTGTAGTGAGAATTGAGCCAGTGCTTCTAATAATCTTCTTCCAGTGTGTTTCACTTCTCGTCTTTTGTCTCATACCGCTGTTATCTGACAAAAAGGGAAGTCAGAAGAAAGAACAGGATGCATTCCTGTGGTCTGTTTTGCACATTCAGCTGTTGTAGGAAAAAAAAGTGGTCAGTCCCGTAGTAAGTAAAGTAGCATTTGCAATTGAATATGTATAATGAATTCCAGGAAGACTCCACCTTTTACTTGTGTTGCCCAACAAAGTCTTAGAGCTCTTGTCTTTCTGTACCCCCCACAGTCTCGACAAACACTTTCGGACTTTGCATACAGAGTTTCAGTGCTTGGGCAGAACGTAGTACATCTGCAGGCCCTTGCACGACTAATTTCACGTCAGCAACAGATTTTACTGCCATTTAAATAAGAATTTATAATAATAGCTGTAATGTTGCCAGATGGTTAGACTGGTAAGTTTTAAGGCCTCAAAGTTTAAAGAAACTGAGGTTTTTTTATTTACTTATCTTCCTTGAGCACAAACATTTAGATTTTTTTTTTCAGTCAGTATTTACCACAGATTTTTTTGGTTCCTTATGCTAACCCATTTACTGTAATACAATTTTCTTTCAGTAGATTTTTTTTTTTTTAACCCTTATTTTGATCAGATTGACTGTAAACTTAAGGAGTAGAAATACAATAACACAACTCAAAGGCATGGGTATAGAAGTCCCTTGGGAATAATGGGAATTTGTTGCTATTGTGACCTCTTCCCAGTGGAACCATACATACAGAAACACTTACCTTTGCAAGTTCATGCAGTGTGTAAATCCTGGCAGGTTTAAAATTTCCAGAGCCAACTTTTGCCATCTTTACAACCTTTATGAACTTAACGCAAGAGTGCCATGTGTTTGTCCTCTGTGGCACCCTTACCAGTGCTACACAGACTGTGGGAGCTGTTGCAGATAGTTTACCTATGAAGATATCCATGTCTCTCCACCAGTCTGAACAGAGTTTAAGTTCAATAAGCTTCAGAACTGAAGAAGCCACTATATCCCTGTCCTATCTGTTCCCCTGCTTTAGGGGTACAATTCCAAAGTGTATCACTCTTATAGATTCAAAGACAAGATCAGACTTAATCAGGTTATGAAGATACAGTGTGATACTGCATGGGTTTGTTTTAAAACAAAATTCTTCCACCTGTTTTTGCTTTATATTTCTGTTTTAAAACCAAATACTCTCATTTAGATAAAAATTTCTTTTTTTTTTTTTTTTTAGCTGGGGTACTTTGAGCCCACTTAACCAATTTATAGAAGTCTAAATCTTTTTCTCTGTTTTACATATAATAATATGTAAATAACCTTATCTTCTAAAGTTTTACTGATAGTTAACGTTCAGCTATGTGTCTAGCCATCAAGAAGTACTGCTTAGATGCACAAGAGCTACAAAGAATGACAGATCTTGTTACTCTTGCTGGGGAGCAAATGCAACTCTTCAGTTGTGCATACAATTCATTAGGACTTTAGTTTCTATGGCCTGGCATTTTTTAGGCTTGCTGTATCACTGGGGTTTTTTGTGCGTGGTTTTTTTTTTCTTATGCCTGTTTTAATATGTACCTAAAAGAAGATTCAGTTTAATGGAAATAGAGAATTACAAAAGGAGTATTATCTTCTTTTGTTTTCTATTTCAATTCATTCTATTCATTCAAATGAAATTTTTTATAAGAAGTTAAGCAGTAAATACACTCTCTTCGGACACTCCTGTAGGCCCTGACAAATTTTTTATTTTTCTGTATGTTTTGGGGTTTTACTTCAAGTTTTGTAAACTATATGAAACTCATTTTCTTTCTTTGACACTGAAACATTGTGTATCATTTTGAAAGCGTCTTTAAACAGTCACGTCTTCATTTTTCAGATGGATTTTGCCTGTTCAGCTACAGTGTATCTGTGGGCTTGTTATCTCAAGAACGTAAGATCATAAAGTTAACCAAGCATGCAAATGAAGCATTTGGAAGCCCTGTGAATTTTACAGATCTTATGAACATTTTTGTGCAGATAGTAGTATTTGTTATAGATTAGCTATGGTGTCTTTGCAGATTACTTTTCCTGTGAGCTTTTATAGTATTTATTAACATGTTCGGAATGTACAGGGATGCACTGATGATCTCCAATGTAAGACAATGTATTTATCAAGAGTCCAGTCCTGGTCACGGGGTATAAATTTCCACAGTTCACTGTCGGTTTATACATCTTTCAATAGATTTAGGCCCTTTACTACCATTACTCAGCCTCTAACATGCCTCCCCTCCAATTCACAGCTTGAACTTCCTCACCTACCAATATATGTGCCTGCTGCCTAAAAGCAAACTGTTGAAGGAGTGTTTTAGGAAGGATAGATTATTGGCTTGGTTACATTCAGCTTTGTCACAGACATGATCTGTACAAAATATTTTGGTGACAGAATCTTTCATTTCTAGTTTATCTCTTCCCTTCTCTTGTTGTTTCGACTGTCAATTAGTGCTTTCTTTTCTCTTTTTTTTTCTTTACATTCTGCATATTTTCTTTTTAGCTTAATCACGTCTAACTGTGGTTATAGATAATTTGTGAAATAACAGGGAACCACATAAAAAGCAGGAAAGCAAGGGGAAAATGCTTTCCCAGGAAAATGTCAAAATTGGATAATTTCTTTTCTCTCTCTCATCTGTCTGCTTTTTTTCCCCCCCTTCACTAGATGTATAATTACCTCATTGTTTCAGTAATGTGAAACAAAAATTAAATGCAAGAGAAAAATCTAAATAGAAGGACTCTAAATGTTTTTTCAAAATGAAGAATTTAACTAAACCACTCTAAAGTCCCCTGCTGGGCTCAGGCAAGCTGAAATTAATTCAAGAAGGCAGATAAAAATTTTAACCAGCCTGAGTGGAGATGACGGATGTGACAGCTCTCAGTTAAAATGTCTTTTAGTGGCAAATGCATGCATATTAGTCAAGTGATGTGACATAACTGTCCTGCGTGAGAGAAGATGAACCAATGACCATTTGCATTGAGAACAAAAGAAAATTTAGATGATTACAATATAGAAAAGAAGAAAAAAATAAGTTTACATCCTCTTTCTATATGTAAACCTGTACGTATGTGTATATATATACAAACATGTGTATGAAAGAGGTATCTTAAAAGACCTTGTGGGTGATAGAAAGTAATTTATGATGAAGATTTTTGTGTTTTCTTTTTACAGAAGAATTCAAACACAACTGTAGACTTGTTTAAACGGATTCTATGAAAACCAGTGGGTTTTCCTTTTTTCTCTGCGTAATTGACAAAAAAGATGACGTGTATGTTATTAATGTATACACACTGCATTTTCGAAGTCTTTCTCTTATGAAAGATGTTTTTGGCTCTTTCAATCTGTTCTCAGACTGAGCAGATGTACAGATCTAATGTGAATGGAATTTATTCAAGGACCATCCAAGGATGCAGTCCATTGTGAAACACTACAACAGCAATAAATAACAACAGGAATGGACCTTTATGAAAAGAAACTACCTGCAAAAAAATACTTTAAGAAATCTTGGTCAGTTTACCACATGATTTTTTTTTTTTAAGTTATTATTTAGGAGCATATGCTACCAAGTCACAGTAGCTCCCAGTTAGAGCTGCACAGGTAATTGAATTTCAGTATTATTCTTATTTTTCCCCAGTATAATTGAATTGTATTATCATAATTCTGTTATTCAGATGCACTTCTTACTGTGTACCTCAAGAACGTTCAAGGCCGCATTTGGAACTTGCTATTCTTAAATGCTGTAGGAGAGTAGGAGTAGGGAAACCAGAATATCTTTCTAGTAACACTTGGTTGCAAAATAAGACATACTCCCAACCACTGTTACAGAGGGAATTCTACCAAAAGGTTAATGGTTGAAATTTCAAAACTAATTGGGCATTTGGCATGGCTACTTTTGTTATTTCCATGTGAGAATGTGCTCAAATTAATCCTCAACACCTTAATTTTAATACCCAGTCTAAAAAATGCTTATTTTGTTTCCAGTTATGACATTTTTAATATGTCCTTGTGCAGCATGCTCCATTATAGTATTTCACTTAAAAGAAGCCACATTCATTAGAAGAGTTTCAACTATTGAACAAAGTACTCTAAAACAGGGTCAGAGGGGTAGGGACTGTAAAATGCTGACCTGCTCAGAAAGAAACTGCAATTCAGCAAGCCTATGGCAAGCTACTCATTAACATTTTAACAAGGGTAGCTAATAGCACAACAACCTTATTACAGCAATGTGTCTGTATACATTTGCTCTGCAGATTTTTTTTTTATACCTCTTCTTCATGGTTTCTTTGAAAATAATGTTTATGATGTTTAAAAAGTTGATCTGAGCTATTATAAGCTATTTTCTAGCAAGACAGTCAAAGGAGGAACTTTTGCTTCATTTATTTTAAACAAAAACAAGCAAACACGCATGTTACAGGTTATTGTTTTTTCTTTATTCTAATGTGCAATGCAGGCATGTACCTTGAAAAGATCAGAGTGTAAATCAACTTCTTTTCTAAAGCTACAAATGTCCGGGTTTTCTCAGTGTCTTCATGAAGGTCTGTCTTGCCACACTTGGGCTAGATACTAGTTTACAAATGGACATAATTTCAGTTCCCTGCTCTGTCAGCTATCCCTCTGACCTTGAGCAAGGCTTCTGTAGCCTTTTAGTGCTTCAATAACCAATCTGTAAGATGAAGACATTAACTTTTCCCAGCATCACATGGGCACTAAATATTAACTACTTTTTTGAGTTATAATGTGAATACAGTTAATGTACACCTTTATGACAGTATGCAACCTTTCTGGGGAAAGAGACAAAGGCAATTTCTATAGGCTTGTGCCTGAGACCTCAGAGTTTTCTGTTGTATATCTGGAAATGACTGAGGTCTGGAACCCAGGGAGAATGTCTGTGAGAATCTCCACAGCTTCATGTTCCTATCTCATTCAGTAAACTAAATAGTGAAGAAAGAGTATAAAATAAAATACATGGAGTATATTGCAGCAGAATAAATGCTATATGTATAAAATTTCTCTACTTGATTTGCTTCATTAAGTCAAGCCACTCTTACTTATTGTGCTTATCATGCTACTTACCAGGACATTGTCTGTCTGTCTTGCTAGGGAATATATTCCATATTTCAGGAGAAGGGATGTTGCCCACAGAGGAGATTATCTGTTTGCCTGGCTTTCCAAGTTATGTCTAGTTGAGCATTATCTAGTTTATTTCTCTGTCTCCAGCATGGGGTTATTTCAAAATAAAAATTATTTTATATTATTATTTGGTACATTTAAAATCCAAATGACACTTTCAAGTCAGTCTTTATCAAGATTGAAGTTACAATTTTAAGACCCTTTAAGGCACGCATACCTGTTTGAAGACAGCAATGCTGCTTCAACCGTTACATGCACTTGGACGTGGTGGATTCTACCTCCGAAAAAGTGCAACAGATGCTGCCAGAGTATCTTCTATAAATAAATTAAAAAAACCCAAAACAACCAAAAAACAGAAAGACCAAAAAAAAGAGAGACAACACAACTCTTCTGGAAAGGAATACTGGATGCTTATCATGACTCCGGTAGCTTCAAGCAGGCTGAGGAGTTTACTGGAATATAGTAAACTTGCTGGTTAGCAACAGGTGACTTTCTTTTGGATGCTCAATCTTTGCCACTTGTTCTTGTGGGACTCCTAGTTGTAGGTGACCAGCCTATAATGTGCTTGTCAGATACGAAGGACTTGTGTATCCACAAATAGTGAAAATCAGTAACATTGGCAGTCATACTGAGAACAAGAACTTCACTGCAAGCAATAGTTTGAAGCCTATTGTGTAAATGGCTTTTCTTTCATGGTTTTTACTGTTATTTCTGGTTTCTTTCAGTGTCAGCAGCTTGTTGGTGAATTAGGTTCTCTCTTTCTCTTAACATTACTAATATCATGCTGTAGGGTTTGAATACATCACGTTTATATTAATGAGAGTTCTGGTCTCACAGTAGTTTGGGGCTTGGAAGATATGCTAATTTTCTTGGCCTTTGTTCTAACAAAGTGATCACTTAAAAACTGCTAAGCTAGGATGACTTGGGGTGGGAGTGAGGTGGGGGAAGAGAAGTTGTTTTTAACCATTCATATAGTTTTATTCCCTGTAGGCAGATCCCCTTCTGTATGTTAGTACTCAGTCACAAAGAACTTGACTCAGAAATACAAAATTAATGTAAATGGTTTAACTTTCATTTGGTCTAAGTAAAACTTCACCGTCCCACAGTCTCAGTTTAGGGTTTTGTAGCAAGGTCTACCTTATTATATACCTTTTATTACTTCATTATATATGGGTCTAACAAAGTTGTAATAAGGTATTGAGAAGAAAGAAAACTGCCAGTGCTCTTAAGATCTCTGTAGCACATTGGAACCCATATAGGTCAACAGGCCTGCCTGAAGATGACTATTTTCAGAGACAACTGCCTAACTAAAAAAGAGCAGAACTCATGGCTGGTAGAAGATAAACTATGTAAAGATGGGCCAGCTTCTCAAGAAATGAGTACGAATACAGTGTCAATGCTGTATCAGGCTGAATTAGGATTTTTTGCTATTCTATTGTCAGTTACTGATTGATTGGAGTCTAAACCAGATAAAACAAGATAGGCATTTATTCTATTTTTCCTCTCTATTTGTAGCTTAATTTCCAAAGTGACTTACCTTTAAGGGTTGGATCTGGGGTGTTGTGGCTATCCACCTACTTTCACACATGTCTTCTAATGTATTTGTAAAGTACATATTAAGATAATGTAGGAAAAATAATATAGTTAAATTCAGTGTAAGATCTTAGGGAACGGGAAGGTAATATTTATTTACCAGATGTTTAAGGAAGTTGTTTGTGTGCACTCATACTTCAAACCTACATACTCAAACGAAGATGTTTGCGTCTCCATAGTCTGGCCGTGATCACTTGTGCATGACACACAAAACAAGGGATGCCAGTTCCTCTTGACTGACAACAACAAACGGGTTTTTGGACAGATCTTTGGTCTTAACATAAAACACACATTCCTTAACCTTATTCCTGGGAGAAATGTCCTGGGAATAATATCCTTTACTATCAATATAGGCCGCTCTTTTAAATCTTTGTTCTGTTTTTATTCTGGTGCTAACACACAAAGATTTCCATTTATATTTTATTCATACCATTCTTGAGGTTTTTTTACTATTTTTTTTCTCCCGGTACAAATCTGTACAATAACCTATTAGGAGAGTATATACTATTCTCTCCACAGTAACTCTAATTTTAACTTATTGGAAACCATGGGAAACATCTTCTGTAATGTTGGGCTACATACGCATCTTATCTACTTGTCGTCATAACTTCAACACATTTCTAGAAGACATTCAAGTGAAACAATGAAGTGGCTGTAATTCAGTGTTCCTTTATTGGAAAGAGTCATTTCAGGTATGAAGAATTTCTCTGAATTTTTAACAGTTAACCTGAGGGTGAATTTGCTATTTGGCTTGGTAATAATAACAGGCAAAATATTAAAGATAGTTCTGCTCCTGATGCTTTTAGTTCTAAGTTTTGTTTGTTTCTCAGGTGATACAGATTACTTTGTTACAAGTGTCATACTGCTCTTATCTGCCTTTTCACTGGATTAATCTTGTAAAAAATTGGAAAGTTAAGGAAGAGATGGATGTTCTAGATCACTCTTTTAATCTATTTACTCTGTTTTGGACCTGACTAAGACTCTTAATTAAGTTAATGAGTTTTTCCTTTCATCTCAGTGACAGCAGGCTAATCTTTAATTATTTAGCAAGTTTGTTTTGCAACATAGGCTATTTCAAAGTTATATTTTGTATTACTGTGGACGTACAAGCTTTTTTAACCCAGATACTGACACTTACCCATTCCATGTGAAAGTGTGAGATGTGAATTGAGGCTGGTGTTGAAAGACCTCATGGAAAGAAACTGATTCAGTGATAGCTACCCTGCAACAAAGACTTGTGCTTATCAGAAGAATGTTTATTTAAGCAAATGAAACTACCAAACAAGCAACAGATCAAAATATCACTGTTCAAGCTCTATTTTTTTTTTTTCCAAAGCTGGACTAAACCATGTGGTTTAAAGAGACGCATAAATTTGACTCTTCTGTCTGTGGGGCACAGCACCTCTGATCTCAGTTGTGATAACTGAAATGATTGCCATGACACAGTGAGAAACCGTGAAAGTCTAAGTTATTTTGGCAAAATCTAGAGTGACATTTCCATTTATCTTCTTCAGCGTTACATTTGCCAAAAGTATTTCTTGTGAAGGTATTTGTTACAGACTGCAAAGACAATTCTGTGTATTATTGAACATTCATCAAGTGAGTAATCTCATGAATGGAATACTTGCAAAGTTTATCCAGGCTCTTATTTTTGTGAGATAAAATATTTTAACTGTAATACAGAGGTACAGATGGCTTTGTAGTCATTGAATGAGTTGTCAGGTATTCATTTTTCATTATAGAAGGTTTAAAATTTTGACTACACTTTTGCCATATTCTATTATTTCACTAGTCCCATATGGTAAAAAGAAATTTGACAAAGTAAACCTTGGTTTTATGTTTCTTGGTTTTGGGGGAGATCAAAATGATAGATTTCAATTGCAAAGTGTAGTGAGCCTTCAACTGTTATCATTATATCTCTTATCTAAAAATGGAAATAAAATACAAGGACAAAAAGCAAGCTTTGAATTTACATGTGACATAACATATAAAGCTATAATTTTGTCAAACATTTTTCATTCACAGAATAATAATATTATTATAATCATGGGAGTGAATACATTATATTCACTCTCATGATTTCCTTTTTACATCTCCTGTTGAGTGGGACATTCGCCTGAGCTTATTTTATAATGTTTGGTAATTTTTCAGTCATCTGAGGGTATGGTACCTTGCAGTTGTGCTTTCTAGTCGTGCTCAATTTTATTAACAGGGAAGTGAAGTACAGGGATTTAATCATCACCCAGCTGCTTACATAATAAGAATAGAGGCAATATTAATGTGTGGCGCAGCATGAAAGGTAGAGCAGATGGTTTTAAAAATTATATCAGTTATGCCTTTTGGATTCTGACATTCAGCTCTTCGTGTAACTTAGAGCACTTGCTGGCTTGCTCATACCATAAACTTGTTCATGCCGTAAGCCTCATTGACCATCTTGAATTGAATTTCAACTTCACAATCTGGGAGATAAGCAGGTTCTTCAGACTCTGGCATGATTTCACTGTTATCCTCTTAACTGAGGTGCAACCCACCAGTAAACCATTTAAGCAGATACCATTAAACTTTGCAGTTGATTATTGGATTACTAAAGATACAAATACTAATTTTTAAGTACTAGAAAATTCTGAATGTTGAAATATTGGCACTCATTAGGGAAAGTGGTGCTTGTGCTTAGTGCTGAGAGTTTTTGTGCTCTATGACAATTTCTGCTTTTTGTTATTGAGATTTGAATGCATTTATTGATACCATCTTTAGACAGCATTAAGACACTGCTTATTTGTCAGTGTAACGAGAATTTCACGTTAGGACAATGAAAGGAATGGAAAAGAATTAAGTTTTTGTTTCAAAGGTTGTTTGACATTGATAGAATGTGTGTGTGTTTTAATAAACTCCCACTGTCCATAAAACCTGTAAACAATGCTTTACCCTCTTTCTAAAATCTTACTTGGCATGAATGTGTCTGGTGGCTATTTTTCCTTTCTAAGGGGATAGTCTTTGAGGTGATTCTGGGGACTAAACTTCTACTGTTTAGATGGTTGGGAAGGTAAAGAAATAAAATATTATTATCAAAAGGTATTTTGTAGTAACTGTCCAAATTGTTAGTAGTATTGGCATATGCTGGAAAAGCATGTCATGCTCTAACCCCAGCCAGCAACCAGGTCCCACGCAGCCGCTTACTCATTCCCCCACAGTGGGACAGGGGAGAGAATCAGAAGGGTAAAAATGAGAAAACTCATGGTTTGAGGTAAAGACAGTTTAACGGGTAAAGCAAAAGCCACACAAACAAGCAAAGCAGAACAGGCAATCCATTCACCACTCCCCATGGGCAGGCAGGTGTTCAGCCATCTCCAGGGAAGCAGGGCTCCATCATATGTAAAGTTTTCTTGGGAAGCCAGACGCCATAACTCCTAAAGTCCCCCCCACTCCTTCCTCCTTCTTCCCCCCAGATTTATATACCACGCATGACGTTTTATGGTATGGAATGTCTCTTTGGCCAGCCTGGGTCAGCTGTCCTGGCTGTGTCCCCTCCCAGCTCCCTGTGTACCCCCAGCCTTCTCACTGTCAGGCCAGCACGAGAAGCTGGACAGTCCTTGACTGCTCAGCAACAACTCAAAACATCAGCACATTACCAACATCTTCTCATCTCAAATCCAAAACATAGCCTTACACTGGCTTCTGTGAAGAAAATTTAACTCTATCCCAAATGAAACCAGGCCAAGCATTAATGGAAGATCAATTAGATAGCATAGGAGTAATGTTGTTAAACAAATATTTGACTAACCTGTCCGGCTATGAGAGAAGATACACACAACAGTATGTGATACTTTATTAATATACTTCTAGGAGAAGTCAAATTAGCAGAAGTTTGAGGTGTGACAGCCGTACTTTTGTAGTCTTAAATCAGTTTCTTGTATTTCTTCAGTTGTTCCAGAACAGATTCTGAGGCCTCAATATCAGTATTCCAACAATGTAAACAGATTTATTCCTAATTCTGTTAGTTTTAATAAAAACATAATTGATAGCAATATGTGTTTTTGTCTTTAATTTTTTATGACTTAATATGAAGTTATTGAGTGGTATTCAGAGAGATGAGCCCACAGTGGCTTCATCAAATGGTAAATTCTGTCCCATGCTCCTCTTCATTTTCTCCTTATGATGATGGCCTATTACCACTCTGAAAGAAAAGCAATATGCTGTCTTATTTAAACACTTAAATAAAAGCTAAATCTTATTCCTATAGATGTTTACAGAAAATCTCTTCTATTTTTCCACAAGAGTACAGTTGAATATTTTGTATATCTTGAAGCAAACTGTGAAGAAAAAAAATCCCCCTGGACAGCTAACTATATCACAGTGACTTTAAGAACATGTAAAAATATGGATTATTAACTAAAAATGTTATTAAGTTATTTTCTATTGTGGATTATTGATCCAATAGATTGTGTTCCCTTTGCAGTCATTCTGTTAGGTTTGGAAAATCTGTCCTACCGTAGCTTGCAAATTCAGTATCACAAGCTAGTGGCCTGTGATCATTCCTCTGTTTCAATAAATTCTATCTGTGTAATATATAACTGTAGAGGTAGTGACTTAATGAATTTGTCCTAGAGAAGTTCATAATCTGTGTTCTATTGTCACAGAATGTGTATAGCAGTTATGTCATATGTTGTTATTTAGATACTTTTAAAAAACTCTGCGGTGGGTTAACCTTGACTAAAGGGGCTAGATGCCCACCCAGCCCCTCTCTCAATCCCCCTCTTCAGTCTCCTCCAGGACAGTGGGAGACAAATATGATGGAAAAGATCATGGGTCAAGACAAAGACAGGGAGATTGCTTACCAATTACCATAATGGGCAAACCAGACTCAACTTGGGGAAGATGAATATAACTTATGCCAATTAAAATAGATTTAGGTAGTGAGAAAAAGAGGCAAAACATTAAAATAACACTTTCCCATACCTCCCTCTCCAGGTTCAACCTCATTCCATTCCCACTCCTACCTTCCCCCTCTCTGCAGTGCAGGGGATAATGGGGGATTGTGATCAGTCCATAAGGGCTGCTCTCTATTGATCTTTCCTCTTCATGCTTCTCCTCTGCTCCAGTACGGATCCTTTCCATGGGCTGTAGTCCTTCAGGACAAACCTGCTCCTGTGTGGACTCTCTACCGGCTGCGGTTCCTTCAGGGCATAGCCACCTGCTTTACCATGATCCCCTCCATGGGCTGCAGGGGAATCTCTCTGCTGGCACCTGGAATATCTCCTTCCCTTCCTCTTCCTCTCACCTCGGTGCTTGCAGGACTGTTTCATACACTTTACTCCTCACTGCTAAGCAGCATTTTCTGCCCTTTCTTACACGTGTCCCCTCCTGCTTTGTAACCATTCTCTGTCAGGCCTAGATGCAACTTACCTATATACAGCTGGTAGAACACCATGATTTTTCAAACTGGTGAAGATGTACTCTGTTATGAATATCATTATTTATAGTAATTTGCTCTTATTTTTATTAATTTTGTCAGCAGTTACTGCTTTATCAAGAAATAAATGCTGATGCCTTGATTCTGAGTTCCATGTTTTAAAAGGCTTGGAGGAGCTAGGCATGGAGTGCGTACCCCATGGGTCTCGGTAGAGTCCCTAATAACGTAACATTGTAATTTGTGGAACTTTTAGCCGCTTTCGTTGAACCCATCGAGGCACTTGGAATAACTGTCTGCCATGCATATTTTTTTCTTCCACAATCTGTTCTCCCTTCTCTCACTGTAAATTTGGCACCACACTATACTAGGAGGTTCCATGCTGCAGAATGTATTAAGGGAGGACATTTTCCACCTCACGGGGAAAATTATTCCAGGCCTTTGAAGTATTTTCCAGAAGGATGATACACTAAGTGTATTATTCCCAAGTGTTTGTAGATGAGATGCCTCAAGGCTATAGTTTTGCATTTGTTATTGCTGGATCTGTATTCAGAGTATAAGAGGAGAGCTCTATGCCGTTTGGGGGGAGGCAGATGGTACCAGTTTGATGAGTTCAGGTTCAGCACTAATGTTGTGTTAACTGTTATCTATGTCTTGCTTCACGATTCTGTACCCTTATACCAAATATACTCCTATTCTGAGGCCACTACTGGAATTTGCCTCAAAAATCTTAACATATCGATTAAGATTATAATAAGAAGCAAGACTGATTCCCACAGGGATGATGTGTGGAAGTTAGGAGGAAGGTGGAAATTAAAATCTTGTAGTCACTGGGATGGACTGCACCGGTGTAATTGCACTAATTTTGAAACTCTTATTGGTATGTAACACTTTATATCTTCCAAACTATTTTGGTGTACAGAGATTTAAGCCTTATTTTTCCCAAAGTCTATAAACCAGCATAAACAGCCAAAGGTGTCTCATCGTGTCTCCTCGTTTCCTGTCATGTCTCCCCAGATGTACACTGATGCTCTTCACTGTCAGAAAAACTGTATAGCCAGACAGTTCCCCCAGAACGGGGAACTAATCTAGGTTAAAAATCCTCTTTGGCAGGTCAGTGCATGTGTGTGTTTAGCCAAATTTAGAAGTTTGGCCACATCACTTTTAAATCTGATTACTTCCCAGGCTGGTTCTGAACAGGTCACAGAAGTGCTTGTATTGTCCAAGAGACGGGGAGGGATGCGGGGCTGAGAAACTGGAAGGTGCAGGACCGAGAAACTTGGCTGGGACTGAGGTGAGCCGAGGCCTGCATTTGGCAACAAGTTTAATCCAGGTGTTGATAAAACCCTGCCCTTAGGCAGGAATGTGCAAAGAGGAGCTCAGAGAGGAGTTTCTTAGTATAAAAAGGTGCCCAGTTTCACCTGAGGGATGCACACACAAAGGATGCCGTAATGCTAAATATGACTTACGTATTCGATAGGCTAATAAAAGAAGATAAAGTAATAATTAGTATGTTATGGATGAACTGTATGTTAGGGAGGGGGCAAGGGTGACCTTCCAAAATATGTTACAAATTATTTATATATCAAAGGTTTAGTGCTGGTTCATCACCGTTTTCCACCTGCTGCTTATTCACAGCTTACTTTTTGTCAGGTCCTGTAAATGTCATGAATTTATCAACTTTCCTGTTAAGCTTTTTAAATGCCAGAGAATGGCAGTAGGTATTACTGTGGGGCTTTAGTTAGGAAAGCCCTTTCTTCTCTCCTTCCCACTCATCTTTACTTTTTCATTCATCTCTTTGAATTTCCTTCTGCTTCCCAATACTTTTGCTATTAATCATACTTAGTAGTCACTATTGCTCTAATGACTGGATTGTGGAAGTGCTGGTCAGCCCTGTCATTACGCAGCCTATTGGCAAATGGGGGAGTCATTAGCCAAGGCCAACGCTGAAGTCTTAGCCTGTCCATTGGTGATGAAGTCAAGTCTTGGTAAGCTGGAATTTATAGACCTAATTGCTTAGATACCAAAATAAGATGTCCTTATGTCAAGTGAAATCCTACAGAATAATTATGCCAGAGTTTTTCTTGAGACTACTGTTGGTAGCAGTTGCAGGACCATACTCAGCAATAAAGTTGTTTGTGTTGATATGTAATAAATCTACCTTTTAATGTTATTCTTAAGCTTCCTTGTTTATGTTGTGGTAATATCTACAGGTCTACAATACCTACAAAAATCATAACCTCCTGTGTACTGTTCCAACAAAGAGCAGTACATAAAATGTTCTCTCTCCTCCCTAATATTACTGTATTCTGCATTTCTTTTAAATCTAATGATAATTATTCCCTTCAAAACCTCCACAATCATTCATTGTATTACAGGTGCTATTAAACACTTAGAGAGCATCATAAATATAAATAATGCTTAACAAAACATAAAAAAGCTCACACAATATATTGCATAAAATTATTGTACTGCACAAGATATAATACAATATATATGGTATTACAGTATTTATATTTCTGTAATAAAAAGAAAAGCACAGTACAGATAAGAGGGACTGTTTTAGATATCACTGGAGAGGGCCTAATTTGGAACTAATGAAAGCAGTTGATTTTAAGGGAGATCTGAATAAGAAAAAGCATGTGGTTGGCAGAAATGAAGTGGGGGATATATAAAACTCTTTTCTTTTAAGGTCTCAGGAGCAGCATTCTAAAGGATATATTGCAGGTAGGCAGCTCTGAAAATGGAAGTTCCATTTCTGTGAAAAATCATTTAGAACCCATCTGTTTATATTTCACAGAAGCAGCGAGTGCAAGATGTATAAATGATTGACGATTGTGTGACTTGCAAAGGGCAAAAGTGTGAATGAGACTGTCTGTTTTACTTCTCTTGGAAAGAGAGTTGCATTTTATAACCCTGTGCCTAAAACTGCTTCATCTGCTGCCAAAAAATTAATTAGAATTAACACACACATATACTCACACACACGTTCACTTTAGAGGTGGGATTTTTAGACCAGCTTAGGGGAAACAGGGAAAAGCTTCATTTCAAAATGGAATTTGGGTGCTAAGGCCTTGAGCTCTTAAAAGTGTCTAGTTTTAGATGGAGAGGGCTGAGGAACATTGTTTTCCTAGTGTGCCTCATATGGAAAGAAGGGGAACATGGAAAGAAAAGGTGCTCTGTATTCACTGTATAGGGACTGCGTAAGGCCTACCAAAGGGTCTAGGGAAGGAGCAAGAATATATCTGTAAAACTGCCATTTCATAATTGTTCATTAGCAGAAAAGGACTGTATATGGCCCATTTCTTAGCCACACCAGGTTGCATTTAAAATACTTTTGTAGGCACCAAGTGCTTGCTGTGCCATTACACAAAAAGAATTTTTTGTCTCTGCCCAGCAAAGATTTTTGTCTTTTCCAGGGTATCCCTGGGTAAACAAGTATCCCCGTACCTGTGGAAGGTTTTGCATGTAGTTTAGCAGTACTCTTACTTAATATGTTTAAAGGAGCTTCCTCATGTAACCAAAATCTACCTGAAGACCAAGGCTAAAAACCCATGCAGCATTTTCTTTCTTCTAGGCCATTGTGTTTCAATGTTTTTTAAAAAAAAAATCTTGCATTGAGCAGATTTTTACTTAGTGCTATTCAATAAGGAATGGATACTAACTCATCTTTCCTGCTGCATGGGAGCCAAGGTGTGAGCAGCTGTGGGCGGAGGTAAGTCGGGAGGAGATAGGAGAATGTGGAGGTTTGGGGAACCTCCTGGGATTGATTACTTGGGAAGTTTATGTGTTTTTATTCTGATTCTGTTGAGTGACAAGCATCAACCCCTTGAAGGAAAGAGCTTTACCTGACCTATTCTTTTTTTCTTTTGGCTCACATATATATGTGCATGTTTCTGACAAAACACATGAAAAGTCATTTCACTTTATCTGAAGGATAGTCTAAAAAAAGAAAAAAACACAAAGGAAATACACATAATACTAATACTAAACACTTTATCCAACTCTACTGCATCAATGTATATTCTGATGGTTTTATATACTCATTTTTATCTATTTGAGTGGAGAGACTAAGTTTTTAATATTAAAAGAACTCACAAAACAAAACCAACAAAATTATCTTAGAATTGCATATAGTTAGATAAAAAAGTTTCTGTGAACTCCTATAAAACTGTCTGCTGTATCTTTTTTTATTACTTATTAATCGTTCTTATTTAAATGCCTTAGCAGGAATATGCTTTAAAAGTGACTTGTCTAATAAGCACTGATAAAGTGGGATGACATTGCTGTAACTTATCTACACTTACAATGTTCCAATTCATTGCCTGCAATGAAAGGGAGATTCTGGCCATAATATCATTGTTACTTGCCTATCTTGGCTAAGAACTAATTAAGGAACAAGAATGTTTCCTATGTGAAAATTTAACTTCTTCAAAAGTTGTTCATAGTTTAAAGGTCATGTGAACTTTAATGGCAAGGTTTTAGAAAAGTTTATGGACAAGCCAAGAGTATTTTTAAGAGAACAGATGTTGGAAACAGATGCCATATATTTGTGTGTTTAGCAACACCTCTTTTTGAGCTTTGGTTCTCTACAGAACTATATCATAAGTAGTGTGTTGACTAGCTGTTAATCTTTTTGCTATTTCACTGCAAGCCAGGCTGTATTGGAGTCCAGTGAAATGCATCATCGCATCCAAGGACTGAGCTGGTTAAAGTGGAGACACTTGCATATCCACTATTTGCTTCTGAAAGGTTGGAGTTGGAGGGAGAAGGATGTGGATTTTTGATTTGTGTTTCTGGGCACAGTCTTACCTCAATCTATTCAAACCGAGCGTCACAGTGGTTTAATACACACAGTACCTTTCTTGATGGGGTTTTTAGTGCAACTGAGTGGGTGGAAGCCTGGGTGAAATTCCAAAGAAATCTGCAGGAGTTCCAATAGGGATAATGATTTTCAGCTTTTTATTTCAGTTTAGTAAAAAAAAATAAAGGCAGATTTGTTTATAAACAATCTCAGTTAATTTTACTAGAGAAGGAGCATAAACCTTTTTAAGGATTAACTACCACTTGTAGAATATTAAACTCAAAGTGCCAGAGAAGTTGACTTCCTTAATGTTCATTCTTTTCTACTATGTCTTTCCCCTTGCCCCTTTTTCCTGTTGTAGATCTTGGGCTATATGGACTCATACAGACCTTACATATATAGCAAAGTTGTATTATATTTGACTGTTATAGATGTATAGAAACAGCAGTCCCTGTGTTGATATTGTGTATCCATAATATCCATAATAATACTCAAAAACTCCATAGGAAAAATAATTGTTCTCTGTACATCTAGATACTTTTAGTTTGGAATTCAGTTTTTCAGCCAGTACTTTTTGAAGACTGCCTAGCATAAGGGACTCATCTGCAGTAGAAAATAACAAACATTTGTCTATCAGAAGAGGATTGGAAATGCTGCATAATGGAAGAGGGAAGCCAAAGAGGACAGCAGAAGTGTGTAGCTGTGCAACTGACAGTAAAGCCTACCAGTAAACTCTAGGAGTCATTAACAGATTGCGTATGTGTTGCCTCCCAAAACGAAGGTAGAAAAGCCAATGAGGAGAAAGAGAGTTTCCAGAGCGTTCATCTCCCTGTCGCCCTATTTGCATGGAAATACTGTTAACAGCAGACATCACGTGGCCCTAATGAGAGCAGGTGTGTTCCCTCATGGATCCAAGCCAGTTGTGGGTGGTAATGAAACCAATCTGTAAATGAGATTTTAAAGGGTGCAATACTTCACCAGTGGCACTGTTGTCAACGTGCAGACGGCCCTTCCCTCTATTTAGAGCGGAATGCGATTAGTTGCAGATTAAGAGTGATGACAGAATAGAGTTCAAAGCACACCCTCCATAGTGTCAACAGGCCTTAATGATAACATAGTGCCGCTTCCCTTAAAGAGTTTCATGTCTTATTCAATGTAAATGGTAAAAACGTGGCATTTTAGAACCAATGATGTGTTTTCCTATTGATGCTGTCATAGTAGGCAGCTGCTGAAAAAGGAGCTGTTTGTCAGATCCCATTTTCCTCAGTGATTCATCAAACAGTGGCAGTTCATGCATGCAGTATCAGAATGGGAATGAATAACTTGCAGCAATGCATTGAACAGTGTAGTGTTTTATTAATCTCCTGCCTACTCTGATGCCACTCAAGGTGTCAGAGATTTTGGGTAGGTTCACCCAAGTATGCGTTCAGTATTTTTGAAGTTGCATGGCTATTTTTCAGGAGCAGAATTTATGAAATAGAAATATTAATGAGTTAATGGATGAGAAATTCACATTCTTCCTGCGATAGGAGTTTTACACTCCCCAGAAATGCCATCAATGCAGCCTTTTCTCTTATTTTTAAATTCTGTTTTTTTTAACAAATTACAGTATTCTAAGAGGGGAAAAAACAATTTAGTAACACCTTGATAACTCAAAATTCAAAAGTAATTCAAATGTAATTTAGTTGCATAGCAACTACTATCACCTATAGCATGCAAATGCATGATTTGACATAGTGGTAATAAAACAAATGTTTCTGGTTCAGAAGGTATTGGCACTAACAAAACATGAGTACTCAAGGTGTTCTGTGCATTTCCAGCTGTCATAATATGACCTGGATGGAAACGCAGATCTTGGATGTGTTTTAGCTGCCATCCTGGGAGAGTGGTGTGTGGCTTTAAGTTTAAAGATACCCGAGAAGGATTAGTTTTAAGTATTGCACGTCTTTAATGGCTTAAGATTTGGTGTGAAATGATTAGAAAAGGGGAGAGGGAGGGAAGACAGGCATAAGGAAAGCCAAATAAAAAGCCTGTCACACCACAGGTTTCCCTTTTGAAAAGTAGATGTTGACCAGTGTTATGGGAGTTGGGCAGATATTCTAATAGGAAATATTATGAAGGTTTCATACAATCTGAATTTGGATCCTGAATTAATAGGCTAACACCCAGCAACTATAGATAATCAGTCTTAGGTTCCCCTAGAATCTGTCTGTCTAAAGAGGGGAGGGTAAGACTGTAGTTTACATACAAACTGTACACCACAGCTTTGTGTGTGAGTTTTTGAATAAGAGAAAATAATAATCTGTAGCTCACTACTTGGGTGAAATTTAATTTTCCATTAAAATCCTGTTTCATACTCTGAGTTCAAGAGACTCTGGCAAGTTCTTCACTGTGAAGTGTATTTTCCAGGGTCTGACGGAAGGATAGGCAAAAAAATAATTTCTTTGAATCCCTCATTGTCCACAGTAGCTAGCACTCACAGAAGTTGTTTTAGGGAGCAGTCTTTATATGGTCTAAAGACTAAAAAGCTTCTAAAGTGCAGTTTAGTAGGAATTTGATTGGCATAATGATCATAGGTTGCAGTAGATATTTTTCTGATTATTTGTTTTGTTGCTTCATATTCCAATCTTTCAGCCCACCTGACTGAAAGATCAGTTGGATGACACAGTTTTCCGCAACGTCGTTCAGCCAAAGTACTTTCTTCAGCCAAAACACAAGAGAAACACCAAAAAAAATCTGACAGGATAGTCCGGAGGGCATAGTGGTTGAACTCTCCTGCGACAAAGATGATAGTAGGCAGCAGGACTCTTTCTCTCTCTAGAGCTGCATAAATTAGCATTATATGAGTCTAACCAACATAAGACCATTATGACTTAGTTTTAAAAATAATCATACACATACATGTGTGTAATCATAATTTACATGCATATGTTACACTTGTATGTACCAAGACATATAGACACTCCCCCCCCCAGACTCTACATTACTCATATATTGTCACAGCAGGGTAAGTAATTTTTCATGTGTATGTTTAAGTGTGGTCAGGATTTTTTCCATTCTTTTTCACCTAAGAGCTCATTTACACATCAGTTGGAGAAACACAGGGAACTGTGATATTCTTTTCAGTGTGGTGTTAGTAACAGCTTTCATGAAAAGCTTGCTCATAGTTGTCTGCTGTATTTTGTCATGTTTTGATCATAATCCCCAGCAGTGTTCTGCTCTGGACTGTCCTAATATGAATAGTGGGCCAGAAGAATGTCACTACATTTACGATAATGATTTATCAGTTCATGAACAGAATTAATGGATGTGTCTGTGATCATGAGAAAGCAAACTCCAGTATACTTGAAGAAGGTTTATCCTTATGTTGCTGAACTCATTAGGCATCTTTATTGTTGCCTTTAGTAGAAAAAGGGTCAAGGTAAATGCATCAGCAATTTATCCAACACTGAAAGAAATAGGTAATACAGAGGAAGTTTGGGGCTGCTAGGTAGGTGATGACAAGATGCAGAGAAAGTAGCTGTCTAGTTAAACAGTAGCAAGTGTATATGTACTGAAAATGAAACACAGGATCCTTTGTCTTCCTAACTAAGACTCTGGGTTGTGTATAGTTGTATGTGGTGTGTACACTGTCAGCATAAATTCATGAGAATTTCCTTGTGAGATGCCTTCTCCCAAAGTAAATCCTGCAGTATTTCCATTAAAGAGGCATCAAAGGCAGAAGTTCTAAGAAATGAACGTGTAGAGAAGAATACATTTTCAGAAACGTGAAATTAATACTCTTTGCAGATATTTATCATGTAGTTGCACAGCAGCAACATGTTAGCAATGTCTAACTAAAAATTGCAAGTTATACATAACTCTCCTCTGGACTGAAACCACTGTAATATATACTTTCTTTTCTCAGCAGATGATGAAATGTATGGGTTTCTCAGTTTCTTAAAAAATTATGGCCACGTAAAATATCTTTAAAGCATCTTATGTGATTGAATCATCAACTGATTACACAAGTAAAAGAAAGAGTACTCTGGACTGGGAGAGCCTAGTAATTACAAGTTACTTCTCATAGCATTGTGGCACATGGTCTTTGAAAGATGTTGGCTTCAGAAAGCCACTGAAGTATGACTGTCTAGGGCATGCAGATGCTAGAGGCTCTGAGCTGTTTTATTCAGGATTTGAGAAGAAGAAAAACAAATAAACAAAAAAAATCCCACACCAAAAAACCCCACACATGACGGTCATAATAATAATTATGTATTTTGAATTGGATTTTTGTATCTATATCGCAGAGTTCTTCCTCGCATAAAAGTACAAACCCAGCATAATTTTATAATGCTTCATTTGCTAATGGAGCAATGTAAAACAATTTAAATATAGTCACAGAATTGACAGGGAATGCTCATATCATTAATTTACCAAGTATGTTAAGCTCATGAATGCAGTCTTACATGGAAAATTCATAGTTTACCTCCCTCTGATCTCAATTGACTCATCACAAGTATCTAATGATTTTGGGATATTTTAAGAGTCAGTATTTTCCTCTTTAATCCAGAGTAAGTTCAGTGTAAGAAGATAACTGGGTTCATGTCCGGTTCTGGCCCTGAACTCTGTTTTAAAGGTTCAAGTGGTCCAGAAAAAATGCCTCTGTGTTTTACCATGTAACTCAGATTGCTACTGTACACCTCAGTATACTGAGCAGTGAAATAAGGATCGTGTAATTTGTTTTGGTGGAACCACTTTTGGAGTAAGTTACATGCTACCATTAATTTTTCCTTCATAATCTTGCTAACTAAACTGATAATTACTAAAGAGATTTATTATTGAAGGCTTTGGCCTTATCACAGGGAGCTGGGAGCAATAGTGTAAAAAGTCTATGCAGATTTAAAAAAAAAGCCACAAGCAATTCAAAATGAGTATTGTTTCTGGTGTGTGGTAGTTTTCTTTGTTTAAAAGAAAAAAATGCATTAACTTAAGAATAATGAAATATTCCCTTATTTCTGAAAATGATCTTGTATGCATCATCATATAATATTTTGCTCATGTTTTTGTTGTTGTTTTTTGGGTTTTTAATGGATTCTAGACAGAAAACACAACAAACCCCCTTGGTCAGTTCCTTTAGTTTTTCTCTTGTGGCTTGAATCTTGTCTAAATCCTGTTGAAAAAGATGTTTGACATAAGTTCTTCATTGTGAAGGATTGCCAATTATTTGGTTTGGTCAAACAAATCCTTCATATAGTGGTTTACCTGTAAATATTTACATTAGTATTTGTATTAATTTAGACTTCATTTAGCAAAGGTGATAGTCTTTAGTGTATCTTCAATGGAAAGAAAGAGGAGGACTTGGAAAGGTGGAGTGGAAGTATTACTTCTACATCTTGCTGGTTTTAATTTTGATGCAAGTGTATGTCTGGTATTTTGTATTCTTCCATTTGTAAAGAAAGCAGCTCACCTAAGCAATACTCCTTAAATGCATATGCATAGCCATATATAGGTAGGAGAACACTGGGTAGTGTTATAGGTAGGTAACTACTCAAACTTACAGTGAATATCCTTTTAGTTCTTGTCCTCCCTTTTCCATTTATTTGTGTTATACATGTTAGCTTCATCTTAGTTGTTTTAAAGGCATCCAGCCATTTTCTCTGTCTTCAAACTGACTTTCTGGGAGTGAAGAACCTGCACAAAAGCCTGCAAATGTAACTCCACATTAAAAATCAAACACCCATGAATATTATATGAGTGAGAATTGACCATTCCCACTAGTCAGAAAATATAATAAAACCAGCTGAGGTCTCAGGCAGAGGATTTTCATCATTTATTAATCCACCAACTTAAAATAGACAGGAAGTGTGACAGCAGAGTGACTTACATGGTTGTATAACGCCCTATGCTCTTCATTTTGTAATGCGATATATATATTTATTTATATCTATAATTAATTAACAAAGGTCATTTATTCCTGCTGAAATTCTGATTTTGAACAGTATGCAGTCCCATGCACATTAATTTCCACTGACATTTGTCTCTCCCTCTGTCTCACCCCTATGCCTCCCTGCACCTGTGTTAAGGGAGCCAAAGTTTATTAGTCACAATAGGTGATGATCTTAAATACCTCTTGCTTTGAATTTAAATGGGGCCAGTCTAGCTACTTTGAAATTAAAATTAAATTCAAAATTAGTACCGTTGATTATGAAAGGGAGTGTGAGAGAACAGTCAAGTGTGATTCTTCTGAACAAATTAACCTTCCTTGATACAGGTATAGTCAGTATTTGGTAGTTACTCACACTGGACTAGGTTGTGACAGGTCTTTTATACACGTGTGAAAAGGACCCATTTCCTATCAGCCCTCAACACAAGCTGCTTGAAAGTGACAGTGTTTAACCTCAAGAGAAGACACTAGCAGATTCTCCATCGATGTTTGGGAAAGGGGTTTTACATACGCTTTTTTGACATATGAGGCACCAAGAAGAGAGAGCTACGAGTTTGTTTGCGAGAGGGTCCCTCTAACTGATTCAAAAACTCTGGTGCCACATGACAGAAAAGTGCAGATTAGGTATAAATTTATGCTGCTAATTCAGTTTTATCCAAACCTATTTTTGATAGGTGAACATGACAGCAGCAGGCATTATGCCATATTGTCAGTATTCCCACAGTTGGCATGAAAACCCATGGCCAGTGTAGACTTCATATTGTGTGCTGCCGTGGAGTTAGCAGCAATCTGCCTGTGTGTCCATCCTGATCTGGAGCAAATACGTACTGTGAGCAGCAACATGGCTCTGCTGTTATTAATTACAGAATTGTAGCCTCAGCAGCAGTATTGAAAGAATTAGACAATTACTGAGGTATTTGGTGAGATATTGTTGCAGCTGCCATTAGTTTAACATAATAGAATGTCATCTTGTTACAGCATGGCCTTGAGGAGGAATGCCTATACTTCCTGAAATGAGAAATGAATGTTGGAATTTAACAGCATTTTGTATTTGCTGCTTCTGAAAGAAAACCAAAAATGTCGTTTTCCTCAGTTTTGTGGAAATGTGGGGGTTTTTTCCCCTCTCATTTTGAAGAAATGAGAAAATACCTCCAAGTGCCTGGATATCACTTTGGTCACTATTTCTATTTCACTGACAAACTCTGAGTAAGATTTTAATGTCTATTCTTCTTTTAGTCTTTTAGTAACTCCTGAATTCATAAATGGTTCTGTGCATGGAGTTTGCCCAGACTTATTTCTTGACTAAGTGAATTCAAGGTGAAAAATTCCCAGGTTTGGAACTTTTTGTTCTTAACTGAAATATGTTAAGACATTCTCAAAAGACTATTTTAAACTTTCTGGGAAGATGTGTGCTGTGCCTTAGTGCATAAGTCTATATTTTATCTGAACTGATGAAGTTAGAAGGAAGTTTTGGTAAGATACAATTCTCTTGCAAAGCTTTATTAACTCTGCGAAGTAAAATATCACAAAATTGGAGAAGTGTTTCTTTTAAACTTCAAACCTTTCTAAAAAGTTTTAATTAGCAATTTAATGATCAATGCGAAGGATAATAGGGCTGTGTTTGCTCATTAAATGAAATTAAATTAAATAACACATTTTGGTTTTGTAGAGTGTGCTCTTGTTGTGACAAGCGTGAGTATGTTTCTAAGAGGGTTGATTAGCCTTTTGGCCTCTCTCCTTAATATTTTCGTCATTCTTCTATGGAACTTCCTGTGTGCCTTCCATCAGGATTATTGGAATTTGGAACCTTATCTGTAATTGTCTACCAATAGGGGTGACATGATGTCTCTCTGCCGCATTAACTTTATCGTTCCCTCTAAAACATTAACACAGCAAAAATCTGGGCTTGTAAATGAGAGCCATGTCTTCATCTTGATCAGAGAAATGAAATTTGTAATTCAAATGAGAAAAGTTAATGAACTTAATGCACAGGCTGGAAAAAGTGTTGTAATGTGCCAATTTGGTCTGCCTGTGGATGCTTCCAAACATTCCCATTAAGGTATTGATTGTGTCCATTTAGCAAAGTGAAGGGGACAGTGAACTCCCTAATGGTTTACACATTACACTAGTAGTGTCTAGACCCCCAAACAAAAGAAATCTATCATGAGAAGGCTTAAATTTCCTTAAAAACTTGAATTTAAGAAGGTAGCTATTAATGCTAATACGCTGCTTTAGAAGGCCAAAAGCTGTTGCAGACAGAATAAGCAGCCTTTTGTGTTTATCAATATCCATGCAGAACGTTAACATTCCCATGTTCAAATAATGGTGGAGTGTCTTTGGACTACAAATAATCATGAAGGTCTCCCATCACAAAAATGATTACTGTAGTTTTATAATAACATTTTATCTGAAGACATAATGTGGTGATCATGATGATAGTTTGGAAATTCTAATTCTGCCCCTTGTACTTTCAGAAAATTTTATTTCTGCACTGGTTACCAACAGTTGTCATTTTATCTGCTGTCTGTAGTTGGTGACGGTACACAAAGGATGTTCAGGCACGCTTAAATGCACAAAGCTTTATTAGTGGGGTCTATAGCTGACGGCATACATCAACTTCAATGTTATCTTAGGGAAAAAACAAAACAAAACCAAAAGCAAAATGAAAAACAAACCAAGGAGAAAAACGAGGGACAGAGAGGGAGAAGGAAAGACCTCTTCCTAGTGGGTACCTGGGAAGAGAAGTAAAGTGTGTCTTTGGACAAGTGTCCTCTACAATGCACCAAGCGCTTTTCTCACAGAAGTATATGGGCACCCGCTCAACTCCCGAGTGTGTGTTCCCGCTCGTGATACTGCTAGCAGCAGTGAGAGCATGTGTGATGCAGGTCTTGCACATTGGCTGGTGGCTATGCTTTGTGTGCGTGAACATGATAGGAACCTGCCCATTGCATTTGTTACTCATCTCTGCTATGCTATCTGCGGTGTGCTAAAGCTCTAAGCTAGAAGTCATGAGGGGGACAGTGAAGACGCCTTCGCCTGGACTTGCAGGCTAAAAGCCAAGAGGTGGAGAGTGATTCAGGCATCTATGGCAGTCACAAGAAACCACCGTGACAGTGGTCAGAATCTATCAGTGCAAAGCTGCGAGGTGAAGAGCACTTGGGATGGGAGGAAATACATTGCCACAACATCCTCGGGGGGTGTGCTGACGAAAAGTCACAAGGTTACAAGTGAGAGTTGAGCTACAAAACTAGAGGGCCTCTGGCTTTACAACTGTTAAGGCAGCGGGCAGGATAGTCATGTCTCCTGCGGTCTGTGTAGGAGATTTGGTACTATAACAGCCCCAAGATTTCTACACGACTTGTGTATAGAAGAGATGTTCATGAATGAGACTGTAACAGCTGCTGACTTAGCACCTCATGCCCATAATAGAGTGAAGTACTAGTCTGCAACTGCAGTTGCAATTTTGCAGTTTTTTTGCAAGTTGTGAAGTGAGCCTTCCAACCACTGTTTTCTTCCTCCCTTGTTGAGGAATTTTTGTCTCAGAAGGTTCATGTCCTATGAGCTGTGAGTAACCGGTTTTCTTATCTTGAAAGTTTGGACAGGCCAGCTTGCAATCATTTTACTGTTTTACCAAACTAATTGTCTACAATTTTAGGTTACTGGGTGATGTATAAATGGTTGTGGACTTCGTGTTTAACACACTGTTCTGATTGCCAGACAGCATTTTCAGTATGTAAACACATTGTAGTTCATTTTAAATAAGGCCAGTTTTAATACAATATGCATAAATTTCCTCTAAAGCATGGCTATAAACAAATGCAAGTCTACCAGAGTTAAGTAGTAAAAAAAGTAGTGATTTTACATACTGTGACTTAGTTTCACTGTTAAAGAAAATAACATTTAATCAAGAAAATAAAACTGCTAAACTTCCTGTGAACTGAAGTAAATATACCAAATTGATGGGAGTAATATATTTTGCATGAAAATAGAGGACTTTACAAAGACCCCAAAAACTACTTCCTACATTTAAGTTTGAATGACCTGGAAAGTGTTTGAAAGGTAGCCTGTGCTAAATGCAGACCTTGAGCAGCAGAACGCTTGAACGTAGAACAAGTCAGTGTACTATTGATTGCAGTACAGTGGGATAAATGTGTGGCTTCTGCCCTTAATGGAAGCTGATTGTTCAGGGACGTACCGGCAAGGCTGGTCGATTCTTTAGCTGTTGTTTACTGAGGAGGACGATATCAATTTTCCAGAGGGATGATTGGTGGGATGTCAAGGCTGTCACCCTTTTCTTCTCATCACTGACAGACAGCTGAGTGACAATTACAGTGATGGGACATTGTCTGCATTGGCATATACACCAGAGGATAACTGGCAAACAAAAAAAGGCAGCAGTGCTTTAAAAAAGATATAATCAGCAGTTGTCAGGACTAGTTACATATATGATGTCTGAATAACAAGGCCAGAGTGTCCCGCCTCAGATACAGACACTGACATATACCGTCCTGTGTATTCTTCAACCCACATAGAAATTAGCTCTGGGAAAGTTACTGTTTGTTGCTAGAAGTCACTGGTAATCTGACTGGGAATTAAGCTTCATGGGACTGTATTTTCCATGTGGTTGTCCCTGAAAATAAGAGAGTTTTTCTGCAGAACTTCAAAACAATAGAGCTATGTACCACATTTATAAGTTAAAAAGTCTGTTGAAGTGTATGCCTAGCTCCTTCAGGAGTCCTGTGTTGGACTTTCTTCTGAATACTCTCCCGACAGTTAATCAGACAGCAAACAGTAAGTGTGTACTTTGTGTTTATGTTAGGTATTTAACCTGCCAATACAGAACATATAGACTAAGCTAAATTTTAGATCTTGAAACCTTTATTTTACACTACATAGATGTATACTAGGTGTACATGGGTGCTTATCTTGAATTAGTATCTTGTAATAGCTACAGGTCATTATGCAAAAGACTTTGTCTTGCTCCTATGAAATCACAGGTAAAACTTACTTGGTTTCAGTGGCGCATACTGAGAACCAATAAATCTAGTTGTGCGTTACATGAGCAGCTCTCATTTCCTCTTGCTTCTGGAAGCTGAGAGGAGAATGAAGCTATAGGAAAAAAAGAGACCCAAGGAATGACTTAGACGTAGACATGGTGTTAGATTTATGGTGCAAAGCACATCTGGCTTATCTCCAATCAACTGTATTCTCCTCTTCACTGCTTTTCTTGCCACTCCTCCCAGAAGCTCTAGATTGAGCAGACCTTTTCAAAGGCTGTTTTAGATGTAGTCTCTTCAAACCTCAATTACTGTTTTGACAGTACACTTTTACCTGAAATATACATCCTGCGGAGACTTTTCTCTGGTCTGTTTCTTGAGATCTGCTGTAGCAAGCACAGGAGAGGGAAGAGCACTCAGCTCCCTGCGTGCCACTTACAAGGAGAGAGAATGGAGGCAATGGTTTTAGGAACGACCATGTTCTTTACCACTGGCCTATCTCTTTGGTCCTTCTTATAATTAAGAAAAAAATGTAGTAGTGGTCAGTAGTTCAACAAAATCGTGCCTCTCCAAAGACAAATCATAGAATCTTTGGGTTGGAAGGGACCTTTTAAGGTTATATAGTCCAACCTCCCTGCAGTGAGCAGGGACATCTGCAACTAGATCGGGTTGCTGAGCACCCCATCCAACCTGAGCTTGAATGTTTCCAGGGATGGGGGAATGTATGAATACACTAATGGAATGTGAATGTTGCCTCTCAGACCTACATATTATCAGTGGAAAAATGGTACAGAGAGTCTTTGCAATGAGGAATTGATAGTCCAAATGCTTTTCAGGTTAAGTGGTACATTTGCATGGAACTCATTGCAGTAGTGTTTGGCTTCCACACCTACTGAAATCCTAAGTGCTGGTTATTGTCTGTCCCTTGTACAATATACATGTACAGTTTTAAATGATGTATGGTATGAAGGCCACACATGTTTGTTTTCCTCCATTTAGGTCCTTTTTCTCTGTTTTTTCACTTTTAAATCTCTTTTCACGTGGCAACTAACTTGCTTCAATATATTAGTTCCTTTCTCTTTTCTATTATTCCACATCTGCCATTTTAATTTTTTTCCTACACATTTTATGTATATGAACATTCTTTCTAGTTTTCACTTTATAGTGAAAATTAGAGATTTTATGTATGCTTCTGATTCCCTTTTGCAATTAGATGTCCCAAACGACAGAGTCCAAACTTTAGCAAAATTGTTTTGCTCATCACTTCAGGCATGTTTCATCCCTTGAATTCTAGGCCCGTGATGTCAGCAGGGCTAGCAGGAGTTAGGAGACGCTGGTACGAAACACAACTCTTTCTGTTGTACGTTCTAGACCTCAGTGGAGCAATTCCTAAGAGAGGAGTTTGTTTCTGCTGCTGACAGCTCATGATGGAGACTGTTGAGCCACTGCGACTATTGCAGTAGGATTTTAAAGCTGCCCTCCACTGACAGCACACAGGTATAGTGGCAACAGTGTCTGTGAGGGCAAATAATCCAGTATAGCTTCTCTAATGCATATTAAAAGAGATGTAGTTTTTGCCTTTCTGATTTCAAGAAGTCTATATTAAACTTAAAATAATTTGCTTGCTACCTGATTTTTTTCTTGCCTACTGTGGATACTTTAACATTATCTAACGACACTGCTGTTTGTGGAAGTTCAGATTTCTTTTGTTTTCTTGACATCTAGTGTTCCTCTCCCCCAAGATAAGGTTGTATTGGTGAGCTTAGAAGAATCTTCGCAAGTATTGAGACCTATTAGTTTCCAGGTACAAGGAAGATTTCATAACAAATTGCACTTTGGGAAGAATTGCCTGCTGCAGTAGAGATATAATAATATGACATATGAAGTTGGCTGTCTCCCAACTGAATGGCATTAGAGAATTACATCAGCCACTTATCTTCTCTTTTTCTGTTCTTTCTGAAATTGTATTTTCCTTGAGTGCTTTTTTTTGGCTATGTTATAGCATTTTTGAGGTTGGTGATGTGAAAGACTATGATATAGCAATATAGGGATGTTTTTTGTATTTTTATTTTAAAGAAATGATTTTTTCAGCCTGCATAAAAATACCAATGTGTGTGATTAATATGGAAGGTTATTTTTGATGGGTCTCATGAAAACGCCAAATAAATGTGATTATTAATTTCTCTTTCTAAGCCACCAGTTAATTGATTTTGCACTCTGCTCATTAAAAATAGATACTTCGCCTTTCAGAGGGCTGTCTGGGAAACCTAAGGCAGGGCATGAGTCCTCTGGGACACCATCAACTGACCATTCTATCAGGCAGGGAGAGAGTGGTCATGGTGCTTGTCAGAGCTGAAGTATATTTACCTCATCTCCCAGCAGATAAACATTTGCAAGGCAAATAATAAATTAGCCATTAATCAGAAGAGTGGCTGTGTTTGATGAACCCTGAATAGAGTGGAGATGTCAGGTAACGAGACAGAGTAAACTGACATTGTAGACTGAGCCATGTGGAAATGGCTGTTAGCAGTTTTGAAAGCTTTTGTGCTGCATTTTCAAGAGACTTTCAAGGTTAAAGTAAAAAAAGAGCGAAGATATGAGGCAACAGCAGTTACTAGTTTTCAAAATGATAGTATTATGCAGTCGTTCACTTCAATTAGATCTGCGACACTATTCCAGTGCACAGCTACATGTGATACAGAAAAAACACGATATTACAGAAATGGTACAGAATGTCCTATCATTACCAAATTATTCAAGGCATACATTTGTTCAGACTTAATGATCTCAATACATCTTCAGGTGAAAGTTCAGATTTCTGATTGACAGTGTTTCTTAAACATTAATTTCTATTACATTAAGTAGACTTTTCTACAGCATTTCCAGTGTAAACAAATGTTTTTCTCAAAACATATTGGGAAAACAGTGGGGAAATTCTACTCTGTTATCATCCAGGCAATTTTATTAAAGGTTAGGCATGCTTTAATAGCCATACTTGTAAACAGAACTGAAAATAATGACAGAGTTTTGTAAGTGTTATCTGTGGGTGCTTAATTCAAGCATCATTCTAGAATTACTAAATAGTCTAGGGAAACTTTAGATGGTCAAACTACTGAAAATTGGGCAATTGGTGTCTCAAGAGGATCAGACCACATGAGTTTTTCTTCATATGGTGTAAGTGGAGCTTATAAATAACTTGAAAAGTAAAATATGTAGGGATTCTGTAAGATTTCCCAAACAGAAATAAGGCTTGTAATATTTTTTTTCTTAACTGACAGGCAAAATTGCTATCCTTACAAATTGTACATCAATTGTTTAGTCACACGGTACAATTTCTACCTTGGACGTACTCTTAGCCTTCAGGTGTCACAAAACACAGTCTTTGAAACACAGATCTGCAGCTTTTTTCTTGAATGCATTTTTTCTAAAATAGATTACAAATACAATTGCAAGTTTTTAAAGTAATCAGAACATTCAAGACCTTTCATTTTCATCTTCACTCATTCAGCGCAGTATAGCTCCTAGAAATGAATTTTCAGTCTCTCAAAGATATATCTTTGGTTTCTAAGATTAGCTGTGTTATTGTTCATTTCGACACTTGCCTTGGCTCTTGAAATCCTTTAAATCATTAATGTTGAATTAGCACTTGTTCAGTTCATTAGCAGGACTTCAGGGAAACACTTTAAGAAAAAAGGTAAGCTATTGTATACGACTAGTTGCTTTCTCACAAAAGTAATGATTTGAAAATAAAAGATTACTGATTACTTGTTTGCTGCTTGTTCATTGCACATGCAGATTACCTGACTTTGGTTAAGAAGTATACCTTGTTGTCGTTATTCCTGTTTGAGAAGGGAATTTTTTTTTTTCTTGACACTCATGTAGCCAACTTCATACAGATCTGTATGATTTTCTTTATTTGATTTGGAAAGTAACAAGATACTTTTCTACAGGGTTGTTTTTTTTGATTGTGTGTTTGGTTTTTGTTTTTTAAAGGATCCTCCTAAATTATGTTACCAGCTCAAGATCATCTCTGTCTTTAAAAGGCTTATATTGTAACCTGTCTGATGTATTAGGAAGCATCATTTTACCGCTGCTGGAAATTCTGCTTCAGGTGAATGTCTCAGCAGGAGAATGGTTTTCTTCCTATAATTCCAATTCTGTTGAAAATTGAAAATAGAGACTTTATGAGAAAGAGGTCTCTGAGCAAGAAAGGTTCCTAACCTGTGCATATATAGTAAAAGTAAATTTGGTGATTTTAGATATCAGAAAAACAAGGGAACAAAAATTCAATAAAAATGTTTTGCTATCCATGTCATCTGGGATAGCTACTGAAAGGCTTTTCTTTTTTTTTTCTTTTTTTTTTTTTTTAAGTTAACTGTTGTTTAATAATATACTTGCCTTGAGTTCTCTTCTTGTTTTTTGTAGGTCACAGAAGATCTTCCTCTTTTTTAATCTGCCTGTATATAGAAAAGAAAACCCACAGAGAGAGAAAGTGAGAGGAATTATTCTCAAATGTAGATGTTTTCTCTTATCTCTTGTGATCAGAGCAAATCTCAACAGTCATTTACAATATAATAACATACTGTTCATTTTTAGTCAGCAGTATGATTCCAAAATTAATGGTGATCCTTCAGACTTCAATTTTCTGTGGGTTAGCCAGGTTCTTAACTGAGCCTCAGAACATGAAGCTAGCCTTTAATACCTCTTTTCAAATACAGGATACTAGTTAGTGAAAGAAATGTGTACATGTTATAACGGGAGCATGGCTTTGGAGTGAAATGGCGCCTCCAATATTTTTCATAACTTAGTTTGGATATAAAGTATATTTTTTTTTCACAGTGTGTTGTAGCTAATAAATCTGTAATTTGGGCAGAAATAGCTGAGGCCCTGGAGTGTGTATAAGAAGCTCCTCATCAGATAACTGTCAGAACACTGACCTTGAAAAGATAAGTCTGCAGACAAGTGGCCAGAAGACTCATGACTCGGGCGTTTTGGGCTCTCTGGCATTTTGTCTTTGGGAAGGATCTGAGTTCTGCCATATCCAGACAGGGAGATTAAACGCTATCTACTGTAACACCATATTATTATTTATTGATATTGAAACAAGTGATGGTCATTGCATAATCAACTAGCAATAGAACGAGAGGAAATGGCCTCAAGTTGTGCCACGGGAGGTTTGGACTGGATATTAGGAAAAATTTCTTCACTGAGTGGTCAAACATTGGAACAGGCTGCCCAGGGAGGTGGTGGAGTCACCATCACTGGAAGTATTCAAAAAACGTGTGGACGTGGCGTTTCGGGACATGGTTTAGGGGGCACGGTGGAGTTGGGTTGATGGTTGGACTTGATGATCTTAAAGGCCTTTTCCAACCTTAATGATAAGGGTTTCTCAGAGGGTTCCCAGGACTGAATGTCCCTGAATGGACAAATGCAGAGGGTGCAGGACCTAAGGCATAGACTTTACATTGCCCCTTGGCTGTCTTTAGGCATCTGCAGAAAGGTTTTGCTTTTCTGCAGCTAGTTGCCTTGGTCCCTATCATGTCTGTATGCTGTAAAAAGAGAACAGATGCTGGACTGCACAGTATGAATCAGCTACCTAGAAGGCAGATTTTGAGAAGCATGGCCTTTAAAATGTTTAAGATCTTCATTACTTCTAACTTCTTAAGGATCTGTATCTCTCTGAAAACAACTTAAGAATGTATGTCACTTAAACTTCTTAACAGTTTTGACTTTGGATTTCTACCTCAAAAACATGAATGGCTTTGGCAATAGAGGGATGTTAAGTTCTAACAACTCTTTGTCTGATTAATATAGCCCATTTTTAAGAATATCAAAACCTTTCCATTATTTAAATTAGTTACAGAGACTCCAGTTATCTTACAAACTTCTTCAATTTTTAGCTCATTGTTCTAATGTTTGTAGTTTGATTGTTTTAAATGGATGTTCCCTTTCTTCTGAACTCTTCAACTTATTTAGGTTTTATGTATTTTAGGCTTTTATGGAAGACTGTGCACTGTTTATTATGCCATATTTTAAATAAAGGAGCTTCATAAATAGTAGATCTTGTAATTATTTTATTTGAGAGTTTTTGTGAAAAATAATCTGGTGCTTTAAACAAAAAGAAAAAGTAAAAGTGATTCTCTTCTTTTGGTCCAGTTTATTTTTGATGCTTTATATTTTGGTAGTAGCAAAGTAGAGACTGAAAAAAGGACTTGCCTTGCACGTGCAGTTTTAAAAGTATTTGGAGATAACCTGTTCCTGTGGCTTCGTTGTTGTTGTTTATTTAATCAATTACTTGGTAATTTAGATACTAAATGAAATTGAAGTTTCTGGCTTTTTTAGTTGTATTTTGAAATCCTTCATAAATTAACTGCAGCAGCCTTGTGCTTAGCTTTGTACAAACTCGTATACTGGACAGAACAGTAAAGTGTATTCATATGTAGATAACATGCCACGTATGTGCGACTGACTTGGTTAGGTTTCTGAAAATGGCCTTTAGCTTTTCTATTGCTCAGTTGATTAGCAAACTTCAGTAGAGGTTTATATCAGAGAAGTCTGAATGCTCTTAGTCTTGTCCTTTATAGAAAGATCTTTTAATGCTTTGCAGATCAGAAATTTTTCACTAAACGGAAAAGCAAGATTTTTAGTACTATACTAGCATAACAAAAATAGTGTGTACATTATGCAGCAAAATAGATTTAGCCTTAGTTTGTGTATTTACAATAAAAGTCTGTTGGAGGAAATGTTTTCCTTAGCTACTCAAGGATACATAGGTCTTTCTTGCTCTCAAGATACTCTGCACTGATACTAGTGTCTCAGGATCACTAGCTTTTATATAAATATATCGGCTAACAAGGTAGTTTGAATTTCAGTTTCTTACTTTGTTTCAGACCTTTTGGTAATTCTCAGGCTTTGACTTGGTTACTCTTGTATTCTGATTCCATAATGGTAAAACAGAGACTATAATTTTTCCCCGTGTAAAGAATGGAGGGAAGGGACTATATTAGTCTGCATGGTGGTCTGAAATAAGGTGAGAAAGAAGAAAATGCCTCTTTCTCTTTATCTTCTGTCAACAATTTTGCTGGTAGATAGGAGAGAATTATGATGATGAAGATCCTTTTATCAAGTCTTGGTTATCCAGGTAGCAGGTGAACCGGGCTGATGCTAATCTCATGTGATATCCTAGCCATTACAGTAGAAAGCAATAGTATAAATATAGACAGGTAAATTTTACAGTTACTTTTTGCTGTCAGTATCACAAAATTTTTAATACCACAGTATAAACTGGTACTGTCTTCTTTCCCATAGAGATTTCAGTGTGACACTGACTTGAGCACATCATAAAGTCTGTTCAACCTAGCTGTGGATGTATCGCAGTTCTGGAAGCTTGGGCTCTGTACCTGCTCTCGCCATCTGTGACTTACCTTTGCTCTTTTTTTGGCTCTTATCCTTTGTTTGTTAATAAATGTCCTGGTGAGTTGAACGTCTGTGAAGTTTGTTACCTTCCTTTTTTTCTCATTCATGTTGCAAGTATAGCGGCACAGAATGCACCTTAGGGGGATATTACATTACTTAACAAGCTAACGTGACAGCAGACAAACCTTGCAGAAAGGCAGAAGTTGAGGCTATGGTGCTTTCTGAATTAGTAAATCAAGGTCTCTGTTCTTCTGCCTTTTTTCATCTCTGGTCAGCTTTAGGACAAGAGAGGTCACCACATCTTTGGCCTGAATTTGTTGAAATCGTAATTCAGCAAATGAACTTCACTTCCCAGGTTCACTGATTTTATTATGAAATTTATTATGAAATTATGAAAGTTAAAATACTGGCTCATAATATTTAGGCAGTCATTTCTACTTTGCCTCTGTAAGTTTTAGTACTGTTTAAAAAGGCAGACAGAGATAGTATAGAACTTTCCACATTAATTCAGATGGCTTTTTAAAATCCATTTTTGTTTTGGTTTTTTTCCTGATTAGCCAGTAGCAGGGTATAACTACACATATTGCTAACAAGGGCTCTATAGGACGAACTCAGTAGTATTTAAAAGATTCCCTGATGATTCCATGATTTCACTTTCCCAGCCATGAGTTTTCATAAGCCCCGGTAAGATTAGTGGAAAAAAGACGTATCAATTGGAAGAGATACATCATACTTTTTCCTTCCCTTGTTTTATCCCTGTTGTGTCTGCTTTTTCACTTGTGGGCTCTAATACGAGCTTTTTCATTTGTACCTGTAACCTGTATGTGTGAAAAAAGGTCAGTAAAGTTTGTTAAGTGCTGAATTACATTTTCATTCTCAAAGTCATCCGATTACACATTTCTGTTAAAACTGTCCAGCTACTTTTAAAAATTTGGAAATTTTTAGCCTTTTAACCACCTTTGGCTTTCCTACAGAAAAGGTCTTAACTTGATCACTAATTTTTGGTCTTTCCCCTTTACATTAAGGACTCTTGAATCATCCAAAGACTGTGACATGTTGAGGGGAAAAACAAGGAACTAGGACTGTACTGGGTTTGCGTGGCAGGTTTCGGTAGCGGGGGGGCCGCAGGGGTGGCTCCTGTGAGAAGCTGCCAGAAGCTTCCCCCGTGTCCGACAGGGCCAGTGCCAGCCGGCTCCAAGATGGACCCGCTGCCGGCCAAGGCCGAGCCCATCAGCGACGGTGGCAGCGCCTCTGGGGTGACAGAGTTAAGAAGGGGAGTGAGAATATGAGAGAGAAAGAACCCTGCAAACCCCAGGTCAGAGCAGGAGGGGCTCCAGGCACTCCAGGAGCAGAGGTTCCCCGGCAGCCCCTGGGGAAGAGCCTGGTGAAGCCGGCTGTGCCCCTGCAGCCATGGAGCTCCACGGGGGAGCAGATCTCCACCTGCAGCCTGGGGAGGACCCCACACCAGAGCAGGGGGATGCCCGAAGGAGGCTGTGACCCCATGGGAAGCCCATGCTGGAGCCGGCTCCTGGCAGGGCCTGTGGCCCCGTGGGGAGAGGAGCCCAGGCTGGAGCAGGTTTGCTGGCAGGACGTGTGACCCTGACGGAGGACCCACGCTGGAGCAGCCTGTTCCTGAAGGATAGCACCCAGTGGAAAGGACCCAGGCTGGAGCAGTTCATAGAGGACTGTCTCCTGTGGGAGGGACCCCACGCTGGAGCAGGGGAAGAGTGCGAGGGGTCCTCCTCCTGTGGAGGAAGGAGTGGCAGAGACAGCCTGTGATGAAGTGACCACAACTCCCATTCCCTGTCCCCTTGTGCTGCTCAGGAGGAGGAGGAGGTAGAGAAATTGGGAGTGAAGTTGAGCCCTGGAAGAAAGGAAGGGTGGGGGGAAGGTGTTTTAAGATTTGGGTTTTATTTCTCACTACCCCACTCTGATTTCATTGGTAATATGTTGAAATAATATTCCCCAAGTTGAGTCTGTTTTGCCTGTGATGATAATTGCTGTGTGATCTCTCCCTGTCCTTATCTTGACCTGTGAGCCTTTTGTAACATTTTTTTTCTTCCCTGTCCAGCTGAGGAGGGGAGTGATAGAGCAGTTTTGGTGGGCACCTGGCATTCTGGTTCTGTCCATCACAAAACCAAAGATTTCTCCGCTGTTCTAGGTGAGGATCTGATCTAGCTGTGGGCAGAGAGGCAAGTTCTTACAACCCCAGTGCAGCTCAGCTGCAAGTTTGAAACGTCTCCTCAGGGGCACTGCAAACAGAGGAGTCCGGTCTCCCATGTGAAAACTCCAAACAGTGAGCTCTCTCGGCTTAAGCTGGGTTGAGTTACTCATCTCACTTTTGTAAACACATTCGTTTCTCTTGCTGGTTGTGTTTTGAAAGGAACTTGCAACTCCTGTTTATTTGTTGAAAAACAAGACTGAAGTGTCTGTCTTTGTGCTTCGTGATGGAGTTTTGTGTGGTATCTTCTGAGTGGAAGGAAATGGATCCCAGTAGTGGTAAAACAACAAAAAAGAAAAGAAAAAAGTGATGTGGAGAGTGGACAAAAGGTTGTTTTAAATATCTCTCTGCTTATGCAGGCTTTCTCCTATCCACTCTGACTCCTGTGTTTCTTCACTTAGTTTGAGGGCAGACTTTCCCCTAAAGCAGGGCAGTAGCTTCTACCTGGAGGAGGGGATCAGTTTTTCAAACTATAGTCAGAGAAATGCTCAGCACTGTGGTACACTTTTCCAGCTTTTAATCTCAGCCTTATTTGAAATCAGATTTAAGCTACAGAATTTGAGACATGCTTCCTTGGCTGGGAGGCAGCTGAAAATACAGCATTTTATATTAGGCAATTCAGTCTGCTGGCTTTACCCGTACCATAGAACAGTTAAAAGTAGACCAGAATGTGTATCTCACTAGTTTTCCCTATTTCAGCTTCTGTAAACTGGATCAGTATCTCCTTTGCTTGTAATTTGTGAACTATCCATATGTGGGATGTTTCCGGAGGTTCTAAAACTGTTATTTTTCCCTTGTTGTTACTGAAGTGGTGGTTTTGAATTACTGTATATTTTACACAAAAATAAACATTGCTAAAAGAGTAGTAGAAGGGAATTTTTAGAAGAAGCAGGCCCTGACAGCTGCAGAACAGCAGTATGTGTGGGTCAATCTGTGCTAAAAGTTGCAGCTGAGGTGGACTGTACTAAAGAGATAGAGTTGCTCTAACTGCAGTCCATTTGTAATTAGATAAGGAATACTGACAGGAACAGGAGTTAGTGGCCCCCCTCCAATGAGAGCTATTGACTGAACATTGGGTTTTGCATGAGATGGTGATGCAGTCGATAAAAGCATCAGGCCTTGTTTGGACTAACACTGCCGATTACTCTCTAATTTGCCGCCTGGAAGTGAGCCACAGACATTTCAGCCTTGTGTTTAGGGTGGATGAGATCTAGAGCGAACATTTAATCTTATGTTTACTAGCAAACCACTTGTAATGAGGATGCAGCACCACAAAAGGGTAACTCTCTGATGGCTTTCCAGCAGTAAAACTTTGTTTTAGCTGTAACCCAGTTCAAAGCTACAACTTGATAAGGATTGTTCATTTTGTAAGCTGTAGCTCAAGGCAATCTGTTAAACCTTTGATGGGTGACTTCATTTATTTTTTTTTTTAAGGTATATATGATGTTTACCTTGTGAACTAAAAGACACTATTAATTTACCAAATTACAGCAAAGTCTCAGTTCTCTAGATAGAAAGGGACACCCATTCACTCGTATAGTCTCACTGCTGGTAGTCCACATGGCTACAGCTGGCTGCCAATGGCAAGCAGTTTGCAGGACCAGAGATCTTGTGCCAGCCTCCTCCTCCTCTTTGCTTTGACAGATTTCTTATTGATAGCGCTTTACCAATGCTCTTAGCTTTTTAGATTCATTCATGCAGTGATTTAATTTGAAGAAATACTTTTTTTTTTTCCCTAGAAAGTTATTGCACGTATACATGGTGATTTGGGATTTGCCTTATGTCAGGGCCACAGGGTAACAACATTACAGCTTCAAGTGTAAGCCAGCAAATGTGAAAGAAAAAAAAATACAGGAGAGGAGGGAGAACTGTAACTCTGAAATGATTTTTAAAAATTCTTTCAGGAATGCATTTGTGTGACTTCACTGTGGTTCTATTTGCAGGAAATTGGTTAGTTCAAGTGCCTAAAAGAGAAATCTCATCTTATTCTATGGCCACTGGAATTTAGTTACGTAGAAGAGATTTGGTACAAAAATAGGTTAGCTTAGGAGATGGGGGATATAAGGTTTTTAACTTTTCATGCATTCACATCAGTGTTTTTTTCCTATCCAGTGGTGATTTGCATCCTCTGTGCAAAGAAATATCTAAACTGTAAGTAATTACAGTGGGAAAGAGGGATACTACAGACAAAGCAAACAGTTCCCCAAATCATCACTAACCCTAACTGTGGTTTAAATGCTTCAGAAGAGGTCAAGTGTCACCCATTCAGGAACCCTACCAGTTTCATTACAGTTGACCGGCCTCCCTAAAGATGTCCTCCTTTAGGATTAGGCATGTGAGGAGGTGCTTTTTCCCATACTGTAATTCTTGTTGTGTGAGAACAAGTTGAGTTTCTACTCTTGTTCCATGGGAAAGTTGAAGAATCTGTGCACAACCTATGAATTCTAATTAACCATACAGATTCATTAGTGCTACGGGATTTGGTCAGGCTTCTTTGTGGGTGCGTATCTAGCACTGCTGACAATGGTGGCAGAGCTAGCACGCTTATCAGGTGTTTCCCTTCAGAACTGGTGTTTAAGGGTGAAGCCAGCTTGGTGTAATCAGTTAGATGAAGTTCAGGAAAACAACATATGTAGGAAGAAAATTTGGTGCAATAAAAAGTTTTAAAAGATAGGCTAAGCTGTTAGAAAAGAGACTGTTGGAGTTTTCTCAGGAGTCCTTGAAGTTCAGGCATTCCCCATAGGTTTGCTGCATGACAAAAGAGCTGACACAAATGATAACAAAAATAGCTCTTGCTTGCATTTTGTATTACTTGCATCGAAACCAGTCCATAAAATTTATTGGAAGTCTTGGGTACACTTGAATGCAGGATTCAAATTCTGGGCACAGAGTCTCAGAGCCGTATGAACTCCTTTCTCGTGTGTTATCACTGCCCTCTCCAAAAAAAGCAAAATAAATTATTTTATATAATCCAAATATTAATAACACATGACTGGGTTTAGAAATCAGAACAATTAAGTTAATTATATTTTTAATAAATAATAATTGATATCTGGTTTAATATCTGTTTTTAATAATTAATATCTAGTTTAGACCACTTCTGTGACAGAAATTCCTGTCACCCTGTCAGCAAGGTGGTGGAAAGTTGGCCCAGTTTGCAGCTGGCCTTCAGGCTTAAGGAAAAACTTTGTGTTTCATACCGCTTTAGCTAAAGGCAATCTGGATTTGAAAATATTTGTAACATTATATAGCTGCTCTAGGGGTTCTGTTCAGGCTTAAACTACTGAGGTCATTCATGAGGAGATCAGTTTTCCCAGCCTTTCTTTAAGTCTGCTGATAGCCTCTGTCTGCCTTTAAAAATGCTCAAGTCCTTTCAGCATGGTAAAACAGTCATCCTCTGTCCAGTTCATCAGCATAGCTTCTTAATGACTTGTTCGTGTATTTATCTAAAACTTGAAAAAAGAAAAAAATTTCTGAGCCTTTGGTTTGTAATTTTTATATATGCTGGAACTAGTCAAATACAGTGACAGTTACGTTTCATGAAGCGTGGTGTTTATTTTCATGTTTTGGGTGAATTGTGATTAACATGGGCTTTTCAGAGTTACTTTGGAAGAGATGTGTAAACTGGGAGAGGCTCCCAGAAGCACTGGGTAGGGCAAAATACAAAGAGCAAAATGACATACTTCAAAGCAGAAGGTTTGTTTAGGTTGTAAGCCTACGAATGCTCATCAGAGGTGGAGAACTGGAGAGGACAGACTTTAAAGTCCAGTAACTTGAGAAGAAAAATCCTCAAGTATTCTGAGAGACACTGATGTCGGAAAAAGAATGTTTCATGGGAACAAGGAAGGAAACTAATTTAAGGAAATATATGCAAGTCTTATTTTGTCTGCTTCTGTGAATATTTCCTTATGTGAAGGCAAGAACAGTAGTTTTTTTAAATTATCTGTATCTCTGTGTCTGTTTGCATAAGCTTGTATGAACTACAACCTGGCCCTTACAAAGCCCATCCAGAGGTAGGATTTCTGGGACAAAGTGCATTTAATTTTGCCATTTACTATAAAGGCTTATCTAAGTTTGGGTATCATCACTAATGTTCTGGTAGCTTGGTGGGTGGGTTGTATGAACTTGTTTCTGTTGATGGCTAGCTCTAAGTAAGAGAGGGCCTATGAACTGCGATACACCAGAGAAGCCATGGACTAAAATAGCATCGGCATGCTGCTGGTGAGATTAACAGTGATGCTGTTCTTCATTTTGCTGGAGGATAATGTTTTCCTCAAAACAGAATATCCCTAAGCTAGTGTGGGGGATATTGAACTCATGCAGATATATTCAGGCTCTCATAGCTGCTCAGCGTAATGATTTAATTAAATTAATTAAGCCAGACAGTACTTGAGCACTGAATAATTTATCAAAATAGATTTAAGGGAAGAATCAAAACAGTATGTCCCCCCAGATTTTGTCTTGCATGCAGGAAACTTCATCCTGCTGTGATCATTCTCTGTAAAAACCTGGGCGCTGTGCAAAAGTCCTGAAAGCAGTTGAGGTGGACTTCACTGAAATCTCTGCTGGGAGCATGTAATATGGTACTCAATTTAGAGGCAAGCTTCTAGGCCAAGGCTGCTGTAATGAATGATAATATGAGAGTGTACGTGAAGAGATGTGACACCACATAGGCAGGCTATCCATCTGTTTGAGAATATGATCTACTTTGAGAGTATGATCTACAAATGAAGACTTTTACTGTTTTGTGCAATGTGCTTTTTGTACTGAGAGTGTCAGTTAGTTAGTTCACCTGGAAAAAGTGTACCTGGAAGTCCCTATAGTGCAAAGACTTAATTTTATGAAGTAAGCTTGCAGTTTTCTCATGAGTAAATGATATATAAAGTTGTATTCAGAAGCCTCTGTCTGTGGTCTGGGGAAAGTAAGGGAATGTTTGCTGTAGTATGCTCAGAGAAGCTTGGCAATATCACCTGATAAAGTGCCGCTGAGGGTGGGCAGGGATGACTGGTCTTTGTTAACCTTCTCAGGCTACTGCCAACATGAGTGATATGTGATGGACCATTGTATTTTTTTGAGGCTCAAAAGTCACAGACTAAAACATCAATTTAGATTAAGATATTTGTTCTAGCTTGCTGTATTTTGCTGGTATAAGGTTTTTCATTTTATCAAAAGGGTCATTTTTGTGTACTTTATGGCAGTTGATGCTTGTAATAGGAATCAAATGGCTAATCATTAATTACATGCACAGTTGATCTGTTATATCTTCGTAGAGGCTACAGGAAAGAGGTGAAGCGTTGAAGTCCTGCAGGAAACCTTCGTATCCTTCTTGTAATGGATTGCAGCTCAGTTTTCGTCACAAACATTTTAAACTTAGTGTCCTTATGCTGCTTCTGATATTTTCTGCTTTTGGTGTTTTGTGTTTCTTTAATTATTTTCCTGGGAGATTAGAAGAAATTGTCTGTGCTTTAGGATTAAAAGTTGGTACCCTCACCACGTTGCCATAGTGTGCTCTGGTTAGTATCCCGCTTTTTTCTGGAATAAACTTCAGCTGTTTCACATTAAAGTTGTACACCTGCTTGTGTTTCAACAAATATATACTTATCAAATGATATGTGCACTAAAAAAACCGCTGCTAGTTCATCTGAAGGTCTGGTCAGTAAATAATGATGTATACCAGGCAAGAAATTTATAACTAGACCATTTTATTATTAGCGCCTGTGCTTTCCACACACCACCCCCCCCGCAACATTTACTTTATGAAATACTCATACTAGTGACTAAAATTCACTTGCCACTGACATATAGCTGCCTTCACGGTGAAAGATAACTCTGTAATAGCACCTGTACAGGAAGTAAATATGTGTACTTAATAAAGTGAACCTATAGGAGATTATTTAGGTAGGTAGAATGTAATTAGGTAAATTAGAATTTGGTGTGGATCCTGAGAATAAATGCTACAAGGTATTAAATAAGAAAAGGACTTTATCAAAAAACCCAAGGAACAGGTTAGAAATGCAGTGCTGCCTCACTCAAGCTCTGAGGTGTAGATTGAATACCACATTATCTCTGATTCAGTCTCTATTGAAGTTCATGAGGGAAAGAAATCCCCTATTTTTAACAGGCTTTGGATCTGTCCCTGGGAGGGAATTGTGCCAGCTTTAAATCATTCTGCCTGGTGCACCTGTGTTTTCCTTGGAGGACTCCCATCCAAACAGGGGAGGCATGGTCTTGCTCAAACCTGTGAGATCTGAGAGTATCAAAGCCCAGGGCGGAACGGCTCTAGCGGCAGGAGCTGAACGGAACCAGCCATAATGGGATGACTGGGCAGCAGGATTTCCTGTGGGAAAACTTGTCAGTCCTCCAGAGGTGATGGCCATGAGGAAAACCACAGCCGAGGAAAGAGCTCGAGTGATACCAGGCTGGATGCAGCTGTGCTGTGGTCCAGGGAAAGGGTGCATGTCTGTGTTCATGCCCCTTGGGCTGCAAAACCAGAAGCTTGCAGACTGATTGACAGTGGTACCAGAAAATGCAGCCTTTGCACTTTCCTCCCTTTCCCCTCTCCCCTGTAAATCAGTACCTCTGAAGCACTGAGAGAGTTTTTTGTGGTGTCTCACATAAAGATTAGCAGGATTAGGTAGCTTCTACAAGTAATTGCAGAGTAAGAAACCTTGCTAAAATTTCCAATTCATAGAAAACAAACTTTGAAATCTAATTACAATAAAGTTGGCTACTCAATATCAAGCTGTAGCGAAGGTGCTGTCAATTTTCTTTTAATCCTTTGTGACTGTGGCTTTACTTATGATATAAACATAACTGCTGTTCTACAGGGCTACTTTCTGCAACCTTGTGAAGTGAACTGTATGAAATCTTTCTAAACAACCCTGTGCCCAGAATGCCTATAGATAATTAGAATCCTGTTTGTTAAGATTGGTGTAAAGAATAATTACTCTAGAGGCATCCATATTACTGAACAACACACCTGCATCTCATGAGACAATGGCATTAATTGTAAAGTGTGTATTTTTTCTTCTCCCTGCACAGCTTACATCAGCCTACTTTGCCACATCTAAAATCAGCAAGCAATTTAGCTTTCTTTCAGTGCTTTGTAGACTGGAAACTGTAAGGATTTTAATTTTAATTTCCTTAAAGGGCTAACCCCCCCCCAAAAAGGAGCCATCAATGTGCACTCTAAAGCTAGATAAGTGTAGAAGCAGCATGTTCACTGGAGCTACTAGTTTGTTCTTATCCTGTGTTCACCCTGTAGTATTTTTTTTAGTGATGAGTTTGCATAATTCATACCAGATGGCATATTCATTTCAATAGCCATCAGATTTTATAGTGTATTAATTTGAAATACCTTGTCACTAAATACTGAACTGTTGCATTTTGTCTATCAGTGAAGCCTTTTGATACACAGGGGGAAAAATTACCTGTGTCATCATCATGTCCAGTGTGACTGTATTGTGAGAATTTTAATGTGAGAGAGTATAAAAATGCTATCAGACATGCTTATAATGTTGGTTACAGTACTAAATCATAAAACTGGAAATATATGGTTGTACAATATTTTTAAGAAGTTTTTTTCTTAATCCCTTCAGGGCCCTGCTTTAATAAAGAGGTTTATATAATGATTTGTTCATGATGCATGAAGGTAGTATTGCATATTATTCTGATGAGTACAAAGTTAGGAGCACATTAACTGTTTAAAATCCGTTTGAGAATATGATCTACAAATGAAGATTTTTACTGTTTTGTGCAATGTGCTTTTTGTACTGAGAGTGCCAGCTAGTTAGTTCACCTGGAAAAAGTGCACCTGGGAAGTCTGTACACTGCAGAGACTTACTGTCAGCCTGCAGATGGAGTGACTTTGTATTTGTAATTTTAATAGTGTTTTCTTTAATTAGCAATTAAGTACAGAATTCAAATAGCAAAGCCTCTGGCCTGGCAGTTGTTTCTAGATGTAATGAGTGCACAAAGGACTAAAATTGAAGTATTATATTATAACTGTATCCATTTATAGTTTACTGGGAAGACCAAAAGCCAAATAAAGATTAATCATCAAAACTGTACCTAATTTTTATCCCCTCCTTAAGCTCGACTATGGGATTAATAACGTGCAGTTAGAGCTGCTGGTCTTGGAAACATACTTCTGACTTCCCCGGTCATTAATGGATTAATGTGTTACATAATTTTCTTTTATACACAAAATGACATGTTGGAATTATGGGATGTGTTCTGAATTGTGCCTTTCTGTGGACATGTGTCGTCCCCCCCATAATGTGAGGCAATATAATGCTGAAGATGAAATTGCATCACTAACTTTGTTTGCCTGAAAAGAGAGAAACTGCTCCATGCTATTGTGGCACTTTGTTGCAGAGTGAATTCTTACAGGAGTCTGGAAGATTTCATTAAATAAGAGGTTTGTAGAATTTACGATAATAACAAAGAAGCCTTTAATGAAAAACAGTGAATAATGATATTGTAGATTGTCAATAACCTTAACAAGGCCAAAATGAAGATAGTAGTGTATTTAGAATACAAGGTTAGTAAAATTTTGAGCTAGATTGCTTGTTATAAGCTACAGTAAGACACTGTAGATATTTTAAAGACTTTTCAGTGTAAGAAGATACTAGACTATCTAAAGTTAAACCAATGTAAATTACTTCACTGTTGCAAAAGTTTAAAATCGTACTTAATGGCTTAAGAACACCTACTAAAGTAGTATAACATATACCTTTGTCATAAATTCTTGTGTGTCCAAGCCATGTAACCTTGTGTACCCACAAAATTTTTCAGTTATTTTAATTTAAATTTATGCATGTCAGTGTGGATCCTCTGGAGGCACAATTCTCATTTGTAGATTTAGGTTAATTTATGTGTAATCACTCCTGTCAAGGCCAAATAAACTTTGTTCAAAGTGATTTAAGTGTGTCCACATGAGCTTTTTAACACCTTTAACTAAGCCTAATTATCATACCTTTGGCTACTTCAGTTGAAAAGGGGAAGAAAAAGAAGCAGAAAAAAAAGATAAAGTTTAGCAGTCTGAATATTCAAGGTATCAGATTAGGTAGCACTGAACATCTCTGCACTCTCTGAATATTGCTGGTTGTTTTTATTGTCTTTTATAATAAAAAGTCAAGAATACTTATTTCTAACTTTTATTGTTGTTGTTATAACTACTAATGCTGCTACTACTTCTACTATTTTAAATTTTTGTCTCTAGGCAAAATCTTGGCCCCACTGAAGTATATAGGATTCGTTGCCAGTGATTTCAGCAGAGCTTGGATTTCACGTTTAATTGTGTTTGGTCCCTTGCATCTAATATGATTTAAAGCTTCCTCCTTTGTTGAAAAAGATCTTTCACACTTTCCTATCCAGGACACTTAGTTTTCTCAACAGACAATTTAGCCACAAGTGCCCTTACCTTTATTTTCCGGAGGCTGAAGTTGGAGGCATCTGACTGAAAATGATACAGTTGGCAACCAACACTGAGCTACCAGGACACCTCGCTTGCCAACGTTGTCACCCTTTTGGGCACTCAAGCGTGTGGTCTGGAGCTGCTGCCCTCACAGTGCGAGAGGTTGTGCTGAAACTCCGTGTGTTCTCCCTCCATGGGGGCTCTTGGTCGGGGTGATCAATCCAATGGCATATTTGGCAAATGTCCACGTTAAACTTTAATGCCTTCTGAACAAAGCTGTTACAGATCTGATGAGTTTTAGTAGTTGGTGAGTGAGCGGTGTGGAGCAGGGTTCTTTGTTTGCTTTGTCCTGGCTGCTATGCCCTTGCCTGTGTGGCAGCTTTTTAGATAAAGGGCTGTTGCACCTTCCCAAAAACACTCTGCAGGAGGTCTCAGAGGAGCAGGGGAGAAGGATGTGGCGTGCCTGATGGGCAGCAGAAAGGCAGCCAGCAAAAGGGCAGGAGCTCAGGCTGGGAGCTGGCGTTAAGGCCAGATCTCAGGAGTCAGGCACAGCAAAAGGCTGTCTAAAAAGGGTTTACTGAACTTTTAGGTGTAGGAGGGCTGTTCATGTAATTGATCTTATCAACAGTATATTAAAAAAATAATAAAATAATCCTGCCCACACAATTCATGTTCCTAGTTTCTTGAGGAGCCGTGAAAAGGGAGGTGTGGCTGTATTGCAAGCCTTGGGCTTTGCATTTTGTACTTTCAATGTTTTTAGAAATCCATCTTAGCTATAAGCATTTTCTCCATTTTGTTGCTCTCTTTCTTGTAACAAAATATTTTTTAGATCCCATAGACCCGCAGCAAAAAGAGGTACCCGTATTACTGTTGCTGCAAGTAATTCCATGATCTTTGCTATTAGATCAGCAAGTGACCTTATGTTGCTCGCAGGCTGTTTCCTTCTCCTACTACAAGGCTTCAGGGCTGCTTGTCACTATTATTTCTTCCTGCATGTGCAAATTGTTTCAGAAAGCCAATAACTGTCGTAAGAAAATGCAAAAATCTTCTGTGTAGTGTGAATTGTTCAGGATTTTGCTTCTCCATTTCCTGATTTACTTACTTGTTTGTAATAAAATAGCTAAAATTAATAGTTCAAATATGTTTTCCAAGTAAGAACAACACATTTTCAAGGGACTGGTGACTCCTAGTATGTAAGAATATGGGGTTGAAGTTGGGATTGATTTTTCCATTTTGCCAACTGATCCTCACAATCTTTCCAAGACAGTTTTGTAACAAAATCAGACCATGTAGTACAGAACTTGCATAAAGGAGCTCTAAGCTGTTATCTTTCATTTATGTTATAGAAAATACTTTACACATCTCTAGAGAAGTAGCATAAATGCAAAAGTTCAGTAATTTAACACAGATGCACTTTTATGATAAACATGGGATGGAATGAAGTATCCTAGAAACTGGAGAAGTATGTCATTGTACAGCCCTGAAAGCTACTTTATGTTTCATTTGCAGCAGGTGAAGTTACGTGTTAAGGAGCATGACTACCCAGCCATGCAATGCTTCCCTTAAAAAGCTGTGATTTGTAGCTTATTCAACCAGAAATTTCTTAAGACAAGGATAAATTCTGAAAGCAAAGTACACAAAACCTGACCTACTAGCCTCTTTTTTTTTCTTTAAGCTTTTATCTCACAATTCGTCTGGGGGTGGGGGGCAGGAAGAATCCTATCTACTTCTTAGACTGTCATAATTTCCACTCAGAGTGCAGCAGGAATACGCTGCTACGTTTGCTATAGCACACAGGGCCATGCACAAGGGGCACAAATCTGAATAGAAAGAAGGAGCGTTATTGTCGGGTATGCTTTGGTCTTTGACCTGCCTGAAACCTATTGGAAGGAGTCACGGGAAAGGGAGACAGAGAAGGCAATTTCTGCTTTTCCCCAGAAATGGTCATGACAGTGTGCTGCAGTGGTGAGTTGAGGAGGAGTAATAAAGAATTGACAGCAAGCAAATAATTTTATTTTGCCACTGTTTCTGGAATATTCATCCTCCTGCAAAGTATCCAAAAGCTGTAAGGTGGCCCTGCCCAGAGGTGTGTGGTATTTATTGTAAAAAAAGTAGTGCTTCATTTGCAGATGTATTGATCTCCTGGAAAAGATAGCTCTTTCTGTTAATGAGGACAGCTCTTCTTTGCCTGCTCCAGGGTAAAGTTAATTATAGAAATGTTTCAGTCCCTTTGTAAAGGGCAGTAAAAAAAAGGATCTCTGAATAAAGATTCCATTTTACGTTGGGACGCTAAGGATGTATTCTTTATAGAGATGTGTAACTACAGTGCTTATCCCTTACCTCATTGGTAGATGTGCGTGAGATGAGGAATACATTTCTAGTTTTATGCTTGGAACAAGTATAGGCGAGGTGTAGTTAACCTTCAGCATTCCTTTCTAGGAAGCACGGTGTTCTTTTTTTGCACATGTCAACTTGATGCTGTTTATAACACTGTAACCTTAATAATTAGAATATGTATGAAGAAAAAAAACAGGGGAAAAGAGAACAAAAGCAATAGTGTGGGACGTATCTGGATTCACAGTCCCGTGTGCTAAAACAGATAAGATTTTTTTTTTTCTTTGTAGCATCAGAGACAACAGTATCTTTCATCCTTGAAAAAGCATAGGTTTTCCCTTATTGCTCCTCTGCTCTCTCAGCATCTCCTGTCTGTTTCTGTGGTCACAACTCATTTTCAGGTCCCTTGGCAGAACTGACTTACATGCTCAAGTTCTGCTCCTCCTGGCCATCATGCATCTTTTAGTTGACTGAGTCCAGTCACGTGGCAGGCTGAGGCTCTGTTCGTGTGTTGAGGTCTGTTTGCGAAGAGAAACTACATAACCATGTTTGTGCTTTCCCAGGACTCTTCCCCAGTGTTCTTTCACCAAAGCTGGTAAATCCAAAGCCTTGATGCTTTTCATTTTAGACTCAAGGCTTCACTTAGCACTTTTTCTGGTGTAGTAATATTAACTAACGGTACCCTTTACATAGTGCTGCTACCCCCTACTGCGCTTTGAGTTTCACTGGGTTAAAAAAAAAGCACCCAAACTTGTTACCATATGACCAGGGAATGAGAATGCTGACAAAAGCATTCAAACTTGCAAGTTTACAGTGGAATAAACTTAATTGGTGTAAATTGTAATGGTCAAAATCGAAAAGCAGTTTTTTATCAGAAACATTGTTCTTTGCCATAAAGCTAAATTATGCTTTGCGAGCTGAAAGTGCCCCATCTTCAGCATTGTGCATGCTACTTCATATTTTGCTATTTAAAAAAATCCTTTTTTTTTTTTTACTGTAACATGTACACTGAATGAAGATGCTACCCTTATTAATTTCAGTAGTTCCAGATTTTTAACAAACAGTACTTGGAAAAAAACAAGAATGAGTTCCAGAAAATGAAAGCCTCTGCAATGCAACTTTGCCATGTTGATTTATAGATAAGAAATAGGGTTGTAATATAATTTCACATCCTTTGGAAGAGGTTTTTGGTGAGGAAGTGTATTATTTGCTTCTTTTGTTACAAATGTATGTAACAAACATTAAAAGTTTATACAACAGAAAAGCATATAAACTACTGCAAAATGGCTCAGCTCACGCACCTCAACCCTGACTTGTAAACTACCATGTTTCAGTCCTGGGTCTCAACTTTGGCGGAAATTGCTAATTGTATAGTTGGTTCATGATGTGGCTAAATGTCCACTAGGGATTAAGGCAAGATCACAAATCTCTTAACTCATGACCTCAGACAGACATGAATGTTGGCCTCCAGAGATGAAAGGCTAATACACAGCTCTACTATTGCCATCCCCCCATTGTGATCTTGTCCTTAGTGATATTAAGGATTATCAGTGCTTTGTGTTTTTTAGTATTAGATATGTGTGAATACAGAGTACCTATATGGTGAAGAAAAATAAGAAAATGTGGACCAAAAAACTGAAATAGGGAATAAGGAAAATTTATAGAGCTTGGTTATGAAAACACATGACTTTTGCATGTTTCTGACAAGTGCATGTACTCAGATGAATCTTGGGAGGTCCAAACAATGACCAGTTCCTTTTACAGTTAACAAACAAAAAGAAAGCACCTAAATAAAACCCAAAATTCCGTCTGTGAGACTTTAATACTGAGCTTTTGAAACAAACAGAAATCATGTCTTTTAAGAATCCTTGTTCCTGATAATAAGAATTACAGTGGATCTTTACATTTCTTGCAGTTTTATATCAATAAAAGTCATTGGTAAAATGTGCTAAACAGAGACAGTAGAAGTTATAAAAGATGTTTTCCCTTTTTGAAAGTTGAAAACCTGATGATTCAAAGCTAAGCCATGGAAATGACTAAGATCTTTGCTTAAATGGAGATGATGCTAATGACCTTAGCAGTGAGTTGAACAAAAAATTGGGGAATTTTCGCAGATGACATAAATTTAGCAAGGTGTATTATGTAAGATTTATTTAAGAATAAATTTTATAGTATGAAATGAATGCTAAATTCCATCAGAAACAGAGGAAAGAAAATTTTAGATGATCCATTTCTTTTTTTCAGCAAATCTATTGTTTCCCTATTTTATGAAATAATGATTTTAAAATATTTTAGCTTATATGGTCTATGCAGAATTGATGACTGCACTAATTTTGAAGATTATTATTCTTCATTTTAAAACGTGCAGTGAGCTAAACAAAAAGGCTGCTTTACCAGGACCGTTGGATTGGAGATGATGTAACAGTTTGTAAGGAATTGTATCCTAACGTATAGAATCTACCAAAGTGTTTTCAGGCAGCATGTGTTTTCAGTGGTGTGGAGGTACCACACAAGACCCTTGTATTTGCATGCCAATGTGCAGCTGTCCTGGAAGGGGGGGCCTGGAGAGCGCAATTGTTGAAATGGAGCCTGATCTGTTCCCATTGCACTGAGGGGGGATGTTGCTCCTTGTTTGGCATGAGGTAAGGCTGCAATTTAAACCAAAACAACGGGCATTCCTCTCTCATTTTTGCATTTAGAATGTCTGTCATGAGAAAGACTGCTGTGAATAGTAGAGGAGGTTTAAGGTAGCTATTAAAGATTTTTATGTTGTTACATTGAACGAGCTCTTTTGTAATTTAATAATGTTACTAATCTTGCAAGTCACTTTTTTTTAAATAAGCATGATTAGCAATTTCAGTCTTAATTTATGATTTAGGAATTTACTGTATCTCTTGTAGTAGCAGAGAAAATAACTTCATTAAATATGAAGAGATCTTCTTGAAATGTTCAAAACATAATGACTGTGTTTCTAGAGTCTTTAGGACATTTGCCAAACCAAAGCACTTCATCAGATCTGATTGCCATGGAAAGCAAGATTACAGACATTTCATATTTAATGTGCAGGCTTTTGTATAATTTTTAAATATAACTTTTTTATTAAAAAGTCTATTGAGATAATAATTTGTTTTCCTGTCAAGTACTGAAAACTGTCTGAATGGATGGTAAATTCCTTACAAAAAAACGTTGCTTTGTTTTCCCAGGGCTGTGTGTTCCCTTGAAGTTATGAATTTTCAAAGAAATCCCATATGGTTGCACTTACATTTTCTTAATGGAGGATGGAGCCATCATTTCCGTGTAAAAATGAGATGAGCTTTGAGCAAGCTTGTTAGTTGTGCTAACGAGTCCATTTTGTTAATTTCTTTTTTTGACAGAACATTCTCCGAAGATTGTGAAAATAAATCGATGCAGAATGGATAGAGAGGTATCAGGCCTCGACAGGAAAGCATTTAACCACATGATTAAGTTTGTTTTTACATACTAGAACATTTCCCATCCACCCCCTGCTTAATTTCAGGTCTATGATTTAATCTTTTAAAGTTCAGCATATGGTTATTCTCCTAATTGGGTCTCTAGCTGAAGTTTCTGGTGTATATATTTTGGCAGTGTTTCATTTCCCTGAGATGCTATGTTTCTGAAAATGTGCGTGTTTTGCCAGCACCTCTACAGTTTGTGCCCACCGTGTTCATAAATCTCACCGCCCTTTGTATGACAACTGAAAGGATAACTTTTGAGGCAGCATACACACACTGACTGGAGCTTCAGCGCGCATCTCTCTTTTAATGAGAGTTATGCTATTGCGTACCACAGACAGCCCTTTGTAACACCAGAAGTTTAGAGAAAGGTGTTTATAAGGTATGATGTGGATTCCGTTATTTTAATGAGATACTACTCCTCTGGTATGTAAAATCAACATGAATATTTATGAACCAGACACAAAATCTACTTTCCCACCTTTCATTACACTGATGAAATTGTAATGAGATTTCACTCGCCTGTCAAAATTTGCTTCCCTTGGATCAATTAGCGAAGAGAAATTTTGCAGCGGTTCTGCACACAGCTTATTGCCCAGGTTTTCCGTCTGAGACTTTACTTAAGAATATCTTGTAGTTGGAAGGATTCACTGTAGCCGGCGAGCACTGCCTGCAAGGTAGGTGGTAAGAAGGAAAGACATTTCAGCCTGTGTTTAACCGCACGGTACAAATGCCGTAAGCGCCTTGTGCTCCGGCCTCGTCTCTCACCCAAGGCTCATTAAGCCAGGATCCCAGTGCTAGTGCCCGCTCTTTAAGGGAGGATGGGTGTTGTCCTGATGAGTCGGGGGCAGCCCACCGCTTGGCAGACCCGGTGGGTGATAAATGTCCAAAGCCCTCCAGGCTGACTACACATTTTTCATCATTAATCTGGCCTATTGTGAGCTGGTCACTCACATTGATTCCAACTAGAGGGTATCATCTGCTGTTAAGAGGGTGATGACTCGCTAAAAATGAAGGCCTGAAACTAATCAAATATAGTTAGAGCCTTTGCTGGCAGCTTGCTTGGATAGCTCTAGGGCACTAAGAGGAAAGCAGCAGACATGTGGGCAGATCCCTTCAGGCACTGCGTGGCTTTGTATAGGAATGCGATGGTTTCCTTTGACAGCATGTCGTGTTGTTATAGCTATTATTGAGTCAAACGCTGTTATGAGAAATTTTTCCGTCTCTTCTTGCATTTTTTTCCTCGATGCTTTGCAATAAAAAAATGCAAAAGAGGGGTGAATTTGCGACCATAATGTAACACCCATCCTGTCAAGACCATGCTAAATGATTGTGCTACAAAGAGAAAAGAATTCCCTCTGCAGAGGTCTTTGTCTGACTATCGAAATCATCTGCCTGTCTTTCTATTTATCTACTTAGTTATCTATTTATCAAAAGGCTTCATTTCTTTTGTTTCAAAGTAACACATATGCCCAGCTTGATGCCCTATTCAGTGTTTGTCTTTGAATGGTTATAATTTGTTTGTCTGGAGTAAGTCCAGCTGAGAAGTAAAGGATGAAGATCTGTGTAAATCATAGCCTCAAATGAAATTACAGATTTTACAGAAATTATAGAAATTACAGAGTTAGTGTGTTTGTAAGCAACTTGTCCCTGTTGCAGAGCAGTGAGGTTTTCCCCCATGGTTTTTTCCTCTTCACGGAGCGTGTCCCTCTCCTAAAAGTTCACATCACTAGAGGTTCCCCATGCAGGGATTTAACACTGCTGGAAGAGAGCCTTTTCAAGAATGTATCCATTGCTGGAGGAGGCTTTGCAAGACTCTGCTGCTGGGGAGTGTTTGGCCACCCCCTCCCCTCCTGGGATTGTTTTCTGGGGTTCCTCCTACTGAGAGCTCATGTTGGAGAAAGTCAGCATGTTTAATTGGTAGCTCATAAAGCTCTCTCGTTGTTAAATGCTTTGCCCACGGTAAAAGGTTCGTAAATGCATCGGGCAGTGTTCTACTTTGTTTTTATTACAAGATGTGCAAATGATGCCTAGTGGCAACTTTTCAGAATGTGAAGCTGTTGCTCATTTTGAGCATTGATTTAGTCCTCTTGTAAGCAAGTTCAGCTTCCAGGTCGTGTTTTCTTAGAAAGCTGTTTATGCTACGGGAGTAACCGCTTTATGCTGGGAAGAATTGCTGACAGTGCCGGTTTTGGCCATTCATTTAGGCATAATGCATTGATGAAGTGGTCTTCTAAACAAATCCCAAAGAACAAAAAGCCCCCCCCTCCCTGCCCCAACACAAAACAAAACGCAAGATTGGTTTCCTCAAAAACCGGGACAGCTGTTGGTTGGAACTGAGGGGTGAGAGGAAATTCCTGGCTGCAGACTTTCTTAGCCTCGAACAAGCTCATTGAAAGCAAGCTCATTGAGGAGCACCAGACCTGCGCTGTGACTGGAATCAGTGCATGCTGGGGAGGAGCAGTCAGGGAATTTGCTTCACAAATACACTACTGCTCTAAACATGAATATGGATGCAGCCTAAGGGTCAGATTTTTGAAAGCCTAAGATGGACTTAGCTAGCTAGCTTCCACTGAACTCATCTAGGCTGCAGATTCTTTCTGCTAACCCAGAAGTTTCAGTGCCTTTGCCTGTGCTGCGGCGACTGTCTTCACAGATCTGAAGCAGTACAGGCTGGAAATGCCCTCTGTGAGGGCTTTACTGCAATTCTGGATTTTACCCAGGAAAACACAACATATTTCAGTTACTTACGGGACTATTCACATTTTTAAAAGTAAAAAGCACATTCTTCTGTACTTGTTTGGATCGTTTAGTTTTGGGTCATGGCCATTCAGGGAACTCCGCATTTGAATAAAAAAGGTAAGAATACTTGGCTGTTAGATACCGATTTCAGCGATAACATTTATTTTCAGAATCCCAGACATACCTTTTGTGGAAATATTTGTTGTTGTTTGCATTAACAGGTATCCTGATAAACTATAATAAGAGTTTCCCAGATTTTCCAGGATTTTATTTCATTTTCCTTTGTCAAATCCAAATACTGTTAGTCCAGAACAAAGAATATTCATGCTCTAGACTGATTTCTTAGTTTCTTAAACAACTCTCTTAGGTTTTCCTTCTTGTTTATATTGTTCTAGCATTGTAGATAGTTGAGTATATTTAACATAGTTTATGACATCTCAGTCATTTAATTCAGAGACTGTTATATGTATTTCTTGTCTATTCAGCATCTTCAATAAAGTGAGTTATTTTAATTTCTCCTACCCACAAGTAAATGAATGAAATATTACTTTGCTCACACATTCAGAAGCCAAGGAAAGATTTTACAAATAATATCAGAGGAGAGAAATCAGCCAACTGTGAAATTACTGATCATCTGGATTTTCCCTCTAGTTTTGACTGCATATAGTGAACTGGAATGAATGCATTTTCTGCAGTATACAGCACTTCTACCTCACAGTAGTTTATACCAATTTGCTTCTGTTGATTACATGTCCATCTTACTAGAGCAGAAGTACTGTACTGGATGGTTTGTAGCATATTTTCTAGTGAACATTCAGGAGAGGTTATATGGGGCAGGAGAGGGTAAAAGCCTTGTTAATGTGTATTTGCCCTTAATGTCCTTAAGAAAAATAGTCTGAGGACAGAATTCCCTTCTAAAAATGGAAATAGCCTTTCTTCGTAGTGTTTTAATACAAACAGACACTACAAAATAAGTGATGTGTAATAATCTTTTCGCACTTACAGTAGCGTGTAATGAAATGAAGTGGTCTTTTGTTGAGTGTCCAGGAGTACACTGCATGTATTAAACCTCAACCTCAGTTGCTGATTGGGAAGGAATGAGCTCAGTCACCTAACAAAGTCTGCAGTCCTGCTAGTTGATCAGATAAGCAGACCTAAGCCTTTCTTAGGAGTTGGGCTTTAGGAAGTTATAAATAAGGGACACTCAAGACCAATCTGTTATCATGCTTGTGGCAGTTTTTGGCTGCCCTGCACTACATATGCAGAGGGTGATTGACTATGTATATGATGAAAGGAAAGTTTATAAAAATATCTGTGACCCTATGATAACAAATACTTCAAGGGTAATTTTTGAGTGAGCACGGTGTGTTTATAATAAAAAGAATGAGATATTGTGCTGTGGTTTCAGTCTAGTCCTTAAAAAAAAAAAAAAAAAAAAAGGGGCAAGCTTTCCTTAAGAGGAGGTTAACATTTTGGAGGCTGGAGGCTGCATTCATTGTGTGTAGAGACAGCACTGTTTCCTTAGTGGTAGTGCTGCTTTAAAAAGCCCCTGTTGCTGGTGGCTAAAAGTGTGTAACATGGGGCTTTATTGGTTTGGTTGGTTGCTTTTTGCTGGATTATTTCGGCGGATCAGAGCACAGCTTCATCATGTGCCCAAACACTTCCCCTGGCAGGAGACTGCAGCACTGGTGACAGGAGGATGTTGCTGGTAGAAGGTATAATGAGAACTTTGGAATCTGGCATTGTGAGCAGAGACAATACAAGGTCAAATTACAGTCTGATACACTTGAAGTTAAGTATGTGCTCAAATATTTTGCTATTCTGGAGCCTGTATTGAGTCGCTTTGTATGTGTTGATACTTGAAACAGTAAAGAACTGATGACTCTTTTTTAAAGCTGTGTTTGTTTTGGAGCATGTTTAGATTAAATTTGTAAATTGGGTTAAATGCTACCTGATTTGATGTATTATAACGTCTTCAAGCAAGTCTTAGCTTTCTGTGTCTCCTTTCCAATTCTGTGACACACAGCGGGTTCTCCCTAGGCCCTCTGCAGTATTCTGCAGTCATTATTTGTTTTGCATGGATAAAGGGAGGTTGTACAAACACCAAGGATAGTCTTGCGTGCTCATATAAAGCAGCTGTGTCTGGTCCTGTGATGCTGGTGGATCGTTCATTTGTTGAGGAGTGAGGTTTGGTTTTGCGGGGGGCTTTGCCCACTGCAGTGCCCACAGCAGATTGCCCCAGCTGCTTCATGATATGACCTCATGGGGAGGTCTGTGTTAGCTTGCATCTCCTGATGGAACTGGTCCTGTGACCATGTGCTAACCTATCTGAGGCAAAATGAACTGCTTTAGCTTGAACAGTTTAGGTCTTTGTTAGGCTGACTTAATTTGACTAAAATGTCTTAGAGAACAGTGACAAAGTCTGTACCACCAGAATCAGGAAAATGGAGCTGTATAGAGGGGTGCAAGCTGGTCACAATTGCATCTTTTGGCCCACACAGCCATGGGCAGGAAAAGATGTGAGAACAGCCCCTGAAGTCATCCTTAAGTGCTGTTCAGTGCATCAGAAATGTTGGACATTAGAGAGGACTTCTTTTGCGTTCTTTTCTTCTAAAGCATCAGTATTTTGTGGTGAAGAATTTTTTTTTTTTTTCCCCTATAGGGCAAGTGTGTAGCTTTTGTCATGTGTTGTTTGCCTGCTGGAACCACAGCTTTCATTCCATTGCATAAGCAGGACTTTAGCCCAATTGAGAGTGTTGGAAAGTATTGAGGACGCAGCAGCCACTGTGTCCAGCTGAAACGATCTTTCTAGAAGAGAAAGTATAACGTCTAGGTAGTGTAATTAGTCAGATCAGTGGGCATGAAGGTGGGGATGTGCCAGGACCTCATGCCAGCAGTTGTTGCCTCATGTGGTCCTAAACCAGCTTCACAATCTGCATGATTAGAGGAAGCATTTTTCCTGTCCATGGGGTGTAGAGAGATCCTCTGTGGCTGCATTAGAGATAGTCACTCTAGAGGAAATGGCAGATTTCCTCCTGGCTGTACACATGCATCATATCATATAACATTTGGAACAGATAGATTTCCTCAGAGAGTTGCTTTGCAGGGACCTAAGCAATTTGGCACCAAATAAACAGGAAAAAAAAGTTACCTTTTGTCTCCTGCATCATCCGCAGGTTGATGCTTGGATTTTGAGAAGACCCATTTGTGCATAACACATTAATACGTCATGAAAATTTGTTGTGTTTTAATCTATTCTGGTGTGTTTACAGTAGAACAACAAAAGCTGGTAATGGAATGCAGCAATTCCTAGCACAGTGAGTGATAGGATATAATTTCCATTGTGTCAGGAAACCTTGTGTTGTAACAGATGTTTTTAATTATGTTTTTAGATGTTCAATAGGTAGACCCTGGTTGTGTTAAAACTGTTATCTTTCAAGCTGTGTCTTTATATGACCATAACACTCAGTATCAGGATGTAGGCCCAAAGCCATGCATCTTGTGAAGTTTATGTGTGTCTCGACATGGCCGTGAAGAATGAAAGGCCAATACACACTTGCAACTTTTCAGTATGCGTATAGTTTGTCTGCTGGAGCCAAAATGTCGGTGTTATAGAGGAAATTTTATTAAGATAATCATGCTGAGAAAGAAAATATGGGTGGCAGTGGTATGTTCAGGCTGCGTGACGAACAGTACATTTTGCAGGTATAGAACCGAGGAGTCCTGCCATCTTTGGCACACAAACCCCTGAGGTGGAAGGGTGATACAGCTTCCCACCAGCTTGTTAGAAGACTTCCCCGTGCTGTCTGTTCAGTTTTCGTACTGAGTGGAACACACCAGGACTGTGTAAAGGTGTGTGCCGTACAAGTTTTCTTTCCGAGTGGCTGTTCTTACATCGTGGTTTTGATTGACCATGCTTACTTGGAAGCTGTAAGGAAACAGAGAGCCTCAGGGTCTTGCAAAAGTTACACGTTTAGTCTTTGTGTTGCTTCCCCCCCTAGAGATTAGATTTTCAAAACTTTTATGCCTCTCTACATTATTCAGCTGACTCAAACGTACCATATTCCAGGGAGGAGCTCAGTTTGTGCACATGAGCCTGAGGACCAACACCTGCACCTTCATATCCTTCCTGGTCTTGGGCTGTGCCAAGCATTGATAGGTAACTTGAAGGCGGGCAAGTAGTGGTGCAGGGTGAAAGGCAGAATTTAGTCAGTTGTGTATATACAATAATAAAATTAAACACTTCCTTCACCAGCTATATACACATTTTAAATGAAAGTTTAATTTTTTCTCTTTTCTGTGTTACTAGGCTTATGAGTATTCTGTCTCAGACCAGACTTTTTTTTTTTTTTAACAGGGAGTATCCTTCTGTAGTGGCTACTCTTACATTAAGTGTCGAGACTGAATTAATACATAATTGGGGGCGGGGGGGGGAATCACCTTGAAGTAAAACCGTACAGGCCAAGTTTTGAGAATTGTCCGGTCCTTTGTAGGAACCTTGATTTTTGCATGTCTGAATTGAGGCATCTCTAAAGTATTTGGTTTGCAAAAGGGAGATAATCAGTACCTCTGGAAAATTATGCCTCTTGAGAAAAAGGGAAGAATAGCAGGTGGGGGATCCTGAAGTAAAAACAATCAAAATCACTGGTAAATTAAAAATTAAAAAGATTCCTAATATGAGCCATACTCTTACAGATGAAATCCTGTTATTCTTGCCGATGGTTGAAATTGATCCCTCTGTACAAAGCCTGCCCTTGGCCACTGCCGTACTTTCCTTCCACTTGAATGCTATTTGAGATTTCAAGTGGAACTTAAGTAGCAGGGATGTGTTGGGCAGTCCTTCTGCACAGTTTTGAGTTTAACAGTTGCAACAGGAAAAGTTTCATAACATAGCACGAGAAATAGAAATTTAGTCTATGTTAGGAGCCTGTGTTGACTTTTGTGAGTAGCACAAAGAAGAAAAGGAATATGAACGCAAAGTGCTTTTCCAGACGCTGTTATGTTCAGAAACGTGCAAATGCCCTGTGATGAAAATGATTGAGAGGTTTAAATTCTCTCTGCTTATGAGAATAAAGCAGTAATAAAATGATTTTTAATGCCCACCAACATTATTGCATACTTGTGTCAAGCTATTTGTTTGCAAACAAAGTCCACATACTCTTTGTGTGACTGCTCTTTACATTTGCAGCAAAAGAAATCTGTTTCCTATTGATCAGAATGTGTTACCATCCAATTAGTAAAAATTTGAACTTGATCTTTGTGCAATAAGGGTTCTTCTTAATTGGATACATGTCCACATTCCAAGCTGTACTGCCCACAGAACATCTAGTGCGGTAACAGATGACAGGCCAAACAATGAACGAAACCATGTGAAGAGTGAGCCGTGAGTGTCCTTTCTATGAAGTCCTCCACTTAGCAGGACAAGCTGGAAAGGCCAAACCTATGCTCCCTGGTCCCTCCTGCCGCAACGTCCCCAGCCTGACTTTCTCAGATGCACTGAAACTGCTCTCTGGCTGGAATTTGAAGCATTTTTATTAAAACTATTTAATTTAAAACAGGATTTTGGTGTTTGACATAATATCTGAGTAGTCATATAGTCTGACTGATTTTTAGCTGGGCTGACTTTGAGGTGCGTAGTTACAGCAGTAGAGACATGCACCGTGTGCCTGCAAACTTCAATAGACGGTAAATTGTTTACCACCTTTTCATTGCCTCTGACCTGCTAAACAGTCCACTCATGAGAGCCTATTAGTCTTGACCTAATTAATATTAATGGCCTGAAGCTGCTTATAATTTGGCTTTAAATGGGCAATCAATCTTATGTTTGTTTGTGAATGGTGTGGGCTTACTGGTTTGTGCCCTGCCCTATGTCAGTATCTTCAGTCATCTGGAATTATTGTTATATTTAAAAATAAAAACCTGCCATGTTTGCCAGTACATAATTTTAGCATTGTATGGAAGTTTGTAACAGCATTGAAAAGAAATGCCAGCTATATTTGTAAAGGAGGGTTAAAAGACAGATCAATTTTTCCAAATCTGACACTTCTAAAGTTTGACAACAAAGTCATCAAGATGTAATACTTTGAGCTAGTGATGTCATCTTGCGGCAGTTGTCTTCATCTTTTGGTTTGGGACAGTCACTTTAGTCTTCCTCTTCAGACTTGAAGGTTTGTGGTTAGTGCCTGATACAGTAGATAAATAATCAAATATTTAGTTTTGAATGAGAACTGGAGAACTGAGAAGCCATGAAGTAGCAAGTCAAGAAAAAGCACCATTTTGTCATTCTGGGCAATGTTGTGCAACCAATCCCTAATTGATAATAATTGTGTAAGCAATATCTGGTGTGCACACAGTTGATTTCTAATGATTATTTTTACATTTCACATGAAGAATAGAAGTTAGAATTTCTTCAGCTCCAAAATGTCAGTAGAAGCTGACTCTCCACTGCCTGAAATTCCCATCACAACAGCCTCTTTGCAATCCAGGCACTAGAGGACGTAAACTGTTCTTCAATCTCATACAGCCTAATAGAAGGAAAGAATTAGGATTATTTTGTGGCCATAAAATCCTAAATTTTGGTTAATGTAAACTAAATTCTGTTATTCTGTATTCTTTTATTACATACGGAAATAGAATTTGTTCAGTTGGTTGTGCTTAGTGTGTTTGATAATAGGGTACATCTTCAAACTTCAAAATTCTGCACGGGTTTGGTTTTTTTTTTTCAGGAGATGTTTAGAATTCTTATAAGGGACTAAAATTTTCATTTCTACTCCCTTCGGATATCACAGTGAAAGCTGAATCAGTAGAAAAAACATTTGAATTAGTAAACAGCAATAAAATGATAGTTTAGGGATATTTTAACATAATTCCTTAAATGGGAGAGTATTTTAACTTACTATAGAGAATACCCTAACCCTATGGTGTTTTTGTTTTTCTTTAAATATATTATGTTTTAAAAGCATCTCACTGCATCATCATGTTCTTTCAAATATAATTTAGTTCTTGTAAAATGCATTGTATCATCACATACTCTGCGTGGTATTCTGGAGTGTATGCTATTTATATACTGCAACCATTTCTTCATGTAAGAGATGCATTAGAATAATTTTCCTGAATACAATGCATGATTAAAGGACAACGTCAAAGTAATTTTTCAAATTATTTTTCCCTTTCCCTGTTGTTTATAATAGCTTTTTGGAAGAGTAATACTTCAGGCATATTCATTTGAAATCAAATAATGTCTCGGAACATTTTCTAACTTGCCTTGGCTAATTTTGGTGAGCTAATGAAGAAAGATTAGTATCTGTTTCACTATTAAGACATTAATGAATTTTAAGTCCTGGGCACCCAACTTAGCCATTCATCTTTCCTAAGAGACAAATTATTGCATAACTTTCAATAATGCTCCAGAGTTTTATTACATCTATAATGAGAATACTTGTTTAAACAGCAGCATTTTTATTTTAAATGGCTAAGGGGCATAATCCGGTTAAGTATAAATAACTGCAACTTGAGTGATGAGGAAGTTCTTAACAGATTTCAATTAATAAATGTCTCAAGTCACATTCAGAGGAACAGCCTACCTATGCTTCTGTCTACCAGAAAGGGAGCAAGGACAAATACTTTTAAGTTGTGCTTTGAGGAGCTTCACTCACTTCCCGTGGTTTTTCTCTCTTTTTATATCTACTGCTGCTCCATTATAAAATGCTGAACTGCTACACCCAAAATGTAGTGTGTTTGTCAATGGTTTCTTCACTCTGGACTGCTCGACTTTTTGCTGTCTCTGGCCTCTAAATAGCATGCCTTTTTCTTTGCTACCAGGGATGCTGTTAAGGGGTTACACTCTTCAGAGATATTCATGTATCTTCAAGATGTTGTAGCTGAGTAAATGTAAAGGGATTGGAGCCAGAGTGAGCTTTATGTTTTATGCATGTGTGTAGTCTCTTGCATGAGGGATCTTGATCCTTGATGGATGCCTCCAAGCTGTTTCCACAGTAGTAGTAAGTTGTTCCTGCAGATTCTGCAGAAACATTCATCGAATTTCTCTGTGAGCTGGGGAAAGCTATCAGGGCCTGCCTGGATCTGCTTCTGTCTTCTAACATTCTCAGTGACAAGGCGGGCAAGGGGGTTACACAGCATACTGGATTAGGTGTGTAGGGATTCATGTGACTTGGATTATATAGTTGGTGTCTGTATTTTGTTTCTTTTGCTGAGAATCTTGGTCTCGGGCTTTTCTCTTTCTGCACTCCAACTGGAAGTGGCTCAGGGTTTGTTTGTGCAATTTGGAGAAGTTTTATTGAAGAAAAAGCTAATATGGGTTGTTCACCCATTTCCATAATGTAGTTCATCAGCATTATTTTGTTATCATCACTGATTTTCCTAGTTTAATTTTTTTTTTCTTTTCATTCTTTATCTAGCTGGGTGTTGCAGAACTGAAATGTACTATGATCAAAACTTAATCTGTTCTAGAATAGGCACTGACCTCATCGATAAGTCGGTTGAGTCCCAATTTATTTTATTTTTCTGAATGTGAAGGTCCATTGCACTACAAACATATGGTGTTTGGGGCACTTGAAGCTGCAGATCCCAGACAACTCTTATTTCTGTTTAAATATGCATGAACTGTTGTTTAGGTAATCTACCCTGTCAAAACAGCATCAAATGTAATATATTGCTGACCTTATCTTTTGCATATTGGAGGGGACTAGAGAAGTCTATTTATACTTGCAACTGCATTGTCCGTGTTGCACTTTTTTGTATATTCAAATCTTTGGAAGTGTGAAGATTATCGAGGATGTTACATTTGTAATAGGTAGCTTCATTTATTCATACATCTTATTTATTTGGCCCTAACAGGATATGACATTAATCTTTTACAATGTAATCTTGGTTTTAGGGATAAGAGAATGTTAATGAGGTAACTTGGCAAGCTACCGCCCTTACTGTCCAGCTTGTGCAAAACACACCATGAAGGAAGCACCTGGACCTCCTCCTGACCTTCAGTCTGGAGGGCTGTAAGAGCCTGAAGTCTCTGTAAATGTAGTTTGGCTTCTGGTGTTGGAGGAAGCAGGCTTAGCATCACCATGCCTTCAGAGGCCCCTGGAGATCATTTTGACAGTGATAGTCAGGGCAGCACTTCATTCATGTGCTTTCCCCTCAGCCAAGAGGGTCTGCAAATGCATGGCAAGTGGCTAGCACTGCCAGCTGTGCCCTGCCACGCTCTGAGATAATCCTCAGCAAGCCAGCTAAAGCAGTTTAGTGATGGAATTGCTGCTGGACTCCCACGGAACAGAAGCCTCTTGGGATGGCATTGCACGCAATTTGTATTTCATGCAAAAAAGGCTCTGGGTTAACAGTCAAGCTGTGGCAGTTTACCTGCCATGTTAACATGCTCCTTTCAGTGGAAATTATAGCCTGTGTCATAAAATGAATTATGTCTTTTCATTTGATCAATTTTTTTTTTTTTTCTTGTGGGAAAGTGGTTTTTAAAGGGTCTTCTGAAATCACTCATTTGCTATCTCTGCTAGTATTTTGAGTTAGCAGAATTGGCCTTGCCTAGTCTTGTTTATGGATTTCTCTGCCATAATTATGGGAGGGAGATCCCTTGCAGGAATCTGTAAAATTAGAATTGTGTATAAGCTTTGCAATTTGGTTTTCTAAGGCTGAAAGGAGATTGACTATATTCATTCTGTTGTTTTTTGTTTGTTCTTAACTTTACAATGGGAAGTATTGCTATAATGACAGGTGTGATTTAAAAGGTACAGGCTTGTCTTCCTGCTGATAAACGTATTTTTTTAATAGGCACTTAATCCTTGTGAAAGGTGCTGGATTGTGACAGCTCTTGAAGATGAATTCCTGTATTTTTATGCAGAAGTTGTACAGCAGGAGACAGTGGCAGGGCATGCTTCTTTTACAAATATGTCTGAACCCTGACCTAGAGAGATCACCTTTAGAGATGAGTCTCTCTGCCCATTCAATCCTTGACCTCCCTGCCGAGATGCTATCAAGGTTGCCAATTTATGATGTGGACCTTGGGCTTGAGAGTACCAGCTCATTTTGCGTTGACTACCAAACCAGTTGTGAATGATGGCAACTCGATAATGACCTGGAGGTGGTTTCAAGCCAGTGGTCACTGGGGAAAGGCTCCCAGTCTATTACAGATATTTTTAGGTATCTAGCTTGCAGAGCAGGTGCTCTTAGTTTTCAAAAAGTACTTTCTTTTGTCCATATTCTGTGTTTATTTTCATAAAGTCTTCAATTCAATGTTTTTACATATCTGGAAAAAAAAGGAATAAAAATTGTAGGGATTGCTGTTACATCAGGAGTTTGCAAATTTAGCGTGTGTGCGCAAAACTTGCAGGAAGAGAACTGTATTTAGCTATGGCAGATGCACCAGCCTGATTTTTTTTGTTGCTGACCCTCGCCATGTGAGCGGTGAGCTCCCATGCACACACTTTCCCCGTCCTTGTGGATGTGGCAATGATGCCAGTGGCAGCTCCCCCCATTCAGTAGCAAGCAACTGCACAAACTGAATGCTGCCCAAACAAATGCTCCCCATCTCATCCAAGGAAAAGACTGCAGATCTTTTTCATTTTTTTTTAAACTGGGGAAAATAGCATATCTATGTTAATATGCATTTATATGTATGTGTGCGTGTATGTGTATTATAAATATGTACACATATTTAGACATCTTGAGTTAAAATACTCTGCAAATAATTTATGAAATACTCACTATAGATTGGTAGTTGCTATTCTGAATCTTTGCTAGGCTTTATCCTACACTTAATATGTAACCGGAAAACTCTTGTAGCATTGATTCAGTCCCATGTCCTTGTAATATTTTCAGTAAGTTTCTTGGGCATATACAAGAACTGTGGAACTTTAGAGTGATTATTCAGCCTGTATTTCTCATTTTATTATTATTATCCTTCTTTACATTAGGAGAAATAAGAGCCAACTAATGCTTTTGGTGATATTTTTCTCTCCCTTATCTTTCCTTTAATAATTGATTCAAATGCTGCCATTTTTTGGGGTACAAACTGTAATGGCGTCAGAGCCCTTTTCCTCTTTCCAGTTCTGAAGCATTTGAATAACGTTGCTCGTTTGGAACCTGTCTTAACCTCAGCAATATGCTTAGGCTATTTGAATTCTTGTTCTCTTTCTCCTCTTTGTTATTCACTGTACAATTTGTTTAATGCTGCTGTAGCCATGCATTACCAGTCAACCTGATATATAAATTCCATAATAAATTAAATAAAGCTCTGTATGGGTCAGCTTAGACTAGCCCGATTAAAAAATGATTTACTAAAGAGATAGAGGTAGCAGGTTGGTAGAATGTGCTTCTAAATCAATTATGAGTCCATTCACTGTCGGCCTATTGTGCGTAATAGTGTATTAAAATGCATTCTATATTGTTAAAAAAAATTGACTCTTTCATTGAAACTGAATTAACATTTGCAAGCGCATAATAGTGTTTGGAAAGCTATAAACATTTAAATTCAATCCTTCATTGCAGGCTAAGTGTGTACAGCTAGGATTGTAATATCCAGATAAGTCTTTACGTTGCGTTCATTTCAATATTATAGCAAGATGTTCACCGTACTAAAGGTAAGATTGGGTCAACACTTGCATTTATAAGCCCATAATTGCAAGGAGAAGGCAGTACCACTGGACTGTAACAGTGAAGTTCATTTTGAACTGAAAATTAGTGTCTGTATGTACATGTATTGTTGTGTGTATACACACACACACACAAAAAACATAATAATACGTGCTAAATTTTTGAAAAATCTGCTTAGAGAAAGTGTTTCAGTCTGAGCACGTTGGCTGGTCCTGTAAAACAACATACGCTGGCCCTTGTGGCAGAGGATCCACAGTCCTTATCTTCAGCTTCAAAATCTTCCTGCCTCCCAGCTGTATGCTGAGATTGTACTGGGGCACATCTTAAGTCCCCCACCCCGTCCCCTCCTCCCCCGAAGCCTCTTCCCCCCCTTTTCCTTGTGAAGGAGGAGAGGCAGGGTGCAATCAGACAGACTGTCTCTTCTCGACCAGCTGGAGTGAAGGCTGTGCCCATGCTTGCAGCATGGCACAGACCCTGTCATCTGAGAGCCGCTTTCTTCCTTTCCCCCAGGTAGTGCCGAAGGTCTCAGTTCTCGCCAGGGACTGCCTGCACAGAATTGCCATGGCATTAGGTGGCCTGGGTGCGCCCGTGTACTGACTGCCCGAGCGGCAGACTTGCAGCGGTACCCCCGTGCTAGCACCTGAGGCTGGCAAGGGATGCAGTGGAGTTCTGCTCCTCTAGAGAATTCCCCTGCTGGGACTAATACTGTCTTTAGTGGGATGTGCTTACTTCAAATTCAGCTAATTAATTTTTACGGAATAAATTCAAAAGGAGCTTTCACTTCAGGTTTACTTACATTTGTACTTGCTTCTGTGTTTCCAGTATCCCAAAATGAAATGAGAAGTTCTACAGGAAACAGACCAAGCAATGTTGTCTGCAGAGTTTGAGAGTTTTAAAGCAGTTATATTCTCTTTTCTTTCATAGAGTATCCATACTAGGGCTGGTGTTCAGTCCTTTTGTCACCTTTATAACCTGTATTTGCTTCCTTGGTGTATTAACTTGCTTCTTTGAGCGAACACCTCCCTGCCCACATACACAAGCACTTAAGTGTATCAATCCATAACAAGCAGCTGTTTGCGTCTGAAGCAGACCTCTTTAAAACAGTGCTGCTTTTTTTTGTCAACACTGATCTGTGGTAGCTCCCAGTGCAAGAACCGTGCTCGTACGTTTATAAAGCATTAGGCGAAGATGCACAAGCAGTAGATGATAATCTTTTGTGACTTGGAAAGCAGGTAGTGAGCATCTTGCATAAGGTTTTCTGATGTCTAGTGTTCATACCAGAGTTTCCAGAAGTGCATGAACAATTCTTTCAGCCTTTAGAGTTTGCCTAAGTTTGTTGTTCTGAAAACGTATGTGTAATTCGGGTTGACATGTAGGATGTTTGCAGAAACCTATGAGAATTACCTAAGCGTTTTTGTTATACCCATGAGGGACACAGGCCTGAGCTAGCACGAAGACTGATTTATTTCTCATCCCTGAAGAAATTTAGCCCTTCAGTTCTCTGAAGTGATCAGTTGAAACATGAATTCAGTAGTGTTTATTTCTAAACCAGACTAAAACTTACATGGCTTTAGATGTTGTGCTTTTCAAGAAAAATACAATTCTACAAGTACCATTAAGGCTGACCCTCCATCTGAAATATAGATACACACTGGCTGTGTATGTAGAGGTAAATGTGTATTTTCTTAGGATTGGGAGAAATTTATGTAAAGAGCAGCATAACAGTCTACCAAAGGCTTCATACTATGGAAAAGTATGTTAAGGTTTCAGGTTGATTTTCTGTCACTTTATTGTAAGCATGATGTGGTTTAGTCTTCTTATAAATATACAGGATGGTTTTTAAAACTAATTTAAATTTCCTGTTATACATCTACACATTGCTTTTTCCCTGTAAGAAAAAATAAAGTTATGACAGATTATGGTAGGTTAGTTACTACCTGATACTCAAAAAAATGTCTAAATGTTTAACCTCACTTCAGCCTCTAGGTTCATAGTGCGATGCAGGGGCTATCCAAATGAAATAATTGCTTTGTCTGGCAAATAGATTGTCTCATAAGAGGACTGAACTGTATTAAGTGATTTTCCCCTGGTGATTGGAAGTATCTCTCTCCACTGGTTCAGGTAATTCTAAGGTTGTGCCTTCACTCTTTCATGCTAGACTGCTTTTCCAATAAAATAAAAAATGTAGAACCTGCTACACAAATGTAACGTTAACCTAGATTTCTCTGAGGACAAAGGTGAATGCTATAGGGCTTGCCAAAGGCAGAGGGGGAAATGATATTAAAAGGATATTACAGATAGAATTGGATGCATGGGACTGTATAAAGCTGAAAGGTGCAGATTGGGGTGTATGACTTATATTAGTTTACGTTTCTATGAGACTCCTTGAGGCAAATCTAACAGACTTTTTAAATACTTGAATACAACTTTCTTTTCTCTACCAAATATAAATTTGAGCTAATGGGTTTCTAGGGTAGAAAAATAGTCATAGGCAGAAAAGGAAGAACTAATCATGGAAAAAGGAGAGCATAAAGACCATCACAGAGCAGGCTTACACATTTCTATGCATTGTTTTAGGTCAATACTTGAGCAGGGCTGTGGCTGTCCAAACTGTGCATGTCCGGTGAACAAAATGAAAAGCAGGAGTTTTGGTGCAATGAGAAACTCATTTTCTAGTTTAAATCCTGAAGTGACCTGTCGGGCCCTGCAGTTTTTGACATGGAACAACCAGGAATGCCTAAAGGCAGAGCTGGATTTTTGGTATTACTGTACATATGTTGAAATTATGTACGTAAATGTTGAAATGCACTTCATGCCTAGCAAACCACCATATTCAGCAGAGAAGCTGCTTTCATTGCAGCTAAATGGGGTGTGACCTGGATGTATATCTGCTGCTGTAGTGGAATAAATGTACACATCTAGAGAGATGTTAGGATAGAGTACTGGTGGGAAGGAGGAAACGTATCAATATCTATTTTATGAACATCTCATTCATGTGCAGTTATGCAGCTTGTGCTCAGTTGCATTGCAGCTTGCATGTGATCTGTTACTGGTGAATATTTGGTGCTTCATTTTATTGCAGGGGCTTTGAGTGTCATAGAACTGTGGGGTCCCTGTTACACAAAGGTGCTCAAAAATTTATGCCTCATTACATTGTGCATGAGAACTTTTAAAAAAAAAAAAGTTTAATTGAAGTAATTCTGAATAGAAAATTCATTAAAAGCATGTACTTTGAAACTGTCATCTAAAATGTTTTGAAAGAGGGAGAGAGAACTATTGTTGCTGCAGTATACCACAAAAAAATTGATTCTCTCTGTAAATTCGGTATTATATTTGAGCTGAAAGATAACAGAGAAGAATTTAATATTGAAAAGTATTTAGTACTTCTGGGACCCCTGTTCATTCTCAATCCTTGGAAGAGAAAACTCATTTTCTATTGTTCTACATAAGAAAAAAATCATACACTGATGTGACTTGCATGGGAGCCAGTAAAGCTTCTTCAGGCCTAATGATTGAAAGTCAGAGGTGAGTGAAGACGAAAGGGCCGTTCAGATGATACCACTGCTTTACAGGTGATAAAACCGCATCTAGAAATGGCAGTTGGGTTTAGGCTTTTGGGAAATAATTAGGCTTTGAGGAAATAATTTTTGCCTTGATGGTTTCTCTGTGTCGGAAGAGCTGGCTTGGCTTCTCTGCAGATAAGCTGGTGACCCATAAGACAGGTCCAATTTGGAGGAAAGCTGTATCTCTCCCTCTTTTCCACTCCTATACGTGCATCCACATAGTAAGTGAAAGGGAGCCTGACTACTCCAAGCTCCCTTTCTCGGGTGCATTGATCCAGGCACATGGAAGAAGACATCGCCACTCACCATTCACGTGGACGCCAAACGTGTAACTCCTGTTTGCCTGCGTTGCTGTCAAGAAAATCTTGAAGTCTGTTGCAGATAGTAGGTAAAATCCTGAAATAATAGTTTCCCAAATCCCAGTATGGAGAACATTTAACATATTTTGGCAAGGTAAACATCAAGGAAATTCCAGAACAATTTCTAGAATTTAACAGGTCAGAGTTCTTAGTCAGTTTTTAGTTAGCGCTATGGCCCATGTTGCACACAGTGTAACTGAACTTGGTGGGAGCAGCCCACAGCACGAGGAATAAATGGTGAAAATTATTTTCCTTTCTTGCCACACTCCTTTTTATTTGGCTGAAAACCTTAGTGGTTGCTACTGTATCTGGCAGAGTGGGCATCAGAGTAAGAGCATGCTAGTCGCAACTGCGTTTTGCGGGTTATCTGGCAAACCAGTTACTTTCAGAAACTGGCTCATCCTATTAGCAGTGCAATCAATTTCCACTCTACCAGGCAGTTGTTATCCAAGGATGACTTAAAACAAATGCCTGTAAATTCCAGTGGTTCCCATCATGCAGCCCTACCCCTCAGTTCCAGTGGCCAGGAGAGCAGGGGGAGCACACAAGGACATCGGCACTTGAGGTTCCTGGAGGAGGCGGGGGTATCGTCTCGCCTCGCACAACACTGTGTCCTCGGGTCTGCTAAGGAGGAGCATTAGTGCGCTTTGGAAAAATACCTGTCCAGACTTTGACAGTAAGGAGTGTGATCATAAGAGAGAGCTTGCATGGGAGAAATGGAGAGAGAGGTGGAAAAGGCCTGAAAAAGTCCTCTTGTTGAGGCTTATGCAGAAATGCAAACAGGCTTCTTCTCTCACAGCAGCTGCCTGTCCTTTTTGCGTATGTACCAAAGGCTCTGGAGTCATCTTAATGTTTATGCTTCAGTATTTTTCTTCTTCTGATGCAAATGATGATCAGGCATTGATGTTATAAGCCAGCTGTAACATTGTCTTTGTTGTTACAAGAATACGTAGAAGTACTGTTCCAGCTGTGATGGTATAGGACAGAAGAAAGTTTGGTGAAATGGCAGTGGATGATGTTAGAAGGCTACCTAATATGACTGGGACAAACATGCAAGCTTTATAGGCATAAAATAAGCAAATAATATCAGCTCTGTGAACCAGAAAAATGAGCATTCTCATTCTCTCTAAACAAGTTTCTGTATTTTAGTGCACAGAAACTTGTTTATTGGAAGCTTCTATTTATCCACCTGCTGTGGGAGGGAAGGCTTCATGGCTTATAGGCTGCTGTTCAGCATCACAGATGATGTTGCTGCTCAGCAGCCATTAATATAACTTTATCTATAATTAGCGAAGGTCTAAAACCTTTCTGGCCATATGGAAAATGATAAGTTAGCGCCTGTCATAGCAGGAAAATAATTATGGGATAGAGTATAAATATCAAAACATGATAAATAGTGGTTACCTCAACAATCCTCAGCTGGATGAAAGTAGCATCTGCCTTCACTTTCTGAATATCACACATGATTAATCTGGAGACAGTGGGGCACTTTCTCGGCTGTGCTGTCTCTACTGCGTAAGCCTGGCCAAGCAGTCCCGTGAAGGCGGCCGAGGGAAGAAGAGTCTGTAAGCCTTCTCTTACCCTTAATGTCTCTGAATCCGAAGTTTCCATCCAGATGCTTTTTAAGGAAAAGTGGGAAATAGGGGTAAGGGTGAGGTGAAAATGTAATGTTGGCTGGAAGTATTCAGTTTGCTCTTACAATTTTGTTTGTGGAAAGTGCATCTAAACAAAGTTTTGTTTCATTCTTCTCAGAATTTCTACCGAACTTCTTAGGGGAGAGTTTCTACCAGCACTCTTGCATTGCAGAGCTTGCCTCCAATTCACTGTCAGGTCACCCATACAGATACTCTGAACCTCCCATTTAATTCAGTGATGTGACCTGACAAAACCGTTCAAATCTGACCAGAAATTCGAAAGCTGATGGTGGGTGTTAGACGCTGTGCAAAGCACATCACAAGTTTCTGTTGATTCGAACCCCTGATGGATGTCGGCATTGTCACTACACTAACAATGCGCCAGAACATGAATCTTTATGGCTATTTATTTGATAACAAAAAGGAGAAAATAAAGATCTTTGTGTGTGTGTGTGCATGTTAAATGGGAGGAAAAACAGGCAAACCACCACCAATCCTGAGGGAAATTCACTGGTAAAGATGAAGAACTGAAGTTCTGTTTTCACTCTTCCTGTGGAGGCTTTTGAGTAAAACTAACTGGCTGTCTCTGGTTTTCTTAAAATTGTGAAGTATATGTAAAAGCTTTGCTCCTATCTGAAATGAAAGGCAATAGCTTAATGTTCCAGAGTGTGCTGAAATTACTTCTGTAAGTTTAGTGCTAACTGTTAATCCACCCTGATTTGAGAGACTAAAGGAGGACTGTGTCAGTGGAGAATTAAGACTGATTTTCATATTGTTAATTTCATATAATCGCAAATATCTGTACATGAATAGCATTTCTTAGTAAAGTATCTTATTCCCCCCCCCCACCTTTGAGTTTGCTGTAGATTCTGTATGGGTATTTACTACTTAAGATCAGCTTATCTAGCTTATCTAGCTTGAGATCCGTTAGCTTCCCTAGAGCTCTGGGACTTCACCCTTTGCCTTAAATATTTAATATTGCTTTGTCTGTGCTTACTTTGAAGACCATTCATCCTTTATTTGGGTGCCATGTCGGAATTCATTGGGAAGCAACAGCTAATGTTGCCAGCTGAAATCAAACCTGACCCTCTCATTCCCTTTCTGCCCTCAGGGCCTCTGTTAGTGTTACCATCTCAGGAACCCCTGGGGTTGCTCATGATAAAATGAAGTGAAATTAGGACCCTGGTAGAAAGCAGTCTGATATCCTAAGTAGTAGTAATGTAGAAAAGGACCCCTTTTGCTGACAGTGAAATCCTTCTTACTCTAACAGTTACTGCAGGATAACATAATATGTATATGACTAAAAGGTGTATGTAGGTGAGTCAGTTGGGCTAAATATATAGGGAGCATGTTCTTTTTTCTTAAGAGCTTTGCTTGAAATGAAAAATGCACGTACATAGAGTTTGTCTTGCCATTAAAAACGTGTTTCTTCCAAGAAGAATATGAGAAGTTGTGACATGGAAACAGACAGAATATATGTGGGTTTAATATTATATTCTAAATTACTTTTTTTGCTATCTTTTTGTCTTTATCTCTTTAGTTTTTATGGTGACCCACCTGAGTGCTTTGCCCATGAAACATCCTTTCTGGGATTAAATGTAGTGAATTTATGTCAAAACATGCACAGTCAGTGGACAACTTGCACATACTGTGGTAAAGATTTGATTCGTATCAACTCTGAGCATACCATGTAAACTGTAGGGCTTTAGACTGAGAAAGGTTTTAACAGGATATCCAGATGCTTAGATGTGTGATATCAGCATTGGTATAAGCAACACAGTCATCCCAGTTTTTAGCTGTTTAATCTTGTTAAAGTCTTGTTCAGAGATTTTAACAGTACAGGTTACATATCTTTGGAGACAGGTGCTTGCATTTTATGAGACCTTGTAGTGAATCATTAGATAAAATATAGTCGGGTTTTTTTCCTTGGCTTTGTAGTTGAAAAATGCCATTGTATCCATTTAATAAGTATGTGCATGTTTGTTTTAGAATTAAAAAAGCAACAAAACAAAACACTTCTTAGAGTCAAGTTCTATAAGAATTATGTTATTGATTGATTAAACTTAGTTGGTGAAACTAAGGTTGGTGAAGGCATCAGCTTCTGTGTTTCATAAAACAAATATGAAAGAACTTTTTATTCTGTATCACTAAAGGACTACATACTGATATAATGCTAGTATTTTCTCAAAGCTTATAATGAGGTTTTAACAGGTATTTTATAGGATATAAGGCACTCCTGGGAAACAAGGAGGGAATGTTGTGTGATTACAGGTGGACACTGTACACTTCTGTGTTTTCAGATTAATTCAGGTGCCCCTGAGTTACTGTGTGGTGAGTACTAATGTTGTTTAAGAAGGTGGGAATATTTTAAAGGTGTTAGGTTGTTCATTTGTTTTTATTTTTACAGTCATTTTTATACACATCTACATTGTTAGAAACATTTTTTTACATGTTTGTTTTACTAGTTCACCGGGACATGTTTCATGTAAAATTATGTCAATATTTAATAATGGAAGGATAAGATATCTTTCAAAGCTTTTTTTTTCCTTATCCTTTACTGGAAACAAAAGAGGAAGGGCTATAGCATGTCCTTGTCCAGGGCTGGAAACAGTAGCTGAAAGGTGCAAGGAGATTTTCTTGCCCTTATATTTTCAGTGCAATGCAAGACTTTGCCTGATGATAGAGGTGCTGCAAAGACTGAGATCTTCTTGTGCCCTCTGGGGATGACCAGGGTGCAGCCGAGGGTCCTGCTGATTTCTGTGCTCACCAGCAAAAACTGGACAGTGGAAGCACAGGCTACAACTCTTAATAGTCTCATGGGTTCTTCAGTTTGTATCCCTGCAGTATTTTGACCATTTCAGGAAAAAGGCTCTGTGGGCATTCACTTGTGTATATCGTCCATTTACTCATGTTGTCCTACCCTTTCTCAAGCAAGGTGTAACGGCCTGTTTGAAAATTTAAAATTCTTAGACGTTACATTTTTTTTTCCCGTGGTTGAAAATTTTACCTGTTTTGCATGATACATCTTTAACAACAAGAAAAAGTTAATTGGTTCAGAAACACCTGCAGCAGTTACTCAAGGGTGAAATCTTCATTTTGTCTTCTAATGAAAAAGAAGGTATTTTATGGTATGCTAAACCAGCATTGCTAGTGCAAGCTGCTGAGGTACCTAAATCCTGCTCTTGAAAGATAGCCTTTGTAGTAAGTTTAGTATAGCTAATGTTTTCATATAGTCTTTTATAATTATAATGTCTTAAGTAGCTGGTATTAGCACTAGTCAGTTCATGCGGAGTGATATATTCAGCAGAATCATGTCCAAGGTCCAAGATCACTTGGCTGAAGAGTCTTCCGTAAGGGCATGACCTTTTCTCAGGGACCCAGAAATCCGGGCAGGCGATAGTAGATGGTTGGAAGGGATGCTCCCAGTGGTGCCCTGCATCTACTATAATAGTTTTGCTGGAGGTCAGGGCAGCTCTCACCTTTATTCCTGGAAACAATGTGGGCACAGGACTCGGTCTTACCAGCTGTTGGACTTTTACTGAGCAGGTATCAAACACCAGGTTGTTCAATTCAAATGCCTCGTTTTCCAAATGGTGGTGGCTCCCCATGAATGAAGCCCTTCTGCTTCATTTCTCATTACTTATTCATATTTGGTTTTGATGTGCAATTGAAATATTGTCCCCCTCTTTTTAAACAATGTAACCCTTGTCAGTTATGAAACCGAACTGCAATATTAACCCATGGTGGCATTTCACATTACAAATTGGAATAAGAAATAAGAACGGTAATAGTTGTATTTTTTGGGAAAGGTTGTCTTGCTCATAGTGGTTTTGGTCTGGTGAATTATTGTAGCAAATTCCACTCAAATAAGAAAAAAACAAATATCCAAATCAGTCAGTGAACAAGAATCTCCTATTTCCTTCTCAAAAAGTGTTTTAAGATCTATTTGGGAAAAATGGTATCATGACTTTAAGCAACATAACGTTCCTGGTTTATTAATATGCCAAGTAACATGTCAAAACAAGAAATAAAATGCTATTTGCCAATCTCTTCCTACAAAAACCAAAATACAGTGCTCCACACAATGTAGTAGGAATTTTAATTTGATCTTGTCCCTCTAGATTGAAGTCAGCCGTCAAGTTTCCAAGTAAATTTAATACCCTATAAATGTGATTGATTGCTGATGTGGTAATCCAGTTAGCTGCTGGAATGTTTAATAGCTGGAGAATCCATTTAGAGAAGAATAAGGATCTTGAGGTTAAGATACTGGAGTATTTTCAAGAGGTCTAATTTAAATTCTTAGCTTTGACATGAATTTAGGATGAATCTGCTTCTCTACGCCTCTCTTTATGAAATGCAGATTTCTGTCTCCTCTACCCGGTGGGCATGAACATGGGTATGAACGATACAGTCCCATCAACATAGATATAAGACATCAGGTTCTGCAACAGTATTTTTCTTATATTTTAGAAAGATCAAGTCAGCAAACGTTATATGCAGCTTGTGTGTTATTTTAAAATATTTTAGCCAATTGAGGAGAAAAAGGAAATGAGAAATTCCTCCCAGCTTGATCTCTCAGCTTGTTCAGGATGATGACAATTGTAGTTTTGAGTCCAGGCAGAGGTCTAACAGCTTTTGGTACTGCTAGTTTCACACTTAAGTTACAGTATCTCATTAGTATTTCACTCCCTCAGTAACAACATATCTTTACGTTTAGTATGTTCTTTTGCTTGTACTCACTCATACAGGAGACTAATGATTTTAGCTTTTGCCCTTTTCCTCTGAAAAGGGTGAATGTCAAATGATTTCTGTGACAATTTGTGTCAGATTTGTGCCTTTCTTTTTTCCCATTAGACAAGTCCATCCTACTTATCATTATCTATGTTAAAAAAAAAAAAGCTTATATGTAATGTGATGTGAGTGCATAAAAGCATACAAAGACAATGCTGGTGTGACAGCTAATTAAAAACAGGTACTTCAATGCTAAGAAACAAACAAAAACCTTTAAAGCTTCTGAAAACCAAAGTGGTGTGAAGCCAAAACAGAATTGCAGAGGGCTGTTCAAGGGACAGATCGAAAGATTTATGGAGCATGAAGGAACACGAATGATTTCGTGGAGGAAAGCTGTATTTTTATGGTTCCTAAATGACAAGTCATTGTTGCCTTGGTACTGGGAGACTTGCTATAGTTGCAAAGCAACAGTAGGTGACTTTTTAGCTTACAGTACTAGATACCAACAAAACAGAGTATTTTACATCAGTCAGATCCCCCAAATTAATTGCAGAGGATCCTTCAACCTGATCAGTTGGGTAAGTCCTTCAAAATACTGTTTAGCCTCATCAGACGACTGTGGTATCATTCATGTTTGCATATGGAAAAAATGAATGGTCGCATCTACTTTTTTCTAAGGGTTCTTTTGGCCCTCATACAGATGTTAATAGTCAAGCAAAAGTAGTGTTGGGAAGAGACTGTAGATTTAAATTGCTTATTTTCTCTGATCTGAATGCAGGTTTTAACTGTTTTTACGTACAGATGTATTAATCTAAAGCCTTCGCATACCGCTAAGCTACCTTCCTTTATTACCAGGAGGTCTTAACGATAAAGACAGATATTTTACAAAGCCCTGCCATATACTGTGGAGTAATTTGTAGGGTTGTTTTACTTAATATTTTAAACATAAGCCTTTTCATTTAAGTTCTTTTTTGATTCTCTCAACACTTGTGCTGTATGAGTGTGTGTGTGTACATACACATATTGGGCTCCTGTTTCAGTGAAGCCTAAGCAACAGAGCAAGAGTATAGTGAAAAGGCTGAGGGAGATAATTATTACCCACTGCTGCTCATCCTTGGGAGGAGAAGACTAAGGGGGAATCTAATTGTTGTCTATGACTGCAGAGAAGGCAGTCCCACTGTCCTTTGAGGCGTGCAGTAAAAGGGCTGGGGGCAATGGCCACAGGTTGCAGCAAGGAATGTTTCAGCTAGATAAGGGAAACAAACCCTTCTTGGTGAGAGTGGTGATTTGTGGCATGGACACTGATACCCAGAGGGGTGGTGGAATGTCCATTCCCGGGGTAGTCAAAATCCATCTGGAAAATTTCATGAGCAAAATGACTCCTACTTCGAAGTTATCCCTGCTTTGAGAAGACGGTCTCACCAGGTCACCTCCAGAAGGCATTGCAACAGAAATTTTTCTGTGTTTCTGTGAGATGTGTATATATATTCACATATATATATATAAAAAAGTGATGGATTACGTATTGCCTTATGGTTTGCTATTGGCACAGCCTCTCAGGGTGTTAAACATAAACAGGTTAAGCAGAATTTGGAAGAAGTGGCACTTGCTTCAGGAAAAAAATAAAAGTAACATCATACAAGGAACTAAAGCAATGCTTTGAAGTGGCAGCAAGATGTCATGTGTTTGGCAGTTAGAGATAACAACATTTAGGCCTTGTGGGAATAGATTCCCTTTCCCCCTCCTCCTGCTCTGTTTTGCTTCTAGAGCATGCTTTTGGCAATAGAAAATGTCATTCTATGCATCATGTAACACTTTGGTTACAGTTCCTAAAATAGGATTCAGATGATGGTACAGTCAGGATTTGAAACCAGCTAGTGTACACGGAGAGCAGACATAAAAGACTTATGCTGAAAAAGATGAACCCATTGCTGTTTCATTTTCAGAGCGCGTTGGCAAGAGTTGCAATTGCTGACATTTTGGGGGCAGTTCCTGAGAAGTGCAGAACTCAGTTGTCTTGCTCTGTTATTGCCACAACAACATTGACACAGTTTGTTTGTGCAAATGTGTTGTCAAAATGAAAGCATTTGTTTTAAATCATTCCTGTTTTATTTCAAAAGTGAAAGAAGACTTTGGCATGCATTTTGCAAAGCCATAGAAGTTAATGTCTAGGAGGCAAAGCAGCGGAAAAAGGGGGGGTTATAGTGTGTTGCAGACATGAAGAAGCTGTTTGTACAATACATACAAATCCTGGGAATGAATAGATAATTTCTTATCAGTAAGTTCATGACCATCTAAACGTCACTTGACTTTAAAAATCAAGCATGGCACAAACTAGAACAGAGACCGTGTTCACTACAGACATCTGTCCATAGTTTTGAAGGAGGAAGCAAGATGTGACTTTGGCATGAATAACATGCCTTCTTTTGAGTTTGAAGGAGGTGGAATATTGAGATACAGAAAACGATGGTGCAGGAGGTTTAGTTAGGCATGTATGAGCTTTCTCTGGATAATTTCAGAGGAATGTAGTAACCTTTAATAAGCCCTGGGAAGGAAACAAAATCTCCCAAGTGAGGATGGCCCGGCTGTATAAAGCTTCAGCCTGAATCCTACAAACATTTCAACAAATGCATGACTTGAAAATATGCTAAGTTTCTGGTGGAATTGTCCCGCTACTCATATGTTTATTATGAGCATTCAGGCAGTATACCTTATACCTGAGATGGTAGGAGCAATCCTTATAGTCTCATGTGCTTTTGAAGAGATATATGTAAGACTATAAGGAAAATGTCGATTTTGTTGACCTTGGAGGCAAAATCCAATTGATTTTACGGCACCCAGGATTCCACCTTATGTTAGGGAATTTCAAAGCAACGTATGTGATTTACAGGTCTGAATTTTAGTGTGGTTCAGTGGAAGCTGCCTTAATTGGCCTTGATAATCCTAACCCATATCCTAATTTGTATATATTACAGGGTGCAGTTAAATTTGAAAGTAAGATACTAAATGGTGTCTTTACCCGTGAATACTTTAACTGTGTTTTCAAAACAGTCTTTCCATTCACCTTGGAAGATCTTTAAGTGAGATTAGCTTTGTTTTCCTGTTTTATATAGTTGGAGAAGATGATATGTATAGACCAGTCCCCATGCTTGTACAAAAATCTTCCTGACTTAGTGATGCTCTTATATAACAAGACAGTTATCTTCCGTGCCTTCTGTGCAGATTGGGATCAATAATAATGCAACACAACCACTGAACATAGAACAGTGAATAGAAATCCCCACTTTTATTTTCATAAAAATAACCAGAATATCTGTGCAACGCCTATAAAGACTTTTAATGACTGAAATATAAGGCATGACATGTTGTTTTAATTTATATACAACAAACACCACATTTCTAAAGTTGTTATTTGGGTTTTTTAAAAGATGCAACTGATGATAGCTAAAATGAAATGAAGTAAGTTTTATGCATGTTGCATTTTAACAAGTCTGCTGTCTCATTGGAATGCACTGCCTTCTTGTGCTACATTTTATTTTTGGAATTTAATAAGGTACCTGTCATATCTGCCTCAAGGCTAAAGAATATCATGAGGGAGAAATCCAAAGTACTGTCATGTTTGACTGACAGGGGGCCAATTTTAATTTTTTTATGGGAGGTGGCTGATATTAACAGGCTGTAGTGCTGAAGATGCATTGCTTTACCATCTGCTTTAAACACCCTGTGTTGATGAGCCAGTAATGACGTTGCTCCGTGACATTTATCAGGTGAATTTGGCTCTGACACTCAGTAGAGGATTTTCATTAAAAAATTAATTCTCTGCATTTTACAGTGAAGCCCATTGTGATGATAGATTCTGGTACAGTGCCATGTATCTCCAGAAGCTGCTCTAATTACCTGAGAAACTTGGGAAAGCAATAAACTACTACTTTCCATTTCTTGTGTGTACTCCCTTAGCATATAATTAACACACTGACTCACTTAGCTTAAATCTCTAAAGATCTATGTCTATGTGATGATTACTAGCTCTTCAAAGTAATAAGCAAATGCACCTCAGTGGCTCGGTGGTTGGATGGCAGTGGGATTGGCAGCCTCTGTGAGGTGCAACCTCATGATGGCATTCCCTAAATGTTCACCAGAAAACTGAGTAAGATGCAGTAATAGTGGAAATGCTACAACTTAAGCAAGCATTAAAAAAACCCAAATCTCTCCAAAAAGGAGATCTAATCAAATATCCCATGAATCTTTTCAATCCAATGGGAGAAAAAAGGTTTCTATTCACCCAGTCAGGATTTCGAGGCCTGGGCATTGCCTGAACTGGAGACTCTGGATGCCTAATATTGATATAAATTATCAGCCTTCTCTTTCAGTATTTGTTGTAGCATTCACTCATCTTGGTTAACATTATTTCTCATCAGGTTACCATTAGGAAAAAAAAAAAAAAACTCGTCTAAGAAATTAACGCAAATTCCTTAAGAAGCAGAATCACTTAATTAAGTTTGGCATTTGAACTAGCATCTTTTCCTGTTCTTAGATGTGTCAGATCTGCATGTATCCTTCTCCAGTTCAGAATGACTTTCAGTTGACCTGGAAGGAACAAGCAGTCTGACCATACCTTTCAAGCCCATACAAGTGCAGCTGGCAGGCGGTGGCACTTCCACTGGCAATCTTGATAGAAAGAGTATAGGCTTAATAAAACGTAATAAGGGAGGTTATGGTTCAGTGTTCATTAATACTCATCTCTGTTAAGCTAGATTATTTTGCAGTGCCTATTTGATTTGAATCAAGGCTGAGCATAAATTCTAACTGAATTTATTGTAGCACACGATAAGGGGTTTGCGCCAAGTTTATGCAGCTAGCTAGAAGACATGATGCTTTCTCCAGCCTATAGTTAAAGCAACATATACAGAGCATTACAGATACACCGTGAAGCCTGCTAAGGCGAGATTTAATATATTATGGAATACGATGATATCACCTCAAATGATTTGGGATATGATATCTAAGTAGAGCAGCTGAAGGAACAACTGCACTTTTTTGTGGATTGAGAGAACACATCAGGCAGATTGCATAGTATTATGCTGCTGATCGTGAAAATACTTAAGAACAGCTTAATGTGAACCAGGTGAGTTACGCATTAATGTCTCTGGAGATGATTTGGTTAGCCATTTCATCCAGTCAGATAATTTTGGATCACAAACATTCTGTTTAAACTATTATGACTTTTTTTTAACTTGTCTCTTGCGTTTTGTTGTGGTCAGAGAGGTTTCTTATTTAAAACAAACTATAAATATTCTTATCAGCATTTTCACAGAAAATTTAGAAGTAATTTTCAGACAGCTTTATTGGCCTTTTGGGGGGAAGTGGATTAATTCTCTGACATTCTGTAGTGTTTCTCATTCTTCCTGTGGCACAGGAATATGTCTTCATTGTCTGGTTTATTAACGTGAATATTTACAAGTGTACTTGGCTCAGCAAATCATTTTCTGTAGAACTGATGATAGCCTACACCTGGCTTGGGAGGCATACACTAGTAAGAGATGGAAAAAACACTACGTGGTGAGAGTCCTGGAAGAAGTAAGTTTGTGACCTTTTGAGAAGGGTCTGTTTTGGGAGCATTTTCATAGTAGGCAAGTACCATGTGCATTTGTCACCTTAATGTATACCTGCCTGCTGCCCTATCCTACAGAGGTCATCTGGATCAGGTCTTCAAACAGCTTTTCTAATCGGGGACCCCCGGTAAGCATCCGCTTGCCCTGCCCCTGGCTGCTACACGGTCTCCCTTTTCCCTCCGTGGTATGGCTCCCTCGTGCTCTGAAGTGACTGCCGGCCAAAGGAAAAATGCTGTATAGCTGGGCGATGGGGTAAGGCAGAAGGAGCTTGCTCAAATGCAGTTCCCTCCTTCAGAGATCTCTGGTTTCTAAACCCTCCTTTTTCTGCCCTTCTCAAGTGGAAATGTTTCCAGCTGACTGCCTTGTCCAGGTGTTAGTCCTCCTGTTACCTTTGAACCTTTATAGTATGCTGGACCTCCTGCTGGTGGTCAAGGCAGAGTTAAATAACCGTATGGCTGCCTGCTGCTGAGCTCAGTTAGCTCGTCACTCACAACCTGAGCAGATGGTTGTGCTGCTCAGCCTTGAGAGTCTCTTTTCTCTTCTAAGAGCAAATTAGCCCATGGCTGGAGACTCATGGAGATGTTTTTGTTGCTTGCTTTTTGTTCCTGACTTGTTTTCCAACACAAGGAAAGATCTGTGGGGCTTAAACATGAGTCTGTCAGAAATGAAAACCAGCAAAATAATAAATGACCATGACAACAGGAACCTTAATTTAAATGATAGTATAAAGCCTAAGGAAACCCAGGATTTTTTTTTTTTTTTTTTTTTTTTTTGACAAATGTTCCTTTTCAGCTATTGCATGTTCATTTACTTGCCCACATCTCAAGGTTCTGCTTGTTTCAGGTTTGGAGCACATTGGGATGAACGTTGTCATTCTTCTTTACTGGGAAGCATGTTTAAAGCCATAAGTTTTTTTTTAATCACCAGCTGCTGGTCATGAGTGACAAACCGTGACACAGAATATGTCTTGTTTGCCTAGGTCTTTCATTTAAAGGGAAGAAAAAACCCACCTCTGCTGATGGAATGATTTCTGTCCTTTTTTCTCCTTCCTTGTGAAAGAAGTAGTTGGTTCTGGAAATCCTAAGCCTTTTTGACAAAATGGTAATTCATCACTGTTCATTTCAGCCACACTTCTGTAATCATTTCATACTTTTAGCAACAGAAAGGTAGATTAGGTGCATCCCTAGTGTTCTGCAATTGGAATTAGGGGCAAGAGAAAAATTACTTTCCTGAAGGGAAAAAGTGTAAAGGGGATGTCTTCCTCTCCCCCCAGTCCCCCTTTTTTCCTCTCCCTGCTTATATTTTCTGTGAGTATGCAGCAGCTGGCTGAGGCCAGATCTTCAAAAGAACAGGGATTCTGAGGAGAAGAAAGGGCCAGAGAGAAATGGGGGAGGAAATACATTTTTCTTTGATCAGAAGAGAGCATATCTGAATTAGCAGAAATCCTTCTATGAACATCAGCAGGTTAATGCAAGAACTAACGATTTTATGATATTAATAGTTGAAGCAGTGGTGTTGCAGTCATTATAGTATAAGCATATAAAATAAATTAAGGGTTTTTAAATGATTTTCCTCGGGTCGGGACTATGTGTTTGTGTGTGTCTATTTCTTCCAGCATTTTCAGCTGTTGAAGGATGCTTCCTTCTCCTTCCAACCATGCTTCTCTTACGATCTTGAACTGCTAAAGAAATCTTGTGAGAAGCTTAAAACCTAGTGTTTGTGCAACACAAAATCAACAAGCCATTAGTTCTGTGGCTCAAGTTTTGTATCCCTTACTTGGTAGTCCATTATAATGGTATCATAGGGTACAAATGGATATGAAGAGAAATAGAAAAAGAATCCTGTTGAGTGGATTGCTGCCTTTTAGTACTCCAAAGGTAAGCATGCCATTATAAAGGGATTAAAGGAAAAGAGTACCCTTAAATGCTTGTGGAGCAGCAGGTTCTGGAAGAATTCCCTATGCAGCTGTCTGATTCATAGTGGAAACAACTTGCATGAAGTAGAGGAATTGCACAAGAAAAAAGGTTTTATTAGCATGGCAAGGAAATCATGTAGGTTTAAAAGCTTGGCATGGTTGCTCCTACAGTTTGTGGGATGAAGCATCCACAGCATTTGGAGTTGGAAGCTTCTAGATAAATGTTAGTTTGTGTTTGGACACTGCGGAAAGAACTGTCTTGTGCATATTGAGTTACTCAAAAAGCAGCAGTGTTTGGCTTCAATGAGTGAGTACTTGCTGATTCACTCCTTTTTCCCTGTAGGATGCAAAAGGATAGATGTTTATTAGTAGAGATTACTAAACTACATAATGAATCTTCGATACTACTGGAAAGAGAACACTGAATAAATAAAGACTGGTTTAGATGCTAAGAAAGCTGTGTAAAAATTGTAATGCTCTCCTTGAAATGATGTTTCTCTCTAGGTGAAGCAGGCAGACTAACCAGATGTGCTTATCAGACATTGCTGCCCAACAATTTGCTTGTTTTCTTTTCTCCGAGTTATGAAATTTTTAATTCTTTAGGGGTAACAATTCTAGTGGCATGTATCCTTTTCTCCTTTTCCTCTTTTTTTTCTTTTTTTCCCCCACAGTTCCATTTGCTGCTGTTGTTTCTTAATGCCAGTTGTGTAATTTTATTGATCTACAAATCAAGCCACAACCTTTCTCTTTCAATAAAAGCATGGGAAATAAAGGGAATGGATCTCAACAGGCAAATTTTTGACAAAAGAAACCAATAGGTGATTAGCATGAAAGAAGTTTTTCGGTTACAGCCATCTTCTAATAGTGTGAACACAAAACGTGTTGACATAAAGTAGCATCTTCTTGGCATTTGCAGCAGAGACTCTAAAGTTACATTGCCTGAACATTCACTGCTCTACAGAGGAAATCTTTCCAGGTTAGACTCTGTGGACTAAGAGATCTGATTGATTTAAGGGATAGAACATCTAATAGGTTCGTGGCCTTTTTTGCCATCTCCGTGAAAGTAGGACATTACCTACCGCATTTGTAAGAGGCAGAACCCAAGAATATATATTGTTGTTCTTGAGATTTAGAGGCCCAGTATAACTTGTTTGTCCTGATGGATCATAACATTCTGTTACTTTTTCATAGCGTGTTCAGTGGCATCTGTCTCCTCCACTGCTGCATCTGCCTGTTTTGGGGCGCTGGTCTCTACAGATGTTGGTCTAACAACTTTTGGGAGTGTTTACTACATTAGAACTAAAGTTCAGGGATAAAAAAAATCACGGAGAGGTTTTCATGACATCTCAGATGTTACTGTCTTTTGTTGCCCTTTCCATTAAATTCCTAATGCTCTCAGGAAGAAGAGCAGTGCTACAGTGCTACTATCTTAGATTAGCTTGGCATTATACCAGTATAAATGCGTCAGGATGAGCAACTTGTAGATATAGGCATAAGTGTACGATATAGTACAAGCCTTATTGTCTTTTTTATACTGTATGCCATATGAAATCACTGTCCTGTGAAGAAGTTCTGCCACGTGATTATTGATTCTTATGTTCCTGAGTAGAATTTAAAAAACTATTCTGCCCTTTTTAAAGTACGATTTCCTGTAACTCCTAATGAAGAACTGTTTCTAGCTTAAAGCAATTTTCAGCTGCTTTTCTGGCATGACAATGATTTACATATGTCGATAAAAAACCTAAAAAAATTTAATATATTTAATGTGAGGGCACTTATGTTGTAGTATCCTGATGTTACTAAAATTCATAAGCAACTAATAAATATACCAATCAACTACGGAGACTTGAGTCCCATAGGAAATAAGCTTTATTGAGTTTTTATAAAACTGAGCATTTCAGAGACTAAAAGAGGTAATAAATTACCTGAAATAAAAAGTAAGTGGTCTTATCTTCTTCTGTATAAGAAGGTTTGCTTGCCTCTGTCATTTGTCCAGTTTCAGAACCCAAACATTCCTTGAGCTTCTGATTCTTCTCCTCCTTAAAGGTCGCACTAGATATTCAACAGATTAAATTTATCCCATAATTGCCCAGAGCTGGAGAGTAATAATGCATATATTGCAAGAAGGAATAAATGCAGTCAACTGAGAAGACAGGAACACTAAAGTATTCCTCCAATTTTCTGAACATTGTGTAAGTGATTGTACTGGAATGAGAGGATCTGCTGGAAGCTGCAGATAGTTCAATCTGCACAACAGGACACCAGCCTTTTGAAGTCCATCAGCTGAATCCAGTTGACATGGTCTTAAAATTTCTTTTTCATTTTGATTTTTAAATGGGATGTAGTTTTAGTAGACATAGCTTCAATCACAAAAAAAATGTAGTATTGTAGCGAGAGTAGACTGAAGTCTCCAGGAGCCTGAATTTTCCCAGTAACAGCTGTGGCCTGTGCTGAATTTTTAATTTCTATTGTGTGGGGGTTTTTATCTTTTTTTGAGGCAAAATTCTTCTGGAGCAACAGTATAGTAATACAAGGTGTCAAATGGAAGTTAAATTAAATTTACAATCATTTACTCTTGCAGTGCAAGTGTAATTTCAAATATGGAACATGATGTAATGATTGAATCAGCATTTTTCTATTTTTCTGTAAAGAATTTTGAAACAGTTATTTGTAATATCTATCAGATTATAAACATATGTGTATTTTCCTTCTGTTTTCTGTTACTTCATTTGGTCCATTTTTCATACAGAAGGAAAGATGCCAGTAAATTCTGGAGTATGACTGAGAGGAAAACTGGAGGTGGTGAGGTAAAAATTTAAAGTATTCCGAACTTCGTCAATGTTGAGGGTGTCCCAGTATTTCCCTTCTTTAAAAAAAATGAACCTGATTTACAGCTTTTAAGGTCTGCAGATAGCTTGTTTGATAAATTTGCTGCTATCTTTTATGCATAACAGGTAAAAATACACACCTAGATATATGGATCGTGTGCATGTTTTTACATTTAAGAAAATGAGAAGTTTGATCATGACAAAAAGACCAAATCTTTGGTTTACTGCTCTTTGGCTTTGTCTATCACAGTTTTGCTGTTAAGCAGCACTCTGGTGTGGCCTGTCACCTGTCCAGTAATGTCATGTGCGGTCTTTCCTCTCTTCCATACATTTTCCTTTGCGACATATTCCAAGTCTTTTGACTTTCATCTAAGGTATGTTTTTCAGATTGTGAAGGTATCGCTAGCCTATTTGCTCACAGATGCCTGGGTATGGGCAAGCAAAACCAGTACAGTATTGCCATTTATTTAAGAAGCTAGAGGATGTGACTTCCTGCTTTGAAAGCACATACAAAACTGTAAGTGTAATTTGTTTTCCTTTTTTTTTTTTTTTAAATGGTACTTGTTCTTGGCAATGAAGAGTCTTCCTCTGCAAAAGTAGGATCTTGGGTTTGCAAGCGAGTAGGTGGATTTATATAGCCAATGTTAATAAACTGGACATTCATGGAAATCTGTTACTCCATGCTTAACTTTGACATCACTGTTTTGAGCAGCAAAGGGACTTCTGTTTGACCTCTGCCTCTGACCGTTCCAGAGCCAGCACTAATGGCCACACGTGGAGTGGCAGCTGGTGGCTGCGAAATCCAGGTGCTAGTGTTGGGAATGTATTTTTACAGCTGTACCATCTGGGTCTTTGGACATTTTCTTTTATTGTGTCTTAGCTGTCTTCACTTCTGGCTTTGCTGGACAGTGGAACAGCCTGTGGGATATTTGCGGGGTCAAATCGTTTATGATAGTCCCTAGTCATCCTTGGTGCCATTTGCATTGAATCACTCTTAAGTGAGAGCGATTTAACTCCAGTTATGCATCATTTGAAAGAAACAGAGCAGTTGGTCTTGAAATTCGGGAAGGCCACTGGGTGTGTTGAATATTAAATACACATGATCTGCTGTAGATTTTTTGCTCTGAAGATCATTTGTAGGTCAGAAATAAAATCACTATCCTCTCGTCTTGAAATACTTCACATAATTGTATTATTTTATCTCTTTATGATTTTATGGTATCTCTGGAGCTTTTCCCAGAGCAGGTGGCAGTGTTGCCTTAGCACCAAGTATTTGATCAAAAGAATAAAGGTCTACTGGGTTGTTAATGAAAAGTAGTGTTTAAAAACATTCTTCTAATATAATAAAAAAGAAATAATCCTTAGTTTGTTTGTCAATAGAGTTCTAAAAAAACCCAAACAACCAAACCACACAGGTAAGTTAGGATTTTCTGTGGTTTTAATTGCTTTCTGTTTCCCCTCACTATGTTGGGGAATGTAGTTGTAATGTAAACGCATTGCTTCAAAATTAAGTAGGCTTCTATGACATGGAATGGTAAAATGTCAAAAAATTCAGTGTTATAGTGCAAGTGTTCTCTGTCAAGAAAATACGTAGTTGGGGGAGTTGGACCAATTTGACAATGAAAAGTGATTGAGAGCCTTCCTCAGAGGAGAGCCCTCTTAAAATGCTGGAAAGCTGCCTGTATCATGTAAGATAATACAAAGTAATGTGTCGGTGAGCTATCCAGATCAAGGCCCTCTTGTAAACTTTATGTTGCACTATAACAAAATGCCAAAGCTGGCAGAGAGTAGCAGCATGGATCACGCTGGGACTCTGCGCTGAATCCCAGTGACAGGAAGGCAAAAGCCACCTTTTGCAGCGATGGGGACGAAGGCGACTATGCTTTGTCATGACCGAGAGAGCAGCTGAGCAAGCCTCTCCCCACCCAGCTTCCACCCTGACCTATGGGACACTTCGCTGGGGTGAAAGAGAGGTCAGTTCATTTTGTAAACTCAACAAGCCATTCAATCCGCAACTTGTGTGCTGGAGCTGCCGAGGGTGCCAATTACTGGCAGCTGTATTGGTGGGGTTTGGGATGTGGACAGCTGGCTGCTAGGAGCTGAACCCAGACAACCCTCTCCTTCCACATGGAAACGAAAAATTAAAAAGGAAGGCAGCAATATACTTTTTTCTTTCTGGGTGATTAGTTTTATTTATTTTCACTTTCTCTATCACCTCTTTCACCTCTTGGTACATTTTTTTTTTAATTTCTCTGCTTATTGGCATTATATTTGTGTGATATTCCTCCCAACAGAGCAATGTTGGTTGCGATAGGCACTTCAGCGTAGGATTCAAGATCTTCTTGTCTAAACAGGGCATGCTGATTATCTACAATGATGCGAAAATGGGCTAGATTAAGGAAGAAACTGGGAATCCTGTAAGAGCTCCAGTAAAGCATGAGGAAAAACTTTAGCTGAAAACTTTTGAACGTATTTTTGGAAGTGTAAGCTGAGCCAATAATTCAGTTCAGATCCTACTGACAGACTGAAAGTACAACGAAAATGAAAATCTGAAACTATCTTCACAGTCAGAAGAGAGGGCAAAGGCTGTAAGATGAACTACCCTCCTGTCCTTAGACAAAGTCTGTCGGGGTCATGTTTAGGAGGCTACTATGGAGAGGCTCCTTTTACTGTCTCTCTTCTCTAAGTTGGAACTACTTTATCATTTCCTGTGTGAAGAAATGGAAAGTCTGATGTATAAAAAGGCTTCTGAGTCCTAATGACAAAGATTTTTCCTGAAATCTTTGCATTTCAGATTTCAAAAGATTTGTTAAAATCTTTGACACACTCTGAAGCTGTTCTTTTTCAAAAGCATCCTTGACAGAAGAAAGAAGTACACCATCACAAAGCTGTCTGTTTTCTTAAATAATGAGCAAAGGGAACTGGATCATCAGACGTGTTTTAGCCTCTACAGCAATGTAGCTTAAGTAGAAACCGTGAAAATTCTTCTTTTTGTAACTTGGCAACCACATAGAAAAGAAAGTAATAAGTAGAAGTACATATTACCTCATCTGTAGGAAACCCTATAAACTGTAGCAGCTCCTTTAGGTTGTTCTGATGCCAAAGAACACATTTCGGACTTCATCTTGTATATGAATAAGATTTACAAAGAGTTTACTGTTATTCAGTTAAAATACCATTTCTCTGACTGGCTTCATCTCAGCCCTACTGAAATATAATGCCTTGAGGCTGCATATGTAGTAATTTTCACTGCGTCAATTTTGTACAGTCTGTCTTTAGCTGGAAAAATACATGTCTTGAAAAACTATTATGGTTACATTCACTAACTTTTGTAATGCATACAGCACCTCTGTCATGGAAATAGTTCTTGCATCAGCAAGAGTGACCGCAAACAGTTGACCTCTTCATGTCTGCTTCAGCCTTCCATAGTACCTGTGTTCGGAGGCAAAGGCAGGATCCTTTGGAGGATGTGATGCCATCCAGAAAGCATGCTCTGTGTATGTGCGTGTACATGTATATGTTTCCATCTATAGATAGGGGCATTAAGAAATTAGAATTTACATGCATAATCATAACAAAGAGAGAGTTACAAATCTGGATGCTTCAACTGGTCAGAGTATGACTGGCTGCCACATAATTTGCTTCCCTCTTGTACGCGCTGGGTACACACAATGGTTCCCTGTTCTTCAACAAAATATTCTTCTTCATATCCAGGCTTGTATAATATAGCACCCTGCTTCTCACTCATCGCCTCACTTCTCTTTTATATATGTCTTCTCCATACTGGTGATAGTTTGAAGTCATTGGCCCCGGTTCTGTATGGGTTTATGATTGGTCTTTGTGAGACATGAGCAACTTTTTCAACATGGTGAGTCTCCCACTAAGAAAAATGAGCCTGTCGTCTGGGGGCTTGAAGGCAATAATAGATCAAACATCTACTTCCTGGCTCCTCATGGTCAATTCACATACATATATTGCCTGTTTTAACTAGGGAAGGGTTAAATAAATACCTTCCCATTATTTTATTATGTGGGGGACTGTCACATTTCTGCAGTTAAAATTAACATGCAAATTATTTTGCCTGTTCTTTGAAGACTGTACATAACATAGCAGCAGTGGTTAAGCAGTGTTCACATGACTATTTTAAGGAAACTACAAAAGTTAAATCTGTTGTCAATAGCTGTGTATTTGCTAAGGAGGGGTCTTCAGATCCGTTTCAGAGGGAGAAGTTAGATGTCAATAAATCAAAGAAAACCACTGGCTTAGGATAGTGCACCTACTTTTCCATCATCTTCTGCACTCAGGGCAGGAACTGGAGCAAAGGAAAGACAGAAAAAATGCTTGCAGCAAGTGGACCTTTGGAAGTGCAGACTTTTGAGTAGGTGTGTTATAAAATATTTGATTTTCTACTTTATTTGGTTAATGGTTGAAGTAATTTAATTTCCTTTTTGATCAGGGATTTACTGTAGGAAAGCTAAGTATTTTGCTTATTCTTGGTGTTGCTTTAGTATAGTCTCAAACGGCCCACAGAGGTTATTTTCTGGGTTCATGAGCCTTTAGCAATCCTCTTCGTATAGTGTGGCGATTGATACTAGGTATTGTGGTGAATGTTTTGTCCAGTAGAAAGCTGCTTACTGAGAATCTGACTGAAAATAGTGACTTATTTCATATAGTTCACCAAGCAGCAGTTATTAAAAGCTTTGTTTATATAATGTGGTTAGATAAAAAGATGTGAAAGTTAATACCTCTGTGTTCAGTGCTGCAATCCATCTCTCTTTGTACTAATATGAAATCAAATTATCTGAAAATGTAAAAGCACAAATGCATGACAGATTTTGATCCAATATGACGCAAGAGCTGAAATAAATTAGTAAATCTGGAGAGGCGCATCATTTATTTTAAGCATTATCTATAGTCTGGCCTAAAAGTAACAGGTACACTATGCCTGTTAGGTACTTTTAATTATCTTCAACCTATAGGTAGTTGACAAATTGACATAACAGCGGCAAAGGGATAATTTGATGATTCAAAATAAGATCTTCTGTACAGCTGGTCACACCCAAAAGTCTACTGATGTAGGTGTTGTCCTCTAACATATGCAAAATTGGGCTGTGACATAAGTGGAAATGTGAAAGTTAGAATTGTCAAGGTCTGCTCTTCAGCAAGACATACTTTCTGCTGGCAGTAGGGGCAACATTGAAGGATTGTGGACTGGGCATCTGTAAAAATGCACAAATGAAAAATAAGACTATTAAAGTCCACTTCTGAAATTCACATATTTTCCACTTCTGACTTGATATCTCATCCATGATACCTGGTAGGAGACTGTATTTGCTTAGGAAGGAAATAAGGCAGGCAGAACGAGCTGAGGTGTGTTTGTTAGTACATCTGTCTGCAACAAAATCCTCTTGTAGAAAGGACTGGGTCAGTGTACATGGAAGAAGTGAACAATAATAATAATAATGATGATAATAATAAAGAAGCAGTTTCTTTGTAAGTGGGGTGGTGCCTTTAGCTCATACATTAGTGCTTGTGCCACAGAAAACTAGTAATTTATTGATGCAGATGGCTATGTAAAGTGCATGCAATTTGTGAGGGGGCTTGACCCTTGACTGATGGGCCATATGTTGCAAAGCCCTAGAGGCATCATTTGACTGAGTTCTCTTCCTCTCTCTGTCTCTGCACCTATGGTCCTTGTTCAATCACCACATATTGAACTCCAGACTTACTAACTCCCCCAATAAATCTCCAACTAATGGCTCACGAAGGCTATAACTTAACCCTTTACATACAAAAGAGCACATAATTTTGCACTGAATTTTTCACACTCATCGTAATAAATATTACATGACCTCGCTAGTTATCAAGGAACAAGTTGTCATAAAATATGACCACCTGCAGGCTTGTCATTGTCTGCATAAACCAAATTCACTTGGAGTGTTCTCAAACTTTAATAAAGCATATGTGATGTTATCGAGAGCTGTGCCCTAAATGCACACTTCAGTTGTACATTACCGTTGAGTTGCATTTCTAAAATACCACTAGTGAAACGCAATGGAGTACTTAATGTTTCTGATTTACTGTCTTATCTTGTCTGCTACTCTTTTATATTCTAATAGGGTTAATAGTAAGTTCTTCATGACCTAGGCATATGTCTTCTGTTGCATAGAGATTTGACAGACAGTTAGCCCAGTAGACAATCTTTCCATAATCTGTTAAAATGTATCATCATTTTTCTTTCATGCAAACCCCTTTCATAAGAACAGTTACTGTATTCATGTGTAGTAAAATTACGGCTGCCATTTATTTCATATACTGTTCTTCAACTGTACGATGCTGCAAGTCGCTCCTCAGCTAGGCTGACAAATGGGGGTCTGCATTGCTGTCTGCAGTAGGAGCTGCAGGCTGCTATATAACAAGGCAGCCCTGTAAGAGTTACTTGTTGCCATTGAGCTCTTTGTATAAGCAGCAGAGTAAGCTACATAAAGGAAGACACAGTGGTAAAGTCTGTGTAAGATTAGTACTGATACAGCTCTTTTAAAGTATTAAGAAATAACCCCGTACACCTAGCTAATGTAGTTACAGGGATTCAACTTTAAAATGTAGACTTGAAACTAAACAGGCTGAAATTTTCAGTAAGTTCAAAAAGCAGGGGAAAAAAACAGTTCCAGGTAGATAATGACTACTCTCCTTTCGCTGCAAAGTAGTGTGGGGTGACAGTTTAGCTGGGTGGAAGTCAGTGGGAGTATTAGCGTTGACTGCAAGGTCGTGACTTCACCTAGAGAGAGCCAAGGAATGTGTAGGTAAAGGGACATTATTTTCTTTACAGTGGTAAAGCCTGATGTAGTAGTTTCTTGTGAGAAGCTTTTTCTAATTCTCCCAAGTTCATTTTGGCAAAATTTTGATTAATAATGGGGTTTTGTGTAAATGCGCACTGTGACAGTGCTTAAACAGTGCTCAGTTAAGTTTTTATGTATTTTATTGCCTCTAAAAGGTTTGAAAACTTTAATTCACTTAGGTAGTCACAGTTCTGTAGCTTAAAGTCTGTGTAGAGATGGATGCTTTTCTTTTGTGCGTGATTCTTTGGAGGTAGAAAATGGGGAAAAAATCAGAGCAATTTGGAGTTCTTCAGTGAATCTGAAATAGTTATTATGGTATGAAAAAAAAGTCAGGTTGTGGCAAGCTGATGTAAATGAATAAATTCCTAACTTCCTCTCCTAAAACTGCTTCCTTAGCAGTTTGTGATCTAGTCAGAAAGCAAGGTTATTTCAGCACGAATCATATGCATTAATCAAGCACATTTTTGTTTTCAGTCATCTGTATTAAGGCACGTAGACTTGATGGTTTTATTCATACGGACCCTTTTTCTATACTGTAGGCTCTTCACTGTTATTTTATTACAAGTTTTCAGGCTTGAAGTATTCATGTTACCAGAAGCAACTGATAAGCATTCCCTCCTGAGGTTATTATTTCACAATTAAAGTGATGATATTGAAAACATCAATGGCAGTGGGATTTACAAGGGCAAAGGTCTTTACCATTGCCTAGAATACCAGAAGCAGTCAACAACATCAGTTTTCAAATTTCCTACATATATTAGTCCCCAAGGAAGACCTGTATATGGGTTTCAGTGTATGTTCTGAATGAGCTGGGCTAGGCTACAATTTAATGTGCATTTTATATAGCTTCGGTCAGCATTTGATCTGCATTTCAACTCAGGTACCCAGGTGCGATTGCATATTGCACCTAGTTATGTTTCTGTAGTGACCACCTTTGATCAGATTGAGTAGGGTTTGTTTCTGGAGCATAGCCACTCCAAATACAGCAGCAGGGTAGAACAATATAAGGAGAGAACAACAGGAGAACAATGTAAGGAACTTACGTAGTGTTTTCCAGCTAAAACAAAGTGGATAAAGCTGTAGAAAACTGTTCTGGTGTTATGCAGATAGATCATCTATCACATTATGGTAGTGTTTTTGAAAAATGTCAATGTCAACGAGAAGTCTGGAACTGGCTGATGTGTAATAGTAGAAGGCAGAGAAAGACATTTGTTCCCGCTGATGATAAAAGAAGTTTCAGAAAGCTGCCCAGCAGAATCGTGTCAGTGAGTGGGCACACTGATGAAAGCCATTACCCTCTTGAGTTCCAGGTGTCGGTTTGTACATTATCACTGCCATACTACATGTAGTGAAATGCACTGTCCTTGATGAGTCTGGGGTTTTTTGAGGGGCAAAACAGATTATCTTTTCTGTCAACCACATTTCTATCAGCTGCTATTTGGTTTTCGGAGCCTCAGGTTGGGCATTAGAAATACTGGTTGAAAACTAATGCAGTTTTACTAATTTTTTTGAATTTTAGAAGTTTTATTTAGAAAAGGTATTTTTATGGCGTGCTCTTCCCAGGTGAATGGAAATTAAGAGAATGAAAATTATGAAATGAATTCCAGTTCAAGGCAGTGCAGTTTTCAGTAGCTACTGCACAGCTTTTCCAACTTAGGTGTCATATGCGGCATTTGAATTGATACACACCAATGGTTTGGACCACAGTCTGAAATTGTGCCACTTGTACTGATCTGAGGGAGATTAAAAAAAAAGAAAAAGATTTTAAGTTTGCAGCAAAGTAGGCACCGGGAATTCTGAATTTGCTTCCTACTTATGTCACGATATGCTATATAATCCTGAGCAATTTGCTGCTCTTGGGCATGCCTGAGTTTTTAATCTGAAATAGTTTGACTGTCTTGGTTTGTTGAAGTCCGTTACTTACCCGCCTCCTAACCAGATAGATAAGCTAACAAAAAAATCCCTGCATAATTCTAGCATAGTAAAGTGTAGGTCTAGAAATTAAGCTTATTGCTAAGAATATCTTGAAACATGGTAAGTCTGGTCCAAGTAAAAAACTATTGTAACCTGGTAGAATAAAGCTTCACTTAAGTCTTGTGTTTTGTCGGGGGTTTTTTGTCTTTGGAAAAGGTAAGGAGAATAAATCAAACTGTTCAGTTCTGCAGCCTGAATCACTTTTACAATCAGGTCAGCTGAACAACTGAAAAAAAAAAAAAATCCTCTAGCCAAATAAGACAATAGTCAGTTATGCCATTTTACATTTAGAGTAATTTCACTCATGCCGTTGGAATTGTACTGTCTAAAACCTGATGCAGCTCATCAAATTTTATGAGGTTTTAAGGGAAAGGGACCTTGTGAACAGATTTTGGAGCTGCAGAAAACTGATCATAAAATCAAAGGCTGCACCAGGCCCTTTTATTTAAGGGATTTTTTCAGTCAGAGTAGAAATTTTTTGTATGAAAAGGTTTTTTAGTAAGAGTGGTACACCACGAACATCAGAAAGATCTCAGTCTTACAGAACTATGATTTATTTTTGTTCTTCTTCATCTCCCATTATAGTTTATTCACAGCAAGCTTTTATCCTGAAGAAACAGTAATTGAATTGGTGTTGAAGAGAAAGTTGACACACATAAATAGTAAAAAGGATAGCTTATGTCTCTATATATTTCAGATGCATTTTCATTGTGACCAAGGGCTATAAAGACCCAAATAGTAAATTTCAGCCACTTCCTTCAAGATTAATTTATTATACTATAATCTTTGTTTATGATACAGGCAGAATAGCTAAGTAATATCAAATAAATCAGAGTCTTCTACCATTATAACCAGAAGCACTTTATAGTATTGTATTTTTTCTCCCTCCATGAAATTTTAGACACACAATTTAGTACACTTGAGGAACACCTAATGAAAATAAGGCTTCCGTATTGCTAATGAAAGCTAAGAAAACCAAGTATTTACTTCATTTACTGAAGAGATGATAAGGATTATTTGGGGTTATTCTGACTCCAATAATAATACCACATGATTTCTTTCTGAAAAAGTCATCTTCACATTATATAGACAAATTACCAGTGCCATCACCTGTGTTTTGTATTTGCTGACTCATGAGCTATTAAGTGCACTTAATGGGGTGGATGTCAGGAAGACAGCAATATGACCACTGCTAGGGCATTAACTATGGGGCGTTGTTTTTTGTTAATCCTTTTCTGTATAGGCTTTATTTTAATTCAGTACACACAGCCTGATCCTGCTTGCCATTTATTTCAAGAGGAGTATGACTGAGAACCATCGTCATCTCTTTCTCTGATTTCAGAGTTCCCTTTTTGACGATTAGTGCAGAGATTTTAATCTGCAATTTTATTTACAACAGTCGGAGTAGTCTCAGTGGAAGAAAGGAAGCTCAGGGGGACTGAGCAGGTTCTGCAAAGTTGTTATGTGGTGCTGCATATACTTTAACTTGCACTACAGCTAGCTTTCTGGTTAACATACTGAAAACACATAAACCACCCATTACTGTGCTCATCTATACTGTAGTGCTTGTCACAGTATAAATAAGAAGAGATTTATTTTCCTTCATGATTAAGTCAGCTCCCAGTATATTTTTCTTGGGGGAAATATAAAAGAAGGGTCCTATGTGTATTCGTTTGTGTGCCAGTTCCAAAACAGAGCCTTATCGCTAGGTAGAAATTAATGTGTTGGGTATTACCCAGAAGAGTATTTATAAGATGCAGCTGAAGAATTAAGGGAACAGCGGAGTTGTGTAAAGCAAACAAAGGTACACTGTATGATTAAATCGCTGCTTGATATGCTATTCTTAGAGAGTTTGCCACAGAAATCCACCCATTATCTTCCTATTTTTTGTGACTTTAATAAATAGTGGAAACCAACACAATAGGAAGGCAGAATAGATGATTCATTATCTATACGTCAAAAGCTGCTTCATGGATGTGGGTGGTTTCTATATCAAGTGGTGGAAGCTCAGGAATATAGGATAATGTCATAGCAAAAATGTTGTTTTCCCCATTACTTTCCCAGTATAATTTCTTATTGTTTCTTCATAGAATAAATATATTCATGCAATCTCCTACCCAGGTTTGGGGGGACCTTTTTTGCCTTCTGAATGCCTTTATCAGGTATCATAATGCAATGCCACAGTATTATTTTCTATCACCTTTCTTAGTCTGTAGTTCTGGGCTTTAATTGTATTTTTTTTTTCCCCTCATTTAGTGAACTCATACATTCCCCTGCAGATACCTTAAGGGAGCATTTAATTTTACACTTTTATTTGGTTAATAATAGCACCGATATAAGAGGAGTAGGTGACTATGATTTTACTTTGAGTGAAAATGTTCCATTTCTGCAAACTGTTCTGCATTATGCTATCATCTAAATACTTTTAAGTAACTTTTTAGGCTGGGGGGAGGAAAGGAAGGACAACTGTTTATAAAAGAAATTTTTTTTTCCTCCTCCAGAAGGTTACCAGTTTTTCTTCAGAGGAATAAAGTGTTATGATAATGAAGAACAGGATGCATTGTCTTTTCTAATGTGTAGAAAGATGGAAGGAAGAGTAGAAAAACTGTTTAATGTTTCTGTTGTTTGGTATCCAGAAGATCTGTGCTTTGGGAAAAGATGTGAAGGTTGCAGGTGTGGTTCTGCAATTATTTTTATTTTGCTGTGTTTTCAAGACCTCAAAAGACTGACCTGTAAAACCATTCAAAAGTCATAACTAGAGGTAACATACAAACTCATGACAAAATGAAAAAGAACATTCCCTTGCCAGTGTTGTTTGCCGGATTGCTTGGTTGATAGAAGATGGAGCCATTCTGGATACCACGCTTTAAGTGACCTTGAGGAATCTATGAAAGTTATGCTTCGAGGTCCTGAAGTGATGTTGAGTTTGTGTGCATTCTCTCTCTTGGAATGAACAAAGAAGTGTGTTTCTAGATTTGTTATAAATACCCTTTCTACATATGGGTAAACTGAGGTGCAAAGAAATCCACCTGCCTGTTTTTCAAGGGGGAAAAAAAAGACCTTAAAAAGAATTAGAAATAGAGAATCCCGATCCTCTGCCTTCTGTATGTTAGCAGTAGATAGGCTGCATTTAATAGAAGATTAAAGCTTTCTTAATCCATGAGTTCAGAATGGCCATGCATTTTGCGCATAGTAAAGTGATTCAAACAAGTTATTTTGGTGACAATTTGCTTACTGCACTTAAAAAAATCCTTTTTAGTTTACCAAAAAGAAAAAAGTTCCAAGATACTAATTCATCAGTTTCCAAGTCTGTTTGCTTACCCAAGCACATATCCAAAACCATTTAGTTTTGAGATTAAGTTGGAAATCTCAGAAGAATATACTTCTCTGTGGGTATTTCTCATTTCATTTACATTCAAAATAAGCTGACTGTCGTGCTGTGTAGAATCATTCTTTTCTCTGTCTCTCAACTGGATTTTATGAGGGAGCTGTTGGGAAGTTAAAAAAGAATTTTAGAATGACCATGTTAGTGTTGCCTTAAAAGTAAAGCTCTTATTTTATCTGAAGACATTTATTTCTAACTGAGCTCTGAAAAGGGAATTCTGTCTTATTTTGTGGTGCTGAAAAAATGCTTATTTGCATTTAGGATAATCTATAGGGAACAGTACATTATTTCTGTATTGATATTAATGCAGTACAAATGGTCTTATTAACCAATAGGATTACTAGCGAAAGCAAAAAATTGTCCGCCTTTGCGGACACACAAAAAAGTGCTTTGCAAAGAGTATGTGGCCGGAAAATAAGCCCTGCCAAATTGTCCCTAAAAATTGAGCAGCTCAGTCTCATGTCTCTTTTGTTGCTCAGGAGGTGCTCCCTCAATGTTGTGCTCAAGTGTGTATGTGCCATTGATGTTGTAAGTACCTGACTGCCACTTGATGTTTAAGACTTTATACTTCATAATTAGCCAAAAGTGTAAATTATGTAAACAGTTAATTCCTGGAAGTCCATTTTTCTTGTAACTCAGCCATCTAATTAATCTTTGGTGAACAAAGAAAACAAAGTGACTATGTCTGAAATTGCACTGAACTAGTGGAAATGAGATACACTTGGGCATCTCGGAAGGAAGCTAAAACAGCTTGACAGAGGGAAAAGATGGTGAAAAGCAGGCACTTTAGATGATGGTTCAGCTGAGAAAGCAGAATCAGAAAACGGCAATTGATTCACTAACCATCACAACATCAGTCCATTCAAGAGGCTCATGAAGATCCCATTGCAGGTCTGGATCAAAGGAGCCAAATTAAAGTAGGCTTTCTGGAAAGGGGTGAAAGAGAGAAGTAGCATTAGGGAAAGTAAGAGGGCATCTGAGTCTAAGAAGATGATTCCGAATTTTTCATCAGTCACGTGAATTTAAAATCAAATTACATACCTATTGTGGCATTGTAATTCTGCATATTCCTTTATGACTCTCTTTCCAGATTACAACATTCTGTTGCTGAATGTGCTGTTTAATAAGAGATTCCCAATGCTATGCACCCAATTTATAATTTCTTTTTTTGTATTGCAAGTAGTTCCTTATTCGGAGTAAAGCAGTTTACAGAGGTTGCTCTTCAGTAACGATGCTGCCCAATTACATCAAATATATCATCTGCTATGCTAAGAAGAGAGAAATATCATGGTATCATGAATATCAATTATGTCATAACACTTGGTAAATGGCAAATTTTTAATGGGAACCACATTATGCCTTAATGTGAGCCAATTTTACAGTGCATATAACTGTAAAATCTTTTCCCTCTTTCCAAATAAATTGTCTCTTCTGTTTCATGAGTACCAGTGTGATAATAGCTCTTGCAGTGAAGATAGCAAAAGTGTCATTTCATACAGAATAAATGTATGTATGAGGATTCTTCGAGAAGCTACCTTTTATTTTTTTCCCCTGAAAATATTTTAATTTTTGTCAGTAGAATATTTTATTTTAGAAACAGTAATTATTTTCAAAGCATCTGTCTCTATTTTCCCAGACTTTAGCATATGCATATTAAAAGTGTTTATAATGAAGAGATAAAAACATTTTTATGCTAAGCTAGGCAAACTATGCAAACTGTTGAACTTGAGCTATACAGCCACTTTATGAATAATGTAAACTTACTAAGACTATATAATTGTTTTGCTCACCTTATTGATTTAACTGATTGAATTTTGTATTTGAAAAGACCTCATCAAGTAGAGTAAGATTATATTTTAAACTTCCTTAAAACGTAGTAAGGAATAACTGGCAGGTCTTCTTACCTGGTTAAGTTGCAAGATTTCAATGGAGAGCAAAGCAGTGCTTTCATTTTTGTGAATAACCACCAGCAGTCAAAAGCAATTTAATAGCAGTCCACTTACTCCCGTTTTAGACACACAGGAACATGCAGCAGCCTGAAAAAATGTTATGTGTTTTACTGCTGTCAAGTGAAAAGACCAAGTTTTTTGAGCGTGGCAGATCTAGCGGTGGGTGTGACAGGGGCAACAGAGAGATCATGGGTATGTTGAGGCTGAATCAGGAACTGTGTTTCATGGCCTCTGAGGAGATGAATTGTTAGGGTGAAGGACCTAGTGATTAAAGTCCAGTCCTGGAAATAAATAGACATATTGGGCAAGAAAATAAAATTACAATACATACTTTCACAGAATCATTAGATTGGAAAGGACCTTCAAGATCATCAAGTCCAACTGTTAACCCAACACCACCATGCCCCCTAAACCATGTCCCGAAATGCCACGTCCACACGTTTTTTGAATAATTCCAGTGATGGTGACTCCACCACCTCCCTGGGCAGCCTGTTCCAACGCTTGACCACTCTCTTGGTGAAAAATCTTTCCTAATATCCAATCTAAACCTCCCCTGGCGCAACTTGAGGCCATTTCCTCTCGTCCTATCGCTGGTTACTTGGGAGAAGAGACCAACACTCACATCGCCACAACCCCCTTTCAGGTAGGTGTAGAGAACGATAAGGTCTCCCCTCAGCCTCCTCTTCTCCAGACTGAACAACTCCAGTTCCCTCAACCGCTCCTCATAAGACTTGTGCTCCAGACCCCTCACCAGCTTTGTTGCCCTTCTCTGGACACGCTCCAGCACCTCAATGTCCTTCTTGTAGTGAGGGGCCCAAAACTGAACACAGGATTCGAGGTGCGGCCTCACCAGTGCCGAGTACAGGGGCATGATCACTGCCCTACTCCTGCTGGCCACACTATTGCTGATACAGGCCAGGATGCTGTTGGCCTTCTTGGCCACCTGAGCACACTGCCGGCTCATGTTCAGCTGGCTGTCGACCAGCACCCCAGGTCCCTTTCCGCCGGGCTGCTCTCCAGCCACTCCTCCCCAAGCCTGTAGCATTGCATGGGGTTGTTGTGACCCAAGTGCAAGACCCGGCACTTGGCCTTATTAATCCTCATACAGTTGACCTCTGCCCATCTGTCCAGCCTGTCCAGATCCCTCTGCAGAGCCCTCCTACCCTCCAACAGATCAACACTTCCACCCAGCTTGGTGTCATCTGCAAACTTACTGAGGGAGCACTCGATCCCCTCATCCAGGTCACCAATAAAGATATTGAGCAAGACCAGCCCCAGAACCAAGCCCTGGGGAACACCGCTTGTGACCGTCCGCCAGCCACATTTAATGCCATTCACCACAACTCTCTGAGCTCGGCCATCCAGCCAGTTCTTACCCAGTGGAGAGTGCACCTGTCTAAGCCATGAGCTGCCGGTTTCTCCAGGAGAATGCTGTGGGAGAAACTTTCCATTGGTTCTGAAAATGTTTCTGTGCATTTGTGCTGGAACATGTTCTTTTTGGACTTGGAAGAAATACACCTTTTTTTGGGTCTATTTACATTATATTTGAAGGTGTATGCAGACTACCTAATGCAAAGCCATCACAATTGTGACACTCTTTACGGTTGCAAAGGTATGTTGACCTGTAGCCTGTAAAGGTCTGTGAATTCCTGCTGCGGCCATATAATCAATTCCTAATCCTGAATGTACCAGCATGCAAGGGAAACAGTCAGTATGCACGACAAATGGCTAAAATACAGAACTGCTTTTTGTTGCATTTTTTTTTTTTAAAAAAAACAAAGTCACATACATCCTTTACAACCTCTTAGCAGCAGTTAGCTGTAAAGTTAGATCTTCTGACTTCCAGTGCAGACTTTTGTTAACTGAAAGTGAAGAAATGTGGACAGATCAGCCAAAGAAGAGAGAAGCATCCCGTGTCTTTCTACAACTACTAGAAATATGTGTAGTTGGTTGAGATTCTTACTATCTTTCATTTAAGAAGTTGATTACTATTAGTGGTAGGTAATGAAACTAAGGCAAAAGATGTGTTCAGTTTGAAAGGGATTGTGACTGCCTTAGCAAGTTTATAGTTCGATGCATAAAAAATTAAGATGTTTCTCCATTTCTAATATAATTGATCAGGTAAAATCTGGCTATTGAATTAATTTGCAAAATATTTCGTCAGACTTAAGGCCTTGCATAGTGCAAAGAGCTTAGAGTATACCAAAATATAAATAACACTGAACGAAAAAGGTTAAGCTTAGTTTTCATCCACTTCTGGCATCTTGTCAAGTATTTTATTCTCTGAGATAAAAGATGTAACAAAATTTATTTTTAACTTCTAACGAGGTGGTACCAAACAAAGGGGCCAGTTCTGCCCAAGTCTAGTAAATTCTGTCCTCATGTTGGATTGTTTAGAGAGTACGTATAAAACCCAAAGATCAAACCACAGATCTTAGTTGTATGTGGATTACCTTCTGAGGTATGGAATTTCAACACACACACAAAAAACTTGGAAATTTTTTTTCATCTTGTTGCTTTGATTTTTAACATTGAGAGCAAATATTGTTAGGAAATTTCACAATCATTAAATATTTTAATTTAAATTGTTTAAAAAACAAAAAAAAACCTGCAATGTTGGTCAAAATGTTGCAAAAATTAATTGCATCACTTTTCCATATATTTTGTGATTTGTTTATTTGTTTGTTATAGCCATTTTAAAACATACTTGCTTCTCATAGTTTGGCATAGACTATCTTTTGCAATTGCTCAGTAAAGAAAAACATGGATAGTTGAATAAGCTAAAACACACAATAAAGCCTTGCAACTGAAAAAAAGGAGATAAAATTGGATGAAAAAAAAGAAAGCCCTCCACACAGCTATATAAGCTGATAAAAATGAAGTTAGATCCTTTGGGACTACTTGGAGAGCTACCCAGAGGCTGCAGAGAAACATTGTTTTTGGTTTGGCCTCTGATGGAAATACCCAGAAGTGGTGTCTGTTGAGTTGTGTGATGAGTTAACAGAAGCAGTTTCTGTGTCCAGATGTGTTATGGCATAATTTTTTGCAGTAGTACCAATCAGCAATGTCGTTCCTTATATTATAGACTGTTCTTGATTTGAAAACTTGCTCTATAATTCTGAGCTTGCCTGAAATCTGAGGGGTCAGGATTTTGCTGTGACAATAACCTTAATGATAGCTAAAGAAAAAAGGAAACTGAAGATTTTGGGGGAGTTGGGGTGTAAAAATCTCAAACTCCTGAAATGAAAAGGAAAAAAACTTTTTCAGTAGAGTGGGATTTTATTCCTGAACTGTAAAACAAACCAAAGAATAAAATAGGAAGTTTAATATACAGTAATATTGGGTTGGGAAAGGAGATGACGCTAAGTCAGGAATCAGCATATCCACTGATTGATATGTACTACATATCCTTAAGCTTTTCTTTTTCGGGGCACACAACACACCGTGTCTTCTTTTGTTAAAAAAACCAACTCTTCTTTTAAAAGATACTATGCAATCCCCTGCAAGATGAAATCAGGAATTATTTTTGGAAAAAAACATGGAAAAAAATAGTTGGGTAAGTCAAATAAAGTGCATACAAAAGATTCATTGCCTGTGAAAATTGTTTACTATTGTTAGCAGTATTATAAGTCATCTGGAATGGTTATACCTGTACAGTGTTTTATTTCTGTTTTTTTATTCTTTTTTTCCCCATCCCTCTTGCTCTCCCTGTGACAGATTATCACACTGGTGGCTTACTGGGACTTGTTTACTTTGCTTTACTTTCAAATTTTGCTTCATTATCATCTATCCTTCTTAAAAAAATCGGAGTCCAAAGAGGATGTGCGTGATTAAGTGTAAGTTTATAAAGCAGATAATTAATATGCACAATCACTATACAGAACCAGTTTTAATATTCAATACAGCATATTCTTACAAGCCTTATATGTATAGCAAATGGTGTCACTTGCTCTGTTCTCTGGTTGAACCATACCATGATGTTTCTTATAAATCAGGATGCACTATGACTAAATTACTTGACTCATTCTAAATCCAATAACTAAAACACTCTGATACTGACAAAACTGGTACTTGATTCTTGCCTAAGTTTTAAATCAGGTTCCACAAGTGTGAGAAAAAGTTTGCTACAACTATGCAAGAGATTAATACTGGGATTCAGTTTCATAAATGAAATTTTGTATTTGGATAAAAATACAGTTTTCCAAACTGCAGAATTCTACTGTCTTTGCCACTATCTTGCTGTTTGGTTGTAGGCTTTGAGTCTGGTAAAAGGTGAGTATTGTGTTACAGGAAAAGACTGTAGAACGTAAAAAGTATGCCTTTAGCTTACCTGCTTGAAACCTCCTTAATTGCCTATAAATTCAACTAAATTCCATTTGTGGTTCAGTATCACTACATTGTGCGGAGGTATTGCCTTGTAAACCCAGGTTTACAGTCTTCATTGTCTTCCTCAATCCCATTTTCTCTTAGCATTAATGTCCTCAACCTTTGATGATGTGTGTGGATGTTACTTACCTTCTACCTTTGAGCAAAAAGGTTGGTTTTACAAAGAGATGTCCATTGCCTTTGGCAAATGGCTTTAGCCTCATGTGATACGCTGAGACTCTGTGAGACTTTCCTGACTTCCCTTAGTTAGGAAATAGTCACATATTTTCTGGCCATATAGTTCTTAATGCAAGAGTATTCGGGAGTCCTTGAGGACTTTGTCTGTTACCTTATTTCCTATGGACTGCTAACTGCATCTGAGCACATTACAGAGGAGCTGTATTAACAGAGGAAAGGTTCAGTTTTTGACTGCTGTCTTCCACAAAAGAGCCCTGAATTTAGTGAGGGCAGTAAGTGCCTTTGCTAGTGTCTTCACTGTAATTGAACATAGCACAAGAAGGGATTGCATGAACCAAGGAGCCTTGATTGTACAGGAAAAGTCAAGGGCATGGAGTGTGATTGATTGCATGGTCTCCACAAGGGCAGGAGTCCTGAAGCTTGCAGCAGTTAGTGGGAATGCTCTAGCCACAGTCTCCATCTAGACAGGAAAGTTGCCTGGCAAGGGCTTAAAGGTAGCGAGGAGCCTGGATTTTGTGAGTGAGCTGCAGATATTAGTTTGTCTGGGTTCTGGTTTAATCCAGTGTATGGAGCCACTGAAGCAACAGACGTTGCTGGAGAACTGATAGTCTTTCAGAGTCTTACCACAGATTTGCCTGAAGGTATAGCAGTTTTATTCCCACAGTTAACTGGGAAAAAAAAAAATCCAGGTGCAAAAATGAACCACAAAATAAGCTTCTAATATACCCGGGCAAGTGTGGGCAGAGTAACAGGTTCTGCTGAGGGATTCTTGCACACAAGGTAGATTGATGTGGGTGTTGAGACATGACTGCCAGTCATCCTCTCTTAATGTAGTGAAGTTAAATCTGAGACAGGAAGAGCATGGCCAATTTCAAGTTGGCTTGTAGAGTCATTTCATAGCACTTTCTTAGCAAAATGAGTGGCTGTTTCAGTTTTTCATCCATGAATCTGTAACAGAGGATGACAGAATATTCAAAGCCCTCTAACAGAACAAATAACACCACATTTGAGAATAGCTTTACTTATTTCAGTGCCCCGTACTGGTCATTTATATTATGCTGATTTGGATTAAGAATATGTTTAGCCAGTGTACTTTTGTGCTTGGAAGTCCTCTTCTGTATCCAGTCGTAGCTGAAAAAGCAGTAGAGGTTAAGGAAAACACAAGAACCAAAAGACTAAAGCAGTGAAAGAAGATTTTAAAACCTAAAATGTACTGGCATTATAAGGCAACGATGTACAGCAGGTTTATTCTTTGTGGTTCAGAGACTTAAATTCCATCTGTCTAGTATTTGGTTAGCACAACTGTCATACTAAAGAGCATGTGCCCATTTGCTTGCTTTCCACCAGACCACCCAGGGATTTCCAGTTATTTTTAAAGAGGAGTTGCTGTGGAATTGACAGTGGGAAGAATGCAGGGATGCTATTCTTTTCATCCCCTTCACCCTTCCCCTTCCCACCACTGAGTCAAAGACAATAGTTTCACTGTGGAGTACTCATTGAATTGTCTTAAATCTGTTCAGAGCACAAATGCAGGCGTTCAGAAGCTTCTAAAACCTTTTGGTTATTCTTGGCCTCTACTTTGAGTTATAAAACTTACTTCTGATTGTGGTAAGATGCTCCAGCATATAATTTAGAAAAACAAACCTGCTGATCAAATACTGTCAGGATGAATGTATAGAACTACTCATGCACTATATGCACAGCCATGAACGTTTCACAGTTTTTGGGATGCCGTCTTCTAGGACCATCACTGTATCAGAGTTCTTTTAAAAGCTGAACCTGCTCTGCAAGAAATATCTGCCATTTGAGCAGTTAGAGAATCCTTATTAGTTGCATGAAGTCTGCGAGAAAGAGTTAGGCAGGTCTAATTCCAGCTGAGAGAGGAGAATCACACACATATCCAAATAGCTAGCTTATTATAGAACGGTGTGAAACATAAGGTTTATTTCAGGAACTTACTGAGTTTTGTAGTTTATCTGTTATAAAGTTAGGGTCATGATTTTTTCCTTATTCATTTATTAAATTTTTATTTCTGCAGCACAGCAGAATCTACATTTTAATCCTATTTTTTTGAACAGTCATCCTGATTGTTCTAAGATGTAGTTGAATTGCATTCAGTAACTCTATATTAAAACATGCAATGCATGTATTTATTGAAAGAAATATGAAAATATGTGAAAATATCTAATTGTGTGTACTGTTTAGATGTAAAATTAAAGATGACAACCCCTTTTCACCATTCAAGAGAGCGTGAAAGAGCAAGAGAGATTCAAAAACTTCATTAAGTGCTGTAACATGATGTTACAAGCCACCTGCACTTCAAAGAATTTACAGGGAAGCAGATGGATTGATGAATATGCCATCAAAGATTTTGATAATGTTTGTTTTAAAAATAAACTGCTTTTTAAGTCATTGACAATCAAAGCATACAATTTACAAAAATGTCACTGCTCTTTTTTTTTTTTTTTTTTTTTTGTATCCTGCATACTTTTAAAAACATAGCCTTGTCTTTGGGAGTGGGATTCAGAGACAACGTTTTCATAAGCAGAGGCTGCAGTAGATTTGAAAGAAACTTCATGTCATAAGAAGATTTATAACCCCTTATGTTTCATGCATGTCTAATAACTGAGGGCAGGAGTGGAGCGTTAGTGGTTTTTTAATATGGCTGTGTGGGTCTCGGGCTCATGGAGGTGCAAAATTAGTCCTCTTGACTAGACTCAGTAGTATGTATGAGCATAGCCAGCATAATAATAATCTACACTGATAATTTTACAAAAATCTTAGTTTTTATTCACTTTTCAACAGAAAGGATGGAAATTTGTGCCACAAGTGGCTTTATGATTAGTACAATCTTACTCATCAGAGGGCCCAGGAAACAGAAGTCTTGAACTGAAGTAACCTTATTGCAGAGTTGTGGTTGACTTCCTAAATCCAGTCATTCCAATAACGAAAGTATTATTATTTGTATGAGGTGAGGGAGATGTTATGTTATGTTCAGAACTAAATATCAGGATTCAGGGACATAGCAGGAGAAAAATAGTAACGTTTCCCTTCTTTCAAGTGTAGACATCTCTACGTGTTGTTTTTCTTCTAGAATAGATTGACTCATCAAAACTTCTTTCCATGGTTAAATATGGATTATATTAGAAACTTGCTGTTAAGTTACTTTTGGATTGACTTTCAGTGTAAGTTTCACTTTCATCATCTTAATTTCCTAAAACCATTATAAACAGAAAAACTCTGCTCATTTTAAAATCTATTTTAGTACCATGTTGTAATGCCTGGTAGATGAGTTCTTCTAAGAGAAAAACCGTGATGCACATTCTCATTTTCAAAAAATAGTTTCTAATTCTGCAGCTTGATTAGATGTTGATTGCTTCATAAAGTCCTTTCCTTGTAGAGGGAGAGTGAATGAGTATCTCGACTTCAGTTAAAAGAAAGTAGAAGTAAGCTTATTTCTTCATTGTTAAAAATATCTGAATGTGAAAAATAGTGAAAATTATCTAAATCTACTAGAAGGAACAAAAAATTAAAAAAGAAATTGGGGAAAACCCTAATTATGTTCATTTTTAGTTAAAACATTTTCTGTGCAGGTGCTTGAAACATTTGAAAATGGAAATCAAAGGAAGTGAAAACAGTGGAGAAGGGGCATGAAAAAAACCAGCACTTAAATTTAAATATTTATTAAAATTTATTTTGCAATCAGGTAGTGGTATGCTTGTCTAGATCTCCCCTTTGGTAAAGAACATTCAGATGTAAAAGCATTGACGTTTCTGTGGATAGCAGGGCAATTTAGTCTACAGACTCATTTTCTCGCTTTAGGAAGAAAGAGAAAAATGAAAGACAAAGATTCAAAGAAGATGAAGAAAATGGAAATACAGCCATGTTGTCTCAGATTTCAGTTCTCCAAAGTTAAAAATGTATGATTTCACTGTGTCCTTCCAAGTGTTTTCAGTTGACCTTTGTATGTGGAACTCTAAGCATAATAGACTAAATATTTACTGAAGCCTTCAGTGATAAGTATTTGAACAATGCTGCTGGTTTTTCATGCAATACCAAAGAATAGGAATACCAAAGAAGAAGAAATAGTGCGCTAAATACTGACAGTGTGTATCAAATACTTAACAGTGTAGGAAGTGTTAGAGAAAATGTTCTTTCTGTTTGTTTGTTTGGGCTTTTTTTGTTGTACATTTTATCCCTCTGGTTGGAAGCGGGGAGGGGAACATGAAATAAGGAAGACAAACTTAATAGCTTAAAGAGATCTTTAAATGGAGAAAAAAAGCAAGTTAGTTACATTAGGTCAACATCTGCTAAGGACGGATTTGCACTTTCACTGGAAAAGAAAATGAAGGCATCTACAAATCGAAAAGGAAGATTGAAAACCATTCCTTTCATTAAACACAGAATTGTTTGTAAAGTGTCGCTGTTGAGAGGCATCCTTGTCCTCAACAGACTGGTGGGACTGTTAGACTGTAGATTTACAACAAAGTGTTTGTACCTGGTGCTTAGCCATACACCAGCCATGTCAGCCTGTGACACAGCTGTACCCTCAGAAGGGATTCCTTTTTTCTTGCATGAACTACTCATACCTTCTAGGATAATAAGTGGAGTGCTAACTGTAGTAAAAGATTGTGTTTCTACTTTAATGGGAAATATTTGCCAATTTACAGCTCTCCTCTATAACCTACAATCTCCCTTACTGTTTTTCCTCCTCCTAAGTATAAGAAGATAAAATAGGCTTTAGCGAACTATTACCGTCTTCCTTTATATGAAAAGTGATTGAGATGTAATCACTGGCTAATTAATTGTTTTTATAATGGATACAATTTGTCATTTGTATTTGGCTAGGTTTCATAAGTATTATTCAGTCTATGTCAAAGTAGATGTTAAGACCGTGTCTGTCTTTTAAATACCTGAAATACACAGAACTTGGTGAAATAACCATCTCTAAACAGGATAGCACTTCTGGTTTTCCTGATTCTTAGCATTTGAAGTAATAATACAAGTTAAAGCATGCCTCTATAAAGTTGGAGGAAATCTGAGATTCTAAACAACAACAAAAATCCCTTTGTCATGCCGATATGATCGGAGAGGTTGGAAGGCACAAAATATGGGGGACTATGTTATTTTCCTCTTGAGAAAGAGGGATTTGCAGTCTTTCAGATAGCAACTTGCCTGGATTTCACTATCCTGTCAGTACTTTGGAGTGTCATTCTAAAAGATGAATGCAGTTCAGATGTGGTAACTAAGTGCTTTGATGTCTCTGTTCATCCTTTGCAGATCATAATCCATTTTCCTCCTCAGATCACCTCAGACTGTGATGTTAATCAGCATAATTTATATTCACTGTTTAGAAGAACGTCTGGGTGGTATCATAAATGTAATGGAATCTGCTTAAGTAACGTGTGATCTTTTTATTTTGCATTTATTTCAAAGTCTTGCTTTCAAGAATGTTAGTTTTTTGGGGAAGGTATTGTCATTTCAGTGGTTTATCAGAATGAGATTAAAAGTACTGTTAATATCCTGACACAGCTGGTGAGTGAGCCAACTAGGGAAGGCACCCCACTGGACCTGTTGTTTGTGAACAGAGAAGAACTTGTGTGTGATGTGATGGTTGGAGGCCGTCTTGTGCATAGCGATCACAAAATGATAGCTTTCAATTCTCAGAGAAGTAAGGAGGTGGGTTAGCAGAACAGCAGCCTTGGACTTCTGGAGGACAGACTTTGGCCTGTTTAGGAGCCTGGTTGACAGAGTCCCTTGGGAGGCAGTCCTGAAGGGCAAAGGAGTCCAGGAAGGCTGGACATTCTTCCAGAAGGAAGTCTTAAAGGTGCATGAGCAGGCCATCTGCATGTGCTGAAAGACGAGCTGGCAGGGAAGAGGACTGACGTGGATGAACAGAGAGCTTTGGCTGGAAGTCAGGAAAAAAAGGAGAGTTTATCACCTTTGGAAGAGGGGGCAGGCAACTCAGGAGGACTACAAGGATGTCGTGAGGTTATACAGGGCAAAAATTAGAAGGGTCAAAGCCCAACTAGAACTTAATCTGGCTACTGTCTTAAAAGGCAATAAAAATGTTTCTATAAATACGTTAGCAACAAAAGGAGGGCTAAGGAGAATCTCCATCCTTTATTGGATACAGTGGGGAATATAGTGACAAAGGATGAGGAAAAGGCTGCGTTCTTTGCCTCAGTCTTTAATAGTAAGACCAGTTGTTCTCAGGGTACCCAGCCCCCTGAGCTGGAAGAGAGGGACAGGGAGCAGAATGAAGCCCCCACAATCCAAGGGGAAATGGTTAGCGACCTGCTATACCACTTAGACATACGGAAGTCTGTGGGACCAGATGGGATCCACCCAGGGGTACTGAGGAAGCTGGTGGAGGTGCTCACCAAGCCACTTTCAATCATTTGTCATCAGTCCTGGCTAACAGGGGAGGTCCCAGACAACTGGAGGTTAGCAAATGTGATGCCCATCTACAAGAAGGGCTGGAAGGAGGATCTGAGGAACTACAGGCCTGTCAGTCTGACCTCAGTGCCAGGGAAGGTTATAGAGCAGATCATCTTCAGTGCCATCACGTGGCATGTACAGGACAACCAGGTGATCTGGCCCAGCCCAGCCCAGCCAAGCATGGACTTATGAAAGGCAGGTCCCGCTTGACCTGCTTCTCTGATCTCCTTCTATGATAAGGTGACCTGCTTAGTGGATGAGGGAAAGGCTATGGATGTTGTTTACCTGGACTTTAGTAAAGTCTTTGACAGTGTCTCCCAGAGCATTCTCCTGGAGAAACTGGCTGCTCATGGCTTGGATGGGCATACCCTTTGCTGGGTAAAGAACTGGCTGGATGGACAGGCCCAAAGAATTGTGGTGAATAGAGTCAAATCCAGTTGACTGGTCAAAAGTGGTGTTCCCCAGAGCTCAATACTGGGGCCAGTTCTGTTTAATCTATTTATCAATGATGTGGACAAGGGGATTAAGTACACCCTCAGTAAGCAGACCACGCCAAGTTGGGTGGGAGTGTTGATCTGCTGGAGGGTAGGAAGGCTCTACAGAGGGATCTGGACAGGCTGGATTGATGGGCCAAGGCCACTTGTATGAGGTTCAACAAGGCCAAGTGCCGGGTCCTGCCCTTGAGTCACAACAACCCCATGCAATGCTACAGGCTTGGGCAAGAGTGGCTGGAGAGCTGCCCAGTGGAGAAGGACCTGGGGGTATTGGTTGACAGCCAGCTGAATATGAGCCGGCAGTGTGCCCAGATGGCCAAGCAGGCCAATAGCATCCTGGCCTGTATCAGAAATAGTGTGGCCAGCAGGAGTAGGGAAGCGATTGTTCCCCTGTTCTTGGCACTGGTGAGGCCATACCTTGAATACTGTGTTCAGTTTTGGGCCCCTCACTACAAGAAGGACACTGAGGTGCTGGAAAGTGTCCAAAGAAGAGCAGTGAAGCTGGTGAAGGGTCTAAAGCACAAGTCTTCTGAGGAGCAGCTGAAGGAACTGGGGTTGTTTAGCCTGGAGAAGAGGAGGCTGAGGGGAGATCTTATCGCTCTCTACAACTACCTGAAAGGGGGTTGTGGTGAGGTGGGTGTTGGTCTCTTCTCCCAAGTAACAAGCGATAAGACAAGAGGAAATGGCCTCAAGTTACACCAGGGGAGGTTTATATTGGATATTAGGCAAAATTTCTTCACTGAAAGGGTTGTCAAGCATTGGAACAGGCTGCCCAGGGAAGTGGTGACTCACCATCCCTGGAGGTATTTAGAAGACGTGGAGATGTGGCCCTTAGGGACATGGTTTAATGGTGGACTTGGCAGTGCTCAGTTAACAGTTGGACTTGATCTTAAAGGTCTTTTCCAATCTAAATTATTATATGGTTCTATTTTGGTTGTGGTTGGCTACATTCTGTGACAAACCATTAGCTTCTGTTGAACTCAGTGGTGTTTTAGTGCATAAAAGCCTTTTTAGTTTCTTTTTCCTGCTGATTTTTTTTTTACAATACTGAGATCAAATATGCGACTAAAAAAACTAGTCAAGCATGAAATTGTTTTTCAGTATTGTGGGAGATGGTTCAAATGGCAGCAAAATCAGGAGAACTGTGAAGATTTTTTGTAAGTGATGCTCAGAAACGTAAGAGCACTAAATCATAAAGATAACACATACAAATGTATGTGATGCTTGCTTGCTATACTGTTAATATTAATAAACACTGTCTAATGGGGCCTGTGTTTAGCATTGGCAATTCGTGTAGCCATAGCCACAGGTGCAAGAACTGGTGTAGATCTTACACCGTATGGCAACTGCCACTGACAAGCAATTAGAGTTCATTATGACTGTGCTTATGCTATACTAATTAACATTCCTGTTGTGCTGCTTTCCTTGTTTGACCATGTGACAGCCACAGGCCTGATGGCCTCTGTGAACAATCAGCTGAGGAATTGCTAGGTGTGGTAGAAGTTGTACAAAATGCGTTCAAACACAGATGTGAGCCTATCTTCTTGCACACAGTAGAAGCAAGACTGAACTTCAACAGGAGTTCCTGTGGAAGGACAGTAGTAAGTGCATAGGAGGGCTAAAAGAGAATAATCTTGAGCTTGTTCATGCCCATAATAATTTGCTGCATTTCTGTCTACAATGACAAGTTACCGCGATCAGACTGTAAGCCAGTATATGTTTGCATATATGATGAGTTGTTTATAGCTTGGTGTGCTAAGCAAGCTTTCCAAGTCGCAGACTCTCCAGTCTCCTCTTCAGTTCGCTGGCAACTGGGAACTAAATGCTTTGTCTCAAATAAGCCAAAAAGGAACTCATTTTCCTGTTCTGGGACTTGTTTCTTCCAGTTTGGAATGGTAACCTTGCAAGTCATCAAGCTGTCCCCACAAGCACTGTGGCTGTGGTCAGACTGTGCCACAGCTCTTTTTCTAACGAATCTCTGGCAACATAACGCCTTTGCGTCTCGTAAAGGTCTGGAAGCAGACAGTGTACAAGGCTTGGGAGATGAAAATTAAATGAATGAACAGAGCAGGTAGATGGACAAAGTTTCACTAATTTATTCTCAAGTGTTATGTTTTTATACGTTTAATGAAATAGAACTGGGTTTTGGTAAACATTTTACAAGTTTGTTTTTTTTTTTTCCCCACCAAGAATTTGGTGGAATGCGGTGTTTGCTGTGGCCAGAGACTAAGGAAGGGACAGGTGACATGACTCAGTCATGACACAGTCAGATGGTGGACAATTACCTCATTGTGCTGATGTCCAGGGGCAGAAGCTCTCGCATGTGTGAGACATTTACCGAGCAGGGTAATGCACTGCCAGTTGGTCATGACAGATAGTTTGGCAGTTTTATGATCCGGTATCAAATTGAGTACATTAGGTCTTGAAAACACATTTTCATTTGAGTTCCTGCAAAGGCAAAAGGTATTGAATGGTTCTGACAGAGAACAAAAGACCCATTATATTAAGATCTTATTTGCCTCATATATTGCCTTTCTTCATTATTCATGTCTGCATTAAAGACAAATATATCAAGGTGGACGTTACCTATCTTTATTTTACTTTTTGTTCAGTTGCCAAGTGCCAGGTCTCTGGCAAAAGACAGTATTATGAATAACGTATGAGAAACAACCTGAGTATGAGGATGTTTTCCTTTGAAACAGCTATAGTGGGAAGGGTCATGGATCATTCAGAGTGCAATATCTTTGGCATATGAAACCCCAAGTAGTTTATTGTGTATGTAATTAGGGAGGGTAAGGAGTTCTTTAATGCTTCTGCTATCCTGGCAAAGTAATGGACAAAGCAATGACCGTCTAAAATGCAAGTGATGGCGCTTCCTTTCGTCTGCCACCCTCCCTCTGACTTCTCTCCTTAAATTGGAAGTAGAGTTAGTTGGGAATGTTCTGGCAGAACATTTTTTCTTCAGGACATGCAGAAGCACTTTGATTTCAAGAAACTTTAACTGCAGCACAGGTGAGATTCTGGCCTAGTTTGCTGCCATTTTGCCTGGGGGCTGCTGGGGAACCCGAATCACTGTATCCATGGACCTGAGGTATCTCTGTGGCACTGCTAGCTTGCTTATCAACAAGTCAGCAGCTTCTGTGGCTGTGAAAAAAAGTAGGAGCCTGGAAGCCTTGAGGGACTTGTGGACAGGCACTATGGAGGCTCACAGTTTGCAGCAGAGAGCTGATACACGTTTCAAAATGGAGGCTCAGACTGGGGCAGTCTGTGTTTCTGGAGTCTTGACTTGGTGGGCTGACGTTTGGGGGCAGCGGGCAATGGCAGTCCATCCCCTGGGTCTCTGCCAGCAACTTTCTTTTGGAAAAATGAAACCTCTTGATTTAATACCAATAGTAGCTTAAAATAGTAAAACTTCTAGAGAAAGAAGATGAGCTCTGCCTTGCATTACATGTTTGTACTGTGCTAGCTGTGCTACTGGATTTTGTGGTCTTCTCATGAGCCTTGAGGCACTTTGAGAAATATCCTTTACGTTTTTGGATGATCTTTCCAGATTCTCCGTAATTTCTGGAGGAAAAATATCTGAGCAATGGCTATTATTTATTAGTTGTTTCCCTACCCTGGAAGTGGCACTGGCATCACTATCCAACTCCTTTTTTTGGGAAACTGATACTAAATGCTTTGTATGAAAAATGATCAACATCTGATAATTTGGGTATTACACAGAAGTATCTTATGAGGGAATGAAATGTAAGAAACAGAAAAATACTGAGCGTTTGAGGGGAACACAACAGAAGTGGCCACAGAGAGAAGACTTAAAATAAGGAAATGGATGGGAAGCTACAATGGTGCGGAGAATTCAAGAATGGCCTATGCAAAGGAGACAGCAGAGGAAGGAGAGAGTAAGCATAGAGATAAAGGAGACTGCAAGGTAGAAGACAGAGGTTAAGTACAGTATAAGCAGAGCAAAATAAGGAAGCAAGAAGAAAGACCAATAGATAGCTAAAGGTAGGGTAGGAGGGCATATAAAGAAGGAGAAAATGAAACAAAATGTAAGGGGGGGGGGAGTATTAAGGGAAAAGACAAGCATAGTACTAAGAAGTCTATTCCTTCTGTCTTCAATGAGTAGTTAAAGCCTGTTTTTTCTTAGAGGAGGTTTCCATAGCTTTTGATGAAGCAGGATGCAGAGGCAAGTAAGTCTGAGAGCTCTGGGAGGAGAGGGCTCACCAGAGGCCTGGATATGCTACTGAGGACTTTGCTGCCACAAAACCTGTAGGAACTGGTTTACAATATGATTTTTTCATTTTTAGAGAGTGATCCAGTGCAATCCATCCTGTGATTGCACAGGACTTGGGATCCTGTTGGATTTCCCCCAAGTAGATGTGCAGAGGACATGGCTGCTTAGTATTGGAGAAAATACTTAAACAATACTGTCTTTGCAATTGGGAAGATTAATTTTATGATTTTCATTGGCTAAAAGTGACGATGAATGTAACATACATCATAGGAGGGCTATAGGGGAGGTTTCATGGGGAGACGGAAGTAATTCAATTAGTGTTACTGTAGCAAGAAATATTTTTGAAGTTAAAACTTCATCAGCTTATTAGAACTGACAGAAAGTCTCCTCTCCAGGTTTGCTGGAGACCCAGTGTGGCCACCGCCTCATTGCCACATCCAACTCGCATAGCAGACTGGAGCAAGATCTCAGGATTGTGTTTCAGTTTTTAAAAACTGAAACTCATCTCTGTGTTACAAGGCAAAAAATAATATACACTTGCTGGAGATTAGGACACGTGGTGTTTTGAAAGCATAAGTGTGTATTGATATTGTGTGTTATACCAGTTAAAAAGGAGGAGCTTCAGAAATGTAATTTTAGCTCTAAAAATATATTCCATTTTTTGGAAGTAAGTGTGGATGGTTAAAAACATTCAGGTACGCTTTTCACTCGGGCATCTGTAAAGTGTAAGACTATGGCATATGGGAAATGTTCAGTTAATTGTGGTAACAATTTTATATAGAAAATTGACTTTACTGTTTCAGTTAGATACATATTGGTACATACAAAAAAGAAATATTGATGGTCTGAATATATTTCTTTTAGACAGGAAAAGACCAAATCTGAAAGATATCACACAGTATCTGCAGAATACATGAGTCAACCAAGAGTGTATGTATTTAACTCCTATCTGATAGACTTTTCCCCCAAATGAAAGAAACCTTATTTGAATTGAATGGAATTGAAATAGCTGTCTCGGTAGGTAGTAATATAACCATCTAACCTTGAGTACATCACAAATTTTACAGCGGTATATCTTACAACCTTCTTGTGATGACGTTCAATATGGGAAATGGTTTGTATCTTTTAGACCTCAAGCTTAAAGTTTGAGTTTTTTTTAAAAAAAACAAGCCTCCATAGTTCACAGCACAAAGCAATTAATAAATGTATGACATGGTCAGCTATGTAAGGTAGATATTTGGGTCACTGCCACGAAAACATTTAGATAAATCTGCTTTAATCTCCTTAGATAATTCAGGTACGAATTAAATGAGGATTTATAATACAGTTTGGTCTTGTTTATGATATAGTATTTGTCCAGGTGAACAGCTGCTGAAAGAGGGTAAAAATAGACAGTTCCTGCTTTATTGCCCTCAGACATCTTCCCTATCCAAGTTTAAATAATGTTTCACCAGTTAGTCCTATAAATTGTGTACCTCATTAAGCATAGGAACCAACAATGCACATATGCCACTAGTGTCCACTTTCCTTCAGAGATTTAGGGTGATGAGAAGATAAAAGGTCTGCCTACCAGATGGAGCTTGTCAGATTAGCAATCGGAGCAGCGTAAAGAGCACTGTCATATTGTTTTTTCTTTTCCTTTCCCTTTTTTTTCCTCGAGACACAAAGCAATCCCTTTATAACACATGTGCATATTTTATGGGTTTTTTTAGGAAGAAGAGGAGAAAAAAAGGCCTCAGCAGAAGGTTGCTGGTGGTTGTACCACTAGCAGAGTAGCCATTGCCTTCGGGCACTTTTCTGCTTTCTTCGTAATAAGGAACATTAGCAACCAGTGGCTCAGGAAAGGCAGAGTCAAATAAGTCTCTTGGGGACAAGTAGGCCACATGAAGTGAGAGCCATTAGACAAAGCAATGAGATTACTGCTCCAGAAAGGGTTTACCACATATATTACCACATAGATTTTACAGGGCTGCCAGCTCGCTCAACTTACAAATGTCAAACATGATTTAAAAGGTTATTATACTATCAAGAGAGAAAGAGGATGATTTTCTATCACTGAAATTTCTATTTCATTCTGTTGCACATACTACATCTTGCAGAGTCCAATATAGCCAAATAACCTGCTTTTATCTTTAGTAAGTGTTTTATGGCCCTCAAATTGGAAAAAACATTTTCACTTTATTTGTATTAGAAAATTTATCTCCTCTCATCACATAACGGTGTGATAAATATTGCATGTAAGTCAGGTATTGAGAATTTGAAGACTTGTCTTTTGGACTGACTGTATTTATATGCTGTATGTTCAAAAGGGCACATAACCTTAATTACTGTGAAATTGGAATGATATGTTTTAAAAGCAGTATCTGCATTCCCAGTGCACTGTAAAGCAGTAGAGCTCTTTAAACAGATTCAGAAAGTTAGATACTCTTGTCTCTAATTTAGTAAATTATATGAAGGTTTTATTGTAACTGATCTTCAAAGCAAAATTGAGAAAAAAAAAAGTTTTTTCGTTCTATACCCCTGGGTGTTTTTTTTGTAGCTTAACAGGGACCTCTGTTAGTGTGTGCATTTAATTGTATTTTACAGCCAGACATCAATTTTAAGCAGTTGCTTCAGTACTAGCTACCCTGGTATCATATTTTGCTTCCCAATCAGAATTAAAATTGAAACTTATTAAGTACTGGCTGTTTTGTACCCAGTTACTTTATGACTTCCAGCAGAGTTCCTAAATTACACAATACAATGCATCCTTACTTCAATTTTTTACCCACCTAGGATCCATTGCAATATGGAGTAAAAGCTGATTTGTGTGATCTGGATATTCAAAAGGAAACCTTCTTTTCTTTTTCTCCTTTCTCTTTCTGAGACTTCTTATTTCAGCTTTTCTAAAATACTAATGATTTCCCCAGACTTGCTTTCCACATGTACAAATCATCTCCATTCCCACAGTGACTGGGAATTTGTATTTATTTGTATAAACCTGTAAAATCTAATATTGCTAACTTCTACTCTTTGGCTGACTCCAAGTACAGCAGTACATTGGAGCTTGTAAAGAATGATGGCATTTGCTGCAGTAGTAGGTTTTAGTCTCTGATATTCAGATAATACTTTTTTTTCTTTTGTCTTAGTCCTAAAGCGTGAAATTTAACACTCTGAATTCACACAGGTACATATGTATCAAGACTAAATTAAAACATTTGGAAAAAGCTTACTGCTGAAATCTCTGCCTGAAAGCAGTGCCAAAGTGTTCCAAAATCAGTATGTCTGTTGTCTTCATCTGTCACTGGAAGTTTGAGAACCTTCATGTTGCAGTGGGCAAAGTGCCTAAGTTAGAAAGGAAGCATTCTTGAAAGAAATAAGAAAAATCACCAGACTGCCCAAAGAAGTGACTTAAGAAAGCATAATAATTGATCTTTCCCATCACCATTCTTCTACAAAAGTTATAAAAAATATGTTTCAGATTTTTAAATTATTATTTCAGACCTCTGGAGAGAAGTATGTTTTCTTTATGAACAAAAAGCTTTATGTTATATGGAGTGTCAGCCAGCTGGAAAAATCCATATACTTCATTGTTGTTAGAACTTGATATGAAAACAAAAACCAGCAAGATGAAAATAAATTAGGACCACAGGAATGAGCTAAGTGCTCTATTTTATCCTGCTCCATTGATGTTGAATTCAAGTGGCATAAACATGGAAACCTATTTAAAAGACTGCTTGCAAGATATAAATTGCGTGCTTCATTTTGCTTGGGTGCAGAGGACATAACTAGTTGAATAATAATTATGTTTTTGCACTTGTACAACACTTTTTGTCTGAGTATTTCAAAGCACACTGTAAACATCATCACATGAACTTTGTCAGCTTGTAAATAAGATCTCAGCTTTACGAACTGCTATAGCAAGACAAAGGAGGAAAATGCCAATTGTGTTTTATGGCAGAGCTTGAGAAAGAGCCCAGGAATCCTGATCCTCGGAATCCTGCTGAACCATTAGAAATTATTCAGCTTACAACTGTCTTTAACAACATAGGGCCCCCATGTGACTCCAAGGTAGGCATTATGTCTGAAGCATACTTTTCAGAAAGATGGACTTTTAGTGTTGTTTAGACTTACCATTTTATAAGGGGATGTATTTATCAAACTAGCATCTTGTTTTTTCGAGGGAAAGCATATTTAAATATTCTCAGAAGGCCAACTCTTACGAATTTTTCCCTGGGAAAAGAACACAGCAAAACCCACCTGGCTTACAAAACCAATTCATACTGGTTTTAAGTGAGGAAAAGTCTTAATTTTTTTACAGGGCCACCACATTTAATGAGAACTTGCTTATTGATAGAAAAAAATGAAGTCATTTATGCAAACTTAGTATTAAAAAAAAAAAAAGATAATTTATGCTTCCTTCGTATTCCCAGATAAACTTGTGAGAAACACCAAATCATTCTCACAGACTAAGGGAGAGAGCAGCAGTGTTGTCTCCGTGTTGGTGGTGCAGACTCTGTACAGAGACTCCTGAGCCCTCTCAAGACAACCTTTGTGTGCAATTCCACTGGAAGGAGAAATAACAAAATTAAGACCCAGCATATGACATGATGGACCTTGTTGCTTTTTAGATAGTTTCACTGAATTGGCAGCTATCTGATAGTTCTCTGCTATGTATTAGTTTTTTTGGAGGAAGAGGGAACCTTCTGAATTTTTCTATTAGGTGGTGATAATCCAAAGAAAGGAAAGTAGAGCAGTAGTGAGACAGCAGCCTGGTTCAGGCCCTTGGATATGGGCAAAGATGCAACAGACAGAGTCAATTTATTACATATTTTGAAAAATGTTTGTTTTCTGTAGTTTGTCCTTTTATACGAACACTTAATCTGACTGCATTGTAGCAATTTGTTGCATGATGCTGGAGTCTGATCCCATTTGAAACCCTTGGGTACTGATGCAACAGAAACAGTAATGAGGAATTTGTTTGTCAGGTTTCCCTGTGTTTTTAATTGGATCTGTCAACCCCTTTTAGCTGGAATAGACTTTAGAAATGCTGTAGTTAGGGGACTCTGTATAGTCAATATCTTCAAGGTTCCTTGGTTCCTTCCAACCCAAACTATTCTAAGATTTTGTGATTTAAGGGATAGATTCTATGAAGACTGATAACATTCATTACTTGGCATTTTTGCTTAGCACATACTTCTGCAAATAAAAGCAAACTTTACTGTTTCTGTATTCTGATTGTAGCAATTTATTTGTATAAAGTCAAAGAACAACATTATTATGATATCTGTATATTCTGTGCACTACTTTACAGGCATTTACAACTTTGTTTCTCCAAATTTGTTTGCCATCAGGAATTGCCTTATGTTAGGGGAAAAGAGACTGGGAGGTCAGTGGAAGAAATTGGGGAATTGATAAGTTATAGTTGGGGAATGTCCTTCTTTGCAGAGCTGCTTTGAACTGTTACTTATAATACAGCAATTATTGCAATCAGTTTCTGTTCTTTTTGAAATCCACTTTCATGCTTGCTTATATTTTTTGATCTGTGCTGACTCACTGGGTTTTTTTATTTGTTTGTTTATTTTTACATCAGTAGCATGCGTTCTTTTATGGACATTTTAAAAAAAACTGTGATCAGGCTCTGATTCCACTGAAATAAATCACAGAACTCCCACCAGCTCCAGCTGAACTTGTCATTTTACTGTTTTCATGAATCCCCACCGTGCCAGATTCTGTGGTGGGGATGGTTACTGAGACTTCTTGCCCCATCAACTCAGGTTTCCCTGGTTTCTCTAGTACCACAATGTTTGTTTAATGGTCAGTGCAGTGAACCAGTTCATGAAAATGCTTTAATTTATAAGTTGCTTTTAAAAGAAAAAAGCAATTGTTGTGTCTCAAGAATCCCTATAAGGAGCAAGACAGATGAAGATAGGTTACATCTTTTGAGAGTTTTATATGCCTAACTTGTGTGTGATTTAAATAGGATTAGGCATCTAGGTAGGGGATGAGTGTGTAATGAGTTTTTTGGCTATATCCATAACTTCCTACTATAGGGCTACATTATACCTTAGTGCATTTCTCCATCTCTAAAAAGACACATAGAGTGGGATTCAGTTACCTAAACATAGGCATCTAGTGACGTTTGAGGCGTCCCAGGATGTTGTTCTCCACAAGCGCCTGTTGCAGATCCTCTTTTTTCAGCCAGTCCTGTCCTTTAGAAATGCCTCAGATAACCAGGGAATTGAGTCCCATCATTGGTTTAGAATTAAACTCTAGGTTTTGGACCCGTACATTTAGGTATCTAACTGTAGGTGGCAATAGATGAACTAGGTGTCTAAATGCCCATTTTAAACAATGAAGACCTGGTCAACACAGTTAATGGACTCAGAAAGCTACTAGGTCTGTCCTGTCATTCTCCTGACAACACAGATTTTATTGACCACCTCTTCACTGCCTTGTAATTCAAGCTTAGGCACCTACCTCATGTATTGCCACCTGCATTTAGACACCTATATTTAGGTGTCCATAACGGGAAGCTGAACTCCATTAATTACTTTATTGTAGTCTCTTTGGGCAGAATGGAAATTACACAGCTGTACCATGGAGTCTCAACCGTTTTAGGAAACCACTTGTCATGAATGGTGATAAAAGATAAGGAAAAATACAAAGATAACTCTCAGATCTCAAACAGAATTTGAAGAAATATTAATTAGGAGTCAAGGTATTGTCTTCCGAACTGGGATGATCAGGTAGAAAGGTAAATGTCACTATAGAACTTCTGCTGGCATTTTAGTATGCAGCTTTTAGTTCAGCCTAGGTTTTAGAGTTTTTCTGGAATTGTAAACATGGGAAAGGACTACAGAGTATGTGTATTAATGTTAACATGGAAGCTGTGTGGTTTGTTTGGTTATAGATGTACAGTAAACATTTCACAGTGGTCCAGAGAAAATGTTTTTGCTTTAGTGAAACTATTGATGGAAAATTTTGTTTAATTCCAGAAAGTTACTAACATATTGTAGAGAGTTCAGCTAAGAATAGCAAAGTTAAATGGCTAAAGGGTCTAATTTGCTAAGAAAGATTGTTTTAAATATTAAAAGTCTGATGAAGTGATAACTAAGAGGGATCTGATAACTGTCTTTAACTATTAACAGTATATGATGCCAAAAAGGAGAGAGTAATTAGCCTGGAGGAACTGGAAGTAAAATACACCTACTAGGATAAAGAGAATAAATGGCAATACGGTTCACATATCCTAATTGCTTTAACGTTCTCCTCCCCTACTTAAAGCTCGTATTTTCACTTTCAGACTGTCAGAAAAGATGACTGCCATTTTACCATATTAGCCTTCTTTTCCAGTACATTCACTGACTTTCTGTCACCCTTAATATGAAACACTTCAGTCTTCCCTTTTTTGCTTTCAGTGCCTGCATGTTGTGCATCTCTAGCCTAGATCCTGACCTTGAACATCTGACCACTGGGACTTAGGTTTATAAAGCCCTTTTAATAGGGCTAAATAGGTGTCAAAGTAACTTAGAAAATTATATCTTTAGCTTTTATATCCCTTCTTACTTATCTTTTCTTCCACTTCAATAAACCTCAATGTGTCATTTGTTTCTTTTTCCTTTTCCTGCCTCTGTACCTCTTTCCATGCTGCTTTTTATGTATCTGTATCAAATTAGAGCTCGCAAAAAAAGCTTGGAAGGTTGGAAGAGGTGAGAGGGTAGCATATTTTCAGTTGCATATGGGGCAGAATGACAGGGGACATGGTTAAAAACTGTCAGCAGATCAACAGTAATTTGTTAAGTTGCTGTGATTCAGCTGTTACCTGCACTCTACATTTCTCCCTAAAGGCTTAACTGCAGCAACTCAGGGCTTTACAAGGACAATAAATTCAAGCGAATGCAGGAGCGGTAGTGCTGCATTAGGAGGCAGAGAGTGTGAAATACACCAAAATATGAAAAATCATCAAAATCAGAATGAACATGGTCTCTTTGGTTCATTTAGTAATTTTTTTCACCACTCAAAGTGTAAGATCATATGAACAGTTAACTTCTGCATAGCAGTAAACTCACCTCTGGAACCAAGCAGATAATAATAGTAGAATCAGAGTTTCACAGCTGCTAAGCCCATCAGATTTCAGTTGCCTTACATGGCTCCCCATGTGGTCTCTTTTTCTGCCCTAGATTTGCTGAGCCCATGCAGGGGGCTTCAAATCTTTTGGCAATCTTAACTGCATTACTTTTGGAAAGTTCCAGTAAGCTCTCATAATTGCCTCATTTGCTCTTTGCAGTCATTGCATTGATGTTATCACTTCATGTTTTCTAGCTGAAGAAATTAAGTCCCATGATGCAACCTAATGGCATTCATTACATATCTTAAATATATTTTAATACATCAGTACCTAAACCAGTAAATACAAAAATAAGCTCTAATTATAAATTATTCATGTGTGCATTTGAAAAATGTCAAACTGTTATGAAATAGTTTTTTTGAACTCTTTTCCTGTGTCAAGAGTAGGGCAAGATAACAAAATATCGAATTTGTCTATAATGGACCCAAGGAAACACTTTTATACAGTACAGTATATACTTGAATTGATAAAGAAAATGAAAGAAAAAATCCAGCTTTTGGCACAGCCAAGTGACGGGTTCTGTTACAGGGTTCTGTTCCTTCTGTTATATGCAACAAGGGGGTTTTAAGTAGGCCTTACTGGCAAAGAAAAACAGCAGGGTGAAGGAAAGCTATAAAAAACTCTGGCTTCCTTTAGTTGAGAGAAGGTAAAATTCATAGAAAGCTGAGCTATAATACTTGACCACCTAAACTATATCTGGAAAATGGGCATGGTTTCTCACTGTATGCCCAGGTGGTGTGTATTATAAGGGCAGAATTAGGCAGTCTTACTGTATAAACTCTTTTAGATAAAAATTCAGCTTTGGTCAAAAATAGAACAGGTGC